>NC_140769.1:151774490-154500744 GCF_044657685.1 Stegodyphus dumicola | reverse complement strand
ACTGCGCGCCTGTATCCAGGAGTGCGGTGGCTGGGATATTATTCACCAACACTTCAGTCTTCGGAAGAGTCAAATTTTTCACCATTACTGTATTTAACTTGAAGGAAGAGGGGTTTTCGTGGCCTTCGGATTTCCGCACCCTCCCGTCAGCAGAAATCCGTTTTAGTTTAAATTATTTTTCATTTCCGTGCTTTCCTTCTTTTTCCACTGGCCTTGAGACTTTTTTCCTGGATTGCTATTGAACTGTGGACGTTCCCCGGCTGTTTTTGAATGCTCGGGTTTCCTTGCCCACTGATTCGCTTTGCTTCCGTAGCCGTGTGCTTGAGTTTGCTGTAGTCTTGGCGCACCAAATTGGTTTCGCTGTTGATATTGGCGTCTTCTTTCAATGTCCGCCGTTCTTCTACTTTCAAACTGGATTGCTAGCTCAAATAACTTTTCCAGTGTAGTCGGATTTCTTAATTCAATAAAGTCTTGCACTTGGGCAGTAACCTCGGCAAAATCACTTGAATTATCTCAGGATCCGGACGGTTTCCATACAAGAGTTTGAAGACGTGAATTTTTCTTAAAATAAAACTTGAGAGATTTTCGATTCTTTGCTGATATATACTGAAAAGTTTCGTTTCCAATTTCGCACGATCCCCTACAACAGGGAAGGCTTTTAGTAGGGCAGTCTTGAAATTTTCGTAAGTATAGGTGGGACTTCCTGCTTGACCCAAGAGACTTCTGCCTATACATTTGAACCAATTAAGCGCTTGGCCCCTCAAAGCGCTGGTAGCTAAGGTAACTTTTTGAAATTCGTGCACAGGGTAGAGCATGAAGTGGTCATCCAATTTTCCCAAAAAAACTGGTTACCGGTGAGTTTCCATTAAATGTTGCTTCTGGTTTCATCGAAGCGCGCATGGTCTGGACGATGTAACCAAATCCTTCGAGGGCGGCAGCTGGCATTTCTGGATTCTGAGCCGCTTCTGCAGGCAGCACAGGTTCTTCTTGAAACTCGGCCATGGTTATTCTTCTTCGTTGGGCGCCACTATCAGGTTCAATGTTCCGTCTTACTTTCTTTGGGAACATGCAAGGACCTGACTCGGAACAGAGAGCTTACTAAAGCTATGTTCAATAACTGTGGGAAGTAGACAGGATACACAAGAAGGGTATACAAAACCCTTAATTTTTCTCTATTTACAATAATTTCCGTACTTCGGAATACAAAGACCCACTACTTGTGGTCTAAACGTAAGAATATAAAAATAGAACTAAACTCTAACTTAACTTTGAAATAATAAACGTGGAAGATTGGCCTTATATTAACAGGAAGCCGTATGTAGTACAGAGAACTGTAAACACTACAATACGTTTAAAATTATCAAGAGGATTAAACCTCTGGCCTGGAAGGCAACCAGCAACTGAGTAAAACGTCTAAGGTAAGCGGCCTGCTTCGACTAACTGCTTCCTCTCTCTCGCTTGGCAAAAAGCCACAACTTAAGTACTTGGCGTTCGCCAGACAAACTTTGCATAAATACGTTAACGCTTATAATTCAGGAAGTAGAAAATAAGAAGTGATAGTAAAGATTTAAAATAAAATAAACGTTAGTAAAACTTAAGATCCTTACATAGTTCTCGCCAGAGTTAATTAGTTTGAAACTGAGGTCTAAAACGACCTTGTTGAAAACTTTTAGCTCTAGAATCTAACGCGAGGCCAATCTTTTACAAACATACTTCGCTAGAAACTAGAAATTTAAAAGAAAGAATTTTTTTTTTTTTTTTTTTTTTTTTTTTTTTTTTTTTTTTACAATAGCAGCTCCTAGGATATACAACAATTTTTTTTCATCTGTACTGCATCTAAACAGGAGCTTTTATTCAATTCTGGTTCCTTCCAGAGATCTGGAAGGAAAACTAGTTTAATGAAATGTTACACAATGAAATGGCAAGTAACATATAATTATACTTCTCTTAACATTCTTATTTCATTCATGACTATTTTAATTATCTCTCCCCGTGCTCTCTGACATGTGTTGTAAAAGAACACCAAACACGAATGTGTTTCTGTCTACGTGTTCCACACTTCCTCCTACAATCAAAACACTAACGTGTTAAAATTCAACATAACAAGACCTCTTAACACACCCTAATTTCAACTCTAAACCCTGAGGTACTATTCTAAAAGTGGCTAACTCTAAAGTGTAGCGTCAGAGAGCCTAACTACATCATTCAACCTTTAACACATATTCGCCATGCTTTAGTCTTTTTTTTCTCTATTACAATAATTTCTTTTTACAGTCACACGAATAAAAAAAAATTTTAACATTACTTTCACTTTTACCATATCACGGTATTTCTTAACATTTAAAATAACAGTTCACATTGTATATAAGAACATATTAACATGCCGTTAATTTTACACATTTGGAAACATACATTAGTAGTACATTGTTAACTTCTATTCTTTTCAAAGCAAGTGCCAATTCTTTCTACATTGAAATAATACATTTCAAAAAGTCTTTCAGACTAAAACTTCTTTCTTGCTAGAATGTTTTAAATAAAATTTATACAATAACGTTTTACAATATTTAAGTCTTTACACAACGCTATTATACATCAACTTTTAATTTTACGCGCGAGTAATTGAAAAACATAATACCAAAATCGGTAAGAACTCATTTCTCGCCCTTTTGGTGATAAAGGTAGACCTCGCATGAGGTAAAACTTCTTGAAATCTGCCACTTGCAGTAAGAATGAAAGATTAACTTAAGTTTGCAAAGTAACATAAAATTTTTACTCATCTTTGTGATATTCGGACATTCTTTTCTGAGCCCAGTCCTGGAAGGTAGCGTAGATTCTTGTTTGATTTATCCTCCTTCTTGTACGGGCTTGCCCTTCAGTGCCTTCCTCTAGAAGCTTTCTTTTTTCTCCAGTTCGGTCACCCTTGAATACCTTCTTTTTCGCCTCTGCCTGTGGTCTTGGCCGTTTGATGGCAGCTGGTCTTGGCGGAACCGGGAAACTTCTTTCGCGTTCCTGCTTGGACCTCGTTGCTGGCCGTTCAAATTTTCCTTGTAACTTTTCCTCCGCCGCTGGTGGCCCTTCCGCAGTTCGGCGACATTTGCTGCGGAGAGTCCTGTCGGATGAGTAGATCTTCCGTTTTAGAGCCGGGTTATAGTTGCCGTCATTTCTCCTGGCTCTCTTTGCATACGTCGTCCTTCTCCCTTCTTCATTCTGGGGGTGTTCGTGAGCTCTCTTTTCTGGACGGTGGAATGGCTTCTTTTTCTTGTTACTTTCAATTTTCCCGCGGGGAAACTTTCTTTTCACTTGCTCCTGTCTCTTAACGGCTTGCCCTTGTACTTGTCGTTGTTCCACCTCTGGAGCTTGTGCCTGCCGTGTCTGCCGCGCCGGATCCTGCAAAAGATCTGTAAATATTTGCATTTTATTACGATCATAGTAGGGTTTGATTTGATCAATGTTTGCGGAGCAGGTTTCACCATTCCTGACTTTTAACACTACTACAGCGTGAGTTATTTTTTCTATGACATATGGTCCTTCAAATCGTGGAAAAAATTTGGCAGTTTTATCTTCTGGTGCTGAAGAAAGTGAATGCTTAATTTTTAATACTTCATTCCCTACTTTATAAGTTACTCCCCGTCGTTTCAAGTCATAATACAGCTTTTGATTTCTCTGTGCTACTTCAGTATTCTTTTTTGCTTCTTTAATTAGTTTTTCTATATCACCCATTTTAAATTCTGGGGCTCTTAGTTGCACATAAAATAATTTATCTAACGGCGTTATAATCTTTCTGCCTAAAAATAACTCAGCAGGAGTTTTGCCCGTTGTATCATGTTTTGCGGTCCTAAGGGCGAAAGCAAATTCATTGACATAGTTATCCCATCTTTTACGAAAATTTTTAACATAACTACGGATAATTTTCACTATATTTCTATTGACCCGTTCCGCTATATTTGATTGCGGCCGATACGGGACCATTTTTAAATGACGTATGCCCAGTTTTTGGCACATGTCTTCAAATACATTACTTACAAATTGAGGACCATTATCCGATATAACTTTTAGGGGCGCCCCGTATTTTAAAATATATTTATTTAAAATAGAATCAGTAACTAATTTCGCGGAGGCTCGTTTTAAGGGAACAATTTTGGTCCACTTACTAAAATGATCAACCATAACAAGGAGATAGCGACTTTTATTTAACTGACTTTTTGGGAAAGGGCCCAATAAATCGATGCCAATTATTTCATTTGGAAATTCGGATTTAATACTATTTAGAAACCCGGCCGGGCGGAAATTAATATAATTAACTGCTTGACATGTTGGGCAGGACTGGACATACGCCCTTGTTAACTTTTGCAGTTCAGGAAAATAGACTGCCTCGCGTACGCGTTGGATAGTTTTTCGAATACCAGCATGAGAAGCTAAAGGGCTGTCATGGAGCTCCTGCAGGATATTTAATCTAAGACTAGCTGGGATAACAGGTCGAAATTCGTTGTTGGAATTCGTAGTTTTTGTATAGAATAATTGACCATCTATTAGTTCGTAATGGGCTTCCCTATTTCTTATCGCCACAATATCTTGGTGGCTAAAATTTTCAGGATCCTTTAAATACTCATAAATGCTTCCAAACTCAGGATCCTTACCCATTTCGGTTATTACAGTTTCTCGAGAATTTATTGTACATGCTGTGAGCATTGCCACCTTTACAGTATTACCTTCTTCATCTATTTTAATTCTGGATAGGGCATCTGCTACGATATTTTCCTTTCCGGAGGTATGCTTGATTACCAGATTATATTCTTGTAGCTTGAGTGCCCATCTTATTAACCTTGGGGATAAGTTTTTCCCTGAGTACAATCTAGTTACCGCCGCATGATCAGAGTACACTGTTATTGGCGCCTTTCCAAAATAGACTCGGAACTTTTGCACTGCTAACAGAACTGCAAGTGCCTCTCTCTCGGTCGCGGAATAGTTTCTTTGTGTTTGATTTAAAGTTCGGCTAAAAAATGCCACGGGCTGCTGATTTTGCGAAAGTACCGCTCCTACCGCATAATCCGAAGCATCCGCTGAAATTTCTAAAATCTCATCCTTTTCAGGAAATTTCAACACAGGGGCTTGCGTTAATGCTTGTTTTAATTTTTCGAAAGCACTATTGGCTTCGGCCGTCCACGAGAATCTTGCCTTTTTCCTTTTTAATTTTAACAATGGTTCAGCAATAGCTGCAAAATCTTTTATAAAGGACCTATAATATGAACAAAGTCCTAGAAAAGAAGAGAGCTTCTTCGCCGTGTTTGGAGTCGGATACTTTTGTACAGCGATTATTTTTGATTCGTCTGTCTCGATTCCTTTCTGAGATATTTTGTAACCTAAATATTTTAATTCAGGGGCTGCAAATTTGCACTTTTCGACATTAACTTTTAGACCGGCCTCATTTAATAAAGAAAACACCTGTCTTAAATCCTGTACATGTTGGTCGAGATTATCACTAGTAATAATGATATCGTCTAAATAGATAAATGTGGACTTTCCAAGAACAGGCCTTAACACAATGTCCATACATCGCTGAAATGTTGCCGGTGCCCCTGAAAGGCCAAACGGCATACGCAGAAATGTATAAGTGCCAGACTTGGTTATAAAAGCAGTCTTAGGCACGTCCTCAGGCCTAAGCCCTATTTGAAAATAACCAGTCGTTAAGTCTAAAGTCGTCATATATTTGGTGGATGTTATGTTCCTTAGAATTTCTTCAATAATAGGTAACGGATATACCGGATATTTAGTTATGGAGTTTAATTTACGGTAGTCAATTGCGAATCTCCACTTTTTTGGATGTGTCAAAGGATAGTCATTATTTTTCTTACATGAAACCACCGGGCTAGCATAACTACTTGAGATGGGCGTTATGATTTTTTTACGTAGCATATCGGTGATATGCCATTCTATAATTTTTTCCTTATTCTTATCATACCGGTATGCTTTGTGGCGAACTGGCATTGAATCTCCGGTGTCAATACTATGGTTAGCAACCTGAGTAAATCCTGGAATATCACTAAATAACGAAGCAAATTCACTTACCACTTGTCGGATTCTTCGTTGCTCGTCATTAGGCAGGTGGTCAAGGTTTAACATCGGCGGTTCAGCCTTTTCTTCACGAACTGGTTTCATTGTCAGCTTAAGGGACGCTTCATTAAAATCTAGCGTTGCTTGTGCCTCTGAAAGAAAATCTATTCCTAAGATAATATGTGCTTGCAGATTCTTTACTATGAAAAACATAACCTTTACTTGTTCGTCCTTGATACGGACATACAGCGGTAATTTACCTATACACTTACATCTTTCTCCTTGCGCAGCTAACACTGTCGTATTATCCGAATTATATATACGATATTTACGAAAATACTTCCTAAAAAAATCTTCTGCCACACAGGAACACTGCGCGCCTGTATCCAGGAGTGCGGTGGCTGGGATATTATTCACCAACACTTCAGTCTTCGGAAGAGTCAAATTTTTCACCATTACTGTATTTAACTTGAAGGAAGAGGGGTTTTCGTGGCCTTCGGATTTCCGCACCCTCCCGTCAGCAGAAATCCGTTTTAGTTTAAATTATTTTTCATTTCCGTGCTTTCCTTCTTTTTCCACTGGCCTTGAGACTTTTTTCCTGGATTGCTATTGAACTGTGGACGTTCCCCGGCTGTTTTTGAATGCTCGGGTTTCCTTGCCCACTGATTCGCTTTGCTTCCGTAGCCGTGTGCTTGAGTTTGCTGTAGTCTTGGCGCACCAAATTGGTTTCGCTGTTGATATTGGCGTCTTCTTTCAATGTCCGCCGTTCTTCTACTTTCAAACTGGATTGCTAGCTCAAATAACTTTTCCAGTGTAGTCGGATTTCTTAATTCAATAAAGTCTTGCACTTGGGCAGTAACCTCGGCAAAATCACTTGAATTATCTCAGGATCCGGACGGTTTCCATACAAGAGTTTGAAGACGTGAATTTTTCTTAAAATAAAACTTGAGAGATTTTCGATTCTTTGCTGATATATACTGAAAAGTTTCGTTTCCAATTTCGCACGATCCCCTACAACAGGGAAGGCTTTTAGTAGGGCAGTCTTGAAATTTTCGTAAGTATAGGTGGGACTTCCTGCTTGACCCAAGAGACTTCTGCCTATACATTTGAACCAATTAAGCGCTTGGCCCCTCAAAGCGCTGGTAGCTAAGGTAACTTTTTGAAATTCGTGCACAGGGTAGAGCATGAAGTGGTCATCCAATTTTCCCAAAAAAACTGGTTACCGGTGAGTTTCCATTAAATGTTGCTTCTGGTTTCATCGAAGCGCGCATGGTCTGGACGATGTAACCAAATCCTTCGAGGGCGGCAGCTGGCATTTCTGGATTCTGAGCCGCTTCTGCAGGCAGCACAGGTTCTTCTTGAAACTCGGCCATGGTTATTCTTCTTCGTTGGGCGCCACTATCAGGTTCAATGTTCCGTCTTACTTTCTTTGGGAACATGCAAGGACCTGACTCGGAACAGAGAGCTTACTAAAGCTATGTTCAATAACTGTGGGAAGTAGACAGGATACACAAGAAGGGTATACAAAACCCTTAATTTTTCTCTATTTACAATAATTTCCGTACTTCGGAATACAAAGACCCACTACTTGTGGTCTAAACGTAAGAATATAAAAATAGAACTAAACTCTAACTTAACTTTGAAATAATAAACGTGGAAGATTGGCCTTATATTAACAGGAAGCCGTATGTAGTACAGAGAACTGTAAACACTACAATACGTTTAAAATTATCAAGAGGATTAAACCTCTGGCCTGGAAGGCAACCAGCAACTGAGTAAAACGTCTAAGGTAAGCGGCCTGCTTCGACTAACTGCTTCCTCTCTCTCGCTTGGCAAAAAGCCACAACTTAAGTACTTGGCGTTCGCCAGACAAACTTTGCATAAATACGTTAACGCTTATAATTCAGGAAGTAGAAAATAAGAAGTGATAGTAAAGATTTAAAATAAAATAAACGTTAGTAAAACTTAAGATCCTTACATAGTTCTCGCCAGAGTTAATTAGTTTGAAACTGAGGTCTAAAACGACCTTGTTGAAAACTTTTAGCTCTAGAATCTAACGCGAGGCCAATCTTTTACAAACATACTTCGCTAGAAACTAGAAATTTAAAAGAAAGAATTTTTTTTTTTTTTTTTTTTTTTTTTTTTTTTTTTTTTTACAATAGCAGCTCCTAGGATATACAACAATTTTTTTTCATCTGTACTGCATCTAAACAGGAGCTTTTATTCAATTCTGGTTCCTTCCAGAGATCTGGAAGGAAAACTAGTTTAATGAAATGTTACACAATGAAATGGCAAGTAACATATAATTATACTTCTCTTAACATTCTTATTTCATTCATGACTATTTTAATTATCTCTCCCCGTGCTCTCTGACATGTGTTGTAAAAGAACACCAAACACGAATGTGTTTCTGTCTACGTGTTCCACACTTCCTCCTACAATCAAAACACTAACGTGTTAAAATTCAACATAACAAGACCTCTTAACACACCCTAATTTCAACTCTAAACCCTGAGGTACTATTCTAAAAGTGGCTAACTCTAAAGTGTAGCGTCAGAGAGCCTAACTACATCATTCAACCTTTAACACATATTCGCCATGCTTTAGTCTTTTTTTTCTCTATTACAATAATTTCTTTTTACAGTCACACGAATAAAAAAAAATTTTAACATTACTTTCACTTTTACCATATCACGGTATTTCTTAACATTTAAAATAACAGTTCACATTGTATATAAGAACATATTAACATGCCGTTAATTTTACACATTTGGAAACATACATTAGTAGTACATTGTTAACTTCTATTCTTTTCAAAGCAAGTGCCAATTCTTTCTACATTGAAATAATACATTTCAAAAAGTCTTTCAGACTAAAACTTCTTTCTTGCTAGAATGTTTTAAATAAAATTTATACAATAACGTTTTACAATATTTAAGTCTTTACACAACGCTATTATACATCAACTTTTAATTTTACGCGCGAGTAATTGAAAAACATAATACCAAAATCGGTAAGAACTCATTTCTCGCCCTTTTGGTGATAAAGGTAGACCTCGCATGAGGTAAAACTTCTTGAAATCTGCCACTTGCAGTAAGAATGAAAGATTAACTTAAGTTTGCAAAGTAACATAAAATTTTTACTCATCTTTGTGATATTCGGACATTCTTTTCTGAGCCCAGTCCTGGAAGGTAGCGTAGATTCTTGTTTGATTTATCCTCCTTCTTGTACGGGCTTGCCCTTCAGTGCCTTCCTCTAGAAGCTTTCTTTTTTCTCCAGTTCGGTCACCCTTGAATACCTTCTTTTTCGCCTCTGCCTGTGGTCTTGGCCGTTTGATGGCAGCTGGTCTTGGCGGAACCGGGAAACTTCTTTCGCGTTCCTGCTTGGACCTCGTTGCTGGCCGTTCAAATTTTCCTTGTAACTTTTCCTCCGCCGCTGGTGGCCCTTCCGCAGTTCGGCGACATTTGCTGCGGAGAGTCCTGTCGGATGAGTAGATCTTCCGTTTTAGAGCCGGGTTATAGTTGCCGTCATTTCTCCTGGCTCTCTTTGCATACGTCGTCCTTCTCCCTTCTTCATTCTGGGGGTGTTCGTGAGCTCTCTTTTCTGGACGGTGGAATGGCTTCTTTTTCTTGTTACTTTCAATTTTCCCGCGGGGAAACTTTCTTTTCACTTGCTCCTGTCTCTTAACGGCTTGCCCTTGTACTTGTCGTTGTTCCACCTCTGGAGCTTGTGCCTGCCGTGTCTGCCGCGCCGGATCCTGCAAAAGATCTGTAAATATTTGCATTTTATTACGATCATAGTAGGGTTTGATTTGATCAATGTTTGCGGAGCAGGTTTCACCATTCCTGACTTTTAACACTACTACAGCGTGAGTTATTTTTTCTATGACATATGGTCCTTCAAATCGTGGAAAAAATTTGGCAGTTTTATCTTCTGGTGCTGAAGAAAGTGAATGCTTAATTTTTAATACTTCATCCCCTACTTTATAAGTTACTCCCCGTCGTTTCAAGTCATAATACAGCTTTTGATTTCTCTGTGCTACTTCAGTATTCTTTTTTGCTTCTTTAATTAGTTTTTCTATATCACCCATTTTAAATTCTGGGGCTCTTAGTTGCACATAAAATAATTTATCTAACGGCGTTATAATCTTTCTGCCTAAAAATAACTCAGCAGGAGTTTTGCCCGTTGTATCATGTTTTGCGGTCCTAAGGGCGAAAGCAAATTCATTGACATAGTTATCCCATCTTTTACGAAAATTTTTAACATAACTACGGATAATTTTCACTATATTTCTATTGACCCGTTCCGCTATATTTGATTGCGGCCGATACGGGACCATTTTTAAATGACGTATGCCCAGTTTTTGGCACATGTCTTCAAATACATTACTTACAAATTGAGGACCATTATCCGATATAACTTTTAGGGGCGCCCCGTATTTTAAAATATATTTATTTAAAATAGAATCAGTAACTAATTTCGCGGAGGCTCGTTTTAAGGGAACAATTTTGGTCCACTTACTAAAATGATCAACCATAACAAGGAGATAGCGACTTTTATTTAACTGACTTTTTGGGAAAGGGCCCAATAAATCGATGCCAATTATTTCATTTGGAAATTCGGATTTAATACTATTTAGAAACCCGGCCGGGCGGAAATTAATATAATTAACTGCTTGACATGTTGGGCAGGACTGGACATACGCCCTTGTTAACTTTTGCAGTTCAGGAAAATAGACTGCCTCGCGTACGCGTTGGATAGTTTTTCGAATACCAGCATGAGAAGCTAAAGGGCTGTCATGGAGCTCCTGCAGGATATTTAATCTAAGACTAGCTGGGATAACAGGTCGAAATTCGTTGTTGGAATTCGTAGTTTTTGTATAGAATAATTGACCATCTATTAGTTCGTAATGGGCTTCCCTATTTCTTATCGCCACAATATCTTGGTGGCTAAAATTTTCAGGATCCTTTAAATACTCATAAATGCTTCCAAACTCAGGATCCTTACCCATTTCGGTTATTACAGTTTCTCGAGAATTTATTGTACATGCTGTGAGCATTGCCACCTTTACAGTATTACCTTCTTCATCTATTTTAATTCTGGATAGGGCATCTGCTACGATATTTTCCTTTCCGGAGGTATGCTTGATTACCAGATTATATTCTTGTAGCTTGAGTGCCCATCTTATTAACCTTGGGGATAAGTTTTTCCCTGAGTACAATCTAGTTACCGCCGCATGATCAGAGTACACTGTTATTGGCGCCTTTCCAAAATAGACTCGGAACTTTTGCACTGCTAACAGAACTGCAAGTGCCTCTCTCTCGGTCGCGGAATAGTTTCTTTGTGTTTGATTTAAAGTTCGGCTAAAAAATGCCACGGGCTGCTGATTTTGCGAAAGTACCGCTCCTACCGCATAATCCGAAGCATCCGCTGAAATTTCTAAAATCTCATCCTTTTCAGGAAATTTCAACACAGGGGCTTGCGTTAATGCTTGTTTTAATTTTTCGAAAGCACTATTGGCTTCGGCCGTCCACGAGAATCTTGCCTTTTTCCTTTTTAATTTTAACAATGGTTCAGCAATAGCTGCAAAATCTTTTATAAAGGACCTATAATATGAACAAAGTCCTAGAAAAGAAGAGAGCTTCTTCGCCGTGTTTGGAGTCGGATACTTTTGTACAGCGATTATTTTTGATTCGTCTGTCTCGATTCCTTTCTGAGATATTTTGTAACCTAAATATTTTAATTCAGGGGCTGCAAATTTGCACTTTTCGACATTAACTTTTAGACCGGCCTCATTTAATAAAGAAAACACCTGTCTTAAATCCTGTACATGTTGGTCGAGATTATCACTAGTAATAATGATATCGTCTAAATAGATAAATGTGGACTTTCCAAGAACAGGCCTTAACACAATGTCCATACATCGCTGAAATGTTGCCGGTGCCCCTGAAAGGCCAAACGGCATACGCAGAAATGTATAAGTGCCAGACTTGGTTATAAAAGCAGTCT
This sequence comes from Stegodyphus dumicola, assembly GCF_044657685.1. Taxonomy (NCBI): domain Eukaryota; kingdom Metazoa; phylum Arthropoda; class Arachnida; order Araneae; family Eresidae; genus Stegodyphus; species Stegodyphus dumicola. The sequence goes on along the minus strand of NC_140769.1, from coordinate 154,488,684 downwards.
TAGGCACGTCCTCAGGCCTAAGCCCTATTTGAAAATAACCAGTCGTTAAGTCTAAAGTCGTCATATATTTGGTGGATGTTATGTTCCTTAGAATTTCTTCAATAATAGGTAACGGATATACCGGATATTTAGTTATGGAGTTTAATTTACGGTAGTCAATTGCGAATCTCCACTTTTTTGGATGTGTCAAAGGATAGTCATTATTTTTCTTACATGAAACCACCGGGCTAGCATAACTACTTGAGATGGGCGTTATGATTTTTTTACGTAGCATATCGGTGATATGCCATTCTATAATTTTTTCCTTATTCTTATCATACCGGTATGCTTTGTGGCGAACTGGCATTGAATCTCCGGTGTCAATACTATGGTTAGCAACCTGAGTAAATCCTGGAATATCACTAAATAACGAAGCAAATTCACTTACCACTTGTCGGATTCTTCGTTGCTCGTCATTAGGCAGGTGGTCAAGGTTTAACATCGGCGGTTCAGCCTTTTCTTCACGAACTGGTTTCATTGTCAGCTTAAGGGACGCTTCATTAAAATCTAGCGTTGCTTGTGCCTCTGAAAGAAAATCTATTCCTAAGATAATATGTGCTTGCAGATTCTTTACTATGAAAAACATAACCTTTACTTGTTCGTCCTTGATACGGACATACAGCGGTAATTTACCTATACACTTACATCTTTCTCCTTGCGCAGCTAACACTGTCGTATTATCCGAATTATATATACGATATTTACGAAAATACTTCCTAAAAAAATCTTCTGCCACACAGGAACACTGCGCGCCTGTATCCAGGAGTGCGGTGGCTGGGATATTATTCACCAACACTTCAGTCTTCGGAAGAGTCAAATTTTTCACCATTACTGTATTTAACTTGAAGGAAGAGGGGTTTTCGTGGCCTTCGGATTTCCGCACCCTCCCGTCAGCAGAAATCCGTTTTAGTTTAAATTATTTTTCATTTCCGTGCTTTCCTTCTTTTTCCACTGGTCTTGAGACTTTTTTCCTGGATTGCTATTGAACTGTGGACGTTCCCCGGCTGTTTTTGAATGCTCGGGTTTCCTTGCCCACTGATTCGCTTTGCTTCCGTAGCCGTGTGCTTGAGTTTGCTGTAGTCTTGGCGCACCAAATTGGTTTCGCTGTTGATATTGGCGTCTTCTTTCAATGTCCGCCGTTCTTCTACTTTCAAACTGGATTGCTAGCTCAAATAACTTTTCCAGTGTAGTCGGATTTCTTAATTCAATAAAGTCTTGCACTTGGGCAGTAACCTCGGCAAAATCACTTGAATTATCTCAGGATCCGGACGGTTTCCATACAAGAGTTTGAAGACGTGAATTTTTCTTAAAATAAAACTTGAGAGATTTTCGATTCTTTGCTGATATATACTGAAAAGTTTCGTTTCCAATTTCGCACGATCCCCTACAACAGGGAAGGCTTTTAGTAGGGCAGTCTTGAAATTTTCGTAAGTATAGGTGGGACTTCCTGCTTGACCCAAGAGACTTCTGCCTATACATTTGAACCAATTAAGCGCTTGGCCCCTCAAAGCGCTGGTAGCTAAGGTAACTTTTTGAAATTCGTGCACAGGGTAGAGCATGAAGTGGTCATCCAATTTTCCCAAAAAAACTGGTTACCGGTGAGTTTCCATTAAATGTTGCTTCTGGTTTCATCGAAGCGCGCATGGTCTGGACGATGTAACCAAATCCTTCCAGGGCGGCAGCTGGCATTTCTGGATTCTGAGCCGCTTCTGCAGGCAGCACAGGTTCTTCTTGAAACTCGGCCATGGTTATTCTTCTTCGTTGGGCGCCACTATCAGGTTCAATGTTCCGTCTTACTTTCTTTGGGAACATGCAAGGACCTGACTCGGAACAGAGAGCTTACTAAAGCTATGTTCAATAACTGTGGGAAGTAGACAGGATACACAAGAAGGGTATACAAAACCCTTAATTTTTCTCTATTTACAATAATTTCCGTACTTCGGAATACAAAGACCCACTACTTGTGGTCTAAACGTAAGAATATAAAAATAGAACTAAACTCTAACTTAACTTTGAAATAATAAACGTGGAAGATTGGCCTTATATTAACAGGAAGCCGTATGTAGTACAGAGAACTGTAAACACTACAATACGTTTAAAATTATCAAGAGGATTAAACCTCTGGCCTGGAAGGCAACCAGCAACTGAGTAAAACTTCTAAGGTAAGCGGCCTGCTTCGACTAACTGCTTCCTCTCTCTCGCTTGGCAAAAAGCCACAACTTAAGTACTTGGCGTTCGCCAGACAAACTTTGCATAAATACGTTAACGCTTATAATTCAGGAAGTAGAAAATAAGAAGTGATAGTAAAGATTTAAAATAAAATAAACGTTAGTAAAACTTAAGATCCTTACATAGTTCTCGCCAGAGTTAATTAGTTTGAAACTGAGGTCTAAAACGACCTTGTTGAAAACTTTTAGCTCTAGAATCTAACGCGAGGCCAATCTTTTACAAACATACTTCGCTAGAAACTAGAAATTTAAAAGAAAGAATTTTTTTTTTTTTTTTTTTTTTTTTACAATAGCAGCTCCTAGGATATACAACAATTTTTTTTCATCTGTACTGCATCTAAACAGGAGCTTTTATTCAATTCTGGTTCCTTCCAGAGATCTGGAAGGAAAACTAGTTTAATGAAATGTTACACAATGAAATGGCAAGTAACATATAATTATACTTCTCTTAACATTCTTATTTCATTCATGACTATTTTAATTATCTCTCCCCGTGCTCTCTGACATGTGTTGTAAAAGAACACCAAACACGAATGTGTTTCTGTCTACGTGTTCCACACTTCCTCCTACAATCAAAACACTAACGTGTTAAAATTCAACATAACAAGACCTCTTAACACACCCTAATTTCAACTCTAAACCCTGAGGTACTATTCTAAAAGTGGCTAACTCTAAAGTGTAGCGTCAGAGAGCCTAACTACATCATTCAACCTTTAACACATATTCGCCATGCTTTAGTCTTTTTTTTCTCTATTACAATAATTTCTTTTTACAGTCACACGAATAAAAAAAAATTTTAACATTACTTTCACTTTTACCATATCACGGTATTTCTTAACATTTAAAATAACAGTTCACATTGTATATAAGAACATATTAACATGCCGTTAATTTTACACATTTGGAAACATACATTAGTAGTACATTGTTAACTTCTATTCTTTTCAAAGCAAGTGCCAATTCTTTCTACATTGAAATAATACATTTCAAAAAGTCTTTCAGACTAAAACTTCTTTCTTGCTAGAATGTTTTAAATAAAATTTATACAATAACGTTTTACAATATTTAAGTCTTTACACAACGCTATTATACATCAACTTTTAATTTTACGCGCGAGTAATTGAAAAACATAATACCAAAATCGGTAAGAACTCATTTCTCGCCCTTTTGGTGATAAAGGTAGACCTCGCATGAGGTAAAACTTCTTGAAATCTGCCACTTGCAGTAAGAATGAAAGATTAACTTAAGTTTGCAAAGTAACATAAAATTTTTACTCATCTTTGTGATATTCGGACATTCTTTTCTGAGCCCAGTCCTGGAAGGTAGCGTAGATTCTTGTTTGATTTATCCTCCTTCTTGTACGGGCTTGCCCTTCAGTGCCTTCCTCTAGAAGCTTTCTTTTTTCTCCAGTTCGGTCACCCTTGAATACCTTCTTTTTCGCCTCTGCCTGTGGTCTTGGCCGTTTGATGGCAGCTGGTCTTGGCGGAACCGGGAAACTTCTTTCGCGTTCCTGCTTGGACCTCGTTGCTGGCCGTTCAAATTTTCCTTGTAACTTTTCCTCCGCCGCTGGTGGCCCTTCCGCAGTTCGGCGACATTTGCTGCGGAGAGTCCTGTCGGATGAGTAGATCTTCCGTTTTAGAGCCGGGTTATAGTTGCCGTCATTTCTCCTGGCTCTCTTTGCATACGTCGTCCTTCTCCCTTCTTCATTCTGGGGGTGTTCGTGAGCTCTCTTTTCTGGACGGTGGAATGGCTTCTTTTTCTTGTTACTTTCAATTTTCCCGCGGGGAAACTTTCTTTTCACTTGCTCCTGTCTCTTAACGGCTTGCCCTTGTACTTGTCGTTGTTCCACCTCTGGAGCTTGTGCCTGCCGTGTCTGCCGCGCCGGATCCTGCAAAAGATCTGTAAATATTTGCATTTTATTACGATCATAGTAGGGTTTGATTTGATCAATGTTTGCGGAGCAGGTTTCACCATTCCTGACTTTTAACACTACTACAGCGTGAGTTATTTTTTCTATGACATATGGTCCTTCAAATCGTGGAAAAAATTTGGCAGTTTTATCTTCTGGTGCTGAAGAAAGTGAATGCTTAATTTTTAATACTTCATCCCCTACTTTATAAGTTACTCCCCGTCGTTTCAAGTCATAATACAGCTTTTGATTTCTCTGTGCTACTTCAGTATTCTTTTTTGCTTCTTTAATTAGTTTTTCTATATCACCCATTTTAAATTCTGGGGCTCTTAGTTGCACATAAAATAATTTATCTAACGGCGTTATAATCTTTCTGCCTAAAAATAACTCAGCAGGAGTTTTGCCCGTTGTATCATGTTTTGCGGTCCTAAGGGCGAAAGCAAATTCATTGACATAGTTATCCCATCTTTTACGAAAATTTTTAACATAACTACGGATAATTTTCACTATATTTCTATTGACCCGTTCCGCTATATTTGATTGCGGCCGATACGGGACCATTTTTAAATGACGTATGCCCAGTTTTTGGCACATGTCTTCAAATACATTACTTACAAATTGAGGACCATTATCCGATATAACTTTTAGGGGCGCCCCGTATTTTAAAATATATTTATTTAAAATAGAATCAGTAACTAATTTCGCGGAGGCTCGTTTTAAGGGAACAATTTTGGTCCACTTACTAAAATGATCAACCATAACAAGGAGATAGCGACTTTTATTTAACTGACTTTTTGGGAAAGGGCCCAATAAATCGATGCCAATTATTTCATTTGGAAATTCGGATTTAATACTATTTAGAAACCCGGCCGGGCGGAAATTAATATAATTAACTGCTTGACATGTTGGGCAGGACTGGACATACGCCCTTGTTAACTTTTGCAGTTCAGGAAAATAGACTGCCTCGCGTACGCGTTGGATAGTTTTTCGAATACCAGCATGAGAAGCTAAAGGGCTGTCATGGAGCTCCTGCAGGATATTTAATCTAAGACTAGCTGGGATAACAGGTCGAAATTCGTTGTTGGAATTCGTAGTTTTTGTATAGAATAATTGACCATCTATTAGTTCGTAATGGGCTTCCCTATTTCTTATCGCCACAATATCTTGGTGGCTAAAATTTTCAGGATCCTTTAAATACTCATAAATGCTTCCAAACTCAGGATCCTTACCCATTTCGGTTATTACAGTTTCTCGAGAATTTATTGTACATGCTGTGAGCATTGCCACCTTTACAGTATTACCTTCTTCATCTATTTTAATTCTGGATAGGGCATCTGCTACGATATTTTCCTTTCCGGAGGTATGCTTGATTACCAGATTATATTCTTGTAGCTTGAGTGCCCATCTTATTAACCTTGGGGATAAGTTTTTCCCTGAGTACAATCTAGTTACCGCCGCATGATCAGAGTACACTGTTATTGGCGCCTTTCCAAAATAGACTCGGAACTTTTGCACTGCTAACAGAACTGCAAGTGCCTCTCTCTCGGTCGCGGAATAGTTTCTTTGTGTTTGATTTAAAGTTCGGCTAAAAAATGCCACGGGCTGCTGATTTTGCGAAAGTACCGCTCCTACCGCATAATCCGAAGCATCCGCTGAAATTTCTAAAATCTCATCCTTTTCAGGAAATTTCAACACAGGGGCTTGCGTTAATGCTTGTTTTAATTTTTCGAAAGCACTATTGGCTTCGGCCGTCCACGAGAATCTTGCCTTTTTCCTTTTTAATTTTAACAATGGTTCAGCAATAGCTGCAAAATCTTTTATAAAGGACCTATAATATGAACAAAGTCCTAGAAAAGAAGAGAGCTTCTTCGCCGTGTTTGGAGTCGGATACTTTTGTACAGCGATTATTTTTGATTCGTCTGTCTCGATTCCTTTCTGAGATATTTTGTAACCTAAATATTTTAATTCAGGGGCTGCAAATTTGCACTTTTCGACATTAACTTTTAGACCGGCCTCATTTAATAAAGAAAACACCTGTCTTAAATCCTGTACATGTTGGTCGAGATTATCACTAGTAATAATGATATCGTCTAAATAGATAAATGTGGACTTTCCAAGAACAGGCCTTAACACAATGTCCATACATCGCTGAAATGTTGCCGGTGCCCCTGAAAGGCCAAACGGCATACGCAGAAATGTATAAGTGCCAGACTTGGTTATAAAAGCAGTCTTAGGCACGTCCTCAGGCCTAAGCCCTATTTGAAAATAACCAGTCGTTAAGTCTAAAGTCGTCATATATTTGGTGGATGTTATGTTCCTTAGAATTTCTTCAATAATAGGTAACGGATATACCGGATATTTAGTTATGGAGTTTAATTTACGGTAGTCAATTGCGAATCTCCACTTTTTTGGATGTGTCAAAGGATAGTCATTATTTTTCTTACATGAAACCACCGGGCTAGCATAACTACTTGAGATGGGCGTTATGATTTTTTTACGTAGCATATCGGTGATATGCCATTCTATAATTTTTTCCTTATTCTTATCATACCGGTATGCTTTGTGGCGAACTGGCATTGAATCTCCGGTGTCAATACTATGGTTAGCAACCTGAGTAAATCCTGGAATATCACTAAATAACGAAGCAAATTCACTTACCACTTGTCGGATTCTTCGTTGCTCGTCATTAGGCAGGTGGTCAAGGTTTAACATCGGCGGTTCAGCCTTTTCTTCACGAACTGGTTTCATTGTCAGCTTAAGGGACGCTTCATTAAAATCTAGCGTTGCTTGTGCCTCTGAAAGAAAATCTATTCCTAAGATAATATGTGCTTGCAGATTCTTTACTATGAAAAACATAACCTTTACTTGTTCGTCCTTGATACGGACATACAGCGGTAATTTACCTATACACTTACATCTTTCTCCTTGCGCAGCTAACACTGTCGTATTATCCGAATTATATATACGATATTTACGAAAATACTTCCTAAAAAAATCTTCTGCCACACAGGAACACTGCGCGCCTGTATCCAGGAGTGCGGTGGCTGGGATATTATTCACCAACACTTCAGTCTTCGGAAGAGTCAAATTTTTCACCATTACTGTATTTAACTTGAAGGAAGAGGGGTTTTCGTGGCCTTCGGATTTCCGCACCCTCCCGTCAGCAGAAATCCGTTTTAGTTTAAATTATTTTTCATTTCCGTGCTTTCCTTCTTTTTCCACTGGCCTTGAGACTTTTTTCCTGGATTGCTATTGAACTGTGGACGTTCCCCGGCTGTTTTTGAATGCTCGGGTTTCCTTGCCCACTGATTCGCTTTGCTTCCGTAGCCGTGTGCTTGAGTTTGCTGTAGTCTTGGCGCACCAAATTGGTTTCGCTGTTGATATTGGCGTCTTCTTTCAATGTCCGCCGTTCTTCTACTTTCAAACTGGATTGCTAGCTCAAATAACTTTTCCAGTGTAGTCGGATTTCTTAATTCAATAAAGTCTTGCACTTGGGCAGTAACCTCGGCAAAATCACTTGAATTATCTCAGGATCCGGACGGTTTCCATACAAGAGTTTGAAGACGTGAATTTTTCTTAAAATAAAACTTGAGAGATTTTCGATTCTTTGCTGATATATACTGAAAAGTTTCGTTTCTAATTTCGCACGATCCCCTACAACAGGGAAGGCTTTTAGTAGGGCAGTCTTGAAATTTTCGTAAGTATAGGTGGGACTTCCTGCTTGACCCAAGAGACTTCTGCCTATACATTTGAACCAATTAAGCGCTTGGCCCCTCAAAGCGCTGGTAGCTAAGGTAACTTTTTGAAATTCGTGCACAGGGTAGAGCATGAAGTGGTCATCCAATTTTCCCAAAAAAACTGGTTACCGGTGAGTTTCCATTAAATGTTGCTTCTGGTTTCATCGAAGCGCGCATGGTCTGGACGATGTAACCAAATCCTTCCAGGGCGGCAGCTGGCATTTCTGGATTCTGAGCCGCTTCTGCAGGCAGCACAGGTTCTTCTTGAAACTCGGCCATGGTTATTCTTCTTCGTTGGGCGCCACTATCAGGTTCAATGTTCCGTCTTACTTTCTTTGGGAACATGCAAGGACCTGACTCGGAACAGAGAGCTTACTAAAGCTATGTTCAATAACTGTGGGAAGTAGACAGGATACACAAGAAGGGTATACAAAACCCTTAATTTTTCTCTATTTACAATAATTTCCGTACTTCGGAATACAAAGACCCACTACTTGTGGTCTAAACGTAAGAATATAAAAATAGAACTAAACTCTAACTTAACTTTGAAATAATAAACGTGGAAGATTGGCCTTATATTAACAGGAAGCCGTATGTAGTACAGAGAACTGTTAACACTACAATACGTTTAAAATTATCAAGAGGATTAAACCTCTGGCCTGGAAGGCAACCAGCAACTGAGTAAAACTTCTAAGGTAAGCGGCCTGCTTCGACTAACTTCTTCCTCTCTCTCGCTTGGCAAAAAGCCACAACTTAAGTACTTGGCGTTCGCCAGACAAATTTTGCATAAATAAGTTAACGCTTTTAATTCTGGCCGGAAGTAGAAAATAAGAAGTGATAGTAAAGATTTAAAATAAAATAAACGTTAGTAAAACTTAAGATCCTTACAAGTTCACAAACTGCTATTTTGTCACTTACCAGTTCTAACTATAACGAAACTGCCCAAGTTCATTCTTTTAAAATGAAACATTTTGATCTACGGGAAAACAGAAAGAACATTAACATTTATAAAGTATTCATCGCGCCTTCGTAGTGCAGTGGTCTGCACGCTGGGTGCGTATTCCAGAGGTCTGTGGTTCGATTCCCAGCGAAGACGTTGCTCATTTTTCATCTTTCCTGCTTCCAAAATATTTAATGTCTCTACAGTGACGCCCGAACTAAAAAGGGTGGTGGATGATGATTCTCCACATTCAGGATTTGGCGATTGGGTCTCCTAAAATCCCAGTCTTCCTTTAAAAGAGAGAATATATAAGGTATTTCTTCGCCCTCTTAGCGTGCGTTCGTGGCGTAAGGGTCTGCACGCTGGGCGAGTGTTCCAGAGGTCCTTGGTTCGATTCACGGCGAAGGCGTTGCTCATTTTTCATTTTTCCTACTTCCAAAACACCTAATGTCTCTACACCTGTAATGGATTTCGAGCCATTTTATTATGTTGTAGAGACATTAGGTTTATTCGAAAAGCCGGAGAGATTAAAAATTAACAACCGCCTTTGCCGAGAATCGAACCACGGACCTCTGGAATACCGGCCCAGAGTGCAGTCTACTACACCACGAAGACACGCTAGGAAGGCAGGAATAATAACTTATAATGTTTCGGAAATGGTGGGAACAGGCACATAAACTTGCCAAGGCCTGAACCCTTATGGCCCAACCTGATTTTTTTTTACCTTTGCGTATTATTAAAAGAATTCTATGCAATAAAGTAAAAAAGAGCAGAATATCTTTATACGTTGATGCAGCAGTGGATAAGAAGTGGAATAGCCTGCTCAACAAAAGAAATAAAATTCCGAATTACTTATCTAGTGCTGTTGGAGTTGCTTGCTTTCGTTTGGCAACTGGCATGATTATTTACAGCAACATTCACATCGGATTGGAGTCAAGGATTCAGCTTGTTGCCCTGTGTGTCATCAGGGTGATATGAATGGTAACCACCTCAAGAGCTGCCGTATATTTTAAAGTTCATTACAGACAACTGCATGGAGGCTAATTTTTATCCTTACGTTTCGCCATTTTATTGGGCTGCTTGTCGACTAATAGCAGAAGACGGGTATTAAGTATTAAGTATGGACGCAGTCCGACCCCCCTGTCAATCTTAAGATTGACTCAATGGTCATAGGACTACGTCCAATCCAAAACCACAAACGAGGACACCCAGCGGCCCGAGCCCCCAAACGACACCCCATGTTCCGGGAAACCAAGGCCCAGAGCCCCGAGTAACTAAAAAGTTAGAAATAAAGCAAAGAAAAGAAATTAAAAGAAACAGGCAGATCTTTACAACAGAATGAACATCAAAATACAAAGAACAAGAACACCAACATATTTTAGATCTGCCTTTCAACGGCACAAAAGGAAAGAAGAGAACAACAAAATATAACTAACAAAATAAAATGCATGTTACGAACAAAATAATATATAAGGAAATGGACAATACTACATAAAACGCATAAGAAAAACGAGAACACACCACCAGGAATGTTTTCAAACAATCAATGAATCATTATACCAACCGCTCGCCGCTCACTGTTTATAATTTTCATAATCTCCTTACAACAACTAATAAAATTATTGTAATTTGCAAAAGGATCATTGCCAATTTCATATTTTTTAACAATGTGTAGAGTAAGTTTACAGTCGCAGAGGAAGTGCTGAGCGTCGCCCAATGTGTTACATGTCATACACATATTATTTGTTTGTAATTTAAATCTTGAGAGATAGTCAGGGAAACGGCCATGCCCCGTTAAAAATTGATTGGCATCTATGTTATTTATTGGAAATAATGATTTGTGTTTCACAAAATCCAAATTGTTAATATAATGATTTCTTTTTTCAGAGTTTGACTATTTATTATGCCATTTATTATAATGAAACTTTTTTTATTAAATTACAAGTAATTCTAACAGAACTAGGAAGATTGGCAGAAGACGGGTGTAAGATTAAAAAAAATAAACATGTTGCAGGGCGTCTTTCTGCCGAAGCATCTTTTTGAAACTTTCTATCTTATCAAACAGTTACCGACTTGTGTAAAGGCCCTAAACCTTTACGAAGGGCCATCGTTGTGAAGCCTCACACTGACAATATTCCAGTTCTTCCTTGAGGACTTGATTAAAATTTTTCTTTTCGATTTGAGTTGCTTCGTCATGGATACTTCATTTCGAATTTCATTAAGAACTGATAATACACCAAGAGATGTCAGAAGAATTAGGCTTTAAGAATTTTAGAAGTACATGTTATTTCTCGTACTCAGTATCTGTTTTTTTTTTCCCATATATGTAGTATGTTTAATTTCCGATTTTCCGTCCAACTCTAGTTTTACTAGATCTGATACAAATTTTACATTCTTCCCTATTCCAGTTTATTAGGCTAGGGTAAAAACGGTTTTCCCAGAACATCAATCAGAACATGTAGTTTGCATTTCTTTTTTAGTATATATTAAAACATTCCTAAGTTCATTACTTAACGAAGCGTTTTTATTTTATTTTTAGTCCAAAGAGGCTTTGTCCCTGAAGGACTATTCTTTTCGTTTTGTGATTTTGCGTTGGTTTACTATAAATGTCTGTTTCACTTTTCAAACTGTCGCCACCAAATGTCCTGCATTATATTTGAAGAAATTAAATAATGAAAAACTGCATAAATGTATGTATATTTCTCGCATTGTGATGAAACAACGGGTCATAGAGCCATAGAATTTTGAATGACGTAATCCTCCTACAAATATGGGCAAGTGGAAGACCAAATTTGAAATTTGGAATTTGTTTTATAATCGATTTCATATTTTGTAAATCTTTAACGAATTTTTGATTAACAAAGTCAAGGATTTCAAAGCGAGAAATGGCAACATTGTACAGAAAAAACATTTTTTCTCCAGCGTGCGAGACTCTGTGTCAGAAATTCTAAAGACAGGCTCAATTTAAAGCGTTACGTCCTATGAAAGGACAGACAGTTTTACATCCATGCCTTCTCCGGGATTCGAATCTGGGGCCTATCGGTATCGCAGCCAGGCGCCCCTGACCACTATACCGTCTGAGGGGGCCCTGCTTCCAATTTATTGACCCAACATTTCATAAAGTACACATAGAAGAATTTTAATTCAATAGCCATTAAAAATTAGTCAATTAACTAAACCTTAAACCAAGACCTTTTTTATTTATTGAATACCTTACCTTTAATAAAAGTTTCGATTTTCATTTCAGACTAATCCTTCTTATACCAGTGTATGCTGTCACAATTAGTTCATCTTTTCCACTTGTTTCACGTGAGTTATATTTTAATTTTATAATAATACATCCTAGAATATATAACTTAGCATTAGCAAACTAACAATGTTAATTTTTTCCTTGTTTTTATAATTTGAAACTGATTTTGAATGAAAAAGCAGATGTGAAAATTAGTTTCATTAAAAGTGATTTATCCTGTAAAGTTTTACAGCTAAAATTATTGTTAGTAAATTTTAATTTATGCTCTTAATTCTTTTAACATTTTTTAAACGCTTAGAAACTTAGTGAAAATGGTAAGTTAGTGAAACGAGAGTTATTATTTTATTTTTAAAAGAGGATGTTTTATTTTCTAAAGCGTATGGAATAAACGGCTCTTTCTCAAGTAAATTGTCTACGCACCTTAAGTTCAAAGCATATTTGGTTATTTTTATACTTTCGTAATTAATTTTTATTTTTCCTCTAGGAACTGGTGAAATAAGTGACACACGATTCCAAAATTTTGTAGAAGAGAATAACAATGATTCCTTTAATACGTTACATATGGAACCCCGGCAGAAAAGGCAATTAAATTTGTAAGCAAAATAACTGGTTTATGTCTTTGTTAATTATGTTTAAAATGGAATGTTACCATGAGTTTGTTACAATATCATATCTATGAACTTGATTGGATTCTGCATCGTTCCATTTCCATATTTCTGTTTAGTTTTATAATGATAAATAATGTTTTTCAGATTTTCAATGCTAAAGTAAAGTTGTTCGTTGTAAAAAAATGAAAATTAGGTAAATTTATAAGCAAAATAACTGGTTTTATGTCTTTGATAATAATATTTAGTACGAAATGTTGCCATAAATTTGCTACCAATATCATATATATGAATTTAATTGGATTCGGCATTATTCCGTTTTTATCTTTATTATTTCTGTATATTTTATAAATAAATTTTTTCAGGTTTTTAATGATAAAGTTGTAGAGACATTAGGTATTTTTGGAGCAAAAATGAAAAATTACCAACTACCATCGCCGGGAATCGAACGACGGACCTCTGAAATAGCGGTTCAGTGTGCTGACCAATACACCACGGAAGCACACTAGGAAGGCGGGAGAAATACCTTATACCCTCCCCCTTTTAAAGGGCGACTAGGATTTTTAGAGGACCCAATCACCAAATCCTGGATGTGGAGATTCATCAACCACTACCCTTTTAGTTCGGGCACCACTGTAGAGCCATTAGGTATTTTTGGAGCAAAGATGAAAAATTAGCAATCACCTTCGCCGGGAATCGAACCACGGACCTCTGAAATACCGGTTCAGTGTGTTGATCACTACACCACGAAGGCACGATAGGAAGGCGGGAGAAATAGCCTATAAAGTAATGTTGTTCGTTATAAAATAATGAAAATTATGTATAGGTATTCATGTCTTCATATTCGGTTAAGTTTTAAACACGACTGGGAATTATCTGTTGAAGATATCAAAATTATCCTTGTTTTTGGCGTTTCTATGTACAAGGAAAAGAAATCAACCCCTTTTTGTTATTGAAAAGCTTTTCTCAGTCTGCCTGTCTTATCACTTGTTAAAAGAATATTTGGAATGTATTTTACACTGATTCGAACGTTCATTTCTCAGGCTTTTATGTGAATTATTTGGACATTCTTCCTGAAGATATTTATCGTGAATATAAGAAAAAAAATTTAGCAATTTTGAATAAGTATTTTTAAATATTTTTATAAATTTTGTACATAGATAGATGATTTTACTGCAATTATATGTGAAATTTAGTATTTTTCTATGTAATATAACATAAGAAAATCTAAAAGGATAACCTATGCCGGAAAAGTAAGAATACAGAACCAAGTGCATTTAACATTGAGTAAATGGATATCTCGGTAATGTGGCGACATATCGCCAAGCTGAAAACGGTTTTAGCGACTTATTTTGTCTCAAATTTCTCGAGAAATCGCCAGAAGTCGCCAAACCTCGCTACCGTTTGGCGACATTTGGTTCCGGTACCTGTATTGTAATTGAATAAATATAATTGATGACTATATTAGCTGCAACCGTAATTTGACCCTCGTATTGGTTTCCAGTAAGTTCGATAAGCAGAAAGTACTAGAAATATCTCGGTAGTCGGTTGAAAACTATATAAGGCCGGAGAGAGTATCTGCTGTCAGTTATAGTTAGTTATAAGCTCAGCTTAAATTTGGAGTATTGAGATTTAGCTTTCTCTTTAACTGCGCTTTGCATTGCGTTATGTTTAACGTTCATAGTAGTCTGAAGTGTAACTACTGATTGCAGTTCGTGATATTGAGAAGAGTTATATGACTATTTTTATGGAAAGTTCTAGATATCTGAAGTGTTCGTTTTGATAAAATAAATTCTATAAACCTATCATTGGATCTGTGTGCATTGAATCTGTAACGAACTCGTACGCATGCAACAGTATTATATTTCTATTATAGAGAATATTATTCGTGATTGATTTATATATGCATGACTGTACAACAGTATTACTGCACAAATCTAAAATTTGAATTATAAGCAAACTGCTGGAATACTGGAAGAATTTATCCAGCGAATTATGAAGATGATTAGAGTACGGATTAAAATGAGTACAAAGTACACTCCTCGTAATTTTGTAACACTGCGAGTGAATTAAGAGACTTAGAACCTAGTTTTTCTGATAAATTTGAACTGAATATGGCGTCAACTTTTACTGATGAGAACAAATGTTCTAACTTAACTGCAGGATGATTCGCTCTCCTAAGAGTACACATCAGTTACGCTAGATTTACAGACGGGACATTTTCAGTTTTAACTTTACATCGATGTTTTCAAAAATTCTTCTATTATTCTTATATTTAATTGTATGAAGCATTTATTAAATATACATATAGATAGATAGATAATTTATTTCCTAAACAGTATTGATTAATTGATTATATTATCTCCCAAGTTAAATTAAAGTAGAATTATTTTAAAAGTGTGCATCCATACTGGTAAGTTATATTTTGAAAGATGTTTTGAAGTAATTTGAAAGCAAAATGTTAATAATGTTTTAATGGGGACTGGAGTTAAATCATCACGAAGAATAAAATTTCAATTGTAAAAGGAAAAATTAAAACATGTAATCATTGTCATTGATCGGAAATTAGTTGACTTTTCAAGGGTAACAAACCAACTCCCGCTCAATGAACAATAATTGATAAAAATACGTAAATACGAAAGTGTTTCGTCTTTACTCGAGTTATTAGTTAAAGCCAAACCGGCAATTCTAGTCAGGCCAAATATTTCCGCGAATAGTAGGAATTATGAACCAATGCTGATACTCAAAGAACTTATTCTTATGAAGTAGTTTAGTCAATTCAATTTGGAGTAAAAATCAATTACTGTAGAGAAATCCTATTAAACTCGAGTAACCGTCCCCGACACTTTCATGTTTATCCATTTGAGTACTATATTATTTGTAGAAATTAAACATTGGAAATTGTCATTATGAAATCGAATTCAAAGAAAAGTTGAAATAAACATAGAAGATTATAAAAAAAGATAAATAATGCAAACTTTGTAAAAACAAATCAAAGATAATATAAAAAATAATATAGAAAATAATATAAATAAGATCAGTGAATGTACATGAAGATATAAAGGCCAGAAAAGGTATTAAGTAACTTACATTCTTTCTAGTGGGGAAGTTTGCAAAGTGTTCTCTTCGTGTCTGACTCAGAAGTGTAGGGTGTCCGAAAATTCTTAGCGGCAGTAGGGGCTTTGAATAATATCAGTCGGTAAGACTTGGGTGAAGTAATTTATGGTAGTGGGTGGGACTTGGAATTCTTGAGAGATGTATTTTGTGGAGTTCTTATCTGAGAGAGACCGTCTGTTAAGATTTTTTTGAAAATACTAGTGAATGGAAATTAATTAATTTCTGGCTAATTGTCGTGTCGCAACGATTAAGAATTTAAGAAAGGAAAAAGGCATTTTCACTGTCCAAGAGCTAATAGACAGTCTAAAGGCATGAAATAGGCCCATTTTTTTTAGTAACAGTATAGTAACAGTATATGTCTGAAGACAATTAGCTTTTTACATTATATACAATTGAGTAATTACACTATATACAAATCTTCCAACTGACAGTCATCCAACTTATACCGCCTTCTCAGGTTTAGGAATAAATTATCATATCCCTATCAGTTAAATGATTTAGAGTGAGTATTTAACGCCTGCTCTTTTAAGGCAATGGTTGATAAATTGAATGGGAGTAAGATTATTTTTGAGAATTTTGATAAGGATCAAAATTTCGCGTTGTAAATCTATTGTATCTGTGCATATAGTTTTAATTCGTTGTATTTGATTAATTATAGTATTGTTAATTACTTTTTTGGATATGTTGGAGTTCCAATTTATTAATTTGTTAGTATTGAAATTGAAGTTTCTTGTTTTGTCAAAAAGTAAAATTTTTTTGTAGTTAATGATTTGAAGATCTAGAAAGTCTATGCTATTTTGTGAATTATTAGTTTTATTAAGTGTAAGACAATTCGGATAAATCTCGGAGTGTTCAATTTTACCAAAATTATTAATTGTAATAAGGTCATCAATATACCTGTAGGTGTGTTTGTAGTAATTTAACTCTTGTGGTTGTAGATTTTTTTGGAAGTTAAATTCTTTGACAAATAAAAAGATATTACAGATCGAGGTGCTGGAATGTAAGCCCATTGGCAATCCTCTGACTTGTTAAAAAGTTGATTTTGAAACTTGATGTAGTTATGAAAAAGTGTGCATTTTAGGTAGGTTTTCCATTTGTCAAGAGTCATGATATTGAGTATATTAGGGAAAAGTTTAGGTAGATCAAGTAGACTGGTATAGATTTCGTCTAGAGGAAGTGAGGTATATAAGTTTTCAAAATCATAGCAGTTAATGCTTTGGATGTTAATGGTTTGAATGGTATTAATGACAGGAGTGTTATTATGAATGATCCAGCAATAGTTATGATTAGTGTTACAATCATTGAAAATAAATTTACAGATTTTATTAAGTTGAATTGAAAAATAATAGTCTACATTTTTCTTGTAATTATTAGTTCCATTAGCTATAAATCTAAATTTTAATGGTGTTTTATGGAATTTGGGAATGGAATCGCATAAAGATTAGTAAATCTGTTGTAATTTGCATTGAAAGTAATATTGAGTTTCTTATGAAAAGTTTTAATCCTGTTTATTATAGATGTTTCTGTAAGGTTGGCTAATTGATAAGTAGTTGCGTTGAGAAGTTCTTTATGAATAATTTCAGCGTAGAATTGTTTTCATATAATGCTAAAGTTATTAGTTGCTTTATCTATTTTTGTAATAGTAAAAAGCTGTTTTAATTTATTAATATCTGATGTAAGTTGCGACCAATTCAGTGTACTTTTAAATTTGAGGTGACTGATTTCGGTGGATTTGCGTTGAAGAATTTTAGCTTTCCATTTTAAGAAGGTATCTATGGGTAAATTCAGTTGATAGCTTGCTTTAACTATAAATTCGTTGATGTTGTTTTCGAAAGTCTTGTAACAGTAATTTGTAGTCATGTTTCTGACTGGTCTAAATTTTGTACCATAACTCATTAGTGTTCTTAGTTGATGGTTTTGTATGATATTCAGGTTGCCAGTAATTATGTGCTGGTGATGAGAATCTACGTAATTGCTGTAAATTGGTGTCTTACAATGTCATTCTGCAGTTTCATCTATTTCATGGTGGTTAGTGAGCAAGTTGCTTAAGGTCCTTTGATATTTAAATGCAATCATTGGTATTGTGTCAACTGCGGGGAAGTAATCTTTACAATCTCTGATGATTCTTGAGAAATGAATATTGTCAAACTGCGGATGCAGAAAATTGACTTTAAAATAAATTTTGCGTTGAGTGAGACTATTAGAGAGTCTGAAAAGACTAAAATCAAGAATCATGTCTTTAATGATTTGTATGTCGTCGTAGCTTTCTTGAATGAATTTTTTTAGTTTGATAAGGAATTTATTAGTACAGGAGTGTAACCAGTTGAGAAGTTTCTTGGGAAAGCAGTCTGAGTCAAAGAAACATTTCAATTGTTTTTTCAATGCAAGTGTATCCAAAGTGGATAAAAATCTCGCATTATTTTTTATTTTGCTTCCTCTTTTTCCTCTCTGCGTTTTGATGCTGTAGAGCTTAAATTGGCTGAAAATAGACTTCTTAGAAGTATCTCTATGACTATGTATATAAGTGTTAAGTCCATATGGGTAAAGTGAACGTTGTTTTAATACATATATACACTGGTTATCATAAATTAAGGAAAATCACAAAAATAGCGATAACTCCCTCAAAAATAAGCCAAACCGTGTAAAATTTGAATATGTTGCCAAGTAAGAGTAGCTGAGTAAAACTCCAATATGCAAATTAGTGGCGCTGCGCTCGGAATACGTCATCTGCAAGGAGCATAAAAGTCCATGTTTGAGAGCAAGCCCACATATTTCACTGTGATACTGACATCAGAAATCTGAGATAGCCAATTCGTAACAATTACCTCCAGGCATCATTTGCCTGCAGAACTACGATAGAGACCCATTGGGAGACTAGAGGCAGGACAAAGTCAAACAGAAGTGGCCAGATGGCTAAATGTGAGTACTTCTATGGTTCATAGAATTTGGAGGCAGTTTCAAATCACAGATTCGGCACGTAGGAGGTTCAGCCGAGGACGGCCAACTGCTACGACTAGCGCCGATGACCAATATTTGACATTATGTGCACTCAGGAATAGAACCGCTATTCCGACTCTTCTTAGATACTCCCTTGCTGCAGCTACCGGAAGGTTGGGGTCAGCGTCAACTGTGCGTAGAAGGCTTCACGAAGTTGGTCTGTATGCGAGGCGAAGAACTATTTGCGTGCCGCTCAAGTTACGCCATAAGAGGGACCGTTCGCAGTGGGCACCACAACACGTCCACTGGACGCCTGAGCAATGGAGGGCTATTCTCTTTACGGATGAGTCCAGGTTTAGTCTAGAAAGCGATAATAGGCGTTATTTGATATGGAGAGAACATGGAACCCGTTATTATCCGTCAAATATCCGTGAAAAGAGATGCATACGGAAGAGGCAGTGTCTGTGTTTGGGGTGGATCTCTTTGGGTGGACGCACAGACCTCCGTGTTTTTCCAAGGGAACCGTGAATACTCATGTTTATAGAGATGACATCCTCGATGCTTATGTGCGCCCATATGCCGGGGCAATAGGTGATGCTTTCCTGTTACAGGACGACAATGCAAGACCACACAGGGCTCGCATCGTATATGATTATCTTCAATAGGAAACGATTATGCCAGCTCGATCCCCGGACTTGAATCCTATCGAGCACGTTTGGGATGCTTTAGGGAGACGTCTAGCTGCTCTCAATCCGCCCCCTTAGACCCTTGCCGCGCTTGCAACTGCTTGAAAGAACAATGGCTCTCGCTTCCTATGGAACTGATAGACCGCATAACTGAAAGTATCACACATCGCTAAATGTGCTGTATTGCTTCTAGAGGAGATTATATTCCATATTGAAGGTACTTTTACTATAGCAAACTGACATCTTCGATTTGTTCATTTTATACATGTGCTAATTTCTATACTACCATAATTGTCTGGTAATTTCTTTATGTGTTATTTGATACCTTACTATGTGTTGTATATTGTGGGTAAATTCCATAAAATCCTACAAGTAACTTTTTCTGTAATCGTGATTTTTCCTTAATTTATGATAACCAGTGTACATTCATAATTGTCTGAACCTCGTAATATACAGTGGATGGACAAAAATATGGAAACACCTTGTGAAATGCATGTTTGAAAAGAAAGATTGATTTTAATGAAATATGTAGGTGGCGCTGGCGTTTTTGACTACTGACGCCACCTATACAACTTCGTAAATGTGCTAAACAGTTCAATTGTTGTCGGAGTACTGTTATGTGAGGTTGTCATTGCATTATGTCAGAGTTAACAGACTTCGAACGTGGGCAAATTGTTGGAGCACGTATGGTAGGTGCTTCCGTAAGCAAGGTAGCCGAGGTGTTTAGTGTTTCAAGAGGTACTGTATCGAAGATTTATTCCGCGTATTTGAAAAGCGGAAAAACATCATCTGCTAAGTCACAGCGCGGACGAAAGTGTGTCCTGAGTGATCGTGACTGACGATCATTAAGGGCAATTGTGACGAAAAATAAGAAGACCACAGCTGCAAAAGTTACTGCTGAAATGAATGTTGTGTTACTGAACCCTGTGAGTACCAAAACAATTAGAAGGGAGCTTCATAAACAGGGAATTGCTGGCCGTGCTGCAATTGAGAAGCCACTCATCAGTGATGCTAATGCCCGTAACAGGAAAAGGTGGTGTTTAAGTCATAAAGCCTGGACTATAGAGCAATGGAAGCGAGTAATATGGTCTGACGAGTCTTCTTTCAGATTGTTTCCCACTTCTGGCCGAGTTTACGTCTGGAGAACGCCCTCTCAAGCCTATAATACAGACTTCTTGTTGCCAAGAGTGAAACATGGCGGGGGTTCTGTTATGGTTTGGGCAGCCATATCGTGGTTCTCTGCTAGCCCCATGATAACTGTGTCAGGGCACATGACTGCCAAGACTTATGTGAACATTTTGGCTGATCAAGTTCATCCCATGGTACAAACTTTGTTCCCGATGGTGATGGTGTCTTCCAAGACGACAAAGCCCCTGTTCACACAGCTCACATTGTCCAGGACTGGTTTTCTGAGCACGAGGATGAGTTGTCCCATCTTCCCCTGGCCACCACAGTACCAGATCTGAATATTATCGAACCTTTGTGGTCTACATTGGAACGGAAAGTGCGTTCTCGTTATCCACCGTCAACATCTTTATCTGAACTTGCCACCATTTTGCAGGAAGAATGGTATAATATTCCTTTGGCAAACATACAGGAACTGTATTTATCCATTCCGAGAAGACTGCAAGCTGTTTTGGATGCCAACGGGTTTCCTACACCATATTAAGCAAAGAAACATGTTTTTTTAAAAGTGTTTCCATATTTTTGTCCAACCCCTGTATGTTTTCATACTTTGTTTTTGAATCCCGGCATGAATTGTTTGAGTCTTGTTTTATTCTACATGGTTTTGAAGTTGCAGTCACAAATTCGACTTAGGAGAAATTGCAGCCCGTTAGCCAATGAGATGAAAGAGGGTTTAGCATGCGTTGAGCTATAAAATGCTGTGTCAATTTCTCAGCATCTGTAGCTATTTTGTTGGATGCATAATTCAGTTCAACAGATTAGTGCTCTGAATTTGTACCTTTTTTTTTTTTTATAGCTTCAGTGCTTTAGATGCCTGTATTTTCTCATTTTAATGCTTGTATCTTTTACATTTTATAAAATTCGGTTCCCAGGTCTTTTCAATTTTCTTCTTTTAACATTCTGATTCCTACAAAGCAACAATATATATATATATATATATATATATATATATATATATATATATATTTTGTCTGTTTGTTTTGCTACAGCCTTTAAGGCGGAAAAGTGGTTAGTGACCCTCTGATAGCCCTACCCAATTATCCGGGCTCGATCGAATTCCAGAGAAAGCATGCATATAATTTGTCCGACCCTACATAGGAGGCAACGGCAGCCCACCTAGGTGCCTTCATAATAAAGAGACCACCTCTTCCGAGCTTAGTAGTGGCCGACGCCTATAAACGCCTAGAACTCGCCATGAGGAAGGGGGGAAGTCGTTTTCAGGGATAAAATATAAACGCATGTTCCTGATATGAATTGACTTTAAGACCGATTGGCGAAATTCAAATTGCGTTTTTCATGTCTCGAAATCGCGACTTAAAATATATATTAGATTTATATATAGAATTATTCTAATATAGGTATTTTAACACAAAATCGGACTTTATCTTGGCGCATTTTTTTTTCCAGTTTATGCCAAGAATAATTCAGTTGGCGGAATTCTTAATTTATGGTAACCTACTTACTTTATAATGTAATTTCACATGAAAAATTACATTATAAATTACATTGTACCTTTTTTCATTGATGCACGAGAGGAAAAAAGGTCTATCGTTCATTTTTTCAGTTAATTTTAACAAAGTGCGTAAACCACATTTTCGTTATTATCGCTTATATTAAGTACGCCAAAATGTATGTATTAGGAAATTTTGAATAAAAAACTAATTTTTTGCAGATATGCTTAGAAATACATCTACTTTAAGACGATTTAAAAAATTTTATAGGTTATAATAAAAAAAAATGTTTTCGAAAAATTTATAAAAAATACTTAAAAATACAAATTTTTAAAGTAAATAATAAAAAATATGCGAATTATAGTTGGATTAAGCCTAAATTTCGAATTCTGGAAGAAGGAATCAAGTAAGTTTAATAAAAAAAGAGGTATTAATAAGTATATATCAAATTCAATTAACGTTGAGGAGCTAAAATTTTGAGAGATAATTTTTTAAAAACTACTCGTGCGATTTTTACAAAACTTGGTAGTTTGGCGTCATTTGAGTCGTTGAATCGAAATATGGAAAAAAAAATGGCATGTCATTTCAGAAAAAGTCCGATTTTTGTGTCAAAATACCTATACTAAAACAATGCTATATATAAATATAATACGTATCTTAAGTCGCGCTTTCCAGACATGGAAAACGCAAGTTTAGTATCGTCAATCGGCCCAGTAAAACGGGAGATGTAGAACTGTGCCATTCTTTTTTGCGCTGTGTACCTTTATTTCAGTTTGATGCATGTAAGCTTTTTTTTTTTTTTTTTTTTTTTTTTTTTTTTTTTGAGCAAGTATGCTTTCCACTGAAGAAAAATAACTTTTATTAGTCATTTAAAGTATTTAAGTACTTGTTTTAAAGGCAATATACGGTTTTTAAAACTCTTTTATTACCAAACAACTATGAATTTTAAGCAGATTCATTCAAAGGAAATATTTTATGATTAAAAAAAATCAACCTCTTCCTTGATTATATGTGATGTTTTAGATTTGGATCAGACAGCAGATGGGCCCAAGTATTAAGACGTGTTTTTGCTGAAATAGTGAAGCAAGTAAGAAATGCTCTACAAAATAGAGGTTATGGTAATTCTCGTTTTATGAATGTGGTAAGTAGAGTCACTGTTGCTGTTTTCCTATCAACTTTTTAATTATAAAGAAGATTATTTATGAATAGTCCTCGCAAAACAAAACTATAGCATCATATACGAGTATTAAAACCAGGAACACATGTAGAACTTTATTTATTTTTATTTTTTTTTTTTTTTTTTTTTTTTTTATTTTTATTTATTTTTTTTTTTTCTTTTGGTGTTGCAAACATAGAGAACGGAAAAAATAAGTATTCAATGTGGTTAAATATTAGGCAATCTTTTTTTTCGTAATTTTTAAAATGTGAAATTTAGATTCTTCTACCATTTTTTATACATTTCAAAAGAAGACTTCAGAGATTTTACGACATTTACAGATTTTCTTTGGAAATGTATTTCCTACGAATATGACAGTTTTGTTTCGAAATAGTCAAAACATTCGTAACTTATGCTAAAAGGAAATGAAAAAATGTTTTTTTTTTTTTTTTTTTTTTTTTTTTTTTAAATTTATTTATGCCCTTTAATTTTTTGATAACGTAACGTAAATTGTATTGGCATTCCTTTCTAAAGATAACTGTAAATTAACCCTGAATATTGTAGTTCTAATTATACACTATTCATACCGTAAACTGTATTAATGTTCAGGTCTGCTTTGTAGCAGTTATATCAAAGAATAAATTTAGTGAATATGTTGTAAGTTTTATCCTAAGTCATTAACAGTTATTTTTAGTTAAAGCTACTGTCCTGTCCATCCTAATTTCAGCTTACCATTTCCTAAAAGAATGTGCTTTTAGAATCGCGTTTAATGCAAATGATTAAGAGTAGTATTTAAATTCCACTGACTACGAGAGAGAGCTTTAGAGTTTCTGACTAGCATGCATTTTCCTTTTGGCTACATCTCTCTAAGCTATTACTACGCTGTAGCTCTCTCTAAGCTGTTACTACGCTCTCTAAGCTGTTACTAAGTCTCTCTAAGCTGTTACTATGCTATTACTAATAATACGAAGTCTTATTTCGTATTATTTTGAGTTTAAGCCCAAGTGGAGGCTTTACTGTACGCCCTGAGAAAGGGGCCCTCTGTTATGGTTATAATGGTTAAACTCTGAATTTGAGCAGTAAAGGGTAATTAACCCTTCTCGAGTTTACTACGTCTCTGTTCCTGAACTAACGCAATTATTCGCTTAGCTGTTCACTAGGCTCTTCCACATTTAGTAGTTAGATAAAAGGGTAGAACCCCAAAATATTACCGGAAAATATGAAAAGCCGGCATTCTGCAGAATGCGTAGGCATTTTATAGGACCTTGCGTTTCTAGGCAAAGTATGAAATATGAAAATTATTACATACCTTACCTACGCATTATATATAATACCTATGCATTCCATAGAATGACGCATGTTCTTTAGGTAAAGAATGAAGAAAAAAATTATCATGAACTAGTAACCTAAACTGAAGCCTTTATATGCTTCTTGGTATGCTACGCGTTTTTCGTTAGAGAGACTTTTAAGCGGTTACAAAAAGTATGCTAATAATATGCGAGAACTTACTTTTACACATTTTACATTATTGAAGTTAAATAGATTCATTATTTTATGTAAACCTAAATATTGTATACATTTTGACAGAAAGCAAACACTTCTCACTCCCCTCCCCCATAATGCAAAATAACTTTTTAGCTGAAAATCGACATTTTTCCCAAATGAGATATTCGTCTCGAAACGACATTTTGCGTTGAATCACTATAAACAGAGTATCACTTTTCAAATTGTTGCCACCAAATATTAATGCCTTAATTGTATTTAAAGAAATTAAATAATGAAGAATCTGCATGAATGTATGCATGTTTCTCGCTCTGTAAAAAAACAATTGTAGCTAAAGCCACCAAATTTTGAATAACATAGTCTTCCACCCGAACATAGACACCTGGAAACCCGAATTTTGAATTTCCATTTTTGTTGGTTATCAATATTTATATAGTGGCTTAACAAACTATAGCATTTATTCATTTATTTATTTTTAGTTCAACGAATTGCTAAGAAGATTAACGAATGAGGACCCAGACAACAACGATTCTTCTTCGTCGCAAGATTTTGTAGACGGATTACGAAAACTCGCAAACGATGGAATCAATCAATATTTGAAAAGAATTGGCTTAAATGTGCAGTAATTGACTATATTTTTACTGAAAATGTAAATTTTTTTTATGTACTAAGGCCTTGTTTATGTAATAAATCTTCTTCTGTTTTCATCTTGATTGTCTTTTCATCGCTTTGTAACGTTTAATTCTATCTATTAAAATAATTACCCTAAAACTTTCTGTAATTCACCTGAAGTACCGTAAAAGGCTCATGGTAAGCTCAACTAAATGTCATTAAAATTCTTATGTAGTTAAAAATACATTTCCTCTAAATTCGAATTCTGTTTAATTCTCTTCAATCTCAATTTAAAAAAAATCTGATGTGTACACCACATGACTTCCTTGTACAGAATATTAAATTATAGCATTTTTTCTTGCATTTCATTTAAACTTATTGGATTGAATTAAATCTACTTCGCCGGCAGCGCATAAACCACAATAGAATAAATGCATTCTTTAAAATTCACTCTAGTATTTGTTTAACATAGCGACACTCTGGCGCTAGATTCACTTAACAGTATTATATTTCGTTCATATTATGACTCATAATGCACAAAATTTACATCATTTAAAAATTAGAATTATCTAATCGTTGCCACATGTTCTATTCAAATACTATACTGGTGTGCAAAAATTAAGAACGAGACGGTTTTTTCAATATAACTTTGTACAAAAGCTTTCCAAATCAACACATTTAATACCGTAAGATCCCCAACACGTAAGGACATGAGTAATGTAAGCAACACTTACTAAAAGAGAAATCAGAGGGATAAAAAGAAGCTTTATTGAAAAAGTAGCATGGAGCGCAATGCGACTGAAGGCCGACACATCCCTGTGATGGGTGTCCAGCAAGAAACATCCGGTCTTTAATAGGCCCAAGGCGTTTTGCTTCCGGAGTACCTTTGCAAATAAATACAATAACCTCCACAACTTCGTTAAGAAAATATTGAATAATTAAGATTAAGCATAGCTAAAGTGAGGAGTGAAAACCGTTAAGGGTTTAAAAACCAGTAATGAATGAGGAGTCCACTCAACGAATTTGCGCTTATTTGACTGTTCTTATTTGCTAGGTGTTTACATTAAAATGTTAAAGAAGGATATTAACTAAATCATAATTTAACATGTATAAATATCTAATAAACATTTTTTATCGACATACATACGACTTTTGAAATATATATTTAAAACTAAACGTATCGAATAAATACGCAAATCAATGAAT
This sequence comes from Stegodyphus dumicola, assembly GCF_044657685.1. Taxonomy (NCBI): domain Eukaryota; kingdom Metazoa; phylum Arthropoda; class Arachnida; order Araneae; family Eresidae; genus Stegodyphus; species Stegodyphus dumicola. The sequence continues at coordinate 154,462,123 of NC_140769.1, read as the reverse complement.
GAACACTAACCTGAAAAATAAATTTGCATTGTACATACCCTTATTTCTTTGACATATTTTATACTTGAGCGTATAATTTTTAAGACAGTATATAAAGATATCTTATAAAAATAAACTTTGAATAATTTAAACCGAGGGCAAATTAAGTTCAGAACCCAAATTATGTGCTGTAAATTGCATAAGTTTAGTGGCTATATTTATTAAATTCTAAACATAATCTAAGCTAATTCAAATATCATACTGAATAAGGAACTGGCACATGAATTCGCAAATGCTATTGTAAAAAATCAAAATAGATTTTTGTAGTTGCAGATTTTTTTATGTCACAATTCGCTTTTTCAGAATCAAAAATATTTTTATTTATTTATTTTACATTATGAAGATGTATTATATATATACATATAATATTTTACACTAAGATATATGCATTTATATATATATATAATATATACAAATATTATGAGATGAATGTTTAAAAATATATATATATCAGATAATACGTAATACAAAATATATTTTTCTTTCCAAAAGTAACCAGGTATTTGCATCTAAAATTTAGTCTAGTTACGTAATTTGGATCAGTTCTGTTTAATAAAAAATATTTCTTTCAACAGATATGCTGGATACACCATTTTTTCCGCAGCTAAGCTTTGCTTGAAGAAAAATTTTAAGTATTCCTTACAATGGTTAGGCTAAAAAAATAGCGCACCTAAGATAACAAAACAAAAGATAGCTCGATTTATATGCAGTTAAAGAAATAATTTTTTGATATTACGAAATTATTTTCTTCAATTTATTTTTTCTTTTCCGCGTTATGTCACAGTTTTCGTCGACTGAATTTAGTCTTCTTTTTTGTGCTTTCGAATATTTTTTATTAACTAATTTTTGATTTAAAGTCCTTAATCGTATGAAAGTTCGAATTCTAGCAAAGGACTTAAGTAAGTTTTCATCTGTGTCGGAAAACTGCTGTTTAAGGGTTTTGACAAAGTCCTTTATAATATTTTCTCCCTTTCTTAAAGTGGAACCGTTGAAAATTAAAAATTGTTCTTCCATTTTATGGACCTGCGTTTTCCACTCTTCAGAGGGTTGAATTAGTCCTCCATGAGACAGATGTTGTATCCACGACGAAATACAATTTGGATCTTCTTTCAGTTTATACGCAGTAAAATGGGCAGAACATATCCTAGAAGAGTTTGCATTCCATTTATCTTCTCGACGGCAAAGATTTATCCACTTCCTTCTTAATGTAGGATCACTTGGAAATTTATGATAAACTATGCGCTCAGATAAATTTTTAGTTTTTTCTAAACTGTTGTGGCAAAGAGCAACGGCACATCGCATTCCAGGCATCTAGTAAAATTGAACAAAAGAAAGAATTTCAGAATCGTTTTTCTGCACTGTAAGCATTCCATAATATAATATAAAAATATTCAGTAAATCTTTTAACCTTTTGATATAGAAAACTATGTTATATTACATTAATATATATATATTTAACTTTTTAAACATTTTTAAAATACTTTTTTATAAACTTTTTAAAATTCTTTTTTGCATTTAAAGAATTATTTGAAATTTTTTAATTACGAATTTCACCTTTTGGTCTTTGTGAAAAGTAAATTTCTTACTTTATGTCTTTACTGATAATTTTTTAACAACTAATGCGCGGAAATACTAGACATGTTTATTTTTTTTATTTATTTATTTTTTTTTTAATTTGTAATTTCACATATATACACATTTTTGTAATCTTTATTCTGTAATTTAAGCTGTTTTGGCACAAATAGATATACAAAATTCGTCTATAAACAAGCTCTGAACTTAAGCTTGTTATTTTACAATTAGTACTGAAGATAAAATATTTGATAGTATAAAACAGAAGTGAATATTACGTAACATTAAAATAAAACAAAAGTACTGAAATTTTACTAACCTTGAAGAAAATATTCTCACTGACAGAGGACTTCACAGGAGTTCAGCATTCGAAAGCAATGACGGCGTTTCCCTTAGACGTATATCACGTAGGCCTCGTCTGGTCGCCCTGTGACGTCATACGTTGAGACTTGACGCATGCGCTCTATGCCTCAGTTTCCGAATGCGCGAACCTTTTCACTGTACGGACCTTGGGTGTCAATGAGTTGCTGAGGCACTGCTGCCCATTCGTCTAGCAGCGCCAATCGAAGCTCCGGAATCGTTACTGGTGGTAAGGTACGAGCTGCCAAGCATCTGCCTAGAAAATCCCATACATGCTTGATGGGATTGAGATCCGGAGATCGTGCCGGCCAATCCATACATTCAATATCTTCACTCTCTAAGAGCTGTTCGGCAGCTACTGTGCGATGACATGGTGCATTGTCGTCCATGAAAAGGAACTGCGGACCCATAGCGCCTCTAAAAAGACGCACATATGGAAGAAGAATCTCGTTACAATAACGGGTCCCGTTGATTGAACCTGCGTCGAAGATGTGAAGGTCTGTACGACTACCAAGCATGATGCCTCCCCAAACGAGAACACCGCCACCTCCATACCTGTCCCTTTCAATGATGTTCGAGGGATGATTGCGGCTTCCCCGCTCTCTCCAGATGAGTATGCGATGAGAATCGCTACTCAGACTGAATCTGTAAAGAGTACTCGTCCCTATTCATTGTCTCTCCAATTCCGGTGTTCCCGGCACCACAGAGAACGCCTTCTCCGATGGGCAGGCGTTAGAGGTACACACCGTACAGGGCGTCGTGCAAACAGACCACCACCGTGCAGCCTTGTGGCCACGGTAAAACGCGATATCGGTCGTCCAGTTGCCTGTGTCGTGTGCCTAGCGATTTCTCCCGCTGTCTGCCGCCTGTTTCTTCTGGCTTGTAAGGCAATATACCGGTCATCTGCGGGTGTGGTTCCTCGTGGACGACCACTACTAAACCCCGGATAGCTGTTCCTGTAGTTTGAAATTGCCTCCAAAGTCGTGAAACGATGCTGTGAGCAATTCCGAACTCTGCAGCCACACTTGTCACACTGCTGCCTTCGTCCAACTTCCCAATGATTCAACCTCGGGTAAAAGCATCCAGATGTCGTCTAACAGATTGATTATTCGCCATTTCTCGCTGAGGCAGCAACTCGGTGTGATTTTAACTGCTATACGGCGTGCAATCTCTTTGCCAGAAATACTGATCTTACACCGACAAGACGCTTTATACTACTCAGACACACCCCATTACGTCTAACTGCATATCTGTGCATGTGCTACCGTACATCACCTTACTTAATCTCCTGATTGGTCTTTCTGTCCGCTCTGCCTCTTCGTTCAGCTGATATGCTAATTTTTCGACTTCGTCCTTAATTTTTGCACACCAGTGTATAATAAAGCTAGAATGATGTATAAAAGAAATTAAGCAAACAAAACAAAAAAGAAACAGTTTTTCACAGACGATTGAGTATTTCTCATTTAATTAATTCAGTTCTCACATCGCGAGAAGGCAAAAATACATAAAAACTCAAAATATCTATATTAAAAATTACGAAGTAAATCTCAAACACTTATTTCCTTGAAAAAATTCCAGAAAGAATTAAGCATGATTTAATTGGCAATAATAAAGGAATGCGTTATCTTTGTTGTTGCGAAGCTAAGTTTCTCTAGATTGGCAACAAATCCACTAGTCTCCTATTTCAAATGTAAACATCAATGGCCGCCATTAAAAAAGGCTTAGCGGCAATTAAACAACTTGCTGATAATTCTAAAAATATTGCACACAGATTTACTAAAGACATAAAATCCTTAACCGGAAGATAAAAACAACATAATTCAATAATTTTTAAAGCACAAAATGTACAATTTACAAACATATAAGAGTAAAGAAACTGAGATCACTGAGCCAGGTAACAAAGTGGATATATATATAAATATATTTATATACGTTTGGTGCGGCCGATTGCAACCAAAATACGAGGTGCACATCTACATGTTATAGCAGTCCTATATACGAAATTCCAACGTTCTGAGGCTACACGTTTTTGATTTATGCGAGATACGTACGTACGCACGTACGTACATACGTTCGTACAGACGCCACGAAAAATTCTCTTCAGAATTAATTTTAAAGCAGTTTTATAATTTTTTTGAAGGAAAAGAGTATTTTATTCTGTCCTTACGTACAGATATCACGCAAAAACATCGTTAAATTACATTCGATAGCGGTGGTCAAAATGGATATTTTCGTTGAAATATGCTGCCTGAAACTTTTCGCGATTACAATACTTCCTTTTTACTTCGTACAAGGAAGTAAAAAGTATTTTTCTGAGTGCTGTGAGTCTGTACGAGTTTTTAGAGAAATGGTTAGAATTCAATTTCATTACGAATGAGGAGAAGCTACTTCTTATTTTAGCATTATTGAGGTATTTTACATATTTTCTCGTAAATCACATATCTTTTGTTTAACCTGAAAACAGTAATAATTTAATTTGCGGCAAAAGTACAACGGATTTAATTAGTCCTCTTTTTCAGCTCTAATAGCATTTTTTCCGAACTACTACAATGAAACACATTTATCAAAAGGAAAACGATACATATTATTATTGCTAAAGAAGTTAATAATCATACATAATAATAACGCAAATTAATAATAAAAAATCTTAATACCCACAGAAGAAATTATTATTGCTCTCTAAATATTTAACTCGTCCGTGATTCAGATTTGCCGTCATTGTCAAAAATTATCTTTACAAGCATAAGATTTCTCAGAAAATGGGAACTGCAATCTTATGAACTTCTGTAGCATGATACATAACGTCATAACACATAAATATAAAGGTAAACACTTTTAAGTAATTAAGTATTTAATTTTCTTTGCATACATAAAACCATGGATTTCTTCAAAAACTGCGAACTATGATTTGATGATATTCCAAAGAATGATATATAACATAATTACACTTAAATACAAAAGGAAACTTTTAAGAACACTGAATGTGACATAAATCTTTAACGTAAAATAATAAAAATAGTAGTAATATATTAAAAGGTGAGATAAAAAAAATATCTTAAAAATGAAGGCTTATAAATTTAATATCGAATGTGATCTCTTCTGATTTGTACACTGCGCAAAAAAGAAGGACGGGCAGTTCTATATCTTCTGTTCTACTGGGCCGATTGACAAAATTCAGCTTGCATTTTTCTTGTCTCGACAGTGCAAGATTTACGTATAAAGCTGCACAAACTGTAACGTAAGGCATCTGCTTTCTTGAGGTGGTCCCCCAAAAACCCTCTAGGTATCTGAAAATCATATTTGATACTGACATATAATATCTGAACCTATAAAGGGCCCCATATTTCAAATAACTTAGGGCCTTATCAAGTCTAAATCCGACCCTGTGTCTCGAAAGGTGGAACTTAGGATGTGTATTAGATTTATATATAGCATTGTTCTAACGTAGGTATTCTGATACAAAATCCGACTTTTGCTGAAATGACATGCCAATGGTTTTCTATATTTCGATTCTTCGACTCGAATTATGCCAAACTGAAAAGTTTTGTAAAAATCGCGAGAGTAGTTTTTAAAAAATTAGCTCTCAACATTTTCGCTCCTCAATGTTAATTGAATTTGGTATATGTTTATTAAAATCTCTTTTTTACTTACTTGATTCGTTCTTCCAGAATTCGAAATTTAGGCTTAATTTAAATATCATTCACCCATTTTATATACATTATTTTTAAAATATTCACTTTTCCTCAGACTTGTGCATTCACTTTATTACGAATCCGTACGTACGCAAGAATATGCTATGTTTATTTGGAAATAGCAAAGAAATACTGTTTTAATGGAATAGCAAAAGTTTCAAAATGGCTAGCCTGTAGATCAATTAGATCTTTATATATTTAGTAGTAGGGAAACTTTTGAAGTCCAATTGCATAAGTATTAAAACTTTGAAGTCCATTTGCATAAAATGTTAATGATTAATTTGATGACATTCGTTTATAATTAGTTCGATATTTGTCAGCTGAAAACCCATAAAACATCGTATCCAAAAATCTTAATTGAATTTTGAAAAAAATCACTTCGAAGTGCATTGAAAAACACTGCAGAATTTGTATCCCATATTTCTTAGCTCTGGCGAGTGTTAGACAAATACTTTTCCTACTGAAGGTCAGAATAAAATTCAGAGTTTAAATTTCTCTCGAGTTGCATGCACTTAAAAAAAATAATACATTTTATATCACGTGTATCATGAACGAAAGTTAGTGCTTGCATGAAAGTTAGACCAATACTAACAAACAATAATTTTGAAAACAAATAGTTCTGCAATCATTTATCAGTTATATCCATTACTACCATATCTTACATACAAATACATAATGAGTTTGAAATGCATATCCTTATAATTTGATACTTCTGAATGTCAAGGTAAGAATTGTTTTCTTCACATAACACGGCCAATAAACATTACAAAAGACTCATGATTAAAGGAAAAGAAATCTCGCATTTAATCCTTACTTTCATGTAAAAAAGCGCATATGAGTATTTTAGGCTTATAATATTATTAATTATTAATCAATATATATGTTTAATTTAATCCAATTAAACGTTAGCGCAATGTTTTTATAGCGCTGTTTTTATTCTATTCCTTTGCTATATAAAAGTAATAATAACCTTACTTTAGTATTTTATACTCATAGTAAATGTATTTATTTGCATTTGCATGCGATCTTAAAAAACGACATTTTCAACAAAAAGTTAATCCGTTATTTTTAACGCTATTTATTTTCTTAAAGTTTCGATTACTTTACTTTGCGTAAAATACGTAAAAACAGCGTTTTTCAAGATGGCTGACGACTGTAAAAACCGCGACAACAATTGCGCCAACGTAAATCGCCAAAAATCCGTGCAACCGTCTGCCAAAGTAGCATCGATTTCATTACTATATTATTTGGTAAAAGTTGTCAACTGGGTGCCCCTTGTTTTTTGTCGATTCTTTTTGACGCCATGATCTGGGCCAGGAAGGCACAATTTCAATATGGCCGCTACACAAAACCAAAATAAGAACTCAAAGAATTGCACATACTCGGTGTCCATGTACACATCGATCTGTTTTCACTTAAAAATGTATCAGAGAATTGCACAAACTAGGCATTGCTCACTGCCTTAACTTTGTCCATGTACACGTTGATTTATTTTCATTAAAAAAAAATCAGGAAGTTGAAACAAAGTTAAAACTATCATGGGAACCAGAAATGGTGTTTTATCGCCGAAATTTAACAACATTTGTCGCTAACTGAAGAGGCACCCAATTTTACGCTAGAGCCCATTATTTTCTTCTACGACATTCCCTGCCTGCCCTTTCTTTCAGAAAAACAATATACTTGTGAGTCACGATAAATCTGAACTATATGCATATGGCTCGAAAGATTAAAAAGTTTGGTTTCGAAACGTTGTCTAAGCACCTAAACGCATTAAAAGCAACAAATCTAAACTGTCTTGATCCATAACAGTCTCTGGCCGCCCAGATAGCATAGTGGTTAGGGAAGTTTACTGCGGAACCGAAGCGTCCGGACTCGAATCCCGGAGAACACATGAATGTTTGTAAATGTGTATTGTTTTTGCGGCACGGCGACACTCTAAATATATGGCAAGCCGAAAATCCTTTCGTGTGGTTTGATGGTAGGGGAAAGAGCTGGGAAACCCTCGGCCCCCCTCCTCTTCCCTCCCTCCACTCTCCTTCAAAACCATGGAGGTAGGAAAGGGAGGAGGGGCCATTCCGCGCAAGAAGTGAAACACTGCTTTGAAGCTTGGGTCACCAGACGGGGTGTTCTTTGTTTACATTCAGAAGCTCGCTTGACAAGATTCTGATAGTATTTCGACACACGATAGTTCCATAGAAATCGAAAAAGGGACACTCTCGCATGAAAGAAACATTCATAGTGTGATGGATGATAGCAATTTGTATAGTTTACTGACATTTACGCAAAAATCACATCTTGGTTATTTTTCGATAACTAACAACAGCGATTTTGATTATGAATTTGTTTTATAAAATTCTAAGCTGTTGCACTACAAAAATATAGATTTAAGAAAATTGCTAAAAGAGATCTGCCAAAATTTATTTTCTAGAAGATTTGAAAAGTTTGAAACTTGATGGCTAAATGTAAATATAAAATTATGTATGTTAAAATATTTGTAATTAGGCACATAGGTCAGATTAAGCTTTTATTAAATAGAGTAACGCATGCAAGGGCTATCTGCCTAAAGAGAGAGATGCCATTGTGGAGGAATTTTGAAGAAAAACTGACCTTTGAGTGGATATTAAAAATAATACTTATAATTTTCACTCAAATTATATTCATATATATTTTTTATGTAAAACTTTCGGGTCTATGCAAAATTAGTGTAAATTACTTTACACGAAAAATATAGTGAATGCACAGAAATTAAAGATTTGCACATGTCGGAAATGAAAAATAGGAAATATGTATGGGTATTTATGCATGTGCTTGCAAAAAGCATGTATCTGCCTTTGACAAAATACTTAAATATTCATTAAATTATTTATAAATGTATTTGAAATGAAGAATTTATTCACTTATAAACAACTGTGAAAGTACTGTGAAGAAATCTAATGATTAAATGTATCTAATTTATAATGATTATAAATGTTATCTAAATATATAATAACCTTAATATTGAATTGTAAACATAAATTGAAATCCTGTTGACAAATACGTTATAAAACTATTTAAGCAAGAATTGTTCGTATTGGAAAGCAATCTGTTAAAAGGTATTGTAAAGCAAATGCTATGAGATGCGCACTTAAGAACGTAATAAAGAGTTTTGGAATATGTATTGTTGAAATGAAGGGTAAAAAAAAAAAAAATCTGATAAGTATAATTAAAAGAATTATTCCCCTTACATTTTATAGAAACTCAGTTACAAGTTTTAAATAATACTTAAAAAAAAACTTATTTTATTCCCTTTCAGAAATGTTCAGAGAAAGTCAAGTACTATTTAATACCTATTTAATTATTAGGAATTAGCGAAATACTTATTTAAAGTATTTCGCTAATTCCTAATAATTCTCTAATTTGAAATGAACCGAATAGAGCATTAATTACAAATTGACTTACATTTTTCGATTTAAAAGAAGCCAAAAAATCATGTCATATTTAAGAAAGTATTTTAGGAAGAAGCTCTATAAATAGAAAAGAAATAATGCATAATTGTAATATTAATAATACAATAAACTTTGATCTTAATTTTTGTACCTTAACCGAATAAAATCCAATTACCTTAATTTTTTTTTCTAATGTAATTAACGAAAACTTGTGAAAATATTTCATTCAAATTAAACCATTCTGAGAAAACTGTCCTGTGAAAAGTATAGCATTTAATTCTGTTCAGAATGAACTGTTGTTTAAAAATATGTTGTTTTCACATACTTAGGACTCTGAAGTGTTGTAGAAAAAGAAAATATATACATTTATATGTATATTTGCGACGTAATTACAAAATATTTACACCCGAACGCGTCAAATGCCATAGAACTCAATGGTAAATGACCCAATGTTTTGGTCACCACGTAGGGATCGCCGGTGCTTCAGAGCAGGGTACGGAGAAACTTGTTTAGGGCGACTCCATCTTACTTCCTACCTCCATGTTCAAAACTGGGGTCGAAAATGGAAGTCCAGCTTCCTTGAGGCTCTGGCAACCATTTTTCTATGTAGTACGTGGACAAGACAACAACAACGACATAATTCTTTCTGTGTATTTTTAAGCCCTTAGTTGTTAACGTATGTGGATTAGGAACCATACATTGAAAAAGAAAAGAGTGAAAGAAGAGAAATTTTAAATGCTAATTTGTTAGAAAAATAAAACTATACAGCTGAACCCTAGTATACGGTACACGCGGGATTTGGTGACATTACGATAAGTAGTAAACGCGGTGTTAATGATGAGCAGTATATGAGTCATTTTGTTGTTGGTGGCGCCAAGGCCGTACCGTATACTAGAATTTTACCAACTGTACTTCCTATTTTATCGATATGGCTTGAAATAAAAATTATAAATTTTAATATTCACATTGCCATACATGTAATTTCTTTACCTTCTTTATGGAAAACAAATGCGCCTGTTCTATTTTAAAATGAGGATTTACAGGAAATATGTGTATTCATTCTTTATCTTTGTAAACTTGAAATAATCATAAATTATGATTTCGTGTAATAAATTCTGAGTTTTTAAAGTCGATATAATTTAAATGATTTATCATCTAACCCGTCAAAAGAGCTAAAAGTAACCATAAAAAGATTTCAGCGGTAAATCTCCAAGTCCTTTACCTTTTTGATAAAAAGAAATCACATTAAATCTCATTACATAATTATTTGAAAGATATGTGAATAAATAAATAACAAATGATTTACCAGGTGTCAAATCGGAAGCTCTCATTTAACTTTCACTGCAGAATGTTTTATCAAATAATTAATCTCTCACAGCTTACCTATTAAGCTTTTATATAATGGTAAAAATACCCAGTACTTGTAAATCAATTCGTTATTTGTGATGTATTCTAATTCTGCATAATTTCTGGATTTCACACAAATAGCTTCTTCATTTATTGATTGTTCTTTGATGGTGAAAAGAAGACCATAAACTTTTAAAATTTAAATTTAAAATGAGAATTACCGAAGAGAAGCTTGAAATTGTATTGTTACGAATTTTGTACATAGGTGATTTTAGTTCAATTATATGTGAAATTGGTGTCTTTTTCTGTGTAATATAACAAAAGAAAAATCTAAAAGCGAAGAGCTATGCCGAAAAAATAAAAACACAGGCGCAAATGGTATTTAACTTCAAATGGGTATCTCTGTAATTTGGCGATATCTCGCCAAGCTAGCAACGGATTTACTTTATCGCCAAATTTGGCGAAACATCGCCAATAGTCGTTTAACTTGGCGAAATTTCGGTCCAGTCCCTGTATCACCGCAATAGGTATTTGTAATGGAATAAATGTAATTGATCACTATTGTTAAGTTTTTCTTTTCTGACACCAGTTATTTCTTATATTAGACGTTATTTTCGTCCTTCACATTCGTACGGGGCTCGTAGATTTGGAGTGAATAATGACAATACTACTTGATGAAGTATCGAAACACACTTTATTGGCCGGTATTGTCAGGACAGCTCCAAAACATATTTTTACAGTCGTCGATGAGCTACTATAAACACGCTGACACGATCAGCGACACAGCCTCCAGGTTATCAGGCTATCACGGTGGAGACAGCTTCACGTCAAAGCATTAGAGTACAGCTCCCGACTCTGCTTAGTCGTTCTCGGAACTCCACCTACTCTCGAGACACTCCACGTTACAACTCGCGATGCACTCGCCGACACACAGAGCACAGCTCCCGACTCTTCGGTTCAGTCTTTCCCGGAGCTCAAAACGCTCTCTCGACGATGCACTAATCGCAATACACTATTTGAGAGAAAAGTTTCTGTTTTTCAAAAATTTATACTCAAAGTAGCATAATCTTATAAAGTAGAATTTATGAACAGGCGTCCGATTTAACAACTTCTGCAATACAACTGATATTCATAAGCAAGGCCGATTCATACAGGGATGGTTCGTAAAGCTACGGCCAAATTTATTTAGCTTGTTGATGAATGGTCACTGCGGGGCACTGTCGCTATACGAAGCTGAAGTTGATACAGAGATGGTTTTTGAGAAATTCGAACGTCAAACTGCACCAAACGCTGTGGAGTAAAAGACAATGGAACAACTGTAAAACCGCTAGATGATGCTTATTAAATCTTTCTCGTTTATGCTACATCTGAGATGAATTATGCGTACAGGAATAATATTGCAGAAGCATAATAATTTGCAAACTGTTTGAAATTTTTTTGAGAGGAAACTTGGACAGGCAAACTGAAGAGTCACAAGGAGATCACGCTGAACTATAGGATAAAAGCTGTTGATTTGTCAAAACCGAGACGCCAAACAGCTGAAAAAAAAAGTTAAATGAGTTAGTCTTATTATACTGTAAGTACTACATTTATATATCTATATAGAGTAAATAAGATCATGATGCAAAGTAGCACCAGCTGTTTGTTTAGTGTAGAGGCAGTTTCATTAAGCAACTATTTAGCTGAATTAATTAACCTGTTACTAATTCTTCGACATATCCTGCAGTTTAGCAGCATCAAGCGTTACGATGTTTCTGTCTCTCATAATTTAATCAAGAGAAATTTGCTTGATGGAGTTTACATTGATAAGGTAACTCTTAGACGTAATAAATGAATAGCGTTTTGTATAACGGTTGGTCACTGATGATGGTAAATGAAGCATTTACAACTTAATTTAGTCAAGAAGCTATCATGACTAGAGCTTGCTGATGTATTTTTTGGAGATTCTTGAAGTGGGATTTTCTATCACACTCATAGAAGATTTTGCTCAGCATTTATCCAGTTGTAAAGCGCTACTGCGCTACTGTTGCGTACTTACTGCGCTACGAATTTTTCTGCAAAACAACCAGATATTAGATCGCGATAGAGCCCATAGATGAGCATTCTGAAAATAATTATCAAGAAAAAGTACTTTGTTTTGGAGAAGGGGTCTTGTATTAGGCTCTCAATGAACAGTGCCATAACTCACATCTCGGTACTTTTCCATTAGCTAAGCAGTCTTGATATGGTGCCAGTCTATATCACTGTCACTGAATAGTTTGATGGCACTCATTGTTTAATACTTAAAAAGCAACCAAATAACGCTTCGTGGATTTTCCTTTTAACTGATAACCACGTTTAGCAATGTTTTGCAATTTGGCATTAAACCATCCTAAGATGATGTTGCTGTTGGAAAAGTTGGCATATATCAATTGGATGGCTATAAGTGATTTTATCGCGAGAAAATTGCTGGAAACTGATGCTCATAAGAGCACCATTGAGGGCTAAGCTCGAGTTTCGCAAGCAGGATCTTCGGCAATCATCGTATAGCATTTTATATTCCTATTTTGCGATATTAACGGGATCAGCGAAGGAGGATCATTACCGCAATTGCATAATTTGTGTTATGTATGTGCAGCAGTCATCCGACGTTGATAATTAGACGTAGCCAAGAACACACCAGGTGAGTACTTTTGTTGTTTCTGTAACATACGCTTCCCGTATTCCCGCGTTGTTTCGGATAACAGCCATCTTGGAAATATTGCTTCTTGACGTCATAAAAATTGTCAAAAATATCAAGGGGCACCCCATTGAAACTTTTATCATGAGGAGTTTTATACATGCATCAACATAATACAAATCCCGTATACTCTAATCAGAATTGTTCATTCGTCCTGCTCATTCGGCTTACCATATATGTATATATACACTAATAATGATATGAATATTTTCCAATGCAAGAGCAAAGTGATCATTACGTACGTACTTATTTCGAGGGAAAAAGTAATAATTCTTAAATTATTTAATTTAAGTTATTAACTTAAACGATTAAGTTAAAGTTTTAACTGCAAACCTCTACTTCTTAATAAATTACGTGAATTATAAATTTTTTCCCTATTTTCTCTGAAATCTGAGTATATTACTCTTAGGTTATCATGTTGAGCGGCAAGTTCACAATCCTAGAACTAGTGGATTTGGCACTAAGAGTTCCAGAGATTGGTGCAGTGAATTTCAACATCTTGCACACAGTTCTAACAAACATCATTCTGCAGACAGGCCTAGAGAAATTAAAGCCACTCTGCCACATTCAGGATGAAGTCCTTGCACAAGCGGCCATCACCAAAGCAAGAATGGAAGAAGATCGCCAAAAAGGGCAAACTGAAAGGCCCGGAAAAACCGTTGCTGAATTAAAGGATAGGATAAAAGCTGTTGATTTGCCAAAACCCAGAAGCCAATCAGCCGAAAAAGTATCTGAAAGTGAGTTAGTTCTATTGAATTGTAAGTACTGCATTTATGTGCGTATATAGGGAAAATAAGATCATGATGAAAAGCATTAACTGCGTGTTTCCATCTTAGAAACAACTAAATTGTATTTTAAAGGAGAGATGAGCAATAAAATGTGGTATATTTTCTGTGTATTTTCAGGGAAAAGATTTAATGCCTTATTGAAATATAGGTACTTTTCCGTTAAGAACCTGCCGTACAGGTTTTTTTAACTGTAAATATAGATTAAAAATTTGTTAAACTAACGCTTAGAAAACCGAAGAATTCCCTAACCTATGCGCTTAAAATATTGAAAAGCCCGTCTCCGTCCATTACCCATTCCTGCCGCTTCCTCCCCTCACACCTCCTACACACCTCCTACGCACAAAAAGAGGTGTGAAGATTTCAAATGGCTTCCTTTCTACTTTCCAACCTAGTAATTTTTATGATTTGGTTTTTGATGGTGCTTTCTTGAATTGTGATGAGCTTCTAAGTGCTTTTCTTGGATTATTTCGGATTTATTTCGAATGGCGGGAAAGGAGTTTCACCCATTAACTTCGGAACACGCTAAAGCGGTTGCTCGTCACCTCGTGGCGGGACTGCCGGACGAACTTGTGAAATCCACGGACGAAAAGTTAGATAAGAACTGGAACGAATTGCTATTAAAAGATCCGATTAACCTTAAGGATTACCTGAAACTTCCTAATTATGTGTCCAGAATACAGATCGAAAACGAAGCCTTGGGTGATTCGTTGTTTTCAAACCAGACTCAATGCCTCCTAGTATGGATCACTACAAAAGGAAAAGGGCGATCTGCGAAGGATTACTGACATTATTCGAAGGTAAGTGCAAAGTATTCGGTGAATTACATCCTGAATATGTTAATGTTGATTACGGTAAATTGCATGCTATAGATAATAATGTATCTTGTATTGATGGAAACCCCCATTGCTAATGTTAATTCTAATGATACTAAGGTTATTGATGATGATTGTGTTTCGATTATGCATGAAAATTATGCTTCCAACCCAAATATTTCTGATAATGAAGTGAATATTGTGACTTCGAAAGTCCCTAAGCCTAAACGGCCGTCAAAAATGTCAAGCAAACGTTCCATAAAACAAACTTTAGATGCTGATGGCTTCACTTCGCCCAAAAAAATGGCCTGATCATCTAAATTAATCAAAAGTTATGTTAAATTACTTATTCCTAACAAATTCGATAACTTACCTAAAGATGTTACAGATAACAGCAAAAATGTGATGGAAACAGAAAATATTAATATTGTCGCTCCAAAAATTAAGCCCATAATGGCTAAGCTTGTAATCAAGTACTCAGAATTTTTATAAAATGTGAGACAAGAAACTGAACTACGTTTGGGAAGAATTTCTGAAAATCTTCCCAAAAACTGAGGATGATCACAGAGGTATAACTAATTATTTAGACCAACAAAAGGTGGATCACTATCTTATTACCAAAAATTATGATCGGCCAGTGAAGGTAGTCGTTAGAGGTCTTCCGATAGATTGTCCCATTGATGACATTCAGGATGAACTCTTTAATCTAGGATTAAAGTAAGGAAAGTAGCCCAAATACACAGACTAAAAACTAAGGCACCCATGCCACTATTCCAAATTCAGCTAGAAAATGTTCCAGGTGTAAAACCAATTTATGGAATTGAATATTTTTTACTTTCTATGTAGAATTTGTTGAATATAAAGTGAATGGAGTGTTGTGCAGTGTTATAACTGCAAGCACTTCCATCACAGTTCTGATACTTGCAAACTTAAACCTCGTTGTGTGAAGTGCGCTAGTGCACATAAGACTTCTGATTGCTTAGCTAAAAGATTAGATGTTCTTAAGTGCTGCAATTGCCTGAAAGTAGGATATACCGCCAATTTCAGGGGTTGTTCTAATTTCAATAAACTAAGAAAAAACAATTCTAATTTTGACTCAATCACTGGCAAAAATGCCACTAAAACGCCTACAGAAACTAACACTTCTCAGACCACTAATGGCTTATCATATGCAAATGTCATCCAAAATGGCAACGAGGCCCACAGATATTCATCAAAACCAAGTAATACTGATGTAAACAAAAATGATAGTAACAACTTTAGCTTAAGTTCCTTAGGCGAAGTTTTCCAACTTTTTAAAGAGATAAGCAACCTGTTCAAGTGACTATCACTAACCAAAATAATTATTAAAATTACAGCCAAAATGCCGGAAATTCAATCTACGGAAAACTCAATAAACAGCTTTTCTTACTATTTAACTTATTTGAAGAAATATTTATGCAAAACAATACAAACGAATAATAATACTTATATTAGCAAAGTATTAATTTAAAAAATATATAAATAAATAAAAATTCCCATATATTGTGTTTATTATTATGTATTTATCATGTCAATTACAAATTTGTCGGCTGGCTCTTGGCTTTCGTCGACTTTCAATTACCGTTATTTAAGTTGCCACAGCTCATGTTATTTCCCTCATGTAAATTTGAAAAATTTTATTCCATCTCAAACGCGTAGTTATATTGCCAGTGTCCTTTTTTCTAATAATCACTTAAATTCTTAATTTAATTCCCTACTTGTTTTTCTAAGTAACTCTCTTACAGCAATTTATGTCACCAGCTCAAACAACTTCCCAGATGCTTCGGCATTTTCACCTTTTCGACTGATTTCACTCATAGTTAATGTTCGGTCTAAATTCTTGCACTTTTCCCAACTTCGATATAAAAAATCATTGCTTAAATTAATGTTTTTATCTTATGTTTACAAAATTAAAAAATACCCAATTTCTCTGATAAGGGGTAGGGCTTTCGGCCCAGGTACCCTGGTACCTTCTGTCGTGAAACGATTAATCTTTTAGGACAAGGTATCTGTAATAAAATGATGCAGTGCATTTGGGAAAACTGTACATGCTGCTGCATACCTTAGGAGAAGGAAAGTAAGCAACATCGCAATGTCGGTGTTTTTGGACTGCTGTGGTCGTTTGAATGAAAGGCCGTCTCGTGCGTTTTGTCCTTTAAAGCGTTAAACCCCACACATACACACAGATGGTTTGGTTCCCAGATGACTCTATTGTTGGCTCCCAGCGTGTTTTTGGCTTTCTTTTTCACAGGCGCCAAAATGAACGGGAGGTGCATAATGGAAAAGTACCGAAATAAATATAAAAGACAAAAAATCTGCATATACTTAGTTTTCCGTAACGAAGACCTAATTCATGCTTGAAAATGTGAACAATCGACTAATCTCTAATTTTAACATCACTTAGAGAGATCACTCTAATCTGTCTTAAATAGCCACACTATTATTTGACAAGTTTGTCAAATTTCAAGCTAAAAATTATAGTTATAAGTACCCTAATGTCATACTGAAAATGCATTTTGTATATACAGTCTTACCTTAAGCACTTGCAAGCTACTGGAAATTTTTTTTAACGAAACTAATGCCATTTACGCACCTTTCTTCTAACGGATAAAAGAAAACTGCGTATTCTGCTCAAAATATCTCGCAAAAAGAAAAAAAGAAAAGCCGAATAAGGACTGTGGGCACAGTATACACTAAGTCATAAAAACGCACCAGATAGAAAAATAATTCTGAAAGCTTTCAGATTTTATATTACGCCCAAAGTTTTTTTTTTTTTTTTTTTTTTTCATTTACACTTACATACATGTTCTGAGAGCATTTGGGCTAATGTCCATTTGAGCTAAAATTGTTTAGAAATGGCATGTCTTTAGAATTTCCTGTAGACAGTCTCGTGTGCTGGAGATAAAAACGTTTTTGTTCCTTACAGTGTTGCCGTTGCTCCCTTCGAAATCGTTTAGTCTGTTAATCAAATATTCATTAAAATTTTTAAAAATATGAAACAGGCAATTAAACGAATTTCAAATTCGGGCTTCCAGATGCCCATATTTGGTAGAGGACTACGTCATTCAAAATTTGATGGCTCTAGGTACCAATGTTTTTTTACACTACGAGAAACACAAATACATTTATGAATATTCTTCATTAGTTGTCTTTAAATATAATACAGGGCGATAATATTTGGTGGCAACAATTTCAAAAGTGATTCAACGCATTTAGTGGTTCTACGAAAATGAACAAAATTGGCCGTTCTGGGCTAACGTTCCTTTGGGTTAAAAAATAAGCAAAAATACTGAAATTTCTGCAATTTAAATGTACTATTTGCGCAATTATAACTATTCACTGAGCTATAATCTTTAACCATTTTAATTTTTGCATATGTATATTATTCTTTTGAATCACTCATGAATGCTTAAAGCATTTATTCAGCTGTTTGCGCATATTGACTTAAGTTGGTAAGAATGGAATCGGACTTTATCAAATAATCTCTTGAAATTCCGCAATTAAACGTTTTAAAAATCCATCTAACTTCTTATTAATTTTCGAAATTTAGGTTCCTCTTCTGAAACAGAAGATAAATCTAAAGAAGACATATCATTTGAAGATGTATCTGAAGAAATGACACAGGATGAAGCCGAAAAGGATATATCAGTTGAAGATGTACTTGAAAAAGCGGAACCAGATGAAACCGAAGAAGATATTTCAGTTGAAGATGCAACTAAAAAGGCAGTAACAGATGAAGATCAAATTCCTGAAAAAGTTGATGAAAGTGAAGGGGTACCAGACGTCGTTGAGTCAGATTTGACCTTGGAAGATGATGCGGCAAAGGCCAAAGAAAAAATTGAAGGAATGGTAGAAGATCTTGGCAGCCTAGCCCAAGATATCTTGGATGAAACAAGTGGTGAGCAACTAACAGCTGAAGCACTACAAGCTTTAGCAGATGAGAAGTTGGTAGAAGGTGAGCCGTCACAAGTAATAGCTGAAATGTGGAGGGCGATAAATATCAATAGAAGAATGGATGCCGCTGAACAAGGGCTGCGAGAAGTATGTTTGATATATTGCTCTTAAATACTTATGATATATGTTTATACACATGCTTAAGCATGTGTATAAACATATATCAGTAATCTGATGTATTGATGATAATAATAAAATTAGGTTCATATTTTTATAGGCATTTTGGTTTGAGGTTCATATATACAGAGTGCCCACTAAAGTCCGGTACCACTCGTTTAACTTCCGAACGGCTGCAGCTATAGTTTTAAAAGTGTTGTCTAGGTATAGTAAAGCGACTGTGCGCTACCAAATGGTGAGATAGCGTACAGCGCCACCTGGTGGAAAACGAAAGATTTAGCGTCCCTATCTCGAAAACGGTGCGAGATAGAAAGAAAAAGTGAATTGCAAAGTTGTAGAGCATCGTCAATTTAGTAACAGAACGCTGAAAATGCACATATGTTTCTTCGCGATTTTCGAAACGTGTGTGTTTCCGAAACTTGAATGAAAGGAGAAAAGATTATCTATTATCTTTCGGAAGATAAACGAGCCCGTATCGCGGCACAGTGGTATCGCTTGGAATTCATAATCGAGAGGCCTCTGGTTCAAACCCTCGGGTGTATCCTTGTACTGATTGTCTACAAACAGATTAGACAATATGCAGATCGTGCACAATTGTGTCGCAAAATGCATAAACTCAACGCAACTTGAGCTTGGTGTGCGAATTTTTGAATTATGCAAATAGTGTATGAAACGTCAGCCCTATTTAACTGAGACAACTATAAAAGAGATATCTCCTCAGGGTTGTATGTTGAAGCTCATGGCCATGGAGCGATTTTCAAAAGATAATTTTTGTGAGATGGTTCGTGACGGTGAATATGGGCGCAAGGTACGATCGGCAGCGAGGTTGTATAGGAATTGTTTTCCTGCAGGCCCGCATCCTTCATACAAAACCATCCTATCCTTGTGAAACTTTTACGGGAGACAGAGAGATGATGGAGAGAAGTTTGAACATCGGAAATAAAGCCAGTTTGTGATAACTAATCGTTTTTTTTTTTTTTTTTTTTTTTTAAGATCGTTTCGTCATGCCACAGTGTAGGAAACTACGAACAAACAAATGCGCGTTTAAAACGTTCTATCCTTAATATTCATGTCACGAGATGTCTTTTCGTACTAAATCGACGATACTCTAGATTTTTGTAATTCACCTTTTTTCCCCTATCTCGCACCGTTTTCGAGATAGGGATGCTTACTCTGCCGTTTTCCACACGTGGCGCTGTCAGCTATCTCATCTACCAGATCATAGCCACTTTATATACCTAGACACCACTTTTATGATTATAGCTGTAACCGTTCGGCAGTTAAACAGGTGGTACCGAACTTTATTGGGCACCCTGTACATATACGGGAAGATCGCGACTTCGATCGACTTCTAGGGGTCTTTCTGTGAATCGGATTGCAACCCAGATTTCATCGAAAGGGAGGTATATTTACATATTTCCTAAGTTGGCTGATAGGAAATGGATAATGACAAAACGATTCTAGGTCAGAATCCTAACCTTATCAATTATTTGCCGCTAGAATTAGCCGACTGTAAGTAATCACAGGACCGCTGATCCTATGTGGTCTCCAATTCCAAACAATTCCCTGAGGAGAGACAGTAATTACTTCTGAGCAATTATGGTTCCACCTGAAACTATGTGGTTCCCGTTGCGATAAAACCTGCTTTGAAGATCCTTATTCATATCCTTGTCCTTTTAATTGGTATTCAGTCCTAATAAGGACTTTTACCAATATAAGTTTCGTTCCCTAAATAGGCTTCCTGAATAAGAAATACTCCAGAAGCTAGATGCTTTTTTTTGAGAAAATAGCACCTCTTAGTGCTAGAGTCTAATTATATTCAAATTATTTACTTGGATTCATTATATTACTAACTTTTATTCTATATATTACTAACTATTATTTACTTTGATTACTGATTACTTTAATTTACTTGATTCATTATTTACTTTGAATTTAATTGTCCTTTATGTAAATTTAAATATCCACAAGTACGGGAAGTTTAAATTTAAATATCCACAAGTATGGGAAGTTTCGTCTGTAGTACAAGTTGTGCCTGTTGTGTTATATTTAAGACTAACTATATTAATCATATTTGAATCAATGTAACATTTTTCACAATGTAAGTAATTTGAAATAGTATTTAATAGCATTATCCATTAAATTTTAAATATCCCAAGATAACCGTAACTTTTCCTCAATTATTTATTCCTCATGAAGTTAAATTGTGATTTTAGTGTATTTATTCGTTACTTATTTCTTCCATATAGTTGTCATCAATCGTAGATGTAATGTTGGATAAGGTGCAAGAAGTTGAAGATGAAACTGTTTCCGTTGTAAACAAGACGAAGGCGATGTTTGAAGGTTTGGATAACTTCCTCAAAAAAGTTAAAGCTTTGGAAGAAAAATTGAAAAGTCTTGAAGTCCAACTCGAAGAATCGGTAAATTTGGTCTTTCTTCTTTCAACCATTTGAAATATTTTATAATATGGGCTTTCTAAACACAAAAATGCTATGGTCATTTCCGCGAATTATGTGAGTTATGTCACATAAATAGGAAAAGAAGACTACATTTCCTCCTTTTTTATTTGGGTTTTATAAATGATTGCCACATATGCAATTCTATTAACAGTCTCCGATTTTTTTTCTCTCACCCCGATAAAAAGCATGTAGTTTCTTAAGTTTCTTGTTTCTAAAATGAAAATTGCTACCTATTGCCAACAAGTTACTCATTTATAAATCTATTCTGCATTTCACGCTTAGTTTGTCCTGTCTGTGCCTGTTCATGTAGGACCAACCGCAAAGTAGTGCAAATGGCGCAGAACTGTGTTATACGTCACATTTCTTATGCACAGTTGTTTATTCGAAATAATAAAATCTATGCAGAATTGAATGTGGTGCAATTTTACACTTTCCTTTACCACCCTGCCAGAAATTTTCATGAGAAGCAAAATATAATATTATTGATAGTAATTAAATTAATATTTGTATATATGATATTAATAATCCTATTAATGTTAGAAGTCCTTCGCCATTCTTAAGCGCTAACAGCCACATGTAATGTTTTTAGTGCATTATAAATTTTAGCTCATCCAGCCCAAATGGTAGAGTGGTTAGTGACTCTGACTGCCTTTCCAAGAGGCCGGGTTTGAATTCCAGAGAAAGCATAGCATTAAACTGTCTGTTCCTGCATAGGAGGCACCGATGGCCCAATTATTAGGTGCCTCCATAATAAAGTGACTACCGCTCTCGGCCTTATTAGTGGCCAACCCCTATAACGGCTAATGCTCGCCATAATATTAAAAAAATTATATAATTAATCACATTTTTATTAATTGGCGGGCATCACGAGATCGTACGTACCATTTCTTAATTTATGTTATGATTATAACTTTTTCACTCCTTATGCAAGCGAATTAAGAACTTTCTTTGACATGTGTGATTAAGGACTGTATATGATAATAATTATTGTTACAGGAAATGATCCTCAATCGTAAATTGTTAGACGGGGTTAGTGCTTCCTGCGTTGTGGCCCTTGGCGATACACTATTTGATTTCGATGGGAGCTGTTTCGATTTGAGTAGACACTTTTTTCTACCTCTGAATGGCAGCGCGAAATTTAGAAAACAATAAATGGCATTAGTGCGAAAAGAGATGTTAGATTCTAGATTAGATTATTTTGTCTTTCATATACCAACAAATTCCCTTTAAAACTAAACTGAATGTTGATTTCTGATAGGAACGTCACTGAACTATTACATGCAGTAAACCAAATGCCGCATTTAGATTCACTGTAGAATTCGCAGACACTTTTCTAATATTATACTGCGCCATTATTGTCCAACTGAATTAGATTAGCCTCTATGTATAGATCAAAGTAAATTAAATGTTATTAGTAATATACTGAATGATTCATGTTCTTTTCATCAACCACAAGTCGGCTATCAATCCAGAAACATCCCCAAATATTTTAATCGCTTTTGAGTTGACAGATTGAGAGAATTGGAGACGGCCCGTTTGCAAGACATCTTCGTCCCTGTAGAGATGTTATTCTGTTAATGACTCCAACAAACTTACGCACCTGTGCCAAGCTTTGCTACTTGTTTTGTCGATATTTTTCTTCTCGAGCCTAACAACCTCTCAAAACGACTGGAAGTGATAATTACAAATTTTATTTTATTGGCTTTAACGTCCTCTCAGCATTTACGCTCTGGTGAAGTTAGTTGGAAATATTTTCATATAACATCGAACTCATTCACAAAACATCAAGCTATAGCTATTACTGAATTAGCATAAATATTATGAAATTATTATTAATTATATTCCCAAGTACGATAGCCCAGCAGAAATGCTCATACTGTTTTAATTCGGTTTTATATGTAACATTATTCTTGTGCTGAAAGCAGCTACTCCCTTCGTTGTCTTTATGCTGGTGGACTAAATTTATCATAGCATGGAACCTTTTTTTAGCAATAAATTTAAAAAATAGGAGTAAGTAATAAAATATATTAATTTTAATAAATGCTAGTTGTCAGTGTACTTTTTAACATTCCATAAATATCCAAAAATTGCATTAAATTTAAGAATAATAACTTTTTTATTTTTAATTTTTCTACTTTTAGAAAATATGTCACTGAAACTTGGAACATTCATTATTATTTCGCATTTCCTCCGATTCTACCAATTTGGTTTTCATATTTCCCATTTTAATATCACGGATCCATCTCGGATTATTAAGAACATAATTTTGCGTTATTTAAGCCTATTTATCGTTTTGAAATTTAAAATATTTAGATGTACCATCTGCTTTTAGGTTTTTCTTTAAAAAATTGTTTCTTTTAAAAGAGTTCTTTAAAAAATATCTTAAAATTCAACACTGTAAAGATATATTATCAATAATAAGATTCAAAATAAGGTTATTAATTTTGATTTAATAGAGAATTTCTTGTTAAATTTACCTTGGTCTACTATAATATTAATTAAATGCTAATCTTTTCTCAGATTTTGTATTTCGTACTGATAATGCATCCATAAAGTTTATCGGGTTGGCTTCATTTTGAAAAGATACAGTGACTGTTCGTTTGAAGCCTATCAAACATATTCGAATCTATAAAGAAAATAATTGTAGTTTACAGTAGTCCAAAGCTAAAAGTAATTATGATGAAACGATGCAATTTATTCTTTATCATCAAATTCAATAGCAACATTCTTTGTTATGGATTAGTTCCTATTCTAAATCTTTGGTTTAAATCATTTCAATTATTTTGTGAGAAGGACAAAACCTTGTATTGATCATTATTGATCAAGTTCATGTTTCTTTTTACGAGTTCTCGTATATTCAATGCATGCTAAATATTTTTTCTTATTTGGTTTCAGAACGAAATGACACGAAGTGAAGTGATAAGACTAGAGGTAAATCTTTCATTTGTATTTTTTGCTCATAAGATAAAAGTAAACATATTCTGCAATTATTCATTCAGAAGAAAGCTGAACTCACAAAATACTTTAATTTAATTTCCATACTGTAAAACATGAATTGACTCTTTAGTAGAATTCAGCTCACCAAATATAAAAAAGAAGCATCCATTTAAAAAAATGTAGAGTATTCTTATTAATTTACATAAGCCCAAACGGCGTAAATCGAAGAAGAAATCGAGATTAATTTACAAAGAAATTGTTTCGCTGCTTTGCACCCAAAACACAATGTGTTGAATGATGCCAAATAGCACAAAATATTTAAAATAATTCTAATGTATAATAAATACTGAAAAAAATCTTAAATACATATACTGCAAAAGGCAAATAATATACATACAAGGGTTGTCTGAAAAGCTTTCGACTTCTATACGTAGATAGCAACGCAAATCAATCGAATTGGGAGGAACTTGTTTGGGCATCACTTCATAACTAGCAATCAAAATTTCATCTATTTTGAACGCGACTTTTTTGTTTGACAAATACCTTTTTGAGTTGATGCGACCGTTTTTACAAAAATGGAAAATTCAAGAATCGTGCTATCATTAGATACTTGTTTTTGAAAGGTAATACAGGCGTATTATCTTTCAAATTAGAGAGGATTAAAGAGGATTTGGACACAGTACACAGCACCATCATTTATTACTGTGAAATTTTGAGCAGCTAAATTTAAACGTGGCCGTACCAGCTTGGGTGACGATGAACATTCAGGATGGCCAAAACCTGCAACCATTGATGAAAACATCGCTGAAATTCACCAAACGCTGCCGGATGACCATCGAATCAAGGCTAGAGAGATAGCCTAGGCTATCAGCATATCCCAGATGCGTATTTGACACCTATTGAACCAAGATTTACATAGGCGCAAGCTAGCTGCACGCTGGGTGCCGCGTTTGCTCCCATTCGATCAAAAACGGGTCCGAATGAACATTTGCACTGTTCTGTTGGAGCAATAAATCGGAGTTTTTTCGACTATTAACCACTGTAGATGAAATCTTCAAAAAGACAAAAACTGTTCCATCTGCTGGGAAAGATATGGCAACTGTTTTCTGGGACAGCTATGGGATTGTCTTAATAGATTATCTTGAAAAGGGAAACACAATTATCGGAGCATACTATGCAACATTACTTGACAAGCTGAAAGTAGAAATTGCGGAAAAATGGTTACATTTGCAAAAGAAAAAATTGTTACACCAAGACATGAGTCCCCTTAAGCGTGTTGGCATTTTTTTTACCTGAGCCTTAGACACGGTCAATTTTATGTTACCTGTTCAAGAGTTCGTGAGAGAACGGATGTAAAATTAAAAATAATGGATGGTCCTCTGCGAGCTTAAAAATGATGGAAAGATCTACACAAGAAATGTGTGCAAAGAGATATTTGACATCTGAATTAACATTTTATTATTTAAATCACCTTCATTTATTGAGCTAGCGGTGGCTCTTAAGAAATGTACCGCCAGTGGTTTCCTTCAGCAAGTAGAAGGGGGAAACCCCGTGGGGCAGTAAGCAAAGGGACATCCTCGCCGCCTGCCCTGAAGGCTCCGTCTCACCCCTCAGCGGTTGCGATTACGAAAATCCATGAATTACATAATATCTGGGTAGGTTTAAAAGTATGGCAGCATCGTTGGAAGAAATGATAGACTTGAAAGGAGATTATGTCGAAAAATAAAGGTAATTTTGGAGAAAAGTATCTTTTTTCTTTGTCAGATCGGAAACTTTTCAGACAGCCTGCATACAGTTTAATCTTTACTTATGCAGTCTTGAGAAGACAGCAGGTATATTGGAAGTTAATACATAGTGTTTTGTAAAGTTACATTACCTCAGATTAAAAAAGTAAGAGGCAGAAGGAGATTTGATATTTGTGAGAAATGAAGAAGGTTTCGTATTTAAAATCCTAAAATCAAATAAATCCATCAGGGTAAGCAGTGTGTAGCTGTAGGTGTTGTAGCTGTGATAAAAAGCTTAAAATACATCTGTTAACTGTCTGCTTCGCCTCAAGAATTTATCTTGCCTTAAATCTACGCAACCTTTAAAAGTCTGAATTATTAAATCATAAACAAATTTTAATTTTAAAATCATTTGTATTACCATCAGTGGTGGAAGAGGAAGTCTCATTCAGAAATATTACGTTCAGTAAGTTCAAGTCACTTTCGAAACGTTTGCTATTGAGCTTGGTTTCGATCTGCAACATCTCTTTTTAGAACTCTAGTTCTGTGAGTTCTTTGTCATCATAACGCAGCACTTCATCAGTTTCCATAAATCCAGCATCTTAAGCCAATTTCGCTATTGCGGTACTTATCGTTGCTCTTTCTAAGCTTCAAAAAATTGTTCACATTTTCCAGGAAACATCTCTCTCCAAACACAATTTTTCGTTGCTGATGCTATCAATCTACTGAGGGCGTTTCCAAGATTGGAGATTGACAGTTTTAAATTATAAAATTTTCATCGCAAAAATTTGTAATTGCGCTCTTTATCAACCATACTTGTACTAAATTTCAGTAAGTTTTATACATAGCAAGCTTTAATTTTGGCTATTAAATCTTGATTTTAACAACGACATCGTAAACTGAGAATGAGAGCCCAACATTAATTTTAGTTCCAAACTCCGCGATACTGGATGGATGAGCTGTAAAATTATCTACAGTCATAGAACACCTTTTGAGATTATTTCCCAAACATTATTTTGCAATAAAAGTGCTAACGTATCCCCTCATGTACCCATAAAAACTAATTTGGACATTCTAACCGCTGGAAAATGAGTGAGATACTAGAGATGTGTATTCTTATTAAGGCCTTTAGGTGTCCGCCAAAAAAATCGCGAATGAAAACGTCGCGGAGAAAAGAACGCAAGGAAAATGTCATTGTACAAAACAATGGAGAAAAGAAAACAAGGAAAAAATCGTTATATAAAACACTGTCGACGAAAATAAAGCAGTTCGAATTCAAAGAAATTTTAAAACATCGTCGTAAAAAATATTGTGATAAAAAATAAAGCACCTGCAAATCTCTGCATGACGATAATATCGCAGACGTGTTTTTCAAGCTTTAAAAGTTGTAAATGAATATTCGCATAATGATTTGTGAGTGAGAAAGGTAATAAAGAATATTTTTAGCTCTATATTTCGTATCTGTGGATTCATTAATAATTTTTTGCTAACAGCAAGAAGAAAACATAAGCATTCAAAATTGAAAATGAATACAAAATTAATCCTATCTACAACCGTTAATGGAATTTTAAATTTATGTATTTAACTATGAAAAGTCATTATTTAATTAATCTCTTTCATGAAGTCGTATTGGCAGTTTTTCCTGAAAAATATAGTCTAAAAAATTAGAAAAGAGAAAATTAGTAACTGAATGATGTTAACTAGATTAAGATAATTTAGTTAATTATAAAATTGTAAAATTATTATGTTCTTCTTTGTTAACCTGATATTCTTTTAGCAAAAATTAAATCATGTTTTGTTTCAGTTAGTTTAATATATGAGGTAACCTCATGCAATATCTCATTTTCCCTTTTCTGCTTTTATTGGTTTAATGATGATTCAGTCGAAGTCTATTAAGATGCAAAAATTCAATTAAAAAGTAAATTTTTTTTCGCAGTATACTTTTGATACTGCTATCACTCTGACATCCAAACCATTGAAATAAATTATTTATTAAAGCTTAATAAAATATAAATGAACTGACTTAAAATTGTATCGCATGAAAGCTCGTGTTGGATTTTATGACAGTCAGAGAGTTGATGTACTAACCAAGAAGGCTGATGTTTAATTAATTACATTGAAGAATGAATTCAATGCTGGGTGCCATCCGAGAAATATAAAAATTATTTGAAACTCTTACCAAGTATATAACGATAATTATTTAAACCCAATTATTACTGATGATAACGGTTTCCAGTTTATTTAAACAGGTTTCACCTCCATGGTTCTAATCTATGTAAAGAATGGAATGCTGTTGAAGAGGGCAAGCACTTCGTTGAACCAAGCCGTTTTAAGGCAGAGCGCAAGGGATTTATTTATGTGTTGATTTTAATGAAAATACACTCTCAAAATTTTATGAAAAGGAGCAGTTTTTTCACGAGAAATAATGAAAATAATCAATAATAATATGGACTGAGCTGTGACTGGAAAATTTGTTTTATCAGTTTAATCTAACAACAGTTATATTCATTTTACCTTATTTATTGATTTGTGCTCAGATCGAACGTGTAAAGGCGTTCTCTCTTTAGATCTAATTTATGTATGATTTTTTTAACCTTTTTATTACTTATTTCCTGAAACCCTATTTTTTAAAATTATTAATTAAATTTTCATGCACTTTATAACCTTTTAAACTTATGTGTGCCATTTGTTTGTCATTGCGCGGATTTGCTCTCTAATGTGACCTCATGGTCAAATATTGATTTAGCTAGTGACTAAGGGCATCGCCCTTAAATTAGATCACATCAAATTAAACTTGAATGCATCATATTTTTGCACAGAATACTATATGTATGTGTGTGTGTGTGTGTGTAATAAAAATAAATTTAGAAGTACTGAAGTAGGAACACCGAGAAGCAGAAATGCAGAAATACTGATTGCGTAGCACGTAGATAGCATAGAACGTAGATCCATATTGAAGAGGAAGAATTCCGATTGCGTAGAATGCTAAAATCTTGAATCCGTAATGACTAGGAAACTTGGCCGCAGAGTAAGATTAAATATTCATTTTTATTTCAATTGACATATCTGGCCACAATTCACTTAGCACTCTATAATCGTACCTATTTCCAGGATATTTACATTTTTGATACTTTTGCGATAGAAAGAGAGCAGAATGGAATAGCGTCCAAGCGGCACAGAGGTAGAAGCAAAAGTGAGCAATTATTCAATATGAAAGCTCACCAAGAAAATGTTTTGGTTTAGGTTATAAAGGTTTTCAACTCTTAAAAATCTTAGTTCAAGTTCCGAATTAGCTTCATCATCAGCGTTAGACAAGCCATGTGACATGGATTAATCTACAAATGGCTCAGTACAGAATAGTTATTTCTACTTTAGAAAGGAAATACTGAAACTAAAATTGAGGAATCAAGAGGCTATTACTAAATTAAATTATAAAGCTGATTTACATACTTTTATCTTATATATATATATATAAGAAAGTAGAAAGATAACACGAACAAGAGAGACCTTAGTGGTCACGAATTTTGCGCATTGAGCTGCAAAATCTTTAAAATATTTTCAAAGAAGAGGAATGTTCAAAAGGCTATTGCTAAAATGTACATTTGATGCTTTAGTTTCTGAGTAAAATAGTTACACCATGTAAAAACAGCAAACAATACTAAAGAAGTCTAGGTTATCGCTTAAAATCTTAATGTAAAAATTAAAAAACTAGATAACTTCAAAATCAAAAGGAATAAGGAAAAAACTAATAAATTTTAAATCAAAAATTATTTTTTTTAACTAGTGCACGCAAATAATTAAAAACATTTCAATTACACAGCAAATATATATATCCATTATCAATTACATTGATATTCATCATATAAGTATTTTGTTACAAAAATATTTGGAACAGAATATTTATTCCTAAAACTTTGAAAGTATTGTGAAAAATTGCAAATAAGTCTTCTGAATAAAATATTCCAGTTGTAATGATAATACAATTTTTCAAAATTTTAGCATTACCCTATCAAAAATATATTAAGTCTAGCCCCCCCCTCTAAAAAAGGCTTAAAAACCTCTTATCGAGATATTTCCGGATATTAAAATGTTTACCGAATATAAGATCAAGTCATCTACCCTGTATTTATACTACATATTCATGCTATTCCTACTAATATAAATTCATTTCTGGTTTAGGAAATGATAAACGAGATTCAGTCTGCTTTTGATACGACTTTAAGCGAAATTGAAGCTGGTGAGTTTTTACGATTATTATGCAGAATACTTTATCACTCCCGCTTATTTTACTTTTTTTGTATTCCAAAATTTAATAATCAACAGCAACAATTAAATTAGGATTTTTCATAGCGCAATTTTTTCTGCCTACGCAAGTTATAAAATATGAAAAGCTCTAACATTTTTACAGAAACAAGCAAAATATGGTAAATCTTTACCAGCATTTTAATGCGAATCCTATGGAGTATCCTTTATGGAACATTAACGTGGTTTACGTATAATTTCTAATTCTTCTTTACATAACCAGAATTAGTTACGATTATTACTATTAATCTTTTGTATGAAACTAAAATTTTAGTTCTTTATCATACCTTCTATCAGATTTGAAAGTGCTTGTGTTCGTAAATTTGTAACTCACTCCGTAAATTCTAAAATGTTAAATGCCACTAACTTCCGTACACACGTTATCGTGATGAAATTTCAAGGTTCATGCATACAAGGCAATAAAATTCAAATTCAATTTTAATGATCCTGTACTTTAGAATTAACATAAATATACAGGTAACAGTCAGCTTGTCTAAACATTAGTTTCGTGATAAAAATTCACAGCTTAATTTTACTCTGGGGAAAGGGGAATCACAATTCCATCTAATTTTAACGTGCTGAATTTTCAACCGTTTTTGACAAGACTTCTTCGGAATCAACTAATTTCGTCCAGGATTTAACATTCATACCAACAGCTAATTTCTCACGGATCCATTGTTGGCCTCGCTTACTCCACCTTACCTAGGCTCAGGCTCGGACTGACGCTTTTCAACCAGGCAACCTCAAACAACTTCCACGGTTCCAGCTAGTGTACTTATAACTCCTATGCTCGTCTGAAAATCTACATAACCACTGAAGAGAATAAGTAGCGTGTCTAAGTAAGAAGTGATGATAAAAATTCAAATTTATCAGTTTCCTTTTGCGTATGAAGCTTCAAAAAGTATAATTTCGATCAGTTTCATAAAGCTTAAGGCAAAATACATACTTTTCCGCTTGGGATCTTTCAAATTATGTTTTTACATAAATGCGAAATTTATTGGTTGCAAAAGGTATTGTAAAAATTTTATATGTTTTCTTTATATATGCAGTGAAACTTCAGATCACGAACGCCTCTTGTCTTAAACAGTTCTGTTCACAAACAAATTATCTGATAATTATCAAATGTCTCGGATGGCGAATGGTGTCTCCCATTACGGATAACTGAATTTGGCAACAAATAATTTTCATGGGTGTTTGAATATAACCTATGCCACAGGACTAATACTCAAGGGCTTCTGAAACATCATTTTAATAGTATCCATTGCTTAGCACTCATAATCAAAGCCAGGCAGAAGTCACTTGTAGGACTGTGAATTCAGTCTGGAGGAAATAATGACCAGATTTTGTTTCAGGCAGAGACTTTGAGACTACCTGAAATTGAGACTTTCTTTTTTATGATGTTATGTCTCTAGGCTTGGAAATGAACACTTGAATAAATTACTAAACAACCATAAAAATGAACTCAACAAGCAAGAACTACTACGATTTCAGAAAGAGTAATAGAGAACGATTGTGGAAAAAAAACTTTCTTCAGAGGAAAAGGAAAACCTACCTAAATGACTGCAACAAAAAAAAGTTCTATTTATTATATTGAAAACGACGAGGAAAAAATATACAGACCAGGTTCTGTCATAAAAGAAAGTTTCAGTAAGGTCTTTACGATTGTCGCAGGATTCTCATACAATGAGAAATCAAAAATAAGACGAGTGGAAAAAAAATGTAAAAGTCAACTCAACATACCAACTATCAAGAGAAAGTTTTAAGTTTGATAAAATTTCAGAAAAAAATTCAATTTCTTTATAATCAGTGAATTTCAAAGACCCTAAACTTCATGAAGACAAAGCAAGTCATACTTCGAAAAGCACCACTGAATTGCTTAAAAAAATAAAAACTGATATAGGTATTTCATATTTATCTTATCAACACATTCCTGTAAAGTTCTGTAACGTTTCGCCTATAGACTAATGTGCTTTTGATGCCTTGAAAAGAGCTCTTTCTAAGCAGAAATTCACCATGATTGATGGACATGAAAAAAGATTGGAAATCAATACCCATAGAAATTTTACGAAAAGCTCTTCGATCATGGCGATACAGTCGCAGACTTAAGAACATCCAGGAAAAGGATATCAGATCGTAAATTTTAAATAATATTCTTTAAACATTAATTGAACAGCTCATTCGCCAGTTAAAATTGGAAATGGGAAGTAAAATTTCTTCAATTAAAAATGGAAATGTTGCATAACAGTCATGGAGAATAATGCAAATACTAACAAGACGCTTTATACATTGCGTCCTTCAATGATTGGATAAATAAATTATTGCAGTATTTAGAAGCACAAATGTAAAGAATCAAACCAAACCGTATCAGAATTTTTATCGCGATACAGATTTGTAATCATAAAACGCGAAATATTTATCGTACACTTAGAGAAACTTCTTCGGTATGGCATGAGACGGGTAACAAGATGGTGTTATCCTAAGCCTAAGACTAATTCAGTTGTAAAGAGAAAATTGTTTCGAGAATATAATAGGGGGACCGGAAAGTAATGTCGTTTCTGCTCATGTCGACAACAACATGCTAAGGGCAGAAGTGGAAGCAAATCCATGTCAAACACTCTTAACCAACCTTAGTCGACCATCCAAGAACATTTAAAGCATAATGGAAAAATAAGCAAAGCAGCTGTTTGAGTCCCCCGTAATCTTTCCGAAAAGAACAAAGCCAACCTATCCATCGCATGCAACGCATTGCTTCAACGGCACCATACAGAACCGTTTTCGATCGTTTGATTAGTGGAGACAAAAAAATAAGTCCTACATGATAATCCAAAACTTAAAAGGCAGTTTTAATAGGAGTTACAAAGGGTTTACATCCCGAAAAGGCGGTTCTGGGTGTTTGATGGAGTATTCGCGGAATTGTTCATTTTGAATTGCTGAAACCTGAAAAAACTATTAATGTAAACTTTTATTGTGAACAATTGGATCGAGTGAACCAATCTTTAATCGAAAAATATCTGGCGATTGTCAACGAAAAAGGCGTCATTCTGCAACACGACAATGCAAGACTGCACTGTGCAAGACGAACACTGGAAAAATATAATGAATTGGGGTGGGAGGTACTGCCTCACCCACCATATTCGCCCGATATCGCGCCCCTCGGATTTCCATTTATTCCGATCCCTACAACATTTTCTTAGTGACAAAAAATTTGAAAATTTGGATGATGTCCAAAATGCCATCTCGAGATATTTTACTCAAAAACCAATTGATTTTTATTGGTCTGGGATTGAAATCGGCATACTAGATGGCAAAAGGTTGCTGATAACGAGGGTGATTATATTATTGATTAAAAATAAAGACTTGTTATAAATTTATTCGTTTGAATTTAATGTAAGAAAGCGACATTACTTTCCTGTCCCCCTATTATAAAAGAATAATTTCTGAAAGAATAGTACTAGGAGAAAAGGAAAATAGAAACCGTTTCCCCGTCAGAGTTTCATTTAACGTTGAATTGTCGCTTTAGTTGCGTCAGAAAATGGCATTTGTCTTAAATGGCACTAGCTTTTGAATTTAAGAACTAGTCATCGGTCACATACAGGTTTCGTAAATAAAGCATTTCATGTGTGAAACGCTATATGTTGGTTTTCGTATATGCCTTCTAAATACATTGAGATTAAGGACAATGAAGAAATCTATTTAAACCTCGGTATTGTGGAATACCGATATACGTAAACTACCACTCCATTCCTGAGTCCAAATAAAGTATACGTAAGTAGTAAATACGGTAGCTATTATTTTTCTGTTGGCTACTAAAACTGAGAGTTCGTGCTGCGCAACCGTGATAATGGTTAGTAATGCTGAGTGCCGCACAGAAGGGCCCGGTTTCGAATCCCTTAGACGGGATGGATGTTTGAAAATGTGTAGTGTCTGTTCGACGTGGGCACAATCTAAATATGCGGCGAGCCGAAAGTCCTCTTGAGAGGTTGGTGGGGGCGCAACATGGAGGTAGGAAAAGGAGGAGGGGCCAACCCGCGCTAAATGTGAAACACTCCTTTGAAGCTTGGGTCACCAGATGGGATGTTCTTTGTTTACACTCAGAAGCTCGCTTGACAAGAATCTGATAGTATTTCGACACACTACAGTTCCATAGAAATCGAAAAAGGGGCACTTTCGCATGAAAGAAACATTCATAGTGTGATAGATAATAGCAATTTGTATAGTTTAGTGACATTTAACGCAAAAATCACATCTTGGTTATTTTTCGATAACTAACAACAGCGATTTTGATTATGAATTTGTTTTATAAAATTATAAGCTGTTGCACTACAAAAATATAGATTTTAAGAAAAATGTTATGCTTAAAGAATGAAAAATACCTTACGGTACATTTAAAATTGTATACGTCTTTCGATACCCTTCCTTGATAGAGTATTCGCTACTTTTATTTTATTTTCCAAACGTCAAAATGTTTTAAATAAAACAAATTTTTTTCCCATCCATATATTATTGTAGCATGTACCTTTTAAAATTTTTTAGAGGAGCGGCTTTACTGCTGCTCATTTTAAACCCATCGTTTTAATTTTATATATCTGAAAAATAATCACTTTGGGCTTACACGTTTTATAAATATAAAATTATGTATGTTAAAATATTTGTAATTAGGCACATAGGTCAGATTACGTTTTTATTAAATAGAGTAACGCATGCAAGGGCTATCTGCCTAAAGAAGAGAGATGCCATCGTGGAGGAATTTTGAAGAAAAACTGACCTTTGAGTGGGTATTAAAAATAATACTTATAATCTTCATTCAAATTATATTCATATATATATTTTATGTAAAACTTTCGGGTGTATGCAAAATTAGTGTAAATTACTTTACACGAAAAATATAGTGCATGCACAGAAATTAAAGATTTGCACATGCCGGAAATGAAAAATAGGAAATATGTATGGGTATTTATGCATGTGCTTGCAAAAAGCATGTATCTGCCTTTGACAAAATACTTAAATATTCATTAAATTATTTATAAATGTATTTGAAATGAAGAATTTATTCACTTATAAACAACTGTGAAAGTACTGTGAAGAAATCTAATTATTAAATGTATCTAATTTATAATGATTATAAATGTTATCTAAATATATAATAACCTTAATATTGAATTGTAAACATAAATTGAAATCCTGTTGACAAATACGTTATAAAACTATTTAAGCAAGAATTGTTCGTATTGGAAAGCAATCTGTTAAAAGGTATTGTAAAGCAAATGCTATGAGATGCGCACTTAAGAACGTAATAAAGAGTTTTGGAATATGTATTGTTGAAATGAAGGGTAAAAAAAAAAAAATCTGATAAGTATAATTAAAAGAATTATTCCCCTTACATTTTATAATAACTCAGTTACAAGTTTTAAATAATACTTAAAAAAAAAAACTTATTTTATTCCTCTTCAGAAATGTTCAGAGAAAGTCAAGTACTATTTAATACCTATTTAATTATTAGGAATAAGCGAAATACTTTAAATAAGTATTTCGCTAATTCCTAATAATTCTCTAATTTAAAATGAACCGAATAGAGCATTCATTATAAATTGACTTACATTTTTCGATTTAAAAGATGCCTCAGAAGCCAAAAAACCATGTCATATTTAAGAAAGTATTTTAGGAAGAAGCTCTATAAATAGAAAAGAAATAATGCATAATTCTAATATTAATAATACAATAAACTTTGATCTTAATTTTTGTACCTTAACAGAATAAAATCGAATTACCTTAATTTTTTTTCTAATGTAATTAACGAAAACTTGTGAAAATATTTCATTCAAATTAAACCATTCTGAGAAAACTGTCTTGTGAAAAGTATAGCATTTAATTCCGTTCAGAATGAACTGTTGTTTAAAAATATGTTGTTTTCACATACTTAGGACTCTTAAGTGTTGTAGAAAAAGAAAATATATACATTTATATGTATATTTACGACGTAATTAGAAAATATTTACATCCGAACGCGTCAAATCCCATAGAACTCAATGGTAAATGACCCAATGTTTTGGTCACCACGTAGGGATCGCCGGCGCTTCAGAGCAGGGTACGGGAAAAACTTGTTTAGGGCGACTCCATCTTACTTCCTACCTCCATGGGGCG
This sequence comes from Stegodyphus dumicola, assembly GCF_044657685.1. Classification (NCBI taxonomy): domain Eukaryota; kingdom Metazoa; phylum Arthropoda; class Arachnida; order Araneae; family Eresidae; genus Stegodyphus; species Stegodyphus dumicola. The sequence goes on along the minus strand of NC_140769.1, from coordinate 154,425,714 downwards.
CAAAAGGGGAAGGAGACCCTCGGACTGGTCTCCCGAGGTGCTGTCATGGAGGTAGGAAGTAAGAAGGAGTCGCCCTAAACAAGTTTCTCCGTACCCTGCTCTGAAGCACCGGCGATCCCTACGTGGTGACCAAAACATTGGGTCATTTACCATTGAGTTCTATGGGATTTGACGCGTTCGGGTGTAAATATTTTGTAATTACGTCGCAAATATACATATAAATGTATATATTTTCTTTTTCTACAACACTTAAGAGTCCTAAGTATGTGAAAACAACATATTTTTAAACAACAGTTCATTCTGAACGGAATTAAATGCTATACTTTTCACAGGACAGTTTTCTCAGAATGGTTTAATTTGAATGAAATATTTTCACAAGTTTTCGTTAATTACATTAGAAAAAAAAATTAAGGTAATTCGGTTTTATTCGGTTAAGGTACAAAAATTAAGATCAAAGTTTATTGTATTATTAATATTAAAATTATGCATTATTTCTTTTCTATTTATAGAGCTTCTTCCTAAAATACTTTCTTAAATATGACATGATTTTTTGGCTTCTTTTAAATCGAAAAATGTAAGTCAATTTATAATTAATGCTCTATTCGGTTCATTTTAAATTAGAGAATTTTTAGGAATTAAATAGTATTTGACTTTCTCTGAACATTTCTGAAAGGCAATAAAATAATTTTTTTTTTTTTAAGTATTATTTAAAACTTGTAACTGAGTTATTATAAAATGTAAAGTGAATAATTCTTTTAATTATACTTATCAGATTTTTTTTTTTTTTTTTTTTTTTTTAACCCTTCATTTCAACAATACATATTCCAAAACTCTTTATTACGTTCTTAAGTGCGCATCTCATAGCATTTGCTTTACAATACCTTTTAACAGATTGCTTTCCAATACGAACAATTCTTGCTTAAATAGTTTTATAACGTATTTGTCAACAGGATTTCAATTTATGTTTACAATTCAATATTAAGGTTATTATATATTTAGATAACATTTATAATCATTATAAATTAGATACATTTAATCATTAGATTTCTTCACAGTACTTTCACAGTTGTTTATAAGTGAATAAATTCTTCATTTCAAATACATTTATAAATAATTTAATGAATATTTATGTATTTTGTCAAAGGCAGATACATGCTTTTTGCAAGCACATGCATAAATACCCATACATATTTCCTATTTTTCATTTCCGACATGTGCAAATCTTTAATTTCTGTGCATTCACTATATTTTTCGTGTAAAGTAATTTACACTAATTTTGCATAGACCCGAAAGTTTTACATAAAAAATATATATGAATATAATTTGAGTGAAAATTATAAGTATTATTTTTAATACCCACTCAAAGGTCAGTTTTCTTCGAAATTCCTCCACAATGGCATCTCTCTCTTTAGGCAGATAGCCCTTGCATGCGTTACTCTATTTAATAAAAACTTAATCTGACCTATGTGCCTAATTACAAATATTTTAACATACATAATTTTATATTTACATTTAGCCATCAAGTTTCAAACTTTTCAAATCTTCTAGAAAATAAATTTTGGCAGATCTCTTTTAGCAATTTTCTTAAAATCTATATTTTTGTAGTGCAACAGCTTAGAATTTTATAAAACAAATTCATAATCAAAATCTCTTTTGTTAGTTATCGAAAAATAACCAAGATGTGATTTTTGCGTAAATGTCAGTAAACTATACAAATTGCTATTATCCATTACACTATGAATGTTTCTTTCATGCGAGAGTGTCCCTTTTTCGATTTCTATGGAACTGTCGTGTGTCGAAATACTATCAGAATCTTGTCAAGCGAGCTTCTGAATGTAAACAAACAACACCCCGTTTGGTGACCCAAGCTTCAAAGCAGTGCTTCACTTCTAGCGCGGAATGGCCCCTTCTCCCTTTCTTACCTCCATGGGTGCTGTCCTTCAAAATTGGGGGCGGAACTGAGCAAATGTCGTACTGTCCCCTTGTATACTGCTCAAGGCTCTTGCCAACGGCAGGCGCAATCTTGCACTCCTTGCAGCGATGAATTTTGTGGGCTTGTGCTGATGTTACGGGGAGACAAGTGAAATAAGTCACAACACAGTTGAGTGTCTGTTTGATGGGAAATATGCTTAATGCTCTGTGTACAGTCACAATGAAATAGGAATATATTAGACCAAAATTAGCCTATAAGATTTGATTTATTGCCTGAAGATAATGAACACCTTGCAAGTTATCTGAGTTAAGTGGCATTGTATCACTTTGTTAATTACTTAACTAAGGAACTCCATCACTTTCTTTGATTTCTAACTGAATACAACCGTGACAAATAAAGTAAAAAATTAAATCGTCATGTTAAAAGAATATTTCTTAAATCAAGAACAACAAAGCAAAAAGCATAGTTCTAGACTTTCTTAGAAGAGTTCATGAGTAATACTGTAAAGATATGGTTATAAATAGATAAACAGTGATAAAATTATGGTTTTTTAATAGTTTTAATATGGTTTACCTGCAGCTTTAAAAGATTTGGAATCGCGTCACTCTGATCTTGAAGAAAGAGTTGCGTTTAAGGAAGACTTAGAAGAGCTGAAGAATTCTGGAAGAGAGTTATTAGAAACCCAAGTTAAGGAACTAAAGAAACGGGTATGGAATTTTTTCCTTTACTAGTTTTAATAATACACGCTCATACATACTTTATGTATATTAGAATTCAGCAGTATCCACACATTCCAATGCTGTTTATTACTCAATCTTTGGTTTTCATATCCCAGCTGCCCAGACGGTATAATGGTTAGGGGAGCCTGGCTGTGATACAGATAGGTCCCAGATTTGAAGCCCGGAGAAGGCATGGTTGTAAAGTTGTATGGCCTTTCATAGGAAGGTAACAGTGGCCGCATATTAGGTGCCTTTACAATAAAATGGCCAGCAATTCTGGCCTTAGCAATGGCCAATGCCATTATAGGCAAGTGCCCGCCATTGGAAAAAAAAAATAATAATAATAATCTCAATCACTGAATTATTTCAGGGAAACCATCAAAAGCACTTAATTGAAAAAGGGGCTTAAGCTGAAAAATTTAAAAATAAATACGTATTATCTCAAGTAGCACAAAATTTCAAATATTTTTAACTTCAAAATTAAATTAAATTTGGTGATCCGTATCAACTACTCTTTAAAAATATCCATCAAGGCGGCTTTAGCTATTTTTAAATAGAATTTATTAAATTGATTTATATTCCCGTGCAATGCAGCACGAGACTTATTTGAAAAGAAAGCTACGAAGAAAAATTAAAAATAGAGGAGCACGCGCATTTAATAAATATATATATCGTAATTGTACGTTTTTGCTTTTTGGGAAAAATCGAGAAAATACCAGAATATGATCGTGCTCATTTAAAAAGCTTATAAAAGCGGGATCAAAACACATCAGTTCAGTTTTGTTTAGAAAACTGTTGTTGTTTATTGTAGCAAATTCGCGGCGAAATCGGATTAGCTATCTCTATTTTTAATTAGTTCTGTTGAACGATTTGGTAATTTAAAAGGTAGCTACTGCGAGATATTGCAATGTTGACCGTTAGTTTTTCAATCTTTGGTCTTAGTCATATACTTCCAGTTACAGAAGAGTTTAAATGGAGAAAATATTCATGCTTTGGCAGAGTCAAATTTTTTAAAAATAATAGTAATATTTTTTGAAAAATAACGAAATCTATTTTTAAAGCGGTTTCACTGTTGCTCGGCTACGTAAATTTTGTGTTTTTTTGCCTTAAAAGGGATTGATTTATTTTGTTATGTTCTGGTTAAGGTTTAATGGTGTAGTTAATTTGCATTCAATAGTTGAATTATCAACAATTGAAAAGTTGTTCCAGAGCTACAGTAACAACTGATTTCTTACTTTCCATGAAAATTATAAAACGAATTGCCTAAAACGTCAAATTATATAGTTTAAATTCTAGTATACATCATTATACGTTAAGAAACGGAGGTACCAGCTTTAAACAGAAACATTTAAATATATTTAACATATTTTGATTATTATTAATTCCTTTTTTTCACATCCGGAAAGAAAATAACATGACATTGGGATATTTTTCAACATACACAAGGCCAGATTGAGTAATATGCTGTATTTAGGGGCCCTCCCAATGGATTCCTCTTCAAAATTGTTTTTCTAAAGAAGATTTCTATAGTCTATTCCTTAATTTATTGCCATTAATAATTTATTTTGGTGATAAATATTATTTTAAGCGCTTATGTAATACATTTCCTAGACTATGTGCGATTAAATTTGAAGTTTCTTTTCATTTATCTGTTTCCTCTGTTTTTACATGTTAACGAATGTTTTTCCTCAATAACTCGTGTCATATTTACAGGCTTTATTGCAATATCTTCTGCTATTCCGTTGGTCTTTAAAATTGATTTTTTTTTCCCCAGATTTGGTTTTTCAAAATTTAGTTCGCTTAATTTCCCGTTTCATTGCACTGTTTACTCACAATCATATTGACGTCTTGAGTTTCTTTTTAACATTTATTTAATTTGCTTTCCTGTCGAGGTGTTTTCCTCAACTAATTCATCTTATACTTTCTTTTTACGCTTTGACTGCTGATACAGACGTGATCTACATCGAACCAAAGACACTACGCCGAAAAAAAAACTCATAAGCTAGAAATTCCCCGATAGATAAATACTTTTATATGATCCATACATAATGACCTTTCTGTCCGGGATCCAGTTTATATATTTAAAAATTATTCTGCATACAAAAACACCGTTTAGATACACCATAAACACTTCTAAAATTTGTCTTTGGGAAAGCCTTCTAAATTCTATATTTGCCGTCAATTTATCGATTTACCATGAAAAATACTGGTTGAACAAGAAAGTATATCATCAAAGAATAGTTCCATGGTTTCTAATAGTAGAATTTTTGGAAATAACGCAATGAAATATGAATATTGACAATGAAAAAAAAAAACCACTAATCCTCTAATATTAGTTGTACGTGCTACCAGTTACACCACAAAGGGAATTATTGAGTAATGCAATAATTCCTTATTTCACCGGTCTTTTTGTTGGCGCTAAGTAAACAAATCCGTTTGGAAAAGAAATATTCCATATAAAATACATGGGTTAAGAAGAAATGTGCAAAACGCAAAAATTAAGAAAAGGAACTCTAGATTTATGAAGAATATATATAAACTTGTAACCATATTTTGTTAGCAGTCAGGCAGCGTAGCAAATGAACGTTGAAAGAAAAATTACACTAGAATTACCCTGTAATTGACTAAAATCAAAAGCACAAATTATTCAAAAGTTTACAAATAATAATAACAATAATTACGAATAATAATAATAACAAATAATATAAATATAATAACAAATAATATAAAATTTAATAACAAATAATATAAATAATAATAATAGTTTACAAATAATAATAATAACAATAATTGCTGATCGTTCTTATTTGGTTACTATTGTAGCCATATTTGTTTACATTTGAAACTTAGTAGAATAGTGGATTTGTTGCCAATCTAGAGAAACTAAGCCTAGCAAGAACAAAGTAACGTCTTCTTTTATTATTGCTTATTCAATTATGCTTAATTCATTCTGGAATTATCATTTAAGTTATTAGCTTGTTTTTGCGTAGAAACTATAATTTTAATTGCAAAAGTATTTTTTTAAATTGTTTTAACTGTGCTTGGTGTTTTTGTGTTTCTATATCTTTTAAATTTTAATGAAAATATTTTAAAATTTTTATGTACCGCGAAGTGAGAACTGAATTAATTAGTAGCTCATGCATGCGCATTACGTAAGCGGCGCTGAGTCGTCTGTGAAAAACTGTTTCTTTTTTAGTTGTTTAATTTATTTTATATATCGTTTTAGATTTAGAATAGTATTTGAATGGAACCTGTGATAATTCTTCAGATGATATAATTTTTATGCACTCTAAATTATAAAATGGATGAATGAGATGTAATGCTTTTAAGTGAACCTAGCGCCGAAGTATCGCTATAGTAAATAAAATATAGTGAACTTTAAGGAGTGCATTTATTCTATTGTGGTTAATGCGCTATCGACGAAGTAGATTTCATTCAAAATTCGTTAATTGTTAAGTCAATATGTTTAAATGAAATGTAGAAAAATTGCGTATAATTTAATATTCCGTACAAGGAAGTCATGTGGTGTACACATAAAAGTTTTTATTAATTCTGTGTTCTTTAATTTTTGATAATTCTCAATTGAACAGTTTTTACACCTTTTGTTTCCACAGTTCTATTGTTTATCAAGCCGAAATTCATCGGTGCTTCATCCATATTTCCAGTATTAGATACTGGAAGGTTGTTGTCTCATACCAATAACAAACTTGTTGTTTTGCTCCATACAGATAACAAACTTGGGAAAACTCATGACTTTATGGTCAAGATCTTGTGGTAATTTCTGCACATTTTAGTTTTCTGTCGTATTACTAGAATTTTCTGTTCATGAAACGATTGCACCAACCTAATGTTGCTTTAAATCCTTTGCCTCATTCTGGATTGGTGCGTGTGCACTTCAATGCATAAGCCCTGATCATGTTTCTTGTAGCGACATAATAATTCTGTCTCTGTTCCTGTATTCAATCTAAAATGTTATTTTCTAAATCTAGCAGGCAAGCTATTCCTTTCCTCGTAGAACATTTTTTATTAGCTCTTTTTTAACAGCATTTTCATTCTTCTCCAGTCTTTTACAGTCTTCTGTATTATATCGAAAGCCTTTGCTTCAGCGCTGTAGTTCGATTCTTTAGCTTATTTTATGGCTTTTAGCTTGAATCTTGCTTCATATTTCCTTCTTTTCGTTGGTTCCGTGTTTAAGTCCATCCTTTGCATATTTTATGCTGATTGCACTTGTAGTACAAATTGTTTAAACACACAGCACAATGAGACTACAAAGAAATTTGTTAGAGATACATGTAAATTCGCGATTCGGCACGTGCTTCTATAGTCATTGCTGCCAGATGCAAGAAAATAAATTTTTTTCCGAATGATGATCGCTGATCTAAAGTAATTTCATAGACCGTTGATAGTTTGGAGGTCATCTTTATAGGACAGATTCATGCTAAAACTATAAAATTTTGACAAAAATATATACTTGATCTTAATTAAAGGTCTTCTGTTGGCAGATATATGCGGTATTAACGTATTCCAGACCAAAATAAAGGACAGCAATTGTTACAGGACACCTACACAATAGGGAATTGCCATTAGCCATTAAGTCATGACCTTGGTTATTAATATTTTTTAACTTCACTGAAGTTAAAGCAGAGAAGTACTATTTCAATAAAAAATATACTGAAATTAGTTTTTAATTTTTACTTATGCTTATTATGTAGTGGTCCTAGTTGTAGTAGTAACATTACAGTTCATTGCTGTAGTAGTAACATTGCTGTTCTTCATATTCACAAAATCCGCTTTTCATTTCTCCCACAAAATCAGCTTTTCATTTCTCCCACAAAATCAGAATGTAATTTGTGACAGGTAGTATGCAGATTTGGAGTAAATTTCCAAAATATTGCGTTATATACAAAGTCACTGAGCATTTTTGGTACATTCTTTAACAAAAATTTTCTTTATTGAAAATCAATTTTAATCAAGTACATATTGACGATTATTATCTATGATCTTTTGCCATTTTTTGGGTATCTTCATAATTCCATTGCTGTAGTGGAACTTCTGTGGCTTATCGTCGAAAAACTTGAGTGAGGGATTTACAGCGCCTCTTCGGACGGCCAATTTTTTACCATTAAGAGAGTTTTGCAGAGACCAAAGATAATGGTAGTCAGACAGGGCAAGGTTTGGGCTATATGGTGGAATTCATCAAAATTTTCCAACCAAGTTCCGTCAATTTGTTCTAAGTCATCAAAGATGTGTGTGGCCGCGCATCGTCATGATGGAACACAACTCCTTTTCTTTTGCCCAATTCTGGACGTTATTTCTGTATTGCTTCGTTCAAACGGTCGAGTTGATGTTTAATGCCTCTGCAATTTCCTGACAGCTTATGGGCGGTCTTGCTCCACCAGTTGCAAAGTTTCATCGACTTTTTCAGTGACTGGCCGACCAGAGCGAGGTGCATCTTTGATATCGAAATTTCCTGAGCGAAATCGAGCAAACCACTCCTGGGTCCTTTGTTCACTCACAGCATTCTCACCATGCACTTCACAAATTTTTCAGCATGTTTTTGCAGCCTTTTTACTTCTTTTATAGTAATAAAGCATCACATAACGTATTTCTTCAGATATTCCACTCATTTTCAAATCAGATATTCCACTTTTTACATAAGCAACGAATTAGAAAACTATTTCCACAAACAATGGAAGCTGAATGTCACCTTTTAAACACATGTTCGTTTGAGACAATTGGGTGAGTGTTACCGGATATATAGGCATCAACCCAACTAGTGGCAAAAAAAACGCGGAGACTTTTTATATGACCCAATATTATCTAATGCGGAAACATTTTACGAAGCCGCTCTCAAATTTGTGGCCCCTCGTAACTGTCGGTGTTGCTAAACCGGCATTGATTATATAATAGTGAAGACAGATCTTAATATACTATATATATTGCGTTTCAGATAAGAGAAGTACAAGATATGATCATTTCCAAAGAAGATTTTATGGAATTAGTTACCAGAGTTGAAGTAGTAGAGGTAGGTAACGTAATTCACTTAAGCATTCTTATACGAATTGGATATTCATTATTTTTTCAAAGCTTTCCATGTAAATACTCAATATCAGAATGAAGATTTCTTTTGGTAAATGAGATTAAGAAAATTTAAATTATTAAGGGTTTAATTTCAAGTAAATCGTTGTAATTAATTTTATTTTTATATTTATATTTTTAATAGGAGACGAAAGTTAGTAGAGAAGAATTAGGACGTTTATGTAAGTATTTTCTTTTATATAAAATTTTCCTTAGGATATGGGAAACATAATGAGAAGTAAGATCTGAATGAAGTATTAATGAAAAACAGAGACCTTTTTTTTTCCTAATTAACAAGCTTGAGTTTAGGCTCGAGAGGAAATGCTTGAGTTCTTTTTGGAGACTTCCGCTGTATGGGCAAACAAAGATGATTCTAGCTGTTGAGCAAACAATACAAACTGAAATATAATTTCCCTTTTCCTTCAGTCATTTGAATAACTTGATAACTCAACATTCGTGTAAACAGTACATTCACTCTTTCGGAAAGTATGAAGAAAAACAGAAATAAATGAAGCACCATGAATCAAATATCTATTTTTAATGAAATTAAGTGCATGTTAAACACATATATTCGTACATACAGGTATAAAAAATTATTACAATTTTAAGGGTTCTAGCATATGCACCTTTAATGGTATTAATAGTAATCTGTGAAGCCTTCCTTGACTGCGATACATGATATTACATCGCGAGATAAGAAGCGAGAGTGATTCCTAATGTCATTCATCCACCACTGGTTGAGCAGTAAAGACTGTTGAATGTTGGTAGATTGTGTTGGGTTCCAGCCCAAGCAAACATCCTGGCTGCATATTTGGTTTTCGTGGTTTTCCCCATGTGTACCGTCGATATGAGACAGTTTATCTTAGAAAGCCTTCCACGAAAACATCCTTCATCCAAAGAGACAACTCTCATGTGTTTTGCTAAATTCTATTACCTAACCGAATCCCATTTGCTAGATTCGCAAACATTTCTCAACTATTATTCAAAATATTCAGTATTTTGCGATGTTTAAACTAACAGCTTAGCATATTATATATATGCCATGTATGCAACCTTTCTAGCCAAGAAAATTTGAACCAATATGGAGTCACTCCAAAGCACAAAACAAATATATATAAAATTTACAGACTAAAGACTTATTATCTCTACATATAATAAAAGAAAGAGTCTGTCTGTGTGTGTCTTTCGTTCGTGCTGCGCCTAAGCTAATAGTCCCAGAGCTACAAAATTTGGTACATAGGTGCATCTACACAAGAGCCAGTGCACCTCGAAGCGATTTTATTTTATTTTATTTTATTTTTTTTTTTTTTCAAAATTCGAATCAATGTTTTTTTATTTTATCTTTTTTGATGAAATTGCATCATTTTGAATAGTTCCATTCTTTTAGAAATGGGGTTTTGGCAACAGCTTTTCATTCAATGCTTTGTATACTGACTGTTGAAAGTATAAGATAAAATTGCTTATTTTACTGTGATTAAGATACTGAAATACAAATTTCATGCCTTTTTTTTTTTTTTTTTTTTTTTCAACGGGAAGTTGGTTAATTTATTTATTAGGATAATTAATATTTGTATTAAGGGATATTGCTTATTTCATGTTTCTTATTTTCTTTTGATTTCTGGATTCGCAACATGCACATCGCAATCTCCTTATTCTGACGCGCATGTCTCTCGCGAGGCACGACAGAAAGAATTTCTTTCTTTCTTTCTTTCTTTCTTTTTTTTTTTTTTTTCCCTTTCTCTCTTTATTAGCTAATGGCAAAGATGTTTGTATATTTTGAATTATGTCTTCCACAAAGCACCAGTTTGATTGGTTATTGCTTTTTGATGATAGTTTCATTCTTTTAGAAATGGGGTTTTGGCAACAGTTTTTCATTCATTGCTTTGGATACTGGACTGTTGACTGTTTTCTCTTGAAAATATGAGATTTATTGCTTATTTCATTGTAATTTTTTATATTATTTTTTAATTATATATAATTTTAATCATATAAAACGTTTTGCATGACTTTGTTTAGAAAACAAAGTTTGTAACTTCCTTTATACCATTTGAATTCTTAAAATTTTGCAGCGGGAAGTTGGTTAATTTATTTACTAGGATAATTAATATCTGTATTAAGGGGATATTGCTTATTTCATTGCAAATTTTTTTAATATGTAATACATTTTTTTATATATATATAGAATTTTTTTTGCTGAGTAAAATTCTGTGCAGGTTTTAAATTTAATGTTTGGTCTTTCCTTTAGACATTTTTACGGTTCATTTAAAAGTCAGACGAAGGCTGGCCGCGTAGCAGCTAATATGAAATAAATCAACTCATAAATGTTCAACAAATATAAAATAATGAGCAAATTTACAAAAAAAAAGTAAAAAAAATGTACATTAAACTATATCCATACAAAGTGAGAAATAAAACAAACATTCTTAAAAATATCTCTTACTTATTTATTTACTTTTTATCTACTTCTTCTTTTGCAGTAGAGCCAGGATTCATAGACAATTTTATAGCTGAACAAGAACGTCTTAGAGAAGACTTTGGAGAACTAAAGGAATTTGTAAGTTCTGTATTTATTGTACATCTGCATATTTCCTATTTGTAGTCTGATAAAAGATATTTTATAACATTCAGAAACAATAAAATCGAAAACCACTTTGACTAGAAATTCATATTTTTGCTAAAAATATTTATTCATGAAAAATTTTAAAATGAATATTGCATAGTGCCTGTCCATACCAATTCAGTATCATCAATCTGAGAATGAAGAATTTAATTTCACATAATTTTGAAACTTCATTCCAATTCAGTTAGCTATGAATTAATGTAAATCCTTTTTATAAGAAACCCATTACATACATTTGAAACAGGGGTTATTGATAAATCAGAGTCCAGATTTCTTGCTGCGGGAAATGGAATCAATTGCTTAGGCGTTAAAACTTAGTAAATCTAATTTATTTATCATCAGTTGCATTGGAAAATCGTGAGCCTGAAATGTTAGTTTTAAAAGGTAATAATTAACATGCTGTGCAAACATTTAAATAAATACCCTGTGTTAATGATTTATTTAACATCATATTTTATTTCAACAGCTGTATTGGATATATGTAAAATGAAATAGGGAGACTGAAATATTAATTTAAGAAAATAATTATAGTGCTGTGCAAACATTTATATAACTACCTTGTGTTAGTAGTTTTTATTTAATTTTATATTTTATCGTAGTTTAAGTTACCTTTTTGATAACTGCAGCCAACTCTAATTTTAGTAATAGGCAGCAATGTTTTGCTGTGATTTGCTACGGATTACGTGATGAGATAGCATTTTTTGATAATCAAATTTTTATTTTTCACTAACTGGCACCTCAGTCGCATGTGAGCCTACAAGAAGTTACTACAATATCAGTCCTTTTAAATGCATAATTTCGCTCCTTTTATTTAGAAATTTACTCTCTTTTTTCAAAGAATAGCATTTAGTTACTTCTATGGCATCTTTAAATGCCCTTCAGAAGCATAATAGATTTATTTAAATTAACAGCACATAAATACTGTAGCAATTCCAGTTTTTAATACTCCTTCCTTACCTAATTCCCAACTATTTTAATGTTTCTGATAAACTAAAGTTCATTACTTACCCAAAATTGAAAAATAAGAAATTAAATTTTTAAGTAATAAGATTTATTTTTATGTGGAAAAAGAAAGCAATTAATTTTGGTTCTTAAATTTTACTATATACGTAGACTTTTAGCCAACCCTAGGTGCAATCTTTTCAACTCAGACACAAGAGGTAATTAATTTTAATTCTCCAGCTTTATTCAAATAGAGAAATAAAATGCATAATATGCATATAATCAGAAATACTCGTAATTGAAAGCTTTTCTAGGTTATTCTCTTTATTTTCAAGCAATTCAGATTGATAAACTTATATTAAAGAAAGCTGTTTGACATGACATTATCGGTATCTCTGTCAAACATCTTAAGAAAATCTTAAGCCAATAGACAATGCATTGTGCTGACACTGAACTTCCATTAATTATACTTGTCACAGTGGGAAAGAAATCTAGTTGGAACTACATATAACTTATGCTTATGTTAAAAATATACTAATAGATAGAGACAAAGAGTACTTATGAGGGTTAGCTGCAGCAGTAGTTCTTGGTTTAATGGCCCTGAAGGATTTTCGAATAATACATTGCACGAAACAATAGATTCATTATTTCCAATAAGAGTCGCAACATAGAAACAACAGAGACGAAGTCAAAATTAAGATACTAAAAGAAACGCAGTAAGTCTTTAAGTAGTAGAAGATTTAGTATTCCATCGCCCAACAAGGTGTGACATTCCGTAAAGGCAGTCAGATAAAGCAGTACACGAAGTCATGGGTTCCCAGAGGAGTGGAGCCGTGCAGCTTCACTTCAGGTATGAGGCTATGGAAAAGAATCATATTTCTACTAAGTTACAGAGAAAGGATTACTACTTCACACACCAAAATTAACAGTAAAGAAAAGTATCAATAATACATCAGACGAAGCAACAAGTTTACTAACTGCTCAAGCTAAATTTCCGGATGAATCCACATAAATATATAACAGTGTTCAGACTGCGGTATAGTTACTACTGCCATATTCATAATGGTATGAGCATATTAGTTTCATTCACACCTGTGAAAAACGATTTAAACAGTAGCCATTCAGGAAGGATAAAGCTGCATGTTCGTGAATGGGCTGCTGATAGCGAAATCATCGAACGGATGTCAGTTCTCGTTACTTCGCTGTGACTTGTCGGTTCTTATACCAGGGTGGCATAGAGCTGAGCAGTTTAAATATTTAGACAAAGCGCTTATATCAATTTTCGCAACTTAATAATGACTAGTTGCCTGACAGTGGGGACTCGGCTTATGCTAACTGTTACATAAGCCTTTGAACGCTGCCTACGTTTTTGTTTAAATTACGTGAAATGTCATACAAAGAAATATCTTCCACTAGAAAAGTGTTTAAAAAACTAGATAAATTTTTAGATTAAATTCATAGATATCATATTTGATTTGGTTTTTTTAAAGCGCCTTATTCTTTTTTAATAGAGTATATACGTATAATGATAATCAGTAATATAATGACAATGAGAATGATAAGCACTTTGACAGTATTTATGTATTCTGTTGCGCATGTCGCATAGTGGACGGTAAACTGAGAAGCGTTTGCGTGTACAAATTGTGTATACGAAATATTGACAACAACATCAATGAGCTTTCATTGTTCCTAGATACATTTTCAAAAAATCGAAAAATATAATCCAAAACGAGAATAAAATGCAGAAAATGATTTTCTGATAAAGCTTATTCCAGATCTGAATGAGAACAACAATGAAGTACAATATAATTATTTTAAATAAAATTAATATTTTACTATTTACTAAAAATTCCTCTGTAGGCTAAAAGACGTTAATGGCTACAAAAGAAGTCATTTGTTTTCACGTATGTTTTGGAGGCGCGAATTGTGTTTTGATTTTGAATGTCGTCGTTGCATCTCATTACGGGCTGTGGGCTATTATTTTCTTAAACGACTTTTTGTTTTCTTTAACTAGTGGACATAGACTGCGAGTGAATCTAACTAGCTGCATTTGAAAATAAAGATATTAAAAAACATAATTAGTTATACAACTAACTGAATGTCATTAGTTTAAAGCACCAAAAATATCTAATAAAACTAAAAATTATTGAAAACATCAAACATCATATAATTTGACATTTCTTTCGTCAAGAAAGTAAAACATGATGAGAGATATTCACTGTAATTTTAAGACTTTGTAGTGACAATTGTAAAGGCATTTGTGATGAAAAAGGCTTTTCTTCGATATCTTTCAATGATTATGCAGCCATATTTTTAAGATTTTTTTTTTTTTTTTTTTTCATAAAAGTACACAAAAGTTGAAAATCCAGGTTAAGTTTTTTTAATTACATAGTATTTCAGTAACTTTTGAATCTGCTGTGTTTTACTTACGTTTTTTGAAACCAAGAATTAAATCTTTTAATTTTTTAATATTTCTGTAATATAGCAACTTTTGAGTCACCTAATATTTACTTATTTATTTAATACCACAAATTATGATCCGAATTTTTCTTTTGCTTTTTATTCTGTCTTTTTCTCTTTTTGAGCTCAAAGAATTATAAAAAATAAACATAATTTTATGTAGTTGTTCATTGTAAAGTTGCATTCGGTTGCATATTTTAGACTTCAAACAATTCTTTTGTTCGCTTTTTAGGTGAATGAAATTAATGAAGATTTAACAGCCCTTAAAACAAGAATAGATGAGGAAATACTCAAATCTATTGAAGCCAGTTTTGCTGACATAAGAAGTCACATTGACATAATAGAAGAGAAATTGGCTACTTTGGATGCAGATGATGTAACTCATTTCTTTTCATTAGTTATATGTAATGATTTTTCAATAATTTATTTTTGTTGTATATTTAAATTATTTATCTAGAAGTTTCTGTAAGAAAAGCACTTTTTCTTTTTAATTGTGAATATAAATTATTAATTTATTTATCCTTAATTTCAATCATTAGGAAAAAAAAGTGGAAACATTATTTTCTTTATGATTCTCAGATTTTAAGAGAAGTATCATCAATACTCTTCACCACATTTTTCTGAGTAACTATTTAAATTTGGCTTACATTCATCCAATAATTTCTATGATTGTTGGTTTGCGATTAGTTCTAAATATTAGGATTACCCTAAGTCTGTAATCAGATAGATAATTTATATTTTAAATTCTCTGTGTGTATTAGCATGTCTATACTTTTAGTTAATAACATAAATGATAAATTTATAATAGATAAAAACTAATTAAGTGGTGTCAGTTTTGTTACTATAAATGTAGATGTTTATAATTTAACTAGATATGAAACTTGAATTCATTCTATAAAATACTTACTGTGCATTTTGAAATTCAAGTGTGACTGATGGAATTTGTTGATTTAGTTGGAGAACTGTGTATTTTAACCCAAAATGCAGCCATAACTTTGATGAAGTTTGGTATGGATAATAAAATTATATTGTAATATGCAAGTGCCACAAATTTTAAGAGTAAGGTGAGCAAAATTAAAATTTATACCAACCTGCAAAAGGAATTGAACAAGATGTATTTAGCAATTAATTGTTGTGCCTGTATTATTCACAACTATGCTAAAAGCAGCCACCTTTTCTTGTCGCACAGAAATATATGTGATGTGCAGGCATTTTCTTATTTTTACAATAAGAGCAGAAAAATTCTGTTCTCTGTTGAAAGTCTTCATCTACAAACTTGCAGAAGAATTTTGTAATTTTTTTTAAATATTGCAAAAAAAGTACTTCATTCATGAAATCTTTTCTGCTAAAAATAATTTAGAATATTTTGATAATATATTTAACCAAATACAAAATAAGAAGACAATAATTTTTAAAATATAAGCAAATAAATATATTAAATCTTTTTTTGTCTCTCTTGCTCCCCCACCCTCAAACTATATATTGATGTGAAAATTTAAGTTTTTCTTGAATACCAGAAATTAAATAAGATACCACTAAAAGCAAAAATTGGTACTTATGTATTAATTGAAATACCTTGGCACAATTTGGCAGTCTTTTATGGGTGGAAAGGTAAAAATTACTTATTGGATGGAAGTTTGCAATTTTCAAATTAATTTTTAGAAAACATTCCCTAACTATCAGTAGTTATTGTAAGTTGACAAACATCATATCAAAGAAAAGGCATTTTAAAATACAAGTTTTAAATGTTAAACAAGGATTATATGATACATCAAAGAAGTAAAACACTTATATTTTTCACAAAACCTTTCTCTCTTTTTTTTAGTGCTGTTCCTCTTACCATTTACAAAGCAATCTGTTTTTGCTTAACATCAGAGAATTCCATGAAATTGGAATCGTCTGCCAGCTCTGTACCAAACTCATCTCATCGTTGTTCTCTTTAGCAATGTTCTGGCAAAATATTGTATTCCAGCCAAACTTTTACTGAAATTTTTTCCATTCCTGGCAATTCTACAAGCAATATTTTAAGACTGAGTTAAAGGCAAAAAATATCAAAATTTGTCTATAAAAACTATTAGAACTTTGAATATAACAAAAAGAATGCATACTAAAATGGTATTGACATTACTTGACTGAAATATTTTTATGAGCTTGGTTGGCTGAAAAATGTTTATTTCCAGAATTTGACACGTTCTGAAAATTTAATGACTTGTACTAAGGTGGCTGCAGTAATATGCAAGTACCCAAAATTATTTGATTTTTTACTGACCTTTAAAGTAAACTGTCTTAGAATTATTTTGCATAGTTTAGATAAAATAAACAAAGTAATTTATTGCATTCAGCATCTTTTCTTTCTTTCTATATACAGCAATCCTCCCCCCCAAAAAAAATCTGGTTAAAGGCAATTGGATTCATCAGTATTTTTTCTTAAATTTCATTTAAGATGAATATATATTTATAACTAATCTTTTTAAAATTGATTAAGTAAATTAAATCAGCAATATTGTAAAAACAACTCCTGTATATGCTTAATGAATCTTCTAGAGACTTCTGAAATAGGTTATTTAAAAAAGAAAAAATAAAGTATTTTTTCATGCTATTAATTCAACTTAATTGCATTTTCATACATGTTTAACGTAATTATTATTCTTAAGCAATAAAACTTAGAAATATGTATTTGCTTTTACTAGATAAATGATACTTTTGCACGCTTAGAAGAACAGTTAGTAATGATACTGAAAGATCTTGAAGAAAATAAAGCTGCATTAGAATTGTACAATAAAGAAGCCAAATCAAACTTCAAGAAAATTCAAGTGAGTTTATTCTGTAAAAATTCCCTCATATATTGAGTAAAGAGATTATCATTTAATATATTTTTACCTCACTTGTAAGCACATTTAAAGGTTGTTTTATTTTCATTTTTGTATTACTTTGAATTATGTATTCATATATAACAGAATTTAAGGTTTATCCGTCCTGGTATTAAATATTTATTTTAAAGGAGGAGAGGTACTGTTGTCGTTCAGCCTGTTTAGGACAGTGTAAGGACTGCCCCAGGGTGACTGTAGCTTGCATAAAAGGTCTTTCCTTCGAATTAGATTCCATAACCCAACTTGTCACCTTTGTTGAATCGAATGTAACTAATGTCATTAATGTAAAGTACTAAATATAGAATGTCACTAAATGTAAAGTACAATATTTTATCAATCAGTCATAAATGAAACTATTTATAATAGCACTAACTAAACAATTTAATTCATATATACTTATTAACTTGAAGCTGACTTTTCCCTTTGCAGTATGTTAATTTTTAAATAACATTTTAATTGTAAATTTTCTTTATTTTTGCTATATTTTAATAACACAAAATCTTTGTCTCTTTTGCTTTCTGTCTGTGCGTATTTTTATAAGAAAGTTAATTGTTGTTTAAGCCTATGCAAGAAACAAGAAATTCTAACACATTCATTGAATGTGTTAGAACTTCATATGAGTTTCACTAAATTCTTCTTCAGAAGTTTTTCCTGTAATTTTTATACCTGAAATTAAAATTCTGAATCAAAGCAAATATTGATAATTTTATGAAAGAAATCAGATATAATCAATATGTTGTTACAATTGCTTTTACATTCTACTAAATAGAAGACCTTGTATTTCAGAAGCTTCCTGAATTTGAAAATTTTGTCTGATAATTCTGTCTCTGTCTATATATTTATAAAATTGTAGATATATGAAATGTATATTATTTGTGGAAAGTCTGTATTATACTCACTATGTGAAAATTATTTTATTTTATAAATTATAGATATAGATATACTGTGCCCGCCACCTCTTAAACTCATCGGTTAATAAACTCAGCCACTTATTGTGCTCAAATTGCCAGGAACCAAAAATGAATATATACTAATCAATAAAAATAGCACCGTTTATTAAACTCGTCTCTGCCGCTTATAAAACTCAAATTGGGGAAAGTCTGATTATTCAGATCCAGAATAAACTGCTTATGGCTGACAAAAGTTGTTTGTAGTTAATTCATTTATCTTTCAGTTATGTAGTGCTTCAATAAAACAGGTTTAGCAGAAATCTTGGCCAGTGTAGTTAGAATCAAGATACTTAGATTTGAGATGTAGTTAGCGTAGTTAAATTCGAGATCCCCTTGGTGTAGAGTACACTCCCCTAGTTCCTCTCAGACACTATTTGCAAAATCTCTTTGTCTCAAGCTGAATACCTTTATTTTATGATTAACAAAAGCAATCATCAAGAGACATTAAAAACAAGTCCTTTGATTATAAATGAATGTTTCTCAGGATTAAAGAATAGGTGGTGCTTAAATGAACTCTGGTTCCCTTTCTCAAACACCAGCTAATAGGAAATGGACATGAATACACTCATTTAGTTTGCAGAGTCTTCTCAGAAAACATAATGAAATGCTTCTTTGCATTAGCCTACATTATCAGTGTCTGATTGGAAAAGGGTAATGGTTACTGTAGACTGAAGAAAAGGAAAAGAATTTCAGATTAGCATATATTGGTTTTAGACCAATTTGTTTTTTTAAATTTCAATGTACATAATGAAGTTCTATGGTTTTTTAATTGTCTTTTTTTGACACTATGTAATGTTTTATTCTTTTTTCGAAGTGTTTTGAAAATGTGTAGGGAAAATTCTGGTACATTTGAGATTCGAGTTTTCGGTTTTATATGAATTTTAAAGTCTTTAAAAAAAATTCAATGACATCTTTTTACGGTTTTTGATCTCAAATGGACCAGGAGAACGAAACATATTCATCGACTGTTATGAAGCTTTAATTCATTTTCCCCTTATGAGTTCTGAATTGGAGTTTCAGTAAAAGGAGATTATTATTATTATTTTGTATATTTCCCTCTCACATTTTTATTTTTCAAGATTGTTCTACTATGATTTCTCTCTTTAATTGAATTAGTTTTGATATTGTGTTATACCTCTTATACACAGTTGCAATTATTATATTATAGAGGAATTGCTTTACCTTTGTTCCAATTTACTACTTAATTTAGATGCTTTAAGTTTATATATATATCTGACTCATGACTGTGATTTTTCAGATACAGACATTCCACACTATGCAGGAGATTTTTTTATTTGCCAGTTTATTTTCACGAAAGGTTGTGTTTTCATTTCAGTTACAAAAAGAAATCTAATAATTATTTTATGTTTTATGAGAAAGCAAAAAGTGGAAATATCATGCAGCACTTGTTTTATGCAATGTCTGCAGATAATTATAACTTTGTGATAATGCACAAAAGCTCAAAGCATTTTATAAAAATGTTTTGATTATGTATAAAGACCTGTAAAGTACAAAACATGTATCTGTTTAAAAGTCTGAACATATTGCCATATTTCAAGCTTTCCATATTGGTTTAGAGCACACAGCAAAATTTGATTTTCATTTTTGGTAGACATTAGATTGACAGACATAATGACTTTACAGATATAGATGATAATAAATTATCTATAGATAATTGCACTATTCTTCTGTATGTATCTTTTATATCACCTACTACTAAATCTGTGATGACTACTACTATTTCTAAGCTTCCTAGAATCACTTTCTGTTTCTTTCGAAAGAAATATCATGTATAATAGACTGCTTATTTATCCTATTATTCTTGTTTTTTAGTTATTTAGAAGGTTTTTTTTTCAGGTCTGGGGATGTTAAAATATTTTTCTCATATAAATTAATAGTAGTTGCTTGTTTGCTTTATGCAGGAATTATGCATTTTCCTAACAGCATTGTGCAATTTACTTAAACAAAGAATTAAAATTGACAAAGAACTTGAAAAATGAAAATTGTTGCCAAGGGGTGGGATTTAGCATCAATAATAGAGAAGTGGGATGTCATAACATATGCATAATATCTTTGCCTTGATTTTATGTAGTCCTGATACTCAACCTTGATGTTATTTTCCTTTCAATATATATATTTATATATATAGTATATATCTATTAAAAATTTGACCTGCCTTCTACAGGATAACAAGCAGTGGAGTAGTTTCATAGTTATGAGACCTATGTATATGTTCAAAGCATCAGAAACTGTGAGGTTCATCAAAATGGTGCAATAAAACACACAGTGCAACTGCACAACACCAGTTAAATTCTCATTTAAGCAAATAATATAGCAACAAATTTACTAAAACGACAGGTTTTTTCTTTCTTTCTTTTTCCTCTTTTAAATATTATTAAAGATTTTTGCAGCTGGAATGACTGGCACTAGCTTTAATAAATTTGTTTGTCATACAATCTGAAACCTTGAATGCTTCAAGTGAATAATAATCATGAGTGAATTCAAGAAATCATGAGTTAAAAATGATTCATTGATATCATGAATGAATTAAATGTTTTATATATTATATCCAGATCTTGTGTCTTTAGATTATCTAAATAAAAGTTAGAAGGGTCCAGATTTACCTAACTACATAAAGAACAATCTTTCAAACTTCTGGAATAGTTGGCACAAATGTTGTAAGATCTCTGCCAACTTTCAGTTTCAACTGGAAAATATGAAAGTACCCTTTATGCCGACTCAGTTTACAAAATTTTTCATTAAGATTACATATGAATGGACTGTATGCCCGGGTACCTCGAGTTTGTGTTCCTCTATTCGTCCAATCAAGAAGGGCACGATCACAGTGGTGCCGGTAACATGTCAATTGGAATGTGTCTGACTGGGCCAATGTCATGTTTACTGATGAGTCAAGATTTGCTCTGGAGCCAGATGACAAGTGTATAAGGATATGGTGTGAACAACGAACACGCAATCAGTCCCAAAACATCACCGAACATCACGCATTCCGAGTTAGAAGCATTATGGTGTGGGCAGGGATTTCACTAGGATACCGAACCAACCTGAACATCTTTAAACGGGGTTCTTTGATGGCTGTTCAGTATTGAGATGAAGTCCTAGAACCCATTGTGAGATTGTTACTACCATTTTCGGGAAGTATTTTTGTAAAAAATGATTTTATGAATTTTTTTTAATGTTAGGCAAAAGGCATTTATTTATACTTATTAGTATAATACCAAACTATGTTTCTAACACTATATTATACATCTTTTCCTAACTTTTCCAAGTGTGCTTATTATAGCTGTGACATCTGCCTCAAAAGTCTAATGGCAATGGTGAACTCTTCTTTTTCTTTTTTAAAATTGGACTTAAATAATCAACAAAGAATAGAATAGTTGTTCTATTTATTCAAGTTGTATTAGTAGAAGATTAAACTGAGTACTAGTAATTTCATCTTATTGATTAAATTAAATTGAGTACTTACTAGTCATTTTATATAAAAGTTTGATGGTCTTAAATTGGTGCACCAACCAATTTTGTAATATTATTTCAGGCCTATTTATATTTTAACCTATTTAAAGGCCAATTTATCTATTTACAGCAGTATTCAATTTCTAATAATTTATTTCATTAAAACTAATATTAAAAAGAGGGTATATAAATTGTTTATTTTATCAATACAGCAAAATCAGCTGTATGGTATAAGTGAATAGAAACATTAGCCTAATTCCGATGTGTAATTTGATTCCAAAATGAGACTCAAGGAAGCAAATGTAATTTTATAATAAAATGTTCATGTAATCTTAAAACCATGTTAATAAGTTATTTTTAATAGGATGTAAATACTGTATTGGACAGATTAGAAACCAGAAAAGCTGATAAAGAAAAAATGTATGAAATGTTAGCACTGGTAAGAAAATTAAATATTTGAGATAATGTAATTTTATGAAACATGTATAATTTATTTACCTTTTATGTGAAATAAATTTATAGACATGATATAATGTTACAAAATGGTTTTAATGACTATGTGGTGGTACATACTTTCTTGTGAGTATTTATAACTAGGGGAGGGGAGACTTAAAAGAAAAACAGAATTTAATACATAATGGGTTTTAAAAGGCACATAAAGCTGCAGCAATATAAGATATTTAATAAAGATTCAAATTTGTTTATCTAAGCAAGAAGGAACTATTTAATAATGTAAGCTCTTCTTATCCAGAATTGTCCAGCTAGTTCTTGATGAGGGAAGCTCACACTATTAAATTCTTTTTTGCTTAAATAAACAAATTAAAATTTTTATATATGTTTGTAAGTATATTTGTATATATTGCAAGTATAATAATCAAAGTGAATTGTCATATTTCTGGGAGCAATTTTTAAGATCTGGATCAAGTTTCTTTTAAAATATGATATTCACATGCTATTTTAGTTTAGTAATTATTAATTATTAATTAAACTCTCATAAAAATAACATGTGCACTCAGTTTTTCTGTATAGAGATTAAATATACTAGATAGATAGAGAATAAAGATAGAGAATTTTGGTAGTGATAAAAAAATGACAGTAATTTGCCAATAATTGTCTACCTCTCTGTTGCAAGCTTTTTCTGTTTCAGTCATATTCTTAATCTTCAGTGTGTCTATGATGTGTATAACCCTTCCACATGTTATGCTTTGTTATTTTCTGTATGGATCTCTGGAATTTATTAATTTGTAAAATAGAAGTTATGTAATTGAAAACATTATATGCAATTTATTTTTTCTATTCTTACAATTGATTTTTTTGTTTCTGTTCAACTGAATTTAGTGTTTCTCTTCAATTTTATTTACTGTTTCTGTTCTTACTACACTTTCTCGCAAAATTTGCAACACCATAAGTGAATCATGAGAATTGTTTGAGATTTATTCCATGTACGATCTGTAATGATATAAAAGAATAAAATCCACAGAGTAATACAATAATTATTAAATGCCAAAAATCAATATTTGGTGAAGCTACCACGTACTACAATAAGAGTTTGTACTCATTGTAACCTTGAAACCAAACAGGTTTTGAAAGTGCACATAGGAATAGTACTCAGTATTTCTTCTATTGAAACTCAGAATTGATCCGTACTGGCTGCCAAACAAGTGTCATGAACTAGTGTCTGGCCTAAAAAATCCTGTTGCAAGTTGTTGGCATATTCAGTGGATGACATGTCTGATGAATTGACAGGCTGGGAAAAAAGTGTTATCTGGCATGCTGAGAAAGATTTTGGTGTCTAGAACCACCCTGATGTAATATCTGCTGCTGGGAGTATTCGTGATTCTTAGTACAACAAAATCACCTATCATATCTAATGGCACCTCAAACTATCATGCTTGATATTCTTTCAGTATGATGCTGCATAATACACTCAGGAATAATGGCATTCAACTGTAGAGTGTATAATGCATTCTTGACCATCATTCTACTCTAAAATGACATAAGATTTGTAAGAAAGTGTAATTTGTGGCCAATCAGTATGACAGTGTATGTGTTGATGAGCTCATTTTACATGCAGCCATCAATGATTTTGCAGCTGAGGATATCTGTACAAAGGAATTTATACACATGAACCATTGCACATCAGTTGCTGGTGAACTTTTGATATTAACAATGGCACACCTGCAACTTTGGTATTGTGCTAACTGTCAAGAAAATTCTGCATGGTCTGTCAGCCCATGTAGAAGTAACATCCATCAATCATGTAACATGTTATGGTTTGCTGGAATGTTTGTGACTTAGTCAATTCTTTTGAGTTCATTGCTACCATGCATGCATCTCTGATGAGACGTCATGCCCTATATAAGCTGCTATTTCATGATAGAAAACTCTTTCACAGGCTGATCATTTGCTCTTTTTCAATCAATGCAGCTTGCTTATATTGGGACATTTATCATTAATGAGTCATAGTGACTTCTTATGGAATATTTATCATTGGTAGATAACAAAACACTTTGTTTAATGTTCTGTTACATTCTTCTATTTATGCAATTAACATGATTCTATAAGAGCTCATGCATACAGAATCACTCTGAAATTCTAATTATTTGCATCATATCTTTCTTTGCATTTCCTAAGTTTTCCCTTATTTGCATGATTCTTTCATTCTGTTGCAATTTTTACATACAGAAGTGTGTATTTCAGGTGACAGGCAAGCAATATTTGTCAGGGAGGGGCATCAGCTGGAAGACCATTATAGTTAACACTGTTGCAACTGCCAATTGGTAAAATTATTTTTGTGCCTGCTTAAGTTCCTAAGCTAAGATATGACTTAAGTACTAATTGATTTAAAATGGTTTAAGTTTAATTTACAAAAGGTTTAATAAGGCTTTGGCTTCTGCAGAAATTGTAAGAAGGTTTCAACTTTTTTTTTTTTTTTTTTTTATTTAAGGCCCACTGATGAGCTATGTTTCATTTTATTGGAAGAAATTCATGATTGCCTGAGACATTAAAGTTAAATGTTTACAGAATTACGGAAAACTCAATGTAATTTTGCAAAATTGCATTAAATTTAACTTTTGGTTTGTTCTTATAAAGAATCTTCAGAAATGGAACTCCTATCTATAGTCATGTATTGTGATTGGAAGTTCAAATTCCAAATTATCTGTTCCCATATTTATAGCACTTAATTTGTTTTGAGTATTAATGAAGTTGAATAAGGCTGCTATTTTATTCTTTTAGATTAATTCTCATTTTAAATCCATATTCTATGACACAATGTAATCAAAAACTGAAAAGGGAAGGAAGACAAAATGTTGTTCATAATTTTTATAGTAAAAATTCACTGCTCTTATACTTCTAGCTTAGTAATGTGTAGTTCTATAACTAATCTGTGATTCTATAATTAATTTCCAGCGACATGGTTACCATTATTTATCTTAGTATAATCTTGATCTGAATATGAACTTCTATTTATACAATATTACCTATTAATTACATAAAAGCTTTGCTGGTTTTTTTCAAATTGAATTTTAAAAGAATTTTGAGACAGTGAAAAATATCACAAAAATAGGCAACATGTTAAGATCAGTATATTTATGTTTAAAATTTTTAGTATTGAATTTATAAGAGCATTTTGATTTATAATTCAGTTCTTAAGTGACACATTAAATACAGTTGAATATTTAATAAATTATATTTTTAGGGAAAATAATTTTTATCTGTTGCTGTTATATTATTTTTTAGAAAGCTGATATAGAATTGGTTGGTAATAAACTAGATAGAAGTGAATTTGTTGCTGTAATAGAAGACATAAAAGATGATGTGGAAAGGCTAACTATTACAGTGAAAATAAATGTGAGTAAGTATCATACTGTATGAATATGAATTCACCTGCTGTTGTTTTATTTTATTTATTTTTTAAAAGCCATCATCCTTATTTGCCTGGCTTATTTAAGTAGCACATTTACAGTTATTTAGCATTAATACTTATAATGTAATTACATATATTTAATCTATCTATATATACACTATATATATAATCAATTTTTTTCGACAAATAACAGATGCATCAGTATGAAATTACTGACGCTATATGTGTACATATATATAGTAGTAGAAGTATATGAGAATAAAGATACATTATTTATATTGTAGGTAATCTTATATTAAATTTTAAACCTATTCCTATTAACAGCATAATCATTTTCTGATTATTTAAATTTATTTAATCACTCATACTAAAATCTTTGAGTAATAAACAAAAGAGCATATTAGTCTGGAACACTTTCAACTTTTTTAGGCTCCTCGCAGCTTCCTCTTTATATTAAATGTTAAAGTTGATAGACGGGAGCACTACTACTACTTGTATTTACTGAAAACTCTCAGAATATTGCTAAATCAATAAATTGGCAAATGCTACCAACTTCACAACAAAAAATTATTATTATGGGGTGCATCTTGTAATTGATGATGTCCTTAAACAAAGCGGTGTAATAATAAGTTGATAACAATGAAAAATATCATTGTTCTTAAATTTTAAATATACATTGATATCATATCAACTTTACTATTATATAATATTATATAAAATTTAATAACATTTAAGGTACTATCATTCCATTGCTATTATATAAAATGAAGAATATTTTTGTAAAATTAATGCATTAATTATAAGTTTTTTTTTAATTACATGGCATGAGCTTAAAAATTAACTACTACACCATGGTTAAAATGAAATTAATAATGAGATAAAATATTCTAGGTTCACATGCTCGAATCATATTTACACTTGTGTTTAAACGGGGTTCCAGTGTGTCATTCTAGAATATTTTATTTTGGTTTAAACTTTAAAATTTGTATGTTTCTATTTTTGTAAACTTTCATTTAGTTCATGGTATTTCACTGTGAGTGGATTGGTTTGGTTTGGTTTATTTAATTATGGCAAAGCACACTAGGGCTATCTGCCTAAGGGAAGGGATGCTTTCAAGGAGGACTTTCTAAGGGAAACTGGCTCGTATACATGTTACACATGCACTGTGAGTGTAATTTTGTCGTCAATTTTTAAGCTACCCTCTGAGAAGCTATCAAGTTCACATTGTACTTATACACTGTTTGTCGGTGACAATGTAATACAATGAAGCAATTTTTTTTTTTTTTTCAGAATTTAGATTTTTTTTTTAAATTTAGTGCTTGAATAATTTCTTGCACATATCTTCAGAAAATCTAAGTTATGTCAGAATTTTACTGTTTGCACCATCAAAAAGAATGGGAGTGAAAATTGTAATTTAATTTCTAAACTTTTGGCAAGTTTTTTTAGACTATTTGGCATTCATGATTTTAAAATTTCAGCATCTAAAAATGTATCGATTATTGTCTTCAAACTTTCCGAGATTATAAAACAAACTTTTTGCCTTTGCCCTCTTTTAAAACAAGAAGATAGAAAAGTATTAATTGAGCTTTTATTATTATTATTATTATTATTATTATTATTATTATTATTATTATTTATTTATTATTATTTTAAACAATTTGTTGTATAAAGGAGAAAGACGCATTTCTTGCAGGAACATAGCTTTTGTTTTTGCCAAAAGCTCACTTAATCACAAAGTTTGCCATCTTAGAGCACTTAATGATAAATTGGCGATATATTCATTTTTTTCATTTTAGCCTCAAGTAAAATGCCTATTGTAACACTGTTAGTACATCGAATTTCAAAAAATGAATGAATATTCAAAGTGATTTCTTCATTCTCTGAATGATATTCAGTTATTTTTCTTAATTCACAATTTTATTATTTATTGTGTTTTATTGACTAAAAATTCATCATCAATAGAGTGTAATTGAGATTAAAAAGCAGAAAATAAAATAGAATTAAAAAAAAAAGTTTTTATACAATAAGCATTTATTTAAAATGGGCATGACAATTCGTGCACTAAAAGGAGAAAAATAATTTATGATATAGTTTAAGGAAATAATAGATTAAATAATTCTATTTTTATTATTACAATTTTATGTTAGGAAAAATTAAAAGTGTGAGGTATCTAAATAACAAAATCTATACATTTAATTGTTGTCATAGCTTATACATTGTCAAATATATAAGCCATTATCTTTTTTATTGGTCCAGTTTTTATTATTTGCAATCTTTTGTAGATTAACTCTGTAAATAGAAATATTTAATCTATTATTTCCATTAAACTATCAGAAAAATTATTTTTCTCCTTCAAAATTTTTATCATATCCATTTTAAACAAAGGTTATTTCATAAAAACTTTTTTTTTTTTTTTTAACCAATAAAATGCTTATTTTCAAAAGTTCCTCTTTTGAGAATAGCTTTTTAAGCAAACTTAGTTTAATTAGAAGTTTTTAAATAAGTGTTTATCTTGCTTAATTTTTTAAATACTTGCTGGGATCACATTTATACCTATTGAATCTTTAGGAATTAGTTAATATTTAGTTAAATTATATGAAGCCTTTTTGTTTAATTTATTGAGCTTTTGCTTATAATAAGCTAAAATTTTAAAAATAATAAAAAAAAAAGCAAAAATTTTATTAAATTATTAGGAAAAGAACTTACAATAAAATGTAATAAGTAAAAAATATTAGCAAAAGTTTAAAGTGGTTAAATCTATTTTTTTTATAAAATCTATTTTTTTTTACTAAGTTATTTATATATTACAAATAAAAATACTTTACAGCTGTTAATGAAAATTTGATTCTATTTAAATATATACTTGTTATTTGTACATTTTGCATAAAAAGAAATTTTTTTTTTAACAAAAATCAGCATAAATTTTTGGAAATGCAGATAATCTAAAAATGTATTTATAGCTAAATTTTGTGAAATAATCAGTATTTTAAAAATTAGAATAGCTTATAAAATATAAAAACCATTTAATTTTTATTAAAATTGTCATAAAATTGAAAATGGTTTTCAGTTTTAAAATGTATAAAAATAATAATGTAGTAATTAATTTAAATATTTAAAAAAACTATAAATGTATATTTTAATTTTAAGAAATCATGCTTGAATGCTCATTTATTGTATGGTTAATACAAATTTCATATAATGTATTGAGATATAGAAGTTATCTGATGCACATTTCTGTAAACATTTTTGAATAAATTATTTTAACCATACTGAATTTAATCTTTTGCAAATTAAAAAAAAAAAAAATATTCAAAGTATCATTTTTTATAAATTTAGATGTATTGTTATCCATTTCTATAAATTAAAACGTTTTTAGCAAATATTAATATCATTTATAACAAACTAAATAAAACTGTAGATAATAAATATGTTCTTTTTAATTTCAGAGTAGAAATAAATATATTATAAAGTATCCAAATATCTGTTAATTTATTTTAACAGATAACATCCTGCTGAAATAAATTATTGGTCAAATATTGAAATTATCAATTACTAATTGTTCCAGTTTAATAATTTAAAGCAAATGCAAAATAAGCATGAAAAATAAAAGATTCTGATATCTTAAGTGATAATTTCTATCTCCTAAAAGAGTGATCTAGAAACCTTTTTGATTGTGTATCCCAAGACCAAATAATCATAAGTTGTACCCCTGTAATATAATGTAATATCATATGCACAAACATACATGTGCAAAATGATCGTGAACTTACTTCCTTTGGGTGCCCTAAAGTATCACTTTGTGGACCCCCTGGGTTATATGTACCCCATTTTGCAGACCATTGACCTAAAATATACCTAAGAACTAATTAACCAGGTTGAGTGCATGGGTAAGATTATAAGGTATTTCTCCCACATTCTACGCATGCCTTTGTGTAGTGGTTCTGCACGCTGGGCCGGTATTCGAGAGGTCCGTGGTTCGATTTCCGGCAAAGGTGTTTATTAATTTTTCATCTTGCCTGCTTCCAAAAATACCTAATGTCTCTACAAGATAACCCTACTCTGATTTAACTTTATTGTAAATTACAATTTATTTGGCATTAAAGTTCTATTGAAACTAAATGTTGGACAGCTAATGTTACTTGAAACTACATTTCATTTAATAAAAAAATTTTATCACAAAAATTTGTCAATGCTAAATTTTACATCATTGCATATGGTGCCTACTTTGAAAATTGGAAAACAGAAAAGTAGTGCAATCAGATCCTGTTATGGAATTAATATAGTGCTTTATGTTAATGTAGGAGGAAGAAATGAATGAGAATGTTTTAAAAATAAGGAGAGAACTTTCCATAAAAATGTATACCGAAGATTTTATTACTGCAACAGAACCAATTCGAAATAGAATAAAAGCTATTCTGTATGAACAGGTGAAGATAAAACAAATTGCCTTAACCCATTTGTTTCCCGATGCTCCTGGTATTGCAAAGTATGTCTCTCAATGCTCTCATACGAAAATCTGTAAATTTATACGAAATCTAATACGAAAATCTGTAAATTTATACTTTAGAATTGTTCATATCAAACAATATTATTTCATATTCTTTATCTTGTAAATGCATAAAGATACTTAGTAATAATTAAAAGTTGTATTTAACTAACCCTCAGATAACAAAGTACAGTTTTGTCTTTGCAAATTGTATTTTTGTATTTTCATCAGTAAAGCCTAAATTTAAATTATTACTCTTTTAACGAGGATTCCAGTTTTAAAATTTAAAGGTGCTAGAAAGTATTTTGACTACTGAAATATTAGTTTTAGTAGCCAAAGATTTTCTCTTTCCTTCTGAAGGAATGAGAGCTTTTCTCAAATACCTCTAATTTAAAAATTATGTTACTATGTAAGGATTTAAAATATCACTATCAAGCATATACTTTCAGCTGCAAAGTTTCTTTAAGTAAAGTATAAAAGAATTCGTTTTTTATCTGGTTCCTGTGGAGTAAAAATGCTGACTAATAACATTGTCATTACTCATTAATTATTTATAAAAAATGTTTCATACCTTTTGTGGGTTGCCACTGTCCCAGTTTTACTGGAAGACTCCTGGTTTTTTATCACATCTCTTAGTCTCTCGGTAGATTGTCGAATCTTCCAGTTTTTAATTTTGGGCCTTTTACTGAGGAAAATGTTTCCCAGCAATAAATGAAATTTATTGAATTCATGAAATTTAAATTAAGCAAATTACATTTTATTGATCTTTGTGATACGAAATGTTATTTGTTCTGAGTTGTCCTAATCTACTGTAAACATTTGTAGATTTTTATAAGATGATTCATGCAATGTTTAATTAGTTAATATTTGTATTTACTTTTGTTGCTTCAATACATGATACATTACTAAATTTATCCACACATATACTGTGCATGTTAATTATTTATTTTATTTTATCGTATTTGAAAGTACTTCAATAAACAAAAACTTTTCTTATAAAAGTGTAAGAAAACTAGAAAAGAAAATTGTCCAAGGAACATAAAATTTACAAATCCAATTAAATGCTAATGCATTTTACATCAGCATGCATTATAAAGTGAATTAAAGTGCCTTAGCTTGCATTATAAATACATTACCTTAGCATTACCTTTACATGCATTAAAGTAAATTAAAGTCAATTTGAAGTTCCTTTAAAATGCTGCTGTTGCACAGAATGAAAGCCTTCTGTTTTATAAAATTTCAAAGTTAGCAAGTATGTGATTCTTACAACACCATGATGTTTTTCATTTGTGTGTAAATCTAAAATATTCTCTTATACTCCAATGGTGTAAGCCTTTCTGCTTTTTTGTTTCCTTTTAAAATTTGCAAAATCTCAGGAGAGTTACTGAAGCCGTATTTAGTTGATAAACTATTCAGCTATTTTGTTAGAAACACAGTTTTGATATTTATATTATGGAATCTATGCTCGATTTAGTAACTATTTTAAAATTTTCAATATTAATGTTAAAAAATTATTTTTTAAACAGTAATATTAGATTTGATTTAATTGTGTTAAAAGTTATCTTCTTTACTATTCAGGACTGTATCTTCCATATCAGGAAAGAATGTAAATATTGTTACGTTCTTCTTTTTCTCTTCTGACACCAGTTGGTATGTTATTTTCTTCCTTCACATTCGTACGGGGTTGTAGATTTGGAGTGAATAATGACGACACTTGATGAAGTATCGAAACACACTTTATTTATCAATAATTGTCAGGACAGCTCCAAAACACATTTTACAGCCGTCAAAGATCTACTATAAACACGTTGACATGATCGGCGACACAGCCTTTAGGTTATCAGGCTATCACGGTGGAGACTGCTTCCTGCAAAGCAGCCGACTCTGCTTTCCGGAGTACAGCTCCCGACTCTGCTTGATCGTTCTCGGAACTCCACGTACTCTCGAGACTCTCCACGCTACAACTCACGATGCACTTCACGACACTCGAGCACAGCTCCTGACTCTTTGGTTCAGTCTTTCCGGGAGCTCAACACGCTCTCTTGACGATGCACTAACCACAATACACTAACAGACTCCTTCAGTGGACTCGACGACTCACTCGGCACTCGCTGCCCGGCTGTCAACTCGATCGACTCCGCAGGGATTGACTCGCTAGACGAGGCACACACACTCTTGATGAGAGACACACTTCTCGATGAAGCACACTTCCTCTCGATGAGAGGCACACTTGCTGACTGCAGACCAGCACGGTTTATATAGCTTTCGGCTTGTGTTCGGGAACATTCTGGACTAAACCGGTAAGAATTCATTCCAGAAGGTTCTCCAACCATCCATAGTATATCGCCAATTTTGTCTCCAAATTTTGCAAATGGGTGATTTCTCAACAAACGTGGCAACCATGCCTTTTATGTTTGCCACATTTGGTGCCATTTTATGGCAACCCTAAAACTGCTTTGCGGGGAAACCAACTCACCGCGCCTGTACATTTGGTAACAATATTTACAGCAAAGCTCACTTCAATTAACTGTGGGAAGTTCATTTGACATAT
This sequence comes from Stegodyphus dumicola, assembly GCF_044657685.1. Classification (NCBI taxonomy): domain Eukaryota; kingdom Metazoa; phylum Arthropoda; class Arachnida; order Araneae; family Eresidae; genus Stegodyphus; species Stegodyphus dumicola. The sequence continues at coordinate 154,392,766 of NC_140769.1, read as the reverse complement.
TATGATTTTGCCAAAATTTGCATTTCGTATGCATTTTTATACAGGAGCGAAATAATCAAATGATTATTTACAAAATTGAACAGCTGTACTATGTTGTAGTTTTTAGTATGTAAGTGAAAGTACTGCATTTATTTGCATAAAGAAAAATAAATTATTTTGCTAAAAAAATTAGTTTTGCAGCTACATATTAAAAGTTCTAAGAATTTACTTCAGTTTTATACCATTAATTTTGTAATGATCTTTTTATTTTTTCCTCAAAAGAAAATAATTGATATTTATTTATTTATTTTCACAGATGTTTTTCATGCAAACGAGGAGCTAAGCTAGCAGGAATGTAAGTCTTAACTCTTTCTTTGTCTTCAGATAAACACATCCAAACTTTCTATAGTAGTTACATCAGTTTTTAAATTTTTGTACTGAACTGTATATACAAGGGTGGATCCCAAAAAAAAAAAAAAAAAAAAAAAAAAAAAAGTTTACCAAGGGTAATAAAAAATTATTTATAAATAATAGACAGAAAATACAAAAGGGACTTAAGAGGCATACTTGCTTATCATTTTTTTACATAATCACCAATTTTATTTAGGCATTTATCTGAATGTAAGACAAACTTGTTTTACCCAGCTGTGTGGAAATCACATCCCACCCATTGAGCCAGTCTCAGTGGCTGTTTTTCACATCTCTGTTCGAAGAGACATTCCAGATAAATGTTCCTTCAATTTCGGAAAACAAAACAAAACAAAAAATAGTCAGTGGGTGCTAATGGGAGGAGCAATTCCAGATTTTCCACTTAAATTTGAGGAGGATGACACCATCACTCAACATGCCAGGGCTCTTGCTTTTGGTGTCTTCACATAACCTTGTCTAAGTGGCACAGTAAGAATCATCAGTAATGGTATGGTCTCTTTCCACATAATCGATAAGGGCAATAAATCATGGCTCACACCTCCAACCGAGACCACTTTTCTAAATGTCATGCCATTTCACTCTGACACATCTGCAGACTTGCTCTACCTACTCACTTCAACCACTTCTAGACAACTACTGCCATCTGTCTACACTCTGGGAATAAAGTATCCTCTTCACAATAATTACTTTTCAAATGCTAATGTTTGTAACCTTTTTTTTGGGGGGGGGGGAATCCATCTACTTACTTTTTATTTTAAATATTATCTCTTAATATAGATATGATATTAGGAGCTATTTTATTATTCTTTTGAAGCTATTTGAAACATGATTTGATTTTAGTGTATCTAATTTAAAATAGCTTTTATGTCTTCTTCCGCATCAAAATGGTAAATGGCATAATAATGATATGCAGTACAAAGTCCAAAATTCAGTCATCCAGTATCTGGAATGATTGAATATTGGAATCTGCAGACCAGTATAACAGGGGAGGGAAAGCTCTCCTCATTACAAAATTTAGAAATGGAGGATATAACAAATAAGCAGGTGTGACATAAATGCAATTTTTATCCCAGCTAATTCAGATTCCTCTGTGTCACTTTCATACACCCACTGGCTAGGGAATAGAACCATGGCCAATAACAATACATTGATTGGTGCTGTATTGATGTTTGCAGCGATCACATTTTCAATCATTAAATGGTTGTGCGAAGGTTAGCATTTTTTCTGTCTGACCTAAATAATAAAGGAAACCCCAGTGAGGCCATATCTGTATGTCATCTTACTGGATTTAAAATAATGACGTAAAATTGGGAAATTTCCAAAATCCGGAATCTTTCAAGTCTTGACAGTTCCAGATCTTTGGTAGGAATTTTAGTATTGCCATAAGAGGATCTATTATTTTGAATTCTAATTTAAGTATCTAATTCTTAATTAGTGTTTGAAGAATAGCTTAATCATTATAGTAATATTTTAAATTACACTGCCATTGATATATAAGAAGTTTAAATTGTGGTATATTATAAATATTTTAGAACTATAGAGTGTGTCATAAAATATTAATTTCATTAGAAGAATGATGTATCCTTCCCTCCAAAAAAAGCTTCATTCATATAGAATATTATATCAGTATATATTACATTTTTACTTATTCAGTTGAAAGTGTACTTTATTTTTGGTCTTTGTATAATTTTTTGCTTCATGCTATCCATTTTGATTTCTTATTTATTTGGGATATAGTCAGAATTTTGTATTATATTGTGGGAGTATTAGATTGATATTTATTGAGTATAATTATAATACATTCTTCTCCTCTTAATATTATGTATATTCAGCTCAATCCCCCCTTCATTTCAAAAGAATGAATGTGCTGAAATAGATTATTTGTCATATGTTATTTAAATAAATTTCTTCATTACAATAGCAGATTTTCTTAGATTTATTTTCTGTATATTAAAAAGTATACTGTAGCAATAAAATATATTAAATGCCACTCAACCATTTATATGCAGTTTGTTTCTTTATATTAGGAAGTATGGGAATGGAACTGGTTCCCCTCTGAAAATAATAAAAACAACCTCTGGGTATAGTATTATTTTACACTAATGTTTTGTCATTTAACAGTGAAATGCTGAATAAATATGCTTTATATCATTTGTCCTATTTTTAAAATACAACTATATCAACATATTTTTAATATATAAAATGCATATTTTTCTTTGTAATTTGGTTTATTTTTTTAAAATTTATTTTTATTTAACTAAATTTAGGTTTCCAAATTATAATTTAGGTTATTTTTCTTACAGAACATCTGCTGAAACTCAACAGTCTGGTGCTGCTGAACATGTCACTTCTGTCAAGTTAATATTTTGTTCTAATATTTGTTCATGAAGTTCTTGTTAGAATTCTTTGCCTGTAAAATCAACAGAATCTGTAGAATTGCATTAGAATCAACTTATATTTTTTATTCTAATTGCACACTTAGTCATTGTGATATTTCTAATACAGTCAGTCGTTAATCCGGACTTGTCTAGACTTCGGCGATTCCGGATTATTGATTTTTCCGGATTATAGATCATCAGTTTAAATCTGGTAAGATGGCATGCAGAAATTATAAAATTCAAAATATGAAACCGTAATTTATGAAATAAAGTACAATTATGATCTAAAGGGTATCAAAATTTACAAAAAAAAAAAAAAAAAAAAAAAAAAAAAAAAGCTTAATATTTATTTGTTTACTTTATTAAATATATCTTTCAATGTAAGTTGTTTAAGTTGCTTCGCTTTATGTGATAATACTTTCTCTTTAATTCTATAAACACACATAATTTCTTGTTCAGTTACAAAGTTCCGCTGTTCAAGTCCTATAATTGCTGTGTCGAGAATACCGACTAATTTGTCAATTGAAATTTTTTCGTTTTCAATAACCTCTGTGTCACTTTCTTCACTATCGGAAGTGAATTATAATGAGGAGGAATTTGATTTAAATCATATCAAAGACGGAGCACATCGAGATGAAATACTACATTTAGTAAGGAATTATAGGCCAAATAAAATAAAAACATCTGCCCTGAAGATAAGGATAGTGCTGACAGATCAACTTCCAATTCATTGCGCCTTGCGGATATCCCCCCTCCCTCCGCCACAGAGCAGCATGAAATTGATAAACAGATTTCGGAATGGTTAGAGAAACGAAGGATATGCCTTTATCCATTTTTTGCAGCAATTCCACTATTTGTGTAATGGACTTCAAAACATACTTTCGCTTTGTAGATCCTTTACATATTAGTAATATATATCGGGAATTCTATTTGACATAATCGAAAGTTCAAGCTTACTTTTATAAAATTGCTCTAACAGTGTGCAAAAAATAATAAGCCGGATCCAATTCGAAGATTAAGGAACAACGCAATCTGCAACATTAACTGAATTAGATAATTTTAGCTTAGCTTATACCGTCTGTTATACATTAAACAAGAATGCATAAACGTATTATGCGCATGCGCACATGCATATTCGCAGCCGTAAAGGTCTTATGCGCATGCGTCAACACGATGCATGCGTAGAAAGTTTATAGATTTGAGGTCCGGATTATGGGTGTCCGAATTAACGACTTTTGACTGTATTATTTATTATGTATACTATCATTATTGAGATGAATAAGTCATATGTTCTCGCAGAACTCATGGTGAACACATAAATTAATTCATCTGCTATGATAATGAAAAAGTTAAAATAGTTTTTTTTAGAATTGTTTTATATATATATTTTTTTCTTTCAGATTACCTACTATTGATATAGATAGGTACGTATAATTAATTACCTTCTTTTGTAACATTTGGTTTAAATTACAAAATGCCAGCTTTTTCAGTTTCAGTTCCCATCCATAAAAGAATAATAGGTATTTCCACAAATTTTATTTTATATTCAATATTGTTGTGAGTTGCTTAGTTTTGAATTCACAGTTTTAGCTTTTACATTTCCTAACAAACCTTCAAAATTAGATAAAAAATATCATCTTTACTTGTAAATGAAAATTAAAGTGGTTGAGATAATTAATTTTAAATGCACTTAGAGATATTCTCTCTAATTGCATTTTTACAATTTTCTGTTTTTCAGAACTTCTTTTAGCATAGGCTCTTTTTAATTTTATATCTGTGAAAAGAAGATTTTCCAGTTTTCTCTTCAGGCCTTTTAAAAAGTTCTTGCAATCAGTAGAAAATTCTTTTTACTTCCTTGTACGAAGTAAAAAGGAAGTATTGTAATCGCGAAAAGTTTCAGGCAGAATATTTCAACGAAAATATCCATTTTGACCACTATCGAATGTAATTTAACGAAGTTTTTACGTGATATCTGTACGTAAGGACAGAATAAAAGACTCGTTTCCTCCAAAAAAATTATAAAACTGCTTTAAAATAAATTCTGAAGAGAATTTTTCGTGGCGTTTGTACGAACGTATGACGTACGTATCTCGCATAACTCAAAAACGAGTAGCCTCAGAACGTTGAAATTTTGTATATAGGACTGCTATAACATGTAGATGTGCACCTCGTATTTTGGTTGCAATTGGCCGCACCAAACGTATATAAATATATTTATATATATATCCACTCTGTTACCCGGCTCAGTGATCTCGGCTTCTTTACTCTTATATGTTTGTAAATTGAACATTTTTTGCTTTAAAAATGATTGAATTATGTTGTTTTTATCTTCCGGTTAAGGTTTTTATGCCTTTAGTAAATCTGTATGCAATATTTTTAGAATTATCAACAATTTTAGTTGTTAAATTTAAAGTATTTTACACTAATGTTTTGTCATTTAACAGTGAAATGCTGAATTAATATGCTTTATATCATTTGTCCTATTTTAAAAATACAACTATATCAACATATTTCTAATATATAAAATATAAAAGTGCCGCTAAGCCTTTTTTATATGGCGGCCATTGATTGTTTACATTTGAAACAGCAGACTAGTGGATTTGTTCCCAATCTAGAGAAACTTAGCTTCTCAACAACAAAAATAACGCCTTCATTTATTATTGCAAATTAAATCATGCTTAATCCTTTCTGGAATTTTTTCGAGGAAAAATAACCATTTCTTTTTTGTTTTATTTGCTTAATTTCTTTTATACATCATTCTAGCTTTATTATAGTATTTGAATAGAACATGTGGCAACGATTAGATAATTCTATTCTTTAAATGATATAAATTTTGTGCATTATGAGTCATAATATGAACGAAATATAATACTGTTAAGTGAATCTAGCGCCAGAGTGTCGCTATGTTAAACAAATACTAGAGTGAATTTTAAAGAATGCATTTATTCTATTGTGGTTTATGCGCTGTCGGCGAAGTAGATTTAATTCAATCCAATAAGTTTAAATGAAATGCAAGAAAAAATGCTATAATTTAATATTCTGTATAAGGAAGTCATGTGGTGTACACATTAGATTTTTTTATTATTATCATAATGCTTGAAAAACTGCATTCAGACAGAGAGCTTATCTTGGAGAGTCTGATTTTTGCATGCATGTAGTAAGAGTTTAACAGAGAAAACTGTAAAAGAAAAACATTAATTAAAAAAAATATATCTCACACAGCGATCAATAAGCTGTTATTAAATCCTAGCAAATGAGCAATTTTTTCAAGTTTTTCTTCTTGAGTAAAACAAATGGAAAAAATAATTTTCTTTTAGAAATTGTCCATGAAAGCATTTGCCTCTTAGGCAGCTAGTAGTTATATTTCTCACTATAGTTGGTTAAATAATCAAACAACATAAAATTTGCTTTTTTTTTGGTTTAGAATATGCCAAGACAAGTAATATATTTGGCAAATGAATATGCTAATATGATTACTAACAGGGTTACAGATGAAAAACAGCATAATGAAATTAATTAGTAATTAATGCCTTTTGTGGTAACATCTGCTAAAGTTCATGGTACCTATTTAATTCTAACTGATATATTAAATCATTAATGCTAAATTAGTAAATTTGCTGCAATACAGTCATCAAGACATTCCAGCCTAAAATGATCTTACTAGTAATGTATGTAATTGCACATTTATGAATGAAAACCTTCCAGGTTTATCTGTTATATTTTTACAGTGTTCCTATCCCTCCAGCAGATCAACCACGGGAAACTGATGCTCTTCAATTACCTGCATTGTTTGCTTCTGTGACGCCTCAGATTGGTTTAGCCCATGAGAAAAGAAAGAGTGTCATTGATAAAGAGTATGTTAATTCTTTATTTGCTATTTTTTTTTAATAAATATGCATAATGGTTATAGATATGTTGCTTTGATGGAAAGAAATTTTGGTAATAATGAATTTCAAATATATTGAAATAACTTTATTTTAGAATGGTGAGAATTTCTAAGTGTCTATGTTTGGCAAATTTGAAATAAAATTATTTACCGAAAATGAAGAAATTATCGAGTGATGTGTGAATAATTTAATGTAAGAATTTTATATCTTTAAAATATTAAGTGATACAGTTTTACGGATAGAACGAGATGCATGTTATGCATTCTGTTTCTTAAGCTAATTGAACAAAATTATTTTCCATCTGCTGTTGTTGTTGTTGCTTATGCTCACTTGTCTGATGTAGTCAGCCCAGGCCCACGAAATTCCTCATGGCAAAGAGCATAAGAATATGCCTGCTGTTGGCAACAGCCTTAAGCACCATGCAGATAACAGTGCGAATTTAACTCAGTTCCGCCCCCAATTTTGATGGACAGCACCCCGGGGAGATGGGCCCGAGGGTCTCCCAATCCTAACCACAAAGAGGGCTTTCGGTTCGCAGCATATTTATGTCCCAATCACATTATGTTTCAACTACGCGGGACTGGATATCAAAAGGAACAATTCTCAGAGCTCGCACATTTCCAGGAAACCACGTAGCTAAGTTACCATTTTCACTTACTGCAAAGACTTAAATGCCAAACAGTAATCGATTATCGCTAAGATTGGGAACACATGATCCTTTAGAAGTGGAAATATCGTCTGACTAGTTGATCTCTTCTTGAGACAGAGCTCCAGCCAAGACATTTTCGGTGAGGTTTGAAAAAATCTCGCATAGCCACTACATTGTTTCTTAGCCAGGCGAGACTTTGCTTCCAGTGGGGCTCTTTTTTCTAGGAATCATTCCGTTTAAACCAGTGCTACCGGAATCTCATTTCTCAGAAAAGTCCCGTCTAGCAGAGACTGTTGCTAGAAGTGATAAGCTCTTTAGAATGCTGCCATGCCGCACTAGCACTATTCATTTACAAACATCCACACCTTCCCCGGAATTCGAACCTGGGCGCTTTGGCCACGCTAACCACTATACCGGTTAAATGGCATTTTTCCTTCTAAGTGAAAAAATATTTCAATCCAGTGTAAGGATTGCTAAGGAAATCACATTTTTATGAACATAGGATTGTTGCTTATAACTTTGTTATGAACATAAGATCGTTGTATATAAAAAAGTAGCAAAACTATGTCTGCATAGCTTCTGAACCTAGTCAATATAATTTATTGACAAGAAAGTTTCATTTAAGCTTTTTCTCAAACTTTTAAGTTTTTTCTGTGTTTTGTACAATATTTAATAATTTAAGTTTTTTTATCCATAACGTTATTCATGTTTTATAGGTAAAGAACTAAACATATTATAGATGTTTGAGAAACTAGCTACTTTGAAGCAGTTAACTGTCAACCCCTTAATACTTGTTTTTCTTCTAAAAAAAACATCTGCAATAACTATCCCTTCCCTTGTCTTTTAATATAAGATAAATAATATCATTTTCTATTTGAAAATGAGTGTACCAGCTTGATTTTTGTCATAGGGAAAAATTCAAAACTTTTACTTAATCAAACATATAAATTTTTTAGCTTCAAAAACAAAATTTAAAATCGGTAAAATTCGATTATTATTTATGAAATGCTAGAAAGTTGAAAATCAACCTTCATAAGATGCAAACATTAGAGTGACCAGCATGTTACACACTTAATGTGCTAATTGCTTTAGTGTTCCTAAATAGAATAATGGAGCACACAAAGTGTTTCTCATGCGAACAACTTAGAGTTATTAGTGTTATTTTATGCAGGAGATATGAAAAATAAGGAATGCCCTCGCTGGGACTCTAACCTGGACCTCTTGAATACATGCTGAGTGTGCTACCGTTACACCATGAAAGCATGTTGGAAGAAGGGAGAGTATACGTTGCATAACATGACAATTTTATGCTACTGGAAAACACACCCTAAGTGTATTTTAGAATGAATTTTAGAATCACACTCTAATGTGAAAAATTCTGTCAGTCCTCAGTGTCCAAGTGTTACTCATTTATGAACACTAATAGGTTACTTATAATTTCAATGCATACATCTCAAATATTTTTATTTGGGTTTCAAAATTAGCATTATTTACATTTCAGAATTTTCATTCCTCTGCTTTTCTTTTTTTCACGCTTCTCTCTCTGATCTGAAACATAAATTATTTTATTGTATTTTTTATTTAGAGTTTCTGCCTATTTTTCTACAAAAACTGTCCGAGCAATCGATGGAGAGCATACCAAAACAATGCCTCAGCAAAAAGGGCTTGCATTTACCAAAGTTATGTAAGTTGAAGTTGTTTTATGTTCTGTCATTAACTGAATTGATTCTGTAATTAGCTAAAATTAAAGAATAATAAGAATTCAGCAAAAAGTTTTTAATATGCTCAAGATTTCCTACAATTTATTCATCACTTTTAACACTGTAAATTGTAACATCACACAAAGCAAATTCTTTTTATTTCAAATAACTCAGAACAATAGCCAAGGAAGAACTATGTGAAAAATGTATAAAATCTGCAATATTTTTGTGTGTGAAAATTTTTTAGATATGACGTAGCTGTAAAAAAAAATACTTCAGCATTCTCAATCCATGCAATACATGAATATTTTCAACCTTTGGTTAAGCTCTTTGAATTTTTTCTTCTGAGAAGTACTAAATCATAAAATTCATTTGATGTTATCTCAGATCTTTATCATTTCTTCCTGCATATTATAGCTTAACCAGAAACTGCAATCAAAATAAGACAGTACTAATTTGTATTAAGACAGTACTCCTCCAAAGCAAAAAATACCAAAATAGTCTTGAATTTTTAACTTGTGTTAAATATTCTGCTTAGCTCATTCTATCAGTTTTCTATGCAATTTCAGTCTTTTGTAATACAGTCAATTCTGCTTAATTGGGACACCGCTTAATCGGTACAGCCACTTATTTGGGACTAATCTCAAAGAACAGATACCAAACTAAGAAGCTAATAGAAAATTTATATGTTTAATTGGGACAGTAAATTTAAGATCACAGTACATATTACGAGTTAGTTACGGAGCGTTGTCTTACAGCTTATTGCGCATGCGTTGCCTTACAGCTTATTGCACATGCGTTGCCTTACAGCTGATTGTGTATGCATTGCATCACAGGCGAGCACAAGGGCGTTCTTATTCAGTTACCATTACACCTCGTACATGACGACTGTTTCGATTGTTGCATATTTATTCACTCACAATACACATCACGCATGAACAGTGCATAAACTTATTGTTCAAATATTTAACCCTTGCCAAAATGCCAAGAAATTATTTGACACTTTCTAGCAAAATTGCTTTGCTAGATAAAATAAAAAGCCAGCCACCTAATACAAGTTATCGCCGGCTCGCTGAGATAACTGGAGTACCAAAATCTACCATATCACGTGTCTTACGACAAGAAAGTCAACTTCATGAGGAATTGGTTTTACAAGAAGGACAAGCAGGAACATCCAAAAGGAAATGTGAGGGGAAGGATCCAGACGTCGAAGAAGCACTAGATCAATGGTTTTCTATTGTTAGTGGCAGAGGCATAAATATCAATGCCCTGATATTGAAGGCAAAGTCAGAGGAGTTAGCTAAAAAACTGGGCCACAATGATTTCAAAGCAACTGACGGGTGGATATCGTGATGGCAAACAAGACACAACATTAAATTTTAAAAAGCGCATGGTGAAAAGGGCAGTGCCGACAAGGAAAGTTCCAAACAGTGGAAAACTATGAAAATTCCTTCTTTTTTAGAGAATTTTTGTGCTGATGACATTTACAATGCTGATTAAACCGTCTGGCGTAGCACGATAATAGAGGCTGATGGCTGTGCTACGCCAGACGGTTCATTATGCTATAAACACATTGCACTGACTGGTTATAAAAAGGCGATGGACCGCATTACTGTGTTATGCTGTACAAATATGTCAGGTACTGACAAACGAAAGCTACTGATCATAGGAAAAAGTGCTAGACCTCAATGCTTTAAGGGGTTGAGCATGGAGGGTTTACCAGTGGAGTACCATGCAAACAAAAAATGTGTGGATGACTTCTGAAATGTTTCGAAATTGGCTTACCAGTTGGGACCGAAATTTACAACATAAAAAAAAGCAAAATTTTGCTGATTGTTGACAATTGTGCGGCACACCCTCATTTAGACAATCTACAAAATATACAGCTGGAATTTCTTCCTCCTAATACCACATCTTTAATGCAACCAATGGACATGGGGGTAATAAAAAATTTTAAGACTTTGTATCGTGGGAAATTGGTTAATTACATATTAGAATCTATTGATGAAAATTTATTAACGACTTCCACAACAGCCAGAGAGATAAGTTCAAAAATTTCCCTTTTGCAAGCAATACAGTTTGTCGCTGATAGTTGGCGAGCTATAAAAGCCACTACAATACAGAACTGTTTTACTAATTGTGGCTTTAAACCCCTAGAAATTTCCAAAAATTTAAGCAACAAAGAAAATGAGGATATGTTGCAAGTTCCTATTTGTATTAACTATGAAGAATTTTCAACAATAGATAACAATTTACCATGTTACAATGATAATGAAAACTGTGAGGATTCAGTCATAGAAGGTATTAAATCAAAACATGGAAAATTAGACGAAGAAGACGATGATGATGATGAGTCACCTGTGCCTGTGACTAACCAGGAAGCAAAAAAATGTATTGCCACATTACAGCATTATTTTATGCAGGAAGGAAATGAAGGGAGCCCTGCATCCGCACTGAATATCTGCGCTGATTTTGTAGAAAAGAAATACTACAAAAACAAAAAACAGACTACACTTGACTGAATTTTGTAATTTTAATTTAGAATTTTAGATAAATATTAATACATAATTTTCCCATTTGTAATTTACATTTATTAAAATTATTGAAAAAATATGTATTTGTTTAATTTATTACCAGTTATTGGCCTTAGTTTCCAAAACCAAATAAATTTATTTAAAAAACTGTGAAATTCGCTTAATTGGGACATCTGCTCAATTGGGACAAAATGCCTGGTCCCGATGTGTCCCAATTAAGCGGAATTGACTGTATTTATATGAAATCACATATTTTGTAATATTTATATAATTTGAGATAAATCTATCAATTTGATAAAAATTCATAAATTTTTGTTAATATAGCTTGAATGAAGCATGAAGTTTAATGTAGCTTGGTTTAATAAATTTTTATAAGTGGTTTAATTTGAAATGCAGTATTGATACTTGATAATATTTAAAATGGGTTAATTTACTTGAGTATCTACTAACAGAAGTTTGGTTTTACAGTATTGTATATTCTACATGTTTTCATACTGTTAATATTATTATTGCCACATTTTTAGAACTTAATATGATGCATTTTTTTCAGTTTTTCAAATTTTTTAAATTATGTTATTTATGACATAACTTATATTTTCTTCATTGAGTTTTTTTTTTTTTTTTTTCATGTGAACTGAATTAAACTTTTTTGTCTAATTTTAGGTTACCTCAAGGAAAGAGGTGTGTATAATGAGTTTTTTATTATTTAAATATCTGCAATTTTTTAATAACAAGTAAAATTATTTTCTTTGAAAGCAAATGTCTGATATAAAATTTCTCATATTATGCAATATAGCACATCTTGTGGGGAAAATGTGAAGAAAGAATTAAGAATTTGTAACATGATTTTAGCAAAATATTAAATTAGGTTTGTTATTTTATGCAAGTATGGTACTCTTGCTTTGTTTGCCTAGCACTTCCATAAAGGTGACTATTTTTTTGGCCAGACTAACACATGAAAAGCAGTAACCATTTTTTAAAAAATTGCAGTGCACTGAAAAATTACATAAAACAGGAATAAATTAAAAAATAAAAATTGCAAAATACATCCATAATTAAAAAGTAAAAAATACATGAAACAGAGAAATGAAATGCATTGAATGAATTCATAATTAAACACTTAAAATTTCATGAAACAGTAACAAATTAACTAAATTAAAAATGCACAAACATTCATAATAAAATATTTACCTTTGTATTTTCTTAGTCTCTGTGTACAGTGAGTGACCTGTTTAAACTTTAAAAAATAACAAATAAAAAAATCAGCGAATAGCATAATTATCGGTCATCACAGAAAAACATACAGTACAAAGTCTTTAATTTGGACTCGTTGGGACTTCGGCGATTCCGGATTAGGGGTTTTTCCGGATTATAGATCATCAATCCGGATTCCGGATCAAGATGGCATGCAGAAATTATAAAATTAAAAATATGAAACCATAATTTATGAAATAAAGAGGAATTGTGATCTAAAGGGTATCAAAATTTACAAAAAAAAAAAGCTTAATATTTATTTGTTTACTTTATTAAACATTTCTTTCAACGCGCATGTGTAAAGCATACATTACGCATAGTCGAAATTAGAAAATTGCAACCAGAAAACTATTTGATGTGTTTTCGTGATATTTATAATGACGAGGAATTTGATTTAAATCATATCAAAGACGGAGTACATCGAGATGAAATACTACATTTAGTAAGGAATTATCAGCCGAATAAAATAAAAACATCTGCCCTGAAGATGAGGACAGTGCTGACAGATCAACTTCCAATTCATTGCGTGCCGCGGCGTCCCCCCCTCCCCCCGCAGAACAGCGTGAAATTGATAAACAGATTTCGGAATGGTTAGAGAAACAAAAGATGTGCCGTTATCCATTTTTTGCAGCAATTCCACTTTTTGTTTGATTGATTTCGAAACATGCTTTCGCTTTGTACATCCTTTGGCAGCTCCAGAATTGGAAACTGTTTTTGGCATAATCAAAATTTCAAGCTTACTTTTTATAAAATTGCTCTAACTGTCTGCGAAAAATAATATGCTGGATCCAATTAGAAGATTAAGGAACAACACAATCTGCAACATTACCTGAAATAAATAATTAGATAATTTTAGCCTAGCTTATACGGTCCGTTGTACATTAAATGTGCATGCGTAAAGGTATTACAGTCAAAAGTCGTTAATCCGGACTTCAAAGCTATAAACTTTCTGCACATGCGTCAACACATAATGCGTTCACGAATGCGCATAGGCGTTTATGCTTGCGCATAATACTTTTACGCATGCGTATAATACGTTTATGCATGCACGTTTAACGTATAACGGACGGTATTAAGCTAAGCTAAAATTATCTAATTATCTATTTCAGTTAATGTTGCAAATTGCGTTGTTCCTTAATCTTCGAATTGGATCTGGCTTATTATTTTTTTCAGACTGTTAGAGCAATTTTATAAAAGTAGCTTGAACTTTCGATTATGTCAAATAAAATTTCCGATGCTGGAGCTGCCGAAGGATGTACAAAGCGAAACTATGTTTCAATGTCCATCAAACAAAAAGTGGAACTGCTGCAAAAAAATGGATAAAGACATATCCTTTGTTTCTCTAACCATTCTGAAATCTGTTTATCAATTTCACGCTGCTCTGCGGGGGAGGGGGACATAGCGGCGCGCAATGAATTGGAAGTTGATCTGTCAGCACTATTCTTATCTTCAGGGCAGATATTTTTATTTTATTTGGCTTATAATTCCTTACTAAATGTAGTATTTCATCTCGATGTACTCCGTCTTTGATATGATTTAAATCAAATTCCTCGTCATTATAATTGGCTTTCGATAGTGAAGAAAGTGACACAGAGTTTATTGAAAACGAAAAAATTTTGATTGACAAATTAGTCGGTATTCTCGACACAGCAATTATAGGACTTGAACAGCGGAACTTTGTAATTGAACAAGAAATTATGTGTGTTTATAGAATTAAAGAGAAAGTATTATCACATAAAGCGAAGCAACTTAAACAACTTACATTGAAAGATATATTTAATAAAGTAAACAAATAAATATTAAGCTTTTTTTTTTTTTTTTTTGTGTAAATTTTGATACCCTTTAGATCATAATTGTACTTTATTTCATAAATTACGGTTTCATATTTTGAATTTTATAATTTCTGCATGCCATCTTACCAGATTTAAACTGATGATCTATAATCCGAAAAATCGATAATCCAGAATCACCGAAGTCCCGACGAGTCCGGATTAAAGACTTTTTTTCAGTATGCATTTACGCATGCACAGAAAGTTTGTAGCTTTGAGGTCTGGGTTATAGATCATTCCAGATTATGGACGTCCGGATTAAAGACTTTGTACTGTATATATTTCACATATTTTATATTAAAATAAGAATCATATTACTTTATGTAAAGGAATGCTGAAAGTATCGGTCTTATTTATAGTGTTTTTGTATTGATGCTGTTTTTATATACTGGCTGTTTTCTTAAGCTCTCATACTTCAACAAATAATCACATAGCTTTTTTCGCCATAGTGTTTTAGTGCCAGTTTCTCAAAATTTTAAAAATATTCACATAGTATTCCCCTTCTTCAGTGCTTTCAGAGAATAAAATCCCTTTAAAATGGATTCACCCATGTAGTGATTATTAAGTCTTACTAACAAAAACAAACCTTTGCAAATTTCAAACAATGTCACTCGGAACTTTTCCCTTCTATTGTTGAACATTTAATACATGAACCAACCAATCAAAGCGAAGCAAACATGAACAGACATTCAGTCTACCATTTTGCTGAGTAAGCTGCAAATTCGCCTTCTGTAATTATTTATGGATGATCTGGGACCTAAGTAGCAGCAGACAGCTATAAGAACGGGTACCATTCAGATTACAGGAAAGCTATCTTGCTAGATATTGCAATGCTAATGCTACTGTGTATTCTTATTGGAATCTAGATTTTTCTTTTAAAGAAATAATATTGTAGGTAGTTACCTGTAATTTATGAATGCACAAATACTTTTCATTTCATATATTCATACTGTAACTACATTCTTTGGAAATTAAATTAATTGCATTATTTTTCCTTCTAGACTTTTGGACGATAAATTAGTAAAAATTAGGTGGGGAGAATGCATGAAGAAATATGGTATTCATCATTAAACAAGCCAAAACATATGTAACAAATTGAATGATTTCTCACTATTAAATCTTCATGCAATATATGAAGAATGATTTATAAAAAGACAAATAGAATAGTCAAATTATAGCTAAAATTTTTAAATGGCTAAACATTTGAAACTTTGTGCATTCATCTTTAATGGACAAACACATTCCATTTAGCCATCTCAACTCCAAGGATATTGATTGCCCAGGGTACACAAAAGGGAGTGAATGAATTACAGCCATGGAGAAAGGAGGAGTATACTTAGGGAATATACCAGTACATAAAGGTTTCCTGCCCTTCATTCCCTATAACCAGGCCTCTTGAGAGAACTGGCTGCTTGACAGTATTTAAAGTGATCTCCTGCTGAAGGGCATTACACACTTATAAACATCCATGCCATCTATAAAATTTAAATCCTGACCCAAAGCTATGGCAGCTTGGCTTTCTTATCAATATGCTTGCAGGGCAGCAGTTTTCAAACGTAAATCTATAAATTTTTTCACGCATTTGCTTAAAAGTTTAATTATACTATGCACCTTTGCTATTATTTGGAAAAGGCGCTATAATGTGTTTCAAGTTTACTTCAAGTTTAAGTTACTGTAAAATTAACTTTTTCTTAATTTGAAGAAATTATTAGTGATATATTATTGATGATTACATAAGTGAGAAAGCATTTGTGTTGAACAATATTACTGAACCCAGAGATAGAACTGCATTTACAAATGAAGTCAAATTACCTCCAGTTGAATTAAAAAAGATTCAAAGCAGCATTTATCTGCATTAAATGTAAACATGACTGCTATTTTAGCAGGGTTTATAGTAAAGTTTATTGCTGACTAATGTAATAAAGAATAATATCTTGAAATATTCAGTTATTATGAATGTGTTAATCAAATTAATAATTCTTTTTGATTTGTTAATAACTTTTTATAGGTCTGAAATATTGATTAAAGGCATTGATGATCGTATTTACAAAGGAACCATACATGATTCTGAAAATATAGAAACAGATGTCACCAGTGATGTTTCACATAGTTCAGATGATCAAAATTTGGAAACTAAGTAAATTTTAATTCAAAATTATACTTTGTGAGATATAGTGATAAAATATCTGCTTTCCTAAATTTTTAATTGAATGGTGTTTAAAATTTCATTATGCTTAACATTAATTATTAACTGTTTTCATTCCACCTGCAAATTAGACAAGGAAAAATTTCTAAGCCAGCTAAGGAGAAACCTGATATTTCAAGGTAAGAACTGTTAAGTTCAATTAATGAATGTAGTAATTTAAAACTGCAGAAATAGATTTATTGTTATTATATATAAATATTACTAGTGTCTTTTGCATAACCAAATTTTCTTTTCAATGGATCTCAGCAGACTATTTTAAGCATAAATATAGCAACAATTATTCTGAAATTTTAAATATGTATTTAGGCTTTTATACATCTGTTTAAATATTATTTATACATTGTAATGTAACTGAAATAGCTGTATAAAATTTAGTTAATATGGGTATTTTTAATGATGGCAATTCAATAAGTATTTCAAATAATATAAATAGGTAATAAAATTAAAATTCAAAATAAAATTACCTTTTCAGTACAATATCACTTAACATGTTAAGTATAATTTCCATTGTATAATGGATAAGTAATCCTCTTTTAAAAAAGTTGTAAAGATATGTATTTAAAGAATTATTATGTGTGGAGGGGATTAAAAAATATAAAATGACAATTTTAATTTTTACAAATGCACTTTTAGAAAAGAAAAACACATTTTATTATTTGCTGTTTCTCTATATATTTTATATTGTATTCTTTCAACAAATTTGAATAAAATTTATTAGATATATGGACAGATTATAATTTACAATTCAACATTTTTCATTAAATTGAAATTTTTCATTAAATTTAGAAAAGAAAAACAAACAAATTTTTTCATTTGCCATTTATATTTATATATTAATTTTGCATTCTTTTAATAAATTTCAATAAAATTTATTACATCTATAGATTATGATTTATAATTAGAAGTTTTTCATCTTTTTATCTGATGTTATTCTTGCTTTTAGTCTTAAAGAGCCTAGAACAAGAAAAGGCTTCAAGAAACCTGTTATTCATAAGTAAGTTTGCACATACCAATATCAATTTTTGATATTGATATTTCAAAATTTCAATATTAAATTATTTTTGGATATTTCAAAGTTTTTACATCTTTAGTAGTTTGCAACATCTATTTTCACAAACAGTAGCAGTTCACAATTTTTACTTTTTAACAATGCCTCAAAGTTAGCAACATTTTTGCACAAAAACAAGCATTTTACATTTTACATTATTAAAGTTTACAGCATAGGTTTTTTACAATAGCTGTCACAGGTAACAGCTTTACACTCAACTTTGCATTGTCAGTGCCCTCTTTTTTATACAGTTAGCAGTAACAAACTACTCAACTTCACCTAGTTTAGCAAATGCTAATCCAACTCAGGAATTCAAATATATAGTTCTATGTAAGTTAAATTAAAACTTCCTATTATTATTATTATTATTATTATTATTATATTTTGATATATTGTATATAGTTTATTTCAGGTTTACATGTATAATTCGTGTAGGGGAAGTTTCAGTAGGCAAGAGATTCTAAATTACTTAGGTTTTCTACTTTTAATTGACATTTAATTATTTTAACTCTAGTCATTTACTTGCTAATTTCTCAAAATTCCACTGTTTAAATTTCTTTTTTAGTAATTCACAACATTTGGTTTTTAATTTTACTTTTACCCTTGCCTATATGGATGATGAAACACGAATTGAGTAATTAAGACACAATAACACGCCGAATAAATACTAATTCAGAAGTCAAACAACAAAAATCAGCGTTATACCTACAAAATTTTCACAGGACTAGTTTCGATGGTTTTACCGAACCATCATCTTCAGCTGCAAAACCGCAAATGAACAAGACAGGAAATAATGATTAGATAAGATAAGAAAGCCTGGACAAGAATAAGCAAGTGGCGCCATCTGTTGGCGAAACCAGAACTAAAACATAATTTCTCTAAAAGCCGAAGGCAAATTTGGATTGGAATTAGGATCGTTAACTAGAACAGAAAGATTTTTATGAATGTGAAATGCCTCTAGAAAATCCAGTTCTCCAATGGAAGATGTTTTTTGAATAATTTTGGCAGCAGAAAAATTGAAAGTGTGATTTTCGGACCAACAATGTTGAGCAACAGAAGACTTCTGTGTTTCCTTTTTTCTAACATATGCCTCATGTTCTTTGATGCGAAATTTTAAGGCTCTCCTAGTTTGGCCAATGTAAATTAAACCACACTGGCAAGGAATCCTATAAATACCCCAGGAATTCATATCCGGAATGGGGTCCTTGAGTATAGAAGTTGGAATTTTATTGATGGGAGAATAAACAACTCGAAAGTTAAACTTCTGCAAAATATGTGCAACTTTATAGCTAATTGATGGAAAGAAGGGAATGACAACAGAATTTTTATAATCTCCTAAAATAAGAGTGTGGCTTTTAGTGTGTTGAGATGAGAATTTTTTAACTGCTTGATTAATAATGTTGGGTGAAAAGCCCCTGTCAATTTCACCCAACATTATTAATCAAGCAGTTAAAAAATTCTCATCTCAACACACTAAAAGCCACACTCTTATTTTAGGAGATTATAAAAATTCTGTTGTCATTCCCTTCTTTCCATCAATTAGCTATAAAGTTGCACATATTTTGCCGAAATTTAACTTTCGGGTCTTTTATTCTCCCATCGAAAAAATTCCGAGTTCCATACTCAAGGACCCCATTCCGAATATGAATTCCTGGGGTATTTATAGGATTCCTTGCCAGTGTGGTTTAGTTTACATTGGCCAAACTAAGAGAGCCTTAAAATTTCGCGTCAAGGAACATGAGGCATATGTTAGAAAAAAGGAAACACAGAAGTCTTCTGTTGCTCAACATTGTTGGTCCGAAAATCACACTTTCAATTTTTCTGCTGCCAAAATTATTCAAAAAACATCTTCCTTTGGAGAACTGGATTTTCTAGAGGCATTTCACATTCATAAAAATCTTTCTGTTCTAGTTAACGATCCTAATTCCAATCCAAATTTGCCTTCGGCTTTTAGAGAAATTATGTTTTAGTTCTGGTTTCGCCAACAGATGGCGCCACTTGCTTATTCTTGTCCAGGCTTTCTTATCTTATCTAATCATTATTTCCTATCTTGTTCATTTGCGGTTTTGCAGCTGAAGATGATGGTTCGGTAAAACCATCGAAACTAGTCCTGTGAAAATTTTGTAGGTATAACGCTGATTTTTGTTGTTTGACTTCTGAATTAATATTTATTCGGCGTGTTATTGTGTCTTAATTATAGAAGCCCCAAACAGGCTTTTGTTTTGCTTTCTTTTTTGCACGTGGTGTGGCCGCCATTTTGTGATTGTAGGAGTTTCGGTGAGTACATTTTTGCAATTTTCAAGTGTTTATGTTTTGTACATTTGGATATTGTGCTTTGCTTGTCTGATTTCATGCATTTTGCTTACAAACGTTTTGTTTTCTATTCATTTCAGTGAGGGATTTTTCTGCTGTTTTGTGTGTACTTTATTATTGCTCAGTTAATTTGGTTTGATTTTCTGCATTGTTTATCATGCCTTCATCCGTTAATCGTTTCACTAAATTACGCCTGAAACGGCAAAAATTCCTGAATCATCTTGACTTTTTACTTAAATGTAAATGTAAAAAATTGATCCCTAATTTTATTCAAATCAAATGTAATCAAAAACCTTCGAGTCACGTTTCAAGAATTCTGTTAAATTGCAAGCTTGCCTTACTTCGGTCCGTGATAAGGGATACACGTCAACAATTGTCCAAAATTGAACATGAACTCTATAAGCTTCATCTGGAACTCGCTAAATCATATCCAAAATTCACTGCCCTTGAACAAAAGTCTTGGTCTAGAACGGAGAATGCAGTTAACCTTCATAAAAACACCCTTGCAGTTAAATTCGAAAAACTTCTTTTGCGGTCTTCCATTTCAAGTAGTTCAAAAAATCTTCCCATTGTAAACATCAAGCCAATAGTTAATATTTCTAATGTTAGTCTTTCAGAAGAACAAGAGAGAATTCTAAAATATAATTTTAACTTCTCACAAACCTGTAAACCCTCGATTCCAAAGATTTTGGCTCCTATCGAAAAAGCTTTCAAGTTCAGTAAAGTTTCAGATTCACAGAAAGAAATGATTAGGCATCTTATCGCTCATAATGTGAAATTCAATAATAAACCTTTGAAACCAAATCTAACTGCGAGAGAAAGAGCTACAATGCGCGAAATTCATTCTAACCCGGATATTATCATTTCAAAGGCTGACAAAGGCGGCCAGATAGTCGTCATGGATAAGAACACTTACATCGATGGTGTCACTAAACTCTTAAACGAAGGACCATATAATCCGATCCCTAAAGATCCTTCACCTTCGGACTTATCCAAAATAAAAACTGCGATCAAATCTTCGCAAATCATTTCAAGCAACTTAAAACATTCGCTTATCCCATCTGTTGCGAATTGTGCCAGATTATATGCTCTTCCCAAAATTCATAAAAGTGGTATTCCTTTCCGCCCTATTGTATCAAATTTAGGTACTGCCTCGTATCCTTTAGCTGAATATTTAGTTTCTAGATTTTCCACTCTCTTAGACAATAACATTTACACCATAAAAAATTCAATAGAGTTTGTAAAAAAGGTTAAAAACATTTCTAGTAATTTACTCATGGTTTCTTTTGATGTAAAATCATTATTCACCAATGTCCCAGTGGAGGGTGCATTAAGATGTCTAGAAACCAGACTTCGCGAATTTCATTTCTCTTGCATCGAAATTGATGAGCTAATTTCTCTCACTCAACTCTGTTTGAAACAAACACATTTTGTTTTCCAAAATAAATATTACAAGCAAACTGAGGGATTAGCCATGGGAAGCCCCCTCAATCCCATCCTAGCTGATTATTATGAATTAAAATTGTTTGAAACTTTAAATTTCCCGGTATGGTTCCGCTACGTAGACGATACTTTTACCCTGTTTGAAGGTAATAAAGATGATTTAAATAAAGTTCTTTCAACAATGAATTCTATTGATCCTGCTATTCAGTTCACTTTTGAACTTGAGACTTGCAATTCTCTTCCGTTTCTCGACATTCTGGTCACACGTAACACATCCAACTTCAGTACTACAGTTTACCGTAAACCTTCATCGGTTTGCCTTCCACCACACTTTAAATCATGTCATCCGACTAAACAAAAGTTAGCTTCATTTTATTCCTATGTTTTCCGTGCTCTTCAAGTTTGCTCCTCCAAACTAGCCCTTGATGAAGAACTAAATTATTTAAAAGCAATAGCTGTTGACAGGGGCTTTTCACCCAACATTATTAATCAAGCAGTTAAAAAATTCTCATCTCAACACACTAAAAGCCACACTCTTATTTTAGGAGATTATAAAAATTCTGTTGTCATTCCCTTCTTTCCATCAATTAGCTATAAAGTTGCACATATTTTGCAGAAGTTTAACTTTCGGGTTGTTTATTCTCCCATCAATAAAATTCCAACTTCTATACTCAAGGACCCCATTCCGGATATGAATTCCTGGGGTATTTATAGGATTCCTTGCCAGTGTGGTTTAATTTACATTGGCCAAACTAGGAGAGCCTTAAAATTTCGCGTCAAAGAACATGAGGCATATGTTAGAAAAAAGGAAACACAGAAGTCTTCTGTTGCTCAACATTGTTGGTCCGAAAATCACACTTTCAATTTTTCTGCTGCCAAAATTATTCAAAAAACATCTTCCATTGGAGAACTGGATTTTCTAGAGGCATTTCACATTCATAAAAATCTTTCTGTTCTAGTTAACGATCCTAATTCCAATCCAAATTTGCCTTCGGCTTTTAGAGAAATTATGTTTTAGTTCTGGTTTCGCCAACAGATGGCGCCACTTGCTTATTCTTGTCCAGGCTTTCTTATCTTATCTAATCATTATTTCCTGTCTTGTTCATTTGCGGTTTTGCAGCTGAAGATGATGGTTCGGTAAAACCATCGAAACTAGTCCTGTGAAAATTTTGTAGGTATAACGCTGATTTTTGTTGTTTGACTTCTGAATACAAATTGAGTAATTGAGTTGAATTTGGAGGCAACTTCCCCTTGATAAGCCTGTCTTCTGCCTGCTCAACAGTTATTCACTTATGCAATTTAGCTTTTTGGAATAATATATTTTTCAGGGTTTTAGATATGTGCATTTAATTTTCATATGCTCTTAGAATTTAAATGATATTGTAAATTAGTTTGCAGCAGTAACAAATTTTATTTTTTATTTTTGAAATTAAAATTTTGTAATTAATTTTAATTTTATATTAGCTATATACAAATAGAGAATATTTGTTAAATTAAATTTTTGGTTTAATGCATCATTTTTTAATGCATTGTTTTTATAACATCTGAATATCTGATCTATGAAATCAAGATATGTGACATACGATAAGTGCTCAGATGTATTAAGCCATTTAAAGGAGAGTTAGGACTTAAGTTAGCAAAATTAGTTGTTAATATATGGTGATTTTTAACATTATGTTGATTTTAATTTCTGAATATTAATTTTTAATAGAAATTAATGCCATTATCATTAATTTTAATTTGCATTTATTATGTAAAATCAACATTTAACAAAACTGATACATTTTATTTGTGCATTAAAGCATTTTTTTCTTTTTTTAATTCCCTTAAAATACATTAAAAATTTTAATCAACTGTGTTAAAGAGAGAAAATGATGTAAAATGTAGCTCTTTATGATAATAATTTTGTTTTTGTGTATGCAGAGTATTTTGCTGCTGATATTTAAAAATATTAAGTGGTGTTTATATATATATATGTGTGTGTGTATTAGAAAGAAATTTTTTCTTAATTTTTT
Organism: Stegodyphus dumicola; assembly: GCF_044657685.1. Taxonomy (NCBI): domain Eukaryota; kingdom Metazoa; phylum Arthropoda; class Arachnida; order Araneae; family Eresidae; genus Stegodyphus; species Stegodyphus dumicola. Next base: position 154,369,102 of record NC_140769.1, on the reverse strand, counting down.
TATTCTTATTAACAGTTTAAAATTTGTAGTTAATCTTATTTCATTACTTAGCATATATTAGGCTAACAATGGCCATTTGCGACTGGGCATATCGAAATATATATATATATTTTTTTTCATTTCAAAACCTTTTTTTTACTGCTATGTTACAGATTTTAAAAATTAACCCTTCTTTTTATTTTTATTTTATGTTTTTTAGATCAAGTTTTTATTTTTTCATATATTTATTTCCTTCTGCTTATATATTTTGTTTTTTGGCCTCAGTTTGCTTAAACAGAAACTAATTTTTATTAGATTTTTAAGATTTTCTGCTTGTTAATGATTTTAATGTTATAATTTTACAGAATTTTTAATTGTATTCAATTTTTTTTCAATTCATACAATTGGATTAGGTTTTGAACTACCCTCATATTTATTCATTTATATATATGTTAATCAACATAGTTATATAGTTAATCAACATAGTTATATTTCTTATAACATAGGATAGCCAGAGTCCTTTTATAAAATTATATTTGCTTTAACTTTTGTAATAATCATAATTTTTATGGTGCTGCTATATATATATTTGGTGATGTAAGGTAGGGATTTTCAGTTGAGTATAGGATCTCATAATTTCAAGAAAAATTTATTGCCTAAACTACTGCAAAATTCTTATGGCTAAGATCTGCTATAGCATTACAGAAATCACATGCCTTTTTTGAGGCTGAAAGCAAATGTAGATATCATAATTAGCCATATTAACTAATAATTAATGTTTTATTTAGTAAGTTCTTGACTTTTTAATGAACTCTTTAATTAAATAAATTCAGTATTTTACCTTCATATTGTACATTTCTTCAGTCAATTATGCATTTAAAGTACCACCTTCATATTTCAGGCCTAAATTATCAAGCATCAGAGATACACATCTGCCAGCTATTGTTAGGTAAGGTATTTTAAGAGTGGTTTCTTTTACTAATTTCTTATTTTTATCATTAATATAAATTGTTTACTTATATGCTAGAGAATGTAGTATTTTAGGTAATATTTGTAATGAAAATTAACAATTTGATTTATATTATACATTTTGAAAATTGCGAATTGCTTGCATTTTCCATGCAAGTATATGAGAAGAAAAGATGTAATGAGTAAAAATTAAGCAAAGTCTATTATGAAAAATGTATGGGCTGCACAATATCAGTTGCCAGGAAAACAGTCAAACCATAAGCAAAATGATAAGCACGTATATGTAGCACTAGAGGAAGTAAACATAATATATGTAATCATAAAGGGAATTAGCTTACCATATGCTATATGCAGGCATTTGTACCTGAGAACTGATGAAAGGGCCCACCAGTTAAAAAAAATAATGCAATGTAATAATTGAAGACAAAAACGTGCTTATTATTGTTCTGTAAATTTCACTGCTTCCTATTCTATCTGTCATCATTACTCTTTTACTAGCAAAAATAGCATGTAGTACTGAAATCCACAAAAAAATGACAAGTCTGTTTAATTTTTTGTATGAAAATATTTGTTTAAAATTTCATTTGTATGAAATGCTGCATTGCAACTTGATGCTCTTTAGTGAATTCATTTTTGAATTCTTATATGCAATGATTACTTGGATGGACATGTGGTAATTTCCTTTTCAGCCAAGGAATGTGATACCTATTTACTTTAGCACCATTTGCACATTTCTATGTCATTCATTTCCTTAAAATTATGATTACTTCCCTGGTGATCAATGTTGTTATCCTTCCATAGTTCTGAATAATATTCTGCCTTTTTTTAATCCCATAAATGATTCTGATGATACATTAAATCAATATTTTACCAAGCAATTGTTGATATGTCTTGCTGCTTTAATTTATTTTGTTGAATAATCTTGAATTTTTATCTTTACAGCTTACATGTGGATGGCAAACCGTAAGTATCATAATTTTAATTCCAAATCAAAGGCATTCAGTCATTGCCATTTTTGATAGTAAATTTTAATATTTGATATGAGTAGACCCAGTGGATTATCTTAAATAATTGTGACAATTTTTCATAGTATTAACCTTTTTATTTTAAGCACGTGTTAAAATTTTTGAAATTTTTTCATGCATATAAAACTGTACATCATGTATAATAAATTTTGATATATTCATTTCAATTATATACATTCAAAAATGTTGTTTTCTTTATCACTATTAATATTTAATATAGAAGTATACTTACTAATTTAAATTTGGAACAGTATTTGTTTTAGCCATTTAAAAGTTTGTTATTATAAGATGTGAAGTGTCATGAATTATATAAAGCATTACTTTAATGTGAATTATTAATTTTGTAGCCAAGACTAAGAAGTAAAATGTGATTAATTATATCATTTTTAACAGTCTTTCTCAATTCATCATTTAGTTGTGGAATGGTATAGTTTGTATTATTAATTAAATAATGTATTTGTAAATCTTAAAATAACATTAAGTAAAGAATATTAAAAGTAATTATCAACTAAAGAGTCTAACCAAAGTGTTAATAAATTTTTGAACTAAGCTTACAATTAATATAAAGAAGAGTACTGTATACATTTAATTCTTGCAAAATTGCTATGCTGTCTGACCTTTTAAATTTGATATTTATTTCATAGTATTATGTTCTGGTAAATTTAATAAATTTACACTAATTAATTTCTAATTAATTAATTAGAAAGAAAATTTAATAAATTTGCACTGAATTAAAATTTTTGTTTTGTTTTCCAGGTTACAAACTAGCCCTGTCATAATAAAATCTAATCCCGTCTTTATGGTACCTACAGATCAGTTAAAAAGTGTAAGTTTGTAATAATTTTAATAATTATTACATTTCTATACTAATATTTCATTTTCTTTCCTCCCTAATCTTGTTTAAGTATATTTCAAACAAAAACCTTTTTTTTCTCTGATTGTAACATACTATACAACATACTATACAACAATAATTTTAATAAGTGTGTTTAATAATTATTACATTTCTATACTAATATTTCATTTTCTTTCCTCCCTAATCTTGTTTAAGTATATTTCAAACAAAAACCTTTTTTTTCTCTGATTGTAACATACTTGTATATATTTACTATACAACAATAATTGAATTCAACTAATATTTTACTATTTTTTATGATACTAGATATTATTATGAGTTTTCAGTGAAATTGCTAATGTAGCAGACATATATTAACTGGTGTTGTATAAATAATAGTCAGGCTGACAATTTTAGAAGCAAAGGCAAATATATTTGCAGTGAAACCACAGTACAAAAGGTAATTTTATGGCTCTTTCTTATCTTGCTTTAAAACAAACATTATAATGTTTTAAGTCAAGATAAGAAATTTTCAGCATTATAAACTGTCTATTACTCTGAAAAGTAATGGTACCATATGTTCTGATTCTGACATGCATGTTCTATTATGTTTTATGATCAGTCTTATAAATTGCTCTGCATTGAATAATAGTTGTATTTAAGTTTTTTATAAGTTATTTTGCTGTCAATATATTAATCTTTGCCCAGTTTACAGCATTTGTCAGGGTAAACTAAGACTTACTTAAAACCTAATCATACTGTCACACATTTTATAAGAAATCTTTTTCTTTTATGCTTCTGCCTTTTGAGATGACAATAGTCATTGTCAGTTTCATTTGTATTTGGTTGGATATTGTAGCTTTATATTTCTGTTCATTAGTGAAGTTCGCTTATTGGTGGGAAAAAAAGTCATGTCTTAACTAGAATGGTTCAAAGAGAAAAAATGATTTATGCATTCGTAACTTTTAAATCAATACTCCTGCAATGCATATACGATTTTCTCTAATTAAACTAGATCTGAAATGTTCATGTATTTTACTTGATTGTTTCTTATTAAGTAATGCAATGAAATTTAATATAAATAAATAAACTGTGTAATGTTTTATTTATTTCAAATACGTTCTGCCTATCAGTGGCCAAGCTACAGTATGCTAATATTTTAGCTGAGGTCTTATTCCTGATGGCTGAACAGGCTGACTAGATGGGATTTTTGTAATTTCCTTCTGTTTAATGTGAATATGAAAACTTTCCCTCGTGAAATTTTCCATGAAGAAAGAAAAGTTTATAACATGATTTTTTTTAAGGAGTTAACTGTTATGTACTTTTCTATAATCAGTTAACCAACGAATCAATTTACTAAACAAAAAAATATCATCTTTTGTACTTTTATGCTATTTTCAAATTCAAAATTTGCATTAAAGTCATTCATTAAAAAATAAACAATTATCTATAAAGAAAAAAATCTGTGTGTTTGGTTGTCCTCTAATAACTCAGTCATGACTATAGCTGTCATCACCAAACTTTCAACAATTCTTTTCTGGGTCCTGGAAAAGGTCAACGTCCTTTTTTTTCCAAAAAAAAGGTAGCTAAAATGAGAGATATTAACTCAGAAAAACGATAGTTTTCACCCTCATTATTCCAAGTGGCAACAGTCTCACAAGCTGGAGATGAAAATCTGCTGTATTTTGAAAGTTGTTGCCATTGCTCGCATTTAAATCCTAGAATTTGCTAATAAAAAAATTTCTAAGTTTTACAATGAAATAAAAGTAGCATTGACAAACATTAAATACATTATTCCAATTCCAAAAAATCGTGGGAAGCCATTTCGAATATTTCTGTCTTCGTATGACTTTAATCAGCCAAAATACTAATTAAAAACTCTGAAAGCACTCATTTTTCCGAGTGGCAACAGTCTCAGGCATTAGAGATAAAAATGCTTCATTTCAAAAAGTGTTGATACTGCTCGCTTTCAAATCGTAGAGTTTGTTAATCAAAAATTTGCAATTTTTACAAAATCTATACATATAAAGAAGAATGTCTGTTTGTGTGTTTGTTTGCTTGTATTATTGATTTCTGAGCAATTATGAAATTTTTTGCCACATTTAATTGACTAAAATTGAATACTGGATGGGAACCTGAGCTTTTATGACCATTTGATTAGAAAAACGAAAATCATTAAAAACTGCGTGCCATTGTTGCTGATATAATGAGAGAGAATTAGCTTCTTTTTCTATCGAAATTTTTTATGTGGGTTCCATATTGCATCAGACTGAAAAATGTATGACTATGAACCATATTTTTTGCATCATTATTAGAAAAGAATAATTATAGCGGTATCATTTCTCTGTTATTAGATGCATTACTCTCAATCTAACTTAACTTGCATCGGGTACTTTCACTATTTATATGAAGGTAAATAATATCTTGTTCTGAAATAGAATTTAATTTCTAATCCTATCAGTGTTTCTGCTTTATGGTTAAGCAATGTAAGATAGAATAATTTATGCATGTCATAGATTTCAGCATTGGCAAATATTTCAATCTTGTTTTTTAAATTCTCTTGAAAAATGGATCATTTACTATGGTGCTTGAAGCCATTTTAAAGAGTAAACATATACCTTGCAAGTATTTAACATGAGATTCAATAAACTTCATATTAGTTTCTTTGTTAAATATAATGCATGAATAAAGTATCAATGGATTTTTCAACTGAATATTCATAAAGTTATTTAATTTTTTTCAGTAAGTAGTTATGTAAAAGATCTTTTTTATATTTTACAGGTAAAAAAATCATCTGGGATCTAGAATTTCTAAAGTCATGTCTCTGATTTATAAAAAGTAATATTTGTTAATGTGTTTTTTATATTTATATTAAGATGTTAAAAGACTGTAATTACATGAATAAATTTTGACTTAGTATATTTATAATGATACTATATTTATACAAGCATTATATATAATGCTCTATACACAGTCTTTCAGAAGGTCTCCCAACATTGGCTGAAAAATGTACAGTTAGTCTGAGGTCTGAAATCCTAATCTTTTCAAAAATAAATTCCTTAGAAGTATCTTTCATTGTTGCAAATATTTCTGGGAGAAGCACTGTGAATGAAATGCTGTTGTAGCTTCACATTCTGTGTAATGTCTTCTAATTACTCAAATTTGGTTCATTTTAATGGCATTTTAATTTTGGGAGAAAACATTTGAAGACATTCAGGAGAGTAGAAAGCGTAAAAAATGAAAGAGTGTTGTGTTTGGTGAAGAAAAATCTGAAATATGTACAAAAAATTAGCTAGTGTATTATATAATATAACAAACCAACAAGTATTTACTGTATATAAATTTAGTCTGTTGGGTTGCAAAGCATCATGAAAGCAGCAGTGGTATTCGTTTGCAATATTTTAACCTTGTGGCATACAATGTGTCAGTCATGTGAGTTAAAGTAAAGAGACAGTATGACTTTGTTACAAACCGATTGTGTATTTTTTAGTCTCGGGGGAGATGAACTTTTCCACTGTGATTATTTTACCTTGCTATCTTGGTGATATTCATAAACTCAGACTCATCACCAGTTATCATAGTATTTAGGAAAATGGTATGGCATCTATGCATTAAACATGTTCTGCAGTGTTTCCACATAGATTTGTTTCTTTTTTATTTTAGCAAATTTGGTATGAATTTTGCAAACATTCTGCATGACCAAATCCTCTATTAAAAATGAAAGATACTGAACCAGTGCTTATTCCTGTCTTGTCAGCTTGATCTTTGTGACACAATGATACTGCATGACTAAAATCTGTATATGATTAATCACTTTATCATTTGAAGTTGTGGAGGATTACCAAGAAAGTGGTCCATTCTCACCTAATGCACAATCATTCTTTGATGCATATTTACCACTCCTTAATTTATGTTATCCACCAGAATCCAGGAGCAACATTTTGAGAATAAAAAGTGATCACTTCTGACTGATGATAGATTACATAACTACCACAATAACAATTTATTAGGCTAAGCTTTTGAATGAACTTTAACTAGCCACAAAGTTAAAATACTGTAATAGATTTAACAGAAAATGTTATTTTTGCATAGGAGACTCAAATTTGTTATATAACTATTCAGCAATTCTGATTTTAGCTTCTCCCCTGTCCATTATTTTCGCCAAACCTGACTTCAGTTGATTTTTTTTTTTTTTTTTTTTTTTTTTTTTTTTTTTAAATTTTAGAAAATTAAGCAGCATTTGTATTTACATGCTGCAGCTCAGAACATGTAAAACTTGAAGATTCAAAACATTCTTTTCTGCTTTAAACTGATGCTTAACTGATCACTGTGCTAAGGGCATTAGAATTAATAGGAACTATAAAAATGCTGACAGAGTAACTTTAGACATTTATCTTGTATGAGTATGTAAAGTTTGAAGTGTATTGAAATTCATCTGTACACTGTGGGGGAGGGGGGAAGGGACAGTTCTGTATCTCCTGTTCTACTGGGCCAATTGACAAAATTCAAACTGTGTTTTTCATGTCTCGAAAGTGTGACTTAGGATATATATTAGATTTATATATAGTATCATTCTAACACATTTATTTTGACACAAAATCGGAACTTTTTCTGAAATGATATGTCAATTTTTTTCAAATTTCGATTTCCATTCTATGGCTCAAATTATCCCTAAATATTAAATTTTGTAAAATTTGGTGCGAAATTTACAGGAAATTCAAAAGTTTATCTTAACACTTTTTTTTTTTTTTTTTTTTTCCGTTTTCACAAAGAATAATTTGCTTGGCGAACTTCTTAATTTATAGCAATCTATTTTCCTTTTCTTTTTTTCATTGTATATGAGCGGGAGAAAAGTCATCGTTCATACCTCCAAATAATTTTAACAAAGTACATAAACCACATTTGGCGTTATAATTGCTTTAAAAAAAAAAACTGCTCCAATATGTAAATTAGTATATTTCAGAAAATTTTGAATAAAAGACTTAATTTTTTGCGGGTGTGCCTAGAAAGACATCTACTTTAAGACAATGTTAAAAATTGTATACGTTATTATAATACACAAATATTTTTTTGAAAAATTTATAAAAAATATTTTAAAATACAAATTTTAAAAATAAATATAAGAAAATGTGAATATATTTAAGCCTAAATTTTGAATTCTGGAAGAAGGAATGAAGTAAGTGTAATAAATTTAAAAAAAAAAAGAGATATTGATAAATATAGATCAAATTTAATTAACACTGAGGAACTAAAATTTTGAGAGCTAATTTTTTAAAAACAACTTGTGCGATTTTTATGAAACTTTTTTTTTTTATTTTAGTTTTATTTAATATTTACATAATTTGAGTATTTTGGCATAATTTGAGTTGTAGAATCGAGACATGGAAAACAATTGGCATATTATTTCAGAAAAAGTACGATTTTGTGTTACAATATGCTATATATAAATCTAATGCATATCCTAAGTCGCGCTTTCGAGACACAAAAATCACAAGTTGAATTTAGTCAACTGACCCAGTAGAACGGGAGATATAGAACTGTCCTAGTACAGTGTACATAGCATTAAAAATGTTAATACAGTGGCTGTATAACATATTTTTTTCACATCTTATTTATACTACAATTTACATTATAATATTGAAGCACTGTTTCATTACACAAACTGCAGAAAATTTAATTTGTAAAAGAGTCTGGAATTGGAATTCAGATCTTTGTAACTCTACCTATTTTGCCAATTGTTTTCTTTCTAGAAGAAAACAAAAGCATATCTTTGAGGCACAAAACTTTTTAAAATTGTACTAGCAGTATATAAATATAAATAAATTAATAAATTGTCATAAAACAGCCAACAGAATCTCTGTAGGGAAGCTGTTGTATATGGACTACAGTTATCTTACTTATTATTGTGTTTCTATTAAAAACTCCTTTAGTAAGAAATATTTATTTTTTAATAACTGATGTTTATTTGGATGTTATGCTGATCTATTTTGAAGATGCTGAATGAGTTAGTTACATCGGCCTATTTTGCCAGACAAATCCCCCCTTTCAAAATGAAAACAAAAGCTTCTCTTTCAGGTATTAAAATTTTAATTAGTTAATAATATTAACTTTTTGTTATTGTTTTAAATTATTATTTGCTTCACAATAAACATAAAAAATGGGGGGGGGAATTTAATTATCTTTTTTAATATTATGCTAGAAGCTGGAGGTAGACTTATTGTGAGCAAGCTCTTGATCAATATTTAAAATTTTAAAAAAGTGCCTTCTCTTTTTAAAACTTTTTTGATGAGAAGATCTGGATAAAAAGCTGTTATTATGTTTAGCTCTTTCAATTCATTTCACAAGCCTTCTTCTTTCTCATGCGTTCTTTTGAAGGTTTTTTCTTGGTCTCACTCAGGATTGAGCACAAAATTCTACACCTTTTAGTTCACTGAATGAAGAAATGAACCGACAGACCAATTATTTGTAAGATTACAGCTAATTTGCTAACTTATTCCTTTGTTATCCAACCTCAGTCAGTATTATGAAGATAATGGCTGAATATCAATGTTATAAAGCACTTAATAATCATTATATAGTTTCTTCAAAAATGACTGTCATTAATCAAAACATGAAAATGTGAATGCGATAACCATGATCTAAATGATTCATGCTGAGAATGTATGGTTATTCAAAGTGATTGACAAAATTTCTTAAGATGAGCATGATTTTATACCTATCAACCATGCATTGATTTTATGTACATCAAAGAAAAAAAAGACTCTAAATTTTAGAATGCCATCAAAATAATACATTATTGTTATTGCTGTTAAAAAAATAACTAAAAACTCTGAAAATTTTAAATTATAATTTAACAACATGTATTTGATTACAAATATGTAAAAAATCATACAAATATTTTCTTCTTAAATGAGTATATCTATTTTTACTAATTCAAAAAAATTAAATCTATTGCAGAATAAAATTAAGAACTCAAGGTAAATAGAATTTCAATTTTAGAAACTAACTTTTATTTCTGTATTTCTTTTTAAAATATAGAAAAGTGTTATAAATAAAAGAACAAAATATTAAAAAAGTATCTAATAGTTTAAATTAAATTATTAAAAAATGGAGAAATAGACTTATAATTTATATGATACTACACATTTTATCATAACTATTTAATTTTTTATTTTAGTTGCAGATATTAGTGTGCATGAGAAGAGGAGTTAGAATTTTTGCAGTCAGTATTCTATAGAATGCTAGAAACCCATTTTATTTGGCTTTCAATGTAAAAATAAAAACTGTTGCATAATACTTCTAAGAAATTTGGATAAAATCACTTTTTGAGTAATTAAGTTATGTTGCTGAGAAATGCACTTAAAATATTTTTTAAAAAGTGAAAGACATTATATATCATTGAACAACAACAAAATCTATAAACGAAATGATTTTATTCAGTGACTGAAAAGAATAACAATATTGCAGATGTTAAGAAAATTGTTTGTTAATAAAATAGCAAATACATGAAAGAAGGCATTTTATATGCTGGGGTTTTATTTGTTGCTCTGAAACTGATTCACGATTTGCTAAGAGAAATCTTAGGTTGCATCAATGCTTCTTGTATACCTGGGAAAAGATTATCTTGCACCATGTGTGATCACACAATTTATTGTTATCTGTGTGATCATTATTGTTGTATGTAGTTCTTAAAGCAATGTATGATTTAGTGATCCATAGCTAACTACCTAAATTACTTTAACATACAGCATAAGGTGTTTCTTTTGCAAATATGTTAAAAATGCTGTGTTGTCTTTTGCTGTTTGTCTTTTTGAAATAAAAAATTGCATTATTATATGAGACAATCTTAAAGGATATTATGATGTAAGTGTAACAAAAATTTAACTATCTTTTTAAATTCTTAAAAATTTCATTGTTATAGAAAACAGTAGCAAAAGATGTGCTCTTTAGCAAATTTGACTAAAGATTCATTATCATCTTGATGTTATTAATATGATGAAATGAAAGAATTCTTGTAAAAGTTATCATGATGAAACTTGAAAATGTATGTTCCTGCAGATACAGAGTTTTCCCCCAGTATTCCTTATTATGCTGTAAGCCCTAATTTGTGTGCTACATGACACAGTACAAAAAATGGTCATCTGCAGTTGAGGGGTTTGGGACTTCAGAATTCAGAAAAGAGAATCCAGTTCCACAAATTTTTATCAAGTTTCAGAAAGTCACTTCTAAGCAGGAAATATTTCTTCAATTATACAATCCTCATTGTCCTTGTGAAGAAACTGGACATGTCAGTGGGTCCTTCCAACAAAGCCCAAAGAAATCAACAATGACAGCTAGTTATGAACTTCAAATTCCACAGCCTAGAATTTGTAAAATTTTGCAAAGACATCTGAGATTCTTTCCATATAAATTGCAGCTGTAGCGAGGTTTAAATGAATTGGGTAAAATGAAACAAGCATTCATTATTGTAGATGTGATCATTTTTTCTCTTACAACCTACTGTCATGTGACACATGGTGATCACCTACATCACTGTGTGGAATATTGAACATTTCTATGTGCTTGCACATATCCCTTAAGTTTCACTGTGATGATTCTTTACAAGCTATTAAAAAGAAATACAATTTGTAAATATTTACAAATTATATTTCTTTTATAATAAACCTATATTTTGATTTCAAAATTATATTACTTTGTTTTAGATCACTAAAATTCTAGTTTTTACAGAACTTAATCTGAATTCTGCTGCTGTTTTTCTAAAATGTGCATAATAAGAAATATTAGTTCTTAATGTTTTCTATACATTTTCTTTCAACTTCTATATACAGCAAAGCTTAGTTGCTACAACAGAATGTTAAATGAAATTCACTCCTTCATTACACTATATCTAGTCAAAGCACTTTTTCTGTTTATACCTGTTGCTTTTAACTCCCCTGAAAGCTTAATATTGGTCTTTGTACTAATATTATGAACACAAATCTATTTTATGTGTTTATTGTTATAGTAAGTACAGTTTTAAAGTAAGTTACTGTATAAAATATAGCAAAGCAGGGAATCAGTACAACTTTTTATGATGCATTCAAAAGCCTATCAGATGTATATAAAATTTCATTTACCAAAGGATTAACTTAAATTAATGTATTATTTACATTAAGTATGAAAGTATATTTACATTATAATGAAAAGGAACACGTTAGTTTGAAAGTTAAAAATATTTACATATATAAGCATAGTGTGAAACACATTCAACCTGGAGACCAGTTTCATTTGTCTGATATCAATCAATATGCAGTTATGGTTTTCTTTTTTAAGAAAAGCAATTTTTACAGCTTTTTTTTTAACTTTTCCCTCTGTCAGTAACTTTCTATTAATCCATTTCATTTTCCTACATCATGTCTTATAATTTTGTGGTGCTTATTAAACCAAATTGTTATTTGCCACATATGCAATGCTTTTCTCAACTTGAGGAATACAAGATTCACTAAATGTTAACATTAAATGGGAAATATAAAACTTGCTGAGAACATTCTGCTATAAAGACAGGAATTTATTCATATTTAGTATATTAATGTATGCTTAGTGTATGACAATCTAAGCAAATCTGGATGTTGCATTTTTTTAAGGTAATGTAGGTAAGGTGAAGTGAAAACCACTCATCATTACCTCTAGTGCAGATCCTTTCAGCTGAACATTGGTTTTCTGCACTTTGATGAGGATGTCTATGCCTGGCTCAATAAAAAATTTTTATGAAGATGAATTGGAAGAAAATATTCTTTGGGATAGATATGTTCTTCTGATCTCACACCATATGATTTTTTGTTTTGGAATCTAAGTATAGATTTTTGCAACAAAACCATATAATGCTGGCAATCTGCTTTAAAGAATTAAAGCTGCCATAGACACTTCAGCATCATACGTTCCTGTACAGTACCTTTGGACAAATTTCAAAAATGTGTTGACAATGAGGGCAAACATATGAAAGTTCCATATTAATTTGTTCAGTCAAAAAAGTGAACATAGATTACCAGTTTTCCTTTTTCTCTTTCTCGTATAGTGTTAACAGTTTTTTTAATCACCTTATAAATAAATGATTCAGTTGTTTGAAGATTTTGTGAAATAAGGTAATTCTTTTTTATTAAATTTCTTAAGTTGTAATTTTTGGTGCATTTCATTTATTACTGTGATTACTTCAGAACAGGATGATTTTGATTTAGGTGAAAAAATCACAATCAAAATCTTTATGAAGGAAATTTCTATGGGATCTATTATGGACAAATTGTGGTGGGCATTCTACATAGTGCTGAAAATGGGACATCAAAGTATGAAATGCTGTAATTTCTGCACATTTCCTTGTCATTCTATGGAATGCTTAAAAGCAAACTGGTAAAGTAATCACGATGACAGAATAGCTGTATGGTCAGCTGCTTCCATTTAGACTATGTACTGCAGCCAAGGGATCATGAGACATACTGAAAAGACAAGTGACAAAATTCGAAGTGTTTTTGTACAAAAAGACAATTAAGTGCTATTTAAAATGCTAGTCCAGTCTGCTTTATAACAATAAGTAGCTTGATACAACTCTTTTGCTATTTCTGTAGGTTTAAAAAATAATCTGTATCTTGTATTATCACATGCATGTTTTTCAAGGAAAGCCATTTTCATAGCTTGCTGAAACACTAATTTTATATCATGCTAAGGTATTCTATATAATCCCAAGGAAGAAATATGTAAAATAATAAAATAAAATATGCATTTCATACTTTGCTTAAAAACCATCATACACTGTACAGAATGCTTGCTTTTCACACATTTTTTTGGTAACACATATTCATTTGAATTGGAAAAAAGCTTATTCAGATGTAGAATCACATGGAAGAACTAATTTTACAATACTGCTTTCAAAAAATAAAATTTAGTGATGAATAAAACACTGAAGGACCAGTTTGAATAATAAGGAGATGATGTAAGGAATACTCTTTCTTCATGGGGGAAAAAAAAAAAGAAAGTTACAAAAATTTAAAGAATCAATACATAGGTCATCAAAATACAACCAGCACTTGGTTTTATCCTAATTTTACTGAAATGTAGATCAAAGGTGGAATTGTCATTAAACTTTATTTTATTAAAGTTTTTCTATTATATTTTTAAGATTAGAGTCGGGAAACTATAAATAATGTGACCACTGATAGGTTGTATAGCCTGACAGCAGTACAGCTTGTGCCCTACTGATGGGTCACAGCACTTTGTTTTATAATGTATACTTATCTTACACCTTAAATAAGGCAGTTGTGACCATCAGTAGATCATGCCACTTGACAGAGTTACAATCTTGTAAGTCACACTAGGTGGTCACACTTCTTAAGCAGATAGAATCTACATGTCGTCAGTTATTTTTATTCCAAATTTAAAACTTTCACAGTATTCATAAATTCGATTAAGTTTATTGTCATATGGATTTTTAGAACTTTTAAAATGAAATTTAACAGAACTTGCTTTTACCACATAATGATTGATAAATAGTTAATTATGTATGGATAAATTTAATAATTATTTTTAAAGTTTTATCAAAATCAGAGGTGTACAAAGTAATGTATCCTCAAATATATAAAAATAATTGATCCATTGACTTTAAACTAGTATGGCTTGTTGGCTATAAAATCTCAATTTCATAAAATGCTAAGAATGTGTTAAACTACCTTGTAACAGTAATAAGGAATCCCCCTTACTACTGTTTAATAAAGAGTTCATTTTACTTCTGTTACAATATTGCAAGAACTACTACAATCAATTATATGCGATCCATTTAGGGTTTCAATGTTTAAATCATTAACTGAAGGTTTTTGTTTTTCACTGGATATTTCTTCATCTAATAAATCAGGACTATGTTTGCTGTTGAGGTCCTTCAATCCTCCATGAGATAAACTAGTTGTAATACTAGTTACTGTGACCACTTTAGAGTTACCACTTCCTTTAGTAACTGTCGTTTCTTCTGTTACAATGGTCGTTGAATGATTGTTCCCTTTGGGGCTGATGGACGGTGGGCTTTTCTCCACGGCAACTTCAACGCTGACTGAATTATCTATTACAATTTCTTTTGCTGGCAGTGATTTGGTTTCTTTAAGAGATGGCGGTTTTGGCATTTCGATTAAGCTCTTTAGAGCCAATGGTCGGATTCCGGATTCTAGTTTGGTAGCAGCAGATCCATTACAAGAAGCTGATGTTTCACTGCTTGATTCACTCATTGCAAGTTTTGCATCACTGATATTATTCGAAAATATTTTATTGTTTTCTGAATCTTTGTTATCCAAATTATTGCATATGCTTCCATTTTTTTTATCCTCGATCTTTTTGGACACAGGAGTGATGGGATTGCTGATGTTTAGAGATGTTTTTTTCGGCTTAGGTGAGCAACTAAATGAATCCTTCAATCTGGACTTTGGTGTACTTGGTGGAATTTCACCGACTTTCTTTTCCTTTTGTGCCGATGCAATACTTTCAGAAACAAGGGTTTCGTTTCTTGATTGCTCTGGAACTTTAGTGCGTGGATTAACTATGGCTTTTCGATTAGGAGGGAGGACAGATCCACTTGAAGAACTATGAGACACCTTGTCTTCACTGTGATCCATTGTTGATTTAGAACTCGTCGAATGGCTTTGATAACCATTCGCTATCGGTTTTTGAACCTTGGGGCTTTCACTTGAGCTTCTTCTATGTCTATGACGACGTTTTGAATAGTTTGTTAGTGTTCCATGAGAATACCTATGAGATGGAGAATATCTAGAATTCCCTTGTCGCATATAGACAGTAGTATTTTTTCGTGAATTTTGACCATCTGAATCGTTTTGTATTTTTTTATAATTGTAATTTGAGCTCATGTAATGAGGAATTGTTTTTCGTTCAAAGTTTTCTACATCTTCCCATGGGATTCTTGGGCCAGCCGTTTCCAGTCCCTTCACAGATGGTTTTGGACAAACCTTTTGATAAGAAGAAAATATGTAATATTATTCATACTGCTATATATAGCAAGATGTTTATGTGAGAGCTTAACTTTGTAATAACGTATATTTCTAAAACATAAATATTGGTTTGGCAAGAAAGTAACTATGGTTTGCATAAATAGACTGCATTATGTTTGTTTTATTATTTTTCTCTCAATCTTATATTTTGTTTTTCTTTTGAGATTTGGCAGCTGACACTGTTAAGTTGCTATAGAAACAAATTCCATGTATTTTTGTTTGCAGCTATTAGCTTACGGTCAATTTTAACATGGCATACAAAAATAAACATTTTCGACATATTTTACTTTTTATTTTTATAAAAGCAAGAAAGCGACTGTGAGGCCCACAAAGAGATGTGTAAAGTTTATGGTGTTGATTGTTTAACAGAATGCATGTGTCAAAATCGGTTTAAAAAATTTCATTCTGGAGATTTTTCACTTCAGGATAACCAGGTCAACCTTCTGAAGTTGATGCTGACAAAATTAAAGCTGTAATTGAATCGAATTGTCATATAATTGTAAGAAAAACCGCAAAAAGATTAAGTGTATCACACACAACAACTGAAAATCTATCTTAAAAGCTGCATATTTAGGTTCTGCAAGAATTGAAAGAAATTCACTGAATACAACCAATCAGTATTTGCAATATGCATTTCTAATTAATGCAGTCGACCCTTTTTTTTAAACAAATTATCACTAGTATAAAAAATTCAAAGAAGATTATGGATGAATCAGCACAAATCATATCAAAAGCTAAATTGTATCAGAAAAATATCATGCTGTCAATATGATGCGCTTACAAAGGTGATGTGTATTTTGAGCCACTTTCAAACAACCAAACGATCAACTCACATGTTTATTGCCAACAACTTGAAACAATCAAAGAGAAAAGGCCAGAATTAGTAAATCGGAAAGAAATCATGTTCCTCCTCACACATATTTAGCAAAGGGTACAAAATGATTGGAGCTTGGCTGAGAAATGATGTCACATCTCCCATATTACCCCGTCTTTGCACCATCGAATTATCATTTATTTCAAAGTTTACAAAACTTCTTAAAGGTAAAAATCTCAGTAATAAGGATGATTTCAAATTGCATTTGGATGAGTTTTTTGGCATTAAAGACCAGAAGTTCTGTGAGCGTGGAATGATGAAGTTTGTCAGAAAGATGGCAAAAGGTCACTGAACAGAACAGACGATATACTAAGTTCAATTTTTCTATCAAAAATCCTGATGTGGACACCACATGACTTCCTTGTATGTACTTCCTATTAAATTATATACATTTTTTGGCTGCATTTCATTTAAAGTTATTTCCTTGAATTTCCTTATAGATATATTTCTCATGCAATTAATTGTTCTCACTTCACGGCAAGGCAAAAATACATAAAAATTCAAAACATCTTCATTAAAAATTGTAAAATACAGAAAAACACTAATTACAGTTAAAAAAGCAATTTCTACAATTAAAATTAGCATTCCTACACAAAAACAAGCAAGCGGGCAAGGAGGCAGATCTTTCATTGCACAAAACTAGAAGTTTATATTTGGTCCCACTCGGCAAACAGACACTGAAGGTGCAGAATCCACTATTCCGGTAAGTTTCAAATATAAACAAATGGCTACTCCATCAGGTTTAGCCGCACTTAAACAACTTTTAAACTGTTGATAATTCTACAATTATTGCGTGCAGATTTACTAAAGGCATAAAAACCTTAACTGGAACATAAGAACAACAAAATTCAGTCATTTTTAAAGCAAAAAATGCACAAATTACCAATATCATATATATATATATACATAAATAGCTCACAGAGTCGAGTAACAGAGTGGGTATATATTTATATACGTTTGGTGCCTCCAATTGCAACCAAAAAGGGAGATGCACAACTACATAAAATAAAAAGTTACATGTTATAGCAGGCCTATATACAAAATTTGAGCTTTATGAGGCTACTCGTTTTTGAGTTATGCAAGATACATACATACATACGTAGAGACGTCACAAAAAATATCTTCTGAATCCATTTTACAATCCATTTTGGGAGAAAGAGTCCTTTATTCTGTCCTTACGTATAGGTGTCACACAAAAACATCGTTCAAATGGTTTCGAGAGCGGTTGAAATGGATATTTTTGTTGGAATATTATATCTGAAATTTTTCGCCGTAACAGTATTTTCTTTACTTTGTACAAGGGAGTAAAAATTGAGTTTTATTTCACACTAAAAAACCGAAATTAAATTCTAACCAACCCGATGAACTGGATATACTGAATGAATTGGATATAATAATATTACTTGTAATACAGTCAAAAGTCGTTAATTCGGACACCCATAAATCGGACCTCAAAGCTAAAATCTTTCTGCGCATGCGCCGCGTTGACGCATGCTCATAGGCGTTTTACGCGTGCGCGCAAGACATTTACAACTGCGCAAGCGCAGAATACGTTTAATGTACAACGGACGGTATAAGCTAAAATTATCTAACTATCTATTTCAGTTAATGTTGATGATTGCGTTGTTCCTTAATCTTCGAATTGGATCCGGCTTATTATTTTTTGCAGACTGTAAGAGCAATTGGATCCGGCTTATTATTTTTTGCAGACTGTAAGAGCAATTTTATAAAAGTAAGCTTGAACTTTCGATTATGTCAAATTGAATTTCCGATGCTGGAGCTCCCAAAGGATCTAGAAAATGAAAGTATGTTTCGATGTCCATCAAACAAAAAACGAATTGCTGCAAAAAATGGATAAAGGTATATCCTTTGTTTATCTAACCGTTCCGAAATCTGTTTATCAATTTCACGCTGCTCTGCGCGGGGGGGGGGGACGCCGTTGCGTGCAATGAACTGGAAGTTGATCTGTCAGCACTATCGTTATCTTCAGGGCAGATGTTTTTATTTTATTCGGCTTATAATTCCTTACTAAATGTAGTATTTAATCTCGATGTACTCCGTCTTTGATATGATTTAAATCAAATTCCTCGTCATTATAAATATCACGAATACAAATCAAATAGTTTTCTGGTTGCAATTTTCTAATTTCGTCTATAAGGTAAGCATGTGCGTAAGGTACGCATGTGCGCGTTGAAAGAAATGTTTAATAAAGTAAACAAATAAATATTAAGCTTCTTTTTTTGTAAATTTTGATACCCTTTAGATCATAATTGCTCATTATTTTATAAATTACGGTTTCATATTTTTAATTTTATTATTTCTGCATGCCATCTTACCAGATTTAAACTGATGATCTATAATCCGGAAAAATCGATAATCCAGAATCGCCGAAGTCTCCACGAGTCCGGATTAAAGACTTTTGACTGTATATTTATAAAAAGAAAAGTGTTTGAAAAGATAGCTACAAGCCGTATTTCCTTAAATATTGATCCTAGACGCGCGCTTCCGTCAGGGCCGATGTAAAAGCCTGTGTGTCTACACCAGGCGGTGAAATTTTTATAAATTTTAAGTAACATAGGCGTGGCAAAATATAGCAGACACAAATATTGCAGTGGGCGACAAAAAGTCTAGCGCCGTCCTGGCTTAAAGAGTTTCTGAAAATAAGGTAAAGAATTTTATAAGAACAGTTTCTTTTTTGTTGTTGTTGTGTGTGTGTTGTGTATGTAAAAATTTTTACTCCATCGGAAGAGCAAAATATTCATTATTAAATTATTCTTCAGTAATAAAATTAACTACTCTTCACACTGGGGAAAACAATTTTTCCATGCGAACAGAAAGTATTAGGAAAGTTCATAAAACTGCCAAGGGAAAAAGTATTTAAAAAGGATTAATATATACCTATAAAACATTTTTACTGTAGACTGTTTTAGATAACTGCACTAAATCATGATGGCAATTGGGTCCCTTAAAAACCCCAGTCGCCCTTTAAAAGGGGAAGTGTATAAGGTATATCTCCCGCCTTCCTAGCGTGCCTTCGTGATGTAATGGTTCTGCACGCTGGGTCGGTATTCCAGAAGTCCGTGGTTCGATTCTCGGCGAAGGCGTTTGCTATTTTTCATCTTTCCGACTTCCAAAAAAAAAAAAAGCCTAATGGGTCTACAGTGGCGCCTGAACTAAAAGGGTTGTGGATGATGATTCTCCGCATCCAGGATTTGGCGACTAGGTTCCCTAAAACCCTAGTCGCCCTTTAAAAGGGGAAGTATATAAGGTATTTCTCCCGCCTTCCTAGCGTGCCTTCATGGTATAGTGGTTCTGCACGCTGGTTCGGTATTCCAGAGGTTCGTGGTTCGATTCCCGGCGAAGGCGTTTGCTCATTTTTCATCTTGCCTGCTTCCAAAAAATGCTTAATGTCTCTACAGCTTTGTCATGTAGGATTAAAAATAAAATCGTTTAACTACTGTAGCCCAGAAGCCCTATATTATATTTTAAGAAACTAAATAATGAAAAATCTGCATGAATGTGTGTATGTTTCTCGCAGTGTGAAAAACAACAGTACTGTGGCAGTTTGATGTTCGACTGAGTGTGCTACCAGACCACGTCATGTGGTTTACGTTAAAAACTGCCACCGCGACAGCAAACTCGCCCACTTCGCCCTTAGCTCGAGTAGATGGATGTACGAGAAGTTTTCTGTTATGTTAACGATAGTTGTGTTAATAATATGGTGTGTTAACAAAGTTATGTTTAGCGAAGCGGAGTCATGTCTTTGACTTTTATATCACCGAGCCATAACCCATGCACCATAGTACCTAGAATCATCAAATTCCGAATAACATAGTCCTCCACCCTAACTCAGAAACCCGAATTTTGAATTTGTTTTATTGTCCATTTCGTATTTTGTAAAATTTTAAGGAATTTTTGATAAAAAAACTCAACAGTTTCAAAGCAAGTAGTGGCAACACTGTAGGGAATAAAATATTTTTATCTTCAGTGCATTAGACTGTCTATCAGAAATTCTAATGATATGCCGTTTTTAACCATTGGGCTAAAAATACATGTATGTGTCTGTAAATAAAAAATTCGAACAATAAATCTCTTGTGAAAACAGCATTTGATATTTATGTGTCCTCATCGATAATAGTCATAAGCTATATTCAACAAACCTCTCGGATGCACTGGCTATTTAAGTATCTGCATCGCATATTTGAGAAGCAATGTAAAACACTGTTTGAGTAATTAATTCATTTTATCGAATATGAATAATCAAAATCACATAAGATTGTTATGTTCAAAATATTGTAAATTTAAATTGTGCTTTCCAAATATTAATTCGGGACAGCTATTTTTCTATTTTTTACTTATTTTGTGGAGTAGTAATGAATAAACGGTACAAGTCAATAATATTTGTCTTCAGCTAGTTACTAGGATTGCTGCATAGTCAATAATATTCGTCTTCAGCTTGTTACTTAGGATTGCTATTGATATACCTGTTATCTGAAAAAAGTTTAAAAATACTGAAATATGGTTAAATTATACATATCTTGTAAAAAACAAAATGCATGTATTTCTGCACTTTAGTCGAATGTTCGATTATGATAGTTTGTTAAGAAACAGTTATGTTTAGATTTGGATTTTAATTTGCTTTTATCGTTGCCGTTTGATTTTAATTTTTAACACTTGAGATGTGTTTGGCTGTAATAATTGGCACTCATTAATTAATAAAGTAATTTTGTTTAGATCTGAAGTTTAGTTTGCTGTGTTTCCTTGTGTTGTAACCTAACGTAACTCTGTTATTTTCCATGGGATTCCTTCATTAAGTAATTGTGTTTCGATTTTTGAGTTTTAGGCCCTTTCACTCTGTTCCAACTTAAAATATTCTCCTTAAAGGCCGACGCCTAAAAAGTGTCATAAACTCCATCTGAATATGTGCGAGCTTTTCAAAAATTCAAAATCATTTTTTTATGAGAACAAATATTCACTTGTACATGAGCGTCATATGCAAGTTAAAAACAATTAATATAATCTACTTTATGAGAAGCATTCGCTCATACCCACTGCTATGGGAATTTTTATCTTTATTTGATTTTATACTCTATATTGCAAAAAGCGACTCACCAAGAAGGAATTGTCCGAAGGGGACGATATTACGTGTGCACGTACCTTACCATCGAATATGCAAATTTTGGCGGCCCATAATGTACTAGCTGAAGCTCCAGCATATTGCAACGGAGCATCCGGGTGATGTATAAAACAGAAAGCATTCCAATGTTAAGGCATAAATTCTGTGCGAATGTGGTTCCGTCGACCCGCATGGATTGTATCAGTGTCTCGCAGACGAGTTCGCGAACAGAACCAACAGTTGAGAGAAGATGTACAACTGGACGAAGGGAAACAGAGTGGTCAAATCAAAGGTTGACATTTGGATCTAAGCGATGCTACCATTAGATGATGTTGGTAGGAATGGGTGAACCATGGCCGAAGAGAGAACTTCAAGAAGGTAGCGGTCCACCGAGAACGACGACAGAATAATTATTCAATAAGCGCTGACAGCCGCTGATGCATCCTTATCGACGATCCGGTGTGTAACCGGAACGCCAGTGACTGTAATGACCACTGAAAGGAGATTCAGCGAACGGGGGCTGAGGTTATGCAGGCCATTGTGCCGATTGCCGCTCACCGTCAGGCACGTTTGTAATGGTAACGGCGTATTTTCCTGGGATTTCACGGGAGTCCTGCTTTGAACTGACCTCAATGGCCAGTGAAGACATATCTGGAGACGTGCAGGACAGCGGTGAAATACTCACGTGATTGTCGTCCACATGAAGATATTACGGTATGGGATACTATTCATTTTAATATAATCTATTTTATTATGAGAAGCCGGACCCCTTTAATTCTCATCCGTGACACCCTTACAGCAAGGTGGTACGTAGACCAGATGCTAAGCCCCATAGAGTTTTCCCTTCCTTTCACGGACATCTGGGCTTACATTTCAACAGGATAATGCCCGGTCACACATGGTGCGCCTTCTACTGCTTGTCTTCATGCTTCTGCAAAATTTCCTTGGCTAGCGCAGAGGCCATGTCCGCTCCCCAACAGACCACGTTTGGGCATTGATGAGCAGGCGTCTCCGACCGTCCCCGGATGGAGATCAAGTCGCCAGTTGGAACAGGTATGGCAAGTAATCTCGCAAGAGGTCATCTGCTAACTCTACGAGTCAGTCCCCAGCTGGATAACAGCTTGCATCCAGACCAGAAGAGGGTCAACGCAATCATCATTGTATTTCCTGAAAAACATCCAGTTCGTATAATACTATTAGCGTTTTGTTCTTTCTTGAACCGATTCTGATAACTTCTTGGTGCGTCGCTTTTTACGTTATAGAGTGTGTAATTTGCTTTTCATGTGTTTTTTATTTTTCGTATTTTGTACAATAATTTTATCGTGCATTTTTGTTTAATAAAATATGTAGCCATCTACTATGCTTATTTTGTGTAAAAAGAATATACATATTACAAAGAGTTATTTTGTCCAAATTATCGATCCCTGCGCCTCGCCTCGACTATTGGCGAAACGAATACATAGTCTAGTTTATATTAATAGCCGCTAGATGCCAGTTGTCTTCTGTTTTGCGTGGTAACCGTCGCATGTTTAAAATGGCTACTTCGCAGCAGAAATCATTTTGTGTTTTCGACTTTGCGAAGTGCAATTGCGTGATTACAGTACAAAGACGTTTCAAGTTGAGGTACCAAAGTGATCCGAATGGGTGGAACATTCGCAGATGGTATCAAGAGTTTGTAAATACAAGATGTGTATGTAAAGGAAAAAGTCCTGGCCGCCCTCGTGTTCCCGACGAATGTTGCGTGAATTCAATCTGCTTTCCAACGTAGGCCTTCAAAATCAACTCGTCGTGCCAGTCGGGAGTTACAACTGCCTACAACAACAATTTGGCATGTTTCGAGACGTCGGTTGGTTATGAAGCCGTGCAAGTTACATTTGTTACAGGCTCTGCATCCTTGTGACAAACGCAAACGTGTGGAATTTTGTAAGGAGATTATTGAAGCTATTGACAATGATAACATTTTCGCACAGCGCATCGTGTTCAGTGATGAAGCGACTTTTCATGTTAACAAACACAATGTTTGAATTTGGGGCCTACAGAACCCACATGCAGCCATTGAACATGTACGAGATTCGCCCAAAATCAATGTGTTTTGTGCGATATCCTGATCATCTGTTTACTGCCCATTCTTCTTTGATGGAAACACGGTTACCATAGCAGTTTTTTAACATAGCAGTATTTCGCTATGTTACAAAATTGGTTGTTTCCGATGCTGCACGAAGACAACTTCATTTTTCAACAAGACGGGGCACCCCTCACTGGTGTCGTCAAGTGTGTGATTATCTGAATGAAACTCTACCAAACTGTTGCATTGGTCGTCAAGCATGATGGTGACTTAGCATGTCTCAGCTGGCCTCCACGGTCATCGGATTTGATACCCTGTGGCTTCTTTCTGTGGGGTTTCATTAAAGACAACGCTTTTTGGTGGTACATAAGCGATTAACGCTTATGTACCACCACTCCCACAGAACCTGGAAGAGGTGAAGAACTGGAACCATACTGTGACGACGGACATGCTTGGCCGAGTATGGGAGGAATTTGAGTATCGATGTGATATTGTTCGTGTCGCTGATGGAGGACATATTGAACATCTGTAATCTGAACTTGAGAGGTTCGTACATATGTGTGTAAAGTTTCATATTCGCATGTCATACATTTTAATAAATATATGTATTCGAAATACGTATATTCTTTTTGAAACACGCTGTATATTGCAGATCATATAATTTTGACCTGATCTACATTTCATACGTAAATCTAGCTCAGTTAGAATTTGAAACATGGGCAGGAACTGTTTCTGACTAGTCTCAATGACAACCTTTAATGCCAAAAAGATAATATTTAGCAATTTTCCTACATTTGGCTAGATTCCAGAAGTTTCTGAATAATGCATTTTCGAAGCGTTAAGTTCAATTCTTGAAACTTCCAAAAATATTGGCAGCCTTGTCTATATTGGAGTCGATAATCAGCTAAATCTAGTGAAACCTTGGTTCGCGAATTTAATTCGTTCCTAAAGATAGTTCGTCATCCAAAATATTAGTAGACCAAAACAATTTTTCCCATAGGAATTAAAGCAAAATAAATTAATCTGTTCCCAGATCCCAAATGATTGCTTAGGAAAGAATACATTGTGTGTAAATTCATAATACAAAAACAACGTAATTTTTTTAATCTAACCCATGCACAGTATTAAAGCTTGTTAAACATATAGAAAACTGGAAAAGGTGAATTAGATTTTACCGTATTCTCTACGAAGGAAAGTTAATAGCGTAAGTAGAAAACGGTGAAGAAGCGAAAGGTACAAAATGTTATTGTTTGAAAAAGAAATCATCTACTGTAAAAATCTCAGGTAATTACTGTCTTCCTTTTTTTTCCAAGGGGGGGGGGCTTAATATCGCGTATCGTGTTTACTATTTACTTCAAAATCACCGTGAAGTGTTCTACGAACCTTTGCACTTTACCCCATTCTGCTCAAATTTCGCAAATCAAATAACTAAAATCAACCTCCTTATGCCATTTAGTTCTGATGACATTTCCTCCATTGCATTAACAGCATTTCGGAATGTTATCTTGTTGTTGTTACTTATCCTTCATCGATAGTCATTAGACTATACCCGATCCATGAGTCCAAGAACCATAAATCTAAAACGAAAGTAGGTCTTTTCAATAGGTGCTCTTTTACATGTCCCAAACAGGTGAGGATATGTTCAGGAGCAAATGATCAGCATCACATTTTCTACCGATGAGGTAATTTAAAGTATTTCAAGTATCCACTTAGGGGCCTCGTCAAAACAGTCTACTGAGCCAAATTCCCCCAAAAGCAATAACACCTCCCGGCTGCCTGTCAAAGCACAAGTCATGTGTCGAAGGATAATGCCAGGAAGAGGCAACAGTAGATATAGCTCTGGAGCAGATCTCCGAAAAGGTGAGGATGCCAGTGGTCAGAGTTGTACCTTCCTTAGCTAGACATCAGCCATTTCATTACTTCTGAGGTCAGTATGTGAAGGAATCCATTGCAGATA
Organism: Stegodyphus dumicola; assembly: GCF_044657685.1. Lineage (NCBI taxonomy): Eukaryota > Metazoa > Arthropoda > Arachnida > Araneae > Eresidae > Stegodyphus > Stegodyphus dumicola. Next base: position 154,343,266 of record NC_140769.1, on the reverse strand, counting down.
TACATTACGATGGGAAGAGAATTTTGCAGCAAAGCGAAAATAGAGAGTGAATTTTTGTCACCATTACGAGGCCAGTTTTGCAGATGCTAGATAGAACTGCGACTGTCAGTCAAAATCCAGATATCTTTGTAGGCAGTGCAGGTGTATGCAGGCCCTCCTCAATTGCTATAAGCTAAGAATAAAAAACAGAACAGTCATCAGGGTTTCTCGTCTTAATATTAAAGCTGTTAAAAGAACACCTAGGTGTTCTAATGAAGACTCCACTACCACGTTTCCCATGTTCATTTTTACTGCCGTCAGTGAAAATCTGAAGGGTATTAGAGGAAATGCCATTTTAAGTTTCCAGTGTAGTCTGCCGAAGATAATCTGGAAAATACTTTTTGTTGTTGTTGGTATAAGAGGTTATATGTATATGGAAACAGACTCTAGAAAATCCTTCCAATGGGTTGATAGTTCGAATGACATTTTGGAGTATCATTTGTTGCTGGCTTACTTGTTCATATCTTCAGATATCGTTCGTGAATCAAAATTCCACTGTCATAACCGTACGACTGTATAAAGTTCCTGCTCGGTTTTTTTATTTATTTTAATAAAGTATATAAGATCTTTCTGCTGATCTGGCGTAGTCATCAAAGAGATCCCGTAGCTCAGAACGGTAGCTACGGGACCCTTCAACCCGTAGCTCAGAAAGGTAGCTATGATAGCTAGCATTAATATATAAAATGGATGAAAATCAGAAAGAAGAGACCAACTTTGCTTCTCTTCTTAATTATAAAATAAAGAAATATATAAAAACATTTCAATTTTTGTTGCTATATAATTTCATTATTCTTCATAATTCTGATGCATGTGTTAAGGTAAAAGCAAAAGAATCAGCGAGAAATACAGTAGTCAAAGCACATAATAACGTTAAAAATATTTTTTGTTAGTGATTCTAATAGTATAAGGGTTAAAACTTGGTAATAAAATGAGTGACAAATGTTAATAAAAATTTAAAAGATTTCGGAATTCTGCTTTAAATTTTTTATGCGAAATGTGGAAATTTAGTTTCGTATACTTGGATCGTACAGAAATGATTGACACAACGGCTTTCACAACGAAGCTATTACACTATGCGAAAAGAAAACAAGTGAAATAGACACAAAGGGGCGTGAGCTACTCAGATTGCATACATGGAACGGTATAAGTCAGCGCCCGTCCCTTTCGCCGTCGTCATTGAGAGCGTGGATAGCAATGATGGAAGGTGATTATCACGGTCAACGTTGGACATGGATAGAATCCTATGGAAGGAAGGGATACAGGGTAATGAGATCCATCGTCGTATGGTGTTGGTGTGCGGGAACAAAGCACCCTCAAGGTTTACCGTATCCCATTGGTTGTACAAGTCCAGCAGTGGAGTGGTGACCACTGCCACATACAGCAGCAAATGTGGCAGCCGTGCAGATTTGATCATGGCGAACAGGGGCATATCGTTCAACAAGATGTAGGAAGAGACAAGGCTTTGCAGGCGATTTTACATGGTGATTTGGAGATGACAAATGTGTGTGCAAAGTGGGTGGACCTCAGATCTCGGACTACGCCTTGCTTGACAACATGAAGGACGCAGTCAGGGGCTAACGTATTGAATCTTCTGCCGAATTGCTTGCAGTTGTCCATAGATGGTGCACCAACATCCCCGCAGACTGCTTTACCAAAGCCCTTCAGGACCTCCCAGCCAGATGGCAGAAGTGTATTGACATGGGCGGGGATTATTTGTAACTGATGTACTAAATTTTATTCGGCTCTGAGGCAGCATTTGTGTCATTCATTTCTGTACGACTTAAATAGAACTATAGTTACCTGTTGAACTAAGAGCTGAGTCTGCGTTGCAACCGAATGGCAGTGAAGTTTATCATCATCTAACCACTCTAATGGTGGGAACTGAGCTGAAAAAGCTACGTGTTTGCTTGACTTGTCCGTCAAAGAGTGCATTCTTTTCAGAATTTTGGCCAGCATTGATTGTTTTTCACCTGTTTTGAAAAGATTATCAGAATAAGTAAAATTACTTTGTGAAAACTAATTGCGTTAAGAGATATTCTTCTAAATTACTAAGCAGTTCGAGAAATATCAAGCGTTCATTGTAAAACCTAATGTTTCTAAGAAAATGTTAATTTTTATACGTGTGATTATAAATAATACTTTGCAAAAAACGCAATAAAAGCTATTGTAGCATTAAATAGTAAAATTTAATTTGTGGAACACGAAGAGATGTCATTAGATTTAGCAAAATACTAAACTTAATTTTAAGATTAAAACCTTGGATTTTAAGAAATATTTAAATCATTATTTCTCCATTTTGTATACAGTTTTTAGATCTTTATAATTGTGTAATTTTAAACTCTTCATCTCGTTTTCATATGTAATGTGAATTTAAAAATGTGTCTCCAAGCTTAATATAAAAACTAAAGAGCACTGGAAACATTTTTTACGAATTACAGTATTTTTTTTTTATTATTATCAGATATATGCATTATAAATAACATTAAACATATATGCCCTCGAAGGGTGCATATATGTACTATATACATATAAGCAAAAGTTGAGAAGATTTTAAATTAAGATGATGTATATTTTTAAAACGGCGCAGTATGCTGCGAAATTAATTCAATAATCAAGATATAATAATTAAATTAAATCATGAAAGGAGGAAACTAACCAATAGGAAATATTCAAATTTAAATTAAAACAAAAACAATAAAATAAAATAATGAAATAGAATAAACTGATATAAACTATATGCTGTATAAAATATAAAAATATAATGTTGAACATTTTTTGGTCTTTTTCAAGGAGCAGCAGAAGAACGTTGAACAGAACCAATTTTCTGAATTGTATCCAGATGATTATGAATTTTCGAAATGTTTTAAAATTTAAATTAAATGCCAATTAAAATTATTTAATTAAAACAGTGCTTTAAAAGTACAATAAAATAAATTTAAAAAATATGATTTTAAATTAATAAAATTATTAAAAATTAGTAGAAATAAATTGTACATGAGGAAGTTAAAAATTTTTTAAGTAAGAGAAATAAATTGTATGTGTCTCCAAGTAATACGTGGGTGATGGGGGTAGTAGTAATAGTAGTAGTAGCAGTAACGGAGGACGTGAGCACCATTACGGTTAATCGGTTCTGCCCACGTCCGCCCTTATCTAGTTTTTATTAATAAAACCAATTTTACATTGTAACAAGTAATAAGATGATGTATATTGCAATAGTTTTTACATTACAAAACATTGTAACATTGTAATAGTTTTTACATTACAAAACAAGTAATAGTTTTTACATTGCCGTATAGTGCCATATAAAAAAAATAAATAAAAATAAAAATCTTAAAGTAGTACTTTATAGTCCTTCATGAAGTGTATCTTTGTAAGTAATTCTTTATAAAATGTCGAAATTTGTCCTTAGTAAAAAACGTATGAAACTTATTCCCTCGTTCTTCTTCAAGAAATTCTTCTCTTTCTTTCTTCTTCTTTTCTTAGTTCTTCTCTTTCGTTTAATCTTCCTTTCATTTAATCTTCGTTAAATCTTCCTTTCTTCTATCTTAATTTCTTTCCTCCATTTTACATGTATTTTCTTCCTATATATCCTTTATCTTTTTACTTAATATAGCGAATAAGAAATCCATCTTTAAGAAATACTTGTTAACATATTCTTTCCATCTTCTACAGAAAATTTTCCTTTTTCTTTTTAAAACCTTTATTTGTAATTTTAAACCTTTTCCCTTTAAATCTTTTTCCTTTGAAGCCGCCTTCTTCTGCCTTTCCTTCGAAACCTTTATTTGCAAATTTAAACCTTTTCCCTTTAAAATCTTTTTTCTTTGAAGCCTCCTTCTTCTGCCTTTCCATAAACGATTAAGTAGTCCTTCATTAGCTAAATCATTGATGGGGGCAGGAAGAGTTGTCAAAAAGGAAAAGTTGAATTAACAGTTAGAAAGTATTCATCTATTTGGCGTATTATAGGACTGGAATAGAAATGGCCAAATTACTGTACATTATAAATTACTGTATATATTGTAATTTAAAAGCCGTGTACGGAGCAGAGAACAAGATTCAGGGGAAAATGGAGTTTGGTGCCTAAAAGATGTAAGTCGTAGTTACCAATTTAGCACTTGTTTATTCTTAAGAAGATTTGCTTCACTTACACTTCACTACACAGCCTAATGGGCGCATTTTGCGTACCCTTATTAATTACATTTGTTCATTTTCTACGAGTACATCTCTGTAAACAATTAATTTCAATGGAGGGAAGAGCAGCGAACTGATAATACAGTTCGTTCAATAGTACAATACTGATCATACAGAGAATGGAAGATGTCTAAGATGAAAACCCGATTCCGAATTATTTGATTTTGATTCAGCTTCATCTGGATTGGTTAATTTAAGTTCCGATTTGCGAATTTGAAATTATTTTTGGCCGAAGTTATTCCATGTAAATTAGCTGAATCATTAACGCTATATAAGTATCATGTGAGAAAGACGACGTAGTTTATAACGATTTATTATAATCAGTTACTATGTATAGTAGGGTTTCTTAAACTTTTGTATGAGGACCCCATAATATTTACGAAAATTTTGTGGGACCCTTAAGCATTGCGCAAATCGACACACGCGTGACTGAAACTATCAGTTTCTTCACTTGTACTGTAATATGCTATTGAAATTTTAGGTCATTGACTTTAAGTAAATCAATTTAATTTTTTAAGTAAAATGAACTTTTATATTATAAAAAAAATGCGTAGAAATGTTTTAGTTTTTCCTTTGTCTGTATTGTCTTATCTTTATCTTTTTCAGATACATTACGTAAAAATATTCGGTAATTGTAAAATTATTATAATAAGTTAAATATCAAAATGACTAAAGTTTTTGACGACCCCTTACTGCAGATTCCGGCGCCCAAAGTTTAAGAAACTCTAAGTTATAGGACTGAAAGTGAAAATTACCAACTTAAAATGAAGCATTAAGAGACTATTTCTAATTAAATTTAAAATTTCGAGTTACATATTTTACATCTTACATTATATATGTATATAAGAAGTTACTGCTATTTGAATAACCAATATAAGAGGTAAATAGTGATGGATTACTTCTGATTATCAAAGATATTATGTTGTCATTACATAAATGAGTTTATAATTAGTTAGCAAAAGAACCTATTAACAATGCACTGTATCTTTTCTTGCAATTTTTTTTATCTGACTATTAATTAAACATTAAAGGAATATTCTCACGAGTGTAAATTTTTCTTTTCCAGCTACACGCTGTAATGTTCGACTGTATTCGTTTTTTTAGGATTTTGCATATTATCGTATGTATCAAAGAATAAACAGTGAAATAGATTCTAATCATACTAGTCTGTTTCGCATTAATAAATTTATTTTCAGTTATTTCGGCAGTTATTTTCAGTTATTTAGAATTCTTTTTACGTATTCTTTCATTGTCAGAGCAATTTTTTTTTCTATCGTGCTACGGGAAATTTTACATAATATTTTATTTTAACTATATTTCTGTCCATACAATTTTCTAGCAACTAAATGATTTCTTGTACAAGCTATAACTTTATAACATTTCTACTCAAGATGAGAAAAACTAGTGAGAAATAGTCAATAAAAGCTCTTTATATTTAATACCAAACAAAAAAGTGTCAATCGCAAGCACGATTAATCATCATAGCTATTAGTTCTGAATTTCTGCCGAAAAAAAATCTAGCCGCGCAAGTATTAATTAATTATTTCTATTTATTTTGAACCATCCCCCTTTTTCTAACTCACTCTCTGATTTTGAAGATCACCAAACACATGTTCTAACTCTCAGTTTCCTCTATTCAGAAATGTACCTAATAAAAGTTAGGCACAAAAAGAATCTTCATGATTAAATTGTGGATTTTACAACGGTGGTGACGCTAGTACAGATACATTATTTATATTTGCAAACAGAATGAAAGATTAAATTTAAAAAATGCTCTTGAAAAATGTAACATAATAAAAAAATGACTTCTTGCGGAAAATAAATACGTTTAGACTGGTATTTAATTTGCCCATTTAGAACAAGATAGAGAAAAATATATTTATTAACACTGCATTTCAAGAAAACGTTTAATGCGGCTTTTAGAATATGGAAAAGCTGACAAAATGTATTTAGCACTCTTGTTTATTTGGAATCATATATTATTAATTATTACCTAGGATTAGATATTTCGTTAATTATTATTTAGGATTAGATATTTTATAGATTCAGTGTTCTTTATTAAATTAATCAAGTGTGAAGATTCATGTTAATTCCCAGTAAGGTTTCAGCGCCTGGGGAGAATTGCAATTTTTGCGCCCTCTCCTGTTTACCAAGAATGGAAGACATTTCATTTTAAAAATTCCTAACATCAATCAGGAGCCTCCTGGATGCTGTGCCCGTGGAAAAATATCTTCCCTTGCCCCCTCTAGCTACGCCCCTGTTAAGCCCCTAAGGAGCTCCTTTTATCTCCTTCAAAAATTTCATCTAAAACATTCATCAACATTTCCGATATCTAGTGCTTGAGATTCTTAGAGCCAACCATTCCAATACCCCCAGCCATGGGACAGGATGATTATAACCTTGAGGTCTATATAGCAAACGTGAATCGATTTAAATAATCTGTGAATATTATGTTGCTTACTGTGTTCTTGATATTTACTTTTGTGAATTTCGTTCATGTCACTTTCCAATTCCGTGGCCAGGTAACCTAATTTGTTCGCTGTTGATGTCTCTTTGAAGGAACCACCTCGATCCATCCGCTCATTGGTCTTGCTCCGCCCTTTTACCCGAAGGATCTTTAGAGAATTGCTTCTTTCCATCATTTGTAATTCTGGGGATGCTACCTGTAAAATAATAAACAATTAGCATTGCTTATTCTGCGTTTTTTAATTTCGCCTCTGAACAAGATATAGTCTGGCAATTTTAATAACATGAATAACGGCATCATAATAATATACATGTATTAAAAAGGAGGATTGTAGATAACTTATCAAGATTGTATGTCTTTTGATTTGTTTCGGGAACATCACGTGTCCTGAATAGGAACAGGGAGCTTACTCAAGCTATGTTCAAATATGTGTGGAATGGACGACACAAGCAGGAAGGGTTAACTTTACCCTTTATTGTTCACGATATTACAGGTGCTCCCGCACTTCGGGATACAGAGACCAAACACTTGTGGTCTGAACTTAAAAATATAAAAACTAGTAACTAACTAAAAGTAAGAGTTAACTGCGAGTGCTTTACACAATTGACTAACGCTAATCCTGGCCTTTTAAATTATTACGTGTGTAGTACGCAAACTGCCGAAACTACAATACGTTTTAAATATCAAGAGGACTAAACCTCTGGTCTTAAAGGTGGATCTTAAAGGTGGGAAGCAGCTGATTGGAAACTCGCGTGTAATACAGTGGCTGACTTTCTCTCTCTGCTCTTGGCGAAAACCCACAACTTAAATACTTGGGTGTTAGCAAGTACAATTTGCATAAACAAGTTAACGCGTTTAATTCTGGCCGGAAGTGGAAAATAAGAGAGGAAAGTAAAGTTTTAAAATAAAATAAACGTTAGTACAACTTCAGATCCTTACAAACTTAAAGGAAAAGAAATTTGCTTGCATTTGGGAACTAACGGCAAAGCCCCAAGTAATACGTGTAAAAGAAGTCGAAAAGTTCATTTCATTTTCAAAGGAATAATTTACCGGTTGGGCGAGAATTAACTTCCTATTGAAAACTGTTTATTACTTTTTAAATAGTTAACAAATTTTCATAAACAAAAAACACTTTGTTCCTTGCAATGTTAGAATTTATTACATGATATCTGATTTATGTCACTGGTATCAGTGATGGACCATGGCGCAACGTCTATCCTTGCTCAGCTGACATTCCGGTACGATTCGGGTTCGAATTGCGTGTCGCAAAGATAGGCACTTTAACCACATGCCTATCTTTGTGATTTCCGAGGACTTCGAGTGAACATTTCCTGAAAGCATTTGCACGTTTTCCTCCGTCTTGGATGATGAAGGCCGACTGCGTCTCCTAACACTTGATACAGAACCGGCGCCCGTTAGGTCCCAATCACATTATGTTTCGGCTACGCGGGACTAGACGTCGAAAGGGACAATTCTCAGAACCCACACAATTCCGGGAAACACACGTAGCTAGGTTACCATTCTCACTTACTAGAAAGACTTGTAGTAAGTGAGATTTATTGAACGCCAAACAATACTCGATTATCGCTCAAATTGGGATCCCGTGATCCTTCAGCAGGACTTTCGTCTGATTGGTTGTCTGTACCCGGGACCCGAGACATTTTCGTTGCGGTTTGAAAAAATCCCGCGTAGCCGCAACGTTATTTCCGTAGCTAGGCGGGACTTCTCTTCCAGCGGGACTCTTTTTTCTAGGAATCCTCCCATTTAAACCAGTGCTACAAGAATATCGTTTCTCAGAAAAGTCCCGTCTAGCAGGGACTGTAGCCATATGTGATAACCTCTTTAGCTTCGAGTGGCAATTCGTTATGGTCTTTGCATTTATCGAGGCACGAGGTCCTTTCATACTTCGCCACCATCTCTGTACTTGTACCACGGACCGCCATACTTCGCACCGAGATGCCAGCTGAGCCCGCTCACGCAAGGTTAGACGTTTCTACCATGGTCTACCACGGATACCTGCAATGGCATAAATGAGGTACCATGTGAAAAATTCTATAATTTGAGGAAAAAATATTTTTCGTTTCATAAAAATTCGTTAAAGATTTAAAAAGTTACCGGCAATTTTAAATAATGAGTTAATTCTCGCCAACACTCTGTAGATATACAGACCTCTGCTTTTTTTTTCGCAATGTCTGCGTCTTTGTAGTTTGAAAGTTTTTTAGTTCTTCAATCCTTTTATTACATTCTCTGTCACTATCGATGCATTTCTGCTAAAGAATCATCCGTTGTTCATAACACTCGTTACCAATCATGTATTGGAGACTTGGGAACCTAACTGCTTGCAGCTGCATTCTGTTTTCCTGAACTGGCGCCAGTTAATTTCTCGCTCAAATATCGTATGTTTTTATTTTATTTTTTCTCTTACATTTTTTTAAAAATGATTTTCCCCTTTTGCAGTGACCAACTGGTTCAGGATATTCAAAATAAAATAAGCACCCACCCAGAAATCCAGTTTTCCCTCAACTAGGTGAAAGCCCGCAACGGGAACGACGGCAACGAACAGTGAGGTGATTCGTGTCCCGTGGCCCAAGTCCCATATAAAATTTACACTGAATGCAATTGTCGACTCAAAGTGGCAAGAAGAATGGGATTCTGCATTGCAAGGCAGAAGAGTCCACGATTTGTTCCCAAGAACTGACAAAGAGGCACTGCACTATGACCATGTTCTGAATCAGTGTATCACAGGACACGGTCCTTTCCCCACCTACTTCCATGACAGAGACATGTGCCCTACGGATCTCTGCATGTGTGGCGAAAGAAGTGACCCTGATCATTACATTTTTGACCGTAATCTAACAGACGGTAAACATTTGATTAACCTAATACCATTTAAGAAATACGCAATAAAGAACCTTAGGAACACCTTAGGGCCAAAATCAGAGACGTTCTTATACATATCCAAGGACTCGGACTGGATATTTGTCATATCTAATGTTTATTCATCTCCATATATTACTAAAATATATTTATTTTTATTTTTTAATTTATTGTTCCAATAATTTCATTTTTCTAAGCAATGCTGATGGACGGAATCTCCAAAGACTTGCTTATTACACCTTCTGCCTTATAAAGGGCATTTGTTCATACATTTAGACTTTTGGAAGCATCAGTTGTTGAACTTTTCAAGGACAGTCTATTCTCAGTATGGTTTGTGTACACTATTAATACCAGAAATCAGTTATCTCAGAAAGTCCTCTCAAGGGGTTGATAGTAAAAAAGAGGGGCAGGAGATCCTCGAACTCCCCCCCCCGGGGGTGTTCTCCCTCAAAATTGGGGTGGAAAGTTTAACAGTTAGCTAGGTTCAGCAATATCTCAATTACCTGTGGTACTACGGAAGTGCTGCCCTAGCTTCTACCTGTACCTGTACCTGCAATTGTACATTTATTTATGTATTTTGTTAGTGTTATAACTTACTTGTGTAAGCCTAGCTGTATACTTTATGGAACACGAGGGGCTGGAATTAAGAGTTAATAAAAAAAAAAAAACTCGTATGCATGGAAAACATAACGACAATAAACAAAATATCATCATACTGCTCCAAATGTTAGATAAAATGAAAATTTTCACAAACGCTAGGAATAACGTATGTCGTCTCAACAAACAATGCGTTGATATTGACAGAGTAATCAAACTTTGAAGCAGAAAAATCTAACCTTTATATCTAAATAATTTATGGGAAATGAAACGTACTTTTGCATCAGCCTACATGTCAGAATAGCTTGTCAATTACACTTTACCACTAGATATCGTAAATTAATAGCAAAGCAAGAGCTTCAGTGATAAAATTAAGTAAATGACTGAAAATATTCTTTTTATCTGTCTCTACTAAATATATATTGTGTCATGTTACAAAGTAAAAAAATGTGTATATATTATCTTCCTTATTAGTAAATTGCTCTGATAGAATTGAAGGTATCACATTCAGTAATTTGGAGAAATGTCGCCAAAACTCGGTCACCAAAATTCTGATTATCAGGGTTCGTACACATTTCTGCACACGGAAATTAAGTACTTTTAAGGACTTTTAAGAACCATTAATGAAAAAAATTAAGGACCTATGAGCAAATGGGAACTGAATAAATTCAATTAAAATATTATTCTATTCTTGAATGTCACTTTTGCAATACCATCCTAAAAATAAAATAGTTTTCTAAGTAGTCTGCATTATTACTAAATATGAATTTTTTAACATAGTTATTAAAAAGTTTGAAAATAAAATAAACTTAACGCAGTTTATCAAGTAGCAATAAATATTTTACACATATAATAGGTTGGACATATTTGAAAGAAGATAAGTGACATTTACGTTTTACTAATAGTTAGCTTGTAAAGTTGAGCGCTTCCAACCTGCACGCAACAAAGTGGTGACTGTTCCAACCTGCACGCAACAAAGTGGTGACTCTCTGCACGCAACAAAGTGAGAACTGGAAATAGACCAAAGTCTTGAGAAGGGTTTAAATCCCTTTTTATTCAACTTTAGACATTACAATTGCGTGCTCTTGACGCTCACAAACTACGCCGACCCGGCGGTAAAATAAAAATAAGAAACTGAAAAGAGATAATAACAAGTGACTAACTAAGAGGCTCTCTAAACGTAACTAACCTCACCGCCTTCTAAAATACCGCTGATAATTCAGCAAACTCTGAATATTACGTTGAAAGATTAACAATTTGCCGAGGCAAGCACACAGGCCGAAACGCGTGGTTCTTCAATTTCTAACTAGCCACCTCCACACTCGTGAAGCAAGAAAGCACACTTTCGAACTCGTTTCCTTTCTATTTAACTCAGAATACTTCCGCTGATAATTTGAATCCTTGCGAGTTCTACTAAAATTTACATACTCTGGCATTGGCAATTCCAGGGAAAAGTAAGGCTTGACAGGAAAGATAGTTTAAACTTAAAATAAATGTTAGTTAAAATAAATATAAACCCTACAAGCTTTATGTTGATTTTTTTTATGTCTCATTTTGTCACATACTTGGTCAGTCTAGATCAGAGTCTCTCAACCGGTGGTACGCAAGAAAAAAATAAGTGGTACACAAAGAAGCAAAATATTTTTAACTGTTTGTTTCAAAAATTAAAACCCCAACATCCTGGTTGAGTTTTTTTTCTCTAACACTCGTAAATTTATGCGATCTGAGCTTTGTTCAAGAGTGGTGGTGGAACTAAAGGTTTTCAATTTCTGTTTAGATGGTACACGTTAGTCAAAAGGTTGAGAACCGCTGGTCTAGAAGTTTAGTAAATAGCAGGTAGATTTTATGTCAAACGGCATAGGTTAAAATTAGAAGTAAGATCATAATTAGCATGATTCATAACAAAAGACTGAATGTTATCACCGCTGCTGCTTGTCTAGAGAGAGACCTGTTGATTAGAACAAACCTGGAAGGCCTGATTTAGGCACGGTTGGCAAGTGTTGAAAGTTAGTCAGGCTGTGTTTGATGCAGTTAGTGTCATAGCTTTGTCTAGAGCTCCAGAGGTTGTAACCCAGTTAATATACTTTCAGGTTCCAATAAGCTATTAAAGTACCAGAGGTGATAAGTTGTTTTGTACTATTTTAAGTCTCACTAGATGCAAAGAATAAGTTTTACTTGAATTTCTACACTTTTGTGTTTTGACTTGTGACCATAGTGAGTATTAATGAAAGGCAATAACTCGCTTTAATATGTAGGGATAATTTTTAAGGGTAAGCAGTTAGTTACAAATAATTAAATTAGGTAAACAAGTAACCTTAGTCATCATGGACTTGCATAGCCACTATTAAATTCTATTTTTTAACAATATTTGTTAAAAAAGCCCTATTACATTCAAAATCTAATAAAATTTCACAGTTTAAAATACATGCAATTTATGACATAGATTCTTAAACGATATTAGAATAATTGCACATTAAAAGCTACAAAACATTTATGTTTTGTAACAACACTCAAAATATTTATCCGTCATTTTAATTTCAAGCTTTCCCAAACATTTTGGCTAGTGTATATCGATTTCCTTCTGTTTAAGCATCTTTTCTAACAATAATTAGATATTTTCCTCAATATGCAAACCAATGTTCTCGCTAGTTTCTGCGTGCTTTAGCTCCTAACTTGTCAACCTCTCCACAATGTACCTATAAAGGTTTACTTGATCTGGTAAAAGTTAAATAGTCCAAAACCCCCGACAGACGTGAAACAAATTATCACTGTCTGAAAGTAACTACAATATCAGACAAAGGTTTAAATAATCCTCTTATTTAAAAAGAATTTACAACTAGCATAAAGGCATGTCCTGATGCTAACAAAATCAATTACATCTCACGGTGACTTAATTAAACAAGAACCATGGACCTTATAAGAGATAGACTAACTCAGTGGGCGGGGTGCGCGTCACCGACATCTCGGCAAGAAAGAGTAGGGACGATCTGGTGTACTTTAACACTGAAACTTATGGCGTTTGTATCACATAACTCTATTTAATTATTAAATGTGATACGTTGTATAATGAGGAGATTATGAAAGCCTCAGTTTTTTCCAAATAGGATTTAATATATTTCATTAAAGCACTTTTTACTGCATTTCGCGCATTTTTTTCATGCGTAATTTTTGTACATACATCTTTACTTTGGTAAAACGGTAAAAACTCTAAACACAAAATTTATGAACTTAATTTTGCGTAAAAATAAAGTAAAATTAAATAAGATTGATAGTACGCGATGTTTTGAAATAAATAAGGTAAAATTAAACAAGATCTCATAATTGTTTTTTATTTTAATGAACATTTTCAGGCAGTGATTTTCCAAACTATAATAACATTACAAAACGATCATATTTATTTGATTATATGATCCTTAAATTATTAACATTAAACTGGATTAGTTATTTTAATAGTTCATAAAATTCGGAGCATAAAATTTTCTGAGCGTAATGAAGGGAAAAAAAGATAAAATAAAATCTAGAAGCACTCATTTTTTAAAGTTTTGTGTGTTACCTATACTTATTATCTGTGTGCTCAAACTTATTATCTGTGTGCTATTATCTGTGTGCTCAAAGCTTTCGGGGTCTTTCAAATATGCATAGATACTTCCAAATTCAGGATCAGCTTTCAATTCAGCAATAAGTGTATCTCTAGAATCTAAAATTTTTGAAGTCAACACAGCGCATTTAAGTTCATTACTTTCATCGTCCAGTTTTATACGAGAAAGTGCGTCAGCTACATTCTTTTCCTTACCCGGTTTATATTTGATTATTAGATTATATTCTTGGAGTTTTAAAGCCCATCTTATTAACCTGGGCGTTAGGTTTTTCCTCGAGTAAAGTCTACCAACAACCGCATGATCCGAAAAGACTGTTACTGGCGCTTTGCCGAAATAAACTCGAAATTTGTGTACAGCCATTAATACGGCTAATGTTTCTCTCTCTGTCGCTGTATAATTCCTTTGTGTATGATTCAACGTTTTACTAAAAAATGCCAAAGGATCACGTAGATATCACGTTCTTCGCCAGTAAACCAAATACATTTGAAAACAGCATATCTTTAGAATTTCCGCACTGGAGATAAAACTGTTATTTTCCGTACAGTGCTCGCTCTGAACTCGTTGAGTTTGTTAATCAAAAACTCGTTAAAGGTTTACAAAATATGAAATACATTAAAGCAAATTCGAAATTCGGCCGTCCAGATGCCTATGTTCGGGTGGAGGATTACATTATTCAAAATTTGATGGCTCTAGATACTGTCGTTTTTGTCACAGTGCGAGAAACATACATGTATTCATGCAGATTCTTCATTATTTAATTTCTTTACATATAGTACAGGGCGATAATATTTGATAACAACAATTTTCAAGGAGACACAGACATTTATAGTCAAACAGCGCAAAATGCCGCTTCGAAACTAACAGCCTTTCTAGGCTACCGCCCCTTTGGGCTAATAAATTAAATTAACAGTAAATAAAAAAAAAATCTTATGCAGAACTAAAAATAAATTTAAAAAATAATCACTATAAAATACAAGCAAAATTAATTATTACCGTTAAATACAATTTTAATATTAGAATTAAATGTATAAAAATTTTTAAGGAGTCAAAAGTGTTTATCACTATGATGTATTATGAAATATAATTGAAATAAAATTCCTTTATAGAAATTGTGCTATGATACTCATCTATAATTTTAAAAAAGCAGCGCGATTTAGAATTTTAAACAAAACTTTCAAAAATATTTTAGTATTTTTTGCTTATTTGCACCAATAAAAAGCATAAAAATTGCAAGAGAAAATTGCTTGTTTGAAATTTTCTAATTTTCTATTAGTTAAGATTTAAAATATTATTCTCTAAAAGAAGTAGTTACAAATTTCCTTACAGCATAGGAAAAGCTAAAAAAATATCCAGTCCTGAAAGCATGCAACAGCTTTATAATTATTTGGAACGTTAATTATGCTTGATAAATATGCTACATTTTTAAAAATCAATCTCAATTTCAAAAATAAAAATATGTAGAAATTCTAATTTGTGAAATGAGGCGCTACAACCAGCTTTTTCTTGACAATTATACGCGCTGCAATAGGCAACCAATGTTAAATTGCTGCAAGTCGTCCCTACTCCTCCGGATGTGATCAAGGTGACAGCGGGCAACGCCTCAGACGAGGGAGCAAACCCGTTTGGGTTAGTCTATTTCTTATAAGGTCCATGACAAGAACAGTCAAATTCGAACTAAAAAAATGTGCACTAGTGGTGAAAAATTATACAATTTAATTTTAATTTAATATGGCTCAGTAACTCTATCATATGAGGAAACGGAAATGGAAATAGTAAAGGCTGAAATCATAAACAATTGGGTAATTTACATAATAATACCTGCACATATCTTTGAAGAATAATTTTCTTTATGTATTCAATTTCTTTTTTCAGCATATTTCCTTTTCATTTTAGAATTTTTGGATTTAATCAAGGATTTCTGTTTTCCTAAAAAACACTAAATACATTTAGAATGTATAGAAAAAGTGACTAATTTAATTTCTTTACTAATATGAAATTCAGAAGAAATATGAAATATATATGATAAAGCCCGGTTACAGAGCTGGTGTGGCAGAATTTTTAGAATTTAGTAACACACCAAACAACAAAACCTAGAAATGCCAAAACTTTTAGAATTTAGAGCAGGCATTGGAAGCAGAATTTAGAAAGGTACTAACTATGCAGTCGAATTCAAGATCCACAGAGATTGCATCAGATGGGAAAATCCCTAGTGCGAGCTCTGTGTATGATGCATTAAGACATATTAGATGGATCTTTTAGATGGTAAGTTTTCAATTTCTTTATTAGTAAAAAAATCCCTTTCTGTAATGTCTGCCCAAGTGATAATATTAGAAGCATTTTTGATATTTTCCATGCTTGGGTCTGGTGAAAAGCAGAGAAAATAAAGGGAAGACAAACATGTTAAGAAAAATATTCTAGTATCAGGAGTAAAATATTCAAATATTATGCCTTCATTGTTCTTCCAGACGTTCTCCAAAAAGTAAGAAATTTCTCAAATCTTCCAGAATCGTACGTCTATAAATCTTGTCTTCAAATCCTTCTAAATTTTCCAAGCTGCAATGTCAAAAATAATAAAGAAAAATTATCCCAACCGATTCTGTAACAGCAAAAGGCCAAAAATATTTTGGGGAAAAAAAAAAAAAAAAAAAAAAAGGAGGCGAAAAATGTAAAATTAATTTTATAGAGAAAACTGATGCATATTCTGAGACAATTACATGGGGAAAACGCTTACTATGAAAAAATTAAAAAGAAGACATTTTAAATTAATTACATAGCTAATTTTGCTTTTGCTAAGAGCTGTTTCGTAAATTATGCTTTATAGCATAATACCTTGTTTTTTTTTCAGATTCGAAATATTGTATAATATGTTGCCAAAATGAATTACTTTAATGTTATTTTTTAAGTAAAATTCCAATATATTACCATTATTTTAATTAAATTTATCAATGTTATAATGTTTTAAAAAATCGTTGAAAAATTCTCAGATTTCGGAATTAAAAATTTTCTATACAAAGTGATCTCAAAATCGCCAAAATATTGACAAGTCGCCAAATTTAGAACAATTTAATAATAGAATTCACATCCCCAAAAGCGAAAATTGTTTAAGAGCTCTTTATTACAAGAAATTAATTTTGAAATGCTTATGTTTCACTTCTTGCTTAGAAACTCGAGTAGCCCATCATTTATATTAGAAATAGAAACAAATTTTAACCCATGAACCCATTCAAAAGATAACCATATACGTCAATGAATCGCCAAAAATATTCCTCCAAAATGCTAATTCACACTCAAAATGGCAGTCGTAAAAACAGACAGAAATTTCAGATGATTAAAATTAAGGACCTTCTACTGATTTTGGCTAAAATTAAGGACTTTTAAGGACCAAAAATCGATTCCAAAAAAATTAAGGACTCTTAAGGACCGTACGAGCCCTGTGATTTGTAAGCTTTTAAGATTTCGTGAATACTTACGCATGAAAGAAGCTCTGAAAATTTGCAGATTCTTCCCCTCTCGCATTAGCTCGGTTCCCAGCCAGTGGAACTTATAAACTGTTGACGCGGCCTCCCTCTTTATCCAAAAATGAAAAACAGGGTTAGTGCAACTTGAAAATCAGGAGTTGCACTATCTTCAATGCGTATTGGCAGTTTAATTTAAATGGCCACCCAGACAGAAAAGTGGTTAGTGACTCTGACTGCCATACCAATGGGTCGGAGTTCGAATTTCAAAAAAGGCATGGATGTTTTCAAGTGTATAAGGTCTATACGGTAAGAGAAAGCAAGCACTCAAAATACACAGCCTCTTCAAAAGGTCAGTGTCGAGAAAAAGGGGATAGGAGAATTTGGGACCACCACTCGAGGTGTTCTTCCTCGAAACTGGGGCGAGACTGCACAGTTATGTGTGACGTGATAACCCTACATCTGTGTGACCAATGGTGAAATTTTGGTGTGCCGCTCTCTTTTACTTCTTCCTGTTTAAATGAATTGAACGTGCATCTCTAAGGCCGAGAGCAACTAATAAATGATGTTGAAAAAAGATAACATACACAATTAAATTGAAATCATGGCAACTTCATATTAAAACTTCACTCACTCACTTCATTCACTCAGTTTCCTCGAATTTCATTAGAGATATATTTCTCATTCAATCGATTCAGTTCTCACTTCGTAGTGAAGTAAAAACAGATAAAATCTCAACCTTCATTAAAAATTGTAAAATACAGAAAAACCTAAAACACCAAATACAGTTAAAAACAGTTTTAAAAACAATTTTTAAATTAAAATTAGAGTTTCTAGGCGCAAAGCCAAGCAATTTGGACAGCGGGTAGGAAGACGAAATTTTCAATTCACAAACTTTAAAGTTAACTTTTGGTCATATTAAGTAAAAAGACAGTGAATTTGGTGCACCAAAATGACTTAATTCACTATTCTACTAAAGTTCAATTATTCAAATGTAAAAAAATGGCCACCTCGTTAGGTTTAGCGCCACTTAAACTTTTAATTTGTTGATAATTGTACAACTATTGCATGCAGATTGATTAAAGGCATTAAAATCTTAATCGGGACATAAGAATATTATAACTGTATCATTTTTAAAGCAAAAAATTGCATAGTTTACTAACATAACGGGAATAAAAAACGGATCTTACCGAGACAGGTAAGAGGGTGGCTATATATAAATATATATTGTTACAAATTGCCCAGCTCAGCTAAGATAGCTTCCTGGCAAAGCGGGGTTAGAATATCCAGATTTTGCGACAAAATTAGTGTCTTGAGTTCAGAGACTAGCTTGAGAACGATCGACTGAGTCGGGAGCTGTACTTAAGTGCTTTGCCGTGAAGCTGTCTTCACCGTTTTGGCCTGAAGGCTGTGTTGCTGGTTGCTTCAGAGTATTTATCGTAGATTTTCGACGACTGTAACGCGTCTTTGGAACTGTCCTGTGTAAATACTGACTGTAAATTGCGTTTTGATGCTTCTTTAAGTGTTGTCTTCAATTATCCAAATTCACGAACCTGTAGAACGCAACAATATATATATAATATATATGTGTGTGTATGTAATATTAACACGGCACACATTATATGTTTGGTGTGGCAGATTGCAACAAAAAAATTAAAAAAAAAAAAAAAGAAAAGAAAAAGAAGAAGAAGAAGGTATAGAACTAGATGCTATAGCAGCGCCATTGACAAAATTTGAATGTTCTACGCTTATCGTTGTTGAATTATGCGAGATACGTATGTACGTACATACGTCACGAAAAAAATCTCCGTTTTGGAGAAAAGACTCCTTTATTCTGTACGTACGTACAGATGTCATGCAAAAAAGTATTCAATTGGATTCGAGGACGGTTAAAATGGATATTTTCGTTGAACTATGACACCGGGAATTTTTCGCGATTACAATACTTTCTTTACTTCGGTCAATACAGTAAAAATGGGAATTAGATGATTCCATACCAAAAGCTGATCGGACAGTTAGTTAGCCCTTACGCGCTCGAAAATAAGAAATCGTTAACATTTTAGGATAAGTTTGACGAGATAAAATGAAAGTCTGTATTCCATGAGAACATCATTGTGATTGGAATTTCATTGCTTCTAATTAGAACAAAAGGCAAACTGCCTAATTAAATACAATATTTTACTCTGGCATAGAACAAAAAAAGGGGAGAGAGAGAGCTGTGATAATTAACTGTATACTGCTGTTATAATAACTGTAGTTTTTATGTACGGTAAGAGCGCGGGTTATTTTTAGGAGTTAAACAATGTAAGTATTCTATGTGGTATGATAGTAAAATCCTTTCTCTAATTCCAGAATTTCCTATACCAAAATACTCACTAAGATCCTACCGAATTTTAGAACAAACATATGGCAGAAAAAGGGGATCTTGTTTTCGAGTAAATATGGTAATAGAAGTACTTGAGAAGATTGGCAAGATGCTTCCTTTTGTTGAGTGGTTGCATGAAGAAAAGACGAAGTGGAGCATTTCCATGCAGCTGCAATGTCCATTTCGTCTACCTGGATGGCCATTGAGCAATCTTTTCTGTGTCCGTGGAGTCTCACAATAGCTTCTTCATTTGTCATTAGCATCTGTCGCTCACATAAAGGAGACACCGACCTTTGTCGATAAGTATCTTGACTTACTACAAAATATCCTGAAAGAAAAATGGATTTGTTTTAATCAAATAATTCTTCATAATATCACAACATCACTTCTTTATCATGCTTTTCATTGTATCAAAAATAAATTACTGAAAACGCATTTCTGCGAAAGTCTGACTTAGAGAAAGGCAGCCATAAAATTTAATTCTGCAACTAGAATTTTAAACAGTAGTGCCGGTATGGGCTTTGCTGTATTGTAAAAATAAATATATGCATCCTCATGCTAGGGTATTTAAACAGGGCAGCGAAACGCTTGTACACTTGCACATGAGAAGCATCATCATGGCGAAATATTAATCATGGCCGTTAAGCAGTGCAAACTAATAAGATGCATGCTCACGACGAGTTGACAAATATGTTCAATTTCCAAGACAGCTAGATTAAGGAGATTGGTTCTCTGATTCGTTCATGTGAATAAAGTATCCTCAGTTAAATGCATTACCGAAAAAAAAAAAAAAAAAAAAAAAAAAAAGGGCGTATGTGTTCTTCCTAGTAGTGCATTAGCTAATTTCATGTATTTATTCCCAACTTCCGTCTTTTTTTCAATAATTTGTGACTTGATAATCGGAACCGAAAAACTTACGCAGTTCATGCTTAACGGAAGAATTTATACGATTAAAAACGTGTATGAACAAATGTACAAATACAGGGTAGGGCAAATAAAAGTGGTTCGGAGAACAGAGTTACTCTAATTCAGAAGTCAAACAACAAAAATCAGCGTTAATTTACAAAATTTTCACAGGACTAGTTTCGATGGTTTTACCGAACCATCATCTTCAGCTGCAAAACCGCAAATGAACAAGATAGGAAATAATGTTTAGATAAGATAAGAAAGCCTGGACAAGAATAAGCAAGTGGCGCCATCTGTTGGCGAAACCAGAACTAAAACATAATTTCTCTAAAAGCCGAAGGCAAATTTGGATTGGAATTAGGATCGTTAACTAGAACAGAAAGATTTTTATGAATGTGAAATGCCTCTAGAAAATCCAGTTCTCCAATGGAAGATGTTTTTTGAATAATTTTGGCAGCAGAAAAATTGAAAGTGTGATTTTCGGACCAACAATGTTGAGCAACAGAAGACTTCTGTGTTTCCTTTTTTCTAACATATGCCTCACGTTCTTTGACGCGAAAAGTTGACAGAGTTACTCTGTTTTTCGGGTCACTTTTATTTGCCCCAACCTATATTATTACTATTAGTTTTTTTTTCCCTAACCCAAATGGCAATTGTCCAGAAGGGCTAATTATAATGCCAAAAATTTTGTGCTGATTCACTATAAACGGCGAATGACTTTTTAAATTGCTGCCACCAAGTATTAAAGCCCTGTATTATATTGAAAGAAATTAAATAATAAAAAATCTGCATAAATGTATGTATGTTTCTCGCATTGTGATGAAACAGTGGTACCTAGAGAATTTGAATAACGTACGTCTTCACCGAATATGGGCATCCGGATACCCAAATTTGGAATTTGTTGTATTATCTATTTCATATTTTGTAAAGCATTTATAAGTTTTTGATTAAGAAATTCAACGATTTCAAAGCGAGCAATGGCAACACTGTACAGAAAAATAAAATAAAGTAAAATAAAAAATAAAAAACTCCAGTGCTCAAGACTGTGTATCGTAAATTTTAAAGATTTAAATATTTTGTGATACTGTTGTTGAATTGAATTTTATGGTTTTAGTGCGAAGAACGTGATATTTAATAAATAAATGTAACACATAAAACGTTAAACAAACACCTCATTGGGCGTAATGTAAAATCTGAAAGCTTTCAGATTCCCTCCTCTCATTCTTCATTGCTATTTGTTTCCTGGAAGGAAGGGCAAAAGCAAAATTTCTTGTTAAGCGTATAAAATTTCGTTTAGTTAATTAACCAGCTATTTCATATTAATGTGCTTTTCTGTCCTTCCTGCTTCCCGTTTTCCTACCAAGATATAAATTTGTAAGCATGCGTGGCGCTTTCTGTTAAACATTGAGTTAAATAAAAGGATCCTTTACACACTTTCCCAGTCTTTGTGATGCTTTACAAAACATAGTGATAATTCATTTAAGGTCTTTAGAAGTTTCGTACATTCATGTTACCAAAGAAGACGAGACTTTATAAGTGTTGATCTAAATATTCTTATTACCAGCAAAGGCATATAACAATAAACTTAACAACAATAAAAAATATAACAATAAACAATAAAAAATATTAACAACAATAAACAATAAAAAATATTAAAAAGAAAATTGTTTATTTTATTTTCAATGGTCATGGTATGTAATTTTTAACTATTTGTTGGAGAAGGATTACAACCAGAAGGACATTCAGTGATTGCAACTATTTGAAGATTTCGAGAGAAGGAAAAGGTGTCCACTTCTATGAAAACGCATTCCTCCATCCTGGCTACAATCTGGTATATATATATATATATATATATAATGATAGCAAAGTATAACGATGGTACCTTTTGAAGATATTCTCCAAGACATGGTGTCGTTAACTTCTACGTCCCCTCCATTTCCATTTTTATCTCTATGGAATAACCAGCCATTTTTGCTAGGGTTTTGAAAGACCGAATGGCTGTCTTCCAATGCATCTGCAAAGACTATCAATCTCAGAAAGTCAAGGAAATGGTCATTCTTCTAGTGGAGCCGACATCCTGAATACAGTGAGAAAATTTGAAATTTATGCCTACAAATCAAACGTTTGCAAGCTGTAACTTTAAAAAATAGAGAAAATACACGAAGGGGAAGAAACTTAAGTAGAAGCAGTATATCAAAGTAACGGAAACCATTGTTCAAACAGCTACAATTTTGAATGCCGCAGTGGGTTCACCTATATTTTCTTAACTTCCTACACAATTACTGTTAGTATAAGTCAATTTCCTAGATTCGCAAGGTCATGAAGAACTTCTCTCTTCAACTACCAAACATAAATAAATAAGTAAATATGAAATAGATGTCAAACAAAACATGGATTTCGCTTTACATCAACAACTCCTATTTGATCAAATTTTTATCGTCTCTCCATCCTTTATAATTATTCATTCCGTAATTACACAAAATTTATATTCTAAAAATAGATTCACAGATCATGAATAAATGCAAAATTAAACGTTCAAGAACTTTATCCAATAATGCGCTGAATGCAGAAATAATTGGTAATAATATTCTAACTTAAAAATAAAAGCAAAACATTTAAATCCATCCCATGGTCAACTTGGAGTAAAACATTAAAAATAAAATTGAGAAGCACAGTAACTAATTGCATGTAAATGGGAAAGAAGAAAAATCTGAAAGCTTTCAAATTCTACATTACGTTCAAAGGAAGGGGGGCTTTTTTAAGCTTTTTGTGTTACCTTTATTTATTGAATACCATGTTCTTCGCACTTAAACCATAAAATTCAATTCAACAGCAACATTACAAAATAGTTTTAAAATGAGCATATCTCTAGAATTTCCGATACACAGTCTCCCGCGCTAGAGATAAAAATGATTTTTTCCGCACAGTGGTGCCATTGCTCGATTTGAAATCTTTGAGGTTTTTAATGAAAAATTTATTAAGGTTTTATAAAATATGAAATAATAAAAATATTCCAGATTGCAAATTTGGGCTTCCAAATGCCTATATTCGAGTGGAGGATTACGTTATTCAAAATTAAATGTCTCTAGGTACCGTTGTTTTTTCACAATGCAAGAAACATACATTCATAGAGATTCTTAATTATTTAATTTCTTTAAATAGAAGGCAGGGCTCTAATATTTGGTGGCAACAATTTGAAAAGTGATTCAGACTTTTATAGTGAACCGACGCAAAATGCCAAAACGAAATTAATAGCCATTCTGGGCTAATGCCCATTTGGGCTAAACATGTACACCAAAAAAGAAAACCAGTAAAGGAGGAAGTTTTTTTATTTCCTTCGCCGCGTCGTTTTCAGGGAGTTGGTGAAATGAAAGAAATAAATGAATTAATCTGTTTGGGAACCGAATAATGACATAAATTAGAAAATCAGAATTTTTTTCCTTTATAATTTATTTTTCATTTTACGGTTTTACTTTTTTCCTATTTTTTTACTACACTATCCTTAATGTTTCTTTAGAACGTCTATTCAATTAGACAGTTTTATTTTGATTTTAATTTTATACAAAGCACATTTTAGGATTAACTCAAGATTTATTTTTATTTATATCCTGCTAGTTTAATAGAATTTATTTTATATGGTTTAGAATTCTATTTGTGTGTTATTCAAAATTTTCATACTAAACTAACTCGCCCCTTTCTTTTTTCTATAGTTATTATAGTTTATATAGTATATATATATATGGTATCATGTGCTGTTTTACATATATTTAGATGAATTAGTTATTTAGTTAGACTCACTCTGCTGGAATGATATTATTTCTGCATAATTTAGTTGTTTTTACTTTTTTACGCAAGTCACTTCAGCCTAATTCCAGACTGATGCGTAGAACTGATGAAGACATAAATTTCTGTGATAAATTTTCTACTTTTAGTCTACAACCAGAAAGCATCTGATGTGAACACCACATGATGTCTTAGTACGGTCTATTGAATTATACATATTTTTTGCTGCATTTCATTTAAACTTATTTCTTCGAATTTCATTAGACATATTTTTCTCATTCAATTAATTCAGTTCTCACTTCGCGACAAGGGAAAATCGCTTAAAAAATCAAAACACCTGCTTTAATAACAGGGCTGTGGAGTTGGAATCGGAATCAGAGACATGTTAAGACAGATTTGGGGATAAAAGGAGTAGGAGCTGGAATCGCTAAAAACACGTCGACTCCGAATTTTTTTTTTTTTTTTTGGACAGTTTGAAATGAAATGAAAGTGAATTAAAAAAAATAATGACAAGCCGAGTTATTATTTTTATTTATGTACTATATACATTAATAAATAGTTAATTTCTATTTTATTGACCATATTAATAAATAAGTATAAGGGATGAGGATGGCTGTGATATTTGCCATTAGTGATTAAACTGATTCCTTTAGTTACTTCTTCAGCTCATAGATAGCATTACTATAGCATAATTCACAACAAGAAAAAGGAGCCCATGGCTGCAAAATGCGTTAAATACTACAGATCTGATTGCTAAATTTATGCAAGCAGCAATAGCAGCAAGGACTCCCAAAAGTGACGCCATCCTTAAAAAGGCGAGCAGGAAAAGGAGCAATTATTGATCAAGCAACGCGATGGGGAAGTACATATTTGATGACAAGAGGTTTTTAGAATTAAGAACTTTTTTTTAAAAGATGTAGATAATTCTAATGCTTCACTAACAGATTGCAGAATTGGAACCTCTTCTTTCTACACCGTTATATAGCCACAAAAAAACTGCAATCTGAAGAATTAACAGGAGGCAAGAACGGGTGAATGTGATGTTTGTTCTTTTTGAAATGGAGTACTTACTGCAGAAGGATTCTTTTCTTCAACGAAGAAAAAAAACTAGTTTGCTAGACAATAAGATCTTGTTGGGTTCAATATATGTAGATCCAAAACACCGAATTTTGTTGGATGAGAAAAAATTAAAAAGGGAAAGAAAGCCATCTATGAACTTTCACTAAGAATGAAATTATTCTCAGGACAACTGGAGTATTCAAATCAAGACAGTCAGACTTCAGACACTGCCACTATATCAACCTCTTCCATTGATGAATTAGATTTTGAGAAATATTTGGATAACATTGAAACGGTTAAGGCAAAGCGAATGAAAATAAAGAACCAAGAGACTTTAGTTATAAAAATGAAAAAAATATAAACAATATTTCTGCATAGCCCTTGAAGAAATAGAGAAATATGATCGCTCTTGCAAGACACCTCTTTAGAACTTATATAAATCTGTCCTCAAAAGTTAAAAGAAGTAGCTCTAACAGTAGCAGTTCTTCCTCCTGAAATTAGTTGTGGAAAGACTTTCTCAGCTCTGAAATTTATCAAATCAGATCTACAGTCCTTTAATCAGATCTACGGTCTTTATCAAAGATCTTGCCGAAGCTGTGCTGTTTCTTAGAAATTTCTAATGCCAGTTTTTTTCATTTCATAAAAAATGCTAATAAATATAAATAAACTGCTATGCCATCAATTTTTTTCCTGTACCATCTATAACTTCTTTTATATTAAAAAAATAAGCTGTACCACATATGTATATGTTTAAATATATATGAGGGAGTCGGAATCTTTAAATTTCCAGGAGTCTGTCATTTTCTCTACCGACTCCACACTGTTAAAAACCGTAAAACACAGAAACACATAAAACACTAAATACAGTTAAAAACAGCTTATTTTTTTACAACTAAAATTAGAGTTTGTACTCAAAAACTATTAATTCGGCCAGCAGGAAGATAGAGTTTTCAGCGCACAAAATTGAAAGCTTACTTTTGGTCCCACTCGGCAAAAAGACACTGAATTTGATGCACAAACTGACTTAATTCACTATGCAACTAAGAGTTTCAAATGTGAACAAATAGCGGCCTTGTTAGGCTTAGCTCCACTTAAACTTTTAAATTGTTGATAATTCTACAACTATTGCATGCAGCTTAACTAAAGGCATTAAAACCTTAACCGGAACATAACAACAACTTAATCCAGTCACTTTTAAAGCAAAAAATGCACAATTTACAAACATATAAGAGTAAAGAAACTGAGATCACTGAGCCATATATATATATATATATATATATATATATATATATATATATATATATATGTAAGATAAAAATATATGAATCAAAACTATAAACATTAATTCTTCCTCTTTATTCTAAAATCCTCTAACTTCTCTGTCTGTTCTTCTTCTAAATTCTAAACTTCTCTGCATTGCGTCATTTCTAGATCACTCTTTGGCCCGCGCAGCTCTGATGACGTAATAATTGGGAACGGAAACTGCCTTTATAAACCAAAACTTTTCTCTTCGCCGTGCTTCCATCTTTCATAACAGCGCACTTCAGCTTTACTCTCTACTGTGCTAAGATGTAATTTCGCTGGCTTGCTTTCTATCTCAACACTATCAAAAATGTCAATCTTCTGTGGAAAAGCACGACTAGAGTGCCAAGTGATTGTGGCCACAAATATCAGTTGCAAATAAAAATGGAATTAAAACTGCCTCGATTGCCAAGTTCTTTAGATGTTACCAACTTAGCATTACTAACATACTACGCAATCAAAATCTTCTTCAATATGGGTCTAATCACGCATCGATACTGCTCCAGTTTTTCCTTTGCTTTTATTATGTCATATATATATATACACCACTCTGTTACGTGTATACATATTTAGTGCGGCCGATTGCAACCAAAAAGGGAGCTGCACATGTTATAGCAATCCCATTCACAAAATTTCAACGTTCTGAGGCTATTCCACTCGTTTTTGAGTTATGCGAGATACATACATACGTACTCACGAAAAAAAATCTGTTCTAAATTCATTTTAAATCCATTTTACAATACGATTTGGAAAAAAGAGTCCTTTGTTCAGTCCGTGCGTACAGATGTCACGCAAAAACATTGTTCAAATAATTTCGAGAGCGGTTAAAAGAGATATTTTCGTTGAAATAGGATACCCGGAATTTTTCGCGATTACAATATTTCCTTTACTTCGTGCAAGGGAGTAGAAAGAGTAAATGCTGCTTATAGAATAAATAGCTAGTTGCTGACTTTGAAAATTCCAGACTTTTAAGAGTAAACAAAATAAAGTTTTGATCAAAAGTTTTTCTCCTCCCCCCCAGAATCATTTCAAGATTTTTAAAATGTCTATTGTCCTGCAGTTAAAAAATGACAAGTTGCATACGGACTCTAGACAATGTGTTCTGTTTCGAACACAAAATTAATTGAAGAAATTCTTTCTAACTTTTCAAAGAGAATTTGTATCAATATTTAATTTAGAAGGAAAAGTCGAATATTGACAGAAAAATAATCTCTTTTCAAAAGAATTCATCACATCTTCTACAATTCAAACCTGCATACAAGTATTTACATAGTGACCGTAACATAAAGTAAATGCAAGCAATAAGACTACCTACCGAAGAGAACAATTTGCAAATAGAAAAAATATATTTAGGGCAAACCGTTTTCTTCAATATTTGGTTTGTATGTTTACCATAAACTCTACATTTTCCAACTTTTGCATTCGCATACAGCAGAAAGGTTTACGTTTTACATACTTAATGTTTAGAAGAAACCTTTATGTTTTACATCCTTTTTATAGGAAACGCAACGGTACTTAATATTTTCTTCCAGTAATTAAATAAGAAATAAATGTTCAAAATCAAAGAATCCGTCTTTAAAACTAAATTATTTTTTCTATTTAAACTACATTTATTAAAATCTTTATTTTATGTAGATTAAAATAATTGCTCCATTGGTTAAAAATATAAATTGCGACGTGGAAAGGTAGTGGCTCAGTTATTGCATGAGTAATGATTATTAGCCTAAAG
Source organism: Stegodyphus dumicola (assembly GCF_044657685.1). Lineage (NCBI taxonomy): Eukaryota > Metazoa > Arthropoda > Arachnida > Araneae > Eresidae > Stegodyphus > Stegodyphus dumicola. The sequence goes on along the minus strand of NC_140769.1, from coordinate 154,314,900 downwards.
GACGTTAGCCCCGAAGGGCTATTAATTTCGTTTTGGCATTCTGCGTTGAAACACTTTAAGTGCCCTTTTCACTTTTCAAATTATTGCCACCGAATATTATCACCCTGTGCTATATTTAAAGAAATTAAATAATGAAGAATCTGCATAAATGTATGTATGTTTCTCGCATTGTGATAAAGCAACGGTACCTAGAGCCACCCAATTTTGAATAACGTACGTCTCCACCTAAATGTGGGCTCATTATAATAGCTGCAAAATAAAAGCAGTAAACTTAGCTATTTATTTGTAATTATGCTGTTCCTAATCATAATTCAGTTCGAATATCAGTAGTCAAGGCGACAGAATACCCAGTGAATGATGCTATCAAAAGAGAAGGACCGCTCCATGAGAAGTATTCTTTGAAATTTTAAGAAATAAATTATAATGAGTATGAAATTACACCAATCAAGACTAAAAATTGTATCTAACAGTTGCGAAAGGATATTAAAAACGCCTTTTGAAGCCCACAGTTGATTTGCACTGATTTATTAACGAATAGACAGCCTCTTTTAAAATATGCTTATTGATACTTTTTAGTTTTATTCTACGGAAAAGAATAAAATTAAGTATTTACTAATTCTACGATTCACATAATTAAAAACCTAACTCCTGTAGGATAAAAACATAAAAACGTTTTGTCATGAAGTTCTACATTCTAATCGTCAATTTTGACGAATTTTTTCAAAAAATATTTGGTACCTTATTTTAAAGCTGATATATTAAACTTCCCAAAACTACTTTTATTTTGTCTCTCTGGTCGTTAGAAGCAGCATTATGGCTGTTCTTGCTGCATGCTTTGAGCCGGAAGTTTCTATTTAAGAACCGGAAGCTGTTGTCTAAAGGTACACAGACTACACCAAATAACGTTAAAATAAGAATTTTTCATTTGAATACTTTTGGTGATGTTTAAAAGATGATTTTGAACCTTTTTATTTGTTATTAAGTGTTTGGGAACAAGATTAATTTTGCAATTTAATTTTCATACTTGGCAACATTTTTCTTTTTTTTTTTTTTTATTTGTGTGCTTTATATTAAACCTATCTTTAGAAAAACTTGATTTTTTTCAACTTTTCTGTTATGACAAAAAACAACAACTTTAACTTAAAATATTACTACAGTAATTTCATGAAACTTTCCACAAATATTCTATGAAATATTCTGAATTAAATGGACTAAATGTTTAGGTTTATGTGCATACCTACATTTTTTTCAGATAATTTTGTAACTGAAAAAGAGGAATTTCTCGAAAAATAGATAGTGCATGTATTCAAACAGAGATATTTAATAGACATTTTATTTCATCACATAGATTCAGTCTATTTAATTCCTTATACCTTAATAAAGATAAGAGACAAATATAAAAGTAAAATATTGATAAATACTTTTGGAACATATCTAATAATCCTGAAATTTAACGCATTTTTAACCCAAAAGAGAAGAAAAAACAAAAATTATACTTTGGTAATATATTTATCATCTGTTTTTATCATTTTAAGTAGTATTTTGCTAAATAACCCCAATAATAGATTTAGTTGTACAAATTTCCAAAATCTGGGTGCCAAACGTTGTCAGATACTTTAAACAAATTTCTTAAAAATAGTAATGGTATTACTAACACGCTACTATAGACTGCAAACGAAAGTAAAATTATTGCAGGATTGATTTAAAACTGTTTAGTTTAAATTCATTCCCCATAATTGTACTTACGTATAATAAACTAAATGTTGCACTCATGATATATATTTTTAATGTTGCCAAATGCAACCTCATTTTTCCAAGGAAATTTATATTATCTGAAATGGATTGCTGAATTATCTGCTTTTTTTCTCACAATTCTAGTAGCCCGTTATAATGCAGATTTAAGCTTTTTAGGCACTGTTAGGAATACGATAATTGTAACTGTAATGTACGACAAGAAATGTGTAATGTGCACTATTATTATTGTTTAAACTTATTCTTTCTAATTTTGTAAATATAACGCTGATTTTTGTTGTTTGTCTTCTGAATTATTCTTTCTACTTTAAAAGTAAAAATGTATGTTATTTTATAATTTTCCAGAATTGATGTTGATTTGAAATGGGCTACTAGAAATTACTTTTTCGTGTTTAATTTTGATTTTTTTTCTTCTCTCTGTGCTACAGCTAACAGTTTTTTTAAAAATTCTTTTCGATCTACGTTTTCTTGGAGTATAAATGATTGCAATATATTACGTATTTCTTATCTCTTCGTATGTAATTCTGTTACTGATATGAAATATTTCATAAAAAAAAACAATAATAAGAGCAATATTTTTTCAATTGGCAGCTTTTCCATTGAATTTTTTCCAAAATTTCAAATAAAATCTGTTGTTAGACCAAAAACAGTTGTGTAAAAAGGTTAATGATCAACTTTTCGCAATTTCTTTCTTTCTTTCTTTTTTTTCCCCAGCAAATATTAAAATACAAAGCGTTATGTTCCATTTCTGGCTTTCCCTATTCAGGCTTTCTGGAAGTGGCAAAAAAAAGTCCTGCCATTTCAGTCCCCTTTCCCTCTGCAATTATTATGGATGGCAACATCAGAAATCGCACCATATCAGCCTTTTAATTTTAAACCTTTCATTATAGTTGGAAGAGAAACATTGGAAGGAGACAGAGCAGTTGTTCAAAGAAATAGGCTAGACTAAATGTACTGTCATTTCATTTAGAACTATGACCAGTTTTAAATATATCTGCCAAGGAAAAACGCGCTAAGTGTCCCATAGCGACGAAGGTGGGCTCTGTTTATGGGTTCCATAAGATCACAAAGTGGGCAAAATGGTTGAACAAATATACCAGTTCGGTAAATATGTACGCCCAAGGCAATCATGACCTGTAAGTATCCGAAAAAAGGCCACAGCATTACATCGTGAATATTCAGGCAGACCAGCAAGATCTTCAGCCTTCCACTGTTTCATTTAAAGCTATCCAACAATTTCTCCTGATAGCTTTGTTTCATAGTCTGTTTTATGTTTAGCTTTATTGAGTGATATGATAAATCTGAGTTTGTTGATTGCAATAGTGATGCTTCTTTTCCTGCGACGAAAACTGCTTGTTCATTTCCATAGATGCTGCTGTATCCAGGATCCGCTGCATTCTAATTTTCTTATTTTTCTGCAGCAGGCTTCGGATTAATTCTCGTCACTGAAGAACATTTATTTGCATAGGAGCTTCTAAAGAGCCAATGGCTTGAATTGCTGCTCTTGAATCTGATAGCAAGACAGCATTCTCGAATTAACAAAGCAATGTCAATAATTGTTTCAGGCAATTCTAAGAGTCTCTACAGCCCACCAGCGGCCGAGCGGTAAAGTCGCTGAACACTGGTAGTTCGGTCCGAGGTTCGAATCCCGCGAACGGGCTGGCTGCATGGGCGTTTTCGTGGTTTTCCCCATGTGTAACGTGCATACGAGTCAGTTTCCCTTAGAAAGTCCTCCACGAAGGCATCCCTCCTCTTAGGCAGATAGCTCTCGAGGCTTTGCCATAATCTCACGCACAAACAAACAAACAAACAAGAGTCTCTACCTTACCATAAATGCATTTCAATTTTCCCCAGCAGAGGCATAGAAGAAAAAAAGGCTTGAATAAACCCCCGAAACTGCAGACGTTAGATCATCACTATATGAGCCATCTGTATAAACATGCACCCAGTCATAATTCGAGTATTTAGTATTAATGGTTGCCAGGCAAGGGATTTCAAGACCTCTATAGATGTTTCGTTCTTGGTGACCGAATCAGTCAAGTTAAGGTGTGTCTGGAATTGGTACATAGAAAGAGGGTTTGTTAGTGGCACAATTTTCTTGTATTCGATCGATTAGACCAAATTCCTTCCTAATTTTACAAATTTTTTGTAGGAAGCCACATTGCGTCTTAAGATTTCTTGTTGGGTCACATTATTCCAGACTGGATCTCCAATGCGAAGAAACTTTTCATATAAGGTAGCAGCTCTCTTCAGTAACAGTTCTTAATGGCAAATGTTTGTTAGCAGTAGAATAGCTTCAATAGGAGTGGATTTAACACCTGCAGTAATAAGTTTCATTGCTTGATTATGATAAACTTTCGATTTCTTGAGAACTTGCTCACTTGCCGTTAGGAGTGGTTCGCAGCAATATAGAATCAAAGGTATCTATTACAAGTAATATTTAAGAGTTGTTCTGACGCCTCCCCAAAAGGAGCCAGCCAAGCGTTTTAAATATTGTCAGCCTTTGACAGGAGCGTTCTATAAGTGATTCTACGTGTAGTCTCCAACTCAACTTGTTATCGAAGATAATACCTAAGTATTTCAGTTTATCGGTATTCACAATCCAAGCATCTTCATACTTCACTTCAGGGCAGAGTGCCTGATGGGTCAGTGAGAAGGACAGCACTGTATATTTATCCAAATTTACTATCATGTTATTTTCAGTGCACCAGTTTGAAAACACTGTCATTGCTTGATTCAGCCGCTCCTCTATGACGAGCTCTGCATTACATTTTGGTGCCTGAGTCCAGATAGCTAAGTCATCAGCAAATAGCAAGCAGTGGACACCCGGAATGTTCGTTAGGGCGACAACTATATTATTAATATAGATGTTAAATAGGGTGCTGCTGCTTAATGATCCCTGTGGAAGGCCGGTTTGTAAGTTATAATAATTTAGAATAGCAATTTCCATATTTAAATTTACAGATTGATTGGTCTGTAAAGTATGTTATCCATTTTAGCATCTTAATTCTGTTAATTCCCATATGAAGAAGTTTCTTCTAAAGCTTTTTCTCGCCATATCACATCATAACACCCTTTAAAAATATATTGATTATTTCGAAAAATTTTGTCGTCGCCGTTAAGTACATCAAATAATAATAATATTCTTTTCAAAATTTCCTTTCGTACTTGATAAGAAAGTCTTCGAAGAAGATAAACCTTTAGACAGAAAGCTCCGCTGTTTTTTGCTGCAATCAATTAATTGATTAACCAACCATACGGTGCTTGAGAATATTGTTCCATGCGTACGGTTCGCAATGGATTCAATGCACATAGAATCGATAACTTGATAAAAATTTATTTTATCAAAAGAAATACTTTACGGTTCTGAAACAAAAAAAATCGTACTCTTCTTCTCAGTATCACAGAGTACAATCAGTAGTTTATAAGTTACTTTCTCTCTCCTTCTAGCATGCCTTCGTGGTGTAACAGTAGCGCAATCGGTTCAGAGAGGTCCAGATTAGAATCCCGGCGAGGGCATTGCTCATTTTTCATGTCACCTGCTTCAAAAAAAGGCCCTAATGATTCGACAAATGGCTCCCGAGCTGAAAAAATAGGTGGTGAACGAAACTTCGTCACCACCAGATTTGGCGATTGGAATTCGTAATCTCCAGTCTCCCTTTAAAAGGTGGAGTATACTAAGTATTCTCTCTAAAATGCCGTTTCGAGACTAATAGTCCTTCTGGTCTCACGCTCCTTTGGGCTAATAATAAATAAATATTATTAAGCTATTTGGCATGAATATCTGAATTTATGGTAAAAATTACATTTCCTATTTGGAACCTAATAAAAATATAAACTAAGGCAAAAAAATGTTAAGAAACTTACCGCTTCCGGTATGGTAGAGTTTTCTTTCTTTGATGAGTCCACCTAGCGTCTTGTATAATATATCTTCGCTGGGCACTTGCATTTCCGGGAAGTTTTCTTCCAGTTTGGCCTTGATACTAGATGTCGTTGCTGGAATTTGTTCTCCGTTGAGATCCGCGACCACTTTGCACAGTGCTTCGGAGAGGGGAGCAAACTGAGTTTGAGCAACTGGGATCATCTCCAGAATCCCAATGTCCCCTAAAAATCAAGAAGAATATACTTTCAGATTTTGATAAGATTGCTTAGAAAGTTACAAAGCATATTTTTAATAATATAACACTTTCTGTGTCTCAATAAATAAAAAAAGTGTTGTTGAATTGAAACGGTAAAATACGAAAAACTTAAACTTTACTGTGATCTCTGCTACTCCAAGTAGAAAATCAATAATCACAATTTTATGCCTCCTTTCTTGGACAAGAATAAAAGTTAGTACTAAGACTTTAAATGAAATTTTTAAAAGAATAAAATTATTATTATTATTTTTTTTTTCATTTATTTAAGATGAAATTTTGGCCACCCAACCCGGATAGTGGTTATCGACGCTAACTGCCATACCGAAAGGCCTCAGTTCGAATTCCGAAAAAAGCATGGAATATTTGCAAATGTATAGTGTCTGTGCGGCATGGGGGCACTCTAAATATGCGGCGAGCCGAAAGTTCTCACGAGCGGTTGATTCTAGGGAAATAGGGAATAAAGACCCTCGGACCCATTCCCCTGAGGTGCTCTCTCTCAAAATTGGGGGCGGAACTGAGCACTAGATGGTGCTCAAGGCTCTGTCAATGACAGGCGCATTTGACTCATTGCAATGATGAATGTCGTGGGCTTGTGCTGACCATTGTCAGACAAGTGAGATTGGTGACAACAACAAGATGAATTTTTTTAATATCATTTTATTTAATTTTTTAAATGAAAGTACGGATTCAGCTGGTCAGATATTTTCTCATATTTTTTAAATGTATCATTTAACTCCATCCGAGTCAAAAAATGCTTAAGATTCTTCTTAATTTAAAGTCCTTTAAATTTTATTTATGACAATCGTGAATTTTTTAATATATTTATTTTATTTTGGGATATAATTATATGCCTTCTTTCTGTTGAAATGTATTTTATTCAAAATCAATAAATATTAACTCACTATGATGAATAACAATTGTATATTTTTATTACATCACCGAAAAAAAGGAAATATTGTTACGAAACGCCGAGCTGCAGTGAGATATCTTCCCCGCAAAGCGGTGTTAGGGTTGCCAGGAGGTGTCACAGAAAGAAAGGGTTTTAGATTTGGCGCTATTTGGCGACAAAATTGGCGATATGCCGTAGACGCAATAAACATTTTAGAACGCCTTCTTGGCGGTTTTTCTACAGGAATATTCTCGAAGGTAGGATAAAGCTATATACAACATGCCTGCACGCGGAGAAAGTAGTATCTTGAGTATTCATGTTATTCGAGGTGTTAAGTCAATTAGAATCAGAATAATATTCCTAAATTGATTTTTATTGCCCCAAACAGCTCCAATAATTTTAATTCAGACATTTCCTGTTCACATCTTCCTTTCATCACATCTTAAAAATGAAATTACTGATTTATTAAATTATGATTAATATAAGCACTGAAAGCATCATGAAGGTTTCAAATGTTCTTCTAATTATGTTGAGCCGTTTCACACATAGCATGTTACCGTTTTTCACACCAGAGCGTCATTTAAGGCAGCACTAAAAACAAAATTACTTTGAGCAAAAGAATGATGCAAATTTATACCGAATTTAATAGCACTAGACTAGCTGTTGCTAAATAGTAGGTACTAGGATTGCAGTCAGCGATAATGATTCATATTTGAGCCATTATCTGGCAAGAAAAAATAAAAACTGCCTTCAACTCCCCCCCCATTTATCTTCATTCTTTGCATTCTTATTACCATATTCTTTGCAACAACGTATTCGCATTTATAATTGCTACAGAATTTATGTAGGCCATTTTCTTCTTGACTCGACCATACAGCGAAGAAAAATGAAAAAAAGATCGCCTGTATAAATCTGGCAACATTTACTTTCGAAAATAAGACACTCACGACTGACAACGAAACCACATTTTGATGGCGGTCACGCACATTAACTATGAATCACGATTCCGAGGCGGATGGCAGCTTTTCTCCGGAAGGCTTTATTTACATGCGTCCTTGACAAGGGAAAGTTCAGAAAATCTCAGACAATTGAAATATTATGGCAATTTTAGCTGATATAAATCACCTTCGAAAAATATTTACATTCGAGGATACGATGGTTCTTTGCCACTCGCTACCGATTCCGAATTCGAATTCCAAGGTGCAATCCGGTCATTTATCGTCTGCGATTTTTAGCAGCATTTCGATTTTAATCTTACGTTGTAGGAGTTACGTATATTGTTTTTCGGATGACACTGGGTAGATTGCTTTAGGTTTCTTTTTTATGTTTAGTATAGTTTGGCATTTGTTGATGACAGTTAACAGCCGGATATACCATAGATTATCTCGAGCAGTGCAAGCTATTGTTTTTAAATAATCTGGAATGAAATATGGTTTCGTGTTTTTTTTTTTTCCATATTATTTTTGACTTCCGTGCTGTAAATTGACTTCCCTATTTCAATTTTGGTTGAGAAAAATCACAGCGGAAATTTTTAGGTAATTTATGTTATACGACTGAAATTAAATTATAAGCACTCAAATTAAAAGAATCCTGGTGCTCATTTCGAAAAAAAATATTAACAGCATATGAAATTTTATAAAATGTGAAATTAAAGATATTCCATCATAAAAAAGTAGCATTGAATAATAACATAAACGAAACGTTTATTAACCGAATAAAAATCACTAATTAAAAGAAGGGGAATTAACTAGAATACCCATCTAAGAATGAAAAACTAGTACTTGTATTAAAGTAATTCACTTTAAGCTTAAATCTAGAAACAAATTCGATTTTCATATCATCGAAAAACTGCGAAATGTTTTCTGAGGAATTTTAAAAATTAAGCCTTGAACACAGTACGCTAAATGCTTATATAATAAAAAATTCGCTTTTCAAAGACCACATCACAAATTAAATCTGTGATTCTAAAAGAGAACTTAACTTAATTAATTTGTGGTTCTAAAAGAGAACTTATAGAATTTATTTGTTGTAAATGGTTGACGTTAAAGCACTTAATTGCCATCTATACAATGGAAAAGAAGCTGAACTCTTAGGACAGTTATGAATCATACATTAACATCTACGATTAAAGTTCTAGAAAAAGGGGAAAGGGAGTCCAATGTAAAATATATATCCATTTCACATACTCCAACAATGTCTTTTGCTGTGATATCGGTAGTTTACTGTGCTTTCGAATTGTTGAAAAATGCTCTTCTTGCACATCAACTATACATTATTGACAGACTAGATTCGGAAAAATCATTCACGATAAAATTTAAAAATGTGCTCTTGTCATCGAAATCAGGATTGACAGTTAAATTTCGGAGCTGCCCGACTAAACATTTAAAATTATCATATTTTTATTATAATTAATTGCTTTAAAATCTTCAAAAAATTGGCACTTACGCTCTGATAACATTAAAGCTGTCATATATTATCTAGAATTTATTAATATTATAACTAGTCAAATTAATGAAAAAAATTAAGAGCTCATTTCATTCAAATTCTGTGCATTTTCATTTGCTAGAAGATACAATATACGGTATTTTGTAATAACGCCTTGCTAATCTAACGTGCAATGCAGAAAAACTATCTGAATTACTTAACAGAAACTAGACCTGGCACTGCATATTTGGCTGATTTAATACCAGCATGGCAAAAGAGAAATGCAAAAAACATCGAGTTTTTGAAAATGGCAATCCTTCAGCTGAAGAATCAACGACTATGGAGAGAGGCCGAACCGAAAGTGTACTTCGTGGTGAATTATCGGATCTGCTTGTCACGCAACGGAATTCATAGAGGAAACCCGTAGGCGACGAAAATTACGTGACTGAAATCACCTGTCGTTGTAATTGTGCATGAAACAATGGGAGGGGGTGTGACGGTGAGTGCCTGGTGTTTCAGTCACGATTTTCGGGCACCCCCCTCCCCCAACAGGTGTTTTGCTGATTGGGCCTTATTAGAAATTTGAGGAAAGGATTGATCATAGCTGTACACAGAGCGTTATAATCTCCTTCTATCCTTTTTTTTTTTTTTTTTTTTTTTTTTTTTTTTTTTTTTTAAATTTATTTTAGCAAATAATGCAGTTTAAATGGAAAACCATAGAAATTGTTTTTTGAGAAATTTATAACTATGAATTTATCAGTCGCTATGGATTTATATGAAACAGATATTTGTCGTTTTCATTTAGTGTGTCGATATTATTAATATGAATGGGCAATGCAAATGTGGAGTTTAAAAAAGGATGAATCATATTGCTCAAATGATATACTGCAGTCAATATCCACTAATGTAACTAATGCAGGTTACATTTCGTGGAACTGGTATATACAGGGTTATCAGTACAGCGGTGACAAACTTTCGGGAGAGACAGAGTACACTTAGACGATCGGAAATCACATAGGAATGCATGGTCGGAAACACTATCCGGTGCGCTTAGTGACAACACAAAAGTCAAGAAAGCAAGGACACGAACATGTGAGAAAATATGTTTATTCGGAGTACAAGAAAAAAGAGAAAACAACATAAAGAGACAACGAATCATCATCAAAGAAGGTATTCGAAATTACGACCCGGACCGTGATGCAGATATTCCATGCGCCAGAGAAGTTAGGGTCCATCACGGTCGGGGTCGTAATTTTGAACACCTTCTTTAATGACGATCGTTGTTTGTTTTTGTTCTTATTTGTAGGTTTCTGCTGTACTAAACATAATAAAACATGTTTGGTCTCACTGTTTGTGTTCTTCCTTTTCTGCGTTCTGTGTCGCCACTACCGCGCCAGGAAAACGTTTCCGACCATGCATTCCTATGTCAATTTTCCATCGTCTAGGTGTACTGTTTCTCTCCTGAAAGTTTGTCACCGCTGTACTGATACACCTTGTTTATTGTCATACGAATAATAAATGTCCTGGCATCGTAATACAAAACGGCCCTCAAAATTAGAAAAGCTTTCCTGTACTTGTTTCTAACTTCAAAATATTTATTAAGAGAAATATGAGGACATAATTTTCACGCAAAAATTATTTAAATTGAAGTGAATCGGAGCATCTAAATCACTTGTCATAGGGAGGAGGCAAAATTCATAATCAAAATTGACAATATCTTTATAATAGCATTTTAATGTTTTTCAAAAAGCCAGCAAAATTATTAATAAATTATCTGCTACTTGAAACTGGGACTTTTGTGCACGAAGAGCACAAAGTCACTTCACGGACGAAGGCTGAACAAGTGCTGACTGCGTGGAATCTAGATGTCCACCTTAGACAAGCTGAAAATTTACAAGTCTTCAGATGCATTTAAATAACCTGATCGGTGGAAAAAAAGCGTGCTCTATACTATTCTGCTGAACTGTCTACTCAGCACAAAATTGCAAATATGTCTGTATGATAATGTATGTAAGTCCTATGGCCCAACACACACTAAGGCCTTCTTGTTCTTATGAGCCTGACCCAGTTCCAATTTCGGTTGCATCAAATGCATCGCTGAAATAATCCAAAATAAGTATTCCACGATCCAAAAACACAATGTGTGCTTGTTGACAGCTGATTTTATTCATTGACATGTTTTCAGGTGTGCACAGAACTTACAAATTTTGCCTTTGGCCTCAGCCCGCTCATTTTGCGAGCTTGCCCACTAGTCGTGCATCATATAAAATGAAACAGTACAAATCATGACGATATTTATTGCAACCATTTTATGCACTAAGTATGACAAGCCATGCATTTGAACACAATCTTCTAAAGACAAGATATCAAAAGAATGTTGCTCTTTATTCCAAGAAGACAGCTGATGTTGTCTACTTTTCTGCGATGACCCTCAGGCTTTTTCAAAAACCTTATCGAAAATATAGCAGCGTTGTGATACAAAACAGGTAATTTATTTGCATTAGTTGAACAGTCTGCACCAAAAACCAAAAAAAAATATAACTACATCTGGTCATGCAATAGAAATAGTGAAATGGACACCCAACATAGTCATACATCAATAGTCTAAGAATTTACTTCTACTCAAAGCACTTCCTGGTTTATGGTATTTAATTTGGAATAATTTTAAAGTTTGAAAAAAAAGAAAAGGAAAGAAAAAAAATAGGATTCAGGATTTCGGCACTGAACCCGGAGGCTCAGAATAAAATTGCCGATACGCCCACTTACACTACCGGGTGTAGATTGAGAACGGCATATTTAACCGCGTGTTTGGACGAGGACAAAGCACGATCACACACGTACATAAAAAATATCGAACGAAGTGAAAAGAATAGGATAGAAACATCCTCTAAAATCGGTCGGAGGAGAAGGAACAATCAGCCGACAAGATGAGGGTCAAGGTCGTTCCACTTCGTTAAATAAGAAGACAACCGCTCCGGTTAAGCTTAGAAAAGAAAAGTGACACCTGTACGTTTCTGTTTCATCGTTTATCTGTCCCTGAACTCAAATAATAAGAAACAGCCAGAAATCCAATATATCTAATATATTAATTTCCTAACTTTCCCATTTCTCAGTTATTCTACACGGCGCATTGTTTCGAAAAAGTTTGGAAGCATCTGCTAAAATTCACTACATAATAAAGAAGCGAAAGCGGTAGTAAGGAAAGCAGATACGTTAGGATACAGTTTTTAGTATTAAGGACAACTCCTGTATTTTTTTACCGAAAATAACAACAAAACGATGAGGAATCTAAAAATATAGATGACAGATTTCTTTGGCTGTCGAACACATTTAATGCGTATTTTGGTTTTTCGAAACGCATTTAATATAATTTGCTAGAACTTGCTGTGCTGACAAAAACAAGAACATTCGAATTTTCTTGCAGTACACACTGGAAGTGTTCTTCATCAGACTAAAGATATGACTGTATACTCACACTTCTTGAAAGGTATTGTTGCATGCACAAGGGTTCTATGTGCATTGCATGCACATAGAACTAATGATAGCTTGATAAAATTTATTTTACCATGTAGGATTCTCCACTGTGTATTTCTAAGTTACAGTTGAAAGTGAAGAATTTTAAGAACTAGTAAACGAATAATCGCTTGAGTTCGTGTGACAGGAAACAACAAGACAGAAGGGTAAAATAACTCTTTATTGGTCCGTCTTGGAGTTGTACAATAAAGCCGACACTCGGGCTTGAACTTAAGAAACTAAGAATTAAACTAAACTAATCTTAACTAAAGAGATATAGCCGCAGCTATCAAAATTCTAACAGAGTTGGTTCCTTAACGCTAATTGACTGCGAAGCTATCAAGGGCCTAAAGTACGGCCGAGCGTAATAATAGTAGCTTACGAGAGAATAGCCTAAAAAGGCGGACGCGTGCAGCCAGAATATCTGGTATCTCTCTCACTTAAACAGAAGAACTTCGCGGTTAAATACCGCTCTTTCTCATTAGCATTCAAACGTGATTCTAAAACTACGTTCTGGCCGGAAATGGTTAGTTGAAATTAAGAATCGATAGGAAAGGACGTTTAACTCAAAATTTAACTGTTAATAAAATTAACATATTCCTTACAACCAAAGGAAACACTTTACAACTCTGAAACTTTCCGCGAAAATACTCGCACAGCTCTTAATACAATTACACTTCAAACTGCTAAGAACGCTAAACACGATACAATGCAAAGCGCATCTAAAAGGCGAAACCCGCAATGCTCTCAATACTCCGAAGTCAATTCTGAACTCAAAACTGAAGAGCTGATTGTGGATTGTGGTGGTGCATAAGCATTTAACCACTGTGGGCTTTAACTTATCTTTGGATTTGCTCCTGTTTTCCCGGTCTTATATAGTTTTCCTCCGGCCGATGAGAAATCTTTAGTACCTTTTACTTCTGAAATTACTGAAAGGCATATAAAAGCCAGATGCGGCTGGAGTTTCACGTGAAATCAATTGCATTTATTCAACGAAGTTACTTATTAAGGTGATACAGGGACCGCTCCCAAATGTCGTCAAATAGTTGCCAAAAGCGTTGCCAGTTTTGCGATATCTCCCCAATTTAGCTAGACAGCGATTTACTCAATGTTAAATAGACTGGCCCCTGTATTCTTACTTTCCTAGCAAGCTTCTCTCTTTTAGATTTTCGTGTTACAGAATGAAAAAGAAATACAACAATATGACATATAATTTCACTACAATTAGCTATTTGTCTATGCGTATCATTGCCCCTTATGCACGTTTTCAGGGCAGTACAATTCCTAGACAGGAAGCCATACTTACAGTTATCCAATGACAATTACACAAGTATCGGACCAAAATTTCGCCATGTTTAGCGGTTTTGCGCGATTTCTAGCCAAATTTGGCGGTAAAAATTATGTATAAGGAGAGTGAATGGCATTATTAACAAATGGTCAATGATTTTGCATGAGATTTCTTTCTTCATTAATAATGATACGCTGCAAAATATTCTAAATGAAAAAATCTTTTTCATCTTTTTTTAAAACTTGGGAAGGATATATTTCCAATATATGACGTAAGAACTGAGCGTATTTCTTATATTAATTAGCAGCAATTCTTGGGATTCTAATACATACACGTGTTGAAAACTCAAGGATAAGCACCTTTACGCAAAGTTATCGCAGCAGAATCCGGTGAATCAACTTTGAGTTCGATTCTAGACGAGCGGGCTGTCTGCATAGCTGGTTTTCGCGGTTTTTCTTATGTGTAATGTGAATACAGTCCAGTTTTTTTTAGAAAGTCCTCCACAAAGGCATCCCTTTCAGATAACCTGCCCTTGTTTTGCATAGTCAAATAAACCAAACCAAACCCAAACCGATGAATCAGCTAAGTTTGAAGTTTGCACAGTTAAAAAAAATGCGCAATAGAAAGTCAGTAAATATGAAAATTTTCGAAGTTCTCGTAGTAAGTCGATTAGAGCAGAATAATTGTAAATAAAGAAATTAGTATTACCAACACAGTGCATTTTCAGAAATTTTTAAACATGAAAGAATAAATATGGAAACTTTATATCCTCGACTGTAATCATTTGGATCTTTCTCTTTGCCATCAAAAGAATTTTGAAGAATTCTCAAATTTCGTTTCAATTTATTAAACTGTCACTGATCTCAGAATGAAATGCTTCAATACCCCGAATAATCAGAATGCTTAAAAAACCGACAGAATTGAAATTATTATTGATATGTAATCTGCACGATAAAAAAAATATTTAGTCATAAATAAAAAAGAATACTTAGTTTTAATGGTTATTACTTTAAACTAAATAGTTATTATGATTTGAATCCATATTTTAGTTTCTTACCGTTTGCTCATCATAATGCAAATGATATAGCCAGTATTTAAACTAAAAAACTAAAGTTTTAAGAGTTTAGGATAGACGCGTTTATGGACTGAGAGTGCACGCTTGTCGATATGTCGTGCATTTAACACAGCTAAGGCATTTAAGTTCACTATCCTCTATTTAGCACCGATTTAATAAATAATCATAAGTTAGAATAACTGTGAAGTCTTTATTTAACAAGTTAGAGAATTTGCTTAAATAACAAGTTAGAGAATTTGCTTAAATAGAACACAAATCAAAGTTAACAGTCTTCACAAGCATTTACATTGAAGTGTTGAAAAAAAAAATATAAGAGACTCGTAACTTTTAAATATCCTCAGCCTTCCCTATTAGGCAATTGTATCAGGAGCATAAAAGAAGGTAACATGGCTGAAAAAGAATGAAGCTCAAATACAGCGCCAAGTACAAAATCATAAGACTTCTACGTCAAAACCTTCTACAGCAAAACTCTCTGGTTAATATATGGTTTGGCTCTCGTTTGTTTTTGACGTTGCCAAGTATCATAATGAAAAAGTGACACTTATTTATTCTAACAGTAGTTCTTGCCAGCTCTGATAGTTGCAATTATTCCGGTTGCATTATGTCACTGAAAAAACTTTGATTTGACGCTCACGGTAAAATTACTGACACAATTTTAAGTATATTTAAATGGCGTAGTCTTTGACTATTCAACGTTTTAACTTTGCGGCTGATATTGTTAGCACAAGAAAGTGCATTTATGTTCTAAATTCTGTTTATAAAATTGCTATTAAAATCATTCTACGGCTTGGTAGTTACTTTAGACACATCGATCATTCTCTTTATGTCTGTTGGGGTTATTATATAAGGTATTTTATTCCTCCTCCCAGCATGCCTTCGCGGTGTGACGGTAGCACACTCGGCGCGTATTCGAGAGGTCCAGGTTCGAATCCCCGATGAGGGCATTGCTCAATTTCCATGTCTCCTGCATCAAAATAACCTAATGTCTGTACAATTGGACTAACGACTTTATCGAATAAGGTGAAATCACACGAGTTAAGATATTTGACATTTCATTTCTTTCCGTGAAATTCCTTTCTTTGGGTAACCTGAAGGCACGTATGCAGGACTGATCCTAGCGGGGGGGGGGGGGAAGCGAGATGGTACACAGAACATGGACGGCCAAATGTAAGGGCGGCAAAATGATTATCAAACATGTTATAAAGCTCTAAGAAAGGGCGGCCAATTTTAATTTACACGTAGGCGGCCGATGGTCTAGGATCAGAACTGCATGTATGTAGACAATTTAGAGATGCATATTTCTTATTTATAGTTAGAACATACTAGCTTTATTCTTTTAATTAGCTACGTTGAATGTTGAGGAAACAAATTAGAGAAAGAAACCAAATTAAGATATCAAAATAAATAAATAAATAAATAAATTACTGAAACAATATTATCCTAGTGAACAATAAGAGTAATGACCCAAGTTTGTAATCTTACATATCTTTTAACAGATCCTATTCTACAGTATTGTATCGATTTCTGACTTCTTAACTCCTCGTGTATCAAACGCCCCGTTTCTGGATAACTTCCTCCACTTTGTTTTAAAAAATTGGCCGGATGTAATTTTATTTTTTACATGTGTGGGTCTGTCTTGCGAACTTTAACCTCCACTTGAGTACTTGCGCACTGAAGTGTAACAGTTACAATAGCTGATGATGTTAAACTTTTGACAAACATTTGTCCTGAAATATGGCTCATCATTAAGAAATATAAAGGCAAATCTAAAAAAATCACAAGAATTATACCATTTCTAGTAACAGCGATGTCAGCAAGATAATCATAAAAGTATTTTAGGATTCAACACTCCTAAACAGAAAGACAGATGCTGAATCCTAAAACGTTGAACTTGAAAACAAGAGAAATACAATATTTATTACTATTTAGTGTTAAATATATTCGTATCTAATTAACATTTCAGAATGCTGCAAAAACTATTAAGCATTTAATTATTTTCAAATTATTAAGCACTCTAAAGAGATAAGAATATATGACATATTAATATTATTTACAAGAGAACTTCGATAAAATTCAGAGTAAACCTATCGCACACTGTGACCACAGGATAAATCTTTAAATGCACTTTCGTTAATTTCCAAAACTTACACAGAGTTTTAATTCTCATATTATATACAGTGTATACAGAGACAAGAAGAATTTTTGAAGCAAGAATTTCGTTTAAAGTGTATTAGTTCCTGTAACTGACGTATGCACCGGGACAATATACTAACCACAAGAGCTCCATAATGAAAAGAATGTTTTTAATTTTCTACAAGGAGATCAAAACTAGCAATATATATATATATATATATATATATTCACACACATATATGCATATATATATATACATATATATATAGTTGCGTTCTACTGGTTCGTGAATTTGGAGTAACTGACGATAACACTTGATGAAGAATCAAAACTCAATTTATTCGACAGTATTGCACAAGAGAGTTCCAAAGACAAGTTTAGAGTCGTTGAAAAATTACAATAAATACGCTGAAGCAATCATTAACACGGCCTTCAGGCTATCAGGCTAAAACGGTGAAGACAGCTTCACGGCAAAGCACTAAAGTACAGCTCCCAACTCGGTTTTGGTCGCTCTCGAGCTAACCTCTGAACTCAAGACACTACTGAATTCAAGATACTACGATATAGTCAAAGTATATATAGTTTTAACCAACCTTCGACAATATTCTCGGGAAAACCGCTAAAAATGCGTTCTAGAATGTTCTCGCTCCATGTAGAGCATATCGCCAATTTTGTCGCCAAATGGGGATTTCGGGCCAAATTTCGTAACCCGTATGAAGACATTTAAAGGCCCTAAGCACTTTAAAGATTCTTGATGGCCCCTCATACATTTTACGTCTGTTTTTCCCCGTTCCTTCTCTCTCAGTTAAGCTGGTTAGCTCAGTCTTGGTTTAAACTGACAATGAATGCTTTTGTGATGCCCCTTTGCCTTGAGTTTATAAGCACCTTTTAATAGCCCCCTTTCTTTGATGTCCTAAGCACGTGCTTATTTTGCTTAATGGTTTATCCAGTTCTGGTTTTAACGTTCTTTTTGGTTACCTAGATTTTAATTATAAGCTAGATAAACAAGATTTATCACTTATAGAAAAATAAGTAGCTAGTTAATTTTGGTCTGTCTAATACAATTCTATACAAATCTCAAAATTTTCATCTAACGACCGATCACTGGGCCCAGAGTAGTTTCTGCAGGCAAGAGAATTCAAGAATGGCAATTTAAAATAGCCATCGAAAGAAATAAATTTGCTAATTTTAAAAGATCTCATTAAAGAACGAAATGAGGATTTGACAACAAGATACAGGTTACTTAATTGAAATAACCGATAAAAAATATCCATTTTCTCATTTTTGGTAAAAGGGTTGTTCACTAAATACAATAAATATTTAACCCATGCCTGTAATAGCATACAATGTCCTTTAAATGCAACATAAAGAACATTGGCGAAAGGGTGAGAGCCTGGAGACAAGTTTTATAATGTACGTAAGTAGATTAAAATTTTCATTACCTTCTATGAAATAAAACAATGATTTAACCCTGAAGGTCACTGTTGTATTAACAGTTCAAACTCTGCATCGCAGTAAATAAAACTAATCATTTAAATGTAGAATAAGAAAGAATGGAAAATCAACTGCAATTAATCAAGTCGACTTCACGATTTCGAAGAGCAAAAACACCTGGCACTCGGTTAGATGTTAAATCTCCCTCCCCCTCTCAGTCTTCTCATTAAAGGTAGAAATCTTGGCACTATTATTTTTCTTAAAAAAGGGCTTTTCGAAGATAGTTCAAGCACCAACTAAACAATAAACAAAAAATATAATTTATTTTTATGTGCCAGAAAATTATCTTCTCACCTTGCAGGATGAAAAGGTGGGGTTCTTCACCTCACTTTCAGAGCTAAGGAAACATTTTCTTCACAAATAACAAAGTTCCACAATAAATATTTCCTATGTGATCCTTTGTATCTTTGTCACATGTTATACATATATATGTAAAATAAAGTAAATTTAATTTTAAATAATTATCTTGCGCCATTGCTGCAAGAATTAACTTTTACTCTTGCCTACATGGATGACGAAACACGAATTGAATGATTGAAGAGTTAGGTTTGGAGGCAACCTTCCCTTGATAAGTCTGTCTCCCTGCTCAACAACCATTCACTTATGAATTTTTCTAAATAATATTTTAGGATTAAATAATTTTTAGAACTTTATATTTTTCATGAATTTGCTACTTGTACTTAATTTACCTTTAAAATTTGCTTTTTACGAATAGAGAATGTTTGTTAAATTCAAATATATATATATACGTATATATATGAAATCGCAATGTTAGAATAAAATAAAAAAGAAATAAAATACTAGTCTTATGTAAAATAATTTATTTGTATAACCAAGGCACCACAAACCCAAGCGTTGTTAGTTTCTTAAATATTTTATTTTTCTCCATTACAGGTAAAAGGTAAAAGGTATTTTCTTCCCTCCTTTCCGCATGCCATCGTGGTGTAATGGTAGCACAATCGGCGCGTATTCGAGAGGACCAGTTTCAATTCCTAGGGAGAACATTGCTCATTTTTCACGTTTCCTGATTCGAAATAACTTAGTAATTACAGTGGCGCCATGGGGGATGATGATTGTTTACCACTAGGATTTGGCCAGTGGATCCCCTAATCCCCAGTCACCCTTTAAAAGACGGAGTATATAAGGACCTTTCTCCCTCCTTTTCGCATAATCTTGTGGTGAAAAGGTAGCACACTCGACGCGTATTAAAGAGGTCTAAGTTGAATCCCGGGAATAGCATTACTCATTTATCACAACTCCATCATGAAAATAACCTAATGCCTCTATAAAGGTATGTATGTTCGTATTATAATAAAAAACTTTTAGTACGAAAATGCATTCGTATTTTATTATTCAAATCATAAACAGAAAGAATTACCAGTCATGTAAAAATCTCAAGCCAGACATAAAACGTTCACAGAACTCCTGTCCTATCGTTGACACTTATCCTTCACTGTTTGCCCTCTTCAACGTCTTCTTAAACATGGTTAGCACAGAAGGGCTGGTAATCTCAAAACGGCATTTTGCATCGAATCTCTTTAAGTGTCCGAATTACTTTCCAAATTCTTGCCACCAAATACAAGGTAAGCAAAAAAGTTCTTGCCGTTTCTGATATTCTGATAAGACATTGGAAGAGTGAACCACAACATAAAAATAGTCGCCAAATTTTGCGATGAAGTGGTTAGGATGAGAGTACGGATATTGACAAAGAGTGTAAATGCGCCCTACGGACTCTCTATCGTTATGTCTTGTTAACTTTCCTTTTGAACTTTGGCATTTGTACAGTTGTAAATAGCAAACAAGATTGTCAATTGCACCCATTTTAATTATTATTTGTTTATTACTTGCTTTGAATTTTGTAAATAGGCTATTTTAGAAGAATTTCCCTGGGAATCTCTCTACCAATGCCGTGTTTGCTTACTGATCATGTGACAAACGATCACCGCCCCTTTCACCATCACCTCCTGCCCTCTTGGACCTACGGTTCGGACTCAGTCTACTTTCTGTAGCCTTTGTTCAATCACCTGATGACAGCCGGAACAAATAATGCATTTTGCTTAATAATCACGGCAAAAGAGGAACTTGGACTTCAAACATAACTCACACAGCGACTGATTGAAATGGACGCGTCAAAGGCGTTCGTTCGGAGTTGTTTGTTGTATGATTTTTAAAGTGGGTCTGTTAGCAGCAGAATCAAGTCGCCGAATTTGCTAGGCCTTTGGGGATGATGCCGTTAACGAACGAACCGCTAGGCAATAGTTCCAGAAGTTCAGGTCAGGGGATATGTCTCTTAGTGATGCGCAGCGGTCGGCCATAAGCGCTGGACGATGAGGTCCTGAGAGCAGCCATAGAGAGTGACAGTAGCCAATCATGTGGTGAGCTTGATACACACTTCCAGGTATCTGATGAAACGATCAGACTCAATTTGCACTGCATAGGAAAGGCATACAAGTTGAACTTCACTCACAGACCGATGCAAACAAGCATTACGGATAAGGTTGTAGTTCACCTTTATTTTAGAATTAGGGATATATTTGGGTTAATATTGGTGTTTTTATTTTATATATTTATTTGTTTGTAAATATCTTATATATTTATAGATGTAGAAAATTTTATTCTTTCAAATCCGTTAGTTACTCCAATTCATGTTCAGCCCAGCGTGTCGCTGCCGGTTTGTCATTGATTACTTGGCACCGAAATGCATCCATATTTGATCGGGTACTCACCAGTGATGAAAGGTGGGTCCAGTATGACACACCCAGGCGTTCCAGACATTGGTTGTCACCACAGGACCCTGTGCCTCACACTGCGAGAGCTTCTCTCCACCCACGCAAGATCATGCTCTGTATCTGGTGGACTAGTCGCCAAGTGATCCACTATGAGCTCCTGCCAGTGGGCCAAACCAACACGGCAGGCCTGTACTCGCAGCAGTTGGAACGTGTGAATCAGGCACTGATGCATAAAGACTGATGCATTGGTCAATCGTAAGGGTGTACTCCTCTTCCATGACAATGCGAGGCCGCATATGGCTCGGGAACACCATCCAGTGATTGGGCTTGGAGACACTACCCCATCCACATACTCCTCAGACCTTGCGCCAACAGACTCCGAACTCCTAAACAATCATCTTCGTGGGAAATCCTTCAATAACTGGCCAGACCTCGAAAAGGCCCTCACGGACTTCTTTGCGTCCAAGACTCCTGAGTTTTTACCCCGATGGCATTGCACAGCTAACCACTCGCTGACAAAAGGCACTGGATGCCGATGGTCATTATTTTGAGGATTAGCAGTGATTATTATTTGTTTTAAGACTTTTCTTTCTGATTCTTCGTTTTATGACTGATTTGTTTTACGATTAATATTATAAATTAAATAATTATAAAGCATACCAATTATATTTTTTTATAAATTGCATCAATAATAGTCAAGATGCCTGAACTAGACTGAAAAATTTAATATAGTTCACTGGCGTGCGAAAGATTATTCCGAATCAAAATGTGTTAAAGTGTGCTAGAAATATTTTTCGTTAATTAAAGTAATCACGTAAATGTTTGCAGAAATTAATAGTTAAATTTTGAAAAATGCTTAGCATGAAATATATTATAACAACATTACTATGCGTTTGGAACACTGACGTATAAATTGTAAATAAATTAAAATTATTATGCTAAAACTTTATCTAGAAGAAAAGAATTAGATAAACAGTGCTGCAAATTAATATAATCAATGAGGTCTCTTAATAAATGAAAGCTTATTTTTTTAACCAAAAAACTAAAAAATGGGATGCAAAACTTTGTGTAATATACTTGGAAATATCTGAACATATAATTAATTGGAAACGTGCAATTAAATTAATAACAAGCTAATTAAGAGTAATATTAAACTTAATTTCATTCAATCTAAAACAAGCAATCGATCAAGAGCTCCGCATAACTGAAGTTTTATTGCTATTTTACGTAGATTTGAGTGCAAAATAAATATTTTCCCTTGTGAAACAAGTGAATAATAGTGAATATACTGATAATCAACAGGAATTAAAGTACAGTGGTAAAAAATATAACTACTTGTCAGAAGGTACGCAAAGTTACCATAGCTACAGAAATTGAATGATTATATAAAACTTATGAAGTTAAGCGATACAATGTGAAAAGAAAATTCTGGAATAAACACGTTAAGAAAATTAGATGGAGAAATAATCCTTTATTTATTGATATCCATATAAAGTCTATGGTTTTGGAAAAGGTTACATATAATTTGGACCGAGATATCAATCATCGAATCCGAGTTATTTTCTTTCCTTATTTTTTTATTAAAGGGATTTGTATAAAGATATGCTAAGGTGAAATGTTTTGAAAGAATAAATTTAAAAAAATATTTTTGCTTCATCAACTGTAATTTTTACGATACATTTGTACGCAGTAAATAAGTACAAAAAAAGAAACAGCTGGGGGATTTCTGGAATTAGAAAACTTCGGTCAAACTACCATAATGTTTATTGACTTTTCCGCTTGATCATAAGACCTTTTGAAATTAGGTTGAACGATATACATTCATGTCCATAAATTAAGGATAATTCGGAGTCACGCGGAAATCGAACTCTAAAATAAATATATCACCTGTAAAATCACTACACACATCTTCAAGAATCATATGCAAATTTCAGGAAGTAACCAGATAACACCGATGGTACGTCACAATGACAAGAGTGTAAGAGAGTGATATATAAGGAATACAGGCAAAGAAGTAAAATTGTTCGCAGGCGCTTTATAAGCATTTCAGTGCAATAACCGAATAGTTACGACACAAAGGACGCATTTGGATGATTTTTTACGTGGTAGAATTATCCGCCGTCTAGAATGTGGGCGTATCCAACTGGAAGTATGAGACGAACTTGGAATTGCCGAGAGTGTCATCTCCAGGCTTCGACAACGATTCCAAGATGATGGTAATGTGAGTAGACGTTACAGCACAGGTCGCCCCAGAGTTACAACGCCGAATGAGGACCAGTATTTCGCAGTTACCGCCAAAAGAAACAGGCGGAGCACAGCCTCAGACCTGTCTCGTCAGCTCTCTGCAGCCATTGGTACGACAATTTCAAGGAAAACCGTGTACAGACGCTTAGGACAGATTGGTCGACATGCTCGTAGGCCTGTCAGATGCGTTCCATTTACTGCAACTCACTGTCGCCTGCGGTTAGCCTGGAATAGAGAGCATGCATTGTGGACACCGCAACAGTGGCTTGTGTGATGTTTTCCGACGAGTCCAGGTTTAGCTTGCAATCTGATTCTTGCCGGACTTTCATATGGAGAGCTCCAGGTACCCGTTACCACCAAGAAAACATCATTGAACGACACCGTTACGGTGGTGCAGGAGTGCTCGTTTGGGGTGGAATTATTCTGGGTTCCAGAACTGACCTGCATGTTCAAATTGGAACCATGACAAGCCAAATCTAGCAGGACGTCATTCTGGAACAACATGTACGTTCGGGGCGCCATGGGCGCACAATTTGTGTTTTCAATTTGTGTTTTCAATTTTCAAATTTACCATTTTAGGTTGTAAGGTTTTTTTTAGGTTGTAGGATGACAACGCCCGTCCTCAACGTGCAAACATCGTAAGCGAATGCCTTCAGTCGGAGGATATCACCCGTATGGACTGGCCAGCATTCTCACCGGACTTGAATCCAGTAGAGCACGTGTGGGACATGCTTGGCCGACGAGTTGCAGCTCGTCAACCTCCTCCTACATGTCTACCGGAACTTCGGAGAGCATTGCTTTTTGAGGGGTGTAATATCCCCCAAGATCAGATCGATAATTTGATACTCAGCATGCCTAGGCGTTGTACGGACTGTACTGCATCGTCTGGGAGACATACAATGTATTAACAATCATACCAAACATGTAATATTGGTTTTTTGTAAATAGGTTTTTTTTTTGTACCTTGCTCCAGGGAGAAAAAATCGCTATTTTTTTTTAATAATATCAAACATATAGCACCTTTTTTTTTTGCTCTTTACCTTTTGTTTAATAAATAAGCTTTACAAATAAGTCAAATTTGTTTTGCTTCTAACTCTGCCTTTGCTTGATTTTGCATTATCCTTAATTTATGGACATGTGTGTATTAAGGAAAACAGAAAATACAGCAGAGACAAGAACAAAAGTGGGCTGAATTAGAGGTTTACATGTTTGGTGAACAAGTTATCTGTATGCCATTATGAAATATTAGGAATGTAGCATAAAAACATCAGTGAAGATTGCGATGGCAATCTAAATCATTGTAATCTAAATGTATAACATTATCAGTATCTGCTATTAATTTCAATAGTTTGATACAATATTATAAATTACAACAGTTAGAAATATTATTAGCGTAATTTAGCAACCATCTTTGTTAACAAATAATTTCAAATAATTAATTTTACAAATAATCCATACTGAAACCAAGTTGGAAAATGTGCTGCGTGCTGAATATTAAGCTTTACCAAGGTGTTAGAAACATCTTCTGTTAACTAGAGTTATGATGCAAAAATTTGAAAAAATTATCTATTAAAAATTAGCATTTAAATATCAATTGGCATAAATACAATACAAAATATATAAACTCTACATACATGAAAACTTTAATACAGTGCAACGATATGTGAAAAAGGAATGGATTAAAAGGAAATTGAAAATCCGAAGACATGAATATAAGAGAGTTTAATTTTTTTATTAATTATGAAAATTCGGCAGACTCTCATAATTATCAATTTATTAATTAAATGTGCATTAGAAATTAAATATATGCCAAAGTACATCAAGTAGAGTAACTGGGAAACAGAATAAATATTTAAACTTTTCTAGTATTCAAATATGGAATTTGTAAGAAAGTTAATTAACCTTAAAATAACTTCAATGACTAAAAATGGAAAGCTTAATATGGCAATATATTGCAATAATATTAGTGTGAATTTAGAAACATTTAAGAAATCCAATTTTTAGATTTAATAAAGAGAATTGTTTAAATTAAATTAGAACTGTTTACCTTGTAAGGTTCCTCACTTTGGAATTTTAAGTTAATGTTGGAAGTGAGGAACCTAGGAACTGATAAGCGAATAATCGCTAGAGTTCGAAGACAGGAAACAACAAGAGAGAAGGGTAAATAACCCTTTATTATTTCTATAAGATTTAACAAAACTCCGCCTGGGAGTGAACAAATAAAGTCCGCACTTTGGACTTGAACTTAAAAGACTAAGAATTAAACTAAAACTAAGATTAACTAACTAAGTATAGCCAAAGCTATCAAGGTTCAATGAGAGTTGGCCCCTTAACTTATTTTACTACGAAGCTTAGCAAGGGCCTGAGTACGGCCGAGCGTAAAACAGCTTTGAGAGAGAGAGCGGCCAAAAAGGCAGACGCGCGTAGTTCAGAAACTCTGTTTCTCTCTCTGTCTCAGTAAGTAACTTCGTGGTGTAAATACCGCTCCTTCTCATTAAATATTCAGCAAATTCCAAAACTACGTTCTGGCCGAAAGTAGTAAGTTGAAGTTAAGAATTTGACAGGAAAGGAACTTTAACTTAAAATTTAACTGTTAATAAAATTAACATAATCCTTACAACCTAAAATGGTAAATTTGAAAATTAAAACCGTTCTGTTATCTAAGAAGATTTGTTAATATTTTATCTAGACAAGAGACTTATTTAAGGTGCGCTACAAACCCGATATTTGATAGGTTGATTATGTATCAGTTTTGTCTATGTCATTAATCTATCAATTTTATTATTCAAATATATAATCAATGATATATATATAGCACCCAGTCTTCTTGGGAATTTAAGTTCTTAGAAAGAGGGGAAAGAAAAAAGTCACGCAATTCGTCTATTAGATAAGAGGGGGGGCGTAGGGATCTTCGATCAAATTTCCCGCAATTCGTACCTTACCCTATTGAAGTACTGATATATCTGTACTGAACACTGCAAAGTATGCTGCCATTTTAGCATACTGAAATATATAAAGCAATTCCAATCCGGCCTGAATAAGCCAGAGTAACCGTTTTCTGGAAAATACATTGATTGCCAAATTTTGTAAACTGTTGAACTTAGTTTTTCCGCATTCACATATTCTGTTGAAAGTATCATATTTCTAAGCTATGTAAAGTTCTTCATTATACCAACGTAGAGCTTTTCTCTGTATTAACGTAATGGTTAAAATTTTGTTAATATGAAAAAAAAAAATCTGAAAGCTTTCAAATTTTACATTACGCTCAAAGGAGCGTTTTTTAACGTTTTGAGTGCAACCTTTATTTATTAAATAATATGTTCTTCGCAGTTAAACCATAAAATTCGGTTCAAAAGCAATATCGCAAAGTAATTTAAAAAGAGCATATCTTCAGAATTTCCGATACACAGTCTCGCGCGCTGGAGGTTTTTTTTTTGGGGGGGGGTGTACAGTGTTGTCATTGCTCGCTTTGAAATTTAGCGATTACTTAATCAAAAACATAAATGGTTTACAAAATATGAAATAGATAATACAACAAATTGCAAATTTGGACTTCCAGATGTCCATACGCGGGTGGAGACGTACGTTATTCAAACTTGGATGGCTCTAGGTAGCGTTGTTTTATTGCAATGCGAGATACATACATATATTTATGCTGATTTTTCATTATTTAATTTCTTTAAATATAATACAAGGATCTAATATTTGATGACCAACAATTTAAAAAGTGATTCGCCGCTTATAGTGAATAAACGCAAAATGCCAAAACGAAATTAATAGCATTTTGAGCTTTTTTTTTAAAAAAAAATAAATAAATAAAAATAAAAAAATATAATAAATAAATAAATAAATAAATAAATAAATAAACCCGCATATTTCATATAATCTGAAAAAACTGAAAAGCATTGTTTTTCGAAACAAATATTCACTTTAGAACGCGAGATGGTATTTCATTTTATGCGTATCAAAGAGTTCAACGTAGTCGGCTACCTTCAAAGCGAGAAGCGGCAAGAACTTCAAATAAGCGAGACCTAACAAAGCTCCCTGCAGTTTTGAGCACCTGAAGTTGGTTACTGGAGATCAAAGATCTTAATCCAGATCGGACGTCAACAACCTTGGGTCGTCGGAGCAACATTTCACGGACAGCAAGTGGTAATCGCTTTCTTCTTTTCGGGAATCACAATGCCGAAAGGAAGTAAGAAAGTTTTAATAAAATAAAAACAAAATGCCCGCTAGGACAGTAGCCCTGAGCAAAGTTCCGAACTATCCCAAGGTCACTTCCGTAAATACCCCGAGGAAGATTATAGTTTTACCTTTTCTATTAACCGCCCACATTTAGTTGGCCACATACTGATCTATGTGAATCATTATTTGAAATCGACTGGATAGTCATTATTCTGAGTTTGCGTGTGTTGTAATAGGCCATTCATCGATAGAAGTGAGAACACGCAGCATTTTGGACTTTTTAAAAAAATTACAGCTAGGGGAATTTCTGAACATTACGATTCTTTCATATTGCGAACATGCCTACTTTGCAAAAGTTTTTTTGACCGTTTTTACAAAGGATTTACATTCTTACTCTCCGCCCGTTTGCTAACCCAAAAGAATTCTCAAAAACAATTTTCAAGTCTAAAAAAATTGGTAAGCGAAAGAGCGTTCGCCATTTATTCTATGTAGTTTCGAAGAACCGAACGGCTGATTTCGAAAGGCATCATAATTTAGAATAAACTTTCAAGATGTTCTGGTTTTGGTTTTCTTTAGTTTGGTTGATTATAGCAAAGCACACTAGTGTAAAGGGGGATGCCTTTGTGGAGGCTTTTCAAAGGAAACTGGTTCGTACACACGTTACACACGGGGAAAAAACACGAAAACGCCCATGCAGCCAGCCCATTCGTTTGGAATCGAACTGAGGCCGGAACTAGCAGTGCTAGATGATTTTCCCACTGGGCCGCTGTGGGCATCAAGATGTTCTGAGCAGCAAAGAAAAAAAAATAAGGGCTTAATTTCTGAAATCAGCAAGTTTGGAATCCCTAATGGAAGGCTAAAAGATGCGTAAACTAAAATAACAATGATAATAATAAAAAAATCAGAAAGCTTTCAGATTTTATATTACGCCCAAAGGGACATTTTTTTAACGTTTTGTGTGTTACCTTTATTAATTAAATAACATGTTCTTCGCACTTAAACCATAAAATTCAGATCAACAGCAATATCTCAAAATAATATTTAAAAAAGCATATCTTTAGAATTTCCGATACACAGTCTCGCACGCTCGAGACAAATCCGCCCCCCGTACAGTGTTGCCATTGCTCGCTTTGAAATCGTTGAGTTTGTTCGCTAAAGTTTTACAAAACATGAAATAGATAATAAAACAAATTTCAAATCCCAAATTTGTACTTCCAGATGCCTATATTCGAGTGGAGGACTACGGTTATTCAAAATTGAATGTCTTGTTTGAAAACAGTTTGTTTTTCACCTATACATTCATGCAGATTCTTAGTTATTTAATTTCGTTAAATATAATGTAACGCTCTAATATTTGGTGGCAACCATTTGAAAAGTGAAATGGTGAAATGCCGTTTATAGTGAACAAACGCAAAATGCCAAAACGAAATTAATGGCCCTTCTGGACAAATTTCTTCTTTGAGCTAATAAATAATAAAGTAAAATAAGAGGAAATAATAAATAAAATATTAAAAATGAAGTCAAATTAATGAGACATTCATAAATAATAAAATGAAGTATATGAATTATTAAGACACAATAACACGCCGAATAAATACTAATTCAGAAGTCAAACAAGAAAAATCAGCGTTATATTTACAAAATTTTCACAGGACTAGTTTCGATGTTACCACCATCCTCAGCTGCAAATAAACAAGTCATTTACGGTTTTGCAGCTGAGGATGGTTGTTCGGTAAAACCATCGAAACTACTCCTGTGAAAATTTTGTAAATATAACGCTGATTTTTGTTGTTTGACTTCTGAATTAGAAGTATATGAAGTCAATGAAGTAAAATTAAATGAAATAATAAAACAAATGAAAGGTGAATAACTTAAAACGAACTGAACTGAGAGCTGAAGAGTAACTGAACTGAGAGCACAAAGAAGGTAAGCATTATGAACTGAATACTTTGCGGTCAGATAAAATGGCATCTCCATTATGGCTCCTAAAATATTTGAAACTTTTCTAACCAAATCACTACCTGCTTTACCCAAGCAGTGAAACAAATCTGAATATCCAATTTTACATACATGCAATGCTTAAGATCATTTAAATGTTTAGAACAGAACAGTTGTATTAAATAACAGTTTTGCAGATCATATTATTAGCACTGTATATTTAACGGAAAAGTTGTGGTTTAGAATATTCCTACTTTGCTATCTATTTTCAAGGTAAAGCACAGTCAGGAATTTATCAAATACAGAGGCTGTTCGCACATTTTTAGACGACTTAGCTTCGCTCTAAAAAAAATCGCCTGCTTGGAAAAAAAATTTTAACCGAAACTATTTTTGAAAGTGTAAGCTATCGTCTGCTATCTGATAACTTTGCTGTCATGCAAAAAAGCGCTTTTAAAGAAGCAGTGGACAGAAGGCTATGTTTATGCTCAATCTGAAGAAAATTATTCATATTTAGATTTATTAAAATATACTCCGAAAGCCATGATTTTTCGGATCTAAAGCAAAGATAGATAATAATGTGAATAAGAAAGAGGGAAAAAAGCGCCAAAGTTTAGCTTCTAGGAGAAAAATGTTTCGTACATATCCAACGAAAAAACGGATCGTTACGAATGTTGTAAAAGTAAGAATTTCAACGTTAAAAGAAAATCTTCGTAGCCAAAGGAGAGTTGCATAACCATTAAAATGCTCTATGTCAACTGTAAACAAAGTGATTAATGCTGATTTGAAACTTAAAAAGGTGAAAAAACGTAATGCGCATTGTCTTTCTCCACGACATATCGCCGAAAGCAGAACGCGCTGCAGAATTCTCTACGAGAGACAATTATTCTGACAAAAATGGAAAACTGTTATCACAATAGATGAACCTTGGGCATATTTAAATGACCGCAATGAAAAGAGATCCATTTATTATCATCAAAGAGACGAAAAAATCTTAGAACATGAGTAAAAATCCTTTCCTTATTTCAATATAATGAATATTGAATCTTGTAGGAAGAATAAAGCTAATTTTTCAGAATAAACAAAATACCTTTATTTAAATTTTAAAACAGAACCAAAAAAAATAAATACTGCAGCTCTAAACTATCAAAATTTTAAACTCTTAATTACTGCAGTTAAAACTCTTACAACTATTCAAAAATTAAAAACATTCAACTCTCTAAACAAAAATATATATAAAAATCTTTCGAATCCTCTTCTTGTTGCCACACCGTAAAATGCAAGTTCTTGTCCTATTATTTATATTTCACGTTCTCTTTAAGTCACGATCTTCACAAGTCATGATCTTTACAACTCACGATCTTTACAAGTCCCCCCACAAGAAGCACATTCGTCACCGTAGAGACAATGTTGCTCAGAGTTCATTGAGAGAGAAAGAGTTAACAGCTAACCTTGACAAAGCATCAGCATTCCCATGTGAACTCCCTTTGCGGTATGTCACAGTCATGCTATACCGTTGTAACGCTAAGGCCCAACGAGACAGTTTAGCACCATGAGGGGCGCTTTGGGTCAAGTAGGTGAGGGGATTGTGATCAGACACAATCTGCACTTTGGCACCGAAAATCCATGTGTCAAATTTTTTCAAGGCTGCGATGACACATACTGCTTCTCGTTCGAAGGTTGACCATCGTTGTTGACAGGGCGTTAGTTTCTTGCTGAAAAATGCTATGGGCATTTCTTTTGTAAATGGTTTATCTTCATTATCATTCTCACCTATGGTAGGCAATTCTAGTAGCTGTTGTTCCTTATCATCTTTCTTCTCTTCTATCTTTCCAATGGCTTTGTCGAGTAGCTCATACCATTCATCAATTGTTTCAGCTTTATCAATTTCTTCAAATATGGGATTTCTGTGCTTGGTGAAAGTCCTATAAACTAAAAAAAAATCTCAGCAATTTTTTTTCTTCTTCTTTTTCTAATAATTCTTCATCAACATGATGTAGATTGTCTACCTCGGACTCGGGCTCTTCTATTAATTCAGCAATTCCTTCCGTTTCTTTCTCGTCTTCCAGTTCTTCGATGTCATCCGAATAACTTTCGGTTCAATCTTCCATGTTTTCACCCTTGAACTTGAAAGGTTTCTGTGGTTTTCAGTTTCATTGTGGATGACATTTTCCTTTTCAGTTATAATTTCTTCCTTCTGTGCTTCCTGTTCAACAATTTCATCTTCTATCATTTCTGTTTTCTCTATTTCTGTAAAGGGCAGTTCTTTACAACTTTCACAGAATTTTTTAACATCTTGCTTAATAGTAGGCCAAAAGAATGAGTACTTGATTCGTTGAATTGTCTTTTTCTCACCGAGATGGCCGACAAGAGGGATTTCGTGTGCCATTCTTAGGACTTCCTTTCTTTTTTCTAAAAGTAACACAACTTGCTTAATGATTTCACCACAGATATATTCGGAAGGAAGTAATATGCCATCATCGAAAGTATATGAATTTTGATTTTTATTTGCCCATTCAAAGCATTTTTTTAGAGTTTCGTCTTGTTCTTGATGTGTCTTGAATTCTATTCTTACCCTGTTCGTTGTTTTCAGAGACTCTATGTTTTCTTGGGAAATCTGATGAACAACAGCCAAATTTGTAGTATTGTCTTCAACTGGTGAGGGTTTATCATCTGTCTCTTTGTACTCTAAGGGGGATGCATCCCAATGACGATCACAGTTCCACAGTTCGATATTTCCACAGAGTGTTTCATAAGCTGAAGAACTCAATAGCAAGTCGGTAACTAGCTTTTTTGAAACAGCACACGTAATGGACACTCTACCGTGAAAATCATCGTCAATTTTCATCTGGAAAATCTTTAGTGGAGTAATTTCGTTTTCACCAAAAGCAGAAGATATCTCTATTTTACTTTCTCCTTCGCAAGGTATGTTGTCAACCAATTTCTCACGGACTACTGAAATTTGTGCTCCCGTGTCTACGATTCCATTTAGAATAATATCTCCACATTTAACTTTGACCAGTTTTAATTCATCTATGTTTCTAGATACGTCCACTGATTTTGAGACAGGAATAGAGATCTTGGCAGTTAGCACTTCTGGTTTTTCTTTTTCTGCTAGGGGTGCTTGTGTTTGTATTAAGTTGTTTTGTGCTGTTGCAGAAGCACTTCTTGGTATCCGATTTTTGGTACATAACTTAGATGTATGACCTTCTTTTCCACAATTATAGCAAGTTAATTTGAAATTAGTCTTTTGTGGTTCGTCACTCTTACGGGATGGGTACACTCTTGGCGTGTTTTCAGCGTACAGCGATTTATTTCTGAAAGCTCTTTCTGGAAGTGGAGAACGAGGTTGCCATTTTTTATTAGTTCTGTCTGCTGATGGATTACCACCATTCTGTTTTGAGATATTATGAACACTGTCATATTCGTCAAGTTTATCAGCTAATTTGGTTGGAGAAACGAATTTCGCCCAGTCGTCAAGAAGATGGTCTCTTACTTCATAGGGTACTCTTTTCTTAATTTGGTCAGTAATAATCAAGTCTTTTAACGCGGCAAAATTTGTGATTTCAAGACCATTGATCCATTCTTCAAAATAACTTGTAATTTCGTAGCAAAAATCTCTCCATGATTTTTCAGCGCTCTTTTGGTGCATCACAAATTTTTTTCTAAAGCTTTCAGGATTTAATTTAAATCTCTTCAATAAAATGGCCTTAATGTACTCATAATCTTCAAAATTTTCTTCAGATTTCCTACCAATTAATTGAATGATTTCAGATGGCATTAAAGTCAATAAACATGAAACCCAATCTTTAGGATCAATCTTTGTCCTTTTAGCTTGTCTTTCAAATAAGGATAAATAAATCACAATATCATCGTGTCTTAAATTGAATTTGGGAATAAGCTTAATTAAATCAAAATTATGATGTCCATTTTCATTTGTTGGTGGAGTTTGTGTTAGTCGAACACGAGATTCAATTTCGAGTTTCCTCAATTCAAATTCCATTTGCTCTCTTTTCTGCTGTGCTTCTAATTCTTCTTTCCTTCGTCTTTCCTCAATCTCTTCTTTTTCCTTTCTTCGGTGTTCCTCAATCTCTTCTTTTCTTTTCCTCTCTTCAATAATCGTTAAAAACACTTCTTTAGCAAATGCTTCATCATATGTATCACTTTGAATTATTTCATTTTTTATCGCCACGATTTTCATACTTGGATCTACTTGAATTTCTAATTCAGCAGCTAAAGCCAGCAAATCCTCTTTTTTCCCACGTCCCATAAAAGCCATGTCTCGATTTTATTCAGCCAATAGACTCTTAGTTTTATGAAAAGCTATTTTTTTTCTTTTCTTTTTCTATTTAAATATAATTCACAATGAATTTAATTTTATTCGACACGAAAATCAATCAGTAGAATCAATACTTAATGTGTTGTTCACCTACTCTGGCGAGTCAAACGAAATTACATTTGAACACTGGCGTATTCATTACTTTGAAAATTACATTTGAACACTGGCGTATTCATTACTTTGAAAATTACATTTGAACACTGGCGTATTCATTACTTTGAAAATTACATTTGAACACTGGCGTATTCATTACTTTGAAAATTACATTTGAACACTGGCGTATTCATTACTTTGAAAATTACATTTGAACACTGGCGTATTCATTACTTTGAAAATTACATTTGAACACTGGCGTATTCATTACTTTGAAAATTACATTTGAACACTGGCGTATTCATTACTTTGATAAGTAAATAAACTAAGATTCCATGACGGAAACAATAATTAAGTTTTCATAATCTTAATTAACTATTTTACGTTTCCAAGGTAAATTGATCTCTCACCTGAGTTATTTTGGTTCGTAATTATATGCGGGGAAACTCCGATCCTACCGGCTGCGCCAGTAAAAATCCTTTCCTTATTTCAATATAATGAATATTGAATCTTGTAGGAAGAATAAAGCTAATTTTTCAGAATAAACAAAATACCTTTATTTAAATTTTAAAACAGAACCAAAAAAAATAAATACTGCAGCTCTAAACTATCAAAATTTTAAACTCTTAATTACTGCAGTTAAAACTCTTACAACTATTCAAAAATTAAAAACATTCAACTCTCTAAACAAAAATATATATAAAAATCTTTCGAATCCTCTTCTTGTTGCCACACCGTAAAATGCAAGTTCTTGTCCTATTATTTATATTTCACGTTCTCTTTAAGTCACGATCTTCACAAGTCATGATCTTTACAACTCACGATCTTTACAACATGGTTCAAAGAGTCTAAAGAAAGTTTTTCAAAAGTATTTATGATTTTTGTTCGTTTTTGATATATAACGACAAATAAAAATTAAAGAAAGTGCAGAAAGCTGTTAACTCCACATATTATCGGAAACTTATTTTAGACCCAGTTTTCAAATATGAAATACCCACAGTGCCATTAATCAGTAGAACTGCATCGAGACAAAGCAAGCAGCCGCACGTCAAAATCCACTGTTCATTTCCTGGAAAAATGGAACTTGTATTACGGCCATATCCTTCACTCATATCCCTACTATATCTCCTGTTGTATCATCCACGGATTTTTGCGCTTTTGGACTTTCAAAAAACGGATTGTCCAGACACCTATAACGCTTTCTATACTTTGGAAAGCTGTTCAAAAGGAATGGGATAAAATATCTTTTCCGATATTACAAAAGGCTTTATTCTCTTGGAAATTACGCTGTGAAAAGACACTGAAGAATAAGGGTCATCAAACAGAACATTTAAAACGCAGTGATTTTAGATAAAATATTTCTGTTACACGTGGCAAGGATACGTTGAAAACCACTGCTCTGGATACACACGTTGAATTGAACAGTGTAATTCCTAGTGAGGCCTTTGTATTTTTACAAGTCGAACACGTCCATTCCTATCCAGGAATAAGTTCTGTTATTCTTCCCAGTGGCCACTTGATTTTTTTTACTGTAGTCTCATCCAATTAGAACTATATCTCCAAAGGCTATTTTGGCTCACTAGCGGCCGAGCGGTAAAGTCGCTGAACACTGGTATTTCGGTCCGATTTTCAAATCCTGCTGGCTGCATGGGCATTTTCGTTGTTTTCCCCATGTGTAACATGTATACGAGCCAGTTTTACTTAGAAAGACCTCCACGAAGGCATCCCTCCCCTTAGGCAGATAGCCCTAGGGGCTTTGCCGTAATTAAATAACCTAACCTAACCTAACCAAACCAACGGCTATTTTAGGAGCATCTTTACGTTTTGATCTTTGAGAGAGAAGCCTAATAACTCACTTCTGAATTGATTTCTCACATCTTCGAAATGAAAGTGATATAGGAACTATTTGTTAATCTGGCAGATTGGTAGGTTAAAAGTCGAGAATTCATTAACACTTCGCAGTCACAAAGAACAGTCACCATTTCTTCATAAGTAATTCTGCTTGATCTAAGGCCCTTTTCAATGGGTCCTTGAGCACTCAAATCAACCGCTCGCACCAGCCTCTCCACTAATCGTGTAATTCGTGGCTGTTATGAAGCTCTTAAGGTGCGAATTTTATGAGTAAAAGGAATAAACGACACGAAAGTTAAACTTCACATAGTTTAAGTTTGATTATGAGTACGGAGCTATTTTTTTTTTTTTTTTCAGAGGCTCTCAACTGTCGGCCATTTAAGTTGTTATGCCAAATACAGGTACAGATAGAAGTGAGCGGACACCAGAAATTCAATATTTGTCGTATAGAGATAGTTCCACTTTACTAACTGTGCAGTTTCGCGCCTATTTTGAGTGAGAGCATCCCGGGGAGGGCAGTTCGAGGGTCTCCATTTCATCTTGCCCTATCATCAACCTCTCGGCTCACCGTTTACTTTCGTGTATATTATCTTTCGGCTCATCACGTATTTTGAATGCCCTGTGTGACGCCATCTTTTTAACAAGCACAACGCTCGACGCATGTTGCCCGTGCTGCCCTAACTTTTCTCGACGCCAAAGGTGTTCAACTATTAACCTGGTCAGCTCATTTTCCAGATCTCTTAACCATTGAGAACATCTGATCATGGATTGTCAAGAGAATTAGAACTCAACAGCCACTTCGATTGATGAATTCTAGCATTGAATTGAGGCTGCATGGAATGAAGTACCTTTATCCATCATTCAAACTCAGTTCGACACTCTGCCCAGCTGGATTACTGCCGTTGTTGTTGCCAGAGGTGACAGCTCTGTGTACAGAATTCTACACGGCGTGTACCCCAAACCTCCTGCAAATTTAATCATGTCTTCCTTCTGTTATACTCTAAATAATATTATGTTTTGTGCTTTCCTTCCTGGTGTAGTAATTTTAGTGACCAACAGTGCAGAATTATAAGGTATTTCTCCCGCCTTCTTAGCATGCCTTCGTGGTGTAATGGCCGGCACACTGGCCGTGTATTCGAAAGGTCCGAGTCCTGGCGAAGGCATTGCTCATTTTTCATGTCTTCTGCTTCGAAATAACCTAATGTATCTATAGAATGACTTTTATGTTTAGCGATGAAACTCGCTGTCTGGCCTTCCATTGGCAGACTACATATAGCGTGACCGTAAGGTTGAATCTGCTGCTGTTTGTAACTGAACGTATTGTGCAGTCATGGTTTGCAGGTGCCATTAGCATCAATAACCAGAAATAATTATAAATTAGCAACACATCAGTAATATGAAAAGCCTTAAGTATGACTACGTGTGATACATGTTTAAAACAGATATAGTGAGAAAGGGAGAATCTTTCAATATTAGATAATTCAGAGTTTTGAAGGAAATTAATGTTATACATTAATTTTTAACACATCTTTTTTTATTTAACTGTCTAAATTTGATTAATTTACGTTACACGCAGTAGTGAAAAAGCACATCATAGCATGTGATTAATTTTGTATTAAACAATTTTGGAAGACTATTTTACTTGAAAGTTTTGCATATCTTTCGACTATATTAAGTAAAACTCATTTTTAGAAAAACATGAAGAATGAATTATTTGATAAAATATTGTGAATAATTAAAACATTCCTTCTAAAAATTCTTCTGTTTTAAAGCTTATATCAGTCAAGTACTCCTAAGATTACGTGTTTGGTTCCAGGCAACAACACAGTGTATCTTCAAATATCTTTTGCTCCTGGACTGCCAATGTATTTTTATGCTATGACGAATAAATTCTTCTGAAGCTCTACAGAGAGAAAATGTTTCTCTTGTCTCGTTGAATTCCCTGGCTTTTTGTGTATTTTTATGTTTGAAAAATAGAAATATTTCTGTAGTTTTCTTATGTTCTTTTAACCTCTTTTTTGTTCTTATACTGTGCTATACCTGCAAGATTGAATTGCCGCTTTTTTCTACCCAAAACAGAAATATGTGCTTCACCATGTTTTTCGGTTCTTTGTTTCTGATAAGCTCTGGAGAAACCAGAGGATTATTAGCGCCTCGCGGAACAAAAGAAGACATACATGATACTGAAAGATAGTTCCGAAAAATTTTCGTATCAATAAAAACGTGACCATGTTTTCGGAACATCGTCTCAGACACAGCTGTCGATCGTGATGATGTACAAAAGAAGGAGATGCTCCAATGATTATGACTGCCTCATCTGGAAACGCTCCTGTGGACTTTTTTTACTAACGAGATTACGCGCACAATGAAGTCGTGAGATTATTTGCTTAGATTTGCAAAATAGACATCGTCACAAAACATCTCTGTATCATCAATACATATTTTGAATAATGTAACAATTATTTATTATACTAGTCGACTTATTTTTTTAGGTATAAAACAAAGGCATTATTGTTCAGAAAAACGTTGGCTAAAATACTCATGAATTGCCAGTTACAGAACATAAATTACTCAGGGCTAACAAATCGCAGGATTAATCGCACACTCTTATCACAACAAAACAATGCTGTGCTATAATGTAGTTTTTAACAAGAGCTATCTTAAAGTACAAGGAAACTACTCTTAACGCGATTAAGTAACTATTAATTAATTCCCGAAGAGAGAATTTTTCGATCTGCGTTAATTGATACAGTTAAATTGATAAAGTAAACAACTGGATCAATTGTTTGCTTTATTACTGAACAGTTGATTACTTTATTACGCATACAGTTAAATTAATAAAGTTATAAGGTATTTCTCCCGCCTTCTTAGTCTGTCTTCGTGGTGTTGTAGTCTGTACGCTGGGCGCATATTCCAGAGGGCCGTAGTTCGATTCCAGGAGAAGGCGTTGCTCATTTTTAATCTCTCCTGCTTCTTATTAACCTAATGTCCCTACACTGGCGCCCGAACTAAAAAGAGTAGTGGATGGTGATTCTCCATACCCAGGATTTGGCGATAGGGTCTTCTAAACTCCATTCGCTCTTTAAAAGAGGGAGTATATAAGGTATTTCTCCCGCCTTCTTAGTGTGCCTTCGTGGTGTAGCAGTCTGCACGCTGGGCGCGTATGCAGAGGTTCGTGGCTCCGGCGAAGGCGTTGCTCATTTTTCACGTCTCCTACTTCCTATTAACCTAATGTCTCTACAAAGTAAATAATTGGAACAATTAAATTTTTCCTATCAGTTTTAGCACAATTTAGAGAGAAACGTATATACAGGGTGATTCAAAAACATCTGGTAAGAAAAATGTAAAGGCAGATAGAGAGACTGTAATAAGTAGATTTTGTAGAGAAACATGTGTGCGGAAATGATGCGTTGAAGTGTAGAGCACGCTGTTAAGTGGTAGGTAAAACCGTTCTGTTGCCGTAAATTGCCATTTCCCGTGAGAATTTCGAGTATGCATTGCTACACCAATGCAGAGCTCGTCAACAATCATTTTGTGTACGGGGCTGCTCAAAGGGCATACTCGGGAATCGTTCTCTGCAACGTGTGAGCAACTGCTATTTCAGACGCAGCCCTATAGATAAAAAACATACTGGTGAGCTGCGAGTTCATGCAGAGATGCATACCGCTCGGAATTAGCACAGAGAATGACGATTTACGCCAGGAGCACGCTTTTACTTACCGCTTAACAATGCCCTATATCACCACAACGTGCCATTTCCGCGCACACACATTCTATTACAATATCTGCTACATAATTATTTTGTCCCCTCTATATTTTTGCCAAATATTTTTCAAGCCCCCTGTGTAAAATATTTAAGAATATAAAATGATGAATGTTAATAAGTTTCAATAGCTTAAATAGTTGTTTATATCTATAACAATTAGATTAAGCACTTTTAAAAAAAAATATTAAAAAAATGTTTGAACAATGATCGACTTTTTATGTCAGGACTTTACCAAAACTTCGCCGGACTTGCATATTTCATAAATCTTCAAAACCTGAAGCGAATGAAACATGCTTAGCATGCTCCGTGTGATAGAAAACTTATTCAGATACTTGTATTTAACGTTACAGTCTCTTGTCTAGTTTCATGTTTAAAAAAATAAAGACCTAGAAATTACATGAAAGTGTTTTTTTTTTTTTTTTTTTTTTTTTTTTTTTTTTTTTTTTTTTTTAAGCTCTTAAACGAGAAGAAGATTTCGCATTACCTTTAGAGTCCAGTTCAGAGTTGCCTCACACTTTTATGAAAATTACAGGAGAAAACGTCGAGAGAGAGAAACGAATTTTACCTTTTTATTAAATTTAATACGACGTTTAACAAAGTTGGCTATTAAAATACATTAATTACTGAAACTAAACTATTGCTCAAAACAAGTAATATTTCCTTTTAATCCCGAGTATTAACCATCTACATGGTATTTCTCTTCTATGCATTAGCTATCCATCATCAAATCTCTTTCTATCTAGTTACAAATATTTAAATCTAGCGACAAGAAATATCACGTAACCTTAATAAATAAATAAATAAACATTTTATTAACTGATTAATATCTGGCTTAATACCGTGCTAACTGATAACTATGCAAATCGAATTCAAGATAAGCGGGGTCTTCCTGCAGCTTTAAATTAAGTTTAACTTACTAAGTTTGTTTTTTGTGGATAAAATAATATAGTAAATTTATAATGAATTAGATATATCAATTTACTAGCTTCAGCAAACTGAAATTCTTAACTAATTTTTTATTTGGTTAGATTTATTTCAACTATTGGGTATTTCTTCCTCCTTCTTAGCATGCCTTCGTGGTGTAGTGGGCAGCACACTCGGCGCGTATTCGAGAGGTCTGTAGTTCGAGTCTCGGCAAGGGCATTCCACATTTTTCCCGTCTTCCCGGCATCAAAAATCCTAATGTCTCTTCACAATAAACAACGATTTACGAAGATTAACTGTGTAAACTTTGAAAACTACTCTGTAAAGTCATTAGGTTATTTTGAAAGAGGTGACGTGAAAAGTGTGCAGTGCCCTCGCCGGGACTTGAACCCTGGACCTCACGAATAC
The DNA here is from genome assembly GCF_044657685.1 of Stegodyphus dumicola. Taxonomy (NCBI): domain Eukaryota; kingdom Metazoa; phylum Arthropoda; class Arachnida; order Araneae; family Eresidae; genus Stegodyphus; species Stegodyphus dumicola. The sequence goes on along the minus strand of NC_140769.1, from coordinate 154,273,719 downwards.
GCGCCGAGTGTGTTACCGTTATACCACGAAGGCATGATGGAAGGATACCTTTACGGAAGGATACCTTAAATACCTCATAACTCAATGATTAAAAACCATGATAATGTTGAAAGAAACTTTCAGGCAGAATTAGTAGCCATCCCCACGCAATTCTTACTTCAATCAAGATCAATTTAGAAACAATTCTTATCAAATCCAACAGCCAATCAGCTGTAGAAGCGTTAAAAATCATAACAGTGGTAACACAGTAATCCAGGACATTCACAATACCACGAGAGGCCAACCAGCGGCCGAGCGGTAACGTCGCTGAACACTGGTACTTCGGTCCGAGGTTCGAATCCCGCGAACGGGCTGGCTGCATGGGCGTTTTCGTGGTTTTTCCCTTGTGTAACATGTATACGAGCCAGTTTCCATTAGAAAGTCCTCCACGAAGGCATCCCTCCCTTTAGGCAGATAGCCCTTGAGGCTTTGCTATAATCACATACACACACACAATACCACGAGCTCCAACTCAGACACCCTTACCCGATTAGAATGGGTCAAAGCCTACTGCGGGATTCTGAGGAACGCGCAAAGGATTCCCTGGAGAAGGATGCTATAACTAGCACAAACAGTGAAATAATCAAAGTTCCCTGGCCGAAACATGCACTAAAATATAAATTAGAAAAAAATCGGAGTATCTTTATGGCAAAAGGAATAGGACAATGAAAATCAAAGGAAGAAGACTGCATGACTTAATCCCAAAGGTCAAAACAGAGGAATTACAAAGCAACCCATTTCTGAACTGCTATGTGATGGGGCATATATTCTTTCTAACCCATTTTGAATACAAAAAAGCACACTAAAATAGATAAATGACTTTAAAAATTAAAAATTAAAAAAGCCTCGCGAAATGTGACTAGAAAGTTGAATACGCACAAATGTAAAAGGTTTGGTTACATATATAAACAAAAACAAAAAGTCCGAACATGAATCTTTCAAATACAGACCATTGAAAAAGCGCAAAACACGTGTCCCTAATTTTATGATTTTGAGATTCAAAAATTATTTAAAAAATATTATATTCAGCTGTGCTTCTGTATATTAACATTAATACTATGCGTTGAAGGCCTGAATGATAACTTGCTTTTGACAAATGTTCCTTCGGAAAACGATTTTCCTGAATAATGGTCCGATATATTGAAGAAGACGGGTCTCTTTTTGAAGGTAAAGCAAAATAAAGGCATTGCTGAAGATGAATTTTTAGATTTAAAACTTTACTGATACAAGAATAAGAAATCATTCTCATCAAAACTTGATGTCCTGCTCTGATACTAAGTCAAATAGGTCGACGAAATAAAATCTTTCTTTTGTAGGAAATGAGACTTCCAGTATTATTAACAAAGATTCGAGAAGCACTTACTATCCCATTATTTAATTCTTCGCAAAGAAACGCTTTCGGAAACAGTAAGAAAACAGTTCCTGGGTACTGTTGAAAAATAAACTGACGCTGTTTAAACAAGTATTAAAATAATTTAAAATCCTTATATATCATTTACGGAAATATGTGGCAAAATCCTGTTACACAATGAATAAGGCTATTGGAAAATGTCCTTTTTAGTGCAATCATGATATAAGGACCTACGAAATGGTACGGAAAATAGGGTTAAATATGGAGGTTTGAATTTTTTTAGATACGGGCAGACGATAAGTGAGAAGGAAAAAATTAACGGTTAGATTTGAAAATATGAACTATTTTAGCCTAGCAGACGATTTTTACTGGCCAATTGCAAGCAGTTTAGCGTAGAATAAATTTTCAGCAGAAGGAAAAATCGAGTTGACGCGAGAATATTACTGGGCTATGATTTTCTATGACCTTTAAAGTGGGATCAAATCAAGAAGAATGCGTTCAACGTCTACATTTAGTATTTGGATATGAAGATCTATCTCGTGCCATTGTATTCAGATGGTTTATAGAATTTCACAGAGGTCGCAACTCTCTACAGGATGAAGAACACACAGGAAGGCCGTTGTCAGCAGTAATCCTGGATAATGTGTCTGCCATACGGAAAATGTTAATCGATGATAATCGCTGCACGTACCAAATGATACAGAAAGAACTGAACACTGGATCTGCCGCCATATATAAATTTATTCACGAAGAACTCCATATGAAAAAAACAACTAGTTTGCCTTTGGGTTCTCCTTAATTTAACTGATCACCGTTAAGAGAAGTCTGTCAGAATCAGTAAGGAAACCCTTAAAGCTAGTGGCCACCGCATTATTTCTAAAGTCGTAACTAGTGATGAAACGTTCTAACCATTTTTGAGGTTCTAACATGTCAAGAAAGTAAAATATGGGTCTTTGGAGACGATCCTACGCCTACAATGGTGAAAAGACAACGTGCCATGAAAAAAGTAATGTATGTCATTTACTTCAGCAGTACGGGACTGGTCAAAGCCATCAAAAGCTGGAAGGACAGAAGATAGTCACAGTTAACTGGTACACCACCAAGTGTCTTCCAGAAATTCTTCAAGAAGTGAATGTTAGAGGACTCATGCTCCACCATGGCAATGCATCTTCTCATTCAGAAAGATTGACAGTTCAGTTTCTTGAACAAAAACGCATCAAAGTGACAGAACATTCACCCTGATCACCCGATCTAGTTATGTGTGACTTTTGGATATTTTTAAATCTAGAAAAGAATTTAACATGCACGTTGTTTTCATTCCGGAGATGAGAGTGATGAGGCTCTAAATACATTTTTTTTATCGATTGCAGGAAATCAGTGGCTTTAATCTTTCGAAAATTCGCCTGCAGAAGTATATTGATGTTGGAAGAGACTACTTTGAACACTCCTAAAATTTTGCAAGTATAACTTTAAAAACCTACGTGCATCTCAAAAATTTCAGAGTGACCCTCGTAATAAAAGTTAATCAGCCTTTTTGCCTTTTTTGTTTACATTCATCAGAGAAGTATTACGGTAATTTATTAATCATTAACCAAATGCATTATGTACTTCATACTATGCAAAAGTTTCAATATGTTTCGTCATTTATCAGCTATTTCTAGAAAGATGCAGTTTTTGTTTATTGAATGGAAATACATAAGTCAGACGGTCGTAAAAACTCAGTAAACTTGTAGCGAACACAATGGCAATAATGCAACAAGCATTAGTGGGAATTCTGATCAAAGCATGTTAGGCAAATAAGCATCACAATAAAAATCACCGTAATTTTGTTTTTTTAATTTTAAGTGACCTGCAGACCATGAATTTTTTCCTTATGCAAATCCTTTTGCAGAAGGATTTGCATAAGGAAAATTTCCTTCTGTTAATTTAGTCTTCTTTGCTAACCTTCGGGTTGGCGACTGCGCCACAAAACGTGAAGGTCTGGACATTAAAATTATAAAAATTAATTTCTTCGCGATATTAAAGCTTTGGAACTCAAAGTGATAAGCCCTAAGCAATTCTGAGAGCAGGGGTACTTTCGTCTTTTACTTTCCATATTCGCTGACTTTTTCCTATACATTTTTCCTTTCCAGGTCGTCAGAACATCCGGTTTAAAAAGTGGACGCTGTTCGCAAGTCTCAGAAAACGATTTGCCAAGAACATTCCAGCAGCTGAAGAAACTTTGGAAAGGTACGTTGTTGTGCGCAAAATTAAAGGTATTAACTCATTCTTTTACAATGATTCAAAGTAATTGCCATTAATATTTTAAAAACTGAATTGATATATAATTTGGAGAACGATATATGTATGCGGTGGTTTTTAAAAGAATAGCTTTTTAAGGAAACAGAAAAAAGTTTTCAAAATATATGACATTAATCTATAGAACTAGTTTTTGGCAAGGTGGTATACAAGTCATTACATTAATCCCAATCTGCAAATCACAGATTTTGCCAAAGCCGTCCAAAAGCCACAACGCCTGCGGAGGACAGAAACATAGCAATAAAAGTACGACGCTATACAGAGATAGCGGCAAAAATATGTTTCTGCGACTGGAAATACAATTTTCAGGCAGATTATAAAGTCACCTAGCACAGCAGTATCTTTATGTCAGTCGACGATGTGTATGTATCTGCTTCGAAAGATCGCAGAAGAAAGGCCGTCTTTTGTGCAGCCTGGCGTACAATTATTAGATACAGCAAGCTTGGGGTCATTATCATTATAAGGGCACAGCCCCGATCCTCCTAGCCGGCACAAGCCGCTTGTATGATAAAAAAAACTGGACCGGCCAGAAAGCTTGGGGTCATATTCTCTTGAGCGATTAGTCGAAATGCACTACATAGAGTGATTCTCAACGAGTCTTGGCCTGGAGAGAACATGGGTCCGCTATCATCCCTGCAAACAAAGGGACTTCGACCACTTTGATAGAATTCTTGTATAGATAGAAATTGATTTGAACTGGAGCATACTACTTCATGTCTTCGACGCGGACTATGAGACTGAACAGAGTTATACGTATGAGGGTTTCGAATATTATGTGAGGCATTTCCTGAAAGCTAATAGAAACGACTCTACTTTCATGAACGATAAAGGAAGGGCAGACAAAGCTCAACTAATCGATGATCTTCTAGAGAGAGTATGCGTCGCATAGACCAATGACATACCTGGATCTAAATAATGTGCAGCATTCTTAGGATGCTTTAGCAACAGCTATAGCACGACTTAAGGTGAGGCAACATGCAATTCTTTGGTTTTACAAAAATAGGATTTCTTACCAGAAGCTACGACTGAAAACCTCATTTACAGTTAGAGGGCGCTATAGGATGCTCATAAAGCTTTGTGTGTCCGCCATACTTCTTATTAGCTGGACTATTCTGGAAATATGAGATGCCATGTTTTGGCTGTTTCTGGTTTCATTTGAATGTTGCAAAACATTTATCTCATGCTGAATTTGTCATTTTATTGGTTTTGTCATAGCACTGAGCGTCTGCGTTCAAAATTTCATTACATTGTAGGGTTTATATTTATTTTAACTAACATTTATTTTAAGTTTAAACTATCTTTCCTGTCAAGCCTTACTTTCCCCTGGAATTGCCAATGCCAGCGTATGTAAATTTTAATAGAACGCGCAAGGATTCAAATTGTCAGCGGAAGTATTCTGAGTTAAATAGAAGGGAAACGAGTTCGAAGGTGTGCTTTCTTGCTTCACGAGCGGGGAGGTGGCTAGTTAGAAATCGAAGAACCACGCGTTTCGGCCTGTGTGTTTGCCTCGGCAGATTGTTAATCTTTCAACGTAATATTCAGAGTTTGCTGAATTATCAGCGGTATTTTAGAACGCGGTGAGGTTAGTTACGTTTAGAGAGCCTCGTAGTTAGTCACTTGTTACTATTATTTTCTTAGTTTCTTATTTTTATTTTACCGCCAGGTCGGCGTAGTTTGTGAGCGTCAAGAGCACGCATTTGTAATTTCTAAAGTTGAATAAAAAATAATTGAAACCCTTCTCAAGACTTTGGTCTACTTTCCAGTTTTCAGCAGTCACCACTATTGTTGCGTGCAGGTTGGAAGCGCGCAACTTTACATTGGCGCCCGAACACTTGTCGAACTGAAATGGCCGAAAATTGGATGGAAGTTGCTGGACAACAACAAGAAATGGCAAGCCAACTGGAAGGATTTGGATACCTGGTCCAGACGATGACAGCGTCAATTAAGCCAAACGTCAATTTCGACGGAAAAATTTCGGTGGCGATATTTCTACAAGGCCTAGACAATTACTTCCAGCTCTACCCTGTGCCTGAAAGACAAAAAGTTGTCATCGCCACATCTGCACTAAGAGGACAGGCACTATGGTGGACTATGGTGGAAGAATATAGGCAAATTTTTATTAGGGGAATTCGGAGGCCAGACATATACATTTGAAAATTTCAAAAAATCGTTATTAAAGGCCTTCCCCATAGTGAAAGATCGAGCAAGGCTAGAAGCCGAACTGTATAGTTTTTATCGAAGGGAAAATACCGTAAGAGAAGGACGCGTATTTTGAGCTCCGTCGTTTCATCCATTATCAGCGGAAGTTTTCATCATAGCGATACAAAAGTAGTTGCACCGTATTACTAAAGCTCTTAGGAACATTTTGAGACCAAAATTTTGAATCTACGATAATTGGTTCCTTAATTTTGATTTTTTTTAACGAATTTACATTGAACAGAGCCATTTTCAACGGTCGCTGTGAATTCGAGGCCCTCTGTGAGAGCCGTCGTGCCCCGCCGCAGGAAGAAAGTTATACCATCTTATAGAGCACTCTCCGAGGAAGAAAAGCATGCCGGTTTCAAGTGTCTACGACAATTAGCAGCGGAGTTATGAATATTTAAAGTATTAAATTATCAACCACGAGGTCTGGTGACCTTCGACATTTCCGCAGTGAGCAACCATCGACATTTCTTCACTGGCAGTACAAAGGGAGCTATCAACGACCCCCCGTCGAACTGGATTCCTTTTGTTGATAAAGGGGGATTTTCGACTAGTGGACGTTTTCTTACAATTTGCTAATTTCGCCACTAATTAGCCTAGCAAATTACTTTCTTCGAAATCGTCTCTTTGAAGCCATGAGGAGCGTAAGGATGTAAATTTGGAAGAAATCGACCAATAACTTCTCGAGATATGGATTAATTTCCATCTTTAAGGAAAGTGCCGCATTAGTGTGCCAGTGATTTAATGTGTTAGTGCCTGTGTTTTCATATGTGTTACACCCTGCCTTTGGATTAGATGTTAATAACAGATGAAAAACAGAAGAAGATTAACGGCTAAGAAGATAATCAAGTAAGCCTTTCCGTGCGACTTCAAGCGCCCATCTAGCAGCCGCCGTTCGCCAACACTCCTTGTATTTTATATCATTGGATTCGCAATTTCTTCACGAGTGTTTTGATGCTTATTGCAAGTTCGTATGTCAATTAGAAGCCCAGCAATAAATAAAGTTTTTCACGTGCAATTTTATGAACTTTGACCTTTTCGCCTTACCAACGGTCAACCGGAAGCAATCTACCCCCCGTAGCTTTCCATTCAAAGCTTCTTAACAAAAGGAGAAAATCGACAAGTGGAGTATTGTTTCAGCTGTAATTACGCGGCTAATTAACAAGCGACGACTCCAGCACTAGTGCCATTGTTTCAGTCACCCAGAGAGCGCTACAAGTTTTTAAATTTTGTGAAATTAGGACAATTTGTTCAGAAGTTATAAGTCGAATTTATTAGACTTAAGGAATTTTGCCATCTTCGTGTTTACCGTGCAAGCTATAGTGTGTGTGTGTGTCTGTGTAATTAATGCAATTAATTTGATACCTCGGATTACTTACTATTCTTTAAAAGATGAAAAACAGAAGAAGTTAAGCTGCTAAGGTAGGAATTTTGTTTCAGTACCTCTAATTAACAGCTTTTATTAATTACCCTATTGCCAAATAAATTCAAGCATAGCCTGCCTCAGTGAAATTAAATAATCTACATTAAGCTACGCATGGCTTCCTGACTCTCATTTATGCCCATTTTAGCATAATTACTAATAGGACATTTGTGTTAATTAATTATATGTATGAACTGATCTCATCTTATTAATTACTGTTTATAATTTGTGTATATTGGTTCCTATACCCTTTGCACACAGGTTATAACAATTCTTCGAATACTATTTCCTGTTCGTTTATATCTCATAATTAATTAATACTGTAATTATTGTTATAAAGTACTACCGAGAAATACCAGCACTGACTGTGTAGTTTTCAGTGTCAATTTAGTATTATCTTCAGTACCATCAGTGATTCCTCAGTGTTTTTACAGTGTGTTAGTGTTCTGCCAACGCTTCAGTGCTTTCACAGTGTAAGTTAGTGTTCATAGTATCAGTGAGTATAGCATCAGTGTGTAGAGATCAGTGTTTAGTGAAGCATCAGTGTTTAGTGGAATCCCAGAGTCCAAGTGAATTTTTCTGTTTTTATGAGTATACAGAGATACACCCAACGCTCATTTTCCCAATGTTTAAGTGCTTTGTCAGTGAATTTTAGTGTTTTTAGCTTCAGTCTGTAGTGACCAGTGTTTAGCATCAGTGTTTAGCTTCAGCGCTTTAGTGAAGCTTCAGTGTCTAGTGGAATCTCGACGTTCAAGTGAATTTTTGTGTTTTTAAAGAGACTACAGAGAAATACCCAACGTCTGATTTCCCAACGTTTTAGCATTTTACTAGTGAATTCTAGTGTTTATAGCATCAGTTTATAGTGCTCAGTGTTTAGCATCTGCGTTTTAGTGAAGCTTCAATGTCTAGTTGAATCTCATAGTTCAAGTGAACTCTTGTGTTTTTAATCAGCATTCAGGGCTTGTAGTGTTCTATCTGTGCAACAGTCCAGTGTCCACGGAACTTCCACCATGAATGACGGAGGCACCTCGATTTGTGCAGCAGTATTAAACCCGCAGAGCCTCTACGACAGTGATTCTCTCAGCTATGCCGAAAAAATAGATGCCCTAATTAAGGAAGCTATCAGTGTAAGCACTATAGAACGGCGAAATCGGCACTTACTGCCTAAAGATTTGCGAGAGCGCATGCTTGAGATCCTAGAAGTCCTCAGGCATTTGGCCCACAAAGGCCCGAATGAATACCCCCAATTGGCAACCGTGGAAGTTGGTACCACTACAGAGTTTAACCCCATAGGGTCCTCACCCTCGCCACAGTACATGGAGCACTTCTTAGGGACGAAGCACACGGACACGCTTACAGATGCCCACAAGCGACTTAATTATGCATATCAGTGCTGTGAAGGCTTGCACGCTAAAGTGACGGGCTCGACAGTGCTTCACGAAAGTGTCATTCAAGGAATGATTCAGTCTGAGGACACACATCTAGGTGGCACGGCAAAGAGACGCTCATATGCAGAGACACTGCAGCGGAACCTAAGACCGAAAATTAAGGATCTTCCCACGCTCCTTATTTTTCCTACGAAAGACGAACATGCACCAGACCTGCAAATGGAACTGGAAAGGCATGCGCCCTTAATGGATATGGGGGTGTCACTGAAAGGAATACAGAAGCTCAGCAAAGGAGGAGTTGCAGTGCGCTGTCACTCGAAGGAGGATGTGGCAAAGTTACACCATGCCCTGGCACAGAATGTTAACATCAAAGATAAGATCAGCACGAGGATTCCACATAAAAGGTCTCCAAAGTGCGCGATAGATAACATTCCAAATGGTACCCCGGCGGAGGAGGTAGCAGACCTTGTCTCTAGGACCTTTACTATCAGTAAAGATGATTTCAAGGTCTCTTTCAGGATCAGCGATCGGAGGAACAAGGCGGCTAAATGGATTTTAGACTGTTCACCGACAGCCTTTAAAACGTTGATGGATCAAAGAGTTTCGTTCCAGGGATGGAGGGAACATCCTGTGACAGAGTTTACAGGGGCACGCAGATGCTTCATCTGCCAGGACTTCGAACATTCGGCAAGAGACTGTAAATTTAGGTATCATTGTGCACATTGTGGTGGAAACCACGATGTCAAAAAATGCATGGCTGATAGCCCGAGCTGTGTAAACTGTCTAATTGCCAACCAGCACTCGGGGAGAGACTTCGACTTTGTGCATGCCGCATATGCCCCTGACTGCCCCTCCTTTCACTTGCAAGTGCTTAAGATCAAGGGCCGGACAGATTACGGTACCTCAGTCACCAATTGAATACCAAGTGTACCTATACTGCATAATGGTGACACCAAAAGCTTACTCTCTAATCTGTCTCATTTTCCCTCCATCGTCACCCAACGTTGTAACCTTACAGAATGTCACAACAAAGTAATAGTACCGAAAGACAGGACATTAACTCTCTCCTAGATGCGCAAGAAGAGGTTAAGATCATACCTCCAGAGAGCTCGGGCAGCTACCGCCCAATTAGTCCACTATGCAATGGAAACAGAGGCTGACCTTCTGCTCATACAAGAACCATACATCCAAGCAGGAAGGGTGGCAGAATTCCCCTTATCCTGGACCATTTTCGAGAACCCGGAAAGAGAAGGGTCAAGAGCTGCCATAGTCTGCTGTCGTAACAAATGGTCACTTACGAGTATCTCACTGTCAAGAGACCAAGTTACCATAGCAATTGATGCAGTGGGACTAAGTCTCCTGATTACGAATACCTACATCCCACCCACAGCGGAAGCCGCAGAATATCTTGACCAGCTGCAGACAACACTCCGAGACTATCCCTCCAGCAACCACCTTTTAGTCTGAGACTTTAACTCCCACTCTGAAGTGTGGGGCTACTCATTTACTGATCCACGTGGTAGACTTGTTGAGGACTTTATAGCGAGTCATGACCTAATTCTACACAACACCCAAGGATGCCTCCCCACTTTCGAGACAACTACTGGACAGGGATGGCCAGATCTCACGCTGTCCACAGTAGAGTTGGCTACAAAAATCCAGAACTGGGAGGTGCAGGATACGCCCACAAACTCAGACCATCGATACATCACTTTCAGCCTCATGCATCCCCATTCCCGATTATCACTTAAACGATATAGAACCTCGGCACATAACTTAAAGAAATTCACCCGAGAAATGAGACTGGTCCTGGAACAGCAAAGAGATGAACTGAACAATTGTTCCACGGCACAAGACGCAGATCGCATCACATGTAACCTGGTGCAGTTAATACAGCAAACATGCGACGGTACGATGAGCATCAAATCTCCCAAAATTCTTAAAGCTGCCAGCTGGTGGACAAAGGAGCTACGGACCAAGCGAAGCCGCACGCGGGCGATGCGCAGAAGGTTGAAAAAAGAACGGGACCCGGATCGTAGACAACAACTCAACGTAGAATACAAAAGAGCGCAGGCTCAGTACAAGAAGGACATTCTGAAGGCAAAGCTCGATAGCTGGAGGAACTTCTGCACACAGCACACTGAAGTTTTCGGCGTACTACACAAGATAGCCTCCAGCAAAGTATTCATACCACCATTACATCGCACGTATGCTGGTTCACACATAGGGTCACAAGGCTTCATGGCCACCACACTTCAACGCATCCTTGACGCAGTATTCCCACATGATGGGAATGATGTTTCTTCTGAACATGAGGCATACAGCCTGTCCACGACAGTCCCAGATGATCCCCCATTTACAGTTAAGGAGGTCACAACTGTTATACGAACTCTCCCGGTCAAAAAGGCACCAGGGCCGGACTCTATAGACTACCGGATCTTGAGGGCAACCTACAAAGCCTGTCCAAGACTACTAGTGGCTTACTTCAACAAACTTCTAAGTCTTAAGCACTTCCCAACACATTTTAAAACGGGCCAAGTGGTCCTCTTTACGAAAGAAGGCAAGGACCCCAATGATCCTTCGTCCTTTAGACCAATTTGCCTTCTGCCAGTCCTGGGAAAGCTCTTCGAGAAGCTTCTCGTTCTCAGGCTGAAGCATCATATAGTAAAAAACGGTGTTCTCTCAGATGCACAATATGGCTTTCGGGAGCATCGCTCTACGTTTAATGTCCTGGAGCACGTCTGCGAGGAAGTCAAGCGACTGCGCAAAGAACAACAGCATGTGGCAGTCCTCAGTCTGGATCTGCAAAGTGCATTTGACTCCCTGTGGTGGCCGGCAATCCTAGAAGCTTTGCATGCAGCTAACATCCCAAATAACATCCTACAGATTTTTAAAAGTTATCTCAGTAACCGCAGCTTCATCGCGGTTCACAATAGTGGAATAATTACCAGGCCACAGCAAAGAGGCTGCCCACAGGGATCATGCGCAGGTCCAGACCTGTGGAACTTAACATTTAACTCGATTCTAAAAGCAGAATGGCCGGCTCACACAACAGTCGCAGCCTTCGCAGATGATGCCACTTTCGTGGTCAGTGGGAAAAGCCGCGTCATCCTTGAACAAAACTGCAAGGAAGTCATTGACATGTTCTATGACCTTTGCAAGGCTAAGAAGCTTAACATCTCGCATTCAAAATCTAAATATATCATCTACCATAAACCGGGCCAGACCTTACAAAGAAACCCGACAATTACGATGGCAGGTCACAGGATTAAAAGAGTTAAAGAGATGAAGCTCCTAGGTATCATACTAGATGAATGCTTTACCTGGATCTCCCATTTAAGATCGCAAAGAACAAAAGCATTAAAAATACCCATGAATCTAAGGAAAATGCAAGGCTCCAAATGGGGACTGCGTCCCCATATTCTAAAGATCCTATACTCTGCAGTAGCAGAAATGATCATGATCTACGGGGCGGCAATCTGGGCAAACCCCATGACCTGCAGGAAACAAAAAATTCTTCAAAGTTCCCAAAGACCTTTCGTACTGGCGATTACAAAGGCATATCGAACAACGTCGACAGCAGCCGCAGCAGTTCTGGCGGGACTAATCCCGTTACCAATAAAAGCACAGCAGGAAGCCGCAATTACAATGTTTTCCCAACTGCATAGAAAAGCACGATTTGGGGAGCTCAGCTATGACCCTGCAGACTTCGAGTTTAAAAATTCAAAACTTAAAACGCACCCTTCAGATTACGGGAAAGGTGTTGTGACTCACTTCGCCCCTGAATTACCACCATCCATAGAGGGCCCGGGCTTCATTATTTACACGGATGGGTCGAAGATGGACAATGCAGTCGGCAGCGCATATACAGTTTTCCATAATGGCACTGAAGTGCAAACCTGGAAGTGCCATATGTCTCCGCACAATTCGGTCTTCCAGGCGGAAGCCCTTGCTTTGCTGAAAGCAATAGAATGGGCACAAACTACCACAGCAGAAGATTTTACAATCTATACTGATAGCCTATCGGTACTATACGCCATCAACGACCCACGCCACACCTCCCCACTCGTGTCCCAAATTCAGGAGACACTAAGAAATACGAGTCCGGTCCTAAAAATTGAAATCTCTTGGGTAAAAGCGCACGTTGGTGCCCAGGGCAACGAACGCGCAGATACCCTGGCAAAAGAGGCAGCACAGGACCGGGATGCGGTGCAAATAGACCCACCTTTACCAAAGTCACTTCTCAAGCGGCAGACTTGGCAGTCAGCTCTGTCGCAGTGGCAGCAGGAATGCAACACGTCACCACAGAGTCGGCGAACTTTCGAATTCATACGAAAAGTGGACACGGAACGACTCATATCTGCGCCCTTCTTAACAAGATTCATCACAGGACATGGGCCGTTTCCGACCTACTTCGCAGAGAGAAATATATCCTCCACAAACCTATGTGTCTGCGGAAAAATCGGGTCCCCCGACCACTACCTGACGGAGTGTCAACTCACCACACAATGGCACATTAAACTCCCGTCGAATAATGTGGCCGCCTTTAAAAGATTCGTGCTGAAACAACCACGACTAATGGACAAAATCAAAAAGATCATGGATTACTTAGAAGTACTGGGGCAGGAGCTCTGCAGCCCTGCATAGGTGCCGCACATGCCAGTTTCTGTAACATACGTGGCAAAGTGAGTACCTCGCTAGCATATATGCTCAGCGTGCCACAGACGCATTAACAACGTACCTCAGCATGCACTGTACCCATCGTACACGCACCAAGAGAATAATGCATAGACAAGTGTATAGTGCAGTCTAGAATTCTCTTACAGTTTATGTCCGCCTGTTTCTTATGTACATCTACCAGCCAAAGTGTAAATTTTTAATATCATGTTGTCAAGTTTTTAAGAGGCTCAGCCCCTGTAGTAGGCATGTATTAAATATTCACATTAATGTGCACTTCATAATATGTCGAATCCACGTAGTATTTAGTGTTCTCATATGCGTATGTGCCTGCATATTTCAGTGTATTGCATTCACGTGTATGTAACAGTAGTATAGTATAATTGTTTAATCTTATTTACGTGTACTGTATTCACGTATTATCAGTGTATTGTATCCACGTGTATGTTACAATAGTATAATTGAATAGTTGTATAATCTAATTCACGTGTATTTTTGTGTACATGGTACTTACGTATCAGTGTCAATGTATATCAGTGTAAAGTATATTAGTGTGTCGCATTAATGTGCATTGGTGTATTGTGCCTATATTTTAGTGTATCGTGTATTAGTATTTAGTATATACGTGTATAGTATATTAGTGTGTCGCATCTATGCGCATTGGTGTATTGTATCTATCTTTTAGTGTATAGTATATTAGTGTGAAACATTTATGTATATTGACGCATCGTGTCATTGGTTTATTGTGTCTATAAATATATTCTAGCATCATGTTGTCATGTTTCAAGATCTAAGAACATACAGAGTAACACCTGTAGTAGTACTGTGTATTATTAATATTTACACAAAAGTGTATTTTAAAATATATAGAATTTACGCAGTATCTATGTGTATCAATACTTAACTTTTTTATATATTGTAACTTAGCGTAAGTTTCTACCTATCTCAGTGTATTGTATCCACGTGTATGTTACAGTAGTGTAATAGAATAATTGTATTATCTTACCTATGTGTATTTTTGTGTACATGGTACTTATGTATTAGTGACAATGTATACTAGTGTGTCGCATTTGTGCGCACTGGTGTATTGTGTCTATCTTTTAGTGTATAGTATATTAGTGAATTATTGTATAGTATACTGGTGTATAGTATATTAGTGTATAGAATACTGGTGTATAGCGTATTAGTGTGTCACAATTATGTGTATTGGTGTATTGTGTCTATCTTTGAGTTTACAGTATCTTAGTGTGTTGCATTATGTACATTGACGCATTGTGCGATTACACGATCAGGTCTATTTGTAAACTACTATATTTATGTCTATTTAAAGTTTCAGCTACATATAGTTGCAGGGTCCGGACAGCACCCGAGTAGTCATTGTAAGCCGTCCGGGTGTCCGGCCCTGCTGTCACCTGTCACCTGTATAGTTTTTATCAACGGAATATAGAAGAGTTGACGTACTTTATTCTGCGAAAAATTAAGCTGACGGATATGCTGTATGGGAAGAAACCCGACGCGGAGATTATTGAAATAATCTTACCAAGATTGTTACTTGCTGTTCAAGACTACTTCGAAATTAGAAACCCAAGCACATTGCAGGAGCTCTTCAAATTGGCGGTCAAGTTTCAAAATCGCAGAATAGCGGAAAAAGCTAGAGGGGCATCGTATTCTCAAAGTATCCGAAGGCAATCTTCAAATGAGCAGACCAGAAATACAAACCGCTCTTATGGGGGAAAGAGCTATCAAGCTAACTCATCGAACCTCGAAGGACAAGGCCCAAAAAGGAAATTTGAAAACAAACGTCCGCGTACCCAGAAGGCAGAAGTTGAAAGGAAAGCTTTAAACGAGTAGAGGGGCCTGTGAAAGCGAGGGTCCAGACACCGAAAGTTTTAAAAAAACCCTCAAGAAAACACTTAAATACGGTCATCGTAAAGAACTCCCAGTTACCAATTATGCAAGTCCTGGTTGGCGATGTACCAGTAGAAGCCCTCATCGATACAGAAGCAGAAGGTAATTTTATGAGTGATATTTTTTTAAGAAGAACTTTAATAGGTTTCGATTATTTAAAACTAAAAACACAGAAATCAGAGCAGCACAAGGACAAACTTGTCAATGTATCGGAAAACTATCTTTAAACATACAGGTCCAAAATGAAAGCCTTAAAGTATTAATTTTTGTAGTAAAACATTTGCAAAGTCCACTTATTTTAGGTATGGAGTTTTTAAGGGCCGCGAAGGCAAACTCAGTTTTCAGGACCGTTCTATTATGCTGGAGATGGACCGGAGGTTGGTGGAACCAGTGGAACAACCGCAAGTTGACCTTAGCCATTTGAATGACCATGAAAGTCAAGCCATCCAGCAAGTGGTGAGTACTTTTTCAAACTTGTTTTCAGAACGGCCTGGTAGCTGTCAAATAGTTACGCATGAGATACAGTTAACTGCCGACAAACCCTGTAGGACTAAACCTTATCGCTATGATAAACAGAAAGAGCTAATCATAGAAGAATATATTCAGGAAATGTTAAAGAACAAAATAATAACGTACCATAAATAGTGAGTACGCGAGTCCAGTCGTACTATGTAGGAAAAAGAACGAGTTTCCTCCTTCGGATAAAAGGGCTTGGAGGTTTGCTATCGATTACAGAAAACTGAATAGTATTACTAAATTCCCAGTTTACCCTTTGACGGTTATAGAGGAATATATTAGAAAGATTAAATCTACAAGATACATGACTACTTTGGACTTAATGTCTGACTACTATCAAATAGCTATGAGACCTGAAGACATACATAAAACCGCGTTTATAACAAAATCGGGCACTTATGCATTTTTACGCATGCCCTTTGGGTTGTGTGGGGCCCCCATCAACATTCCAGAGAGCTATGGACATTGTTCTAAAGCCTGTCCTAGGAAAATAGACTTTAATCTATCTAGATGATATAATTATAACGAGTAGTACGTTGGAACAACATATTAAAGATCTAGAAGAAGTTTTTAAATTATTAAAAGAGGCCGGTCTTACAATTAAAGCCTCAAAATGCAAGTTCGCAAGTAAAGAACTTAAATATCTGGGTTATAAAATTTCGCAAAAGGGTATAGAAACTCAAGATTCAAAAATAAAAGCAATCAAGAATTTCCCACCTCCCAACACCGCCAAGAAACTTTCTTCTTTCCTTGGGTTATGTTCTTATTATCGGTCATTCATAAAAGATTTTGCTAATATTGTTGAACCCTTGTTGGTAATTAAAAAGAAAGAAAAGTAAATTCACGTGGACAGCAAAAGCAAATACCGCATTCGAAAGGTTAAAAGAAGCGCTTATCAATGCCCCTGTTTTGAAATTCCCGGAGAGGGATGAAAACCTGGAAATTGCAGCAGATGCGTCGGACTATGCTGTGGGTGCGGTTCTTATGCAAAATGGCCATCCTTTGGCATTTTTTAGTAAAACGTTGAATCATACACAAAGCAATTATACAGCTACAGAGAGAGAAACATTAGCCGTATTAATGGCTGTACACAAATTTCGAGTTTATTTCGGCAAAGCGCCAGTAACAGTCTTTTCGGATCATGCGGCTGTTGGTAGACTTTACTCGGGGAAAAACCTAACGCCCAGGTTAATAAGATGGGCTTTAAAACTCCAAGAATGTAATCTAATAATCAAATATAAACCGGGTAAGGAAAACAATGTAGCTGACGCACTTTCTCGTATAAAACTGGAGAATAAAGGCAATGAACTTAAATGCGCTGTGTTGACTTCAAAAATTTTAGATTCTAGAGATACAATTATTGCTGAATTGAAAGCTGATCCTGAATTTGGAAGTATCTATGCATATTTGAAAGACCCCAAAAGCCTTGAGCACACAGATATCGATGCGATAAAAAAAGAGCAGAAAACTATGAAATAATAGATAATTTATTGTTTTATACGAAAACAACAAACGAAAATCTCGAGTACAAACCAGTCATCCCAACCTCGCTTCGATTAAGCATTTTGAAGGAATTACATGACGCGAAAACAGCGGGTCATTTAGAGGTCAGAAAGGCTTTAAAAAGGGTACGCGAGGCGGTATATTTCCCGCAATTATACAAAATAGTAACTGCGTATGTCAGGTCCTGCAATCAATGTCAGTTAATAAATGATATTAATTACAGCCCGGCCGGGTACTTAAATAGCATTCGCGCTACATTTCCGAATGAAATTTTAGGCATAGATCTTCTTGGTCCTTTCCCCCAGAGTGAGTTAAATAAAAATCGTTTTCTTTTAGTAATTGTAGATCATTTTTCAAAATGGACAGAAATTGTTCCACTTAAACGCGCGTCAGCCAAAACAGTCGCAGATGCATTCTTACACAGATACATTTTAAAATACGGTGCACCGATAAAAGTCATTAGCGATAACGGTAAACAATTCATTAGTCAAATATTTGAAAACATATGCACTGGACTTGGCATACGCCATATCAAAATGGTTCCGTATAGACCACAGGAAAACATAGCAGAAAGAGTTAATAAAAACATTGTAAAAATAATTCGAAGTTATGTTAGCACACATCACAAGCGCTGGGATGGCTACATAAATGAGTTAGCTTATGCTTTAAGAACGGCAAATCACGATAGTACGGGAAAAACCCCAGCAGAATTATTTTTAGGACGGAAGTTAATTAGACATTTAAATAAATTATTCTTTGTGCAACAAAGAGAACAAGAATTTAAACAGAAAGATGTGCAAACCCTTATTGACCAGGCGGTTAAAAGCTCGGATACTACAAGAAATAGACAAAAGTTATATTATGATAGAAAACGCCGTGAAGCAGATTTTAAAGTTGGGGATAAAGTGTTGAAGCGGAAATTTTCTTTATCAAGTGCCCCAGACAATTTTACTGCAAAGTTAGCTCCAAAATTTGAAGGCCCCTACGTAATTCAGGAAATCAAGGGAGTCGTATTGTACCTTAAGAACGAGAGAGGGGAAATCTGTAAAGCAAGTCCCGACCAGGTGAAAAAATATTATAATCAAAATGATTTTGAAATCCTTAAAAGTTTCTTGCAGGACTCAAGCGTAAAAGAAGTAGAAGGTCCAGAAGTAACGTCACCCGTTCCACCACCCAAGAAGCAGAGAACTGAAGAGAAACCTAGCCCTTCTGCAACCCATACGACGGTACCGAAAAGAAGAAATGAAAACTTTCAGACTCCGGCATTTAAGAAATACAAGAAAGCAAAGCTGCCGCGTAAAGAAACGTTGGTAAAGAGGAAAACACCACTTACAACATATCGCAGTAGAAAATCTAAATCGAAGAGAACGCTTCCAGGGCCAGAGAGTCAGGTGCAAACAAGGCCGCCGTTCCCGAAAACGAAAAGACAGCAGGAGGAACGAAAAGACAACCACCAACAGAAGAAATTCAAGCATGATTCAAGACCGGAGGACGCCAAGACCAGCCGTCCAGGGGAAAAACGGAAAAGACAGCAACCCGACGACTACCACTCCAAAAGGCCAGCATGCAGAGGGAGAAAAAGAAAAAGCAACGTGGACGAGACTCGGAGGACACTAAGGAGAAGACTGACGTCGATGAAACATATAACGTGGGAGCAGTTCTGCCAGAAGAGGATGGCGGAGTTCCAATCATCGAAAACTCAAAGATAAGTTAAAATCTTCTATAAAATTTTTTTCTTTTGTTCCGAAATGTTATGCGTAAATACGAAGTTCTATGTTTTGACGGAAGTCAATGTGTCTCGGTTGAGACTTAGCTTGTTTTACTTTATTTAGCTAAGGCAAAAGTATTATTTTCTTTAAGTATAAAATCTAAGAACAAGCAGTTTCTGTTGGTCGAAAGACTAATTCTGTTATGTTAAAGCCAAAATTTGGCCGAAGATAAAAATAACTTCGTATTCTTGTATTAATAAGAACTTTAGTTTCAGTGCCGCCAGCTTGGCGAAGAATGAGTAAAGTAAAAATTTATTTTTCTCTTATTCATTTTATGGTAAATTGTAAAAATCATATGTATTAGTATTTTGTAAATATACGTAAATACTTGAAAGTTATGTAAAAGTAGAATTTAGTCTAGAAGCATAAAATTTTAGATGCTAAAAGTAAATGCTCAAAAGCAATGAATTCAAATTTAAGTATCAAACTGTAGATAAAATCATGCTTTAGAGCGAAAGCCTGCATGTCTGAAGATGAATGAGGGGGAAGTTAGAATGAATGTGTTTTGTAGGGTTCTTCACCTACACTTGAATTTTAAGAATGTTAAAGTAGCTCATCGAGTTGTAGAATGTCGAGTAAGGTGTGTCTATTTGGTCGTTGAATTCTAACAAATCATTGTGGTTAGGGGAAGTGTTGCAATACTAAAACACGAATATTCCCGTTTGACACCACACATGGTGGAGAGCCAGGGTAAAGTTAAATTCATGTTTGAATACTTGAATGAATGTGAATTAAGCAGTAACCAAGGAAAATAAATCGTTCAAAAACAAAAGCTTATTCAGTGTCAAGAAAGTGTAAATTATAATGTATTTAGAAAGATACTGATACTCATTCCTTCCAGATGCTGGAAGGAAGAGAACAGATTGATTGCTGAAGTCCAGGAAAGGTTGCTGTAAGAAGAGAAAATTAAATAAGTATATACAGAAATTTATTCTACCTTTTGTGAGATAACAGATTATTTTTATGTAAACGAGGCTCTTAAAATTTAGTTCAGAATTGTGGAAACTTTTCAACAGGTCGTTTCTAGGACCTGCTTCCAAGTTTACCAAATTCTGGCAGCGGCAAATGTAAGGTTTATATTTATTTTAACTAACATTTATTTTAAGTTTAAACTATCTTTCCTGCCAAGCCTTACTTTCCCCTGGAATTGCCAATGCCAGAGTATGTAAATTTTAGTAGAACGAGCAAGGATTCAAATTGTCAGCGGAAGTATTCTGAGTTAAATAGAAGGGAAACGAGTTCGAAGGCGTGCTTTCTTGCTTCACGAGCGTGGAGGTGGCTAGTTAGAAATCGAAGAACCACGCGTTTCGGCCTGTGTGTTTGCCTCGGCAGATTGTTAATCTTTCAACGTAATATTCAGAGTTTGCTGAATTATCAGCGGTATTTTAGAACGCGGTGAGGTTAGTTACGTTTAGAGAGCCTCGTAGTTAGTCACTTGTTACTATTCTTTTCTTAGTTTCTTATTTTTATTTTACCGCCGGGTCGGCGTAGTTTGTGAGCGTCAAGAGCACGCATTTGTAATTTCTAAAGTTGAATAAAAATAATTGAAACCCTTCTCAAGACTTTGGTCTACTTTCCAGTTTTCAGCAGTCACCACTATTGTTGCGTGCAGGTTGGAAGCGCGCAACTTTACAACATTCACTAGCAATTTTCTAAATATCACATTTTTGTGTTCGTAACTTTACATATTGAACATCAGAGTATATATTCAGCCCTGAAATGAGTTATTTTAGTTTCTAGGACACGAGTCTGAAAACTTTGCTTTCCAAAATGTAAAATGACGCACATTTCTTATTTTCTTTCTTAGCGCAGCTTAACACAGTTAAACACAAAGTTACTTTCCTTAGAAAAGAGGGGGGCTGAACATCTGTGATAGTTCTTTCTGCCACAAACTAGATCTACACGTTCTGCATTCCCTCCCTCTTCTTCTTTTTCTTTAATCACATTTTGTTTTTTAAATATGCAGCGGCGTAGCTAGAAGGCGGCGGTCTGCTCCGGACGGCACATTTTGGAAAGGGGGACGGAATTTTTAACGGTAAATATTATTTTGTAGGGGTTAGTGATTTCGATTATCAGCGCACGTAAAGAGCAATGACATGAGATTCTGAATTGCATATTGTATTAAATTGAGGAGAAAAAATAGTTTTTACTCGAAATAAAGTATTCAAAGAAATCAGCACGAGATTTTAACAGCAACATTTGTTACACATTTTTTTATTCCGTGGAAATTTTTGAAAGAAAATTATGAATATTAACTAAATTACGATCACGGTAACATTCACAAGGAAGAAATCTTCGTTAAGAGAGAACTATTTCAAAATTGTTATTTCCGTTATTATTAGGGGAATGAAACAGAAACGTTAAAGGTCGACCCTTTTGAATTTCGGCAGTCTATTCTAATATACAATCTCTAGAACAAAGTTCCAAATATTATAATAACGTCGCGAACTTTCCTCACAATAACTGTAAGCACTTCTAGTTGTGAGAAAAGTTTTTAAATGAAATTGTTTAGAAAGTATTTCGAAATATAAATGCTTATATTGCATTTAAGAAGTATAAATATTTATTTTTCATTTAAGAAATCTTTCTATGCTGTGAAAATTCGTTTCCGTTCCGATGGCGGTACAAGTGTTATAATTGGTTTAAGCCGAGCTTCGTTGCTAGGTGACCAGACTTTGCTTCGTCACAAAAACTGGTTTAGAGGTTTTGACATAAAGTTCGAAGTTTTCAAATTTATGCCGACTTGGCATAAGAGTCGACCAATTAGAGCGAACGCGGGAAAGCTATAGACATATCCACGCATGCGCAAGTTTAGCTTCTCTAATTGGCTACTGCATAGACCTTGTGTTGCAGGTGTGAAAGGAACTTTTATGCATTATTTTAACTTATGTGAAAAGAACTTTTATCGCTTATGTCTAATGCATCCATGGCATTTATACATCGTCTGAATGGAGCCTTGCAGCAACTGGAACAATCAGGTAGATCCCTATGATGTCATCGATGGTTTTGAGATTTAAAAAAAAATATAATAACATAATTTTGAAATGCCGAAATTAAGTTTTTTCCTTAAAAATAAACATAGAGTTTAAATTTATTTTTTTACATGTCATTTTTGATATTTTAGTTATTTGTTTGTATGTCAAAAAGGGCGGCAAATTCAGGTACCAACCTGGGCAGCAAAAGCTCTAGATACGCCATTGTAAATGCATTGCATTTGTAGGGGTACTGATCTAGACTGAAGATCAGTTGACACGAATCTGAATCTCTCACATAAACGGATTTCTCTTATAATCAGCAAATTCAAGGGAAATTCTGCCCTGGATAAGTATGTTCATTATACATTATATTTATCAAACTTAAATAATTTTTAACACTTTCTTTATTAGTTTTTAAATCTTTTTTTTTTTTTTTTTTTTTTTTTTTTTTTTTTTTTTTATCAACATTCTCACGATAAAAATTTATCTCATTTTATTTCTTAATTTCTCCCAAACCAAAAATCGGCCATTGATCTTTTTTACTTCATTGTACTAAATTAAGGAAGTATTGCAATCGCGAAAATTTTTGGGTATCATATTTCAACGAAAATATCCATTTTGACAGCTATCGAATGCAATTTACAGATAATATTGCGTGATATCTGAACTTAAGGACAGAATAAAGTATTCTTTTCCCCAAAAGCCCGAATTGCAAAAAGGTGTTTGTGCCTTTAGTTAACCTGCAAGTTATAGTTGTAGAATTATCAAAATTTAAAACTTCTTTAAGTGCGGCTAAGCCTAATTCTTTTACCATAGCAGCCATATTTGTTTACATTTGAAACTTAGCAGACACCTTTCTACACCTTCTGTGTCTTTCTGCCGAATGGGACCAAAAGTAAATTTTCCGTTTTGTGCACCAAAAAATCTGCCTTTCTGCCCGCTGGCCGAATTGCTTGTTTTTGCCTAGAAACTATAATTTTAATTGCAAAACTTGTTTTGTAATTGTTTTAACTGTTTATGGTATTTTTTATTTTTCAATTTTTAATAAAGGTATTTTGAGGTTGTATGTATTTTTGCCTTGCCGCGAAGTGAGAACAAAATTAATTGAATGAGAAATTTATCTATAATGAAATTCGAGGAAAAAAGTTTAAATAAAATGCAACAAAAAATGCGTATAATTTAATATTCCGGACAAGGAAGTCATGTGAGTACACATGAGATTTTTTTAATTTTGAATTATACATAAATAATTATAGCATTTTTCTGAGAACGATCTGGTGGCATAAGCAAAAAAACATTCATAGTGTCTACATGTGGAAGTTAAAAATAGAAAGAAAGGAAATATAAGATTGATTCCTTTTTTATTCCTGAATGATAAAAAAAATAATAATAAATAGCATGAGAAAAGAATAAGTGATATATCAATTAGCATGACTCTTTCCGTTTCCTTAAATGGTTTAAATTATGATTAATCTATAACTTTCCCATATTGTATTACAGCGTAAAATTTACTGACTTTCTTACCGCAAATAAAATGTTTTTTTTTTTTTTTTTTTTTTTTTTTTTTTTTGCTACAACATCTATAATATTTTATAAGCAATTATTTTTTATCTTTAAATTTTAGATCTTTCTTAACACAGTTTCTACGACACACCGAATGTTAATATAATTTCAAAGCTTGGAAAGAAGCATCAAAACCTATGCGTACATTGCTATATCACCAAGGTCCTTCATTTATAGATTGCTGTTCGACAAAAAATAAAAACAACAATAGTCCGTAGCAAAAGAAAACGAAGGAGGTTTCTCCCACCCCGTTCTATCTATCCTGTTCTCCCGCATCCTTAGGAATCAATAGTGATCACGGCTGCAGCCACCCTGGCACCCGCCAAGTCGTCTGCTTGTATCTCCTCTTCTTATTTCGACCCCGAGTCGGTCTTTTCCCCTATCATGCTTCGCTCCCCTATCGTTTGGATGCTGCCCATGCTTCACTGGCCAGGGGGGTGGAAATAGTCTCTTGAGGATATCATATGAGGGAGGGCATTCGATTGTCATTTCAACGTCTGTCATTTGCGAACAATGCGTTGTTATCTCTACAGACAGTAACAAGAATGTCGATGATGTTGAAGGGAAGCAGAAGATCAAATGCAATGCTGAATGAATTTATACACCCGATAATATCAGAACATTCTGCAAACGATTCGAATTCATGTTTGTAGTGCCCATAACATAAAGAAGGATAAGCACTGCTTAACTTGGGCTTTACCTCATCGTTAGGGAAAAAATATTGTAGATGTGTTACAGCTCACAGTCATAACACTTCTGTTTAATATAAAGATCAGCGTATTTAAACTCTAGTACAAAACCAATCTGTCTGCGATTTTATATCTACTCAATAAATGCTACAACAATATAGTTGCAAGGCAGGTACCGACTCTTTCGAAAACACTCTGAAATGAGATACCTAAATCAAAGAATATGGAGCACTGAGTGTTAAATACAGTCATGTTTGTTTGTTTTACACAATTATGATGTTTATAATCAGTCAAATACGCTTGTTTGTATATTGCTAAGCAATTCTTTTGTCCTTTTCTTTATTTCTAGTAAAAAAAAAAAAAAAAAAAAAAAAAAAAAAAAAACTTGAATATGCTTTTTTAATAACGAGATCATAAAAACTGGATTTTATTAACTTAAAAAATCCAGTTGAATAAACTTATCTGAGTTAAAATTTTTATTTCAACTTGTAGAGTCATTAGGTTACTTTTTAAAGCAGGAGTGATGAAAAATGAGTCATTTCATGAATTTGTCGGTTTACTGTATCACTTGATCATGAAATACTATTGAATTCTTTAGCCGCTTTTCCGTTGATTCATGTTAAAACTATATCTTTAGCTGCCGGTAATATAAGTTTCTTTCCAATAGTGTGACCCTGCCCAGTCTTGGCAATTCTTAGGCTTACTAGGTAAATTAGCTTCCGAAGTTTTTCACTTGAAGTAACAAAGCCTTTCATTACATGTTTACTATTTTTGAGCTCCGATAATTTCCTCTTAATATATTCTTCAGATTTATCCTTTAAATTGGCATGCTTAAATTGAAGATGTCTTTAAAGAGACGATGGTTTCATACTTTGATCAGATAATAATTCACCGCAAACCAGTACCGGCGCTAGGCTTTTCGGCATCCAATACAATCACTTCGATTTCTAGAATCTGCCGCGCAGTAACTCTCTAAAATTTTACAAATTTTGATGATCTTAAATTCTGCCATCCAGTCCGGCTGTAGCACATGCTCTAGCGCCACCCCTGCCACAAACAACACATTGAGGTTGAGGGTCCATTTGATTTCCATTCGAAGTAAACCCAAATGATAAATAACTTTCATTATATTTTCCATAAACAATATTTCTTTTCTTTTCAGTATACTAGTGATAGTATGCTTGCCTTGGATCCATCACCTGTGAATCGTCGCTTTTTCGCTTAATCTATTAGCCATTTTGAAAATTTAGGTATGTTTTATTATTTTTTTCACAAGTATTTAAATGCAAAATATATATTATGAGTTCTTCAGAAACAAACGACTGTATTCTCAAAAAAGTAAGAGACACAAAGTCAAAAGAAGACAAAATACCTGCTGTTAAAGACAGCAAATCGACGTAAAAATGAGCACGGAAATGACATCATAAAGTGAAGACATGCTAATAAATCGATTAACTTAGAATCATGCTAATAAATTGATCAAGAATTAAATAAGATTCTTTCTATGAAACTTATTTTTACTTCCTGTTAAATACGACATCCATTTCTATTACTCCTTTTAAAAACACCATTTATGGCAAATTTTGTTATGTCAGTGGCTAAAAGAATATTTGCGAAAATAAAAACGGGTTACTTTGCTAAAGTTTATGACTTTGAACAAAGATCGCATAAATTTACAAGTGCTAGAGGAAAAACTTAATACAATGTTGGGGTTTTTAATTTTTAAATTGAATAGTTAAAAATACTTTGTTTCTTTGGCGTACCATCCATTTTTCTCTTGCGACCACCGGTTGAGACCGTTGCTCTAGAAGTTTACTTCCTCCAGTCAGTCTCAGATAGCGTTCTAATGAAAGAATGGCCATTGCTAACATTTGGAGTGGCTGATCACCTCATTGAAAATATGGACAACTGCTGCAAAGTTGTGTGAAAGTCCGGGGGTGGTAACATATTTCATTAATATAAGTTTTGCTTATTTGCTTTGAACAGCGATTTGCTTATGACCCAAATGTGACGACATCATATAATATATGAACATTGATTGTTGTTTTCATCTTCATTAAATAATACTTATTTTTTAATGCATAAGCGCATTTACTTCCTCCACGTGCAATTTGATGTTAACAGAACCTTTGTTTTCCCATTTTTGGTGATTTTGACTTATTGACGAGTGCTTTTAAGAAACAAGTATATTATTCTCTCGGCCACAAAATAAATATATAAAAAATTAAAGAATGGCATTTATTTTACATAAATTAAAATAAAACTATGATAATAAAATCTGAAAGCTTTCATATTTTACATTACGCACGAAGAGGCGTTTTTTTAACGTTTTGTGTGTTACCTTTATTTATTAAATATCATGTTCTTCGCATTTAAACCATAACATTCAATTCAACAGCAATATCGCAAAATAATTGTAAAACGAGCATATCTTTAGAACTTCCGATATACCGTCTCGCGCGCTGGATATATCTCACCCATACAGTGGTGCTATTGCGCTTTACAAAATATAAAATAGATAATAAAACAAATTCCAAATTTGGGCTTCCAGATTCGTATATTCAGTGGAGGATTATATTATTCAAAATTTAATGGCTCTAGGTACTGTCGTTTTATCACAATGTGAGACACATACATACATTTATGCAGATCCTTCATTATTTAATTTCTTTAAATATAACACAGAGAAATAATATTGGGTTGCAACAATCTGAAAAGTGAAACGGACATTTCACGTTTTCGACGCAAAATGCCAAAACGAAATTAATAGCCCTTCTTTCTGGGCTGACGTCCTTTGGGTTAAAAATTCAGAGCCTCCTTCTTTGGTCGAGTGATTGCGACAAACCTTAAATATTTGTTTTCCATATCGCGAGCAGTATAGCAGTTTCTTGATAGATTATTATTTTTCCACATGTAGCGCCTAAAGCTAAACAAGCAAATGTTGTTACAGATTCTGGGATTTATTATCCATTCGATTTAATAATGATACATTTTAGTGAAAGTGAAGCAGCAACAAATGCGAATATTTGACGCATGAAATC
Organism: Stegodyphus dumicola; assembly: GCF_044657685.1. Lineage (NCBI taxonomy): Eukaryota > Metazoa > Arthropoda > Arachnida > Araneae > Eresidae > Stegodyphus > Stegodyphus dumicola. Next base: position 154,246,377 of record NC_140769.1, on the reverse strand, counting down.
AGGTGCTATACTTCCACTATGCCAGTTTCGTATCCTGGCAAAATAGTAACTGTTTTTCAGTAAATGTTCTTTGTATGCCATGTGAGCCAGCCATTAAGTGAAAAGATCTGATATGGACACCAATATGGACACCACATATCTTCCTTGTACAGCCTATCAAATATTCTTATTCTAACAACAATAAACTGATATTAAATATCGTTAGTTATTTGTTGTTAAACTAACTGCATTTATAAACTGGTATTATATATATAGTCAGATTTCACTATTTTTCAAAAAAAAAAAAAAAATTTTTTTAATCTAGCAAAACATTAATATTTTTGTCATTTAAAACACTTTTGTGATTGCAGATATATAACTACAACGATTACGAAAACAAAGGCCGGATGAGGACTTTCAAGCTGGGTAAGGGGGTAAGTGTATGATACTGCCGATTGCAATAAAAAAAATCTGATGTACACACCACATGACTTCCTTACGGAATATTAAATTATACGCATTTTTTCATGCATTTCATTTAAACTTATTGGATTGAATTAAATTTACTTCGTCCATAGTGCATAAACCACAATATAATAAATGCACTCTTTAAAATTACTATATTTGTTTGCCATAGCGACAATCTCGCATTACGTTCACTTAACAGCGTTACGTTTCGTTCATTTTTTAACTCAGAATACACAAAATTTATATCATCTTAAGAATTATCTAATCGTTTCCACATGTTCTATTCATATACTATAATAAATTTAAAACGATGTATAAAAGAAATTAAGCAAACAACAACAACAGTTTTTCACAGACGATTCAGTATTTCTCATTCAATTAAATTCAGTTTTCACTTCGCAACAAGGCAAAAATACATAATAACTCAAAATATCTGTATTGAAAATTGAAGTATTAAGAAGTAAATCTTAAACACGTGTTTCCTCGAATAAATTCCAGAATGGATTAAGCATGATTTAATTTGCAATAATAAAAGAAGGCGTTATCTTTGTTATTGCAAAGATTACTTTCTCTAGATTGCCAACAAATATACTATTCTCCTGTTTTAAATGTAAATAAATATGACCGCCATGGAAAATAATTAGGCTTAGCGGCACTTAAACAACTTTTAAATTGTTGATAATTCTAAAAATATTGCATGCAGATTTACTAAAGGCATAAAAACCTGAACCGGAAGATAAGAACAACATAATTCGATTATTTTAAAGCAAAAAATGCACAATTTACAAACATATAAGGATAAAGAAACTGAGATTACTGAGCCGAGTAACAGAGTGGATACATATATTTATATACTTTTGGTGCGGCCGATTGCAACCAAAATACGAGGTGCACATCTACATTCTATAGCAGTCCTACATACAAAATTTGAACGTTCTGAGGCTACTCGTTTTTGAGTTATGCGAGATACGTACGTACGTAGACGCCACGAAGATAGACGCGACGAAAAATTCTTTTTAGAATCCATTTTAAATCAGTTTTATAATTTTTTTTTGGGGGGGGGGAACTCCTTTGTTCTGTTCTTACTTGCAGATGTCATGCCAAAACATCGTTAAATTGCATTGGATAGCGGTCAAAATGGATATTTTCGTTGAAATATGATACCCGAAATTTTCACGATTACAATACTTCCTTTTTACTTCGTACAAGGAAGTAAAAAGAGGAACACAACTAAATGCTACAGCAGTCCCATATTCAAAATTTCAACATTTTACGTCTAGTCGTTTTTATATACGTACAAGCGTACGTACAAATATCACGCAAAAAGAGTCGCTCACTTGGATTCGGGAACAATCAAAATGGACATTTGCGTTGAAATATCATACCCGAAATTTTTCACGATTACAATACTTCCTTTACTTTGCACAGGGAAGTAAAAAAAAAGAGTCGAACAATATCTTAAATAATTAAGTAAGACTACTTCTTCATTAAATAAACACAAAAGTCTCCACGTGGCGTCAACTGATGATGGAATAATATAGCACCAATTTTTACTTCTTTGTACGAAGTAAAAAGGAAGTATTGTAATCGCGAAAAATTTCGGGTATCCTATTTCAACGAAAATATACAGTTTGACCACTATCGAATGCAATTTAACGATGTTTTTGCGCGACATCTCTACGTAAGGACAGAATAAAGGACTCTTTTCGCAAAACGAATTATAAAACAGATTTAAAACGGATTCAGAAGAGATTTTTTTTTCTTGGCGTCTGTACGTATGTACGTATGTATGTATATATCTCGCATAACTCAAAAACGAATAGTCTCAGAACGTTGAAATTTTGTACGTAGGACTGCTACAACATGTAGATGTGCACTTCCTTTTATAGTTGCAATCGGCAGCACCAAAAGTATATAAATATCCACTATGTATAGCCTGATATGTTTGTAAATTGTGCATTTTTGCTTTAAAAATGATTAAATTGTGTTGTACCTATCTTCCGGTTGAGGTTTTTATGCCTTTAGTTAGCCTGCATGTTTTAGTTGTATAAGTATCAACAATTTATATGCAGGTAGTTGTTTAAGTGCGGCTAAGCATAATTTTTTTTTTACCATAGCAGCCACGTTTGTTTACATTTGAAACTTAGCAGAATAGTGGAATTGTTGCGAATCTAGAAAAACTAAGCTTCGCAAAAGCAAAGTAACCTCTTTTATTTTTGCGAATTAAATTGTGCTTAATCCATTCAGGAATTATCATTCAAGTTATTAAATTATCCCATATATTGACTCAGCATAGCGTCCACAACAAATTAAATCAGTTTCTACGCTTTAAGTGTCTTTTTGTCGAGTGAGACCAAAAGTAAACTTTCAATTTTGTGCACTGAAAAATCTATCTTCTTACCCTCTGGCCAATTTTTTTTTTTTTTTTTTTTTTTTTAAATTATTTATTCCTCCCTTCCTCCATAGAAGCTGAAACTTTAATTGTAATCTATTTAACTATATTTGCTGTTTTATGTTTTTCTATATCTTTAAATTTTTAGTGAAGATATTTTGCGTTTTTATTATTTTTGCCTTCCGCAAAGTGAGAACTGAATTAATTGAATGAGAAATACATCTCTAATAAAATTCGAGGAAATAAGTGTTTCATATTAGCGTAAGTCTGTTCATGGTCTGTTTCGGGCACAGCAGAATGTTTACGAGTAGCGCATGAGCATTAGGTAAGCAGCGCTGAATCGTCTGTGAAAAACCGTTTATTTTATATTTGTTTAATTTCTTTTATACATTGGTTTATATTTATTATAATATTTGAATATAACATGTGGCAACGATTAGATAATTTTTCAGATGATATATATATTTCAATCTGAGTTACAAAATGAATGAGATGTAACGCTGTTAAGGGAACTTAGCGTCAGAGTGTCGCTATGGTAAACAAATAAAGCAAATTTTAAAGAGTACATTTATTGTGGTTTATGCGCTATCGACGAAGTAGATTTAATTCAATCCAATAAGTTTAAATGAAAAGCAAGAAAAAAATGCGTATAATTTTTATATTCCGTACAAGGAAGTCATGTGGTGTATACATCGGATTTTTTTTAAAACGTCGAAGCGTTTCCGGATATCACGTAACGAAGCGATACCGTATATCACGTAACAAAGTTACGTGATATACGGTATCGTATACTAAATAGTTCTTTATGTTAATATCTGTTTTTAATGATATTAACGATATACCTAGAATTTATAATACATTCTAAAATATTGTTAAGAATGTTGAAATATAATGTCATTGATTTTTATGTGATTCATCTTATTATGTTGATAAGCAATATGCTCTTAAAATATGAGAGATAAATGAAAGACCTTAAGTTATTATAATGGGTAAGAAATTCCTTTTAGGTTTCGGATTTCATTTTCAGTCTATTTCCAGTCAAATTTAAAAACAACCTGATGTGGGCGCCACACGATTTCCTTGCATATTTTTTGCTGCATTCATTTAATCTATTTTCTGGAATTTCATTAGAGATATATTTCTCATTCATCAAAAAACTCAGGACATCTACCTTAAAATTGTAAACTATAGAAAAATCTAAAACTCCAAATACAGTTTAAAAAAAAATTTTTTTTTTTTGAAATTAAAATTTGAGTTTCTACGCAGAAACAAGCAATTCGGCTAACGCGCAGAAGGACAAAATTTTCAGTGCAGAAAAATTTAATATTCCGTTGTTTAAGTTTACTTCTGATTCCACCGTGAAAAAAAGGACACTGGGAGTCGGTGTACCAACTGACTTAATTCACTATAGTATTAAGAGTTTCAAATGTAAAACAATAAACCCCACGTTAAGCCTTGTGCCACTTACACTTTTAAATTCTATAATTATTGCATGCAGATTAACCAAGGGTAGGGTTTGTTCAGTTCAGCGGATTGCAACAAAAAAGGAAGATGCTCAACTAGATTGTTATAGGAGTCCCATATACAAAATTTCAACGTCCTACGGCTAATGGTTCTTGAGTTACGCCAGATTATTTACATACATACGTACGTACTGGTGTGGTTGTGTATTTAATTAGGCAAAGCACACTAGGGCTATCTGCCTAAGGGGAGGGATGCCTTCGTGGAGGACTTTCTAAGAAAAACTGGCTCGTATGCACTTTACACATGGGGAAAACCACGAAAACACCCATGCAGCCAGCCCGTTCGCGGGATTCGAACCTCGGACCGAACTACCAGTGTTCAGCAACTTTACCGCTCGGCCGCGATTGGGCCTCGTACGTACTGACATCACAAAAAATTCCTTCTGAACCCATTTTAAATCCATTTTAGTATCTGTTTTGAAAAAAATGTGTAATTTATTCTGTCTGTACGTGCAGATGTAGCTCAAAAAAAGTCTAAATGGATTCGAGTGCGGTCAGAATGGATATTTTCGTTCGTATTAATACGATATCCAAAATTTTCCGCAATTACAGTACATCTTTACTTCCTTCAAGGAAGTGAAAACTATGTCACTTTCTTCTCTCAGGTTTATTAGCTGAAGGGAATTTGCTGTCTTGCACCTAAATTTTCAATTTTGACTGTGCCGCTGTTCACGAACGTTATCTGAGAGAAATAGGAAGAGCATCGTATGTTACACTTATGAATAATAATATTATAGACTTTCAATCTTTGACTTAATGTAATATTCTGTAGAATCTACTTCAGAAGACCGAATTAGAAAATTTGAGTTAAAGAGCTGGAATACAGTCTTTTGAAAGAGACATAATTTAATTTTCTCAGTAAACTTTGATATTCAGGAAGTACTCTTAAGTGCAACCAGACTTCAGTGTATCAAATCTTAAAGCGATAGGAAGGGAAAAAGTGCATTTTCTTAAGCAGATCTGCCTAATACACTGTGTCTAATACTGTTAACATCGTATTCGATTGAAGAAAGATTCGTTCGAATTCTTCGCTTTCATTCGTCCGAATCATCAGCAGTTATCAACAGAATTCTGATTATTTTTCAGTTCTTGGAATAAATTTTGATACATATTTGCATAGTATTGTAAATAAATGGTTGGATAACTCTACATATAATTTTTTATTCGTGTAACCAACTTTAAGTATTAAAAGATGTTACTGCATCAGGAAAATATTTACTGTCTATAAAATCTATTGTTTTAAACAGCGTCAGGATTAAAGTTACAGTTATTTGCACTAGATTATTAATTAAACATCGGTTAATGCTATAACCTATTCTTTCTCTGATATTGCGTATTATTAAACTTTACTCTTTAGTGTTACATTCTGTTTCAAGCAATATTTTTAAGTTATTGCCTTAATATTGATCTGCCTTGATAACTTTTAATAGATGTTTTAAGATTGTTGAATTAATTGTTGACTGATATCTGTTAAAAGATATTAAATTTTAACAGATAACACTAATAACAAAATAAATTAAATTTTAAAAGATGTTAATTTCATTACCATTACTGAATGCAAAAAAGATACTTATTAAAACCGATTATGGCAAATCGATCAGTAGTGCAATAAATATGTGACTTTCCTAATGTCGGTATTTTTAGTTATAAATAAAAAAAAAATCTGATATGGACACCACATGACTTTCTTGTACAGTCTATTAAACCATACACGTTATTTTTTACATTTGTTTAAAGTTATTTCCTCGAATTTCATTACAGATATATTTTTCATTCAACTAATTCAGTTCACACTTCGCCGCAAAGCAAAAATACATTAAAAAAATTTAACAATTAAAATTAGATTTCCTGCGCAACAACAAGCCATTCGGCCAGCGGGCAAGAAGGCAGATTTTTCGGTGCGCAAAACTGAAAGTTTACTTTTGGCCCCACTCGGCAAAAAGACACTTAATGTGCAGAAATTGACTTAATTCACAATTGCACTAAGTTTCAAATGTAAACATATATGGCTGCTCTATTAGGCTTAGTCGCATTTAAACCATTTTTAAATTCTTGATAATTCTACAGCTATTGCATGCAGATTAATTAAATGCATGAAAACCTTAACTGGAAGATAAGAAAAATATAATTCAATAATTTTTAAAGAAAAGGAAAAAAAAACACAACTTACGAACACATAAGAATAAAAAATAAAAAAATTAAAAAAAAACTGAGCTCACCGAGTCGACTAACAGATTGGGTATATTTACATACTTTTTATGCGGCCGATTTGAATCAAAAAGAAAGGTGCACAACCACATGTTAGAGCAGTCCTACATACAAAGTTTCAATGCTCTGAGGCTATTCATTTTTGAGTTATGCGAGATGCATACATACGTACGTACAGACGTCACGAAAGTATCTCTTCTGACTCCATCTTAAATTAATTTTATAAACCGTTTTGGGAAAAAGAGTCCTTTATTCTATCCTTGCGTAACAGATGTCACTCAAAAACACTGTTAAATTGCATTCCACAGCAGTCAAAAGGAATATTTTCGTTGAAATATGATACCCGGAATTCTTCCTGATTACAATACTTCATTTACTTCGTAAAAGGAAGTAATGTCTTATTTAGACGCCACATGACTTCCTTGCACGACTTATTAAATAATACACATTTTTTGCTGCACTGCCTATAAACTTATATCCTCGAATTTCATTAGCAAAATATAGTCAATTAACTGAGTTCTCACTTCGTGGCATGGCAAAAAAACATAAAAACTCAAAACATCTTCCTTAAAAATTGTAAAACGCACAAAAACCTTAAACAAATTATACAATTAAAATTAGAGTTTCTACCTAGAAACATGCAATTCGGCTAGCGGGCAAGAGGACAAAATTTTTCGGTGCAGAAAATTGCAAATTAATGGCGACCTCATAAGGCTTAGTATATATATATATATATATATATATATAATATATATATATACGAGATCACGCAAGTAAATATATATGTATGTGTGTGTATAAACAACATATTACACATCTAAACAATTATATGTGCAGTTATCCATAATATGAAGCATGTATCATATATTTACCTTTAAAGTACTAAGTATTTTATTTTATTCTTTTTTATTGTTTACTCTTTCTTTCTTATTTTAATTTCTATGGTTATAAAAATCGCTAAAAATTTACTTTTCAGGAAACAAACATCTAGAGAAAACAAATATTTGAGGGTATAAACGATAAAATCTTTTGCAAATTGTATATAATTTTACATTATATTACATAAATTTACATGTACACGAAATTTTTTGTGATACATACATATATGAAACCTACAGAAGAAAAGCATTTACTAATATCTCATATAAATTAATCTGCTAAAAATTATATTTTCAGCATTTGAAAGGAGTTAGAAAGTATTTAAAAGTATCGACTAAACAGCATAGAAACAAAAAAGATTTTAAAATGCACTAATGCATATTGTATGTAAGATACTAAAACAAGAAAAAAAATTATCATGTAGTTTAATGGGATCAATAAATAATTCTACTTACAGAATCCATCGACAATTTTCTCTTACGAATAACAAAAGCGTTGGACGCCTATCAACCATAATAAATTTTGTGATAGATTTCGTTATTTAGACGCCCCATGCTATTATACGCCGTATAAAATTGTAGGTGAATTCTCTAAATAGAATTATTTAATCTGTTTTTCTATTTCAAACTGTATTAGAAATTATTTTTCGCCTTTTAGAACATTAGTTATTATATCCATTTTAAATAAAAGCTTTTTATTGTATAATTTTTTTTTTCATTCTAATACATTTTCTGTTTTTCAATCTCAATTACACGTTATCAATGATGAAATTTTTAGTTAAAACATAAGCAATAAATTATAAAAAAATTATGAAATAACGAAATATAACTGAATGCCAATCAGGGAATAAAATGTTTTATTAAAAAGTTATCCTATCCTAGAAAAAATTGTTTAGGGTATTAATTTAGACTTTTGTTAGTATTGAAATATAAAAGCTAGAGAAAACTTTTTTAAAAGAGAAATTAAATTTAGAAAAATTACACTTATAGAAGAAGCTAATTAAAAACTTATAATCATCTTCAGTTTAAAGTTTCAAATAGAATTTTTCAAGAGTTTATTTAAAACACTAAACTTTGATGGTGCCGAACGCACGTTTTGTTCTTCTTGCCACTATGCGATTCAAATTGTTACTAATTAATTATTAATAACTGCAAATTAAAATTTCCACAATTCTCATATTGACAAGAACTACCCTGACGTGCGCTCGGAATCCTTTTAGTTTAAAACAAACAACAAAATAAATCCACAATCGAACTAAATTAAATGCAAAATGAAAATGAAATACTTGAGAAAAAGATATAACCATAATAAAGTACAATAAAGTAATGACTGAAATCTCAAACAAGCTATAATAAACTGTAGATTTTCAATATAAATTTCCATAAAATGTCTATAAAACATTCATAAATTGCATTTACTCCTTATTTCTAAAATTTTCTCATTTGTTTTAGTTTGCTGAGATTTTTTGAAGACAGGAAGCACAGAAATTCTATTTCAGGTCATAATCGTAATGCTTGGTTATCATATTAACCTGTTTTATTCTTCTTGATTATTGCACTGACCAAATTTTAATTTTTTAATATTATTATATATTTATGGTAATTTGTAGCTTAACAGTGAACTTTAGATAATAGGCCACACAAAAATAATAGTGAAAGTCTAAGACATTCAATTTTGAAAAAAGCATTCAAAAAGATAGGTACTTAAATGAAAACCACTTAAAATGAACGTGGACTGAAAACAAATACTGCGCCTGTTCATTTAAAAGGAAGCAAGGTGTAATAATAAAGTGTTTGGAAGTGGTGAGATTATAATCATCTTAAAGCACATAATACGATACATAGACAAAATACATCAATGAAAGTTCTACCAATTATCGAACCATCTGCATTCTTTTTAACACAATAAAGCCATGACTGGAAAAAAAAGCAAATAAAAAAAAGAGTTAAGAAATAGAGAACATTGACTTGTAGAATTTCGTTAATGAACGGATGGTATTTTAGAGAAGCTACAGAATCGAGAAAGTAAAAAAAAAATATAGTAAGTTAAGTGGCATTATTACAGATCAAGTAACTGGAATTTCATCACTAAAGAAGATAGAGCAAGAGAAACTTTTCATTATTAAAATCGTATGTATCCTTAAATTATTTGAATTTCAATCACTGAACTCTTCAGCATTAATGCTGCTTAGAATATTTCAAAAATGAATAAAAGATGATTTCATTATAAAATTAAATTAATAAGAATAATTATATTCAAATTTAGTCACTGTGAAGAAAGACTTAATTAAGACTTTTTATTAGGAATATTATCAAAATGGAGTAAAAAAGAAAAATAAAAATGAAAAAGGAAATAAGAATACCTACAGAGAAAGAGAGGGAAAGCAGATGATCTACTGATCGATATCGTGTTCAAACTTTGAACATCGTACTTTCATTATTGACATAGGTGGCTGCAAGCAATGCTTTCTGCTACGGAACGTCTAGCATACTTTTAATTACTTGCATTTAAGATTTGTTAAACTATGCAAGACATTTTCCATACGCAAGAAGAGGAAAAATATTTAAAAAATTTGCAATTTGACTTAATTTAAATTCTAATTTAACAACAGAAAGGTGTATAAAATCTCTCATGTATCAAAGTATGTCCTATACGTTTTAATTATGGCAATAATTAATTTAAACAACATTATAAATGTAAAAACAAAATTGAAGAGGAATTAAATGAATGTGTCAAATATTGTGATAGATATTTTGGTTTTGTTTGTTTAACTGAGTAAGACAAAACACACAAGGGCTACCTCCCAAAGGGATAATGCTATCGTGGAGGATTTTCGAAGTGACACTGGCCTATTACTGCGGAGTTACCCAATATTGCGGAAAACCACAAAAACATCCACTCCAGTCAGCTTATTCGACAAAGATTCAAATCAAAACCGAATAACCAGAGTTCCATAATCTTATCCCGTTGGACAGTAGTGGGCCCAGAATGTTTGGTAAAACCTAGCTTACTTCTGTGTAAATTTAAATGAAAATTACTTGAAAATTTAAATGAATTGAATCTCTACTTACAAACATGCAACATACACGTTTTGAACTTGGTTTAGATTTCAGCTTTCAGGAAAAATTACAGTCATGAAAAAAAAAAAAGTAATGAAAACTCTGGTAACGATTGTTTTCCCTTCTTCCAACGATTTGTGATCTCAAAAAAACTTGATTTGCTGCGCAATGTGCAATGTTATTGAAAACTTTTATCGCTGCTTGCCAGTTGGTTTGAATCACATGAACTCATGATTAGATTACGCTAAAATTCCTAAAGCACTTACTTCGTAAAAATAGACAGTTTTACTGAGTTGGCTTCCAACAATACACTGAATATAAGCGACATGGAGCTAGCTGACTTTCGGATTTCGATAAAAGATAAAATTCTGCTATTAAGTGGTACAATTTAACAAGTCTGAATTCCATTTGTGACATTATAATTTATGCAATGCTGGTTTTCGGCAGTCTCAATGATAAACAAAAATTGCCTTTTTGTATCAACGTGGAAAGGAAATGATAACTTGGGAGTATGAGAAAGTCATCATCAATCTTTACGCAACTCCATAGGATTAGCGGTGGGCTTCTTCTCAGTTTTCTTTGCAAATTTTCTTCTGTAATATCTGCAACCACGATAGCTGCTGACATGATTTTCTTGACAACAAAAGACAGTTTGGTGCTTCATCTTGTCTGAGGGGACATTCCTTACTCCTGTGAGAATTGCCACACTTGCAACATCTCTCTAGGTTAGTGCACAGGTGCTGAGTGACCCCACTCCATGTTTTGAATAAAAACAAATTGTTACCATTTCAGCAAAAATTCAGGAAAAAAAAAGAAGACGAAGGTAAAGAAAAGAAAGAAAAAACAAGAATGACTCTGACGGAAGAAACACGGAAAGCTGAAAGTACACTGCAATAAAATAAAAAGAGAGACAGTTCTTTAGCTCCCGTTCTGAGCTCGACTTAGTATATATATATTAGATTTATATATAGCATTGTTCTAACACAAGTATTTTAATACAAAATCGTTTTCTGAAATAACATATCAATTTTTTTCCATATTTCGATTCTTCGACTCAAATGATGCCTAAATATTAAATTTTGTAAAATTTGGTGCGAAATTTAAGGAAAAATTCAAAAATTTATCTTGGCGGAATTTTTTAAGTTTGCGCCAAGAATAATTCACTTGGTGAACTTCTTAATACATGGCAACCAACTTTCCTTACCCTTTCATTATGGCGGAACGGAAAAAAAGCACCTCGTTTCTATCTTTTTACATTGTGATGAGCGGAAAAAAGTCGCATCGTTCCTACTTTCAAATAATTTTAATATGTGCGTAAACCACATTTGCGTTATTATCGCTTTCAACAAATATGCCAAATTTAAAAACGCGCCAATACATAAATTCACGTACACCTTCGGAAATTTTGAATAAAAATTTCTAATTTTTTGCTTGTGTGCTTAGAAATACTTAGTTTAAGATGATTGTAAACTCGTATGCTTAGTTTAAGATGATTGTAAAAATTTTATAGGTTATAATTCAAATTTTTTTTCGAAAAATTATTTAAAAATACAAATTCTAAAAATAAATCTTAAAAAATGGGTGAATTTTATTTAGAATGAACCTAAATTTCGAGCTGTATAAAGGAATCAAATAAGTTTAATAAAAAAAGACATATTAATAAATACATACCAAACTGAATAAACATTGAGGAGCTAAAATTTTGAGAGCTAATTTTTTAAAGACCATTCGTGTTATTTGTACAAAACTTGGTAATTTAGCGTAACTTGAGTCGTAGAATCGAAATATGGAAAAAAATTGACATGTCATTTCAGAAAATGTCCGATTTTGTGTCAAAATACCTATGTTAGAACAGAGCTATATATAACTCTAATACATATCCTAAGTCGCACTTTCGAGACATGAAAAACGCAAGTTGAATTTCGTGAATCGGCCCAGTAGAACGGGAGATATAGAACTGTCCCCCCTTTTTTTTCGCAGTGTACCTTTTATTAATTAAAATGATGTTGTAAAAAAGTTCTCAAACATTTTCGCTTAGGCATAATGTATTATATATATATATATATAACTTATTAAAATAAAATTGATCGACGTTGACAGTTAAGGCCGTTTGTTACTGGTGATTACCACGCTGACGGAGACAGAGATCGTTGGTGTGAGTCAGAGCAATAAATTTAAACAGATTTTCAAAATAAAACTGAACCAAAGGATACCTGTGTCCTGTCGTTTGACGGTCACTGGCGGTTATTCCATAAATCACCAGTATACGGCAATAAAATAGATTTAAGTAGATCGTTAAAATGAGCCAGAGGACACTTGTGATGTCCAAGGTCGTTGACAAAGGCACTGATTAGCAGAGGCCTATAAACCGACATCCATCGCTATAGGTATAGAGCAATGCAATGCCACAACCTGCCAGTGACAGTTGATGAAAAATACATGGTAATTTTAGGTATAGCCCAAAATTTTTTTTAAAGCACTCCACCGAGGTCGTTTTTAATGTCAGTATATACGACTGTATTTCGTATGTTGCAAGAGAAATGTGTTGATACTATGATCAAACCTCTATAGGACACCGTCACGCTCGGGACTAGTTAAAAAATGACGTAATTAAGAGAAGTGATTTCTAAAGCAAAGCTGAAAGAGACCTACATTTAAGGTGACCCATACGTCCCGAATTTCCCAGGACAGTCCCGAATTTTTAGGCCCTGTCCCAATTTTTTACAACTCGTTTTTTGGTCCCGAATTGTCCAGAAAAACAGTAGTGTGAGACCGTAAGAGTCTAAATGCATATACTTATTTAAGTAGTGTAGATTGCAAGTGTCCGGACCAGCAGGTCCGGACACTTGGGTGGCTTGCATAGACTAATTGGGTAAGGTCCAAACTGAGAATACAAGCGTAAGTTAAGAGACGTGCGCCGTACCGGCCGCAGAAACAGGTGGTTTCCCATCTAGCCTTTTCCTTAGAAACACTGTAGTGGAGGAGTTCTATTTCCCGCGAACATACACGAATTTTTGCTCACAGTTACTGTTTAGACTTACAGACACCATTGCAATTTTTAACTGATACATTAATTCCATTGTGATTTGAATTTATAATTATATACATATATTTTTAATTATCAACGCCCCCTGCATTACACACATTAGTATGTATCATTCTTTTACATATTATTAAACGGCATCAAAAAATAATTCTTTTGTCATTCGCTGAAATTTCATTGCAGATATATCCATCTAAAATGAACTTTCTTTTGTCACGTTCAGATCGCCAAATTTTTATTCAATCGTCAAAATTTGGAAAAAAAAATTTGCCGAGACGATGACGTGTAATGAAGTTTCCCGTTTGGCAACGACATATATCTTTAATTATCAACAGTGCATTACATACGTGCTAAAGATATGTTTTAATATTATCCATAAAAATCTAAGAACATCAGATGATATTTTACCAGTTGATATAGAAATGATTATTTCTTATACTTTAAATCTTATGTTGTTCGAGTATGAATATAGAAAAATTTCTGCAACCTCGTAAAACCCGATTTTGCAATGATATTAGGGTATTCACAAACAAAATGATTAGCCTTATTTCCCGCCACTGAAAGGGTACTCCAATTTACTGCAGTTTAATTTAATTTATTATTTATTTTTATGATTGATTTTTCAGTAATGGGTTCAGAAAAAAAAAAGAAAGTGCACATTTAACAAAGATCTACAGAAGAAAAAATACCCGTGTACTGAAAAAATTATAAGCGATTCCGATGTACTGTGCAATACATTTCTTCAAAATCTTCAATAAGCTATGGTGAACGTATAGATATTAAACTTCATATAAATACTAATAAACATAAAATATCGGACTCTGCTGTTGCATCTAGCTGGTCATTAAAAAAATTCTTCAAACAAGAGAAAATGTGTGATAAGGAAGAAGATTAGCTGCAGCATAAAGTACTATTACATGCCATACTATTTTTTACAACCATAGCTTTAGGTCCAAAGATTGTACGTATAAGATGCTTCAAATGGCATTTGAGCCTAAATTTACATATGCGTGAACCAAGACCGAAGCAAAAATACTAAATGTTTCATACCTTAGACTTTCAGAGCTTTACACAATGATATGGAGAAATTTTCATTTGTTTCAGTCTTAACTGATGCGTCCAATCACCCGGATAAAACTTTTCTAATACTTGTTAGATTTACAGATTTGAGTTATCGAATTAGAGCAAAAATTTTGAATTTATATCTTTACCTGATGAAACATCCGATATTGTCAGCAACTATTTAACTACCTGTCTTGAAGCAAATAATTTAAGAGAAAAAATTGTTGGTCTTTGTGCCGGATATCTTTGGAGGAGCTGATAGACAGGGAGAAAATAATGTTTTTGTTAAATTGAAACGAAACTTTAACCATGGTTTAATTGAAGTTGGATGTGCAGGCATATTATCCATAAAACTCTAAGAACATCAGCTGATATTTTACCAGTTGATATAGAAATGATTATTTCTTATACTTTAGATCTTATGTTGTTCGAGTAGGAATATAGAAACATTTCTGCAACCTCGTAAAACCCGATTTTTCAGTGATACTACGGTATTCACAAACAAGATGATTAGCCTTATTTCCCGCCACTGAAAGGGTACTCCGAATGTTTTTACCACTGAAGAATTATTTTCAATCTCAAGAAAAGTGTCCCATGTTTATTTTAAATTTCTTTGAAAATCCAGTTGCAAAAGCTTGGTTACATTTTATTAACACACAAGGTTTCAATATTTCCTAAAGTTATTAGAACAGTTTAAAAGGAAACTACGTCTATATTCGATGTAATTGCTTCCACAGATGAAAGGCTCAATATGGAACAAGACAGAGGATAACTTTATTCCAATAAATGTTAAAAAAGACTCTGTAAGATTCTGTGCTGTGTACTTTTAAGTTACAGTTGAATTTGAAGAATCTTAATAACTGATCAGCGAATAATCGCTTGAGTTCGTGAGATAAAGAACAACACGTAAGAAGGGTAAAATTACCCTTTATTATTCCAATAAAATTTAACAGAACTCCGTCTTGGAGTTTTGCAATAAAGCCGCCACTCGGACTTGAACTTAGGAAACTAAGAACTCAAACTTAATAACTAATCTATCAAGATTCTAACAGAGTTGGCCCCTTTAAATAACGGTGAAGCTAACAAGGTCCTAAAGTACGGCCGAGTGTACTAATAGCTTAAGAGAGAGTAGCCTAAAAAGGCGGACGCGCGCTAGCCAGAATCACTGGTTGAAGTCAGTAGAACTTCACGGTTAAATACTTTTCATTTGAATTCAAACGCGATTTTAAAACTACGTTCCAGCCCGAAGTTGTAAGTTGAAATTCAGGAAGACAGGAAAGGAACTTAAAATTTAATTGTTAGATAAATTAACATAATCCTTACAACTCTATAGAAACTTGAAGAGGATAAAAACGCGTTGCAATACCAAGTTACTGAATATCGAAAAGCTGTTGTTTCATTTTTTTTATCAGACGGCTCTTACTGGAAACGTATAGCTGGATCATATTAAATTAAATACCTTCTTACAGTCAAGTTGAAACAATTATTAATTAATCAAATGATAACAAATCAGAAGTTATTGTAAATTGATATATATGAGAAAAATGTTTACCTTAAACATTCACAGAAGAAAAAATAACATACCATGGGAAAAAAAAATATTGGAATGCTCACAACATAATATGTGCCCAGTTCAGAGGTGGAGGGAAATTACTGCATATTTTTAATAAGAACCAGATGCCTTGTTCAAAATGTTTTAAAATTTCCAGAATTTTCTACTGTCTCTATAGCACTAAATGCTGTAACTGAGCGAGTATTTAGCATTATGAACAGTTTATGGACTAATGATAAGACACAGCTTAAAGTGGACAACTGAAGTATAAGAACAGCAAAAAAGAAAAAGATATTCCAAGAAATATTCATGCTTCAAAGAAATATAAGGCTACTTCATCGAACTAATTTAGAAGGGTTACTAATTTATTATTTTGTTTAAAAATTGAGTTATTAAATTAAAATGCAGTAAATTAAAATGAATATTGAGTTTTGGTTTATTCTTTAATTATTCAAAAATATTATATATCACTATTAAAAAATAAAGCAAAAGTTACTTATTTTGACTTATATATATAGACAGACCTACATACCACTTCCGCTGCAATAACAATAATAATAAAATAATTTATTTGTAAAAAAGGTATATAAAATTATATATATACAGCGTCCCCAAATTTCGAACTTCGAAATCTGGTCACCTTACTATATATCTTTCAGTACGTTTTTTAAAAAAAATACCAAATAAAATTTAACGTAGAGAAAGAAGAATGAATGTTGATTTTTCATGTTTACTTTATTTAAAAACTATCTATATACCCTTTCTCCCTAAGAAGGCGGGAAGAAAAAAAAAGAAAGAATAAAGAAACTACTTCTATAAAATATTATAAAATTCGCAAAAGTACAAAAAATGAAAAACAAGTCAGTAAACTATTCGATAAGGCAACAAATTATGTAATATTACATAGAATTCTAAGCAGATAATTTTTTTCAATATATTCATTATAATACAGCTAGTTTTTGAGCATCCTTCTGATTGGAAAAGTAGTCTTGAATGTGCTGACGAAAATTCCTGAAATCTATTTTTTATTCAGTAGTAATATTTTTCAGCACTATTTTCTTCACAACTTAGACATATATACTGAAACGACAAAAGAAAGGCATGCTGAATTTCGAAATTAATTATTCAATAATAATAAAGTTCTTATTAATTAGCCCCCTTTGCTCTCGTTGTCCAACGCATATGCCTCGACTACGTATCTTTCTATTTTTCTTTGAAATGGCTTTCTACTGTTGGTCGTCAAACTAAATACTTTTATCAATTCTTAAATGCTCAGTTTCAGATTAGACCTATGAAATTAAATTTTACACCTCCTGTTGAAATTATTTCTTTTCCTTCCGATGGAGCCAATTTGTCTTTTATTATTTATCGTCTGTCGCCGACTAGGTTACGTGACTGGCGGCAGAGAAAGAATGTAATAACTTTTTTAGTTTAGCTTGAGTTTGACGCTTGAAATGATCTGTTCTTGCCCGCATAGCGGTAATCAACAATTATAATAATTGTTCTTGATAAACTAATCTTGGCCCTACAATGGGGAAATTTATGTTATATGTAAATTTTGTGTTCTAAATAATGTAAATAATGTACATAGGCGCTTTATTAAATATTTCTGTGTTTCAACTAGAAGTTCTTATTTTCAAGTTGAGTCTTTAACTGTTTCAACTGAATTTATTAACTGTTTCAAGAATGCTGTGGATAACAATGATTCTTTGTCAAAAATAAGTAAATTTCAATATCTGAAATCTCTTTTGACAGGTACTGCATATAATGTCGTATCAGGGTTTGATCTAACTGATGAAAATTATGATGAATGCCTAAAATTGTAAACAAAAGGTATGGTAGGCGGGATACAATCATAAATTGTCATATAAATAAAATTTTGAACTTAGAGCCAGTAAAATCATCAAATAATATAAGGGGGCTTAGAAATCTGTATGATAAATGTGAAATACACATCAGAAATCTTAAGTCAATGGGTGTAACAACAGGTTCATACGGGCATCTACTTTTGCCTATACTGTTAAAATTGTTACCAGAAAACATGGTTCTAGAATTTCATAAGAAAAATAATACAGAAAATGAGTATAAGGTCAATGACCTATTGGAATTTATAAGAGAAGATTTACGTGCCCGAGAGGCCACATTGTTAGTAAATAATTCTTCTAGTGATAAAATACATGACACTTACATTCACTTTAATTCCAAACAAAAATATAAACAGAACTTTTCTTTTAAGAAAAGTGTTCCATCGGCTGCTGCCTTGAACACTTCTATAAAAATATTTTGTGTATTTTGCGACTCTTCAGATCATACAAGCTTGAGTTGTAAAAGGTATACAGACCAAGAGAAACGTTTTAAATTAAAGAAGGGAGGACGCTGTTACAAGCGAACTTAAAATCACACCTGTCTTCTAACTGTAAAAGTAAATTAGCCCCATGTTTGAAATGTGGTAAAATTTCACAATGAACTGTTCTGTAATAAATCAGAAAAACATGAAAGTCCTGAAAATATCAACAAAGATAAATCCACAACCTTAGTATCTTGCGTTTCTGAACAGAAAAATAAAACTATTTCTACATTACTTCAAACTTGTATTGTATGTGTCTCTGGTGGTATAGTGGTTCAGAAAAATGCTTTATAAAAAGAAATTTAATAAGAAAACTGAATTTAAAACCCATTAGAAAAGAAAATTTATTAGTATATTCATTTGGCGGACGAAAGCCACAAGAATCATCATTTGACGTAGTTTCTCTTGAATTACAAAATGTTTCGCAATCAAGCAATTCCATAAATATTGAAGCCTTGGTAATTGAAAAAATAATTGGCGCTACAGTTAAAATTCCAGACAAAGGTTTGATTAAACGCTTGAAAATGAGAGGATTTAATCCTGCTGATACAGGGCATGAACGGGAAATAACTATTTTACTAGGGTCAGACTTTTTATGGCAAATTCAATTAGGTATTGTAGGAAAAATTGGAAAACATTTATAAATTACAGAAACTATTTTCGGACATACTATTCAAGGGCAGATAGAATCAAAAAATAGAAAAATTAATTGTTGTACTGTATCAGTTGAAAGTGAAAATAATGAACTGAAGAAATTTTGTGATTTAGAAGTCATGGGTATTGCTGAGAGTAACGAAAAGAATTCTACTGATTTAGAAATTATAAATGACTTTCAAAATAATTTGAAATTCAAAAATGGTCGTTATGAGGCAAAGTTATTATGGAACAAATCTCGTGATTTATTCAGAAACAATCTTGAAGTGGCTAAAAGAGATTCGCTGGTCTAGAAAATAAATTTAAGTGTAATGAAATGTTATTTGAAGAATACAATAATATTCTCAGGGAATAAGCACATTTAGGAATTGTAGAGGTATGCCCTGAAAACAGCTCGACACTTAATTCTTATTATATGCCTCACCATCCTGTAATTAGAGACGACAAAACAACAACAAAGGTACGCGTTGTTTACGATGCTTCTTTCAAAATCAAATAATGCTCTTTCTCTCAATGACTGTCTTCACTCAGGGACAAATCTAAATCCAAATGTTTTGGACGTTATTTTGAAATTCCGTGAAAATAGGATCGCCTTTTCGGCAGATATCGAAAAGGCATTCCTTCAAATATCAATCGCAGAAGAAGACAGATTATCTGAGATTTCTTTATTTTAAAAACCTTAATAGAAAAGAGAGTGTAATTTCTTACAAAATGACAAGAGCATCCTTTGGTGTAACTTGTAGTCCTTTCATCCTCGCCTGCACAATAAAACACCACATTGATAAGTACAAGAATTCTAACTTTAACACTTTTGAAATGCTTAACTCAAATCTTTACGTGGATGACCTATTTTCTGGAGCGACAACTGTTGAAGAAGCGCTTAATCTATCAAATGAATCTGTTAAAATTCTTGCTGAAGGAGGTCTAAATCTAAGAAAATTCGAAACTAGTTCCCTGAGCTTAAGCAGAAATGGCTTGAGGAAAAGTTAGTCTCTCTCAATAGTGAAACTCCATGTACATCCTTAAAGGTACTAGGTTTAATATGGAACAATGATGAAGGTGTCTTAGGATTAGAATTAACATCCCTACTGTCCTCTATAAACACTGACTGTACCAAACGTAATGTATTAAAAATAGCAGCCAAAATTTTTGACCCATCTGGATTTATCGCACCATTTGTAATTCGAATTAAATGTTTATTGCAACAGCTATGGCTTCAAGGGGTACCTTGGGATAAGGTCTTTTCTGGAGAACTTAAAAATGACTGGAAAATATGGCTCTCCGAAATAAAAGAAATTAAAATGTTGAAAATTCTCAGATATTATTTTCATGTACCAAATTTAGGCAGGGACACTGTTCAATTACACATTTAGTGACCCTAATCCCAATGCGTATGGCTCAGTCGCATACTTGAGATACAGAACTGATGAATATAAATTTGAAACTACATTTGTTTTGGCAAAATCACGTGTTGCACCATTAAAGAAATTAACGCTTCCCCGCCTTGAATTGATGGGAGCACTGGTGGGTGCTAGGGTTGCCAACTACCTGAAAAATATTCTACATATTTCAAATGTCATTTTATGGTCAGATTCGGAAATAGTTCTACATTGGATTAAAGGTACAGCTAAAAGATGGAAACCCTTCATTGCTAATAGAATTTCAGAAATACATGAAATTTCAGATCCTTGTTCATGGAGACATTGCGAAGGAAAACTCAACCCTGCAGATCTAATAACAAAGGGTTGTTCTGCAAAAGAACTGATAGATTCTTCGAAATGGTGGCATGGCCCTGCATTTCTTTCGTTACCTGAAAGTCAATGGCCAAAACCCAAACTATCGACGTCAAAATTACATGATGTATCAGAAGATCTCGAAAATCGGAAGCTATCCTAGCGTGTTTGATCAAAACAGACAAAGCTGAAAATGTTCCACTCATGAATTTGACAAAATTTAGTTCCTTGAAAAAACTTTATCGTGTGACTGCTTGGATTTTCAAATTTATATCAAATTTAAAAGTAAAAAGGGAAAATAGAAATTTTGCGGAAATTTCAGCAGATGAAATAAGTAAATCTGAAACCTTTTGGTTAAAACAAGCTCAAGAAGATAGTTTTCCTGAAGTTATAGAGTCTCTAAGAGAAAACAAGCATATTCCAAAAGATTCTAAATTGTTCGAATTAAATCCCATATTATCAGATGAAGGTCTACTTTTGGTACGAGGTCGGTTACAAAAGTCAAACCTACTATTTAACAACAAACATCCAATAGTAATCCCTTCAAAACATAAATTAAGTGAATTAGTAGTACGAGACGCTCATGAAAAGGTTTATCATGCGGGTGTATCGGATACTCTAGTGCATATACGTGAAAAATTCTGGCTCTTAAGAGGAAAACAATACGTCAAATCAATCCTGAGTAAATGCTTAATATGCAAAAAATATAATGTACGTCCTGGACAACAAATCACTGCACCTCTTCCAGCGGATAGAGTTAATGAATCTCCACCTTTCGCAATTTGTGGACTCGATTTTGCAGGTCCTTTGTATGTAAAAGAAAATGACAACAAATATTACATTTTATTGTTTACTTGCGCTACTACAAGAGATATTCACCTGGAACTCGTAAAAGGCATGAGCACTGAAGAATTTTTACTTGCGTTCCGCATGTTCGTATCCCGAAGAGGTTTGTATTTCACTGTCTACTCGGACAATGCTAGAACATTTAAAAGAGCCGAACTTGAATTAAAGAAAATGTGGAAAGTGATTAACCACCCTGAAGTTGAAAAATATTATGCTTCGCATGGAATCGCATGGAAATACATTGTGGAACGTGCTGCCTGGTGGGGCGGTTTATATGAACGTTTAGTTCGCAGTGTAAAAACTAGTTTAAGAAAGAACACTGGAAAAACATCTTTGACTCAAAGTGAATTAGAAACGCTTTTGCTTGAAATAGAAGCGATGATAAACTCGCGTCCATTAACATACGTCTTTTCTGATCTTGAAGAGCCCTCCGCACTTACTCCAGCCCACCTGTTGATTGGTAAACGACTCTTGAGTTTGCCAGCTGTAAGGAGGAATGACTTGAATTTGCCAGGTTCCAGAGAAGTAATGTTAAAACGTTTCCGTACACGAGAAAATCTAATAAATCACTTTTGGAACAGATGGAAAAAAGAATATCTCCTGTGCTTGAGATCTGCTCATTATACCGGTCAGAAGAAACCATCTGCATTCAAAGTAAATGATATAGTGCTTCTTCATGACGAAAACTTACCTAGAAGCTGGTGGAAATTAGGAAGAATAACCAAAACTTTTATTGGTAGAGATGGAATTATCAGATCATGTGAAGTGAAAACTGGTAATTCGGTAATCAAACGTCCAGTGCAGCTATTGTATAATTTAGAAATTGATGATATCAATAATTGCAATAATTAGTGACTGGTAAAAAAATAGACTGAATGACTGATAAACTGATAAAAAATATTCTTTTTCCTAATGTTTCCATTTATACATTTTATTATTTTCCTTGGTTTAATAATTTGTGTTGATTTTCAGAAATGTTAATTTAAATGTTTTGTTTTTTCTATAGTTTCAGAAAAAATTTTCTTGGTATTAAGAAATTATTGATATACTGTGACCTGTACATGTAAGTAATTTTTATTTGTTTCTTATTGTTATAGTAATATTGTAATGGTTAGTTAAATTTGTGATGAACCTATTGCTCATCGGAAGGGGGGGGAGTTTGTTGAAATTATTTCTTTTCCCTCCGATGGAGCCAATTTATCTTTTATTATTTATCGTCTGTCGCCGACTAGGTCACGTGACTAGCGGCAGAGAAAGAATGTAATAACTTTTTTAGTTTAGCTTGAGTTTGACGCTTGAAATGATCTGTTCTTGCCCGCATAGCGGTAATCAACAATTATAATGATTGTTCTTGATAAACTAATCTTGGCCCTACAATGGGGAAATTTATATTATATGTAAGTTTTGTGTTCTGAATAATGTAAATAATGTACATAGGCGCTTTATTAAATATTTCTGTGTTTCAACTGGAAGTTCTTATTTTCAAGTTGAGTCTTTACGTGAAAATGGTATATTGACTCTTGAAATACTAATATATTCTTAAAGTATTAAAATGATGCTCTCCCAATCCGTGAATAAAAGAGAATCGTGAATCGTGATCATAACGTAATGCATATTAAGATTCTAGACTTAAAAATATGCAAAAGTCACACATAACTAGATCGGGTGATCAGGGTGAATGTTCTGTCACTTTGATGCGTTTTTGTTCAAGAAAGTGAACTGTCAATCTTTCAGAATGAGAAGATGCATTGTCATGGTGGAGCATGAGTCCTCTAACATTCACTTCTTGAAGAATTTCTGGAAGACACTTGGTGGTGTACCAGTTAACTGTGACTATTTTCTGCCCTTCCAGGTTGATGGCTTTGACCAGTCCCGTACTGCTGAAGTAAACGACATGCATTACTTTTTTCATGGCACGTTGTCTTTTCACCATTGTAGGCGTGGTATCCTCTCCAAAGACCCATATTTTACTTTCTTGACATGTTAGAACCTCAAAAATGGTATGAACGTTTCATCACTAGTTACGACTTTAGAAATAATGCGGTGGCCACCAGCTGTAAGAGTTTCTTTACTGATTCTAACAGACTTCTCTTGACGGTGATCAGTTAAAAAAAAGGCAAACTAGTTTTTTTCATATGCAGTTCTTCGTGAATAAATTTATATATGGCGGCAGATCCAATGTTAAGTTCCTTCTGTATCATTTGGTATGTGCAGCGATTATCGTCGATTAACATTTTCCGTATAGCAGACACATTATCCGTGATTATCACTGAAAACGGCCTTCCTATGAGTTCTTCCTCTTGAAGGAGCTCTGTGAAATTCTGAAAGCCATCTGAATATAGTAGCACGAGATGGACCTTCCTTTCCAAATGCTAATTGTAGACATTGAACGCATTCTTCTTGATTTATTTCCATTTTAAAACCATAGAAAACCATTGCGCGATAATATTCTCGCGTCAACTTCGCTTTTCTTCTTGCCTAAAATTTATTCTACGTTAAACTACTTGCTACTGGCCAATTGAAAAATCATTTGCTAGGCTAAAATAGGTCATATTTTCAAATCTAAGCATTATTTTTTTTTCGGTCACTTATCCTCTGCGCATATCTCAAAATTTTCAGAGTGGCCTTCGTATTGGCCTTCTACTGCTCGAAGCATTAGAAAAATCAAATTTTTTTAGTATTTACGTTTAAATCAAAGTTCATGTTTACTTACCGTCGAAATATGCTTGTAAAAATACTTTTATTTTCAGTTTTGTTAATGGAAATTAAACAGTGTACAAATAGTATGATGTGAGTTCCACGAAAACATCAGATTCTAAGATTGTATTTAAAGCAAAATTATTTGAAGGTGAGTAGTAAAACTTTGAATGTCTTATCGAATAATTTTACCAAAAATAAACTCCAAATTTCAATTAAAAAGTAATAGAAATAAAATTCTAAATTCAAAACATTACTCAGAGAAAGACACCAACATCCTCATCAAATTATAGAAACAGAAGGAACTGCTTCAGATATCAGCGTATAAACATACCATTATTTTGGCTTACAAAATTTCTAAAATTAATTACTTTATTTGCTATGTGTGCAGAGCTCACATTGCGTCTGATTTAGGGATGGCGAAGTCTATGCACTTAAAATTTGAAAGAATATAAAACTTAATATAAAATAAAAACAGTCTGATAAACCTTACATTTGAAGCTAACAATGTCCTAGCTTTGATGAAAATATATCGGGTTGGCAAGAAAGTAATTTTTTTTCTAGTATGAAATAAAACTCAATTTTTTTATACAAATAACGAGCTGCAATCAGTTAAATACCTTCCGTTCTGTTCGACGATTTTTTCTCATCTTTCTGGTAAATTCATGATTCCGCGCTCAATGACTTCTGGTCTTTACCAGCAAAAAACTCAACCAACTGCGATTTGAGGTCATCGTTACTAATAAAATTTTTACCATTTAAAAAGTTTTGTAAATTTCAAAATAAATGATAATTCGATGGTGCAAGATTGGTACTACATAGGGTATGCGACATCACTTCCTAACAAAACTCCAAAAGTTTTGTAGCTATTGTTAAAACTGTGCGAGCCCTCGCATTATCGTGGTCGAACACGATTCCTTTCTGATTTGCCGATTTTTGCCTTTTATCCTTGATTCCTTCTCCCAATTTCATAAATCGTTAGCAGTAAACATCTGAGTTGATCATTTGGTTGCTTGGAAGCAGCTCAAAATATGCAACACCTTTGTAATTCCATCACATTGACAGCATAGTCTTTTTCTGGTACAATTTAGTTTTCGATATGATTTGTGCCGATTCATCATACTTGGACCATGATCTTTTTCCATTAATATTATTGTAGACGACCCATTTTTTTATCACCAATATTAATTCTTTTCAAAAAAATTTAATTGCATTACGTTTGAAATGAGTATCGTAAATATTGATTCGTTGTGTTAAATAAATTTATTTCAATTCATCTGAGACCCAAATATCGAGCTTCTTAACGAGTCCAAGACATCTTATGTGATTTTCAGTTGTTTTAACCTTTTGCAATATCTCTCACAGTTACATGACGATTCGATTCAATTATAATTTTAATTTTGTCATCATCATCCTTTACAAGGTCAACCATTACGTCGATCATTCTTCTCCAGAACGAAATTTTTTAAACCATTTCTGACACAGTCATTCTGTTAAGCAATCAAAACCATTGACTTCACATATCTCTTTGGAAGCCTCAACCACTTTATGAAATTTGCCTTTATGAAAATAAAAATGTAAACTATGTCGAAAATGTTAATTTTTGCAGCCCATGTTGAAATTGACCGTAAGCTAACAGTTTAAACAAACATACAAAGAACTTGTTCCTGTAACAACCTCAAATCTCAGAAGAAAAAATTATAAGATTGACCAAAGAAAACAAAACTAGCATAATGCTAGCCATTGTGCAAACCGAAATTACTTTCTTGCCAACCCAATAAAAGTTCTTGAAAATTCCGATCAAGAATAAAAATTGTTATAATGCATAAATGCCCCCTCAAAGCAGACAGAACTTATTCCGTTTAATCCCCCCAATATTCGGGAGAATAATGATCATTGCTTACTCCCGGATTGAAGCAAGCGGACAAAGAATGTTCTCAGGGTCAGCTTAGAGAGATTTACGGCCCTCCACCATAGGGACAGGAGGGAAGAGAAGCTTCATGAAGGGAACGGAAACCAGAAATAAATCACAAGACATTTTGAATTAACTATAGAGTTGAACAAAGAGTTTGTTCATAGCTTGCCAGTTAGAGGTTTACTTATGATATCCTCTATTTCCAGATTATTCTGAATTTTAAAATGCTTTCGAATGCCATTATTGTGCATTATTTCATGAGCGAGTAATAAAATTCAATGCCATAAAGGCTGGAAAGGCCACTAAAGGAATATGCATTACAGTATATAAATTTATTATACAAATACCAAACATTAGCTTTTAAGCCATTGGTTCACGGGCTCTCCAGTAATTTTTAACAATGTCCTCAAACCAAGAAGGTGCAATACAATTATTTAAATGTTTAAAAATCATAGGCTGATTGGAGTCACACAAAGTACAGTTTCGGGAATCCGTTACTCCAATTCTCTTTATTAGTAGATATATTTATACTATTTAAACTAGATATCTTATTCTTTTTATAGTAAATATTTATAGTTTATAGTAGATATTTTATTCTGTTCATAGAGCTAAAAGAAGAAATCATATTCTTACGAATAAACAACAATTTTAATGCTAATTGTAGTTTCATTACAGTTTAGTCTAAGGTAAAACAAAATATCGTTCTTGCTACTAGCATTAGCAACTTAAAATACTGTGCGTAGAAGTTGGAGTGTTTAATCGAATGATCAAAGTATAGCTGAAAAACGTTTTGTCTATACTTAAGCTACAGAAACGAAGTAGAAGCAATCAGCTGTTTCTTCGTTGTTTGTTGTTATGTGTTTAGAAGATAAGCATAAGAGCATAAGAGGATTATTGCGTAAGGCAAGGAATATTTTCATGGAAGACTTTCAGATGAAAGCCGTCTCCTCTATTCACGTAACACGTAGCAAAAACCACGAATATGCTCATGCAGCTAGCTCACTCGTCGGGATTCGAACCCAGGTCATACTACAAGTATTCAGAAATCTTGGCCAGTAATGGGACCGTAATTCCTTGAAGGAAACTTTATTTGCTTCTTTTCAGGGAACATAGCCCATATCGAATCGCTTTGTTTTGTTCTGATCAATGAACTCGTGAAATAGTCTAATTGTTGTCTTACATTAGATATCATTACTGCGATAGAAACAGATGCATATTAATAACCAACTGAAGCGAGGTATACCATAAGATTTCGCGTACATTCAACTCAGTTAAATCCTTCAGTTCATAAGCATAAATACAAGGCGCGAATTACCACAAATATACTTACGCGAAAGTTTTATTAATATTAATGATTGCAAGCATTGCCTAAACTCATAAAGAAAAATCTCATGTGGATACCACATAACTTCTTCTACTGCCTATTAAATTATACATGTTTTTTGCTGCACTTCGTTTACACTTATTTCCACTTTCTAGAGAAATATATCTCTAATGATTTTCTCTAATGAGACAAAGTTTCAATTAATTCAGTTCTCACTTCGCGGCTAGGGAAAAAAAACCCTCAAAACACTTTCACTAAAAATTGTAAATTACAGAAAAATATAAAAAGTAATAAATACAGTAAGAAACAGTTAAAGAATATCTGATGTGGCCACCACATGACTTCCTTGTACGGAATATTAAAGTATACACTTTTTTTTTTTTTTTTGCTGCATTTCATTTAAAACTTATTTCCTCGAATTTCATTAGAGATATATTTCTCATTCAATTAATTCAGTTCTCACTTCTCGGCAAGGCAAAAATACATAAAAACTCGAAGCATCTTCTTTAAAAATTCTAAAATACAGAAAAACCTAAAACACTAGATACAATTGAAAACAGTTAAAGACAAACACGTTTTATAATTAAAATTAGAGTGATTGTGAATTATCTGAAAGTTAAATATCTTAGGATTTTTACTGAATTGCAACACATTGGGCTTTAGAAAATAAAAGTTTTGTATCTGACAGTGGCAACACATTTCAAATAGCCGAGTTTGTTGATAAAAATGAAAAATAAATGTTCATTTTGTAGTATGACAATAGTCTTGCGCGCTGGAGATAAAAATGTTTTAATTCGAACAGCGTTGCCACTGCTCACTTTCAAATCAATGAGTTTGTAAATCAAAAAATCATGAAATTCGTACAAAATGTGAAATATATAAAAAATAAATTCGGACTTCGAGGTACACATATTCGACAAAAGGTGTTAAAATTTTGGCTGCTCTAAGAGCCGGCTTTTCTTTTTTCACAAACCTCTGGTACTAAAAACAGAAAGAAAGAAAGAAAAAGATCCTCAAAAAGGTACATAAGAACATAGAGTTAGAAAAGCTTTTTATATTTATAAATTAAACTGACTTCAATATTCTCAATTATGACTCAACTATTTTTAATTTGTAAGGTTTATCTTGAGTTTTTAACAGTTATCTTTAGTTAAAACTATTTCCTATCCCTTCTAATTTCAGCTTACAAATTTCCTGCCAGAGCGTGTTTTTAGAATCGCGGTTAAATGCAAATAAAGGAAGAGCAGTACTTACGTCAAGTTCCACTGACTTCGTTAGACAGCCAGAGATTCTGAGCAGCGCGCGTTCCCTTTTGGCTACACTCTCTTTAAGCTATTACTACACTCGGCCGTATTTCAGGCCCTTGATAGCTCCGCCGTGATAGACTTCGACTATAACTTTTTAATTAAGCATTAGTTAAGTTTGATTTTTCTTACTACTCTTTAGTTCAAGCCCAAGTGGAGGCTTTTCTGAACGTCCTGAGAAAGGGCCATCTGTTAATCTTTCTTTGAGCAATAAAGAGTAACCTTTCTTGAGTTTACGTTTCTGTTTCCTGAGCTAAAGCGATTGTTCGCTTACCAGTTTTCAAGGTTCCACATACATAGCTGTAACTTTAAGGTTGGAACCTTATAAATTATTAAAAACATAAAATAAAGATTTAAATTATTAGGAGCTCTTTTATCGCTTTTAAATTGCTGATTGTTAAGTAATTAGACTGATTATCCATCGAAGATAAATTGAAGGTCTTGTTGTTTGTCAAATGTCAAAACTGAGAACTGGTTATGTACGAGGTGCGTAAAAAATAAATTTAAAAAAAAAAATATGTTTTTCGGTGCAGCAACATTTTCCAAGTGCATGTAAGTGTAATACACGTAACAATTCAAAAGTTCCGAAAATAATGTTCTAATTTTAGAAAGAAAGTGTTCAACAAAGAATTAAAAACATTTAGAATTGAGTGTATACTTAAATCATGACAACATATAAATTTTGACATTACGTTAAACCAGAAAGAAGGAAGATACAGAGGCTTACATTTGTTTATCTGCACTTTTATTTCTAAAATTTATTTGCGTATATCTTGTATTAAATATTTAAATATGGACTCTAAATGTTTTGTCTAATATATTGTTTGTCTTCTGTTTTTTTAGCCTTGCTTGCTACAAAATAAATATCATCAAAACATCCCTTGTAATAAAATATTTTATCCAAAATATATTCATCTATAACTCACACAATAAATCGAACACGCGAACTTCTGTTTAGATGTTTTGGCAGATAATGTTTCGGCTAATCTTTGGAATATGGTAACAGGTAGTTTGGCGACATTTTGGTAAGGCGATAAAGGTTACTAGCTAGGACTTTAGCAGTGTACATGGATAAAGTCAAGAGTGTGCGCAATGCCATTTTTGTGCAATTCTGGGATTTTTTTTTAAGTGAAAATAGGTCGACGTGTACATGGATACCGTGTATGTGCAATTCTTAAAATTCTGCGGCAAGCAGTGGGCGATTCTGCACTTTCTCCCAACAATTTCGCACCTAATCTTCGTCATAGTTAAGCATTTTTGTTCCATAAAAGTTCTAGTATAAGCGTAATTCGGTTAGCAGATTGTTGGAAAAAAATGTTGAGTTAAAAAAAAAAAAAATGCCTTTACTTCGTGAAAACAAAATGGCGTCCAAAACAAAACTAGCAGGTTGCTGTAGCAGGGTTGGTTGCCAAATTTTCGCCAAAAAATCGCAAAGTTACCATAATCCAAAGATTAACCAACGTTTTTTGCCATAAATTTTTGTTTTAAATGAAAATGCATTACAAAAATTATCGTCTGCATTTAAAAATTATTACTTGTTTAGCAAAATATATTAACAGTTCTTTATCTAAAGTAAACATGGCAGGAAGTTTCAAACAAACTAGAAGTTTTGCTAGAAATCTAACCGTTCATTATTTTAAACACATTAAAGGTATTAAAAATGTCAAAAACCTTTTTGATGTAAAATAAACCTTTTATTACCGCTCTGATGGGCAAGCATGTTGAAGAAAACTTGAAATAAAAACTGCATTCAAGTTCTATCAAGACTACGATCCTAAACACTTGCCTGTTGTTTGTTACACAACTGCCCTTAACCCTTAGCGCTCCGTTGGTTCCGCTACGGAGCCGTCCGTCATTTGTTCCGTAACTACGGAAGGCTCCGCTGTGGAGCCCAATGTTTTTAGCATGATTAGGCTTAAGATGTTACCGAATCGTCGGCGTTGCCAATTGTTATCTGTAGTTAAAACGTGCTCAGTCTCGCTACTGTTACGATTGAAACGTTTGACCCATTTTATGGTTAGCAACATGGAGAAAAATAATTATTATTATGAGAATATAGAGTTGAGTGATAGTGAAGATGTGTTTGATTTTTCATTGTTAGAAGATATTGTGGAAGACAATGTTGATTATAACTCTGACACTTCAAGTAGTGGTTCCGAAATTATACTACCACAGAGACGACGAATGGTAGTTATTGAAAGCGAAGAGTCGCCGGAAGACTTAGATGAATGGCGCGATGTCACGGAAGAATTAGATATTCCGGATAGAATATATTTTAGTGTATCGTCAAAGGTCATTGGACCACAAATTCCTACAAATATTGTACAGCCGACACAGTATTTCAAATTATTTTTCACAAACGAACTGTTAAATGAAATTATAAAAGAAACTAACAATTACGGAGAAAATGTTCTAAAGAATAAAGAAATATCTAGTAAACGTGGCGTGCGGTGGAAGAGGATGAGTTTTGGGCTTTTATTAGAGTTATTATTAATATGGATACGATACCCCTAGCGAATATCCAGGATTATTGGTCAGTTAAGAAGAATAGTCACATCCCTTTCTTTAGTAAAATATTTACAAGAAAGAGATTTATGCAGATATTCTGGATGCTGCATTCCGCTGCGAAAATGTGCCGGAGTTGCTTGTAAGTAGTGGTACAAAAACGTGCGTAGCGCTAAGGATTAAATTATCAAAACTCCTCCATATTCTCCGAACTTAAATCCTCTCGAACATGTATGGAGTGAGTTGGTGAAAGAATAAGGAAACAGAACATTTCTTCGAAAGCTCAACTAAAAGCAGTTCTTACGGAGCAATAGTACAAAACAGAACATACTTTCACGAGAAAAAAAAAAAAAAAAAAAAAGTTGAATCCATGCCAAAGCTTAATTTTAGCCAAAGGCTAACTATGCCCAATAAAATCTTAAATATCAAGTTATTTTTATGTTTTTATTAATTATAAACTGCTTTTTTCAAAGTGCCCGAATGAGCTCATTTTCAGAACTTTTTTAATAACCCCCCCCCCAAAAAAACGCTTTGAATAATTTTTTCCCAAACAAGTACGTTTAAAACAAGAGGTTTAATAATATAGGAGAAAAAAAAAATTTTTTAATTTCACTAGTGTTTAGTGACTAATATCTGAAAACAAAAATGAAAAATACAGTGTCCGAAAACAAATGAGAACCATTGTAAGTATGCTTAACATACAACAACACGGTACATTCAAAATTTATCCACACAGTTTGTCAAGTGGCACAACAGAACAGTGAATTGAGGTCTAGATTTTATGAGGCGTATGAAATAGATTCCAACAAATACCTGGGGAATTCTGCTGGCTTTTCAAGAATGTAAAAAACCGGCAGTGGCTAGACTTATTCTTAAATCACAGCCGGAGTTCTGACAAGCATTGTTCTTCTGAGAGGAACAGTTCCGTCATTTTTTTCACGGTGATGTTTGCGAAAGTTTCATTTCAAGAAACATATTGTTCAACTGACGTTTAGAAAAACAGACGATCTTTATAGAACATATTTTGTCGCCATTATCATGCGGCGCTGACGATGAAAACATATGTTTATTTTCTAAAAAATTGGCCGGAATACAAATATAAGATTTTACTGAAGTTTAAAATTTGACAAAATTCGAAATGACGAAATGTTGAATAACTTTTACTGCAGAATCCTTCGCATTGAGGTAGCTAAATTTTTACTGAAACTGGCAAAAATAAACTTTTTTTACTGATAAATAAATTCTAATAGTTAAACAAATCGCACGTCATTTTGTAATGATCATTAATCCTTAAGATATTTTTTCAAGTTAAAATAAATGTTTTTTTATATTTATCTCAGAAATAAAAACCAACTCGAATTTATTAATTATAAATACAGTGTCTCAAAAAAGTGATGGGACACTTGTGCTTTACAAAAGGAAACTGCAATAAAATAAATTTAAAAAACATGTAAAATTTTTTGTGGGTGTGTTTCATACTTAAATTTAGTAACAATTATTACATAACATACATTTTCTCAAAATATTAAAATATTAATTTAATAAAAATACAATTGTTTAGAACGGAGCAGAAAATGGCTCATTTAAGTGATGGGACACTACGTACTATGCAACAAAAATCGTCTGAAGTAAGCAATAAAAATATCTTTTGGAGTATTTATTTTTAATCAAAAGCAATTGCCAATAATTTATAAAATCGTCTGCAGTATTTCTCTCCAGTTTGTTTTGGAATTTTTGTGTTTTTT
This sequence comes from Stegodyphus dumicola, assembly GCF_044657685.1. Taxonomy (NCBI): domain Eukaryota; kingdom Metazoa; phylum Arthropoda; class Arachnida; order Araneae; family Eresidae; genus Stegodyphus; species Stegodyphus dumicola. The sequence continues at coordinate 154,213,142 of NC_140769.1, read as the reverse complement.
AGCTCTGTGCAGCCATGAATGCTAAACGAAAAGAAACTTTGCCTGGAATTCGAAAATTAGTTATTAATTTGCATATTGAACGTGGAAAATCTATTAGAGAAACTACTGAAACAGTTAACTTCAGTCATTCAACAGTTTTCAATATCATTAAACGATATAAAAAGAATCATATGATTCAGGATAAAAGAAGACCTGGCCGACCATCAAAGCTATCCAATGGAATAAAGCGAATTATTGTTCGAAATATTTAAAAAAAAATCCAAGAATGAGTGCTCCTAAAGTTGCTGCTGATTTACAAGCATTATATGGAGTAATTGTTAATTCTGAGACTATTAGAAGAGTAATTCGATCTACTGGATATCACGGTAGAGCAGGCAGGAAAAAATTCTTCGTAAGTGAAAAGAATAGAAAACTCAGACTGGCTTTCGCAAAATCCAACATAAATAAGAATTCTGATTACTGGAATGAAGTTATATTTGCTGATGAGAGTAAATTTAATACATTTGGTTCTGACGGTAGAATCTTGGTGTGGAGAAAGCCCAGGGAAGAATTTCGCAAACAGAACTTGGTACCAACAGTAAAACATGGTGGAGGAGGAGTTAAGGTATGGGGGTGTATGTCGTCCGCTGGAGTTGGTAATCTTGTTTTTATTGACAGTATAATGGATCAGTACATGTATATTGACATTTTAAATCAAAATTTGAAATCTTCAGCACGAAAATTGAACCTTCATAACGATTTTAAATTCTACCAGGACAATGACCCCAAGCACAGTGCTTTGAACGTTAGACTCTGGCTGCTGTTTAACTGTCCTGAAATAATAAAAACACCCCCACAATCTCCACAATTAAATCCCATAGAGAATATTTGGCAAGAATTGGAATCAAGAATTCGCGAACACACCATTTCTTCAAAATAACAATTAAAATCGGTGCTTCAAGAAGAATGGGTAAAATCACTCCAGAAATCACAAAAAAATTAGTCGAATCCATCCCAAGAAAATTAAATCATGCTTTAAAAGTAAAAGGTAATCCAACAAAATATTAAAACCTTTTAAAAAGTAAAATTTTTGGATAAATATTTGATGGAAAAGTAAGTGTCCCGTCACTTAAGTGAGCCATTTTCTGCTCCGTTCTAAACAATTGTATTTTTATTAAATTAATATTTTAATATTTTGAGAAAATGTATGTTATGTAATAATTGTTACTAAATTTAAGTATGAAACACGCCCACAAAAAATTTTACATGTTTTTTTAAATTTATTTTATTGCAGTTTCCTTTTGTAAAGCACAAGTGTCCCATCACTTTTTTGAGACACTGTATACAACTTATGTCTGGTGAAAATTTCATATGAAAAGGTACTTCAAGAAACAAAAAACTGCTGTCTCTATTCTACAGAATCCCGCAGTTTATTGCTTTCAATATTTTACCTCTTTAAGATAGCAAAATGTTAAAATTTAAATAATTTGACCTAATAAAATTTTTTTGTATTATCAGGTATAGAATTTAAATGAATTTTGCACTGCAAATTACTTAGGCAGAGAATTTTAATTTATTTTATATTACAATGATAATATTCAAACAATAGAGTACAAGAAAGAGAATTAATTCTTAGCTGAAGCCCACAGTTCTTCGCCATCAGAAACATTTTTTAATTGTATCCATTGCCTATATACAATTATAATTCTAAGAAATTATAATTTCTGAAAGTTGTAAGACTGCATTGCTGTTATTGAACAGCGGATACATTGAATAACTTGCCGAGTACAGTAGAGAAGTCCGGAAGCTAAGCAGGTTGCGCAGTTTCTATAGGTACTACAAATGAAAGACAATGAAACAGTGATAAAAGATGAACGCGACATTAGATGTGCCACCTAGATTAGAAGTGCCGCATCCAGAAGATAGGAAATACGTCGCTAAAGAGGTTTTTAATGTCAAAATTTTTAAATGTTGTTTGAGAAATTGATATCAGTTTATATAAAAATAAATTATAGCTCGAATATACTTTTTTTAGTATGGAAGTAATATAAGTTTTTACGTTATTTTTCATGAAATCTGCAGCAATTTTTTAAAATTTAATTAGCAAAATTTATGACATATTGCAGTACTTCATTGAATCGGAAATTTTTATCTATTATTTTGGAAAATTAATTTTTACAGAAAGGATGTCAAACAAACTAGCTCCAAACCTGATCAAAAAGACGATCTTCATTTAGCGTCATTTATTTAAATCTAATAAATTTGGAAAATAATCTAAGCAAATTTTTAATCGCATTATCTGCTTTGCAGGTTGATTGGAAAAGGAAATAAGTTACTATGTTAGTTATGGAAAAACAGCTACATTATTAGTATAAGACAGGGTTTATCAAAATTTTTTTGCCGCATACGCACCTTTCACTATTACTAGAAGATCATTCTCCCCCCTTTTCATAACTCGAAAAGTAAATACAGAGTGATTATAATTAAAGTTTAAGTTTCAAAACGCTATAAAAAAAGAACCACTGATGAAAATGACGTCAAATTTGATAGGAATGTTATTGAATAAGGGGAAAGCTTACGGCAAAAGAAAACATTTATTTTCAAAAGTTAGCAACAGATGGCGCTGTAACCGGAAGAAGATGGAAATTAAAATATTAGTTAAATTTCAGTGTTATAAAACCGCCAGGTAGCCGGCTGGGTTAATCTTTGAATTATGGTAACTCAGCGATTTTTTGGCGAAAATTTGACGACCAACCCTACTACAGCAACCTGCTAGTTTTTTTTTTTTTTTTTTTGTTTGGATGCCATTTTGTTTTCACAAAGTAAAGGCATGGTTTTCTTTTTTTTTTTTTTTTTTTTTTCCTCAGCAGTTTTTTCGAACAATCTGCTACCCGAATTACGCTTATGCTAGAACTTTTATGGAACAAAAGTGTTTAATCATGACGAAGATTAGGTGCGAAATTGGGAGAAAGTGCAGAATCGCAAACTGCTTACCGCGTTTTTAAGAATTGCACATACACGGTATTCATGTACACGGCGACCTATTTTCACTTAAAAAAAATCCCAGAATTGCACAAAAATGGCATTGCACACACTCTTGACTTTATCCATGTACACTGCTAAAGTCCTAGCTAGTAACCTTTATCGACTTACCAAAATGTCGCCAAACCACCTGTTACCATATTCCAAAGATTAGCCTAAGGCTGTTCCTCATTTCGCGTCTCAGACGTTCGCCATGGGTATTTCACTGTAGGACCGCGCTCTGCTAGTAAAGCTGTATTACAAGAATGACGATTATGCAAGATTAGATCAGCAAAAATTCAGGACATATTTTTATGCAAGATGGCTCTCCTCCGCACATTGCACCTCCCGTGAAAGCAGCTGCTGAGGCGCCATGTCGGAAATGCTGGAATTATCAGCCGTCATTTCCCTACAGCCTGGCCGTCCCGATCGCCTGATCTTCCTCCGTGTGACTTCTGGCTGTGGAGATATCTAAAGGATGTTATGTTCCGTGCTCCAGTTGCAAATTTAGTGAATTTAAAGGAACGCATTTCGCAACACATTCTGAACATCACCCCGGAGACACTGCAATCCGTTGTGGAACATGCTGTTTGTCGCTTTCATCTTGTTGCACACAACGGTGGACACCATATTGAACATGTTATGCGCCAGTCTCGCGACAGTTCCGAACTTCTTTGATGAATGGTTCTTATGCGGTATGTCGCCACAAAACTCTTGAAACCGATATGTCCCTTTCGATGTGATATGTACAGTCATGCAAATAAAATTACTCAACAATTCCTCTAATTTGTCAGTGCGCTTTAATGTGTAACTTACACCTTAGCCGTTGTTGTATGAATCATTTCTCATTTCTCGTCGTCATTCTGCCGCGGCATCTGTTGCTAAAATTCGAAACTAAATTTTTTCGTCTGCCATACGCTTTCCGCCTTCACCAATAACATTCCTTTCAAATTTGAGGTCATTTTCATCAGTGGTTCTTTTTTTATAGCGTTTTGAAACTTAAACTTTAATTATAATCACCCTGTATATGCATTTATCTACTAAAGAAATATCGATTATATTATCTCCTAAGATTATTTTAGTAGAATTATTTTAAAAGAGTGAATCCATAATAAGTAAGTTCAATTCCGAAAATTGTTTTAAAGCAACTTGAATGTAAATTGTTAAAAAGATTTAACGGGGACTTGAATTAAATCATGAATAACAAAATTTCAATTGTAAAAAGAAATAAATTAAAAGCAAGTAATTAAATTAAAAGCAAGTAATCATTGCCATTGATCGGAAGTTAGTTGACATTTCAAGGGGAACAAACCAACTCCAGTTCAATGAACAATAATTAAGAAATAAATACGAAGGTGTTTCGTCCTTTACTCAAGTAATAAGGCGATGCCAAACCGGCAATTCAAGCTAGGCCAAATATTTCCGTGAATAGAAGGGATTCAAGTCCCCGTTAAACATTTTTAACAATTTACATTCAAGTTGCTTTAAAACAATTTTCGGAATTGAACTTACTTACTATGGATTCACTCTTTTAAAATAATTCTACTAAAATTAATCTTAGGAGATAATATAATCAATATTTCTTTAGTAAATAAATTATTATTAATTTACTTTGCAGCAATTGTGCAAGTAGTAGAATGACTCGATTTCGCACTAAGTGAATTTAAGATCATACAACATATGCATTTATCTAGATATAGATGATTTTTTAAAGGCTTGATAAATGAAAAAACAAAAAATGCAAAAAATATTGATAAATACTCAAACGAGAATAACAGTAATTTTTTATATTCCTAAATTAAAATTAAATACTTAACAGCAAAATAAAAGGCTGATCGCATTGTCCCCCCCCGCTCCTGAAACTATGAAATTTCTCCAAAAGGAGGAATTCTCCCTAAAAGACATGTCTTTGTGGAGGATTTCATGAAGAAAATAATCCTGTTCAGTACTGCAAAATATAACGTCTCATCTGAAGTTAGAAATTAGTGAGCATACTTTAATATTAACAGAAAGCAAAGAAGAAACCACATCAGTCTTCTGAGAAATGCATAATTTTTCTATAAGACCTCCATTAATTAAGGACTGAAATTCACCTAGTTTTAAAAAGACGTAAAAAATTTTCACAGACAACTAATATAAAACAAATGGGCTTAACTAATATAAAATATCACCTCGCTTCATATAAGAAAAGAAAAATACCAAAGAATATCTTCAACTCTCTTCAGTAATATATAAACAGTAAAAGAATATCGTCAATTCTTTCAATTATAGAAAATTTCGTAAAAATACTGTTTTTGAGTTGTAAACGTATATTTGGCTATAAACCATTTTAACTTGTATAAAAAATCTGAACATTAATTTAAATTAAAATTTTTATTTTTTCTGCAGCAAACCTTTTGCATACTGCATCACTCTGGAAAGCATATTCTGGGATTTAAAGACTCAACGCAAAAATTATCAAATTCTAAGGAAATTTAAATACCAAAGGATATCTTTTACACATTAAATAATTAAAATCAACTCACTCACCCAGCTTGCTAACGGCATATCCTTTCGGTGGTCGGAGTACTCTTCGCGCCCATGCTGATCGTACTACCTCCAAAGCAAAATCAGTTCCAGAAATCAAGAGGGTGCTAGGCACGAGACACCCTCTATATTCCAAACTGGCAACACTTCTAGTAAGGCACGCGTTCCAAAAGCACATTGAATTTTGTTGCAAAAAATCCGCAAATATTGTGTGTCCGTCCTCCGGTATAGTACTCGCGACATCGGTTTTGGTTTTGAACAACACGAGTGCAATGCAATTGCGGCTGATTAATACGTGTTTCTGTTGTTTAAAATCTACCAAATACTGTTTCGAACTCATGAGAAAACACCGATCATTATTAGTGAGGTTTTCGTAATTTGCTGATCCCTCCAAGTAATCAAGGTAAACACATTCGTGACGCACACAAATTTAAAATTTCGCGCTGTTTACACGCGTTCCGGGGTCAGTAAACGCATAGCGCAGAATGCGAGCAACCGGAGAACACATTTTCGCGCGGTTTGGTTTTTCCCTCTTGGCGATATTGGCAGCAAATCGATCAGCGCATAATATCGCCAACAAGAAACATTCAGGTTGCTATCTTTAAATGTGTTTGAGCGTCTTACCGAACGGAGAGAATGTGATCGCTGTAATTAAGCAAGTTAATTCGCTATTGATATTAAACAGCTGATAAAACTGAGACTATTAAGCTTGACATTTGAATGGATAATGCTCGCGAAATAAACGTAAATAATCGAAGTACCAGATTAGATAGACTGTTATCAGCAATTAACTTCTAATTTCCTTTTATAGGGGAACAGGTCAGGACAATCATTCTCTCTTCACTATTGGAAATTTAGGTTTAATTATCTTGGATAAAATTAATACATATTTGAGAGCTGTGCTCCTGGCATTGTAGAGAGAAGGCTAATGGCCGCGAAACGTACTCAGGCTTTCTCTAAATTTCACGTTTCCTTCGAAAAGGCATTCAAGTTTTTAAGATTTAACATTTCTTGCACTGTGCTAATCACTTTTCGAATATGAAATACAAGGAAATGTATCTTGCATGCGCTGAAGCTGTTGTCATAAGCAGAAATTTTATACCAGGAACAAGCTAATTTTTAACACATTGCCTGTAATGAATTGAATATTTCACAAAAGTGATTGAACGCTATTAATTGGTAAAAAAATGTAAAACTTTTTTAATATATATTATACGGAAAATGTAAAACGTGGTTTCCATCGAAATGTTTACGTTTAGTTCACCTTTATTTTTCCCAAACAATTTACAACTTTTTAATTTAAGAAATTAATATCTTCTCTTTAGAATGCTAAGATTGTATCAAATGTTTACTTCGCCTTTCTTTTCCCTTAAATAATTTACAACTTAAAAAATTTTTATTTTCTATTTAGAATGGTAAAATTACATCACAAAAGTTTCCATGCTCTACTGAGAATGAAAATGAAATAATAAGCAATGAATACAGTATGTAAATTTACGGGATTTTTTATATTACATCGAATCAGGATATCTAAAAAATCGTTTTCTTGAATTCTTCAATTAAATTTTAGTAAAACTATTTATTGAAAAAAAAAATAAGTGAAAAGAAATCGATTAAAATTTTTGTTAAAGACTTTTAAGGGCTTTTTTTAAAGCATTTAACAGTGTATTCAAAGCTTTGTAGAACTGAAAAGGGAGGAAGGCATAAGAGACAATCAAAAATTTTACTAGAACGCAAAGATATGTTTTAAAAACGTAAATTAAAATAATTGAAGACAATATTCTTAACCTTGAAAGCATAATTTTATGAATGCGGGTCAAATGCACTACGATCTGAAAGCAGCTGATGGGCCAAAATTGTTTGTTACCAAAAAAAAATCTATAGACACCACATGACTTCCCTACACGCCGTATTAAATTATACACATTTTTTGTTTCTCTTCATTTAAATTTATTTCCTCAAATTATTCTAACTTAATTAACCGATTCCTCAAGGCAAGTTGGAAATAACATAAAAAATTGCAAATTTTTGAATTAATATTCCCAATTTTTATCATACTCGAGTCAAATTTCTCCTAATTTTATTGTTTCATAACGAGTACAAAACTTTGCCAAATGTAATTATAGGAACTGGGAGATAGCATTAAAAGTCAGGTTTCGTTATTTATCCAAACATATTATTATTATTATTATCATTATTACTATTATTATTATCAATATTATTAATTTGACATTGCCAAACCATGACTATTTTCGTCATTTAAAAGACTTCCGTAATGAGAGGTATATGACTACGACCAACGATCACGAAAATAAAGGCCAGGTAAGGAGGTGGCATATATATATATAATTACAAAACATTTTTTAAAAATAAAATTTAATCATGCCTAGTGTTTTCGCGCATTAAGCTGCTAAAAAAATTTCAGTAAAGGCATAAAGTAAGAAATTTAGAACTAATTTTTCACAAAGACCAAAAATTGAAATTCACAAGTAATAAATTTCAGTTAATCCTGTAAATGCAAAAAAGAATTAAAAAAAATGTTGAAACCGAAACTTCTCAAACAAGCAATACCCCAATTCAAAAAAATCAATGAAATTTAAAGAAAAACGAACATAATAGAAGAGGAATTCGATCAACTTTAATGCCAATTCGTCAGGAGGAGGAACACTGAAATGAATTGAAATCTCTCTTCCACAAAAACCCTTGCTTTTCTGTATCCAGAATTAGCCGATGAACCATTTCAATGTATTTAAATTATAATAGTTGGTCCGCAAAAATCTAGCCTTTCTCCAAAGTAACGAAAAAGCAAAGTAAATTCTAATTAGAATCTTGTACCTTAAATAAAGATAATTCTATTTAAGGAATTGAAAACGTAAGTGAAATAATAAAATACTTCAATGATAAATCCAAATCAAAATATTACCTTTAAACAAGTAACACATAATCCAAAGAATTTAAAGCGAAAGTGAAATTATAAATTTTTAGTGAAAAGACTATATATATGGGGGTGTATATATGTGTGCGATAAAAGTTTAGTTCGTTGCAGATAATTTCATATTAGATGAGTCCTTGATTAGGGAAGATCCCAATTATATTGCCCAGTCGTCTGTGGACTGAAGTTAGAAGATCACTGAAATATCGATTACGTAATGTCGGGAACTTCTGAAGAATTACAACTTGGTGATCCAATCATATCTTTATTGTTTATTGATTACTATAAGGCATGGTACATCACAAGGGGAACAATCTGCACCCCACGAATTTGATTATGACTTATTACATTTTTAATTAAATGAATACAAGAAGCCAAGCAAGTGACATTCAGTTGGCAATCGTAGTTGCAGCACTACACTGACGGAAAAAAAATGCCGGCACCAAGAAGGAGTTATGCTACATAAACGAAATTTGGTAGGCGAGTTTATACGTCTGAAAGATGACGTCTATTCAAATTTCGCGCTAGGCGCATAAGTGTGAAACATGAAAATCAGGTTTGCTTTAAATACGCACTGGAAAGTTCGTGAGCGTTATTTATCGTTTAGATCCGACAGAGTGAGTTGATGTTAGTTAAGAATTTCTTTAAAAAGAAGAAGAAATTATTATCAAAGAGAGTGAAGAACGTCATGTGTTCAGCATATGGTTGTGGCCCGTCGTATTGCTTCTGCAGCAAAAAATTCAAGTTACCAGTTGGCATCATAGTGACACAAAGAACTGCTACAAATCGGTAACTTGAAGGACAGCTCCCAGCCAGACTTGGATTGGCGGAATCAAAGCTTGACGAAAATTTGTCGATTTTTCCAGACTGTCGATAAATTATTTTGTAAAATCTCGAATTTTATTTCTTCTGTAAACCTTTATCCACTTCGTCGAAAGAAAGCATTTTCTTCTTTAAGTGTTAGACATTTCTTATCATTCAATGCAAACTAACTTTAATTAAAAGAATCTGCAGTATAAAACCAGAAATAAAAATAACGTGCTGTTGTTGCTTAACCTTAAATTGGTTTGCGTAACAGTATTGGCAAGGGAATTTTTAACAACAGGGTGAACAAATGCTTTCTTATTTCGAGAATCTCCCTTCCGTTGTTGTTTTCGTGTCCATATTACATGGAAGAATAGTTGCCAGAGCCTACTCCAAAGAGATGTTTGGATTTCTATTTTCCACACCAATTTTGAGGAAAACATCCTGGGCGGTGGTCTCCCATCCCTCTCCTCTTCCACCGAACCACTCAAGAAGACCTTCAGCTCGATGCATATTTAGAATGCTCCCATGCCGCACAGACACTGTACATTTACAAACACCATGTCTTCTCCGGGATTCGAAACCGGGCCCTTCGATACCTCAGTAGGCTCCTCTAACCACTATACCGTCTGAACGACTGTAAAATGGAATGTGACAACAGCCTGATTTTTTTTTAAACCAAAGCTGTATGCACTTACGTGCAAAGGAATAAAGAATTTTAAAGTAAAAAAGAAAAATCTCAAAAACCTGCCATTTTAAATCTTCGTTAAATAGAGAGTGATTTCGCTTTTATTGTTATTATTATTATTAGTATTATTATTATTATAGAATTTAATTCACACCTTGGGGAAAATACCAGAAAAAATTTCTCTAAATAGAGGAAATTTTATAATTTCATTTTGATACATTTAAAATTTTGGACAATATTCTCAGTTCCTTTTGTTATATCTATTGTATTTAATAAAGAAAAGATTTATTTATTCGAACTTGTCAAAAACCAGTAGCAAATTATGCAAATATATTTTTTCTTTTCTTCAACATGAATAAGATATAATGTTGCCGTTTGATAAAATGATATCTTTGACATTAAATAAAACTAAGACTGAATTAAATATATTTCAATTTAATATGCTGCGATATCAGAACAAATTTTAAAAAAAGGGGGGAAGAATCTGTATGCTATTGAAGAATTTTATCATTACTATCACATTTTAACATTTGCTGCAGACGATTACATGCGACCCCGGGCCATTTCAACATTTTCTGTTCTTCGTTGCATGATAGAAAACATAATTAGAAGTTCATAAACCGCCAAAAGAAGCGAAATTTATTAAAAAATTTGACTAATTAGTTTATTTAAAATCTTTACAGTTGTTTTTCTTTTGGGAGGGGGTGATAAAATGTTACCTAAAGTATGAAATTAAAAGAAACATTTTACAATACCAAATACTGTCCTTTGGAATATAATACAGTGTTGTCAAAATAATCAAAATGATCGAAGAGTGATTGTTTCCAAACTTGTTGCAAATTTCTGTAGGTACAGTGAAACTTCGGCTCACAAAATTAATTCCTTTCTAAAGGTAATTCATCACCGAAATTTTCGTTAACTGAAACAATTTTTCCTAAAGGAATTAATGTAAAGTGGATTAATTCGTTCCCCGAATCAAAAGGATTGTTTATAAAAGAGTAATTTATACGCCAGTTCTTAGTACAAAACTAATGGAACTCTAATTTTAACAAATGCATATTACAAACACAATCCTAAACATTCAAAAATATTAAAAAAATTGATAAATTTCTCCATACCTCTACGAAGGAAATTCGGCGGCGTAAGTAAAAAACAGAGAAGAAAGGAAAGAGACAAGAGAAAATCCTTTTCCGTATTAATAAAGCAGCTACTAATCTCTCTGACTTTTTCTCTCCTCTCTTTCTCTTAACACGGCTCATCTCCATTTGACAATCGCATGGTTTTTATCCCACTAAATATTTGTCTAGTGTGATTTGTTTCTATGTTTTAAGATGTTCCAGAGGTAAGACATGACATTATCATTGAAAATACTAATGCTAAGGCTTGAACAATATGATAACATTCTATAAAACCTTCGACCTCACCCTATTTTGCACAAATTTTTGGATCAAATAGCTAGGACATCCTCTTTTCCTTTTTCGTCCTCTGAAGACATTTCCTCTATAGTTGCTTTTGCTGCTGCCTCTGATATTTTTCCTGTTCTTTTGGGCTGAGTTCATTTTTGTGGTCTTCTAGTAACTCCTCCCCCCGTCTTTATAGTTAACTTTCATGCCCATATTTTTGCCTGAAGACACACTGCTATCGATAACAAATCTTTCTCAGTGTTAGAGCACTCAAAGTCTCTGCCTGGAACATGATTTGGCCACAATTTCCCCCAGGCCGAATTAATGATTTTGCCAGGCTCTGTCTATGAGACTTAAGCAGTACAGAATATTAAAATGATATTTCCAGAAGCTCTGAGAGTTAATTCTGTGTCAGAGGTTACCGCAGAATGTTCTGAAAACGTTCTTTGGTATAGAGCTGTTTGAAATTGGAAATAGGCTGCTGACCTCTGCGATGTATTAGAGGAGTCGTGTTAGGAGACAAAAACCTCACTGTGATGAAATCTAATTCTTTCACCAACTCGTCTACCAAGCAGAAGAATAGGCAGGTGCATTATCTTTCACGGGAAGGTACAGGGCATATTCTTTTCTTGAAAGTATGTAAGTATTTCTTGTAAGTATTACTTCACACCTGGGTAAAACTTGATGTATCAACTCGATCACAAATTACTTAGTTACCCAAAGCTTATACTTAGCTGTCCACATAACGGGCATCCTTCGATTCTCTGAATGGTACCACATGTAATGGGCCAGCCTTAAAGGTCTTCCTTTGCATTCCAAATAGCATAGCAGAAGCCTAATAGTCTATCTGGACTTATATCCTTGGCCCTTTTTTTTTTCTAAGATAAACCGGTTTTGCCAGACCTGAACGCTTGCTAGGGAAAGATTTCTTCATCTTTTACGTGGTCATTAAAATATACCATAAATTCCTGAGCAGCTTTTGGTTCGTACTCATAGCTTCTCCGGGCTAACTACGCTGTCTGTATATGCTACTTATCTTAAGAATCACAAACCACTCTCTATTAAGACATCAGTGTCAATATTCGTGCTAGATTTTTTTTTTAAACTGGGTCATTTATGCAATCGTCTTCTGTTTTCACAAATGATGCCTTCAAAACTATTGCTAGCAGCTAACATTGTCTCGTTTATCCAAATAACCAACAGTTTCCCCACTTCTTCAACTATCTGTGATCTTTGTTTAGTAGAAAATACCGCTCCTCTTGCAACATTGGCTGCTTTAATTGTTTCTTTGTTTTAGGAGAATAGTGCTATGATTGATTTTGCCGTACCAAACTGCGCAGTAAGACCAGAGTCACAAACACCAAATTTATATCTGTACTTTTTTACTTCAATTCTGTTATGGTTTTTGGCATTTGTCCTTCCATATCTTCCTTCTTTGACCGCATAGTAATCTAATTTATAATTGATATCACAAAACAGAAATCATAAAAAAATTACGTGATAGCTAAGATGTACAACACCAAGCGAAAGCCACATAGCAACTGGTAATCTCATGCCACTTTTCCCGCCTTATCATCCCTGAATTTGACGAAATTAAGGATTTTACAGCTTTACGATGTTTATTCCAGATACTTTTCTTATGACGTTGCTAGACACGAAGCTCATACGTCACGTGATCTTCGTCTAAAGTTTTGAGTATCATTTGTTACCGCTTTTGTATCTTAAGACATTATTTGTCATCTGAGGCACTTTTCGGTCAGAACATTCGTTCATGATCCTTGATTTAAGAAATCCAAAAGTTTGTAGAAACATTAGGTTAATTCGAAAATCCGGAGAAATGAAAATTAGCAAACACCTTCGCCGGGAATCGAACCGCGGAGCTCTGGAATATGCGACCAGCGTGCAGACCATCACACCACGAAGGCATGCCAAGAAGGCAGGAGAAATACCTTATAAGTTTCGCTATATTTAAATTATGTTAATTTCTTTTTTAAATGAATTGTGTAATGCAGTGTATTATTAAGTCATTTATTTATTTGTTGTTTTTAGGCTGGTAATTTTAAGGTTTATTTTTTGCATAATAACAAATGTATGACCACAAATCAACAAGTCTTTATATCTTATACAGAATTATATATCTTTCAACTCTAAGACGAAAAACGCTTAAATTGTAAAAATATCTTAAGTAGAACGTGGGTTACGGGAAAATACGCTCTTGATGAGCTTTCCCGACAATTTTTGTCACTATGTTGAAAGCATTTAGTGATGTTTTGCCAGTTTGGCTACTTTTTGGAAAATTCGGGAAGTAAACCTATTTTCGAAACCCTACAATCACTTTTCCCCAAAGCTTCTCGAAGTCTGTACAGCGTCAGATCCATTCCCGTGCTACTGCATATAAATAAAGCTCGAAAGAGAGCTCGGCTCAAAGAGAGTTAGCTGAATTGCAATTTAGAGTTCATTCTTGAAGTGGTTTTGGGAATTTGACAATATTTTCGAGCGCTGAAGAGGGATTGTTTAATATCCGTGTTCTCCTTTAGCAAATTTGCAGCATTTTTAGCCCAAAATGGCTATTAGTCTCAAAACACGATTTTGCATTGTTTCACTTTTCATTTGAGTCTGTTGCCATTCGAAAAAACGTACAATTATATTCCTTCATATTTAATCTGTCTGTTAATAATTTATAAACTAAATTATTTAAAAACTATAGACTTAAAATACTACTTTATATTTTTCTAATATGATTTAAATAAAAATGCATTTAATTCATGATATATCTAAATAAAAACATCAAATATTTTTACATAAAACTGCATTACATATTTTTTCACTTTTTATTGGGTTGGAAAGAAAGTGATTTCGAATTGCACAGATAGCTTTATGTTCGTTTTGTTATTCGTCCAATCTTATATATATATTCGTTCGAGACTTGGCAGCTGACACTTTTAGATTGCTATAGAAGCAAATTCCGTGTATTTTTATTGGCAACTGTTAGTTTACGGTCAATTTTAACATAGGGTCCAAATAATATATTTTACTTTTTTATTTTCATAAAGGCAAGGAAATGGCTGAGGTTCACAAAGAGATATGTGAAGTTTACGGTGTTGATTACTTAACAGAAGGCATGCATCAAAATTGGTTTAAAAACTTTCGTTCTGGAGATCTTTTCATTTGAAGATGACCAACGTTCTGGCTGACCTTCTAAAGTTGATGATGACAAAATTAGCTTGACATGATTGATGAGAAGCCGTAATTGAATCGAAACTTCTGAACAAGAGATTGCAAAAAGGTTAAATGTACAGCAAATGAAAATCACAAAATATGTCTTGGACATGTTAAGAAGCTCCATAATTTCACTCAGCATGAATTGAAAGAAATTCACTTAACACAACGAATCAATATTTGCGATATGTTTCAAACGTAAAGCAGTCGACCCTTTTTTAAAACGAATTATCACTGGTAGCGAAAAATGGATGGTCTGCAATAACATTAATCGAAAAGATCATGATAAAAGCATGATGAATCGGCGCAACTGATATTAAAAGCTAAATTGCATCAAAAATGATCATGCTATCAGTTTGGTGATGGAATTACAAAGGTGCTGAGTATTTTGAGCTGCTTCCAAGAAACCAAACGATCACTCAGATGTTTATTGCTAACAACTTATGAAAATGGAGGAAGCAATCAAAGAGAAAAAGGCCAGACTTGGCAAATCGCAAAGGAATCCTGTTCCACCTCGACAATGCAAGGCCTCACACATTTTTAACAATACATACGAAATTATTGGAGCTTGGTTGGGAAGTGATGTCTCATCCCCCATGTATCCCCGACCTTGCACCGCCGTATTATCATTTATTTGGAAGTTTACAAAACTTCTGAAATGGGAAAAATTTCAGTAATACAATGACCTCGAACCCCACTTGGTTGAGTTTTCTTGATGATAAAGAGCAGAAGTTCTATGAGAAAGGAATCATGAAGTTACCAGAGAGATTTCAAAATGTCATCGAATAGAATGGAAGAAAATTGACTGATTAAAGTTTATTTTTTGTACTGAAAAATTTGAGTTTTATTTCGGACTAAAAAAAAACTGAAATTACTTGCTTGCCAACTCGATAAATATGCAGAAGACATATTAATTTTCATGCTAGTCTAAATGCTTATTCATCTAATATCCTATAAAATGCTTCGCTAATCCATCTGCGCCATGTCTATTGATATTATCTACTGATAAACCGTGGTAAACTTTAAAAGAGCCTTTTTGGGAAATTGTTAAAATCTAAACCATGAAAATTTGTGTGTGTGTGTATATCATTATTTATAATACGTTATCACTTTCTTTCTGCTCATCCAGAATTACCGAAGAGAGAGTCATGAAGCAGTAGCTCGCAGAAATATTAATGGTACAGAATATTTGTTAATTGAAAAATTGCTAAAATAGAATTAATGCTAGTTATAAGGGCCAGGAAACAAGAAAAGAAATTCCGAGTGAGTGAAAAAAAGAGGACATTTCCTTTTCAAAATTTATAAGAAATGCGAATTTTCAATATGGAAACAAAACAAAGTTTGCTGAGAGACACTTCTTACATCTGTTACATAGGAGGATCAGTTTTTTACAGGGAAAAGATCCGAAAAAGAATTTCGAAACTAAAATTAATTTCAAAGGCAGAATCTAGTTGAGGTTATGTTATGATATATATGAGGCATGGTTAAACAGCGGCTCGTTAACCTCTTGAGATTCTTTGATACATTAAGGGGTCAGGTACCTTTTGAATGGTAAAATATGTCAAAAAATTACTCAAATTACAAGTGATGTATCTCCAAAACTAATAGTCCCATAAAAATGAAATTTCTAACACATATAGTAGAACCCTTACTTATTTGTTTAAGATTACTAAATAAGTCATGTGCATTAGTAAAACTTTTAAGTGAGATTCGCCACCAACAAACATTCGTTTTGTTTTTGAAGTACACTTACAGTTAGGAACAGAAATTATGCAATGACAAGCATCATTAAAAATTTTATTTTTTAAATAATTCATGTGGGTAATAATTCATTCGATTTTGAATTATTCATCTTATAAGTGAGAGAACCAAGATAATTTCAAAAACAGTTGCACCTCCTATCTCCTTCCACACGGCATACCTTTCATGGTAATGTACCGTTAACCTATAGAGAATGAAGATACTACAATCCTAAAAATCCTAATTATGTACGCTCAATGAACTTGTTGGAGCTAATAATAACCGTAACAGTAACAGAAACTGCCCCAAGTGATCTTAAACAATTCCCTCTAAAACAATGGTCGGCCATAAACACTTCTTAATTATCGGCTTCTTTCACTTTGCTAAATCAGTGAAGCGAATAGCCACTCATAAAAACGCGTTAAGTCTTCATCTCGTGTCATTTATCAGCGTCTATATTTAAAATTTGTATACATCCATGAGCTCTGGCATGATTGTATTCATTAGCACGCGTTCTGTTTGCTTTAGGTTTATTAAAAAGGAAATACTTTCTTTCAGAATTCAAAAGAAACTGTCTGGAGCACCTGGCTACACAAAAGAAAATGGCAGCTGTTGCCGTTCTTAATAAGTAAATAAATTATAGAATGTTTTTTTTATGGAATGCAGCGACACATATATACTTGAATTTAGATAAGCTGAAAATAATAAAAAAAAAAAAAAAACAACGGAAAAAAATAAAACAACCGAAAATTCAAATTATCATTTAAGAAATTATTCATGGAAAATATTTAGGATTCTTGGTAAATAAATATACATGCAAATGTAATGCATGTACACATGTAAATGTAATTGTCACAAGAACAGAAAACGTGTAAGGTTCTAAAAATGAAAAAAAAAAAAAAATTCCACAGAAAGCTATAGTGCTAAGAAATCAAATTTTTTCAATGCAGAACTACCCTACATAATGTTCACGTGACTATGATCATGAAATGTTTCCATTTAATTGTACTCTCCCTTTCCAGTAGTTAAAATATTATGTGAAAATGTTTAGTACACGAAATGTAACACTTTCCAAAAAAATTAAAGCCCAGAAATTATATTTTAATTTCTTAAATGAAGTACACTCATTGTCCAGAAACCGTTGAACCTATAAATAAGCCATGCACCTGAGTGAAATTAGGTGCAGCTGGAATCTCAATTAACCGACAACAACGGTACATCGCCGATAAAGATAACTGAATATAAATTTTTAGAACTCAATAGTTTCATATTTTATAATGCCATCTTTAAAAACTGCAGGCTGAAAAGTCTGTTGGTCGTGCTTTTCGATCTTTCAGCCAGAATAAAATAAATAATATCAAACACCATACAAATTATTTAAAATTAAAACACACTTATATGATTTTATATTCCAGAAAAACAAAATAAACATTTTAGACTTACCGAATGTATTATCATATGAAAGTTGCGAATTTCTTAATGTGATGACATATAACTAATGCTTCTGCATGTTTATAAGACAGACGCCGGAGTTTTAAAAATTCTCTGTGCATACAATAAAACTTTCTTGCGTGGTTTTTATGGTAATAACCAGTTATTATGATTTTGATCTTTACTTTAACCTCTTCGTTCCGTATTCTTCACCAGAATGCAAATTGGCAAGTGTATTTAAGCTAAAGGTTGGATCACAGCAGAAAGAAAGTTCTGGTACTCATGCAACTCTGTTACACTTTTGCCAATCTCTACATATAATAAAACAAAGAGTTTGTCTGTGTATGTGTGTCTTTCGTTCGTGCTGCGTGTAAGCTAATAGACCCACGGCTACGAAATTTGGTACATAGGTGCATCTAGACAAGAGCCAGTGCACCTCGAAGCGATTTTTTCGAAATTCAAATTAGAATTTTTTTTTATTTTATGTTTTGTGACGAAATCGCTATAGCTTATTTCATTTTGAGACATAATGGGCTATAAGAAAGAATTTCATATAGCTTATTTCACTTTGAGACATAATGGGTTATAGGAAAGCGAAATTTTACTCTACACACTCTATTTTCACATCGTCATGAAACGTAGGCACTTAGCTATTTTATGAACTTAAAATAAATTTCGTGTTTCAATAAATCGATTAAATACGAATTTATTTAACAAAGTGAGCTTAACACCTTTTCGACGGGATTTTTTCTAAAAACGTTTATGTTTAAAAATGTACAGTTTATTTTTCTTTGATTTTTGGACACGTTAAACTTTCATCCTTGCGACTGCTTATACAAAAAGAATTTTGGAAAATTGATAATATTTTGCACTTTTAAAAAAATTTTTAAATGAAGCTTCCGAGTACACTTCTCACATCTTTACAAATGTGATTTTGGCAACAATTTTCCTTTCTTACTGTTTTTGATAGATTTTTGACGAAATCGTTTCATTCTTTTAGCACAGAGATGTCAAACTCATAGGTACACTTGGGCCAAACAAACAAGGTTTAACTTTAGGCGGGACGAAAAAAAAAAAAAAATCAATATTCATAGAAACATAGATTTATTTCGAATAATACAATAATAAATATATATATATATTTATATAGAAAAGAACAAGAAAAATTTAATGTTTACGTCCTGATATTTGACATCTCTTCTCTGCTATTATCTTTCCTATTTCGGGAGAAATTTTGTTTGCAGTGATAACTTTCAACGCTGACCCACGGTGAGCATCATTAATACGGTTTCTAATAGGAGACTTATTACCTTTCATGACTGAAAATAACTGCTCGCACCGATAAGTGCTACCAAACATGGAAATAATTTCATATGCGAATTTTCGAGTATTTTCAAACCTGGCTGGTAAATATTTGTAAAATTCAGGCACGCCCACTTCAATGAATTTTGCTTTCAAATTTGAGTTGCATTGAATCTCGATCACCTCCATTTGCATATGGCTGGGTACTGAGTCAATACTTATTGAGAAAATCGAAGAAAACAAAAAAAATTTGTCTTCGAGGGAACTAAAATCATTAAACCTCGTTTCAAATTCAGTTGTTAAATTTGCAATTTTTTCTGCGTAATTTTGATACGAACAAGTATCATCTAAACTTGATTTGTTCATGCTGCACGTCGGGAAAGGCGTCAAATCTTCATTTTTAAGTTGTTTTTCCCAAAGAACTAGTTGACATCTGAATGCTTTAATTATGTCAAACATGTTCGTAATGATATGATATTTTCCTTGTAACGATAAATTTAAATCGGTTAAGTGTTTGGTTATATCAACCAAAAAAGATAAATCTTGTATCCATATTGGATCGTAAAACAAACTTACGTCTTGATTTTTCGTTTTTAAAAACTGACATATTTCTTCTTTCAAATCCCAGAATTGTTTGAGAATCTTGGAGCAAGATAACCAACGTACCTCGGTATAGTAGGACAAACCCGAATATTCACTATCTAACTCACTTAAGAAAGCAGTGAATTGACGCTGATTTAAACCTCGAGATCTTATAAAATTTATAACTTTTTTTATATATGACAAAACATTCTCCATATTTATTACTTTCGTGCATAGAACTTCTTGATGTATAATACAGTGCATATGATGAATGTTTGAACCGTGAATTTCACTAAGTTTTTTTATTAGTAATGCTACGAAGCCCTTGTTTTTCCCGGTCATTGATGGAGCGCCATCTGTAGCTACAGAATTTAATTTTGCCAAAGGTAGATTGTATTTCTGCAGAAGTCCAAAAACACAAGTAAATATATCTTCTCCTGTGGTAGTACCAGGCATCGGTATTAGTTCCAGTAACTCCTCAAAAATGTTAAAATTCTTGTCACAAGAACGAAGAAACACTGCTAATTGAGCTTTGCCACTAATGTCCGTGCTCTCGTCACAGGCAATGGAGAAACTTTCGAAACTAGATGATTTTGCTTTGATCTGATCACTTTAATTCGCGGCTAAATCAGTAACTCTTTCCGCAACTGTATTTCGAGACAATGAAATTGATTGAAAAGCCTTCACATTTCCAGGACAAACAATTTCTCCAGCTTTCATTAGGCATTCCTTGACGAAATCACCGTCAGTTAAAAGGCTTCGAATGTTTAGCTATCAACTCGGACAAGACGTAGCTTGCATGTACCGCCGCTTCACCTTTCTTGCAATACTTTACTAAACATGGACTGTTGCTTTTTCACTCCTAACTTGAGCTCTTTCAACTTTTCTTCTCTCATTAATCCTTCGTAATTGTTATATTTCGATTTGTGTTGTTCGTAATGACGTTTAATATTATATAACTTTGGTACATTAATAGTATTATTACATATCAAGCAGATTATTTTATCTTTTATTTCAGAGCAAAAATATTCTAATTCCCATTTTACTTGGAATATTCTATGTTCGTCAGCGATTTTTCGTTTAATTTTACTACCACTTGGTTTTGATATAGACATACTGAATACAAAGGGCTGGAATAAACACGGTTAACGTTAAAAATTTAACAAAAATTTATTCTTTCCACAAGAGATAAATCAAAATGCTGAAATATTTCTTCAAAAATATTCCAACAATATCACAAAATGTCAAACGTTTAGCAAAAATCAATTCAAAACATAGAAACTAATTCTATCTCACAGCGAAATCGCTACAAATCAATCACAGCATTAAGTAAACAAACAGTTCGCTAGAACTACAGCTACTACTGAGATGAGTTGTTTGTTCTCGGCTTTTATAAGCTTTATAATTAATTTCTCGAATATACTGGAAACATCTATAAATATCTTGATTTTTGTGGATGGCTACAGCAATTACGAGATATTTATTTATTAGGTATTAAATGCACGCGCTGTTCTATTTTTAACCTTCCAACGCAGCTGTCTTTTCAAAAATCGTCTGCGTTGCTAAGGCAACATGAAGCAAATCTAATTACAATTCTAAATAAAAAAAAACTAAATAAATAAATAACTATGAAATCCGTAACAATATGAATTAAGTAATAATTAATAATAAAGCAAAGTGCATGCACCAATATATCGTACAAAACTATGATTGGAAAACTGAGACCATGAGTTCGGCCACATTCGGCTATCGGGGGATGCGTACAAGTTCTGAGTGCACGTGTCCCCCAAAAGCCGAAGGTAGCTGAACGCAAGCTACTAACACGCATTTGTAATTTAAGTAGTGTGTGTGTCAGCTCGCTGTGAGTAATCTAACAACACTGAATAAATTATCGTTAATTACTTAGCAGTAAACATTTCATTTTTTTCTTCGTCGATATGTTATTTTATTATTATATATTATTATTTGCCGATATATTGGCCGGGCCGCAAAAATATTTGTTGTGGGCCGCGAGTTTGACATCCTTGTTTTAGAAATATGGGTTTGGCAACAATTTTTCATCGTATTTCTTATGTCACTGTCTTTAAGAGATTGGCATATTTCACTGCCATTCTTTTATATCTATATAATACATTTTTATTGATGTTTTTCATAAATTTGTTCTGCAGAGTAAAATTCTGCGAGGAATTTTTTGTTTTTTGAGTTTCTTTCATGTTATTTTTTGCTTATTTCACTGTTTGTAAGATATCGAAAAGTTTTGTATGATTTTTTTTCTTCAACGGAAAGTTGGTTAATTTTTTTATTAGGATAATTAATATTTGTATTAACGGATATAGATTATTTCATTGTAATTTTTGGTGCTACTTTAGTAGACGGTTGCACGGATTTTGGATTTTTTTCTTTTGGCGAGTAATACGACTTATTTATGGTAACCGACACTTATTTATGGTTATTTATGGTAAGTGTCGGTTACCATAAATAACTTACCCATTGCTGGATAAGTTATTTATGGTAACCGACACTTTGTTGTCATTTTATTTAAAAAATAATGCGTTTTATTATGCATAAATTCCGTGTTTTAAATATTATTTATGGCTTCTAAATATTAAAAATCAATTTAATTTTGCATTTTTATTTGAAATAAAAATTTTGTTGTTTATAATATTTAATATAATTTTATGTTGTGGATGATGTAATCAATGACGTCACCTTACTTACAACGTAATTGGTTTTATTAATATCTGTGGGAATCGTGCCTCAACGAAGCACCAGATGTCGCTACCTTACTAATCTGTACCAAGGAGGTTAGAATAGAGGGAGGAGGGTTCGCAGTTTCCTCCACTATCGGGGAATGAAACTCCACCGAACAAGCGGCGTCCATGTTAGTAACTTCAAAACACTGCATTACGGCAGTGAAACGTACGTGTTTTTAAGCTGTTCCGTGCATGTATTTTTCACTAAAAATATATAAAATTTATGATGAAATGCTTCGCTATTGTTAGTTTTTTGTTTTAAAGTTATAAAAATGATATTCGTAATTTACTACGTACAGAAAATCATTAAGAAATAGTTCGAAATCTAAATGCATGTGCATAACATTAAAGCCTTTAAAAATAATGTTTCTGCATATTTCTGGCATTTTTTGGGTTTTTATTAGCAACCTGTTGGGTGTACTTTCCAATTTTTCCTTAAGAAGTGATATTTCTGATTTATTCACAATATTGTAATTTATTAAAGAATCATTTAAAATAATTTTAACCTGAAATTAATAGCAGATAATTATCTAAAAAAAATAGTCACAAGTTGCATTTTTTTTTAAATGAAGTTTTAAATAGATTCTTTTCACAACCAATAATCTTATAACAACAAGAAAATTAATATTAATAAAATAGAACAGATTTATGTGAATTCAGTGATTTCAGTTTATGCGCGTTTCATATTTATGAATCTCAAAGAAATTGCCTTGAATTAAGCTGAATTACAGAAATATACCTATACCTATATTTTTGGATACATCTTTCCACATGTTCAGTTGTGTAAATATTTTACTTACTTTTACTGCCCACAAATTTGTAATTTTATGCAAAAGAAATTCTAACAACGGAAAAGTTAGTTTATCTTGATCAAATGCACAAATTATATTCCTAACAGTTCACAAAACTTAAAAATAAATAATAATTAATACACAAAGAAAAGCATTACTTACTCTAACACCTTTACAATTCATAAAAATAGTAACAATTGGTGACTTACTTTTCATGAAAATTATCAAACGAATTACATAAAATGTTCAAATTATATAGTTTAAATCCTAGCATACATCATTGTATGTTAAGGAACAAAGATGCCAGCTATAAACAGAAGCATTAAAATGTATTTAACATATTTTGATTATTATTAAGTTCTTTTTTCACATCTGGAAAGAAAACAACATGACATTGTGATATGTTTTACCTAAGTTATCAAATTACATAAAAAAGAGAAAATCAGTACTTACGAATGAAAAGTAATCCCAGGAATCTTTTCCGAAAATCTGTTTGTGCATCCATTTACAACACAAGCTGACATGCTTCAAAAAGAAAAAAAAATATTGCAATTACAGACTTCCTTGCACAAGTCTTTGCGATAACAGGAACGTGGCCGCCAAGCTTCACGGTTTGAGTTAAACC
Source organism: Stegodyphus dumicola (assembly GCF_044657685.1). Lineage (NCBI taxonomy): Eukaryota > Metazoa > Arthropoda > Arachnida > Araneae > Eresidae > Stegodyphus > Stegodyphus dumicola. The sequence continues at coordinate 154,189,346 of NC_140769.1, read as the reverse complement.
TTCCCTTCTTCTATTCTAACCTCCTTGCTCTGTACGAACTCTCCAGGTTCCATGATCTTCAGTTGGTTCGAGAAGTCCGAGAGAAGCGGTCTGACAGAACCAAGGAGGTTAGAATTGGAGGACAGAACGCTCGCGAAGGAGCTACAACTAGACCTTACTGGTCGCGCGTAGGCGATCGGACTTTAAACTTATCTAAAGTGACCGCACGTAGGTGGTCAGCTGTGACTTTTACATCTCCATAGTGGAACCAGTGTGATTACTCTCCTAAACATATTTAATCCATTTGTACATACTCATTCCGTTTATCTTTTCTTCTATAATTCAGGAATAAAACCTGATGCTTTGAATCGTGAGTGTGATCTCTGTTTGATGATAAGACGCACCCTCACAACTATGGGGGCTCCAAGCCGGCGAACTTCAAAAAAGGTACTGTGAAAACTTTTCCTTCTTTAAGATAGTGATACTTGTGTTTCGTTTTAAAATGAGTTTCTTAAATAATTCAAACAAGAGTGATTTAAAATTAATTGCCGAAAGAATTGGAGAGAATGTTCCAGAAAATGCTAAGGTAAAATCCTAGTATACGGTGCAGCCTTGGCGCGACTTTGAAAATTATTGCCAACACCAAAAATGATCCAAAGAACGTCTATAAGTCGCCATCATAAAGTCGCCAAAAGTAGCCAAATCCCGTGTGCACCGGATACTAGGATTAAACCAATGCTAAAAAAGATGACATTATAATTAAGAAAAATTATAGAAAATTCTAATGTTTTCAAAACGAACATTGAATTTGTTCGTGGCGTCGTCAAATCGATCGTCGAGGATCGGACGCCTAAGACAAGTAATGAACACTATCTGTTAGAAATCGAACGTCTTAAATTAGCCCAAATTGAGCTAGAAAATTTTTAATCACAATCATTACCGGGTGATAGAAGAAACGCACAGACCAGTGTTGAAAATTTACTGAAAAGCGTTAAAACGCTTACAATCTCTGTTCTTGAGCAGCCAGAGGCATTGCATTTGTTTTTCATTTCATTGGAAAAAGCTTTTGCCACCACAGAAGTTCCCAAAGACTTACAAGCTGAGATACTAATTAATTTGCTAGGGGTTAATACTAATAATGTTTTAACGTATGCAACTGAAGAATAATTGTCGAATTACGAAAAACTAAGAGTTGTTTTTAGCTGAATTTCAGCCGACACCAAGAGAGATTCTGAACACCTTTAAACATGCTCAACGCACAACAAACGAGTCGCATGTTCAATTTGCATCGCGATTGACCGCAACATTTGAATACTACTGTCAGGTTAGGGAGACACAAAAGGATTTTAAAAAGTTATTTGATTTAATTGTTGCAGACAAATTGTATGAAACTTTGATTTCAAAACGAAAGAATATATAGGTGTTCGCGAGGGCAGAACATAGTTTAATCCAACACAGTTAGGGTGAGAATGTGATTTATATTTTTCATCCCGAGGAAAATCATTGTCTGTGAATCGAAAGTACCAAGTGTTCAAAACCAAAGTATTAAAAATGACTCATTCCGTCGTAGCAAATCTAAAAATAAACAGGATGTCATTTCGTCGACGCCAGAGAGATTATGTTACGTCTGCGGGGAAAGGGGTGAAAATTTTCATTTCGCTAGGGATTGCGTAAAACGTAAACAAAGTGAATCGCATAAGGAAACAGAAAAAAAAAAAAAAAAACAAGTGTTAACGTTAATAACGTGAGTTTTATTCACGAGTTGCAATATGCTGATATTTTCCTAGAAAATAAAAAAAATAAAAGCACTTATCGATTCAGGCGCTGAAGTTCCGGTCATAAATTCATCATTCATTCAAATAAAGACACCGCTGGACGGTAAAATAATACTTAGCTCATGTTTTGACGAAAAAAAAGAGGCAGATATCGCTAGAGTAGGATTATCTTTAAATAGCAATTCACCAAGGTTAGAAATCATTGTTGCAGCCGTAAGTAAATTATCTGTTCCTTTAATTTTAACACCAAACATTTATTCTCAACTTCTAAAAGTAAGTCGGGAAGACAAAAATGAAACATCTAATCATGATACCGAAAATGATTTTAAAAGTGAATCATCATTACAAGAGTGTTTTGTATTAAATTTGCAAATGTGATTGACGAATGGGATGTGGATTTCTTGCATGTTACTAATGTGAACATTCGTAACGATTTATCGTCATTGATTCATAATTATAAACCATATAAAACTAAAGACACGAATTTAAAAATGAATATTGTGTTAAAAGATGATATTCCAGTATCGCAACGGTCTCGGAGATTACCGTTTTCTGAGCAAAAAATTGTTGATAAACAGATAGACGAGTGGTTGCAAAAGGGGATAATTAAACCATCTTGTTCCGAATACGCATCTCTAATTCTGTTATGTAAAAAACGTGATAAAACACATAGATTAAGCATAGACTTCAGACAGTTAAATAAAAAAGTAGTGAAAGATTCTTTTCCTATGGCCCAGGTAGAGGAAGTACTTGATCATTTGGGGGAAGCGAAAGTTTTTCCAACTTTGGATTTAAAAATGGTTTTTTCCACGTTCCAGTCGATGAAAGATGTACCAAATATTTAGCATTCAATTTGTCATGCAGGTTTATTTGAATTTTTAAGAGCACCGTTTGGTTTGACCACAAGTCCTAGTGTATTTTTAAGATTTATCTATAATGTATTCAGGGAATTAATAAAGGATAATACAGTTGTAATTTAGATGGATGATTTTATCATACCTTCCCGTGATGAAAAAGAGGGATTAGAAATACTTAAACGAGTTTTAAAAGTAGCTTCAGAATATGGACTAGAAATTAATTTTAAAAAATGTCAATTCCTTAAAAGAAAAATTGAATTTCTCGGTTATTTAATTGATAAAGGTACAATTCGTCCTTCTCCAAATAAGACCCTTGCAGTTAAAAATTTTCCTCAACCTAAGAACGTTAAGCAATTGCAAAGCTTCCTAGATCTCGCAGGCTATTTTAGAAAATTTTTACCTGGTTATTCGAAAATAGCCAAACCATTGAGTGATATGCTTCGCAATGGTGTTAAATTTGAATTTGGGCCAAGACAGCAGCAGGCATTTGACCATCTTAAAAAACTTTTGAGCAAAAGTCCTGTACTTAACATCTTTCAGCAGGGAAACCCTTTGGAATTACACACGGATGCTAGTAGTCAGGGTTTCGGTGCAGTTTTGCTTCAACGCTCAGATGATGGACAGCTGCATCCAATCCATTACATGAGCAAGAAAACATGACCTCAACAAGAAAAAATGTCAAGTTATGAACTCGAAGTGCTAGCGATCGTCGAAGCCTTGAAAAAATTTCGAAGTTATCTCTTAGGCACAAAAATCAAAATAGTTACAGACTGCGATGCATTTCAGAAGACAATGCAGAAAAAAGACCTGACACCAAAGATAGCTAGATGGGCACTGCTACTCGAAGAGTTCGAATATGAAGTTATCCACAGACCCAATCAACAGATGAGACATGTCGACGCATTAAGTAGGCATGCTGTGTGCATGGTCACTCGTTCGCAAAGTGAAATCACTACTAAGATCGCAACAGCGCAATAGGCTGATGAGCGTCTTCAATTATTGAAAACTCTGGTCAAGAAAGGACTTGAGATGACTATCTGTTAAAAGATAATGTGTTGTATGTATCTGCATGAGAGAGGTCGAGAACTCATCGTTGTGCTGGAAGCGATGGAATTCGAGATCATCCGTGGCATACATAACAAAGGACACTTTGCTGTACAAAAAACAGAAGATCTGTTGAAAAGAGATTTTCATATTTCGAATGCTACAAAGAAAATCGAGCACGTTATAATGAACTGTGTCGAGTGTATCCTCTGTAATAAAAAGCGAGGCAAAGCAGAAGGTCTATTGAACCCAATCCCAAAGGACAATATTCCGTTAAGCGCATATCACATAGATTTTGTAGGACCCCTGACATCTACAGATAAGAAATACCGACATATATTTACAGTGGTAGATGCTTTTACAAAATTTGCCTGGTTTTACCTAGTCAAGACAACATCAACGGCAGAAGCTGTACAGAAACTAAAACTCCAACAAGCTGTCTTCGGAAATCCTTCAGGAATTATCTCTGACAAGAGATCTGCTTTCACTTCAAAGGACTGTAAAGGAAAAGATGAAGGAATTCAGCACATACAAATCACAACAGGCGTTCCAAGAGCCAACGGCCAGATCGAAAGAATTCATGGAACCTTTATCCCAGTGCTTGCAAAACTGTCAGTAGATGATCCTGCCAAATGGTTCAAATTTGTGCCTGACGTCCAAAGAATCATCAACAGCACCGTCAGTAGATCAACGAAATTCACTCCTTTCGAGCTGATGACAGGCGTGAAAATGAGAAATAAGGCAGACCAAAGAATTCCTGAACTTCAGTATCCAGGAGAAAGAGTCTATTCGTGAAGAGGCTAAAGCGAATATCTTAAAACTGCAGGAGGAGAACTGACGACAGTACAATCGACGTCGTAGAACCGCTCCACTCTACAAAGTCAACGACCTAGTAGCCATTAAAAGAACCCAGTTAGGAGGCGGTCTCAAGCTAAGACCTAAATTCTTAGAACCTTATAAAGTGATCAAGCCACATGATCGATACGATGTAGCCAAAGTAGTATCTCATGAAGGACTTGAAGCAACTTCCACTTCGGCAGACCACATGAAGCTTTGGTCTGATGACATCGCAACTTGAGATCATTTTGCAAACTATTTTTCAAATGTTTCTTTCTTTCTTTTTTTTTTTTATTTTTTTTTTATTTTATGTTTTACAGATGTATTTAAGTGTTCGGAGGTCCTCACCTGTCGATGGCCGAGCGTGTGGGAATCGTGCCTTAACGAAGCACCAGATGTCGCTACCTATCACTACTCTGTACGAACTCTCCAGGTTCCATGATCTTCAGTTGGTTCGAGAAGTCCGAGAGAAGCGGTCTGACAGAACGCTCGCGAAGGAGCTACAACTAGACGCTTACTGGTCGCGCGTAGGCGATCGGATTTTAAACTTATCTAAAGTGACCGCACGTAGGTGGTCAGCTGTGACTTTTACATCTCCATCTCCATAGTGGAACCAGTGTGATTACTCTCCTAAACATATTTAATCCATTTGTACATACTCATTCCGTTTATCTTTTCTTCTATAATTCAGCAATAAAACCCAATACTTTAAATCGTGAGTGTGATCTCTGTTTGAAGATAAGACGTTACCCTCACATATCTATAAATTTAATCTAATGTTTTAAACATTATTTATGGCTGTTAAATATTAAAATACAATTTAATTTTGCATTTGTTTTAAAAATGATTTTATTATGAATGTTTATTTAAATAATTTTAATTCTATGCGTAATGTAATCAGCTCCTTTATTGGTTACTGAATATTTATGCATTACCGCGCCATTTTAAAATTTTATTATTCATCTCTTCGAATTCCTCAAATTTCAAATGGAATGGATATGTTCGTTTCGAAGATGAATGTTGTTATTGGTAATTACCAAGAATTATTGGTATCGGAATAAAAAAATTGCCCTTTGAGACCTTATTTTGGCCAACCTGTCTTTCCTAATCAAAGATTTATTTATAAATTGTTAATAGCGTCTGAGGAAATTTATTTTAAATTTTTGGAGAAAACCTCGCTAATTGCTTCTCCAATGAAGTGGGAGAGATGTGGATCACAGATGAAGATCGTTTTTTTACTGGTACTTATCAATATACGACAGGTAAAATACTTTAAAAAAATGTAAGTACATAATTTTCTTTTACTTTATAATTGTATACTTGAACTTTTATTAAAAAATTAATACAATGTTTTCAAAAATTCCTGAGATATTTATTGCCACATATGTTTTAATGTTAAATAATTAAATCCTATAAAACTTATTTTAAAGTATTTAAGTAATATTTTAATTCTTTTAAAGGTTGGTATGATGTTTTTAATTCGATTTTCAATTTAAGCGATATTTTAATCCAATTAAATGTTGGCGCAATGTTTTTATAGCGGTGTTTTTATTCTAGTATATGAAAGTAATAATTTAACCTAACTTTAGCATTTTATACTCTTAGTAAATGTATTTATTTACATTTGCCAGCCATCTTAAAAAACAACGTTTTCAACAAAAAATTAATCCATTATTTTTAACGATATTTATTTTTTTAAAGTTTCTAATACTTTACTATATGCGTAAAATACGTAAAAACAGCATTTTTCAAGATGGCTGATGACTATAAAAACCGCGCCAATGTAAATCGCCAAAAATCCGTGCAACCGTCTACAAAAGTAGCACCTAATTTTTTTCTCTTGAAAATATAAGATAAAATATCATTAATTATACTTTGCTTTTCAGAATTTTTTGCTTTTTTGTATTCTTTTATGTTATTTATTGCTCATTTCACTGTTTAAGATATTGAAAAGTTTTGAGTGATTTTTTTAGGAAACAAAGCTCTTAACCTCCTTTATACCATTTGAGTTCTTAAGATTTTGCAAAGAGAAGGTTGGTTAATTTATTTATTAGAATAATTAATATTTGTATTAAGGGATATTGCTTATTTCATTGTAATTTTGTTATAAATACATTTTTCCGGTACATTTAAAAGCCAGACGAAGGCTGGCAGCTGAGCTGCTAGTTCTATATAAATGTAATTATCTAGGCTTTCGCATTCTCACATAGCCGACCAGTGTTGCCAGAAAATTTTCAACTAAAGTAGGAAAAAAAGGCTAAAAAGTCGCAAATGACGTCAGAGATCACGTGATTTTTATGACGTCATAGTTGCGCAGGCTCACATGTCATGGACCTTATATAAGAAATAGACTAACCCAAATGGGTTTTCTCCCTCGTCTGAGGCGTTAACGGCTGTCACCTTGATCATATCCGGAGGAGTAGGGAAGACTTGCAGAAATTTAACAGTGGTTGCCTATTGCAGCGTGTATAATTGTCAAGAAAAAGCTGGTTGTAGCGCCTCATTTCAAAAATTAGAATTTCTCCATATTTTTATTTTTGAAACTAAGATTGATTTTTAAAAATTTAGCATATTTATCAAGCATAATTAGCGTTCCAAATAATTATAAAGCTATTGCATGCTTTCAGGGCTGGATATTTTTTTAGCTTTTCCTATGCTGTAAGGAAATTTGTAACTACTTCTTTAAGAGAATAATATTTTAAATCTAAACTAATAGAAAATTAGAAAATTTCAAACAAGCAATTTTCTCTTGCAATTTTTATGCTTTTTATTGGTGTAAATAAGTAAAAAATACTAAAATATTTAAAAACGAATTTTTGAAAGTTTTGTTTAAAATTCTAAATTGTGCTGCTTTTTTAAAATTATAGATGAGTATTATAGCACAGTTTCTATAAAGGAATTTTATTTCAATTATATTTCATAATACATCATAGTGATAAAAACTTTTGACTCCTTAAAAATTTTTATACATTTAACTCTAATATTAAAATTGTATTTAACCGTAATAATTAATTTTGCTTTATTTTATAGTGATTATTTTTTAAATTTATTTTTAGTTCTGCATAAGATTTTTTTTATTTACTGTTAATTTAATTTATTAGCCCGAAGGCGCGGTAGCCTAGAAAGGCTGTTAGTTTCGAAGCGGCATTTTGCGCTGTTTTTTTATAAATATCCGTGTCCTTGCAAATTGTTGTTACCAAATATTATCGCCTTGTATTATATGTAAAGAAATTAAATAATGAAGAATCTGCATGAATACATGTATGTTTTTTTTTTTTTTTTGCACTGTGACAAAAACGACAATATCTAGAGCCATCAAATTTTGAATAATGTAATCCTCCACTCGAACATGGATATTTGGATGGCCGAATTTCGAATTTGTTTTAATCTATTTCATATTTTGTAAACTTTAACAAATTTTTGATTAACAAGCTCATTGAGTTCAGAGCGAGCACTGTACGGAAAATAACAGTTTTATCTCCAGTGTGGAAATTCTAAACATATGCTGTTTTCAAATGTATGTGATTTACGGGCGAAGAACATGATATTCAATAAATATAGGTAACACACAAAACTTTAAAAAAAAAGGTTCCTTTTGGGCGTAATATAAAATCTGAGTGCTTCTAGATTTTATTTTATCTTTTTTTTTTTTTTCTTCATTACGCTCAGAAAATTTTATGCTCCGAATTTTATGAACTATTAAAATAACTAATCCACTTTAATGTTAATAATTTAATGATCATGTAATCAAATAAATATGATCGTTTTGTAATGTTATTATAGTTTGGAAAATCACTGCCTGAAAATGTTCATTAAAATAAAAAACAATTATGAGATCTTGTTTAATTTTACCTTATTTATTTCAAAACATCGCGTACTATCAATCTAATTTAATTTTACTTTATTTTTACGCAAAATTAAGTTAATAAATTTTGTGCTTAGAGTTTTTACTGTTTTACCAAAGTAAAGATGTTTGTACAAGAATTATGCGTGAAAAAAATGCGCGAAATGCAGTAAAAAGTGCTTTAATAAGATATATTAAATCCTATTTGGAAAAACTGTGGCTTTCATAATCTCATCACTATACAACGTATCATATTTAATAATTAAAAAGAGTTATGTGATACAAACGCCATAGGTTTCAGTGTTAAAGTAAACCAGATCGTCCCTACTCTTTCTTGCCGACATGTCGGTGACATGCACCCCGCCCACTGGGTTAGTCTCTCTCTTATAAAGTCCATGTCACATGTCCTCTGACGTCATCTCAAATTTAACCCATTTACCGTCTATTGGTTCTGTAACTTAGACTGTATTCTATTCTTAGTCTTTTTAATTACATATCTTAGCTTTAACGAAAAAAATTTTAAAACTATATTCCTCATTTTCAATTGTTTAAATATCCATTTCTTTTTTAATTAATTCTCATTTACCGTAATTTCCGGAAGAAAGGCCGCATCAGCGTAAACGCCGCACTCGAGAAAAATGGCGGGAAAAAAATTAAAATTACACAGAAACGCCGCAATAGATTAAATTGCGCGTGACATCGTCGTGGGCCGTATAGATGCAAAAACTCAACCTAAGTCCTGATATATGACACACCAGTTAAGAAAAATGCATGAAATGAAACCATAACTCAAAAATAAATTAAAGGTAAGAAATGTATAGCTTCTGTGCCGTTTAGAGACATTTTCAAAAATTTTCCGCTCCCTTCTTACTTAAAAACTATCCAACAAGTACTTGTACCCAAACTGATGGGATCTGTATTTATTCATGCTGAAGGGAAAATACGTCAGAGTTCGTTATTGCGAGGCAGGTGGAGTCGTGTCCGCCTTTGAAAAAAATTGCAGAAAAGGCAGGGGTGGGGAGAGGATGGGTCCTGGAAGATTCATGGCAGAGGAGAGAGACTATTCAAACTGATGAGAATGTTGATTTGAAAGGGGGAAGAATGTTATTGTTCTGAGATCTCGTTTAGGGTGAATAAGGCATGTAGGTCCGTTCAAGGGAAAGAATGTAAACAAAATAACGTTCGCAAAAAGCAACTGAGTGGTCTTTTGTGTGGAGTCTATGCACAATGACAAGGCCATCCAAACTATGTACAATGACCATCATAGGAAATATTTTATTTTTAGTGCACCTAAACGCCGCATGGGTAAAAACGCCGCACCCGCTGAAAATTTAAGTTTTAAACACGTAAACGCCGCGGCGTTTCTTCCGGAAATTACGGTAGTTTACTTTCAATTTTTAAATTAATTTGCAGATATCCATTCTTAAGAGATTCCTTAGACTGTTAGCTGTTTTGTATTATATTTTTTTAATTGGCAATTAATTTTTTTAATTAATTCATTTTTTTTTTTTGCTTAATTGTGAACATTTTAATTGAGGAATGCTTTTCAGTGAGTTTTCCGTTCTGTGTGGTGGATCTGTTTCAGATTCTGATTACTAAAGAAAGCCTTGTTCTTTCACTGTTAAATTTATTTTTGTTGTTATTTAGAAAAATGCCGTTGCTTTGATTTTCAAGTCATTTCCATTGCTTAGTTCTTAGCAATATTATAATCAGGAGTATGAATTGAATTTATTTCTCTGTTTGGGTACCCAATATATGGCGCGCAGGCTGCAAGTTCTTTGGTTCGATTTATTGTCATTATAGAAAGGGGGGGAATTGACTTAAAAACAAAATGCACGGGGGTGAGGGAGGGTGTTGAGAGGTCCCGAAGCAATTTTTTTTCTTTCTTTTTACTTTTTTCACTTCCCTTACCCCTTGCTCGTTATACCGGCATCAGGCTACAGCCTTGAAAAGGAAAGCCTACATCTAAATAAGATTGCCAGATGTCAAATATTTAATAATAAATATTTCTAAACAGTTTCAATTCTGAAATCACATTGCTGTTTTCACGATATTAGTTCTTACTAAAACTATTAAATGGCACTGTGCTCATTTCTCTTTAGAACAACGTTCAGTCTTTAAATCAGAATTTATCATTTTGACAAGAAGTCTCTGTCCACGTTGGTTTCAGCATGTGTGTTTGGTTTCTAAGTTCTGCAAAGATTATCATTATGAATGTTCGTAAGTTATATCTTATACCAATAAATCTGATACTCAAGATGGATCCACCTTTACCAAGTTCTAAATATTAATAACAATAACAATAATTTAAATGCTCCTACAAAAAAGAGGGGAAGAAAATCTGAAAGCTTTCAGGGATTTTTTTTAACGTTTTGTGCGCTACCTTTATTTATTAAATATCATGTTCTTCGCACTTAAACCACATAAAATACAATTCAATAATATGTTACGAATTTTGTATTTATTTATCTATTTTTAGTAGAATTTGTAATTAAAACTGTTTTATATTCCAGTGCAATACAGCACGAGACTTATTTGAAGAGAAAGCTACGCCGGAAAAATTAATATAAAGGAGCACGCGCATTTAATATTTTAATAAATGGATATCTCATAATTGTACACTTTTGCTATCCAGAAAAATCGAGAAAAAACTAGAATGTTCATTCAGAATTAAAAAGCTTATAAAAGCCGAAGAAAACCATATCAATTCAGTTGTTGTTTAAGCTTTCTCTGTTTTGAATTGAGTTCTATTAAAAGTTTTAGTAGTTGAAAATATAATTGCGATATTGTACAAATATCTCTGAGAAAATTTCAGCATTTTGTTTTATTTCTTGGGATAATAATAAATTTTATAAACTGTGCTTTCAGTCAATTACTAACCCGTACGTACGCAACAATATTTAAAAACAGCATATACGTAGAGTTTCCGATACATAGTCTCCCGCGCTGGAGATAAAAATGATTTTTTCCCCCCCTGTACACTGTCGCCATTGCTCGCTTTGAAATCATTTAATTTCTTAATCAAAGTCATAAATGCTTTACAAAATAAGACAAATTCCAAATTTGGGCTTCCATATGCTGTTAATCTACAGTTATACTTTGTTCATAAAATAACAAATATATGTAGGTAATAGAAGTACATATTTAATTTATTTTACATTAGGAAAATATAAAATCATTCAAAAAATTATTATAAGTTTAATTACTATCATCACTTTCATGAACTATTTGTATTTTCTTGATTGGTATGATATCACTTGAACGTTCTTGTTAAGATTGTGCTTCAATGGTTGACGGATTAGGGAAGATCTCAGACTGACAAGACTTTCTAGTGAAATCCATTATTAACAATTGCCTAGTTTTCCCCCTAAATCTTTGTAAACCTCCCTTTGGAATTGGAGAGCTCATTCAACATTTGTGTCATATTGTAAAAAATGATTACCTAATTTTCTTCCCAATTCAAGTCCTACACTGTGCTGTGAACGCAACTGGTTCAAATTGCTCTTCATTAAAATCATTGCCCTCATCATATTTATTTCTTTCATGAATAAACTAACTCAGCCTCATTTAGTTCATCAGCCATTATTTCTTCAATATCCGCCTGAGCTAAATCTTCAAAACCTTCTCCTCCTATATTTTGGGCCAATTTAGTGATCTGAGAATATTCAAGCTCTAATGGTAATAATTTACCATTCTCATCTTTAGCAGCATCCGGCTATACTGCTTTCCAACATGCAATGAGCACTGATTATTTAATCTGTGTATATGACAGTCCAACATGCTTAACACAATCCAAGATTGTAAATTTCTTTCAAGCATCCATAAGAGTAAGAGATTCATCATTCTCCATTTGTTCTAAAATATACCAAAAATTTTGTTTGATATACTATGCTTTAAAACTTGAAATTATTCCTTTATATAACGGTTATAACAAGGAAGTTTTATTCTTTGGTAAAAAGACAACTTCTACATTTTTGTGTTGTAAATCTTGAGGATGACCAGGTTATCAATAAATAGAAGAGCCTCAAAAGGCAATCCCTTTTTACTCAAGTAATTTTGGACATCTGGGACAAAAATGTTGTGAAACCATTCATCGAAAGCTATAGTAGTGACCCATGTTTACTTATTTGCCATCCAATACACAGGGGAGTTATTTATGCTTATTTCTTCAAAATGAGTGTGGCGTTTTTGATTTGTTAATAATCAGAAGTTTCATTAAACAATTGCCTGAAGCTTTGCAACAAAAAAGAATTGTTACATGACTTTTCACTACCTTATGACCACTAGCTGATTTCTAAGCTTTATCTAAATAGGCTCTTTCACGCACTTTTTTCCAGAACAACCCAGACTCATCAACATTGAAGGGATCTGATCGGAAGTGTAGGAATTGGCAGCAAATTTTGCTGGATATTGTTGTGCTGCATCCAAATCAACGGATGAACTTTTTCCTTTCAATCTTAGATTATGTAAAAAAAAGTCTGTTTAAATCTCTAAAACCAATCTTGACTTGCGGAAAAAGATACCTTTTTTACTTCCTTGTATGAAGCAAAAAGGAAGTATTGTAATTGCAAAAAAATTAAGGTATCATATTTCAACGAAAATATCCATTTTGACCGCTATTGAATGCTATCTAACGATGTTTTTGCCTTCCATCTGTACATAAAGACAGAATAAAACTCTTTTCCCTAAAAAAAATTATAAAACCGATTTAAAATGAATTCTGAAGAGAATTTTTGTGGTGTCTGTGCGTACATACGTATCTCGCATAACTCAAAAACGAGTAGCCTCAGAAGGTTGAAATTTTGTATCTAGGATTGCTATAACATGTAGATGTACACCTTGTATTTTGGTTGCAATTGGCTGCACAAAAAGCAAATAAATATATGTATATATATATATCCACTCTTATTTGGGTCAGTGATCTCAGTTTCTCTATTCTTATATGTTCGTAAATTGTGCATTTTTTTATTAAAAAATAATTGAATTATGCTGTTCTTATCTTCCGGTTAAGGTTTTTATGTCTTTAGTAAATCTGCATGCAATATTTGTAAAATTATCAACAATTTAAAAATTGTTTAAAAGCCTAATTATTTTTGCCATGGCAGCCATGTTTATTTACCTTTGAAACTTAACAGAATAGTGGATTTGTTGCCAATCTAGAGAAACTAAGCTTCACAACAACAAAGATAACACTTTCTTTTATTATTGCAAATTAAATCACGCTCAATCCATTCTGGAATTTATTCGAGGAAATAAGTGTTTAAGATTTACTTCATAATTTTTAATATAGATATTTTGAATTTTTATAGATTTTTTCTTTGCCACAAAGTGAGAAAATTAACTGAATGAGAAAACTGGATTGTCTGAAAAACTTTTGTTGTTGTTGTTGTTTGCTTAATTTCTTTTATACATCATTTTAGATTTATTATAGCATTTGAATAGAACATGGGGCAACGATTAGATAATTCTTCAAATAATATAAATTTTGTACATTCTGGGCCACAAAATGAATGAAATGTATCGCTGTTAAGTGAACCTAGCGCCAGAGTGTTGCTATGGTAAATAATTATAGTGAATTTTAAAGAGGGCATTTATTCTATTGCAGTTTATGCGCTTTCGATGAAGTAGATTTAATTCAATCCAATAAGTTTAAATAAAATGCGTGAAAAAATGTGTATAAGTTAATATTCCGTACAAGGAAGTCATGTGGTGTACACATCAGATTTTGTCATTTGACGAAGTCGATGGTGATTGATTCTTAAGTGCTTTATAAATCTTGAAATCCTTAACTGTAATAGCACTAGTATCAATTGGAATCCATTTTTGATTTTGGTCTTCTATCCATATGACTAAAACCTTTTCCATACTATCACCTGTTATATATGAAATTATGCTCTTACTGCTGCAAGTTCCAGCTGCAACACTTTTATAAAGATGCCACAAAAAATATAAATACTATCATTCCAATTTAACTTTAAATAACAAATCATCTTTTTAAGCTTCAATTTGATTAATGCTTTTAATTTGAATTTTAAGAATATTATACTTTATAATGCAAGAGACGTTGAAAAGATAAGATGTCTATCTCACCATCAAATATTAAGTTCAATCTAAGTTTCATCACACACCTGGCAGAAAGAAATGTTTCTGATTAAGCATGCTAAGTTCAACAATGATCACCAAATATATAAGCCCACTGAAAAAACTGGATTTTGTTAAAGGTCACTCACTATGTAAGGATAACTTGATGGGGAGAGAAGCTGTGATTCAGTCATTACAGACTTGTGCATAGTTTCAGGTTAGCTTGATCAAAAGTATCATTCCTTCATTAGTTACAATACAGCATCAAATACTCAAAAAATTTATCAGTTGAATATATTAAAAATTAGTCATTTAAATTATATCAATTAGATAAAAGTTAAAAAATAAAGATTTAAGTTCCACAGAAATACATTAACTGCTTTTAATATCACTAGTTTATAAAGCATTACATTTAAAATTTTGAAAGATCATATGTCCCACGGAATGACAACTCAAGAAATTGGTTATTTATGAGACTATGAGGAATGCAAATCAGAGATCTTACATTTGTACAATGACAACATTTATCAACTTCAGTGGATAATAAATACATACAGCATAACATACCATAACATAAAATTAAAAAAAAAAAAGTGTGTGAGAATTTCTAGCTTCAAAACCAATAATTACAAATATGGCATATACTTTATTAGGACTAAGCAATCAATAATATGTAAATAATGTTATTTATATTTCTCAAACAGAAAAGACAAACTATATACAAGTGTGAGAAAATATATATTAAATAAAATTTCCAAATATCAGGTGAAAAGTATTTAATTTATTTCAGCATTTATAAGAAATTTTATACAGTCAAATAATCTGTATAAATGATGGTGATTGTGAAATAAGTAACTTGACTAAATATTAAAATTTTACTGTAAAAATCATCTGCATGAAACAAAAACTCAACATTCCTTTAAATGACTAATATAATCATACTGATAACAAAAAGTTCCAATTTTTTAAAATAAATAACTCAATTTTAAAAAAATGCAAATGTCCACTCTGACTTAAGAGGAAACTAGGACAAAATGGTACCTGTATAAAAGGTTAAATATATAAAAACATACTTAAAAGGAAGTATTAATCTCAAAGTGCTGCAACTCTGCAACTTGACACAATGTTGGCTAACACACTTAAAACCTTGGCAAATAAAAACAATATAAATTTTGAAATCAGAACAACATTTAAAGCTGGAAACTATTCAAAGCACTTATGCAATAATTGATAATGTTTTCATATTAAAACACTTTACACAATAAAACAGCAACTAATGATTTAGCATAAAGATTAACTATGATACTAACAGTAAAAAACACTGGCTAAATTTAAAAGCAATTTCAGTATCAAAATGTTTAATTACTACTGTCTGAAATTACATGATAAAATCTAAAACAAAATAATCAATTTTAAGATTTTCAATTTAATTACATATGAAAGAATTTGAAGTATTTTGACTGTACTCAATTTCTTTGACAAAGTGGCAATAATTATAAAAGAATAAGTATAATTTATGGTTAAATTATGCAAGAAAAAATTAAGCCCATAATATCTGACACATATAAATATCTTACATTAGCATACATCATTTAGTTAATAATTTTATCACTTCCTTTTTGAAGCTTTTAAATAGTAAAAAGTATCCCAAGATGAATTATTTCACAGTCATTGCTAACTTATTCTTACTTCTAGGACTTTGACAAGCATACCTTTCTTTAAATATGCATCATCTGTAAAACTGTCATAACCTAAATATATGTCACTTAAGAATAACAAATGTTTCTGAAGTATAAAAGATAATTAAGAATTAAATCCATATTAAACAATGACCTTTTTATCATACTAGTATCTAAAGCAAGAGATAATAACATACTTAACACTCTCAGCAAATGACTACTTTAATAACATAATGCCCAAACTTTGCAATCTATGCAACTCAGATGGGTCATCAAGAAAATATCACAATATTGTGCCTTTTCTACAAAAAATATTCAGCTAATGAATAATCCTTTATACCTGAGCCTGATCAAAGGAGGGTGAAGACCTTTACCTTATACTGTGCTATAAAATTTAAAAATAGTTATCTAAATTAAAGGAAGATTCGCTACTTAAATTTTAGGCCAAAGAAATTAAAAAAAAAAAAAAAAAAATCAAAGGAATAATCTATTCCCAAACCAACTGCAATGTCTACAGATTTTAAAAAGGACACTTTTTAATTTGACTACCTTCACAGGTTGCCTGTCTTTTGACTCAAAATTCTAAGATTTCATGCCAGAATTCTTTCTCAAAGGAAGGTGTAAACATTGTCCTCCAGCTGATTCCCCCCACTCCGCAAACACAAGCAACCTGTTAATTTAATTTAAATACTAATACAGAAAGAAACAGTTTATGAATCATGTATACAAACTGTTAATTATTGCTTTTATTTAAAAACGTTTGCAAATAAATAAACAAAACTATATGTAAACAAATATGTAATCATAGAATAACAGCTAAGAAAGTTCCAGTACATTCATTGAATAATTTCTTAATAATTACAGAAATTGCAACAAGTATACAAACATTATCACATTTCATTTCAACATTTTATAGAAAACAGCAAATACTTCACAAGAGAAAGCCATCAAAACTTTTAACTTACAGAGAAAAAAAATTCTTTTGATATTATTATGCATTACATATATACTAAGCAATTTCAACTCAAAACTATGGTTTTGGAGACAATATGAAAATAAGACACTCCTTTTATCAATTCTAAAAAATGCCCAAACTAAAATGTTCACTTGTAATTTACAGCAATAATAGGAAAAAAAGAAATCGGAAGGGAATTTCTGTGAAGATACAAATCAAAAAGGAGAAAAGAAACAGAATATATATTTTATTTATTTTTTTTAAATCAATAAAAATACATGCACACCATAATTTTTATTAATATTCATATATTTAATATATAAGCAATCCGGATATTAAAAACACATCAGAGAAAGACAAGTATTTTAAATTTAGTCACTGAAACAAAATGAACAAAATTCTTTATTGCAGGCACATTAGGGAAATAAGGGATTCACGAATTTCTCAGTAAAAGTTTTTATTTAATGATCATTATGATTAACACTTGCAGAAGAAATATTATAAGTATTCACCATAAAGGAATTTCAATAAATAACAAATTTTTCATTATTATTGTTTAAGAACATAAGTATTTAACTGCTTCATGTATTAAATGAATAACTAATTCTATTCTCAAATATTTTGTTGTTATTTAACTTATTTAAATATTACCAGTGTTAACTAATTACTTTATAACTTCGTCAACTGCACTTCAAACTCAGTCATTTAACCAACTTATCTAGTTACCCTCAGAATTGAACTATAAAAGCCCTTCTCATAAATTTCAGCAATAGTTTCTGAAGAAAGAAGGGAGGGAACAAGACTTTCAAACAATTAACAACAGTTTTGAAATTCTATACAGTGAACTAAAATATGCATAGGCAAACAGAATATGAAAATAAAACGTAGTCTTACTCATAAATATATGAATGGAAAAAAAAGCTAACATCACCCTAATTAAAGATATCTCAACCTATTTTAAATATTAGAAGCATTCACATTTACATAATTGTTTGACTTTTCATCCATATTCTTTTAATCCTAATGGCAAACAATAATTGAGGAAAACTATAAATGAAAACACTTGATTATGAAAGAATTGCTTTGAAAGAAATATTCACCATCTAATAAAATCAGCTTATTTTTAAATAAAAATACACAGGAGGAAGAGGGCTTGCTTTCATGAAAATACTTTATAGTGGAAATATTCTTTCTCATCAACAATATACAAATTATAAGCTTAAATTTAACATTATAAATATATGACTGGAAGAGTCAGCAAGGCTGAATATACTTGCTTCTTTTTTTAATATATGGATTAACAATGTTATGATCAAACTGAAAGACTTAAATTCTACAGTAAATTTTTATTGAGATAGAATATCTACAAAAATTGGAAATAATCATGATTTTTAATTTATGTAAAAGATGGTGCTTTAACAAATAAATTTATCATTTAATAAACAAATTTTAAAGGACTCAAAATAAGTTTCAATAGTTCTTGATTAAAAAAGCTTATACTGCAATATCCACACATCGTAAACACCAAATTATAACAAATGTTAAGCAACGATAGTATAGTGCCTGCTATATTTGATAAGCAAGAAATAAGTTTGCATTTCAAATGGAAAAAATATAAAAAAGTAAAATTATGGTTTCTACAATAAATCAAACTACTATAAAATTATTATATTGTCCAAAAAATTACAAAAGTAGTTGCACGCATATGCACATCTAAAGTTAACGACTACGTGTTCAATTGAAAATAATAAAGCAAGTAAATAAACATCTATAATTTTTTTTTAAATGTATATGTTTATGTGAATGTAAGTCCAGCTTCCCGATAAGTAGCATATATCTTCTCTATGGAATTGACATAAGCAGCAGTTCTGAGATCAAGGCCTAGGTTGTATTTCATAGCAGTTCGCATAATAGCCTAATAATAAAGGAAGAAAGAAATGAGAAAGAAACAACGAGAATTTATATATTACAAGTGACTACAAAATCATTAAATACAGTCTTTCGAAACAATTTCAGCAAATTTTTGAAGCATAATTGACTGCAGAAAGTCTGAAATCCAGACCTGGACAAACATCAACTTTTTTCTTCTTCTTTAAAGAAATCTTTATGTATAGTTTATGCATGCGCATCTGATATTTTCTCATAATGAAATACAAAGTCTACTCTTAATTTTGCTTCACTAAATAAAATACCTCAACATTGAAGAAAAAAATCATTTATGAGCATAAATTTGTATGATCAATAATTTGGATCCCTGGCCACGTTTCTGCTCAACACACATCTCAAACTGAAATATTCTACATCCAAATATAGCTGATTTTACACCTACTAATTAATTTATATCCCTTACAACAACCTGGCAAATTATTTATTATTATTATTGCTTTCATCACCACATGGTTATCAACACAGCTTGAGAAATGACTCCCACAACAATATATAAACAATTGCAAACCAAAGAGCATGGCAAAATTTTATGTTGACATCATATCTGGTGATGATTACAAACTTCAGCTAACTACGGGGCAAAGTTTTGAATGTGACGACCAGGAAAAATTTAACATTAATTTCTTTCCATATGTAAAAATTAGACTTTGCAAATGATACTCAGGCTAAAGATTATATTTAGGGCTGTATGAATTCATAACATAAACTGTTATAAGTCAGGACTGATGCAGAGCTGGTGCAGCCATATACTGCTGGCAGAATTTAAGAGAGATTATATTTTCAGAATTCAGGGAAAGCACTGAGACACAAAATTTAAGAGTGGTAAAATTTGTAGAATTTAGGGAGCAAAATTTAGGAGCTGCAAGAGACTGCCCAGGTTGAAAATGTCTAGTGTCTGCCCTGGATAAGCCTTAAATAAATATGGGAATTTATTTCTTTGGGACTCGCGTGATAAATTTTTATGAGTTTTTTTTTTAATTTATTTTTTAACATTTTCAAACTGAGGTGAAACTTAATTTTTTAGAAACATCCTTTTGCTTCCAATCATTATTTTTTAGTAATACCTGAATTTGTCCTCTTAATTTCTCATTCAAATATTTCCTTTTATACATTTGAGTTAATAAATTTCATAAAATTGCAATGGAAAATCATCTAAGAATTAAAACAAATATAAAAAATTTAAATAACAATAAATTAAATAAAATTAACCAAATCTAAATTTATTATACAAGTGAAATAATGAAATACAGCTAAATGTTAACATACAGTCAACCTTTCTAAAAAAAAAAAAAAAAAAAAAAGGGATAGATAATTTATTTAAATGCAAACAAATAAAAATTGTTGCTATTACTGTTTGTTAAATAACACGCGACAAATTTAATTCATTTAACAAAATATTTGCTGAAACAAAATAAAGATGAGAAAACTTAATACACTTTTGAATAAAAGATTGAGATGATAAAGAAAAAAGATTTATAAGATTTTGCCAGGACTAATTGACTTTCACTTTTTATGCCATCTATGCTGTGCATTAAATAACAAAATGTATGCAGACTTTCTCTTTACATTACACCTGCAGATATCCATCCACAAAAGTTTTATGCAATACATGAAAATACAATTTATATACAGTCAAAAGTCTTTAATCCGGACTCGTCGGAACTTCGGCGATTCCAGACTATAGATCATCAGTTTAAATCTGGTAAGATGGCATGCAGAAATTATAAAATTAAAAATATGAAACCGTAATTGATGAAATAAAGAGCAATTATGATCCAAAGGGTATTAAAATTTACAAAAAAGCTTAATAGTTCTTTGTTTACTTTATTAAACATTTCTTTAATGAAATGTTTAATAAAGTAAACAAATAAATATTAAGCTCATGTGTAAAGCATACATTACGCATAGTCGAAATTAGAAAATTTCAAACAGAAAACTATTTGATGTGTATTCATGATATTTATAATTACGAGGAATTTGATTTAAACCATATCAAAGACGGAGTACATCGAGATGAAATACTACATTTAATAAGGAATTATAAGTCGAATAAAAAAAAACATCTGCCCTGAAGATAAGGATAGTGCTGACAAATCAACTTCCAGTTCATTGCGTGCCGCGACGTCCCGACCCTCGCAGAGCAGCATGAAATTGATAAACAGATTTCGGAATGGTTAGAGAAACAAAGAATATGCCTTTATCGATTTTTTGCAGCAACTCCTTTTTGTTTGATGGACATCGAAACATGCTTTCACTTTGTAGATCCTTTGGCAGCTCCAGAATCGGAAGTTCTTTTTGACATAATCGAAAGTTCAAGCTTACTTTTATAAAATTGCTCTAACAATCCGCAAAAAATAATAAGCCGGATCCAATTCGAAGATTAAGGAACAACGCAATCTGCAACATTAACTGAAATAGATAATTAGATAATTTTAGCTTAGCTTATACTATCTGGTATACATTAAATGCGCATACGTATACGTATTATGCGCATGCGTAAAGGTATTATGCGCATGCATAAACGAATTATGCGTTTACACACGCACAGAAAGTTTGTTGCTTTGAGGTCGGGATTATAGATCATTCTGGATTAAAGACTTTTGACTGTATCAAGGCCAATAACTGTGTTATTAGCTATGTAACATGTTAGAAGATTAAAAACAAATGACTTAAAAATTAAAAACAAATGAAATAAAGATTACAAAAATAACTTACCCGTGCAGATCTTTCCATGGTATAATCCAATCCTGAATGAACAATGTCCTTTTCTGAAGCTCCCTAAATAATTACAAAACAAACAATTTATGTATTAAAAGTACATTTTGCAAAAAATTCAGCAATTAGAAGAAATTTATTTAAGGCTATGAAAAAATTTACGTGAAAATACATGTCTGAACAAACATTATTTTTACTGTAATAAAATCTCATTAGAAACTGTCTGGTGTGAAAACAATTTGAATAACATCTTTTCTGGACAACCTAAATTTAGGGTTGTTCCTGTAAAAAGGAAATGGCTCATTTTAGTAGACATTTTAGACAATTTGAGTAAAATAACTTAAAATTTCTGTTCTATCTACATTTTCATTTACATATATGACCCCCCCCAAAAAAAACTAATTACCAAATAAAAACTGCAATTATCATTTTAGCTACTAAACTAATATCCCATAGATGAAATTCCAGAACACTTGATGAAAATGATCAGCACTTTAGTTTATACAGAAGTTTTCAGCATTTTTTCGAGACAACTCATAACAACACAGTTAAAAAAAGGTTGTATAATATACCAAGCAAATATACACTCTTCTGAAATACTGTTAATATCAGGGGAGCTTATTGATGAATTTCTTTACACAAGAAGGGGGAATTCCCTTACAGTACATAACAAAAATGTGTCACTGCTCCCCTTTTTTGATATTTTATGAGTTTAAGAGAAAAATCTTTAGCACAACAATAATTTTAATAGTACTGTTCAATTAGCAGGGACTGGGTCTTGAAATGTATGCATGTATATATGGATGTATGTGCTCATGTACATGTGTATGTACACTGCAGGAAAAAAAAAAAGGAGGGATAGTTCTATACCTCTCGTTTTGGGCCGATCGACAAAATTCAAATTGCATTTCCCATATCTTGAAAGTGCGACTTAAAATGTATATTAGATTTATATATAGCATTGTTCTAACATAGGTATTTTGACAGAAAATCACTTTTGATTCTATGGCTCAAATCATGCCTAAATATTAAATTTTGAAAAAATTTGGTGCGAAATTTATGGAAAAATTAAAAATTTATCTTGGAGCATTTTTTTTTCAGTTTTCGCCAAGAATAATTCACTTGGCAAACTTCTTCATTTATTGCAACCTACTTTCCTTTCCCTTCTTTCATTGTAAATGAGTGGGAAAATGTCATTGTTCATTATTTCAAATAATTTTACCAAAGTGCGTAAACCAACATTTGACATTATTATCGCTTATAACAAACATGCTAAATTTCAAAACGTGCCAGTATGTATACTCACGTATATCTTAGGAAATTTTAAATAAAAAACCGTATCTTTTTGCAGGTATACTTAGAAATACATCTACTTTAAGACCATGGTAAGAATTTTATAGGTTATAATTAAATGTTTTTTGAAAAATTTATAAAAATTATTTTAAAATAAATTATAAAAAAGGGTCAGTTTTTTATTTGGAATGAAAATAAATTTTGAAATGTGAAAAGAAGAATCAAATAAATTTACTAAAGAAAGAGATTATAAATATATACAATATTCAATTAACATGGAGGAGCTAAAATTTTGAGAGCTAATTATTTAAAAACTACTCGTGCGATTTTTACAAAACTTGACAGTTTGGCAGAATTTGAGTCATAGAATTGAAATATGGAAAAAATATCGATATTCTATTGCAGAAAATGTCCAATTTTGTGACAAAATACTTATATTAGAACAATGCTATCTATAAATCTAATACATATTCCAAATAGCACTTTCGAGACATGAAAAATGGAAATTGAATTTTGTCAATCGGTCCAGCAGAACGGTACATATAGAACTGACACTTTTTTTTTTTTTTTTTTGCACAGTGTACGTTTGTATTTGTGGTGTACACACACATATATGCACATACATTTCTGAGTTCCGTCCCGATATAATTAACAATCTATCAATGAGTGAATATATTTAAAAACTTCGTTGCACAAATTTACTTTTCAAATTTTTTCTTGAACAAAGATATCAAAAGCCATTCTTTAATGGGGGGGGGCAACCATTTTATATACTGTAATTACTTGTTTACATTATAAAAAAACACTATTTTTTAAAACCAAGGAAACAAGAAATAAATTGAAAAACTGAGATCACTGGTTTTTATGCTTGAAGTTAAAGGTTTCAACTTTCAGATTTAAAGATTAGTTTTCTTCACTATGAAAGTCAAGGAAAGTTTGTTTCAACAAGACTTTTATTCAGCAATAAAATTATATAAACAAGAATTTTAATCTACGAACTCTAAAAAAACTAGTTCATTAAATTATTTTAATGTGAAGAACTTTACACACTATATGTACAATAACTATTCTTTTGTCATGCAAACTTGATGCAGTCAATTTTTAATGCACTGTTACACACTGCATTGCATAATCTAGAAAATATTGTTTATTTTTAAATAAGAATTTTATTATTCCTATTTTATTATTATTGTCTGTTTTTCTAAAGTGTGTTTTGTCTTATTATTGTGTGAAGTTGGTAACTATATTTCTTTTCTTGTGTGGCAACAACGCTTCTGTAATTCTTCGATTTGTTCTTTTGGATGTGTGCCAAGTTTGATGCAGTAATGCTCTGGAGAGAGCGTCAGCTGATTGTGTAGATGAAACATGTTGTTTCAGAATGTTATTTCTTTAAAAATATGTAAAATAAATGTTTTGTTTTCTAACTTGGATTATGCAAACATTATTTAGTTTCAACATAAAAGTTTGGCATTCGTTTGACAGGACAGTTGTGTGATTTCAAGTGGAATTGTTAAAAGGAAAACGTAAAAGTGAACGTACTTTGTTTATGTTAACTATGAAGATTGTGGAAGAAGAATTGCCTATTTGTACGGATCCTGAGAGAATGCAAGTATTGTTAGGCAACTAATTGACAAATTTGAACGCCTGGACAGAACTCAAAGTAGTGTTTTAGAACAAACCAAGGAAGCTGATTTTGAGAATGAACTTAATATGGCTGAATAATACAGGGATTCCTTTATAGCTTTAAAGGTGGCACTTCAGAATAAAATTGGACAGTTGAATTCGATGAATGTTACTACAGATATTGCTTCAGTTTCGATTTCAGATCCTAAAGAAAATAAAAACAGGAAGTTCAAACTTCCTAAACTTGAACTGAAAAAATTCTCTGGAGATGTAAGAGAATTTTTAGGCTTTTGGAGCCAATTCTCAAAAATTCATGAAGATGCGGGTATTGTTCCGGAAGATAAATTTTTGTACTTAGTGCAAAGTGCAGTACTTTGTTCAAAGGCAGCTCAACTTTTGAACAGTTTTCCTGTTACCGCCGCCAATTATCCCAAAGCTATCGAGCAGCTGAAAGAAAGATTTGGTAGAGAAGACCTTCTGGTGCAGATCTATGTAAGAGATGTGCTTGGGCTTATTACGAAGAATGCTACAACAGGCAGAACAGCGTCAGACTTAGGAGTACTTTACGATAGTATAGAAAGTAAATTATGAGCGCTGGAAAGCTTAGGACGCACCAAGGAAAAGTTTGCTGATTTCTTGGGACATTTAGTAGAGTTGTGCCTACCTGAGAATATTTTACGTGAGTCGAACTTCTGAACAGGGACAGGAAAAGAGTTCTGAAAGAACGCTTGAAAAACTAATGTGTTTTTTAAGGCATGAAGTAGAATTGGAAGAAATGATTCAATTAGCTCAATCAGGATTTACTCATTCTGTTAAGTATGTTAATAAAAATGTTATTTCAGGTAGTTCAGATTTAGCAACAGTTGCTGCGCTGTTACATACAAATAAAACCAGTAAAAGTAAGCAAAATGTTTGCATATTTTGTGGTACGCTTCATATGAGTGCTAAGTGTTTTAAAGCTGAAACTATGAGCTTAAATGAAAAGAGGCACATTGTACAAAAGAAAGGTGTTTGTTTTTCATGTTTAAAAATTGGTCATTTAAAAAAAACCAATGTAAAGCCAATATTAAATGTCCCATTTGCAGTTTTGATCATATAAAATTTATGTGTCCTCTGAATGTTAGTTCTGTAAAACAAATGACACTAGTTGGATGTTTCCCTTTCTAATAATAATAAGAGCGAGAAAGTATATTTGCAAACTTTATGTGTTCTAATTAAAGTTAAAGATCAAGAGAGAAAAATTAGGATTCTCTTGGATTCGGGATCCCAACGATCATACGTTGGGGAGAAAATCATGAAGCGAATGAAAGCTGGTCCTATTCGACAGGAGAAAGTAATTCATGGTTTATTTGGAGGGAGGAAAACTGCACCCGTAACCCATTCTATTTTTGCTATTGACATCAGCAGTTTAGATAACACTTTTAGGTGTTGTTTAGAAGCTTTTTCTGAAAAAAAGATATGTGGATTTGTTCCAACAATTAAGGATGCTCAGATTATAGAGGAATTGAACAGCAGAAAAATTGAGGTCAGTGACGCATTTTGCGAGGAAAGTGAAATTGATTTATTGATAGGCGCAGATGTCATTGGTAAACTGTTAACTGACGAATACATAGAATTACCCTCTGGTTTAACTGCAGTTAAAACAAAACTGGGTTGGACGGTTATGGGTAAAGAAAATGATACTCTTAGGGATAATGCTCTAATAAGTCTTTCCCTACATGTAAATAATGCTTCTTTGAAATTTTTATGGGAGCTTGAAGTTTTGGGTATTTCTGATCCAACGGAAAATAGTAAAACGAAAAATTTTCATTGTGACTACGGGATTGATTTTTAGAATAAATTATCTATTTGCCCCGATGGTAGATATGAATTAGAATTACCCTGGAAATGTGAAACTACCAATTTATCAGATAATAAAAGCATTGCTTTGACACGTCATCAAAAAATGATTAAGAGGGCAAAAGAAAATAATTCTTTGAAGGAATATCAAGAAGTGTTTAGAGAGTGGGAAATTTTTAAATATTATAGAAAAGGTTTCGGAAAAGGAATTAAACAATAAATACCACTTTTTACCACACAGACCGGTTATTAAGATGAATAGTGAAACCACTAAGGTAAGACTTTTTGATGCTTCTTCATGTGAAAAAAGAAAACCATCTTTGAATCAGTGTTTATTGAAAGGACCTAATTTAATAGAATTAGTCCCTGATATTTTAGACAGAATGAGATTTTTTCCTATTGGTCTCAGTGCAGACATAGAGAAAGCATTCTTGCAATTAGGAATTTCTCCGAAGGATAGATTACTTGCGGTTTTTCTATCCAAGACATGACGGAGAAATAGTGTATAGGCATTGCAGAGTAGTTTTTGGCGTCTCCTGCAGCCCTTATCTACTACGTGCGTTTATTAAACATCTCTTGGATAATTGTTCATCCGTTTTTGTAGATGTGGCTGACAAATTAAAAAATTCATTCTATGTAGATAATTGTATTACGGGTGTTTACAATATTGAGAAACAAGAGTTTTTAATTCAAAAGGCCAAAAGTCTTATGTTGAGAGGCAGATTTAATTTACGGGGATGGAAGAGCAATGTTGCTTCCAAATATACTACAAAACATTCTGGGGACACACTTCTTTTAGGAATATTGTGGAATTTAGACAGTGATACTTTAAGGTGTAATATAAATGTAAATATGATAACTTGTGATACTAAGGTAACTAAGAGACTGATTCTGTCTATTGTACAATAAATTTTTGATCCAACTGGAATACTTACACCAATAACTTTGCTTCCAAAACTTTTGTTACAAGAAACATGGATGTTGAAATTTTCTTGGGACGGGGTATTGCCTCATGATTTTGTAAGTAAATTTTTTGTGTGGTTATCCGATATACTTTTGCTGTAAAAATGTGGCAATACCCCGATTCATTGGAACCTTTTCAACAGTTGAATTGCATGTATTTGTCAATGCCTGCAAATATGCTTATGCAGGATGTACTTTAGTGAGAAGTGTCGATTCCTGTAGTGTAAAAATTACTCTCTTAAAAGCAAAATCTAGAGTGGCTCCTATTAAGAATTTGACAATTCCCAGATTAGAATTAATATCCTATTGCATTGGATTCCGATTATTATATTCCGTTTGTAAAGCTCTTAACCCTTTCAGGACAGGCTCCCATATATGCATTCCCTAAGAACATCTCTTACAGCCAGGTGTCCCATCCACACATCGCTAGAGATTGCATTCAGAGGACGGGTGATGTGTATGCGCATTTTAGGCTGGAATGTCTTTTTGAAGGCCACTAGATGGCATCCTATGTCCATTACATTTGAAATGAACACAGTTTTAAGTTCTTGACCTTGAGTTTGATATATTCTGCTTGACTTTGGTATTTTACTCATCAGCTCTTGCGAGGGTGGTGGGGGAGGGAAAATGTAAACAGAGGTGAGCTTTTTAAATCGCTGCGTGCTAATGAAAACATTCGCGTGTCTGATTTATATCCAATTCCTTTTTTTATTCTATTTTTTCCTTTACTATATACGGTCTTTTAGGGTTAGTATGTGGAGTATTGTTACGTTTTGCATTGCCCTTCAGATATATTTCTGTTTCTGCTCTTTTTATTTCTGAAAGCCTCACCTCCAGTCTATTATAGCAGAAAGGGGCTATTTATCAGAGGAAGAATACCCTCGTATGGTCAATGAACCGTTTATTAACGCAGATGAGAGTGATGATTCTTTTTCTAAAGAGCTAGAAAATGGTACTTTTTCTAAGAATTAGAAAGTGATACTTCTCCGTACTTCGAGATTTACCAGAGTCTTCATTTTAAATTTTGTTACTTCTTACTGCAAATAGTCTTTATTGTGTTGTTTTATTAATTTAAAACTTTATTGATGGATTTTATTAATTAAAACTTTGGAATAATTTGAATAGTGCTTCCAAAAATTATTTTACAAGACAAGCAATTTTTTAAGTATATTTTCATGTAAAATAAAGAAAAAAAAGTTATTAAGTGCTAATTTTAACATATCTAAGAGCCCAAGTAATAATCTAAAAGAATACAAAAAATTACGATGCTAGAAGCGAAACCTTTTTTTTTTCTGATCTTTTTTTATCAAATTAGGCTTTGCGATGCAAATCCTCCATCCTGTATGGTGACTGCCTTTGATTCCCTTCCATCCCGCACAAACGTCTTAAACAAAGGTGCGCCGTCGCAAAAAGGTTAATGGTTTTGATATAAATGTAACTTTATGGTGTGATTCCACAGTCGCATTATGGTGGATCAGAAATCCTGGTAATTGGTCAAACTTTGTAAGCAATCGTATTATACCACTCCTTGGTATGCAGAAAGAGTTTGATTAAGAGAAAATGATTCGTGTAACCGGTTGGGTGTTACGTTTTACTTCTAACTGTAGGAAGAATTCAAATTTGTTGAAATCATAAATTCCGAAAAAGTTTTGATTCGGTTGGTTCAAAGCTCAAATTTCCTCGACATTGGAGCTCATCACCCACTTGATGTATTCATTGATAATGAAAAAATTATAAGAGTTAAAACTAGAATATTGGAATGCAAAGACAATTCTGAATTTTTAACACAATTTTATTACCAAGTAAATGTATCTTTACTACATTGTTAATTGAATCAGTTCATAAGAAACATTGTCATGCTGGAACTCAAATGCTTAAATCTATTTTAAGAGAAAGATTCTGGATACTAAAACAACGTAAAACTGTGCTTGATGTGTTAAAAGGGTGTGTAATATGTCAACGATATAAAGCGAAACCGATGTATTGTGAAGTGACTACTCTTCCTGAAAATCGCGTAGGAGATTATAGGGCTTTTGAAATTTTGGGAGTAGATTTTAGCTGGCCCATTATTTTTGAAAGACGGTAAGAAGGTTTGGATGGCACTCTTCACATGCGCTGTGTACAGGGCAATCCATCTTGGACTTGTGATTTCATTATCAACAGAATCTTTTCTTTTGGCTTTAAGACGTTTCATAGCCAGACGCAGCAGACCAAGAACCATTTATTCTGACAATGGGACTAACTTCCGAGGAACTTATAACGAAATGTCTAAACTTAACTGGGACATAATAGAGAATGAGGCAAAAATAAAGAGAATAGTATGGAAATTCAATCCATCAACAGCCTCCTGGTGGGGAGGTTGGTGGGAACGGCTAGTTCGCATGCTTAAAGAACTTTTAAGACATTCTTTGAGAAAATCTGTTTTATCTTATGAAGAACTGGACACCTTAATTTGCGATTCTGAGTCAGTAATTAATTCTCTACCTTTAACATATATTTCGGAGAGCTCTAAAGATGCCATCCCTTTAACTCCGCCAATGTTTTTAATTGAAAATTGTACTTCGAATGTAGCAGATTTAGATAATTGACTTGCAGCATTTTCTGAGAAGAATTAAATACCATGCAAAACTTCTTAAAGATTTAAGGAACCATTTCCGAAAAGAATATTTGGGGCAATCAATAATGAAACAACCACAAAATAAAGTAACCCGGTTGCCTAAAATTGGGGAGATAGTCTTAATAGGGGATGATTTAAAAAAACACTTGTATTGGCCTTTGGGTAAAATTATAGAGAAAATTCCTGGTCAGGATGGCAAAGTTCGAACAGTTAAACTAAAAACTCAAAATGGGATTTTCATAAGGCCTGTTCAACATATTTATCCACTAGAGATACAAACAAATGAAAATTATTTAGTTGAAGAGCCTAAAAATAACGACGATAAGAAAAACGATCAGACTGACATAGAACATATAAAACAGAAATTTACGTTGTCAGGATGGCTTGTTAAGAAGCCTAATGTACTAGACCTTTTCATAGGTTAACATATGTTTTTGAATCGTTTGCCACTGACTCAAAAAGGGGAGGGGGGGATGTTGCATAATCTAGAAAATATTGTTTATTTTTCAATAAGAATTTTATTATTCCTATTTTATTATTATTGTCTGTTTTTCAAAAGTGTGTTTTGTTTTATTATTGTGTGAAGTTTGTAAGTATATTTCTTTTCTTGTGTGGCAACAACACTTCTGTAATTCTTCGATTTATTCTTTTGGATGTGTGCTAAGTATGATGGAGTAATGCTTTGGAGAGAGCGTCGGTTGATTATGTAGATGAAACATGTTATTTCAGAACGTTATTTCTTTAAAAATATGTAAAATAAATGTTTTGTTTTCTGAACTCGGATTATGCAAACGTTATTTAGTTTCAACACACTGGCTTACTGATTCCCAACCTCAAAAATATAATTTTAAAACATATTCAAATATAAAACATGAAAAAATTAAATCAAGATGATTTAAATCTGTAATAACAATAAAGAGATGATTAATATCTTTATAGTAATAGGCCGTTATTTACATCCACAAATAATCTATCCCCCCGAACCTGATACTTTCAGTATAGTAAGCACCAATCAATCAGACAATTTTAAAAGGGTTTCCATCTCCATGGTTGCAAAATTTTTTCAATTTCTAATACTGTTTCAATTTCAATACCTAAATTTTGTGGTTTATCGATGATCATGTGTTTCTTTCATTTATGTTCCATGAAACAACTATCTGTACTTTTATCCCGATTCAAGGAACTAATATACACTGTTAGCATCCAAATTCCAGTATGAAGAAGGACAAGATATACCAAAGGCAAATTTTCTTCAGAGATTACACAAAGTCTCAATGATAATTGATTTGAAATGCAGTCTTCTTTGAGGTGAAGATAAGAAAATCAATAATGAGTGTTGCTTCCAAGTTTATCAAATCAATACCATTGCTATGTGATGTAAAGTGAAAGAAAGGCTTAGGATGGGGAATCCCAGCTTGTGCTGCCTTCCCCATCAACTGGTGTACTCATGGGTTCAGCATGTAGGGCTAGGGGTTTTCCAATTACTGACCTGGAATATTTGATTGGTGACAGATCTGGAGAATGAGCAGGCCAGGGTAACATTGTAATATAGTGGTCTAAAAAGAAAGTCTGAACATTGCAGGCAATGCGTGGTCGTGCACTGTGCTGTTGAAATGTGGCTGCAGGAAAGCCCTGAAAATAAGGACGGAGAACAGGCTGGAAAACCACAGAGAAAGAGCAATGGCTGGCTAAGTGCACCGATGATGTGTACTATCATCCGAAAACACGGTGTCATGCCATTCTCCACTATACCACTACAAACCTACACACCTGTGTTTTAGAGGTAAATGAAGCAATAGACGTCTAGTACTATACATACTATCCGTTACTATATTATACTAGTACTATACATACTATATATACTATCCATTGTACTATAAACCACATTGCACTGTTCCTGCTGACACTGATTGTTATGTAACAAACTGTTCATTGTGATATGATTGTGGATGTGGCAGTACACTACATCAGTGCTAGGCACAGAATATGCCTGTCTTCTCATGGAGTGGTGCTACAAGGCAGTTACAGTTGCTCCTGCCCATTAGTTGTTCTCTTTCACATTCACAGATTCCATATTTGTATTACTGTTGTTTGGCTACACCTGACATGATGACCAATTTTCCAGAAGGATAATCTACAACCTCTGTATGCAATGATTCTGTCTCTGGTGAACTCAGAAAAATGCTCGAATGATGCTTATGTTTTTCTATACAGCAAACGGAAGCTGCACACACAATAAACCTTATGACAAAACAATTCCCATTATTCAAAATGGTAATTTTCCCACCATTTATATATATGGATTGAAAGGGGTGTTTCAGCCACCCATGATGTACACATGTGCAAAAATTTTAATCATTTGCATATTCCATCCCAGTATACACATGATGCAAGTTTTATGCAGTTTGGATGCTTCTTTCATGGTGTTGCATTTTGGATAGCCCACAGTTTATTTAAAATACTTATAATTTTAAATTAATCTTTGTAATACACAAATGCTAACTCATTTGCATTTACATCAGTATTTCCCATGTTATGAGAGGTTTTAGCTTTCATTTCAAGGAAATCAATCTCCTTTATTACCCTAATAAACTCACGATTACGTAGTTAAATTCTAAATTTAGTAATTAGTTGGAAGGAATACAACTTCAAGATGTTTTAGGCATACATTAATGTAATCTGCCCTGCAGCTGTCAGATCATTGGTGTCACTTTTCAGTTCATTATCCATTTTTTAAATTCATTCAAATTGATTAAGAAGTATTGATGCTATCTATGCATTTGATCAGCAATTAAAGATTCACTTTGTCTCTTCAGATTACTATACCTTTTATATGAATCTTCATAACTTAAATTTGTTCAGAAAGACTATAAACAATTAAATTTAGCACATAGTTAAATTAAAAGCCCACCAAATCATGTGACTTCTTTTCAGCTAAGAAAATTTTTAATCTAACAGCTATTCTTTTAAAAGAGTAGCTGATTATAATAAATGATGAATTATCAATTTCTTTACAATAAACAAGGTGATTTGACAACTCGGTAACAATACCTGAATAAAACATTAATAATAACCACATTTAAAAATGACTACTGCATAAATAAATACAAATTAAAATGGTTATTAATTACTTGTCCCTCAAAAATTGCTTTCAATATTTAAAAGTAAAATTTAGGTAATAAAAAATTTTATGCAAATTCTTAAAAATATCTAAAATTAATTTTTCATATTTACAGTAATCAAAAACGTTTTCATATAATATGCAAAAAAGTAACTAATTATAGCACAAAAAGTAACTTTTTATGTCTTGGGTGATTGTATAAAGTTTTCTAAAGGAGCTTGGAATAAATGGAAAATATAAAATATACAGGGTTTGTACACACTTCTGCACACGGAAATTAAGTACTTTTAAGAACCATTAATGAAAAAAATTAAGGACCTATGAGCAAATGGGAACTGAATAAATTCAATTAAAATATTATTCTATGCTTGAATTTAACTTTTGTAATACCATCCTAAAAATAAAATAGATTTCTAAGTAGTATGCATTATTACTAAATATGAATTTATTAACATAATTATTAAAAAGTTTGAAAATAAAATAAACTTAACACAGTTTATCAATAAGCAATAAATATTTTACACATATAATAGGTTGGACATATTTGAAAGAAGATAAGTAACATTTACGTTTTACTAATAGTTAGCTTTATGTTGATTTTTTTAATGTCTCATTTTGTCACATATTTGGTCAGTCTAGATCAGAGTTTCTCAACCGGTGGTACGCAAGAAAAAAAATAAGTGGTACACAAAGAAGCAAATTAAAAGCAAGTAGGTTAAAATGAGAAGTAAGATCATAATTAGCATGATTCATAACAAAAGACTGAATGTTATCACCGCTGCTGCTTGTCTAGAGAGAGACCTGCTGATTAGAACAAACCTGGAAGGCCTGATTTAGGCACGGTTGGCAAGTGTTGAAAGTTAGTCAGGCTCTGTTTGATGCAGTTAGTGTCATAGCTTTGTCTAGAGCTCCAGAGGTTGTAACCCAGTTAATATACTTTCAGGTTCCAATAAGCTATTAAAGTACCAGAGGTGATAAGTTGTTTTGTACTATTTTAAGTCTCACTAGATGCAATGAATAAGTTTTACTTGAATTTCTACAAATTTTGTGTTTTGACTTGTGACCATAGTGAGTATTAATGAAAGGCAATAACCCGCTTTAATATGTAGGGATAGTTTTTAAGGGTAAGCAGTTAGTTACAAATAATTAAATTAGGGGAACAAGTAACCTTAATCATCATGGACTTGCATGGCCACTATTAAATTCTATTTTTTAACAATATTTGTTAAAAAAGCCCTATTACATTCAAAATCTAATAAAATTTCACAGTTTAAAATACATGCAATTTATGACATAGATTCTTAAACGATATTAGAATAATTGCACATTAAAAGCTACAAAACATTTATGTTTTGTAACAACACTCAAAATATTTATTCGTCATTTTAATTTCAAGCTTTCCCAAACATTTTGGCTAGTGTATATCGATTTCCTTCTGTTTAAGCATCTTTTCTAACAATAATTAGATATTTTCCTCAATATGCAAACCAATGTTCTCGCTAGTTTCTGCGTGCTTTATCTCCTAACTTGTCAACCTCTCCACAATGTACCTATAAAGGTTTACTTGATCTGGTAAAAGTTAAATAGTCCAAAACCCCCGACAGACGTGAAACAAATTACCACTGTCTGAAAGTAACTACAGTATCAGACAAAGGTTTAAATAAGCCTCTTATTTAAAAAGAATTTAGAACTAGCATAAAGGCATGTCCTGATGCTAACAAAGTCAATTACATCTCATGGTGACGTAATTAAACAAGAACAGTCAAATTCGAAATAAAAAAATGTGCACTAGTGGTAAAAAATTATACAATTTAATTTTAATTTAATCTGGCTCAGTAACTCTATCATATGAGGAAACAGAAATGGAAATAGTAAAGGCTGAAATCATAAACAATTGGGTAATTTACATAAAAATACCTGCACATATCTTTGAAGAATAATTTTCTTTATGTATTCAATTTCTTTTTTCAGCATATTTCCTTTTAATTTTAGAATTTTTGAATTTAATCAAGGATTTCTGTTTTCCTAAAAAAAAACACTAAATGCATTTTGAATGTATAGAAAAAGTGACTAATTTAATTTATTTTCTAATATGAAATTCAGAAGAAATATGAAATATATATGATAAAGCCTGGTTACAGAGCTGGTGTGGCAGAATTTTTAGAATTTAGTAACACACCAAACAACAAAACCTAGAAATACCAAAACTTTTAGAATTTAGAGCTGGCATTGGAAGCAGAATTTAGAAAGGTACTATGCAGTCGAATTCAAGATCCACAGAGATTGCATCAGATGGGAAAATGCCTAGTGCCAGCTCTGTGTATGATGCATTAAGACATATTAGATGGATCTTTTAAATTGTAAGTTTTCAATTTCTTTATTAATAAAAAAATCCCTTTCTGTAATGCCTGCCCAAGTGATAATATTAGAAGCATTTTTGATATTTTCCATGCTTGGGTCTGGTGAAAAGCAGAGAAAATAAAGGGAAGACAAACATGTTAAGAAAAATATTCTAGTATCAGGAGTAAAACATTCAAATATTATGCCTTCATTGTTCTTTCAGATGTTCTCCAAAAAGTACGAAATTTCTCAAATCTTCTAGAATCGTATGTCTATAAATCTTATCTTCAAAATTTTCCAAGCTGCAATGTCAAAAATAATAAAGAAAAATTATCCCCACCAATTCTGTAACAGCAAAATGCCAGAAATATTTTGGAAAAAAAGAGGCGAAAAATGTAAAATTAATTTTATAGAAAAAACTGATGCATATTCTGAGACAATTACATGGGAAAAACGCTTACTATGAAAAAATTAAAAAGAAGACATTTTTAATTAATTACATAGCTAATTTTGCTTTTGCTAAGAGCTGTTTCGTAAATTATGCTTTATAGCATAATACCTTGTTTATTTTTCAGATTCAAAATATTGTATAATAAGTTGCCAAAATGAATTACTTTAATGTTATTTTTTAAATAAAATTCCAATACATTATCATTATTTTAATTAAATTTATCAATGTTATAATGTTTTAAAAAAATCGTCGAAAAATTCTCAGATTTCGGAATTAAAAATTTTCTGTACAAAGTGATCTCAAAATCGCCAAAATATTGACAAGTCGCCAAATTTAGAACAATTTAATAAAAGAATTCACATCCCCAAAAGCAAAAATTGTTTAAGAGCTCTTTATTACAAGAAATTAATTTTGAAATGCTTATGTTTCACTTCTTGCTTAGAAACTCGAGTATCCCATCATTTATATTAGAAATAGAGACAAATTTTAACCCATGAACCCATTCAAAAGATAACCATATATGTCAATGAATCGCCAAAAATATTTCTCCAAAATGCTAATTCACACTCAAAATGGTAGTCATAAAAACAGACAGAAATTTCAGATGATTAAAATTAGAACCTTCTACTGATTTTGGTTAAAATTAAGGACTTTTAAGGACCAAAAATTGATTACAAAAATTTATGGACTTTTAAGGACTCTTAAGGACCGTACGAACCCTGAATATATCATAAGCCTTATATTGCATGGATTCAAAATGTGCTTGAAACTGCAAAGGCTCCATGGCGTCTTACATGTTGCGATTTTCTTTTAATAAATTTATATTTACGTATACATACATTTATGCCAGGAAAGCCATCCAGCTGGTATGGTGATTAGGCAAGAAGCCTACTGCCGTACCGAAGGACGCAGGTTTGAATACCACAGAAGGCATGGTTCTAATTGACCGTCCCTTCATAGAGACAATGGTGGGTGCCCATTAGGTGCCTCCACAAAAAACTCCAACACTTCTGGCCTTAGGAGTGGGTAATGTTGAAAAGGCAAATACCCACCATTGCATTTTAAAAAAAAAAATTATACCAGAAATGGCTAAATCTTATATCAAAAGCGTGCACTAGAATTCAGAAAAATCCAAATGCAAAAATTACATATTTTTTAAATATTAATATAACCCAAAAATGATTTTTTTATCTGATTTCCTATATAGTAGAAAATTATAAGCATGCATAGCAAAAAAAATGAATAACAAATAAATTACTAGATTTGAATGCCTGTATATATTTCATCAGATTTCTAAATTGGGTATGCAATTTGTCAAGGACATCACATGGCTTTTTTGTATGACTTTTTTTCCACTGTTTTATGTGCATGATGTTTTATTAACCTTTTCCCGTGGGCTCGAAAAACAGTTGTGTACCTTCACTGGAAGCTCTTGGTTCAGCTATTATGGAAAAGGGGGAAAAATATCAAATCGAGTCTTAACGACTAGGTGATTAGTACTCCTTTGTCGCCAGGCAGGGAAATGGTCAGGATTTCTATTCAATCCAGTTCCAGTGCTCTAGGCGTTAGAATGCAGGATATACTCGAATTGCTTTAAAACTGCAGGTAGATGAATGCAGTTTTCCCAAGGGAAAAAAATATTATTTTATCTTCAGATGAAATGTATGTTACACCTAGAAAATTTTACTCTAAAAACATGTTCCATTTTATGATTAAAATACATTTTTGAACTTCCATGTAGATTATGAACTAAAAAATAAGTAAAGCAATATATTCACTTGTCATCATATCGAAAATTCAGCAATTTAAAATATTCAAACATTTCCTTCAAACAATATATACATTTTCATTTTTAATAGTATTATTATTCTGATATTGAAGTGCAAATTAAATACAGTTTATTTATTACAAGTGTCATTTAAAAAGCATTTCCAGATTCCCAAATGAGTGTTATTACATTTATACCTCTGGTAATATTAATTTCTGAAGAAATAAAAATTGGTCACGGCATTTGTACTGCACTAAATTATTATTGAACAACACCTGCACTAACAAAAATTTACAATGTACGAGTCAAGATTCTTTTGTTTATTTTTCTTCCATGTGGCTTTGCAAATAGCGGTCTCAGAATTGATCTGCCTTTACGCCAGGTATACAAGATGTTTAATTTTTTTTAACCACTTCACAGTTTTTGGTTCAGGAAAGAAATGCAGATGCAAACCCTGGAGCTTTAGAAAATAAAACCCTTGTCGAGTTTTAATGTATTCAGTAATAAAAATTTAATTTTATCACTTAGAGACATTAGATATTACTTTTACCTTAGAACAAACAGAAGGGGAACAGTTGTTTGATGATTTATATTGCTGCTACAATTTTTTTTTTTGAATGCAAAATTGCATATACAATGAAAGCATTGAAATTTCAAAAATAAAAATCTTTGTCGAATGGCGACATACTTCTTTAGTTTTTTTATGATATACATTTTCAGAATGCTAAAATCGCCTTTGAAGTATCAAACTGTTATGCGAAATTTTCAGATCTTAAGCTATTTACTGTTGCTTTCTTTGGAAGTAACGAAGCTGCAAATGAAGATTCATACTGAGTTGATGAATATTAACGAAGATTCGCACTGAGGATTAAATTCAGGGAACTAAAATGTGGTACATATCTGAATTCCTATACACGTGGTTAGTATTCTGATATCTTGTTTGATTCCCTCCAAAACACAATTATAACGTAAAATTAATTACTTTCTGAACACTATTAGTAACTGAGTGGTTAAGGCCACTGAATGCTGGTAGTTCGACGTCAGGCGATCGAGCTGGCTGCATTATTGGTTTTCATTGTTTTCCCCATGTGAAACGTGAATATGAGCCAATTTCCCCTAAAAGTTCTCCCTGAAGGCATCCTTTCTTTTGAATAGGCAGCCTTTGTGTGCTTTACTATATTCAATTTTGGTAAAGCACACAAAGGCTCCGAAGAATAATAATAATTTCCGAAGAATTTCGGCAGCCGAACTTCTAAAAATAAAGTTCCTTTGATATTTGACCTCCAAGCCGATTTTTTTCTGCATATATCATTTTTATTCCTTATTTCAGTAGTGTAATTTTCAATGTTAAGGGTATTTCAAACTGATAAAAACAATGTATCAGACTCTATCTGGAGAACTCAAAGTAGTCTAATTTTTAATACCTAGTTTACTACGGCCATTATAAAGTTTTGACAATTAGCAAAAATTAAAATCAATTTTAATACCCTTTTTAAATAATTAAGCGAAGACTTCATTCAAAAGATTTTACAAAATGAGTTACATAGTTTTAATATAAGTAATGTGGGCATACTCGCAAGTAAAACAAACAAACAAAAAAAAAAAAAAAAAAAAAAAAAAAAAAAGAGAGAGAGAGAAGAAGAAAAAGAAAATATAAAATTACTTATGATAGTTTTCATAACAATCTCCGAGACATTGGTTGGAGAAACCGTACGCAAATTATTCCCATCACGTTTGAAAAAATTGATTAATTAAATTCATGCAAAAACTTCTGTGATCAATCTTGTTTCTCTCTTTGAATAATATATATGCGTTTAACATGACAATGTTCAAGAAATGGAGAAAGAGTTTCTTTGTCCATTTGTGAGACTTTTTTGAAAATCCGTAGGAATTAGCCATTCTGTCGCTGAGGTCAACATATCCCATATTTTTGTTATAATCACGAATGAGTGTAGGTTTTGAAGTTCTTTCGTAATTGTTTGTAACTGGAAGGAGTTCACCGTCTCATTCATGCATACAGCTTAAAACATAAACTTCTCTTTTATCTTTCCAGCACGCAACAGTGAGGCCATTTGAATATTGCAGATCCAAATCACCTGCTTTTCTGGCCGTCAAATCCTTGGGTAAATTTTTTCATCGGATCTGCTCTCTTCCACAGCAATTTATCTTATAATTATTTCCTAGTTCTAGAAAAAGTCGCGGAGTAGAAAAGAAATTATCGATAAATCCTTTTCACATGTTTTGCTAAATGTAGAACAACAGATTCCGATGCGCAGTAGAACAACCTTCAAATCTTTCATCTTTCCCGCAACAAACTTTCATTTCATACGTATAGGCATTTTCGTCACACAGTTTATAAATTTTTATTTTTAGGGATATACTGATGGAAATTTACACAACCTTTAAAATCACGATCACTTCATCAACTGCCAGATTTTTGGGGGTATCGTAAAATGATTTAAAATTGCAGTTAAGTATTTCAAATACTTCTCTAAGTTTCCACAAGCAGTCGTAATCAGAATTTGTCTTTGATGGCGGTGTTTCATTATTCGCAAAATTAAGAAAGTGTAATATTTTTTAAAGCGGTCAAGAAACAGGATTTTCGGAAAAATCAAGTCTCAATTCATTTGTGCTCCAGTAATCACTAATTGAATTCTTTTCTTTGCATCCACATAGTAATGTCAGTGCTAGAAACGAAAACATTTCAGATGCTGTAACATCTTTCAAATCAGCATGATGTAATCTTTTTATCTCGGGAGAAATTTCTGGTACACTTATTTTTTTTTTTTTTTTGAGCAGCATAACGATTTGTTTTCTCTACAATTTTATCTATCAGTTCATTATTGAAAAAAGTTTAAAATAATCAATTTCATTCCTATCATATAATTCATGCTTTAGTCCTAATGTTCCCATAAAATTGTAAACTATTACTTCTTCTGCACTTGCGAAATTATCGCATAGCTTTTTCCATACAAATTCTGTTTCATAATTTACAGTTGAAAGTGATAAACCAATCTGATCAGACGAACAAACAGGCGTTTCCGAGTCATTTCTTGATTCTGTTATTGAACTTTGAAATTCCACTTCCATATGATTTCTTAGATCTGTGGTTATCTTTTTTCTCTGTCATCACAGCAATCAGAATTTCCGCAAATGTTTCATCCAACTCATCCCACCACGCGATGATATTCGAAATTTCTTCTTTCATTAGGCATCTTTTACGTTTAGCCATTACTTAAAACTGAACTAATATATATATATATATATATATATATATATCAACTGAAAGAAATAGTAACTGTATTTGCACAGGAAAAATCCTGAAAACACTAACGCGTTAAGAATTGAAGTAACAAATTATTCTTTTTATTTTCTTCTCTCAACAAAATATTTCCTGGAAGATACCAAATTTGCAAACAAGCCATGTGGTTTAAAAACAGGACATTTTTTCCCAATCCATTAGTGGAATCCCACAAAAGAACCCACTCTGCGGGGTGTCATAAAAAAGTCATCAAGCCTCAAGAGCTAGAATTTCTACCCCTGGCACCAACGACAAACTGTCCCAAGCCCCCAGTTGCTGTATACTTAGGCCCAGCCTTACTAAGTATACTTAGTGTCCCAGCCTCCAGGAAAAGGTTAAAGAACATCACAATGAAAA
The DNA here is from genome assembly GCF_044657685.1 of Stegodyphus dumicola. Lineage (NCBI taxonomy): Eukaryota > Metazoa > Arthropoda > Arachnida > Araneae > Eresidae > Stegodyphus > Stegodyphus dumicola. Next base: position 154,147,960 of record NC_140769.1, on the reverse strand, counting down.
AGATTCACAAGAACACCATCTCCCAAAATTGAAATTAGTTAATAAATGGCAGTTTTAATTAATGACAATGGTACAAATTTCAGAAATTGATTAGAAAACTAGATGTACAATGCAGTTTCAGAAACTCTGTCTTTTTGCATTTCTTTCAGTAGTATTCTCTAATACACTGGTGTGCGAAAATTAAGGACGAGACGGTTTTTTCAACATAACTTTGTACAAAAGCTTTCCAAATCAACACATAATACCGTAAGATCCCCAATACGTAAGGACATGAGTAATGTAAGCAACACTTACTAAACGAGAAATCAAAGGGATAAAAAGAAGCTTTATTGAAGAAGTAGCATGGAGCGCAATGCGACTGAAGGCCGAAACATCCCTGTGATGGGTGTCCAGCAAGAAATATCCGGTCTTTAATAGGGGATATGATCTTCCCTGACTGCTAGGCAGGTTTCACAGCGTCTGCCCATGCTGAGAATGAGGGTGTCAATGAGTTGTTGAGGCATTGCTGCCCATTCGTCTTGCAGCGCCAATCGAAGCTCCGGAATTGTTACTGGTGGTAAGGTACGAGCTGCCAAGCGTCTGCCTAGAAAATCCTATACATGCTCGATGGGATTGAGATCCGGAGATCGTGGCGGCCATTCCATACGTTCAATATCCTCACTCTCTAAGAGCTGTTCGGCAGCTACTGTGCGATGACATGGTGCATTGTCGTCCATGAAAAGAAACTGCGGACCCATAGCGCCTCTAAAAAGACTCACATATGGAAGAATCTCGTTACAATAACGGGTCCCGTTGACTGAACCTGCGAAGATGTGAAGGTCTGTACAACTACCAAGCATGATGCCTCCCCAAACGAGAACACCGCCACCTCCATACCTGTCCCTTTCAATGATGTTCGAGGGATGATTGCGGCTTCCCTGCTCTCTCCAGATGAGTATGCGATGAGAATCGCTACTCAGACTGAATCTGCTCTCATCTGTAAAGAGTACTCGTCCCCATTCATTGTCTCTCCAATTCCGGTGTTCCCGGCACCACAGAGAATGCCTTCTCCGATGGGCAGGCGTTAGAGGTACACACCGTACAGGACGTCGTGCAAACAGACCACCACCGTGCAGTCTTCTGGCCACGGTAAAACGTGATATCTGTCGTCCAGTCGCCTGTGTCGTGTGTCTAGCGATTTCTCCCGCTGTCTGCCGCTTGTTTCTTCTGGCCTGTAAGGCAATATACCGGTCATCTGCGGGTGTGGTTCCTCGTGGACGATCACTACTAAACCCCCGGATAGCTGTTCCTGTAGTTTGAAATTGTCTCCAAAGTCGTGAAACGATGCTGTGAGCAATTCCGAACTCTGCAGCCACACTGCAGCCTTCCTCCAACTTCCCAATGATTCAACCTCAGGTAAAAGCATCCAGATGTCGTCTAACAGATTGATTATTCGCCATTTCTCGCTAAGGCAGCAACTCGGTGTGATTTTAACTGCTATACGGCGTGCAATCTCTTTGCGAGAAATACTGATCTTACACCGACAACATGCTTTATACTACTCAGACACTCCTCTATTACGTCTACCTGCATATCTGCACATGTGCTACCGTACATCACCTTACTTAATCTCCTGATTGGTCTTTCTGTCCGCTCTGCCTCTTCGTTCAGCTGATATGCTAATTTTTCGACTTCGTCCTTAATTTTTGCACACCAGTGTAGCTTTTTACTGTGTATTACATCAAAAAACAAATAACCACTTTAAACAATGCCAATTATAAAAATGCTCCATAAGCTGCAGTTTGACCATTGGACTATATGTGCATGTTATAAATTTCAAATAAAATAGGAACAGACTATATAAAAATACAATTAATCTTCATAAAAGATATATTATTATATTTATTATATCAAAAGATTTATTTTATCACAATTTTTTTTAATAATTTGGCTACAAAGAAAATTAACATTCCTTTTATAAACAACTTGTACACATAAAAGAATATAAAACAATTTCTTCTTTTGTTCATTAAATATGGAATTTATTAGTTCCCATACAGTCCCTAGTATGTAAACATTGAAAATAACTTACAGAAATTTTCTTCTGGAATGCTTCACTCGGCATTATTGGAATGCGTCCACCAGCTTTACCAAACCTCCTTTCTAGTGACTCCTGAACACTTTCTGCATTAAAAAAATGTCATGCATATGTCAATTTATTATTTAAAATAACCAAGTAGTATCTCAATCAATTTCAAGATTAAATATCATTATAAAAATTTTAAATTCATATAAATGTTCTATAAAATTAAAAAATTTTCCAAATTCCATATTAAAACAAATACATTCTGCAACAGCATATGAATAGAAAACGAAATTATGGTAACTTTTAAGTCTTATTTTGTTTATTTCTTTATGGATAGCCCTCTTCATAATAATTTTAAATGAAGGAAGTTTCTATAATGGCGAAATTATACGAGTTTCCCAAATGAAAGTGGCACTGCCGTGATAGCACCATATTTTTAAGATATAGAAAATATGCATGCCCTTACAGAGGGCACCGAGTGCTGGGAATACAATAGAAAGCTTGTGTGATAGTGTAGGAGCAAGGTTAACTGTACCATTCGTATCATGGATGCCTTCAAATGTTGTGAAGAGCAGTCTTGGAATTTTTTAATGGCTGAAAATAAGAGTGCTTGAGATTCATCGTTGCATACAAAATGTGCATGCCACATAGTGTATGTCATGCAGATCTGCATTCAGAAGGTGTAGTGATTTTCGTAAAGACCGAAGCAGTACCCATGGTAGGGCATCAGCAGTCAAGCACACGTGATTATCACCCAGGAAGCAACTGCAGCTGTGGACAGTCTCGCGAGAAATAATTGACGAATCATCACTCACAAGATGGCAGATGGAATGTCTATGAGCAAAGGAAGTGTTTACACTTCTGCATGAAAAACTGCAATACTGAAAGGTTTGCATGCAATTGCTTCTGAAACATGTAATAGAGGAGCAGAAGATTTTCTGCATGGGTGTTTCCATGAAAAATTTTAAGTGTTATCATGGAATAGGGAACAATTTCCTTTCTTGAATTATTGCTGCTGATAAAACAAGGTATCATCACTTTGATCTGGCCACCAAACGCATCAATACGGAATGGCCACACCCTTCATCTCCATGGCCAAAGAAGGCTCAGAGTTGGAAAAGTCATGCTTACATGCTTCTTCAGTGTTGATGGCCCATTGCTTTTGGAATGGCTAACTCCGGGCAAGACTGTTAATGCTACCAGCTACTATGGCACATTACATTTACTGCGAAAAAAAATCAAGAACAATCTACATGGCATGCTATCATGTGGGGTTATTCTCTCACATGTTAATGCTTGTCCTAATATGGCTGCTGCGTGTAAAACATTGTTAATGCAATGGAATGTATCCCCTATAGACCTGGCCTTATGACTACCAAGTCTTTGGTCCACTCAAGAAAGCTCTGAAGGAACAACAATTTGTAGACAATAAATAAGATCCAAGCTGCTGTTGAAACCTGGTTGCACACCCAACCCAGAAGTTTCTTCACCCAGGGTATCCATCATCTCGTGGACACATGGACACATATTTTAACCTCTAAGGCAAGTATGTCTAGCCTATATGTTCCATATGTATTACTTTTTATTTTGTATACTTACTTTAATCATTTGTTACACTTTCATTTGGGCGATATTTATACATTAAAAAATCTTGAAACAATATGTTATAGTATGTCATCGACAACACTTGTTCTGCTGATAGTTCAAATGCAGCAGTCTATCAAGTGATGGATCTCTGGATAAATTTTGAAGAAAATTGCAAAAAGTGTTTCTCTTAGCTTGCGAATGAGGTAAGGCTTGGCAGTATATATGATGGAGAACACTTCTCATCCCCATCGACTGAACTTATCAGCTACAGCTTATTGTGCTAAATTAAGGATGGATTCTAAAGAAAGTGTTGCCATTTTCTTCAAAATTTATTGTAGATTGTATTCCAAAACTGAAGAGAAATAACGAGCTTCAGTGACTTGCCCTAAATGTATAAATTAGGACACCACCATCAGCTTTATATATATAAACTGACAACTCTTCTACTGCCTGAGGTTTGAAAGTTTTCACAATAGCTCATAATGGCACTACTAATTTATAACGGACTTTTGAATTTTGGCTTATACAATCTGGTTCCTGTCCCAATTAACCTAATGTAACAGCATAAAAAAAACCTTTTATTTTCTTCAAATTTATGCAACATCATTTCACTGACATTTTTTCATTTACATCAAATAATGTAGAAATCATGTTTGTGCTTCACTATGTGAAGCTCAGCCATGTGTGTTACGGGTCCTGTTTACAGGAATTAACTCACACTTTCAAGATTTTCCAATCTTCATTCATTTCAACTGTAATAATAATTCCTTTAATCAATCAGTTAATTGGTTGCATTGTAATGATGCATGAAATTGAAAAGAATTACTTCCCAAACATTACTTTACCGGAACCGAGGAGGAGGGAGAGCAAGTAAGTCGCATACAGAAGACTAAAATAGAAAACGACATTTTGATGAGGCTCCTTATAATTTTTGCAATAATTAAAACACAAACTTTCCGTATAATCTCAATTATATCAGTAACAATAAAATCAATGCACATTTGTAAAGTTTTATAAATATTAAAAATAAGTAAATATTGAACTAATGCAATAAATGCTTGTATAGTAGATGCTTTATTTCATTATTCAAGATATGTTTTAAATATACATTTTACTGCAATAAAAGATTCAAAAAACAGGTAATTAGTGTAATAAAAGAGAAGCCAAATTATATTCCTTGCAGTACTATACAAGAGTGCTGAAAATTTTTATACTTTATTCTTGCATTAGTGGTGAGGAAAGAGTAAAGACAGCATTTTAGTTCACCTTACATAATAATTTTAAATGAAGGAAGTTTCTATAATGGCGAAATTATACGAGTTTCCCAAATGAAAGTGGCACTGCCGTGATAGCACCATATTTTTAAGATATAGAAAATATGCATGCCCTTACAGAGGGCACCGAGTGCTGGGAATACAATAGAAGCTTCTGTGATAGTGTAGGAGCAAGGTTAACTGTACCATTCGTATCATGGATGCCTTCAAATGTTGTGAAGAGCAGTCATGGAATTTTTTAATGGCTGAAAATAAGAGTGCTTGAGATTCATCGTTGCATACAAAATGTGCATGCCACATAGTATTATTAGTTATATTTCTTAGTATTATTAGTTATATTTCTGAAATTTTGTAAGTATAAAAAATATTTTTATTTATTATTTATCAGAAAGATAACAGGTTTCATAACAGAATATTTTGTCTAATATTTCACCATGAAATAAAAAATTTGAAGACTTTAAATTTCAGATAGGGGGGGAATATTGTTAATGATCCACGAAAAACTGTATGTGAACTCTAAATGGACTTAATACTATGATGTTAGTAGACAGAATGCTGTTAAAAACACTTATCTGTTTTATTATATTTTTACATACTTTTTTTAATTCATCTTAAAACCAGTTTTTTCCAAATGACTTTTAACAGAAAGTTTATGTAAAAAATAGCACACATTAAAGGAGCATTAGAATTTAATTTAAATGATAATTGAAGGAAACATACCTAACAAATGATAATTGGAATCACGTTCATACTTAAACAAAAGTCGGCCATAGCTCACATGATTTAAATTCTTCAACCATTCAAAATATGAGACAGTAACACCACCAGCATTAATATATAAATCAGGTATAACCAAAATGTTACGATCCATTAATATTCTATCAGCAGCAGGTGTTGTTGGTCCATTGGCAGCTTCAGCAATAATCTGAAAGTTACGTAAAAAAAAAAAAAAAAAAAAAAAAAAATCCAGCACGTGAATAAAGAATGTCATAAAAAACAGCCTATGATGTGGATTCCTGAGATATAAATTAAAAAAATTTCTATATCTTAGAGGACTTACTTATGCATTTATACTGAAAAATAAACAACTAAAACTCTTTTGTAATAAAACTTGACAATCATTCGTAGTCGATGAAATTGTTGAATGAATTATTGAATTTAGAAAATAAACTCATCCAAACAAATGCATAAACCAGATTCAATGATAATCCGTTTTACACAATTTAAAATAATCATTTTACTCAACTGTATACAGTGTTTTTATGAAATTTAAAATAATAATTTTATATACTCATTGCATTGTACAAAATAATTATGATTTAGATTACTGACGGCTATAATATATTTTTATATAATGAAATAATGGCTACTATATATTTTCATAACAAAATTTATTATTTAATAAATTTTGCAAATTTGTGTAATTTTCATATTTTTAATCACAACAGGGACTACACAAAGATTATTTAAAATTAGTACTACACGAAACCTGAAATGATTGGTGTTCATCCCAGTTATGTAGTGGATCATTCCCATACATACCTCAGCAAAATTCCTTTCTCACCAATAAAGGATTATTATTCGGGCACAGATTCTTAAATATTTGCTAAATGTAATTTACTGCAGTACAGCCCACAACTGCAAGACATAATTTAAAATTGCCCTCCAACTTACAGAATTTGCTCCTACTAGTTTAGACAAAAAAAAAAAAAAAAAAAAAGTAAATATGTTACTTATGTATTAAAGCAACTACCTTGGTGCCATTTGGCAGTTTCTTACAGGTGCAGAAGAATGATGATATTAAATCATCACTCTATTCAGTTGAGAGAATTTACTTATTACATACATGAATATAATTACATATATATTTTCTATTTCAATTAGGTATTAAGACCAAAAAATATTAATAAAACTACTAACAAACAGGCTTTGTTCTGGTGGAAATTTAATAGCGATTGCTTTACTATCACATTCAAAGCATTTGTTCCTGTTACGATTTTGCAGCAAAACATTATTTTTCTGCAGAAACTTTACTGCAGTTTTTTCCCACTGCCAGCAAATTCAGAGGTGCATATTTTAAAATTGAATTTAAGGCAAAAACATTTCACACTATAAAAACCACTTAGAACACAACAAAAAGAATGCATATGAAAATGGCAATGGTGCATATTTTAAAATTGAATTTAAGGCAAAAACATTTCACACTATAAAAACCACTTAGAACACAACAAAAAGAATGCATATGAAAATGGCAATGTTGTTTGATTTAAGAACTGCTATGAGTATGGTTGCCTGAAGAACTGTTATGTGCATGGTTGCCAGAGTTTGGCACATCCTGAAAATCTGATGATTTCTCTACTAAGGACCAAGTTGTTTTCTTACAAAGTACCTTTGCAAATAAATGCAATTACCTCCACATCATTGTTAACGGAAAGATGTATTAAATAAGACTGAGCATTCGCTAAAGAATAATGAAAGAAAAGCTGCTGAAGTCAGATCCATACTCTGTGGTAACACGTAAGTACTCAATATAATTATGGATGACTTTTACTATCGATGATTCTGTGGTAAAATCCTACAGAGGTTATTAAAAGTACTAATAATGGCTGTTCAAAGGAACTCAGTTGATTATGGGACCAAGTAATAGACCTTATCTTTAGCTCAAGGGAAGAGAAAAAAAAAGTTCAAGTCTATGCAAGCAGTCTGTCCACACATTTAATACGGACGACCCTATAAGTATAACTTTATCTCAACGATTAACTAGATCATATAAAATCTGCATCCTGCTGGAACCAATCCACTCCAAAAACATTTAATTTTTTAATCTGGGGAAAATTCTTTTTCAAAAAGAGCTTAATATCAAGTTGTAATCAGAGCTTTTAAAAAGAAAATGATACAAAAACAATTTGGCCTCATGAGATATATATCATGTGGCTTTGCGATATTTTTTTTTTAAGGCATTCACTTCAAAAACTTCATCAATTACTTTTCATCTCAAGCACAGATCCGAGAAGTTGAAACCTTCCATACCTAGCTTTTACTGTTCTCTTTACAGGTTTCACTCAACCATGGTTTCTTAAACTTTTGTCAGTCGCAACCCGTTTTTAACACAGATTTTGTGACCCCAGGACCCCAATATATTTATGAAAATTTTGTGGGATCCCATAAACATTGCGCAAATCCTACACACATATGAGCAAAACTGTCAGTTTTTTCACTTGTAATATACTATTGCAGTTTTAGTTCTTAGTTTTGCAATTCATTAACTTTAATTTCTAATTTTAAGATATACAACAATGTGAAAATTTCAAATAAGTAACAGACAAAATGACAGTCATGTCCAAAGCAAGTAAAATGAACTTTTATATTATAAAAAGAATGCGTTGAAAGGTTTTCATTTTTTCTTTATCTGTATTGTCTTATCTTTATTTTCAAATGCATGGTGTAAAAATATAATGAGTTAAATATATATAAAAAAATTTGCTGACCCCCTGCTGCAGTTCCCACTACCCCCATGGGGGTCACGACCCACACTTTAAAAAACCTTGCTCTAAACAATGCTAGTTGCTCTGTATTTCATCATACTGAATCTAATACTGATTACATTTCATTACATTAAATTTGACATCCATGCATATATTTTATATACATATTATTTTTATACAATTCTTTTTAGTACTTGGTATATTGGCATACACTTCTTAAATTTGCAATGTCACAAAAGCGATGATTCTGCAGATGATATACATTAAATGAATCTATATCTTTTATAAAATACAGCCAAATTCTTCATTTTGTATTAAGTCAGGACCTTTTTTTTTTTTTTGACTGCACATTAACAGTTTCATATTCTTCATTAAATAAAAGTATGTAATAAACTGCAAAATCATTCGAAAACATACACATCGATAGGTTACCGAGAAAAATATTTTGTAAACTCAAAAAACGATAAACTATATGAAATGAGGATCTTTCATTGGTTACTTTATAAGCTACCTTTTAAAATCCTACAAGTTTTTCATCTTTAAATAATTTAGAAATGTAACAACTACAACAATACAAAATTTTTAAGAACTAGTCTTGTCAAAAATCTTTAATGCTACTAACAATTTTATGGCATTTATTAATGACAGTTGGAATTATTTGTGTTATACGGGAGACTAAAGGTTTTAAGAAGATTAAATGAAGTCCATTTTTATATTTAGCTATACAGCAAAATATATAATAATAAAGCACATACTTTGCATTGCACTCTATCAGCATTACTTTTTGTGATAACTTTTTCAGTAGCTGCAGGTATTAAGATTTCACATGGTTCATACAGAAGGCTTTCTCCTGTGTATGGTTCAGCTCCAGGAAATCCAACAATTGTACCATTGGCCTATATTAGGTAAATATTTCATGATTTAAAGAACTCAAAACTTCAAAAATATTGACAACTAATTAAGACACAATAACACGGTGAACAAATACTAATTCAGAAGTCCAACAACAAAAATCAGCGTTATATTTTAAAATTTTCACAGAACTAGGTTTGATGGTTTTACCGAACCATCATCCTCAGCTGCAAAAGCACAAATGAATGAGAGAGCCTTCGGCCTTTAAGGAAATTATGTTTTCGTTCTGGTTTCATCAACAGATGGCACTATTAGCTTATCTCCTGTCCAGACTTTCTTATCTCATTAAATCATTATATCCTATCTCGTTCATTTGCGCTTTTGCAGCTGAGGATGATGATTCGGTAAAACCATCGAAACTCAAGTCCTGTGAAAATTTGAAAATATAACGCTGATATTTGTTGTTGGACTTCTGAATTAGTATTTACAACTACTCTAACAGAAATAAGTTTTTAACTCTAATAAATGACAATATAGGAAAACTAACCAGAAATAATGCCCTTTTAAGTAATGTAGTAACATGAGATGAACAGCATTTTGAACAGGTTTCCCTAAAATATCATGTATGTCCTTCATTATTACATGCTTACAATTTTCTATAAAAAATCTACAATTCTGATCCTGTAGATTACTAGCTCAAGAAGAAAGGGCATTATTTCTGTTACACCTTATATTCAAATTAAACATCATTTAAAAAATATATATAAAAAATATTAAAACATTTTATAATATATTTTAATAAATATTTGGATCTAAAGCAGAGCATTATTTAAATTTTAATTTCTTCTATTTACTGGCAGTTAGACCAAGTGGATGATCAATATGTTGGTAATGTAACAACAATGTAGATTTAAAATAAATAAATAAGTAAAAAGATCAGGTTTTTTTTGGGGGGAGGGGCAATAGCATATAACAGCAAGTAAAGCAGTTTTGAATTATAAAAGCTTATTAAAATCAGGCAAAGCATATTTAACAAAACTCTTTCTCTGAAAAATTTAAAAGACACCTATTATTTATTTCCAGAGCATTTTAAATTAAAGTTTAAAAGTATTGTAGATCTAACTCATTAGCTAGAAAACATGAATTGTATCAAGCAAATTCATACATTAACTACACGGGGGGACACACACTAAGACATTGATCTGAATGAAATAATTAATAAAGAAGAGGGCAATTCTGCAAAAATTAATCTCCCTTGTTTGGAGCTTCATAACAGACCTTGTTAAGGAAAAAGTGTTTTGAAGCTCCATACTTGGTTGATTAATAAAACAGCCAAGACAAATTTCGTTCTAACTTTTTCACTGAGACTTGTAAGCGCAATACTTAATCAATTAGTCAATTAATTACAATTAGAAGTCTCATTGAATTGTCTCTTTTCCCTATTTATCTTAGCTTTCTAACACAAAAATGAAAATAGAAATATTTTACATTTTTACAAAAACACGTGATAAAAATTTTGCTTTCAAAATATACAAATAGAAAAACCTGTGAACTATGAAAAGTTTTACTAAGAAAAAGGGCAAATAGGAAAAATTCAAAATAGCCTCAGTTAAAGAATTAAAAGAGACAGTCCTGTAAAACCACTTAAAAAAGGAGAGTCTTGAAAAATAAGAAGAAACACCGTACAGAAAATTGTAAATTTAAATTGAACATAGCCTATGTTAAGAGAATGTTCAAAAAACAGTATTCATTTTAAACTACGATCTGTAAAAAGAAAAGTTTCCCTGAAATGAGGCAACTTGCAAAAGCAAATACATATTTAAGAAAAAAAAAAAAAAAAAAAACTATTTAAGAAACAAATTTTACAGTTCAAATGAAGAGGTGTTAACCTAAGAAAAACTGTAAGCGCTAAATGAAAAATAAATTTTAAGTTACAGATACAGCCTAAGCTTAAATAAAAACAGTCTGAAAACTGAAATTGAAGTCAACTTACTTAACCCGTGTGCTAAATTTAGACCATAAGACAGAAATATGAAAAACCAATTCGGAATATAAGAAATTAATTCAAATCTTATTTTAAAATATTTCTAAATCCTACTGCTCTAAAGTATTCTATAATGCAACCGACGAGTCTACTCAAATCTTGTCAAAACTAATAACCTTACTATCTGAAAATATGGAATCTTCAGCCATAAAAAAAAATACGTTATACAAGTATTTTTAAAGATATATTTGTGAGAAACACAAAAGAAAGTGAATGAGAAATTCATTTTTTCTTTGTAATACTTCCAAAAATTTTATCATTATTTAAAGAAATCTTACGTTTAGATTCCATAAATCAGAAGTTGGTTGTGTTATTTAATTATAAACATAAAAACAATGAAAATATTAAGTTTATTTCTATACTAAGAGGCACGACTAAGTTCTGAAATTTTACAAAAACTACAGCTTTTTCCAAAAGAAACAAAACAAATTTACCAGAGTGCTATTACCTGACCATTCTCATTCATCATTAACTTTTCTCCGAATGCAACTGATAGAAAAACCTAAAAATTTAAGAACTCCAACTTTCACGTAGATATATATTATTTGAAAATACTTTACTAGAATATATTTAGAGATCAAAATGTACTTATACATGAATACAGATTGAATAAATCCTCTTGTAATTAAAACTTTAAATCTGCTTTCCTTTGAGGTAAAAGAATTAATTCTACATTATTAATGAAAAAAATCTATTGCCTATCTATAATGAAAAAAATCTATTGCCTATCTTTAATGAAAAAATCTATTGCCTATCTATAATGAAAAAAACTAATGAAAATGTCCGTTGCCTTTTGTGCATTAGCTAGATGAATGATTAGTTGGCAACAAATTCATGCTCTTCAAAGCCACCAATAAGATCTTGACTTTTCGGTAGGGATGCAGATAATTAGAGAGCACTAAAAATTGCTATGATACTATTTCATTATAAATTAAAGCAACATGGTGATGCATGCCCTTATTAAATAAACAGACTTAATTATTCAAGATTCAGCTATGTGCTTATTTCATTAGATTACCTGAAAACACGGCTTGCAAAAAATATTTTCCTCAAGTGCCAATACTTTTTATTTTATTAAGAAATGAAATCCATCTTCGAAAACAAACTTTATCTCTCCGAGTTAAACATCTTGCAGAAATGTTTAAAAAAGAAAAGATGAGAGAAAATTTTTTGTAATTATCCTACTTTTTGTATTACAATTATATGTACACTCTGCAAAAAAAAGGGGAAGACAGTTCTATATCTTCCGCTCTACTGGGCCAATTGACAAAAGTCAAATTGCGTTCTTCACGTCTCGTTTCGAAAGCGCGAGCTAAATTTATGGAGAAATTCACAAATTTATGTTGGCACTTTTTTTTTCAGTTGCACCAAGAATAGTTCACTTGGTGAACTTCTAAACATATGGCAACCTATTTTCCTTTCGCGTGACTGGAAAAAAGTCACAATCCTTCCTTTTTTCAAATAATGTTCTTTATATTATACTTTAAATTACAATATATTATTTTAAGTAATTTTTTCTTTTTCGAATTTCATTTAATTATTTAATTTGAATGGTTTCTTTCGAATAACTGTTTTAAAAATTTCTATTTACCCATTTAAACAGCATAGTTTAAATAAAAGGTGCATCGTTTATTACTTTTAAATAGTTTTCTTTATAATTTATTGATTTATTTTTTTGTTATACAGTCAAAAGTCGTTAATCCGGACTCGTCGGGACTTTGGCGATTCCGGAAAATCGATTTTTCCTTAGTATAGATCATCAGTTTAAATCTAGTAAGATGGCATGCGGAAATTATGAAATTCAAAATATGAAACTGTAATTTATGAAATAAAGAACAATTATGATTTAAAGGGTATCAAAATTTACAAAAAAAAAGCTTAATTTTTTTTTTCCTTTATTAAACATTTCTTTCAATGTAAGTTGTTTAAATTGCTTCGTTTTATGTGATAATACTTTCTCTTTCATTCTATAAACAGACATAATTTCTTATTCAGTTACAAAGTTCCGCTGTTCAACTCCTATAATTACTGTGTCGAGAATACGACTAATTTGTCACTCGAAATTTTTTCGTTTTCAATAATCTCTGTGTCACTTTCTTCACTATCGGAAGCGAATTATAAGGACGAGGAATTTGATTTAAATCATATCAAAGATGGAGTACATCGAGATGAAATACTATATTTAGTAAGGAATTATAAGCCAAATAAAATAAAAACCTCTGCCCTGAAGATAAGGATAGTGCTCACAAATCAACTTCCAATTCATTGCACGCCGCGATGTCCCCCCTTCCCCCAGAGCAGTGTGAAATTGATAAACAGATTTAGGAATGGTTAGAGAAACAAAGGATATGCCTTTATCCACTTTTTGTTTGATAGACATCGAAACATACTTTTGCTTTGTAGATCCTTTGGCAGTTCCAGCATAGGAAATTCTATTTGACATAATCGAAAGTTCAAGCTTACTTTTATAAAATTGCTCTAACAGTCTGCAAAAAATAATAAGCCGGATTCAATTCGAAGATTAAGGAACAATGCAATCTGCAACATTAACTGAAATAGATAATTAGATAATTTTAGCTTATACCATCCGTTATACATTAAACGCGCATTCGTAAACGTATTATACGCAGCCGTAAAGGTCTTATGAGCATGCGTCGCGCGCAGAAAGTTTGTAGCTTTGAGGTCCGGATTATAGATCATTCAGGATCATGGGTGTCCGAATTAACGGCTTTTGACTGTAGTTATTATTTTAGGTAATTTTTAAATTTTGAGACTTTTATTTTAATTGTTTGTGTTGCATTATCTCTTCAGATAACTGTTTTAAAACTTTCTATTTATTTATTCAAACTGCGCATCCAACTTTTCAAGACATCTTGGTATTTCTGACATTAATTTAAAATAAAGTTATCACCTTCCATTTCATAAAGGCCCACAAACGGCCGAACGGTAAAGGTCGCTAAACACTGATAGTTCGCTCCGGAGTTCGAATTCCGGTGAACGGGCTGGTTGTATGGGCGTTTTTATGGTTTTTTCTCATTGTAACGTATATGCCAGATGGTTTCCTTTAGAAAGTTCTTCATGAAGGCATCCCTCCTATAGGCAGATAGCCCTCCTTTGCTGTAACTTAATAATCCAATTCAATCCATTTCATCAGTATTTGGTCAAAGCCTTTATCAGTCTTTAGAGGCTAAGCATTTTGAAGGCATGAGATGAAAGAAAAAACTGGTTTCATCAATAGGGAAAATATCTTTAGGTGACATCCACATACATCACTGGATAAATTCCTGAATATTCAAATAATTCGACTAAGAAATCATAGGATTCTTTGTTTATGATGATATGATGTTCTATAACGTAATTTAAATTTATACAAACATATAGTCAAAAACCAGTTGCTCTTCACTTTAATTTGCAATGATATTGTTTTTCCTTAGCACAAGCTCAATTGATGGTATTTGCTGGTGTATGCGTCCAAGTGTTTTGCCTTTGAACACCAAATTCCTTGAAGTATTCTGAAAGTATATTCAAAAGCATCCAACTTTTCGAAACACCTTGGTATTTCAGACAGCCAAATTCCCCTTCAAATTTTTGCTCACTTTTCTCCCTAATCTTCTTTTTTCCTTCTACATTTATTTTCAGTGCTCACTACAAGAAAATTAAGATTTTTACACTTCCATAAATTTTTCATTCTGGTCAATTTTTTTAAAATATCAATTACATCAACTGCATTTCAGTTAAAGATAGCTTTTCATTTTCCATGCATTTTAACTAAAAATAAAATTTAAAGCAAAGTTCAAAGAATAAATATTTTAAATAAAAGATTGTTTGCTAAATGACAAAGAAATAAAACAGTTCAGCAGTTTTATTCTGTACCACTGAGTGACTCAATTATTATATCGGGTACAAACAATCTAAATCATCGTTAATATCTCCAATAGGAATCTTTCGGAGGATCAGTTAAAAGTATTAAAATATAATTTCAACTTTTCAAAGACATCTAAACCTTCAATTCCTCAAATCATCGCCACTATACAAGAAAGCCTTTAAATTCTCCAAAATTTCGGAAATGCAGAAGAATACAATCCGCCACCCAATTACTCATAACGTTAATTTTAACAACAAATCTTTGGGTTCGAATCTTAGCAAAAAGGAAAATGAGATCTTACGTGAAATTCATTCTGATACTAATATCATTATCTCTAAAGCTGATAAGGGCGGACAGATCGTTGTTATGAACACATACATTACTGGAGTCTCTAAACTGATAAATGAAGGCCTATACTGCTCGATCCCTAAAGATCCTTCAACTTCGGACCTCACGAAAGTTAAAAGTGCTATCAAATCTTCTCATATTCTGTCAACGCAGTTGAAGAAATCACTTATTCCATCTATTACTAATTGCGCCAGGCTTTATGCTCTTCCAAAAGTCCACAAAACCGGTATTCCTTTTCGACCAATTGTTTCCAACATAGGTACTGCTTCATATCCTTTGGCCAAATATTTAGTTTCCAGATTTTCTCCTTTACTTGCTAACAATATTCACACTGTAAAAAATTCTGTTGAAGTCATTGATAAATTTAAAAACATTTCTCCACTTTGTTCCATTATGGTTTCATTTGATGTCAAAATCACCGTTTACTAATGTTCCGGTCGAAGGAGCACTAAATTGCCTTGAAACTAGACTTCGGGAATATCATTTCACACATACTGAAGTTAATGAGTTGGTTTCGCTTACTAAAGTCTCTCTAAGTCAAACCCACTTTGTTTTCCAAAATGCATATTTTCGTCAAGTTGAAGGATTGGCTATGGGTAATCCTCTCAGTCCGGTACTTGCCGACATTTATATGCACTATTTTGAGATGAAATTATTTGATAAACTATCTTTTCGTCTTTGGATTCGGTATGTAGACAACACTTTCGCGCTTTTTGATGTTATAAAGAGGATTTATCCGAGATTCCATCTATTATAAATTCAATTGATCCAGCCATCCAATTCACTCTTGAAATTGAATCCAACAAAGCCCTCCCCTTCCTTGATATTCTTATAATCCGCAATGAAACTGATTTTAGCACTACTGTGTACAGTAAACCCTTTGCTGTTTGTTTACCACCCCATGCCAAGTCAAACCACCCTGTTAAGCAAAAAATGGCTTCTTTTTACTATTATGCATTCCGCGCGCTTAAAGTTTGTTCCTCTGAATCTTTGCTTACCAATGAACTTAATTATTTGAGAGCAGTTGCGATTGACCGTGGATTTTCTCCCGTGATTATTGATAAAGCCGTTAAAAAATTATCTGATTCCCATCAAAGAAGACATTCCACTGTTAGAAATAATATTAATGACCTTGTCGTGCTTCCATTTTATCCTTCTGTTAGCTATAAAATTGCACGGATTCTCCAGAAATTCAATTTTCAAGTCGGTTTCTCCCCTATTAATAAAATTAACCCTTCGATTCTAAAAGATTGCGTTTCTGTCTTGAATTCTTGGGGAATTTATAGTATATCGTGTCAGTGTGGTTTAAAATATATTGGCCAAACAAAAAGAGCGTTGAAGTTTCGTATCAAGGAACATGAATCTTATGTCAGAAAAGGCGAAATTAACAAGTCTTCAATAGCGTATCATAGTTGGACTTTTAACCATAATTTTGATTTTGGGTCTGCAAAAATTATCCAAAAGGCTTCTTCTATAGGTGAGTTGGATTTTCTTGAGGCTTTTCACATTCACAAAGATTTAGCAGGTTTAGTTAATGATTTGAAGCCCAATCCAGTCCTTCCTAATGCCTTTAAAATTATACTATCTTAATTCAGTTACTATTTTTGCCGATAGATGGCGTTACCTCCTTAGGTTTGGTACTACCAGAGGGTATAAAAATCCGTTTAGTGGTTGCTTTCCATTATTCGAAGTTTAGATTTTGAGCGTGAAGGTGCAGTTGCCCCTCACTCCCTATTCTTAACTTTGCTAATTTCCTTGTACTTTGTGTTACATGCGTGATCAGATAGCCTGGCTCAGTAAAAGTAGGCGGCCAGTGTAACTCTGATTAAAATCCGGTTATAAACACCTGCAGTGCTGATAAGGACCACGTGTTTCTGAGACTCCTTCTCCTTTACTTTTCTTCTTTCTAGGTATTTCTTTCTCCTGATGAGGAGGGGACCTTTAGCTGCCCTCGAAATCGATTGAGTGTTTCAATATACTTACCCTAAATACAAGGTTTTTATGATTTTGATAATCTAAATCATATTAAAGATCAAGTTTTTTATATAATCTATAACATGAGAGAAAATTAGCTACTTAAAACATTCTTTTGAAGAGGATTAATGTACAAATTTACTTATATATAATAATTTTTAAAGCTGGGACATAACCCAAACTGTCAATGTCCTGTTTGCATAAAAACATTGTGAAAATAAACATCAAACGAACTTTCTCAGTTTTAGACAATTCAATTTAAATGCAGTCAAAGTAAAGTAGCAGGCGATAACGTGGCAAAGGTAAAAATTTACTCTTACAAATATTTAAAAAAAAAAAAAAAAGGAATAAAAAAATTTTTAAAGAGTTAAAAATTTGTATAATATCTATAATTTAAAAAATAGCTTATTATACAGTATTAATTACACATCATTGAGGGAAAAAATTTCATATTATTAATTCTACGTAAAAATTTATTTCAAATTAAGGTTAAAAATAGCTGTTGCAATTCACTGTAACAAAAATCCATAAATAGCATTTAGCGTTATTATCGCTAAAAAAAAAAGATGCCAAATTTCAAAACATGAAAATATGTAAATGTATGCATATCTTAGAAAATTTTGAATAAAAAAACTAACTTTTTGCAGGTATGCTTAGAACTACACCTACTTTAAGATGATAGTACAAAATTTATAGGTTACAATTCAAAATTTTTTTTGAAAAATTTATAAATATTATTTAAAAATAGAAATTTAAAAAATAAAACACAAAAAATGGATGAATTTTATTTGGAATGAAGCTAAATTTCGAAATGTGAAAGGAAAAATCAAAGTTTCATAAAAAAAAAAAAAAAAAAAAAAAAAAGGAGATATTGACAAATATATGCCAAATTCAATTAACATTGAGATAAAATTTTGAGAGCTAATTTTTTAAAAACTACTCGTACAATTTTTACAAAACTTGGCAGCCTAGCATAATTTGAGCCGTAGAATTGAAATATGTAAAACAAATCGGTATGCTATTGCAGAAAAAGTCCAATTTTGTGTCAAAATACCTATGTTAGAATAGTGCTATATATAAATGTAGTATAGTATATACTAAGTCGCGCTGAGACATGAAAAACGCAATTTGAATTTCGTCAATCGACCCAGTAAAATGGGAGATATAGAACTGCCCCCCCTTTTTTTGGCGCAGTGTACCATATTAACACAGATTGAACTATTACCTACAAAATGAACAATAATCTTTATATCAATAAGCTACACATTAACGATGAAACATACAAAGAGTAAAATGTATTTAGAACTATTTCTAAACATAAACATAGCTCTTTACCAACTTCCAGTCTTCCAATTCCCGAGGATCTATTCCATTTGAATTGAAAATGCTACCATCAACTTCCATAACTCCTATGCATCTACCTCCAGCTCTGTGTAGGTATCGCATTACATGAAGACCTACATTTCCCAGGCCCTATAAGAAGAAAAAATAGCATAAGCATCATAATCGTCATCATATATATACACACATAATAACTGGGAGAGAGAAACATAAAATTGGAAAACTTAACTGTTGGAATTATCTGTATAGATACTGCAATACAAATACACATAGCTTTAAATACCTACATCACAATACAACTATCACAATTACAAATCAAGTTGTTAGCACATATTCATTTGTGTCAGTACAATAATGTACAAAATTCAAGAGCAATTCCTGGAATAGATTATTTAGATTACCACAAAGTAGATAAATATTTGACCAAGAGAAGACCTTTTTAAGAGAAACTAGCTCTTATTCCCTTAGATATTTGAAAAAACACAAACCTTTCCTTGCAGCTAGCATACTAATCAGTATTCATGTAGACATTCACAATTAGTAGAAAACTTCAGACACAAAGCTCCAAAAAGCACTGTCTATGCTATGTTAGTGACGTACTTTAATAATACAAAGAATATTACTTGAAGAATATCACTTCCAGCTTTAGAAACTTAACAGATATTTTTTGCATTAAATCAAAATAAAAGTTAGCAGAAATATTTTTCATAACAATTTTGAACAGTCATGTAAATTTTGAAGATACAAATACAACTGACATTTGTAAAGCTGCTTTTTGGAAAATAAATAATAATAATAATAATAATAATAAGGGGGGAGGGGAATATTAAGTTATAAATTTCTCATGAGGCCTGATGGTAGAATGGCTAGCACGTTGCACAGCAGCACCACAGGTCTGGGGTTCGTCTCCAGGCTAGGCATGGTTGACTTAGCCTTTCATCTCTTGAATGGGTCGATAAAATATGAACGAAGTTCACTTGGCGACTAAACACTGGGAGTCCAGTGACAAATTGACCACTTGTCCAGGGCATATGCTCACGCACCCCAGGGCCCCGGTCAGGAAAGCAGATTTCAGAGGAACTGCAGCCCTTGGCCGACTAGGACTATTGTGTCACAGAGTTCAGTTTTTATAATTTCTTATAAAATTAACGTTAATTCTTCATTACTAGCACATTGATAATAGAGCGTTTATAAATATAACAGTCGCAAATATGGCATAAAATCGATTAAGAGTTAAAACTCAATAAATGTTTTCTTTATTCTTCATATTACTCCATAAATGATGACAAATTACAGATTGCCTGCTATCATTATTCCATAATTAGCAAACTAAGTAAATTTGAAGTATTATGACAGGGTTATTTAAAAAAATTATATGTACAATTGATGCAGCTACATTTTTAATTGAAATATTTTCTATATAGATGAAAATTTACAGTTGCATAGGCATAAAAACATGCATGCATTATTTAATGACTTACTTGAACTATAAAAGTTTTCCCACCCCATCCAGGAGTTGTACCAATCATACTCATGTAGCTTGCTTCATTCACGAAGTTATCAAGACCATGATAAACTCCCTGCCATATATTTAAAATATTATATCAACAGATAAAAACACAATTTTATATTTGCAACATATGTTAGAACAATAAAAATATGATTCTTACCCTCCCTGTAGCTGAAATTCGACCATGTATGCCACCTTGATTGATAGGTTTGCCTGTCACACAGGCATGTGAATTCATATCAGTATGGCCTATTAAAAATAGTTTATTCATTGATTATAAATTAAATTTAGTTTATTTTAACATATAAAAAAAGAAATCAATTCATAACCCATTTTTTTTCAAAAGTATTGCAATTATATACAAACTGAAAGACATTATAAGAATTTTAAATATCAAATATATTATTATATTGTACCTTAAAACTATGCTCACGAGTTAAAATGTAGCTTACTTCAGATTTTATTTTATGCATTATTTTAGGGCAACTAATAGTTGGATATTTAATCCATTCAGAATTACCCAACTTAACTGTTTCAGGGTTCATAGCCGCATTTCAGTTAAAAAAATAAGCACCTATAAGCACTTTTCAAGCACATTTTAAGGAAAAAAATAAGCACCTGTCCAATTACATTATACACAACTGCATAACTTTAAAAATTAGACTCATAATTTAAAATATGAGAAATGCAGTATTTATTAAGAGAGAATAAGCATTACCTCAATCATGGAAAATAATTACTTTTTTTTTAAATTTTAAATAACAGTTCAATTTACGGAACTAGTTTACAATGAGAGGAAAAAAACTATGCAGAACTAAACTATACTAAAAGATTTAATGATGAAATTTCAGTTCAAAATAGAGGAAATAAATAATAATAAGGTATATTTATTCTATTCGCTTGGAACTTAATAATAAATACAATTTATTTTTTCACTCATATTGATATTTAACTAATTTAAATCTAAATTTTGAACATTTTCTAAATTTTCATCGTATATCAGTTTTTCCTTAACAGATATTGCAAGCAAAGTAATTTAAGTAAAAAAGAGGAACATTTTTGAAATCAGAAGACAGAAATTTGCTTCATGCAGTCATCCTTTAACAGTAAAAGCTTAACTACCCGCATACTTGAAAATTGGCGAATATTCGGACAGTCGAGCGTAATTTGAAAAAGAGGAGTGGAGGGGGATAGACAGCAGCCGTTCTTTAGATTTTCCCGCTAAATAAATGCTTTTTACATTTCGATATGTGCATCAAATAAAAACAAACCAACGGAACAGAAAAATATTCTGCTTAGCAAGCGCGGTAAAACTCTTTTAAGTGTTCATAAACAAATTTCGGACCGAACATCAAAATTATTTATCTCTGCACAATATCGCAAACATTATTGCACAATACGTGCGCCGTAATTCTTTCCTACATGATATTATGCAATTGGATTCAACAGCTGTTGGTATTGGGAGAATAAAGAACTAAATAAAGGAAAAGAAAGACTTCTGGGGTGTTTTTCATTCTAATTTTCAACAGACTGCGTTAAATTTCCGGAATAGAATCATTCTTCGCTTGGGTTGGTAGACCGTAGAACAGGGATGTCAAACTCATAGGTACACTTGGGCCAAACAAACAAGGTTTAACTTTAGGCGGGCCGGAAAAAGAAAAAAAAAAAAAAATCAAAATTCATAGAAACGTAGATTTATTTCGAATAATACAATTATAAACATATATATATATTTATATAAAAAAGAACAAGAAAAATTTAATGTTTACATCCTGATACTTGACATCTCTTCTCTGTTATTATTTTTCCTATTTCGGGAGAAATTTTGTTTGCAGTGATAACTTTCAACGCTGACCCAAGGTGAGCATCATTAATATGTTTTCTAATAGGAGACTTATTACCTTTCATGACTGAAAATAACTGCTCGCACCAATAAGTGCTACCAAACATGGAAATAATTTCATATGCGAATTTTCGAGTATTTTCAAACCTGGCTGGTAAACATTTGTAAAATTCAGGCACGCCCACTTCAATGAATTTTGCTTTCAAATTTGAGTTGCATTGAATCTCGATCACCTCCATTTGCATATGGCTGGGTACTGAGTCAATACTTATTGAGAAAATCAAAAAAAAAAAAAAAAAGTCTTTGAGGGAACTAAAATCATTAAACCTCATTTCAAATTCAGTTGTTAAATTTGCAATTTTTTCTGCGTAATTTTGATACGAACAAGTATCATCTAAACTTCATTTGTTCATGCTGCAAGTCGGGAAGTGCGTCAAATCTTCATTTTTAAGTTGTTTTCTCCCAAAGAACTAGTGGACATTTGAATGCTTATTATGTCAAACATGTTCGTAATGATATGATCTTTTCCTTGTAACGATAAATTTAAATCGGTTAAGTGTTTGGTTATATCAACCAAGAAAGATAAATCTTGTATCCATATTGGATTGTAAAACAAACTTATGTCTTGATTTTTCGTTTTTAAAAACTGACATATTTCTTCTTTCAAATCCCAGAATTGTTTGAGAATCTTGGAGCAAGATAACAAACGTACCTCGGTATAGTAGGATAAACCCGAATATTCACTATCTAACTCACTTAAGAAAGCAGTGAATTGACGCTGATTTAAACCTCAAGATCTTATAAAATTTATAACTTTTTTATATATGACAAAACATTCTTCATATTTATTACTTTCGTGCATAGAACTTCTTGATGTATAATACAATGCATATGATGAATGTTTGAACCGTGAATTTCACCAAGTTTTTTCCTTAGTAATGCTACGAAACCCTTGTTTTTATCGGTCATTGATGGAGCGCCATCTGTAGCTACAGAATTTAATTTTGCCAAAGGTAGATTGTATTTCTGCAGAAGTCCAAAAACACAAGTAAATATATCTTCTCCTGTGGTAGTACCAGGCATCGGTATTAGTTCCAGTAATTCCTCAAAAATGTTAAAAGTCTTGTCAGAAGAACGAAGAAACACTGCTAATTGAGCTTTGCCACTAATGTCCGTGCTCTCGTCACAGGCAATGGAGAAACTTTCGAAACTAAATGATTTTGCTTTGATCTCATCACTTAAATTCGCAGCTAAATCAGCAACTCTTTCCGCAACTGTATTTCGAGACAATGAAATTGATTGAAAAGCCTTCACATTTCCAGGACAAACAATTTCTCCAGCTTTCATTAGGCATTCCTTGATGAAATCATCGTCAGTTAAAAGGCTTCGAATGTTTAGCTATCAACTCGGACAAGACGTAGCTTGCATGTACCGCCACTTCACTTTCTTGCAATACTTTACTAAACATGGACTGTTGCTTTTTCACTCCTAACTTGAGCTCTTTCAACTTTTCTTCTCTCATTAATCCTTCGTAATTGTTATATTTCGATTTGTGTTGTTCATAATGACGTTTAATATTACATAACTTTGGTACATTAATAATATTATTACATATCAAGCAGATTATTTTATCTTTTATTTCAGAGCAAAAATATTCTAATTCCCATTTTACTTGGAATATTCTATGTTCGTCAGCGATTTTTCGTTTAATTTTACTACCACTTGGTTTTGATATAGACATACTGAATACAAAGGGCTGGAATAAACACTGTTAACGTTAAAAATTTAACAAAAATTTATTCTTTTCACAAGAGATAAATCAAAATGCTGAAATATTTCTTCAAAAATATTCTAACAATATCACAAAATGTCAAACGTTTAGCAAAAATCAATTCAAAACTGAGAAACTAATTCTATCTCACAGCGAAATCACTACAAATCAATCACAGCATTAAGTAAACAAACAGTTCGCTATAACTACAGCTACTACTGAGATGAGTTGTTTGTTCTCGGCTTTTATAAGCTTTATAATTAATTTCTCGAATATACTGGAAACATCTATAAATATCTGGATTTTTGTGGATGGCAACAGCAATTACGAGATATTTATTTATTAGGTATTAAATGCACGCGCTGGTCTATTTTTAACCTTCCAACGCAGCTGTCTTTTCAAAAATCATCTGCGTTGCTACGGCAACATGAAGCAAATTTAATTACAACTCTAAATAAAAAAAAAAAAACTAAATAAATAAATAACTATGAAATCCGTAACAATATGAATTAAGTAATAATTAATAATAAAGCAAAGTGCATGCACCAATATATCGTACAAAACTATGATTGGAAAACTGAGACCATTAGGTCGGCCACATTCGGCTATCGGGGGATGCGTACAAGTTCTGAGTGCACGTGTCCCCCAAAAGCTGAAGGTAGCTGAACACAAGATACTCATACGCATTTGTAATTTCAGTAGTGTGTGTGTCAGCTCGCTGTGAGTAATCTAACAACATTGAATAAATTATCATTAATTACTTAGCAGAACACATTTCATTTTTTTCTTCGTCGATATGTTATTTTATTATTATATATTATTATTTGCCGATATATTGGCCGGGCCGCAAAAATATTTGTTGTGGGCCGCGAGTTTGACATCCTTGCCGTAGAACTTTTAGTCCTATTCTATTGGAAAGTGACAAAAAAAAAAAAAAAAAAAAAAAGGCCCGTTGTTTGTTGTGCAGCGAACTGTAACAGTTTCAATTTTCGAGATTTTGCGGAGAAAGGGGAGGAGAACCTCCCAACCTTCGTACTGCATAATGTGTTGGCCAAAAAAATGAAATTATTTTGACTATTCGATTACTTTCCATTTATTTAAGCTGTTCCGAATATTATTAATTAGAAAGCTAATCTGTGTTAAAACACAACCATTTTTGGAAGTTTACTATACTTCAGCAGTTACTGCAACTATGTTATAAACATTCATACATATGCTGATAATATAAGCATAATGATCATAATAAACACGAATATGAACTGACCAAGCGGAACGAGAATGCAAACTATTAAGATCTTGATAGAAATTCACACGTGTGCAATATTTGGGTGGGAGGAAAAGAATGCCGAATGTATCGGAATTTTCTACTGCTTTCGCAATTCTTTGACCAACAGAATGACGGGCACCTGTCTGTACTCTCCGCACACACCAAAGGTTATGTTAATGCGGAGAAAGGGGGCAAAGCTATTTCCGGGAGTATGATTCACCATCTGACATTCCATATTAGGAAGAAAAGTTGTTTATTTAGTTTCGGCTTTGGTACGGGGAAAAATTGCACGTTCATTTAAAAAAAAAAGCAGTAAAAGCAAAAAGTAAGCACTAAAAACAAAAAAATAAAGGCTTTAAAGAAAAAGCTTGACTAGCTTATATAACATTTTCTACATAAAAATATTCATTGGCACAATTGTCTGAAAATTTCCATTAAATGAGAGGTGAAGAGAGAAAAGAAAAAAAAATCCCCTCCCCCCATTTTTCTCAGCAGCTACTCAAATTTAGTTGAAAAATCCACAGTTTATAACTGCGAAGAAAAAAATGCTATGAATACTCACCAAAGAAACATATGAAAAGTAGAAATATTTTCAAATTACCAGGTACTTTCTTTTTCCTGTATTTATCACAGAATGATGTTTAATCTCATGTATTATATTAGACAATGCATTGAAACAGATTTGGTGAAAAATTCAAAGCATAAAAATAATTGCCAAAATATTTACAATATGGTTGGGTGGAGGAAAAAACCAACAGAAAAGACTAATTGGATATTCTACAAAAATAATTGGATAACAACAAAATGTACATTAACTTGCCATAGAAAACAGTTGAAAAAAATCAGAGAATTGAGATTAGAATGGAGGCATGAAACTGTGGATATCTTCTAAAATGTTTGAAAAACAAACATTTAAGACGCTTTTGCTGCCACATAAACTCAAATAAGAATCTAACTGGTTATGGTCACAACCAGTATCAGGATCGAAAAAATTAAATTTACGGCTAACACAGAAATGTTCAAATTTGGCCACTTTTAGTTCTTCAGCGTCTTTCCAACAGTTGAAGTACATTGTAGTGCCATCAATAATATTTTCTTCAATAACTTAAAGTTCTGGCAGAGCGGTTAAGCACAGCTACTAGACTATTCTTTTGTTTCTCGGCAAATCCTGCTGCACCCATCAGGGCGGAAGGATTCGACCAACGTTGTTTATTGACATTAAAATAGGTTTTCCGTCAACTTCAATATTACCAGTGCTGCTTATTTTAAATGAACATTTAGACTTTAATGCATTGCCAGAGACTTCCGTCATGTAAATCTTCCAATCAACAACAGTGCAATGATTCACATAAAGTTCATACTGACAAAATTCAAGGAAAGTTAATTCTAAAACATCATGCATAAATGAAATGAACACCCATTAAGAAACTGATTCTAGATCCTTAACACCAATTTTGAGAATGCAATCCCCCTCTTTTTTTTGACACATAACTTCACACTTCCATTTTGGTGCTTCCTTCAACATGAAGTACAGCTTCATTGTATGGTTTATTTTGTGCACTTTCAGAGTGAATTTTTCCTCAGTCGCCAAATGCGGCGACAAATTTCTCGCCACCATGCTGCCATATTACTATCTAAATGTTTTGTCTACATTTCGAACTTTAAGCCTGAAATATCTCCAAAAACGCGGTTTTCGCACATGCAAAAACCACGTTTTGAACTCACAATTGAAGCTAAAAATCCGAAGCAAAAACAAAAAATTTAGATAGCAAAAATGTAAAGTTTCTAACCCAAAATATATGACAAGAATCCATGTACACAGCGATATCTTTTAACTTAAAAATAAAATCTACAAATTGCACAATCTAGGCAAAGAACGAATCTACGAACTACGCACACCTCGCTTTAATAAATTAACATAACAACAATAAATTTCAAAGAATACCATGTACAAAGTATCCTGTTTAAACTTTAAAAAAAACCATCTACAAATTGCACAATCTAGGCAATGAACGAATCTGCGGACTACTCACACCTCGCTTTAATAAGTTAACATAATAAATTTCAAATATTACCATGTACACAGCATTCTGTTTCAACTTTAAAAAACATCTACGAATTGCAATCTAGGCACTATGCACTAATCTACAAAATAAACTAAAATAAATTTCAAACAATTCAAAAGAACACCAATAATGACAGAAATTCACACCAAAAAAAGAATGAACATAACATTCTGCAAAATAAGAACATAATAAAATAAAATGCACTTACCATGAATGAACTTTTCGAACAGCAGAAATACCAATTTCATACTGCCTTCAACATGCTACCACGTAATCACTATCATATTTATATGACAGCTAGACACACTATCCAGAAAATTCATACTATGGTTCAAAAATAAATGTTCAAAACCATTTCCTAAATCCTTGTAAGATTTCCAGCTATTCGAAAAAATAGTTGTACAAGGCTCAATCCACTCTTTAATACACTGCATCAGCGTTTCCTTACTTATATCATGCACAGCCACTAAAAATAATCTAACAGACCCTCTTGTAACCACTTCTCTCACTGCAACCTAGGCCATTTCAAAACCCGCACGACACGAACCAACGAGCAATTAAACAAGTCGGGCAAAAGAGTTTTCAACATCAAAAGGATTTCCATACAACACGCAATCGCACCAAAAACCAGCTCAAAACACATATTGCCACATTTGGTGATCTTAGGGCGCATATAAGAGTACAGCCAAATTTTACAGCAGATGTCTCATCATTGGATAAGTTCCAAATTTCCACAATAAAAACAGAAGTGACCATTACATCTTTAGATCTTATTCTTGATGCTAATTTTGAAAAGGCATACCAGAACAATAATAAAAAATCTGATGTGAACAACACCATGACTTCCTTGTACGGCCCATTAAATTAAACACTTTTTTTTTTTTTTTTTTTTTGCATTTTAACTTATTTATTTGAATTTCCTTCGAGATATATTTCTCATTCAATTAATTCAGTTCTCGCTTCGCAGCATGGCAAAAATACATAAAAACTGAAAACATCTGCATTAAAAATTGAAAAATTTACACCAAATACAACTAAAAGAGTTTAAAATTTTTTTTGTTTCACAATTAAATTTGCGTTTCTGTGCAAAAACAGGCAATTTGGCCAGTGGGCAAGAAAGCAGATTTTTCGATGCACAAAACCGAAAGTTTACTTTTGGTCCCACTAGGCAAAAACACACTTAAGGTGTCGAAACCAACTTCATTATTCTGCTAAGTTTCAAATGTAAATAAATATGGGTGCTGTATTAGGCTTAGTCACACTTAAACAAATTTTAAATCGTTGATAATTCTACAACTTTTGCATGGGCATTAATTAAAGACAAAAACTTTAACTGGAAAATTAGAACAACATAATTCAATCACTTTAAAGTAACCAGCATAAAAGATTTAAAAAAAAAAAAAATCTCAGCTCACCGAGCCAAGTAACATAGTGGCAACGTTCCGAGTCTACTTGTTTTTGAGTTATGGGAGATACATACGTATGTATATACAGAAATCACAAAAAATATCTTCTGAACCCATTTTATAACCCATTTTGGAAAAAAGAGTCCTTTATTCTGTCTTTATGTACAGATGCCATGCAAAAACATCATTAAATTGCACTCAGTAGCGGTCAAAATGGATACCTGAAAATTTTCACGATTACAATATTTCCTTTACTTCATTCAAGGAAGCAAAAATGAAAGGGACTATTACATCTTTAGAACTTGTATTCTTGATACCAATTTTTGAAAAGGCATACTATTACTTTTTAAAAAAGAACATAACGACTACTTCATATGAACCAGTCTCTTAGCGAGTTAAGCAAAACATATGGCGATGACTCCAATCCCGATAATAGAACAGTAATGAATAAACCTCAGTTCCAGGACAAGGAAACACTAAATTTAGTAAAAATGTGTTTTTGTAATTACAGAAAGAAAATGCGTAAACTAAAATACGTATGGAAGGAAATGCATAGAAATGCAGTATCATTTGTTAAAAACAAAGCACCGTGGAAAAGTGGTGAAAAACTGAAAAAAATATATAAATATGAAAATAAAATTACCAATTGTTTGTGCATATGTATCAGCTATCCAACTCATTTCTCTCTCCCCAGTTCCCATATCTGGTGCAGGTACATCCAAGCCTGGCCCTAAAAATTAAATATGATAATTTATTTTCACTGAATACTGTATCAGTTGGTTCAGACAATATGTAATATTCACACAATACCTTGTGCACACGAGTAATAACTTACTCTGGTTCTGACAAATTTCACAATCTGACATATAAAATTATTTCAGTTATGTACTGTCCATTTATAAATATACAATATATCATAATATGCAATATTCACACAATACCTTGTGCACACGAGTAATATACTTTGGTTCTGACAAATTTTACAATCTGACATAAAATTATTTCAGTTATGCACTGTTCATTTATAAATATAGAATATATCATATACTTTTATATTTTATAATTTATAATTTAAAGATACTAATTATTAGTCATATGCTTAAATATTTGTTATCAGAATATACCACAAATCAACAATTTCATAGAGCAATCTTAGATGATGGATTTATTCTGGTTAATCACCTCCCCTTCCCCCCCCCCCGTTAAACAAATTCACAATATCAGTTTTGAGTGCCTTTGCAAATATACACCCTCCCCCCCAAAAAAACCCCATTATAAACAGAATTATTTATACTTTTAGGCCACATATCACCTTCAGGAGAAAGAGGAATTTTTTTTCACAATAAAGTAACAATTTTATGCAGTATCATTCACTTATTAACTGCTCTGGAAGTGAAAACTGAAGATTTTGCCCACAATTTTTTTTTCAAATTATTGACAGCTATTCTTATTATAAAATTATTAAGCTTAAAAAACCCCTCATTATTAACTCACTAAGTCTTATTTTATGTCTAGGTCATAACAAAGGAATTAATTCAAATGAATATTGCTCAGAATTTTTCACCCAAATTCAATACATTGTAATCTTATGTCAGCGATTTTTTTCTTTCAGTATTTCTTTTATGCAAATTCACTAGAAAAATATTCCATGGTAAAACTATCATCATACAGGCAATATTTGTGGCGTTCCGACAGATACTTCAACTTCTATTCATGAGATGGTGCCACGTGTAAAATCCAGTTCTTAATCGGAGCAGCAAAGCGACGTCATTACTCACTCAGACTTCTCACGAGACAACTGTACGCGGCGGTAGCATGAACAGTGTTCCGAGCTCTGCGTTGATCTCTGCAATGTAATTTAAATTGTAATTTAGTACTTAATATATTCTTTTGTTATAGGAGATTGTCTACTCTTATTTTCTTTAATTATAGCATGCATTAAGCACACACGACCACCAAAAGTGGTGACCTTTTGACTGAGCACGCTACTGACAATGGATTTTCAACGACCCTAAGCCATGTGCATCCAAGGCATTCTGAAGAACTGACTAAAAATAACAACGAATATGGACATTAAACGTATGCTACAACGTACCCTTTCAATTATTTCTAGAAGTATTGATATATATTGCTTGTGTTTTTTTTTTCAAAGTCGTGCATATCATCGCAAGGAGCTTCAGCAAATCATCAATGTGATCTGTTCCGTTCCGCTGACTTTGCCAGTCGTGCAATAATTCTTCGATCATTAAACTTTTATGACAAATGTGATACAATAGTGATTTTCGCTAAATGTGCTACATTAGTAATTTTTCTGCAACGTGCTACGGCAAAATTCTTCCCTCAGTGTTCGAAAGTATTAAATTTTTTTCCCATGTGCTACAGGAGTGATTTCCTTTTTCCTTCGAAAGTGCCTTAGCAGTGTGAAATGGTGATATTGTGCGTGCGCAATACAAAATGAACGCATCATTTTTTTTTCTCAAATAAGGGTTTCTTTTCAAATGCATTTCGGTAAAATAGTATTTGTGTGTGTAATTCCTGACCCTGTATTATTTGTGTGTGTATCGTTACGTAATTTTTTTCTGCATGGTTAAAATATTTATTGTTATCATGGTAAAATATCAATAGTGTATCCTCATGCTACAATATTTGTGCTGTTGAGTGTTTATTAATTAAAGTGAAAATTATCTATCAGTATGCCCGACGATATTCCACCAGAGCCACAAATCACACGCGTCGCGGTGAAGCCACCGCCTTTCTGGAAAAATAATTCTTCATTGTGGTTCGCTCAGATCGAAGCACAATTTTCTATCGCTTGCATTAGTGAGGATTCTACAAAATTCAACCATGTAGTTGCAGCAATTGAGTCTGATATTCTGAATTCAGTGCATGACTTAATTCTCAAACCACCTGATTGTGATAAATACTCCAAATTGAAACAGCGGCTCACTGAAATCTATTCAGAAAGTGAATCTTCAAAAATACGTACTTTACTACAAGGACTTGAACTTGGAGATCAGCGACCTTCATACTTGCTGTCACGAATGCGTGATCTGGCAGGAAGCCATTTTAGTGACGACTTGTTGAAGTCACTATGGCTTTCGCGTCTCCCTAATAACATACAAATAATTCTTGCTGCTGCTTCCAATGAAGATCTAACCCGTTTAGCAGCAATGGCTGACAAAATTAATGAACTTGTTACTCCAGCTTATGTCAGTGTTGCTAATGCTGCACCTTCCAGTTCATCCCTCGAACAACAAGTGGCTGAATTGACCAAAAAAGTATCTGAACTCTCTACAAGTCTTCATGCTTCACGGAGATACAATCGATCAAATCAGGGCCCACGTAATAAATTTCGTCCCCGAAGCAGGAGTCAATCTCGTCACAATACTCGAACGCAGTACAAAGAACCCACAAGTGGCATATGTTTTTATCATATGAATTTTGGCTCTCAAGCTCGCAAGTGTGCCCCTCCATGCACTTTTGTACAAGCGGGAAACTAAATGGACGGTCTTCTGCTGGCCAACAGAATGTCCGCCACATCCACAGAATAGTACTGGCTGATCGTTCAACTCAGTTATGTTTTCTAGTAGATACTGGAGCTGACATATCAGTGCTCTCGAGAACTAAAACAAATGCTCACCAACTTAATAAACTTGTACTGTATGCAGCCAATGGTACCCAAATTGCAACCTACGGCACCAAACTATTGACACTTGATTTAAACTTGCGCCGGACTTTCAACTGGCCTTTTATTATTGCGGATGTAACTCAAGCAATTATTGGTGTCGACTTCTTGACACGTTTCCACCTTCTAGTGGATGTCAAGAATAATTGCTTAATTGATGCAACAACTCAGCTGACATCACAGGGCCAAGCTTCTCACATATCGAACGTACCTACCAACATAAGTGTTGTATCGGGCGGCACACGCTTTCATCGGTTATTAGCAGAATTCCCTGACATTTTAAACCCATCCAAATCAGGGCAGCATACTCATCAGCCAGAAGTGTGTCATCACATTGAAACACATGGTCCACCTGTATTTTCCAAGCCTCGTCGTCTTTTTACAGATATGCTAAAAGCTGCTCGCAAAGAATTTGAATTCATGCTAGCGCAGGGAACCATTCGCCCATCTAAAAGTCCAGGGGCCAGTCCACTTCACATGGTTAAAAAGTCTAATGGTGACTGGTTTCCTTGTGGAGATTATCGTCGACTTAATGCCGTCACAGTCCCTGACAGATATCCAGTCCCACATATCCAAGACTGTACCCATCTTTTTCATGGAACAAACATATTTTCTACCCTCGATCTTGCCAGAGCATATCATCAGATCCCAATGCATGCTGAAGATGTACCCAAGACCGCAGTGACTACACCATTTGGTCTCTTTGAGTACTTATATGCCATTTGGCCTTCGCAATGCTGGCCAAACATTTCAGCGTTTCATACACCAAGTACTGTCTGGCCTCGATTTCTGCATCGCATATTTTGATGATATCCTGGTTGCATCTACAGATGCGGAAGAACATTTTCAACATCTGCGTCATATTTTCACTCGCCTTAAAGATCATGGATTAAAACGAAATCCATCCAAATGTCTACTTGGTCAACCCTCAGTTTCCTTTCTTGGATGTCTTATCACCCAAAATGGAGTCAAACCTTTACCGGAAAGAGTCAAAGCAATTAACGACCTACCTCAGCCCAAAACCATCTCTCGACTGAAGCGTTTTCTAGCAATGTTAAATTTCTACCGACGCTTTCTGCCAAATGCCGCAAAAACGCCTGCCTACATGAGTTTCTGAAGAATAGCAAAAAAAAAAAAAAAAAAACGATCAACGAGCTGTTCCTTGGACTGAATCTGCATCTGCAGCATTCGTGCAATGCAAACACGATCTGGCAAATGCAGCCACACTTTCTTATCACTCACCTAGTGATCAGCTCTCTATAATGGTAGATGCATCTGACACGGCCATAGGAGCAGTGCTTCAAGCCCATACCACTAAAGGACGTTCCCCAATGGCATTCTTCTTCAGAAAACTTACTACTGCAGAAAGGAAATACAGCACATATGACAGAGAGCTACTTGCTGTGTGCTGTGCTGTTAAATACTTCCGGCACACTTGGAAGGACACGACTTCATCATTTTCACTGATCATCGACCATTAACCTTCGCTTTTAGAAAAAACTCTGACTCATGTTCTCCTCGTCAGCTTCGACATCTGGATTTCATCGCCCAGTTTAGTACATATATCAGATATGTCTCTGGTACTGATAATTGTGTCGCTGATGCCTTGTCTCGTGTAAAGAATATCAACCTCACTACCCCAGATTTCTCTGAAATTGCAAAAGCTCAATTGCATGATGAGGAACTCAAGAACCTAATCTCAAATCCCCAAACTTTCCTTCAGTTACAACCGCTGCACATTGATCCAACGCTTAAAATTTACTGTGACATAGAGAACAATAGAATACGTCCCTATATTCCTGTCAATTTTAGACGTGAAGTGTTTAATGCCTTGCACAATTTGGCACATCCTGGAATCCGTGCCACCAAAAAGCTGATCGCAGACAGATTTGTCTGGCCAGCAATGAATCAAGACATCACAGAATAGGCTCGTTCATGTATTAGATGTCAACGGTGTAAAGTATCCCGTCACACTCACAGCCCCATTCAACAATTTAACCTTCCAGCAAGACGCTTTGATCATGTGCACTTAAGACTTGGTTGGCCCATTGCCTCCTTCAAATGGTTACACTTACCTCCTCACTTGTATTGATCGGTACACAAGATGGCCTGAAGGCATTCCTATTGAAAATATATCCGCTGAAACTGTAGCTTCAGCATTCATCTCCCAGTGGCTTTCAAGATTTGGCATGCCTACCACCATCACTACTGACCAAGGCCGACAATTTCAATGTCACTTGTTCGCATCCCTCACCTCTCTTCTTGGCATTCGCCATATTCGCACAACACCATACCTTCCATCTGGAAATGGGATGGTGGAACGCTTTCACCGATCTCTCAAACAAGGTCTGAAGTGCCACAGTAGCACACACTGGAAAGAAGCCTTACCCCTAGTCTTGCTTGGTCTTCGCACAGCATTCAAAGAAGACATTGGTAGCACTTGTGCTGAAATGTTATATGGTGCAACCCTCCGTCTGCCAGGTGAATACAATTATTTCACCCAGAATCTACTCCAGTTATCGACCCTCCAACATTCCTTCAACGTTTACGTGAGACCATGACCAATATCTCGCCAACCCCAGCATCTTCGCATAACCGGCCAAGCTATTTTGTACATCCTGTGCTTGAGACATCTTCGCACGTATTCGTGCGCAACGATGCAATTAAGCCAACTTTAACACCTTCATATGATGGTCCATTCAAAGTTGTCAAACGAACACCGAAACATTTCACCATCATCTGCAATAGCAAACAATCAGTGATTGGAATCGATCGTCTCAAACCAGCATTTCTAATGCAAGATCCAACAACTTCCTCATCAACATTGCTCCCGGAAGAAAGCTTACATCCCGTTAAAGAGCAACCTAAAACTACCAGATCTGGAAGAAAGGTTGAATTTAACCCAAAGTACTTATAACGTACCGATGGTACTTGGGGGGGGGAGTACTGTGGCGTTCCGACAGATACTTCAACTTCTATTCATGAGATGGCGCCACGTGTAAAATCCAGTTCTTAATCGGAGCAGCAAAGCGACGTCATTACTCACTCAGACTTCTCGCGAGACAACTGTACGCGGCGGTAGCATGAACAGTGTTCCGAGCTCTGCGTTGATCTCTGCAATGTAATTTAAATTGTAATTTAGTACTTAATATATTCTTTTGTTACAGGAGATTGTCTACTCTTATTTTTTTTAATTATAGCATGCATTAAGCACACACGATTACCAAATATTCATTGTAAAACTATCATTATGATACAGACAGTATTCACTGTAAAACTACCATTTACCACATTAACAAGTAATTCATCACTTTATTATACAGATAATAATATTGTTTAAAGAAGAAAATTGTACAAACCTAAAAAGCCCTTTTTGGCTAGCTGCAAAGCAAAATTCCGAGTGATTTTTTCCAATTCAAATTCACTGTATTCCTTAGGATTGATTTTTAGTCCCGCTTTAGCTCCACCAAATGGACAATCTACTACAGCACACTTGAAAGTCATTAATGCTGACAAGGCCTTGACTTCATCCAAACTTACGTCTAAGCTAAATCGGATACCTGAATAAATGAAAGGTGAAAATCACAATACAAATATTTCATTTTAAAATATATCAACTTAAAAATACACAACTCTTGAGAAATATATTAAGACAAATTGGGATCTTTTTCAGCATAAATATGATTAAGCAGCTAAGACCCAGAATTTAAAGAAAGACTTATTATTTGGATGCTAGATACATCTAAATAATCTGTCCTTCCAATTTTTTAAGCCATACCTGCAACATGTATTTAATACCCTGAGACTTAATAAACATTACCATTCTAAAACAAATATTAATTTTATGTCGTATGTCTACATCCTAATTTTCTGCATTATTATGCCATGTATAGGCTATCAGTACATTTAAGGGGACAGAGCAAGTATCATTCAGAGACAAAAGATTTTTATAAGTTCAGCCTGGCAAACAACCAGTTCTCAAAGAACTGGTACAGTACAAAGTCCGAGATCCGGATGTTCAATATCCGTAATGATCTAAAATCCGGACATCAAAAGCAATATATATATTTTTTTTTTTAACGCAAAAGTATTTAACTTTTCTTCATATAATAAAACATGTGGAGAGTCCCGATTCTTGATTTCACTTAGGCACTAAATAAAATACATCATTATTGAGGAAACAATCATTTAAGCATAAATTCGCGAGATCAATAAATAATTTGGCTACATAGCTGGGTAGCTGCTTGGCATACATCTTAAACCAAAACATTCTACACGGCAACATCTTTTATTTTATACTTACCAGTATTTTATATAAAACACCGACCCGACGAATCACTATTTATTTATTATATTTTGTTTTCATCATCGCATGTTTCTCAATACATGGCAACTTCAATAATGTCTCATACAGTGATGACTAAGCACTTTTTTTATATTAGTAATTGAATAACAAAAGTATGGCAACTTTTTATGCTGACATTATGCTTGGCGATGATTACAGATTTAAGCAAAATGCGCTAAGAAATGTTGATGAAAAATTTAAGAAACATCTCTTTCCATATGCTAAAAATAGGGGCTAATCTTTAGAATATGGTAACAGGTAGTTTGGCGACCATTAGGTAAGGCGATAAAGGTTACTAGCTAGGACTTTAGCAGTGTACATTGGATTGGATTATTGTAATTTGGCACAAAACCTGTCAAGGTTATCTGCGCCAGACAAATGGTAACAATGCAATTAGTCATTTGTAAAAACTTCCAGCTTAGGTAAGAGACAGATTACAGTCTATGATAAGAGCTGATATCTTTTAAAAAAACAGGTTAAAGTCTATTATAAAAGCCAATATCTTTTAAAAACAGAAACAAATTACGATGATGTGCTTTTCCAATTAAATTTCCTAAGTCCAGTTCTGAACAATTAAAATGTTTTTGGCGAAAATAATTAAAACTCTGGCATTCCACCAAGATATGATGGACTAGCAGTGTACATGGATAAAGTCAAGAGTGTGCGCAATGCCATTTTTGTGCAATTCTGGTATGTTTTCTTAAGTGAAAATTGGACGACGTGTACATGGATACCGTGTATGTGCAATTCTTAAAAATTCGGCAAGCAGTGGGCGATTCTGCACTGTCTCCCAATTTCGCACCTAATCTTCGTCATGATTAAGCACTTTTGTTCCATAAAAGTTCTAGCATAAGCGTAATTCGGCTAGCAGATTGCTGGAAAAAAAATGTTGAGTAAAAAAAAAAAAATGCCTTTACTTTGTGAAAACAAAATGGCATCCAAACAAAAACTAGCAGGTTGCTGTAGCAGGGTTGATCGCCAAATTTTCGCCAAGTTACCATAATCCAAAGATTAACCAAAATAGGTTTCGTAAATGAAACTCATAGGCCAAAAGATTACATTTAGTGCTATTTGAATTAAGAAAAACTGATATGTTATTCACATAAACCAAGAACTAGCGTCAGACTTCATATGGCCGCACTGGGTGGCAGAATTTTAGGTAAGACAAAATTTTTAGAAACTAGAAAAGCACCGAGCAGCAAAATTTTCTAATTTAGGAAAGCACTGGGATCCAAAGTTTAGGGACAGCAAAAATTTAGAACTTAGGGAGGCGCTTTATAGGACCCGCAGACTGCATCAGGTGGTATGTAGTGGTGGGCCTAGATAAGCCTTATGTATATGTGGAAGTTTATTTATTCAGGACACAGATTAGCCTTAAGCATGTGCAAGAACTAGACACAGGTATAATAAATAACTTAACTAACACAAGTCAGGCGTAACTGTCTTAGTGCATGATAAAAGCAAAACAAAATTTAGCAGAACTTTTTTTTTTTTTTTTTTTGTTGTTGCCAATCTTATGATACATAGCCAGTAATGTATAGCTAGTAATCTAGGCTAAAATTATACTGTACTGATTCCAAGGAATTTCAGTTAATACAGCAGATTGTGCTGTCCCTTAATTTTGATTTGATCAAGCTTATTATTTTTTGAAAGTGATTATTATTAGAGCAATTTGATGAAAATTAAAGTTTGAACTTTCGATTATGTCAAAAAGTTTTTAATTCTGCAGCTGAGAAAGGATCACAAAGCAAAAGCATATTTCTATGTCCATTAAACAAAAAGTGGATTTGCTGCAAAAAATAGACAAAGGCATATCCGTCTCAAAATTATGCGAGTAATGGCATTGAAAAGTCAACTGTATATGACAT
The DNA here is from genome assembly GCF_044657685.1 of Stegodyphus dumicola. Classification (NCBI taxonomy): domain Eukaryota; kingdom Metazoa; phylum Arthropoda; class Arachnida; order Araneae; family Eresidae; genus Stegodyphus; species Stegodyphus dumicola. The sequence goes on along the minus strand of NC_140769.1, from coordinate 154,109,364 downwards.
GAGAAATAAGAAAAAGGAACTTAATGAATTTTTTGTGGATTCCAACACCCCATGTGCAATGAATAACAGAAAAATTGTTCATTATGTAATAATGAAGTGATGATTGAATGGATCAGACAACGTCACAGCGAGGGCATGCCACTGACGGGACCACAATGGATCAAGCTAAAATATTTCATGAAGAAATGAACTTAAAAACTAAGTACACATAATCGATAGGCCTCGTTAATCAAATTTAAAAATCACAATAGTATAAGGCAATTAAAAATTTCAGGTGAAAAAGCTTCAGCTGATACTGAAGATGGTGAACTATTTGCAGATGAATTCATTGAACTTGTTACCAGTGAAAAATTGGTTGGAAAATTTTGGCTTGCTATAAATAAATGTTCCAATAATTACATCAATGTTGGGAAAACTTCCATCAAGTAGTTCATCAAATTATTAATTAAAGATTGGTCCTCTTTTATGTGTTTTTAAATGTCAAAAAATTACACACATAACAGTTTATTTTATTGACAAAAAAGATAAAATACAAATTTTGAAGTTTTAAAATATTAACCGTAAATAAAATATATGGTAAAGAACTGCGTAGCAATTTCTTTCTCAGTGATAATAAAATGATAGGTGCTAAACTATTCCATTCTTTTAATGCAAATGAAAAATAAAAATTATCACGTCGTACATTACATAAATTTACTAATAGTAGAAAGTATATATAAATAGTACTCTGTATACATAAAAAAAAAAAAAAGCCTACGATTGCAATATTTGTTCACTCATTTTATGCTTAATCTAAGTTACCAGTCATAGCTTACCTAGGCACTACTAAAGAGGCAGAAAATGAAATGATCTGCACGACTGACTGGAATAAGTTCCAGAAGTTTCTCAGTCAGAATTCGCCCATCTTTGATACTCTGAACTAGACAGGTGAGAAGAAATAATAACGCTGGCATTCTGCCACAGAAATTTAGAGAGATGATTAAGGACCGGAATAGGATGACGAAAGCGTGGCACCTTACATGGAGCCCTCACGTAAAAAGAGATATGAACAAATTAAATAAATTAATTAAAAAGAAAATAGATGAGCATAAGGGAGATGTATGGGAGGAAAAAATTCAGAATCTTAGTCCGAATGATGGCACTCTCTGGACGTTCATGCGTAACTTGAAAAGGCAGTGTACATGCAATAAGCCGATTTATACTGAAAACTCTGTTGCTCTCAATAATAAAGACAAATCGACGGTCCATTTAGAAGGGCAGTTCAGACCTAACATGACACCCATGGACATTAATTTTGTCAATGAGGCATGCTTCTTTGTTAGGAAATGGCTTAATGCCCATACTGCTAAGAGATACATTTAAAGTCAAAAAAGCCCTTGGCATAGACGATATTAATAATCACGCACTTAGAAATCTGCCCTGCAATGTTGTGACAAAATTCACGAGTATTATCAATGCGTGTCTTAGTCATTGCTATTTTCCCACAAAATGGAAAATCGCAAAAGTTATTTTATTGCCTAAGCCCGGTAAGGATAACACTAAGCCAGATGGGTACAGGCCCATTAGCTTGCTTCCGTGACTAGGAAAGATCTTTGAGAGAATAATCTACAGCAGATTGAAAAACTATATTGAATTACTGCCTCCGGAACAATATGGTTTCCGGAGAAAGCTTTCAACTACGAAGCAGCTGGTTCGGCTCGTCGAGTTTCGTGGGGATGCGCTCCACAAGAAACAAAATGTTGCCTTACTCATGCTAGACGTGGTCGAATGCCTTCGCCATGAGTGGCTTATTAATAAACTTATAAACCTCCCTATGGATAGAGAGCTGATTCAGCTAATTATGTCCTTCATCACTAATAGGAAATTCACTGTGGCTATTGGAAAGGACATCTCCAGTTTACGCACCATGAATGCAGGCGTCCATTTTAGGGCCCATCCTGTATTTATTTTATGTTCATGACTTCCCTAGGGCTCACACTGGCAGAAATCACTTTCTTGGGTGCTATGCGGACGATACAGCATTAGCCGTAAAGTCCGCAAATGCACACCCTGCAATCAAGAAGTTACAGGAGCTTCTACCAGAGGTAGAAAAGTGATGTGCGACTTGGAGGATTGCTATTAATGGCAGCAATCTGCAATTATTAATGATAAGGAGGAAAAATACACAGTTGACTATTAATAGCAAGCTCTTCTTATTCTCTGAAGAGATTCCTAGAGTTAGTAAGGTGAAATATTTAGGAGTAATGCTAAATGAAAGATTAAAATGGGGAGGTCATATAACAGAGGTCAGAAGAAAAATTTTCACTCTTGTAAATAGTCTCATCCCTATATTGGGTAATTATTCTAGCTTAGACCTCAGGAAAAAGAGGTTAGTTTATATCATGGCAATTAGGACATTGATGACTTATGCGTCGCTGGCCTGGTGCACAGCTACCAAAGAGGATATAAAAAGACTTCAAATCATGCAAAACAAAGTCCTAAGGCTTATCACCCATGCTCACTTTTTTGTGAGCAATGCTACACTGCACTGCGACTTAAAACTGGACACTCTAGAAGAGCACCTGAATAAGATCAACAGGAAATTCTTCACAAAAACTCTGAACTGTGACCATATGAGAAATTTTGATATCTTTACCAACGAAATATTGAATAAGGACGCTAAACTGCGCCCACTTGCGGCCCAACTTATCAGGGACTCGAACTTTCCCACCTGTAAATAATGTACCCAATGTGTTTATTAGCATTCTTAATTTTGTATCTTACTCATTTATTGTACTGTGTATTTCTTAAATTCACTAGTTTTATTCACATTCTACACTCATTTTATGACTCCCACTTAGTCACGCCTTTACCGGGCCGGTTACTTGCGTTGCTGGTCTTCCTATTCTTTATTCGTCTTAGCTCCTCCTTGCAGATGACACTATGTGAAGATAGTTCTATGTTATCGTGCCCATCTGGCATAAATTTGATCGAGCCAGATAAACTACTGATCTCAGTGGTATTATGGCTATAAGTTATCAGTCAGTCAGTTAATCTAAGTAAATAATGTTAACATTTTGCTTTAATTCATGCAATGAGCTATGGTCACAAGCTACGAAAGAGTAACAGTTAAAATGAGCTAGTCATCAGTCCTAACTCTTCGACTATGAATTTAAAAAAAAATTCCATTTAAGTGGACAAAATATGTCATAAATAAGGAAAATTTAGCATTTGGGAATTTTTTGACAAACAGTTTTGAAGCCAAAGGCTCGGACACATGTCCCAGCCATAGTTAATGATGGGATACCTACGTTCCACATGTAGCGATCAACTTACTATCAGCACAATTATTATTCTGGAAAACTTTATGATATGAAACAGATTTTAACATTGCATGGTACAGGGTAAAGCATTCTTTGCATAACCCAATACTACACATTGGGAAACTCGTATTTGTTCTTTTCTCTGTGTTTATTTGTGTACAGTGAGCACAGCAGTATCTTGATTTTCCAATTACTGGAAGATGATCCCCAACATTCAGGAGATTCTAAGTACTTTCTAACCCAGCAGAAATTTTCAAACTTCTAGTGGGTCATACATATCCCATTAGTAGTCAAAAGGTTAATAATTAACTATACGAAATCCTTTAGAGTTTTAAGAGTTTCTGAATACTCATATGTAAACATGCTTATGAATACATAAAATGTATAATTTTTAAAAGAAATAAAATTACAATGAAAAATTCTTTGAGAGGAAAATGCATACAAATGTCTATGAGAATTTCATTTTGATTTAATAACCACGTAAAAGGCATAAAGAGAAATAAAATAATATAAACTAAAATGGGAAATTTCATTTGATGAAAGAGAACTAAACAAAACCAAGATCTCAAATCAAACTTTTTGTTTTAAGAATATGGGCAAGCAAATAATTTTCATACGCTTTACTTACTATTTAAATATTTTTGAGAATCTTGGAATTACAAAATCCTACTGTGCAAGAAACTATTTATACAAAACTGCATGTACCTCATTTGACAGATCATAATTAAAAAAAACTAGCTGGTTGAATGCCTAATGCACTTTAATCTCATTTGCTTATAACACACAGACCTAAAAAACATAGAAATGCAGCCAGAATGACATCAAATCATGCCAAACAGTTTGCAGAAAGTAACGTAAATATTTACTTATAATACTTCCAGCAAAAGGTCAAAAGGAAGAAAAAAATACTCATTATCTGCATAAAACTAAGGGAATATAAAGTTTGAAAAATTCTAAACGTTTAAAAATTTTACATTCTTCAAGTACTTTCTGCATTAAAGAAAATTTAATATTAAGAGTAATAAATACGTAAAGTTTTAAAATCTAACGCAAATTTCGAAATTTCAAACATCATCTAAAAATCATATGCGCACCATAACGGTTACATCCTTCTTAAAATTAATAAGCATTATTTTAAGCAAAATATACTAATCTGAATAATATACCTCCTTTGCACGGTGTCCGGTGATGACTGTGTTGCGCTCTCCAGCCATTTATCATAACATATTTTCCACTGTCTCTTTTCAATGGAAAGCAAACTTCCAGCACTGAATGACATGGTCCCAAAATTCCCAAATATCCCCTAACTTTTTCACGTTTTTCTTCTAAACTTAACTTTCCTTTAAATTCTTCGACAAGTTTATCTTCAACGACTTGCCATCCTTTGTGGTAAAAATACTCAACCATATGAAAAAATGATGGTTGCTCCGCATCTTCGACATATTGCAAATTTTCTGGTATAGAATGTGAACTAAAATATCTTGACAGTAAAAAACTGGAAGCCCTCAATATATTTGACCTTGCCGCGTTTAGGCCTAAATCTGCTATATTCCGATTTATTTTACTAACTCCTACCTGACGAATATTATTTAAAATTGAAGCCGTTTGCCCCAGCATATTTCAGGATGGATGTAATACGGAAAATTTGAGCACTGTGGTGAATATACTGGGATAAAACTAAAATGAAGTGTCCGGGTTATTGCAAACTTAAGAACCTGAGCAACATTTCATCTCCGCTTCGCAACTCGCCAACACAGTTTCAACTCACACTAGACACTACAGAAATATCGCGCATCTCTGTGATAGTATCTTCTGCGCGTCGGACATAACAGTACGTAGTTTACGCAATACTCTTTAATTTCCCTATTAGGATCTTGAAAAATCCCTAACAGCTTTGATTTTCAAGATATTTTTGTTTCCGTTTGGTAAAACCCAACGAGATAATATACTGTTATATGAAGTCGTTGGTAAAACCTGTGGTATTTCTTAATTACGGCATCCACAAAAAAATTAAAAGGCTGAATTATTTTTGTGGAAACTAAAAGAAAGAAGACAGAAATTAAAATTCCACGTTTTGGACTAGTCGAGTTTTATAATAAGTTTTCCAGCTGTCAGTGTTAGATCCATTTTTATGGAAACATGAATACTTAAAGCATTTCTGTACTATATTACATGTTTTAAAATGTATTTTCAAAATTGCTATTATTTTAATAACATAATTATTCAGTAATATTATGATATAGTGATAGTTTTGAATTACGTAATGTAGTTTAACAACACTTTTCAATCTTCAGAACGCAATTACTGAAATTGAAATGCCGAGAAATTTTGACGATATTTTCGTGCAACAAAAAATGTAGTCGTAAATATTGTATAAAATGGCTAAGCTGTATTTTCGGACACTTACATTTTTAAAACTTATTTGCATGGATCTCACGTCAAATTTTGAAACACATACTTAGAATGTTTTTACAATGTACTATTTTGTCTCTAAAGCCTTGCTTGTTACAAAATAAAGACCACAAAACATCCCTTGCAATAAAATAATTTATTCAAAGAGTGTTAATTAATAACTCGCATAATAATTCAGACACTTAGACGTTTTGCTGAAATGTTCTGACAGATGATATTTTGTATCAAATGAAAACTCATCACCAAAATTATTATCGCCTGCATTTGGAAATAATTACTTGTTTAACGCATTAACAATTCTATATCTGAAATAAACATAAAAAGACGCTACAAATTAAACAACAAATCCTATGATAAATTTAATTATTCATCATTTTAAAGATGGTAAAAGTATTCGAAATATCCAAAAAAAGTAATGGATATAAAGCTTTTGATGTTATGAAACGCCGCAAATAGCGCTGAACTGTTGAAAATGCATGCAGTAAATTTAAAACCTGAAAACATGCATCAGATTTAGAAGAACGATAGGTTAATCTTTGGATTATGGTAACTTGGCGATTTTTTGGCGAAAATTTGGCAACCAACCCTGCTACAGCTACCTGTTAGTTTTTGTTTAGACGCCATTTTGTTTTCATGAAGTTTTGGTGGTCGTGTGCTTAATGCATGATATAATTAAAGAAAATAAGAGTAGACAATCTCCTATAACAAAAGAATATATTAAGCACTAAATTACAATTTAAATTACATTGCAGACATCAACGCAGAGCTCGGAACACAGTTCATGCTACAGTCGCATACAGTTGTCTGACGAGAAGTCTGAGTGAGTAATGACGTCGCTTTGCTGCTCCGATTAAGAACTGGATTTTACACGTGGCGCCATCTCATGAATAGAAGTTGAAGTATCTGTCGGAACGCCACAGTACCAACACCGACTCTACAAGCCAGATGGCGGTTTTGTGACGTCACAAGTTGTGGTCATCGGGGATTTGCAGGGGGGGCCCAAGAGCGATGCGTAGTGCAGGGAGAAAATTATGCCACCTGCGCATGACGTCATGTGGGTGACAGTCGTTAGTTCTCGGCGTTTGTTTACATTCGTTGCATTTGATCTGGGATACATTTGATTTGTGTTGTTAATTTGCTTTTATACCTAGTCGGAAATGGCAAGTTGTGCTATAGCGTTGTGTCAGAATTATAGAAGGAAAACTAAAAGTCAAGGCATCACATACCATCGTTTTCCAAGTGATCCAGAACTTCGTAAGTTATGGACTATTCGCTGCAAAAGAGCAGATAATTTCAACATCGAAAATGCCAGAATATGTGCTATTCATTTTATCATAATTTTCCTTTTATGAAGTAGACTTATAGCGAGATATTTAATCTCAGTTTCGTGTTTACCAATAGTGACTACCTGAATGATTAGTTGATAAATTCGCTTATCCAAGTTAATTCACATGTTTTGGTTACTTTCTTTACATCCCAAAAGTAATTCTATGTATTGAAGCAATGTCTGGGTTAAGCATTGAGAACTAAGTAAACTGATACATGCTTCAGAAGAAAGAACAATTTCTCGACCACACTATGATGCAAACATCGATGAGCGAGCAACATATTTCCTTCAGTGTTGTTTAACTGATGCATATGTCTGATGTAATTTAATTGATATAACTAAGTGAACTTACACATAGCTGCTCTGAAGGAAAACAAATCTGTGTATAAAGCTAGAATACAAATAGCGAAAGAGTAAGTAGATACTCTTCAGTGTTATTTAACTGCTGCATATGTTTTAATTTTGATTCCATATAACTTGTTTTTAATTATAAGAGAAAGAAAAATAATTTAATATTGAACACATATTTTGAGTATAACAAAAGTATTTTAAGAAACAACCTGATAAAAATACATTAGTAATTAAAAATATTTTATTTGTGTACAGGCTGAATTGAAACTAAGATGTGGTGGTGTATTTAATTATGGCAAAGCACACTAGGGCTATCTGCGTAATAGGTGTGATGCCTTCTTGGAGGACTTTCTCAGGTAAACTGGCTCGTATACACATTACACATGAGGAAAACCACGAAAACGCCCATGCAGCCAGCCCGTTCGCGGGATTCGGACCGAACTACCAGTGTTCAGCGACTTTACCGCTCAGCTGCTGGTGGGCTGAAACTAAGATGTATGGCAAGTTTATTATTATTATTATTATGCGTATATGTCTAAGAAAATGTATTTTAATTGTTCCATTTTTAATGTATGGAAGGAAGAATAGGATGCCAATATCGAAGATTATTTACTATAGCAAATAATCACGTCAGGATAAATGTTATATAGAAATCTTGGGAGTGTAAGGGATTATAAGAGTACTTTTAGATTATACTGAAAAAATATGCACTTCTGCTAAAATCTGAAGTGAATCAGTATGAAGTGACTTTTCACTTTAAAAAGAATGTGATAAGTATACTATTTAAAAGTATAATGACGGATATTAAGAAATTTGTAGAATTTCATGGTATTTAAATATGAACTTGTTAAGTCAAATCTTTTTATATATATTTTTGCTTGAGATATGTAAATTAAACTGAAAATCACGATCATATCTTTCTCATGGAATGTCAAAGTTCATTTGTATTAAAAAAAGTGCATGAGCAATGAAAATAAATAGAATAATACTTTTTGATTATGTTTTTACCATGGTCTTAGCAGTTATGCCATCATATGTTCTGTTCAACAAAATTTATTTAGTGCAAACAATACTACGAAAAAATATTGAAAAATACCTTGTTTTACAATATTTATTTCCCTTAGTTAACTTAAATATCGTTTTTCATTTTCTAAGGCTTCCCTTTACGAAAAGAATTTAATGTTTACAATTATTTTCAGCATTCGTACGAATTCTATGCATAAAATAAACATTTTCTTTAACAAAATACTTAATCGGAAAGTATATACCCGGTATTTCCGGTGTATCTACCACATATAAAATGATCATTTTGCTTTAGTTTACATTTTTTGCATTACCAAAATCATGTAGCAGACGCGTCGGCCGATGCGTCCTGTCTCCCGGGTGACGTCACTACCAGCAACCAATGGCACGCTTTTTCCGTTCCTGGCCTAACCTTAGTATATTAAAGAACCTTGGGGGGATTTGATGCGTCGTCCGTTGTGACGAATGAAGCGTGCTTGTTGCTATCGCTATTTTAAAGTGTCCTTTTGTTGACATATTTGTTGGTCGATTCCGACTTAATTTTGACAAATATGGGTGGATGTGTTGCATCAAATTGTTCCAATCATTCAAAAAGTAAGTTTAGGACGTTTCGCCAAAAATGAAGAAAGATGAAGAAAATGGATAATTAATTCTCGTCAAAATCAATGGATTCCGGGGTCTCAAAAGCATGTTTTTGAGGTAAGTTCAGCATCGAATTTTCTCATAGAATGTTAGAATAAATTACTCTTCGTATTTCTTTAAAACGTGCATTTTCGTTTAACTATCATTTATTAATGATCAAATGATTTTATAAATACAAAATAAACTGCGGAATGTGTGTGTGTCTGTGCAGTAAATTATAGCCGATACTGTTTGTGGTGTTTCTTTTATTATCGTTTGTAAAATTGTACACTACATTTCATGTAAATTTTGTGCTTGGTTAGAAATGTGATATGACTTTTCGTGTTTCAATTTTACTCTACGATTGGTAATTTAAAGTCGCATGCTATATTTTGATGTATTGTCACCAAACCTGTTGGTTTGCACCTTTGTTAAAAATTGGATACATAGTTATGATCTAAATTATAAATTATTTAGGTTTTTCGTTATATTAAGATAAATAAATTGTGTATTTGTCTAGGCATTTTGAAGAAGTATTAATTTAAATATTCTATGCATCATTTTGATCCTATTATCATACTTTTATGTTATAGTAAACCTTCATGTTGTATTTCTAACTATAGTTACTTTAAATTTATTTTTAATGTGTGAACAGGAAATATGTTTTAATTAGCAGTATTAATTAATTAATTTTTCAAATTTAGGGGGGATTTAAAAGTCCTCCTGAAATTTTTAAATTATGCTTTCTATGTGAAAAAATAATTCAAAATTTTCAAGACAAAATAATATGTGGAAATATAACTATGGACGAAGAATTTATAAATATGCAAAATCAGATGAGGTAAATATTCCCTCCTGTTACAATATCAAAACAAAGATCATAAAATGTTTGACTGTACATGGAATTTTTTTTTTTTTTTTTCAAGAGGCTTATTCAAAATAAAAAGCAGGATGAGGAAAGTTTTGAAGCTCCTGCTTTTAAAAGGAAGAAACTAAATTAGAATCTGAATCGACAGTTTAAGAAGTTTTTACTGTTCAGTTCTGTCTGTGAAAAAGTACATTAGTTATTGCTGAAAAATTGTTGCTTATCTCTTAGAACAATAGTTATACCCACGAGTAGCTGAATGGTTAAGGTTACTAAATGCTAAGAGTACATTTTCTGTTCTTTTTCTGAACATGCTGTCTGCATGGTTGGTTTTTTTAGCTTTTTTTTTTTTGCGTATAAAGTGAATACAAGCCAGTTCTCATTAGAAAGTCCTTCACCAAGAGCAGATAGCACTTTTGAGCTTTGTGATAGTCAACTAACCAAACTGTTATGAATATTAGATAATAAGCTTAACATTGGTGAAGATCTTTCTCGTAAATTTGACATGGAATATCTCTTGGTCTGCTAAATCAAATTTACTTTTGTGTGACCTTAAATCAGAGGCACCAATCGTGAATCTGTTTTGGCGTGTTTTAAGAATTATAAATGAAAAATTTATTGCTACTGTGGAAGAATGCTCAACTAATGTTTACCTTACTAATCAATTCTAATAGTATTGTAATGGCTTGCTCTGTTGCAAATTATTCGCTAACCAGAAACTTTCAGTACTGCATTTCCTTTGTGTTTTTGTTTATGCCCTTTCAGTTATAATTCTTATAATCATAGGGATAATAAAAGTATTTAATTACTTTATATTTAAGAAATAATTAAGTTTTTTTATTTATGGTAATATTTTGCACAGATTATAAAGTAAACATTTCACAAAAGAGAGCATATATTTTCGGGAATATTGTTTAAAGTAAAAATGATATCAGTTTTTAAACATTATATATATATATATATTAAGAAAATATAATCAGGCTCTAGTGTAGAATTGGGTGCCCCTTTGATTAGCGACATTTTTTTTTTTTTTTAATTTTGGCAATGAATCTTTGCTTCAGGTTACCATGATAGTTTTAACTTTGTTTTAGCTTCCTTATTTAAATGAAAATAGATTGATGTGTACATGGACAAATTTAAGGCAGTGCGCAATGCCTAGTTTGTGCAATTCTAGGATGCTTTTTTAAGTGAAAACATATCGATGTGTACATGGACACAGAGTTCGTGCAATTCTTTTTTTTCCTTTTACTTATTACATGCTCCACCTTTAAGCACTACAGGAAAAGGAGGAATGCCCCGTGGAGGTCTTGCTAAAATCCTAGTATACGGTGCAGCCTTGGTGCAATTTTGAAAATTATCGCCAACATCAAAATGACCTGTTTAACTACTCATCGTATATGTCCCGTTTACTGCTCATCATAAAGTGGGCAAAAGTAGCCAAATCCCTTGTGTACCAGATACTAGGATTAAACTTTTAAAATCCTAGTATACGGTGCAGCCTTGGTGCGATTTTGAAACTTATCGCCATCACCAAAAATGACCCAAAGAACGTCTATGTATATACTATACACTATATACATAGTATATGCTATGTATAACTATATATATTCTTTGAATGACGCGTTTACTACTCATCATATATGTCCCGTTTTTACTGCTCATCATAAAGTCGCCAAATCCTGTGTGCACCGGATACTAGGATTAAACCGAGGTCTTTTTAAGGTAAACTGGCTCATATCCAAGTTACACATGGGGAAAGCCACGAAAACGCCCATGCAGCCAGCCCATGCCGGGATTCGAACCCTGGACCGAACTACCAGTGTTCAGCGGCTTTTACCGCTTGCCCACTGGTGGGCTTGTGCGATTCTTTGACTTCTTATTTTGGTTTTGTATAGTGGCCATTTTGAAATTGTGCCTTCCTGACGCCAATCTTGGTGTCAAAAAAGAATCGCCAAAATACAAGGGACACCCAATTGTAAACTTTTACCTAAAATCACTACTCATCATGACATCAAATTTTTTAAAATAAATTTAGATCAGTAAAATATTCAAGACTATGCAAATTGTAAACAAAAACCAATGCATGTATAAAGAATTCTTTATTTGATTGCAGTCTTAATGTGACATGTCAGAACACTTTTCATATTTCACATTTTATTTATTTATTAAAAATTATTATGCATTCAAGTTTGTTTTCATTTTAAACTTAGTTTTGAAAAGGCATAATAAATTATTTTCCAGAATATAATATCTGTTGTAATGTCCATAGATGGATTTATATTAAAATATAAAATTTTATTTGTTAGAAAATAATACAAATTTTCATAAATTCAACTGCTAAAGAAAAATACACAACAGTACATTTATAACAAATTTTATTACAGCATCTTTACACATATCATTATAACTGAAATCCGACACAATTTATTCTGCGTTGACACAAAAGAAATACAATGCAAGAATATAAAACTCGATCATTATAAGAAATGAACATTCGTAATATGAATCATTTATTATCTTCATAATAAATGCTTTTCTCTCCTTTTAATGCAATATTCAGGTATAGAATCCAGTACAGTTCTGTTATGGGGAAGCCATCGGCAAATTTTTTGCTAAACTCGCCAAGAGACTGGTTCATATGAAGTCGCCAATGTTTACTTCTAAAGTCATTAGAATGTTAACTTTTTTAAGAAAATGTAAAAGAATGTCTTTTCAAAATTGGCAATGAGAATGCAAATTCCAAAGATGTAATGGTCACTTGTATTTCAATCAACAGGCCTTCAACACAAGTTTCCCATATTCTATTATAAAATCTCTGGTTTCAATGATAAATGTAAGAGAATACATGTCAATATAGAATAATGACAATACACCAATGGCATTTTAGGGGGAAAAAAAAAAAAAGTTTGCTTATTATCAATAATTAAATTTACAGTTATATGAAACAAAATAAACATACTCATTACATGCATCACAAGGTAATTTGTTTAAGAAATATTTTTCCATTCTTATGATACTCAGTTTCATAATATCCACAATTATCTGGGACATTTTTTTACTTCTTCAGCACATAAAGCTCTTGCAATAATCAAAGATCTTTCCATCTATTTTATAATACTGACGATTTGTTACACAAGACACCACACTGATAAGCACAAATGTATATTACCAAATGAAGAGTTTTTGTTGAAAATAAGGAGGATGAATTATTCCAATACTTATATTTGGAATTAAATCATGCACACAATCAAGTTCTAGATATTCCTTTGTTAATCATTTTCTTTATCATTCAGGACTGATCGATATTCTTGAACAGAGTGGTGTGACAATGGATATTGCACATATTTTTTAGTCCACAAAGCACCAATTCTTAACTTCAATAAACTAAGATATATCCTATGCATTTTTACACCTGAGAGCCATTTCATGATAAAAACACTCCTTTCTTCGTTATGAATACCTGAAACAAAGAAAGAAAAAACAGAACAAATTTATTTTTTAGTCTTTAAAATCATATATCATAACTATTATACAGGTGAAATGTTATAAAGACCTATGTATATAACTTTGTAAAGACTTATAAATTAATATTATAATATATTTATAGAGCTTGGGTCAAAATTATTATTATGAAATATAATTATTGCTGTATGTCTCTTTTTCTTTTTAATAAACAACAAGGTGTTAGCCGAGGTTTCCAAGCCTCGTTACCAAAGTGTACGTGGTAGAGCCTTATCATGTCAGGAAAAGTGCAATGACAGAAAAGGATACCGGACGTCCCTTGCAGTCACACTTCATCATTCTTTATTTAATTATTTCAATAACTTTTCAAACTTTTAGTCTGTTTGCTTATTTTTCATGTTCCAAAACGAAAAGTCCCTAGGCCATTTCCAAGTCGTTTTCCAGTAGAAGCAGTCCGGCTAATTCTATCTTTGGATTTCTTAACAGTGAGATTTTTTATGGGGTGGGGTAGTTAGCCCCACACCCAACCTGGAGGACCAGTTCCCTGATATAATCCCCAGGGGCAGGGTGCCCGGCTATACCCCCAGATGCTGGGTACCCATTTTAGTCGCCTTTTACGACATGTATGAGCTACATTGGGACTATTCTTTCACACCCGGTCACCACACGGGTATATTAGTAGATTGATTTGTGCTTATTCACTGTGAATAATGTGAAGAGCAAATATTACTTGAGCTGAACATGTAGTACTATCCAGAAAGAGTCCATACAATTATTGCATAAATAGAAATATTAGAGTTAGATTGTGCAGAAAGAAGACATTATGGAATTTGTCTTTTTTCTACACTACTACACTATGCCATGTAATATGTTCTTTCTACACTACTACACTATGACTACACTATGCCATGTAATTGCAGGATACAAAATCTTAAATAATGATGAACATTTTAAGAAACACAATTGAAATACAAAATAGAAACTTGGGAACTTGAGAAGTAACTGAGTATAAAGAAAATTTTAAATATAAAATCTTCAGTAATGCCAAAAACTTGGTTAAATAACTAAATAAGCAAAGAATAATATCTACAAGTCCAGAATAAATTATGATATTTAGCATTTAAATGTATAATAAATATGCTTCTTAAGTCTCAGCTGCTCAGCAACGATGACACGTAGATATTTAGCAAAGGCGCTTGTAAATACAATATAGAAATTTCAGGACCTTGAGAAGTAACTTAGTATAAAGCAAATTAAAAATTATATAAAATTTTGAGTAATATTAAAAACTTGGTTAAATAAGCAAAGAATAATATATACAAGTCCAAAATAAATTTTGGCATAAAGCAATTTAAATGTATAACAAACATGCTTCTTAAATCTCAGCTGCTCGCCAAAGATGACACGTAGATATTTAGCAAAGATGCAGTTTGAGAGAACTTTAAAAATTACTTTTAAAGACAGCATCAATGTTACTTTGCAAGTGTCTGAAGTTTTCTTTTTTTTTTCTTTATTGGACTTAATATCGTCATTTTTCCTATTGCAAAGATTCTTGAGCATGATATTTGTTGATATCCAAATTATCAGTTTGCTTATACTTTCACTTGTATGACCATTATCACAAATAATATCATCAAAGAGCATTTCTTTTAATTCTAAAATTTTAAAAGTCAAATTTGCAACAATTTTCCTCTGATTTTGTTCCAACAAAAAATCTTCATATTCTTCACTACACAGCTTATTTACAATTAAATAATTATACATAATTATATTTACAATAAATGGTTTTGGCCACCTGAGTCCACCACGATCAAGATTCTTTATAAGATCATACGTTTGATCATGATTAACTGTGGAATTTATTGTAATGTTTTGTTTGCAGGTACAGCATTTTATTTTCTTTAAAACAGCATGACAACAGTAACCACCCAAATAAGTCAGAACTGGCAGATGGCTACTAATGCCCTTCACATCACTCTCCGTAATATTTAATGATGGGTAATATACTGTATTATCTAATTCTATAATATCATGAAGATTATCATCATATTCAAATGATGTTAAAGGGACAGTAGTATTTTTAATAATCAATTCTAACTTAATACTTGATTGTATTCTTAATTTTTTTTCACATTCTAATAACTGTCTCATTGAAATATGATACTGAGAACCAGAAAGTTGTCTGTGTTTACCAAACCGGGCTTCAAGAGCATCAGTCTGAATTTTTCCTGGAAGTATATATTTCATTCCAAGCTCTTCAACACAATTTCTAGTCAACTCCAGTATACCATAAGTAGTTTGTTTGAGAGCTGCATGAGTTTCTTTTGTAAGCATGCCTGTTGAACATTTCATTGATTCCCATGCATCTAACCAGTTAAGAAACTGATTGAGGAAAATAACTTTTGGATCAGAATCATCTGCTGTTAATGGCTTCATAAATTCACTCTTTTGATGTATACCTTTAAACATAGTTTTAACATTCATAATATCCCACCATTTGCATAGTATGGATATAAACTCAGATGTATCTGAATAGTGTGGTATTTCATGCAAAGGACCTAAATGAATCAGACCTTCAATAGTAAATTTATTGAAAATCTTAAGAACCAGTTTAATGTTTTGTTTCTCTAAATTAGAAGGTGAAAGAGTTAAACCATTAGAAAATGTAATCAGTTGGTCATTTTCAATTTCATGTAGCTTTCTCAAAGACATAAACGAAGCAGTTTTGAAGTGCTTCTTTGAAAGATCTTCAATATTTGGAAAAAACATACATGTACCAGGATTTTTCTGGTTCAGCCAATTGTTCCTTATATTTTTAAATAAATGAACTGCATCTATTATGTAGAAAAGAGGCCTATTCCCATTCATTGGATGTTTGTAAACAAATGAATTATGTGGTGGATTTGAAAACAAACTCATGGCTTTTCTATTTATTGCATTGTTGTCTGTAATAACACAAATTACAATAATTCCCATATTTTCAAGACCTCTAATCACTTTTTTAATTACATAATGTAATGTTTCAAAATTTATTGTGTTAACAGGCATAATATGTACTACCTCTTTGAATGAAGATTCCAAACTGGATATCATAAAAGCAAATGCACTGGTTGCCGGACTGGAAGAATCAAATGCAGCCCCAATGACAGAGCCTCCTTTGTAATCAAAATATGGCTGAACATAAATTTCATCTACCAAAAGAATCACTTTTCTTTCTCGATCCTCAAGGAAAGTTACACGATTTTTTATATATTTTAAAAAATTTTCATCAATTGTTTCATTACATGGTGACAATACTAAATTGCTACAAATTTTTTTTAAAGTCGAAGGATGAGGCATAATAATACTGCCACTATCCCTTAAAAATTTATATGCATGTGGTGATATAGTATTTAACAAGCATGCTAACACTAGTACATCAGGATTGTATCTAAAATTATTTTTAGGGCAAAGTAAAAGATTCATCTG
This sequence comes from Stegodyphus dumicola, assembly GCF_044657685.1. Classification (NCBI taxonomy): domain Eukaryota; kingdom Metazoa; phylum Arthropoda; class Arachnida; order Araneae; family Eresidae; genus Stegodyphus; species Stegodyphus dumicola. The sequence goes on along the minus strand of NC_140769.1, from coordinate 154,092,533 downwards.
GTCTTGCAAAAATTTAATAATGCTCTCATTTTTGTCGTTAGAGATAGTTTGCAGTAATTCATTAATTATATCAATTGTTATGGTTAATTTTGAATTTAACTCTTTGGTTTGAAGATTAGCCAATTTATCTAAAACAGTCCTAATTTCATTAAAATTTGTAACTTTATGTGGGAATGTGTAAGGAGATAATTGCATAATAGATTTTTCTTTAATAAATACAGACATTTCTTGATTGTCATTCACAACTACAGAATAATCAATTGATGGCCCAGGACTAAAAACAATATGAATAAAGCAAACAGTTGAGGTATCTGGAACTGTGTATACATGCCAAAATGCTGATATTCCATAGCGATCAATACATGACAAAATATCATTAGAACAATTAATTTTCAAATCATTATTATACATTTCATATTCTTTAAGGCTTTCACGCAATGCTTTCTGTAAATTATGGCACTCACGGGCAGTTTTTTTTGCATCAGGATCTTCTCGTATAATGGTGCTACTTTTTGAACTGTATACAGATGGATAGTCCTTAAATATTGATGGCACTGTATTTTCTTTTAATCTACGCACCTGAAGTGGAGCAGAAATTAAAATTCCATTCTTAGAATCAAATGCTGAAGCTTCAACTTTAAAATCACTTTCCTTGAAATGCAATTCACAAACCTTTAGAGAAAATTAAAAAAAAAAAAAAAAAAAAAAAAAAACATTATGTGAATAGTAATAATTTAAAAATCAGAGGGTTCATTCTGAGCATTTGTAGTAAAGAATATTCATTTCACAGATAGAACCAGAGAATATTTGCAGTGATTAAAGCTCTATTTCAATCCTTTATTTCTGTATATCCTGGTTTATGTAACAAAATATTATCATTTAAAAATTTCTGAATGAACCCTTATATGTAATTAGAATCTACACTATTAATTAATAACTCTACTTTACTTACCTTTGAACTCTTTTTGGGTGAAAAGTCTTTCCGTTGGATTGCAGAAAGCCACTCTCTCTTCAAATCTTCATTTTTAGGAAAGGAGAATACAGACACTTTTGGTCCTGTTGGGTAGTTTCCCTTACATAATGGTACACAGCATCTACCCGGCATTTTAATAACTGAAATGTTTTTATTTAAATTAATATATAAAAGGGAGTAAATAGTTATGTATAAAATATAAATTAATTATTTTTAAATATAAAAGGGAGTAAATAGTTATAATGTATAGCTAATGGCATGTAAAATTTTAAGAATAAAATGTGTTAGCTTATATTATAACATCAAATTTATACAGGTCCATAAAAGAATGTTTCATTCTGAAACAGATCAGGTAATATAATTATGCGAAGCCCGTTTATTCTACGATGGGCTGACACAACATTATTCAAAAAGAAATTATACATAGCACAGCAGCCTTGTCTCTACCAGAAATAACACATGTATACTAGAACATACGCCTAAAAACGTTGATATAATTAGAAAAATATAACTTTACAGAAGTAAAGTAATGTATTCTTACCTCTCTAAAATACATCCAACCTTAAAACCATAAAAAAATCAAAGTATTCTGCTTCACGTTCGCACAACGTAACAAGCTTCAGCAATCAGCAAAGAGCCACTGCATGCGTTCCGAAGTTTATTATGACCAGAAGTCGTGACGTCACACGAATTTTCGAACCGCGCGCTTAGGCTTGAAGTAGAGTCGGTGTTGACAGTACTCCCCCGAAGTACCATCGGTACGTTATAAGTACTTTGGGTTAAATTTAACCTTTCTTCCAGATCTGGTAGTTTTAGGTTGCTCTTTAACGGGATGTAAGCTTTCTTCCGGGAGTGATGTTGATGAGGAAGTTGTTGGATCTTGCATTAGAAATGCTGGTTTGAGACGATCGATTCCAATCACTGATTGTTTGCTATTGCAGATGATGGTGAAATGTTTCGGTGTTCGTTTGACAACTTTGAATGGACCATCATATCAAAGTGTTAAAGTTGGCTTAATTGCATCGTTGCGCACGAATACGTGCGAAGATGTCTCAAGCACAGGATGTACAAAATAGCTTGGCCGGTTATGCGAAGATGCTGGGGTTGGCGAGATATTGGTCATGGTCTCACGTAAACGTTGAAGGAATGTTGGAGGGTCAATAACTGGAGTAGATTCTGGGTGAAGTAATTGTATTCACCTGGCAGACGGAGGGTTGCACCATATAACATTTCAGCACAAGTGCTACCAATGTCTTCTTTGAATGCTGTGCGAAGACCAAGGAAGACTAGGGGTAAGGCTTCTTTCCAGTGTGTGCTACTGTGGCACTTCAGACCTTGTTTGAGAGATCGGTGAAAGCGTTCCACCATCCCATTTCCAGATGGAAGGTATGGTGTTCTGCGAATATGGCGAATACCAAGAAGAGAGGTGAGGGATGCGAACAAGTGACATTGAAATTGTCGGCCTTGGTCAGTAGTGATGGTGGTAGGCATGCCAAATCTTGAAAGCCACTGGGAGATGAATGCTCGAGCTACAGTTTCAGCGGAGATATTTTCAATAGGAATGGCTTCAGGCCATCTTGTGTACCGATCAATACAAGTGAGGAGGTAAGTGTAACCATTTGAAGGAGGCAATGGGCCAACCAAGTCTAAGTGCACATGATCAAAGCGTCTTGCTGGAAGGTTAAATTGTTGAATGGGGCTGTGAGTGTGACGGGATACTTTACACCGTTGACATCTAATACATGAACGAGCCCATTCTGTGATGTCTTGATTCATTGCTGGCCAGACAAATCTGTCTGCGATCAGCTTTTTGGTGGCACGGATTCCAGGATGTGCCAAATTGTGCAAGGCATTAAACACTTCACGTCTAAAATTGACAGGAATATAGGGACGTATTCTATTGTTCTCTATGTCACAGTAAATTTTAAGCGTTGGATCAATGTGCAGCGGTTGTAACTGAAGGGAGGTTTGGGGATTTGAGATTAGGTTCTTGAGTTCCTCATCATGCAATTGAGCTTTTCCAATTTCAGAGAAATCTGGGGTAGTGAGGTTGATATTCTTTACCCGAGACAAGGCATCAGCGACACAATTATCAGTACCAGAGACATATCTGATATATGTACTAAACTGGGCGATGAAATCCAGATGTCGAAGCTGACGAGGAGAACATGAGTCAGTTTTTTCTAAAAGCGAAGGTTAATGGTCGATGATCGGTGAAAATGATGAAGTCGTGTCTTTCCAAGTGTGCCGGAAGTATTTAACAGCACAGCACACAGCAAGTAGCTCTCTGTCATATGTGCTGTATTTCCTTTCTGCAGTAGTAAGTTTTCTGGAGAAGAATGCCATTGGGGAACGTCCTTTAGTGGTATGGGCTTGAAGCACTGCTCCTATGGCCGTGTCAGATGCATCTACCATTATAGAGAGCTGATCACTAGGTGAGTGATAAGAAAGTGTGGCTGCATTTGCCAGATCGTGTTTGCATTGCACGAATGCTGAAGATGCAGATTCAGTCCAAGGAACAGCTCGTTGATCGTTTTTTTTTGCTATTCTTCAGAAACTCATGTAGGCAGGCTTGTGTTTTTGCGGCATTTGGCAGAAAGCGTCGGTAGAAATTTAACATTGCTAGAAAACGCTTCAGTTCAGAGATGGTTTTGGGCTGAGGTAGGTCGTTAATTGCTTTGACTCTTTCCGGTAAAGGTTTGATTCCATTCTGGGTGATAAGACATCCAAGAAAGGAAACTGAGGATTGACCAAGTACACATTTGGATGGATTTAGTTTTAATCCATGATCTTTAAGAAGAGTGAAAATCTGACGCAGATGTTGAAAATGTTCTTCCGCCTCTGTAGATGCAACCAGGATATCATCAAAATATGCGATGCAGAAATCGAGGCCAGACAGTACTTGGTGTATGAAACGCTGAAATGTTTGGCCAGCATTGCGAAGGCCAAATGGCATATAAGTACTCAAAAAACCAAATGGTGTAGTCACTGCGGTCTTGGGTACATCTTCAGCATACATTGGGATCTGATGATATGCTCTGGCAAGATCGAGGGTAGAAAATATGTTTGTTCCATGAAAAAGATGGGTACAGTCTTGGATATGTGGGACTGGATATCTGTCAGGGACTGTGACGGCATTAAGTCGACGATAATTTCCACAAGGGCGCCAGTCACCATTAGACTTTTTAACCATGTGAAGTGGACTGGCCCCTGGACTTTTAGATGGGCCAGTGGTTCCCTGTGCTAGCATGAATTCAAATTCTTTGCGAGCAGCTTTTAGCATCTCTGGAGAAAGACGACGAGGCTTGGAAAATACAGGTGGGCCATGTGTTTCAATGTGATGATACACTTCTGGCTGATGAGTATGCTGCCCTGATTTGGATGGGTTTAAAATGTCGGGGAATTCTGCTAATAACCGATGAAAGCGTGTGCTGCCCGATACAACACATATGTTGGTAGGTACGTTCGATATGTGAGAAGCTTGGCCCTGTGATGTCAGCTGAGTTGTAGCATCAATTAAGCAATTATTCTTGACATCCACTAGAAGGTGCAAACGTGTCAAGAAGTCGACACCAATAATTGCTTGAGTTACATCATAATAAAAAAAAGTCAATAATAAAAGGTCAGTTGAAAGTCCGGCGCAAGTTTAAATCAAGTGTCAATAGTTTGGTGCCGTAGGTTGCAATTTGGGTACCATTGGCTGCATACAGTACAAGTTTATTAAGTTGGTGAGCATTTGTTTTAGTTCTCGGGAGCACTGATATGTCAGCTCCAATATCTACTAGAAAACATAACTGAGTTGAACGATCAGCCAGTACTATTCTGTCGATGTGGCGGACATTCTGTTGGCCAGCAGAAGACCGCCCATTTAGTTTCCCGCTTGTTCAAAAGTGCATGGAGGGGCACACTTGCGAGCTTGAGCGCCAAAAATTATATGATAAAAACAATCAAGAGAAGCCACAAGGCTCCGAGTTTTTGGGTTTCATGAAAAATATTTCCGAATTTAATAATATTTTAGGAATTAACAATATCAGATTAATGAACAATGTGTTCAAAACTTATTTACCAAAGTTAAAAGAATTAAGTGACCCTGTTGATAAATTATTTATGTTTTATGAAATAGTAAATGAAATTAACAATAATGTATCAGCTCAACCATAATATGCATTTAACTTGTGTTACTTGGAACGCAAATGGATTGCTCCCAAAAGCTTACGAGCTTAAGAAGTTTTTACATGAAGTTTCCCCTGATATTTTATTCCTACAAGAACACATGCTTGGCCCCCAAAACTACTTCAGAGCTTGCAACTACGTGACGCATCGTTGGGACAGACCTACAGAAGGCAGATATGCTCCAAGAGGCAACGCAAGAGGAGGGCTGCTTATTTTAATCAAGCGCTCCATCCCTCATTATGTTACAACATTACCACAGCTCTTAGCAGTTGAAGCCCTAGCTATCACACTCACGCCAAACACTTCAAGACCAATCACAGTCATCTCCACCTATTTCCCTATACACTCACCTACAAATTCTGTCAAGACAGATTTGCAAACCTTATTAAACACAAACAATCGAGTTATTATAGGTGGAGATTTTAACGCACACCACCGCGAGTGGAACTGCTAGGATTTTAACCAACACGGAAAAGTCATTCACACCATTGCCCAAGCGGCCAATATCCACCTCGCAGTTCTTGAAAAACCAACACACTATGGGATAGGTAGACCGTCAGTCATGGATTTCTTCATCCTGAAAAATATCAACCCACCTAGTTATGTGGAAAGTCTGACGGAATTATCATCAGATCATAACCCTGTGATGATGGAAATTACTACCGACTCCTATAGTACACCACACAAACGAGCCCTTATTACGAACTGGGCAGGATATGCCAAAGCTCTCAACAACACTCAATACCCTACCCACACGATACAGTCGAGGGATGAGTTAGACGCCTTCACGGAAGAATTCACAGAGGAACTTCATGATGCTTTGCTGAAAAACAGTAAAACTATGAGAGCAGACAAACGTTACAAGAATAAGATCCTCAGAGAAATCATCAGACGAAGGAACCACACCCGTAAGCAGTGGCAGAAATTCAGATGCCCTACGGACAAAGCCCTATTAAATCAACTTAACCAGCAAGTCAGGACTCTACTCAAAAAACATGCACAACTTGACTGGGCCAAACATTTGGAATCACTTTCCACGGATGATAATTCGCTGTGGAACGCTGTTTCTAAATTTAAAAGACGCAACACTAATATTCCGCCCATTAATGGCCCGAACGGGATCGCATACACTGATTTTGAGAAAGCTGAGTCTATTGCAGATCACTGCACTTCTCAATTTGCCACTCACAACATTTCTAACCCCCAAACAAAACTCGCAGTCGCATCACTCATCACACAATTCCAAACAAAAACACACACCCCTAATCATGCCTTTCCTTTCCTTTCCTTTTCCCACTATTGCCGTGTGTAGCTTGCTGATAGCAAGCTGTATACCGGCTGTCATGAATTAAAAAGTACATTGCAGGTATAGCAAATGCTTGAGTGTGTCCGGAGGACAGGATGCAAAATGAAAGAAGGTGTGACTACTTTGTCACGTGAGGCTATAGCGGTGTCTGGTAGGCTGGAGAGATGCTGGTCCGAGTTTCAGGTACAGTGTGCATTTTTACAAATATTCAGTGCATAAACTCATCAAAGTGCATTTTTCTCACAACTAGAAAGACTATATACAAAAGTAAAATTCCGCAGGTAGTCCAGCAGAAGCAGTCAAAGATATCTCTTAGAATTGGTCTTTTGATTGGCTTTTGAGACGTGTATGCGAAAATCATGAGAATTTGCTATTTACAAAATATTCAATTGCAGAGACATAAAAACATACTTTCCAGTAAACTAAAAGTTAAATTAAATAAAATAAAAGAAATTTGAAACCAATAGGAGCAGTGAGAGATCTACAGTAAGCAGTAGAAGACTTTAGTTCGTAGACCCGTGGGAGGTCACCCTCCCGTGCCTTGACCCCGATAGTGGCTGCTTAACTTTAAGCATTTCAGTTTTCCAAGTAAACACAGGGTAAAAACTTAGGTTGGAAAGTTCTGATTTTCATTGAGGATAAATGCAGTAAATGGTCTAAGGTGCCTGTCTTCGTGCAATATTTCATATTCAAAGAGGTTAAATTGACGCATATGATTGCAGTCCTGGGCTTCTCTGAAGAAATTCCGATTTTGCTTTGCGATGAACTTATCTAAGGGGTCGATCCTGAGGTCATCTTGTAGACACTTATTTGTCACGAAATAATGAGCATTCGTAATAATCCTGAGATAGCGGTTCTGCACAACACATAATTTATTGAGGTCAGTTTTGGTCAGGGCGGCCCACGCTGGGGAGGCGTAAGTCATGATCGGTCTGATCGCAGACATGTAGATGAGCCGCTTTTTTCCCAGGTCGAGAGTGGAGTATTTACCAATAATTGGGAAGAGACATTTGATAATTTGCAAGGCCTTATCCCTGACGTAATTTATATGGTTAGTCCACGTTAAGCGATCATTTATAATCACTCCGAGGTACTTGGCATGGAGAACAATTGGAACAATTTCGTTAAATAGATAAAGTCCTCTTTTGACAGGTGTGTTCCTTTTATTTCTGCGTATGAGGAGAAGTTGAGATTTGGCTGCGTTTATTTGGACTTTCCATTGCGCGCACCATCGTTCGATGCTAGGAATGACATCTTGTAGTTTTTTGATGGCGTGATTCATATTAACAGACTTTACTGCCAGGGCAGTGTCGTCTGCATAACAGGCCAAAATAGCGTTATTTTGAGATGCTTGAGGAAAGTCAGCAGCATAAAATAGATACATATAAGGTCCTAGAACTGACCCTTGCGGAATACCGCTATGGATATTTCTAGACGAGGAGATAGCACCGTTCACACAAACACAAAAAGTCCGGTTTGTAATGAAGGAGTGAATTGTCAAGATCATTTCTCGGTCCACGTTAGCAGTAATTAATTTGGATATGAGCCCCTCATGCCAGACGCGGTCGAAGGCTTTCGCCACGTCCAACATGAGGAGAGCAACACTTTGTTTGTTATGCAAAGCAGAGCCACAAAAGTCAGTAATGCGTAACAACTGCTTCGTAGTAGAAAAGTGCTGGCGGAAACCAAATTGTTCCGGAGGCAACATGTTTAGATAGGATTGCATACGTGAGAGAATAATGCGCTCATAAATTTTTCCGAGCACAGGCAGGAGACTAATAGGTCGATAGCCATCTGGTTTCGTGTGGTCCTTTCCAGGTTTAGGAATTAAAATAATTTTTGCACTTTTCCACTGCTGTGGAAAGTAGGAGTTAAATAAACACGCATTTAAAATGCTAGTGAAATTCGCTACTGCACAGGGAGGTAACATTTTAACTGCAGTATTTGAAATGCCATCATTTCCGGGAGCTTTGCGTGATTTGAGTTTTTTAATAATTTGAGACACTTCTACAGGGGTAGCAAATTTGGGAATATTTCGTGCTGTGGGGGCATTTAGCCAATCTTTCACATGAGTAAGGGTGAAAAGTTCAAAGTTTCTGTCCACAGGCCAATCATTTGGCGTAAATTGTAGTTCCAAATGCGAGGCGAAAACATTTGCTTTATCTTCATTTGAAAGGGCAACAACTCCGTTATGGAAGATGGGACGATTGGTAACAAAATTTGCTTTGAGGTTTTTTTATTAAAGTCCAAAGAGATCCGTCACGGAAATCTAAGTTGCACATTTTTTCACACCAGAGTTCGTCCTTGTGTTGCTTCACAGCAGTTTTGATGTCCCGGTTTAGGCGATTTATCGCCCTTTTGGCGACAGGATCCCAGGTAAGGTTGTAAATTTTTCTGAGGCGATTTCTATGCCTCATCATTTGACGTATTTTAGGCGGCAGTCGGAAGAGCGTGTTTGTATTTACAACTGTATCACTAGCATTTTCAATAGCCCTTTGAATTTTTGAGGTAAATGAGGATACTGCAGAGTCGATGTTATCAACACAGATCAAATTTCTGACATCAAGAACACTGTCTTTCATGAAGAGTTCATAGCGCTGCATGAAGAGTTCATAGTCAGTAATTTTCCTAGTGGAAGCAGTATTACTTTTGTTCACTCCTAAAGTAGCAATGATCGGTAAGTGATCCGAGGATAGTTCGTGCAATACTTCAAGCGTGATAGGGATAGTTGTGGTGGACAAAACAATATCCAGAATGTCGGAATATTCTATTCTGTCCGGGCGATAAGTGTATTCGTCCGGTGTGTAAATAACAACAGGATGGCTTAAAATGTAATTTTGTAGAGTTTTACCGTTTGTATTTCCTTTACGGCAATTCCATGCGATGCTCTTGGCATTTAGGTCTCCTGCCAGGATCGTAGGAGTATCAGGAGGAAGGATTGAGTCTAGTAGGTTATAAGTTAACACATTATGCGGTGGATTATAAAAAGCACTGAAATAAATATTTTTGTACATTTTGTACATTATCCGGAAGGGTAATGCACACTGTAATCAGCTCGCAACCAAAGTCTTTACACTCTTTAACTAGGCAAGATGGTAAATTTCTCTTCACATAGATGGCGACACCTCCGCCTCGATGGCTAGTTCTATCACAGCGATAGATTCTGTAGTTGGAGATATTCAGACTGTAACATCTTTGAGCATGTGTCTCAGTAATGAGCGTGAAGTCAATATCGTGCTCGTACAGAAATTCTTGCAGTTCTGAGATTTTATTGCGGAGACTATTTGAATTCCACACCATGAAGCGGATTAAATTTGCCTTATTAGTGTGTTGGACCATTATCTGAGATCACATTTTCTTGAGGTAGAGCGTTTTTTTCTTGGGTTAGTTGCTTGAAGAGCAGGGGAAGTCCAGAATTTTGAATAATTGCGACAAAGCTTTTAAGTTCATGTAGAATGGTTTTAGCTTCGCTTACCGCTTCAGGGGCAAGTCCACTGGCTAAGGCTTGCGAGTAGGATTTGTTACTAATTACTCGATCTGCATAAAATGATGGCTGAACCTGAGCTTTAGGCTTTGGAAACTTTTCACAACCACGAAAGTTCGCAGTATGTCCAGTCATCTTACAATTCGCACACGTAGGGGGAGTATTCTTGTCTTTTTTACATAAAAACGATTGATGAGCTGATGAGCGTCTCCACACTTAACGCACCGAGGTTCATGGTGGCAATGTGTCTGAGCATGGTGAAATCCCTTGCAGCGAAAACACTTCAGGGGTCCAGCTCTACCTCGGTATCTTTCTACTTTAATCCTCATTCCTAGGATGAATTCTTCGTCGAAGATATTTTTACTTTTTTCCTTACGATCCAGGGTGATCAAGAAGAGAGGCATATTTATGACTTTTCCGTCTCGTCTTCGTTTGAGTTGATTCACTCTGATGATGCTATAACCTTTTTGAGTTAAATACTCAGCAATTTCGCTTTCGTCCGTGTCATTGGGGAGATGTCTAATAACAGCCGTAACATATTTGTTTTCAGGCAATTCGAAGCAGTGATATCGAATACCTTTGTCTTTGAAGACCTGTACGATTTGTTTATAAAGCGCAGGGGATTTGGATTGGATTTTAAATCCACTCTGAATTAATTGACCAAAGTAATCCTTTTCAGCCTGCAGATTACAACCGATGAGGAGTGCTTTAACTTCTGAAAATTTGAATCTTTCATCTTTAACCATGATAGGCGGTGGTTTTCTTGAGCTCGTGTTAGGATTGGTCGATGGTAGCGTCAGCATTGGTTGCGGACTGGGAGAAGTGTCCATGACGTTATTTTTTGGTGTTTCGGTAGCCGGATCTGCGACCTGTACTTCTGGGGCTGTATCCATATTATCAGAAGTTGTTTCCGTGGTCGGCTCAGCTGTCGAATCAGAGGAATTCGTCAGGGTAGGCTTTCGAGAGGGTTTTCTTGGTCTTCTAGTAATATCTCCTTTAAGACCTGAGTCCGTATCGGAGCTGTCTTCATCCAATGCTTTATATTTTTTCGATTGCTCTTCATGTGAGCGCGCAGGGCTGCTGGCTCGTCTGGCATTAGTTTTGTTGATTCCAGTTATTGAAGAATCGTTGTCATTAACCTTAGGAGCTATGTTTGGTTTGGGAAGAGAAGTAGAAGAACGATCAGCATTCAATTCTCTGTCGATGAAAAGTTTGAGACGACGAAGGAATTTAAGGTCTCGTGCATCTTTAGATGAGAGATCCATCAGCTTCTTCAACGCATTCTAAGTTGGTAATCTCAGCGGCAATAAAATCAATCATTCGATCCATGGTGGAGCGGATGGCAGAGAATATAGCAACGGGGAAAGCAATCAGAGTCTATTGCAATGCCGGCCTACTGTTACAGCGGCATGCACTCTGATCAGGTATAATAAAAGAAGAGTTCTAATATCACAAAATCAGGAGCGAGCAGATGCACGTCTTACATGTACGATAGTCAAAACTCGAAATCTCTGGGCACGTGGCCACGCAAGCGCGGCGATTAGGCCTAGGACAGGGTGATGAAATCGAAGAACCGGATCTGGTGGAACGAGCACTCGCAAGCGACGTGCTACTCTCACGAGGGATACGACGACAATCTCCCTAATCATGCCATCAGAGGTTATTAGTTATATCGAGAAGAGAAAAAATTGAAAAAGCCCTGGACTGGATAAAATTAGTAATAAAATGCTTAAAGAGATGGGAGTGAAAATAATATGTAATGCCAATGCCAATGATTTAAAAATTTCGGAGTTCCTATGGTTCAAAATCATCTACCTCCACATCAGAATTAATAAAAGCGAGCAGAAATAGGAAAAATTTGGCATAAGTGATTTACTTGATGCACACTAGAGGGAGCCACAGGCTCAAGAAAGTTTAGGGATAGAGATGAGAAAATAAAAACTTAAGTATCATAGTCTTTTTATAAGTTTTTAGGTTTTTAAAATTTTTTTTTATATTTTATACTTTTTTTGGTTTTTTATAATTTTTTTATACACAGTACAAACACTAAAGCAAAAAGTGGATAGGAAAGATTTTACAATTAATAGGCTCATTGGCATGTGGCTTGTGTTGGAGAGTGCAAATAATTATTGAGATCGCGATGAAAATATTCTTAGGCAGATTTGAAATCTGTGGGAGATGTGATTCTTAAGTAAACAGATTGATAACTTTGCTTGAAGATCTTGATGGTAGTAGCAGAGGATGAAATAAGCAATTATATGGCAGCTCGCTGAAGAGACGTCCTTCCTTCATGGCGCGGGGGCTGGAACTGAAGTTGAGAGGGCGTGTCTTGCCCTTTTGGATGGCGGATAGATGCCAAACTCTCGGCCAATCACGGCTCTCGGTCTCTTCTGTGAGCTGCGAATAGCAGGATCGTATGCTGGAATCTGCTGAAGTGCTCGGTTATCAATCTGTTCAATTTTAAGGAATAAATTTTGACTAAGCTTTTTAATATGGTAATCTACAGGTTTAATATTTAGGTCCGAATGAATCACATCTGTACGGACGTACCAGGCTGCATTCAGGGCCATACGTAAGGTTTTACTTTGAAAAGATTGAAGTTTTTTCACATGAGTTTTTGCAGCAGTACCCCAGATTGTACATGCAGATTGTCATGAGCGCTCCGACGGAGATAGGCTCTACTGCCGAGGCTACTATACGGATGGATGTTAGCGTCCCGCCTGAGACACCTGCCGCCACTGAGAGTTGTGTTGGACTTCCCCAGCAACCCCAATCGGATATTAACGACAACCTGGAATATTATACGGAAAAGCTCATGGATTTAGAAAAGGAAATTGATGCTGTGAAGACCGCTATTAAAGCATGCCAACGGCTACGCGCGGTTTCTGACCCGGATACCACTACGGATATCATGATGAAGAATTTACGCATACTCCAGGCCCAAGCTGCAGAAATAAGAGGTAAGTGCAATTTATCTTGCTCTTCAGGCATTATTCCCCCTGTTACTTCTAGCATGAAAAGAAAAAATGAGGAAATTAAAGCTAAGAGGAAAATTAGTCATGGCAATTTGATTATAGATAATGATGGATTTAAGTTACCTGTAAAAACTGCTAAGCAACAAAAATTAGATAAAGTTCCATTAAATTTAGAAACTGTTAATCGTTATTCTGTATTAAATGAAAATTCTAGTAATGATGAAAAAGTAAATGCTAGTAATAACCCAGACGGACAGGCCGTGCAGCAGCAGCCGACCATCAGCCAATCACAGGCTATTCCCCCCATAATGGTTAATCCCGGAAAACTGACGCACGAAGTTTTTCTCAAGGAATTAGCTCTGCAAACTGAAGCGAAATTTTTGGGAAAAGTCAATGGTGAACTTTTGAAAGTCCTACCACGCACTGCAGATGACCACAGAATCCTGACGTCTCTATTCTTGGAAAAAAAAAAGTAGAGCACTACGTCATTAACGCAAATTACGCCCGTCCAATCAAAGTGGTTCTCAGAGGACTGTCTATAACCACAAAACCGGAGGATATAGCCACTGCCTTATCGGAAAAGGGATTCGGAATCAGTAAAGTCACGCAACTTACAAGACGAAGAACCAAAGCTCCCATGCCTTTATTCCTTGTACAAATTATCAGGAACGAAAAAGCGGACGAGATTTATCAAATCACCGACCTCCTTCTCTTTGCTGTCTCAGTAGAAAAATATATTTCGAAGAATCAGGTGCCACAGTGCTATAACTGCCAAAAGTGGCACCACTCCTCCGAAAATTGTCACTTTGCTCCTCGATGCGTTAAGTGCTCGCTAGAACACAAAACCATGGACTGCCCCACCAAAGGAAGGATGGAAGAGCCCAAGTGCGCCAATTGCCTCAAAAACCATGTAGCTTCATACCGTGGGTGTGAGAAATTCCCACGAAACAGACCTGCCCAGCAAAAACAGGACAACGCTCTAAGAAAAGGCATCTCCTATGCAGATATGGCAAAACGACATAACAATATGCTTAATGGCAATACTAAATTTTATCCCTCAGAATCGGCTTCTGCTGCACAAAATTTGCACTCAATGAAAAATGATAATATTAAGCTCAGTGATTTAAGCAATGCTTTGAAAAATCTAAATATGACCAATAGTGATAACTCTAATAGTAAAAGAAATGAAAATGTTATGGATAGCCAGGAGAAGCCACAAGGCTCTGAATTCCTTAATTTTATGAAAAATATCGCCGAATTTAACAACATTTTAGGTATCAATAATATTAGATTGATGAATAACGTATTTAAAAATTATTTACCTAAATTGAAAACCTTGTCTGACCCTATAGATAAGCTATTTATGTTCTACGAAATTGTTAGTGAAATCAATAATCATGTATCAGAACAACCCTAATATGCCTCTCACTCTTGTCACGTGGAACGCAAATGGATTGCTCCAAAAAGCCTATGAGCTTAAGGAGTTTCTACATGAAGTTTCCCCCGATATTTTACTCCTACAAGAACACATGCTTGGTACCCAAAATTATTTCAGAGCTTCCAATTATATAACGCATCGATGGAACAGGCCTACCGAAGGTAGATTTGCACCTAGAGGAAATGCACGAGGAGGTCTGCTAATTTTAGTTAAGCGCTCCATCCCTCATCATGTCACTCCACTTCCACAGCTTTTAGCGGTTGAAGCCCTAGCTATTACACTCACGCCAAACACATCACGACCACTCACTATTATCTCCACCTATTTTCCTATACACTCACCTACAAATTCTGTTCGGACAGATTTGCAAACACTTTTAAATACTAACAATCGAGTCATCATAGGTGGAGATTTCAACGCACACCACCGCGAGTGGAACTGCTGGGATATCAATCAACACGGACGAGTCATACACGACATTGCCCTAGCGGCCAATATTCACCTAGCAGTACCAGATAAACCAACACACTGTGGGATAGGTAGACCATCAATTATGGATTTTTTTATATTAAAAAACATCAACCCCCCGAGTTATGTCGAAAGTCTGACAGAATTGTCTTCTGACCATAATCCGGTGATGATGGAAATATCTACCGACTCCTACAGTACACCACACAAAAGAGCCCTTTTTACAAACTGGGCAGGTTATGCCAAAGCTCTAAACAACACTCAGTACCCTACCACCACGATACATTCCAGGGATGCGTTAGACGCTTATACTGAAGAATTCACTGATGAGCTTCAAGATGCCTTACTCAAAAACAGCAAAGCAATGAGAGCTGACAGAAGATACAAGAACAGTGCAATCCGGGAGCTGATCCGGAACAGAAACCGCACACGGAAGCAATGGCAGCGTTTCAGATGTCCTACGGATAAAATTCTACTTAATCAACTAAACCAACAAGTCAGGACTCTACTAAAAAAACATGCACAACTTGACTGGGCCAGACACTTAGAAGCATTATCCACAGATGATAACTCACTGTGGAGTGCTGTTGCTAAATTTAAGAGACGCAACACTAATATTCCGCCCATTAATGGCCCCCACGGGATCGCATACACCGATTTTGAGAAAGCTGAGTCCATTGCAGATCACTATGCATCTCAATTTCGCACTCACAACATTTCTAACCCTCAAACAGAACACTTGGTTTCGACACTCATCACACAATTCCAAACAAAAACACACACAAACAACACACCCTTAGTCATGCCTTCAGAGGTTATTAGATATATCGAGAAGAGAAAGAATCGAAAAAGCCCTGGTATAAACAAAATCAGTAACAAGATGATCAAGGAAATGGGAGCAAAAATGTTATGTAAATTCTCCAAATTATTGAACGCTATGCTCCGCCTACATCACTTTCCAACCAATTGGAAAACTGCAATCATAGCACCGATTCTGAAACCCGGAAAAGACCCAACGCTGGCTTCATCCTACAGGCCGATCAGTTTACTGTCGACCTTAAGCAAAGTCGCTGAAGCGGTCATCTTAAATAGAATCCAAGAATTCCTTGAAGAAAACCAAATCCTCATCCCACAGCAGTACGGATTCCGGAGCAAACACTCTACAACTCATCAATTGTACAGAGTCACAGAAATGATTGCTGAAGGATTCCAAAAAAGACACATCACTGGAGCACTCTTTCTCGATATCTCGAAAGCCTTTGATTGTGTATGGTTACAGGGCCTCACATACAAACTAATCACTCTGGGTTTCCCAGATTACATCATAAACATCATTAATTCCTATCTATATGATAGATACTTTGTCGTTCGTTATAACAACACTCACTCTACACGGAAAGTAACCCTTGCGGGCTTACCGCAAGGAAGTTTGCTTTCGCCCACACTATTTTCTATTTATACGAACGACATCCCTCACAACCCTCTCACAACACTAGCACTCTATGCAGACGACACCGCGATCCTATATCAAGCTGCGTCTATGGCCGCAGTCGTACAGGCACTACAAGAACACATCCATGCACTAGAGTCCTGGATGATTAAGTGGAAAATCAAGATCAATGTTGAAAAGTCGGAAGCTGTCTATTTCACGAAGAAAAGGATCTTCGACTTAAGTATCACCCTCAAAATGTATGATATCAGTATTCCCTGGGCCAAGCAAGCCAAATATCTCGGAGTCATTTTAGACCAAAAACTCACTTGGGCCCCACACATAACATTTGTTTTGAACAAGTTTCGGGGTACTAAAGCCTTACTCAACCCCCTAATTGCCCGAAACTCCGTTTTATCTATACAAAATAAACTTCATGTATATAGATCCATGTTGCGACCCATTATCACCTATGCCTGCCCAGTCTGGGGTTATGTGTGCAAAACCCACATGCTTAAAATTCAGCAAAGTCAAAATGTCGTGCTGAGGATTATATCCAACAGTCCCTGGTTCTTCAGAAACGAGGCTATCCAGAATGAATTAAATATTGAAAGTATTAGCATACACATAGCAAAAATAGCACGGAAATTCTTCAACAACATAGAAAAGATTAACAACAGTTCCATCCCAAGACTAAATTATGATTACAATAGCGAAGCTAATAAAAAAAGACCCGGAGCAGTTCTCCGGCACTTAATTTAATCTATCTACTGCTTTAATTACTAAATTTTGTATTTCAATAGCTATGTTATGTTTGCATTCCCTCACCATACATGCAATTCTCAAAAGCACACGGGCATGTGTCGCCATCTGTCATACAGAATAGGAACCAATAATGCATCACACCATCACTTGATATGTCCAATTTATCCTATTTTTATACTTAGTTCAGAACTCATTAAAATTAGGCCAACTTATTTCAGTCCAGAATCCCGTTACTTAATGTTATTGTATAGTATCTAGACAACTCTCTTTTTTATTTCATCATATTAACGTACCCAGGATTTAAACGAAGTTTTTAACTTTAAACATTTTCCCCACCAATGCCTGTCGAGCAAGGAAATGCACTCTCTTTCCAGGACTCCCATTGGATCGCATGACAAGTAGCTCCTCCCACTCTACCATGGACCTGCCCTGCTACCCGTTTCTCACTCATTTGAGCGCCGGACGTCGAAGCTGTGACTGCTATGCCTATCTCTCCTGACGGACGTTCTGACCCTACGAGTTGTGAATACGCAAGGCTCAAAATTTAATACCGTCAATTGCTTATCACTTACTTATGCCATGACTCAACAATCACTGAACTCTCTTGAGGAATATTCTTCCTCTATTATCCTCTCCAACATGTTATGCCAGGAAAGCCATGCTTATCCAAAATGAATTATGCACAGGATATGGCTGTCCCAGCCTAGGAGCCTGATGAAGTGCCCAGCACCTGAGCCTTCGAGCTAAAAATGGGTAAAGTTGGGCTTTGGCACCTTTCGCTTTGTTGAGAACATTTTCAATGTGAAGGCGCCAGGTTAATTTTGAATCAAGTACAACTCCTAGGTACTTGTAAGAATTTGACCAGGGAACATAGTCATCAAAGAATTTAATATTAATGGAAGGGTACGGGAGGGGGCTACGTTTGAATATCATAGCAGCACATTTAGCAACATTGATTTTTATTTTCCAAGTGATGAGCCAGTGCTCAAGGCTGGAGAGATATCTCTGAGTGATTTGGACCAAGTTTTCAAGGCGTTTGTGTTGGGCTAGGATGGCCGTATCATCTGCATAAAGTGCAAGAGCGATACTAGGTGATTTTGGTATGTCATTTATGAAAATGTTGAATAAAATTGGGCCTAAAAGTGACCCTTGGGGGACGCCGCTTAGTATAGGACGGGGTGGCGAAATGAAAGAATTAACTCGTACAGAAAAAGATCTATTAGTGAGGTACGAGTTAATAATATGAATTAAATGGGCCGAAACGTCAAGTCGTATGAGCTTGATAATAATTCCTATATGCCAAGTCCTATCAAATGCTTTGGCTATGTCAAGAAATAAAGCGCCAGTAAGCATTTTGTTACGAAACCCTTCGTGAATGAACTCCACTGTCCTCAGCAGCTGGTGCGTGGTGCAGTGTTTTGCTCGAAATCCAAATTGTTCATCAATCAGAACGTTGTGATTTCGGAGAAAATCATTCAGGCGTTTAAGTAACACAAACTCGTATATCTTAGATAACGAGGATAGGAGGCTGATAGGTCTATAATTTTGAGGATTTGAAAGGCTTTGGCCTGGTTTTGGAATAGGCACAATAAGTGCTTGTTTCCAGCTTTGAGGAAAATAGCAATGCTGTATCATA
The DNA here is from genome assembly GCF_044657685.1 of Stegodyphus dumicola. Taxonomy (NCBI): domain Eukaryota; kingdom Metazoa; phylum Arthropoda; class Arachnida; order Araneae; family Eresidae; genus Stegodyphus; species Stegodyphus dumicola. Next base: position 154,073,886 of record NC_140769.1, on the reverse strand, counting down.
AAATTTATAAGCATTACTAAGAAAAATAGATAATTGGTGGGTAAATTTTTAATCATACGATTAGAAATAGAGTCCATACCAGGGCCTTTTTTGGGTTTGAGCTTGGTAATGTATTCACTTACCTCGCTCATGGATGTATAGTGTATATCTCTCGCGAAAGGCGAGGAGAGGAAACGTTCAACATCTTGTGGGAAAGAACTTGCGGTGTTCGCAAAAATTCCTTCATTATGTGGTGTGAATTGAGTTTGAAGAGAATCCGCAATTAATTCGGATTTCTCGGCGTCTGTGTGAGCCACCACTGCGTCCGTAGCTAAGGACGGAATGTGAGATTTGTGTTTGCGTAGGCGGGCTGATGCGCGCCAAAGACTGTTATCATTGGTCGTTAGGGACTGAATGTAATTCGTGTATTGTGATTGGAAGAACTGGTCACATGATGCCTTGATCTCATTTTGGAGAGCACGGAGTTGAATTTTTAAACCTGGATTTCTATTTCTTTGCCAAAGTCTCCGTACTTTATTCTTTTCTTTAATTTTGAGTTTAATTTCTTGAGGTAATTTACGAAAATTGGGTCTAAGGGTGGGTTTTGATACTTCCGTATAAGTATCTGTTAAAATGGTCGTTAAGTGATCAACTGCCGAGTCTATATCATGGCTGGATTTAATTTCAAGGGAGGGCAAATTTTTACTTTTAAGTTTGAAACCAAAATTGTCCCAGTTTGTAGAGACGAGTGCCGGAGAATTTTGATTAAAAGTAGTACAGTTAAGGTCGATGATCACGGGGTTGTGATCTGATGATAAACAGTTTTCAACAGTCACGTGATATCCAAACGGGATGTTTCGAAAGAGTGCCAAATCTATGAATGAAGGGGCACCACGTGAACCATATCTAGTAGGGGAATCCGGCGCAATAATTTTAATTTGGGCGCACTGAGCCCATTTTAGGAGGCCACGACCAGCTGGGTTTGATCTATGACAACGACAATGCTGATGGTGACAATTTAAATCACCAGCTATGATAAGATTATTTGAAAAATTGAGCAGTTTGTTGAAATCTACCACAGGAAAATTTCCACCTGGTGGGAGATAGGCAGAGATCATAACTAGGGAAGGCGAATTTTGAATAAAAATTTCGATAATTGTTGCTTCAAGTTTGCTCATATTCGGTGTGTCAATTCTTCGATGGGGTATTGAATTTTTTATGTAGACACAAGTGCCACCATGATAAACATCACGTGAATCTGAAGCTTGTCTGTCATTTTTATATAATGCATAGTTTACAAGCTTGGGAGCTCTCCCTGGCTGGAGTTTGGTCTCTTGGACAAAAATGATATCAAAATCCTTCTCTTCTACATAGTCTCTAAACTCATGGAATTTGGAAAGAATGCCATTAGCATTCCAGGTGCATAGTTTGAGATTTTTCAACCGTTTCAAAGTATTGAATTTTAATGAATGTGGGAATCAGAGAATTGGAGAGTAATATAACTCTCAAAGATGTAGTAGGCCGCGTCAGCACCAGATGGAGCCACTCTGAGCTGCGGTAAGGCGTTTTTGAATGCCAGAAGTAATTTGCTCTGGTCAATGCCAGGCTGATTTGAAATTTGGATTATAGCCAAAAGGATCTCGGTACAATTTAGAGTCGAGTTTGCTCCTAAGGGGACCGATAAATTTGGAAGAATTTGGGGTGCAGTCTGTTGCATACCCGTAAGGGCAGCAGAGTATGATACTCCAGGGCGAGTATTATTTGCACTGGGAGTGTGTGCAGCCGGCAGAACTGGAAATGTATTATGTTGTAAGTTAAATTTGTTTGTGTTGTCAACGGTCTGACTGGGTTTGGTACTTGGCTTTGGAGGTTGTCTGTTTTTGGAGCCTGGGAACTTCGGGCAAGAACGCCAGTTAGCAGCATGGTTTCCCGAACAATTTGCACATTTGTTCGGCTCTTCAAAGGGTTTAGTGCATTCCTTGGCTTGATGCGGCCCAGCGCATCTGACGCATCGTCTTGGTAGGGTGCAAACTTCAGATGAATGAAAAAATCCCTGACAACGCCAGCATTGGGAGGGACCCTTCTGTCCTTTGAAGTGCTCCATGGATACTTCAGTTCCAAGGAGTTCAGTTATTGAATAGATTTCTTCGGCTTTGAGGCTATTGAAGATTTGTAAATAAAAGAGAGGCATTGGCATTTTGGTCTTCCATTTCTTTAGTTGAGAGATTTTGTGAATTTTGAAGCCAAGCACTTCAACCGCAGTCTGCACAACGTTGAGCGGTGTATTTGAGGGTAATCCCCTAATGACAACTTTAAGTGGTCTATCTGATTTGAGTGTGTGGGACTTGAATTCAATGTTATTGTCTGTGAGGAATCTAACAACTGTTCTATAGTCTGTTTCATTAGTGGTGGTGAGTTTAAGAAAATCTATGTTTTGTTTGGAAAGAACAGTTGGTGCATGTCGGCATAACTGATTGAGGAGAAAGAACCAATCAGCTCGCGGTTTTATGAAAATTGGAGGTGGTGCTTGAATTTTTGGTGTTTGAGTGACAGCCGGCTGCTGCGTCGAGTGTTCAGTGTTATCAGAGTTTTGTATGTTTGTGAAAGAATTGGATGTTGTAATGTTTTCATTATTATTAGTGTTGGGAAGTGGTTTTTTGGCAATTAAATGTTTAGGAGGAACTGCAAATCCTTCATTATCAGTTGGTCTGGTTCGTTTTTTTGAATCATTTTTGGGATTTTCTTTTGGAGGATTTTGATTGGCTGAGGATGAGGGTGGATTTGAATTTTGAGTTTTGGGATCCGAATCAGGGGTTTTAGAAGTCTTTTTGCATTCTTTGAAGAATTCCTCTTCGGTGGCCGGGAGGGTGAATAAATTTATGCCGAGTTTAGAGCAGAGGGTATGTAAGGAAAATAAAACTTTCTCACCCTCATCCTGTAACTGTTTGATCATCAGTTCCTTATTCGGTGTCTCTGTTCGTTGAAGACGCTGGATATCGAAAAGGAGGTCTGTGTGCCGATTCTTGAGTGAGTATATCTGGATTGCGCTCTTGGATAACTCTAGTGCTGAAGGAGAGGCAGGTGGAGTATTTGCTGTTACTTCCATTTCGGTTTGTATCAGTAAAGGTGGAGGAGAAGAAGGTTGATTGCCCGCTGGCGGCGCCGTATTCAGGATACCATTTGCATTGACATTACGGAGCTCAGAGCTCGTACGTCCGTCACTGTTAGAAGCCATCGCTGTCAATCATATACTCAGCCCGCCAATTTTAGACCTGGCCGCCTTTGATACTTTGATACTTTGATACAGAAGTATTTATACAGGGGGTCTACCGCATTTGCAGTACTTCCCTGTAAACCTGATGTAAATCCACGATGGGCATGGTGATGAGAAACCTAAATAAATCCCATGGAGGGAGCTGTGAGTGAGAGGAAAATAAAAAGTAATATCAGTCAAGTGTGTCGCCCTCTGGCGGCGGTGATGGTGGTTAAAAGAAATTCGCAGTCTGTGGGCGGAGAGCCGGGATCATGGGCTGGCGAATCAGAAGATCAAGGATCAAGGAAGTGCAATTTACGGAGTTCATAGGCAATTACGCCTTTACCTCCACATCTTCAAAGGAAATTTAATCATCCGAAAGAGGGTATTGTCAAATAGGGTAAAAATTTTGATAAGCCGAATGACTTGGAGTAAGTGCCTTCACACTGAGTCAAAAAAAGGCAAAAAACTCAGAAGGTCTTAATTTTGCGCCGAAAAAGGGCCAGAATAATTTAGATAGGGGCAGCCATAAAAATTTTGACTAGAAATATAAAAGGTGAAGTTTCCTTGAACCTTGATAATCATTTTCTTGGCATACGTCAGATGAAGGGCACGCAGGGGAATTCCGATGCGCGCTCTTCGAGGTGGGGGGGAGGGGGGAACCTGTTTACAGGTCGAAAAAGTGGTTCTGTCAGTGATCAGCTGGGAGGGAGAAGTTTCATTTTATTTTTGACCGCTAGTCATTGCGGTTTTTAAAAGCCAAAAAGGACGCTGTTAAGCGCCTAAGAAAGTTCCTTCTTAAAAGAAGAGAGAAGTTAAAATTTAAAGAATATTTTTCAGTTTTAGAGGGAACTTTTTCAGTTTTATTTTAGTTGAAAGATGATAGTAAGTTAAAGCAGTCCTATTTGACTGTGATGTTTCTTGTTAAAGAAACGTTAAAGAGGTTCCTCGAGTTAATGCCGTGTGCATTAAAGAACTTTAGAGGCGGGGGGGGGTTAAGGAACGAGAGGTAATTATTCACGTGGTTATCGGTGTGCTCATATCTAGCCCGTTTAAAAGGCAGAGCCGAATATTCCCTATTGAGTACCGCTCTGGGTCTCTTTCGGGAAGAAGCAACTGCAGGATCGTATACGGGTAGCATATGAAGCACATGATTAGCGACACGTTGAATATTTTTGAAAAATTTTTCCGAAAGTCGCTGTATATAGCGATTAATGGGCAGAATTTTGAGGTCGTTATGAATCTCTTCGTTCCGTACATACCACGGAGCTTTTAGAATTTGCCGAAGCATTTTAGATTGAAAAATTTGGACATGTTTTCTGTTAGTCAGTGCGCATGGGCTCCATACGGGACACGCATACGTAAGAACCGGCCTAATCATTGATTTGTAGAGCAAGATTTTGTTATCAGTTGACAGGTCGCTATGACTAGCTAAGAGGGGGCGTAGGGCGGTCTTGACAGCTGTCGCACCCGCTATGATTTTGCGGATGTGAGGCTGCCAAGTTAATTTTGAGTCTAGTAAAACACCTAGATATTTGTAAGAAGAGACCCAGGGAATAGGTTCACCGAAGAGCATTAAATTGGGTAAATTTGGGATATTTCTTCGGATGAACATGGTGGCAGCACATTTTGCGACATTAATTTTGATTTTATACAGACCGAGCCAGAGTTCTAAGGTCGAAAGGTAACTCTGCAATTGTGAGATTACCTGGAGGGTGTTGGAGTGTTGAGAAATGATGGCTGTATCGTCTGCGTATAATGCAAGATCGATATTTGGGGCCTTAGGAATATCATTTACATAAAGGTTAAAGATTGCGGGGGCGAGGAGACTTCCTTGAGCCACCCCAGCATAGATTGGGCGGGGAGAGGAGAATTCGTGGTTAACTCGCACGCGGAAACTGCGTCCGGTCAAGTACGAGTTAATAATTTTAATGAGATGAGCCGAAAAACCAAGCCGCATGAGCTTGTAAATAATCCCGTCATGCCAAGTCCTGTCAAAGGCTTTGGCAACGTCTAGATAGACAATTCCAGTTCTCTCTCGCTTACGAAAGCCTTCATGAATGAATTCCACTACACGGAGTAACTGGTGTACCGTGGAGTGTTTAGGTCGGAAGCCGAATTGTTCCGGGATTAGTAAATTTTGATCCCGACAGAATTCATTCAGGCGATTAAGTAAGACAAATTCATAGATCTTAGAGAGAGAAGATAACAGACTGATGGGTCTGTAATTGACGGGCAGGTTTAAATTTTGTCCCGGTTTTGGAATGGGAACGACTGCTGCAATTTTCCAACAGTCGGGGAAATAGCTTCTCCTGAGCATTAAATTTAAGAGGACCGTGATCCATACGATAAACATAGGGGGGAAGTTTTTGATCATGCGATTCGAAATAGAATCTATGCCAGGTGCCTTGTCAGGTTTCAGTTTGTCAATGAAAACCATGACTTCAGAAGGGTCCGTCGGCCTGAGTTCTGGTGTGGTAGGTTGTGATAGAAAATCTTTAACCCGTGCTTGTATGCGCCCCTGTGTAACCGGACGGTTACAGTAGGAGTCGTGGTTTGTTGTGAATTGAGTTGCAAGGCTGTCAGCTATGACATTTGCCTTTTCTGAGTCAGTGTAGGCCATCTGCGCGCCATCGGCCGTTTGAAGGGGCGGAATGTGTGTTTTATGTTTGCGTAATCGGGCGGCTGCGCGCCAAATCGATTTGTCTTCAGTCGTTAGGGACTCAATGAATGTTTTCCACTCCGCTTGTTTTAATAAGCGGGTTTCGGTCCTTATCTCGTTCTGTATCTTGCGAAATTGGGCACGGATATTGGGATCTCGTGACCTTTGCCAAATTCTTCGCAAGTAATTTCGCTGCTTAATTTTGAATTTAGTCTCAGGTGGGAGCCTAGCACCTGGATGTTTACGTGGCTTTGAAGCCGCAGCTCTCGCTTCTTTCAGTAAAGACTCCAAACTTTTGATATGCCTGTCAAAGTCCGAATTGCTGGAAATTTTGATGGGAGGGAGTGAAGTTTTTTCCAAAATAAATCTAAAGTCGTCCCAATTTGTTGAGACTTGCTCCTCTAATTTTGAGTATCGATTTTGAATATCTAGGGATATCAAAACGGGGTAGTGATCAGAGTCCAATTCCTGAATCACTTTTGTCTCATGCCGAAAGAATATGTTATAAAAGGCAGCCAGATCAAGAACTGCAGGGGACCCTCTATGAGGGTAAAAGGTCGGGAGGGTAGGAGCAATGATCTGTACATGGTTACTCTGGCACCATGAATTTAGACTAATACCATACCTGTTCCTGTTAGAACAAAACCATGCGGTATGGCGTGAATTTAGATCACCAGCAATTATTAGGTGATTTGAAATATTCAAAATTTTATCAAAATCACTGACAGGAAAAGCTGGCCTTCCACGTGCTGTAGACAGTGGAGGTAAATAAGCTGAGACTATTGTCAGCGGGGAGGAATTTTGAAGGAAAATTTTGATGATAGTCGCTTCCAAAAAATTTAAATCAGGGGTCGGTATCATGTGGTGCTTTAACGAACGCTTCACATAGATACAAGTGCCGCCACAGGGATTTCTGCCCTGTGACACCCTGTCAGTACAATAAATGTCATAATTCCCAATTTTGGGAGTATTCCCTGGGGTAAGGTGAGTCTCTTGGACTAAAAACACGTCAATATCGTGCTCTACTACAAAATCACGAACTTCGTGAATTTTTGAAGTTAAACCATTGGCGTTCCATGTGCAAATGGTCAGTTCTCTGATGGTGTTTGAACTGTTATTTATACAATTGAATTTTATGCCGTTGTTAAAGGTTCATCACTGAAAAAACAGAAGACATGGGTCTAAAAAAGCCTAATTAGGTTGAAAGCTCAACATAGCTTTCATAAATATAAAATGCCCTCATTAAAGCATCTGCATGCCTGAGTTTAGGCATTGCTTTTTTGAAGGCAAGGAGCAGAATATGCTTATCTACCGCTGGGTCGCGGGAGATTTCAATTAAGCATTTTAGTGTAGATGAGAAGACGTCGTCTGAATCATTGCTACACTCTGCTGTGGCTGACACTGCTGGGGCTGCAGGGGCTTCTGCAACCGGCAGTCTTGGATTCGTGGATTTGAATCCGTGGTCGGTGGTGTTCTTCACCATCTGTGCATAAGATGGTGAACTGACGTTGCTTGGGGGAGCAGGCATGGGACGTATTGTCTCAGCAGTTGCTGGGGGCTTAGAAGAACCCTGAGGGGGGGCTGTTTGAGCAGCTGCCCTAGTCCTAGGCGCGGAATTTTTACCGCGAGCCCGTTTGTTGCCTGGGTATCGGGGACAAGATTTGTATGAAGCTGGATGATCTCCACCGCAGTTGCAGCAAGTGGCTGGTACATCTAATCCTTTGGTACACTCATGTGCCCAATGGGGTCCAGAGCATCTGACACAACGGATTGGAAGAGTGCAGAGTTCCGAAGAATGGAAAAAGCCTTGGCACCGAAAGCATTGAGTACGGCCCTTGCGGCCGCGGTAACGCTCAATGCTGATCTCTGTGCCCCACATGTCAGTGACGGCAAACAGATGATCGAGGAAGGGGTGTGGGATAACTTGTAAATAAACAAGTGGCATTGGGTGTCTGGAGCCAGGCTGAGTAAGCCGAACGATGCGATGCACTTTAAATCCCATCGCCTCAACTTCCTCTTTGATATCCCCGATTTCAGTTTCAACAGGAAGGCCTCTGATAACAATTTTGACTGGCCGGTCCTGCTTTAAGTCGAAAGTTTTGAACTGGATGCCGGCTTGCTTCATCCAGCGGGTAACCTCCCTGAACTCCAGCTCTGTCTGAACAAAAATTTTGAGATAAGGTCCAGTCAGTATGCTCCGTAAGTTTGGGGCAATTTCTCTCATGAAAGACACTTGCGTCTTCCAGTTTTTGCTGCTTTTGAGATGTATTGCCGGAATCTCAGACTGCGGTGGGGGGGGGAACGTTCCGTGCCTGCTCGGAATTTACTCCCTCACTTTTACTTGCAGTAACAATTTCTGCTTCATTAGAAGGCTCATTGATTAAAGAATTTTTGATTTTCTCGTACTTGTTAGTACTCCTCTCCTTTTTAGGAGTAGCATTTTTTTCAGCGGCTGTCAATTTAGAATTTGGAATAGAGCTATTTTTATCTTTAGCGTTTAAAGCCAAATCATCTATTGTAAGATCCACAATAGGCGCCTTCCCTTGCTTTCGAGCCGCGGGGGTGATAAACCCGTCTGAGTCTATTGTCTGCGTCTTTCGCTTCCGCGATGACGTAGACTGGACTGGTTTCCCCCGCACCTCGTGCGTGGGATTAGATGCCTCGTGCTTGCAAGGATCTTCTGCGGATTGAGCGACGGCCATCTTGGCTAAGCGCTCGCTCTCCAAAATATTTAAGAATTCCTCTCTAGTTGAGGGAAGATGAAAAATTGGAACATCTAGAGCATTAGCAATGTCATTAATCTTGTGAAAAAGTGACTTACCCGCCCGGTCGAGTTGATCGTATCCATTAGTGTCCAGCGGAGAAGGAGTTCGCTTCATGAAGCTCTTCTGCCTCTGGATAGCTTCAAACTGTTGCTTTAGATCGTAGAACTGGATGACAAGATTCATGCGTTCATCATCTGGCGACGCCGATTGCACAGGGGGAGCCTGATCCCTTACTTCGTTCATATCTTCATCAATAACCACATTATTTTCACACAAATTCAGAGAATTACCCTGCGTTGGCGGGAGCTCGTTACACGAGCGACCGTCACCCTCGCTGTCCATCCTCGGAATCCGAATCAGAAGACAGCTCTGGTTGTTTGAAGCGAGACTCTTTGCAGTGGTCAGGTCGATCACGTGAGGTGGTCACCCTCTCAGAAACTGACCCTAGTGAATGCTGCTTAATTTGTGTGGGAATTTAACATGTTAATAGTATGGGCGGTGAAGGGTCTATTGTAGTAATCGTCCTCTATGATTTCGTAATTTAAAATGTTGGAGAAGTCTGCAGTACTATTATGGTTTGCTTTTTTGTAGAAGTTTTCGTTAAGCTTATTGATGTAGGTTGTCACATATTCAATTTTTAAGTCTCGGTGCAGGTTTTTATTTCTGATGTAATATGGGGCTCCTGTGATGATTCTGAGAAACTTGTTCTGGATAATCTGCAGCTTTTTGAGATCGTTTTGTTTGGCATTTGCCCAGACTGGGGATGCATATGTTATGATGGGTCGTATGATTGCTGTGTATATTCGTCTCTTCCTATTGAGGCTCAGACCTGAAGACTCAGCCAGGAGGTGAAACAGTTTGCACATGATGCCGAAGATTTTCCCCCTGGTGATGTTGATGTGCGTAGACCAGGTGAAAGTTCTATTGAAAGTAATTCCGAGATATTTGGCCCGAGTTACAATCGGGATTGGTGTGCCAAATAGGGTAACTGTAGTGGAAATGTTATCCAGGTGCTTGTAGCGCCGGATAAGCAGAATTTGGGATTTGTCAGCATTAATGTTGACTCTCCACTTCGTGCACCATTCTTCTACCTGGGTCATTTTCTTTTGGAGTTGGACGAGAGCGTTGTTAGGTTTCCTGGATTTTTGTATAAGTGCGGTGTCATCCGCGTAACAGGCAAGTTGAAAGTTGTAGTCTTCTGAGAAGGTAGGAAAGTCGTAGACGTAAATGATATAGATAATGGGTCCTAGGATACTACCCTGGGCGACCCCTCCTAGGATAGGATAAGGATTAGTAAGATGATCACCCTGTCTAACTGAGAAAGTTCGATTTTCGAGGAACGACTTCAGGATGAGGACGAGTTCTCTCGGGATATGCAGTTGTATAAGCTTATAGATGAGGCCTTCATGCCAGACGCGGTCAAAAGCTTTGGCCACGTCTAGCATGAGGAAAGCAATACTTTGTTTATTTCTGAGCGCCGATCCTATGAATTCAGAAATACGAACCAGCTGATGGGTGGTCGAGAGTCCTTTCCTGAATCCATGTTGTTCTTTTGGGATGAAGTCAAGGTGGTTTTGCAGTCTATTGTAAATAATTCGCTCAAAAATCTTCCCCAGTGTAGACAGGAGACTAATAGGTCGGTAGCTGGTAAGTTTGTCAGGTGGCTTCTTGGGTTTTGGAATAAGAAAGATCGAAGCGTGTTTCCATACATTTGGAAAGTAAGAGCTCGTGAGACAGGCGTTGTAGATAGATGTTAGTTTGCAGATGACACCGTGCGGGAGCTGTTTAAGTAGTTTATTTGAGATTTGGTCAGGTCCAGGAGCTTTTCTATTATTTGAGTTTTTGATTATATTTTTCACTTCACTTGGGGTAGTGAGTTTGATCCCAGTTTGTTCACATGGTGCACTGAGCCAGTTTTTGACGTGGTCAGTAATGGCGGCAATGCTTGTTTGGTCTGCAGGGAAATCGTTGGGCGTGAATTGCTGGGTCAGGTGATCGGCAAAAGCTGCAGCTTTTTCTTCATTGGTGTACGCAATGTTAGATTGCGTTCTGATTGGAGGGGTGCTAATTGTAGGGTTTTTCCGTTTACGAATGTACTTCCAGAAGGAACCGTCTTCAAGATTTAAGTTTTCAATTTTTAAATTCCAGGATTCGTTTCGATGCTGCTGGATACTAGATTTAATTTTTCTGGTGAGTCTATTGATAATTGGTTTTAAGGTAGGATCCCAGGTGTGATTGTAGAGTTTACGGGTTCTGTTCCGTTGCTTGATTAATTCTCTGATGTGCATGGGTAGGGCGCCGTAATGAGAGGAATGCCTCTTTTCTGTAGTTGCTAAAGCAAGGAAATCCTGAAGAGAGTTCGTAAAAATTTTTGCAGCTTTCTCGATATAAGTTGTGGTTTTTAGAGGACCCAGGTTTATGGGGGATGTAATTGCAAGGTTGTGAAGTAATTTCCAGTCTACAATTTTCTCTTTCTTTGCATCTTTCGGCTTGTTGTAACCCAGTCTTGCCATTACAGGGACATGATCTGAGGTCAGCTCATGAGTAACTTCCATTGCAAGGGGTATGTTGAAATTAGTGAGGAAAAAATCAAGGATATCAGGTCTTTTGCGTGGAGTGTTTGGGCGGTATGTAGGTTCTTCGGGTGTGTATAGGAAGATGGGATAATTTTCTACGTAGTCTCTGATGGTGTGTCCGTTTGCTTTGCTGTGATTGCAGCCCCAGTCCACATGCTTTGAATTGAAGTCACCTCCAATGATTGTGGGAGCTGAGTCTTGCAGGTAATGATGTAAATCACTCGCAGATATTTTGTTGTCAGGTGGGTTGTAGAGTGCACAAATTTTTGTATGTCCGATTTTGGGTAAAACCACGTTAACACTGACAGTTTCGAATGCTTTTGTATTATCCACAGATAATAAGCCAGAGCAAAGAGTCCTTTTCACGTAGATGGCGACACCTCCGCCACGGTGTCTGATTCTATCGCATCGATAGGTGCTATAATTTGCGATATTGATGTTGTGCTTTGAATTTGCGTGCGTTTCAGTGACCAGGCAGATGTCCACTTCATGCCTAATTAAAAAGTCCTGAAATTCTGGTATTTTTTGAGTAATGTTCTGTGCATTCCACAGAGTAATCGTAATGGGAGCAAAACTTTGATGGGGATTAGTCATGATTTTTCTGAGGAGGCATGACTGAATTTTGCACTGCAGAAGCATTGAGCTGCGTAGTAGTGTCCTTTAAGATAGAGATAGCGGCCGTGAGGGTTGCTATCAATGATTTGGCCTCTTCGAGTTTTGCTGTGAGCTCGGCAATTTCAGGTAGTTTCCTGTTTTGAGGTGGCTGAGCACTATTCATGACAACTCTGTCCGAATACAACATTTTTCCTTGTGAATATTGCCGGGGTTTGGGGAAATAACTACATCCACGAAAGGATGCAGTGTGACTTAAACCACAATTTGCACAGGTGGCTGGTTCATCCGATGGTTTTGTGCACGTTTTAGATTCGTGCCCCTGTCCGCACTTTACACACCGCGGAGAGAGGTGACACTGTGCTTGGGCATGGTGAAAATTTTGGCAGCGGTAGCATTGAGTGGGGCCTCGTCTGCCTCTGTAAGTCTCGACTGAGACACGAAGTCTCATCAAGTATTCAAGTTCATGAATCGTCCTGGCTTTGTCACTTTTAGGCAGGATGACGAGGTAGAGGGGCATCTTTTGGATTTCCATGCCGCGCTTTCTCGTAAGCTGAACCACTTTATTGATTGTGAACCCTAGGTTCACAAGGGCTTCTCCGACATCTGTTGGAGGAGTATATGAGGGAATGCTACGGATAACTACCTTTAGCATTTTTTCGTCCGGCAGCATATGCGTGTAGTATTTGATTTCGTTTTTATCCAGTAAGGCAGTGATTTGCCTATGCATATCGCTACTGAATACTTTGATTTCGAAATCATAGTCGCTTTTCATTTTCGCTTTAAAGTCCAATTTTTCCTTTTCAAGGAGATCATTTAGCTTTTTCCAGGTGATGTTTGTGTCCTGGACCATAATCGGAGGAATTTTTGTATTTCTCCTGGGGTACTGGAAACCTTCCGTGTCTGCAGAACCACTTAGCACTTCTTCCCGTGTTTCCTCATTGGTCGGAAGTAAGCTATTGGTTGGAGTAGCAGTTTCATTGGCTGGTGCCTGGGGGTTTGGTGTGCGGATGGTTTCCTGCGGTTTAGGCGTTCCAGAGATGGGTTCCTGCGATTTGGGTGATTTCATGGCTCCGATGGAAAGAACCTTAGAAGCACTTTTTGGTAATTTTGGTGCTTTAGGTTTTGCCTTGCTACTTTTCTTCTTACCCTGCTTAGCAGAGATGTCAGTTGTCATGGGGCAGTGGGGATCTTCCACATCATCCTCTAATGCGGAGAATTTGTTGTGATGCAGATTTTCCGTAGCTTCCAGGTTTTCATTAATGGGACTGCGTGGTCTCTTAGATCTTGTTTGGATGAAATCCGTGGAATCCATTGCCTCAGTTTTTGAAGCTTCCTCCGTAAGTGGAGGAAAATCCTTTGGGTTTAGAGTGGACGCCTCCGTGGAGATGAAATTCATCATCTTTTTTAGGATGCGGTAAGCAAATTCATCAGCAGGGGTGAGAGTCTCGTTACTTTTAACGAGATCAGACAATCTTCCGTACTCAGAGACCAGTTGTTGAATGAAGGTAGCCATCTTACAATCAGGTATCACAGAGATGTTAATCCAAGAAAAATAAATGCGCAAAATTAAAACAGTGAAAGCTCAGACGGCCTACTTAAATTGCGTCTGAAAATAATTGTGCTTTTTGTATCCCACACAAGGCCGTTTTACAGTTCTCAGAACACGAGTTTCAACGAGAATCTAACCTTTTCAGAGCGAGATACAAGTAAAGCTAAAATAGCAGGTAGATCAGCAGGGCTACGAGCCGGAACTCGAGGTGAAATCCACTAGAGATGAGGAGCAGCGAAATGTCCGACCTTCCTCGGCCCAAGGCCCAAGGCGATATTTTCCGGAGTACCTTTGCAACTTAATGCAATTACCTCCACAACTTCGTTAAGAAAACTGAAGTAATTAAGAAAAGGCACTGGCTAAAGGGTAACGAAGGAAACCATTAAGGGTTTACGGGGAACGAAGTGAATTAGGAGTCCACACTAAGGACGAAAAAGTTCTTTCTGCTTTCAACCTGTTTTACCAGATTGAAAGAGAGAGAGGTGATGATTAAAGGCGAATTCCTGAATGCGTTGCATTAATGGAATCGGAAAGATTGAAAGACAATCAGCCGGGAAACATAATTTTCCAGGGCTTGGGAAAGGTGTATTAGGTAGTACGGAAAACCGCAGTAATTGCTAATGCCTTGGGGATGGGCTGGGGGGGGAGAGAGTCTTGCGACTAAAGCTCGGAGCGAAAAGAAGGGGGGAAAAGGATTCAAGAGGCGAAAAAGTTCTCCTACCGCCCGTGGCGAGAGAAGAATAGGAGCAACTTTTGAAGCGGAAAGAACCGTGAAGAAAGTTAACTGTAGAAAAGACGGAGAAGTTTTAGGATAGTTAAAGGGAAGGGAAGTTAGGCAAAGTGTTTAAAGTTGGAGAGGAGAGGTGGATTAAAAAAGGGAAAGAAATAAAAAATTGGGACAGAATTAACCAAAATTACCTGATTGCAGATGATGTTTGAAGATATGCAAGCTTGTATGTATGCAGATTGCTGGAACAAAAATACATGAAATAAAAGTGTTTTGAGTAGCATATGGGGGAGTTAGATTTTAAAGATTAGAATATTAATTTAAATTTTAATAGTTAAACAGTTTAAGTTAATTAATTAAGTTAGATGATAAAATAATAAAGAAACGTTAAAACTATTGCAAATCTGATTTTTAATTGTCTGGACCGTGTTTTATGAAAAGATGAGGTCTTGGCAAGTGGAGGAGCATGTTACCTATAGCAGCACGGATATAAACCCGAGAAACGAGGCCGGATTAGGTCCGGCGGGCATGTGGAAATATAGAAATAGTTAAGGGTCGCCGGGTTAGGCCCGTGAAGTGCTTGTTAATTTAAAAAATATTTAGAAAGAATTCCTAGTCAAGCAGACACCTCCGCTTTGGCTTCCTAGGAAAGATGTTAAAAGTTCTATCAAGAACGCTCCTAGGTCGCTTAGCTGAGCTGGGCTCAGCTGGATCATAAGCAGGAAGTGAATGCAAGACTGGGTTTTCGATCTGTGTTAATCTATTAAAGAATTTGGCCGAATTTTGCCGGAAAAAGGCATCAAGGGGTAGAATTTTGAGATCGTTATGAAGCACTTCATTACGGACGAAATAATGAGCATTTGTCAGAATACGAAGCGTGATGCTCTGGAATACTTGAATTTTCTTCAGGTGGCTATTGGCAGCAGTTGACCAGACGACAGCAGCGTACGTCAGGATCGGTAGGATGGTACTCTTGTATAAAAGGATCTTATTATTGAGGGAGAGGTTGCTGGTTCTTTTGAGGAGAGACATCAGTTGGGTTCTTGTGGTTCTTGCTTTTGAGATGGCATAATTGATGTGGGTATTCCAGAGCAGCTTCGCATCTAGATATACTCCCAGATATTTGTAGGATTCCACCCAGGGTACATTTTCTTCAAATAATCTGAGTGGAGGGAGTTGACTATGGACATTCCTCTTTCTGGAAAAGAAAACTGTGGCGGCACTTTTTGCGACATTAATTTTGATTTTCCAGGTAATGAGCCAGGACTCCAAGTCTGTTAAATACAGCTGTAGGTGATTGAGAGTGGCATGTAATGTTGAGTGCTGTGAAATGATGGCTGTGTCGTCTGCATAGAGTGCTAGATCGACACTTGGTGTTTGTGGTATGTCATTTACATACAAGTTGAAGAGCGTAGCGCTAAGAATTCCTCCCTGAGGCACCCCAGCCAGGATAGGGCGAGGAGAAGAGACAGAATATTTTACTTTGACAGAAAAGGTACGATTAGTGAGGTAAGAGTGCATTATGTGCACAAAATTAGCCGAAATTTCAAGTCGCATGAGCTTGAATAAAATTCCGATATGCCAACATCTGTCGAAAGCCTTTGCTACGTCTAAATAGACAATAGCTGTAGGCTTTCCACTGCGAGATCCTGTATGAATGATTTTAACTACCCTCAGTAGCTGGGCCTGAGTTGAGTGTTTAGCACGAAAGCCGAATTGCTGAGGAATAATAATATTTCGGTTTCGGCAGAAATCATTCAGGTATCTAAGCAGTATAGCTTCGTAAATCTTACTAAGTGAAGACAGAAGGCTGATCGGCCTATAATTTTGAGGGACCTTTGGGTCCATTCCAGGTTTTAGAATAGGAATGACTAATGCATTCTTCCAGCTATGGGGATAATATTTTAGCCTTAGCATTGAATTTATCAAAACTGCTAGGTAAAATATGAATTTAACTGGTAAATTTTTAATCATGCGATTAGAAATCCTATCCAGGCCAGGTGCTTTTGCGGGGGTGAGATTTTTGATAAAAGCAGAAATCTCAGTCATTGTTGTGGTGATGGGTTCCTCAGAATTTGTATCTGAGGAGAGAAATTCTTCAACTTGGTGTTGGACTTCATGCGTGTGCTCTGCACAGGAATCGAACATGAGTCCAGTGTTAGGTGAAAATTGTGTTTGAAGGCTGTCTGCTATGCGTTCAGCCTTTTCGGTGTCGGTTAATGCCATCCGGTCGTTGACCGTGCCCATTAGGGGGGGAATGTCGTGCTTTGGTTTGCGAAGCCGTGCGCTAGCAACCCAGAGGCTATTATCAGAAGTCTTTAAGGACTTAAGATAGTTTGCGTATTTTTCGTCTGTGTATTTCTTAATGTCAGACTTGATCTCATTCTGGATCCTTCGCAGTTGCACTCGAAAGTTTTCCAAACATGTATTTTGCCAGTCTCTGCGAAGGCGGTTTCTAATTTTGATTTTATCTTTAATGTGATCAGGTAATTTATAATAATTTTGCCTGAATTTGGGTTTGGAAGCGGCTGTAAATGCGCTTCCTAGGGTTTGGTTGAGCCTGTCAATGGCTAAGTCAACCTCCTGATTATCGTGAATTTTGATAGGGGGGAGAATACCATTTTCCAAGACATACCGAAAGTTGTCCCAATTTGTGGAGACTTGCGCCGGTAAATTTTGGTTGATTTTGGATGTTTTAAGGGTGAGGTGAACCGGATAATGGTCAGAGGACAATTCCGGAATCACTTCGATCGAATAATCTACTGGAATATTTTTAAATAAGGCCAGATCAATAATGGAAGGAGCACCTATCCCTCCAGGAAACTGGTAATGGGTAGGTGTGTTTGGCGCAATAATTTGGATACGGGCGTCCTGAGCCCAAATTTTGAGTTTATCGCCATAGTTGTTGGCAGTGACACAATCCCAACTTCTATGACGGGCATTTAAATCTCCTGCGATAATCAGGTTATTTGCAACACCACTTAATTTTCTGAGATCAGAGATAAATGCGGGTCCCTGTCTCGGAGGCATATAGCAGGACGCTACTGCTATTGGGGGACAATTTGGAATATGAATTTGTACTATAGTCGCTTCTAAGGCCTCCAGTGGTGGCGTGGGAATCCTAGAATGCTTTAGGGAGCGTTTTACATAAATGCTAGTACCGCCACTAGCACGAACAGTGTCACTGATGCATACCTCTCTGTCATTTCGGTAGCAGAAATAATTCGCGATGTTCGCGCTAAGTCCCTCAACCAGATGTGTCTCCTGAACGAGGAAGAGGTCCATGTGATGCTCATTAATAAAATCCCGGACTTCGTGAATCTTCTTCTTGATTCCATTAGCGTTCCAGTAGGAGATCAGGAGAGAATCTTCACTAGTTGCACAGTTGAACTTGAGGCCTTTAGTTTAAGAGGCCACAGTATGCCTCATAAATATAAAATGCTCTCTCAGGCCCCGTGGAGACATTTCGGAGCCTAGGGAGAGCATTTCTAAAAGCCTCGAGGAGGATCTTATGTTCTATACCGAATTCCGAGGCGATTTGAAAGACGCTCCGGAGGGTATCTGTGCAGCTTCCATCATCTACGGTCGTCATCTACATCATCTATGGTCGGGGCTGGAGCCTGGGCCGGTGGAGTTGGCTGGAGGAGAGGACTCTGCTTCGGCGCTTGCTTGGGAGCTTGCTTCGTCGCAGGTGCTTGCTTCTGGTCCTTAGTAGATGATGGTAGTCCGGGATTTTTCCGTCCAGAAACGACATCACTAAATGAGGGATCCGTGCTGCTAATTGGAGCTTTAGCCGGAGCCGGTACAAATTTTGAAATCCCGCTATCCGATCTAATAGGGGGGTTTTTATTTTTATTGGCTGGGTTTCGGGGACAGTGAAACCAGTTGGCTGCGTGCCGCCCAAGGCAGTTCGCGCAGGTGTTGGCTTCCTCCGGGTCTTTGGTACATTGGTACGCGTAATGCGGGCCGGCGCACCTCAGACACCGGATTGGCAGTGTGCACACTGCGGAACTATGGAAGAAGCCTTGGCAGCGCCAACACTGGCTCGGTCCCTTCTTCCCAATATGCTTTTCGAACTTAATCTCAATGCCGAACATTGTGGTTTCCTCAAATATGTCATAGACATTTAAAGCAGGATTTAATTGGACTAAAAATAATGGCATTGGATAGCGGGACCTGTGCCTACGGAGTTGGGTTACAGATATGACAGAATAACCCAGGAGTTGTAATTCAGCCTTGATTTTATCTGTTTTTGCCGAGTTGGGTAAGCCTCGTAGTATTGCCTTTACGGGCTTTAGATTAAACGACTTATATTCGGCGCCCTGATTGTTTAAAATTTGGGCTACCGAACGGTAATCTTCTTCGGTCTGCATTTCGATGCGCAGAAACTTACCCTTCATCCTACGGATGGCCGTAGGCACAGTAGCTTGTACTAAGGATGTAAGAAATTCAAAGTCTTTGGGCTCTACAAAGAAGAATGGAATTTTTCTCTTTGAATTCTTAGAGCTTTCAGTAGGGGGGGAAGTACCGTCGCCGGGTTGCTCCACGAGATCGATTTTCTCTTCCACCCTAACCGCAGGTTGGGTGGGAGGCAATTCCTCCTCTGGTTGTTCGCTCCAAAATGGAGGTAGGCTATTGTTTGATTGCGGTTTAGAAGGGGAATTTGGCGCACCACGTGCTACAAGATGGCGAGGAGGCCGCTGAAATCCTTCATCGTCAACTTTTCTAATTTTCTTATTTTTAGGCAAATCGTTAATATCTCTTGAATTTAAAGTTAATTTTTGAATCTTTTTAGCACTATGGAGGATTTTTTCTGCATTTAACTTTGCAGGTTTTAGGATTGGGCTATTGGATTGATTTTTATCTAATTTTTGAGTTTTATCAGAATTAGCATTATTTTTTCCCGAGATAACATCTTTAGTTAGTTCTTTGGCCGATTTGAGTAATTTCTTTATACATTCGTCCTCAGTTGGGGGAATGGCAAAGAGAGGCAAATTAAGGCGTTTAGCAAGAGTGGTAAGATTAAAAAGCGTTGCCTTTGATTCTTGTTCCACGCACTTGAGATCAAAGCTTGCAAGAGGAGTAGATCTTCGAGCCCTGGACAGATTCTGTTCCAACTCTGTGAATTTAGCCTTGAGAAGGTACAGTTGCTTGATCTGGATGAGTAAATCGTCCGGATTCACCTCTGGAGCTGGATCGGAGTCGGAGACAGGGACGGTCGTGTCCATCTCGGCGCTGGTATCCGTGGGGTTGCCGGCCATAATTTCCAGCGTCACGTCGCTGCAGGTGGCTTGTGGGGAGCTCATTGTCATGCGTCCGCACTCTACGAGAGACACCCTGCTGCTTGACCTTCCTCGGTGACGGCTGACGAGCAACCAGACCTGGCCGCCAATTTTAGACCTGGCCTTAAATGATGTCAAAATAATATGTAAATTCACAAAACTTCTGAATGCCATGCTCCGCCTCCAGTATTTTCCGACCAATTGGAAAACAGCCATCATATCTCCAATTCTAAAACCAGGAAAAGATCCTACCCTGGCTACCTCATACAGGCCGATTAGCTTGCTATCGACTCTCAGCAAAATTGCAGAAGCAGTTATCCTAAAAAGAATAGAAGACTTCTTAACAAACAACAACGTCCTCATCCCACAGCAATATGGATTCAGAAGGAAGCACTCAACGACGCACCAACTCTACCGAGTTACTGAGATGATTGCTGACGGCTTCCAGAGGAGGCAAATCACAGGAGCTCTCTTCCTCGATATTTCGAAAGCCTTTGACTGTGTATGGTTACAGGGCCTCACTTACAAATTACTCACCCTGGAATTCCCAGATTACATCATAAACATCATTAATTCCTATCTCTACGATAGACACTTTGTCGTTCGATATAACAATACGCACTCCACACGGAAAGTAACTCTTGCGGGTTTACCTCAAGGAAGTTTACTTTCGCCCACATTATTTTCAATTTATACGAACGACATCCCACACCACCCCAACACTACACTCGCACTTTATGCAGACGATACTGCGATCCTATACCAAGATGCGTCCATGGCCGCAGTCTTACATACACTACAAGAACACATCCATGCATTAGAGTCCTGGATGCTAAAATGGAAAATTAAAACGAACGTGGAAAAATCCGAAGCTGTTTACTTCACTAAAAAAAGAATCATCGATCTGAATATCACCCTCCAGATGTATGAAGTCAACATCCCCTGGGCCAAGCAAGTCAAATACCTTGGTGTCATTTTGGACCAAAAACTCACATGGGCCCCACACATATCCTGAATAAGTTTCGGGGAACTAAAGCATTACTCAACCCCCTAATTGCCCGAAACTCGGTTTTATCTATTCATAACAAACTTCATGTATTCAAATCCATGCTGCGACCAATTGTTACTTACGCCTGTCCCGTCTGGGGTTATGTTTGTAAAACACACATGCAAAAAATCCAGCAATGCCAGAATATTACTTTAAGAAGAATCACTAACAGTCCCTGGTATTTCAGAAACGAAGCCATCCACAACGAACTGAATATCGATAGCATAAGTATTTGTATTGCTAAAATAGCAAAAAAATTTTTCAACAATATTGAAAAAGTTAACAATAGCTCCATTCCCAGGCTGACCTACGACTATACGATCGAAGAAAATAAAAAGAGACCAGGAGCTGTTGTCCGGCATTTATTGTAGTTTTTAACCCAAATTTTAATTTAACTTCTCACACCATATTTCATAAAACTCAATTGTATTGTAATACTTCTTCTATGAATTTTTAGGACACGCATAAGTGTCGCCATCTATATGCACTCACACGAATTTCAATTTTTATTTTTCCACTATTACGACCATATACAATAGTTATTTAGGCCACATATTATCTCAGCACATGGTCCTTTCACTTTATTGCATTCTACATATTTTTAGTCTTATATTTTTATTCTAATTATTTTTTTTATCCTGATATCTTATTCCTAGTTCTGACTTTAAATCATACCCTCAAAAAGTTTCAACTTTAGCTTAGCCCCTCCCCCAACCAATGCCTGACAAGCAAGATTGTGCACTTTCTTTACAGATCAACCATTGGCGCACGTGACCAGTAGCTCCTCCCTTCACCTCCTCGACCATCTCTATGCCACTCCATCGACATTTGAGCGCTGGACACCGTAGAAGTCGCATCACTTAGGCCTTGCTCGCAGCTCCTGCCATGAACGCGACTAACTCTCCGTGCTGTTTATGCGAAAGGCTCATCCATTGACAATCACGCCCACTGCTTATCACGAGGAAACCTCCTCTCCTAAGTAATTTGCCATGATATGCCAGAAAAAGATATGCCATATTACACGGGATAAACACAGGATACGGCTTTCCAGCCGAGGAGCCTGAAGAAATGCCCAGCACCTGAGCCTTCGAATATTGTGACGAGATCAACTCCTGCTTCGGCACGAAATTTATTAAGTGGGCCCTGATTTGATCGATTGTATCTCCGTGAAGCATGAAGACTTGTAGAGAGTTCAGATACTTTTTTGGTCAATTCAGCCACTTGTTGTTCGAGGGATGAACTGGAAGGTGCAGCATTAGCCGCACTGACATAAGCTGGAGTAACAAGTTCATTAATTTTGTCAGCCATTGCTGCTAAACGGGTTAGATCTTCATTGGAAGCAGCAGCAAGAATTATTTGTATGTTATTAGGGAGACGCGAAAGCCATAGTGACTTCAACAAGTCGTCACTAAAATGGCTTCCTGCCAGATCACGCATTCGTGACAGCAAGTCTGAAGGTCGCTGATCTCCAAGTTCAAGTCCTTGTAGTAAAGTACGTATTTTTGAAGATTCACTTTCTGAATAGATTTCAGTGAGCCGCTGTTTCAATTTGGAGTATTTATCACAATCAGGTGGTTTGAGAATTAAGTCATGCACTGAATTCAGAATATCAGATTCAATTGCTGCAACTACATGGTTGAATTTTGTAGAATCCTCACTAATGCGAGCGATAGAAAATTGTGCTTCGATCTGAGCGAACCACAATGAAGGATTTTTTTTCCAGAAAGGCGGTGGCTTCACCGCAACGTGTGTGATTTGTGGCTCTGGTGGAATATCGTCGGGCATACTGATAGATAATTTTCACTTTAATTAATAAACACTTAACAGCACAAATATTGTAGCAAGAGGATACAATATTGATATTTTGCCATGATAACAATAAATATGTTAACCATGCAGAAAAAATTTACGTAACGATACACACACAAATAATACAGGGTCAGCAATTACACACACAAATAATATTTTATCGAAATGCATTTGAAAAGTAAACCCTATTGGAGAAAAAAATGATGCGTTCATTTTGTATTGCGCACACACAAAATCACCACTTCACACTGCTGAGGCACATTATCGAAGGAAAAAGGAAATCACTCCTGTAGCACGTGGGAAAGAAATTCACTACTTTTGAACACTGAGGGAAGAATTTTGCCGTAGCACTTTGCAGAAAAATTACTGATGTAGCACATTTAGCGAAAATCACTATTGTATCACATTTGTCACAAAAGTTGAATGATCGAAGAATTATTGCACGACTGGCGAAGTCAGCGGAACGGAACAGATCACATTGATGATTTGCTGAAGCTCCTTGCGATGATATGCACGACTTTGAAAAAAACACAAGCAATATATATCAATACTTCTAGAAATAATTGAAGGGGTACGTTGTAGCATACGTTTAATGTCCATATTTGTTGTTATTTTTAGTTAGTTCTTCAGAATGCCTTGGATGCACGTGGCTTAGGGTCGTTGAAAATCCATTGTCAGTAGCGTGCTCAGTCAAAAGGTCACCACTTTTGGTGGTCGTGTGCTTAATGCATGATATAATTAAAGAAAATAAGAGTAGACAATCTCCTATAACAAAAGAATATATTAAGCACTAAATTACAATTTAAATTACATTGCAGAGATCAACGCAGAGTTCGGAACACAGTTCATGCTACCGTCGCGTACAGTTGTCTGACGAGAAGTCTGAGTGAGTAATGACGTCGCTTTGCTGCTCCGATTAAGAACTGGATTTTACACGTGGCGCCATCTCATGAATAGAAGTTGAAGTATGTGTCGGAACGCCACAAAGTAAAGGCATATTTTTTTTTTTTTACTCAACAATTTTTTCCAACAATCTGCTAGCCGAATTACGCTTACGCTAGAACTTTTATGAAACAAAAGTGCATAATCATGACGAAGATTAGGTGCGAAATTGGGAGAAAGTGCAGAATCGCAAACTGCTTGGCGCGTTTTTAAGAATTGCAAATGCACGGTATCCATGTACACGTCGACCTATTTTCACTTAAAAAAAACATCCCAGAATTGCACAAACATGGCATTGCGCACACTCTTGACTTTATCCATGTATACTGCTAAAGTCCTAGCTAGTAACCTTTGTCGCCTTACCAAAATGTCGCCAAACTACCTGTTACCATATTCCAAAGATTAACCGAACGATATGCCCTAAAAGTAGTTCCTGGAGCAGTCAGAAGTGTCATTAGGGCACAGGAATGCAAGGGCGAACAGCTGGAAGGAAATTTTTCATCGACAAAAACACAAGGTAAGAAGTCTGGTGTTTTCAAAATCCACGGTAAGCAAAGATTTATCATATTGGAATAATGAGATGAGTGAACATTTAATATATTTCTAACAAATGGACGAAATGTCATACGTGAAAGCTAAATTAAGACTGAAGACCAACAACCTGCTGTTAAGAGAGGGGGACATAAGGGTTTGGGAATGTTTCGCTGTCTCCGGAATTGGAAATTTCATTTTTGTAAAAAAATTATGTGATTCAGTATAAATGTATAAATATCGTTAATGAAAATCTGAAATCATTTTGCAAGAAAACTTAGAAAACAAAATGCATTCGAGTTCTATCAGGATAGCGATCCTAAACATACAGCCCTAAATGTTCATGTTTCATGGTATACAACTGCTTTAAAATTACCAAAATCGATCATCTCCTTCGGATTTACATCCCGCCGAACAAATAAGGAGTGAGTTGGAGAAAAGAATAAGACTGGCTTTTTTTTTTTAAAACCGTAATCAAAGCAAGTCTTACGAAAAAACGAATGGAACATTCTGGCAGGAAAATATTAGTTGAGTCCATTAAATGGCGTGAAAAAGCATAATTATATCAACAAAATGTATAAAATCAAAAATATCAACAAAATGCTGAGTATCCCATTATTTTCATTTGGTGAAATGTAAACTATTTATTAAGAGTGTTCGAATACGTATGTGACTTCATGTACAGAGCATTTTAAATTACCTTTTTTTTTATAACAAAAACGCTTTCAATAATTTTTAAAACATGATTAGTAGTATATGTGAATGAAAAGTAAAATCATGTAGCTAATACTCAGTAACTGATATTTGCAAATAAATTTGAAAAATACGTGTACAAAAACAAACGTCAGCCTCTGTAATAGAGAAATGTAAATAATCACTGTCTTATTTATTATACGTTGTAATAAAAATTAACAGAAATATGCCACATATAATTAGCAAAACATTTTTTGAAAACTATGATGCAATTATAGACTGGTTAAAATGCCATCTGCTTGTTATTTTCATATTTGAATTCACAGCATATGACACAGTTCTTTCATGCTTACGAAACCAAGTATGAAAGCTGCCTCTTCATGCTTACTTATAAGTAAGAGCAAGATATTGTCCTGTTTCCTTTGTCTGTTTTTCATAAAGTTTATAAGTCAGAAAAATTTTCAGGTTTACTTTTTAAACTGACATATTCAGTAAACTTATAAACTCATAGTTTTGTTGATATTAGAGGCAGGCAATATTTTACTTAAGGAAAATTTTTATAGGAGCCTATTATTCAAATTTCAAAAATATTACAGAAAAGACGAAAAATTATCCAGCAAAGCCAATATTAATTCTATTTATATAAAAAATTTAAGTAAAGAAAATCAGGCATTACTACAGAAAAAATCTGATGTGGACACCATGACTTCCTCGTACGTCTGTTAAATTATACGCATTTGTTTGCTACACTTCATTTAAACTTATTTCCTCGAATTATTCTAAATTAATTGATCCCTCAAGGCAAGTTGAAAAGGACATAAAAAATGTAAATGTTGAAATTAAATATGTCGGTCAATTTTTATCGTACAGAAGTGAAACTTCTTAAAATTTTATGTTTTTATAATGTGCGTAAAATTCTTCCAAATATAAGTGTAGAAGATGGAAGGCCGCATTAAAGTTAGATTTCGCTATTTGTCCAAAATAAATTTTCTTTTAAAATTTGATATTGCCCAAATATGAATACTTTCGTCATTTAAAACGCTTCTGTAACTAGAAATCTACGTCTACGACCAACGATTGTGAAAATGTAGGCTGGGTAAGGGAGGTGGGTATATATATATATATATATCATAGTTTATTCAATTCATTGAAAAATTTGTCGCGCACAGTTTCAATTGTCTGTTTCGGCGAAACACGTGATGGAGTTAGCTTAGTTCGAAATTCATTTAAAAAAAATTTCCCTTGGCGAGCCAAAATGAACTTCGAATTGGGCTAATTAACCATTTACCGCTTCTTAATTTTTATTTTTTATTTTTACTTCGATCAATTGATTAGTATTTTTCATTGTTTTAAATCTACTCAATTCGTTTAGCATATAGCTTACTATTTTTGCCTCGATCAATTGATTAGTTTTTTACTGTGTTTTAAATCTACTTAATTTGTTTAGCATATAGCTTACTATTTTTTTTATTAATTTTACTTGTAAATATTCATATGTTGTATATTCCTCCTTTTTCACACATGCCATACCAACTAAATATGCTTATGTTGAAATTTTCACGGAGCCACAGTTTTTGGTAACTTTTTAGCTTGCGCACTAAAATTTATCTTCTAATTTCCTTAAATTTGCAGCACAATGCGCAAAATTTTTGACCACATAGGTCTTTTTTCGTTTGTTCCTACTACTACTTTTCTGAATGGAAAGCTGGGTTGATCTTTAGATTATGGTAACTTGGCGATTTTTTGGCGAAAATTTGGCGGCCAACTCTTCTACAGCAACCCTCTATTTTTTTTTCCCGCCGCCATTTTGTCTTCACGAAGTAAAGACATGTTTCTTTTCTTTTTATCTACTGAACACTTCTTCCAACAATCTACTAGCCGAATTACACTTATGCTAGAAATTTTATCTAACAAAACTGCTTAATCACGACAAATATTCACTGCAAAATTGGGAAAATGTGCACAATACCATACTCCTTACGCGTTTTTCAAAATAACACATACACATAAACCATGTACACGTCGACTTATTTTTACTTAAAAAAACATCCCAGAATTACACAAAAATGGCATTGCGCACACTCTTCACTATATCCATGTACACTGCTTTTTTCTCATAAATTAGAAAAATTTCACGAAAATACATGACAATTTTCTGAATCTTTAAACCCGGTAAAAAGAACATATATGAAATTACCTGATCGCGAAAAAATATATACCCTTTCCAAATATGAACATTTCCACATATAAAATAAATAAAATATCCAAAAACTTTTACCTCTAAATCATCTATTATATTATAAACGTCACCAACGAATTCATACCGCAAGCATTACAAATACTTAGTGTCAAATATTTAAATTATTTCCATGCACGTTTACTTCAACTAAAACGTATACCAAATTCCTACAAACATAAAATTCACAAAATAACTATCATTTAATTAAAATATAATTAAATTCAAAAACACTACTTAAAATATAAATAAGCACATACATTAAATTAATAAAAATTAGCTTACAATCCTAATTACTTTAAACTAAATCATTGCTAATAACAATTTTCCCAATAATACCAAATTACTTTACTTCCACCTTACATTTAGAACAATGCATAAAAATAATATCCTCAAATAATTAAAAATACTAACTTACCTAATCTTCTTCAGAATCTTGCTTACATGGTGGATACACTTTTATTATGGATTCAATAAAATTATTGAACGATTTTTTCTGCGAATTTTTCCTCCACACTTCCTCCGCTAAATAAAAAGCAAAATTCTCTTTATCACAATGCCTCGGAATGGCGCTTTTTATAGCACTCCACGTGCCCTCTATTGTATTGGTATGTGCACCTGTTTCCGGATCTTTAAAATAATATTTGTGGTTCAAAGCAAGATGTTTAAAACCTTCATCTTCCAAACATTCATACGATTTCCAGCAATCTGAAATAATTATAGTACCCGGTAGAATATATTCTTTTATAAAACTTAATAAACAATCTTTACTTCTATCTCGCACAACCTTAAAAAAACATTTATTACTATCCCTTTCAATCTCACCAAACACCCATTTTCCTTCCACTCTCCTACCTCTCTGATACTTCCGCTTCCCAAACTTACTCTCATCAATTTCCACAATAACATTCATACCAAGCATACTCATATCATTTTCGCAAAATTCCACGCACACTTCCCTACAAAAAGAATTCCAATCAGCTGCAGTCCTACTCCTAATTTCTAAATCCGAAATCCAATAGTCAACTGGCAATCTATTCACCCAATAATAAGAAATCAATAAAATCTCACCCATACTCAAACGACTTTCAGCAAACCACGTACACTTCCTTACACTCCGTTTCACAAAATGTCCATTTTCACCAGATTTCTTGCACCGCCATTCAAACTTATCAGTAATATCCTTCCTTTCACACAATCTCATTTCATTCCCACATTTTGGACATTCATACTTATCCGCAATTAAACCTACACTCATGCACCATTCAACCAATTCTTTTGAATTATCACACAAACGCATTAAAAATCTAGAATTCACTTTAGACAGCGCCATACAATCCCAAAATTATTGAACCCTACTTCACACAACACACAATGAAGCTTAATACAAAATAATATACAGCCACAGATATTTTACCAAATTCCCCCCTTTTCCGATTAAAGAACCGTAATTCGTCCATTAATATCACATGGCATATCCCATGATCTCTCATTTCCCTCACACAAAATAATGCGTAATCGGAACTCAGTACTGCTCACATTATTACCAAAGTCCCAGGTAGCAACCTTTATCGCCTCCAAAATGTCGCCAAACTACCAGTTACCATATTCTAAAGATCAGCCGAAAGCTGCACTAATTAAAGAATTTCAACATTTAGTTTTCAAGTCGCCTTATTTCAACTCTTTGCACAATAAAAACAACTAGATAATCTTATTCAAAAACTGCAAGTACCAAAAGTTATCTTAAAGAAATAGATTATCTTTTTGCACAAAAACTTCGCCTAATACGTGACCTAATTAATAACAATGATTTTAAGAACCAGCACTGCAACTGGATGATTTCAAGTAACGAACTAGTTCTGAAAACTGTAAATTCACTTAAAATAGACTATATCTAATGCTACGACTTTGAAAACCTCTATACTACTTTACCACTTGAAGAAATATTTACAAGCTTACTTGCTCTTCCAGATTTATTTCCGCAAATTTCTACAATAATAAGCAACGAAAAATGGCAACTTTTTCTCTCAAGCGTGCTTTTCAATAATTTTATTCAATTTAACAATAGCATCTTTAAACAAATACAGGGAATTCCAATGGGAGGTAGTCAATTTTTCAAGTTCTGTCTGTGAATTATTCCTTTTTACAAAAGAATTGACCTTTGTCCGTTCACTCAGTAAAGAAGAACATAAATTTTACCAACACATCCATCGTTATATTGATGATGTCATAGCCTTTAACAACTACAACAAAATAGAAGTTGCTAATATATACCCTACATGCTTAAAACTAACTAATACAAATACGGTGCAACATAATGTAGTCTACCTGGACTTACATATTATTGATTACAATTTTATAAAAGTTTACTACAAAAGAAGAGAATTCAGTTTTTCTACACTAAAATTAACCAACTGGAATTCAAATATTTCCAAAAGAGTCATCCTAAACACAATTTATTCACAGCTACTTAGAATAAAAAGAATATGCAATACCACAAAACACCTTCAAGAAGAAATACTATACTTCGTGACAATTTTGAAAAATAACCTAATTCCTCAAAAAATAATTAAAAATACTTTAAAAAAAAGCTGGCATTAGCCTTACCATTTTTTGAGTTAGATAGTGAAGTTTTATACTTAAAGCCCAATGGGACGGTATAAAGTAGATGGTTGATTCAGAGAATCTAATGTAAAAATGTACAGGTAATTCTTGTCACTACGTTTTCTTTCCTCCAAAAAATGTTGGCACAATACTTTTAATACCATTGTTTAAATAGTTTTAAATTACTTTGATGGCCAATTCTACTTTTATTAACAAATCGGGCATCTTCGTTTTTCATTGTAGCTTGATCGCCCTCTAGCTTTAAGAACTACGACTTTTATTAACAAATGACTGTTTTTTTTTTTTTCCCATTTTACTCTTACTTTTGTGGCCATGTTGAGTAATTTTAGCTGAATTAGCCATTTTCACATTTAGAAACAGTTTTATTCTTCAAACAACTTGACTGACGCCATTTTGAATACTTTCCACGTCTTTTCGAGTCTTTCAACCCCCTTTTTTAGCTCTGGGGGGACGAGTTTCCGCCAACGGACAATCTAATCGCATTGGCTGTTGTCCAGTGACATTGTTTTTCCCCGCCTTACGTCACACGACGAGAGAGATGGCGTTGAAGGACACAGAGGGGAATTACAACCCCTTTTCAGCTTTGCTTCACGATGAGAGGACTGCATAGCCACAGGTCTGTTTTTTATGTTTCTGTTACAAAAAAACATTTCTTGGTCTTAGCAAGACCAACTGTGTTTGTTTTCATTTAAATTTAATTTCAGATCTATAAAATTTATAAAGGTTTAATTCTTTAAGCTTGCAGGTTCAGACCGTACGTTATTGTATAGTTTGACTAATAGCAGACCGCTATTTATTTTATTTTAATTATTGCTGTACATCGGAGTTGCATTTACATTTTTTACACTTTAATGTGTCATTTTGTGCGGACGCGTCGGGAAATTGGAACAGAGAATTGAGACTCTAAAAAATTTTTAGGACAATTCATTTAATTAAAAAAATTTCGTAACACAAAAGTTGTCTGTTTCGGCGAAACGCGTAATGGAGTTAGCTTGGTTCGACATTCAACTAGAAATTTCCCTTGAAAAGCCAGGTTGGAAGTCGAATTGAGCTAATTTACCATTTACCGCTTCATAATTTTTATAATTTTATGTTTTTCATATGTTTTTATTTGTTTTATTTGTTTTAACTTGTTCCATCGATCGGTTTTTTATATGTGTTAACTTTTCACTTATCACATCGATAGGTTTTTACTGTATTTTTTGCCATTTACCTGTTTCCAACGATTAATGTTTTACTGTGTTTTATATTCAACATTTTATTTCGCGTGTAACCTAATTTTTCACCTTTCAATGTCATTGTTTTTAAAAAAATACTGTGTTGAACTATTTCTTGGAGCCACAGCTCCTGGTAACTTTTTGGCGAGCTCACTACAATTTATCTTCTTCTCATTTCCTTAATTTTGCAGCATATTGCGCAAAAATTTTTAAGACCAAATAGGTGTTTCTGCACAGTACTTACTACCTAGCTTTTTAATTATATATTTATATATTATATATACATATATATGCTCAATTATATGTTATACTAGTCCAATATACGAAATTTTAACTTTCTACATCTAATCTTTTTTGAGTATGCCAGATATATATTTACATACGTACGTACATACAACACGAAAAAATTCAATTTCAATCCATTTTCCGCTCCATTTTGTAATACCTTTATTCTGTCTATATGTACAGACAACACGCAAAAAATTGCCAAAATGAATTCCGGATCGGGTAAAATGGACATTTCCATTCAAATTGGAAACCCGAAATTTTTCTCGATTACAGTACTTGTATTTCGTGCAAGAAAGTAACTAGAATTATGAATGAAATCTGGATAATTTATGTATTTCTAAAGAAATATATTGACCATTCACAGCCTTTGTCAACTTTTCGTTTTTATATCTTTTTCCGCATTTATTTCATTGCATCTTTTGGCCCAAATGTATTGACCTGCTTCCTAATGAGGAGGCTATTAGTTTAGCTAGCCATTTGTTTCTACGTTCATAATCCATTTCTAAATAGATTATTGGTGAAATAGTATTTTTAAACCTTTTTTACTTTATTTAGAATTTGGTTTATATTTTAGTGTATTAAGGGTACTAAAGGAAGGCTGCATCATGAAAGAAATTCATTGTAAGATGTAGTCACCAAATTTTCTACTCCTAAACTATCTACCTTTGAGAACCAGACTCCACAAAGGCTTTAATAAATAAACATTAAGGATGAAATAAACATTACGGATTAATCTACATCGGCGATGTTTTTGCGTGATTTCTGCCATATATGCCAACGCCAAGATTTCTAAAAGGGTGGGTAAATACTATTTCTGCAATAAGCCCACCGAATCACATGTTCAAAGTTCAAAACTGAAATGAAATATAGTGACCCTTCACAAATTATATTAATAAACTATCGTTTATATTTGCGTAAGTCTAACGCGTTTATATTAAAGTAAATAAATACATAACAAGCAGATGATACATAATAAAATTGAAAATTTGCATGCAAATTAGAACATACAAATGATTAGCATTTCAATGGTGCGCGCAAGCTAAGACAAAAGCAATGGATGTTCGAAACAGCATGAAAAAGCAAATTTAAATGTCATTTTTTCCATTCAGAAATTGCATTTATTCCAAGGAACTTTCTTGGTTTACTTGTGCTTTCAATGACGTATATGGGCACATAATTGGCGCCAGACCTTTTGTAGCCCGATTCAATTCCTATAACTCTTAAATTCTGCTGCCACGTACTCCCTAAGTTCTTAAATTTTGCCACTTCTAAATTTGTCACCCGGTTGCACTACCCGTGAATGGGCACGTCAGTGGCTTAATAGTTATACATTTATTTTTATGAATACACTTTTGCTTATTTGCCCGTGCGCGGATGTACGGATGGGAACGGACGTTGGAAGCTTGAATTCTTCCACCTCATTCAGAAGCTTGATTGATACGCGTTACCCATGTTCCAGTGGAGGACTTGGTAGCTGTAGGTGCAGTCATTTTTCCACAATGCGAGGGACAAAAACAGATACATACAAAATCCTCATTATTTAATTCTTTTTATATTGCACCACCACGATAACATTTGATGGCAACAATTTGAAAAGTGATTCGAACACAAAAGTGCGTTTTGAGACTAATAGCACCTCTAATGCTAAAAAGATTTGTGGGGATTCATTTAATTTATCTAACAGCTAATTTTTATTTTAAAGCAATTTTCCGTTGATCTTCGTTTTCCCCTCCCCCACGCTTTCTTGTGTGGGTGTTAGCATGCATGTATTCAAACTGAGGTAGAAAGAAGTAGTGTATAGTATTTAAGGGAAGGTTTTGGGAAGGTGATTTTAGACTTTTGCCTTAACGCTTCCGTTCTCACGAACTACATCTAAATATGATTCATTGCTTTTATACGCCATTTAGGCATTATTTCAACTGAACTCAGCGATATTTCACTACTGGTACTGGTGTTTATTTTAGAGCGTATTATGCCTGCTTGAAACCCATATTGTTACCTTGAATTTCTAGTTATTAGATTTCTGTGCCGTTGAGTGCTTCTAATGAAGGCAAACGTTTTCGCCGACTTTAAGAGTCAGAGCCTTCCTGTGCGTTAAATTACCCTGTGAGCCTTTAGGCTAAACTTTCTTCATTTAATTTTAATTTCATCGTTACCTGTTTGAGTTAAGCAGAAGTGCTGGCTTTTATGTACACCAGCACTTCTGGCTGGCGGCCAGCTGTGAACCTATATTGAACTAATAAAGGGTTCTTTACACCCTTGTGTGACTCTGTCGTGCTCAAGACCTGAGGATAATTCCTCAAACAGTCTTCTAGGTCTCATTAGTGTACGCTACCAAAGAAAACGAAACTTTATAGATTTAAATTTATTGGTTGATATTTATTATAACCTAGTAAAAGAAATCCTTCAAAACGCAATTCTCTCATTATTACTTACCCTCAACATCGCGTCGAAAGAAACTTTTCCGCAAATTTTCCTTTTCGGTATGCGTATATCGGACTGATTGACTTCAGTGCCTATACTATAGCTTAGACCGAGTCCTAGGTCTGTGCCCTATTCCAGGCCTCTATACTACTGGCTTAAGCTATATTTTAAATAAGCTTGGTAACAGTAACCAGTCTTTTATTATTTTAAAAAAAAAAAAAAACTGACTGATTGAAAACAAAAGTGATTTTTATAAGCAGCAAATTGTTTATTTTGAGATAATTAAATAACACGTGTTGTTGCAAATAGTGTCAATAACCAAATGATATGCTGTTGCAT
The DNA here is from genome assembly GCF_044657685.1 of Stegodyphus dumicola. Taxonomy (NCBI): domain Eukaryota; kingdom Metazoa; phylum Arthropoda; class Arachnida; order Araneae; family Eresidae; genus Stegodyphus; species Stegodyphus dumicola. The sequence continues at coordinate 154,040,326 of NC_140769.1, read as the reverse complement.
ATAAAAACAAACGTAGAAGGAGCAGCAATAAAAGTTGGCCTAGAGAAGATCGCAAGATTTCTTTTACTTGAGGTAAATTATCTGGTTTAAATCGTTTACAAGTTTAAAAATCTTCGTTTAGTAAAAAAATGGGATCATTTTTGCTCCTGATTAGCGAATTGGGAAAATAGTATATAAATACTAAAATGTACTTATATATAATATATATAAAACAACAGCATGTTTCTATGAGATGCATAAAATAAAACAGCCAAAGAATAACTACAGACAATGGAATATACCACATAAAAATTAAAAATACCTAAAACATGCATGTCTAAATAATCTGGAGGTAACGTTACATTCTTAAAATATGAAGAAGTTATAACAAGAGTCTTTAGCATCATAATAATCTTTATTTAATATGAGTGATTTTAGTCTAATAAATAAGTGAAATACTCGTACATATATAAAAGTTAAAGTTTCTTTCATTTCGGAAAAATTATCGATAACTTTATCATAGTCTATTGTCTGCAGTGTATCACTTTCTAGATTAAGAAGAGCCTACAATGATGTATTTTTCTGGTTAAGAGAATTTCTTAGACACGTCTAAACTCATTTTAATGCAGAAAATGATCGAATATACATTGCATATTGATTAAAAATTTTTTGATTAAAAATTCTAACATACTTTCTGGGTTATCAGTAGCCTTGCTGGACTTTTTGGAAAGACACAATCCTATATTGGATTATTTCGTCCTCTAAATTAGTATTATCAGCGTTCTGACAATAATACAACAATTTTCAACATTTTTAAAATTAGTTTAAAAAATTTGTTCTTACATTCTACGAATAATATATTAAAATATCGTTAATAGGCTCTTAAACGTCCTTTGTTAATAACAATTCTGTTATAAGCTTGTCACAAACAAGAAAACGAAACAAAACAAAATGATAATTTAAAATTTCAAGTTTATAAAAGATAACCAAAATAGCCTTAATACGAAATTTCTGAAAACGGTCTTTCTGTGAACCTTCTCCACCCCAAGCAGATGACTGTCATTTTATGACAGGATCATAAGTAAAGCACAAATTTCATCTCCAGTCACAATTTGTTTGAAAAAAAATCATGATGAGAGTAGGTAATTTTTTATCAAGCAATGACTTGCAGAAATCTGATCTTTTGAAGCTGCAGTCATTGCATGACAGACAGAACGAGAAAATATTTGTTTCAAGATTTTCCGTGACAGTTTTGTGAGCAGTGTCTTTACTGATGTTAGGCTCATCAGGTATCATTCGAAAAAACAGATGGACAATTTTATAAACGCAAACGTTAAAATATTTCAATGTTCTCACCCGTTTGAGACTTCAAATGGCAACCAATTCTCGATTCATCATCCATATCTTCGCGTGTATCACAAAATCATCTGTATCACAAAAACAATGGATAATCCGTACACAGGAAGTTTTGGGGACAGGGAGACGTGAAAAGTTAATAAATCTTCTCAAGGATTCGAACTTCTTCGCCTGGAACTCCCGATGCTAGCCGGACGTGTTACCCCTTAAGCCATGAAGGCGCATAGTGGGAAGGGCGAAAAGTCCTTATGCTTTTTGCCACATAAAAGGCAACTGGTAGGAAGAAGAACCATTCGTCAAATCCAGATGGTAACGAATTATCGTCCATTACATTTTTAATCAGGTACCAGTATAGAAGTATTAGATTTTCAGGGGTGGGAAATGCGAGAAATTAATTATATTTCGATGCTAGCCAGACGTGCTTTACATTACAAAGGACAGCCAGCTAGAACGAAAACTCCTTATACATTTTCATGCGTGATCTCAATATACCTTACACAAGTGCCGTTTGCGGGGGGCGTTTCCACCATTTTACAGTAAACTTTTATTGTTATTCTTTGCTTAGCTTTCGAATCGACGACAACAAATGTTCATTGGATCAAATCAAACAAGCAGTTACTTCCTACAAATCTTGTTCGTAAACAGACGATATTTTAGAAAAAGCAAGTTCGAATATAACAGGCAATAAATGCTGCCAATTATTGTTTGAGAAATTTGCTGAAATATGTTAAAAGAATTAGCTTGAAATTTTCTGGACACACTGTGTATATATATGAAATCCAAATAACTTAATATATGCTAAAATTTTGTAACCAAATAGAAAGAAATATGCATTCATTGGGCACACAAACAAAAGCTTACTTATCGTGTAGAAACAAGTTTGATCAGTTTTAGACTTTACCCCTGATTTTCGTTTCGCATATATTCTGGCACGGGCGGTGCTATTTGTTGAAAAGAATATAAAAAGTGTGATTTCGCTGTGTAGAATCGAATTCCAGAACTTACAAACCTGAAGCTTGGTTTGAGATCTATCTTAACCCGTCGGACTAAAGGTGTATTCTATTGTAATGTTTCGAGTGCAGCTACAATGAAAATCTTAACAACCTAGCCAGCTCTTTCATTCAGATACGTGGTTGAAGCAAACCGAAGGAAACGGGTTAAGAACGATTAATTAAGAATGATTCTCAGTTAAGAACGATTATAGCACAAAACAGAAAAACACAGCCTACGTAAAACATTTACTTATTTTACATGAACTTTAAAAGCAATACTTCATAACAATAGTATAAAAACTTATATTTCAGAAATCGTCATGAAATATTTGCTCTGCATATTATTCATATTAAGGTCAATTAGTGAATTTAAATTGACATTTTTACTCTAAACAATTAGTCATTCATAGCCACTACAACATTTCACATTACATAATAATTTAAAATCACTGATAGATCCTTTTGTTAACCCTCTTTCACATATTTTTGTAATGCTGCATAGTTAAAAGAAAAATTTTGAATGCTTTAATGATCTAATAAATATCCGCAATTATTTCTTCAATAGTTTTCCCCATCTATATATATTTGACATCAAAAGTTTCAGAATCAAAATCATTATGCCCTTTTGGATGATCCATTATCAATATTACTGTCTTATTCACAAAAGAAGATATTTAAATTAATTTTTACAAATTTTATAACATATTTTTCAGAATATACTCGTGCGAAACTATGAAATCTCTCGACTACTAACAATTAATAAAAATATTTGCTTTTTCTGGAGAAGAAACACTGAGATGGGTTTTTACAAAATTTGTTATGGAACCCTAAATTATTATTTGTTACATTTTAAGGTTCATTAAAAAAATAATTCAGATATTGTTAGCTTGTGTATGCTTTCAAGTGAGATACTATGAGCGTTGTGTCAAAAAAAGACTTCAGACCTACTTGAAATTCAATGAAAGCAAAGTATATCGAACTAGAGCAAGGTACTTCGGTTTTTTAATTTCATTCCATAACTTAAAAGATTTAATACACACTCAGGATTAAGTGCTTTAAACTTCTTTATCACATTTGTCCTACTCTCTTGATAGCGACATCTGATTTAACTCCAGGATGAAGTCGCGCTTTATATAAGGTCAAACCAATCACTTATTGACTCACGAATAATACGATTAAAACAAGAAGTGTATTTGGTGGAGGAGAAGGAAGAAATATGGAGTGTAGTCGTAAAAAAGAAGGGGGGACTTTAAAATGGAAAACTTGCAAAATATGCATTACGCAAATGCACAAATGGAACAAAAGAACAAATAAAAGGACAGTTACGAAATAAAGGTAAAAAGAACTTTTAAAAATTGTTAATTAGATTTATTTATTAAAATCAACTACTTCAATTAAATGGTGAAAATGAAAAAATAGATATGACTACTAATTGAACCTTTGCACAAAATGGTTCAAATAATAGTGTTGCGAAATGCCCAGCGACGGCACGGTCAGATAACTAAATGGCTGGCCTAGGGTTATCAGAAAGGGGCAAAAAAGGGCAGCATTGCGAGATTTAGCGAGATTTGGCGACAAAATTAGCGATATGTCATAGACGGAGAATATTCTAGAATGCATTCTTAGCGGTTTTCCTCAGGAATATTCTCGAAGGTAGGTTTAAAGCTACATATACCCTGTCTGTATAGAGGATAGTAGTGTTTTAAGTTTAGAGATAGTTTGAGAGCGATTGACCGAGTTGGAAGCTATGCTTTAGAGCTATGTTGTGAAGATTCTTCACCGTTGTAGCCCGAAGGCTGTGCTGCTGGTTGTTTCAGCGTGTTTTTCGTACTTTTCCGACGAGTGTAAACGTGTCTTTGGAACTGTCCTGTGTAATAATGCTTACGGGCGAAACTGTATTTTGATTACAAAACTGTATTTTGGAATAAACTGTATTTTGATTCTTCATCAAGTGTTATCATCAATTATTCCAAATCCACGAACCTGTAGAACATAACAATAGTTTTATCTATTCATTCACTACTATCACTTTTCCCAAAAATTGAGCTGGCTGTAAGCAGGTTTTATGCTTTTTCCCAATATAGGATAAAGTGAATAAAAGACAGTTTTTCAATGAAAACCCTCCACAACTGTATTCCTCTCCTTAGGCAGATAGCATTACATGCTTTGCTGTAAATCAGAATAAGTAGCCAACCGTCTTTTAGAGAGCCTTTACTAAAATTTAAACAGAAGAGGGATTCTCAACTAGGGAAAATTTCATAGTTTTAGGTGGGCGGGAATGCGGTCAGCCGTCTATTTTCCTGTTAAGTATTCCTTTTATTTTATGAATATAAAAACTGCTTTTATTAAACTTTTGATAGTTATCACATTTTCTACGGTTTTTCTCGCTTAATTCATAAGACATATTAAAAAATTATTTAAATTTAAATAAATGTATATGCATTTTTCGAGTTTTAGAGTGGGGAGGAAGGATAATTCGCCAGCAATGGTGAAAGGGATGCATGGAAAAGCAAAAAAATGTCTGAGAAACAGAAGTTAATAAAACTTTTGTATGATTCATAGAATTCTACGGAAATCTACAAAGTTTTCACATTGCAATCAAAAAATATTTTTAATTCCTGAGGTATTATATAAAATAAAGAAAAATAAATACTTTTTATTCATAAGGTGTTGAATCATTTTTGGCTGGAAATATTTCCCTTTAGCTTCAAAATTTATGTAACACTTTGAACAATTTTTGCTACAGTATTGCTTATGCAAAAGTTAAATCTTGAAAAAGCATAACATCAATTTAAATTATAAAATTAATTCAAAAGTTAACTTTAATTCATAAATTAATACTTTTAATCGCTGTTATATGTCTCTCTGATAAAAGAAATGGTTTCTTAATATTAATTCAACTTAACTGTTATTTAAAATGCATTTATTTCATTTAAATGTTTTTAGAAATCAAAACGATATTGAATTTTTTTTATTAGAAAAATATCATATCTGTTCCTAAAGTTTTTATTCCCCTCTTCTCTCCATGTTATAAATTATTTCAAAATTAAGTCAACGTATAAAATATTCGTTTAAAAATGAAATTCAATTCGTTGTTTTTAATTCCAAAAGAAAATTTTGCTGGATGTTAAGTACTATAATGCTTTTAAATACTACTAATTGAACGTCTGTGGTAACTTTTAAATTAAACAATTAAATTAACAAATTAAAGCAAGGAAACGTGTTCGGAATTCTTTAGAATTATGGTGCACCTTTCTGTCAACTGATAGATGTAATACTTTCAGTAGAATTCTTATGCATATTATATTAGGTTCTAAACGTGGAGCTCTAGAAATTCTGCTCAAATTTTTGTAGGATTTTTGCAGAAATCTAGAGAATATCTACTCATATTTCTATAGAATCTTAATATGCAACTGTGTTGAAATCATAGCTCAAATTTTACAGAATTTTGTAGATATGATATCTAGTTTAGGGAAACTTGGACTATAATATTAAAGGAAGTTTAACATTTTATTCTTTTATAGAATTTTTATAAGATATTTTCTGAAGCGAGTCTGTCATATATATTATCGCCTAAAAGACAAAGATAGCCTTCGGTGCACTTTGCTTTAAATCAGGTCTGTATCGGAGGTTTCTTTAGTTTACATCGTATTGCTAAAAAATGAAACAAAGCATGAATGAATGCCATTTTAATGCGTTTACTTCGATTTCTAAATGCTAAAATTTGGTAATGGTTGCACAGTTTACGTAATACCAACTTTTAAATGGCTCACAAACATACGAATAACCCTGAGAATTAGTATAAACAAGACGAGGTAGATGAAAAAAACACAAAAATTTCTGCGTTATCGTTTTTGCAAAATTAACAAGAGTGTCATCTTGTGTACAAGCCTTGAGTTCACGCACGTCCGTTTCGACTGAGCATGTAACAGAACTTTTGAAAGTCCATTCAGAAATCGCCCACAGTTAGGCCCGCGCCGTCAATAAGTGCAGGGTCTTGCGGCGCACGACGGCGCCGTGTCAAAAAGGCGCCGGGCAGTCATTAAAACAAGCAGAACGTTTCGCTGTCTGCCCGAAAAGAAAACTTTTAGCCTTTCGCTGACGTAATCCGACATAGGCCTCCTCGTGACCACGTTAGTAACCAGATTCGCCTGGGCTAACTATGTTCGGATGACCACTCCTGGGGGTCGACCAGGACTGCCAATCCCAGTGACTCGCTAGATCAATATCAAACAGCTTCGATTTCTCGGGTAAATAAACTGTCTTCACAGTGAGTAGAACCATCGTTTATTCGGCTGTAGGTTCAGGCTCGGCAGGGAGCGTACTGGTACTGTCTTGTCTGCCTCTTCGTTGTTAGGGCGTTACATGGTCAGATATCGAAGGTTTCCCTTGGAGGATGGGCAGAGGTGTAGCTAGGGTTTTCAGCGTCCGGGGACAATTGAAGATTTTGCACCCCTTTCCGTGTACCAAGAACGGAAAACATTTCATTCTGCAATTTCATCACATCAATTTGGCGCCCCTTGGATGCTGCACCCGGGGACAGATGTCCTCCCTTGCCCCACCCTAGCTACGCCACTGCGGATGGGCTCCCGTTGGTCAAAATTGGGGGACGGTCGAATTCCAACTATGACCATATTCTATGTGAAACATTTAAGTTTCCCTGCGTAGACCGGGGGGATGTCGCCTCCTCAGATGGCCTCCAGAGGCTGGGGCGATTTAACCGTGTAAATGCTGTCTAATGCATGCCAGGTCTGCATGCCTCTTCCTTCTTGTACACTGTTTTGTTTGAACCCTCAGGGGGGTAGACTCAGGTAAAACCTGGGATGCTACTGGCTATAACCTGTACCTATGCAGTCTGAGCCACAGGGGTATAACTTACACACAGGACTACAGTCACCGCTTCACAAGACTATAGTCACCGCTGGCGATGGCTGGTTCAGGCCCAGCAGGAACCATATGGTACTGTCTTATCCGTTCCGTTGTTTTTGGTGGAGCTACATAGTCAGATATTCATGGTTGTCCGGGGAAAAACACCCCTGTCGGTGGAGGTGGCGAATTCAGCGAGCCTTTAGACTGCTTGAGGTTTTCATGGGGCGGCTGGAGTCTCAAAACTGCATATTTATATCCTTCCTTAAATTCCCCTTGGGGTCGCCTGGAACCGACGTCTGTATACCATAACGTAGTGTTAGCAGGCCGGATTGGTGGCCCGGTCTATCTGATAGTGTTTGAGTGTTTTCGTTCTGCTGTCCGAGGTTGGGATCCCTGTTAATGGCAGATGTATTTATTTACCTTCTCTCCAGAACGGGGACGTGGAATGTGAGTTGCTGAGTATTCTTGTCGATTCGGCTTAGTCTTGGTTCGTCGGCCCGATCGATAGGTTAGGGGCCCTTGGAACTTCTCTAGGGGGCGTTTAAATGCGTTAAGGCAGCCTCGGGCTTGCCAGGTCTGAGTGCCCCTTCCTTCTAGAGCACTCTCGTATTTGAACGGAAGGTTATAACCAGGGAAGAAGTTCATCTCTGGTGTCTCTTATGTCTTAATTGGACGTGAAAATACTCGATTGTCGCTACGTATGTAAGGGTAGACGCCGGCACCGTAGACGCTTTCGATAAATTGCTTAATCCTTATTTTGCGTCTACTGTTACAATCGTAGTAATTTGTGCAACCTTTATCTTTTTTGTGTTTTTCTTTTGCTAATTGCTTGCTGTTATTTTACATAACAAAAGATAAGCACAGTTACATATTATGTTAAACTTAGGTTAAATTTTTAATTCAGAAAAACAACGCTTTGAGCATAACTACTCGAAAAATGTTTACTTCCTGATTTTTGAATCATTGTCATATCCTTGGCCGAGTAAATTACTGATAACTAAACCATTTTTCTCTAAAGTCTTTAATAAGAATGTTGTTAGTCATTCACCTGTCGTATCAGTTGCAAAACAAAATACTAAAAACGTTTCTTTAATAATCACGTCTGTATTTTGTAAATTAAGATACCTCATAGAAACTGATATCTGCTCTTGATGGCTGGCATCAGGGCCACAATCATGTAAAATAGAAAAATACTTTGCCTGTTTGATCTTATTTAAAATAATTTGTTTTATGTTATTCCATAATATTCTAATTGTTTCATTTCGAATTTTATCTCCAAGGTAATGAGGCATGTTGTTTTGAGTTTCATTAATATTAGGATGTACAGACAAGATAGGGGCAAATTTTGTGATCATTTCTATATATTTTAAAAAGTTATTTTTTCTTTCGAATTATTTGTTATTGAAACCATGAAAGACTAAGTTTCGTTTGACTAAAAACTGAACGGCATAGATAATTCTTTCAATAACATCGCGTCAGTGCTTAGTTTCTTTTTTTTAATAAATTTTGAAATTCCGAATCAACGACTTTATTCTTTCCTAATCATTCTAAGAAATCGGACAAAAGTTATAATTTCCGAAAATGGATTTTACTGTTTTCATGACATTTTAAGTGCTCACTTAAGTGGTTTCTGTCATCAAATCCAGAACTACTCAATCTTACGTCACTAAAAAAAAATGCAAAAATTATTTCTTCTGTTACTTCGACCAGCTAGATTGAAGTTAATGGCAATTCGCGACTGAAAACGATTTCTAATTCTTTCCGATTATTATTATTATTTTTTTTTTTGGTAATTTCAATGGTAGCTGAGACGTTGATGGACAAGTAGTGCTGGTAGCGTCAGCCTGGGTATTCTCTGGGTTTTGGAAAAACTAAGTAAATTTAAAGTTCTGGCTTATTAAGTCTTCCTCTCGTTTTCTTTTCTTCGGTAAATTCTGATACCCAGACAATTTTTTCTGTTTTTCTTCCGACATCTGGGAAAAAATGAAACCAGAAAAAGTGGAAGTAAAAGTAAAAGTAGAAAATAACTATTATAAGAAGCATTGGGAGAAACACTTCTTGTTAAAAACACTCGGAAAGTCACTGTTTGAAGCATTTTACCTTCCTTCTGAAAAATCTGAGTATATCTTTAACCACTGCTGGGAAAAATATAAACTATTAGATCAACACCAAATAATTCAAGGAGGTAGTGGAACTCTTTTTGTTTATTAAAAGAAAGGAATAAAATTTAAAGTATGTGTTTAAGACGTAATGAAGTAACGAATAAGTTTTCTTCGGTTTTCCGTACAGCTAAAAATGAGAAAATAGCCAATCTGTAATTTCAGAGCACTTTGTGTATTTTTATTTCACTTCAAATCTCAAATAGGTATATTATAAACTCTGTTATTCCGTAATATGTCAAATTTAATAAATAAATGGTTTATGTAAAAATATTATTGAGTAATTATGCTCAAATCGTCGCTTTTCTGAATTAAAAAGCTAACCTAAGTTTAACATAAAAAGTAACTACACTTAATTTTTTTTATGTATACTAACAATAATAATAAGCAATCACCAAAATGATAATTGTTATATAAATTACTGCGATTGCAACAGTAGACTCAAAACGAAGATTAAGCAATTTGTCGAACGAGTCTACCATTACATACGCATCGGCATTACGGATTTCCATTTATATATAGTACAAGATCAGCTCAGCTTATGTCAAAAACTGCAAAAAGCATTAATTAATAAAAATGAAAACTATATAAATAGTATAGATCTTGCACATGAACTGCAGTTTTCACAAATTTTTGGAATATAGTATGTAGCAACGCCGGTTGAAACTTTATATCGTTGTCAACAACATTGAGGTAGGCAGAAAAGAATTTTGGAAATCAACCCTAGAGCATTTTTTTGTTCTCTGTTGTTCACAATTCGCACATTGTCGTAAACGACGCTAATAACAACAATTTATTAGTTACAAACTTACTAGATATGTAAATTAACTTGTTTTCAATTTTAAGAAAATAAATAGTGTTAAGCAGTATATTTGTTATCCAATGCGTTTAGTATATTATTTCGCTTCGCTTGCAATGTTATTTTTTCATAATGTATAATTCTTCAATAAATATGTTTGAGCATCATGGGTTTTAAGAAATCGCAAAAGGCTTGCACATTTAGAAAAATTAAAAGAGAAAATGTATTTTTTATTGTTATGTTAATAATACTTCACTTTAAGTGTTACCCTTAAGCCCCTTAAGCAGTTTTTTTTTATTATCGTCACTGCATAAAGGCGCTTGCTAGATATTTGCACGACAGCGCCGATTAGGCTTGGCGCGGGCCTGCCTACAGTTATAAAGATGTTGCAAACAGCTACGTAAAAAACGTTTACACCCCCCCCCAGAATATCCCAACTTTTTTTTTTTTTTTTTTTATCATTCAATGGCAGAAAAGTAAAAAGGATTAAAAGTGATGCAACCAGATTCTTTAAGATTATCACGTTATCGCCTTAAGATACATTTTTCATTTAGATAAGCTGAGTATCTTTCTGAAATATATTCACTATTTCTTAATACCACGATCTCGGCAGAAAGTGTGTTGATGAAAGAGATGCTGCAGCTAATGAAATATGAGGCCACTGGTTGCATGCAATTGGAAATAAGAATAAGCGAGGAAAAGAACAGGGAAATTTAATCTGAAGATTGCTTGTAAATCAGAAGCAGAGGGAATGTTAAGCGGAATCGTTTTTCAAACAGGGAAAAAAAAAAGAAAAAAAAAAAAAAAATTAGTACGCATGTAAAGGTAGAGAAGAAATTCTACACCCTTTTTTATTTTTTTTATTTCTCTGCATAAAAGAATTCTATGAGTAATGAAAAGTTTTTAGTTCGGTATAGAAACTGATTCTGAAGTTACAAGCTTATACAGGTTTATGATGAGATTTCGAATGAATTTGCAGTTTGAAATGAGATATTACTAGATGAATATATAAAAAAAAAAAAAAAAAAAATTGTATACTTTATGCGTTGTTTACCTGTTCTTTAACTAAGCTTTTATGCCAGCTTATAAAGCAACCGGCAGAAAGACGGCCCGGAATCATCCGTTTTCGAATCTCCTGTTGTAGAATGCTAACCTGAAAGGAGTAACCTGTCATAATTCTTCCAAGAACCATAATTCTTCCGTTAAAGAACATTCTTTATATGGCAGGATTGTTTAAAAAAAAGGCTTTTTTAAGGAAATCTAGCTGTGATATCATCTGAAGGTTTCAGATATCTTTGTTGCGTTAATTAACACAGGAAACTTTTACTTTCTCGTATGAAATTTTTAAACGTTTTAGTATTTTCACTGTCCAAAATTCTTGGTATTAAAACTTTAAACCAGCGGTCGTCATTTTCATTTATTAATAAAATTTTCGAAACATTTGGTGTTCAGCAGCATGTCTTAATGGAAATTCAGACTACGCCTCTGATTATGAGTAACAATTAAAACACTATTAACATTTCACTGATACACATATTTCGTTCACATTGAAAAATTATATTAAAAGTACAAAAATCTTACATTCTTATACTGAAAGCTTCACATTTCCATATCACTGAAGAGGAACTTCACGAAAAGCAAGAACAAACTGGCAAACGCAAAGCAATATCAATACACTGAAAGTGTTATGCCGCCAATTTTTAATTATTATAATGTTTATAATAATCATCGCTTACTCAGCAATGGCGCCATCGATCAACAGTTAGACAAAACAAAAACGAAAACTTCCAGTGATGCAACTATAAATAAGAATGCAGATAGTTCTTATAAAAATCCATCAACTTGCCTATTGACACGAAAAAAAAAAAAAAAAACTGTGTTATTAAGGACTACAATAGCACCTGCAAAAGTAGCTAAATTCTTTGAAGGGATTTCGCTAAAAGTAGCAGCTAAAATTAAAAAAAAAAAAAAAGAGTATAATTCATATTCCATATTAGGTTTTGTTACTCGTCATTTTTTAAACTTAATCTTCATAAAAATATAAATAATGTCCCAATTTTTCTGCGGACCGTGAAAAAGTTTTCACGGACCATCGGTTAGCCACTGCTGCTTTAAACTAACTACGAAGGGAAAGAAAGCTCTAAAAATTCATTATGATTTTATAGCCAACTTTATTCTACGCTGCTATTCTTGACCCAGATCTGGAAGTGTAAATGCTCCATTTTTCAGAAGTTATTATATTAAAATTCATAAGTGGTTTTATTATTTATTTCTTTCAATTCACGGATTTCAGCTTCCTGGTAAAACAGCAATACCCATTTGAGACGAATAATTGTTAAAACTTCATATGGAATTAATACAGTGAAACAAATAAACAGCTAAGGCCTTGTATAATTAAATATATTTTTCAATAAGTAGTGGTGCGGCTTTAATTAATAATGAAATGAATTCATAACAAACTACTTTCAACTCGTATTTGGCTTTATCATTTGAATACTTCATTTTAAGAGTTAACTGAATATTACTAAGCTCACAAAGGCTATCTATATAAAGGGAAGGATGCTTTCGTAGAGGACTTTCTAAGGAACCTGGTCATATTCAAATTACGCACGGGAAAATCCACGAAAACCAATTCTGCAATCAGCCCATTCGCCTGGAATCGAACCGAGTCAAATCCTAATATTCCACAGTCTTAATTACTCGGCCATTGGCGGACCCAGTAATTTTAAAACTAATATTTTTATGCTCTATATGCTTAATATTTGAAGGTTCAGTTTTTAACTAGTAAAATTACCTTAAAACTACATCAAGTGAAATCTTCATACTGGTATCAAATTGCATTTTTAAAAATTATTATTCTTTAGTTTGCAATTATTAAAAAAAAAAAAAAAACTGTTTGAATTTTACAGAGAAAATCTTAGAAGTGTTAGACTGTAATTTGAAGTTTACAGATCGCGGCTTTAAATTTAAAAATACATTTTTAATTGAAACTTTTTGGGCCGATGTACTCCTCGTAAGGCTTGGTTGTAAAGTCCTATTTACACAGGTAAAGAGCTACAAAATATCTTTACGGTAGAAAAGAAAGAAATTGATGATGCGGACAAATATATCGTTTCATGATGTACTTTTGATCAAAATTCGGATGACGCAGCATTATTAGGAATAAAATAAGAGATTATTTTGATGTTAGGAAATCTCAGATTTTGAACTGGGGGTGGGGAGTAATTCCCAGGCACTTTATGTTACACTGCCATGCGGCTTAGCAGATGTTGCCATTCCGAAACATAAAATGTTTAATTTACACAGCCTGGCAAATAAGCATTTAGTAGCTATTTCGAGGTTCCAAAAGGTTTTTTTATTTCCTTACAGGAAAAAAAGGAAGTATTGTAATCGCAAAAAATTTCGGGTGTCATATTTCAGTAAAAATATCCGGAATAAAAATGGATTCAGAAGAGATTATTTTCTTGATGTCTGTATAATTGTATGTATCTCATATAACTCAAGAACGAGTAGGCATAGAACGTTGAAATTTTGTATACGGCGCTGCTATAACATGTAGAACACCTCTCTTTTTTGTTGCTATCGGATGCATCAACCATATATATATATATATATATATATAATATATAGGACTTAGGAGGATATATAGGACTTAAACTTAGGAGATAATATAATCAATTAATCAATATTGTTTAGAAAATAAATTATATATATATATATATGCTGTATGATCTTAAATTCATTTAGTGCGAAAACAAGTTACTACTACTTGCGCAATTGCTGCTAAGTAAGTTAATAATAATTTATTTACTAAACAATATTGATTAATTGATTATATTATCTCTAAGTTTAATTAAAGTAGAATTATCTTAAAAGAGTGAATCTATACTAAGTTATATTTTGAAAGATGTTTTGAAGTAACTTGAAAGTAAAATGTTAATAATGTTTTAACGGGGACTGGAATTAAATCATCATGAAGAACAAAATTTCAATTGTAAAAGGAATAAATTAAATGCATATAATCATTGTCATTGATCGGAAATTAGTTGACTTTTAAAGGGAACAAACCAACTCCCGTTCAATGAACAATAATTAATAAATAAATACGAAGGTGTTTCGTCTTTACTCGAGCAAAGGGTAAGCCAAACCGGCAATTCAAGTCAGACCAAATATTTCCGTGAATAGAAGGGATTATGAACCAATGCTGATATTCAAAGAACTTATTCCTATGAAGCATTTTAGCCAATTCAATTTTGAGTGAAAAGCAATTTCTGCAGTGAATTTCGAGAAAACTCGAGTAACCGTCCCTCGACACCCTCGTGTTTATGCATTTGAGTTCTATATTATTTGTAAAAATTAAACATTGGAAATTGTCATTATGAAATAGAATTCAAAGTATAAAGTTGAAATAAACATAGAAGATTACAAAATAGGATAAATAATGCAAACTTTGTAAAAACAAATAAAAATATAAAAATAAAAAATATCGTAAGAAAAGTGAATGTACATTAAGATATAAAGGCCAGAAAAAGTATTAATTAACTTACGCTCTTTCTAGTGGGGTGTCGGCAAAGTGTTTTCTTCGCGTCTGACTCAGAAGTGTAGTGTTTCCGAAAAATTCTTACCGGCAGCGGGGTATTTGAATAATATCAGTCGGCAAGAGTTGGGTGAAGTAATTTATGGTAGTGGGTGGGACTCAGAATTCTTGAGGGATGCATTCTGTGGAGTTCTTATTTGAGTGAAACCGTCTGTTAAAATTTTTTTTGAAAATACTAGTGAATGAAAATTAATTAATTTCTGGCTAATTGTCGTGTCGAAATGATTAAGAATTTAAGAAAGAAAAGAGGAATTTTCACTGTCCAAGAGCTATTAAGTCCAAGACTAAAGATTATGAAATAGTTTTTTTAGTAACAGCATAAGTCTGAAGACAATTAGCTTTTTACAATATATACAACTGAGTAATTACACTATATACAAATCCTTCAACTGATAGTCATCCAACTTATACCGCCTTCTCAGGTTTAGGAACAAATTATCATATCCCTATCAGTTAAATGACTTAGAGTTAGTATTTAACGCTTGCTCTTTTAAGGCAATGGTTAATAAATTGAATGGGTATTAGATTATTTTTGAGAATTTTAATAAGGAGCAAAATTTCGAGTTGTAAATCTATTGTATCGGTGCAGATAATTTTAATTCGTTGTATTTGATTTATTATTATATTGTTAATTACTTTTTTGGATATGTTGGAATTCCAATTTATTAATTTGTTAGTATTGAAATTGAAGTTTCTTGTTTTGTCAAAAAGTAAAATTGTTTTGTAGTTAATGATTTGAAGATCTAGATAGTCTATGCTATTTTGTGAATTATTAGTTTTACTAAGTGTAAGACAATTTGGATAAATCTTGGAGTGTTCAATTTTACCAAAATTATTAATTGTAATAAGGTCATCAATATATCTGTAAGTGTGCTTGTAGTAATTTAACTCTTGTGGTTGTAGATTTTTTTGGAAGTTAAATTCTTTGATAAATAAAAAGATATTACAGATCGAGGTGCTGGAATGTAAGCCCATTGATTGGCAAACCTCTGACTTGTTTAAAAAGTTGATTTTGAAACCTGATGTAGTTATGAAAAAGTGTGCATTTTAGGTAGATTTTCCATTTGTTAAGAGTCATAATTGTGAGCATATCAGGGAAGAGTTTAGGCAGATCTAGTAAACTAGTATAGATTTCTTCTAGAGGAAGTGAAGTATATAAGTTTTCAAAGTCATAGTAGTTAATGTTTTGGATGTTAATTGTTTGAATGGCATTAATGACAGGAGTGTTATTATGGATGATCCACAATAGTTATGATTAGTGTTACAATCGTTGAAAATAAATTTACAGATTTTTTTAAGTTGAATTGAAAAATAATAGTCTACATTTTTCTTGTAATTATTAGTTCCATTAGCTATAAATCTGAATTTTAATGGTGTTTTATGGAACTTGGGAATTGCGTTTGTTAAGAGTCTGTTGTAGTTTGTATTTAAAGTAATATTGAGTTTTTTACGAAAAGTTTTAATTCTGTTTATAATAGATGTTTCTGTAAGGGTGGCTAATTGATAAGTAGTTGCGTTGAGAAGTTCTTTATGAATAATTTCTGCGTAGAATTGTTTTCATATAATGCTAAAGTTATTATTTGCTTTATCTATTTTTGTAATAGTAAAAATTTATTTTAATTTTTTAATATCTGATGTAAGTTGCGACCAATTCAGTGTACTTTTAAACTTGAGGTGACTGATTTCGGTGGATATGCGTTGAAGAATTTTAACTTTCCATTTTAAGAAGGTATCTATGGGTAAATTCAGTTGATAGCTTGCTTTAACTATAAATTCGTTGATGTTGTTTTCGAAAGTCTTGTAACAGTAATTTTTAGTTATGTTTTTGACTGGTCTAAATTTTGTACCATAACTCATTAGTGTTTTTAGTTGATGGTTTTGTATGATATTCAGGTTGCCAGTAATTATGTGCTGGTGATGAGAATCTACGTAAATGCTGTAAACTGGTGTCTTACAATGTCATTCTGCTGTTTCATCTATTTCATGGTGGTTAGTGAGCAAGTTGCTTAAGGTCCTTTGATATTTAAATGCAACCGTTGGTATTGTGTCTACAGCTGGGAAGTAAACTTTACAATCGCTGATGATTCTTCGCTGATTGAGAAATGAATATTGTCAAACTGCGGATGCAGATGCCTTTTTTGCTTTAAAAGTTGTAGAGACATTACCTTATTTCGAAGCAGGAGAGATGGAAAATGAGCAATGCCCTCGCCGGGATTCGAACCACGGATCTCTCGAAGACGCGTCGATAGTGCTGACAACTACACCACGAAGGCATGCTAAGAAGGTGGGTGAAATACTTTATATGCTGCCCCTTTTAAAGGGCGATTGGGGCTTAGGGGACCCAATCGCCAAATCCTGGTGGTGGAGAATCATCATCCAACACCTTTTTTTTTAGTTCGGGCGCCACTATAGAAATATCAGACTTTTTGAAGCAGGAGACGTGAAAAATGAGCAATGCCCTCACTGGGACTCGGACCACGGACCTCTCGAATATGCGTCGAGTGTGCTGACCACTACACCACGAAGGCATGCTGAGAAACACCTTATAAAGGGATTGAGTTACATGGTTTTTATCTTCCGGTTAGGGTTTTTATGGCTTTAGTGAATCTGCATACAATAATTGTACAATTATCAACATATTAAAAGTTTAAGTGGTAAGTTAAGCTTAAAATCCCGCCGTTCGTTAACATTTGAAGCTCAGTAGAATAGTGAATTAAGTCAGTTTCGAAAAAACCGAAAAATCTTCCTTCTTGCCCGCTAGCCAAATTGCTTGTTTTTGCGTAGAAGCTCTAATTTTAGCGGTAAAACAAGTTTTTAACTTTTTAAAACTGTATTTGGTGTTTTATGCTTTTCCATATTTTACAATTTTTAATAAAGGTGTTTGAAATGTTTATGTATTTTTGCTTTGCCGCGAAGTGGGAGCTGAATTAATTGAATGAGAAATGTATCTCTAACGAAATTCGAGGAAATACGTTTAAACGAAATGCAACAAAAAATGTGCATAATTTAATAGGCTATACAAGGAAGTTCATGTGGTGTCTACATCAGATTTTTTCATAAGCTTCTATTTAATTTAGTCTTGGTGTTTGTCGCTAGAGTCAAATACTGTCATCGGTTTTTAAACTACTTCCTAATAACGCATCGTACTTAAATTTTGCATGCTATCTGTGGATGAAAATACAATGTGATGAAATAATTGATTCAAATTTCGATTTT
This sequence comes from Stegodyphus dumicola, assembly GCF_044657685.1. NCBI lineage: Eukaryota > Metazoa > Arthropoda > Arachnida > Araneae > Eresidae > Stegodyphus > Stegodyphus dumicola. Next base: position 154,022,359 of record NC_140769.1, on the reverse strand, counting down.
GAATTTTTAGCCCAAAGGGCCATTAGGCCAGAAGGTCTATTAGTCTCGAAATGGCATTTTGCGTCGAATCATTATAACGGCTGTATTACTTTTCAAATTGTTGCCACCAAATATTTTCGGCTTGTGTTATATTTAAAGAAATTAAATGAAGAATCTGCATGAATGTACGTATGTTTCTCGCTTGTGAAAACACAACGATACCTAGAGCCATCAAATTCTGAATATCATATACCTTCATCCGATCATGGGCACCTGGAAGCTCAAATTTGGAATTATTCTCTATTTCATATTTTGTAAAACTTTAACGAATTTTGGGTTAACTACATGAAGATTTTCAAAGCGAGCAATGGCAACACTGTAGGGAATAAAACATTTTTATTTCCAGCGCGCGGGTTTCTCGATCGGAAATTCTAAAGATATGCTGTTTTTTAATATGTTTAGCCCAAATGCTCTCCAAAGGTGTATGAGTCAGTAAATGACAAAAAAAAAAAAAAAAAAAAAACCACGCGCGTTTGAGCGTAATATAAACTGTGAAAGCTTTCAGATTTTTTTTTAAAATTGAGTGATGAAATTATTTTTTTGGCGAATATTTTCGTTTAACGAAGAAACAGAAAATGTTAGACGTTTACTGTTTGTGCAAGCCGCCTAGACAGGAAAGTAGTTAGTGACTCTAACTGCCGTACAGAAAGGTCCTCGGAAAAGACACGGATTTAAATTGTCTGCCTCTTCATAAGAAGCAACGGTGGTCCACCTATCAGGTGCCTCCATAATTAAGTGGCCACCGCTTTTGGCCTTACCTTAGCAGTGGCCAATGCCTCTCTATAATGGATAAATTTTGTACATTTGGAGGGTGTGGACGAACCTTTAAATAAAATTATTTGTATGAAGTTTTTAAATTTCTCACTTTTTGGTGAATTTTCAGAAATCTCTCAGTTGTTTCTTCCGCTTGACGTAACAAAATTTTCGGAAGGAAAAGAGCGATTTTTAATTGCTGGAAAATGGTTTTTATCTGAATAATCTAATTGAGAGCGTGTCATTGAAACTATAAAAATGAAAATAAAATGTTGTATGATCTTAAATTCATTTAGTGCGAAAACAAGTTACTACTACTCGCGCAATTGCTGCAAAGTAAGTTAATAATAATTTATTTACTAAATAATATTGATTAATTGATTATATTATCTCCTAAGTTTAATTAAAGTAGAATTATCTTAAAAGAGTGAATCCATACTAGTACGTTACATTTTGAAAGATGTTTTGAAGTAACTTGAAAGTAAAATGTTAATAATATTTTAACGGGGACTGGAATTAAATCATCATGAAGAACAAAATTTCAATTGTAAAAGAAATAAATTAAAGGCAAGAATTAAATTAAATGCATGTAATCATTGTCAATGGTCGGAAATTAGTTGACTTTTCAAGGGGAACAAACCAACTCCCGTTCAATGAACAATAATTAATAAATAAATACGAAGGTGTTTCGTCTTTACTCGTGCAAGAAGGCTAAGCCAAACCGGCAATTCAAGTCAGGCTAAATATTTCCATGAATAGAATGGATTATGAACCAATGCAGATATTCAAAGAACTTATTCCTATGAAGCATTTTAGCCAATTCAGTTTTGAGCAATTTCTGCAGTGAATTTCGAAAAAATTCGAGTAACCGTCCCCCGACACTCTCGTGTTTATGCATTAGAGTTCAATATTATTTGTAAAAATTAAACATTGGAAATTGTGATTATGAAACAGAATTCTAAGCATAAAGTTGAAATAAACATTAGAAGATTACAAAATATAAGATAAATAATGCAAATTTTGTAAAAACAAATAAAAAATAATATAAAAATAAACGCATCCACGCTACATAATGTGTAAAACTACGCAAATGCGCACGCAGCCAGCCCCTTCATTGAACTCGGGTCGAACAAACAGAATTTACGACTTGGCCGCTGGTGAGCCTACAGTTTAATGGAAACAAGAGATGAATCTCTATATAAATTTTATCTGTAATTTTATGCCACGAATAATAAAAACATGGGCGACTAAAATCGAAATCGAGTAATTAAATTGCATTGTCAAAAGTATAAGCCATTGTCTGTATAAATTTATTGAAGATACCTCATACTTTTATTATTTGTGATATAAAACTGTAGACGTATTACTTTGTTTCCTCGCGTATTTTATTACGTAGCATTTTAGTGTTAGGTTTTGAAAATTTTAAAAATAGTCGCATAATTTTCCTCTTCTGCTTTCGTGCCTAAGTTTTCCTCGGAGAGCTAAATTACAGGTAAAATTATATTCTGTTGATAACTTTTGTTTTTATATATTGTAATCAATTTATATTTGCAGTTTTGCATTACCATTTCTTCCATTTTATTTTCCCTTGCATTTATTTACTTGAAGCGCATTTTGTGCAGATTCTTCGTTAGGCTAGACATACGTGAGAGGTGTTCTCACACTTAAGAAACTTTAAAAACATGCATGTGATTTTACCATACTTCTGTTATTTACGTTCCAGCTCATTGTAGCCTTATATGCTGCTTTCAAAATCTAAGTCTTTTGTCTCTTCTCTTGAGAATGAAGTTAAGAGTCATTTGTGTCATGTGCTCCTGGGTGTTTACAAGGTAACCGAGAGAGGCACGTAGAGCAACGACTCAATTATCGTCGGGTATCTATCACATATCGGCTCAATATCAGTCAGATATTGTATAAGGTATTTCTCCCACTTTCCTAGCGTGCCTTCGTGGTGTAACGGTAGCACGCTGGGCCGGTATTCCAGAGGTCCGTGGTTCGATTCCCGGCGAAGGCGGTTGCATATTTTTCATCTTTTCTGCTTCCATTTAACCCAATGATTCTACAGTTGTAATGTTAATATTTCTACATATTCTTATTGGAATATAAGTTTCTTTTAAATAGATAATATTGTGATTAGTTACCAGTAATTTGTGCATGATTTCTTTTCTTTTGTTATGTCCTTACTGTAAGCGTGTTCTTTGGAAATTATATTATACTCAAAATTTTACCCTCTCGATTTTTTGGATGATAAAATTAGTTATGGAAAAAAAAAAGGGGGGGGGGGAAATTACGAGAGGAAATACCGTGTTTAATCTCTTATTCTCATTTCATTATATAATAAGTTATTTTTCCCTTTTCTATTTATATAAATTGTGTTTTTATTTTGCGTTTAATAATTTGTGTAATCAGATGTATTTTTTCACACTGTCATTAAAACGTTTCCGAAAATATACAGTAACTGAGTCTGAATTTCCCTGTAAACTTTTATAAAACCCTCACAGAAAATAAAAAATATAGAATTTTTGGCCTTAAAATTGAACTAAATTAAAAAGAACCATATTTTGCTAAAGGCATAGCATAAAGGAAAGAACTTACTTGGTTTCTGCTGCTTTGCTAGGTTGTCAATAATTTTAGAAGTTCTTTTAGCTAAAACTGAATACAAAATACTAGGTGCTGAAGAAATTTAACACTCGTATTTGGCAGTGCAAATTTTAAACTTTTAAATCTGTTAACTTTAATGAACAGCCCATTTCTTCAATATTCCATGAATTTTTGCAATTCAAGAATCTTACTGCAATACAAATTTATTTTATGTTTACTAATTCTAGAATCTATTATGGATACTTTGGCTGAAACTTAACTTTCGAAACGCATTTACTTTGATTTCATTCTGTGAAGTATCTATAAACATTTCATTTAACATCAAGCAAAATTAACATTAATTCTACTATTCTGTATAAAAAAATTACTTAAATATCCGCTATATCTAAATACAAATGGTTTTCTAAACATTGCATCAATATGAAAAGAAGCTATTATCAAAACAGCGTTTGAATCTTGATGCAGGTTGTATCTCCTTAATCGTCTTGTGTTTCAACAATTCTTATTCGCCATTTTTGTGGATCTGTACCAGAGCGGTGTTGCTAATAGCATTTCAAGATTCAAAACCTGCTGCATCCAGAATGTTCTCTTTAGATATTAATGCAATATTTCTCTTAAGAAATAGCTGTTAGTTGTGTCGACTAAGACATTGTTTCAAGATCAACGGAATCCAACAAGAGTAACTAAAATACATTGTAAAAAACTAGGATTGTGTTACCATTACTATCTAGAAATGACGTATCTGAGGTATGTATATATAGGCGCTTCATTTTTAGCCCAATGAGGTGATAGTCCAGAAAGGCTATTAGTCTCAAAACGGCATTTTGTGACGCTTCACTAAAAACGGCGAATCACTTTTAACTTATTGCCGCCAAATATTATCACCCTGTATTATATAAAAAAATCAAATGATGAAGAATCTGCGTGAATGTAGGTGTGTTTCTCGCATTATGGAAAAACGACGGTACCTAGAGCCATCCAATTTTGAATAACGTAATCCTCCACCCGAAAATGGGCACCCGGAAGCCAAAATTTTGAATTTCAAATTTGTTTTATTATCTATTTCATAATTTGCAAAACTTTAAGGAATTTTTGATTAACAAACTCAACGATTTCAAAGCGAGAAATGGCAATACTGTACGAAAAAAGAAAAACATTTTTAGCTCAAGCGTGCGAGATTCTTAATCGAAAATTCTAAATATATGTTATTTTAAAATATTTTGTGATACTGCTGTTGAATTGAAATTTATGTGATTTAAGTGTGAAGAGCATGATATTTAATAAATAGAGGTAACCCACAAAATGTTAAAAAAAGTCCCTTTGGACGTAGTATAAAATCTGAAAGCTTTCGGATTTTTATTTATTTATTGTATATCTTCCGTATTTCTCTAAAACCGTGCTCTGTATAGCTTGACTTAGTTGTAAGTGACAAACGTGCCAGAGCTTTGATGTTTAAGTCGAACTATATGCAGTTAAATGTACAACTGAATTATTCCCTTTTAGAAGAAGCATCATACTGTACACAGAATTTATTTTTAAAGTGCTCAGGTAAAAAAAAAAAAAAATAAATAAAATAAAAATAAAAATAAAAATGGTCGATTTTACTGAGGCTAAGTCCTTTAATTTTATATACCTTTTAAGTGTTTACATTTAGTTCAATTATGATCTTTTTCGAATGTCATTTAAAAACTAAGAGGTATAAATATTAATACTAGTACTGATAACCATAATTACAAACCATTGTCTCACATTAAAATGTGGAATTAGGAAAAACGTTAAATTAAGGAAATTCTTTGAACACATTTTATGTATAACATGGGGATGAATTGCAAAACTATGTGAAGCTTAAAGGGAAAAGAAGAAGAGTTTTGAATTTTTCTTTTTTTCTTTCTTTCTTTCTTTTTTTTTTTTTTTTTGTTTTTGTTTTGTTTTGTTTTGCTGAAAATTAAATTCAGTAGAGTTTAAATTAAGGAAAACTTTAAAAAATGCTTTGTAGTATAAAATTATATAGGGCCTTTACAGAGTTGCTTAGACTCTGACATATTGAAGAAGCAAACATTTATAGACAGATGCTGATCCATTAGGTTAAAGTTTTTCATACGGATCAAATGATGAAGAATCTGCGTGAATGTATGTGTGTTTCTCGCATTATGGAAAAATGACGGTACCTAGAGCCATACAATTTTGAATAACGTAATCCTCCACCCGAAAATGGGCACCCGGAAGCCAAAATTTTGAATTTCAAATTTGTTTTATTATCTATTTCATAATTTGTAAAACTTTAAGGAATTTTTGATTAACAAACTCAACGATTTCAAAGCGAGAAATGGCAATACTGTACGAAAAAAGAAAAACACTTTTAGCTCAAGCGTGCGAGATTCTTAATCGAAAATTCTAAATATATGTTATTTTAAAATATTTTGTGATACTGCTGTTGAATTGAAATTTATGTGATTTAAGTGTGAAGAGCATGATATTTAATAAATAGAGGTAACCCACAAAATGTTAAAAAAAGTCCCTTTGGACGTAGTATAAAATCTGAAAGCTTTCGGATTTTTATTTATTTATTGTATATCTTCCGTATTTCTCTAAAACCGTGCTCTGTATAGCTTGACTTAGTTGTAAGTGACAAACGTGCCAGAGCTTTGATGTTTAAGTCGAACTATATGCAGTTAAATGTACAACTGAATTATTCCCTTTTAGAAGAAGCATCATACTGTACACAGAATTTATTTTTAAAGTGCTCAGGTAAAAAAAAAAAAAAATAAATAAAATAAAAATAAAAATAAAAATGGTCGATTTTACTGAGGCTAAGTCCTTTAATTTTATATACCTTTTAAGTGTTTACATTTAGTTCAATTATGATCTTTTTCGAATGTCATTTAAAAACTAAGAGGTATAAATATTAATACTAGTACTGATAACCATAATTACAAACCATTGTCTCACATTAAAATGTGGAATTAGGAAAAACGTTAAATTAAGGAAATTCTTTGAACACATTTTATGTATAACATGGGGATGAATTGCAAAACTATGTGAAGCTTAAAGGGAAAAGAAGAAGAGTTTTGAATTTTTCTTTTTTTCTTTCTTTCTTTCTTTTTTTTTTTTTTTTTTTTTTTTGTTTTGTTTTGTTTTGCTGAAAATTAAATTCAGTAGAGTTTAAATTAAGGAAAACTTTAAAAAATGCTTTGTAGTATAAAATTATATAGGGCCTTTACAGAGTTGCTTAGACTCTGACATATTGAAGAAGCAAACATTTATAGACAGATGCTGATCCATTAGGTTAAAGTTTTTCATACGGATCAAATGATGAAGAATCTGCGTGAATGTATGTGTGTTTCTCGCATTATGGAAAAATGACGGTACCTAGAGCCATACAATTTTGAATAACGTAATCCTCCACCCGAAAATGGGCACCCGGAAGCCAAAATTTTGAATTTCAAATTTGTTTTATTATCTATTTCATAATTTGTAAAACTTTAAGGAATTTTTGATTAACAAACTCAACGATTTCAAAGCGAGAAATGGCAATACTGTACGAAAAAAGAAAAACACTTTTAGCTCAAGCGTGCGAGATTCTTAATCGAAAATTCTAAATATATGTTATTTTAAAATATTTTGTGAACAGACCGTAAATAAACAGACCGTAAATACGCGTTGTTTCCTATTTTAATCTATATCTAATTCTATTGTTCCATTCGTTGAACTAAAGCGGACAGATTCTTCATTTAACTTAAATTTATGGCAGTTACTAGTGAACTTCTTTTCGGATTTATAATCCAAGGTAATTCGATGATTTTTCGTTTTCACTTTTAGAAAAGAGTGCATTTTTGTTGCATAATTTTTGCTATACCATATTTAATGTAGCAGTGGAGGTTTTTTCTAATTATTTTTATTATTAATCAATTTAAAATTCGTAGTTTATCTAATTCCATTACTTCTCACATACATACATTTATTAGCAACGGTATTTTGCTACCAGGCGAGACGAATATTTATTTTTTCATTTCAAAGCTTTTGCTGCTAGATTTTAAGAAATCTCTTTATTTAAATTTTTATTTTTATAATTTTAGTTCAGATTTTCATATGTTGGATTAATTCTGTTTTACATGTTTTGGGGATTCGGTTCTCTTAAACTGAAATTATCATTATTAGATTTTTAAGTATCTTTGGTTGTTTATGATATTGTTGTTATAAAAATGTTTTATAAAATTTTTACCCTGACCTGTATAGATTCAAAATTTATATATATATTTATTTTTTCATATATTGTATTTTTTATATTCGCATGTTTTTTTTTCTCTCGACTCAATCTGCTCAAAATAATAATTTTAAAAATTTGTTTATGTTTTTGACGCTATAATTTTGCAATTTTTTGCACTGCTTACTTCAGCCTGTAGGGGGTCGGCCTAATAAAGACGCAGGTTAATTTAATTGTTTTTCTGAGGTTATTTTAAGTTACAAACATTAATTTGCGTCTGTGTCGGTTCAGAAAACAGGCTGATTTATTTAGTTCTTTCGTTGCTCCATCCCCCCTGATGACAATGTAGCGAATTATGCAAATTTCTTATATCATTTTTGTTTTTTCACGTGTTTTACCCACTTTTTCTTGCAGTTTGCCGGTGTTTTTTTTTTTTTTTTTTTTTTTTTTTTGTGCTTCTTTGACTTTTGCATATCTTGTTCCAAACTGAATATGGGATGAATTTTAAAGTATTATTTATTTAAGTTTATTTTGCATTAACAGCACAAAAATATGTATGGTGTGAACTGGAAATAGTAGGGATTGGAAATCCGTTTATTGGGCCATAAAATGTCTCTTGGCTCCACTTCCGGTTTTCAGCGATTTTCTGTGATTTGTAGATGACAGGTTTCAAGTTACTAGATTGAAGAGATACAATTTGTAGCTAATGGCAGTCCTTCAAATTGAAAAACTCTAACGATGCCTTTAATTAATTATTAATAAATAAAATATCTCTTAAAATCAATGAGCCTAAAAAGGTAAGATAATATAATATAAGACTAATGCCATTTTGATATAACTTGAGCAAACTCTTTCCTCGGCAGAATACACTCTATCTTGAAAACCTTGACAGGATTAGTGGACCTATTTTCCTACTCACTGAATTTCAGACCCTTCAACTATTGCTGTTTATAAAGTACACGAATTATTTACTTAACACTTTTCATTTTTATTTTCTGTTATCTTACATCTTGTGTTTTCAGCAATTAAAATTAATAAAGATTTAAAATCATATTTTAATTCTTTGTTAAGTTCCAGTTCAGAGGGAAAAATTGCTGTCATCCAAGTTTTAGAGATTTCATTTTCGGAGCATTCCGTGTCTCTCACCGCAAAGTGTTTACGTCATTCGGAATTTCGTTTTTTTCATTAGTTCTAATTTAGTTTTTCAGCTCAAAATTGTTTGAAAATATGATTCTTAGTTAAATATGCATACGAGCACGAATCAGAATACAAAAGAACATTTTTGTGCTATTATCGGTTCTACGAACATTTTCTAATAGCTTAATAGCAGTTTTTTGCTTCAGCGTATTCATGATGCAATATGGTTAATTGCTTAACATTCTATAGCATGCATACGAAATTAACGTTTTTAAACTAAAATATCTGATGTGGACACCACAGGACTTCCTTATACGGTATATTAAATTATAAACAGTTTTTGCTACACTTCATTTAAACTTAATTCCTCGAATTTCATTAGAGATATAATTCTCATTCAATCAATTCAGTTCGCACTTCGCGGCAAGGCAAAAATACATAAAAACTCAAAGCACAAAAAATACATAAAAACTCTTCATTAAAAATTCTAAAATATATAAAAATACAAAACACTAAATACAGTAAAAAAGAGTTAATTTTTTTTTACAATTGAAATTAAAGTGTGTGTGAAAAACAAGAAACTCGGCCAGCGGGTACGAAGACAAAATTTTCAGTGCACAAAATCGAAAGTTAAATATTGGTCCCAGGGGGTAAAAGGACTCTGAACTTGGTGCATAAACTGACTTAATTCACTATTCTACTAAGAGTTTCAAATGTAAACAAATGGCGGTCTCGTTAGGCCTAGCGTCACTTCGAAATTTTAAATTGTTGATAATTCTACAACTATTACATGCAAATTAACTAAAGGCATAAAATCTTAACCGAATATAACAATAACCTAATTCAATTACTTTTAGAGCAAAATATGCAGACTTTACTAGCATACAAAGAATTAAAAAGAATTAGCTCACCGCGCCTGGTAACAGAGTGGGAATGAATATATGCTCTCTCAATATATATATGTGTGTGTGTGTCAGATATAACAAAATACGATAGCTGCTTTAAGAATAATTGGCGATCTCAAAATTAACATTCTAGATTTGGTGCTCTTCCCCTAAATTCATCTGTTCTCCCAAATTCGAGATCCTTCCATGTTATATAACAACCTACAGTTAACCAATCGCAGATTAGTTCTACATCAGACTTAGTATAAATACTCTTGGCCCAAAAAACTACGTCATTCTTTTCCTAGCTTCTGCCACGCTGTCAACTCTGTGCTACTCTGTCTATCTTTCTCTTATTCTGAACTCACGTCGTATCCCCTTTAACCTATGTACATATAAAAATATTTTAATTGCTTATGATCTAGAACTATTTCATCCTTCAAGAAAATGATTTAATATGCTTAAAAGTAAAGATCGGTGATTTGTCGGATTTCAGTTCCGTTACCTTTGTCAGTACGCATTCAACCCCCGGCCGTGACGACTGCAAACTGATTACTCCTACGCATTAAAACATTACATATATGTATATATGTGTGCGTGTGTATTCGTTTGGTGCCACCGATTGCATTGAAAAAGGGAGGCGCTTCACAGAGTGTTATAACAACCCCATATGAAAAACTTTAACTTTCTAAAGTATTCATTTTTGAGGTTATGCGCGATACATATGTAAGCACAGACATCACGAAAAAAACCTGTTTTGAAATCGAATTTAAATGCTTTTTACAATCCATTAAAAAAAAAAAAAAAAAAAAAAAAAAAAAAAAAAGAATTCTTTATTCTCTCCGCATGTACAGATGTATGTGAAGAGGATTTTATCTTTTAAATAGATTCGAGAGCTGTAAAAATGGATATTTTCGTTGAAATATGATACCCGAAATTTTTCGCAGTTACAATACTTCCTTTATTTCGTACAAGGAAGTAGAAGTAGTACAGAAGGATTTTTAAAAATTAAATATGCACTATCGCGTTCTCTGTTCTATTTAAAAGTGTAAGACTGCAATGTTAATAAAATTATAATTAAGATAATTCTGAAATATTTATTATTCTTCTCATGTCTAGAGTTTCATAAAAAGATTAATAATATCGGAAATGGGAAACTTTAAAAATTCGGGTGAAGATTTTATTTTGAGAATAAGCTCAAGTGTAAATAGTACAGAGAACAAATTAGATGCAATACGATCATAAACAAAATGATATGAACTGTGCAACGAATGTTTGCCACCTGAGCTGTGACAGCAGAAATTGCAACACTTGTGCAAAAATTCCTTTACAACCTTCTTTATTAGCGTGTTTTTCGTTTCTGAGCTATAATGAGGAGAAAATGATATCACGAAACAAATTATTTATATCAATGGTACATATTTTGGAAAAACTAACTCAGATGAAGGTATGCAGGGAACAATATTTGTTCCATTTTCAGTAATGATTTTACAAATGCGTTTCTTTTTTTACACTTGTGAGAAAAATTAGAGTATCTTAAAAATGTAGCACTTATTTGTAGAATATGAAAAAGACAGTCTGTATTTGTTGAGATTATTGATACGTTTCGTTGCGAGAAAGCCAAAAAATAAATTTAAGGCATCAAAAGGATTGAAACTTAAAATTTCAAAAATTGGTCTGTCCAATTACTAACTGCATTTATATAACGAGACAAAATCCAGGTAATAAGGAATCATCATCGACAGGCATCTAGCTTAAACCATGAAATTTTTTAAAAGATGTCAGATGAAAATGCACTATCCTTTAAAAGTTGTGTATTTACTAATATATCACTAGTGAAATATTTCAGAATATTTCTACTTCATCTTCATTCCCTTTAAAAGTCTTTAAATTTTGAAATGGTAAGATAAAACAACGAGATTTTCGAAAACTGTCTTATGAAAATGAACTAGCCTACAAAAATTCCTTGACTAACATATCACTAGTGAATTTTATTCCCCCTCAGAGCCTTGCACTTTTCTAATGGTACGGTAGAATTAAGAATTTTCAACAAATCTAACTTTTTTTCCCCAAATATTCTGTTACAGAAACTACAGTATAAAAATATAACTCATAAATGGTTAAATGAACCATCCAGAACTCACCACGGGAAGTGGATCATAGCGAATATCCATTCACGCCCCTATCCCAAAACCTTACCTTTGGGCACTGTGTCCTTAATATTTACTTCATAGCCCTGAATTCGGACTTACTTTTGAAAGTAAGCATGGACGACCTGTCCAAAACTTTGCTTTGATTACCCCATCTCGAGCTCTAACCCTGCATATTTGTCCGGAAAATTCCATAATAGTTTTAATACACCTTTCAAGCGCCTTGGATATAGTACAGGAAGTAGAAAGTACATAGAAAGAATGGGAAGCATTCCTTGATACACTGCTTTCAAATCTTCGTTTGACAGATTGGAAATAAGAGGTGGCTCTATAACTGCATAATGCCGCCAGTTAATGAGGTCAGTGTAGTGTTGTACATTGATATTGATTACTGAAATTTTAAGTTTGGGTATTGACAGGGATTACTTCCTTGTCCTGACATCACAGAAAAATTATTCTCGCATGTAACTCTCGAATGTGTTTCTGTTCATCTGCGAACATAGCTACCAGCAGATTCTCTGGATGCGCAATGTAACCATTCGCTCAGTGGAATTATCCACGATGACCTTCAGATTAACACTAAAGTACCGAGAACAAGAGAGTATGTCACAGATTAATGAAAGCATCCTTAATGATTGAACTGGATTTAATGTAAAACCACATTGAAGAACATGCTCACATGATAAAAGACATCATCTTCTTCATGGGGGCAAATAGATACGTGGACCGTGTTGACTATAGTGAACTTGATATTTGCAATAGAAAGTTTCAAAAGATTTCGCGTCTACATATTCACTAGGCGTTTACCTAAACAAACAGCTTGGCTTATGCCCCACATGTATTTTTAATTAATAATTAGATTTAGAACTCATTCTCTCCCATGACTGGCAAATTTCAATAGATTGGTTGAAAATCAACTATTGAAAGGCGCTCAGAGTTCACTAAGCTCTTGCCAGTAGGTCCGTAAAATGCATAATGAGTCATTGTCGGTCCATCTAGATGATTCACCATGTGCCTTAAATGCAGCTCTTTGAAGTGAAGCTGGTATATATCTTACTGTAAAGATCTTCTCTTCCATTACTAGTTGTCTTGTCCTGTCTCCTATTCAAAGAACAGAACTTGATACTTGATTTTTTCTCCAGTTACTTGGTTCTGTGGAATCTGTCGCTGTTTTCTTCATGACCTTCGAACTTTACATCTGCCTACGATGATTGGTCAAGCAACACATTTCTTAACTTCTTCACCTTCCACTAATTTCTCAGTATTTTCGCATTACATATCGCATAGAAATGCTGACGCAAGAGTGGCAGCAGGTCTGTCAGGAATGCAGTATCTGTTGCATGTTCTAGCAAACGTTGCAAGCTTGATTTCGGTTTAGAGGATAGTTGAAGTTGATGGCAGAGTCCAAGACATTTGGTTCGCTTTTTCTAGCAGGAGACTGGGGACTTTCGAAATCCTCTTCTACTATTTCGCTTTCAACTGAAATGCATCTACCTTCTTTGCTTTCTTGAAATTTGGGAATTCATGCCATTGCTTCCCCCTATACATTTTTTTTTAAATTTAGCTGTTGAGTTATTCGTAGATCAACGGAAGTTCCCTGGTCAAATAGAAAAGCCTACTTTACAATATTCACAGTAATAATGTAAATATTCACAGTAATTTACATAATTCACAGTTTACAATATTCACAGTAAGTGCATTTTTTGCATTCGCAGTTAGTGCACAGCTTTACTTATTTATTTACTTCCGCTCTGAAAGCCTGAACTTTAAATTTGCTAGCTTCTTTTCTGCTGCTGTGTGATTTTAAAAGATCATGTTTCTTTTCATGCTCTGTTCTTTATCAAAGCAAATATTCTTACCCATTGTAGACCTGGGGTTGAAGAACTACACAAAATTTCCTCGAGTTTGCGGTCTGAAAAAATGTTAGAAAATATAAAAATTAAACTTAAATTATAACTTACGTACTTATAATTTTTATATTTCGAATTTTCTAAAATTAAAAAAAATTGAAATTTGGTAAACTTTTCAAGGGTCAGTTTGAAGTTTTCAGAGACAGCAGTTTCTTAAATACTTTTTTACTCAAAAAATTTTTATCTTCAGAGCGTTAGACTTTTTTTTGTTTTTAGATTTAAGTATTTTTTTCCGAGCAATTTTTACAAGCATTCCCTTTTTCTTTTATACGGTTTTACAGTAGATATCAGCCATGATTTTTAAAGCTACTTTAAGCAAAAAAAATACATTAGTTTTTTAACTCTATGTCTTATAATATTGCTGTTAGTCACAGATTATTAACAAAATATATATTTTTTAATATCAGTTTGGATAATATATATTTTTTAATCTCAGTTAGATTAGAAATTTGAATGTTTCTGAAGAGTTGGAAGAACGACATAGAAGCATCTTGGAAATTAATTCTGATTCACCGTTGTTCACTTTCGATTTGAATTTTGTTTCCATTAAACCATTGGTTACAACAATTCCATTTTACAAGAGAATTAAAATTATAATTCTAGACTACTTGGCCAACAAAAACTTTGATCGCATTTGAATGTTTTTTTTATTTATTCTTAAACGCGTAACAACTACTTCTGAGAAGTAAAGCTGCGTGGTAGAGTAGAATAAAGAAAATTACAATTTTCGCGAAAATCAAGGTTGAGTTCTTCCATTGTAAATGTTATGAATCGACGTATTCATAAAATAACTCTCTCTTTTAATATAACCTTGAATGTATTTTCCCCCGTTTGGATACTTTCCAAGTTCACTCCTTTCTCTTCGATAAAAAAAAAAAAAAAAAAAAAAAAAAGGCCCAATTTGATCTGAGATTGCTAATTTGCACGTAAAGTGTCTGTGATGTCATGTTTTTACTTGAAGCTGGATATTACGTCAATTTGCTTACGCGAGCAAAACGCTTTGGGAGAGTTCGTGCTTGAATGCTGTTATACGCATGTGTCTAAGAATGACCTAAATTTGAGAATGTTAGCAATTAATTAGTTCCTTTATTAAAAACACATTCCGTCAAAACATTAATTGTTAAATACTTGCTTTATTCAGAAACATTACCGTCAACATTACTGCTCAAAAACTTAGAGTTCAAAATATTATCGTTCTGAAAAAAACTGTTGTTGCCAATCGGGAAAATACATTTTAAATAAAATTAATACGTTGCGTTTACATTCGGGCATCCTGATTTAGTTACGACCTCGGAACATTAAGAACTTATATTTAAAAAATTAAATCTCTAATATTAATGTTTATAGTTCGAAAGCCTTTAGCTGTCATATAGATTCACCGTCGTTTTCTATTCTTTTTCCGTGTCCTAGTTTTAGTAATATGCGGCGTGTTGTTATCGTTATCCCCAGTAACACTAATGTCATCACCATCATCATCGTCTTCTTCTGATTCAGCTTGACACTGCCATGACTTTAATTGGCTCACATGAGCTGTCGTACTAAAGAAATGTCCTTTCACCTTCTCTTCTAATTGAGTCACTCTATAGGTATCATTTGGTAAAACTTCTGTAACTACCAAAGGTCTTCGATACTTTTGTTGTGTTTTGGTTGATTCTCCAGTTGATTTAGGTACTCTTCTCATAACTACTATTTCTCCTCGTTCGAATGTTAAAGAATTACTTTTCTTCTTGTCATAATTTGCTTTCATTTTCATCTGTATATCTTCTTTAACTTCTTCCTTTTTAGATGCTCTCTTTTAGCAGTAATTACTTTCTTAGGAGATCTGTCTATTCCCTCATTTATCTTAGATTGCTTTGCAGATGGATTTACATCTTCCCGAGGTTTATTTCCTTTTGCAATATCTTTCTCCGGTTGTCTTTTGTTTTGTTTCTCAACAAACTTATTTCCTTTTAATTTTGTTTCTTCACCAGCAAAATTATCTATTATAGTTTCTTTTTGTAAACTTTTTTCTTTCCCTGTATTAAACTCTTTCTCAAGTGCTGTAATTTTACACTTATTACTATATTTCTTAAGCTTTTGATTATAATGCTTTTCTTGAATAGGCTTACATTCTTTAATATCATTGATGCCATCACTTCTAGCTTCTTCATTAGGATACTTATTTTCTTCACTTGTATTCTGTTTAACGATTTTCTTTGAAGTCCCCTTCCTTTTCAGTGATTTTCTACCTTTGGAATTAGTGACTTTTACAGTATTTGTATTTTCAAACTTTCCATCATTGTCCAGAGTTGCTGTCTTTTCATCGTTGTAGTTAGTGACTGGTATCACTGTTTCTCCCTGTATTACTTCCAATAATGAGCCCAAGTCATCTGCCGATCCACTTATTAAAACATAACCGTTATTTATTTCATCAGTTTTAACTTTCACGAAATTAACCGTATTACTTTCGATTTGAGTTTCTTGGGAAGCCTTCAGTTTAATTCGCGGAGTATTGCTATCATTTTGCAACTGTGAAAATGGGCAGTCATTAGCATAGCGTATGTGCAAGGTATTTCCTATCTTGGCGTATGCAATATGCGGTAAATCAATCCATGTTCGACCAACTAATAAGTCGCATGGTTGCGTTTCATCTCCTACAATTAGAACTGTAATGTCCTTTCCTTCCACATTATCAATCTCTAAGTTAACAATGTTCTAGCGGCTGGTTTATTCTGGTTCCCAAAGCCAAACAATTCCTCCACATCAGGTTTTATAATAAGATTCAGTCTCTTAGCCGCAGACTGTTTCAATAAACACGAACTAGAACCCGTATCTATGATTGCAGTAATTTCTTCTCCATTATTGATGCGAGCATACTTTAAATATACAGCTGGTGAAACACCTGAATTCTGGTCCACGGATAAATTATTTTTAACATTTGTCAAGTCTGGATTCTTAGACGTACACTTTTTAAAAGTATGACCCTTTTCATTACATTTCCTACAAATAATTTCTTTTTTAGGCTGAGGACAATCCGTCGCTATATGTCCATAATCATCACAATTGAAGCATTTCGGCTCACCCTTTTCATTGCGGATGCCAGAATTATATTCCCTTTTCCTTTCGTCTGTTTTATAAAACTTATCTCTCAGATTGTATTTATTATCAAAACTGTTTTTAAAACCCACTTTGAAATTACCATCTGTCTGCATGGAATCGTTAACATTTCTTTGTCTTGAATACTGATTATAGGATCCTTCATAAAATTTAGAACCAGATTTGGGCTTAGAATTATGCCTAAAAGTTTTATTTTCTACTTGAAGTACTTTTATCCCTGCCCGAATATTTTCATATTCATCTAGTTTTTCAGCTAACTCTTCAGGATTAATGAATTTAGACCAATCATCAATGAAATGGTCTCGGATAGCAGCGGGGACCCTCTTCTTTAATTGATCAGTAATAATAAGTTGTTTTAAAGAGTCAAAATCTGTTACATTCAATCCAGCAAGCCACTCTTCAAAATAATTTTTTAATTCAAACGTGAAGTCCTTCCACGTATTACGCAAAGTTTTAATATGATCAACGAACTTTTGCCGAAACTGTTCAGGGCTTAACTTAAATTTTCTCAGTAGCAGTTGCTTAACGTGCTTTAGTCGTTAGCTTTCTCTTCTGATTCACGGGCAATAAATTGAGTTATTTCATAAGGCAATAGACCCAACAGCTGAGAAACCCAGTTTTGTTCTTTTAACCCAATACGTCGTGCCTGTCTCTCAAATAAAACTAGATAAAAACTTATATCACCTTCATTCAAATCATACTTATGCATTAATTTACTCATATCACAAATATTACTTCTACTAACATTAGAAGGAACAGAATCATTTACATTACTACTTCTGATTTCCGCTTCTATTTTCAATTTTTTAAGTTCAAAAGTTCTTTGCTTATCTTTTTCTTCCATTTCAAATGCTCTTTGCTTATCTTTTTCTTCCATTTCAAATGCTCTTTGCTTATCTTTTTCTTCCATTTCAAATGCTCTTTGCTTATCTTTTTCTAAAATTTCCATTTCAAATGCTCTTTGCTTATCTTTTTCTTTTTCAAAAATTTCTAACTTTTCCCTGTCTAAACGATCATTTATAATTCTATCTAGCATTTGTTTAGTAAAGTCTTCGTTATAATTCTATTCAAAATCATATCTCTTAAGCCTACAATTTTAATATCAGAAGGGACATCTACATCAAGTTCCAAAGCTAGTTCTTTTAAATCACATTTTTTTCCTCATGCCAAATAAGCCATCTTAGACTTCAATTTTCAAATACTAATACAATAATTATACTTAAGTTCTTTCCGTTTAATACTTAGAAATAACATAAACAGTTTGTTGATTTTTCCGATAATAATCCTATGTGCTATATCTGACTTCGATCTAAAATTTTCGAATCTAAAATTTTCTGAAGAACACAAAAACCTTGTCTAAAACTTAAAGGTTTATTTAACTGGAACTTCAACACTGATAAAAACTTAACATCATAAACGAAAACTTAACATCTTGGGTGGAAAAACATTCAAAGAGCTTTAAAGTAACAGCTATGCCGGCACGGTGAAGAACACTTTCCTTTAAAAGACAGAATCCATCTAGCCCTTTCGGCGTATATCTCCATTCGCTGAATTCAGACATCCGCTCCTACGTGTTTTGGACTTAAACGGCCAGACTGGAACTGGGATAGGACTGGATCAGGACCGGAACAGGACTGGAACAAGACGGGAACCGGAACAGGACTGGATCCGCAACAAGACGGGAACCGGAACAGGGCGGGAACCGGAATCTCTCATCCCCTGGCTTCTCCCCGGGCAGGTCTATTCTGGCTCGAACTAAAAGGAACTGCGGTGCCACTAAGGAAAGCACCTCCTTTAATTGCCGGCGGTTGCCGTTACTACAGGCGACTATGCAAATATTTAACATCCTTCCACCTAAGGAAAAAAAAGAAAAAAAGTGAACTTTCACATCAAAGTAAAACAATGCCAAAGAGCCTTAATATACCAGTCTGTCCGGCGGAGTTACAGTTCTACCAGATCGTGTTACAGGCCTGACAGATTTATCATCTACGTTAAGTTCAGACAACGAATCTTGTTTTTCATTCTGCAGCTTCACGGGTACATCATTAGTTCCATTATCACTGTACACAGTTGTGGGTTTACCTCTTCGTGACACGAACCGATGAAAAGCCTGAAGAAACACTTCTGTAGATAGAGAAGTCAGCAACTCCAAATGGACCGCTCTATAAACGGCGCATGTAAAAACACAAATCCATGCCTTTTCTTTGTTTCTCAACAATAAAGGACCACAAAGGTCTATACCCGTTACTTGAAATACTGCTGAATCATTTACTCGCTCTATTGGCGGTGGGGCTGATATGTGGTCAACAGGTGCAGCAGAATATCTCTTGCAAGTAATGCATTTACTCAAAACAGAACGCACCGTTCTTCTGCCAGATAACAACCAAAACCTTTCCCTTAAGGTATTCAGTATATATTGTACACCTGCATGTCCTTTTTTTTATGTTCTTCCATAATTAAATTCCTAACTAATGGATGTTCTCCTGGTAATATTATAGGTGTTCTAAACTCTAACGTGTCATCTCTTCGAAACGCACCAGTTTTAATTCTTACAATTTCCGCATCATAAAATGGACTAAGAGTTTGTAAGCGTGCGTCTTCTATATCCTGAAACGATTCCGATTGAATCAAGCGAATAACAACCTTTTCTGCAAAATCAATTTCATCAACAGTGAGTTCACCTTTCCTTTTTTTTCTTATTTCTGCAATTAAAGAAAAATCGTTGAATCCAACCAACAACTCTAACTGTTTTTCGATAGCTAGAAAATCGCTCACTCAAACTAAACCTTTCAGTAGACACTAGAGATGAAACCACTGCCTTTTTTTTTCTCGCTGGATATTTCCGCTTCATCAGTTATAAATTCGGCACTCGGCCAATTTTCTTGCGATTTTAAAAGCCAGCTCGGACCCTCCCACCATTTTGACCGGGAGAGTTGGCGAACTGAACACCCTCTACTTGGAAGATCTGCAGGGTTAAGGTGACCAGGTATATGCCTCCAATCCTCCACACGTGTCAAAAGCCTTATTTCCTGTACTCTATTTTCTACAAATGCCCCCATTGTTCTTCCCTTTTTATCCATGCAAGGACAGTAGTTGAATCTGTCCAGAAAAATATACTTCTGGCCTCAAAGTCTTTTAGAACGTCTGCAGCAAGACGAGATGCAATAGTTGCTGCTAACAATTCTAATCTTACAATAGTAGTTTCCTTTTTACCACAAGGGGAAACTCTAGACCTAGCCTGAAGTACCTGGACTTTAACTGATTCAGGTTCTTCTACACGAATAAAAACTACTGCCGCATACGCTGCTTGACTGGCGTCACAAAAAACATGGATTGAACACTGTTTTGGCTGATATCGTATCCACCTTGGAGTTTTAATGTTTTTCAAAAGAAAAATGTCCTTTACCCATTTCAAAAATTTACTTTTAATTTCGGTGTTAACTTCTTCGTCCCATCTTACTTTTGTTTCCCATGTACGCTGTAATAACATCTTAGGTAATATAAGGACTGGACATGTTATACCGATGGGATCAAATACTTTATGGGCTATTGCCAAAATACTTCTTTTCGTAACTTTCTCGAAACAAAGATTTTGTAAATTAGCAACATTTATTTGAAGAGTATCGCCTTGTCTTTCCCATAACAAACCTAATACATTCGCAATAGTTTCTGTTTCTAAACTACAGTCGGTATATTCCCAACCCCGTAATTCAAATTTTCGTTCTGCCATAACATCTGAAGATACTTTCATGAAGCGCTGTAATTCATCTTCACTTCCGACACTTGTTACACAGTTATCAACATAGAAACTATTCATTAATTTAACAATAATGTTGGAAGAATATTTTACATCTGCATCATTTTTCTCCAAAATTGAATTTAAGTGATATTGAATAACAGCTCCAAGTAAAAATGGACTACTAGTTACACCAAATACGACTCAACAATGACGAAAATGCTTCAAGCCATCTTCACCCTTTATCCAAAGAAATCGGAGGAAGTTTCTGTCACTAAAATTCAGGCCAATTTGTAGAAAGGCCTTACGAATATCAGAAATCACCCCTATTTTTTCTTGGCGAAATCTATTTAAGATTGTAGGAATAAATTAAATAAGGTTTAATCCCTTTTCAAGACAATCGTTGAGACTCGGCGAACCCTTTGCTTTAGACGAAGCGTCAAATACTGGCCGTAACTTCGTAGTACTATGTTCCTTAACAACATGTCTATGTGGCAAATAATGATGGGGTAAATCTAATTCATTTACGGGTACTTCCTCTATTATGCCCTCTTTGAGCCATTCTTGGAATATATTTTCATATTCTTGGCGAAGATTATCTATTTCAAGTTGCCTAATCGTACCGTGCAACCTTTTAAGCGATAACTCAAAATTATCCGACAGGGGAGGGTGCCCTTCCAACCAAGGCAAAGACACTACAAAGCGGTCATCTTCTATTTTTACAGTATCAAGAAAATGTTGCCTGGTAGCCTCATACAATTCCAATTTACTCTTTTGTTCGGATGGGTCCGTAATACCAAGCGAGTCGAGGGCCCATAAATCAGAAATACAAGCTTCTTTATTCAACATTGATGTAACTAAGAATGTTGAACCTCCACTATTCAACTCCCCGGTTTTTCCCATAACCGTCCATCCTAACTTTGTTTCAATAGCTACAAGACCGTTTGAAATTTGTGTACGATTCCCCGTTAATAATCGTCCTGCAACATCGGCTCCTATTAAAATTTCTATAGGTCCTTCTAAACGATCTGTTAAACTTATTCCATAGTCAGAAAGCTCTTTAAGCCATATTCCTTGTCCAATAGAAGGTATACTATTACAAATAACAGGCTGACTTAACGCATCAAAATTACAACTGTAAGAGCTAGACATATTACGAGTAGATAAATGAATTTTGTAAACTTTATGTTCACACAAACTGGTCGTTGTACCGCCAAATAATGCGTGGCTAAGGTATTCCTTTACCGTGTACCTGTAACCCATATCTTGAGCTGCGCTTTGCAGAATATATGACCTTTGAGAATCAGTATCAATTATAGCTCGAGCCGAACGAGATTTTTTATCTCTTTTAATTATTACTCTTATTGTTTGCAGCAAAACTTTAGGAGACCTTAAAGAAATGTTGGCGAGTGTTTCAGCCTGATTTGGAGGCTGTTCCGTTGCCCTTGTCTCACTCATTTGTGAATGGCCCTTACATAGAAAAATATGATGCCTTTTGCCGCATGTAAAACAAACTGTTTTTAATCTACACCTCTTGACAGAATGTCCAGATTTCAGACACAGATAACAAGAGCGTGTCCTTTGGACCAAAACTTCTCTTTCTGACAACGATAAGTTACGCGCCTGAAAACATTCCGCAGAACCATGATTTATACTGGAACAAAATATGCAGCCTTTTCTAGCTTCATTAGAAGAAGTAAACAGTTCAGCTGCCGTAGGTTTTAAGTGAGGTTCTCTTATCTTTAAACCCGAATTCCCTTTCTTATTACCGTGAGCCAATCGATCGAAAACATTGAAAGATTTAGCTGCTAAAGAAATTCTTTCCTCACTTTCAACTTCACCGCGCAAGAAGCATAAAAGGCGCTCAAGGTCAGATTCCCTTTCTCTTAACTCGGCGTTTTCACCGGTTAAACTTTCTGATCCTTTACGCGAAAACCTAAGTCTCTCCCAGGTTTTTAAGACTTCATTAGGCAATGCTGATTCTACCAATGGATATAATATCGCGCAATATTTGCCTCTATTTATTCCCAATATCTCCAAGGCTCTTAGATTAGATTCGAGTTCATCGTATAGTTTCCGCAAAGAGTGTGTACCTTGTTTTTGAATAACAAGGGTTAGCAAATCACGAATATAAATCTCCGTTAGTAATTCTTTGTTACCAAAACGCGTCTGCAATGCTTCGATTGCGCTCTTATAACTATCGCCAGTTGGCGGAAAGCTTTTAACTATTTCCTCTGCAGGAGAATTCTTCTCCATAGCCTGTGCTAAATAAGCAAATTTATCATTATTATCTAATGTAGAATCTTTATCAATCTTTTGGAATTGCCCCCAAAATCCTAGCCATTTCTTCAAGTTGCCGTCAAACATAGGCAATTTAATCTTCGGATAATGTAACATTTTATTCTGAACAAAGGATGGATCAATTAAAGTTACATTCGGGGTTCCAGAAGTGAGATCTTTTACTTTACTTTCCAGAAGTCTCCACCTATCAAAATATAATTCAGATTCATCTATTTCCTTAATAAGTAAAGTCTCATCTGTAATTTCTTTAAACATTAATTCTCGTATTTTCATTTCAGTATCAAACAAAACTTTAGCTTTCTCGGCAATAACTTTTATTTTAATTAATTTTTCTTCCTGATTAAATTTAGTTTCTTCATTGTCAAATTCATTACAAGCTTTACTGAATAGTCTTCTATATTGAGTTCGTGCGAACTTTAAAGCTTCCATGATTCAAAAATAAAAAAGTCGCTTACCTTGCAGACAATATCCTGTAGCTTGATGCCAAATGTTGATTTTTCCGATAATAATCCTATGTGCTATATCTGACTTCGATCTAAAATTTTCGAATCTAAAATTTTCTGAAGAACACAAAAACCTTGTCTAAAACTTAAAGGTTTATTTAACTGGAACTTCAACACTGATGAAAACTTAACATCATAAACGAAAACTTAACATCTTGGGTGGAAAAACATTCAAAGAGCTTTAAAGTAACAGCTATGCCAGCACGGTGAAGAACACTTTCCTTTAAAAGACAGAATCCATCTAGCCCTTTCGGCGTATATCTCCATTCGCTGAATTCAGACATCCGCTCCTACGTGTTTTGGACTTAAACGGCCAGACTGGAACTGGAATAGGACTGGATCAGGACCGGAACAGGACTGGATCCGCAACAAGACGGGAACCGGAACAGGGCGGGAACCGGAATCTCTCATCCCCTGGCTTCTCCCCGGGCAGGTCTATTCTGGCTCGAACTAAAAGGAACTGCGGTGCCACTAAGGAAAGCACCTCCTTTTATTGCCGGCGGTTGCCGTTACTACAGGCGACTATGCAAATATTTAACACAGTTTATAAATTCACGTACCTTTCTACTTTCAGTTTTGGCGAGCTTCCGCATTCAGTTTAGGCTTAGCGTACGTTAAGGCAATACGTTGTTAAATCTAGATAATAATTCTAGTTTATCCCACTTCTGAAATGTTAGCAATTAATTAGTTCCTTTATTAAAAATATATTCCGTCAAAACATTAATTGTTAAATACTTGCTTTATTCAGAAACATTACCGTCAACATTACTGCTCAAAAACTTAGAGTTCAAAATATTATCGTTCTGAAAAAAACTGTTGTTGCCAATCGGGAAAATACATTTTAAATAAAATTAATACGTTGCGTTTACAAGAATAAATGTGACTTAGATTGGAATACTCAGATGTTATTAAAGGAAAAAAAAAAAAAAAAAGACTTCGATTACTTATGCAAAATTAACAACAGAGAGTGCGAATAAAAAAAATAATAATACTAAGCGCAATACATTAGTATTACCATCCTGAAGTTACGAAAAACGCTAGCAATTTTCATTGGGGTATTTAAATATTAAAATCATAGCCTAAAAATATACTCATCTCTGTATAACGTTACGTTGAACATTAAAAATCCTATACAAGGAGAAAAAAGTAGGAAGATCCCACTTGTCATACTGGGCAGACACTAACAAAGCCAGAGCTCTGCGAGTTTCTGCTTAATATGGTATTTGTCCTATATGTGCCATCAAAAAAATTTTATTTAATGAAACACGGGTGCTATGAGATTTCTAAAGGTGTTTCCTATACAACGTGCTGCAAGCGTCTAAAGTCATACATGTTTAAGCTACTGCAAATCGAATTTACTGTTTCAACACATCACAAAGGCCCACTAACGGCCGAGCGGTAAAAGCCGCTGAACAGTGGTAGTTTGTTCGGGGATTCAACACCCGGCGAATGGGCTGCCTGCATGGGTGTTTTCGTAGCGTTCCCTATGTGTGAAGTGAATACGAGTCAGTTTCCTTTAATACCTATAAGAACACGTTTTCCTTATGACGCATAGTTACACATGCGATCATTTTGACCGTGTATGCCTTTTTAATGTTTTTTTAACCTATATTACTATTTAAAAAATATCGTAAAGCAATAAAAAACAAAAGAACATTTAAATTAAAAAAAAAAAAAAGGTTATTAAGCATGACTGATAGAGTAAATGTATTACAATTTTGAAACCTTTGTAAAAGCAGAAAACTTGTTGTTAACAAACATTGACATGTTATACACTGGTGTAGTGTAAAGTTTACAAATTCCCTTAGCTCCAATCAACCAGTGTTGCCAATATCAAAACGTAAAAATGTCCATCGGTCAAATTGACCGATTTGTACTTAGGTGTTAAAAAGTACTCCACTGAGCATCCTTCCCTTTGCGTATACTGCCAAAAAGGCGGAGCACATGATAAATAAATAATAATAACACATCACAAAAGATGTTCGATTGACTTGACACTTTTTTAATTTGGAAGACTGGCATTATATTGAATTATTTTCTACGTTCTGAAAAACCTTCCCAGAATAGTCTAGGCATAGGGATTAAACGCCTTTTTCTGCTGAAAGAAAGTACGAGGGCAATCCCCCCAGAAAAAGGTCTATATTTTTAGATATACAAAGAACCGTTTATTTTCTATAATTCCTACATCACTTTAAAGATTGAAGAATGCTTTATTTTTCAACATAATCGCCATTTCGGTCGATGCATTTTTGTAGACGCTGTGGCAGTTTTACAATGCCCATGTCATACCAGCTTGCCGCCATGCCCTTCAGGAAGTGTTGAGGAGCTTCAGGAGCATCCAGATGATCCTCCGAGCTTTACGCACTCAACAATCGCGAAACTTACGAATACGAACTCAACAATCGCGAAAGTTGATTGACGGCCTCCCGCTCCTTTCTTCGTCATGAATTTCAGTACGACCGGCTGTAAACTCTCTACACCACTTGCGAACGTTTTTGACATCCATGCACGACTGTCCATACACTTCTGTCAATAGGCGGTGAATTTCAACCGGTTTAACGCCTTTTGCGTTCAAAATCGAATAACTGCGCGCACTTCGCACTTGGCGGTAACGTTTATCGGGAGCTCCATTTCGAATGGCTGTCAAGTAGAGTTGGAGCAAACCGCATGTATTCGTTACTGAGTAAAGGGTACATCGGTTGACTCGAAGTACCGATTCGGTACTCACAAATTCATTTCGTTACTCGCATCTGTTCGTTACTCGCATCTGTCGTACGATGCGGTTTGTTCGAGTACGAACGATGCGGTTGCCATACGAATACGAATGATGCGGTTTCTATGCGAATGCGAATGATGCGGTTTCTATGCGAATGCGAATGATGCGGTTGTGTTACAACGTGCTCATATTTTTCATAGATAATTTTGAATTTTTTTGGGCATCAGGCAAATTCTTGTTTACATTATGTGTTTTAGTTGAAATACTATTTAGTTTAGTTGTTGATATTTAAGAAGATGAGCAATTTTGATAGCGGGAAGCGTTATTTTGTCTTTGCTTTTTACTATTGCTATTTATGTTTGTAATTTGAAAATTTAGATGATTATTATTATTATTATTTTTTTTTTTTTTCTTGAGCGTGCCATAGTGAGATTTTATTGATTTGAAATACTTATATACTGAACTTAGGTATTGTTTATATAAGAATATGTAGGTTAATATAGGTTCTTTACTTCCTTGTATCAAATAAAATGGTAGTAATTATTGTAATCGAGAAAACTTTGGGTATCATATTTTAACGGAAATATCCGTTTTTGACGATTACGGAATCCATGTGAATTATTTTTTGGGGTGACGTATGTACGTACGAACACAATGAAGGACTCTCTTTTTTTTTTCTTTTTTTTCAAAAAAAAAAAAAAAAAAAAAAACTTATTGTTAAATGTAATCCCATTTACTCTAAGCTGATACTTATGACTAATGATTATGACTCTAAGTTGATACTTGAAAGGGATTTTTTTCGTGATGTGCAAGTACGTATGTATGCATTTTGCATAACTCAAAAACGATTAGTTATAGAACGTTGAAATTTTGTATATGGGTCCGTTATAACATCTAGATGTACACCTCCCTTTTTATTGCAATCGGTAATGCTACCAAACGTAAATATGTGT
Source organism: Stegodyphus dumicola (assembly GCF_044657685.1). Taxonomy (NCBI): domain Eukaryota; kingdom Metazoa; phylum Arthropoda; class Arachnida; order Araneae; family Eresidae; genus Stegodyphus; species Stegodyphus dumicola. The sequence goes on along the minus strand of NC_140769.1, from coordinate 153,995,376 downwards.
ATATATATATATCAAATAAATTATAATTAAATGTAAAGTACATATATATATGTCCTTATAATTAAATTTAAAGTACACACACACACACACAAACATATATATATATATATATATATATATAATAAAAGCTTTGGCTTTTATTTTATTTAATTATCACTAAATAAGTTACTTGACTTTTATTTTCGCAATCATTGGTTGTAGTCAGGACTTAATTTTTAAAATTAGAAGTGCTGGAGCTCTATGGAAGGCCATCAGGAAAGATGAATAAATAAATAAATAAATAAAAATAAATAAAATAACTATTACAATAATAAAATAATTAGCAACTAGAATATTAAATGATTATTATTATAATTCAATAAAAATTTAAAGAAAAATGAAAATTTAGTTAATTCTTAAATTAATGATGAGTAACTAAATAATGAAATAAAATACCAGACATCGTCTTGTTTGGGGGCTGTGGCTAAAATTGCAATTTAAGAACTAAGCCGAGCATTAGCTAAATTTAGGCTTTTGATGAGAAAATAATGTACTGTTTACCAGAGTATAGATAGAAATTTGGTTATGTAGTAACCATTTTTCTAAAACGACGTTTCGTCGCTGCCTTCCACCACCAATTCTCTCTCTCTTTTTTTTTTTTTTTTTTTTTTCCGGTTTCGGTTTATTCGGTTACAGCAAAGCACACTAGGGCTATTGCCTCTACGGGGAGGGAGGCCTTCGTGGAGGATTTTTTTAAAGGGAACTGACTCATATGCAAGTTACACACGGGGAAAACCACGAAAACGCCCGTGCAGCTAGCCGTTAGCCGGGAATTGAACCCCGGACCGAACTATTAGTGCTCAGCGACTTTACCGCTCGAGCTCTGGTGGGCTCTTTTTTTCTTTTCATTCGCTGTTTGAAAAACGGGTGTTCACTTTACGATAAAGTAAGCACCTGTTTACTTCAATTAAAATGTGTGAGACGATATGACTCTTCCTACTTTAATCTCACTTAGCTTTTGATTTCTAATATTGATTCAATGTTTTCTGTAGACAAAGTATTCTGATTAGAATAATGGATATCAAACATGTTCAAAAGGTGCGTATCTGAATATAACTAGGTTTTTATAACATAGGGCCCATTTTATTAGTTTCACATAGTTCTAAAGCAATTGACCACAGTATCGCTGTTTTGAAAGAAAGTAAAAATGTGAGAAATGTATAATGAACATTAATATACAAGCTTTATTAAAAGTAGTCAGCCTTTTAAAACGTGACCGTCTATGCTTTTAGATGATTTTTGGAGCTCTGTGCATTTGTTCTGGCATCTTAAAAAAGTGATGTTCAATATCAACGTATGTTTATGTTCTCAAAAATACAGGTTTCTTTCAGAAAGCGACCTCTTAGAAGTCGTCAATAAATGATTCAGTATAGTTATTTTCTAATAGACCATAGAATAAATTTATTTTAACGTCAATTTTAAAATGGCTGCTTGTACTAAGAGTTAAGAGCAATAAGACTCTAATTTTTCTTTCGCAATTAGCTGTCATGCCAGCTGAATTGTTTTCTGCAAAATCTTATTGTGTATAATTGAAATATTTAGCTATGCATTCAACAAATATACAACAAATGGAAGACAAATCATTAAAAAAATTAAAATTTGGAACATTAATAATAATTTTTTTGTTATACATAAAATATTATTAATGAATGATGAATTTATATCATATTATATATAAATCAAAATTTAACTCCTATATTTTTATAATAAATTGGAGAAAAGCTATAAAGTGAATTAATTTTTAAAAACAAAACGAAAATTAAAAAAAAAATTTTTTTGTCATATACCTCGAATCTAAAATTGACGAATACTGAATTTTACGCCTCATGTGTGTATGCGTGTGTTTAATTATGGCAAAGCACACTATGGCTATCTGCCTAAGGGATGGATGCTTTCGTGGAGGACTTTCTAAGGGAAACTGGCTTGTATACACGTTACACATGGGGAAAACCACGAAAACACCCATATAGCTGGATCGTTCGCGGAATTTGAACCTCGGACCGAACTACCAGTGTTCAGCGACTTTACCGCTCGGCCGCTGGTGGGCCGTTTTACGACTCATATAATAATAAATGCATATTCATATTGTAACAGAAATTTTGTTAGAAGTCTAGCATATGTATAGTTATTTGTGATCTTTTAAAACTGTCGTAACATGATGCATATTTATCATTATTGTGAACCAAAACAGTATGCTTTACATCTTTACAAATATACGTGATAGATTTTAATATTTATTTCTGCATATACTTACGTTTCCCAAAGACACGAAAGCAAGCCAAGCAGATTAAGCAGACTTAAGTTCTCCGTTAGCTAGTGTAACATAATTTCGGATTCTATGAGCCTTCCAGAATTATTAGAAAAATAGTGGAAATGTCTTTACAAAGTGTTTTTATAAGCAAACAGCAGATGTACACTGAGCAGTGATCAACTGATATATTTCTTAAATGATTTGGTTTAGTTGATTATTGCAAAACACACTGGTGATATGTGCCTAAGAGGAAAAATGCCTTCGTAGAGCACTTTCTTAGGAAAGCTGGCTCGTATGGTACGTGGTATGCTGGCTCGTATGGTACGTGGTAAGCTGGCTTGTAAGCTGGTACGGGAAAAAAACCACAAAACGCTTATGAAGCCAGCCCGTTTGCCTGAGATCGAACTCAGGTCGGAACTACCAGTGTTCAGCGATTTTACCGCTCGATCGCTGATGAGCCATTTCTTAAATGAATAAAGGTATACTCATAGCATTATGAAATAACATTGATTGAAATATTTAGTGCTTCACTATTATCTCTAATAAAGTAACATAAAAATGTCCTTACCTTTTATAGATTTCTAAATTTCTTTTAAGTTCTTTCTTAATTCGTACTTAACCTATGCATGTGCGAATGTTTTTATCGATTATATCGTTAAGTGTAAAAAGCAAGTTGACATTTATAACATATCATTCCTTGTCTCAACAAATAACAGTCTCAACTAGGAGTTTTTGGAAAGGGGATGAATCGGGGAAATTTCACCCTTTCGTCATTAGCGGTTCTGATGAAGGGAATGGGGGAAGCAGCAAACGAAATAACGAATAACGGACAAATAACGAAAGCTAATCTTTAATGCGGTCTCCCAGTTTCTGTATTTTTATTTGGGAAAGTTTTATGGTCATTATGAAAAAGTGAAAATTTGATATGGATTCCGCATGACTTCCTTCTACGACTATTTAAATTATGTTTATTTTTGCTGCACTTCATTTAAACTTATTTCCTCGAATTATTCTAACTCAATTAAGCGATACCCGAAGGCAAGTTACAAATGGCACCAAACATTGCAAATTTTGAAACTAAATTTCCCGGTCAATCTTTGTCCTACGGGACTCAAACTTCTTGCATTTTTATTTTTTCATAACAAGTATAAAACTTTGCCAGATATAAATATAGAAACCAGAAGACGACATTAAAAGTTAGATTTCATAATTTGTCCAAAATTAATTCTTTTTTAAATTTGATATTGACAAAATATGAATATTTTCGTCATTTAAAATACTTCTGTATTTTTGTTGCACCGTATTTAAACTTGCTTCCTCGAGTTATTGACATTAAATTACATTAATTCCATTATCTATTGGAAAATAATTATAGCAAATCATCTATTTACAACATCTCTAAAAGGTCACCTTTTAAGAGATCTCTATTTTGGGGAACATAAACAAACATTGGTAGTGAACATCATCTTTTTAAGACCACCACATGTAAAATCCTCTAAAAGCATGAATAGTTGCATTTAATGAAGACCCATTACTTTTAATAAGGAATGTAACATTAATCTTAATTATGCATGTTTTTGATGTGTGTGCCAAAATAGTGATACCGTACTTCCGTTGCTTTAGAAATGTGTGAAATTAAAAAAATGGATACTATACAACAAAAATGTTATTATATTCAGATACACACCTTTTGAACACGTCTGAAATTCATTATTCTACTCAACATAATTTGTCTGCATAAAATATTAAATATTATTAAAAAATCAAAAGCTAAGTCGAAGTAGAAACAGTCATCTCCAAGGATAAATAAGTCCTGAAGTCTTCTGAGTCATCTCTTCTAAACCATTTTAATTGAAGTAAACAGACGTTCGCCTTATCGTAAAGTAAACACCTATTTTTCAAACAGCGGATGAAACGGAAAAGAGGGAATTGGTGGGGGAAGGCAGCGAACGAAATAACACTTTTTCGAGCTGGGGATGAAATGAGAAAGGACGAAACGATACTAAGCCAATAAGACAAGATCTGGTATTTTACTTTATTATTTAATTAATCATCATAAACTTAAAAATTATTTTAATTTTTATTTGTTTTTACATTTTTATTAAATTTTACTTATAAGTATTTTATACTTCAGTTGCTAATTATTATGTTACTTTAATTATTCATTATTTTAATCACTATTTTTTATTATTTTAATTATTAAGTTTTTTAATAAGTAATTTTTTGTTATTTTAGTTATTAATTAATGTTATTATTGTAATATTTATTTCCTTTCTTTCTTTATTTTTTCCTATTTTCCTGACGGCCTTCCGTAGGCGCTTCTGACTTTAGAAACTAAGCCCTGACAGCAATAGAAAATTTAATAATGAATCATATCTAGTGCACCAAAAAATAATAGCCAAAATAAAGTGAATTATTTCTACTCAAAAATGCGACGCAAAACTCCCTATCGCACCACTACCCAGTTCCCGCGGGGTAGAAAAAAGCTCACGTGATTCAATGCGATGCGACGTTTCAAGCCCCTTTTTAGGGCCGTAGACCGATAAAATAGGCTCAGGATACGGATACCGATGGATTTTACCGAAAGTAACGAGTAACGATACGATAGTAACGAGTACTGGTTCACCGAGTAACGAATACATACGGGTACACAATTTCTCGTTACTTCTACAGCACTACTGCCAAGCCAAGACTGAGCATCCGAGCGAAGCGCCTGCGTGCTTATGTGGTAGCGGAGAAGGCATCACTCACAACAGTATTGCCAACAACCGTATTAAAACTTTCTCTACGTCCCCAAAAAATAGGAGACATTTTTTTTGGGGGATTGCCCTCGTAACATTAATAACATTAATTATTGCCAACAACCGTATTAAAACTTTCTCTACGTCCCCAAAAAATAGGAGACATTTTTTTTGGGGGATTGCCCTCGTAACATTAATAACATTAATAACATAAACATTAATATAAGCAACTGAAGTATAACATTTTAGGCTAAAAATCATTTAAAGAGCACTGCATCATAACTGTCAAATCAAGCATACATGATAAATACAGCACGTTTAGAAAGTATAAAAATGTTTCAGAATGCTTTAGTTTGATGGCGAAATTAGATAATTTGATGGTCCACTTAATAATTCATACTACATTGATCTCGGTCGAAATTAGCGAGAAATCGGCAAACAAAATAAACGTCATAATTATCAGTGGCAATGCTTATTTTTTGCTTACTTTCAGAGTTGATCATCAGCAGAAAGCGTAGATGATGAAACAGTTTACAGTTAATTAGAATATATCCTTCCAAAGCAAGTTTCGATCCCTGGCAACTCAGTTTTGTTCTTCGTGTGGTTAATTTGCCGCTTTCGACACTGAAAGTTACTATGCGAGCTCAGAATGGTTACAATGGCGAGTTCAGAATGGTAAATCTCATTTCGTTTATCTTTTGACATGCTACATTACCTTACAACCTGCATTAAATAACCAGTGAAGAGTTGCTACGGTATATCTTTTGTTTTCTCATATTATATAGGGCATATCTGCCATCAATTAGTCTACTATAATTAGTTCTCAACTTCCAATGATGCTTGGGTTTTCCATCTTCAGGCAAGTTTTTAACGTATTTGTGACTGCTGACAATAAGCACTATTTAGCCTTAGTGTGTTGTCTTTCTCTTCTAAAAAACAAGAATAAGGCTGTCATTTATACTCTTTTAAGAAATTTTATATTATATCTTATTAATGCGGTTTCATGATATTGTAATGAACAATTCTTTGTTTTCAGCTAATTTTATTTGGATGACGATTAACTGGTTGTGACAGTTTGCTTTTAATTTTCTTTCTTTTTTTTTTTATATTTCTGGAATGAAAAAAAAAAAAAAAAAAGACACATTGTCGTACAAGAAATATCTTATTCCTTTAAACAGAATAATTAACAGTTACATTTGTTTCATAAATATACAGCTGACACATTTGTATTCATCAAAAGTAAAGCAAGAAGCGAAAAGCGAGGGAAAAAAAAAAAAAAAACTCAGCAATTAAATTTCTACCAAATATGAAGAATTTTTCTATTCCATAATTTTTCTGTTAGATTTATGTTTCGCTTTGAAACTTCTAACAGTCTGCAAGACAGAAATAAATAAAATTATGATATGTGTTTGTAAAGACGTTTAATTAAATACTAATTTAATTTTAACGCACTATTTGGGTTGCAGAAAACGTCCGTACATTTAAGCAGATTCAAAAATGAGAATTAAATCCCTGACTATATACCCAGTTGCATATACAAAATGTTAATGCTCTATGATTCATTTCTGATTTATGCGAGATACACGTACGTACGTGCAGATGTCACGGAAAAATCTCTTTCGAATCCTCTTTACAATCTGTTTTGGAAAAAAGAGTCTTTTATTCTGTGCGTATGTACAGACGTCACGCATAAAAAATAGTCTAAATGGATTCGGGAAAAATCAAAATGGATATTTCCTTTAAAATATGATACCAGAAATTTTTCACAGTTACAACATGCTTTTGTGAAGTAAAAAGGCTTTGTAGCTATACATATCGTTATAGGTACGGCTGTTATAGCAATCTCAAATCGCTCGGTGGTCGAATCGTTCTCTTGTAAATCTTTATGTGAAGATTTAGCCTTGTCATGGGGAATCAGAAAACTGAATGGTATTCGCTTCAGTCTCAGATGCACGATCTAGTCAGTTAACGATTTCTTGGTTTTTTTTTTTTTTTTTTTTTTTTTTTTTTTTTTTTAATAATTGTGTTCTTTAACGTTAGCCGCATCTTTCTTGATTTCAATAATATGAACTTCATCCTCCATTATAGTATTAAACTTGGAAATAGGTTCATTCATATCCTGTGCTGTTGTTGATATAATTTTTTCCTTTTTCATACATACGAATTATTTGCTTCAAAAGTTATTGCAGTTTTTACTTCCTTATACGAAATGAAGCAAGTATTATAATCGCGAAACATTTCAGGTTTCATATTTCAAAGAAACTATCTATTTTTACCGCTCTCGAATCTATATGAACGATGTTTTTGCACAAAATCTGAACGTACAGACAGAATAAAAGATTCGTTTTTCCAAAAGGGATTGTAAAATAGATTTAATACGGATTCAGAATAGATTTTTTTTTTTTCCGTGACGTCTGTGCATATGTCTCTTTTTTGAGTTATGCGAGTACGTGCGCACGCATGTATCTTGCATAACTCAAAAAAGAGTACCCTCAGAATGTTGAAATTTTGTATGTGGAACTGTTAAAACATGTAGTTGTGCAAGTCTCGTTTTGGTTGCAATCGGCCTCACCAAACATATAATATATACTAGCCCTGCTGAGCTCAATGTTTTATTCTTATATGCTGGTAAAATGTGCATTTTTTGCTTTAAAAGTAACTGAATTATTTTATTCTTATGTTCCGGTTGAGGTTTTATGCCTTCAGTTAATCTTCATGCAATAGTTATAGAATTATCAACAATTTAAAAGTTTAAGTGGTGCAAACTCTAACGAGGTAGCCATTTGTTTACACTTGAATCATTTTAGAACACTGGATTAAATCGTTTGGTGCACCAGCTTCAGTGACTTTTTGCCGAGTGGGACTAAAAGTAAACTTTCAATTTTGTGTACCCCCCCCCCCAAAAAATCTGTCTTCTTACCTGCTGGACGAATAGCTTGGTTTTGAGTACTCTAATTTTAATTGTAAAAATGATTTTTAAACTCTTTTTAATTGTCTAATTTTAATTGTAAAAATGATTTTTAAACTCTTTTTAATTGTATCTGATGTTTTATTTTGTTCTATATTTTACAGTTTTTAATGAAGATGCTTTGTATTTTTATGTATTTTTGCCTTGCGGCGAAGTGAGAGCTGAAATAATTGAATCAAAAACATATCTCTAATGAAATTCGAGGAAATAAGTGTAAATGAAATGTAGTCAAATGTGTATATAAGTTAACAGGCCGTAAAAGAAGGTCAGGGGATGTCCACATCAGATGTTTTAGATTTTATTGTCATTCTTCTTTGCATATCGATTCTATTTCAAGGATAAATAAACAGCTTCAGTTTGAATGTTACAACTTTAGTGCCTTTACGCAATCGCTACTTTGCGTCAACCGCATGCTATGTAAGTTTGGGGATTGTTATACAGATTAGGAGCTTTTAAAATGTATCGAACCTTTTCAGAGTATTGAATCCACAAGAATAAAATATGTTTTTGATTAAGGTTATACAGGTCCACATTATTTTAAAGCGCAAAAACTACTATTGCCATAAAAACAGATAAATGAGTTATCATCCATAACTTATAACTAAGGAGATTACAAATTGAAAGAGGGTTTAATAAAAATCATACATTAACACGGTCATACTGACGGTTGCACAAACTCAACGATACAATAGAAACAAAATATAGAGATCACGGGTAGTACCGAACAAGTTTAATTAAATTTAAAATATAATTTTACATGTGCCTAAATAAGGTTTGACTTTAGACTTAAGTATTCGAGAACGCCGAAGCTAAAGCTGATAAAACAGCAAAGAAGAGTAACAGAATAACGGTTAGCTAAGTCTATCGAAAGCTCTCTGCACCCTTTAAGTAATTTGCATTCTGATGGAAGTAACGAAAGTAAAAGTGAAAATAAAGACAAATCTGATAAGATAACGGAAATCATTAACTCAAAGCCTTGTAAGATTAAAATAATGATAATAATAATAATAATAATAATAATAATATGATGTTACTTTCGTTTTTATGAATAATAAGATGTTACGGATTTTAGAAAATTTAATCTTACAAAAAGTAGATCGATGTAAAGTTATAATTTCTCAGAAAGACGGTAATACATTTTTTAAGCCAATTATAAAAGTACAGAAAATAATTTTGAATTTAATTGTGCAACGCAAGTCAAATTTGAACTTTTATAAGCAAAATAAAGGAGTTTTAGAGCGAAAAACGTTGATTCCCGATAATTTTCTAAAAGGGGTTGGGAACTTATCACATTCATCGCATTGTTAACCTTGAAAGTCACAGATCTATGACTCTGGTTCATTTCGTTTAATCGATTTGGTAAAGCGTGCTGGGATATCTGCCAAGGAGGAGTGATATCTTCTTGGAGGATTTTGTGAGGGGAATAACTTCTCTTTACGTTATATATGAAAAAAAAAAAAAAAAAAAAACATGAAAACGTTCATTCGGCGAACTCAAATGCTGGAGTTTGAAAGCGAGTTGAGCTACTAGTGTCCATCGGCTTAATTCGCTATTGATTGGCCATTGATCTAAGAAGCTATGCATCGTTTATGGCACTTTTTCTAAAGAAACAAAATGTGATTCTCTGAAAGATAATTTGTTTCCAAGACCATCTTCTTTCCGAATTTTGAAAGCATTGAAACATTTTCATCTTCACCGAATTGTATTTACATAAGAAAGCATTTTAATAAATTTCTTTTACTTGTAAAGATTGACACACGATGAAATTTAGTTGAGTAGTGATAATCAATGCCGACGAATCTGAGAATTCAGATTTGCAAACGTGTAGTGCGATTTTTGGAGCTAAATCAAAGCTGAGTCATATCAAGCAACGTCTTAAGAAGTTTGAAAACATCTTTCTAAACATTTCTGAGGTATTAGATAATTTTTAGCTTTATTTTTGAATTAGATACAAAGAAAAAGGCTAAGCAGATATAATATGAAATTAATTATACCCTATCTACCAATAAGTATTTGGACACTTTTGATAGAAAAGAAGAAAATTTATTCATATTCAATAGTTGGAAGAGCTACCACGAGCGGCAGTTACAGTTAACCCTCCGGGGCATGCTTTCAGGTCTTTGTATTACGTCTATTGGTATTTTCTTTCATTCGGCTTGGAGATGACATCTAAATTCCTTAACCGAAATGTTGGACGGTTGTTGCACCTCTTCATTCGGGGATTCAACTCGTCCCACAGGTTCTCGAAAAGGTTCAGTCTGGGCTGAGCAGTCAGTCCATTCGGTTAAACTCATTGTCACGATACCAGTCCATGGTGGATCTCGCAAATGGCAGCTGGCGTTTTCGTCCTGAAAGTAATATGTATCCAATTCGTAAAAATGTCACAACATAGGAAGCATACTGTCATCCAGAACAGTACAGTAGGCATCGGCGTTAAACTTACCATGAATTTTGACCAAGGATCCCATTCCATATCAGAAGAAACACCCCTAAACCATAATTTCAAACTTTACTATGGGCACAATGCATTCTCCAGGCAGACGCAATACCCAAAACCTGCCATTCGAACAGAAGCTAAACCTTGATTCGTCGCTCCAGACAATACCGTTTCTATCAAAATCGTAAAAACAACCTTGCATTTAGCGTAGGTATAATGAAACACTCAATCGATTTCGAGGGCAGCTAAAGGTCCCTCCTCATCAGGAGGAAGAAATACTTAGAAAGAAGAAAATAAAGGAGTCACAAAAACACGTGGTCCTTATCAGCACTGCACGTGGTTATAACTAGATTTTTAATCAGAGTTGCACTGGCCGCCTACTTTTACTGAGCCAGGCTGTCTGATCAAGCATAAAGAAATATTAGCGAAGTTAAAATAGGGAGCGAGGGGCAAATGCACCTTACGCTCAAAATCTGAACTTCAAATAATGGAAAGCAACCACTGAACGGATTTTTATACCCTCTGGTAGTACCAAACGCGAGGAGGTAACGCCATCTATCGGCAAAAATAACTGAATTAAGGTAGTAGAATTTTAAAGGCATTAGGAAGGACTGGATTGGACTTCAAATCATTAACTAAACCTGCTAAATCTTTGTGAATGTGAAAAGCCTCAAGAAAATCCAACTCACCTATGGAAGATGCCTTTTGGATAATTTTTGCAGACCCAAAATCAAAATTATGGTTAAATGTCCAACTATGATACGCTATTGAAGACTTGTTAATTTCGCCTTTTCTGACATAAGATTCATGTTCCTTGATACGAAACTTCAACGCTCTTTTTGTTTCGCCAATATATCTTAAACCACACTGACACGATATACTATAAATTCCCCAAGAATTCAAGACAGAAACGCAATCTTTTAGAATCGAAGGGTTAATTTTATTAAATAGGGGAGAAACCGACTTGAAAATTGAATTTCTGGAGAATCCGTGCAATTTTATAGCTAACAGAAGGATAAAATGGAAGCACGACAAGGTCATTAATATTATTTCTAACAGTGGAATGTCTTCTTTGATGGGAATCAGATAATTTTTTAACGGCTTTATCAATAATCACGGGAGAAAATCCACGGTCAATCGCAACTGCTCTCAAATAATTAAGTTCATTGGTAAGCAAAGATTCAGAGGAACAAACTTTAAGCGCGCGGAATGCATAATAGTAAAAAGAAGCCATTTTTTGCTTAACAGGGTGGCATGACTTGGCATGGGTAGGCTTCTTTTTACTATTATGTATTCCGCGCGCTTAAAGTTTGTTCCTCTGAATCTTTGCTTACCAATGAACTTAATTATTTGAGAGCAGTTGCGATTGATCGTGGATTTTCTCCCGTGATTATTGAGAATTATTGATAAAGCCGTTAAAAAATTTTCTGATTCCCATCAAAGAAGACATTCCACTGTTAGAAATAATATTAATGACCTTGTCGTGCTTCCATTTTATCCTTCTGTTAGCTATAAAATTGCACGGATTCTCCAGAAATTCAATTTTCAAGTCGGTTTCTTCCCTATTAATAAAATTCACCCTTCGATTCTAAAAGATTGCGTTTCTGTCTTGAATTCTTGGGGAATTTATAGTATATCGTGTCAGTGTGGTTTAAGATATATTGGCCAAACAAAAAGAGCGTTAAAGTTTCGTATCAAGGAACATGAATCTTATGTCAGAAAAGGCGAAATTAACAAGTCTTCAATAGCGTATCATAGTTGGACATTTAACCATAATTTTGATTTTGGGTCTGCAAAAATTATCCAAAAGGCTTCTTCCATAGGTGAGTTGGATTTTCTTGAGGCTTTTCACATTCACAAAGATTTAGCAGGTTTAGTTAATGATTTGAAGTCCAATCCAGTCCTTCCTAATGCCTTTAAAATTCTACTACCTTAATTCAGTTATTTTTGCCGATAGATGGCGTTACCTCCTCGCGTTTGGTACTACCAGAGGGTATAAAAATCTGTTCAGTGGTTGCTTTCCATTATTTGATCTTTCTCCTTTCGCGTCATGGACGCCAAAAGCGACAGACGTGCGAGCGCTGAGCTCCGCAATGCGAACAAGGAAACCTTGAATAGGCGCCGCCAGCAGGCAATCACTCTACTTCTCCTCAACCATTACAAGTACTAACGGATATGGATACTACAAACTCAACTCCTCCTGCTTCTCCTTCTGCACATGAGTTATCAAAAAGTGCACTTCAAATTTACGGCCTGAAGACTCGACACACTGATCTGCTCTTTGATATTCAACGTTTGCAGAGATCGGTAACACCTAACAAGGACCTGATGATGAAGCAACTACAGGATGAGGGTGAGAAAATTTTATTTTCCTTACACACACTATGTACAAAACTTAACATCAACCTTTTCACCTTACCTGCCACAGAAGAAGAATTTATTAGAGAATTCCAAAAATCCACAATAGCCTCTGATCCTGAAACTAAAAATCGAAAATCTAAATCATCCTCATCCTCAGACCCACCTAAAGAAATTTATAAACCTGATAATAAAAAACGCACCAGACCAGTCGACAGTGGCGGCTTTGCAGTCCCCCCCAAACACTTGATTGCAAAGAAATTACCCAACACTAACGAAAATACCAACAACATTCCAACATCAAATTCATACACAAACATACAAAACGTCTCAGAAAACACGGAAAACTTAACGCAGCAGCCGGCTGACACTCCAACACCTAAAATTCAAACACCACCACCCATCTTCATTAAACCGCGTGCTGATTGGTTCTTTCTACTAAATCAGTTACGCAGACACGCACCAACTGTCCAATCAAAACAAGACATTGAATTTTTACGCCTCACCGCCACTAATGAAACAGATTACAGGACAGTTGTCAGATTTCTCACAGAAAACAACATCCAATTTAAGTCACACACATTAAAATCTGACAGAGCACTCAAAGTGGTCATTAGGGGATTACCCTCCAACACACCGATCAACGTTGTGCAGACTGCGGTCGAAGTACTTGGTTTCAAAATTCACAAAATCTCCCATCTCAAGAAATTCGAGACCAAAATGCCAATGCCTCTCTTCTATCTTCAAATCCACAATAGCCTCAAAGCAACGGAAATATACTCAGTCACCGAACTCCTTGGCACAGAAGTCGTCATGAAGCATTTCAAAGGGCAGAAAGGTCCCTCTCAATGCTGGCGTTGCCAGGGATTCTTTCATTCTTCGGAGGTCTGTACGCTACCACAACGATGTGTCAGATGCGCTGGTCCGCATCAGGCAAAAGATTGCACAAAGCCCTTCGAAGAACCCAACAAATGTGCCAACTGCTCCGGAAGTCATGCAGCTAACTGGAGATCATGCCCGAGATTCCCGGGATCGAAAAATCGACAGCCACCGAAACCAAGTACCAAGCCCAGTCAGACCGTTGACAACACGAACAAATTAAATTTACAAAACAATACATTTCCAACACTGCCGGCTGCACACACATCCAGTGCAAATAATATTCGCCCTGGAGTTTCCTACTCTGCTGCCCTTACGGGTATGCAACAGACTGCACCCCCACTCATTCCAAATTTATCGGTCCCCAGTGGAGTAAATTCGAATCTAAATTGCACCGAAATCCTTTTGGCTATAATTCAAATTTCTAACCAGCCTGGTATTGACCAGAGCAAATTACTTTTGGCATTCAAAAACGCCTTACCGCAGCTCAGAGTGGCTCCATCTGGTGCTGACGTGGCTTACTACATCTTTGAGAGTTATGTCACTCTCCAATTTTCTGATTCCCACAATCATTAAAATTCAATACTTTGAAAGGGTTGAAAAATCTTAAACTATGCACCTGGAATGCAAATGGCATTCTTTCCAAATTCCATGAGTTTAGAGACTATGTAGAAGAGAAGGATTTTGATATCATTTTTGTCCAAGAGACCAAACTCCAGCCAGGGAGAGCTCCCAAACTTGTAAACTATGCATTATATAAAAATGACAGACAAGCTTCAGATTCACGTGATGTTTATCATGGTGGCACTTGTGTCTACATAAAAAATTCAATACCCCATCGAAGAATTGACACACCGAATATGAGCAAACTTGAAGCAACAATTATCGAAATTTTTATTCAAAATTCGCCTTCCCTAGTTATGATCTCTGCCTATCTCCCACCAGGTGGAAATTTTCCTGTGGTAGATTTCAACAAACTGCTCAATTTTTCAAATAATCTTATCATAGCTGGTGATTTAAATTGTCACCATCAGCATTGGCGTTGTCGCAGATCAAACCCTGCTGGTCGTGGCCTCCTAAAATGGGCTCAGTGCGCCCAAATTAAAATTATTGCGCCGGATTCCCCCACTAGATATGGTTCACGGGGTGCCCCCTCTTTCATTGACTTAGCACTTTTTAGAAACATCCCTTTTGGATACAAAGTGACTGTTGAAAATTGTTTATCATCAGATCACAACCCCGTGATCATCGACCTTAACTGTACTACTTTTAATCAAAATTCTCCGGCACTCGTCTCTACAAACTGGGACAATTTTGGTTTCAAACTTAAAAGTAAAAATTTGCCCTCCCTTGAAATTAAATCCAGCCATGATATAGACAAGCCAGTAGATCAATTAACGAACACCTTAACTGATACTTATAAGGAAGTATCAAAACCCACTCTCAGACCAAATTTTCGTAAATTACCTCAAGAAATTAAACTCAAAATTAAAGAAAAGAATAAAATATGGAGACTTTGGCAAAGAAATAGAAATCCTGGCTTAAAAATTCAACTCCGTACTCTCCAAAATGAGATCAAGGCATCATGTGACCAGTTCTTCCAATCACAATACACGAATTACATTCAGTCCCTAACGACCAATGATAACAGTCTTTGGCGCGCATCAGCCCGCCTACGCAAACACAAATCTCACATTCCGTCCTTAGCTACGGACGCAGTGCTGGCTCACACAGACGCTGAGAAATCCGAATTAATTGCGGATTCTCTTCAAACTCAATTTACACCACATAATGAAGGAATTTTTGCGAACAACGCAAGTTCTTTCCCACAAGATGTTGAACGTTTCCTCTCCTCGCCTTTCGCGAGAGAAATACAATACACATCCATGAGCGAGGTAAGTGAATACATTACCAAGCTCAAACCCAAAAAAGCCCCTGGTATGGACTCTATCTCTAATCGTATGATTAAAAATTTACCCACCAGTTATCTATTTTTCTTAGTAATACTTATAAATTTTATGATACAGCATTGCTATTTTCCTCAAAGCTGGAAACAAGCACTCATTGTGCCTATTCCAAAACCAGGCCAAAGCCTTTCAAATCCTCAAAATTATAGACCTATCAGCCTCCTATCATCGTTATCAAAGATATACGAATTTGTGTTACTTAAACGCCTGAATGATTTTTTCCGAAATCACAACGTTCTGATTGATGAACAATTTGGATTTCGAGCAAAACACTGCACTACGCACCAGCTGCTGAGGGCAGTGGAGTTCATTCACGAAGGGTTTCGTAACAATATGCTTACTGGCGCTTTATTTCTTGACATAGCCAAAGCATTTGATAGGACTTGGCATATAGGAATCATTATCAAGCTCATACGACTTGACGTTTCGGCCCATTTAATTCATATAATTAACTCGTACCTCACTAATAGATCTTTTTCTGTACGAGTTAATTCTTTCATTTCGGCACCCCGTCCTATACTAAGTGGCGTCCCCCAAGGGTCACTTTTAGGACCAATTTTGTTCAACATTTTCATAAATGACATACCAAAATCACCAAGTATCACTTTTACACTTTATGCAGATGATACGGCCATCCTAGCCCAACACAAACGCCTTGAAAACCTGGTACACACCATTCAGAGATATCTCTCCAGCCTTGAGCACTGGCTCATCACTTGGAAAATCAAAATTAATGTTGCTAAATGTGCTGCTATGATATTCAAACGTAGCCCCCTCCCGTACCCTTCCATTAACCCTCCAGGCGGCAAGGCCGTATATATGCGTTCGAAAATAATGGATCTCATAGCGGCAAGGCAGCATATATGCGTCCAAATATTTTGGTCCTCATGGCGGCAAGGCAGCATATATACGTAAACTTAAATTTTGGCACGAAACGGCAAAGCAGCATATATACGGCCTGTCTCAGAGTGCCCTCCTCTCTCTGCTCTTAATGTAAACTGACAGGTGATAATTTTTCTCTGCGGGAGATAATTGAGGAGAGGAAACTATCTATTCGCTAGGCGGCAAATGGGTTTTATCGTTAGGTTTTGAATAACAGCTCGGAATAAATAGCTCGTTCAAAACTTCCAGCTGTTCTGTGCTTATACCAGCTATAGTAAACTTAAATGTTTATGTTCGTAAAGAGAATTTTCATTTTCCAGCCTAATTATTCTCCAAATTTTAGATGCAGTTTGGCAAAATGTAATTGGAATTTAAATTAAAATTGCAAGAAACTGCAGTAATATTTTGAAATATGTGATTTCAATTATATTGCAATTGTAATTAGCTTCGCAATTACAATTAGAAAGTAAGTACTTTTTAAATGCAACAATAATGTATGTAATTGCATTTTAATTCTTAAGTCTTACAATTACAATGCAATGATAATCACAAACATTATAATTATATAATCTAATTACAATTACAAATTTTATTGCATCTAATCACAACTACGGTAATATTAGCTAATTACAACGTAATTTTAACTGCAATTGCAGTAGGTAATTATAACTAAGTAATTAGGGAAGTAATTGTCTCTGATAATTAGAATTACTTAACATAGTGAAATTATGATCATAATTGTAATTCTAAGTGTAGTATGCAATTGTAATAAAATTATGCAATTACTAAGTAGTTATAGTTAAAAAGTAGCTGTTTTTTTAATTACAATTACAATTTACGTAATTTCATTTAAATTACAATTACTCTATATTTGTGAAATCCAATTTCATATTCAATGCAACTGCAATCATATAATCTAATTACAATTACACTGTCATTGTAACTCCAGTAAGTAATTATAATAACGTAATTAGGATAGCAATTGTTTCTGATAAAAGCAATTACGTAGCCCAGGAAAACCATGATCTTAATTGCAAATGTAATTGCAGAATGCAATTGAAAACACATAGTAATTGGAATAATATTATGCAATTATCTTGTAATTACAATGTAACAATTTTTAATTACCTATACAATTTACTCAAATGCATTTTAATTAGAATTGCATTTTAATTGTGAAATCTAATTGAATAAACAGTATAACTGTAATTATATAATCTAATAAAAATTACAATGCAATTGTAATGACCTCTTAATTAAAATTGCGCAGCAGATGATTGATTAACTATTTAATCAGAAAAACAACTGCCCCTTTTAATTTCAGTGACATAGGCTAAGGAAATCGAGATAATATTTGAAAATTACAGTCAGTAATATTATATTCGAAATGTTTCTGCATTTTGGATAACGAGTTTTTAAATAATACAACCGGATAATCACCTATAAGAAAAATATTAATATTTTCTATCATGTCTTCTGAATCATCTTACATATATTGTAGTTTGTGGTACCAGCATAAATAGAAGTTTATTTAAAGGAAATACTTTATATAGACCGAAATGCACATAACGTTAGTAAGCAAATATGTATGTTTATGATCTTCGATATACATGTGAACTTAAATTACAAGATTAAGGGAAAGCAAGCAAAGAGTTTATGCTAGTGCAAAGGGATGTTTTCGCAAAGGATTTGTTACGGGACGCTTGTCTTGTTTACATTACACAAGAAATAAATCATAAAAATTACATTTATCCTTTTCTTTTCAGAAAGGAGATCATCAAGGACTAAACTAAGTCTCATAATTTTATCCAACCTATTGCTTTAGCTGGTAAAAAAGGATTCTGATCAGCAATCAATATGCTTAATTACTGTGTGTATTAGACATTTTACTAAATCCCTTTATTATGGATTACCGCCCAGACAGTAAAGCGGTTCGTGACTCTGGTTGCCGTACCGAAGAGCCTGGGTTCGAATCCCGGATAGGGCATGAATGTAATTTGTTCGTCCTCTTCATAGGTGGCAACGGTGGCCCACGTATTAGTTCCCTCCTTAATAACATGACCGGCCTTAGTAGTGATAAATGGCTACTACCTGCCATTGGGAAAAAAAAAAAAAAAAAAAAATTACGAATTGGTCTTTTATTCAACATAACACACATTTTCCATAAATAGTTAAAATGCATTATTCAGTTACAAGTGAAAGTACTTGCATGAACTATTTTCCATCATTGTTTCACGTAAGAACAAATAAAAGTACAATTTTCTTATGCACCTGTGATTGTCATATTATTTGGATTACGGTAAAGACTGCAAAGATGCTTCTGTGGAGGACTTTCTAAGGGAAACTGGCTCATGTTCATATCATCCGTTAATAAAAGCAGGAAAAGATCTTTATTTAATTGAATGCAACGAAACGTTTAAGAAGAATGCTGTACTCATAGAGAACTTTCTAAAATAAAATGATTTGTATTCATGTTGCACATAAGGAAATCCACGGAGCTATCTAAACATTTAGATTGTTTGCCAAAATGGGCATCCGATTTGAACTAGTAGTATTCAAAAGACGACTTATTACTCTGCTGAGCGAAAAGTCTAATTGCTTTTGAAGTTATGTTGTAATTCGAACAATCATTGTATTACAATTATTATTATTGTTTTTCCCCAATGGCAGATTGGAACAGTTACAGTGCAACACAGTCCATTAGTCTGTACAAGGCCAGAAGTTGCAGTCACTTTATTATGGAGGCATCTAATATGTGGGCCACTATCACCTCCTATGAAAGGACGAACAGTTAAAGCCATGCCTTCTCCGGGATTCGAACCCAGGCCCTTCGGTATCGCAGTCAGGCTTCCCTAACCACTATACCATCTGGGCGGCATAATTACAAATATAACTGCGTTAGTTGTAGTTTTAACTACAAAGTAACTACAATGAATTACCAGCTTTTCTCAGTCAATAACAGATAGCTTAAACTTTAAAGATAAATGGAAGGTCTTATAATTTGTCGAATGGCAATATTCTAAGAAAGTGTAGTCTCCAGGATGTTCGAAGTTTAATTACAGTCTTACATTTCGCATACTCGCAGCACTTGCCCAAAGGCTGTTCCAAGATTATTTCTGTTCACCTCATCCATTAATTTTGGAGACAGAATCATGTCTAGAGACATTTTTTTCTGAGGACAGTATTTTATATAATAGAAATAATAATAATAATAATAATAATAATGCGTCTCCCTCAAGGTGCAGGAAACAACGATTACTGATAAATTTAATTGAAATTACAATTATAATTCTAGTTAATACAAATACAATGTTACTTTAACGGTTAGAATTACATTGTAGTTCTAATGGCAAAAATATCAAATGAGTGTTATAGATTAGTATACTTTTACTTATCACAATATTAAACTTTTAATACCGTTTTATTTTATTTAGCTTATCACAATATTGAGCTTTTTAATACCGTCGGTACTGAAAAAATGTTTTACTACTGTCATGAAATGTATATTCGATAATAGTTTCTCATTGATGTTTTTCTTATATATTTTTCTGCATAATTAATTCATAAATGTTTGCAATGGAAATAATTCTGAGGCTTTTATAATACTTCTAAATTTTCATGAAATAAAGTTCCATTAAGGTTTACTTGAAGCATACTCTCAGTGCAAGCACTCGAAAAGAAGTTATGCTATATTTACATATTATGAAATGGTTGAATGTACAGTATTTACTTGTAACAGCGGTGCTCAATATATCGCGTTTTCTGAAAGAATGCATATGTTGCCTAAAATCGAATTTAAATCACTATAATCAGAATAATTGGCTAAAGTATTAAATTGTAATTTTTACAGCATCAATCGAATTCGTGGAGTTTATTGAAGATAAAAATGTGTTGATATTGACAAGCTATATTAGTTTTTGTACTATAATGAATGCTAGCTAGTAGCTATATGAATATAATGAATGTACTATAATGAATGCTACCTAGTAGCTACTCTAGCTAATAGCTAGAGTAAAACTCAGGATATGGTAACATTAAATACATAAATAAATAAAATTAAAAAAAAAAAAAAAAGAAGAAGAAGAAGAAAACGAAAGCGAAAAGGAACTGAATACATTCGGAAAGAGAAGGCTTACTATGGTGAAACATTAGAAACGTGTAGACAAAGTGTTAATACTATATGTGAGAAAATACTAAGGACAAATTGAAATACATCATAGCTACGTTTGGTGCTTTCTATATTATTTGTATCAATATTAATATAAGTACCGAAAAATACTTAAAAAATAGGTATTTTCGAAAATTTAAAGGAACAAAATTGCAGTCTGAAAATTTATAGCAGCGGAACTTTTGAAGTAATTTGATGCCTTTTGAAGGTCGCCATGAACATAACAATTTATAACTGTCAGCTTTTACAACTAGGAATCAGATAAACTCTATTGTTTGGTAAACCGGACTGTCTAGTAATGTTTTCGGTACTGTCTAGTTTCCGGGAATGGCGATGTATGCAAGCTTTTTCCTCTTTCTGCCCTAAGAATAAACAGCTCATAGGGGAATTCTGAAAAATATATAACCCTTTCATATATGTGCTCAAACCCTGATATTCACAATAGCGTTTCTTTATTTAGATAGCTTTGAGCATGCAAATTCAGTAAAAATCAGAAAACTAGTACCATACTTATAACAAAGCAAGTTATCTCAGTAAATGAAGGGAATTAAGTACCGGCGATGGCAAGATTTTCCCATGGTTTGAAGACTAAGTAATTTATTCCTTTCAGAAAATTTTCTCGGAAAGCAAATCATCACTTCCGGATGGAAGAATGTTCTAAGAACTGCGGGACAAATTTATAATGGGAATAAAAGAATGAAAGAAATCGGAAACTCTTTTCTAGTAATCATCTTACTGCTCGAAAGTTGGTTTCAGTATCACCTTTTTAAGGAAATGATACATGAAATGGATTTCAGAAACTGAATCTCGAAATCATCAATAACTATCCAATATTCTGCATTTGTAAAAATTTGTTTAATTTGCATTTCAACCAAATGTTGAAAACAAAGTGGAAAAAAATCTCCTTAACAAAAGGAAAAAAAAAAAAAGATTCTCATTCTTTTACAGTGATATTCCATTAAATTATATCAGAAAATCATATTACTGTTGGATGCAACAAATACTAATTTCAGACATGTTGCCTGTTTATGTTGTTAACTCTCTTTTGCAACTGAACACTGGTAGTTCTGCCTAAGTTTGAATTCCAGCGAATGCGTTTGTTGCTTGGTATTTTGGTGAATTTTAGGTTGAATATACCAAACCAGTTTCCCTGAAAAAGTCATCTACAAACGCATCCTTTTCCTCAAGCAGGTGCCCATCGTATGCTGCCTGACGAATGTGCAAGAATTTTTCTTCTTTTACACAGCTTTCATAGTCACATGTTACCCACCAGCGGCCGAGCGGTAAAGACGCTGAACACTGGTAGTTCGGTCCGAGGTTCGAATCCCACGAACGGGCTGGCTGCATGGTCGTTTTCGTGGTTTTCCCCATGTGTAACTTGTATACGAGCCAGTTTCTCTTAGAAAGTCGCTCCACGAAAGCATCCTTCCATTTAGGCAGATAACCCTCGTGTGCTTTGCCTTGAATAGTACCATACCAATAATACCATAATCACATATTATATTATTGAACATTTTTAATTTGCAAAACTATAAGTTATGGAAAACTCAATGACATATTTATTTAGATTAATAAAAAGATAAAAATTAAATGCGTCATCGGCATCATTTTGTTAGTAATATCATTATATAATCTATTGTATTTTTTTTTTTTTTTTTTTTTTTTTAGTGTACTGGGGAATTAAAGAAAATTTCTCAAAAGTATCATCATGTTTTCGTAAACTGATATATAGTGTTAAATTATTATATTAAATTTCAGTTTATTATAGCAGAAATCGTAAATAGCTGCATTATTTATAGCTCTTGCTTCACTGAGCTTTCGGAAGTTAATCTACGTCCATCCGCATAATCGAGAAGCAGGTCGATTTGTTTCTCAGTGCAATCGCTGTGGGATCTTAATTCTACTGACCGATGTTCTATAAATTTAAAATATTTTGCCCTGCCTAAATTCTGTAGCTCTCTACATTCTAAAACTTTTGTCGTAGTCAAGTGCCAAATTCTTAGAATTTCGCCATCCCTGAATTTTCTCGTTCGATGCCTCTTTAAATTCTAAGAATTTTTCAGCCATTAATCTGCCTCCTGGCCAGACGTGTTTTTCGATGCCACATATGTCACTGAAAAAGGTTAAAAAATCGGAATTTTAAAAGCAAACTTCCTACTTTTCATCAAATAAATTTTATCGATTATGAGTGCTGTGGAAGCATTAAAACATTTATGTAAATACACAAATACTTCAGAAACACTTTTTTCTCTCTACTGAAGAAAGGCCTGTCTCTGACTACCTGCGAATTTGATTAAGTTTTATCCAAAATCTACGTCAAAGCGTTTCTTTTTGGCCTAATATTAAATTTTACATTGGCATGTTCCTGTCCCTGCTTGATGTTGACAAGGTTTATTCAAAACTTACTGTTCTTATTTTTTATTTTAAAACAAACAATTTAAATGGAAATCCTCAGCTTGCTTTTATTTATTTAAATAATAACATTTGATAATGTGAATTGAGATCTCTAAGTAATTTGCGTATTTGAACCAAAAAAAATTTTAAACACTAATTTTGAAGTTTTTGTTTTGGTTTGCTTTATTTTTCCTTCAAAGCACGCGAGAGCTATCTGCCTAAAGGGAGGAATGCCTCCGTGGAGGACATTCTAAGAAAAACTTACTCGCGCCCACATTATGCACAGAGAAAACCACAAAAATTTCACTTTGAAAGATAAAAGTGTCTAATTTTTTAGAGCGAGATTTTCCTAACAATTAATTTTAGCAATTTAATACAAGTGCTATATTTAATTAAGAATTAAAACAATGTTCTTTTGTGATTAACATAAGGTAACTTTTTCTGTCAAAAATAATCATATGAAAATGCACCGAATTTCAGTACCATGTAATTTAGTTCGGAAACTGAGAGGTATCTGTGACATCTTGTCTATATGTAGAAAAATTTTAATAAGGTTATTATGACTGAAATTTGTTTCAAAATATTCAATATTTCATAACTTCTATCAACTAATAAATGCGATAGAGGTAAACTCCCTTTTATAAATATGAAACAAGATAAACGAAATAAATTTGTTGTAAAATGAATTACAAACATTATGTCGAAATGACGGACACTGAGCATGTGTTTATTTTAATAGTAATTTAATTATCAATAACATATAGCTTTCAATAGGAATTGGGTATTTTAAGCCTCTTATAAATTTTTTCTTAGCGTTAAAGCTCGATAACATGAATCAAAAGCAGAAAATTAGTTAAACTACACTGTCTCACTAGTCCTAAGATTATATTACTGAAATATGCATATAAAAAGAAATTAACATTCTATAAACGTACATTAAAATACCGAAACGCAATAAAAGTCAATGACATTTATACTTAAAAAGCAACAAAGCCGGGGTCATGTGAATCACTAGAAGAGGCGCCAAATTGGCTATACGAATTCGAAAATTACTTTAATTATTAGGGGAAATAGGCTTCGTCAAACTTAAATCAATAAAACAAAGCAAAAAAATTGCAAGAAAACCTGTAAATTAATGCAATATGCATTTCAGTGTTATTTTTTATTTATCAAAAATTTGGATTTCCAGAAAAAAATATCTTTTTTCGTCTAACCAAAGCATGGACACAAAACGTGTTCTTTCCTCCGTAAGAGCAAAAGCAGCCCATCTGCTTAATCCCCTCTAGGCGGTAATCAAAGGACAGTAGGAAACCATCACTTAAGTGAAACGACTTGTTGATCGCCCTACAAGGCATGGAGGTAGGAAAGGGAGGAGGGGCCATTCCGCGCTAGAAGTGAAGCACTGTTTTGAAGCTTGGGTCACCAGACGGGGTGTTTTTTTGTTTACATTCAGAAGCTCGCTTGACAAAATTCTGATAGTATTTCGACACACGACAGTTCCATAGAAATCGAAAAAGGGACACTCTCGCATGAAAGAAACATTCATAGTGTGATGGATAATAGCAATTTGTATAGTTTACTGACATTTACGCAAAAATCACATCTTGGTTATTTTTCGATAATTAACAACAGCGATTTTGATTATGAATTTGTTTTATAAAATTCTAAGCTGTTGCACTACAAAAATATAGATTTTAAGAAAATTGCTAAAAGAGATCTGCCAAAATTTATTTTCTAGAAGATTTGAAAAGTTTGAAACTTGATGGCTAAATGTAAATATAAAATTGTTGTATGTTAAAATATTTGTAATTAGGCACATAGGTCAGATTAAGTTTTTATTAAATAGAGTAACGCATGCAAGGGCTATCTGCCTAAAGAGAGAGATGCCATCGTGGGGGAATTTTGAAGAAAAACTGACCTTTGAGTGGGTATTAAAAATAATACTTATAATTTTCATTCAAATTATATTCATATATATTTTTTATGTAAAACTTTCGGGTGTATGCTAAATTAGTGTAAATTACTTTACACGAAAAATATAGTGAATGCACAGAAATTAAAGATTTGCACATGCCGGAAATGATAAATAGGAAATATGTATGGGTATTTATGCATGTGCTTGCAAAAAGCATGTATCTGCCTTTGACAAAATACTTAAATATTCATTAAATTATTTATAAATGTATTTGAAATGAAGAATTTATTCACTTATAAACAACTGTGATAGTACTGTGAAGAAATCTAATGATTAAATGTATCTAATTTATAATGATTATAAATGTTATCTAAATATATAATAACCTTAATATTGAATTGTAAACATAAATTGAAATCCTGTTGACAAATACGTTATAAAACTATTTAAGCAAGAATTGTTCGTATTGGAAAGCAATCTGTTAAAAGGTATTGTAAAGCAAATGCTATGAGATGCGCACTTAAGAACGTAATAAAGAGTTTTGGAATATGTATTGTTGAAATGAAGGGTTAAAAAAAATCTGATAAGTATAATTAAAAGAATTATTCCCTTTACATTTTATAATAACTCAGTTACAAGTTTTAAATAATACTTAAAAAAAAAAAAAAAAAACTTATTTTATTCCCTTTCAGAAATGTTCAGAGAAAGTCAAATACTATTTTCCTGATAATTCTCTAATTTAAAATGAACCGAATAGAGCATTAATTGTAAATTGACTTACATTTTTCGATTTAAAAGAAGCCAAAAAATCATGTCATATTTAAGAAAGTATTTTAGGAAGAAGCTCTATAAATAGAAAAGAAATAATGCATAATTTTAATATTAATAATACAATAAACTTTGATCTTAATTTTTGTACCTTAACCGAATAAAATCGAATTACCTTAATTTTTTTTTCTAATGTAATTAACGAAAACTTGTGAAAATATTTCATTCAAATTAAACCATTCTGAGGAAAAGTATAGCATTTAATTCCGTTCAGAATGAAATGTTGTTTAAAAATATGTTGTTTCCACATACTTAGGACTCTGAAGTGTTGTAGAAAAAGAAAATATATACATTTATATGTATATTTGCGACGTAATTACAAAATATTTACACCCGAACGCGTCAAATCCCATAGAACTCAATGGTAAATGACCCAATGTTTTGGTCACCACGTAGGGATCGCCGGTGCTTCAGAGCAGGGAACGGAGAAACTTGTTTAGGGCGACTCCTTCTTACTTCCTACCTCCATGCTACAAGGAGGAGGGAAGAAAATCTAACAAAGGCCGTTTTCAGGACAATTTTGGTTCACTCTAAATGAAAAAAAAATTGTAAACATGGTTAATTTTTACTGCAGTTTTCGAGACGTAAATAGATTTGAATGCGAGCCGCCCCGTGGGTTAATTTAAATTTTTTCGACGATTATATTCCCTGGTCAAATTCTTACAAGTACCTAGGAGTTGTACTTGATTCAAAATTACGCTGGCACCTTCACATTGAAAATGTTCTCAACAAAGCAAAAGGTGCTAGAGCCCAACTTTACCCTCTCTTAGCTCGAAAGAGCCATCTGTCAATTAAAAACAAAATTCTTCTCTATACATCAATTATAAGACCTGTCTTCATGTATGCATGTACAATCTGGGGTACTGCTGCAAAAACTCATGTCAAAAAACTTCAATCTTTTCAAAGTAAGACCTTACGTATGGCCCTGAATGCAGCCTGGTACGTCCGTACAGATGTGATTCATTCGGACCTAAATATTAAACCTGTAGATTACCATATTAAAAAGCTTAGTCGAAATTTATTCCTCAAAATTGAACAGATTGATAACCGAGCACTTCAGCAGATTCCAGCATACGATCCTGCTATTCGCAGCTCACAGAAGAGACCGAGAGCCGTGATTGGCCGAGAGTTCGGCATCTATCCGCCATCTAAAAGGGCAAGACACGCCCTTTTAGCTCAACACTTTTGACGGTCGTACATGTAAGACGTACATCTGCTCGCTCCTGATTTTGTGATATTGGAACTCTTCTTTTATTATACCTGATCAGAGTGCATGCCGCTGTAACAGTAGGCCGGCATTGCAATAGACTCTGATTGCTTTCCCCGTTGCTATATTCTCTGCCATCCGCTCCACCATGGATCGAATGATTGATTTTATTGCCGCTGAGATTACCAACTTAGAATGCGTTGAAGAAGCTGATGGATCTCTCTCATCTAAAGATGCACGAGACCTTAAATTCCTTCGTCGTCTCAAACTTTTCATCGACAGAGAATTGAATGCTGATCGTTCTTCTACTTCTCTTCCCAAACCAAACATAGCTCCTAAGGTTAATGACAACGATTCTTCAATAACTGGAATCAACAAAACTAATGCCAGACGAGCCAGCAGCCCTGCGCGCTCAGATGAAGAGCAATCGAAAAAATATAAAGCATTGGATGAAGACAGCTCCGATACGGACTCAGGTCCTAAAGGAGATATTACTAGAAGACCAAGAAAACCCTCTCGAAAGCCTACCCTGACGAATTCCTCTGATTCGACAGCTGAGCCGACCACGGAAACAACTTCTGATAATATGGATACAGCCCCAGAAGTACAGGTCGCAGATCCGGCTACCGAAACACCAAAAAATAACGTCATGGACACTTCTCCCAGTCCGCAACCAATGCTGACGCTACCATCGACCAATCCTAACACGAGCTCAAGTAAACCACCGCCTATCATGGTTAAAGATGAAAGATTCAAATTTTCAGAAGTTAAAGCACTCCTCATCGGTTATAATCTGCAGGCTGAAAAGGATTACTTTGGTCAATTAATTCAGAGTGGATTTAAAATCCAATCCAAATCCCCTGCGCTTTATAAACAAATCGTACAGGTCTTCAAAGACAAAGGTATTCGATATCACTGCTTCGAATTGCCTGAAAACAAATATGTTAAGGCTGTTATTAGACATCTCCCCAATGACACGGACGAAAGCGAAATTGCTGAGTATTTAACTCAAAAAGGTTATAGCATCATCAGAGTGAATCAACTCAAACGAAGACGAGACGGAAAAGTCATAAATATGCCTCTCTTCTTGATCACCCTGGATCGTAAGGAAAAAAGTAAAAATATCTTCGACGAAGAATTCATCCTAGGAATGAGGATTAAAGTAGAAAGATACCGAGGTAGAGCTGGACCCCTGAAGTGTTTTCGCTGCCAGGGATTTCACCATGCTCAGACACATTGCCACCATGAACCTCGGTGCGTTAAGTGTGGAGACGCTCATCAGCTCATCAATCGTTTTTATGTAAAAAAGACAAGAATACTCCCCCTACGTGTGCGAATTGTAAGATGACTGGACACACTGCGAACTTTCGTGGTTGTGAAAAGTTTCCAAAGCCTAAAGCTCAGGTTCAGCAATCATTTTATGCAGATCGAGTAATTAGTAACAAATCCTACTCGCAAGCCTTAGCCAGTGGACTTGCCCCTGAAGCGGTAAGCGAAGCTAAAACCATTCTACATGAACTTAAAAGCTTTGTCGCAATTATTCAAAATTCTGGACTTCCCCTGCTCTTCAAGCAACTAACCCAAGAAAAAAACGCTCTACCTCAAGAAAATGTGATCTCAGATAATGGGCCAACACACTAATAAGGCAAATTTAATCCGCTTCATGGTGTGGAATTCAAATAGTCTCCGCAATAAAATCTCAGAACTGCAAGAATTTCTGTACGAGCACGATATTGACTTCGCGCTCATTACTGAGACACATGCTCAAAGATGTTACAGTCTGAATATCTCCAACTACAGAATCTATCGCTGTGATAGAACTAGCCATCGAGGTGGAGGTGTCGCCATCTATGTGAAGAGAAATTTACCATCTTGCCTAGTTAAAGAGTGTAAAGACTTTGGTTGCGAGCTGATTACAGTGTGCATTACCCTTCCGGATAATGTACAAAATGTACAAAAATATTTATTTCAGTGCTTTTTATAATCCACCGCATAATGTGTTAACTTATAACCTACTAGACTCAATCCTTCCTCCTGATACTCCTACGATCCTGGCAGGAGACCTAAATGCCAAGAGCATCGCATGGAATTGCCGTAAAGGAAATACAAACGGTAAAACTCTACAAAATTACATTTTAAGCCATCCTGTTGTTATTTACACACCGGACGAATACACTTATCGCCCGGACAGAATAGAATATTCCGACATTCTGGATATTGTTTTGTCCACCACAACTATCCCTATCACGCTTGAAGTATTGCACGAACTATCCTCGGATCACTTACCGATCATTGCTACTTTAGGAGTGAACAAAAGTAATACTGCTTCCACTAGGAAAATTACTGACTATGAACTCTTCATGCAGCGCTATGAACTCTTCATGAAAGACAGTGTTCTTGATGTCAGAAATTTGATCTGTGTTGATAACATCGACTCTGCAGTATCCTCATTTACCTCAAAAATTCAAAGGGCTATTGAAAATGCTAGTGATACAGTTGTAAATACAAACACGCTCTTCCGACTGCCGCCTAAAATACGTCAAATGATGAGGCATAGAAATCGCCTCAGAAAAATTTACAACCTTACCTGGGATCCTGTCGCCAAAAGGGCGATAAATCGCCTAAACCGGGACATCAAAACTGCTGTGAAGCAACACAAGGACGAACTCTGGTGTGAAAAAATGTGCAACTTAGATTTCCGTGACGGATCTCTTTGGACTTTAATAAAAAACCTCAAAGCAAATTTTGTTACCAATCGTCCCATCTTCCATAACGGAGTTGTTGCCCTTTCAAATGAAGATAAAGCAAATGTTTTCGCCTCGCATTTGGAACTACAATTTACGCCAAATGATTGGCCTGTGGACAGAAACTTTGAACTTTTCACCCTTACTCATGTGAAAGATTGGCTAAATGCCCCCACAGCACGAAATATTCCCAAATTTGCTACCCCTGTAGAAGTGTCTCAAATTATTAAAAAACTCAAATCACGCAAAGCTCCCGGAAATGATGGCATTTCTAATACTGCAGTTAAAATGTTACCTCCCTGTGCAGTAGCGAATTTCACTAGCATTTTAAATGCGTGTTTATTTAACTCCTACTTTCCACAGCAGTGGAAAAGTGCAAAAATTATTTTAATTCCTAAACCTGGAAAGGACCACACGAAACCAGATGGCTATCGACCTATTAGTCTCCTGCCTGTGCTCGGAAAAATTTATGAGCGCATTATTCTCTCACGTATGCAATCCTATCTAAACATGTTGCCTCCGGAACAATTTGGTTTCCGCCAGCACCTTTCTACTACGAAGCAGTTGTTACGCATTACTGACTTTTGTGGCTCTGCTTTGCATAACAAACAAAGTGTTGCTCTCCTCATGTTGGACGTGGCGAAAGCCTTCGACCGCGTCTGGCATGAGGGGCTCATATCCAAATTAATTACTGCTAACGTGGACCGAGAAATGATCTTGACAATTCACTCCTTCATTACAAACCGGACTTTTTGTGTTTGTGTGAACGGTGCTATCTCCTCGTCTAGAAATATCCATAGCGGTATTCCGCAAGGGTCAGTTCTAGGACCTTATATGTATCTATTTTATGCTGCTGACTTTCCTCAAGCATCTCAAAATAACGCTATTTTGGCCTATTATGCAGACGACACTGCCCTGGCAGTAAAGTCTGTTAATATGAATCACGCCATCAAAAAACTACAAGATGTCATTCCTAGCATTGAACGATGGTGCGCGCAATGGAAAGTCCAAATAAACGCAGCCAAATCTCAACTTCTCCTCATACGCAGAAATAAAAGGAACACACCTGTCAAAAGAGGACTTTATCTATTTAACGAAATTGTTCCAATTGTTCCCCATGCCAAGTACCTCGGAGTGATTATAAATGATCGCTTAACGTGGACTAACCATATAAATTACGTCAGGGATAAGGCCTTACAAATTATCAAATGTCTCTTCCCAATTATTGGTAAATACTCCACTCTCGACCTGGGAAAAAAGCGGCTCATCTACACGTCTGCGATCAGACCGATCATGACTAACGCCTCCCCAGCGTGGGCCGCCCTGACCAAAACTGACCTCAATAAATTATGTGTTGTGCAGAACCGCTATCTCAGGATTATTACGAATGCTCATTATTTCGTGACAAATAAGTGTCTACAAGATGACCTCAAGATCGACCCCTTAGATAAATTCATCGCAAAGCAAAATCGGAATTTCTTCAGAGAAGCCCAGGACTGCAATCATATGCGTCAATTTAACCTCTTTGAATATGAAATATTGCACGAAGACAGGCACCTTAGACCATTTACTGCATTTATCCTCAATGAAAATCAGAACTTTCCAACCTAAGTTTTTACCCTGTGTTTACTTGGAAAACTGAAATGCTTAAAGTTAAGCAGCCACTATCGGGGTCAAGGCACGGGAGGATGACCTCCCACGGGACTACGAACTAAAGTCTTCTACTGCTTACTGTAGATCTCTCACTGCTCCTATTGGTTTCAAATTTCTTTTATTTTATTTAATTTAACTTTTAGTTTACTGGAAAGTATGTTTTTATGTCTCTGCAATTGAATATTTTGTAAATAGCAAATTCTCATGATTTTCGCATACACGTCTCAACAGCCAATCAAAAGACCTCTACTAAGAGATATCTTTGACTGCTTCTGCTGGACTCCCTGCGGAATTTTACTTTTGTATATAGTCTTTCTAGTTGTGAGAAAAATGCACTTTGATGAGTTTATGCACTGAATATTTGTAAAAATGCACACTGTACCTGAAACTTGGACCAGCATCTCTCCAGCCTACCAGACACCGCTATAGCCTCACGTGACAAAGTAGTCACACCTTCTTTCATTTTGCATCCTGTCCTCCGGACACACTCATGCATTTGCTATACCTGCAATGTACTTTTTAATTCATGACAGCCGGTATACAGCTTGCTATCAGCAAGCTACACACGGCAATAGTGGGAAAAGGAAAGGAAAAGGAAATTTTAGCTCAACCTCAGTTCCAGCCCCCGCGCCAAGAAGGAAGGACGTCTCTTCAGCGAGCTGCCATATAATTGCTTATTCCATCTTTTTCAACTGCAATCAAGATCTTCAAGCAAAGTTATCAATCTGTTTACTTAAGAATCACATCTCCCGCAGATTTTAAATCTGCCTAAGAATATTTTCATCGTGATCCCAGTAATTATTTGCACTCTCCAACACAAGCCACATGCCAATGAGCCTATTAATCGTAAAGTCTTTCCTATCCCCTTTTTGCTTTAGTGTTTGTATTGTGTATTAAAAAAAATTATAAAAACCAAAAAAAGTATAAAATATAAAATACAAAAAAATTATAAAAACCTAAAAACTTATAAAAAAATTATGATACTTAAGTTTTTATTTTCTTATCCCTATCCCTAAACTTTCTCGAGCCTGTGGCTCCCCCTATTGAGCATCAAGTAAATCACTTATGCCAAATTTTTCCTATTTCTGCTCACTGTTAGTAATTCTGATGTGGAGGTACATGGTTTTGAACCATAGGCACTCCGAAAATTGCAAATCATTGGCATTGGCTTTCCATTATTTGAAGTTCAGATTTTGAGCGTAAGGTGCATTTGCCCCTCGCTCCCTATTTAAACTTCGCTAATTTTTTCTTGTCCTTTATGCTTGATCAGATAGCCTGGCTCAGTAAAAGTAGGCGGCCAGTGCAACTCTGATTAAAAATCTAGTTATAACCACGTGCAGTGCTGATAAGGACCACGTGTTTCTGTGACTCCTTTATTTCCTTCTTTCTAAGTATTTCTTTCTCCTGATGAGGAGGGACCTTTAGCTGCCCTCGAAATCGATTGAGTGTTTCATTATACCTACGCTAAATGCAAGGTTGTTTTTACGATTTTGATTGTCACATTAGCGTGTTTCTGTTCTAGTCTAATACCGTTTCTATTGACATACGGTCCACTGTGGACATTATCTGTACCACGTTAACCTAACAGCGCGATTGGACTTTATGATCAAAGGCTTATGGGTTTCCTCTGAACAGACCCTTCGGTCTCTATCTCTTAGTTTCCTGGGTTTGCCAACTCGGAGCCTATGATAATCACCGTTCACTTTCCACTTCTAAATCACATAGGCCACTGTCGATTTTGGGTGATTCAGTTAGTTAAATATGCCTTAAAGATCGGCCATTTCTGTGATACCCAACGATTACACCTTTCTCGAAATCAAATAACTCTGCACTTCGTGGTATTTTGTATTGCGACTAATGCCATTGTTGTTTCCTAAGTTCCAAGTTTTTCCACCACAGGAATCGTAAGAAACCACGATCATTTCTTTGGACAGATATTTGAAGAAAAGCTCTTCTATTATCTGAAATAATCCCTATTTTTCCTTGTCTCAATTCAATAAGCAATCTAGGTATCAATTCAATTAAATATTAAGCTCTTGCTATATAGTCCTTAAGTGACAGGAAATCCTTTTGCTTGCATGAAGCGTCAAATACAGGTCCTACTGCTGTAGTACAGTTATCTTTGAAGATTGGTCCCTGTGGGGAAGATAATGATTGTTAACTCATTTCTCTTCTTCTGGTACTTCTTCTATTACTCCAGATTCGAGCCAATTTTTCGAACACTGCATTGTATATTTCAAATTTATCTTTCAGCATGAGCTTCTTTGTTGTGGAAATCAATCGTTTTTCAGAAACTTCTCTGTTACCTGCCAAAGTTTCTTTATCATTGATTCAAGGTAAACGGAAGCAGCATTGCAGCGTATTTGTCGCTTGCTATTCCTATTGTCTCCAACGAACGTAAATATGACTCTAACTTGTCATAGAATTCTAATATACTGTGTTTTTCCCTTTTGATCAGTTATATTTTTAATAATCAGACCTAATAATTCCCGAATATAGAATTTTACCAACAATTCTTCCCTGCCAAACCTATTTCTTACTCTTTTTATAACCTTTTCATGATTTCTGGCAGTTGCAGGGAAGCTGTTTACAATATCTCGTAGTCGCGCATCGGGTACGGTCTCTTGAACAAAATAATGCATCCTGTCCTCGTTTTGAAATTCTTTATCTTCACCTATTCGCCTAAATTGTCCCTAAAACGGTAGCCAATCTTTATTTCATGACCAAATTGTTTCAACTCTGTTTTATTTAATTTCAGCTTCCATTTATTTATTCCAATGGATTGTGTCATTTTGACGATTGAAAAATAATTCCGTTTCTGCTCGTAGGAAATCTAATTTTTCTTTGTATTCTTTAACTTTTGTCCATTCATTTTCAAACTGATCATTTGAAGAAAATTCCGAATTTAATGTTTGAGTATCAAATGCATTAAATTCAACAGATAAACATTCTGTTGTAATAAGTATTTTGTAGTATTCTGTAGTAATAAGTTTCGTTTTCACGGATTTTTCGTCAGAA
Organism: Stegodyphus dumicola; assembly: GCF_044657685.1. Classification (NCBI taxonomy): domain Eukaryota; kingdom Metazoa; phylum Arthropoda; class Arachnida; order Araneae; family Eresidae; genus Stegodyphus; species Stegodyphus dumicola. The sequence goes on along the minus strand of NC_140769.1, from coordinate 153,960,927 downwards.
ATTTCCTTTTCATAATTCCTGCAAAATTGCATTAATTGTTTTTGCAAAAGATGCTCTGACAGATTGTCGTTTCTCAATTAACGATTCTATTTCAATAAAAATAATTTCAATAATATCAACTAAAATTAAATTCAATAAAATCAAATAAAATTACCTTGACTTTTTTTACCGATCACATCCGTCGTCAGCAATTGTTCGAGATTTGCAAGAACTACGGTTCTCTTTTTTTCTCCTAATAAACTTAAAATAAAATAATTTTACAGTTAATATTCCAAAGTATCATGTTTATTTTCAAAATCCGCAGGACAACAACAAACTACAAGAAAGATCAGAAGGTTGCCACTCATAGAATGCCAAACTATGAATAAAAAATAACAATTGAGGCTTGGTTCTAACAGTTGGTACATCTAGCATTCCGGATTGTTATTCTTAAATATCAATAATATTGCATTCTTCAAATACTTTCGCGTGAAAAATAAAAAAGCTGAAGAATGAAAACATAATTTAATAACGAAAAAGATACGTTTACTGGGCTCCCACTATAAAATAATTATACCTGTATCTAATTATGTATTTATTTCTGTATATTTAAAATAATGGTTTATGTTTTGTTAAAAACCTCTTCTTAAAAATTGTTTTACAAATATAGAAATAACGAATACAAAAATATTTTTATGAAATTATGAAAAAAATATATTTTAGATTTTCTCCATATTAAATCACAAATTGTTTACGTTATATTTACTAAACATTTATGCGTGTGGCTTGATAAAAGTTGACATTGTCTTTGATTGGTGCATAAAATACACATAGCTTGCAGTGAGATAATATGTATTCCTTTCAGTCTTTGATAATACTCATATTAAAGGTCATGGTCTAACGTGTTAAACAGATTAAAAGACTCACGCGATAAAAAAAATCTGAATTCCACTTGTACGAATCTGAATGAATTAGAATTTCTTATCATCCTTAGTCATACTTAGGCTTTTCAAATGTCAAGTCGAATTTTTCGGTTTTATTAGTCAGATGCTCAAAATTAACTGAAATCGACTTTTACTAAACTTAAAATATTATTAAAACTTCTGTGTATGTGTGATAATAATAATGAAAATCTTTTTATCACGTCACCATACATATTTTATAAATATATAACAGTAAAACAAGAGAAAATCTACGTCGTCCAACAGCCCAGAGGGAAAAATCGCACGCTTAGATTTATTATCTCGTGCTGCCATCTATACTTGAGTTAGATAAATAAACGAATAAACTCTTAATGCGAATGGGATTTTATCCGCTTTGGTTGGTATCTCTTTGAAATACTGTTGAAAATTTGCTCTAAACTAGGACAGACTTAGATACTTCTGTTTAGCCGAAGCTAGTATCTAAGGTAGTTGGCCCTTGATTTAAACTGGCCGGCGAAAATCAAAAGGCACGTAATAATACGACCGAGCGTAACAGCTTCAAGAGAGACTTAGCCCGAAGGCAAACACGTGATACTCAGGATTCCTAGCTCTCTCCCACGAACTAAGTTGAATCTTCCTTAAATAATTCTTACTCATTTGCATTCAAAGCGATTCTAAAAATTCATTCTAGTTGGGAGTTGTAAGTGGAAACAAGAATTGATAGGAAAGGGACTTTAAAATTAAAATGACTGTTATAAAATTAGAACATTCCTTACAAACCTTGTTGTTTTACTTCTAACTTAATACCTTACGAAGTTACCGAAATCTGTCTATTCTTTTGTAACTTCTTTGTGAATGTGAAGCCATTTCGGAATAAAGTCTCGCTATATGTATCCTTTGCAGTTTTGTTATGTAAACCTAGCTTAACTTTCGCATATTATGCAATTTCTATAGCACTGAATTTTCATATTTAAGCCCTTTCCATGAAACATTACAAGAAAAGACCTACCTCGCGTTTAAATTTTATGCGTCAACTTCCTGATCCCGTTCCCAAATGCTATAAGGTAAAAAAATAAAGCGATAAAGTAAAATGTTATTTTTCATATCATTTCGGAAATATATATTTATATTATCAATCATTCTATACTTCTTTACAGATTTGAAAATATAACTAGTAATATAAATAACAGCAGTTATCTATTTGAAGATTTCCTTAAATTTTATATTGTGTAATGTTCACGTGTTTATTATTAACACATAATTAAAATACAATGGAATATATTAGTACACTTTATTCAATTTAAATACATCAGAATCTACTAAGCATGAGTATGAAAATGTAATAAAATTGCTGAGTTTTTATATTTATAGTGTCGAAAATAATAAAATAAATTTTGGCAACAGGAATTCAGACAGTCTCGGAAAACTCTGTTTCAGAAACAATTCGGACTCGAATGGTGAAATAACGTGTGTTCACCATTCGAGTCCCGAGAACTTCATGTTCTGGGGATTCATATATATATATCTTTATTATATGCGGCTTAAGTGTCTGTTTGTCGCCGATAGTTTATTGGTTACTTGCGTAACTGTACTAGCCAATGGGGTGATGTTGCCACGGCATTCAAATAAATAATTCAAATAAATTGTCACGGCATTTTATTATTTTATTATTTAAATCACCTTTATTTATTGAGCTTGCAGTGGCTCTTAAGAAATGTACCGCCAGTGGATTTCTTCATTCCACTCTACTTCAAGCAATTAAGCAAGTAGAAGGGGGAAATCCCGTGGAGCAGTAACCGTCTGCTCTGAGTAATTCAGTTTGAAATAGCAGACACCTTTGCTCAAATCATTTTAATTACAATTTATAATATTTAGAACAGCGGTCATTTCGTATGACTGCCGGGCTTTCTAGTATATATATATATATATATATATATATATATATATATTTAAACAAATTTAAATTCTTAACAAATACGTATAAAAGTAAAAAAGCAAATTTAAATTCTAAAAAAAGAAAAAAGCCGAAATAATTTAAAATAATTTTAAAATATGCAAACATGCAAAAGATTTAATTCTCGAACTAATCTACAATATCATTTAAATTCAGAAGTATAAGCAAATCAAGTGCAAAATCTATCCATGAAAATAAATCTATTAATTTAATAAATTAAAATTAAATTAAATTTTTTTTTTAAAAATACATATGTGAATGATCGTAGAGTAGGCAGGAGACAGACTTATCAAGGGGAAGTTGCCTCCAAACCTAACTCTCCAATCATTCAATTCGTGTTTCGTCATTCATGCAGGCAAGGGTAAAAGTCAAAACCAAAAGTAATTCCAATAAAGTGGTACCCTTAGAATTTAACATTTAAGTATTAACATTTAAGAATTAAAGTTCAAAGAGAAAAATACTAATTAAGTCTTTTGAGAAACAAGCAAGTAAAGTCAAGAATTAAAATTTTTCTTAAAAAATTAAATTTTTAAAAATTAATTTTTAATAAAATAATAAAAAAATCTAGAAACCAATGTATTTTAGAAATCCTTGTCTACAGAAACTTCCCCTACACGAATATGCATATCAATAAAAAGAAACTATAAAAGAACTATACATAATCCATATAAACCAATAAGAAATAAAAAACAAAAAGAAACAAAAAGAACTAATTCACAATTTTTAAAATAAATATATATTTAAAAATATAATTTCATATTTAGAAAATACTTAGATACTATATAAAAATTTAAAAAAAAAAATACTTAAAGCAAGTAAATAGTAAGTTTTAATTCTAACTTACCTACTATATGAGTGTTGGGGTTTGCAAAAGTGTTGTGAAAGAGAAGTAAGTGTGTTCTTCAAATTATATAGATGGCGCTTATGTAGGTAAAGTTGAGTGTCAAGCTGCTATCTTTGTTATAGTAAAAAAATTTTTGTAAATATTAATATTAATTAAATTAAAAATCCTAAAGGTAGTAATATCAATTATTTAGGGAGTTAAGTAACTGAGCCAATCAAGAGATGTATGTTTGCTTGAAGGAAATTAAAGTGAAGTGGTATGTGAAAAAAGTGTAAACTGTTTGTAATTTGAAATGTGTGTTCTGTTGAAAAATTGTGAAAATTGTTAAAAAATTAAGTGAAAGATATTTTGTGTGAAAATTGCAAAAAATTAAAGTAATTAAGAAAAACTGAAATGTTTTAATATTAAAGTTTTAAAGTAAAATTTCCCCAAATTTTTTTGAAATGAAGTCCTTAAAAAACCTCTAAAAATTCCCAGAAATTTCTCAAAAATTCCTTTAGGAAGTTAAATAAAACTTAAATTTGATGAAAGAAAATATTAAAAGTTTAATGAACTTGATTTAATTGGTATATCAAAACTTAACTAAATACTGGCTAATTTTTATTGTAAATATTTTGTAAATATGTATATTTAATCAATACTGAATTCTTTCCTTTTACTAATAAAGGGCCAACTCTTTTCAAAAGTCTCAATTATAGCCCGAATTGAGTGAAGATTTTAATCCTCTTCTTCTAATTTTCCATACTTTAACCAGTATTTAGTTAAGTTTTGATATATCAATTAAATCAAGTTCATTAAACTTTTAATATTTTCTTTCATCAAATTTAAGTTTTATTTAACTTCCTAAAGGAATTTTTAGAGGTTTTTTAAGGACTTCATTTCAAAAAAATTTTGGGAAATTTTACTTTAAAACTTTAATATTAAAACATTTCAGTTTTTCTTAATTACTTTAATATTTTGCAATTTTCACACAAAATATCTTTCACTTAATTTTTTAACAATTTTCACAATTTTTCAACAGAACACACATTTCAAATTACAAACAGTTTACATTTTTTTCACATACCACTTCACTTTAATTTCCTTCAAGCAAACATACATCTCTTGATTGGTTCAGTTACTTAACTCCCTAAATAATTGATATTACTACCTTTAGGATTTTTAATTTAATTTAATTTAATTAATATTAATATTTACAAAAACTTTTTTACTATAGCAAAGGTAGCAGCCTGACACTCAACTTTACCTACATAAGCGCCATCTATATAATTTGAAGAACACACTTACTTCTCTTTCACAACACTTTTGCAAACCCCAACACTCATATAGTAGGTAAGTTAGAATTAAAACTTACTATTTACTTGCTTTAAGTATATTTTTAAAAAAATTTTTATGTAGTATCTAAGTATTTTCTAAATATGAAATTATATTTTTAAATATATATTTATTTTAAAAATTGTGAATTAGTTCTTTTTGTTTTTTATTTCTTATTGGTTTATATGGATTATGTATAGTTCTTTTATAGTTTCTTTTTATTGATATGCATATTCGTGTAGGGGAAGTTTCTGTAGACAAGGATTTCTAAAATACATTGGTTTCTACATTTTTTTATTATTTTATTAAAAATTAATTTTTAAAAATTTAATTTTTTAAGAAAACATTTTAATTCTTGACTTTACTTGTTTGTTTCTCAAAAGACTTAATTAGTATTTTTCTCTTTGAACTTTAATTCTTAAATGTTAATACTTAAATGTTAAATTCTAAGGGTACCACTTTATTGGAATTACTTTTGGTCTTGACTTTTACCCTTGCCTGCATGAATGACGAAACACGAATTGAATGATTGGAGAGTTAGGTTTGGAGGCAACTTCCCCTTGATAAGTCTGTCTCCTGCCTACTCTACGATCATTCACATATGCATTTTTTTAAAAAAAAATTTTAATTTAATTTTAATTTATTAAATTAATAGATTTATTTTCATGGATAGATTTTGCACTTGATTTGCTTATACTTCTGAATTTAAATGATATTGTAGATTAGTTCGAGAATTAAATCTTTTACATGTTTGCATATTTTTAAATTATTTTAAATTATTTTGGCTTTTTTCTTTTTTTAGAATTTAAATTTGCTTTTTTACTTTTTTACTTTTATACGTATTTGTTAAGAATTTAAATTTGTTTAAATTTAAATTTCATTCCTTGCAGCAATGGCGCAAAGAATATTTAATTAAATATGTATTTAAATTTAATTTTTTAAATTAAACTCAATTTATTCTTATGAAACAATATATATATATATGAAAGCCTTCAGATTTTATACTACCCCCAGACGCGATTTTTTTTTTTTTTTTTTTTTTTTCATTTTCATACACGTTTCATTTGGGCTGACTCCTCCTTTAGGCTAAAAATATTTAAAAACAGCATATATTTAGAATTTTCGATAGACAGTGTTGCGCGCTGGAGATAAAAATATTTTAATCTGTATAGTCTTGCCATTGCTCGCTTTGAAATTGTTGAGTATTTTTATATTTTTAATCAAGAATTCCTTATAGCTTTACAGAATATGAAATAGATAATAAAATAAATTTGACATTCAAAATGCGGGCTTCCAAGTGCCCATATTCGGGTGGATGTGCCAATCCCGGAGAAGGAGGAGAAGGCATAGTTATGTTATATTATGGTTATTTAGAAGTGAGGGGGGCCAACCTAATATTTGCCCTAAGTAAGCAGGTATTAGCCCCACACACTAACTAAAAACTAACAAATTCTGGCATGATTTCTCGAGTCGTGATGGAAAATGTGACTCCAGGGAGCACTATAAGTACTGCCACCGGCGGCGGCATGAACGGTACTCCTTCGTTTCAGCGTTAAATTAGCTTAAGTAAAAGGGATTGAATTACATGATATACATTGCGAAATACATAGTTGTGCAGGTGCATATTTTGAAGATGTTATCTATTAGTTGGTACAGACAACATGTTTCAGGACATTATATATTGCATTAGAAAAGAAGGCATAGTTGTAACTATTATTGATAGGAGGCAACGGAGGCCACCTATTAGGTGCTTCCATAATGAAATGGCCACCACTTCCCGGCCTTGTAGTGGCGCAAGGTTAATGCTTAGTAAATAAAGCCCCCGGCCATTAAGATATATATATATATATATATTCGGGTGGAGGACTACGTTATTCAACATTTTATGGCTCTAGGTACCGTTGTTGTTTCACAATTCAAGAAACATACATGCTTTTATGCAGGTTCTTCATTATTAAATTTCTTTAATACAGGGCGATCATATTTAGTGGAACAATCTGAAAAGTGATTCCACGTAAAATGCCATTTCGAGACTAATAGCCCTTCTGTATCGTCATTAATTCGTCTTTTGTTTCTGTATCTTGTGAATTCTATCCTTAATCTCGCTTTATTTGGCCTATCTTGCCTTGCTCTTTCAAGTTAACCGTATTGAAGTTTTTGATACAGATTTTCAGAGTTACATTTGCAGTCTCAAATCAATCGCAGAAGAAACTATACTTGTTGCGTATTTGTATTGCCATCGAACATCAAATCTTCAGCCTTTTCGATAATAGTTTATGTCCATATTTAAACTCCATCTAAAAAAATATTTTTAAAAGGTTTGATAGGTCACATAATCACGAAGCATTTTCAAAAATCGGTGCGAATTATTAAACGCACAAGTGACTTGAAAATACTGCAGTAGCTTTAGATAATATTTAATAGAATGCAACAGATGGAAATAAGAAATATATCTATTTAATTTTCTCTGCCTACGTAATTTTCATGTCTAAATCGATATAAAAATACAAGACAAGACATTCATAACAAACATATCACTCATTTGTTTATAAAAGTGCACCAAAAAAAAAAATGCAGTCAAGATTTAAATTCAAATGCTGGTTTTCACTGGTTTCATGCACTGGCGACATATTTATCTAAAGTCTTTTGGTCGTATCTTTATAACAGTATCTTTCAAAGAATACTTGTAACCTCGAAAATCCCTCCAGTTAACACCATCAGCATGAGTTTCATGTGGACCTTTAAGATAATATCCATTCAGATTTGAAGCGTGGCATCCTGTATACCACCAAGTACCTTTGTAAGCAACAGCACAATTTTTCGGATCCTTATCATTGTCTCGATCCTTTGTAGTAAATGCCATACCATCTTTCATCGAAAAAGAATCACCTGCAATAACAATATATTTTATGAAAGAATATCTTAAGCAATATTTTCCTTTGGATAATAAAGAAATAGAACAATAAAATGCTTCCCATTCATTACAACAGGCTTCGTGTGAATTTGGTTTTCCTATTAAAAGAGCTTTTAATGAAAGTGAATTTAGCTTTTAAAATTTTGCATTTACAATACTTCTAAAATTCACGTAATTTAACTTGTGGCGGTTTAACTGCACTTGGACTCTTAATTACTTAAGTGCAACTTTAACTAAAAAAAAAAAAAAAAAAAAACTTTATTTATCTAACAGTAACTGTATCTATACCTTGGTTAGTTGGGTAGTCTAACTTGTTTTTATGCGATGTAAAAGTTGTTACGTTATGAAGATGATTAGTGATTTATTTTACTAGCGAATAACTGCTCTTCCAGTATCACGAAATTGCGTTATAACCTAGCCCAGTAGTACTTCAACAAACTTTTGCCATGAACAGATGCATACAGAGTGAATCTGAATAAATGGGCGAAGCTGTAGGAGGTGATAGAAGGCAGCTATACAGCTATTCGTCATAGAATGTATGGTCGGAACGCAAACGACGAGCATCTAGGTGGCCGGTCCTCGCACCAACGGCCTTTTCTACCGTGGTTTACCGAGACAATGGCTAGTTATACGAATCACAAAATTTCTAGGGTGATGGACTGATCGATGTGGTCCCATAGCTGAAAGCTCATTGGCCACCAAGATCACCGGACTTATCGTGTTTGGACTTTTTCCTGTGGGGCCATATGAAAAGCCTAATCTACGAATGCCCTATAGAAACGAATATGGATATAATCGTCAGGATCGCTGTTGTTGCCGGCGATGTCCTGGGACATTTAAAAAATCTCATATTTTATAAAATAGGGTCCACAAATTTTCAATGTTACATAGATCATTGAAAAATATTAAAACGATAGTGAGCTGAATGAATATGCATACATAACTTTGGAACAGAGAGAACACGGGAGTTTGTGACATTGGACTATTTGGATAGCTGTTGAGACAAACATTATGCTATGAGTGTGGTAGAACGAAATACGTCTGAAAACATTCGTGGTCGAAACTGGATTGGAGCTTAGCAGATAGACATCGTTTGCTTTGCTAAAATCGAATAAAATAATCACGGATTCACCAAAAATGAAGATATATATGTATACATATATGTCCCTTATAATTTATGTTTCTCATCGTCAATGGACCTATGATTTTATTTTACTTAATTTACTTATTTTAATTAAAACCTTGCGTAAGTTTCTGCGTAATCAATACGTAGTTTCTATGCAATTAATCTAATTCATTACGTAAGTTTCTAGAAAATTTAAAGTCGGTATCAGAAATAAATCTAGGTGTTATTAAAAAAAATTGTAGGATCTGCCTGAAAATTTATCTACGAATTGAAAAAGTAGAGAGCTAATTTTTAGAAAATTCCCATTGTATGTAACAGTATTAATCTGAAATGATTGCAAATTAATAAATGAGGCATAATTTAAAGTATGTCTACCGAGAAGCGCTCTTAAAATTTTATTTCACACGAAGCTTTTACTTTAGAATGATGAATTATTACGAAGAACATATTTCTCTTTTACCAATCCAGAAATCTTTCTGTAGGTCCCCGAAACCATTTTTGTACTTCAACCAGTCTCGAAAGAAATAATCCTTAGCACTGTCGAAATCGCTACGTCGCTGAAGAACCTAAAGACAATAACAATAATGAAAGTTAATATTCAACTGGTAAATACAGCTTACAGTATTTTAATTAACACATTAAGTAACCACACATTTTAATATCAGTTAATTTAGTTTTTATTTTTTCTGGCCTTTTTGTGTTCCCTTCCGCTTACATCAGATGGAACGGAGATCTAGATTAAAGGAAAGAGGATTCTCTAATCGAAAAACTCGACAAAAGGAGTTTCAGCAAAATACTAAGAAACGAAGAAAGTTAGTTAATAGAAAGAGGAAAACGGTTCAGTTAAAGTCAATTCTAGTTCAATTAAAGCTGCATTACCTACTTCTAGTGATTTGGTTCGGTTTATGTGATTACGGCAAAGCCTCAGGAGCTTCAGGTATAACAGTGAAAACTGCTGAGTTGAAAAGAAAGTATTCTGTGTATATTCTGGTTTTCGTTTTGTAATTATGATTTCCATAAAAGAAAATAAACAAATACGAAAAAAAATGAGATTTACGTTACAATGTAGAGTACGCTTTTCAAGTTTTCCGGCTTTATGATTGTTCATGTCCGGGAAAACAAACAAAATCGAGGAACAAATGAAATTTTGTATTCAGCTTGTAATATTTTAGTATTACTTTTTTCCTCGTTTAATAGCTACAAAACAAGTAATAAAAGAAAATAAAATCTGAAAGCTTCCAGATTTTATATTACACCTGAAGGAGCATTGTAGTATTTTATACTTAAAAGTTTTAATATAAAATTGGTGTAATTATATCATTGAAATAATAAAGGAAAAATAAAATAATCACTCTATAATGGCATTTCAGTGACTTGAATTACAATGTAATTTACTCTTTTTAAGTTTTAATGTTTTGCCATTCTCACTTATTGATTACATATATTCTAGAAAAGAAATCAACACTAACAAAATTCCTTGTTTGAAAGTTTTCTCAGCTTTACTGTTTTACTATTTTCTTCTTCCGGCTTTATGATTATTCATTGTTTCGGAAAATTTATTTTGTCAACGTTTTGAGACTTAATGAGAGACTAATGCTGTTTGCATCAAGCCGAAATTATGAATGCCTATTTTTACTTTTTACAATAATAAGCATTTTCTAATTTGCATTCCAATGCTTTGCGGGCCCACCAGCAGCCAAGTGGTAAAGTCGCTGAACACTATTAGTTGGGGTCAGGGCTCGAATCCCATCGAAAGGGATGACTGCATTAATTCTGCATTCATTTCATGATTTTCTCCATGTGTAACGTGAATATGAGCCAGTTTCTCTTAGAAACTCCTGCCACGAAAGCGGCCATCTCCTTAGGCAGATAACCCCTCGAGTGTTGTGACAAAATTAAATAAACGAAATAAATGAATATTTTGCCCTACGCTAAAGAAAGAGATGCGTATTTTATCAAATATAAGTAAGACATTTGTCGATTTTAAGTTACAACCTACTTTTCTTCAATGTTTTATGACTTTCTCTCTTTGAACAGAACTGAACAATAATTTTGCAGTCTCATAGTTAGGAATGGTGTCAAAATTATCATTTTCGCATGCAGACCACTTTTGAATTCGTTATAATGAGCTCAACAACAGGGCCAAATTTAGAATATAAACATTTTCATCATGTAAAAATTCTTCTTCTTGTCAAACTATTTTTTAACATTCTTTAACTCTTTCATAATCGTCTATGCTGCTGGTCCAACAGCCGCCGAAAGGAATGAGTATTCAATCACTGGTAATTCAAATTACGGAGAACGGGCAGGCTACATAGAAGTTTTCGTGGCTTTCCTCATGTGTAACAGAAATGAGAGCCAATCTCCCAAAGAATCTCTTCCACGAAGACAATCCTTTCCTTAGGCAGTTAACACTAGTGTGCTTTAATAAATAAGACCCTAGACTAAGTCACAAGCTGTTGAGTACCGTCTCAGTCTAGTCAAATGTATTCTGTCTAAAGGGCTTTGCATTATTTGCCTACGCAAAGTCTTATTGTACTCTCTCCGATAATCTTGTGTATTTCCTTTTTCTGTCCTGCCTGTTGGTTATATTAATTTTCTTAGATATACTCTATTACCAATTGATGTAGATGTTAAATTATAAGCTTATTCTTTATTTGTTTGTTTGTTTTTAAATCTTGTGCATTTTGCTTATACAGGGTGATTCAGAATTCACCATCAATATTTGGTGGGGAGGTAGGGAATAGGAAAAGAAGGAGATTTCACATAGGAATGCATGGGCGCGTATGCCATGTAGTAGGGCAAAATGACCCCAGTTTCAATGATGGAAAGAACACATAAGAAGGAAGTAGTAAGGGAAAAAAACATTTACTATCTTACATGTAACATTTCTTTGCATCGGTTTTACAGACTTACAAGAGGTGCTCGAACTGCTGACCATGTGCTAGAATGCATGACTCACAACGGCTTTGCATGGACAACCGGATCTTCTGGAACATGCCTGGCATTTACATATATATCTGCAAGTTCATTCCACGTATACCGGTTCATATTACTTCTGCAAAGTCACCTAGTCGAATGATGACTGGCTGCACACTTAGACAGTTCTATATTACCGAGCTATTGCAGGTGCAACGTTGCCGGTTCCTTAAATTCAGCCCAAGAGCACATGACATAATGAATTCAGGAAATGGAAAACATCTCGGATGAGAAAACGGAGAAAGGAAAAGTGAGAGGGGTACCAAAAGGAAAAAGGCCAAAGGCATCTAGCAGGTGAACAGAACTTGACAAGATGAAGAGCTGGCTGCACACGGTGAATTACGGTAGTCTGAAGTATTCGGTCTATCGGCCTTTACTCGAAAAGTTAGTATCCCTACTGGGCAGTCTTAGTGAAAATCTTAAACAGTACACGTTGTACGTCTTCCTTGGCGAAGCAATAAATGACGCCTAGACTTAGCGAGATCAAATACAACACCCAGTGCATTCTGTTTGATTGAACATGCAGAGTAGTGAAGGGAAGAATAATGACTTCCAATATCATTAAAAATTGTCCGAGTAATAAAGTTTTTGTATTTTTCGTAAGATAAATATTCAAAGTTCATGGAAAAATACCAAAATTTTAAAAAAGATGAAGTAGAATTAATGAAAAAAAAATTTGTTGGCGGGACTTATCCTTGATCAATGCTATTATGTCCAATAGTCATCTGACGAAAACACATTCTGAGTAACTTGAGCAAAGATTATTTACAATACGATTTCAATAAAACTTGAACTTCTGGGATAAATATTAGCAATTTGAGCTAAAAAGATTTAGCAAAAATTATTTACAACACTTTACGAGTTCTAATTAAACTTGATCTTCTGGGATAGATAACAGGATAAATAACGAAATTTCTTGAGTAAATATATACAAATGCGTACATAGATGTTTGAATACTTCCAATTATTATTATAGAAAATAGTCCTAGGACGTTTGAAGGGCTGGTTAATGCGGTGATCGTAATTTCCTAGATATCTAATGACATTGTGCTGATGATTATCACATTTGGAGTGAAAATGTTTAAATAATTTGAGAATTTCTTCGTTGATGGTGTTAATCTTCAAACTTTTTCTTATGACGGTGTTCCTGACGAACCATTGAGAGTCTGACATAATTCGTAAGTGAATATTTTGTTGGCTTTGTAATTTGGATCTGTGGGTATTGGAGGTAGCAGCCCAAGCTGGAACTGCATATAGAACTATTGGACGAATGGATTGCAAATAAATTATTCTTTTGGTAGCATATTGGAGTTGCGATTTTCTTCCTAATAGAGGATAAAGCGTCATATATGCTTTTTGAGCTTTCTCTTTCACGTAGTCTGTATGTTGACGGAAGGTTAATTTCTTATCAAGGAAAACTCCTAGATGTTCCTAAGGCATTTGGAGCCCACCAGCGGCCGAGCGGTAACGTCGCTGAACACTGGTAGTTCGGTCCGAATCCCGCGAACGGGCTGGCTGCATGGGTGTTTTTGTGGTTTTCTCCATGTGTAACGTGTACACTAGCCAGTTTCCCAGAAAGTCCTCCACGAAGGCATCCCTCCTTTAAGGCAGATAGCCCTCGAGAGTTTTGCCGTAATCTAATAAACCAAACCAAACCAAAGGCATTTGGGCTAAAATATTAAAAAATAGCATATATTTAGAATTTCCGATTGACAGTCTCTCGCGATGGAGGTAATTTTTTTTCCCGTACAGTGTTGCCACTGCTCGTTTTCAAATCGTTGAGGTTCTCTTCTAATGATGTCGTTATTGATTTTGATAGCCTCGAAATTTCCTCTGAGAGTTTTATTGCTGAAAAGAACGACTGTTGATTTTTCAGTATTGATTTTCATTTTCCATTTTGTAAACCAGCTTATTAATTTGTCGGTGGATTCTTGCAATTTAATTAAGGCCATGTGGGGATTCATAGATTTGCATAGAACGGCTGTGTCGTCTGCATAATATGCAGTCTGGCTGCACACGTCAAACAGTTGTACTTATGTATAGAAGTTGTGTACACACAGCGCCCTCTACACCACCATGCGTTCGTCTGCGCCCATACTTTCCTATGCAAAATCTCTTTCTTTTCCTATTCCCTACCTCCCCACCAAATATTGATGATGAATTCTGAATCAACCTGTATTTTGTCGTTAATCGACTTAAACGTATTTTAGTACTAGTTACCTGTTGATTGTACTTATTTTTGTTTGTTTTAAATATTATGTGCTTTATTCTTATATACTGTTCGACTGAATTTCGGTTACATGTTTTAGTGTAGTTTGAAATTTTTCAATGTTTTTGTATAGTTATTTTCGTGTTTTATGCTCCTGAAAATGTAACAAAATAGGAGCAAATTATTTTTATGATGCAGGCCCAAATGTCGTGGTTTCAGTTTTTACTATTTTCTTCTTCACATGTTTACCTGTAACACATAAATTCATAAAAACCGGAGAAGAAATCTTTATTTGTACAAATATGCTTCAGTTATTACGTTTTGCTGATTTTTGTTTTGTAATTATGCTTGCTATAAAAGAAAGTAAACAAATACAAAAAAAATGAGATTTATAATCTGATTTACGCCTTTCAAGTTTACTGTTTTTCTCTTCTCACTTATTGATTACATATATTCTCTAAAAAAGAAACCAACACTAACAGAAATCCTTGTTTGAAAATTGGCCCACCAGCGGCCGAGGGGTAAAATCGCTGAACACTGGTAGTTCGGTCCGAGGTTCGAATCTCGCGAACGGGCTGGCTGCATGGGCGTTTTCGTGGTTTTCCCCATGTGTAACGTGTATACGAGCCAGTTTTCCTTAGAAAGTCCTTCACGAAGGCATCCCTCCTCTTAGGCAGATAGCCCTCGAGGCTTTGCCATAATCACACACACACACACTTGTTTTAAAATTTTCTCAGCTTTAGTATTTTACTATTTTCTTCTTCCGGCTTTATGATTATTCATGTCCGAGAAAACACAAAATCGAGGAACAAATCAAATTTTGGATTCAGCTTCCAACGTTTTTTCAGCTTTTAACATTTTAGTGTTACTTTTTCCTCATTTAATAACTACAAAAACAAGTAAAAAAGAAAAAAAAAAATCTGAAAGCTTCCAGATTTTATATTTATCCGAAACGGCGTTTATTCATTAAAAATACACACATGTTTCAAAGGCATTTGGAGCCCACCAGCGGCCCAGCGGTAACGTCGCTGAACACTGGTAGTTCGGTCCGAATCCCGCGAACGGGCTGGCTGCATGGGTGTTTTTGTGGTTTTCTCCATGTGTAACGTGTACACTAGCCAGTTTCCCTTAGAAAGTCCTCCACGAAGGCATCCCTCCTTTAAGGCAGATAGCCCTCGAGAGTTTTGCCGTAATCTAATAAACCAAACCAAACCAAAGGCATTTGGGCTAAAATATTAAAAAATAGCATATATTTAGAATTTCCGATTGACAGTCTCTCGCGATGGAGGTAAATTTTTTTCCCGTACAGTGTTGCCACTGCTCGTTTTCAAATCGTTGAGTTTGTTGACAAAAATTTCATTAAAGTTTTACGGAATAAGAAATAAGTAATTAAACAAGTTGGAAATTCAAAATTCTGGCTTCCAGGTGCCCATGTTCGGGTGGAGGATTACATTATTTAAAATTTTTTAGCTCTAGGTATCGTTTTTTCACAATGCGAGAAAAATACATACATACATGCAGATTTTTCATTATTTAATTTCTTTAAATATAATACAGAGCGACAATATTTGGTGGCAACAAATTGAAAAGTGATACAGCCGTTTATAATCATTGGACACAAAATGCTGTTTCGAGACTATAATAGCCCTTCTGGACTAATACCCTGTGAGATAATAATCAAACAACAAAATTTTAAATGAATAGTTTTTAGAGGTATATTCCATCGAACATAAATTGTAAATACAGAGTCAAAAATATCGGAAGATAATCACAAAGTTTTCCACCAGCAACGTTTTGAATAGACGAATTTTCCATTTAAAATGTGTTTTCTTTATATTCACAGGAATCACTGCTGTTGCACTCCTGACTTTTCGTTTTAGATAGTCCATTTGTCAACAAATCATTCTTATAACCAATCAAAATAAGAGTTGGATAAACAGATTTCGTCCACAGGACAACCGCTTCTTTAGCAACATCATTTCTCGTATCTTCTTTATCATAAGAACGCTGGAATATACTCGACATTTCTTGACTGAAATTTTATTTGCTTATTTCTAATTCCTCTTCAGTATTTCTGTCCTCTCATGGGAATAATTTCAAAAGAAGTTTTATCATAGTCATATCACTTGGACTAAATTCTTATTATCAACTCTATTCGAATCATTAGTGACTGCCTTCTTCTTTTTTACTCAACGTACAAACACATTAACCATTCATAACCTTCATAATATAGGCTACGGTCCAGTTCTATATAAAGATCGATAACGTCAGAGTCCTCTATGTTTTCATACGTATCAGCTTGTCTCATAAAGGCAACATCGAACTTGCCTTTTTCACCCTCATATTTACCTTCGCTAAATTTCAAGTTAAGTACACTGAGCCCCCCCCCCCATATCTCCAGTGCTACTGGGCCGATTGACAAAATTCAACTTGCATTTTCGATGTCTCGAAAGCTCGAGGTAGGATATACTATATTAGATTTATATATAGCAGTATTATAACATAGGTATTTTGACAAGAAATCGAACTTTTTCTGAAAAGGCATGCAAGTTTTCCACATTTCGATTCTAGGACTCAAATTATGCCAAACTACCAAGTTTTGTAAAAATCGCACGAGTAGTTTTTAAAAAATTAGCTCTCAAAAGTTTAGCTCCTCCATTTTAATTGAGTTTGATGTATACTATTTATTAAATATCTCTTTTTTCCCCCTTAACTTACTCGATTCCTTCTTTCATAATTCGAAATTTAGGCTTAATCTGTTGTGTAATTTGAAGTAAAAGGCTAGAGGGCGCTGTTGCTCGGATAGTTGAAGGAGAAAAGTTTGTTCATGTTGAAGGCGGCGGCCTAAGAATACGCTCTGTATATAATAATTAAAATATTGTTAAAAATGTAAAAGTGTTAAAATTAGTGAACTCACTGAACCACCATTATCTGATTTGAAAAATGCACAAAATATTATTAGATGGTGCATCGGCGTAAATTAAGGCTTTGTGAAGATTTTAGGTGTTCGATCCAAGTGTTTCGATTTCAATGTAACAATGGATATTTCATATTCAAGGGACAATGGAATTCCAAATAAAGTAAGGGAAATCTTAAATTAATTATTTAGTGATTATTTGTAGTAAATTAGTGAGTATTTATTATTGCTGTCGTGGGTGTATTTAAATTAAATAAAATGGAAGAGAAGTTAGATAAATTGAAACGTAAACGTTCCATTGAGATCGTCTGTTACTAGGTTAATTAAAGTGATTAAAGATAAATTAAAAATTGAAGGGGAGGAAAATTCGATTAAAGAATTACGGGAATTGTTTGAATTATTAACCGAAAAGAAAAATAATGAGAACGCTTGATGATGAAAGAGTTAATTGATGTTAACTTAATTGAAGAAGATTGTAGTATAAGCGAAGAATACAATGACAAATGTATAATTGCTTGTAGTCAAATTAAGCAGTTTCTAGGTGCGGTTACCGCAGTACCGCCAGCGAGGAATCCCCAAAGTTCTGATTTAAACCAGTCTAGTGGTAATGGAATTTTGCATGCAAGTTCCAGTTCTAGTGGGAGTAGTACGCTGAAATTACCAAAATTAATAATTGATAAATTTTGGGGAGACCCCAAACAATGGAATGAATTTTGGAATAGTTTCGAAAATTCTATAGATAAAAACGAAACGCTTTCAAAAATACAAAAATTTGCATACTTAAAATCATTCTTAACGGGACAAGCTTTGAATGTTGTTTAAGGCTTTGAATTAAAAGAAAGTAATTATGATAGTTGTGTAGCATCACTAAAGGACAGATATGGTCGAAAAGACCTGATCATTAATTCATTCATGAATAAAATTCTCAATTTAGAAGCCGTTAAAAATTCTGGGTAAAATCCTAGTATACGGTGCAGCCTTGGCGCGACTTTGAAAATTATCGCCAACACCAATAATGATCCAAAGAACGTCTATATATATACTATACACACATAGTATATATACTATATACATAGTATATACTATGTTTAACTGTATATTTTCTTTGAATGATCCGTTAACTACTCATCGTATATGTGCCGTTTTTAATGCTCATCATAAAGTCGCCAAAAGTAGCCAAATCCCGTGTGCACCGGATACTAGGATTAAACCAAATTCCGCTAACGTAAAGGCTTTACGTAAATTGTATGACGAATTAGAAATTTCGATTCGTAATTTGGAAACTTTAGAAGTAACTTCTGACTCATATGGACATTTATTAATTCCAATATTATTAAAATTAATTCCGGACGATTTAGTTTTGGAATTTAATCGGCAAAGAGGATCGAAAGATAAAGTTGAAGTTTCGGAATTAACACAATTTATTAAAACGGAAATAGAATGCAGGGAAGTTTCAAATCTAGTATTAAATGAAAGGGAAAATCCTGTGCCTCCGCGAGTCGATCAATCAAAATATGAAACTAGAAAATATGTAAAAAATACACCCACGGCTGCATTTCATACTGCAGTTAACCGAAAATGCATCGTTTGTGATAATTTGCACGAGTCATTTAAATGCGAAGTGAATGTTTCTGATAAATTAAAGAAACTAAGATCCGAAAACTGCTGCTATTCTTGTTTTGAAAAATTTCATACATCAAAAAACTGTAGAAATAAAACTAAATGTAATAAATGTGGCGGTATGTATCACAATGAATCGATTTGTACTAATAAATCCCTTGTAAACAAGAAGTCGGAACAAGGTTATTCCAAAAATGCAACTGAATCTCTGACTTTGAATTCTGAGGAAAGAAATAAAGTTCAGAACTTAAAATTGATTGCTTCTGTTCCTCAAGGTGATAATAATAATGACTGTAATGCCAGGGAAATATTATTACAAACTTGTACAGTTTATGCTATCAGGTTTAATGTTCCGCCTTACTTTCTTTGGGAACACGCAAGGACCCTGACTCGGAACAGGGAGCTTACTAAAGCTATGTTCAATAAATGTGGGAAGTAGACAAGATACACAGGAAGGGTATACGAAACCCTTTATTTTTCACTCTTTACAATAATATCCGTACTTCGGAATACAGAGACCAACTACTTGTGGTCTGAACGCAAGAATATAAAAATATTTAACTAAACTCTAACTTAACTTTGGAATAATAAACAAGGGCCTACGTGGAAGATTGGCCGTATATTAACAGGAAGCCGTATATAGTACAGAGAACTGTTAACACTACAATACGTTTAAAATTATCACGAGGATTAAACCTCTGGCCTGGAAGGCAACCAGCAACGGAGTAAAACTGCTAAGGTAAGCGGCCTGCTTCGACTAACTCCTTCCACTCTCTCGCTTGGCAAAAAGCCACAACTTAAGTACTTAGCGTTCGCCAGACAAATTTGCATAAATAAGTTAAAGCTTTTAATTCTGACCGGAAGTAGAAAATAAGAAGTGATAGTAAAGGTTTAAAATAAAAATAAACGTTAGTAAAACTTAAGATCCTTACATACTTCCCGCCAGAGTTAATTAGTTTGAAACTGAGGTCTAAAACGACCTTGTTGAAAACTTTTAGCTCTAGAATCTAACGCGAGGCCAATCTTTTACAAACATTTCTCACTAGAAACTAGAAATTAAAAAAAAAATTTCTTTTTACAATATCAGCTCCATGGACACCCAATTTTTCATCTGTACTGCATCTAAACAGGAGCTTTTATTCAAATCTGGTTCCTTCCAGAGAACTAGTTTAATGAAATGTTTCACAATGAAATGGCAAGTAGCATGAATATTTATATTTCTCTTAACATTCTTATTTCATTCATGACTTTATTTTAATTATCTCTCCCCGTGCTCTCTGACATGTGTTGTAAAAGAAAACACCAAACACGAATGTGTTTATGTATACGTGTTCAACACTGCCGCCTACAATCAAAACACTAACGTGTTAAAATTCAACATAACAAGACCTCGTAACACACCCTATCTTCAACTCTAAACCCTGAGGTACTATTCTGAAAGTGGCTAACTCTGAAGTGTAGCGTCAGAGAGCCTAACTACATTCATTCAACCTTTAACACATATTCACCATAATTTGGTCTTTTTACAGTCACACGAATAAGTTAAAAATTTTTTGGCATTACTTTCACTTTTACCATATCACAGTATTTCTTAACATTTAAAATAACAGTTCACATTGTATATAAGAACATATTAACATGCCGTTAATTTTACGCATTTTAAAACATAAATTAGTAGTACATTGTTAACTTCTATTCTTTTCCAAGCAAGTGCCAATTCTTCTACATTGAAATACTACATTTCAAAAGTCTTTCAGACTAAAACTTCTTTCTTGCCAGAATGTTTTAAATAAAATTTATACAATAACTTTTACAATATTCAAGTATTTACACATTCCTATTATACATCAACTTTAGTTTTACTCGCGAGTAATTGAAAAACATAATACCAAAATAGGTAACAACTCATTTCTCGCCTTTTTGGCGATAAAGGTAGACCTCATATGAGGTAAAACTTCTTGAAATCTTCCACTTGCAGTAAGAATGAAAGATTAACTTAAGTTTGCAAAGTAACATAAAATTTTACTTATCTTTGTGATATTCGGACATTCTTTTCTCAGCCCATTCCTGGAAGGTAGCGAAGATTCTAGTTTGATTTATCCTCCTTCTTGTGCGGGCTCGCCCTTCAGTGCCTTCCTCTAGAAGCTTTCTTTTTCCTCCAGTTCGGTCACACTTGAATACCTTCTTTTTCGCCTCTGCCTGTGGTCTTGGCCGTTTGATGGCAGCTGGTCTTGGCGGAACCGGGACACTTCTCTCTCGTTCCTGCTTGGACCTCGTTGCTGGCCGTTCAAATTTTCCTTGTATCTTTTCCTCCGCCGCTGATGGCCCTTCCGCAGTTCGGCGACATTTGCTGCGGAGAGTCCTGTCCGATGAGTAGATCTTCCGTTTGGGAGCCGGTTTATAGTTGCCGTTACTTCTCCTGTCTCTCTTTGCATTCGTCGTACTTCTCCCTTCTTCATTGGGGGGGTGGTCGTGAGCTCTCTTTTCTGGACGGTGGAACGGCTTCTTTTTCTTGTTACCTTCAATTTTCCAGCGGGGAAACTTTCTTTTCAATTGCTCCTGCCTCCTAATGGCTTGCCCTTGTACTTGTCGTTGTTCCACCTCTGGAGCTTGTGCCTGCCGTGCCGGATCATGCAAAAGATCTTTGAATATTTGCATTTTATTACGATCATAATATAGTTTTATTTGAGCAATGTTTGCGGAGCATGTTTCACCATTCCTGGCTTTTAACACCACTACAGCCTGAGTTATTTTTTCTATGACATATGGTCCTTCAAATCGTGGAAAAAATTTGGCGGTTTTATCTTCTGGTGCTGAAGAAAGTGAATGCTTAATTCTTAATACTTCATTTCCTACTTTATAAGTTACTCCCCGTCGTTTCAAATCATAATAAAAGAAATAATCATAAAAGTTTTTGTTTTCTCTGTGCTACTTCAGTATTCTTTTTTGCTTCTTTAATTAATTTTTCTATATCATTCATTTTAAATTCTGGGGCTCTTTGTTGCACATAAAATAATTTATCTAACGGCGTTATAATCTTTCTGCCTAAAAATAACTCAGCAGGAGTTTTGCCCGTTGTATCATGTTTTGCGGTCCTAAGGGCGAAAGCAAATTCATTGACATAGTTATCCCAGCTTTTATGAAAATTTTTAACATAACTACGGATAATTTTCACTATATTTCTATTGACCCGTTCAGCTATATTTGATTGCGGCCGATACGGGACCATTTTTAAATGACGTATGCCAGTTTTTGGCACATGTCTTCAAATATATTACAAATTGAGGACCATTATCCGATATAACTTTTAGGGGCGCCCCGTATTTTAAAATATATTTATTTAAAATAGAATCAGTAACTAATTTCGCGGAGGCTCGTTTTAAGGGAACAATTTCGGTCCACTTACTAAAATGATCAACCATAACAAGGAGATAGCGACTTTTATTTAACTGACTTTTTGGAAAAGGGCCCAATAAATCGATGCCAATTATTTCATTTGGAAATTCGGATTTAATACTATTTAGAAACCCGGCCGGGCGGAAATTAATATAATTAAGTGCTTGACATGTTGGGCAGGACTGGACATACGCCCTTGTTAACTTTTGCAGTTCGGGAAAATAGACTGCCTCGCGTACGCGTTGGATAGTTTTTCGAATACCAGCATGAGAAGCTCATGCAACTCCTGCGGGATATTTAATATAAGACTAGCTGGGATAACAGGTCGAAATTCGTTGTTGGAATTTGTAATTTTTGTATAAAATAATAGACCATCTATTAGTTCGTAATGGGCCGCCCTATTTCTTATCGCCACAATATCTTGGTGGCTAAAATTTTCAGGATCCTTTAAATACTCATAAATGCTTCCAAACTCAGGATCCTTACCCAATTCGGTTATTACAGTTTCTCGAGAATTTATTGTACATGCTGTGAGCATTGCCACCTTTACAGTATTACCTTCTTCATCTATTTTTATTCAGGATAGGGCATCTGCTACGATATTTTCCTTTCCGAAGGTATGCTTGATTACCAGATTATATTCTTGTAGCTTGAGTGCCCATCTTATTAACCTTGGGGATTAGTTTTCCCTGAGTACAATCTAGTTACCGCCGCATGATCAGAATACACTGTTATTGGCGCCTGTCCAAAATAGACTCGGAACTTTTGCATTGCTAACAGAACTGCAAGTTCCTCTCTCTCGGTTGCGGAATAATTTCTTTGTGTTTGATTTAAAGTTCGGCTAAAAAATGCCACGGGCTGCTGATTTTGCGAAAGTACCGCTCCTACCGCATAATCCGAAGCATCCGCTCAAATTTCTAAATTCTCATCCTTTTCAGGAAATTTCAACACAGGGGCTTGCGTTAATGCTTGTTTTAATTTTTCGAAAGCATTATTGGCTTCGGCCGTCCACGAGAATCTTGCCTTTTTCCTTTTTAATTTTAACAATGGTTCAGCAATAGCTGCAAAATCTTTTATAAAGGACCTATAATATGAACAAAGTCCTAGAAAAGAAGAGAGCTTCTTCGCCGTGTTTGGCGGCGGGTACTTTTGCACAGCGATTATTTTTGATTCGTCTGTCTCGATTCCTTTCTGAGATATTTTGTAACCTAAATATTTTAATTCAGGGGCTGCAAATTTGCACTTTTCGACATTAACTTTTAGACCGGTCTCATTTAATAAAGAAAACACCTGTCTTAAATCCTGTACATGTTGGTCCAGATTATCACTAGTAATAATGATATCGTCTAAATAGATACATGTGGACTTTCCAAGAACAGGCCTTAACACAATGTCCATACATCGCTGAAATGTTGCCGGTGCCCTGAAAGGCCAAATGGCATACGCAGGAATGCATAAGTGCCAGACTTGGTTATAAAAGCAGTCTTAGGTACGTCCTCCGGTCTAACCCCTATTTGAAAATAACCAGTCGTTAAGTCTAAAGTCGTCATATATTTGGTCGACGTTATGTTCCTTAGAATTTCTTCAATAATAGGTAACGGATATACCGGATATTTAGTTATGGAGTTTAATTTACGGTAGTCAATCGCGAAACGCCACCTTTTTGGATGTGTTAATGGATGGTCATTATTTTTCTTACATAAAACCACCGGGCTAGCATAACTACTTGAGATGGGCGTTATGATCTTTTTACGTAGCATATCGCCAATGTGCCATTCTATAATTTTTTCTTTATTCTTATCATACCGGTGTGCTTTGTGGCGAACTCGCATTGAATCTCCGGTGTCAATACTATGGTTAGTAACTTGAGTAAATCCTGGAATATCACTAAATAACGAAGCAAATTCACTTACCACTGTCGGATTCTTTGTTGCTCTTCATTAGGCAGGTGGTCAAGGTTTAACATCGGCGGCTCCGATTTTTCTTCTCGAACTGGTTTCATCGTCAGCTTAAGGGACGCTTCATTAAAATCCAGCGTTGCTTGTGCCTCTGAAAGAAAATCCATTCCTAAGATAATATGTGCTTGCAGATTCTTTACTATAAGAAACATAACGTTTACTTGTTCGTCCTTGATACGGACGTATAGCGGTAATTTACCTATGCACTTACATCTTTCTCCTTGCGCAGCTAACACTGTCGTATTATCCGAATTATATATGCGATATTTACGAAAATACTTCCTAAAAAAATCTTCTGCCACACAGGAACACTGCGCGCCTGTATCCAGGAGCGCGGTGGCTGGGATATTATTCACCAACACTTCAATCTTTGGAAGAGTCAAATTTTTCACCATCACTGTATTTAACTTGAAGAAAGAGGGGTTTTCTTGGCCTTCGGATTTCCGCACCCTCCCGTCAGCAGAAATCCGTTTTAGTTTAAATCTTGTTTTTTCCTTTCCATGCTTTCCTTCTTTTTCCACTGGCCTTCAGACTTTTTTCCTGGATTGCTATTGAACTGTCGACGTTCGCCGGCTGTTTTCGGATGCTCGGGTTTCCTTGCCCACTGATTCGCTTTGCTTCCGTAGCCGTGTGCTTGACTTTGCTGTGGTCTTGGCGCACCAAATTGGTTTCGTTTTTCATACTGGCTTCTTCTTTCAATGTCCGCCGTTCTTTTACTTTCAAACTGGATTGCTAGCCCAAATAATTTTTCCAGTGTAGTCGGATTACTTAATTCAATAAAGTCTTGTACTTGGGGAAGTAACCTCGGCAAAATCACTTGAATTATCTCAGGATCCGGACGGTTTCCATACAAGAGTTTGAAGACGTGAATTTTTCTTAAAATAAAGCTCGAGAGGTTTTCGATTCTTTGTTGATATATACTAAAAAGTTCCGTTTCTAATTTCGCACGATCCCTTACGACAGGGAAGGCTTTTACTAGGGCAGTCTTGAAATTTTCGTAAGTATAGGTGGGACTTCCTGCTTGACCCAAGAGACTTCTGCCTATACATTTGAACCAATTAAGCGCTTGGCCCCTCAAAGCGCTGGTAGCTAAGGTAACTTTCTGAAACTCGTGCACGGGGTAGAGCATCAAGTGGTCATCTAGTTTTTCCAAAAAACTGGTAACCGGTGAGTTTCCATTAAATGTTGCTTCTGGTTTCATCGAAGCGCGCATGGTCTGGACGATGTAACCAAATCCTTCCAGGGCTGCAGCTGGCATTTCTGGATTCTGAGCCGCTTCTGCAGGCAGCACAGGTTCTTCTTGAAACTCGGCCATGGTTATTCTTCTTTGTTGGGCGCCACTATCAGGTTCAATGTTCCGCCTTACCTTCTTTGGGGGCATGCAAGGACCCTGACTCGGAACAGGGAGCTTACTAAAGCTATGTTCAATAAATGTGGGAAGTAGACAAGATACACAGGAAGGGTATACGAAACCCTTTATTTTTCACTCTTTACAATAATTTCCGTACTTCGGAATACAGAGACCAACTACTTGTGGTCTGAACGTAAGAATATAAAAATATTTAACTAAACTCTAACTTAACTTTGGAATAATAAACAAGGGCCTACGTGGAAGATTGGCCGTATATTAACAGGAAGCCGTATGTAGTACAGAGAACTGTTAACACTACAATACGTTGAAAATTATCACGAGGATTAAACCTTTGGCCTGGAAGGCAACCAGCAACGGAGTAAAACTGCTAAGGTAAGCGGCCTGCTTCGACTAACTCCTTCCATTCTCTCGCTTGGCAAAAAGCCACAACTTAAGTACTTGGCGTTCGCCAGACAAATTTGCATAAATAACTTAAAGCTTTTAATTCTGGCCGGAAGTAGAAAATAAGAAGTGATAGTAAAGATTTAAAATAAAAATAAACGTTAGTAAAACTTAAGATCCTTACAATGCTTGTTCTAAGTATAAATCAAAATTAACTAGATTAATTCTTGATCAATGCAGTCACAGACCCTTTATAACGAAAAAATTGGCCGACCATTTAAAACTTACTTTAATCCGTTATGAAAGACTTTCTGTTTATTCATTTGGTGCGACGAAGGCAATGAATCATTCCTATCCGGTTGTTGAAATCGAAATTCAGAATTGGAAACAAAATAATAAAATAAAAATTGAATGTTTGATCTCGGATGTTATTTCCTCGGCGACCATCAGTGTGTCTAGTAAACAAATTGCAGACTTCATGGAGCATCTGGGGTTGCAGATCGCCGATTGCTCAAGAAAAAATAGCACAGATGTTGAGATATTAATTGGCGGGGATGAATTCTGGAATGTAGTTTATTCTGAAAGAATTAAAATATCTGAAGGGTTGTACGCAGTCAGTTCTGTTTTTGGTTCGGTTGCCGCAGGAATCGAAAAAATAAAACAAATAAAACTTGTTCTGAAAATTTAGCGGTAATGACAAACACTGTTGTGTTGAAAGATTTAAGAGGTTTTTGGGAATTAGAACATATGGGAATAAATGATTCTGATGATTATTCCGATATTGACTGCGAAATAGTAGACCAGTTTGAAAGAAATTTGCAGTTTAAAAACGGTAGATATGAGGCAAATTTAATCTGGCAATACAGTCCGAATAATCTAGGAAATAATTTTAAGGTAGCTAAGAAACGATTCGCAAATCTTCACAATAAACTAAGTAAAACTCCGGAGATTTTTCAGGAATATAAAAATATAATTGAGAACTAGATATTAGATGGAATTGTAGAGGAATGATCGAATAATGATACAAATTTGGGATATTTTATGCCGCACCGAGTAGTGATACGACCTAGTGAAACTACTAAGGTAAGAATTGTGTACGATGCTAGCTCAAGGACAGAGGACACGAATTCGTTAAATGACTGCCTTGAATTGGGACCTAATCTAAATCCAAATATACTAAACATTATGTTAAATTTTCGTAAGTTTAAGACAGCGTTTTGTGGAGACGTTGAAAAAGCCTTTTTGATGATAGGAATTGCTGAAGGTGATAGACAATTTCTAAAATTTCTTTGGTTTAATGAAAATAATGACTCCTTTAAGATTATGCAAATGTGTCGCGTAGCTTTCGGTTTGACTATATCTCCTTTCATTTTGGCCGCCCCTATAAAATATCACATTCGAAAATATAAAGATAAAATGCCGGACAGTTTCCAAATGTTAAATTCTTCTGTCTATGTCGATGACGTCTATTTTGGAGCAGGAACGGTTGAAGATGCATATCGGTTATCTGTAGATGCGGTTAACATATTTAAGGATGCTGGGATGAATTTCAGAAAATTAAGAACTAATTCTAAAGCATTAATAAACAATTTATGGGTCTCAAATGGGATTAAGGAATCAGATAACAAATTAACTGGTGAATCGAATTTCTTAGGCATGATTTGGAATTCCATTGATGACAATATAAAGTTAAATATAAAAAATTTAATTGTTTTTTATATTGGAAACGATTTTGCTACAAAGAGAAAACTTTTGCAAAGCATCGCCCAAATATACGATCCATTTGGATTTATTGCACCCTTTGTTATTCGGGCGAAACTTATTATGCAAGAAATCTGGTGTTCCGGTTCTGACTGGGATGAGGTCCTTCCCGCAGAGATTTATGACAAATTCAACATTTGGCGGGATGAACTTAGTGATTTAACTGAAATATCGATACAGCGAAATTTCTTTGATGACGATCCAATGAATATAAGCCTTCACCTATTTTCGGAAGCTAGTCCTAAAGCATATTGGGCTATCGCATATTTCAGATATTGTACGAGTGATTCTGAAATTAAAACTTCCTTTATCATGTCAAATGCAGGGTTGCACCTTTAAGAGCAATCACTCTTCCTCCTTTAGAGTTAATGGGAGCACTCGTGACTGCTCGAATGTATAAATATTTGAAAAAATTGTTTAGTGTGAGGATGTTTATTTTTGGAGTGATTCCGAAATCGCCATTACTTAGATTAAAGGTTCGCCAAGTAATTGGAAACCATTTATCGCCAGTCGTGTTACAGAAATACAGGGTATATGCAACAAAAAATTGTGGAACCACTGCGAAGGAAAACAAAATCCTTCCGATTTACTGACTCGAGGAATTAGTGCTCAGTCACTAGCTAAGAATGATCTGTGGTGGCATGGGCCACACTGGTTACGTTTTTCTACTGAAAACTTTCCGAAACAAAAGAAATTACAACCAAATTCAGAATCGTTGGAGTTAAGAAAAAGTATTATTTTGACTGTACCTGTGATTAACAATGAATCCCTAATTTTGCATATAGAAAAATTCAGTTCTTTAGGAAAATTACTTCGAATTACTGCCTATGTATTTAGATTTATTGGGAGGCTTCGGAAAAGGTCTACAGGGAATGGACCTTTAAGTGCTTTTGAGATTAAAGCAGCTGAACATTATTGGGTAAAAATTATGCAACGAGAATCGTATCAAGCGGAAATAATTAAGTTATCAAATAAAAAATCAATTCTCGATTCTTCCATATATTCCCTTAATCCAAGGCTTGATGAGGAGGGAATTCTTCGGTTGAAAGGTCGCATTCAATTTGCAGACTGTCACGAGAATTTAAAACATCCTATTATATTACCCTCTAAGTGCAAGTTTACCGAGTTGATCATCATGGACTCGCATGAAAAGGTATTCCATTCTGGAGTTAATTCGACACTTACTCAGATCAGAGACAAATATTGGATCATTAAGGGAAGACAGCGCGTTAAGACTATCATCAGCAAATGCGTGATATGCAGACGATATAGTGCTCGTCCTGGGGTACAGGATATCGCTCCACTTCCTCCAGACAGAATCCAAGAGTCGCCTCCATTTGCTGTGACCGGGTTGGACTTCGCCGGTCCATTTTTTACGAAAGACAGGCAAGGTAAAGTTTACATGCTGTTGTTAACGTGTGCGGTCACTCGTGCCTTACATATAGAGATAGTAACTGATCTCAGCAATGAAAGTTTTTTGCTAGCTTTCCGAAGATTTTTAGCTCGCCGAGGACTGTGTACCACCGTGTACTCCGATAATGCCAAGACTTTTAAAAGAGCTGACAAAGAACTAAAACATATTTTTAAGACTTTGAGAGACTCATCTGTGAAAGAATTATTTTATGCTAGAGGCATAAATTGGAAATTTATTATTGAGAGGGGTCCATGGTGGGGAGCGTATGGTACGAACCATAAAATCCAGCTTGCGAAAAATTATTGGTCGATCATCCCTTACTGTGAAAGAGCTTGAAACGGTGCTCATTGAAATCGAGGCAATGATTAATTGTAGACGAATTACTTACGTGTTTACCGATCCCAATGAACCTTCTCCACTAACACCTTCTCATTTTCTGGTTGGTAGACGATTACTATCTCTGCCTGCTAATAAAATAACATCAAATAATTTGATTGGATCAAGAAATTCTATTATTAAACGATATAAATACCATCAAGATATTTTAAATCATTTTGGAAAGCGTTGGAGATCAGAGTATCTTTTTAATCTGAGATCTGCCAATATTTGTCCTCCACACTCTAACGCATCTCAGTTTAAAATCAACGATATTGTTTTGATTCATGACGATAAACATCCCAGGAATCTCTGGACAATAGGTAAAATTTTGGAATTAATGCCAGGCAGAGATGATAAAATAAGATCTTGCATAATTAAAACACCTACTGGTACCTTAAAAAGGCCTATACAATTGTTATATAATATGGAACTTGACTAATGTTTGTATTTTGTATTTTTAGGTTTGATTCTCCTGACCTTGCTGATAGGTATCATTTAATGTTTGTAAATTTTATGTGTTTATAATTATGTATGCATGTTTGTTATATTTAACCATTTCTCTAGGATTGATTGTCTAATTATTAATTGAATATTCTGAAATATATTATTGAAATATGAACTCTCCACCGAGTTTAGGTGGGGAGTGTTGTGTAATTTGAAGGAAAAGGCTAGAGGGCGCTGTTGCTCGGATAGTTGAAGGAGAATAAAGTTTGTTCATGTTGAAGGCGGCGGCCTAAGAATACGCTCTGTATATAATAATTAAAATATTGTTAAAAATGTAAAAGTGTTAAAATTAGTGAACTCACTGAACCACCATTATCTGATTTGAAAAATGCACAAAATATTATTAGATAATCCAAATATAATTCGCACATTTTTTAAGATTTATTTTTTAAATTTGTATTTTAAAATATTTTTTATAAATTTTTCGAAAACACTTTTGTATTGTAACCTATAAAATTAATATCCTCTTAAAGTAGATGTATTTCTAGGTACACCTGAAAAAATTGAGAGTTTTTTATTCAAATTTCCTAAGATATGAATGAATTTACGTTTTGGCGCGTTTCGAAATTGGGCGTATTTATTATAAGCGATAATGACGAAAATGTGGTTTACGCACTTTGTTAAAATTAATTGAAAATATGAATGATGACTTTTTTCCGCTGTGGACAATGAAGAAAAGGAAAGGAAAATAGTTTGCTACAAGTTAAGAAGTTCGCCAAGTGAACTATTCTAGGCGGAAAATGCGAAAAATTCGCCAAGATAAATTTTTAAATTTCTCACTTAAAATTACGAAATTTAATATATAGGCATAATTTAAGTCGTAGAATCGAAATATGGAAAAAAAATTGGCATGTCAATACAGAAAAATTCCAAATTAGTGTTAAATTATAAATACCTAAGTTAGATTAATGCCATATATAAATCTAATATATTCTAATAAATACTCTAATAATATCTAATAAATAAAAAAATTCCGTATTATTGGAACGCCTTATTTCTAGTCAGATGCTGTAACGCTAGGCGGGAATTACCTCTTTCGGTTTATTGTATTTTATTTTAAAAAGGTTATATAATTTAAACACGAGATATTCTGCTTCCGTAAATTATGATTTATTTCTCCCGCCTTCTTGGCATGCCTTCATGGTGTGGTGGTCTGCACGCTGCACGCGTATTCCTGAGGTTCACGGTTCGATTCCTGGCGAAGGCGGTTGCTCATTTTTCATCTTGCCTGCTTCCAAAATTTCTAATGTCTCTACAGTGGCGTTCGAACTAAAAAGTGTGTTGGATGATGAATCTCCCCACTCAGGATTTGGTGATTGGGTCCCCTAGACAAAAAAAAAAAAAAAAACCCAGTCGCCTTTTGAAAGGGGGAGTACATGAGGTGATTCTCCGGTCTTCTTGGCATGCCTTCGTGGTATGGTGGTTTGCACGCTGGGCACGTATTTCACAGGTCCACGGTTCGATTCCCGGCGAAGGCGGTTGCTCATTTTTCATCTTGCTTGCTTCCAAAAATCTTAATGTCTCTAAAAAATAAAATATAATAGTATGCAAAATTTAAGCAGTTTTTCTGATTTTGGCCGTAATTCCCCAACAATCAACTGGGGGAACCTGAAATTCATAAAGGCGCAATGTAATATTTAAAGGATACGAAAAATATGATAGAAAAAAAACGAATAGGGTGCATATAGTACGGAACGAATAGAAAAATGTTTTATTAGCAGGATAGTGTTGGCACAAAAAATTGAGAACCAAGAGAAAGCAGAACAAACCACAGAGCCAATGTGGTGCGCAATGCCGAGTTTGAGCAATTCTCTGATTATCCTTTTAAGTGAAAATAGATGGATGAGCACATGGACACCGAGTTTGTGGAATTCTTCCATGTTTTTCGAGCGAATACTGATCGTTGTGTAGAAGAGAAAACGAGGTTGTGTGTGATGCCGAGCAGTAATGTAACTTTATTTATGTGCAATGTTTAACATATCGTTAGTGAATTTTAAATTTGTATTGTTGTTTTAATTGTGAATTATATTTAAGACGTCATTTTTCATTTAAATTGTATTTTTAATTTTTTGGCTTTGATATGCTTATAACGCTTTCCGACTTACGACATATATCGATAGCCCGACGATCTACTCAACAGTGGCAAAACTGTAAACTTTAACCCTTTAAGTAACGTTTTACCTCATATTTTAATACGTAGTGTTTGGTATCGTAATTCCACTTGACAATATGAGCTCATTGATAATATGTGTGCGTGTGCTTATGTGAAGTATTGCTTAGTGTTCCAAGTTTGTAGTATTTATTTTATTATATTATTTTCTTTCATTCTGAGAAATTAGATTTTTTTATTTATTAATGCGTAGAGTTCTAGTATGCCTACACAGAATATGACGTGATTTAGGAATTTTAGTAACTGATATGAAAGCTGTGTAATGATGTTCATATGCAATAAAAATATTCTTCTTTTTTTATTAATACAAAGTTTAAAATTTTTAGAAAATAATGAAAATTGTCTAATTATTGGTATTTCAGGAATTATGTCGTTACGTAGTAAGAAGGTAATTTGTAAAAATAATAAAACTGAAATGTTCCACAATATGAATTTAAATTATTTTTTTTTTATTTGTATAAATGCTTTAATAAAAATCTCTGAAAATATTGAAGCTCTACAAGTATTAGAGACTGCGATGTTGTTTATCGTTTTAATAATTGGTAGAATTCGCTCACTGTATCATGGTAATTTTAAATATAAACAATTTATTATACTTATTATCAGTAACGCCTAAGCTTAAATGTTATAAATGTAAATTAAAAGTAAAGAATTTGATATTAATTTACAATAATAAACAATTTATTATTATTGTTTTTAAGAGAAAATAGAAAGTAGGCATAGTGTAAATGCGAGACTTACATCGTGACGTCACAAGCTTAGTCCCACCCATTTATGGACGTCACACAGCTCCTCATACTAAACTTTGTTGATGCAGCCTATTCTGCGCTTTTACCTAATATTATATTATTATTATTTTTGATTTAATTTTAACTATGTTTTGTATTTTGCATTAGACGGTTACATAGTCTTATACCATTGTTCCACCAGATTTGCCTTTAATATTGTATTAATGATTCTTTGAATTTCAAATAGTAGTTGCCATTTTATAAACTTTGTACTTTATAAGTATTTATTACTATTATTGAAATTATTATTGTTAGATTGCATTAATTTATGTTGTTGATCTGCCTTATCATATCTCATATCTCCTAATTTTAAGAAATTTTTATAGCTATTGCATAGCCATTACTGTGTTTTTAGTCAATATTTTCTATGTTAAAGTTTAATTTTATTTCATTATCCATAAAGGTATCATAAACAATAGTATTATAGTGTTACAATAATCCTTTTCTGTGTAACTGCTTTTTGTAACTTTGTCAATCTATACTCTGTGCATTTTAGAATTTTAGAAAAATAATAGTGACATTGTTATTTTTCACCACTTTGACACATTTTTACCGACTTTCATATCCCCCAGCATAAAAATTTAATTTCCATAGGATTTCCATTGACTTTTGCTTGACTTACACCACTTTTTCATCTATATTGTAAATAGTGTTAAAAGTTTAATTTTATTTCATTATTCATAAAGGTATCATATACAATAGTACTTACTGTTATATTAATGCTTTTCCGTATAACTGATTTTTGTAACTTTGTCAGTCTATATCCTCTGTGCATTTTTGAATTTTAGAAAAATAATAGTGACATTGTTATTTCTCACCACTTTGACACTTATTTACCGACTACCATATTCCCAGCATAAAAATTTAATTTCCATAGGATTTCCATTGACTTTTGCTTGACTTACACCACTTTTTCATGTACATTGCTAATAGTGTAATAATCAGCTTGTAATTGTTCTATTTGGCTGTTTTAACATAATATTGAATGGCTACTTCTGTAACTGACTCTGTATCGGCTCCTCCTTCTGTATTATCTGAAGCGCCTTCTGCTACTCTCTTTCCTGTGACAACTGCTGCTCCAAACTCTACTAGATTACAAAATTATTTAGACTATAGTACTTCATCGCTTCAGCTGCTCTCAGCATCCAACGCTAAGCATAAACCAACGCTAAGCATAAAGACTGCTCAAAAGCAAATTTCTGATACGATAATTCTCGGACAACGCTCCATAGTGGAGTTGGAATTAGAATTAGCAGAGCGAGATCAAATTATTGCTTATCTCGAAGGACAGAACGATTCTCTTAATAAGATCATCTCTTCATTGGAGCCTTCGACCTTTAAGGATTCTCCTCCTATGGCTGATCAGCCTTCCTGTCCTGAGGAGCAACCATTTACAGTTGTTCAGCGACGAAAGAAAAGGGTCTCACCACCAAGAGACAGCAGAAGCTGTCTGACCACGTGCTTTTGGTTTCAGCCAAAGACCGCAGTGTCTCTCCGAGGGTTTTACAGGAGAAATTGGCTACAACATTAGTGCCCAGACAATTTGGTACTAAAATTCAGCAGATCTGGCTTACCCGTGCAAACGAGCTCCTAATTAGCTGTGCCACTGAGGAGCACCTTTCTTCAATTAAGGATTACATCACCTCCCATTCGGAGCTTTCAGATTTGATTCACTTGCGCACAGCCAAGCCCATTTCTGACAATATTATTTTGTTTGGAGTACCTGCTGAGGCGAAAGCGGAGGACATTAAAGAGGCTCTTGCTTTAATTTTACCTCCTGATAACAATAGTAACATACAGCCCAGAACACCTCTTCATCGCCCAGATAATAAAAACAATTGGATTGTTCGTCTGGACACAGCTTATTCTTCACTTTTGGTCTCCAAAGGCAGGGTTTACATCGGCTTTTACTCGTGCCAATTTCGGAAGTACGTTCGGCTACAGCGTTGCTTCAACTGCCAACGTGTTGGACATCAGAGCAAGCAGAGCACTTTTCCACCAGCCTGCGTTCAGTGTTTTGCTGTACACGACCACCCAGTTACTGATTTTCGAGATTCACCAGCTTGTGTTAATTGCACGCTCACTTGTCATAAAGAAAATATTTCAATAGACTGTGCGCATCCTTCAAATTCTAAATTATGTCCAACATACAAGAAGGCACTTCAGCTTTTGATTCAGACATCAACTTAAACTCCACTCAATTCCGTTTCGATTCTTTGTCATTTCTTCAATGCAATTTATAGCGTTCAATAGCCAGCCTCTTCTTTCAAACGCAATATGAACCACAAGTTTCGATAGGATTACTTCAAGAACCTCACATTAATAAATTTGCCAAACTCACTGGTTCTACAGCGTGAAATAGGATCTTCTATTCACACAACTTCTTGGCAGCAATAGTTTATAATGGACCATTATCACCCACTCTCTGGCATACTACAAATCATACTGTCTCTGTTCTGATGGACACTTTGGATGCTCAGCTCCTTGTCGTCCACGTTTATTTTCCGCCCAGCAAGAATTTGGATGCTCTTCTACATGAATTAACTTTTCCATATTCCAGTTCAACTCCAAATATTTTACTTGGAGGTAAGTTTAATGCCAGTAAATAGGTTATGGGGTGCGCCTTCAGATGATGCTCGTTCGGCCACACTGTAGATTTCATCAATAGTCTCAATTTAATAGTTTTAAACTCTCTAAACTCTCCGCCGACTTTTGATACCGTCTTAGCCAAAGAGTGGCCTGACATTACCATGGCTGGCATTTCAGTTTCTTCTCTAATTAATGATTGGACAGTAGAATCCATTGCGATGGTCAGTGATCATAGAGCGATCTCCTTCAGCTTGTCCACTCCTTTATCTGCCATAGGAAGATTACGCTTCAGGACTATTTATGGTGGTCTCAATAGTTTCAAACCAGCTCTTTTTCCTTCTTTAACTCAATTGAAGCAATCTTTTATCAACTGCAAATCTCAGGAAGATCTTGATAGAGCTTACGACTGTCTTATTTTTGTACTACAGAAGGCTTGTCTAAAAGCCTTCCCTTTACGTAAATTCAAGCTACCACGAAAGGTTTCATGGTGGACCAATGAGCTGTCGATTGCACGTCATAATCTACGACGATTAAGACGACAGGCCCAGAGAATTTCGGATGCTGATCAACGGAGATCTGCCTTTATCACTTATAAGCGTAGTCAGGCTGTCTGTAAAAGACGTATTAAAGAAGCAAAGAAAATCCCGTGGTGTAAGTTTTGCACTCAGTCCCATGATACCTTTGGTTCTGCCTTCAAAATAGCAACCAATAAAGTTTTTCATCCTACTGCACTTCCGGCTGGTATGTTTCCCGGTGCCACTTCTACTGCTGACATTGCCAAGTTCATTCTAACCACCTTATTTCAAGATGATGACGCGACAGAAGATACTTCACAACAGGCTTCACTACGCTGTTTTTATGATAATTACACACCTGATCAAGCGCCCATTTGTCAACTTCCGATCCTGCAGGAAGTCTCCAATATTATTCGGTATCTTAATATCAAAAACGCGCCAGGGCCTGATGGTCTTGACAATTCTATATTGTGTATGCTTTTTAAAATAGATTCAAACCTACTACTCAACTTCATACATCCCTGCTGGACGTTTCGCCATTTTCCTTTTAATTCTAAACTGGCAGAGGTAGTATTGTTTTTGAAGATTGGCAAACACAGCCAAGGTCTTATAGACCCATTTGTCTTATTCCATCTCTAAGCAAATTACTAGAGCGCATAATTCTTGGCAGAATTAACTACTACCTCTCCCAGCATAATATCTTGAATGATTTTCAGTACGGCTTTCGTAAGGGTAGATCAGCGGAGATGTCTATAGAACGTCTGCTATTAACAATTCAAGAAAATAGAGCAAGCATTCAACACACCTTAATAGTAAGTATCGATATAAAAGGTGCATTTGATTCTCTCTGGTGGCCAGACATCATTGATGCTCTGGTCACTATGGACTGTCCTTCTATCCTAATTGATTTAATATACAGCTACTTGCAAGATTGAATTATTACATTGTATATTTTTATTGTGTTTTTACTGTATTTACTGTTTTTATTGTATCTTGTTGTATAATTTATATTCTTTTTTGTGCATTACTGCCTATACATTCATGTTTCTTGTTGCATGCTTTTATGCTTCTTATATGCTCATATGTTATATGGTGCATTTTAACTCTTATTGGATCTGTCTGTCGCTTGTATGTCTCCATGTCAAAACTTCTGCCATTATTGAGTAAATTTAATTTAGTCATTAGCTAATTTTTGTTGAATTGGCTTAGCTAATTACTATATAGTGAATATATAGTAAGGGCACGTATTAGCAATTAATAACTTATCAGTAAAATTGCATCTACTTTGTCAGTTTTGCTGCCTGTCTGATCAAAATTTGTCATTCTGTTCTATAAAAAAGGCTCGAAGTATGATAGAATGCTTAGCTTCTAAAATTGACATACTTTTCCTCTATAATACACCTTTTCACAGATCTGGAAAAACAGCATCAAATATGTATGCTATGCAATTAGTTGTACTTCTCCACAGTCACTGCTTTAAAAACTTTCGGTGGGGCCACCTCACACCAGTTCTATGTTTCAAATAACGAGTTTAAACAAAATATTAAGTGATATTTTATTTGATGCTTTCTGCTATTTAAAACACGGCATTGGTTGATAGTTTATAAACGAAATCTGATATGTTTACAAACATTACGGCTGAATATTAATTATAAACACTATTCTTTTTTTATTACTCTATTCTCCTATGCAATGCAAAATGATAACTGTACATGCTCATGTACACATCTGTTCTCAAGCTTTCATTTGAAAATATTGCATCAATTGTAATATATCCTCTGGTCATATTATGGTTTGGATTCACAAATGAATTACTTAAAAAGCAGCATTTCTTTAGAATTCTTGATAAAAAAATGTTAAATATTTCCGTACACTTGTTTTCCAGTCTTTTCTCAATTCACGGTGTCAATGTTTTCTTAATGAGATCACATTTTTTTATTTGTCCTTTTAGCTGTATGTATTAAACATCACATTCTTCACGCTTACGCTACATAATATTTAACAGCAAAATCACTAAATCTTTAAAAGCATTATATTTTTATAATTCTCAACAGAGTGTTAAATGTTGCTACACAGTTTCACATATTCACTATACGTAATTACTTAAAGAACTTTTTGATGATTTAGATAACTTTGCAAGTTAGTTCCAGAATTTATTTCGCAAATCAGAAATTTTCGGTTGGATTAGTGTATTACGCACCGGTGCTACACCATTCTACTGAAACTCTGAAAAGTGAAACATAAACAAATTCAGCATTGAAGTCAATACATTTAATTGCTTCAGTAATGAGAGCTCAGCTTCATAGTAAACTTATTCTCGTTTCTATTTGGCATAATTCTGTGATTATATTTAATTATTTTAAATTAATAAGCCGTTCTCTATCACATACATGTTTTAAATACCATATAAAGTATTTTCTCCCTCCTTCCAACATGCCTTCGTGGTGTAACGATAAGCACACTCGGCGAGTATTTGAGAGGTCAACGTTCGAGTCCCAGCGTTTTCATGACTCTTGCTTAAAAAAAATCCCAATGATTCTAAAACCAAATCTGAAAAGTTTTGGACTATCTCATAATATACCTTGTGCCCACCAGCGGCTGAGTGGTAAAGTCGCTGAACATTTGTATTTCTGTCCGAGGTTCGAATCCCGCCAACGGGCTGGCTGCATAGGCGTTTTCACAGTTTTCCCCATGTGTAACGTGTATAGGAGCCAATTTTCCTTTGAAAGTCCTCCACGAAAGGCATCCCTGCCCTTAGGCAGATAGCCCTAGTGTATTTCTCCATAATAAACTAAACCAAACCGAACCCTTAGAAAGTTCTTCACGAAAGCATTCCTTCCCTGAGGCAGACAGTCCTCGAGGCTTTGCGTAATTAAGTAAACCCAATCAAACCATAATATACCTTTTCAGGAAAATCTGTTCAGGACTTTCAGTTCTTGCTCAACAATTTTAGCCAAAATGTAATATATTTTTCCTATTGATCATATTCTTATCTTAAATACTAAAATAGAAAAGCTTTAGATCAAATTTTAATATAATTTCATGTTGAAAACTCTTATGGTTTTCAAATAAAGTACCCCTTCCGGTTGTCCAATTTTACTCAAAATCTAATCAACTCTTTATATGAATGTACAAAGCTTCAATACGAAAAACAGAAATTTTTAAAAGTTTCATACAAGAGTTATCAGAGATGAAAAATCGTTACTAACAAACAGACAGTCTAACATCAGTATAAAAATAGTAAAAACTTTTTGGAGGGTTGATCATCTTAGTTTGTGCTTTATTCACCGAAACTCACAATTAAATTTTTATACCGAAAATATTATGGTGAGAATTGTTACTTAGGTTGACAGGAGGTAAAAAGCTGAACCATAACTTTTATTTTTCTTCACAAAAGTAAAAATCCACTTTGGATTTCATTTATTATCCATAAAAAAGCTTCTCAAGTCTAAAAGCAAAACTCAATAAAGCTGCAGTTATATGTGCTTCGATTAGTAATAATTTAACTGATTTAAATAAGCTGTCAGAAGTACGGCTACTTAGATTATAATCAAAAATTAGGCATTTATCAGCTATATTTCAATCCTTTAAAGCAGCAAAATGCTTTATGTGTTAAACTGCAAAAGAAAAATCAAAATTATAAAATACTACTTGCTTTTAAATATATTACAGTTTTTAGAGTAAATATATTCCGAGTGTTCTCGATTATCTGGGCTAATGCCGGGGAAGCAGGTCACAGATAATCGAAAAACACAGATAATCCAAATTATAAATTTTCATGTATGTTACACGTGTTTATTTCTTCAAGAAAATCAGTAATATTACTTTGGGAACATTTACGTATTCGTCAAATTTTACTGTCTATTTTTTGAAGTGCTATTTTATAATTGTATTAGATCTCCTTTGTTGACAAAGTCATTTTAATTCTTTGGTTGACTATGTACACGCTGAACAAATGGCACAAGGTAATTATCGAAACTAACTTACCAGCACAATTCAACAAGTTTTTCCAAAATTAAAAAACTGATTAGGCACCGCTTCCTTGTACGACCTCTTAAAATATATGCATTTTTTGCTATATTTCATTTAAACTTACTTCCTCGATTTTCATTAGATACATATTTCTCATTCAAATAATTCAGTTCTCCCTTCGCGGCAAGGCAAAAATACACAAAACCTCAAAATATCATCTTTAAAATTTGAAGGCGTGGGAAGAGAAACATAAAACAACAAATACGGTTAAAATAATTAAAAAGACAACTTTTACAATTAAAATTAAAGTTTCTACGCAAAAACAAGCAGTTCGGAAGCCGGCAAAAAGCAGATTTTTCGGTGCACAAAGTTGAAAGTTTACATTCGTTCCACTCGACAAAAAGACACTGAAGGTGCAGAAACTAACTTAATTCACTATTCTGGCAAGTTCCAAATATAAACAGATATGTCTCTTATGATAAAAAAATTCGGCTTAGCTGCACTTAAACAACTTTTAAATTGTTGATAATTCTACAACTATTGCATGCAGATTAACTAAAGGCATGCAAACCTTAACCGGAACATAAGAACAACGTAAATGATTAAAGCAAAAAATGCACAATTTACGAACACATAAGAATAAAAAAAAACTGAGCGCACCGAGCCTGGTAACAGTGTGAATATATAGTACATGTAAAAGAATAAATTAGCAGCTTAAATTCTCTTCTATATTCCAAAAATTGTAACCCCTAATTACACTGCGTCATTTCGGTACTAATCTGTGTCATATTGTAGAGATATTAGGGGGTTTTGTTTGTTTGTTTTCTTTGGAAGCAGGCAAGATGAAAAATGACAACCGCCTTCGCCGGGAATCGAACCACGGACCTCTGGAATACCGGCCAAGCGTGCAGAGCCACTACACCACGAAGGCACGCTAGGAAGGCGGGGGAAATACCTTATAACAGGGGTGGCCAAAGTGCGGCTCGCCAGCCTGATACGGCTCTCGCAGTCAATTTATGTGGCTCGTGCATATAAAATATATGTATGAAATATGGTAAACTAAAACTATTGAATGTCCAAAAAGAAGTAATTAATTAGTTTAGACTCTTTTTACAAAGTTATCAAGGATTTCTTTCTATTTAAAACCTCCTCCACTACTTCTATAATGATGTAAATATGAACTTGTGGCTTTTAGAAAATCTAGATGCGGCTCTCGAACATTCCTGAATTCAAACGTGCGGCTCTTACTGACATGAAGTTTCTGTCTGCAAGAAAATCCAATCCCACTGCTGCTCTGAAAAACAGTATCGTTAGGTGCTTTGTATTTCAAACCTGTTTCACAGGAGCTGTGTACTTCGTCGTTCAGACTCCTTTTTGAGAAAGCTGTTGGAATACAAACAGTTTTACTTTCACTGCTTTCACTAAGAGTTAAAATATTTTCTTCTGTTGCATCAACCCCATACTAAAGTCTATCATATTCATTTCCACCTGAGACCTCCCGGAATGTATATATTGCTTCGGAACTACTCTGATATGGGCCCTCAAGTCGCCAAATTTCTCGCCAAACATTTTTGGTGAGAAACTCCACGCTGCCATATTACTATCTAAATTTTTGTCTACATTTCGAACTTTAAGCCTAAAATGTCTCCATTAACGCAGTTTTTGCACATGAAAAAACACGTTTTGAGCACACAATTCAAGCTAAAAATACGAAACAGAAAATTTAGATAGCAAAAATGTAAAGTTTCTAACCAAAAATATTTGACAAGAATTCATGTACGCAGCGATATGTTTTAACTTAAAAAAAACATCTACGAATGGCACAATCTAGGCAACGAACGAATCTACGAACTACGCACACCTCGCTTTAATAAATTAACATAGCAAGAATAAATTTCAAAGAATACCATGTACCAGCATCCTGTTTAAATTAAAAAAAAAATAAATAAAATCTATGAATTGCACAATCTAGGCAACAAACGAATCTACAAACTATGCGCACCTCGCTTTAATAAATTAACATAACAATAAATTTCAAACAATATCATGTACACAGAGTTCTGTTTCAACTTTAAAAAACATCTGCGAATTGCACAATCTAGACACTACACACTAATCAACAAAATAAACTAAAATAAATTTCAAACAATTAAAAAACAACAATAACGACAGAAATTCATACTAAAAAAAACAATGAACATGACATTCTACAAAATAAGAACAAGAATAAAATATAAAATCACAAATAATCACAAATCCCTAATTCTATCATGCACAGCCACTAAAAAAAATCTCCCAGACCCTCTTTCCACCGCTCCAAATACCCACTGCCTCTCAACAGGATGGCCACGATGATATTTCCTTTTGCCAAACTTCAATTCAACAACTTCCACCATTTTATTTTTCTCCCCTATCTTCTCAGACACAGAGCATGACGCGAACCAAAGAGCTCCAGCGAAAGATTTTTCAACAGGGTTGCCATAAAACACGCAATTGCGCCAAAAACCAGCGCAGAACACATATCGCCACATTTGGTGAAATTAGGGCGTATATCAGAGTTGTACAGTTGCTTCTTCTCCGTCTGCACTGTACTTTCTTGAACATCATAAACTATCGCTAGGGTATTTGAATCGAAATCACTGCTTTCTCAATCTAAGTCGAAGTCATCAACCAAGTAATTAATATGGCTACATGTTCCTTTGATAGATCCACTACACTGCTTGACCTTTGAAGCACTCTGATTTTTTTTTTTGGGGGGGGAGGGCACGCTAAGCTCCAACATGAGTGAATTTCCGTATACAACACATATCTTGAGCCCCCAATCTCAAAGCGGTGGATTAAATATATTTTCTATAACATACCACAAAGGGTGTTGTGCTTATGAAGCTGGAGAGTTATGGTCAAATTGGCCACTTACGAGACGGAGATTTAAACACTGGCTTCTCTATGGGCCTCTGAATTAACGAGGCTGTAGGCCCTAGTCCCATAAGTTACAGGAACTCCATTTTTGTGTATTTTTTACCCTCATTGTCAAGACTGTCAGATTACAGGTCTCAGACAGTACTATAAACGACAGTCGGAATCAACCAGGCGAACCAGGAATATATATTTTACTTTTCATCATCCAAAGAAAGAAAAAAATAATCTTGTATTCACTTATTTTTCCAAGGACCGCACACATCAGAATTGTTTGGACCTAGCCAAAATAAAACTGCTTTGACACTTGCTAAAATATTCCTCGTGTGGTGTTCTGTAAGCTGGTAGCGGTTTCTTATAACATTTTCTGAAAATAACATTACATAGACGTGGCTTTATACAATAATATACAATAACATGTAAGTAACCTGAGTAATTTACATAAGTAATCTGACGAAGTAATATGAAGACATCATGCTGAGTATGATATATAGCTAGGGCTCAACAAATATTCCTGGCGGATGTACATTTGTGACAATTATCTCTTTCCATAGTATTTAAGGTTTCAACTTTAATATTTTCAACTTCCATAAGCTGAGATAAAATGGATGAACTTTTAAAAACAGAAGCATAAAGATATATATTGAATGGACGTCTGGTCAGGTGTAAGGTACACTACGTGTAATTAAGAAACATTGTAAGACTCATTGATTACACATAACGAAAGCTCTTTCTTTAGTGGTAGCACTTAAAAGATCTAGTAGCACACTCTCACCAAATTTTAAAGTCGAATTAGAATGAAAGATTTACAGATTATTTCTTTAAGATGAATTTATAGATGAAGTACTTATGGCGAAATATAGAACAGAGATAAAGATCAAGAAAAAAGTATCTCATCCTAATATAATGGAAAGTTTCTTTAGTTCCTCGCTCTTGTTAAAGACTAAAGCAGTCGAAATGTTTTGCGAACGGTTTCAAACAATGAAATAAAGTTTCATCAGCCTTTGTTATATATGATAATATACACCTTATAACAAAGCAGGAATACCCGCTTAACGATATAGTAGATGCAGTTTTCATTTTGAAATCACAAAGCGATGTACAGCATAATGAAAAGTT
This sequence comes from Stegodyphus dumicola, assembly GCF_044657685.1. Lineage (NCBI taxonomy): Eukaryota > Metazoa > Arthropoda > Arachnida > Araneae > Eresidae > Stegodyphus > Stegodyphus dumicola. Next base: position 153,916,915 of record NC_140769.1, on the reverse strand, counting down.
TGAATGTTCAAATGATGACATAATGATTGATTTTAACCACAAAAACTGTAATAAAGATGTTACGCAACTAAAGCTAAAATACTAAATATCGCGGTTTTAAAGGAATAGTCCTTGTATTTTAATAGTTAACACATCATTAATTTTCTTATACTTAGGATTGCAAACATTATCTAAATTTTGTTGTTCTTTAATTTCTTCTAATGGTAATAAATTAACTTGCAAACTTAAGTGATGAGAGATAGGATTTCTAGTTAGCATATCAGCTTCAACATTAGTGGAACCTTTTTTGTATTTAATATGAAAGTTGTAGGGTTTATATTTATTTTAACTAACATTTATTTTAAGTTTAAACTATCTTTCCTGTCAAGCCTTACTTTCCCTTGGAACTGCCAATGCCAGAGTATGTAAATTTTAGTAGAACGCGCAAGGATTCAAATTATCAGCGGAAGTATTCTGAGTTAAATAGAAAGGAAGCGAGTTCGAGGTGTGCTGTTCGTACTTCACGAGCGCGGAGGTAGTTAGCCAGAAATTGAAGAACCCCGCGTTTCGGCCTGTGTGCTTGCCTCGGAGAATTGTTAATCGTTCAACGTGATATTCAAAGTTTGCTGAATTAGCAGCGGTATTGTAAAACGCGGTGAGGTTAGTTACTTTTAGAGAGCCTCGTAGTTAGAGTCTTGTTATTATTTCTTTTCAGGTTCTTATTTTTATTTTTCCGCCGGGTCGGCTTAGTTTGTGAGCGTCAAGAGCACGCAATTGTAATTTCTTAAGTTGAATAAAAAGGGACTTAAACCCTTAGCAAGACTCTGTCTATTTTCCAGTTTCAACAGTCACCTCTTGGTTGCATGCAGGTTGGAGGCGCGCAACTCTACAAAGTCATACATGGATAATTTTAAAAGGCCATCTAAATAACCTACCTGTAGGATGTTTACTATTTTTAAGCCAGACTAAAGCAGCATAATCAGTATGTACAGTAAAATGATTACCATGTAAATAATAATAAATTTGTCTATAACGTCAATAATTGCTAAACATTCTAATTCAAGGATTGTATAATTTTGTTCATAAGATCTTAATTTTCTAGAACGGAAAGCAATTGGATATAGGTTGCATCTGGAAGTTCTTGTTTTAAAACTGCACCAACAGCTTCTTTAGATGCGTCTACAAATACATGACAGGGGTATTTTGGATAAAAAAAGTTAAAATAAGTCTTGAGTTTAATGCATCTTTTAATTTTTGAAAAGCTACTTGACATTCATTAGTTCACTTATAAGGCGTATCGTTTTTAAGCAAATTAGTTAAAGGATGTCTAATTTTTGCATAATTTTGAATAAATTTATGGTATACGTTTATACTTCCTAAAAAATCTTTGCAATTCTTTAACATTTTTTAGGGGCTTGTAATTTTTTAATGACTTTACTATTTGCATTTTAGGCTGATATTTTCCTGCTTGAATATCATATCTTAGAAAATTTAACTTTTCTTTAACAAAATTACACTTAGATTGTTTACATTTTATATTCCCTTTATCACATATGTCAAATATTATCTTAAAATGTTTAAGATGTTCATCAAAATTTGGGGAAAATACTCTAATATCATCAAAATAATTTAAGGCGAACTGAATCTGATATTTGTTTAAAATTTGTCTAAGGGCTCTTTGGTAAACAGCTGGGGAATTTTTCTATCCAAAAGGTAATCTAGTAAATTCATAAAGACTAAAATTTGTAGTAAATGCCAATTCTTCAGTATCTTTTTAATTTAATTTGATATGCCAATAGCCTGATGCTAAGTCCAATGTGGGAAAAAATTTTGTAATCGTTAATTGATATAATACAGCATCAATTCTAGGAATGGTCGCAGAATCAGTTTTGGTAAAATGCGTAAGTTTCCGATAATCAATACACAATCTCCTTTTTTCTTCTTCACTTCTCTTATTAGCTAAAGTTACAGGTGCGGCATAGGAACTAAAGGAAGGTTTTATGATTAATAAAAAAAAAAAAAAAGCATTTAACAGTTCATCTATTTGTTTTTTAATTTAACTATTATTTCTATCGGATGCTCTATATGGTGAGAAGCTATAGGTAATTCTGAAGTTAAAATTACTTGTGGAGGTTCCATATAACAACCAGGGCTGTGGAGTCAGAGTCGGAGTCATGGAGTCGGAATCGGAGACGGGCAGATTTGGGGGTAAAAGGAGTTGGAGCTGGAGTCGCTAAAAACAGGTCGACTCCGATTCCGATTCCAGTTTTCCTTGGACAGTTTGAATTTGAAATGCAATTAAAATGAATTGAGAAAAAAATTAATAACAAGCTGAGTTATTATTTTTATTTATGAACTGTATACATTAATAAATAGTTATTTTCTATTTTATTGACCTATTAATAAATAAATATAAGGGAGGAGGATGGATGTGATATTTGCCATTAGTGATTAAACTGATTCACTTAGTTACTTCATTTAGTTACAACTCTCACTGATAAATTTAGGTAAGCAGCAATAGCAGCAAGAACTTCTAAAATTGATGCCATTCTTACGAAGCGAGCAGGAAAAGGAGCAATTATTGATCAAGCAATGGAATAAGGAAGTACATATTTAATGATAAAGAGGTTTTTAGAATTAAGAACTTTTTTAGGAGATGTAGATAACCCTAATGTATCACTAACAGAAAGACTGTGGTATGATCTTGCAGAATTAGAAACTCTTCTATCTGTACCGTATACAGCCACAGAAAAGCTGCAATCTGAAGAATTGACAGGAGGCGAGAATGGGATGTTTTTTCTTTCTGAAATGGAGGGTTTATTGCAGAAGGAATCATTTCTTCAGTGAAGAAATAAGAAACTAGTTTGCTAGAAAATGACATATATGGTTCAATATATGGATATCCTAAACACCGAATTTTCTTGGATGGCGAACAAATTAAAAAGCCAAAGAAAGTCATTTATGAACTTTCATTAAAAGTGAAATTAATCTCAGAACAACTGGAGAATTCGAATCAGGACAGTCAAACTGCAGATATTGCAATTGAGTCTCTATCATCCTTTTCCACTGATGAATTAGATTTTTATAAATATTTTTGGATAATACTGGCTAAGGCAAAGCGAATGAAAATAAAAAAACAAGAGCCTTTAGATATAAAAATGAAAAAATACAAACAAGATTTCTACACGGCCTTTTAAGAAATAGAGAAATGTGATTGCGCTTGCAAGACAACAAAGAAAATCTTGCCTCCAACAAAGAAAATCTTGCCGAAGTTATACTGTTTCTTATAAATAACTAATTTTTAGAACATTTCTTTTAGAACTTCTAAAAATCTATCCTGAAAGTATCCCTAACAAACAGTTCTTCCTCCTACTGAAGTCAGTGTCGAAAGACTCTTCTCAGCTCTGAAGTTTATCAGATCGGATCTATGGCCCTCCAACAAAGAAAATCTGGCCGAAGTTATACTGTTTCTTATAAATAACTAATTTTTCCATTTCATAATAAATGCTAATTAATATAAATAATTTGCTATGCCATCAATTTTAGTCGGAGTCGGTTATTTTTTCTATCGACTCCACCGACTCCAAGACCAACTAGATATCTAGTTATCTAGATATCTAGTTGGCCTTGCTCCACAGCCTGATGACAACAACAACCATATACAACCTACATCATATTGTTTTTAGCAAATATATAATTGTATTTACTTAACAATGTTTGCAATTGATCGCTATCAATTTCACTATTTTCATCATAGTTATCAAATTTTTCAGTACTTATACTATTTCTACTATAATTATTCTGAAAAGATTTATTTAATTGAAGACCTTTACTTATCACGCGTTTAAACTGATACACTTCATAATTATTAAAATTTAATTTCAATTTAAATAATGGAATACAAGATTATGATAATAATAAATAAGCTAAATTAGAATTCACAACATAAAATACTATGTCATTATAAGGTATTTCTCCCGCTTTCCTAGCGTGCCTTCGTGGTGTAGTGGTTCTGGACGCTGGGCCGAAATTCCAGAGATCCGTGTTTCGATTCCCGGCGAAAGCGATTGCAATTTTTCATCTCTCCGGCTTCCAAAAAAAATACCTAATGTCACTACATATTACTAATTTTACCAACTTTACACAACAATTTAATTATTTTAGTCACAACAAGACCTCTTTATAATGAATATAAATTAGTATTTGGATTTATCTGAAGAATTTCGATTTGTGCACTAGAATTTAAAATACTTTCAGATATCACATTTACCTGGGACCCTGTGTCGATAATCGCAGGGACTTCGTTTTAATTAATTTGTACCTTAAATTTAAAATACAACCACTTCTTTTTTGGATCAATTTGTTTCGCGTTAGGATTATAATACCTTATAAAACGATATGATCTATACGGTAATTAATTTGTTGTGGGTGGAAATTTCTATACATTATACCTAATGAATCCTGTGAAAACATTATACCTATGATTGAAAAAGGGTCTTGGAGACCTATATCTATCTAAAATGGTAAAAGCTCGGAGGTACCTTTTGTCATGGAATTAAAAAAAAAAAAAAATAATGTGTTTTACGCATTTGTCCCAGTGAATCTGAGGTAGACGAACTGGAGCTAGGAAACAATTTCCTAGCTCCAGTTCGTCTACCTTAGATTCGGTGTTAATCCAATCTTGAATTGTTACTAAATTTTGCACAGTGATCAACATTCTTTGCTGCTCAGGAAGTTCCTGATTCGAGGATTCAATAATTATTTTTTCATCTAATTTGAAAATAAATTCGAATTTTAATTTTTGCCTGTAATATTTATCGATATCATTAAATTTAGAATAAGTGCGGTTAATAAAGTGACTGTTTCTGCACTTGAAAAATATGTAAGAAATTTGGTTCTAACCGATTTCCAATTTAGTTCTCAACACATTCTCTTAAATAAAATGATAAAGCTTCACCGCGGAGGCATTCAAAAAATACTAATGATTTATACGCGTTATTAATATTTTTATTTTCACATTTGTTTTCGAATAGTAAAAGATATTTGTCTACTGAAATATCATTATTAGATCCATCAAAGATTGCACACTGAAACTTATCGCTAGTAATGGTCGCGATTTCACTTTTCTCCGGAGACATTTTTATTTGAGATCGGGTTTTCATACTGTTACGAATTTGGTATTTAAAAAGCTAATGTTAGTTCAATTATAAATTAAGTGGTTTTATTTCTCGCGCAGTGCAGCGCGTGACGAATATTAAAAGAGAGCTAAGCCGGAAAATTGAAAATACAAGAGCGCGTGCATTAAATAAATAAATATCTCTTTTTGATTTCGAGAAAGTACTGGAAAATTCTAGCGCGTGATTTTAAAATCTTATAAAAGGAGGAAAACATCTCAGTTTGCAGTAGTTGCTTAGTTTGTTGTTGTTTAGAAAACTGCTCTTGTTGATTGTAGCGAATTCGCGGATTAGCGTTCTTTAGCTGTTTTGAATTACGTTCTATTGGACATTTGAGTAGTTAAAAGATAACTACTGTGAGATATTGTAATACTGCATGATAATTTGAGAAAATGTAAGCATTTTTGTTGTGATAATAATAAATATTTGTTCATTTTTCATCGGACTTGTGCATTCATTTCGTAACGAACCCGTACGCACGCAACAATTTTTGGTGTCAGAAGTGGGATTTGAATGCCAATCACAAGAGCGATGGAAGAGCAGTTAAGGCAGTTGATATCAGCCTTTGCTGCATTTAAAGAGGAAATGAAAACAGGCCAAGAAGAAATGAAAGAGGAGATGCAATATAATCAGGAAAAGATTGAAGCGGGACAGGAAGAAATGAAAGCGGGACAGGAATCCGTTAAAGGCGAGATGAAATCTATTAAAGACGAGATGAAAGCAGGTCAAGAGGAAATTAAAAGAGAAATTATCTGCGTAATAGAAAACAAATTCGAGGATATAGAAGGTAGAATAGACTCTGTCGAAAGTAAGGTTGGAGAAATTGAAGAAAGAGTCTCCTCCGTTAAAGAACAAATAGAAGGAAGAGTTTTTGCTGTGGAGGAACGAATTGAAGGAAGCGTTTGTGCCGTCCAACATCAAATCGAACAACAAATTGATGATAGGGTTTTTGCAGTAGCCAAAGAAGTGGATATTTTAAAGAAATTCGTAGCGACGGCAGGGAACAATAGTGATGGCTTTAAATTTCTACCCATGCCTGCTCGTCCCTCTCTGAAGTTATCTACATATGATGGGAAGACCTCCTGGCAGGTGTATAAAACACAATTTTCTATCGTTGCGGATGCGAATGGGTGGGATTCTCAAGCTAAGGCCTGTCATCTCGCCGTTTCTTTAAGAGCCGACGCAGCGGATATCCTTCAGACTCTTCCCGAAAACAAAAGGTTAGATTTCGAAGCTCTGTCCGGCGCCTTGGAGCTGCGCTTCGGGGAGAAATGTTTAAAAGACTACAGCAGGCTCCAATTAAAATCCCATCAACAGAAGCTCACCGAAACACTTCAGGAGCTCGCCACGGATGTTGAAAGGCTGTCACATCACGCCTTTTCGGAGTGCCCGACAGAAACAAGGGAAATACTGTCCCTGCAATATTTCATCAATGGCATCCAGGACCCTGAAATACAGAAAGCACTGCGAATGGCGGATGTTAAAGATCTGAAAAGCGCTTTAGTGTACGCCATGAAATTCGAGGCAGCCCAGCAAGCCACCCGTCGAGACCGCCATCCAGTCAGAGCTGCTCAGGTCCAGGAGCCAGGGGATCAAGTCACTGCTCGTACGATTTAACTAGACAACTGGACGCCTTGAGACGGAATATTGGTGACAAGAAACCGACCGTAAAGTGCTGGAACTGCGGTGCTGAAGGACACATACGACGAAACTGCAGAACACCCCAGGGTACGGATGTTAAAACCGCTCCTAACAAACAGCAGGGAAACTAATTAGTGGCCATCTCGCGGGGCGGAGGTTGCCAGACAATGAAAAGCCCCAGTTTAAAGTGCTTCAAATTTCTGCAGTGAGAGGCGGCAGTAATGGACTTTTCATAATAGGACATATTAATAGAGTTCCCTGCAATATGACGATAGATACAGGAGCCAACGTTACCATCATCCGAAAAGATTTGGCTGAACAACTGGGAAGCAAACTTATCTGGACGCCGCCCTGCGTTACCCTACAGACTATGTCCGGTGAGAAAATCGACATCGATGGAAAAGTAAATGTTAACATCACGTTTGGAAGTGCCGCTTACCACCACACGGCATATTTAGCAGAGATCACTGATTCTTGCATACTCGGATTAGACTTTCTAAGGAAATACAATTTTTCCTTGGACTTTAAAAATAACGAATTGCATTCTACATCTGAGGACATAGCGTTATTTGGAGTTAATGATGAAGAAGTTAAATCTGTTCATAAAATCATAGCACAAGACAATATCACAATACCGGCAAGAACAAAAATTTTACTTCCTAGATCCATAGCCGAAAACAGAAATTTCCGCTACGGCATCATAGAATATCCCAATAACTGTAATAGCCCAAAAGGAGTACTAGTAGCCTCAACACTCGTCGACCTATCCAGAACGGTTATCTCGGTGAGAGTCGCCAATGTAACTGAGAAGGGGGGAATTATTAAGAAAGGTGAAGTGGTTGCAGCATGTACTCCAGTAACCAGCATTGAAAGAAAGAGTAACATCCAAGAATCCGTGTCCTCAGAAAGCAGTACATCGGAGTTATTGCAGAATGCACAATTAAACGATAAAGAGAGGAATGCTGCCGATCACGTCATTAAAGATCTTCAAGTTGTTTTCTCCCGCTCGTCTTCTGACGTGGGTCGAACTAGTTTGACACAACATAGAATAGATACCGGCGATCATCCCCCGATCAAGCAACATCCAAGACGTCTACCGTTTGCTAAACAGGAACAGGTGCGAACACTGTTAAAAGATATGGAAGAAGGCGATGTCATCGAGCCTTCTTCCATATCTTTGTCCATGGGCATCTCCCATCGTCCTAGTCAGAAAGAAAGACGGCTCAACAAGATTTTGCGTCGAGTATCGCCGGTTGAATGAGGTTACGAAGAAAGACAGTTACCCTCTTCCTAGAATTGACGACATTCTAGACACTCTTTCTGGAAGCAAGTGGTTCTCAACATTTGATTTAAAGAGTGGGTATTGGCAGGTAGAAATACAGCCTGAAGACCGAGAAAAGACGGCCTTTACTACGGGACAAGGGCTTTGGCAATTCAAGGTGATGCCGTTTGGACTGCGTAATGCGCCGGCAACATTTGAACGTCTTATGGAGACTGTTTTGAAAGGCCTTTCCTACGAAACCTGCCTGATATACATGGACGACATCACCATCGTCGGAAAGAGTTTTGAAGAACATTTAGAAAATCTTAGGAAGGTGCTTCAGAAACTGAAAGAAGCCAATCTGAAGCTGAGTCCCGCTAAATGCAAATTGTTCCGAAAGGAAGTGACTTACCTGGGACATGTCATCTCTGCAGAAGGTGTGCGCACGGATCCAGAAAAGGTATCAGCAGTTAAATCCTGGAAACGTCCCGAAAATGTCCATCAGCTGAGAAGCTTCCTAGGGCTTTGCACCTACTATAGGAGATTCGTGAAGGACTTTTCTTCCATCGCAAGACCCCTTCACAAGCTGACAGAGAGCAACCAAAAGTTCTTGTGGACAAAAGAATGCGAGGATGCATTTAACAACTTAAAGGAGGCTTTAACATATACTCCAATCCTGACGTATCCTCAGCTCGACCGACCATTTATTCTCGACACCGACGCGAGCAATGAAAGTGTCGGTGCTGTTTTGTCCCAAGAAATAGACGGCCAAGAACGTGTAGTGGCGTACTGGAGCAAGTGCCTGTCTAAACCGGAGAGGAATTATTGTGTCACCAGGAAAGAGTTGCTCGCCATAGTTAAAGCTGTAGAACAGTTCCATCACTATCTATACGGCAGAAAATTCCTGCTCCGCACCGATCATGCATCATTGACCTGGCTTTTAAATTTCAAGAATCCTGAAGGTCAAATAGCCAGGTGGATACAGAGACTCCAAGAATATGACATCACTATCCGTCATCGTAAGGGATCATCACACGGAAACGCCGACGCCCTGTCTAGAAGACCTTGCCAAGAAAGCTGCCAATATTGTTCCAGGGTGGAAGCGAAATACGAGCTGCTAACTCCGGTCGCAAGACAAATTACAACATCAGCATCGTCTGATCGAGAACCGTGGAGTGATGATGAAGTCAGGAAAGACCAGTTGGAAGATCGTGACATTAAACCCATAATTGATTTAATGGAGTCATCAACCAGAAAACCTACCTGGCAGGACATTTCTATCTGTAGTCCTACAACCAAACAGTATTGGGCACTCTGGGATTCACTTCACATTCGAAACGGCGTCTTATACCGGAAATTCGAATCGGATGATGGGAAGACGTTCCGATGGCAGCTGATACCTCCAAGATCCCACATTCCTGATGTCCTTAAAGAACTACATAACAGCCCTACGGGAGGACACTTTGGAATAATGAAGACCTTACAGAGAGTTCGTGAGCGCTTTTACTGGAATAATGCAAAGGATGACGTGCAAAAGTGGTGCCGATCCTGTGATGCCTGTGCAGGTCGAAAAGGACCGAAGAGACGCAGCCGAGGCAAGCTGCAACGTTACAACGTAGGGGCGCCTTTTGAACGTATCGCCTTTGACATCTTGGGACCTCTGCCACGAACTGCTGGTGGCAACAAATACATACTCGTTGTCATTGATTACTTCACCAAGTGGCCTGAAGCGTACCCTGTTCCTGATCAAGAGGCTGTCACAGTAGCTGAGGTAATTGATTTGTATTTGATAGCATTTGATTTGCTTTATTTATTGCATTTATTGTTCATGTTGTTTATTATTGTAATGTAATGCTTATTAATGCAATTATGCCACAGTTGTAAGTTTAGCTTCCTGTCCAGGGATTGTACTGCCCGGGACGTGCAGTCCTTGGGAAGGCGGCAGTGTTACGAATTTGGTATTTAAAAAGCTAATGTTAGTTCAATTATAAATTAAGTGGTTTTATTTCTCGCGCAGTGCAGCGCGTGACGAATATTAAAAGAGAGCTAAGCCGGAAAATTGAAAATACAAGAGCGCGTGCATTAAATAAATAAATATCTCTTTTTGATTTCGTGAAAGTACTGTAAAATTCTAGCGCGTGATTTTAAAATCTTATAAAAAGAGGAAAACATCTCAGTTTGTAGTAGTTGCTTAGTTTGTTGTTGTTTAGAAAACTGCTCTTGTTGACTGTAGCGAATTCGCGGATTAGCGTTCTTTAGCTGTTTTGAATTACGTTCTATTGGACATTTGAGTAGTTAAAAGATAACTACTGGGAGATATTGTAATACTGCATGATAATTTGAGAAAATGTAAGCATTTTTGTTGTGATAATAATAAATTTTTGTTCATTTTTCCTCGGACTTGTGCATTCATTTCATAACGAACCCGTACGCACGCAACAATACCTAATAGTCGAACACGCCATTAAGATTTCACATTATATCAAAATACTAAACTGAACCACACTAATTACGCATTGAAATCAATACCTTATTAAAATTCTCGTCTAGCTTTTAAATGAACCAGAAAATTGCCTAAAGAAACACCAAATATTAAATTTAAAAATTGTACAAAATTTTACTAATTTGCACAGAAAGAAAGCACAAATTTGAATAAAAATGTATTATACAGTAAAATCCCTCTTAACGCTGTTTCGTTTAGCGCTGTTTCGGTTTAGTGCTCTTTTATTTCAACCCGGGGATTCCACGAAATCGCTCGCAGCATACGGGGATTCCCCGAAATATTATGCAGCGATAGGTTTCAAATACATATCCGAAAGAGTGTACTTGTATTTCTTGTTTGGTGCGGTATTGTACAGACATATTTTGAAGGGGTAAATGTGGAAGATGTCGAAGAAATAATTCAAGAATCAGCGGCTAGTCTTTCTAATGATGAGCTCAAGGAATTAACTGAACAAGAAGAAAACAAAAATGTTGACAGCAGTGATTCAGAAGAAGAGCAAAAAGAACTTTCGATGGCGTTTGTAAAAAGGAGTTTGTCTACCATAACTGAAATAATGGATCAATTCATTGAAAATGATCCGAATTTTGACAGGAGCTCAAAAGTAAGGCGTGGTGTTAGAGATGCTCTATCCGTTTATGAAGAACTTTTAAGAGAACAACGCAAAAGAAAAAGGCAAACAACATTAGATGCTTTTGTCACAAAAAGGCAGAACACTGAAAACGCGGAAGGCTAACTAAATATGACTGACTGAGAATTTTATTTGTTTTTTTTTAAGAATATTCGTTTTGTTATTTATATTTTGTTTTTATTTCTGCAAGAAATAATAATGTGGTATTAATTTGGGCTTTAAGAAATAAATGTTTGGTTTTATTTTTATTAAAAAAACATACTTTTTAAATTTAATACCTAACCAATTTCCTAGCCATCTTCCCCTAACCCCAATATTTACATGTAAAGATAGCCTCGTTTAGCGCTGTTTCGCATTACGCTCTACTTTGATGGAACGTATCCCCCGCGTTAAGCGGGGTCTTACTGTACATAAGAAAAATGTACAATGAAATTAGTAATATTCCTTAATACTAATATTAATTATCCTAATAAATAAATTAACCAATTTCCCGTTGCCTTCTCTCGACAAACGTCCAGCATCCAAGAGAAACATTATATTTAAAAACTGCACAGAATTATCGCCCTCATTTTTCCCAGTGGCTACAGTGCTGATATCAGCAACAACAGCAACAATGATATGGCTGCGTGCCGTTGTTGCTGATATACTTAGAATTATCGATTTGATGCAATTTCATCAAAAAACGTAAAACGGCATAAAGTGCAGAATCGCCCATTTATATGGCGCGTATCGATGTGTACATGGACAAAGTCAAGGGAGTGAACAATGCCAAGTTTGTGCAATTCTCTGATTTTTTTAAGTGAAAATAGGTCGATGTGTACATGGATACCGAGTTTGTGTATATTTGACTTTTTATTTTCAAGTAGGCGATTTTTAGAAACGCGCAAAGCAGTGGGTGATTCTGCACTTTCCCCAAATAAAAAAAATCTGATGTGTACACCACATGACTTCCTTGTACGGAATATTAAATTATACGCATTTTTTCTTGCATTTCATTTAAACTTATTGGATTAAATTAAATCTACTTCGCCAACAGCGCATAAACCACAATAGAATAAACGTATTCATTAAAATTCCCTCTAGTATTTGTTTACCATAGCGACACTCTGGGGCTAGATTCACTTAACAGTATTAATAATTATATAACAGTTAACTTATATAATAATTATATAACGAAAACTAAGTTAGCTGTTATATAATCCAATAATTATATAACAGTAAACTTATATATTTCGTTCATATTATAACTCATAATGCATAAAATTTATATCATTTAAAGAATAGAATTATCTAATCGTTGCCACATGTTCTGTTCAAATACTATAATAAAGCTAGAATGATGTATAAAAGAAATTAAGCAAACAAAACAAAAAAGAAAAAATTTTTCACAGACGATTGAGTATTTCTCATTCAATTAATTCAGTTCTCACTTCGCGAGAAGGCAAAAATACATAAAAACTCAAAATATCTATATTAAAAATTACGAAGTAAATCTTAAACACTTATTTCCTCGAAAAAATTCCAGAAAGAATTAAGCATAATGTAATTGGCAATAATAAATGAATGCGTTATCTTTGTTGTTGCGAAGCTAAGTGAAGCGGTGAAGTTTCTTACAAATAAACTCTCACAAGATCGTTGGACTAACTACCTCAGATCTCTTTCTGCAGAGGATAACTCCTTATGGAAAGCAGTGAAGAGGTACAAAAAATGCTACAACGCCATTCCGCCCCTTCACGGCCCTCAACGGATCCATTACACCGGAACTGAGAAAGCAGAACTTTTAGCTGGAATCTCAGTTCTGCATTAACAACATTTCAGACTCAGACACTGAACAGCTTATTGCTGACTTCCACTCCAATTTTACAACACAGCCATGCACAGACAACATTATCTCAGCCATGCCATCGGAGGTCTGTCTCTATATCATGAGAATAGCAAAAAGGAAAAGCCCTGGAGTAGACGGAGTCACAAATGAGATGATCAAGCACTTCCCTGTTAAGATAATACTCTACTTCACCAAGTTAGTGAATATCATACTACGATGGCAATACTTCCCAACATGTTGGAAAACTGCCAAGATTGTCCATCTGCTAAAGCCCAACAAGCCTGCGACTGCTCCTGAGAGTTACCGACCAATCAGTTTGCTAAGCTCAATTAGCAAAATCGTAGAAGCAGTTATTCTCCATAGACGTAATATTCTCCATAGTATCCATCTTCCTGGATGAGCAGAAGATCCTCATACCCTATCAGTTTGGGTTCAGGCGTAAGCACTCGACAACGCATCAACTCTACAGAGTTGTTGAGTTAATAAGCAGTGGGATGCAACAACATCGTGTCACTGGTGGACTTTTCTTAGATGTCGCCAAGGCCTTCGATAGAGTACGGCTGGATGCCCTCATATACAAATTACACAACCTGGGACTCTCAGGCTACATCACAAACATAATTAAATCCTACCTAACCGGTAGACACTTTGTCGTTCATGTTTCTGGTTCATTATCCACAAATCGGCCTATACGGGCTGGTGTTCCACAGGGATCCCTTCTGGGCCCTACCCTATTCAATATTTACGTGAACGTCATCCCCACTACACACAACACAACACTAGCCATGTATGCAGACGACACAGCGATCCTTACGCAAAGTGCATTTGTTAGTTCAGCAATACAACAGCTACAACACCACATCCCCTCGCTAGAGACTTGGCTGACCAAATGGAAAGTCAAAGTGAATGTCGACAAGACACATGCCATACTGTTTACTACTAAGAAGAATTTCCCGACTCACCTGCAAATGTATGGTGTGGACATTCCCTGGGTCAAGCAGATCCCTTATCTTGGGGTGATCCTCAGTAAATCTCTTACATGGAACCCACACGTTACACCTATTTTCAGGAAGTTTCGAGCTAGTAAAGCTTCACTCTTCCCCTTAATTGCTCGAAACAGTGTTCTACCTATTGATAATAAGTTACTCATTTACGAAACCATGAAACCATGTTGCGTCCAATTCTTAGTTATGCATGCCTCGTCTGGGCATACTCATGCAAAAGTTTGAGTTTCAAATGTAAACATCAATGGCCGCCATTAAAACAGGCTTAGCGGCAATTAAACAACTTTAAAATTGCTGATAATTCTAAAAATATTGCACACAGATTTACTAAAGGCATAAAATCCTTAACCAGAAGATAAAAACAATATAATTCAATCATTTTTAAAGAAAAAAATGTACAATTTACAAACATATAAGAGTAAAGAAACTGAGATCACTGAGCCGGGTAATAGAGTGGATATATATATAAATATATTTATATACGTTTGGTGCGGCCGATTGCAACCAAAATACGAGGTGCACATCTACATGTTATAGCAGTCCTATATACAAAATTTCAACGTTCTGAGGCTACCCGTTTTTGAGTTATGCGAGATACGTACGTACGCACGTACGTACATACGATCCGCCCCTTCACGGCCACGAAAGACGCCACGAAAAATTCTCTTCAGAATTAATTTTAAAGCAGTTTTATAATTATTTTGAAGGAAAAGAGTATTTTATTCTGTCCTTATGTACAGATATCACGCAAAAACATCGTTAAATTGCATTCGATAGCGGTCAAAATGGATATTTTCGTTGAAATATGCTGCCTGAAACTTTTCGCGATTACAATACTTCCTTTTTACTTCGTACAAGGAAGTAAAAAATCTCATCCGAATTTTGAAAAACTCTCTTCGAGGTGCACTGGCTCTTTTCTAGATACACCCTGTCACGAAGGAAAGACACACAAACACAGACTCTTCCTTTTATATATATATAGATTCGCAGTAAAAAGCAAAACATTCTTTGACGCAGTTCCGTTTACAACTGTGCCTGTGAAAATGATTTCTGTATCAGTAGAAGAAGAGTAAAAAAAAAAAAAAATATTTCAGCATTCGGATTGAGACTGACTCGTCTTTTTTCCCACTACTTCCGGCTTTGAAATATGAGCGCTTTCGAATTTATTTTGTCTCATTTTAGAAATGTAACAGCGCTGAATGTTTTCGTGAACATTCTTGATATCGATAATTAGATTCTTTCTTTTCACTAATTCACACTTTTCATTGACAGAAACATTTATAAATTCTAGACACTTATATAATGAATGGAATTCTTCACAGCTGCACTTTATGTAGTTCAAATTTATATTATTATATTCATACTCGTTATTCCTGGTCATTCATGTTATTATATTCATACTCGTAACTTCATGTTAAGAAATATTACTCTTTGTTTTTCTTAATTTGGTTTTTTGAAGCGTTCTCGTTTAGCTTTTTTAAAAAGAAAAATAGTAGTTCAATCGTACCGAATTCTTCCGAGTTTTTTATTTTTTTCCCGCCAGTATCGAGTTGCTTTATCAAACTTATCCACTGTTAAATATATACTATCATTATTTCCGATAAGTTTTCTACTTCGTAGTTTAAAATCGTAGTTTAAAAGTTCGAATGCATTCGTTTGTTACATCAACTAGATTTAGAATAGAACTAGATGTTTCACTAATATTCCGCTGATTCAAAAGCTTTTTTATTACAGCATTTAAAAGCTCACGTTTATTAGAATACCTATCTTCTAAACGTTTCCATACTTTACCGAAATTTGAATCCGAAATAGAAATAGATTCCATTACTCTCAGAGCTTCGTCTTTACAGCTAGCTTTCAAGTATTGTAATTTCATTGCATAACTTGAAATAGATTTGTATTCTATTACACTAGCTTTAAACATATCCTTAAACATCATCCAATTCTCGATTTTGTCAGTACCGATAGCGTCGGTAACTTAACATCCGAAAACACGTTTAATTATTATTCGGTACAGCAGAAACAGAATGCTCAGAATTGATTTTATTTTTAACTATGACTAATGTGCGTTTAATAATCAAATAACAACTCATCAACTATATCATCTGTATCTTCTTTATTCGTAGTATAGTTATTCAAGTCTTCATGTTTACATGCTTCGAAAATTGATAAAATACATTTCATAATAAGTTCATTCAAAATTTCTCTACTTTTGGTTTTAAGTAGTTGCAACGCAACGAAGCAACTTTATCTTTATGCCGCGTCAGTGAACTTTTTAACACTCTTTTTCTAGTTTTTAGAGCTTTCATATTTATAACATTTATACAACCAGTTTTTTAACAACCAGTTCAAATGTAAATAGAGATTAAAAAAGGAGAGCTCACCTTCAATCAGATTGGCCTTTTTGAACTGTATTCAGGAGCTGGTCCTCTTTTCTTTTAATACCAAGGATTATCATCATAAATATTTTTATTTTATTATTTATTTATTAACCATTTCGTTTGTTATAGAGGAGAGATCTGGCCTCTAAACATTCTAAATTCTCAGTCAGAACACTGTAAGATATGTTACAGCAATTACACAATAAAAAGGATAATGAATAAGGATTAAGGTCAAGAGTAAAAAGCCGCTAGCAGCGCCGTCTGTTAGCAACTCCTAGTCACTACTAAACATCCGGTGTAGAAATAAAACTACTTCTAGATATACGTGACTTATAAAAACATGACTACAAAATTATGTTCAGCTCTATCAAAATCTTAGATTCCATTTTGTCGGTCACACAGTGCCAAATTATATATACTCAATTTAGGCGCAACGTTCAGGTAATTCAGGGTGCATCGTTTAAAGCTTCGGGAAAGATAAGTTACAATAAAAGCAAGATGTACATACAAGTACTAATTAAAGCAGCACAAATATTTATGCATTGCAATCATGAATAAAAAATTATTTATTTTATTAGCTTATAAGGTATTTTCTCCTTCCTTTCCGCATGCCTTCGTAGTGTAATTGGAAGCATACTTGACATATATTCGAGAAGTTCAGGGTTCAAGTCCCTGTGACGGCAATACAAATTTTTCACGTCTCCGGGATCAAAATTCCTAATGCCGCTACAAGTGGCATTCGACCAAAAAGGCGGTGGACAGTTATTTGCCACCACCAGGATTTGGCGACAAGGTACCCTAATCCCCAGTCGCCTCTTAAAAGGAGAAGTATGCGGAAAGGAATGAGTATTTTCTTACTCCTTTCCCCCTTCATGGTGTAACTGGAAGCATATTCATCGTGTATTCGATATGCCCAGTATTCGAGTCCTGGCGAGGGCACTGCATATTTGTCAAGTCTCCAGCATCAAAAACTGTTATGACTTTACAAGTTATATAAGAATATACACGGGATGGGATTGACAGTGTTCCTGTGATAACACCAAAATGTGATGCATCCCGCCCCCCTCTCTAATGGCCAGACATGCTTCTCAAGCAGTCGTTCGAAAAGGCCGAACTCATCGGTCATTTAGCCATCTCATCACGGAAGAAGTTACTCAATGTGTGACCGATGGCAAAATTTCATAAAAGTTTCTTGTAGTGATATTCAGCCCCAAATATTATTAACCAGAATTTATCTACTTCGCTTTAGTAGAATAACTGCATTGGAGTAAAGAATTTTCTGTACGAAAATGTCTTAGTAACTATTTAATCTGAAGGCATTTTTTAAAGATTTTTCAGCAACGAAGATTTCAGAATAATAATAGATTTATAATAATAGAGACTTATTGCAGGCAGAAATTTTCAATCCTGACTTCATTAAAGCATCGCTTTCAAACAACTAAACCAGAAATTAGCTAAGATATAAATCACAAAAAATCGCAAAGTAACTCAATTATCCACCAATCTTTTACTAACCAGTTTTTTTTTATATGTAAGCACTGAAACAGCTCGATAACCAGAATGCGTCCAACAAAAACCTGAAAATGAATATTGTGAGTATCCGTTTCCATCCTGGTTTTTTATCACTATGCAAAATATACATACTTGCTAGAATTTTGTTAACAGCTTCTCATATTTATTGGGTTGGTGGAAAGGAAATTTTTATTATTAGTCTATTCTGACCGTTACAGTAATGACCCACAGTAATCGAGGTTATACTGTATCTGAAAGTAGCGCCCTGTTTGATACCCATACCTTGATGTAACGATACGTAGAATCTAGAGTTACGATTCCTAGAGTATTACATTGGAAGAATTTAGTAATTTAGAATATAAGGATGAAAGTATATTTCTAAACGCAAAAATTAAAAGCCCTTTCAGATGCCTTTTTGATCATAAATGCAGAAAAGAATGTAAAAAATAGAAAAATTATCCTCAAATTCAATCACTCTGTAACATCTGTCGTTTTTAAATGAATTAAAGCTTTAATCTAATAATGTTACCCCTTTTTCTCCACACTACAAAGTTTTTTGAAGAACTTCTGTGCCAGATCCCTACTAGAATTGCCTTTACCTTCTATGGCTTCTCCGCTTTCACAATACTAAATTTTTAAAGAACTTCTCTGCCTCAAAATAAGATAGAATTCTTTAAATTCCATAGCATTCACAGATTTTCTAGTTTAAATTAATTGTCAGTTTGTAGACACATTAGGAATCTTTTGAAAAGCAGGATAGGGGAGAAATGAGCAATGCCCTAGCCCAGGGGTCGACAACCTGCGGCTCGCAAGCCACATGCAACTCTTTGGATGTGAAGCTGCAGTTCTTTAGTTCCATACGCAAATATTATTTATTAAAAAAATTTTTTTTAATCATTATGAATCGATTAACGAGGATTAGGCACTGATTCCGAAATTTTGTAAATTGTAATTTTTGACTCTTCCGACTGAAAAGGTTGCCGACCCCTGCCCTAGCCGAGACTCGAACCACGAACCTCTCGAATACTCGCCGACTGTACTGACCGCTACACTACAAAGGCATGCTAAGAAGGCAAGAGAAATACCTTATAAGTTAATGTTCTAAGAAATTCATAATCGCAAAATATAGCTTTCACAGTTTACTTAGGACTATTACTTTGTTATCTGATAGAGCTATTCTTTAGCTCTCGCAGTTTGTTAATAAAAGAATTATAAGCAAATCAGTACAAAAACAGAATTAAATGAGACAGGCATGTTTTAGTATGGGGCTGATAAATTAAAAATTTGTTATTCATTTAAAGCGGAGTTTTAAGTATATTGGGGAGGGGCTTTCCTTTATTGGCTGAACATTCCTTTGAAGATATAAAAGTATGGAGCGAAGGAATTACGATGTATGAAGTATATGTTATATATAACACTACATAGTAGTATAATTACATATAAGATTTCATAGTTTTCTAGAGGAGTATTTTTGAATTTTGTTAAAATAAATCGTCATTACATAAAACTAGAAACAAAGATTTAACAAACCTGAAATTAATTGCGAAAATAACAATTTCAACATTTTCATGTTATCAGAAGTTCCTCTAACTTGTGCGCACAAAATGAAAAAAAAAAAAAAAAATATTAAATACTCACATCACCAGTATATAGCTGCTTATATAAGTGAATTTATACAAAATTATCTGTTTTAAAAATTCAGTCTGAAACGAACTCAGAAACTGCCTTTTATGTGTATCAAGTGCGTCTCCTTATCCAGTTACTACAATAATAATGAAAACGGTTGTTCGAAGTTTAAGTCAATAGAATAGCTGATTTCAAAGTCCAGACGTACTTTACATGGTACATGTAGATAAAACAAGCTTCAAATCTTATCGCTTGTATTAATAAAAAAAAAATTAAAAAGGGGAAAGCGAAAGTATTTCACATTTGTGAAAGACCAGTTTATTCTTCAGATTTTTATTACTCAAGGAATTCAAATTCGAAATTCCTGTTTGCAGGATATCCTTCCTGAGCAAACTTGAATAAAAGGTTTAATCTAACACTGTAATCCTCAGTTTAGGTATTTATTTTCTAATTAATTTCTAATTTCTAAATTTGATTGTTTTTATTTAAATATCTTAAATAAACTAAATATCTTGAACTCGATTCTTAGTGAAGATTATTGGAAAAAAAAACGATTTTTCAGAGCCTTGCTTTCTTAATCGTCATATTAAAAAATCAAAAGATTTCATATCATATTATGTTGCCAGAAGATTTGGTATTTTGAGGAAGAAGATTCTTAGCACTATTACTACATCAAAGATATATTTCATATATTATTGAGCCGTTTTCTTCGAAGGTAGTATAAGTCCATTTTATATTATATGGAGATATTTAAGAGTTTTTATTTGAATGGTTTGAAAAGTATTGTGGTATACGTTGGTACGCTCATATTATTTTTTTAAATATCAAATTGGTTTAAGTTTATAATGAGATCATTTTTAAAGTATTAGTTAAAAGAAACTTATACTTTTGATGACCTCAAATGGACTTACACCACTTTCAAAATAAAAAAAAAAAAAAAAAAAAAAATGTGAAAAATCATCCATTTCTGAAATATTAAATATGAGATTTTCGATTAAATCAAACCAATTTTTTATGGAACTTTTATTATGTATGTCAAAAACTAAAAAGGCCCTTTTTCAATATTTATTCAGGTAATGTCATTTAAATTACTTTCACTTTATATTAATATGAGCCATTTTTAATTTTTATCATTATCAGAATGCTTTTTAAAATAGGCATGGTGTGTTGGGGGAATATAAGGTAATAGATCCATTATGTAATATAATTTTTTAATTTATTTAGTATGTAGAGAAATTCGGATATTTTTTAAAGCAGGCAAGATGGAAAATGCCACGCGTTGCATGACATCTGTACGTAAGAACAGAGTAAAGTACTCGTTTTCCCAAAACGGGTTGCAAAAGGATTTAAAATGGATTCAGAAGAGATTTTTTTCGTGACATTTGTACGTACGTACATATGTATGTATGTATCTCACATAAATCAAAGACGAGTAGCCTCAGAACGTTTAAAATTTATATATAGGACTGCTATAACATGCAGTTGTGCACCTCCCTTTTTGGTTGCAATCGGCCGCACCAAAAGTATATACATATATATATATATATACCCACTCTGTTACTCAATTCCGTGACCTCAGTTCTTTTTATTCTTTTATGTCGGTAAATTGTGCATTTTTTCTTTAAAAATGGTTGAATTACGTTGCTCTTTACCTTCCGGTTAAATTTTTTATGCCTCTAATTAATCTGCATGCTGTAGTTGTAGCAGTAATCAACAATTTAAAATTTGTTTAAGTTCGGCTAAGCCTAGTTTTTTACCATGGCTGTCATATTTGTTTCCATTTGAAACTTAGCAGAATAATGAATTAAGTCAGCTTCTGCACATTCAGTGTCTTTTTGACGAGTGGGACCAAAAGTAAACTTTCAGTTTTGTTCATTGAACAATGTGCCTTGTAATATTTTGTTGTTTAATAAATAAATGTAATTATTGTTGAAGTGGCAACGCCATATTTGTGTTAAACCGTTACTCAGCAACGTGAGATATTGTTTAAAAAGATTAGAATTCTGAAGATTTTACCAGCTAGGAGTAGTATGAAAATTTTGCCACTTAAGAATTGTATAAAATTTGTCTATCACCGTGAACTAGAAATAAAATTTATGTTCTACTAAGAAGATTGTCTGTTTTGTAAATTACTACAAAATACATTACAGCCTTCTTGACCGATGGCCGAATTTCTTGTTTTGCCTATAGACTGATTTAAATTGTAAAAACTGTGTTTAACTATTTTAGCTGTATATGGTGTTTTATATTTTTCGATATCTTTCCGTTTTTAATAAAGATATTTTGAGGTTTTATGTACTTTTGCCTTACCTGGAAGTCAAAGCTGTATTAGTTGAATGAGAAATATATGTCTAATTAAATCTGAGGAAATAAGTTTAATTGAAATGCAGGAAAAAATGCATATAATTTAATATTCCGTACAAGGTAGTCATCAGATTTTTATTTAAAAGTGATTGAATTATGTTGTTCTTGTGTTCCGGTTAAGGTTTTATGCCTTTAGTTAATATGCATGTAATAGCTGTAGAATTAGCAGCAATTTAAAAGTTTTACATGGGGCTAACCCTAACGAGGCCGCCATTTGTTTACGTTTAAATCTCTTAGTAAAACAGTTAATCAATTTAGTTTGTGCACCAACTTCAGAGTGTCTTTGCCGAGTGGGACCAAAAGAAACCTTCAAATTTGTGCACCGAAAAATCTGTCTTTCTGCCTGCTGGCCGAATTGCTTGTTTTTGCCTACAAATTCTAATTTTAATTGTAAAAAACTGTTTCTTCTTATCTACATTTAGTGTTTTATGTTTTTCTCTATTTTACGGTTCTTAATAAGGTCTTTTCAGTTTTTACACACTTTTGCCTTGCCGCAAAGTGAGAACTGAATTAATTGAATGACGAATATATCTCTAATGAAATTCGAAGAAATAAGTTGAAATGAAATCCAGCAAAAAACGTGTATAATTTATTAGACTGTACAAGGAAATCATGTAGTGTCCACATCAGATATTTTATTTAGAGAACCAGTAGTAAAATTGGAACAAACATGTATAAAAATTGTTTTTGTTCATTTTTTTAAGCAGTTTACCTTATCCTGCAAACAAACATTGCATGATAGGCAAAAAACTTATGTCATTTTTGAAATCACCATCAAAAACTCCATAAAAAATCACTTGACAAAAATAAATGTTTTATTTTGTTTTTTGGAGATCTGCGTAATCATTTATTTTACTGCCGTTAATCACTTGCTATTTGATGTCAGAATATTATTCTGGCATGAAATTTAAAACATTTAAGTGACCCTATAACCAAAGATCTTCTCATCAGCTACATATTGAAGATAAGTCAAATAACTAAAGCAAGGAAATGAAAATACTGCATTAAATATATCAATAGCGAAATTTAACTTATTACAAATTCCATGTCTTACAGGTGTTGTAGAGACATTAGGATTTTTTGGAAGCAGGAGAGATGAACAATTTACAAAGCCTTTGCCGGAAATCTAACCACGCACCTCTGAAATATCGGCTCAGTGTGCTGACCTCTACACCAAGAAGGCACGCTAAGAAGACGGAAGAAATACCTTATATATTCCCCCTTTTTAAAGGGAGGACTGGGGTTTTTAGGGAACCCAATCGTCAAATCCTGGGAGAGGAGAATCATCATCCAACACCCTTTTAGTTCGGGCGCCACTGTACAGACATTAGGATTTTTTGGAAACAGGAAAGATGAAAAATTAACAAAGCCTTCTGCGGTAATCGAACCACGGACCTCTGAAATACCGGCTCAGTGTGCTGACCCCTACACCACGAAGGCACGCTAGGAAGGTGGGAGAAATATCTTATAGTGTAAACTATCTCATCTTCTGACACAGTAAATACAAGTACAGAAATTGAATTTAGATATAACTATGAATTTTCTTCCTAAAATAAAAGTGGACGAAGACATTTTCGCCACTAGAAGTAATTATCAAAACGAAAAAAAAAATTTTTTTGGAAGCATAACTAAATGTTCTTGAATAACTTCTGCTTTCTATTGCGGTGTAACTGGTATTTCAAATTTGTCTTTTCGATTGTAATCCATTGGGCGTATTTTCATAACTGTGTCTTTCAAAGAGTAATACTGTCCACGAAATGAACTCCACTCTACTCCATCAGCATAAGATTTATGGGCACCTTTTAGGTACCATCCGTTCAAATTAGAACCATGGCAACTGGTGTACCACCAAGCTCCTTTGAACATCTCTGCGCAGCTCTTTTCATGTTGATCATTATCTCTATCTTTGGTGCTGAAAGGGACACCATTTACGAAAGAGAAGGAATTACCTGCAAGAGAGAGACATATCAGTTAATCGCAGTTGTCTTTCAGTGAGTAAATTAATAGTTATTGTAAACGCAAATAAGAAGCTGGTACTGCATTTAGGGCACTGTGTTTACTTACCAGCTGTTCCCCTATACCCCTTCACATGTGCTGTATATTTATGAGGTTCATCGTCAATCCAAAACCTGTCGTAAGTTGCATACGTTGTATTACCTTCCCAATCAGAAAGAGTGAATTTGATAACGCTTGCTCTTTGGTTAGTCAAAGCAAAAATATTATCATTGCCTGAAAAATAACAAATTTTAGAAATAGCCGCGAACCCATCAATTGCATTATTCACTTTCGTGACGTATAAAATTAATTTTGCAACTTACAGAACCCATTACTGTTTCATTTCGTAAGTTTTATTATTGAAATTAGTGAGTTATTTATAATTTCAGACATTACTGCGTACAGACTTTAGATTAATTGGAAGCAGGAGAGATGAAAATGAGCAACTCCCTCGCCGGGAATTCCTGCCAGCTCTCATAAGCTTGTAAGTATTCGCCTTTACGTTATTGCTGCTGACATTTAAATTTGGTACCGTTTAGAGTTCTGAACCAGCTTAGATTTATATTTGATTGTGCAATCTTTGACTATCAGCCTACATTTTAAATTTAAAATTAACTGTTAATTTAGGTTCATTGCCACAAGTGGTGGTTAATTTCTGTTACCATAAGACGTGCATTAAAGTTCGTTTTTAATAAAAAGGTTGTTTAAACCTTTTAAATTCTTTGCTGTTACCTCAGACACAGCAATAATTCGCTTTAAGTCTGTTAGGATTTTGCACCTAGTTTATGCTTCCAAAGCAAGCCAGACGCTACAGTTTCTTTATAAATCATTTGATTTCTTTTAATATTGTTCAAAAAGAGTTTGTTGAATGTTCAATAACTACGGTTTTACTTTTCAATGGAATCGTTCAAAAGCAATTTTTCCGAATATATACATAAAATAACAACATCTGAGATGTTATCCAAAGTTGCTTTAAAATTATTTTGCCGTAAAACCTTTGTTTTAACGAATATCTTCATCAAAACGTCTTCTTTAATTCTTTACTCAAAATAACTGCTAAAATAATCAAGTTATTCCGATAGTGGTTTTCAGAGGTCTTGGAACCTTTGACATTTAATGTAAGATATTAATGGAATTGAGGAATGAGTTTTCTGTGCTAAATTCTAAATACAACAAAACGAACTTAAGTATATTAAAGTCAGGTTTTAGAAAACTGAAATACTCTGAAGTGCCACTGAATCAGGGACAGCAAGCCAATGACGAGTTGGGCCTCCTCTGGCCTTAATAACGGCTGCTACACTTCAAGGTATAGATTAAAGAAGTTTACGAAAGCGTTCGACGGTAAAGCCTTGCCAAACATCGGCTAGAGCTGTCCATGATTCAGGAAGGGTCTCTGGTATTGTGGGATGTGCTTTCACACCTTTCTCCAAAGTATCCAGAAGGTCACAATAGGATTAAATCAGGGCTTCTAGGCAGCTAATTCCTGACAGAAAACTCATCCAGCCAGCCAGTAGCCAACCGGGGCCTGTGAGATGTGCAGTTATCTTGATGGAACGCTCCATTTTCGTGTGAATGGCAGAAAACCATAAATGGATGAAAGTGATCGCCCAGTAACTCACCACAACGTCCTCATGTAAGCATAAATACATATACTGAATCGCATTGAGAGAGGTTAGTACAAGTACCAAAGATCTCATACACTGCGAAGAGAAAACACTCCATATCATGACTGAGTCGCCATGGCCGCGTACAGTTGAAACCTGCCGTGAAGGATCCAAGGCTTCATGAGCCTGACACCATATTATCAGACTCTTATCGGCATTAAATAGTCGCAATCGAAACTCATCACTGCATGATACTTGTTTTCAGTCCTCTAAAGTCCATTCTGTGAGTTGTCTTGCCCAGGCAAGACGTTCCTCCCGATGGCGTGCATTGAGCAATGGCATTCTTGTGGGTCTATGGCTTCAAGGCCCAAACAGTGAAGCGAACGTTATGTGATCTGTTTACTGACTGCACGACTGGCGCCCTGATTCAGCTACGTGGTAATTTGAGCTATGTATAGCTCCGCTGGCAACATACAATACGGCTAAGCTGTCTCACCTCATGCTCGTTCAAGCTTAGTTGTCCTTTGCAGTTTGCCGGATCACTAGCATTTTTCCTACCGTTCATTATATTCTCGATATACTCTTGACATGTCGACCTTTAAAATTCTAGCTACCTGACGACTTCGGAAATTGAACGGCCAATGGGCCGAGTGTCTACTATTTGTCCGCTGTCGAAGTCGTCTAAATAATCGTCTAAATCGAAGGCGTCTAAAGTTTTACCCATACTAGCAGTTGAAACGACTGATTAACATCAATCTACTAGCTATATATGCAGTTAACCACAGCGCCCTCATGTGAGCATAAATGCGGCCCAGCGCACACAAATTTTCATAGCCAAGTCTATTCCTAATACAGCGGCACTTTAGTGTAAAACATTGCACCCACGAGTAATAGTATATTTTTGTAATTTAGCACTAAAATAAGTTAATTGCAGACAACTTTTTTTATCTGTCAAAGTAGATCAACTAAATTTTAACTGTTTCCATTCATTCAATTGTTCTCAGTCTTTAATTGATTCAACAAACTAGTAACCATACTTAAAGCCTCGTACATTACTAACGTAATTAAACGGCATCTCAATGACAACTAGAATTACGTAGGCCGAACGCCGAATATTAAACAGCAGTGAGCAACTTTAAAAACAGCATTAAACAGTACTAACTTTATCTCGTATATCTCCAGTTGAAAAACAAGTCATTTTCTGTGTTCATTAATATTAAATCATCTATCAGAGAAAATGAATGCAGGAAAAGGAAAAAAACGCTCAATTGAGACTGAATTGTTTCCGGTAAAAAGAGATAAAAATGAAAGCTAATTGTTTATTTTTAGAACAGTACATCGGTCCGTCCCTCCTTCCCTAGCTTTTTCCTTGATTTCATACTCTAAGTTATCTCTTCCACTCTAGCTCACTTTCTTTCTCCATGCGCATATTTTTCAATCATCAAAATTTTATATGAAATTAATTCCTTTTCTTGAAATAATATCCACCACTCCTTGGTCGTGAAGTATTATTTACTGGATTAAAATAACATCCCTTTTTTCCTTTATTGATAATTTTGTGAGGTTTTCTTTTATTTAAATGGGCATCTGTTTTATGTTTTTAATCTTTACTGTCACTTATCTCTTTTTGCTTTTCCTCCAGAATGCAAATTATTTAGCGTGTATTTAAGTAAAGATTTGAGATTGTTAAGACAGAGCGTGTTCTGCCTCTTTAAAGCCACATTACTAGGTTTTCTATTCTAAGATAAGACTTCCTATCTTCGGCCTTGCATTATACTTGCCCATAGTTAAATCCAGGTCGGTGTAGTCCGAGTTAACTTGCAGAGGTTGCTTGGTTGTTTCGAAGCAGGAGACATGAAAACTGACCAGTGCTTTTCCCGAGACTCGAACCTCGGACCTCTCGAATACAGGCCGAATGTGCTGATCATTACACCACGAAAGCATGCTAAGAAGGTGGGACAAATACCGTATATACTCCCTCTTTTAAAAGACGACTGGGGATTAGGAAACCCAATCGCCAATTTCTTGTCGTGGAGAATCATCATTCCTCACCTTTTTTACTTCTGACGCCACTGTTGAGTCATTAGGACTTTTCTGGAAACAGGAGCTGTACGAAATGAGCAATGCCCTCGCTAAGACTCGAACCTCGGACCTCGCGAATACGCGTCGAGTGTGCTGACCACTATACCACGAAGGCATGCTAAGACGGGAGAAATACTTTATAAACTTCGCGATAGATTACTCTGCGTATCCTTTGGCTATTAGTTATTTAAATTAAGCTTTACATTTGAATGTCTACCTTGATTTCTGGTCATAAATTTTGACGGATTTGTAAGCACCAGGTATGCTTTCTGATCATCTTATCTAGTTTAAAAGGTCTTCTACACCCTTTACTAGCGTCTGATGTATTTTCAGATATAGCGTGAGTCGCTTTACTTCTATCAAATGTTTTGGCCACAGGTTACAATAGTGAAAGACTTCAAATCTCACAATGTAAACAAGGTTTAGAGACGATCAGCTAAATTTCATTATTACTACCATTTCAATTTTTACTAAGCTTCTTCTTACACGCCTTTTCGCTAAGCTTGTCTTAGAAAATGCTAGACAAAATCCAAAATTTTTATTTCTTGCGAATAAGTGAAATTACATTTTGATGTTTAATGAACATAACTGATAAGATATCGACATGATGAAGCGTATGGAGGAGAAATCACAAATGAAGCATCAGGGATGCAGTGCGAAATGATTTTAACAACATTTTCAAATTTCATATTTTTAGTGTGCCTTGTTAATGTACTAAATTTCATCAGTTCACCCGTTCAGTGAAAGGAGTTTCACCTTCATGTTTTCAGTGTGCTTAATTTCATCAATGTAATATGTAATTGACTTGTAAGTTAGATAGACATACCTCGCCATTTGACAACAGGAAGTATTAATAAAGGAACTATTTTCTCATACAGATGGATTCTTTAAAATTTGGTGGTTTCTGAATTTCATGCATTTGAAATGAGTACACTTCATTTCAAATGCATGAAACTCATTTATAGCCGAAGGGTTCACTTCATAGCCCTCGTTGGCAGATTAGTTAAATTTTTCATTTCCCAACAAGCTATATTATATAAAGCATATTTTATCACTTATACTTGGTCAGTTTTGAGACGTTGAATGAAACTTTAAATACCATTGGCAGAGTAATCAAGAGGACCAGAACTTTTCTATAATAACCAATAACAAGATCGAAATGTTGAATAGTCGTATATGTTTTTAACCCTCTGAACGCCATGACGAGTTTATCTGGTCATGAGATTTTTTTTGTCACAATGTAAGGTTTATCGTAAGTTTATAAGAGTTATTTTTAAGTTAAAGCTCCTTTCCTATCTCTCATAATTTCAGTTTGCAATTCCTTACCAGAATGAGTTTTTTGAATCGCGTTAAATCCAAATGAGACGGAGTAGTCAAGACGAATAAGTCAGAGTTCCACTGACTTCGGTAAAAAGAATTCAATTTTCTGAACAGCGCGCGTTTTCCTTTTGGCTACTACGCTCGGCCGTATTACGTGCCTTTGATAGCTTCGCTAGCTAATTTCATATCAGAGGCCGACTAGTTAGAAATTGTGTTAGCTTCGGCTAAATCTCTTTACTTAGTCATTAATTAAGTTCTTATGTCTTATATTTCTAAGCTCAAGCCCAAGTGTACTGTACACCGTTAGTTTGAGCAATAAAGGGTAATTAATCCTTTTCGAGTTTTACGTTTCTGCTTCTTGACTTAAGTGATTATTCGCTTAATAATGCACTAGGTTCCTCCATACTTGGTTAGTAGATAAAAGGGAGGATCATTACAACTTGGTATATATTATATTAAAATGTATGATATGTTATCTTAAAATATATGATATTTTGTTTTCTCACCTTAATTTCATCATAATAAATATAAGTTAATGAAAACAGAACCAAAAATAAGAAAAATTTACAAATTTAGCTAATAAAAGCTCTTACAGTGTAGGTCTTCAGGGTAGATCCATAAAGCCTGGCTGCTCAGAGGGGTCTAATTTTGATAAAACCATTATAGTGCTTGATAAAAAATTCACTGCCTGATAAACCTAAAATTGTGTTTTCTATCAGAATCTTTGTCTACTCGTTAGATGCATTTATATCTTTTTTAATTATTTTAAGTTTCCTCTGAGTAATGTGTAGAGATATTAGATTTATTTCGAAGAAGGAGTCATGGAAAATGTGCGATGCCCTAAACGGGACTCGAACCACGGACATCTCGAATACGCGCCGATCGTGCTGACGACTACACTACGAAGGCATGCTAAGAAGGCGGGAGAAATACCTTATGAATATACTTTCTCTTTTTATAATTCAAATGAGTTACGGTTGGCTAAATTAGATTATTATAAAACTTCTTTTTTCATTTCCTTTTAATCGCAAGTCTAATATACGAATACCGATTCAGTGGAATGTTTGGGGCCCAACAGTGGCCGAATAATAAAGTTTCTGAACACTGGTAGTTCGATCCCATGTTTGAATTCCGTGAACGGGATGACTGCATGGGCGTTTTCGTGGTTTTCCCCATGTTTAACCTATATACGAGCCTGTTTCCTTTAGAAGTTTCGCCACGAATGCATTCTTTCCCTTCGGCAGATAACCCTAGAGACTTTGCCGTAGTCACATAAACCAAAACCGATCGAATGTTTGGAGCTGTTTGCATTTTCGTAGTGTTCTGATAACTCCTTCTTACGTCATCCTTATTTACCCAACTGACGTCGAATAATTAATTACCTTAGCTAGTCCTGAAGTCCATGCATTTCAAGACAGGTTGATTATTTAAATGAAATATATAAATTAGAACGCAATTCAAGATCGAGTAAAGATTTCCCCAAAATAAAGTTATTTGTTTACATTCCACCTTATGAAACATTTAGTGTATTCGTAAACTACATCATATATGGTTTATTAAAAGATGTAAACAAACAGAAAGATTCAAATCATTCTTGCAAACGAAACATTTCTATAGTTCTTAATTTCCACAATATCTGAATGATAGTTGCCATTCTACTAGGTTTCAGCTGCCTCTGAAGAATAAAAAAAACTCTTGCTAAGAATTGTAATTTTACGGGTTTCAGTACCTTTCGTTGTTATCACTGTCACTTGTCTGACAGTGAACGAACGACATCCCACAAATACCACATACCATCCTAGCTATGTATGCTGATGACACAGCAATTCTATCTCAAAATGCATCTCACGACTAAGTCATCCAAGCACTACAGAATAACATCCACACACTGGATGTCCTGGCTCCTGGCATGGAAAATAAAGATCAATGTGGAATCAATGTGGAATCAAAGTCGGATGCAATACTTTTCACAAGGAAAACGAATATCGACCACAGCATCCATGTTAACATGCATAATACCCCAATCCCATGGACCAAGCAGGCCCGATATCTTGGTATTACTCTCGATCATTGCTTATCGTAGACCCCACATATCACACAGCTTCGAGTGCGTAAACGTACACTCGTTCCCTTAATTGCTAGAAACAGCGTTCTATCTATTGACAATAAATTACTCATTTACAAAGCCATGCTACATTCCATTATTACTTATGCCCTGTCTGGGATTATGCAAACGATACTGCCATCAAAAGATTGCAAGTTTTGCAAAATGTTATGTTAAGACAAGCTGTGGATTGTCCGGGGTTCATTAGGAGCTTGGCAATCCACAGAGAATTTAATATCCCTGAAATTCAAATTTATATGGCAACTCTTGACGAAAGATTTTTTAGCAAAATGTCTCAAGTTCATAACCCCACAATTCAGATGTTAAATTATGATTATAATGATGGGGTGAAAAGAAAAAGACCGCTTGCGGTACTCAGACATCTCTTATAATTAATTTAAACATCATGTGAACATGATTTAAATTTTAAAATATAATATATATATATATGTGATGTACCAGCTTTTGTCCGAAATAAATAGATTGATGAAGAAATATAAATGTAATCGTAGCTTAAATTATCAGACGATAAGTTTAGAAAACAGGATCCATTTATTATTATTCAGGAGAAATAGCAGTTACAAAATCAGATATCCGGAGTAAATAAAAAGAATTACTAATAACTTTTTGTATGAAGTTTACTGCATCGTGGCATTTAAGAAAAGCCCCCGATATTCCTTTGCGAGTCCTTTTATAGCCTCTAGAAAGGCGGAGCTTCCAAGAAATGACGTCAGCCTCGTCAGCCAATCCAGTTCGCTTTAAATATTTCCAGAACATTCTAAAACTGTACGTGTAGAAAAGGTGGGAAAAAACAACTTGACTACGGGGCTGTGGATTTAATTCCACGTACTTTCAAATAAGAGAACGTCGCCATTATAAATGAAAAGAACATACAGTTAGAATTTTAAGTGTATTCTTTACTATGGAATTTTATCATTACAAATGTATATATATATATATATATATATAATTAAAGAGGTAGGTAGAAAGTACTGTATAAATATATATATATATATATCATCTTTTTCCATGATTATCTCATGTACCTCGAATATTATTATGCCTATTTCATATCTCTATGTTTATACCCATGTACTTACTACTTTATTATGACCATTTTGTATATATCTATGTCACTTCATTTGTCATTTATGTGTAACTTTCGCACATCTTTTTGCTAAGTATAATGTCGTCAGTTAGAATTATCTATGTACTTATGGCGCACATACATTCTCAGACTCTGCTGCAATCACTGGCATTTCTTTTTGCTTTGCACTGTACCATTCTCTTCTTACTCACACTTGACTCCGCCTGATTTGGTCGATCGGCTACAGCCGTAGCACATTGGTCTCTGTCGACTCTCCAATTTATTCGTCAAGGACGTTCCTACTTGTGCCCATCTGTGCATCATCGTGCTTTTCATTTGCAACTACATTTACGATCTTCGCATACCTTCGAAGCATCACTGCTAACTATCAGTTACTCTAGGGTAGCGCCGAGAGCGCGGGTAGCTACTTGCGAACAAATGTTTGTCTGAGCCGACAGTAACATCAGAACAAGCCCACGGAATCCGTCGTAGCATCTAGTGTAAGACTGCACCTGCTGTTGGCGTGGGCCTTGAGCACCAGGTGACAGTACGACTTTGCTCAGTTCCACCCCACCCCCGAATTTTGACGGGGAGCACACCTTAACGCCACCGAGGAGGCTTCCTACCTAAGGCGAAAACTGAACGGAATAATGCCTGCTCGGTGGAAAATCTAATAACCAACAATCTCCACCAAGGGTGGGCAGGGTCGACAGATGAATGAAATTTGTTGCGCAGTTAGAGAGAGAAAATAACACATCGTGCATACAATGCATCGACTGATTCATTTTAGAAATTGTAAGAAGGTCGAGCTCGAGGTTCTCCCCCCCCCTGTCTTTCCCTACCTCTCGAGAGGACTTTCGACTGGCCGCATATTTAGAGTGCTGCCATGCCGCATAGACATTGTACATTTACAAATGCCCATGCCTTCTCCGGGACTCCAACCCGGGCTCTTCGGTACGGCAGTCAGCATCTCTAACCACTATTCCGGTTGGGCAGCCTCAGTAACGTTTTCTGAGTGTAAGAACCTATATCCCTATGCACAGAACTCTTATAAATCTAGAAGAAAACTGAAAGTTAAAATCCGGCTGCATTACTTACCGAGCCAAAAATCTTTACTCTGATCTCCGAAACCATTTTTGTAAGCTTCCCAGTCTTGATAAAAGTAGTCCTTTTCACTGTCAAAATCACCTCGTCTCTGAATAACCTAGTGAATATAAAATGTATTAATGTTTCATTTCAACTGCAAGTAATTTGAGATTCCAGTTGATAGGAGTATTAATATTATAAGGTTGTAGAGTAATTGTCCTATGAGTTATACGTTTCTAGTTGAATTTTGTGTCCTCGACAATTAGACCTTGAGAAGAGTATAGCGACTATTCGCTGTTCTTCTTACAACGACAAAACCCAAAGAAGGGTTAAAATACCCTTTTATTCAACTCAAAGAATAATAACAATTGGCCTCTCTCAGGTTTACATTCGGCTCTCTCAGGCCTCTCCGTGAGCTTTCACTTCAGATAGAAAATAAGAAACTAACTCATTCTATAGAACTAAAACTTAGCCGAAGCTGTACAGAAATAATTATCTGAGTTAGCCCTCATTTAAACCTCACCGGCGAATACCAACAGGCATGTAAGACTACGGCCGAACATAACAAGATAAGCTTAAAGCAACGACGTGGACAGACGGCAGAACATGCTCTATTGACAACTTCGGAGCTCTTCTACGGAAGCGTTTGAACTTCCCATTAAATACTGGTTCTAACTCATTTACATCAAATGCGATACTGAAAATTCATTCTGGCAGGGAGTTATGAGAGGAGGAAACAAGATAATAAAGGAAAGGGTTTCAAAATTAAAAATAACTATTAGAAAATTAATTCAACTTAATATAGTTTTCTTTTAAAATATATATACTAAAATTTGGAATAGAGTAAAGTTAATTTAAAGTGACAGAAAATATGGTTGAAAAACAATAATCATCTAAACTGGTTTTCCTTCTTATTTAAAAAATAAAACATTGAAAATTTTCCTAATTAAAGAAAGATTGAAAAAATATAGTTTAAAAAACATTATAGTTTTTCTTTCTGTTATCGGGACCGGATCCAGAAATCTATCTATTTGCGCATATATGTAGGTATGTATATTTGTAAATGTGTGTGTACACACACTTACATACGTACATACATATATGCTTGCATACATGCCCACACATATACCTACATACTGCATGCATATATGACACATACATATCTACATACATGCATACATTCAAACACTTTTGAGTGCGGTCCCGATAACCGAAAAGTGCCAAAAACAGCTGGGGAATTTCAAATAAATTTGAATATATTTCAATAATAACGAAGCTAAATAAATTTGCTGCACGTAATAGCGTTATTAATGAGACAGCTAATCTTTTATGAAAACTTACGTTACTAGAAAGTTTGCTTGGTATAACCCATGAAACGGGGCCTGCTTCTTAAAATCATTCACTGTTCATTGTTTATTAAATCCACTCGTATTTTTAGCTTAATTTTTCTGATAATTTTCTAAAGCTTTTTCTGTTCAACATCTTTTATCAAATCATAAATTCTAATCTGCCTTATATATCACAATTATTGGGAAATTATGGAACACTGAAATTTAAGATTTTAAATTATTCTTTTACGGAATTACGGGTACTGATCAATATATGTACCATATTTTACATTGGTCAGTATCTGATATAGCATGAGATCCACAGATGTACGATGTACTTTTCAGACTAGTTTAATGGAAATGAAGTTCATATCAACTTTAGTTATGCTAAAACAATCCTTCAAAAATGTGTAATTCCAGGTGTTAATATTTTTTCATCCAAGGATATTTAAGACAAGGTCTTTCCCAATTGTAAATTGTGATCATACCTCAATAAGACTTCAAGCGACTTATCGCTAAGTCTTAATGATACTACAAAGACTTAAGAATGATGCAAAACTAAAATAGATGAACAGAAGATACACGGCATGCTTACAAATCATCCAGCAACTGTGGCGAGAACTCTGTAGCGACATTAGGTATATTTTTTGAAGCAGGAGACTTGAAAAATCAGCAACACCTCCACCGGGAATAGAACCAAGGACCTCTGGGATACGCGCCCAGAGTGCAGAGCACTACACTACGAAGGCACGCTAAGAAGGCGGGAGAAATACATAACTCAAAACAGAAATAAATTCAAGATGCGAAACTAAATCTAGATATCTAACAGCCAAGTAAGAGTAAATTATAAAGTAAATTAATCTCAAAATTGCCCCTAAGATTTTCAAAGACTTGAAATTACTATTGGCAAGTATAATGCACGGCCGAAGACAGGAACTCTTTCATATTTCAGAATAGTAGTCCTAGCAGTGTGGCCTTCCACAGGCAGAACACGCTCTGACTTAAAACTCTGAAACTCCACTTAAATACACGAGAGCTAATTAGCATTCTGGCAGGAAAACGGAAGGAGAGAAGTAACCGTAAAGATTCTGAATATAAAATAACTTATTAAACAAATTAAATAAACCTTATTGTTTCATAAGAAAAAATTGAATTTAAATAAATTTAATTTAAATACAAATTTAATTAATTCTTTGCGCCATTGCTACAAGGAATGAAATTTAAATTTAAATAAATCTAAATTTCAACAAACATGTATATACGTAAAAAAGCAAATTTAAAGTTAAAAAAATTTTAAAATGTGCAAACATATAAAAGATTTAATTTTCGAACTAATCTACAATATCATTTAAATTCAGATAGCATAAGTAAATCAAGTGCAAAGCCAAACCATGAAAATAAATTCACCAATTTAGTAAATTAAAATTAATCTAAAAAAAATTTTTTTTAATGCATAAGTGAATGACTGTTGAGCAGGCAGGAGACAGACTTATCAAGGAGAAGTTGCCTCCAAACCTAACTCTCCAATCATTCAATTCGTGTTTCGTCATTCATGCGGGCAAGGGTAAAAGTCAAAACCAAAAGTAAAGAGTGAAGAATGTCCAAAAAGAAATATCAATAAAGTGGTACCTTTAGAAATTAGCTAAAAGGAAAAAGTTCTAAAAGGAAAATACCAAAATAGCTGAGCCAATCAAGAGATGTAAGTTTACTTCGCAAATATCATAAAAAGAGTACTAATTGAAGTAAAGTAGAGTTGAGTGGTTATTGTGAATTAATAAATGTAAACTGTTTGTAATGTGAAATGTGTGTTCTGTTGCAAAATTGTGTAAATATTGCAAATAATAACGTTAAGTGAAAAGATTTTTTGTGAAAATTGCAAATAATTGAAAAGTAATTAAGTAAAACTGAAATGTTTTTAAAAAAATTTTAAAAAAGGTTTAAGTAAAATTTAAAATTTTAAAGTCTTAAAATGTCTTTAAAAATGTTTTTTTTTAATTTCCGAAAATTTTTTAAGGAAAATTTTTTTAAATGAATTCCTTAAAAAACCTCTAAAAAATTCCCAGAAATTTCCTAGAAATTCCCAGAAATCTCCCAAAAATTCCTTAAAAAGTTAATCAAAAGTTATATTTAATAAAACAAAATATTGAAAGCTTAATGAACTTGATGTCAACTGGTAATCAAAACTTAACTAAATACTGGCTAAAGTATGGAAAATTAGAAGAAGATTAAAATCTTCACTCAATTCGGGCTATAATTGAGACTTTTGAAAAGAATTGGCCCTTTATTAGTAAAAGGAAAGAATCCAGTATTGATTAAATATACATATTTACAAATTTATTTACAATAAAAATTTACATGATAAATCCTTTACTCTTCTATATCCTCCATTACCCTCCAGCTAAGGTTTAAGGTAATGTTATCATACCAAAAAGAGCTAAAAAATTATAAAGTAAAGTTAATGCCTGCTCTTTTAATATATAAATTAATAAATTTTGGAGGTACTTGGTTATCAACTTGAACATTAATTAGCCTTATTATTTCTTCCTTTAAATCTTCTATTTCAGTACATATATTTTTTATTCTGATTATTTGGCTATGAAACGTGCTTTCTATTACTTTTCTAGAAATATTAGAGTTCCAATTAATTAGCTTAATAGTATGAAAATGGAAATTCCTTCTTTTTATCATAGAATTTAACACAAATTAAATTATATGATAAAAGAAGGAATCTCATTGGTTTATTTAAATTATGTCTAGTTCCTTTTTAGTTTCTTTTTATTTTTAGTTTCTTTTTATTGATATGCATATTCGTGTCGGGGAGGTTCTGTAGACAAGGGTTTCTAAAATACATTGATTTCTAAATTAATTTTTCTAAAAATTCATTTTTTTAATATAATTTTTTTAATTTAATTTTTTTTAAAAAGTTTTATTTAATACTTGACTTTACATGTCATATTTCTCAAAACACTTCATTGGTATTTTCCGTTTAGAACTTTAATTTTAATTGCTAATTTCTAAAGGTACCACTTTATTGGTATTTCTTTTTGGACATTCTTCACTCTTTACTTTTGGTTTTGACTTTTACCCTTGCCCGCATGAATGACGAAACACGAATTAAATGATTGGAGAGTTAGGTTTGGAGGCAACTTTCCCTTGATAAGTCTGTCTCCTGCCTGCTCAACAGTCATTCACTTATGCATTTTTTTTAAAAAAAATTAGATTAATTTTAATTTGCTAAATTGGTGAATTTATTGTCATGGTTTGGTTTTACACTTGATTTACTTATGCTATCAGATTAGTTCGAAAATTAAATCTTTTATATGTTTGCACATTTTTAACTTTAAATTTGCTTTTTTACGTAAATACATGTTTGTTGAAATTTAGATTTGTTTAAATTTAAATAAACCTTACATAGTACATAAATTACATAAGATACATTATATTATTGAGGTAGAGAACCAAGGCTTGTCTTCCAACAGATTTGTTTATGTGTTACTATTAGTTTTAACAATTTATTTTTTATTTACTATTCCTAAATGTGCCTTTATTCCATTGTCCTTGATTATCCCCATACTTCTTTTTTACCTTATTACGCACATTTGTCTGCAATGATACCTATAGTAACATGGAAAAAAATAACCTCCTCTTTGAAATGGACAAGGACATAGTATAATTTTTGTAGTCCCCCTCTGCTAATATACTATATTAAAAATCAGTTATCTGCAGATTTCTGTGTTTCAGTCTGTTATGGGTAGAACTACGATTAATTTTAACATTGTGCTCAGGTATTGGAAAGCCCGTGGACCAATAACTAGCAATCAAAATGCCAAGTAAATAAACATTTGTTGGATTATATAAATGAATATTAACAACTCCAACGTTACTAACATAGTCAATCCATTTTCCCCGTATTTTGACTGCATCGTTAAGTTTAAGGAAAATATTTCTGTGGAGATGTTATTATAATTTTTACGACTTAATTGATCCACACTGAATTTTTCAGCTTTGGTTAAAGCCGCAATTTCTGTTAATCTATTAGATTTTTCCCCCCAGTGGTGGACTGTAGCCATTTGTAGGTGTCGGCCATTACTGAGAGCGGAAGCGATGGTCTCTTTATTATGGAAACACCTAACAGTTGAGCCACCGTTGCCTCC
The DNA here is from genome assembly GCF_044657685.1 of Stegodyphus dumicola. NCBI lineage: Eukaryota > Metazoa > Arthropoda > Arachnida > Araneae > Eresidae > Stegodyphus > Stegodyphus dumicola. Next base: position 153,878,257 of record NC_140769.1, on the reverse strand, counting down.
TATAAAGGGACGGAGGAGGCCTTCTCCGGGATTCGAACCCGGGCTCTTCGGTACGGTACTGAGTGTCACAAATCATTTTCCTGTCTGGCTGCAGTACATTAGTAGAACCTTGGAAAAATTAAACAAAGAAGGGAGTCCATTAAGCCTACGTCAGATAATCAGTTTTGAGCAATGGGTTTCAAAGAATTCATAATTTATTTCAACGCAAGCTAAATAAACAAGGCAGGAGCATTTGCCGTCCATTCTCTAATTCGTGAACAAAATTATGTTTGGTTTGCGTTGAATTTCACAAATATCATTTGAAACAGCAATAGCAATTAATTTCGTTTTATCCTTTAGGCAACGGATAATACCTACACTCATGTCCATAAATTAAGGATAATTCGGAGTCACGCGGAAATCGAACTCTAAAATAAATATATCACCTGTAAAATCACTGCACACATCTTCAAGAATCATATGCAGATTTCAGGAAGTAACCAGATGACACCGATGGTACGTCACAATGACGAGAGTGTAAGAGAGTGATATATAAGGAATACAGGTAAAGAAGTAAAATTGTTCGCAGGCGCTTTATAAGCATATTAGTGCAATATCCGTATAGTTACGAAACAAAGGACGCATTTGGATGATTTTTTACGTGGTAGAATTATCAGCCGTCTGGAATGTGGGCGTACCCAACTGGAAGTATCAGACGAACTTGGAATTGCCCAGAGTGTCATCTCCAGGCTTTGGCAACGATTCCAAAATGATGGTAATGTGAGTAGACGTTACAGCACAGGTCGCCCCAGAGTTACAACGCCGAATGAGGACCAGTATTTCGAAGTTACTGCCAAAAGAAACAGGCGGAGCACAGCCTCAGACCTGTCTCGTCAGCTCTCTTCAGCCACTGGTACGGCAATTTCAAGGCAGACCGTGTACAGACGCTTAGGGCAGATTGGTCTATGCTCGTAGACCTGTCAGATTCGTTCCACTTACTGCAACTCACTGTCACATGCGGTTAGCCTGGAGTAGAGAGCATGCATTGTGGACACCGCAACCCTGGGCTTGTGTGATGTTTTCCGACGAGTCCAGGTTTAGCTTGCAGTCTGATTCTCGCCGGACTTTCATATGGAGAGCTCCAGGTACCCGTTACCACCAAGAAAACATCATTGAACGACACCGTTACGGTGGTGCAGGAGTGCTCGTTTGGGGTGGAATTATTATGGGTTCCAGAACTGACCTGTGTGTTCAAATTGGAACCATGACAAGCCAAATCTATCGGGACGTCATTCTGGAACAACATGTACGTTTGTTTCGGGGCGTCATGGGCGCACAATTTGTGTTTTTGGATGACAACGCCCGTCCTCACCGTGCAAACATCGTAAGCGAATGTCTTCAATCGGAGAATATCACGCGTATGGACTGCCAGCATTCTCATCGGACTTGAATCCAATAGAGCACGTGTGGGACATGCTTGGACGACGAATTGCAGCCCGCCAACCTCCTCCTACATGTCTACCGGAACTTCGGAGAGCATTGCTTTTTGAGTGGTGTAATATCCCCCAAGATCAGATCGATAATTTGATACTCAGCATGCCTAGGCGTTGTACGGACTGTATTGCATCGTCTGGGAGACATACAATGTATTAACAATTACACCAACCATGTAATAGTGGTTTTTTGTAAATAGGTTTTTTTTGTAATTGGCTCCAGGGAGAAAAAATCGCTAATGTTTTTAATAATATAGTATACATATATATACATTACATATAGCATCTTTTTTTGCTCTTTACCTTTTGTTTAATAAATAAGCTTTACAAATAAGTTAAATTTGTTTTGCTTCTAACTCTTCCTTTGCCTGATTTTGCATTATCCTTAATTTATGGACATGAGTATATATAATGTGTCTGAAACATGGTATTCACGGTATATTCCATGGTATTCACGTACCTTAAAGCAGTGCCATCTTCACGTAAAGCACTATTGTCAGTGTTCCGCCGTGAGTACAGAAACCTATATTTTGGCAAATTGATAGTTACTGAGTTTATGTAATTAAGGGCCCACAAACACTGCGAAAACCTAGAGACCTGTGATATTATTACGACGCTCTACCTTGAAGTACAATAATAAAAAAAAAGCAAACTGGTGTATAGCTTAGGCAAAATCAGAAGGTTATTGACTAATTTTTGTGTACTTTCTGGAGGTAACAGGATTTAATATATGTTCCAGATCTCTAATTATTGTTGAAATAAAGCAACTTGCAGTAATTAACGTAAGAGTTAGTCTTTGCAAAGATTGTGGCTCTTGCAAAGGACTAAGAAAGATAATTACAGTTGTAGAAGTCGCATCATTGTAGTTCAAAATATTTAATTTCTTTTTTACTTCCTTTTACAAAGTAAAGGAAGTATTGTAATAGCACACAGTATCGGAAATCATATTTCATCCGAAATATCCATTTTGATCGTTCTCAAATCTAGTTGGAAGATTATTTTGTGTAACATCCGTACGTGCTGACAGAATAAATGACTCTTTTTTCCAAAACGGATTGTATAATGGATTCAGAAGTGATTTGTTTTCGTGACGTTTTTATGTACGTATGTATAGCTCAAAAACGAGGGACCGCCGAACGTTGAAATTTTGTATATGGGACTGCTATAACATCTAGTTGTGCACCTTCCTTTTCCGCCGCATATATATATATATAAAGTTTTTTAAATAAAATAAAAGAAAAAAGTTGGAGCTTAAATGCAAGTTTACGATTTCTATCCCATGAAGGTTCTAACTTGTACCTCGAAGAAAGTCGTAACCCAAATGTAAAAATTAAAATATGGAAAGCATTACATATTAAAATGAGAAAAAAATGAAACATTGATCTCCTCAGTTGAACTCTCTTCTATTTCAAACATAACGTTTTGGTTCTGTTTGAAACGTTGAACTTGAATTAAATTAAAATTTTTATGCACCGAAAATTTTGTCTCTGCCCTTTAACCGAATTGCTTCTTTTGGAGTAAAAACTTTAATTTTAACTGCACGAACTATGTTTTATGTCTAAACTATGTTTAACTGTATTTGGTATTCTAGGTCCTGTTTTACAATTTGTAATGAAGATGTTTGAGTTTTTATGTTTTTTGGCCTTGCTGCGAAATGAGAACTGAATTGGCTGATTGAGAAATATATCACTAATGAAATTCGGGGAAACAAAGTTTAAATGAAGTGCAGTAAAACAATGTGTATGGTTTATGAGCCGTACAAAGAAGTCATGTGGTGACCACATCAGATTTTTTTAATAAGTATTCCTAAAAATTACGAGATATGAAAAGTAATTATTATATGGTAGTGTCTACAAAGCAAAAAATATTATCTGTGTCGTAAATTAAAGCTACATCTCGGATTCGCTGATAGAGATCGATTTTGAGAATATGGTATACATACCGTCCAGCCTCCACCATCGTCTTCCATGTCGCAGAATACTTGAACTGATCCCTTGGAAATTCGGTTTAATGGCCAGATCGTGTAAACACTACTTTTGGCAGTTTCATTTTTTGTCTTAATTTCAGCGCAGTCAGTAGGCTTATTTAATAGTGAATCTCTAGAGATGGCACTGAAAGCACAAGAAATTGTAAATTTTCTGAAAAAATTATACAAAATCTCAGTAACTGTAAAATGAAAACATACGAAATTTACTTTTTTAACCCAAGCTTGGTAGAAACATTTTCAGTTTAAAAAACCGAACATTTCTGTACCAAGCATGGAATATATGGCGTTAGAAACGTCTTCGATGCAATAATGCTGCATATATTTATTTTAATTAATGTCAATTAATTATGTTATGAAAATAAAATTAAGATCTAAATTATTAAGAACTGCAGTTACTGTTTTTAAAATGCTCAGCTTATTAAGAAATTACGGACTGATGATATTCGAAAAAAAAAGTTAATATTTTTCATATTTTGTCAAATGAACTCTGAGAATCGGTTAAGCGTAAGCCCACAAGGAAAAAAATCTTCACGAGTTTCGCACTGTAGTAACGAACTGTTTTTTGAGCTTGAACGTTCCCGTAAATAATGTAAAACAAGCACGAAGAAAAACAATGGTCGACGCGGTTTTAGATACAAGATTATCTGAGCCCTATAGAGTAAGTACTTTTACAGGGTAGTTTTAACCCTTCTGTGTGGTTTTTACACATACTTCAGTTGTCACTCTTGAAGATAAACAAGTAGATCTTACAAAACAAGCAGAAAAATTGCCGTTAAATTACGATATCTGGCCGGAAGAAAGAATAAGGTGCGAATTTTTCCAAAAAGTTGATTCCTGTATAGTGGGCATGAACCTGTTTTATGTAAGTTTTCATAAGTTAAGGTCTAGAGAAAAGACTTTCTAATTCTAAGGAAGGGTAAAGAATTCGATCACCAATTTTCTCTGCATTGAGTCAGTTACGGGAATGCCGTTTGCATAGGAAATAGGATCAACACATTGCATTTGTTCAGAAAAATCTGATGAAGAGCTGTGTTTCTGGAGGTAAAAAGTATGCTTATAAGCTTCCATTCAAATAAAAATTTAAATACACCTTTATTTAATTCAAATAACTCAAAATTTCGTAACAAAAATTTACATTAAAGGGCTAAGTGTTCTTCCCTTTAAAGTACTCCTTTAATGTACTGCTGTTTCAATTTAAATTAGAATCAGTGCAGTCTGTTGACGAAATGTAGTTAGAGGCAAGAGCTCTCTATCTTTGGCATAAAAGGAGGGAGTGTGTAACTAAATTAAGGGCAAACATAAAATTGATTAAATTTAATTTATTGCTGCTAATTCAAATTACACCTCTAAAATAGCAACCAGTACCAAAGTTAAATACTCTCTTAATTAATTAACTCCTCTTACTTACTTTAAGAGAGTACTTAAGAACTTAAAAGGGTAGAAATGTATTTTAATTACTTTCGTAAAATTCGTTAGGAAGCAACGCCATTTAACTAATTTAAGTTGAAGATTCCATCTTCATACCTAAGATAAAAGTATTAATTACTGAAAAAAAATTAAACCAAGATTGAAAGCATATTAAGATACATGATAGGTATGTCATATATACACATTTATTGATAAAAACAAATAAAGTTATTGGATACTTTCAAGCAGTATTAATAATATGCTAAAGAAACGGTATGTTGGTAGAATTTATTTTAAATTGAATGACTACGTTTCCCAAAAGAGCAATGTTTAACAGAATTTGACTAAATCTGATATACAAAGTTTAAAATTCAGGATATTTATAGAACTATTCTGAATTTAAAATACTATACAAGTAAAGGAATAAAGCTAAAGATTTTTAACTTACAATTCACTTAGTTTTCAGGCACAATTAACTTACAATTCACTTAGTTAAACTGATAACATTATTAACCGATAACATAATTTATTACCAATGTATTAAATTAGTATACATAGAATTTTTATACTATGTATACAAACGATTCAACGGGTTTCAAAGCACTGTATTTTTAAAGCATTGTATATGCAATAATAACTGATACATGAAAAGGACTAAATTTTCAAGTTTTCCTCACACACTACGACATAACGAATGTGTATGTTCCGTTGGCCACACAAGATACACCTCGAAACAAGTTCTGTTCATAACTTTTGTATCATGGCTCTCCTGTCTCCGCCGATCTGGTTTTCTATGATTTCTTCCTTTCAGTGGACATCAGCGCTGTTTTTTTTTTTTTTTTTTTTTTTTTTTTTTTACGTATTCCTATTGCCAGCAACGCTAGTATAACGGAACGAACGGATAAATGCTACTGTATTGACCGTTAATAAGCGAATTTTACAAAAGGTATGGATCAAACTCTACTACCTATACTGAATATTTATCCTTGAACAGTAAAGCACACATAAAATATTGTTGTGCATCAGGAAAAGACGAGTTTTCCGTTCTATTTAGGTCTCTATCATTTCTGTATCTGCAATACTAGCAGAGCTTAAATTGCACCGGTGCTTCTTAGTTTTTGGATAAATCATAATTCTAGTCGGAGTGCACCAAAGCCTTAAATAAGAAGTCTCCGGCACGTCTTTAATGTAACTGAATCAAAATTTCAGCAAAAATCTGATCTCAAAAATTTTATTTTTAGTAATAAAGTAATATTAAAAATCGACTCTAACGTCTGAATGCATGCTTCTCTTTCCTTCGGAAACAAACCCTTGGATGGAGGTCGAGACTTTTAAGGAAAGAAAAGTCCCCACCCACATGTTAAAGGCTTATTCTCGAGAAAGTATAACGAATTTATGACGGTGGTTAAAGTTTTCGTTTCAGCGCTATTGTCTTCCCGGGGAAAAGAACACTTGCAGAGTTTTGGGGACAGTGTAAACAAAGACAAGAGTTGAAAATGTTGGACTCTTCCTCTTTTTGTTTTCATACCTACAGGTCAAATTTTCTAATTATCTCTTACTGTTTAAAACATTCTCTGTATTTTCATCAGTGACGCTTTAACGCTTTTACCGTTTTTCATTGGTTTCCTGGAAAAAAGGATGGTCTTCATTTCTTTCATTGAGCTTAAAATTAAACCAGGAACTGTTTGAGATATTTCTTATTTTTTGTATGAAATTGCAATTCCAGCCGAAATGCCCAGTAAGTCAATGTCTTTTGCATCTAATGGTTCTGTGAGACTAAAGGTGCATCCAAGAGATAATAAGAGGTTTTGTTAACAATAACAACATTTATTTACAAGAAAATATACGAAAATTTCAATCAATTAGATATATTATTAGGCATCTCTGCCTTCCACGTCTTACACCTTTAGTATCCTGCCTGCCAGTGACTATTAGGACGAACGCAGCGCCCTCTAGTCAGAATGACGCTGGCTGGAAATACGTAATACTCCCCACCTGAACTCACTTGAGTTCACTTAGCATTGAATTTCAACTAAATTTACATTCAGGAACCATTTAAAATTACAAGAATAAAAATATAAATAGCATATTATATCAAATACAAAGCTTCAAAATTATTCAGTGACTTAACATACAAAAACCAATTACACTTTTAACTTCCAAAGAAAATTGTTCAAATATCAAGCATTAAAATATAAGCACAATTAAACTATAATTAATACACAGATAGAACATTAACAGGTTGCAACTCAATTAAACTAACACAATTAAGGATTAATTTCCAAATTATACACAAGTTGTACTGAGCGTTTTATTTGTCCTTTAGGAGTCTGAATAAGAAGAGAACGAACTTTTCCATCTCTTCCTGGATATAGCTCTAAAATTTTTCCCATCATCCACATATTTCTAGGATAACGCTCATCATTAATCAAAACAATATCATTCACTTTAAATGAAACTATTTTACCTGGTTGTGGAGAAATATAAGCTGATCTTAGATTAAGTAAATATTCCTTTCTCCACCTGTTCCAGAAGTGATTCAAAAGTGTTTGCTGATATTTATATTTCTTTACCAAAGAATTCCTATTAACATTTAAATTTTCATTTTTATGTTTTATTACATGTAAAGACACCAATCTTTTACTAATAAGAAAATGAGATGGGGTGAGTGGAGAGGGTTCTGAGGGTTCGTTGTACAGATCCGTGATAGGCCTGGAATTAACCAGAGCTTCAATTTCCGAAAAAACAGTTTCCAATTCCTTCAAAGAAAGAGAGGATCGTCCAACAATTTTCTTTAAGCAGGTTTTAACCGTCCGTATCTGTCTCTCCCAGAAACCTCCCCACCATGGACTTTTTTCAACTATAAAATTCCAAACTATACCTTTAGAAGCAAACAAATTTTTAACTTGATCATTATCTATCTGATTCCACCATTTTTTCAATTCACTATTTGCTTTTTTAAAAGCTTTGGCGTTATCAGAATATATAGTGGAACATAATCCTCGACGAGAAACAAATCGTCGGAATTCTAACAAAAAGGAATCAGCACTTATGTTAAGAACTACTTCTAAGTGGATATCTCTTGTCACTGCACAGCTGAATATAAGTAAATAACACTTTGAATTAAAATCACGAATAAAAAATGGTCCGGCAAAATCCACACCGCATACATCAAATGGTGGATGCTCTTGAATTCTATCAGGCGGTAAAGGGGCAACCACCTGCATTCCAGATTTCACTCTGAATCGTCTACAAATCAGACAGTTATTTAACACTTTTTTCACAAATTGACGACCTTTAACAATCCAGAATTGTTCTCGTAAATGTGTTAAAGTTGCATCAACACCTAAATGGCACATTTTAGTATGAGAATCACAGATAAGTAGTTCCACAAATTTATCATTAGATGGAAGAAGCCAAGGATGTTTGGCTCGCATATCGTTACTTGAAAACTGTAAACGTCCCTTTAAACAAAGTAAGTTATTATCATCAAGTTCAGGATTCAAATTAAATATGCGTGAACTCTTATCGATAGTTCCTTTAGAAAGAAGTTGGGTAACTTCTGTACTATAATGTTTGAATTGAGTAGCTTTGATCCAAAAACGCAAAGCTTGCTCGAGTTCTGGAGCACATATAGGTCCATTTAATTTTGTAGAATTAGGTTTAGAATTGTGCACAAACCTTTTAATCCAAGCAGTAACACGCAGTAATCTACTTAATTCGCTGAAGTCATTAACGTCCAGTAACGACGACATAGGTAAGTTTCCATTAGCTGAACTGGTTACCATGGAATTAACCAGTGCAGTCCGTCGCTCTTTCACTATAACGCGTTCATCACAGATGTCATTAAAATGTTGTAGCGATTCTTTAAGAGGCCACGAGTGAAGTGGTTTAGACAACCAAACAGGGCCTGACCACCACAGAGAACTTGTAAGAATCCTCCTAGCCGATTCTCCTCTAGTAGTAAGGTCTGCGGGATTGTCGGAGCCACTGCAATGGTTCCAACACTCTGGTAGAGTCAGCGACTGCACTTGAGCTACTCTGTTGGCGACAAATGGTTTCCATTGTTTAGAAGATCCTTTCAACCAATGAAGGACGATTTGAGAGTCGCTCCAAAAGAAAATTTGTTTCGCGAAATTAGGAAATAGACCTTGTAAATAATTTCCTAAACGTGCAGCGAGGAGAGCTGCCATTAACTCTAATCTTGCAAGAGTCAAAGTTTTTAAAGGAGCAACTTTACTTTTTGACATTATAAAGCTCACTTTGATTTGGCCATTGTAATTCACGTACCTTAGGAACGCAACAGCCCCATATGCCTTGGGACTGGCGTCACAAAACACATGAAGAGAAACTTCACTTATTTCTACACTTTCAAAAAACCTTCTTTCAATAGATACTGATTCAAGTTCACAAAGTTCAGAACACCAGGTTTTCCATTTATTTTGGAGGTCACTTGGCAAATCTTCATCCCATTGTAGACCACGTTCCCACATCTCTTGCAGAAGAATTTTCACAGTGATTACAAAGGGACTAATGAGTCCACATGGATCAAATATCTTTGAAATAACTCTCAAAACATGACGCTTGGTGATTCTAGCATCAATGGAATCCCTAACATCTCTTAAATCTAATTTAATTTTATCCTCAATCGGATCCCTCTTCAATCCCAAGAAACCTGTTCCTTGCCCGAAGTCAGTATTTTCCTCATATCCGTTTTCATTCCAAAGTTTATACAATTCCGGACAATTAGTTTTTAATTTCCTCAATTGAAATCCCGCTGCTTTTAATATCTCTATTGCCGTAGAAGTTAAATGATAAGCATCTTGAACGGTATTGGCTCCATAGCAGAGATCATCAACATAAAGAAAAGAATTTAACATGTCATAACATTTTGGATGATGTTCCTTAAATTTCTTAATGTGAAATTTCAAAACGCAAGCCAAGGAAAATGGCGAAGTAGTTAAACCAAATGGGAGACGATTTAAATGGAGAGTTTCGGTTGAATCGCCTACCTCTTCGGGAAACCACAAAAATTTAAGGTATTTTCTATCTTCCTCCGCAATCTCTATCATAAGAAAAGCTTTCTCTAAATCTCCGCAAAATGCAACTTGATATTCTCGAAATTTAAGAATTATGTCCAATAAATTTGCATAAAGATTTACTCCTGATTCTAGAGACTCATTAAGAGATTTATTATTTTCATTAGCCTTACTGCTACAGTCATAAACAATTCTAACTCGAGTTGTTTCCTTGTCATCCCTAATTACCGCTCTGTGGGGCATATAATATCCTGAATTTTTATCTTCATTAACACATTTTCCCATAATCTGACATTCTAACTGATCCGATATAATTTGTTTATACTGGTCATAAATTTCCTGATTTTTATTTAGTTTGTGCTTTAACGAATCAAAACGCTTTTTCACAACCTCATAATTAGAATTCAACCCAACTGCAGGTCCCAAGATTTCCTTCCACATCAATCTACAAACGTACCTTTCCCCATTAAATTCCAGAGAATTTTCAAATTTTTCAATCAACTGATTGTCCCATTCAGAAAAGTTTTGTTTGTCTGACTGAAATTCTTCTATTTCCCAAAATTTTTTTAAATCGCACAAAATGGAAGAAGAGTCCATGACTAAACATACATTTTCATAATTATTAGTTAATTTATTACTTCCTTCCACTCCCGCTAGTAACCGACCGAAACAAGAATTTATCGCAGTAATGTTTTCATTTAACTTTACTCTCTGGTCATAAACAATATCCCAAAATGAATCGCATCCGATAAGTATTTTCGTCTGACAGTCGCCAGAAAATGAATCAGCCAAAGGTAAACCTCTTTCCTTCAACGCATTGCGAATAGATACATCAGGAATTTTCAAGGACAAATTAGATATATAATCCGTTATGACAGCTTCTAACTCGTACGATTTCGAACTTTGATCCCTATTGCGCAACGTTAATGAAACGATACCGTATTCCTTCTCACGTGCTATTTTGTCTCCGAAAGCGAAAATAGCTATTCTTTCGTAGCGTATTGGCTTTAACTTTAATTCCTTAACTAATCGAGATGAAATAAAACTTCGATGACTACCATTGTCTAAAATAACATTAGTTAAGACTGAATTTTTATCCGAACAGGCTAAAACTGTACATGTTTGTAAAAAGGGCTTATTTTTGGTACATATATTACTATGAGACACAGAAATATTCTCGGCGTTTTTATTAGATTTAGATTGTGAGTCATTCAAAACAGTTTCGCTTTCCACTTGCTTCTCACAACCTTTCGTCTTAACATTAACGGGTTTATTTTTTCTACACACTGACTCATGATGAAAATTGCTTAAACAATTTTACACGATATTTTTGCCCTGCATACGCGAGACCTGTGATATTTCTGGAAACAACACCAGCATCTAGCTTCAGTCCTAAGCTTATTTATTTTTTGTTCTACATCCAATTTTTTACAACTTACGGAATCGTGATGACCGTCACAGAATAAACAAACATTTTTTATTTGTGCATTTAACGCTGAAGCGGTTGATATATTTTTAGGCTTTGAATAGTTTTTCTGATAAGTTTGACCACTTTGATAATTTTGGGAAAAGGATCGTTTTGTTTCGTAACTTTTTAGGGGGCTCATCACAGTTTCAGAAATTTCCCTAGATTCGACTTCATTCCTCAAAAACGTAATAATTTCCGAAACCTCACACTTCACTTCCCTGTTTCGTTTTCGGTGAAAATCTAACACCAAATCTTGTGGTAGCAACTTCAATAATATCGGATTCAATAAATGCCCATATGAACCCTCCGTTACATTTAATGAACGCAAATTTCTTATATTAACTTCTATTTCATCGTATAATTTACGCAAACCCTTAACATTAGACGAACTTCTCACGGGTTCTAAGCTTAATAATTTAGTCATATAAGAATTTATAATAAAATCAGTTCTACCATATCTTTGTTTTAAAAGCTCAAGACATGAGTCATAGTTTTTCTCATTTAATTCAAAACCCGAAACAACGTTATATGCAGGACCAGAAAGAAGAGATTTTAAATATTGGAATTTTTCAATTTTCGTAAGTGAATTGTTTGAACCGATTGCGCTATCAAAACAGTTTAAGAATTCCATAAATTTGCCAGAATCACCATAGAATCGCGAAATTTCTAACTTTGGTAATTTTAAAGCCGTAGCGGTGTTTTCCGAAACACTAGATGTGTTAAGAACTGAAGAAGTCCGCTGAACATTTTCTGCTGCTAATTCTTTAATTTTGCTTTTTAGTTTAATCTTAGCTAACAATATTTTGTCATCGTATTCTTCCGAAGCTTTTAATTCACCTTTAAATTTTTCCGGATCGTCTATGAGTGCTTCCACCTCTAAATCATGGCTTTTCAAGATCTGTTCTTTCGTTTCTAATAGTTCCAGTAGTTCTGATAATGAACTTACGCCTTCGACGGCTTCATCAAGCTTCTGCACTCTTTTAACTAGTTTAGTAACACTAGCGCGAACGTTACTTCTTTTTTCAATTATTTTCGAAAGCTTATCCATATTAACTCAGAATTTGTGAGTTCAAAAGATCTTACCTCCACAGTCCAGTATGCAATGTTACGTATCCAAAAGCGTACGTACAGTATCCAAACCTCTCAGAACTACAATCCAGTAATGATGACTAATTACTTCCGGTATTCCACATTCGCGGACAAGATGCACCAATTTTGCATCTAATGGTTCTGTGAGACTAAAGGTGCATCCAAGAGATAATAAGAGGTTTTGTTAACAATAACAACATTTATTTACAAGAAAATATACGAAAATTTCAATCAATTAGATATATTATTAGGCATCTCTGCCTTCCACGTCTTACACCTTTAGTATCCTGCCTGCCACTGACTATTAGGACGAACGCAGCGCCCTCTAGTCAGAATGACGCTGGCTGGAAATACGTAATAATGTCCACTATTTTATTTTAAAACTTAATTATTTACGATTTATTTAATAACTTATATTTTTAATTATCTCTTTGCATTTAATTACACTTTACTATTAATTGTTTAATTATTCTTCTCATTAATAATCAAATTTTAATAATTAATTATTAATTATATTACTAATCATTTTATTTATTTATTTATTTATTTTCTTCTTTCCTGACAGTCTTCCATAGAGCTCTTGCACTTCTAATTTTAAAAATTAATCCCTGAATACCAGTACTGATAATATCTTTTAAGTTATTTTTAAATTTTTCAAAAACAAAACATTTTAAGGTAAAAATAATGCTCGCAGAAGAAGCAATCCTCATGAACTAGCCTTAATACGAAAACACATCTAATCATTACATAAATTCTTACATTTTCTGAAAGTTTAAGCGAGAAATTACGTAATTCGTGTAACTATGTTTGGTGTCAAAGTCTATGTTTTAAATTTGTTTATGAACATTTAGAAGACAGCGTAGTTTCTTATGAATTACAGAATTATCTCCGCAGCCAATCGAAACTGTATTTTTTATTCCATTGTACTTTGTTAAACCTTTTTATGTCTAAGGATGTAAGCTAACTTGTATTTTTAAAAAGTTTCTGACCGAAACATTTCCATTAACAAAAGAATTTCTAGTCTGTTATTAGTCTAGGATATGCTATACTGAACAAATTTTCTATATTCTTTTTTCAAAACTATAACTCACACATACTAAAGTCGTAGAGTCATTAGAACTTTTTTGAAGCAGGGGACACGAGAAATGATCAATGCCTTCGCCGGGACTCGAACCTGGACCTCTCGAATACGCGCCGAGTGTGGTACCGTTACACCACAAAGAAATGCAGAAAGAAGAGAAAAAATACCTTACTCGTTCTTCCCCCCCCCCGGGGTCGACGTAGAGAACTCTGCGAAGCTACTGGCTAGGATCTGTACCTAGGCAGTCTCGGCCACGGGGGTATAAAATTTATGAACTTGGTGGTTCTGAAGGCTCTGGAAAAGGTCACCTATTGGCCGGCCTCGGAGTCTGGCATGTCCTAGCGCTGCGTGGTTCTAGTAACCCGGGGGTCTTCCCCGGGGTCGCTGGGTAATGTCCCGCTGCGACGGGCTCGCCCAAGCGACTGGTAGGAGCATTAGACGACCGGTGCTGCCTGGTGTCATATCCAGGTGGTGCGCTGCTCCCTTGGAGGGTAATAGTGGAGGTTGAACTTCCACGAAGTGCCCAAAGGAGAAGTAGACCTGTAGTGGGATTTAGTTTCCGGAACAGGGAAGCCAAAACTTACTTACTTACTTACGTACTTACTTACTTACTTACCTTACACGTTCTCCCTTTTTAAAGGGCTGATGGAAATTAGGAGACCCTATAGCCAAATCCTGGTGGTGAGAAATCATCATCCACCACCTTTTTAGTTCGAGCACCATTGTAGCGTCATTAAGATTTTTTATTTTTGAAGCAGGAAACACGAGGAATGAGCAATGCCCTCTCCGGGACTCGAACTTGGACTCTCGAATACGCCCCGAGTGTGCTACCGGTTACACTACGAAGGAAGGCAGAACGAAGGGAGAAAATACCTTCTGATCAAATTCTTCAAAAACATAATCACACATATTAAAGTTTAAATATTATTACCTGCTTTGAGCAATACACGCATATTTCTTCACATCATTCAGTAACAGTCCTGCCGTGTCGAGCAAATTAAAAATAGCTAGTAATGCATCATTAGTGGTTGAATTCTTTACTGAATCACACGTATTATTAGTAGCTACAACAACGAAAGTGAATATATTCCATGCAGTGTAGTAGAGACATACGCTAGCAAGTTTCATTTCTACTGGCGTAAAGCGTTCAAGAAGCTTACGAACAAAATGCACAGTTTTATTCACAGATATAGTGCTTCCTTTTAAAATTTCAGATTAAAAGATGAAACGTTATCAGTTTGCGCTTCCTTTCCCAGAAGTTATGAACCATCTGTTTATCGTTTGGAAAATCTGCGGGATTTTCCCATTCCATTTTGGCGATAATCAGATTAATCTGCGAACTTTCCTTTTTCGTCTTACTGTATATTTAGGCTCATTTATCAATGTACGGAGAGAAATTCTTTTGAGCTCACTTATCAAGCGAAGTACTTTCAAGGTGAAATAAACAATGCAATTTCCTGCTAATTTGTTTTAAAAAAATGGATTTTTTCTGCCACTTGGCTCAAGAATCAAATTTCGTGTTAATTTGTTAAAAAAAAAAAAAAAAAATAAATTTGAGATCCGAAACTGACAATGTTAAACAATCTTATTTTACACTATAAAAAGTTGTATTAGTACCCATAATATTATACTTTCATAATTTATCTCCGTATTTCCTTATAAGACATGCTTTAAAACATCCCGTTCTATAAGCAATCTTATATCATTTACTAATGTATGAAGATTACCTGATATGCCTTTAAGGAAGTCTTAGAAAAACGTGATATTGATGCAATGAAATAAGATGGTAATGAGTGATAAGTAAGTGGATAATGAAATAAGAAAGATATCAATGGCTGCCGTAAATAATGAAAAAGAAACGTAAAGTTGGTAACCGTAATTTTTGAGGGAGTGAGAGCAAAAGCGGCGTAACTTTTTTAGACGGTTTTGAAGGTTTCTTTCAAATTTTATATTACGTCCAAAGGGACTTTTTTTAACCTTTTCTGTGTTACCTTTATTTATTAAATATCACGTTCTTCGCACACAAACCATAAAATTCAACTCAATAGCAATATCGCAAAATAATTTTTAAATGAGCATATCTTTAGAATTTCCGATACACAGTTTCGCGAACTGGAGATAATTTTTTTTTTTTTTTTTTTTTTTTAATTTTATTAAATGAAATCTATAATAAAACACATTCCAAATCAGGGCTTCCAGATGCCCATATTCAGTGGACGCTTACCTTATTCAAAATCTGATGGCTCTATGTATCGTTGTTTTATCACAATGCAAGAAACATACATACATTTATACAGGATCTCCATTATTTAATTTTTTAAATATAACACAGGGCGGTAATATTGGTTGGCAACAGTTTGAAAAATGAATCAACGCAAAATGCCAAAACTAAATTTATAGTTCTTTCGAGCTAACGCTCCTTTGGGCTAATAACTAAATAAAACAGTACACATTTTAACAACAATGCAGAAAAATAATACGGATTTTTAGAAATTTACAAAAATATAAATAGTAAAAAAGAAGAATATATTTAAAGCAAGGAACAAGACTAACCTATGGTGCATGTATCAGAAGTGGCGGGGAGAAAAGGAAATATTTTTAAGTAAAATTTCTTACGCATTTCATATCTACATAAACAAACAATTAACGTATCACTAAATTCTGTGCATACTTTATTATTCTTACCGTATACTTCTTTGATCTTGAACCAAAAGCCTTTTCAGCAAATATGTAACTGCGTCCTCGGTTAATCAGTTTGCAGCCGACTCTCAGGGCATAACGTTCGCTTCATTTCTTATTCAATGTAAATGGACAAATGTGTGTTGTAAATAAGCAAATCTATTATTATAAAAGTTTAATGTAGTTCTGTAAATTTAAAATAATTTTTTTCATTTTAAATGCGTTCTTGTGATCTCCTGTTATCTGTTGTTAGCTGAAACCTGCAAATATCCTATGTTTTTGTATGTTTTTCCTTGTTTTCTTTTTTTTTTTTTTTTTTTTTTTTTTTTTTTTTTTTTTTTGTACGTTATCTTCTCCTTTTTTTACTTATATTCAGTAGATTTATTCTTAAAATGTTAGTGATCAGTAGTAGTTATGGCGAGTTTACAGCATTCAAAATTAAAAATTATTTTAAATTAATCATTTAATAGTAATCAAAATAGTTAATATTAATAATAAATGAAATAAACCGATGGTAGAAATGGTGAAATAATTAACTATTCGGTTCTAGAGCGATAGGTATTTTAAAATGCCTATTGATGACTAAATGACTTACATGAAGGTTTAGCTAAAATGGCGAGGTTTATCTTAAACTTTTACTCCTGTGGGAAAACAACTAATGACATAAATATAAATATCTTACACAATTTTCCCAGTGCAACAAGTAATCACATAAACACTTATCACGGAAACCGGTAATTGCAGAAACATAAAATAGCTTTGCACAGCTTTTTATTTGTATCATCGGCTATTTTTGCATCCAGAATGTTGAAACGTGTCATCATTCTAAAGTTTGTCAAGTAAAAATCAATAACCATGTATAAATTTTCCATAGAATATTTTTTTTCGGATTCAGATTAGTTCCTCAACTTTTTTTCTGCATATTTAAACAAAATTTTCCATGTTAATCATATGTATTCCATATTAAAGATAATTCTGTATTAATCAACGTTTCTCTGTATTAATCATACAAAGAAGATGAAAGCATGTGATAACTAATTCGGTTTTTCTCTCAGAAATTTTCTGTAGTGCATGCACCTATCAAGCATACGCAGTTCGACAGTAAAACGTAAGCTGTTTTGACGCCCAACCGGTATAGTGGTTAGAGTTGCTGACTGCCGTGCCGAAGGGCTCATGTTCGATTCTCGGAGAAGGCCTAGATGCTTGTAAATGTGTAGGTGCAGCGTGCGGCATTTAAGCACTCGAAATATGCGGCGAGCCAAAAGCCCTCTCGAGAGGTTGTTGGTAGAAGAAAGGGGGCAGACCCTCGGACCCGTCCCCCCCGAAGTGCTGTCCATCAAAACGGGGGGGGGAGCGGAACTGAGCTAAATCGCAGTGTCACTTGTAAGGTGCTCAAGGCTGTCGCCAACTATAGGCGTATCTTGCGCTCCTTCCCACGAGGAGTTTCGTGAGCTTCGGCTGACTATAGGTTAGGTCCCAAATATTATCGCCTGTATTATATTTAAAGAAACTAAATGATGAAAATGTGCATGAATGGATATATGTTTCTCGCATTGTCAAAAAACAACGATATCTAGAGTCATCAAATTCTGTATAACCTAGTCCTCCACCCGGATATGTTCACCTAGAAGCCCGAACCTTGAATTTCGAGTTTGTTTTGCTATCTATTTCATAAATATTTTTCTTCAATTTTAAAGAATTTTTGATCAAGTAACTCAACGATCTGAAAGCGAGCAGTGGCAGCACACTGCTCGCTTTATTAATAAAGTAATAAATAATAATAAGGAATAAAATAGTTTTATCTTCAGCAAGCGAGACTATCTATCGGAAGTATCACTTTTCAGATTGTTGCCACCAAATATTATTTACCTATATTATATCTTAAAGAAACTAAATATTGAAGAACCCGCATGAATCTGTATGTTTTTGACATTTTAAAAAAAACAGCGGTACCTAGAGTTATCAAATTTTGAATAAACATAACCATCCACTCGAACATGGGCACCTGGAAGCTCGAATTTGTTGTACTGTCTATTTCATATTTTGACAAAACTTCGATGAATTTTTTTATTGCAAAACTTTACAGTTTCAAAGCCTGCAAAAGCAGTGGCAACACTGTAGGGCAGAGGTTTCTCAGCTTTTTTGTCTCTAAGAGAACATTCTAAAATATCTGTTGGACGGCAGGCACCATTTACTTTTTGAAGGTGAATTTATAGTATGATAGAATTAATAATACAAACACATAAAAAAATAAATAAATAAATAAATAAAATCGGTCGCATTTCGCTTTGTGTGGTATCTGGGTTGTACGCAATTTCTATTTCATTAAAAATGAGAAAACTTTCACGTATAATTTTATTGAAAACTAATGCATTTTTATGGTGATCGCACAGCGGCGGGCACACGTTAAACGATCGGCGTGTGCCATGGTGCCCGCGGGCATAGGGTTGGGAACCCCTTCTGTAGGGAATAAAACTTTTTTATATACAGACTGTCTATGGAAAATTTTAAAGATATACTGTAATTAAATATTTTTACCCCAAATTGACGCCAGCCCAAATGCTTTCAAAACGTGTATGTGTCTGTAAATGGAAAAAAAAAAAAAAAAAAAAAAACGCCCAGAAGGGCAAAATAAAATCTAAATCATATTTCTTGATGAGGGGGGGAAAGCTTTCAGATTATCCCCATCAAGAAATGAATGCTTCTTCGTTATGTAAAGCTTGTTTAATGGATCAATGATCTAATTTCTCAGTCTGGAAAATATTATAAGTCGCCTTTAAAAATTTAGTCATGTTAAAGAGTTATGACCTTTTTTAAATTCGATTGTCATTCTGCGTTCGAACCCCTTTAATATAAATAGTACGTTAGTGTCCATTTCCATTTTGAATGTAAATTCTTTTTTTGTTTTACGATCAACTCACAGGATACCTGCTTTTCAAAATAATGAACTTGAATGGGCATTTAATTTTCTACAGAATCATTATACAGTGATTTTATAAACTTCATTTCTTATTTAATTGCCCGAGTTATTTATGGTAGAAGTTACAATAGCTGAAATGAGAAACAAACTAAAAAATTATCTTTGCTGTTGCAAGACAAATGTTTCTCTCAAAGTTGCAAGTGCTTGTTATTTTTGTTATCACTTGAATATAGATAAACTTTGCATCAGTGGAAACAAAAATAGCTAGATTTGTAATAAGCTAGGATTGACTAAACTTTAAACACAACATCTCTTTCCATCGCACCATCAGGTCTCTGTTATCGAGTTTTTTACAATTTTTAATTTCTAAGTAAAAATGAAGCTCGGATTTATCACCTTGTTGGAGTGACCTGTAAACAGAAGTAATTTTTATCCAACAAATCTAGGCGAGATTTGTTCCACTACTTTGTCATGCGCATCATTTTTTCCCCCTATATGCGATGTTTATTATCAAGAATTTCTGAAAAAAAAAATTATTTTTGAATTACCATTTCCTTTTAGATTTTCCATGCTTCCTAATATTAAAATCAACGTTTACAAATTAATCTGTAAAATGCCGCAAAAATTCGTCAAAATTTTAAATTCCACATCCATAGTAATTTACCCCGGTATCGCCAAGAATATTATAACAGCTAAAAATTAAATTTTTACTTTTAACTAAAAGCATGTAATTAAAATACCTTTCATGCATTTTATTTTGTATTCTTTAGTTTACAAAAGGAAAAAAAAAATGTAATTAGAGGGAAACAAATACCGTATCTGAAATTAGACGCTGAATTCCTGTTAATGAATGCAGCAACAAAGTGCACAGAATGGAATCATCTTCCCCCTTCTCCCAAGATCATCCAGTCTATCCGATGGCGTAAATTTGCATTAAATTTGTTTAAAATTCTGCTTGATTTAGACATCCGACCTTACTTAAAATCATGGAGCTTCTAACAATTAAGGACTTAAAAATCTATTATTGTTATCAACTGTGCTATTGCTGAGGAATCAAACAATATCTTTAAAATCGTCCAAATTCGGTAAATTATGCTGGAAATTACCAAAAATCTTCATTTGGAAGTCCTCCCTCCCCTCTCCCCGTCTAATGACGTAAAGACGAAAATCTTGGGATGATTATTTGACCGTTACACGAAAAGGAAATTTCAGCACTGAAGAAAACGAATTCTAACCGGATGTTGTGATATTATTACAAATACGCATGTCTGAAAAATTTCATATTTACTTATAATTAATTACATTTCTAATGTGAGGATTTATA
The DNA here is from genome assembly GCF_044657685.1 of Stegodyphus dumicola. Lineage (NCBI taxonomy): Eukaryota > Metazoa > Arthropoda > Arachnida > Araneae > Eresidae > Stegodyphus > Stegodyphus dumicola. The sequence continues at coordinate 153,857,791 of NC_140769.1, read as the reverse complement.
TTATTTTTTATGTAGCTTTATTTATATCTGGAATGATAGACATACGGCAACAAATGCGAAAGGCAAATTTAAAAATATTTCCTGAAAGTTTTTTTCTTATTTTGCTTTTTGGTTCATATGGTAGAAATAATCTATTAACTTTTGGTAAGTAGTTTCGGTTAAGAACAATCTGCTTTTTGCAGCATAATTCGATGCTTAGAGAGTTCATTTTTGAATCGTCGTTGGATGTCTATTGACTGTGACTCCTCTCCAATACTGTATCTTGCTCTTCCATTTTCATGCTGCACAATATAAAAGTAGTTTTTGTTGAACAAATTTTGAAGTAAAATTGCGTATTTTTACACTTCCAAAAACAAAGCGCAAAAGGCAGATCCGATCCGATCCGAACAATTATTGCTGGGGGTAGCGCGCTGTTTCCAGCTCTTGAAGAATTGCCAAGAGGCACATGACTTTAGTTAGTCTGACATAGTAAAGTTGTACGATTAAGATGATGGTAGAAGGGGAGCAAGCAAGAGGCCACAAGCCTAGGATTAGGCCATACAAGAAAGCGCGCAGCAACAGACGGAGAAGTGCAAGGTAGTTCAATCATGAGTATGTGTTGTGGTACTGGGAAAGTACTAAACATGACATAACGAGTTTGTAGAAAATACGAGTACAAACTCTCGGGCAAAAGGCAGATGGCAAATTCTGAACCTGAGCAGAGGAATAAAAGTCACATGCCTTGCCATGTGATATTCGAAAGGAATCGGAGATGCATTTCATACTTTGTCGGTTTCTATATTTCATGCTTTGCCGCTCTTAGGCAATGTGTAATGTTTAATCGTTTCATACACTGCTGGCCAGTTTTCAGCATTCTATAAAATGCCTAGGTATTCTATAGAATACCGGATTTCATACTTTGTCGATAATATATATATACACTCTAAATTCGATCCGAATCCAAAGGAGTGATATCCCACCTCCCTCTAATGCCAAAATGGCACCAACCTCCAAGGAGCGACTTTTCGCTCTAATAAAAAGCGGTTCCCACTCTCACAAAAAAAGGACTAAACCTTTCTTCGTTCGCTCTTCTCCATAGCGAGATATCGCCCGATATTCGGGTTACACGCATTACAAGGAGTACTCTGCTCACTCCTTCATGGTGCGATTGTTTATGTACTTATTTTATTCTACTATATTAAATATTTATCTTATTTGCAAACTGAAAATTGGTATTTACTGTATGTAAAGTTTATGGCTGAGGTAAAGTTTTAGATTTCTGGTTAATATTATCTCTTGAAAAAATGTTTTACACACCTTTTTAACATGCTATTGTGATTTTAAATATATGACATATACATCTGTTTTAGATTTGCTATCTAGGTACTTATAAAAACATTTATTGGTAATGAAGAAGATTATGAATCAAAGAAAACCATCAGTGAAATAAAAGGTACAGTTTAAAGACAATCATATCTTCATTGTTTAGACATACAGATTTCTTTCCAAATCTAAGGAAATACATACTTCAAAAAATTACATCCACATTAAAATATTGGAAATTCGGTGTCATGTTACAATATTTAATATTCTGAAATACTTAACACTATCACTATCTCACAGTATTTTTTCTATGTTTATATTACATAGTAATGTTTATATTTCTTATTACAAAATTATGAAGAGCTTAATTAATTAATTAACCTATTACCCCAAATTATGAATAAAGCTTAACATCTTCAATTAGCTTATAACGTTTTTACTTTTGAGAAGTTATATGCATACAAATTCCTGTACATTAATCATTACAGGTGAATAAATGTTTACATATATTTTTAGACTATAACTTATTTTTATATATGCTAATTCTACTTCCAAGTCTCATATGCAAAAAATAAAGTAAATTTTAAAGTTAAATAATATGGATTAGCTCACATGTGTAAGATAAAAATTCATTTTTCATAATTCTACGAAAATTCTTATGTACTTTATTTATTGATTAAATCTAAGTAGAAATCATTAACATAACTGCAGAATTACAATAATTTCCATGAACAAAGTAATTTAAATATAAATGAAAACAAGCAATGCATGAAAAACTTTTTATTAGGAAATATACGTACATACATATATAAATGGACAACATAACACTAAAAATATGGCAATAAAATGACATGACAAAAAAATGAGGCTCTACTCTTATATGCGCCCTAAGGTCACCAAATGTAGCGATATGTGTTCTGCGCTGGTTTTTGGCGCGATTGCGTGTTGTATGGCAACTCTTTTGTCTTTAAATACTCTTTTCCTGGAGTGTTTTAATTGCTGGTTGGTTCGTGTCGCGTGTGTTTTAAAATGGCCTATGTTGCAATGAGAGACGTGGTTGCAAGAGGGTGTGGGAGATTATTTTTAGTGGCTGTGCATGATAGAAGTAACGAAATGCTGATGCAGTGTATTAAACAGTGGATTGAGCCTTGTACAACTGTTTTTTCGGATGGCTGGAAATCTTACAAGGATTTAGGAAAAGAAGGTTTGAACATTTATTTGTGAACCATAGTATGAATTTTCTGGATAGTGCGTCTGGCTGTCATAAAAATACGATAGTGATTACGTGGCGGCATAAAATTGGTATTTCTGCTGTTCGACAAAGCATTCATTCATGGTAAGTACATTTTATTTTATTCTTGTTCTTATTTTGTAGAATGTTATGTTCATTGTTTTTTTAGTATGAATTTCTATCGTTATTGTTGTTTTGTTGAATTGTTTAAAATTTATTTTAATTATTTTAGTTTATTTTGGGGATTAGTGCGTAGTGCTTAGATTGTGCAATTCGTAGATGTTTTTTAAAGTTGAAACAGAAAGCTGTGTACATGGTATTCTTTGAAATTTATTGTTGTTATGTTAATTTATTGAATCGAGGTGTGCGTAGTTCGTAGATTCTTTCGCTGCCTAGATTGTGCAATTCGTAGATGTTTTTTTAAAGTTGAAGGAGAACGCTGTGTACATGGTATTCTTTGAAATTGATTATTGTTATGTTAATTTATTAAAGCAAGATGTTAGTAGTTCATAGATTCTTTCGCTGCCTAGATTGTGCAATTCGTAGATTTTTTTTTAGTTAAAACACATCGCTGTGTACATGGATTGTTGTCAAATAATTTTGGTTAGAAACTTTATGTTTTTTTCTATCTAAATTTTTTTTTTTTCGGATTTTTAGCTTAAATTGTGTGTTCAAAACGTGGTTTTTGCATGTGCGAAAACCGCGTTTTTGGAAACATTTTAGGCTTAAAGTTCGAAATGTAGGCAAAAAATTTAGATAGTAATATGGCATCGTGAAGTTTCTCGCCAAAAATGTTTGGCGAGAAATTTGGCGACTTGAGGGCGCTTATAAGAGTAGTTCCAAAAATGACATTAAAAATCTAAAAATTAAAAAAAAACGTATTAAAAAGTACTATAAGTTGAAACTATAAGCTGAAAACGCTACGACTTCACCAGAGAATTGGGTAAAGTATACGATTTTTATGTCTTGCTGATATGTTGCAATTCTACCAAATAACTAGTGCACACTAGCGGCCGAGCGGTAAAGTCGCTGAACACTGGTAGTTCGGTCCAAGGTTCGAATCCCGCGAACGGGCTGGCGGCATGGGCGTTTCCGTGGTTTTCCCCATGTGCAACGTGTATGTAAGCCAGTTTCCCTTAGAAACTTCTCCACGAAGGCATCACTCCACTTAGGCAGATAGCCCTCGTGCGCTTTGCCATAATTAAATACACAATACACCTACCAAATAATTTGCTCACTTGTGTTATAAAAAATTCAAAACCATAGTATGGATTTTTTTTCACCTCTGTTCTTCATATTTGAATTCAAAATGCATGCAAAACTGAATTTAAATAATTAAAATCGATAGTATTGTGTAAATTGTACAAAAATAAAAATAATTTTAAGAAGTGTTTACCCAAATTACTACTAATGTGATGTTAGCACTGTAGATCTCCGCCTACCATTTAGCATGAGTATTAGAAACTGAAATTATTCATTTCAGTTATTCATGATTAAAAATTATGCTTCAAGCATATAATGAATTGTAAAAGTTAAATTTTGAATTAATTACCGGGCTTTAGCAATATTAAAATAAATATTAATAAAGCCATATTCTTATTTTTAAAAAGTAAAATCAAGAAACCTTGTTACTCAACTTGAACTCGATAGAAGTTTAAATTTAAAGTTACTTTCTCTTCTTTATGGTATATCTCAATGTTTTTTTTTTTTTTTTTAATTTGAAAAAGTGACATGATATTCGTATTTTGCAACTTTCATTTGTAACTCTTTAGTTTCCATGGTGAAATTAATTTAAAAGGCACCAGTTGAAGTGCTGAACATGGGTATGTGTTTTATGTTATATTAGTGCATGCTTCCGATTAATAAACTCAACAATATACTGAAAGTCATTCATTTTTTTATCGTGAGACATATTTTTAACTTTTTTAATAATGTTATTGTTTTGTTCAGAATTAGATCGTTATCTCTCGATAGCGCATCCAACGCGATAATGAAAATCACTTGATTAGATATATCTTAATGCACTGGGGTATGGTGATTGTGCATAAATAATACTCTGTCAATGCATATTATGTGCCGTTTTCGTTCACTTTAATCTGACGTTATTTTTGGTAAGTATGTGTGGGAAATGTTTGTTCTTGTATGTTTTCGTAAAAATTTCTGCTTGTGTTGTTTAATTAAATTATTACTAATTATTGAATCAATGTCTGCAGTTTTGTGAATTTCATAGAAAATATGTGCATTAGAAATGTATGCTGAAATGAGTGTATTTGAAAATTGTAATCGGTGATCTTTTTTCATTGAAATGTACATTCATTATGGTGATCTTATTTTCTTCTAGATAAACGATACTAGTGTCATGTGTCAGAAAGGATTTCAAAATTAGTTTAAAATGATTTAAATTTATCTATCCAAATGAAGGAAAACTATTTTTTATTTAAAAGGCGGGAAATTTTTAATGTGCTATAAATTATTGTTTCTAAATGTGCTTCCTTTGATTTTATTTGACATATTTCTGTCTTTAGTTGTTTTTGTATAACTAATATAAGTAAGATTATGTGTTATTTAGTAATCATTTGGCATGTGTATAAATATATTATTCAACTTATATTGCCTTTTATTTTAGCCCTAATTTTTTTTAATCACTTTAAATTTTTATTGCATATTATTTATTTATTTTTCACATCTGATTTTCTTCTTAAATTTTACATTGGACTTTAACCATAATTGGCTAATCTTTGGAATATGGTAACAGGTAGTTTGGCTACATTTTGGTAAGGCAATAAAGGTCACTAGCTAGGACTTTAGCAGTGTACATGGATAAAGTGAAGAGTGTGCGCAATGCCATTGTGCAATTCTGGGAATTATAGTCAATTTCAATAAATTTCTATTCTGTTGTAGTCTATTTAAATAAATTTCTATTTTCATTTAAAATTTGCCATTATTAGCACCTCCCGCACTTTTATGTAATCATAGGATTTTCCAAATTCTATTAGGTCCTTAACACAATTTCAAGGCCTAATAGAAAAGTGATAATATGGAGAGACTATGTCTTAAGTACCAATAGCCAAGTATTTTGTAATTAAATAAAGAAATAAAAATAAATATTGAATACCAGCCGCTTTTTTTATTTATTTTTAGTCATATAACAAAAGATAAACAAGAATACTATTACATCTAAAAATTATTTAATAAATTATTTTGCTAATTTTATATGAATGAGGAAACTCATAAAAAATGTTTTAATGATTGAATTCACCATTAAAAATCAAACCCCCAAATTCGTTTTTCCCAAAACTGCGTAAAATGTTTTGATTAAATTTGATTTGAATGAGTTTTCCAATTTTGTTTTGAGTGATATAAATTAGGATATAAATATTATTAAATTAGGATATAAATTATTAGTAGTAATAATGTTTAGGTTGATCTTTACATTATGGTAACTTGGCGTTTTTTTTTGGCGACCAACTCTTTTACAGCAATCCTCTATTTTTTTTTCCCGCCGCCATTTTGTCTTCACGAAGTAAAGACATGTTTCTTTTCTTTTTATCTACTGAACACTTCTTCCAACAATCTACTAGCCGAATTACACTTCTGCTAGAAATTTTATCTAACAAAACTGCTTAATCATGACAAATATTCACTGCAAAATTGGGAAAAAGTGCACAATACCATACTCCTTACGCGTTTTTCAAAATAACACATACACATAAACCATGTACACGCCGACTTATTTTTACTTAAAAAAACATCCCAGAATTGCACAAAAATGGCATTGCGCACTCTTCACTATATCCATGTACACTGCTTTTTTCTCATAAATTAGAAAAATTTCACGAAAATACATGACAATTTTCTCAATCTTTAAACCCGGTAAAAAGAACATATATGAAATCACCTGATCGCGAAAAAGTATTTACCCTTTCCAAATATCAACAATTCCACATATAAAATAAATAAAATATCCAAAAACTTTTACCTCTAAATCATCTATTACATTATACACGTCACCAACGAATTCATACCGCAAGCATTACAAATACTTAGTATCAAATATTTAAATTATTTCCATGCACGTTTACTTCAACTTAAACGTATACCAAATTCCTACAAACATAAAATTCACAAAATAACTATCATTTAATTAAAATATAATTAAATTCAAAAACACTACTTAAAATATAAATGAGCACATACATTAAATTAATAAAAATTACCTTACAATCCTAATTACTTTAAACTAAATCATTGCTAATAACAATTTTCCCAATAATACCAAATTCCTTTACTTGCACCTTACATTTAGAACAATGCATAAAAATAATATCCTCAAATAATTAAAAATACTAACTTACCTCATCTTCTTCAGAATCTTGATTACGTGTCCGATAAACTTTTCTTTAGTTACGGCCATGGGATCCAAAAATTCAGGAACACTGTTTCACACAACACAGAATAAACCAAATACAAAATTTCCAGATTTTTTCCCGATTTCCCCCCTTTTCCGATTAAAGAACCGTAATTCGTCCATTAATATCACATGACATATCCCATGATCTCTCATTTCCCTCACACAAAATAATGCGTAATCGGAACTGAGTACTGCTCACATTATTACCAAAGTCCCAGGTCGCCTTTATCGCCTCCAAAATGTCGCCAAACTACCAGTTACCATATTGTAAAGATCAACCAATGTTTATATTATAACTTAGCAGAATATCGTTAACCGTTAAAAATTATATCTAAAAGAATTAAATTTTGTAAAAGAATAAAAAATGAAATTAACTGTTCCATTTTGTCCTTTATGCATCTATTTATATAAAAATGGAATCTGGCTAGGGAATTTACAACTTGTATATGAACTAAAAATTAGTATCTTGACAAAACTTGTCAGAACATAACAAGCATATATTCTGTGATATTAGTGTATTAATCAGATTTCGGTATATGTAAATGCAGTTTATAATTACCAGCATGAGTGTCATAATGGATTTTATTAAAACGGCAAAAACTGAATGCATGATCCTAAGCATTATCAAACCACGGTTCTTTATCCCGTTAAGTATTGCTTGGGTCCTAACAACCACGAGTTTTATTTTTTAAATATTATTTCAAATAAAACAGGAAGCGTTAAACGATATGCATTTTAAACAGTTTTACATTTTTATATGCATAGAAGTGTTAAGTAGTTTTAAATTGTACTTCATTTCTGAAACTTCTGCGGTACTATAGAACAGATCAAGGATTTTAAAGAACAAGTACATTTTAGCAATATGCAACATTAATGATATAGTTCAAATGTTATTGAGCAGCTGTATGATTTGTAACTGGCACTGGAAGAAGCAAAATTTATCTGATGATCCAATCTTCATTTAATGAATTAATAGAGAATGATACAGGGTGAACTCTGTATGCTGGTCTGCATGTTAGTTACATACGAAAGCTAAACTACTTTTTTTTTCAATCCACTGGGACAGTTAGCATAGGCAAACTACTATTTGCTTGTACAAAACTGTACTAAAAGCTTACAGCTTATTTTAAATCAATTTCGTATACTGAATACAGCTCCTCCGAAAAGCGCTCTTTTCGGTTGATCTTTACAATATGGTAACTGGTAGTTTGGCGACATTTTGAAGGCGATAAAGGTTACTACCTGGCACTTTGGTAATAATGTGAGCAGTACTCACTTCCGATTACGCATTATTTTGTGTGAGGGAAGTGAGAGATCATGGGATATGTCATGTGATATTAATGGACGAATTACGGTTCTTTAATCGGAAAAGGGGGGAAATCGGGGAAAAATCTGGAAATTTTGTATTTGGCTTTATTCTGTGTTGTGTGAAACAGTGTTCATGAATTTTTGGATCCCATGGCCGTAACTAAAGTGAATTCGAAATGGGTTTTTATGTATGTATTAATTTAATGTATGTGCTCATTTATATTTTAAGTAGTGTTTTTGAATTTAATTATATTTTAATTAAATGATAGTTATTTTGTGAATTTTATGTTTGTAGGAATTTGGTATACATTTTAGTTGAAGTAAACGTGCATGGAAATAATTTAAATATCTGACACTAAGTATTTGTAATGGTTGCGGTATGAATTCGTTGGTGACATGTATAATGTAATAGATGATTTAGAGGTAAAAGTTTTTGGATATTTTATTTATTTTATATGTGGAAATGTTCATTACTTTTTCGCAATCAGGTAATTTCATATATGTTCTTTTTACCGGGTTTAAAGATTGAGAAAATTGTCATGTATTTTCGTGAAATTTTTCTAATTTATGAGAAAAAAGCAGTGTACATGGATATAGTGAAGAGTGTGCGCAATGCCATTTTTGTGCAATTCTGGGATGTTTTTTTAAGTAAAAATAAGTCGGCGTGTACATGGTTTATGTGTATGTGTTATTTTGAAAAACGCGTAAGGAGTAAGGTATTGTGCACTTTTTCCAATTTTGCAGTGAATATTTGTCATGATTAAGCAGTTTTGTTAGATAAAATTTCTAGCATAAGTGTAATTCGGCTAGTAGATTGTTGGAAGAAGTGTTCAGTAGATAAAAAGAAAAGAAACATGTCTTTACTTCGTGAAGACAAAATGGCGGCGGGGAAAAAAAATAGAAGGTTGCTGTAGGAGAGTTGGTCGGCAAATTTTTGCCAAAAAAATGCCAAGTTACCATAATGTAAAGATCAACCCTCTTTTCTATCTTGTTTGTTTTAGATTTCAGATTAAAGGAAAATGATCAGTTCTGTTTCTCAGAGACGTTTGTTTTTCATGGTTTTCTACATGTATAGCCCAGTTTCCCACTGAAAGGGCTCCACGAAGGCCCATACCTCTCATATACTTTGTTATATTTAAATAACTCTAACCCTCATACTACAACAACTATCACACTAAATTAGGGTAGAATATTTCGAAACAAGATTTTAAATAAGACTCCGGATCCCCACTGGCAGAGCATCTAAAATCGCTAAGTACAGCTAACACAGGTTCAAATCCTGGCCAACGAGCTGGCTGCATGGAAGTTTTCTTGGCTTTTTTAGAAGTGGAATGAGAATATAAGTCAGATCCTCTTAGAAAGTTTCCTTCCTCTTGGGCAGATAAACAACTGTGTGCTTTGCCGTAATCCAAATACATTAAACTCATCTGTATTGACAGCTATCATTCTATCTTTATAAAGAAATATTAAGGTAAAAACATGTAAATATCAAATTTGCTTTAGACTGCAAATATTTTTAAGCAATTGACATTTTAAGCAGCAGAGCTTTTTAGTGGACTCATGAACAACTGAAAATTGCAGCCCAGCTGGTATAGTGGTTAGCGTCGCTGAACAGCTGTATTGAAGGGTCTGGCTCGAAACCCGGAGAAGAATAAATGTTTGTAAATACAGGGGTTGGACAAAAATATGGAAACACCTTTAAAAAAGCATGTTTCTTTGCTTAATATGGTGTAGGAAACCCATTGACATCCAAAACAGCTTGCAGTCTTCTCGGAATGCATAAATACAGTTCCTGTATGTTTGCCAAGGGAATATTATACCATTCTTCCTGCAAAACGGTGGCAAGTTCAGATAATGATGTTGGCGGTGGATAACGAGAACGCACTTTCCGTTCCAATGTAGACCACAAAGGTTCGATAATATTCAGGTCTGGTGACTGTGGTGGCCAGGGGAGATGGGACAACTCATCCTCGTGCTCAGAAAACCAGTCTTGGACAATGTGAGCTGTGTGAACAGGGGCTTTGTTGTCTTGGAAGACACCATCACCATCGGGAAACAAAGTTTGTACCATGGGATGAACTTGATTGGCCAAAATGTTCACATAAGTCTTGGCAGTCATGTGCCCTGACACAGTTATCATGGGGCTAGCAGGAAACCACGATATGGCTGCCAAACCATAACAGAACCCCCGCCATGTTTCACTGTTGTGTATTATAGGCTTGAGATGGCGTTCTCCAGACGTAAACTCGGCCAGAAGTGGGAAACAGTGTGAAAGAAGACTCGTCAGACCATATTACTCGCTTCCACTGCTCTATAGTCCAGGCTTTATGACTTAAACACCAACTTTTCCTGTTACGGGCATTAGCATCACTGATGAGTGGCTTCTCAATTGCAGCACGGCCAGCAATTCCCTGTTTATGAAGCTCCCTTCTAATTGTTTTGGTACTCACAGGGTTCGGTAACACAACATTCATTTCAGCAGTAACTTTTGCAGCTGTGGTCTTCTTATTTTTCGTCACAATTGCCCTTAATGATCGTCTGTCACGATCACTCAGGACACACTTTCGTCCGCGCTGTGATTTAGCAGATGATGTTTTTCCGCTTTTCAAATATGCGGAATAAATCTTCGATAAAGTACCTCTTGAAACACTAAACACCTCGGCTACCTTGCTTACGGAAGCACCTACCATACGTGCTCCAACAATTTGCCCACGTTCGAAGTCTGTTAACTCTGACATAATGCAATGACAACCTCACATAACAGTACTCCAACAACAACTGAACTGTTTAGCACATTTACGAAGTTGTATAGGTGGCGCCAGCGCCACCTACATATTTCATTAAAATTAATCTTTCTTTTCAAACATGCATTTCACAAGGTGTTTCCATATTTTTGTCCATCCACTGTATATAATGTCCGTGCAGCATGGGGGCACTCTAAATATGCAGCGAGCCGAAAGTCCTCTCGAGAGGTTGATGGTAGGGCAACAGTAACTGAAAATTAAGAAAAAAGAACCTAAAATCAGTGTAAAATTCTACCGATTACTAAAGCAATCTAGCAAAACCTTTCCATCGGGTGATAAATTGTACTCATACAGGAACAGTTGTATTTTTATAGTATTTATCAAGTTAAATTTATGAGAACCTACTAAAAATTGGTTTTTCAGAGCATTCGAGATTCATCAGAATGGTGATAAGATCATTAAGTGTGGGAGAGGCAAAAAAAATGTTTTAAATGAAATAATTGCTGCAAAATGCACGAAGTATGATTGTTATATAATAATTAAAAATATGCGAAATTTCTTCTGATGATCTCTTTCAAACAGCATAATATTTCAGCAAAGAAGTAGCACATATTTAGTTCACACATGGTATTTGGGGCTGTGAACAGAAGGTCGTGAAAAGATTTTTATACTACTTCCTGATAAGCTATCGATATTTTGTAAACATATTGAATGCAGATTATAATACAATATGGTAAAACAAGTTTTATAAAATTACATTAAATTTTTTTAAAATTTTTTTAAATTAAATTTTTTTAAAATTTAATGTTGATACGATTTTTGCACATATTTTCATTTGCAAGACAAAATACTAAAGTCAAAACTTTAACGTTTGCGCTGACGTAAAATATTCTTTTAATTAAAATTTGTACATTATTAACGTAACTTCCAAGTTCTGAGTGAAAAGTCAGAAAATGGTTTCGATTATTTGAGGCATTTATTGGAAATAAAAAAAAAAAAATATTATTCGTTCTTATTCATTTACTTTATTGGAAGTAAAAAAATTTTATTGATTTTCAAAATGATTTTCAATTGAAAATTTTCATTGAAAATGAGGGTACTATTCGGTTTCGAGGGCCGTAAAAAAATTGCAGCGAAAATGTATGCACAAAAGCACCAAATCTAGCAAACGCGCCCATTTAAACAGAGCGCCAAATCTAGCGTACGCACTGATTTCAGATTGCGTTTTATATAGTTCTATATTTCTTAAGACACCATTGAAGTACTAGTTTAATTTTTAAATCCTTTTTTGATATCTTATGGATTTAACAATTTGGAAATTGCCCATGACAAAAAGTCGGCAATAGAATTTTGGGTAAAGTGCAGAATCACCCACTGCTTGACGTGTTTTTAAGGACTGCACATACTCGGTATCCATGTGCACATAACCTATTTTCACTTTAAAAAAAATCCTAGAACTGCACAAAAATGGCACTGCGCACACCCTTGACTTTATCTATGTACACATCGACCCATTTTCACTTAAAAAGTAAAAGAAAATTGACAAAAATCCAATTGTTTTTACGCTTGCAAAAAATGGCAAACAAATAAGTGAGCGATTCTGCACTTTACCGAGAATATTTTCAAGGAAAAGGCATCATTCATTATAGAAAATTACGTTTGAACAACCAATGAGATGAAATTATGCTTAAGCGATAAGTCGGTAGCGAAATAGCGATGCAGGCATCCATTCAGTTATGTTTAGCAATTTTGATATAAATTAAAATAATGATCTGAAATAGTTATTTACTCTTATGCTTCCATTCAGTCATGTTTAGTCTTTATCATATAAATTAAAATAAGAAAAATGCATTTTATCAAATTAACCTTTCATCTAAATTAAAACATCAATCTTAAATAATTATTTACTATTATACTTCCATTCTTGCCGCAATTATTAGGGTTGCCACAATTATTTTGCAGCATTGGCATCAACAATAGTTTGGTGATTTTTTACGGCCCTCAAAACCGAATAGTACCAAAATCAGTTATTAAGATTAAAATAAAAATTTTAAAAAAATCAAAAAAGTTTTATAACATAAGCTTTTATTCAAAACTTCTAAAATTCTTAATAAGCCAAAGGGAAAAATAATTTGTGGCATATTTTAATGGGAACAAGAGATTAATTAAACTTCTTTACAATATTCATGTGCAATTTATATCAAGGATTATAAAAGGACAGACACGTAAATAACGATATCAAACAGTCGATTTCCAATGTCAAAAATATATATAGGGAACAACTTTTTTTTATTATTCATGATATAAATTTGTAAATGAATTTTGTAGAGAATATTATTTAAATTTGTATTCCTATTAATCTGTATAATAAATTACAGTACTCTTCTGTTGTCGGGATCAGATTAAAAAATGTATGTATGTATGCATGTATATACGGATGTATGTGTTCATGTATGCGCATATATATACATACGAACATATACATGTGTTTACACACATACAAATACACAGACACGTACACGACGCGCATGCATGCATTACTGAATACCTTCCGATAGCAGAAAATAGCTAAATTACTTTTTTTTTAATTTATTAATCATTTGAGTTATAAATAAAAGCTTATTCTATAAAGATCTCCTTTTTTATTTTTTATTTTTTTGTATTTCTTAAACAACATCTAAAACAGAAATTCTTATTTCCTCTTCCATTAACTTTCTAACTGGTAACAAATTTCTTATTACTTTAGAACCAGTGTAAGGTCGCCGTTATGGTAAAACATCAAGAAGAGTTCTTGATCGTAAAACTTCCCGCGCTATTGAGGGTCATTCATTAACTATTGTCATCAGGGTTGGAGGGACGCTTGTTCCCTTAGGCACTTGGGGGTGAAAGTGAGACAAAAATCCGGGCTATCCGTTTTTTACATTTCTCTGAAGTCTAACAAAATCACGGGTCTGTCTGTTTTCAGGGAGAGATTTAAAATGACAATATTACGGGAGAAACCGTCAAGTAACGCGTTTAATGTATAACAGACAGTATAAGCTAAGCTAAAATTATCTATTTCAGTTAATGTTGCAGATTGCATTGTTCCTTAATCTTCTAATTGGATTCGGCTTATTATTTTTTGCAGACTGTTAGAGCAATTTTATGAAAGTAAGCTTGAACTTTCGATTATGTCAAATAGAATTTCCTATGCTGGAACTGCCAAAGGATCTACAAAGCAAAAGTATGTTTCGATGTTTATCAAACAAAAAGTGGATAAAGGCATATCCTTTGTTTCTCTAACCATTCCTAAATCTGTTTATCAATTTCACGCTGCTCTGGGGGAAGGGGGGACATCGCGGCGTGCAATGAATTGGAAGTTGATTTGTGAGCACTATCCTTATCTTCAGGGCAGAGGTTTTTATTTTATTTGGCTTATAATTCCTTACTAAATATAGTATTTCATCTCGATGTACTCCATCTTTGATATGATTTAAATCAAATTCCTCGTCCTTATAATTCACTTCCAATAGTGAAGAAAGTGACACAGAGGTTATTGAAAACGAAAAAATTTCGATTGACAAAATAGTTGATATTCTCGACACAGCAATTATAAGACTTGAACAGCAGCGGAATTTTATAACTGAACAAGAAATTATGCCTCTTTATAGAATTAAAAGAAAGTATTATCACATAAAATGAAGCAACTTAAACAACTTACATTGAAAGAAATGTTTCATAAAGTAAACAAATAAATATTAAGCTTTTTTTTTTGTAAATTTTGATACCTTTTAGATCGTAATTGTTCTTTATGTCATAAATTACGGTTTCATATTTTTAATTTTATAATTTCTGCTTGCCATCTTACCAGATTTAAACTGATGATCTATAATCCGGAAAAATCGATAATCCGTAATCGCCAAAGTCATGGCGAGTCCGTATTAAAAACTTTTGACTGTAGTATGTTCTTGCTGTGAAAAAAAAAGGATTGAGAATCAAAACATAGTTTAATGGCTCGAGTCTTTCTTTCTTCAATGTCATTCGTTTTATGTATCTGCGGTGTCAATAATTGACATTGATTGAATTTTACCAACTTCAGTTAGAAAGCCATAATAGGACAGTACATTAGAATAACTACTTGAAGAAGGTATGTGCAAATAGTTTGATGTCTCTTAAAAGAACTAAAAAAGGCAGAGCCAGCAAAATCATAGAAGTCGATGAACGTCTTTTCCCAAAATGAAAGGAAAAAAAAAAAAAACATTGGATATGTTCTTCCAGAACAATGTGTATTCAGGTGTTTATGCCAGGAAAGCAAGGAATGTTTTCTGGTCACCGTCCCCGATCGTTCATCTACAACATTGATGACTGCCATTCAGCAAAATATTGTGGATGGCAGTATAATATTTTCAGACTGCTAGAAAGAGGAATTAAGAATTCTGAACATTTCAACTGTGTATCACAGGTATAATTTTGTAGACCCCAAAGCTGGATGTGGTACCCATACTATTTTATTTGTTTTATTATTTTTATTTTTTTACAGAAGTAATTTTTTTAGTCTTTTGAACTCTGTAATTTTTTTATAATTGTATACTTGGCAACAATTAGTGGCGCATTTTTAACTGACGTCCCTTTAATGGAATAGCACCAAATAAGTATAATTACTTTTTAAAAATGTATTTCGCACAAATAAATTTTTTTTTTTTTTTTTTTTTTAAGTTTTTTTAAAAAGTACTGCGTGAAATTGAAATTTGACCAAAATTGAATTGAAAATTGTGAAATTGAAGCCAAATGCCAATATTTTCTGGATTTAAAACCATACTACACACATTTACAATTTCATTAATTGATTGATGCATTGTCATTGCAGTGTGTGACTTCAGTTATATCATCTTCATTTAGTATTTCTCATATCCCACCAGTAGGAAAATATCGTTTTTCACTTGTTATATGCAAAAACCTTTAGATTCATGGCTTTCATTATTATCATGAAATTTATATTATGCGAAACATTTTAACAAAATATCTGCAGACCCATCCTCTTATGATCTTGCAGTGCCTCGCACATCAGGTTTTATATTAAAATATTTCTAAAATTCTTGGGTGAACTTACTGCTGCATCAGTTTTGAAAAAACTTGCTTATTTCACTGCATTTTAGTGTGCACAAAATTCTGATGCCCATTGGCTGATTGATGACTGTACAGTTTCAGGGAAAGAGTAAAACAGAGATGTTATAACTTACTAAAACTGTGATTTTTGATAAGATTATTAATAATAGACAGAACAGAATAATAAGCTGCTTCAAATCAAAAAGTTAAGGAAGAGTAAATTTATTATGTTAACTGAACTGAAGTTCTTCAGAGTTTAATTCTTCCTTCTTTCTCTACTGTTATGCCAGATAGAGAAAACCAACATGAGCAACAGCCACTCCATATAAATACATCTTGAGGCTTCATGTATTATTTATTAAGTTAGGTAGAAAAATGCTTCAGGAGAAAAATCAATCATTTTTATGGCACAACTTCCTTTTCTTTATTTCCTCCATTCCTAGACTTTGAGGAAAACAAATTCTTTTTGTTGGTGATTTGGAGGTACAGGTATTAGACATCCAGATTATAGACATTGTATAATTCTACTGTATTATACAAAATAAGTATACTACTATATATGCATACTTATTTTTTTAAAAATAATTCAATAAGGAGGCTTTTAATATTCATAATAAATAAACATTTTCATATCATCTAAAAGAAACATTAAACAATCATAATCATTCATATTTCATTCATAATAAATTTAGTTATTGTTTTCATAAGCCATTTGTGTATTATTTGATTCATTGGTAAAAATTTATTGTTTGGTACCCCTTGGCGAATCTTTGACGCCAAGATTGGCGCCAGAAAGGCACAATTTCAAGATGGCCCATCCACAAAACCAAAATAAAAAGTCAAAGAATTGCACAAACTTGGTATCCATGCATACGTCAATCTATTTTCACTTAAAAAAATCAGAGAATTGCACAAACTAGTCATTGTGCACTGCCTGAAGTTTGTCCATGTACACATGGATCTATTTTCACTTAAAAAAAATCAGGAAGCTACAAACAAAGTTAAAACTATCATGGTAACTATTATGGTATAGTTTTGCCAACATTATCAATGTTAGATTTGGTGAATAACCAATACTCCTTGGCGATTTTTTTCAAAGAAAAACAAGGGTTACCGCAGAATAAAAATAGCCTATTAATCAAATAGATTTATACATTGTTTTTCAAAACCATGCAATCTTCTTAAATTTTTTTCCTTAGAAAATGCTAACAGGTAGTTTGGCGACATTTTGGTAAGGCGATAAAGGTTACTAGGTAGAACTTTAGCAATAATCTGAGAAGTACACATTTCTAATCACAGATTATTTTGTCTCAGAGAAATGAGAGATCATGTGACATTTTCTGGAAAATTCCGATCATGATTTTAGCTAATAAGCACTTAGAAAGAATTTCGCTGCTAAAGTGCAGAATTGCCCAATTATTTGTTTGGCGCTTTTTACAAGAGTAAGAAGAATTGGATTTTTGTCAATTTTCTTTGACTTTTTAAGTGAAAATAGGTCGATGTGTACATGGATAAAGTCAAGAGTGTGCGCGAGGCCATTTTTGTACAATTCTGGGATGTTTTTTTTTAAGTGAAAATAGGTCAATGTGTTCATGGATACCATGTATGTGCAATTCTTAAAAACGCGTGAAGCAGTGAGCGATTCTGCACTTTCTCCCAATTTCGCACCTAATCTTCGTCATGATTAAGCACTTTTGTTCCATAAAAGTTCTAGCATAAGCGTAATTCGGCTAGCAGATTGTTGCAAAAAATGTTGAGTAAAAAAAAAAGCCTTTACTTTGTGAAAAAAAAATGGCATCCAAAAAAAAAAACTAGCAGGTTGCTGTAGCAGGGTTGGTCGCCAAATTTTCTCAAAAAAAATCGCCAAGTTACCATAATCCGAAGATTCACCTTTTTTCATATGGTAGTGTTATTTCTATTTGTCCAAAATAGTATTCATGTAGCTAATTTCAATTTCAAGCTACTGTCACGTTCAACAGTTAGTGCATTAAGACACAATAACACACCTTATAAATACTAATTCAGAAGTCAAACAACAAAAATCAGTGTTATATTTTCAAAATTTTAGCAGGACTAGTTTTGATGGTTTTTACCGAACCACCATTCTCAGCTGCAAAACCGCATTTTGCGCTGATTTATGCAGTTTTGCAGCTGAGGATGGTGGTTCAGTAAAACCATCGAAACTAGTCCTGCAAAATTTTTTAAAATATAACGCTGATTTTTGTTGTTTGACTTCTGAATTAGTAAGGAGTTATTCTGTCTGAGGCTAAGAGCCGGTGTGGGACCCGGTTCTCCAAACAATAAGGAATTAGTTTTAAAACTCCTAAGTAGAATTTGCAGTTTTGGGCTGAGGCTAAGTTTTGGATTTGTGCCCCACGACTCCAGTCCACAAAGTCGAACTCGTTTCATGTGGCCTACCTGCCACGACCTCCCCCTGCCTGATATGGGGGTTCACAGTAGGTCGATTCCCTGAGTTGCGTAACTGTTCGCAGGAGAGGTGTACAAATTTTGATTGATTGATTCTGAATTAGTTAGTGCATTGTGTATGTATTAATCAGTTACCATTTGTCAACCTTGTGTTCAACCAAAATTTATTTAATTTCAGCTATTTACAAAAATTTCAAAATAATGGGGAAAAGCAAAATGTAATAAATAACTGACATTGATATTTATCAAAGCTTTTTACATTTCATAGTGGCTGTGTAATAAAAATCAATGTTGTGAACAGATAGATCAGTAAACCTGAGTTGATGATAATATCACGTTTGACTACTGATTTTTATCATTTGATAATGTTTTTTACTGTGTGTCAGATTTGTAGATTTAAATATGGTTGTTGTCAGCAACTCTTTTATAAACAAAAGCAAATCTTTTTTATTCTGTGGGAACAATGAATAAAAGTTCTTGTTGTTCTGAGAAGATCTTCCACTTGTCCTTTTCGTAATAGGAAACGAGTATTAAATTTTCTTGTTATTTGTGACAATAATTTCACATTTCCTTATTATTTCTCTTTCCTCTGGTGTGAAATGAAGTTTCTTATTTTATAGATTGAACATGTTCATAAGATTGTGTTGTATTGACAATTATGAATTTATTTGAAATGAATTATTTAATTATCTATCACAGCTTTTTAAATAATTTTCTTATCTAAATATTTTTTTTAATTATTTCATAATTTGTATTTTGTTTAACTGGGTTTCTATGTTTTCTTCTTTTTCATTAAAAAAAAAAAAAAAAAAAAAAAAAAAACTTTGTGAAATAATTAATTTGAAGACAAGATGCCATAATTAAAATTGGTAATGCAGAAATAATAGGGGAGAAAATATGTTGATTTCTGTTATAGGCCAAGGCTGTCTGTCCAAGTTTCCTCCACCGCATCCCATTTGGCACAATAGCCCTTCATTGATGAACTTCAATTAACCTTAAATCCTCCTCAACATCATCTATCCTTATGTTCCATGTCCCAAATCTCAGATCCAATTTCAAGCCAGGTAATCGGGAATGTGTCAGTCCGGAAGATTACTTTTGAGATTTCTGAATCAGAAATTTTTACAAGGCAAGGGGATTGGCCTTGTGCTCAATCCCCGACCTGAAAGGCCAGACCTCCAAATGTATAAACTCCTTAGAGGCAGGGGTGCCCAGCTATATCCCTGGACACTGGGTACCCATTTTAGTTGCCTTTTATGACAAGTATGAGCTACATTGAGACTATTCTTTCACTCCTGGTCACCACACGGTTGAATATCATTACAAAATGGTCAGGCACGGTGAGATAGCTTCCCTGCAAAGCAGTTTTAGGGTTGCCATAAAATGGCAAGTTAAGGCAGGGTTGCCACTTTTGGCAAGAAATTGCCCTTTGACGACAAAATTGGCGATATGCCATGGACGGATGGAGAACCTTCTGGAACAAATTCTTACAGGTTTAGCCCAGAATGTTTTCAAACACCAGTCAAAAGCTATATAAACCCTGCTGTTACGTGGAGAGTCAGTTAGTATCGAGTTGGTGTCTCGTCTAGTGAGTTAGTCAATCCCTGCAGAGTCGATCGGGTTGACAGCCGGGCAGCAAGTACCGAGTGGGTTGTCAAGTGCACCGAAAGAGTCTCATAGTGTATCGTGGTTAGTGCATCGTTGAGAGAGCGTGTTGAGCTCCAGGAATGACTGAACCGAAGAGTCGGGAGCTGTGCTCTGTGTGTCGTCGAGTGCATCGCGAGTTGTAGCGTGCAGAGTCTCGAAAGTACGTGAAGTTCTGAGAATGACCAAGCAGATTCAGGAGCTGTACTCTAGTACTTTGCCATGAAGCTGTCTCCACCGTGATAACTTGATAACCTGAATGCTGTGTCGCTGATCGTGTTAGCGTGTTTATAACAGCTCGATGACTGTAAAAAAGTGACTTTGGAGCTGTCCTGATTAATATTGGCTAAGTAAAGTGTGTTTCGATACTTCATCAAGTGTCGTCATTATTCACTCCAAATCCACACGAACCCCGTGCGAACGTGACAACTGGTGTCATAACGTAACAACTGGTGTCATAAAAGAAAAACGTAACAATATGTATTTAGATACATATTATTGTGACTTTCAAAAGTAATAAAAAATCAGAAACCTTTGGTGTGCTTCTAAATACAAGATATACAGACATTATTCTTGGCAAAAAAAAGAACACCAAGCATTTTTTTTCACTCACTTATGTACAGTATTCAAATCATCCATTCTTGACCACATCCAAAATACAACTATTGAGTTTTTTCAATGTTCTGCCTTAGAAAGTCCTCCATGAAGACATCCCTCCCCTTAGGCAGGTAGCCCTCGAGGCTTTGCCGTAATTAAAATAACTAACCTTTTCAATGTTCTGATAATAGTTCTATTAGAGGTGGAAAATATGGCTGTTTTAACACATAATTATATCAGCATTATGCCAATTCCATAAATCTGCAGATGTATTGTTTTCAAGAAAAATATTTGTAGGGTTTGTACAGTCTTAAAGTCCATATGTTTTTTTTTAAAGTGATTTTTGGTCCTTAAAAGGCCTTTTAATTATGGCCAAAATTGGCAAAAAAAAATCCTTAATTTTACTCATCTGACATTTATGTCTGTTTTTATGACTGCTACTTTTAACTAACATTATGGAGGAACATTTTCTGGCTATTTCTTGACAAATATGTATTTCATTGGATATCATTTGAATTTGTTCCTACTTCTAAAGTAAGTGGTGGGTAAAATATATTTTAGAGTGCCCCTTGGTGAAAAGTGGCGATTTTTGGCAACTGGGCAGCAAGGCACAATTTCAAGATGGCCACTACACGAAACCAAAATAACAAGTCAAAGAATTACATAAACTCGGTGTCGATCTATTTTCACTTAATAAACACTGGTAAATTGCCCAGACTAGTCATTGTGCACTTCCTTGACTTTGTCCATGTAAACATCAATCTATTTGCACTTAAAAAAAATCAGGAGAATGATGACATTATATAATGTTAAAACGAAGTTACTCATTACCAAAATTGAACAAAATTTGTAGCCGATCGAAGCTCAATAAACTGCATTTTAAATCACGCAATGAAATAACATAAAAAAGGAAATATTGACTTACCATATTTAGAAATTTCTGTCTTCAGTCTGTGGCACACAAAATTCCTTAACTCTGGTTTCCAGATCCTTAAATGTCACTATGTGATTTACTCAGAAGTGAACAAAGCCATTATCAAAAAGACAATCTTACGACTTCCAGCAGTTGGATATGATTCTTGTTCCAGGTGAAATATTCCGTTGAATTACATCCAACAAAGTTTCTTTTCTTCTGTCCTCAACAACCTTTCGCTCTCTTGTTCTATACTACCGAACACTCAGTTTACCAGCGGCAGCCATTTTACGATGCAAAACACAAAATAGCAATGTACTTCCTATCTGACATCCAATGCAGAAATATGTCCTTACAAAGATTTTCCCATCTGTCAAATTCACCGAAATCTCACAACCAATCACGTCACAATAGAGTTTCCATAACATTCAACTAATCAGGTAAATAAAACAACAACTGGGTAATAAAGGAAACAACTTGGCGATAATCCAAGGGGCACCTAAAATATAGACTAACCAGAGTTCATAAAATATTACATACTAACTAAACATAAACATTCTGAAATTATGTCATTCTTGCAAATAAAGAGTTCATAAAATTACATCAAAAACAGCTTTTCTCTTCTTGCAATATTTATTCTTTTATTATGTGGCACAAAATTTGGCGATTTATATGTATTTTGACAGTTGTAAGACTAATTTGTATATAAAATTTTTATTTCAGAGATTAGCAAATTTTTTGTTAATTTTTTCCCACTAACTTAACATTGATGAACATCATCAACATAATGATATTAGCAATCATATTAAAGTGAAATACTATTTTCTTCTGTCATATTTTAAAGTGATATTGTTTTACATTTCGGCAACTTAAAAAAATTTTTTAATTCTGAAAAATAAACAAGATATAAATTGCTGTAAAGCACATTTTCTGAAAAACTTCTCAGCAAAAACAAAAGACCTGCAGGTTTAAAAAAACTAATTTGATTATTCTTCTTTTATGTTTTTTCATTATAAGAGTTTTTTTTTTTTTTTTTCCATTTAATAATGTCAGAACATATTCAAATGCATATAAATTTTCTTTGTAAAATTCTTTTTGGATCCTCCCCCCCCCAAGATTTATAATGATTTGAAGATAAGGTTTATAGACCTGCAGTTGAAAAAAATATGTGACAAATATATCAAATATGACAAATATATCAATAGTTCAAAAAATATGTGATGAAAAAATATTTTCAAAAAAATACGTGAGTGTTTTCATGATATTAATATGTGGACTAGTTTTATAGGAAGTTAGTGATGAATTTATGTATTTGTTCATTTATTCTTTGAGAATTTTGGAAGAACAGTAAAAACAAAATGATTTGAATTTTCTACTTTTGATCCTAGTAAGTATTTCTTTTAACATGTTTATCTTTCCTTTATTTTTTTCTCCATTTCTCTAGATACAAGCACATATCTGTAAGAAGGACTTTTTCTATTAACACAGAAATTGATAATTCACAGTTTAAAATATTCATCTTGTGTGTCTCAGTACACCACACTCTGAACTGGCACTGGGCATTTCGTCACTTGATGCAATCTTTGTGGGTCCTAAATTGTGCTGTGTCCTAAATTCCAGTGACTGTCTTAAGTTATCTAGTTCACCCATTAGCGGCAATCCAAATAAGGTCTCATACACAAAGAATCCCGATTAAGGGACATCTGAGGTGCTGGTAAGAGTGCGATAAAGTTCACTGAGACCAGCCTAAAAAACAGTATCATTGTCCTAAATTCTAAAAATTTTACCATCTTTAAATTTTTTCACTCAGAGCTTCACTAAATTCTAAAAGTTCCTTTGTACCAGCTTAGACCATATATCATTTCATATTTATTCGCAGTGCTCATATTACTAAAGAAATAAAATCAGCGTTTTCTTCTATATATGGTAAATGCATTTTTAGAATAACAGAAATCTTTAATTAAATTCTAAAATGAAGAGGAAATTTATTGTGGAAGAAATTGAGTACATAAAGAGAAAGAAAATTGTTCTTCAAAGGTATATTGGGAAAACATTAACAAGTTAGGAGATGGAACAAAGACCAGTAGGTTATATGTTTGTTTATTGAAGAAATGATATAGTTATATGTTTGTTTATTGAAGAAATGATATAGTTATATGTTTGTTTATTGAAAAAATGATATAGTTATATGTTTGTTTATTGAAGAAATGATATAGTTATATGTTTGTTTATTGAAGAAACTTTCTTATTATTAGAGCAGTGAGAAATTTATTATACTATTTTTTCTTAACAGTGAACTGTAGTCAGCAATGAGTGTTTTTTTTTTTTTTTAAGTGAATTTTTTGTGGGATTTGTTTGAGGTTCTAAAATAGTATTATAAAAATTACTGTGTACATTTGAAATATTTTATAGAAGAAAAATAAAAATTTTAACCTTGATTTTCAGTTAATTTTTTCCCATCTTTTTATGTTTATAGCAGAAGCTATGGATGAAGGTGGCATGGGCTATAATATTGATGCTAAAGGAATTTTTGGGTATGTTACTGGACATTTCAGGTAAAATCAAATGCCTTTTTAACAATCTTCATAAGCCAAATGTCTTACTTACTAATACCTAGTATTGTGTTTATGTTGAAAGTACATAAAAACAATGTAGTTTCAGCACTTTTAAAGGCAAACTCTATTATATGTACCACATCAAATCTTTCTTATCTGCCTTTAAGAATTTTGTGTGCCAAAATTTGATTCCATGCCAGGTTTCAATTGATAGATAATTTATAAATATCAACTAAATTAAAAACAATACTTATTGTCCACATACTCCACTGACAGAGAGTCATGAACTAATACCATCTAATTTTTCACCAAGCTGATGCTTGAAAGGCAACAGCCATTTTCAAAATCATATTGCACTAAGCATTCTGTACAAGAGCACTTAATTACTAAAACTGAAAAGGTAGGAAACATTGATAATAAAATCCCTGGGAGAACAGCAGAGGGGGGGGGCTCTGGTGTTCTCCCAGTGTACACAGTGATCTGTTTTTGCTTAAAAAACATCAGAGAATTGCCCAAATTTGGCATTGTGCACCGTGCAGAATAGACATAAGCTATGTACGTATCTGAGTTGCCATATATATTCTTTTTGGCAACATTGTGGGTTGCCATATGACTGTTTTGGCAACATACTACTTTGTACATGAATACTTTTTATGACTTTTCAGTTGGAGATCTCGATAATCAGAAAGTGCCTTCAAAACTTTGAGGTTAATGGAAATGAAATGTAAAATTATTGAGCTGTGCAACATTATAAACTAATTATGAATTAGTCTGAAAAAGAACTTTTGCTATTTTATGCGTAACATTAAATTGATGGTTTTCTGTAGTGTCATTAAAAAAAAAAGTGTATGTTGCAATCACTGACAAAAGAGCTTAGTCATACATTTAATGCAGTGACACTTATAACTTTTAATGGGACTTCTTCCCGTAAAGGAAACTATTACATAGCATAAGAGGAGAAGAACTTATAATAACAGCTAAAATTAGATTCATATGCACTAAGCAGAAAGTAGTCTCTTTTTTTTTTGTAATTAGGGATTTAATTTTTATTTTTATGTGCTTGAACTTGGAGAAATTATTTCATAAATAATGGTACTAGAAATTGTGTTAATTATAAGTTAGGCAAACATGCTTAGCTGTTTTATTTAAATCATATTTGAAACAAGCTTTACTGTATAATATTCAACTGAGTTTTTGAAATATTAAACAAGACTTTAAGTAAATATTGATATAATGAGATATGCTTACAAACAAGCCATTGAATGAAAGTGAGTTTTTCCATTTTTAAAATATTCTAAGGATAAAAAGCAAACAATATCATAAAATACGAAGTTTAGAAAGTGTTGCAGGTAAGCTAAGAGTAAAGAAATTCAATCCGAATGTCATTACTTCTCACACTCACACACATTCTCAGCAAAATGGAAACCCTAGGATAGGATATTTTTTAAAAGGGTATGTATAAAATCCTTTAAATGAAAATAAATTGCACATCTGTTGCCTGAATATTAAATGCAAGTGATAGTAAATGGCAGCAGAATATATATTCAGACTGACGTAGGAGCAAGCCATGTAATCAGCCTCTGCTGCGATAATGAATGCTTTTCTGCCATCACTGTGTGATTGGGTACATTCAAACATGTCTAACAGATTCAACAGCAAGGAATCCACCACATAGTGTGTAGTCTTCTCCACCTATCTACTACTTGGTGGTCTATATGTGTTGCCAGTCTCAGACATATACAGAGAGTTTATGAGGATGTTGTTTGAAACACAGCACAGTCTTTAAATTATATGCCGAGTTTTGTAATGTAAAAGAGTACTCAAGAAGGCTGCTTGAGAGTGTCTCATGTGCATGCCATGATTACAGTGGAAATGTAGAGCAGTAGAGATGCTGATGAAGGAAAATTGCCAATCCATCTTTCGAGAGGTTGCAGCAAAGATTAACATGAGTGTTAAATCCCAAACCATCATTTTGCATTGATTAAATCACTGGAAGGTACAGTCTGAATGAGTGGAGATGCATCTAACAGACCCCCTCCAAAAAAGAATGATTTTGAGAACTCTCCTATAAAACCACAAACTTTTACACTGGCATTTTTGTACCAAATATACTATATTGATCTAAACTGTATATAATATATGTACTACATTGTTATTATTAAATGCACCCATGAACTTTAATAGTATAGCTCAAACACCATCAGTACAAGGTGTCATCCTATAAAAAGGTTTATGAGTTCATAAGTAAACAAGTGTACCTGTTACTGCTAGGAAAATAAATGCATGAAATAAGTTTAATGAGGCTCAGTATTGCATAATGTTTGATGCCCAATCATTCGTTCACTCTATCCACGAGATTTTTTTTAGCAATGCAGCAGTGAGTGATTTGTACATGAAGACATGGGAGGGTGAAACATCTATCCTAGCTTGCGTAGCTAAAAAAATTGCAGCTGGACATGAATGTTAATCAGTCATGATTGAGATTATTGATGATTTCAGTATGTTGGTGTTGTCAAAGGGCCTTGTTAAAATACTGTAATTTCGGACTTCACCAACATATATTTCTTTATTGTTGTCTGTTGCATTAGATGAGTGTAAGATGATTGTGGTGCTGTTACTTAGTGATAATTTTGGCTTATACATTATTGGCCTTTTAAAAATTTTATTATATTAACATTAATGAGAAATCTGCAAATGTTTGTTGAACTGAACAGTTGGTTGGAGACGTACATTTGTATGTCTCCAACCAACTGTTCACTATATTCATGTGCATCCAACCAAAGATAATGATAATGAATTTTTGGTGTGGAAATCACTAAGTAAGTAAAAATGCTTAATTTTCGTGAACTTTAAATATGAATAATTTAATAACACATAATTAGTTTACATTATAACATAATTTAATAACAATTCACATGAATACGTAGAACCCAAACAAGAGTAGATATATTTAATACATTTGATATTTAGATACTTTTTTTGTATTTCCTGGCTTTAGAAGTTAGATGAGTTTGTTGAATTATAATTTCATTTTCTACTGCTTTTCTTCTTCTTCTTCTTCTTCTTTTTTTTTTTTTTTTTTTTTTTTTTTCAGTGTTAAAATTGTCAGAAATTTTTGTGGCTATATGTTTTATATTTCAATCCTTTTTAGCAGGAAAAGTCAGATACTGCACAATAACTTTTTTCAAAATTATGAAATCTGACCATCAAAGTTTTCAGTCACCTTTTTAATTTCTGCATCGTATTTTTCAATGTTATACTTCTTTTAGATTTTTGTAGGTAATCAGATGTATATTTAGAAAGTGATTCAAGTTTTGTTGAAGCTTTTTTATTATTGCAAGGCAAATTGTCTAGATCAGCTATGATACTGAAGTGTCATGTTTTTATTAGTCATGACTAAGTGTTTGTATGTTGAAATTGTCTCAAGTCAGCTGTGATCTACCCAAAATCATTTTGTGATCAACTGGTTGACTATTTCGTATATATATAGTATCCTTTAGGAGAGGAATTGACTGGATCTGGCATTCTCAACCAGGGAAGAATTCTTCGTATATATATTATCCTTTAGGAGAAATTCGTATATATATATAGTATCCTTTAGGAGAGGAATTGACTGGATCTGGCATTCTCAACCAGGGAAGAATTCTTCTGTGAGAGAATTTCATAGTTTCAGAAGTGTGGAAGGGAAATGCTGGCAGCTTTTTATTTACCTGTTCAATATTTGGTTTATGAATATATATATATATAAACTAACACATGCAAAAATAATATGAATTTAAATAAATGTATATATTGTTTAAGTTTTGAAAAGGAAGGTTGAGGATGAATGTCTAGCAGTGGTGAAAGGGATAAATGTGGCAAAACGGGGTTGAGAACCACTGAACTAGATGATACCATAACTAAAGTACTTACTACTAACTAAACATATTAGCACTGAGGGAGAAAAACTTACTAAAAACCAACGCTGAGATCACCTTCTTGTCTTCTATCACAGTAACCAGTTTCAAATCATCTATTACTAAAAAATGTATTTATCATATATAATTGGTATTATTCATGTATTCATAGCTTTACTAAGAATATGCAATTTATTTTTACTCTCTTCTGCAGGCAGAAAATTTAATTTTTCTTTTATTTTTTGAATGTATAATTTGGAATTTTCTTTTAGTATTTAAAATATATACCATATCTGACGGCATATAAGATGCACATTTTTTTCCTAAATTTGGTCTGGAAAAAGTTACCTGCGTCTTATATGTGAAGGACACAGTTTAACTTTCAATACTAAATGCTATTTTTAGTCTGGATAAAGGTCTAGACACACATAACTTTTTCTACATCTACATGTGTGTGGTCTTCTAAATAAGGGTGCGTCTTATATGCCATCAAATACGGTATATATATATATAAAGGCTTTTATTTATTTATTTTATTTATTGTTCTCTTTTCAGAAAAGACAAGCCGCCAGTTGTAGAAGCAGTTTTATCTGGGCTTGTTGATAGCCCTGACTACTGTATGGATTTTCCGAAGAGAGGAATATGTTATATTTTCAATCATAAAGTAAGTTTGCTATATGATTGTACTGATATTCTCTTGTTCTCAATATTTAAAAATTCTCAGAATATAAATTTAAAAAATTATTTTTTTTTCTACAAATTTAGTGGAAGTTAATTACAGTAAAAGTTCTACTATTCCAGAAAGCTTGGGAAATAGCAATTGCTGGATAAGTGAAAATTCGTGATCTCTGAATATAAAAACTATGATTCAAGGTAGAAGAAACAAATTAATCACATAGGAAATTATCAGTTTTAAATTATAAAGAGCCATCTTATTTTTATCAACTTGAATATCAAATGCCTACATCTAAAATTATGTAATATTCTGAGGAACAAATGCATTTCAGGCATAAAATCCAATGTATTTCACAAGTTTTTAAAAGTGTGAAAGTTAAATTATTTTATCCGAATACAAAAATCCTATTAAACCATGAAAATTGGCAGAGATAACACGGAACTTGTGCTAGTGATTTTTGTTAAAGTTTAAGAGAGCAGATTATTCTTTCTTTCTTTAGATAATTAACAGATGCAATTGGCAGATGTAGAATGTAAGAAACTGATAATGTTTATCATAATTTTTATTCCATATTGTCATTATCTGATTTCAAATAAAATCACATACTGAGCATATTAATATGCACTTTTCTCGACTTCAGGATTCTTAACTTTAAAAATATTATATGAACTTTGAAACTTTGAACTTTGTAAAATTATTTGGGATCACAAGACTTCTCTATAGACAGAAGGGATATTAATTATTAAACAAAATACAAACTGTTTTAAATTTATGTAATTTAATTTTTACACTTCGTTAAAAATATAGCTTAAGCATAATATATTGAGCAATTTTAGATTTGCTTGTTACAAATACTCCTCAAAGTGTATGTCAATTATTAGGTAGAGTTTAGAAATAAAAATAGATGTAACTGTAGTTTAATGTTCTGAATTTTTGAGAATGCACATTGAGTTTTTGAAAAATTTCAAACTATGTTGTTAACAAATTTTAAAATAATGTTTTGTTCTAAGCTAACATTGTATAACAATTTAGTTCTCTTAATATTAACCGTATAGTTAATATATTAAATGAGAGGTATGGTTTGTATAAAAGGTCACTGAAAAGCATATCCGATTTCAAAATTTCCATCTAGATGAGGAGGAGTTGCTGATCTTTGCCTTTAAATGGCAAGATGTAGTTGCTCCTCTTGTAGAGGCTGGAGTGAAACCACATCAAAGATCTTAGAATTGTGTTATAAAGTTCATTTATCCATTATTGATGCTAAAATATTTGCTATTAATGTCACAAATGTGGGACATCTGGTTTTCTACCATAAAGTCTTTTGTCACATATATTCGCACATGACTCGGTCAACTAATGATAACCATTTTCATCAAATTCTGCAACGAGCAAGTATGTTTAATTGTAAAACCATAAAATAGATATAGAATATTTTTGGTATAAGATTGAATAACTAAGAAGTTATTTTTTAATGAATGAATTATCTTTCATGCTTAGAAAAATTCATTGCCTCATTTTCATATTTTTATACAGCAGTAGAATAGAGGGGGAAAAACCTGTTCACAGTTAATTTTATTTAGTATTATATTTTTGTTATAGATTTTTTTTTTAAAAATTAGTTCCTCCTTGTTTACATGCTTGGAAATTCGTATTAATTATCCCATCAGTTGGCTGCTGTATGCTAGCCAATGCTCGTTTAAATTTCATAATAGAATGATTCTGTGCAATATGAAAATAAAACATCTAAAGAATAAAATATCTAGGTTCCATAAACCATTTCACCTGTGATGGTCAAATATCTGAGACCTTGGTTGCAAATGTGTTGAAGGAAACTACAAGAAAATATAATGTTTTGAATTCTGACAGAAACATTTAGTATCATTATTTCCTTCAGTTTTTAAATGCTATTTTAAGTTAAGTAACATATGACTTTCACTTTATATTAGCTGTATTACTATTTTATAGAATCTTAGAATGAGAGAGAAAAATAATATATAGTTCTAAATCCTGTCAAATTTATTGAAAATGTGATAGCAATATTTTTTGACAGTATTTGAAAATTGTGCATCATATACTCATAAATTCATATTTTTATTTTACTTTTTTAAATAAATGTGCATTTTTGATATATTTAATATAAAATTGTTTAATTTTAAACTAGAATTTTGACTCTCAGACTGGTTTAAATGTGCGTAATGGCACAGATGCTGATGCCGGTCGTTTGTATTGTCGCTTTCGAGAACTTGGGTTTGATGTCACCTTGTTTACGAATCTTAAATCACAAGAAGTTTTAAAGGAATTACAAAAAGGTATTTGTATAACTTAGTTTGCATGCTTTTAAACCAGATGTATGTTAAGTTGGCTGCTCTTTTAAATAAAATGAGCAAATTTCTTTAATGAAATTGCATAGTAATATTAATCAATCATAATGAAATTCATACTGTAGCAGTGAAGATTTAATTTCTTTCTGTCAGATTTTAATAACAGTCCGTTAGCTTACAGCAGTGTTCCCAACCCTGTGCCCGTTTAATGTGTGTTTGCCACTCTCTGATCACAATAAAAATGTTTTAGTTTTCAATAAAATTCTATGTGGAAGTTTTTTGATTTAACGAAATAGAAATTGCTTTCAACACAAATACCAGCACAAACTGAAATACAACCAATCTCTTTTTTGCATGTGAATGTATTATTCTGTCCACTATAAATTCACCTTGAAAAAGTAAATGGTGCCCACCTTCCAACTGATATTCTAAAATGTGCTCTTAGGGACAAAATGCTTAGGGATCCTGGCTTACAGTGTTATAGTATTAGTAGGCTAATGGACATTATCTTTCTTTGTAGGCTAATGGACATTTATCCGAGATAATTGTCATTAAAAACCTTTAGAATTTTAATGACAACCCTCTCGGATAAAATTGCCGCATGTAAAATTAAAGGATTTGCAAATTCAGAGGTTGTCAGGGATGTAAATGAGACATTATCTTTCTTTGTAGGCTAATGGACATTTATCCGAGAGGGTTGTCATTAAAAACCTTTAGAATTTTAATGACAACTCTCTCGGATGAAATTGCCGCATGTAAAATTAAAGGATTTGCAAATTCAGAGGTTGTCAGGGATGTAAATGAGAGTCAGTAGTGCTCATTGAGTGAATACATTATCAAACACCGTATTATATACTCTTTGCATGTATAATTGCAATAACTAAATGTTGTACAGTCAAAAGTCGTTAATCCGGACTCGTCGAGACTTCGATTCCGGATTATCGATTTTTCCGGATTATAGATCATCAGTTTAAATCTGGTAAGATGGCATGCAGAAATTACAAAATTAAAAATATGAAACCGTAATTTATGAAATAAAGAACAATTATGATCTAAAGGGTATCAAAATTTACAAAAAGAAAAAGCTTAATATTTATTTGTTTACTTTATTAAACATTTCCTTCAATGTAAATTGCTTCGTTTCATGTGATAATACTTTCTCTTTAATTCTATTAAACAGACATAATTTCTTGTTTAGTTACAAAGTTCTGCTGTTCAAGTCCTATAATTGCTGTGTTGAGAATACCGACTAATTTGTCAATCGAAATGTTTTCGTTTTCAATAACCTCTGGGTCACTTTCTTCACTATCGGAAGCGAATTATAATGACGAGGAACTTGATTTAAATCATATCAAAGACGAGATGAAATACTACACTTAGTACGGAATTATAAACCAAGTAAAATAAAAACATCTGCTCTGAAGATAAGGATAGTGCTGACAGATCAACTTCCAATCCGCAGCGTGAAATTGATAAACAGATTTCGGATTTCAAAACATACTTTCGCTTTGTAGATACAAATTACATATTAGTAAATATATATCGGAAATTCTACTTGACATAATCTTTCTAATCTATCATAATCTAATAATGACGTTTCTGCCCCCCCCCTCTGCCGCAGAGCAGCGTGAAATTGATAAACAGATTTCGGATTTCAAAACATACTTTCGCTTTGTAGTAAATATATATCGGAAATTCTATTTGACATAATCGAAAGTTCAAGCTTACTTTTATAAAATTGCTCTAACAGTCTGCAAAAAATAATAAGCCGGATCCAATTCGAAGATTAAGGAACAACGCAATCTGCAACATTAACTGAATTAGATAACTTTAGCTTAGCGTATAACTCCGTTACACATTAAACACACATGCGCACAAACATATTCGCAGCTGTAAGGGTCTTATGCGCTCTAGTAAACGCCTGTGCGCATGCGTAAACGCGACGCATGCGCAGAAAGTTTGTAGCTTTGAGGTCCGGATTATAGATCATTCCGGATTATGGGTGTCCGAATTAACGACTTTTGACTGTAATTGATTTGGTACATAAATTTGTGAAAAGAAAATACCTGAAGGTTTTTCCTGTAAGACATTTGATGTATACAGGAAATATATCATGTCTATATCTATAAATAACTTAATTTTTGGAACTACTTATCTGACCAGATATAAACAGAGAATGCAGTTGTATTTGTACTTTTTAAAATAAAGTTAATTTATCTTCATTTCTGCTTAAGCTTCATTTCTGCTTGGTTCGCTGCCAAAGCTGAAATGATAAATCTGTACTCATGCACCAAGATCTTACATGCACTTTTATGCTTTTTGTTGTTTTATTATTTAAATATGGATATGACCGTGTACATTAAACAGCAAGTAATATCACACGAGTATACTCATAATTGGCATATGATATAATGGTTTTATCTCTTGTGCCAGATAACAAGATAACTCGGAACTAGATAAACAATACTAGCCTCATTTTACACTTTCACACAAAACTCCTGTACGTGCAATGCATTATTTTCCATGAGTTATACACAAGTCACTTAATAAGAATTTGAACAGACCATTTATAGAATTTCCCAAATAAATGACAAGTAATACAGTCAAAAGTCGTTAATCCGGACTCGTCGGGACTTCGGCGATTCCGGATTATCGATTTTTCTGGATTATAGATCATCAGTTTAAATCTGGTAAGATAGCATGCAGAAATTATAAAATTAAAAATATGAAACCGTAAATTATGAAATAAAGAACAATTATGATCTAAAGGGTATGAAAATTTACAAAAAAAAAAAAAAAAAAAAAAAAACTTAATATTTGTTTACTTGATTAAACATTTCTTTCAATGTAACTCGTTTAAGTTGCTTCGTTTTAATGTGATAATACATTCTCTTTAATCCTATAAACAGACATAAATTCTTGTTCAGTTACAAAGTTCCGCTGTTCAAGTCCTATAATTGCTGTGTGGAGAATACCGACTAATTTGTCAATCGAAATTTTTTCGTTTTCAATAACCTCTGTCACTTTCTTCGCTATTGGAAGCGAAGTATAATGACAAGAAATTTGATTTAAATCATATCAAAGACGGAGTACATTGAGATGAAATACTACATTTAGTAAGGAATTTTAAGTCAAATAAAATAAAAACATCTGCCCTGAAGATAAAGATAGTGCTGACAGATCAACTTCCAATTCATTGCGCGCCGCGGCGTTAAAGATAAACAAAGTTTAGATAAGCAAAAAAATATGCCTTTATCCATTTTTTGCAGCAATTCCACTTTTTGTTTAATGCACTTCGAAACATACTTTCGCTTTGTGGATCTTTTACATATTAGTAAATATATATCAGAAATTCTATTTGACATAATGGAAAGTTCAAGCTTACTTTTATAAAATTGCTCTAACAGTCTGCAAAAAATAAAAAGCCGAATCCAATTCGAAGATTAAGGAACAACGCAATTTGCAACATTAACTGAATTAGATAATTTTAGCTTAGCTTATACCGTCCGTTACACATTAAACGCACATTCGTAAACGTATTTTGTGCACGCGCACATGCATATTCGCAGCCGTAAAGGTCTTATGCGCATGCGTCAACGCCATGCATGTGCAGAAAGTTTGTAGCTTTGAAGTCCGGATTATGGGTGTCCGAATTAACAGCTTTTGACTGTAATAAATAAATGGATTTGAGTTCCTAAATATTTGATTATTTTATCACATTTTGAGAAATAAATGATTTGTTTCAGTTTGCCAAGTGTATTATTTAGACCCATCCTGTATGCCGAAAACATAAGCACTGCATGCATTTGCTTTGACAACACTCATACTGAGTGAATTAACTAAGGCAATCAATAACGAGTTATAGCTATCAAGTAAACTCAGTTTACTAACTATGAGTTTTCTTATAGATGGCAGAAAACATATTTAAAGACAATAGTATATTATACAAGACCATAGAACTTTTTAGAGCTTGTTTACAAGGCAGAATACAGATAAAAGTTTACTGTAAGTGTCAAATATTTTAAGTGTTATAATATAGCAAAAAGGAACCATTTGTAATTGTATGAGTTGAAGGCTGTAAGGAAGCATTTTAAGTTCAAGTGAAGAGATTCGTCAACATTTTATAGTGATAATGTTGTTAGAAAAGTCCAGCCATGGTAAGATAGCTTTCCCTCAAAAGTTTAGGGCTGTCATAAAATGGCAAAGAGAGATAGGGTTGCCATATGTGGTGTGAAATCGCCTGTTTGGCGACAAAATTGGCGATATGCCATAGACGGATAGAGAACCTTCTGGAACAAATTCTTACTGGTTTGCCCCAGAATGTTCTCAAACCCAAGCCAAAAGTTATATGAATCCTGCTGGTATGCAGAGTAGGAGTGGAATGAGACAGTATTATTGAGTTGATAGTCAGTCTGGTGTCGAGTGGGTGCATCTCGAGAGTGTGCATTGTTGAGGCTATTGTCAAGTGCATTGCGAAGTGTAATGTTGAGACTCTCGAGAGTATATAGAGTTCCAAGAACAACTGAACCGAGTTGTGCTTTGCCATGAAGCTCTCTTCATGGTTATAGCATGAAGCCTGTGTTGCTGATTGTTTTGGCATGTTTTTATCGTACTTTTTCGACGACTGAGTAATACTGGCAAGTAAATAGTGTTTTAATACTTCATCAACTGTTGTCACAGATCACTCCAAATCGCATGAACCCTGTACAAGAACACAACAACTGGTGTCAGAAGTGGGATTTGCTAGTGATTACCAGGAAAGCCAGTTACCAGCGTGCAGGAGAAAGCCATGGTGGAGGAAATGAAATTGACAGATTTCTTAGCAGCTGTAAAAGCCAGACTAGAAGAGATGAAGGCTGAGATCAAAACCAAATAGGATGAAATAAAAGCTGGATATGAAGAGATGAGGGCTGAGACGGAAGCCAGACCAGAAGAGATAAAAGCCAGGCAAGAAATAAAAGATGGCCAAGAAAAGCTACAAGTGCAACTTCAGCAGATGAATATAGAAGATATGCTTAGAGAAGAAATTGGAGCCATAGAAGATCATGATAGAAGTGGCATCTGAAGCTGGTGAAGTGTCTGAGAAAGATCAAGAAATGATGTATAAAACATCTGACTGGATTAAAGGAGAATGAAAACAGGAAAAAATAAAAGACTTGAAGGAAGCATTTGATTCTCAAGTGTCTTAAATAGAAGTGGAAGAAAGTGAAAATGCAATTGTTCAGTTTGTAGAAACTGATAGTGAAGTTATGAAGTCGCAGTTAGTAAGCATTGAACCATCTGAAAATTCTTGTGATGCAGAGATGGGAGAAGCTGATGTACAATGTACGCAGAGTGTTACAGAATTGCAAGAAAATACATCCTCTTCATAAACTGTGTGTCTCATAGTGCAAATTGTGCAGACACTAACATGATTTTGATTCTAAACCAGGATACCTTTGTTTGTAAAGAATCAGATTCTATTCATAACTCTGATACAAACACCAGAACTGGCTTTCAGGAAATAGAGGTAAATAAGCATGTACCAACTGCTAAAAGTACCGAGGTGAATTGTACACATGATGCAAATAAACTGCAGAGCAGTGAACAAACTGCTTCAGATCTACTTGTAGATGAAGGGTTTGAAAGGACTGAATCTTCAGACTGTGATGTGCAAAACAGAAATACATCTGAGAATTGCAGTAAAAACGTATTTGACCCGGGTATAATGCAATAAAAAGCTTGAGACTGTGATTCATTCTGAACTTTATATATTTTAAAACTGTTATGTGGTTAATTTATCTACATAACTTCTACATAGTGTACATATTTGTTTCTTTAGCTATGTTCTTACCTTTTGAACTTAGCTTCTGACCAAGGATTGTACTGCCCGGGACGTGCTGTTCTGAGCAGGGGCAAAGGGGGTAGTGTTATGAAATCTTCAGCCGCAGTAACATAGCTTCCCTGCAAAGAAGGTTTAGGGCTGTCATAAAATGACAAGGAGAGATAGGGTTGCCAGATTTGGCACAAAATTGCCCATTTGGCCACAGAATTGATGATATGCCATAGACGGATGGAGAACCTTCTGGAACGAATTCTTACCGGTTTGGCCCAGAAAGTTCTTGAATCCGAGCCAAAAGCTATATAAACTCTGCTGGTGCATGGAATAGGAGTCGAACGAGAGAGTCTAGTCAATTGGGAGTCTATTGAGTGTCTTGTAGTATATCGAGTAGATCGTCAGTTTGGTGTCGAGTGGGTGCATTGTAAAGACTATTGTTGAGTGCATCGTGAGTTGTAGTGTAGAGAGTCTCGATAGTACGTAGAGTTCCAAGAATGACCGAATCAAGTCGGGAGCTGTACTCTGGTGCTTTACCATGAAGCTGTCTCCGCCGTTATAGCCTGAAACCTGTGTTGCTGATCATTTCAGAGTGTTTGTCATAGTTTTTCAATGACTGTAAATGTGTTTTTGAAGCTGTCCTAGTAATTCTGGCAAATAGTGTTTTGATACTTCATCAACTGTTGTCGTCAGTCACTCTAAATTGCACAAACCCCGTACAAGAATGCAACAATAT
The DNA here is from genome assembly GCF_044657685.1 of Stegodyphus dumicola. NCBI lineage: Eukaryota > Metazoa > Arthropoda > Arachnida > Araneae > Eresidae > Stegodyphus > Stegodyphus dumicola. The sequence goes on along the minus strand of NC_140769.1, from coordinate 153,820,130 downwards.
ATTATGACTGTAACTCAAGAAGTTTTACATAATAAGATACAATATGATTTCAAGTTAATGGCACTACAATGGGTTGGTACAAACTATCCCCACTGAGGAATTCAGTTTAGGAAGCTGCTGAGAGGATGCATTATCAAGTACTGCGAAATCATCAACTGCTCCCTTATATGATCGAATACATTGGGTACCAAACTGATGGAATGCAGTTCATGTTTATGTTTGACTAGTGTCTTTAAAGGTACTAGCATTGATGAACTGGAAAGCAATTTGATTCTGTATTCCTTTCTTTGTGATTACTACCCTTTTCAGACCTGGTAATCACATTCTTGCATCACTAATGGCACAAAAGTACAAAAGGCTGCTCATTTAAACATTTCTAAAAAGGACTTTAAAACAAATAGGAGTTGGTGTAGAAGAATGAGGGAACACAAGGTTTATCACTGCAATAGCAGACAACTTGCGAGCAATCATCTGTAATTCTAGTAATCATTCGGCATCCAGACCTACGTCTTCTACAGAGGTTTTGACCCTTTGGTAATGATTCCACAGCCTGTTGGAAGGCACATTTAGCACTCTCGCAGCAGCAGATGATGTCTTCAGCTCATGCTTTCCATTTTGGCTATCTCGAATTACACAGAACTATTGCTGTTTTCAAACTGACACTTAGGTCTGGCATTGTGTTTTATGCTAATTTTGGTTGCTTATTTGCATTTGGCGATGCAACCGCTACCTCATATGTAAATTGTATGCTTTAATTTCCCTTTTTACATTTGTACCTTTTCTTTTAGCATTTGTTGCTTATTTTTTTAGCACAGAAGGGTAAAGAAGATGAGAAAGTTTGAAATGATGAGGTTAGAAATCAATATGATTTTCTGAAATTCTCTTATCTGTCTAGAATATGAAGAAATTCAGGTCTGTTTCTGAAATTTTACGCTTTATTTTGTAAATTGTAGTTATTTAGGAAATCTCAGAAAATTTATCATTATAGCATGTTATGTTATGCTTGCCATGAATAAAAAATTGAGCTGCGTTACTTTTTCTGTTTTGTTATATAATAGCAAAAATTTAAACTTGAATATATTTTACGGTTATATTAATTTTAATAATTTATGTTAACCTTCCAATGCGCGCAGTGTACGACAAATTCCATTTTTATGCACTTTTTTCACATATCACTGTTGGAACGTCTGAAGGTAATTTCTATTCCCTCTTTCAACCCTTCCCCACATCATGCGATGTGTCAACAGGAAGTCGCATGACAATTTTTAACAAAGTTTTGGCACTACATAGTAGCTTGTCTGTAAAAGTTATTACGTACAAACACACACACATGGAAGTGGGTTAAAATTTGGAAAATATTTTGTTCTCCAGTGTTTTATAATTTTGTGTTATGAATTGACATGTATCATTTTAATATTTATGTAGTCGAACCTGTAATTTTTGTATCAGTTTTCATGGCAAAAAATATGTGCAATCAGCTGATTTTGCTCGCATTCTTCAAGAATTATCGGATGAAGAGGAAAAAAAAAAGAAACGTTTGCATGTGAGAACAATAGCGATTTAAGTGAAGAAAATATAAAAATAAATTATACCAGTAATGAATCTGAACAATACATTTTGGATTATGATGATAATAATGATACAGAAGAAAGAAAGGATGATGACATGTTCTATGTTGCTAAGGACAAATCTTCTAAGTGGTGGAAATTTGTTGTGGAGCACAACCTAGTGGTTGTTACACTGTTCCAAACAATCCTATGGATATTGCAAAAAGGTTGGTATCTCCATTTGAAAACTCATGTAGCAAAGGATGTCTTGTAACAAAGGATAATTACTACACAAGCATCCTACTTGCAGATCATTTTCTGCAAAAGAAATTGAATCTTGTTGAAACATTGAAAAAACATAAATAGAAGTGCCACAGGAATTTTTGCCAAATAAGAGACAGATGGTGGGAGCAGCAGTATTTGGTTTCCAGCAGGATAATGTCCTCGTTTCTTATGTTCCTGATAGAAACAAAACTGTGTTTCTCCTTTCAACTATGCATGGTGATACCGACATTCATACAATAGCAAATAAACCTGAAATAATCATGGATTACAATGCGACGAAGGGAAGCATGGACACTATCAATTGATTGTGTGCAACCTATTCAATTTCAAGAATCGCAAGAAAATGGTCTTGTGCTATATTTTTCACTCTTCTGAATATTGCTGGGATAAATTCCAAGGTTTTGCACATGCTTACAAAGCGAGCCAACACCGCACCATGCCGAAGGTTGAATTCTCTGAAGAATTTCTCTTAGTCTTATGAAAGAGTGTCTTTTTTCGCATGCCAAAATCCAAACTTTACTTTTTGACTTTTCAACCTAATGATGAAGTGCCATAGCAGTCCTCATCGAAGCAAGGAACATGCAGTTTATGTGTCAGAGAAGGAAAGAGATCCTCAGCATTTATGAAATGCAAGACATGGCTTAGAAACACATGCAAATGTCATACAATTACTGAAATTATGTGCATGGAATGCACTGTAAACTTCGAACATTGAGAAATCTCTTTTAGAATTATATTTTTCTATTTTTACTCTACTCCGTTCTATTTCTAGTATTATTATGCATCTTTATTTTCTTTTCTTTCTACTTATTTTTAGAAATAATTAAAACTATTAAAATTAAGTCAGTTTACAATTAGTTTTGGTAATCAGCCATTTATTTTCCTGACTTGTTTCATACAAGTAAATTTCCATGTGGAAGTAAGTAATGCTAAACTTACATTTTTTACTGCCTAAGTGAGTGTATTTTCCTCTTTTATTTGTCTGTACTTTCCTTTGATGAATATTAAAACTAGCTTGTATTTTAAAATATGTTATTAAATAATAAATTCTAAATTGTCTATAATAAAATACATCATTGCCTCTACCTGACTAACATAACCCTTTAAAAATAATTTACTTTCATTTGAATGTGACATCGTTTGTATTTTGCAATAATAATGTCAATATTTTACTTCTTAATGAACTTATTTTCAATATCCATTCATTGCTTTCATTTTTCATGCCCCAAATGGTAAAATAACAGCTGTCAAAAAATATGACACACACGCGCACGTGTGAAATTACTGAGTGCACATGTTGAAAGGTTAATTTTGTTTAAATTTTTTGTACTACACGTAATGCTTAACTGAATGTTACAATTTTTAAAAAGCATCATTAATATTTTACATTAAATTGAAATTGTACAAGAAAAATAATCTCAGGGTAATATTTATACATTAATTTGATGAATTAAATGTAATTTTAATCTAGATTTAGTAGGTAAATTATGCTTCTTTGTTTATATAGGTATAGTAAATAAAATCTTAGAATTTTATGTTTGTTGTGTGTTTGTTCTCATTTTTTATTTGCTGTGCTGTTAAAATTAATTATTTAGTAGTAATATTTTAAAGTTTGTGTTGATGTATGATTTGAAAATTTTGAATCAAGTGTTTTTTATAATCATGCTTGATGTGTTCATCATATGACACATTTTTTTTAAAATTATAGTTGGTAAAGAAGATCATTCTAAAAATAGTTGCTTTGTTTGTTGTGTTCTGTCTCACGGAGAATCGGGAATACTCTATGGATCAGATGGGAAATATGAAACAGAACGTATATTTGCTCCTTTCAGAGGTGATGTTTGTCCTACTCTTGCTGGAAAGCCAAAAGTATTTTTCATTCAGGCAAGTATTTTAAATATTTATTAATTTCTTTAAAATTTCTTCATGTAAATAAATATTATGTATTCATTACTTTTTTATAAACATTGCTATGATGATACAAATCTTTCTAAAATAATTTAATTTTTATTTTTAGGCATGCCAAGGTGATAAGTTAGATCATGGAGTAAGTATGAAATGTCAGATAGCTACAGATTCTTCTAGCATACAAGAAGAAACATACAGGATTCCTACTCATGCTGATTTTCTCATTGTATACTCAACTGTTTCTGGTTAGTATTTTTTCACTTATCTTAATGTAGATAAATATTAATTTGAAAGTTCATGTTCAGTAAAGTAAATCATATATGTAAGTATTTTGAGATAATACTTCAATCCTCAAAAATGTGCAAGAAAAATGCATTATTATGACAAAAGTTTGAATAAAGATTTAAAAAATTTTAAACGATTTGGAGTAGTACGATTTTACATTATTTTGATTACCATTAAAAATGAATATGAATAACGCTTATCTAAAAATGAAGCTAATTATTTTACAGTGTGATTTTAATCTTATTAAAAATTTGACACAGATTTGATTAATTTTTATTCATACTTGTCAAAAGATAAATAACCTTAGTTGTGAAATTTTGAAATAAGAAGAATCACTTTGTTTGGTAAAAGATTTAGATGCAAACAGTCGCCCCCTTCTAGTCATTTTTCTCCGAGGCTGCACCTCGAAACACCATTGAGTGTCAAATTATAGTAATAAATTGAGAAGTTAATAATTATTTACATACAAAATAAATGTATTTTTTTATATGTGTCAAAGAAAAATTCAACAGAAAAGACAATAAGTTGTCATTATATATATTTGTCCCACTTGAAAACTTGGAAAATTGTGTTAAGTAAGTTATTTAGAGGTTAATTCAACATATGAGAATTATTTGTAATAAATGTCTTTCTGAAAGTTTGGTTCTTTTCCGTTTCGCCGGCGCAAATCTCACCAAGCAGACTTTATTGGCGACAACATATACACATAAAAAATATTAAAAATTGTTAGTTCTAAGAATTTTTTATTTTGATGGCATCAACAGTTTAATATCGTTTAAAATTTTGTAAAAAGCCAATAAATAAAGGCAATAAATTTATAAAAAGATATTAATTTAAGAATTTACTATGTTATCATGGTTCAATATCCTGATTCGCCGGTTCATATTACGTGACCTCAAGTGATCTCATCTCGCGCAAACTACGCTACAGAAATCTAATTCTCTCGGTAGTTATCTACATTATTTCAAGTTAAATCTTAATTTGGAATACCAGTTTAAATGCAAGAATTATTTCAATTCGTTGGAATAGCTTACTCAGAAATTATGTAAAACCGCAGTGCTTGACTTCGCTAGTGCATTCTCATTAGAATTGATGAATTTAGCCCTTGACTTTGCCGTTTCTATATTTTCGGCTTCGGGTAAGCGGTGTCATAGCATACTTGACTTTATTACCACGAATGGCCTTAAGGCATAAAATTGAACTACCTGGTAAAAGTTCTTTGTAATTGTATGTAATTGTAAATGCTAGAATTCTATATAATTGTAAATGCTAGTATTGAAAGAAACAATCAATCTGATAAGAAACGGCTGCGACTTGTTTTGAAAATGAGGCGTAAAAGGTTACCATCGAGGATATTCCGTTTGGCATCAGTTGTACCATTACTGGCGACTTTAACGCCTGCCCCGGCAAAACGGAAAAGTACCGAAAGTTTAATATTTACATGTCAGTATGTTTGAATTACGAAGTGTAACCAACAGAAATTTCCTAAAGGTATCAATCAGCCTTTAGTTTTCAGATAGAAATTAAATACTGTAAATCTGAATTTTTTTTTCCTCTGTGTTACTGTTATTGCTCTTTATGCATATAATGATAAATATTTAGTGAATGAAATATAAAGTTTAGCTGAAAACTTTTTAATTTGTTGGGAAAAAAAAAAAATTCCATTCCAGCTGCTTCAGTTTATGCATTCACTCTGCATGTAATTTGAGTCTTACTAAATTGTGCTGTACTATACCAATTAATGTGTCCTTCTTATTAGTTCACAGTAATTGAGATTTTTTGCAAGCAAGAATAATAATGGTGGGAAAATGTTTACTTTTTGCATTGGTTAATGTGATAAAATCTTCCTCTACTTTCAAAATATGTTAATTTTTTAATAGGTTTTTATTCATGGAGAAATACAACCAATGGCTCCTGGTTTATTCAAGCATTGTGTGCTGCTTTGCAAGCTCATGCTAAAGATATGGATTTGTTAGGACTATTAACAATTGTGAATCGAAAAGTAGCTTACGATTTTGAAAGTTTTACTCCACAAGATAATAGCATGCATTTGAAGAAACAAGTACCTTGTGTAACATCTACATTAACAAGAAATATTAAATTTTCATAAATTATTATACTTTGGGGATGGAGCTTAACTTGACATCTTATATGCTGCCAAGTTTTTGTTATTGTTTGATGCTTCTCTAAAAATACAGAATTTTAAAAATAACAATCTAATTAACTGTATATTTAAAATTCTGTGTGCTAACTGATCCACTAATTAATTAATTTTAATTAACCTTAAAATATTCCAAAATTTCAATTTTATTTGCCAGTTGATTTAATTAAAGATTGTTTATAAATACTCTTTATTGCTTCACAATTTGTATTATAGTTACCATAGTTATAAACATCTTCAAGTAATGAATAAATATTTAATAGGATCTGTAATTTTAAAATGAATGAAAAATAATACACCTGCATTAACTTCATTCATTTATAGTATCAATAATTTAACAAATATTCTCCAATCAGTTATGCTGCATACAAAATCAAAACAATAAATATTTAATATAAAATCTTTTAAACTTTTATATCTACCTTGAATTGGTGTGGTTATGAAATCAATTGAATGCTAATTTTTTGGGGGTTATCATAGTAGAGCAAGAATCCTCTATAGGTTTTGTACAAGATTTTGATCAAGTCAATTTTATGATCATTGTAAAAATTAATATTGTAATCTTTGAGCTAATTCATACTTCTTTTAGCAGTGTGGCATGGTGCAGCACTTCGTTAGAAGATGCATTGGTTTTAGGATTGGAAAATAAATTTTTTATTTAAATTAGTAGTTTTGGTTTTGGAATCTCACTTTTGATATCTAAGCATTTATTTAAACTTCTGTTCCTTGCACCAATATCTTTTTTGTTGTACATGTCTTATTATCACGCTGACTAGATACTTCATGGTAGTAGTCATACATTCTGGTAACAAATTTTCTCCTTGAACTAAGTACACATTTGATGCCATTAACTTTCAAATTTAGAAATAATATCTCATCACTACAAACTGCGTTCATCCGTATCATGTCTTAATGCTGTTTAGCCCACATAATTCTTTTCTCCCAATGTTTTTCACTAAATTAAAATTCTACTATATGTCTTTGGACATTTAAAGCATTTCTTCACTATTACTTTTGGACCATTATATTGGTAAAATTCACTTTGGGTGATCTCTAAAGCTCCTTTATATGTTTTTTATAAATTTTTGTAAGTGGATTTGTAAGACAATAGGGAAAATGTTTCCACCTTGTTAAATAAATTTAGGTTTTCTTCCAGTTCTAGGAGCAAATTTAGTACCCCATTCGGATAATTGGATTTTTTCCGAAGTCTATGTACACTTTAATTAATTTAATTAATTAATGTATGTTGAAAATGGAAGAAAAAAACTATTTTTAAAGAAAAAGAGGTTTTAATAAATTAAAATGAAAGACCAGCACTTTTACATGTAGGTTATATAGTGTACTGTACAGTACACAGTGCTAAAAGTCTCGGTCTAAGTAAGCTGTTTGACTGTCTTCATCCATTTTCAAGCAGCCAAATCGCACATCCACTTGACAATGAGAAGTTGCATGTGGTCATACTTGGGCTGACGCTCCATCCATTTCAACACAGTTTGGCAAGGCCAGCAAATGCTTTACTTGCTGATGATTCCATGTCTGCTTCAACTTTTGACATTAAGGTCATCTTCTTCCTCAACATTTACTTCTTTCACACTTTCATTAAGTTCATGATCATTTAGAATTTGAAACCCAGGGTCTGACAAATCGCACACCATCAATGATGAATTATACACCATTTGCTCCTTTTAATGTCTGAAATCGTTGATTGTCCAACACTGTGTATCTCAGCCAACTGTTTACCCATAACTATTTTATCTGATTGCTGTATAATTTTTAATTTATCAACTAACAACAATACAACGTGTTTTTTTATTTTAGAAGCTGTGGTGAACGACAAAATGCACTTACAAATAAAACAACACACCAAATGTGAAGGAGTACAGTCACAGTGCTGTAGCTTGTCAACGACACACTGACTGAGTAGTAATCAAAACGAACAGTAACAGGTGGGCCAGGCCGGCCACCTGATGACAGACAACAATACTGTAACCAATAATAGAACTGCAGTATGAGATAGTGACTCATCATCCCGATAATGTTCACACTGCACCTATACTAGTTTTGTGGCGGGAAGGACAATAACACTCATAGACAGAATCGTTATTTTGCGATCCCCCGTACGTTTCCGTCATAATTTTTTTCTTAAATTCTGAAAGTGATTTGGATAATTGGAGTTGTACTGTACTCTTTTTTGATTTGTCCATACACTACCAGCAAACTGCAGTACCATCAAACAACTTTGTAGCTTTTTCTTTGTTCTAACATGCATTCTTTGCAGTTTGGCAAGTATTGCCCCCCCTTGTGCATACAACGTAAGATATGTACTTTTCCCCCGCGCATCCTCACAAATAGCCAATTTAAGCATGCTACAAATTCCACATGACATAAATCTTTAATTTATCTTTCAGACTGTAATTGCTAACAAATTTAGCAATTTAGAATTAACAGAGGCACTTAATTTAAATAATTATATTTTTTTATTATGTAAAATTAAATTCTATTTAATTTACTTTCAGTGATAATTTGTATGAACATTTGCAACATTATGATTGATGAAAGACATTTCTAGTGCCACACATTGTATACTTTAGCATAAGATCATTAAAGTTTTTATTATTAATAATTTATTTATTTATTTATTATTAGTTGATGGTGTAAATGCACATGCATTACAAATAAGGTACCTTATTCCCCTTTTTGACATTTGGTGTGTTGTTTTATTTGTAAGTGCATTTTGTCGTTCACCACAGCTTCTAAAATAAAAAACACCCCTTTTTGAAGAAGATTTCAAGAGTATATAATTCCTATATCATATACTTTTGAAATGTATAAATTATTTTATTGTTTTTTTTAAATTAATGCTCTTGAATTTTATTTAGCTCCAAGGCTGAAAGTTTGCTGATGTTTAATATGCATTATTTCAATGTACTATTTTTAATTAACTTTTAATAGTTTTTTATATCACTATGTGTGATACTTTAGTGCAATGGTATTCACAAAATGTATGCCTTCAATGATTTTAAATGCTTCTTAAAATGCCTTAAATATTGTGATAATGATAAATAAGCAGAATACAAATTATTTTTGTATGATAATGCATGCTGAAATGACCATTAATTAGTTACAAGTTTAATATGTTAGCATTTGCTTAATTTTTTGTTTATTGTATTTATCAAAAATTTTGATAAATATAGCTTAAATGACTTTTTTTCCTTTGTACATTTTATAATCTATGTATTTGAATAAATGAAAATTGATTATATGTATGTATTTGATGAATATCTTATAATTTATTTATGTTTTATAATGTAACTTTGAACTAAAATTTGATTTGCTACATCAAGATGTGATACAAGTTATGATAATCGTACTAAACTAACCTGTATTTATTTTAAAAATCAATGATGCTATTTTAATTGTAAGTTTATTAAGCTGCCTTGAGTAATATGTTAATAGTAATGATTGTGTCTATTGAAGCTTTTATCAAGATCTCAATTTCTTTGTAATAATACAACATCCATTATTTATTTTACATTTAATATTTTAATATGATGTAATACTTGTTAAAAAAATTCCCTTTAATTTTCTATGTATATTATCTATCAGTATTAAATGTGTATATATATTATTTGTCTGTGATTTTTTTTCCCATGTTCAGTGCAGTATGATTCATGCAAAAAATTTTAATCTTTCTTTTTGGAAGTAAAAGGAGAATTTTTTTGCTTGCCCATTTCATTAGATATATAGATAGATAGATAGATACATTATATAATGTTTAAAAATAATATATATACAGTTTAAAAACTCTAAAATCCCAAACATGTTTTAAATTTTGAAAACACTCTTAATAATATGAATTCTAAATTAACAATTACAAATTAAATGTAATATGTGTTTGTTATTTGCTTTTTGGACACATTATTGATATAACAGTAAATTAAGAATTTTGGAGCATAATCATGAAAATGATTCACATAAATAAGGAGGCTCAGATCCCAGTTCTAAAGTTTCTTTTTTCGGTAGACATTAATTGAAAATAGTAGGATCTAAACTCATATGGACATTTGAGATTTTTGGAGTGAGAAATGTCAGTAATGAACTATGACCTTGCTGAATCTTAAACCATGGATGTTCTAATGCTAGCTGAACCAGGGCCGGATTTAGACTCGATAAGGCCCTAAGCTATTTGAGATATGGGGCCCTTTATAAGTCCACATATTATATGTCAGTGCCAAGTATGATTTCCGGATACCTAGAGGGTTTTTAGGGGGCTCTAATTCCAAATTATTGCAGTCCAAAATGCTTTTGTACTTTTATTTTATATATTCTTTATTTTTATTACCTCACATATTTTATGCTAGAAATTATACATCATATCTAAAAAGTTCTAATGCAGCCTTTATTTTTGCAGCCATTAACCCTCTGAGCATCCAGGGTTTTTGTTAAGAAAGCACAAATTTCCAAACCTACTAGGAGAACAATTTTTTTTTTAATTTTAATGTAAAAACTCTCCTGGTATTTCATACTTGGATTTGTTTTCTTTTGATATATTGCCTTAATTTCTTTGTATTTTAATATGCATGTATATAAATGTTTTTACAGATATCGCAAAAAATAATTTAGGCCTTGCCGCCTAGAGGGTTAAGTTAAAAAACGTTTGAAATGATCCAAATATTTAAATTTTGACATTTCAAAATAAGAAAAGAATTGTGTAAAATTTATAAAATCTAAATTTTATAAATTCTCCAAGTCTGTATAGTTATATTTAATATGACTTCTTACAATTCTTATTATAAAAAAATAAAACCAAAAAAGTTTGATTTCTGTATGGCAAAAACTGACTGATACATTTAAGTTCAGAATTTGGATTTTTGCATTTTTTTTTGGCTTTCCTTGAGAGGGTTCATTAAAAATAAAACAGAATAATTCAAAGTTGTCCCTTTAATGTCATTCAGTGATATTCCTTCTTCTTCTCTTTTTTCTTTTTATTATTATTATTATTATGAATGTAAACCATTTTATAGTTTGTAGTTTTATTACATGTAGCATGCTCAAAATATTTTCATTTAAGATTTTGCACATTAAAAGTGAATTAACAATATTTAGATTATGAGGGGGTCATGTTGGAGAGGATCATATATGAGTCCTCTATAGTGTAACAACTATTTATTAACAGGTTTAAGTTACACACGGATATTACATTTAACTTTTAAGAACATTACAGAGCAAGAGTCTGAAACAACCTATCAGGTTAAACACTTGGCTTTTACTGAAGTACTTCTCTGGCTGCTCACCAGAGGGCACCTCGTTGTTACAGTTAGTCCAACAGTTTATATTAGCAGCAGGGTTTATATTAAAGGATTGGTTACAATGTGCAATTTTATTACATCAGAATCTTAGAGACATGCTAAAAAAATGGAATAGAAATATTCTTTGCATTTAATTTATGTACTTAATGTTATGTGGTGTCAATACTGAAATTTGCCATTATTTCATCATTTAGTCTATAAACAACAGAAACCTTTTTCTGAAGTGATATTTCATTTTTAGTCACATGCAAATTTAAATATTTAACTCTTCAATTTGTGTACAGTCTCTGAATTTTCAGAAAATATGATCTCAAATTAATTATCTCAGTCGATTTTTGTCATATCAGAGTCAAATATTTTGTGTTTCATTTTTAGAATGAGTATGAACTTTTAGTAAATGTAATTATATGAATCTGGAGGCCATGCAAACATTTGATTTTGTGATTCTTAATAATAAGTTTTAATTTAAAAATCTATAACATGAATATTTTCCGTATTTAAAATGAAATGTAATTGGAAGTAAATACCTACAATGAATGTTTATGAAAATGACCATTTTCATAACTATTCATCATAGATATTTACTATATGGAATGGTTATGAAAATGGCCTTTTATAAACACAATGTATATACCATTTTTTCATTAAAAACATAACTATCTTGTAAAATTACACACTGGATGTATTTCTAATTAGATTTTAATGCATTATAACCCAGCACATTTTATTCTATAAATGCCAAAAGTATTTTACATATTTTGTTCATCTGACTTGATACCAGTATTTAATTTATTGTTATGTGCAGTGATAGGATTCTCAGATCTGGTACAAATTGTGTGAAAGTTGTTTTTTTTGGGGGGGGGGGAATTTGGATGATGAAATTTGATCAGCATTTCGAGAAGATAAACATTTCACTAATTTTTATACATTCCTGTTGCATTTAGTAATTCTTCTCCAGTTTAACTCTGAAGAAAGAAAGAAATATTCATTCATAAGATATAGATATCAGTAAAATTACTGAATTTATACCTTATTTTCTTATGGAAACAGACCTACTGATAAATAATAAACAGTTTAGAATTTTGTCTCATCTTGCTCTTGTCCCATCTACATGTTGAAATGCTACTGACTTTCCAATAAATATAAAATAATTAAGCTATCTCATTTGGAATGGGTAGATTTTTTCCTTTGGCTCTAAAATACTTGAAATGAGTTGAAAGTATAAAAACAAAGCAATGTTCTGAGTCTGAAGAATACATATTCCTTTCAGATACTTATTCTTAAAGGTCAAATACTTCAATTAATTTTTGGCAGTATTATTTATTGTGGTCATTTGCATAAGTTATGAATTTTTAAAAAGTTCTTAGTTTCCTTTTATTTACAACTTCTTAAAAAGCTTCTATTATTAAATATTGCAGGTTTATTAATTGCATTTTAATAATAAATGAACCATAACTAATTCTCACCCTTAAAATCCATTTTTACATTTATAAAAACTAGTTTTCTTTGGGAGCATACACTATAGACTTTAAAAATACTATTAAAGAATTATGTAGCCTTGTGAAACAAAACAAAAGTCAAAAGAAGGGTGTATAAGACCATTTTATTCAAACACAAAATTAATAAACACCCAACTTGGGTTTACACAAATAAAGTACTTCTGGCTTAACAAAAATACATAATGTTGATGTGAAATTCAAATGTGATAGATTAGCCCAATGGCTCGCAGAATAATTTAACGTGCATAAAGGCTGTGGTTTGTAGAAAAACCGGTGAGACAGCCAAATGGCTAGATGCACTCAATACCACAGAATCAAATCTCTAATAACCACGGCACAATGTGGCCTTGAATAGGCAGACATGCTCTAACTTCCAAAACTCTTGCTTAAAGCACTTCTTTTTACCTTAATCTGGATAAACGCTTGCTACTATTTACATTCTGGCATGAAAAGTGTGGGTGAAAAGAAAGTGATACGAAAACTTAAAATTAAACTATCAGTTAAAAATAAATAGATAAACCTCACACAGTATTATCTTTTACTTTGTTCACCACTGCATTATTTGTTTCAAGATATCAATAATTTATTTTGCCGTCATCTCTAGACAAAAAAAAAGAAAATAGCAGTTGCAAATACTGTTGCTCACAAATGTGCTCACTTTTTCTGACATATTTTCATTCTTCAGTCCACATGAGATGCAAAAATTTTATTTTCAATAAATTGAGGCTTGTGCATTTCTTCATAGTTATGTATACTAGTTTTAGAATTTATGAAAATGGGCACCTTCAAATATAGGGTTAATTTCATCACATTTATTTATTAACTATTAAAAATTAATCTTAAAATTTGAAATGGAATTGTGTTATTCTGATATCATTGATGATTAAATTTAAATATATTATTATTGTTTCACAAGAAAATAGTAAAGTTAAATTAAATTTAAATAATTCTCTTGCGCCATTGCTGCAAGGAATGAAATTTGAATTTAACAAATATTCTCTATTCGTATAAAGCAAATAAAAAATTAACATTTAATAAAGAAATTTAAATTGCAAAGAAATAAAAATAATTATTATAATAATTATTTTTATTTTTATTTCTTTGCAATTTAAATTTTATATGGATAGAGAATATTTGTAAAATATTATCATTAAGTATTTTAGATTTTATTTTGTATTATACAATCATTATCAAATTTTCTTGGACATGTATTTTAAAGTTGTTTCTACCTGCATATTAGTTAGTCCTAAACTAGCAAGAGAAAACTCTTAAAATATTTGAATATCATTCAATTATTTTTACTCTTAAATATTTAATAATTAACCATTAACTGAAATATATTTATTGTAAAGGAGAAATGTAGAATAATGTTATGAATCATGAAATGTGCATCATTAACCTCTTTACTCCCAGCATATCATATATGATATGATATGATGATTCAGTTTCCCTCCATGAGCCCACTGTATTAAATGTAATATTGGAGTGAAGTGTCACTGGTGGCCCACAATATTTTATGATATGCTGAAATTGAACATTTTATTTGACATTCTAAATCCACTTAAGTTATGTTAGACTGTTGTGAAAACTTACTGAATGGAATCTAGTGATTTTAGGCCTGTTGTTATGAATATCAGTCATATTTTATTCTATGAATATAAAATGTGTGATGCCTTTAAATCAATACTATTACTTTATCTATGACCAATGGTTATGAAAATAGCCATTATTGACTTTTATAGACACAATTATATGTACCATGTGCAATAACAACATTACTAAGTTTATAGACACAATTATATGTACCATGTTCAATAACAACATTACTAAGTTTTCTCAAAATTACTTCTTGTACTTCCTATCAGATTTGCATAGTTATAAAGTTGTAATACTTTATGACCTAGAACATTTTATTTTGTTAATGCCAGAAATATCTTACATAATTTGTTCATCTGGCTTGATAGTAGTATTTAATTTATTGTTATGTATAGTGATAGGATTTCCAGATCTACAAACTGTGTGAAAAATTTAAGGGGAAGAATATTTAGATAATGAAATATAATTGGCATTTAAAACAATAATTTTTTCTCCATTTTAGTCTCTGAATATGATAAAGAAATATTCATTTGTAAGACATGGATATCAGTACTATTACTAAATTTATATGTAATTTTTGTCTGGAAACAGATTTACTGGTGAATAGTGAACAGTTTAATTTTAAAGCTCATGTCCCACCAACATGTTGAAATGCCACTGGAATGATGATGTAAAGGAATTAATGGTTTAAGTGAATTTCATTCCCCCCTCCTCGGAAATAGCTGCCATATTTATACCCATATGTTGAACAATCAGAAGATAAATTACCCATGGAGAAAAGTAAACTTGTTCATATTTTAGCTAATTTCTCTGAGTTATTTTGTGAATTTCAAGTGGCTTTTCTTCAGAAGTGTTTCAAGTTATATCAATGATAAAATATATCTTTTTTATCTTAAAGAGTTAACAAATAAATTACTGATTTATAGCATTGCATAACCGAAATTCCAATAATTTGTTAGTCACTCAGTTTTGGTAGAACTTCTATTTAATAGAAATCCAAACTGGTCATTGTTAATAATATGTTTCTGTTATTATAATTATTATTATTATTCATGTTTTATTATACAGTCTTTAATCTGGACTCATCGGGACTTCGGCGATTCCGGATTATAGTTCATCAGTTTAAATCTGGTAAGATGGCATGCAAAAATTATAAAATTAAAAATATGAAACCGTAATTTATGAATTAAAGAGCAATTATGATCTAAAGTGTATCAAAATTTACAAAAAAAAAAGCTTAATATTTATTTGTTTACTTTATTAAACATTTCTTTCAACGTGTGCATGCGTAAAGCATATATTACGCATAGTCCAAATTAGAAAATTGCAACCAGAAAACTGTTTGATGTGTATTAGTCATATTTATAATGACGAGGAATTTGATTTAAATCATATTAAAGACAGAGTACATCGAGATGAAATACTACATTTAATAAGGAATTATAAGCCAAATATAAACAAGCATCTGCCCTGAAGATAAGGATAGTGCTGACAGATCAACTTCCAGTTCATTTCGCGCCCCGACGTCCCAACCCTCGCAGAGCAGCGTGAAATTGATAAACAGATTTCGGAATGGTTAGAGAAACAAAGGATATGCCTTTATCCATTTTTTGCAGCAACTCCACTTTTTGTTTGATGGACATCGAAGCATGCTTTCGCTTTGTAGATCCTTTGGCAGCTCCAGAATCGGAAATTCTTTTTGACATAATTGAAAGTTCAAGCTTACTTTCATAAAATTGCTCTAACAGTCTGCAAAAAATAATAAGCCGAATCCAATTAGAAGATTAAGGAACAACGCAATCTGCAACATTAACTGAAATAGATAATTTTAGCTTAGCTTATACTGTCTGTTATACATTAAACGCGCATGCGTAAACACATTAATGCATTTACACATGCGCAGAAAGTTTGTAGCTTTGAGGTCCGGATTATGGACATTCGGATTAAAGACTTTTGACTGTATAAGTATAAAATATATTAGATTTTCTTAATATTGTTTTCACATATGTTTATATTTCATACTTCTATCATTTATTATTAACAATGTAGAAAAAAAGAAAACTGATATTGCTTAACATGTTGAAGATGGTGGCCGAAAAATAAGTCAGAGTTGCAGCATCTCAAAAGGATGGCTCTGATTGAAATACAGTCAAAAGTCGTTAATCCGGACTCGTCGGGACTTCGGCGATTCCGGATTATAGATCATCAGTTTAAATCTGGTAAAATGGCATGCAGAAATTATAAAATTAAAAATATGAAACCGTAATTTACGAAATAAAGAACAATTATGATCTAAAGGGTATCAAAATTTACAAAATAAAAAAGCTTAATATTTATTTGTTTACTTTATTAAACATTTCTTTCAATTTAAGTTGTTTAAGTTGCTTCGTTTTTTATGTTATAATACATTCTCTTTAATTCTATAAACAGACATAATTTCTTGTTCAGTTACAAAGTTCCGCTGTTCAAGTGCTATAATTGCTGTGTCGAGAATACCGACTAATTTGTCAATCGAAATTTTTTCGTTTTCAATAACCTCTGTTACTTTCTTCGCTATCGGAAGCGAATTATAATGACGAGGCATTTGATTTAAATCATATCAAAGACGAGATGAAATACTACATTGAGTAAGCAATTATAAGCCAAATAAAATAAAAACATCTGCTCTTAAGATAAGGATAGTGCTGACAGATCAACTTCCAATTCAATGCACGCCGCGGCGGCGTTAAAGATAAACAAAGTTTAGATAAACAAACGTTAAAGTTTAGATAAACTTTATCCATTTTTTGAAGCAATTCCACTTTTTGTATAATGGACTCGAAAGATACTTTCGCTTTGTATATCCTTTACATATTAGTAAATATATATCGGAAATTCTATTTGACATAATCGAAAGTTCAAGCTTACTTTTATAAAATTGCTCTAACAGTCTGCAAAAAAATAATAATCCGGATCCAATTCGAAGATTAAGGAACAACGCAATCTGCAACATTAACTGAAATAGATAATTAGATAATTTTAGCTTAGCTTATCCCGTCCGTTATACATTAAATTCGCATTCGTAAACGTATTTTGCGCACGCGCACACGCAAATTAGCAGCGGTAAAGGTCTTACGTGCATGCGTCAACGCGACGCATGCGCAGAAAGTTTGTAGCTTTGAGGTCCGGATTATGGGTGTCCGAATTAACGACTTTTGACTGTATTGGCCTGTTTGGAATTCTGCTCTCCTAACCCTCAGATTTTGAGGATGCTACTGCCCGATGACCTTCCCTGGCCTCTGTATGATGATATTCATGCTACACACAACTATACAGTTTCATAAATTCCTTTTCATTTTCACTCAACAGTGGAATGTTAATTTGCAGGAAAAAAAAAAAAAACTTTCAGTGTGTTTTGCATAATTCACCTGCTTTCTAGGTTTCTGCACTAATACTGTCATCTGAAAAATGCATTGCAGTACAATGAAAATCAAATTAATAAAATGTTTTTTTAAACTAAAGAATAATAATAAAAAGAATACACACATTAAAGGAATTAGAAAAACAAACAGTAGTACAGTTTGAATGATGAAATATTTACTACAATACAAAGGAGGGAAAAAATCAATAATTATTTTTTTAATATTAAATAAAAATACCCAAACGAAAAAGAAAAATGATGCTAATAATATCACAAAAATACAAAGAGATTTGGTTAACATATATGCCAGCTCTTCCGATTTCCAACCATTCTCCCGCCAACCCGATTTACACCATATTTCTCCCGACTTTCTCTTAATCTTAAAATTTCTTACGATTTTTATGTAGCTTGGCTTAATACTTCATTATCTGCATCGCCAAAAAAGTGATTTGGGGTGCCTGAAAGCACCTGGTTTTCCTCTAGACCGCATAGAAAACCAAAGTAGTTTCATCAGTGAGAAATTATGGCACATCTGTGAGTGAAAGCATTTGTCCGAAAACATCATGTTCCATTTCTCCAATGAGCATCAAATACCATTGCATTTCATCTGGTATATATTACCCAATGAGCACAAACAAGATCGAGGTTGTTATTTCGTTCATCTTATCGTTATCCTGTGTGAACGTAAGTGCTTTCGAGAAATAGTTTAAGAAATTAAGATATTTCATATTAGTTATGTCTATGAAAATAAAATATTCATGTACATTTAAAAAATCATACACAGATGACTTACCTTCTAATATTTCCTCAAGGAAATATAATGCATTTGTGATGTGTACCATTCGTCATTGCGATTTTTCGATTTCGCAGGGTGGAAGGACCGATGGTTTCAAACATGTTTGTGTACAAAAACATAGGGACAACATGAGTTCTATTGAAGAAAACGAAAAGTAAATTTTTTTCTTTGGAAATAAAAGACCAAAAAGTTATTAATGCAGAATGTTCTGTTTGCATTTAAGAATTAATAACTAAACTTTTAGATATAAATTAGTAATGACTTGGAGGTAATTCATTATTACAAAATATATTTTTATCAATTAAAAACCTTTTTCATTGAAAATAAATCTGATTTCTAAAAGAATTCTCCCGGTTTTTGGGTGTCGCAGGTTGGCAAGTATGCGTATGTATAAAACTCAATTTGTTACTTAATCTTTATAAAAAATTAATGCAATTTACCAGTTTGTGCAAGAAACAAATGCTTAAACATTACTTTTTATGTATAAATTAAATTTTTTAATCAATATACGTAATTCTAAATTATATCTGGTTTGAAAAACAAACTAAAACCAATACTGAATATGCATTGATTGTAGGCATATTTAAGAAATATTTGTGACCAAGGTCTGTTGATATAAGGCAGTGTTTGCAAAAGTTAATATTCCATCATTTGGCAATTACTTCCAGCTATAAAATAGCAACTTTACGGGTTGCCTTCTCCTAGTTTCTTATCTAAAAGTTAACAAAGGCCACCTTCTAAAAGGTTCTAGTCTTTGGTAGTTTCCTTTGCAATCCGAGCCAAAAGGAGGTGGAACTTCTGTTGTTGTCATGTCCACATTACATGGAACAATGGTTGCCAGAGCCTACTTCAAAGAGAGATTGGACTTCTATTTTCCACCCCCAATTGGTGAAACTTTTTTATAACTTTACCACCTTTTAAAGGTTGTAACACATTACATGTACATTTGTATTATTATATTTTTATACATTTTAAGAAGTACAAATTCTCTGTACTGTAGTTAAAAAATTTGAAGCTATTTTAAAAATCAAGCAGTTAAAAAATTCATAATGCTAGTATCTATTAATTGATAGGCATATTAATATAATTTCCCCTCCCCTTCATTTATGTATTTGAAAAAGTCTGGCAAACAACTTTAATTAGAATAAAAATATTGTTCTGATGAGGACAGGTATAAATCCAAAACTGGAGTTGCATTTCTGCAGAAAATATTACAGATGAAATAAATATTTTCCTTTTTTCCCAACAGTTTATGCAAATATCGACTCGGAAGAATTTTTAAGCATTGCAAAAATTGGTTTGCATTGGTTTGTATATTAATGTGCAAAAGTAAACAGCATTAAAAGCTTGGTAACAATTTAGTTTCACAAAACTTCACACAAATTCATCAGAAAATGCAAATTTATTTGATATTATACTTGTTGTATGGATATAGATTTTTTTTCATGTGTTCATATTTCAAACAATTATAAACATTGTAGGAAAAGAAAAAATTCTATCACTTAACTTGTAGTTGAAACAAAAGTAGACGGTGCATTAATATTAAAATTCATGTTGTATATAAATTTTTAGGATCTTTTCCATTACAAGATAATAAAGTACCAAGCAGTTTTCTCCAGAAATATATGGTTCGATAATTAAATCTTTTATATGTTTGCGCATTTTTTAAGTATTTTAACTTTAAATTTGCTTTTTTACGTATATGTTACCATCAAAGTATGAAATGGCATTCTATAGAATACCTCGGCATTTTAAAGAATGTTTGAACGTCAGCAACATATGAAATGATTAAAAATTTTCCAGATTACATAGAATGCTAAATGGCAAAGTATAAAATACATTTCCAATTACTGAAACTACTTACTAAAAGTTAATAAAGCATGTAAATAAAAGAGCAAAATGACTACCAAAAAGGAACCACAGGACTATTAGGGTTTCTGTGTCGCTATGATGTGATGTTTATGGGAAACAAATATAAACTCATTTTATATCATGTAAAGAAGATGTCACTACCATATAGTTATTATGTCTTGGGCACTGAGTTATTTCACATACTTCATGAAGCTCATTTGGCTACTGGACATAGGTCATGACGGAATGTTGAAAGAACTTTCAACCAAATCCAAAAACATTATATGGAATTATGTTGAACTGTACATCCACCTTTGAGAGTACTGCCAGAAAAAAAAACAAAAAGGTATTAAAAAGGGCATTGTTGTGAAACTTATAATTTATTTCTGAATTAAATTCTCATTGTCAGACATATCTTATTGATTTTCAGTCACAGCCAGACAGAGAATACAAATTTATTATGGTGTACCAGTTTTTTTTTATGTATTTTGAATAAAAGTTTTTTAATGGCAGTCTCATTTTTTCAAAATAAACATATTTTTTAGGAAAGAACAATAGCCTTATTATGACATTTTTTTTTTCAAATTTTGCCTAAAGGGTATTGTCATTCTATAGAATGCCTGGGTATTATATAAAATGCCTAGCAAAAGTATATAATAATTCAAATATTTTATACTTTGCCTAAAAATGCCAGATATTCTATAGAAGCAGATGTTTCATACATTGCTGGTAGGTAACCATATACACCAATACTGCATGTTGACCATCATTATGTAACATCATGTTGTTCTTATTTTCAAAATAAGTATTATAAATAAAAAGTTTTTATCATTCTATATTATTCTTTGCTTAATGAAATAATTAACTTAATAAATGCCATTTAGGAAAAAATCACCACAATTAAAATGAGCTGATGATAAATGTATATATTCAAAGTTGGTGCATTATTCTAGAGAAAACTAGTATGTGTTGTCCTATTATGAAAAAGATCCAGTTATTATTATCATCTTTATGTATTTGTGTATATTTTAATATAAATAATTTCTCTTTACTTCAGTTTTGAAAATTCAGATTTTAAGTAAGAAAAATTTATTTTATTCATTTAATTAAAAGTTCTTACTTATACGAGGGCCATCCAGGAAGTAGATTACGTTTCCGTCTGTGTCCGCTAGGGGCGGGGCTAGCGCGGCCATCTTGAGGTCAGAGCGTTGCGCAGCTCAGTCTGCATCTAGCCGTGCTAGTGAGAGGTTCGTGCTGTGCTCCGTTCAGATACTGTGACGGTTTGAAATGTCTGCGTTAATTGAAAATCCCGCGAGCTGCGAGGTGCGCTCAGTAATAAGGTTTCTGACTGCAAAAAACTGTAAACCGATAGAAATCTATCGGCAGCTTCGTGAAGTGTATGGGGACAACATTATCACTGAAGGTGGAGTGCGTCAGTGGGTCATAAGATTTCAAAATGGCCGAACCAATGTTCACGACGAAGATCGAAGTGGGAGACCCAGCATAGTGACCGCCGAACTTCTCGAAAAAGTCGATGCTAAAGTCCGTGAAAATCGAAATATCACAATAACGGAACTTTCTTTGAGTTTTCCACAAATTTCGCGAAGTTTGTTGCACGAAATCATCAGCGAAAAGCTTGGTTACCACAAGTTTTGTGCAAGATGGAAGGCAAGAAGAGGTAACGAAGTGGTTGAAGGCGCAGGCGGCCGAATTTTTCGACGAAGGAATTTCCAAGCTCGTACATCGCTACGATAAATGCCTTAATTTGTATGGTGACTATGTAGAAAAGTAGTATTTGAGTGTGGCTTTCATCTGTATATAATAAAATTTGTTTCCTATACTTTGTTTATTTTTTTATTCCAAAACGTAATCTACTTTCTGGATAGCCCTCGTATATTGACTAAAACTGTGTAATTCTTCACCTTTCAAATGGTATGAAAAAAATTAAACTTCAGTGCTTTTAAGTAATATTAAAATCAATAATTATTAGCTTGAAGTCATGTATATATACTATATATGTAATATTTACATACATATAGGAAAATGAAAACAAAATTCAAAAGACAAATTTAAAAATGCAATTGACTTTAAAATATTCATAAGGATGTAGTAAGGTGAAGTAATTAATAAAGATATAAGTTTTCTTATATCTTTATTAAGCTTCTTTTTTAGCTTGTATAAGCAAATTTACATGTTAATTGTATAAGCAAATAAATCACTAAGCTTATTAAAATCACTTCCCCCACCGCTTCAATGCAATAACCACTGCTTAATGAAATCATTTCCATTCCAAACATGGGAATTTGTGTATTACAGGCTAAATATCAGTTTTAAATATATATAGTAACATAATAACTAACAACTAATCTAATAATTAATATGTAAAATAATAATAAAAATTAGTGCTAAAATTAAACTATGCAATTTTGAAATTATTTTTTAATTATAAAAATATTTTAATAATTATGCACTTGATTGAATTCTGAATGTTTACAAAAAGTTACTCTATCCATCTTTCTTTCATATCGTTAATTAACAGTTTTTTAATTGTATTCCCAAGTTCGTAAAACTGCTGATAGCTTTTTGATCAACATTTTCAATTCAAGACTCTTCCTAAGAATTTGCAGTGCTTTTTGAGATTTGAATGATATTGGCACATTATCTTTCTTCTACAATACTTTTGTTGCCAGTTTTTGTAATTTTCAACACTTTCTGTAACAGCATAGCCATTTTTTTCACATATTGTCTCAATATTAATCAATTGAAACATTAAGTGAATCTTCATAACGTCTCTTACTAATGTCTGAAACACTAGCCATAGCTTGCAATTCCTTTAGGCTTCTTCTACTTAAAAAGTCACATTTTCAGAAACAGTTTTTAACTGTGTTTTAAGAGACTGTCTCAGCACTGACTATAATATGCATGGCCTCTAGCAAAGATAGCCACTTAATTATTTTCTTCAAATTGCTTATATTTTCAAAAGATTCAGTTTTGTTCATCCTTCTTTGAATGACATCTTTCCAACAATGACATTTGAAAGCATTTAATGCTTATCAGGACAAAATCACAGGTTAACAGTAAAGCTATTTTTTCAGTCCCATTAAAAAGCAATAAAAATATTACTTCTCAATTATAAGTTCTTGTAGTGTTAGGTTTTAGAGGCAAATTCTTGACTCATGATGTGTTTTCTACTTTTGTGAATAATTAACTGTGTTTTCTTAATTTCTGCATCCATATTGCACATTAATAAAACAGCAATGCATTTCTCCAGTTTCTTAAAACAGCTGCTGATTTACTTTTAAATATCTGTAATAATATGTATTCTTGTTATTTTTTGTAACACAATCTATTTTTGTCTGTTGTGTAGCGTAAATTCATTTTGTTCAGTTAAAATATCCTTTATTCAGTTATCAGCATAAAGATCTGCCTCTGGTTTCTCACCATGTACTTTCAATGAACAATGTTATTTCTTGGAAGGTATTCCATACAAAATTCTGTCCTGGCATTTTAGCAAAATCTACAGCTTTTATAGTTAAAGTAACTCCAGAAAAAGGAGCATCTTTTAGTTACATAGCTTGAAACCTTTCTAGAAAAATTGTTTCAGTGTTCCTGGAGTTTCTGTCCTCTTTGCACTTCCTTTAAAAGAGGATTTTTTATTAGTTCACTAAATGCAGTTCTTCATTTATTTTGTAGTTCTGTTTGGGAAATTCCCAGTTTAAATCTTTTAGCGTCTCTTTTATTCTAAGGTAAAATAATCCTTTTGCTTAGAAATTTTCAAAACGCCACAAGTTAAGCAAACTGCAAATAAAAAATGTTTCTTCCATTGATTTATTAAATTTCAGAACTCATGTTTTTAGTGCACAGAAAAACTGTACTTTGCCTGTTATGTCAATCTGCCATTTCATGAAAATTACAGGCATGACCAATATTTTATTTCTGTCTTTTTTAGCCTGCAATGACCATTCTCTTTCCATTCAAGGACTGAGAATGTACAATGCTGCTAAGAAGCATTTCCTGAACTTTTTTAAAAACTCCCAGTGAGCATAATAGTATGTGTGTCTCAAAGGGAAGATTTTGAACAAAGAAACCCTAAAAGATGGAACACAGAAGTTTCATTTCTATGTCCTTTGTTTATTTGATTATATGAAAGCACTTGAGAGCTATTGAAGGACTTGAGAACTATTAAAGCACTTGAGAGCTAAGTGAAGAGAGGACTTGTAAGGTTTTCATCCTTCCTTACTATGTGCCTTTGTGGTGTAAATGAAAAGCACATCCGGCTAGCATTGGAAGTTCGAAGCAAAGCCTAACTAGCAGTGTTCAGTGACTTCCATTAGGCTGTTAACCACTTCCATCTGCTATCATCTAGCATTCAAAAATCAATAGTCACTTATTCACAATGTTTTTATCTAAAAACAGTTTCTGACATTTACAAGAATTGGGGAGCTTTAGAAAAATTTGTCAAACTCATAACACTGAAGCACTACCTGAACAATAATTAAACTACAGATGTCCACCATGCTAGATCATGTAACCATGGAATAAGTCAAATGGATGAACTATAAACAGCTTTGATGGGTAAGAGTAGGATATTCTGCTACTGAAAAATCAGTCTTTTCCTAAAGATGAGCTTAAAAATGGTAGTTTTTCTATTGATTAGTATATAGTATTAGTTTTCATTCATACAAATTTGAATCTAACAAGTGGCTGATTTTATTAACCAGCAAGTTTAATAAATGGCGGGTGTTGGACATATATATGTGTGTGTGTATACATATACAGTACGAAGTACGAGATACAGACTCGTTTGGACTTAGGCGATTCCATATTTCAGACTTACTTATTTTTATTTGTTTTATTAAACATTTATTTTAATGTAGTTATTTAAGCTGCTTTGTTTTTGGTGTTAATATTTTCTGTTTAACTTTATAGATAGATATTATTTCATTGTCAGTTACAAAGTTCCACAGTTCAAGTCCTGTAACTGCCATGTCTCGCTAAACTGTCAAAAAAGTTTCATGCTCAAAAACCTCTTTTTCACTTTCTTCACTATCTATAGCGACATTTTCTAGATATAGTCTGATATTAGATCATTCCGGAAGTTGGACATCTGGATTTTGGACTTTGTATATATATACATATATATTATATATATTGCATGTTACTTTCTTTTTCATCATTTAATCAAAAACTGCAAAGTTAATTAATAAATAAATTAAGTTTGTCTCTATTTTTTCTTTTGTATGCTTATATGTATTTTTAAATGTCACATGATTTCATTAATTAGTACATTTTTATTCATGTTTTGATTTAAGAAGTAAAATTTTTAAATCCACTTAAAGAATACCTTCATATGACATTGAATAAATGAATGCCATAAATTAGTCATTGTAGTTTTGAAAAAAAAAAAAAAAAAAAAATGAAATTTGGTTAGTAATAGTAAATGTGATTATTAATCCTTTAAAAAATTTCACTTTTAATTATAATTTGTTCCAAGATTTAATATTTTTTTTTCTTTTTGAAACTGAACTTGCATTGTTGCAGAGGAGTTGTGTGAACAAACAACACAATGTAAAAGCCTGAATGATAGCCTGGTGTTTCTAATTTAACAATCAGTTTGCTGCACTAAATAACTATTTTAGGTATTAAAAAAATTACAATATTTATTACTAAATTCATGTGTGATCTTGCAATAGTTTTCCTGCATATGCACTGCATACATTGATATAATATACTAATAACTGTAGTAGAAATATAAATAAGTAAACCATGCAGTATTAAGAGTCATATTAATTTCTTCATTATTATTCATAGGTTTTTTTTTTCTTCTTTCAGTTCAATCTAGAAACTGGCTATTAACTTTTTTAACAGTTCTATGCTGAATTGTAAAAAATTAACAGCAATAAATATTAGAATTCATCTTTAAAAACTGGTTTGTAAAAATATATTAAGAAATGGTTCAGTCAAATCACATAAATCCCATCATACATAAATGTAATTACAGTATTAAATATATAATTTTATTTTAAACACAGTAGAGTTCAAAACACTGTATTTCAAATTTTTTTTTTTATAAACTACCGTTACATTGAAAGATTTTACTTCAATTTAGAGGTAACAGAAATTATTAAAAAAATATTCTTGTCTTTCATTTTTAAATTTAAAAAGTACTTAAAACTGATGCACCTTATCTTTACTGAATACTTGTTCAGTACCATATTTTAATGTAAATAAATCTGTAAATGTCATAATTTGGATTTGTTTTAATATTTTAAAAAAATGTATTAAACTAACAGTTAATTTTTACATATTTCAGATAAATTGGAAATTCATTATTTTATATAGAAGTTTTCAGAATTAAATCCGAAATGATGTTTTGTTACAAGCAGGAAAAATTTCTTTACTTTCCGATTATCCTCACCCTAACTGAAAAGGTACAAAAAGTATTGTTGAGGTAAAGCAATATGTCACCAAAATATCTATGTGGCAGCCTATGACATTACCAAAAATTATTTATTTGGCAACCCAGATAAGCAAGCACGTGCCTGTTTTAGTCAGTGTGCAATGCTGATGTTATTATGTGAATGCCAAGTAGTGCATTTTTCTGATGTTCTTTCAAGAGAAAACACATGACTGTGTACATGGGAAGAACTACAGTACAAAAGAATTACAGTATATTTTGAAAAAGGTAAGCATTTTATTAACAGTGTGTCTTCCCTTTTTACTTTTATTGATTGATTGCTCTTTTATAGAATTGTTAGTATGCCGCCATTTTTTAAATGGCTTTTGTCTGGTACAAAATTAGTTGGTAATAAGATCTTAAATGCTCTCCAAAGTTGCCAGTGGATTCACGACTTCTCGGTATGGGTGCACATAATCAGAAAATACCAAACTTTCAGAGCATTTTTATCAATTAGTCTTTAAGTTATAGAAATATAAATACAGTACAAAGTCCAAAATCCAGATGTTCAATATCCCACCACCAGATAAAAAAAAAATAATGTAAAAAAAAATCTAGGAATGAAGAATACTGATTAAAACACCTGCTTCCTCAACAAAAAGAAACATATTTGCTATAAATGAGATATTTCTTCAAAGTAATTGATATTGTTCATGTCACATTCAAGTACCTGCTGTCTAGAGAAGTGGCACCCTGAAAACGACATTACATTCATTGACAATGTATTGGTATTTGCCAGGGTAACACTTTCATCCTTTAGAGGATAGCATTTTTCTGCTTGAGATAAACAGTAAAGGAAGCCCTATTGCTGCCATGTCTATACCTCATCTTACTCGGTTTAAACTGATAACCTAACAAATAGAATGGTCGAATTCAGTGCCGACCCTAGACCATCAGCCACCCATGTGCACATTAAAATTGGCTGCCCTTTTTACAGAAATATAGGTTTGATACTCATTTTGTCGCCCTTAAATTTTTAAACCCATATGCTGTGCACCACTTGCCCTCTGCTAGAATCGGCCATGGCCAAAGTACCGACGATTCTGAATCTCAGACTTTGTACTGTATCTTAAAACATTAAGCCATGTGACAATTTTTGGATAAATTTTTTGATGACAAAATTTTGAACTTCTTCTGAGAACAAAATGTTCTTGGTAGAATCTTACAGACCATTACATTATGTTAACATGCATACTTGCCTTGATATAGAATGATAATGTGCGAAACATAAGATCTTTATTTGTATATCACTTGATGAAACTGAGGTGGTTCATTATAAGTGGGCACCTCTAGTATAAAAACATAAAAAGCATAAAAATAAAAAAAAAAAGCATAAAAATGAATGGGTATATGTTATCACTTTGCATAAAAATTTTGCATTTAAAGAAAAACTGAAGGTATTTTAAACATTGATTTTCATATTATGCTACAGAAATTTTACACTGTTGAATGTTTTTTTTTATCATCTTTATATTACTTTTGGAAAATCAAAATACATTTCATAATATAGGCATATTCATGTTTTTTAGTTTCAGCTTCTTTCATCTTAGACAGATTTTACACCTTAAAGCAACAATATATTGCACTCCTACAATTTTTCATTAATATGTTCAACCATATGTCCTCAGCATGCAACAGACTGATTCTAGGCTTCTAATTTCTCTGATTTTCACTAGTATGGCTAAGCATATGTACACTTAGGTTACGTTTTTGTGTAAATGATTTCGAACATATATCACACACATAAGGTTTCTCACCGGTATGGCTAAGCATATGTGTATCCAAGATACTTTTCTTTGAAAATGATTTACTGCACACATCACATCCATGTGGTTTTTCACCAGTGTGGATACGCATGTGTTCCTTTAAGTGACCTTTTCTTGCAAATGCCTTGTTACATATGTTACATTCATGTGGTTTTCCACGTATGTGATCAGCAAATGACTTACTACATATATCACATTTGTATGGTTTTTCACCACTGTGCATAAGCATATGCGTATTTAAATCATGTATTTGTACATATGATTTGGGGCACATAGCACATTTATATGGTTTATCCCCACTGTGTGTAGTCATATGTTTCTTTAATACACTTCTGTATCCAAATGTTTTATTACATATATCACATTCATGTACTTTTTTTGTTTCACGAGTATGAATAAACATATGCCTTTTTAAACCACTTTTGCATACAAATGATCTGTTACATACATTGCACTCATGTGACTTCCCATTACTGTGGATGCACACATGTGAATTTAAGTGATTTTTCCTTGTAAATACTCTGCTACATGCATTACATTTATATGTTTTTTCTCTAGTGTGAATATGCACATGCTCAGCTAAGAGCTCTTTATGTGCAAACAGTTTGCTACATATACCGCATTGAAATGTCTTCTCAGTAGTGTGGATACGCATGTGTATCATTAATGTATTTTTGCATGTAAATGACTTACTACACACATCACACTGGTGTGATTGCTCATTTTTATCATCCATATGGGTAACCATATGTGCTTTTAAATGACCTTTTCTTGCAAATGACTTATTACATACATTGCATTCATGTGGTTTTTTACCAATGTGAATAATCATATGTGCATTTAAATAATATTTTTCGGCAAATGATTTGCTACATACATCACATTTATATGGTTTTTCTCCAGTATGGTGAACCACGTGTCTGTTTAAAGCTACTTTGCAAGTAAATGACATATTACACATGTTACACTGATAAGGTTTCTCCCCAGTGTGGATTTGCACATGTCTCATTAAGCTACATTTATGTGCAAATGATTTGCTACATACATCACATTTATATGTATTTTCTCCAGTGTGCTCAACCATATGTCTGTTTAATGTTTCTTTGCATGCAAATGACAGACTGCAGTCATTACACTGATATGGTTTATCTCCAGTGTGAACCAGCACATGTCTCATTAAGCTATATATGTGTACAAATGATTTGCTACATACATTACAACTATATGTTTTCTCAGAATTGTGGGCAAGCATATGTCTATTTAAATAACATTTGTGTTCAAACGATTTAGAACATACATGGCATACATGTGGTCTTGGGCGTATGTGATTTGGCATATGTTTCTTTGACTTGACTTTATCTGCAAATGATATGTTGTATTCATATGATTCCTTATCATTGGTTGTATGCATGTCTCCCAAATGTGCTGTTGTTGAAATTATTTATATGTATACCACACTTCTTTCACATGTTGGTTTATAAATCATACATTTGGTATGGTATTTCTTTGTTGTCCTATTCATTTGGCTATTTCACATGAAATTTTTAACATTTGCACTATATATATGTATAAATGTATAACTTTTTGTTGCAGAGAAGTAATTTATAATTTGCAATACTTCTATGTGCAAATGAATTTTTTAAGCTATATTTAAGAGAATTTGGATTATAATTTAAATTAATGGATTTCAAGCTTCAATTTTTGCAAGCACACATTTTCAATAATTTATTGACACACATAAAAGGATTCTGTTTTCTCATGCATGAAATACTGCATTTTTCATCAACAACTATTACTATGCTTTATAGAAATAATTTGATGTATACAATGCTAACATTATATTTTTTTTTAGCCTTTCAATTAATACATAGTACTTTCTTTCATGAATCCTTGATTCTGCATCATTCATTTTCCTTGTGCCATCAGGTTCATTACAATGCATGAATGTATGAAGCAAAATTTAAACTGCATTCACATGCATAAATAATATAATTTCCACTTATTGCTTTTTACATTTTTTTCATAGCATTTTCCAGACTCATGACAGTGACAAACTCTTACGATGCTTTTTAATACATGAGCTCTCTATGAGAATATCAACATCTTTTAGCCAAACATCAGAGATAAATAGTACATTCATTCTCAATTTATATTCAGGGTTTAAAGATATGCTGTGTTAAAGTTCAATAAATCATTACTACATGGGAAACAAAGCTGAGCTGGAATAAGCATATTATCTTGTCACAATTAATGAACAAGTGACAATGACTGCGAATAATTTTTCGTCATATCTCACATACGGTGAATAATTGTTAATACATTTCACGAATAATATATATTTTAGTGTTGAACATCTGACTAAGAATAAAAAAATGAGCCATTTTGATACCAGAATGCCAGAGAGATAATATTGAGGCAATTCAGGATCATTCAATTTCTAGATACATAACCTATATTGTTTAAGAACTATTCACCAATTAAATTTTTACTCAGTTAAATATAAAAATTGGGTATTTTAATTCATTATTTTTCGCTGAGCGTTTTATAGCAAATGTGTATAAGAAGCATTTTAAATTTCCATGATGAATATTAAACATCAAAACACTTAAAAGTTTATTTTGCTTTGTTTTTAAGTCTTTCTGCTCAAAGACCAAAAATTAAAATAATAACAAAGGCGAAGTTGCAAAGTCTTGTAGAAACCTGTTTTATTCTATTCTTCTTGGTAAAACTTGGTTATTAATTGAAAAAAATTCAGATAAAATTTAGGGTAATTTCCGCAGAACAGTAATACCAACAATATTTACCCCTTTGAGGCACTGAGTTCTTATATAAATTATACTTTCTCTTCTGCAACAGAAGTAAATATCACGTAAGAAATAGCAGCAAGGATTAATTTGGTTTAGTTTATTTGTTTATGGCAAAACATGTTAGGGATATCTGTTTAAGGGGGAGGATGTCTTCTAAGAGAACATTCTAAGGGAAATCGGCTGGTATCCACATTACAAATGGGAAAAGCCATGAAAATGCCCATGCAGCTAATCCGTTTACCTGGCATCGAACCCAAGTCGAACTATCAGTGTTCAACGATTTTACCACTCGGTGAGCAGCAGTCAGAAAGAAATATTATATAAAACGCTGCGTCGACAGTATATTAATATTGAATAATACGCTACTTTGGCAATATTAATACGTTTTATATTTAACTGTGTTTTATTTTTTATATTCATCATAATCAAGGAATTCTGAACAATTATCTTACAAAGGTGGTCTGTTTTCAGCAGTGTATATTGTGAATCTATGCGTCATTTCAGCAATCTATGTGCCTATGTTCATTTTCATTCTCTTTTTGTAGTCGTGCACCAGAAGTAAATAAACGATAGACGATATTTACTTTTATTATGTATAAAAAATTTATCTCCAAACTATGCCAATCTAATATCTTATTCAATGGTAAGTATTTCGAGTATCAAGGGAGGTGTGTCTTATTACTTCAAACCAAGCCATTAGAGAATCCGGCAGGGGGCTTCTTATGGTTGCTTGTTCTCGAAACTTAAACAAGTTGATAGCAGAAGGGTTTCGAGTGCCGGAGGACTCTGTGTTGTGAGTGCTATAAACATAAAATTTTATGCATGTGTATTATGAAGGGTTTTAATTTTTCACAAACATATAGTGGAGCGGAGTTTTAAACAATAAAACAGCATGTTTCGCTTTTTTAGCAAACGGTTTGGAAAGTCTTCTCAGAATATTAAAAAGAGCCAGTGTGATGAAAATGCTAGATACAGCAAAAATATAATTCCGTGTAAAGTAATTTTACTCGATGGCTCTATCCTCAGTGTGGAAGTATCGGTAAGTATTTGTAAATATACACTTTCGTTATCATCATGCTTCGTGATTAAATTGGAAATTATTCTGAAGCTTTTCTTTTATTTTCATTTAAAATGTGCAGAGGTACATGTGTCATTTAAATAAATATATGCTTTAATAGTATGTTCATCATTTTTTTTTTTTTTTTTTTTTTTTTTGGTATATGCAATCTTAAACTATATTAGATTAAATCTGTTCCGTTCAATTTTTATCGAATCATTTATAACAACCTGAAGTACTTTTTATGGTATTAATAAAAGATCGATCCTTAAACCCCATAATTATGTTTGCTATTTTTCTTTTGTGTTATTTGAGATTTAAAAACAACAGAAGTTGCTAATGTAGTAATTGATACCAACTAACCAATGAGGATAATAATGGGCGGATAATTGTCTGATCTAGTACTGCAGAATTATAGCAATAGTTTTTTTTTTTTTTTTTTTTTTTTCATTAAATCGCAAATTCAGTCTCACTCTGTTTGTGGTGATTGCTCTATATTTCTGAAATTTGTTATCTTTTTCCCACTCCACAATCTTCTCTCTCAATCCCTTTGTTACAGTTACTAAATTATTTTATTAAACCCCTATGTTAAATATTTTCTAGCTGTAATTTTATTGTGACCATATGCAGTGCAGTGATTTGGACTGAAAACATATAAATTTAAGATCTTTGTATTTTCTGTTTGTTCTTGTCTGACTGGAGTTATAATAAATGAGATATTTAAGTATTTTGTTGCTTCTTTTATAATCTGTATCATTTCTTTGAACTGTGCACTAGTCTTGTTATGTTTGCTTTGATATGTCAACCAGTACAAAAGCAAATTTTTTCTTATTTTGTTATCTCTTAATTTGTAATCCAGTATTTTGTTATAATTTAATTTGAAGAAAAGAATGCATATTCTGTTTATAACTCAAAATACAAACTCCTTAAATGGCATATATATATATATATATGAACAAAGGTTCTATTAATGAAACATAGCATGCGATATAACTGGACAGAGTGTACCAGAATAATTAACCTTGTTCACTGCATGTGGAATCGGATGTTTCTAGCAGTCGAAAATTGATTCTTCTAATCATGTAATGTTATCTAGATGTCATTTGAACATCCAATTTTTGTAAAAAGTTTCATTATATAATTCATACAGTTGGGAAAATAAGAAAGATTAAATAAGAATTTTTACTAAAATTACTCATTACAGTTATGAGCATTTGTAATCTAAATATCTAAAATTTAAGATTTAGATATTTTAAAGTTGGGTGTTTTAAAATTTCTTCATGGCCACCATGTTACCAATCCCTATTGGTTTTAATGAATGTTTAATGATATTCGGGAAATTTAGCTAAATATAAAAAGAAACAGTTAAAGCCTAGGATATTGAATTTCATGCTACCTATGATATCCAAGTTAATGCTTATCAAGCACATGTAAATCGAGATACTTAGAAGCAATAGTAATGCTCATATTTAGATTATATTGTAAATGTACAAGATTTTCCAGTTTTTTCTGTGTGCACGGAATCGCAACCCATACAAACTATTTAAACATTTTCAGGCTCTTTCCTAAATTGGATTCTTTCAAACAGTCAGCGAGTCATTCTCATATGAATCAGTAAAGCACATTAAATCAATTAATTATAGAAAACAAAACATCAGTTCTGATAAAGAAATGGGTTAATCTTTGGATTATGGTAACTCGGCGATTTTTTGGCGAAAATTTGGCGACCAACCCTGCTACAGCAACCTGCTAGTTTTTGTTTGGATGCCATTTTGTTTTCATGAAGTAAAGGCATGTTTTTTTTTTACTCAACGTTTTTTTCCAGCAATCTGCTAGCCGAATTACGCTTATGCTAGAACTTTTATGGAACAAAAGTGCTTAATCATGACGAAGATTAGGTGCGAAATTGGGAGAAAGTGCAGAATCGCAAACTGCTTGCCGCGTTTTTAAGAATTCCACATACACAGTAACCATGTACACGTCGACCTATTCTCACTTAAAAAAAAATCCCAGAATTGCACAAAAATGGCACTGCGCACAGTCTTGACTTTATCCATGTACACTGCTAAAGTCCTAGCTAGTAACCTTTATCGCCTTACCAAAATGTCGCCAAACTACCTGTTACCATATTTCAAAGATTAGCCAAGAAATGAATGCTAAATGCATTTTGAAAGATAAACATTATTTCTTATTGTAAAAGAGATTGATTTATTAACTTTCAGTTTTTTCTCTTTATTAATAAATATCACCTGCACATTTTATTTATTTATTTTAGAATTTGTTACTGTCATCCTCATATTATTATTATTATTATTATTTTTCAGTTTGTTTCACAAAGAATAGTTAGTTTTTTGATCAATTACTTGGCATGTATTGGGCTTAAATCTTAAAGTATTATAAGCTTTCAAAATGTTGTATAACATTTTCGATTTGTCTTACAAAGAAGTTTTTGTGTCATTTAAATAATTGACATCATAATATTAATTTAAAAACTAGTTACTTGTTGCAATCCATTTTTCTATTTTATGTTCTTTATTTTCATTTCTATCATTAAAAGTATAAAGCTTCTGAAGCAATATTTATATTTAAAACGTTAAGTTCTGGAAAAAATTCCCAAAGGGGCAATTTGTCCAGAAGGGCTATTAATTTTGCTTTGGCATTTTGCTTTGATTCACTATAAAGGATGAATCATTTTTTGAATTGTTGCCACCAAATATCAGAGCCCTGTATTATATTTAAAGAAATTAAATAATGAAGAATCTGCATAAATGTATGTATGTTTCTCGCATTGTGATAAAACAATGGTACCTAGAGCCATCAAATTTTGAATAACGTAATCCTCCACCAGAATATAGGCATCTGGAACCTCAAATTTGGAATTTGTTTTATTATCTGTTTCATATTTTGTAAAGCATTTATGAGTTTTTGATTAAGAAACTCAACGATTTCAAAGTGAGCATGGCAACACTATACGGAAGGGGGGAACATTTTTATCTCCACTGTGCGAGACTGTGTATCAGAAATTCTGAAGATATGCTCTTTAAAATATTTTGTGTTATTGCTGTTGAACTGAATTTTATGGTTTACGTGCCAAGAACACGATATTTAATAAATAAAGGTAACACACAAAACATTAAAAAATGCCCCTTTGGCTATAATATAAAATCTGAAGGCTTTCAGATTTTTATTTATTTATATATTTTTTGCTAAGCTTCTGTGATTTGCCTTAGCTTTTGTATTTATATTCCGCACTGAACGGAATATGCAATAACTGTATATGAAATCAGCTGTTACTGAGAAGTTAAATATAGATACACCAAAACAAAAACTATACATTACATTATCGATAATAGGATACATTTCATTTTTATAAGCCTGTAGTTTGTTCAGTATGAGTCTTGCTGTGGTCAAAATATTATCATCTTATCAGCTATTTTTAAATTATCCTGATAAGCTACATTTTGTGTACACATTGTTTGTGAATGACAATACAATGTAGTGAAATGATGCTTTTTTACCCCCTCCCAATATTAGATTTAGTTTTTTTTTTTTTTTTAATTTAATGTTGAAATGATTGTTCGCACATATCGTTCATTGCTCAATGAACACGCAAACATTTATAACATCAGATAGAGTAGGGAGGGGATCTTTGAAATGAAATTTATATGAATGTTTTTTCTTTTTTTAACAATGTAGTAGGATCTCTATGTATAAATTATTATGTATGAAACTTTTATATGAATGTTTTAACTCTGTAGAACTTTAACTGTAGGCTCTGTTGTTTAGTTTAAAGAGCCACTGGTGTTTAATGTGTAAGATTACTAGTGGAAGTGTGAGAATGTTATAAATCAAATAAAGCAAACAAAGGATTCTACACATACATATTTTCTTTTCTTTTTATTTATTACATTTTTCATTCAAAATTTCTCTGTATAAAATTGGTCGATGATATGAGAAATAAGGTACATAATTTATGATGTCTACAGTATATTAGTAAATGTTAAATCTATAAATAAGTTAAGACACAATAACACACCGAACAAATATTAATTCAGAAGTCAAACAACAAAAATCAGCGTTATATTTTCAAAATTGAAGTTTTGAAAATATAACACTGATTTTTGTTGTTTGACTTCTGAATTAATATAAATGAGTTGTCAAGTGTATTTGGATAGTTACTTGACAGCACATTGAGATTAAAATGATGTTTCATAAAGCCAAATGCCTCTTCATTTTGTTTTATTTCTGCATTGAAATCTCCCTTCATAATCATAGGAACATCTGTATCTACAGTAAACGCTTCATCAATCAATAATGTAGTCTCAGAATATTTCATGAATTCGCTAAACAAGAGCATCTTCAAATCTCCTGAATTAACAGTTGGATGAACATGTACAGATATTAGAATAAATCTTGACTGTCCATTAGCATGACATCAACCATACAAATATCGCCTGCTTCTGAATCTTGTAATCTCTTACACTGCTTAGAGTAAATTCCGTTGGTACACAATCTAATACACTAGTCAAATTTCTATAAATCGCAACACCACTTGGTGAAATAAATTAAAATACAGAAAGCACCACCCGAGCAGACTGTCTACCGGACGACCTTGTCATTCACACGCGGTCGCGCATGTGCGCGGAGCTTCACCCAAATTTCGTTATTTTTGATGCGTAACTATGCGTATAATCTTGTACAATTTATTTCCCCCCCCATTAATGTGCTCTTCCATCTTTCTAATGATATATTTAGATTGATTGTAACATTTGTAGTTTCGAAGATATAAGCGTTCGTGCGCACCTGAAATTGCGTCTTAATGCTTGCTTGCCCATCAGACCATTATGGAGGAACGTAATCCTACGTTAAAAATCTTTTAAATAAAATTAAGATGAAAGTTTAGACGTAATTTCTGTTCCCTCCTCCGAATTTTTGTAAATCGATATATATATTTTTTTAATTGTTTGGCATCTTTCTTAAAATTTTTACATCTAAAAATGTATAGGTTTTAAAGTGGCGTTTCCACAGATTATAAGCCAAGCTCTTCTCCTTTCTTTTGAGCAACAATGATAAAAAGATACTAATTAAGTGATCTTCTACACTTTTTAAAAAATCGAACGCTGGTCCATGTGTGCTTTGAACTTGGGAAGTCTTGGCTTTTTAATCCTAATCTTCGCCAAGACCGGGAAGTGATCCGATGAGAGTTCATTTTTCACCTCAAGGGTCATGGGAATGTCAGTGTTTGTCATAAAAAATCCAAGATGTCTCTGTGCGTCCCATATCTACTGACATGCGTCGGTTCATCTGGCGGGTAAATTACAATGGCATAACTGCAGATATAATCATACAACACTTTTCCATTATTATTCGACTTTCTACAACCCCAGTGTGTTTGGCATTGAGATCACCGCCCAGGATAAAGGTAATTGAATTCAGCATAATATTATTCAGAATAATATGCGTAAGTGCCTGGGGGATTGTAAGCTGCACTCAGGGGCGTAGCTAGAGGGGGAGCAAGGGGGCATCTGTCCCCGGGCGCAGAATCCAAGGGATGCCAAACTGATGTTACGACATTTTAGAATTAAATGTTTTCCATCCTTGGCAAGCAGTAGGGGGCGCGAAATTTTCAGTTGTCCCTGGGCGCTGAAAACCTTAGCTACGACTCTGGCTGCACTAAAAAAGGTAGTGCCATGCACTGGGAGATTGACAGAAATGATTACGATTTCGCAGCCCTTTGTATTGTCCTGAAAGGAAAGGCAGGAATTAAGCGAACACTTTATGTAGATAGCATTCCCACCACCTCTATGCATGCATCTGTCACATCTATAGGCCCTAAAATTTGGAAGATTAAGTGTGTTATTAGGTGTGGCGTGTGTTTCAGTGATCATACAGATGTCAATGTCATCTGTATGATCACTGAATCCAGAATGAATTGGAGAAACTCATCAAGTTTTGTTCTCAAATTTGCTGCATTCAAAAAAACCAATGTAAGAGAACTGTTATTTTATTTATTTATTTATTTGATACTCTTATGCCGGGCTGTCGCTGTTGAGCTCGTGACGTTGCCGGCTCTCTGACTAAGTATCCCAGTAGGGCACAAGACGTTGAACGGTCTAGTGGGGGAGTGAGAAGGCGTCGGAAATGAAGAACTGTTATTAGCTGAATGATCCATTTATAACTGAAATAATGATAATTCAATGGCTTTATATACTCCACTGCAATGTACTGCTCATTGGTTAATGAAATGAGGTCAGTTTAGTAATAATCATAAAAAGTAAATGAACGTCATGAAATTTAAAAAAAATCTTTCTTAATGTACCAAGTGCCCAAAAGTGGACATAACAGAACTTTTGCCTTTCAGATTTCGGTGAAATAGTAAATAAATCTGATTCCTGTTTAGATATGCACCGATTCTCTACAATTTTGGCTATATTACATTTTAACTGTTATTTCACTATTTACATTTTATTTAGTATTTGTAAAATATTATGTATGTCCAACCTACATTTTTTATGAAATATTCTACCATGTTTAATTTCTTCCTTAACATTCGCAGGAGTAATTTTAATCCGCTACACTTTGCATAGATGTAATTTTACTTTCTTAAATTCGGGAAAAATTATATTTTCTGTATTAATTGGTAATACTTACATAAAAACTAATACTTTTTTTTAGTGTATATTATGCATACCATCATTTTTAGTTTTCGAGGAATTATTAGTCTCGATCTTCACTTTTTGTTCGTATCACTTCACAGATTTGTTCATCGAATGTTATCATCATGTATTATTTCTAAAGATATAATGTAAGAAAACGTATGGCAACATAAGTTAAAGGTTGTTCCCACCAAATGTTATTGCCATGTATTATTCTGAAAGAAGTAATGTAACGAATGTTATATATATATATATATATATAAAGTATAGTAATATTTAATTCTGTATCATGAATTCTAAACATATGCTGCTTTTACAAATTTTGTGATTTTGCTGTTGAATTATATGTGCTGTGATTGAAAGTGGTGTTTGGTGTCTAATGATGAAGTTAAAAAGACAAAAGAGTGGGTCATCTTGTTAAAACTGAACACTGATATTATAAACTGAGAAAAAGACTGAAAAGAAAAAAAAAAAAAAAAAAAGGGAAACTGTATGCCAATACTTATGGAATTCTGAAAATATGTTGCTGTTAAAATTTTTGTGATTTCACTGTCGAATTTTATGAGGCTAAGTGCGAAAAAAGCGATATTTAATAATAAATTTTAAAAGACAAATAAAGCTATTGTTACTAAATATCCAGGCGCTGTGAGATAGCTTTCCCGGAAAGCAGGTTTAGGGTTGCCTGGAGGCTATGTCGCTGATTGTGTCAGCGTGTTTATAGTAGTTTTGTGATGACTGTAAACGTGATTTTGGAGCTGTCCTGAGAACACTGGCCACTAAAGTGAGTTTTGACACTTCATCAAGTGCTATTGTCGTTATTCACTCCAAATACGCACGAACCCCGTGCTAACGAACGTGAATAGGAGAGAAGAAATAACGTAACACTATGTTAGAGAATTGAATCCGGATGCAGATTGGTAAATGGCGAGCTCAGCGAGAACCTAGAAAACCTTAACAAACCTTTTTGTGCCACCATTAAAATCTGAAACTTTTCAGATTTTTATCCCCGGGTACCATATTCATTGACTATTGCATTTAAGTCTACAAAACAAATGTTACGCAACGGTCGCGTTATTCACGCTCCGCTTTTGCTTCGTTTAAGCTTTCCAAAGACGGAAGCGATTTTTATATATTAAAAGAAGATAGAGGTTAATTCTGACGTTGGTACTTCGTAGGAAAGTTTAGATTATGAAGCTCATGACCACACAAAAAAATGAACTTCAGTACATTACTTCCAACTATTAAATAGTGAAAAGAAAGTGCTTCCTTATTATACCGGTCCCCAAGATTGAATCGCTAATCAACCGAGACATCTCGCCAAAATCTCTCTACTTGTACTGATACCTCTTTACGTGTTACATCTCGGTTGATTAGTAATTAAATTTTGGGACCGCTGTAATAAGGAAATACCGAAACGAATGGAACCACAGCACTCTTGAGAATAATGTCATTATATATTTTTTTAATCAGCTGGATTGCTGATAACGGGAAATTGTTCTTTGCCCCTTTTCAGGAATTAATGAAAACCATGTGATCAACATGTATACTAAATAAATCTGATTGTGTACAGTTGATAAAATAATTCAGTAAATTCACATTTAAATAACTTTGCTATTTATTATGTTGAGAATATGCTTTGTCAAATGTAAATTGAGAGGCAACATTTCGTCCAGAAAATGGCTATTAAAAATAATTAATGGAAATTAGAATGATTAAGGGTGTAGGGTTTATATTTATTTTAACTAAAATTTATTTTAAGTTATCTTTCCTGTCAAGCCTTACTTTCCCCTGGAATTGCCAATGCCAGAGTATGTAAATTTTAGTAGAACGCGCAAAGTATTCAAATCTTTAAGCAGAAGTAATTTGAGTTAAATAGAAGGGAAACGAGTTTGTAGGTGTGCTTTCTTGATTCACGAGTGTGAAGGTAGCTAGGTAGAAAGTTAAGAACCGCGCGTTTCGGCCTGTGTGCTTGCTGAAATATCAGCTGTATCTTAGAACGCGTTTAGGTTAGTTACGTTTAGAGAGCCTCGTAGGTAGTAACTTGTTATTATTCATTTTTAGTTTCTTATTTTTATTTTACCGCTGGGTCGGTGTAGTTTGGAGCGTCAAGTGCACGCATCTGTAACTTCTAAAGTAGAATAAAAAGGGATTTAAACCCTTCTTAAGAGTTTGTGTCCTTTCCAGTTCATAGCAATCACTACTATTGTTGTGTGCAGGTTGGGGCCGCGCAACACCACATTGGCGCCCGAACACTTGTCGAACTGAAATGGCCGAAAACTGGTTGGAAGCTCCTGGACAAGTCCAACAACAAGAAATGGCAAGCCAATTGGAAGGATTTGGATACCTGGTCCAGACGATGAGAGCATCAATCAAGCCAAACGTCAATTTCGGCGAAAAAAATTCGGTAGCAATATTCTTAGAAGGTCTCGAAAACCATTTCCAGCTCTACCCTGTGCCTGAAGGACAAAAAGTTTTCATTGCCACATCTGCATTAAGAGGACAGGCCTCGCTATGGTGGAAGAATATAGGTAAATTTTTATTAGGGGAATTCGGAGGCCAAACATATACCTTTGAAAATTTCAAAAAATCATTATTAAAGGCCTTCCCCATAGTGAAAGACTGAGCAAACCTAGAAGCCTAACTGTATAGTTTTTATCAACGGAATATAGAAGAGTTGACGGACTTTATTCTGCGAAAAATTAAACTGACGGATATGCTGTATGGGAAGAAACCCGACGCGGAGATTATTGAAATAATCTTACCAAGATTGCTACCTGCTGTTCAAGATTACTTCGAAATTAGAAACCCAAGCATATTGCAGGAACTCTTCGAGTTGGCGGTCAAGTTTCAAAATCGCAGAATAGCGGAAAAAGCTAGAGGGGCATCGTATTCTCAAGGTCTCCGTAGACAATCTTCAAATGAGCAGACCAGAAACGCAAATCACTCTTATAGGGGAAAAAGCTATCAAGCTAACTCATGGAAGCTCGAAGGTCAAGGCACAAAAAGGAAATTTGAAAACAACCGTCGGCGTACCCAGAAGGCAGAAGTTGAAAGGAAAGCTTTAAACGAGTAGAGGGGCCTGTAAAAGCGAGGGCCCAGACCCCGGAAGTTTCAAAAAAACCCTCAAGAAGATACTTAAATACGGTCGTCGTAAAAAACTCACAATTACCGATTATACAAGTCTTGGTTGGCGATGTACCAGTAGAAGCCCTCATCGATACAGGAGCAGAAGGTAATTTTATGAGTGATACTTTTTTTAAGAAGAATTTTAATAGGTTACGATTATTTAAAAATAAAAACACAGAAATCATAGCAGCGTAAGGACAAACTTGTCAATGTATTGGCAAATTATCATTACAAATACAGGTTAAAAACGAAAGCCTTAAAGTATTAATTTTTGTAGTAAAAAATTTGCAAAGTCCACTTATTTTAGGTACGGAGTTTTTAAAAGCCGCGAAGGCCAAACTGAATTTTCAGGAAAGTTCTATTGTGCTGGAGATGGATCAGAGGGTGGTGGAGCCAGTGGAACAACCGCAAGTCGACCTTAGCCATTTGAATGACCATGAAAGCCAAGCCATCCAGCAAGTGGTGAGTACTTTTTCAAACTTGTTTTCAGAACGGCCTGGTAACTGTCAAATTGTTACGCATGATATACAGTTAATTGCCGACAAACCCTGTAGGACTAAACCTTACCGCTATGATAAACAGAAAGAGCAAATCATCGAAGAACACATCCAGGAAATGTTAAAGAACCAGATTATAACGCCCATAAATAGTGAGTACGCGAGTCCAGTCGTACTATGTAGGAAAAAGAATGTGTTTCCTCCTTCGGATAAAAGGGCTTGGAGGTTTGCTATCGATTACAGAAAGCTTAATAGTGTTACTAAGTTCCCAGTTTACCCTTTGCCGGTTATAGGGGAAATTATTAGAAAGATTAAGTCTACGAGATACATGACTACGTTGGACTTAACGTCTGGCTACTATCAAAAATAGCTATGAGACCCGAAGACATACATAAAACCGCGTTTATAAGAAAATCGGGCACTTATGCATTTTTACGCATGCCCTTTGGATTGTATGGGGCCCCGTCAACATTCCAGAGAGCTATGGACATTGTTCTAAAGCCTGTCCAAGGAAAATCGACTTTAATCTATCTAGATG
This sequence comes from Stegodyphus dumicola, assembly GCF_044657685.1. Taxonomy (NCBI): domain Eukaryota; kingdom Metazoa; phylum Arthropoda; class Arachnida; order Araneae; family Eresidae; genus Stegodyphus; species Stegodyphus dumicola. The sequence goes on along the minus strand of NC_140769.1, from coordinate 153,776,589 downwards.
ATATAATTATGACGAGTAGTACGTTAGAACAACACATTAAAGACTTAGAAGAAGTTTTTAAATTATTAAAAGAGGCCAGTCTTACAATTAATGCATCAAAATGCAAGTTCGCAACTAAAGAACTTAAATATCTGGGTTATAAAATTTCGCAAAAGGGTATAGAAACGCAGAATTCAAAAATAAAAGGCATCAAGAATTTCCCACCTCCCAACACCACCCAAGAAGCAGAGAAAAGAAGAGGAACCTAGCCCTTCTACAAGTCATGCGAGGTCCCGAAGAGAAGAAAGGAAAACGTTCAGACTCCAGCATTTAAGAAATAAAAGAAAGCAACGCCGCCGTATAAAGAATCTTTGGTAAAGAGGAAAAGATCAGTTATAACGTATCGCAGTAGAAATTCTGCGGCGAGAAAAACACTTCCAGGGCCAGATAGTGAGGAGCAAACAAGGCCGCCGTTCACGAGAACGAAAAGACAGCAGGAGAAACGAAAAGACCACCGCCAACAAAAGAAATTCAAGCACGATTTCAGACCGGAGGACGCCAAGACCAGCCGTCCAGGGGCAAAACGGAAAAGACAGCAACCCGACGACTACCACTCCAAGGGGCCGGCATACAGAGGGCGAAAAAGAAAAATCAACATGGACGAAACTCGAAAAACACAAAGGAGACGACTGACTTCGATGAATTCCATAACGTGGGAGCAGTTCTGGCAGAAGAGGATGTCGGAGTTCCAATCATCGAAAACTCAAAGATAAGTTAAAATCTTCTATAAATTTTTCTTTTGTTCCGAAATGTTATGCGTAAATACGAAGTTCTATGTTTTCACGGAAGTCAATTTGTCTCGGTTGAGACTTAGTTTTGTTTTACTTTATTTAGCTAAGGCAAAAAATATTATTATCTTTACGTATAAAATCTAAGAACAAGCAGTTCCTGTTGGTCGAAAAACTAATTCTGTTATGTTAAAGCCAAAATTTGGCCGAAAGTAAAATAACATCGTATTCTTGTATTAATGAGAAATTTAGTTTCAGTACCGCCAGCTTGGCGAAGAATGCGTGAAGTAAAAATTTATTTTTCTCTTATTCATTTTATGGTAAATTGTAAAAATCATATGTATTAGAATTTTGTAAATATACGTAAATACTTGAAAGTTATGTAAAAGTAGAATTTAGTGTAGGAGCATAAAATTTTAAATGCTAAAGGTAAATACTCGAAAGAAATGAATTAAAGTTTAAGTATTAAACAGCAGATAAAATCATGCTTTAGAGCGAAAGCCTGCATGTCTAAAGATGAATGAGGGGGAAGTTAGAATGAATGTGTTTTGTAGGGTTCTCCACCTACACTTGAATTTTAAGAATGTTAAAATAGCTCATGGAGTTTTAGAATGTCAAGTAAGGTGTGTCTATTTGGTCGTTGAGTTCTAACAAATCATTGTGGTTAGGGGAAGTGATGCAATACTAAAACACGAATATTCCCGTTTGACACCACACATGGTGGAGAGCCAGAGTAAAGTTAAATTCATGTTTGAATACTTGAATGAGTGTGAATTAAGTAGTAATTAAGGAAAATAAAACGATTTAAAAAAAAAAAAAACTTTATTCAGTGTCAAGAAAGTGTAAATTATCATGTATTTAGAAAGATACTTATACTTATTCCTTCCAGATGCTGGAAGGAAGAGAACAGATTGATTGCTGAAGTCCAGGAAAGGTTGCTGTAAGAAGAGAGGGTAAAATGATTATCTACAGAAATTTATTTTAATTTGTGAGAAAACAGTTTGTTTTATGTAAACGAGGCTCTTGAAATTTAGTTCAGAAGATGGAAACTTTTCAACAGGTCGTTTCTAGGACCTGCTTCCAAGTTTACCTAATTCTGGCAGCGGCAAATGTACGGTTTATATTTATTTTAACTAACATTTATTTTAAGTTTAAAATATCTTTCCTGTCAAGCCTTACTTTCCCCTGGAATTGCCAATGCCAGAGTATGTAAATTTTAGTAGAACGCGCAAAGTATTCAAATCTTCAAGCAGAAGTAATTTGAGTTAAATAGAAGGGAAACGAGTTTGTAGGTGAGCTTTCTTGATTCACGAGTGTGAAGGTTGCTAGGTAGAAAGTTAAGAACCGCGCGTTTCGGCCTGTGTGCTTGCCTCGGCAGATAGTTGAATCTTTCAACTTAATATTCAGAAAGTTTGCTGAAATATCAGCTGTATCTTAGAACGCGGTTAGGTTAGTTACGTTTAGAGAGTCTTTTAGGTAGTAACTTGTTATTATTCATTTTTAGTTTCTTATTTTTATTTTACCGCCGGGTCGGAGTAGTTTGTGAGCGTCAAGTGCACGCATCTGTAACTTCTAAAGTAGAATAAAAAGGGATTTAAACCCTTCTTAAGAGTATGTGTACTTTCCATTTCATAGCAGTCACTACTATTGTTGCGTGCAGGTTGGGGCCGCGCAACACCACAAGGGAATAAATAATAATAATGATAATTAATGGAAATTTTGCTGTATAGCACAGAGAAAGAACTATAAAAAATATTTTGTGATTGTCATAGGTTTGTCACTTTAAATATGATTTTTGGAACACTGCTTTATTTGGAAGTTAACAATCGTAATTTCTTTTTAAAATGAAATTCTAATTTATTGTAACTAATTTAGCGCCATTTCTAATATTTCTAATTTCCTCACTGTTATTCCTGTTCTGCATGGCAGAATTTTTAAATACTAGTAAGCTTCCCGATTCTCTAGCGAATCGGATAAGAGAGTGCGTGAAACTCATTATACCATGAATTGCATGGGAATGAGAATGGAAGAATTAAAAAAAATAGAGAATAAATCCAATTTTGAGAATAACAAAATTGAGGGAAAAAAAAAAAAAAAAAAAAGAAGGAAAGAAAGAAAGAGAATAAATCCAATTTTAAAGTTGTGTATACATTTTCAGACTTGGTGATGAGATTAAACAAAATTGAATAGCAAATAAACAATAATGAATAAAGTTTAAACAAAGATGAATAAATATAGTATTTTATATTGCGACATAAATTAGCAGAATCGGAATTTGCGCTTAAATGTCATTAAACCAAATGACGAGCATTTGATTCCTTATGTACTGAATGAATATGCTGAGTTAATTTCTCTTAATCAGCTCTGTCTGCAGCGAACACATTTTATTTTTCAAGATAAGTATTACAACTAGACTAACGGATTAGCCATTGAAAGTCCTCTTTGTCCTTGCTAATCTCCCTATTCATTATTTGAAATTTTAAACTTCCCTGTAGGGTTCCGTTCCTCGACATCTTGTTCACATGCAACATATCCAACTTCAGTACTGTTGTTTCAGTACTTCCACCACGCGTCAGATCCTGTCGTTTGATTCCTTCGTTTTCTAAGTATTTCAAGTTTGCTCCTCAAATCGGCCTTTTATAAAGAGCTAAACTACTTAAAAGCAGTTACTATTGATAGAGGCTTTTCGCCTAACATTATTGGTCAAGCGGTTAAAAAATTCTCATCGCAACACGTCAAAAAGCACCCTCTCGTTTTAGGAGATCATAAAAATTCTGCTGTTATTGTTTTCTATCCATCAATTGGCTATAAAATTGCAAGCATTTTACAGAAATGAATCTTTAGAGTCTTTTTACTTCCATCAGTAAAATTCGCAGTTCCATACTTTAAAGATCCCATTCCAGATATGAGCTCTTAAGGTATATACTGGATTCTTTGGTCTTCAAGCTTTTAGATTTTACATTACGCTCAAAGGGGTGTTTTTTTAACGTTTTGTGTGTTAACTTTTATTTATTAAATACCATGTTCTTCGCATTTAAACCATAAAATTCAGGTCAACAGCAATGTCGCAAAGTAATTTTAAAATGAGCATATCTTTAGAATTTCCGATACACAGTCTCGCGCGCTAGCAATTTCTTTTTTTTTTTTTTTTTTTTCCTTTCTTTCTTTCTCCCCCCCCCCCATCGTTGCCTTTAAGCAAAGGTGGAGCCGAAGCCGATTAAATAAGCCTAACGAAAGCTATACAAAGTTTATTTTTTTCTTAACAGTCCATTAACGGTCGAGTTGTTAAAGCCGTTGAACCGAGGTAATATTGATCAGGATTCTATTTCCAAGGAAAATGACGGCTTTATTATCATTTATATGTAAGCTTTACATATTGTTGCTCTAGAAGGTGGCTGTGTGGTATATATAATTTTACAGTTAAGATTGGAAGAGCTCAAAAAAGGTTTTCTGGAAGGGCGGATTGTCACATAAGTTTTTTTTAGCCCAAAGGAGCAGTAGCTCAGAGGGGCTTTTAATTCCGTTTTGGCATTTTGCGTTGATTCTATGTCAATGTCCGTATCACTTTTCAAACTATTGCCACCAAAAATTATCGCTCTGTGTCATATTTAAAGAAATTAAAAAATGAAGAATCTGCATAAATGTATCTATGGTTCTCGCACTGTGATAAAGCAATCCAATTTTGAATAAAGTAATCATCCTCCGAATATGCGCATCTAGAAGTCCAAATTTAGAATCTGTTTTATTATCGTTTTCATATTTTGTAACATATTAACGAATTTTTTATTAAGAAATTAGACGATTTCAAAGCCAGCAATTGCAAAAGTGTTCGGGAAAAAAATAACATTTTTATCTCCAGCGCACGAAACCGTGTATCATAAAATCTAGTGATATGCGCTTTTTAAATGATGGTTTAAATGCGAAGAACCTGATATTTAATAAATAAAGGTAACACACAAAACGTTGAAAAATCGCCCCTTTGTTCAGGATTTAAAATCTGAAAGTTTTCAGATTTTTTAAAATTATTTAAAAATGTGAGGTGACAAATATGGTTTTAAGAGAAATCCATATTAAAAGGTAAAAGATGGGAAAAAAATTAGGTAATAAATAGAGGGGGAAGGCTGACTGGATAAACATTCAGAAACTCGTTGACCGCAACCTGTCGTTGTTTTTTTACTAAAACTGTAGGTAATTTTGTATCTGCATTGGACTATTTTTGATTTTGGCAAAAACAATAAGGCTATCTGGTTCATATTTTTAGAGCAGTTCTTTGAGCTAAATACAAAAAACTACATTTATACAGTTACATAAGGTTATAATCTTGGGTTGTCTGATCTTTGGATTTTTATGGGGGGCAGTGAAATTTAAGTATTCAATTTAGAAGACCATTCAGAACAAATAATCTGCGGTAGATTTTTGCAGCAGTAAAACTACCTTGATTTTTGATTTTATGTATTTACGTTTTTTATACTTGCAAAATATTTGCATAAGACTTAAATTAATCTGAGGGGGAGATAGTCTGGGCGATTAGAATATGCGAGCGTTGAGAATTTGCACGTGATTTAGGTGCGTACATTTCAGAATCATCAAATAATAACATCGGTCGAATATTTCAATATTATTGATTTATTACTTTTTTGATAATAATGGGAGTAAAAAAATATAAATAATCATGCATTAGTCTGATAATATATTTATGGAATTATAAATTGGAGTTGAAAATCGTTTTTTAGAATATGTAGCTTTTAAAAAATCAGGAAGTTGGTTATGTGTTAATAAATATATAAAAAAAGTGGGATTTTTGTTTTTTGTATTATTTATATCGAATTTATCCAGTTTGTTATTTAATACAATAGATTCGTAAATTTATTTATTAGAAAGATAATTAATTCAGTATATAAAGTTACGATGACCGAGCACTTCCGCATCAAGAATAAGCGGATCTTCCAAGAAACACTTCACTTGTAAGTTTTCGTCCTGCTAAGTCACCTGAAAGAAATAACTTCATAAAAAAGGTGCATACAAATAATAATAAAGAAATAAAACAAGAAACGACCGATTAATCGGCATCACGGACTGGGCAATCCCGTTTGTCCGGTCGGGTAGTTTAAGGTCAGGGCGCCCGCTCGTTCGCTGGCTCTCTTCTGGACTGGTTTGTGTGTTTCAGAGAGTAAACGGTGAGCAAAACAGTCAAATCTAAGAATCTGGCAACTTTAGATGGAGCTGTTGCATCTCGCGGACGTTTTAAAATATGTAACAAATAAACAAGCGTTTGGGTTGGGTACGGTTTCTGTAGATGATTAATAATAATTGGTTTTTCTGTCATTAATGCTCTTCTGTTAGTTGATGTGTTATGTTCTCTGTTCTGTGTTGCTATCAGTTTTCTATTTTTCTTTTCTCTCTCTCTCTCTTTTTCTTTTAGCCCAAGGGGGCGCTAGCCCAGAAGGCCTATCAGTCTTTAAACGGCATTTTTCGTCGAATCACTATAAAAGTCTGAATCACTTTTTCAAATTGTTGCCACCAAATATTATCGCCTCGTGTTATATTTAAAGAAATTAAATAATGAAGAATCTGCATGAATGTATATATGTTTCTCTTACTGTGATAAAAACAACCGTACCTAGAGCCATCAAATTTTGAATAACATGGTCTTCCACCCGAATATGGACAACTGGAAGCGCGAATTTTGAACTTCAAATTTGTTTTATTGTCTATTTCATATTTTGTAAAATTTTAACGAATTTTTGATTAAAAATGTCAATGATTTCAAAGCGAGCAGTTGCTACTGTGCCAAATGAAACATTTTTATCCCCAGCGCGGGAGAGTGTCTATCGCAAATTCTAAAGATATGCTGTTTTTAAATATTTTTAGCCCAAATACTCTTGAAATGTGTATGTAAGTAAATGAATAAATAAGTAAAAAAAAACCCCTTTGGGCATAATATAAATCTGAAAGCTTTCAGCTTTCATTGGTAACTTATGTTAAAAAGCTTTTCTTTCATGTTATTCTGTTTTTTCATATTCTTGTTTCAAAATACTTAGGTGAAATGTGAATTGTCTTACGGGGAATGTTGACCATTCCATCATTTTTTATATCTGGGTGTGAATACATATATGTTCGAACATATTCCGGTTAAATGAGTGACTGGTCAAAAACTGCACGTAAGATTATCATGAAACTGCATGCATATGTTTTTCAGTATTTTAGAATCCAATTAATTATTCTGTTTATCATCTAGAAAATTAAAACTGAAAATTTAAGTTCAACTACATATTGAAAAAAAAAAAAAAAAAAAATCTTGTAAGTTCTGATTTTATTAAATGCCTTACTTGGAAACTTATAATTATGGTTTTATGAGGGAATATATAAGATTTTAGACATTAATTCGCCTTTATTTAAAAATTATCTTAAATTTTTTTTCTGTTAAAGACTAAAATAATAGGTTTCTTCCTATCTCTTGTGTATATTGTTGCTTTAGCGAATCCGGTCCAAATAATAAGCAGTGTCACTATATGAGAGTATGGAAACCAATAAATTGACAAGTTAGTTTTTTTTTTTTTTTTTTTTTTTTTAATATGGCAAAGCTTTCGAGGGTTATCTGCCTGAGGAGATGGATGTTTTCATGGAGGACTATTTAAGGGAAACTACCTCGTATTCACGTTGCAGAGGAGAAACAAACCATGCCGCCAGCCCATTCGTCTAGGATCGAACCCTGGTCGAACTCTCAGTAGTCGACCAACTAATTACCAAAAGCGGAGTTCAGGTGGCTTTAGTATTAGTCACTTATTCGAATTTCTGATATTAATACTATTTACATGTTATTCATTTGTAATGACTTTTAGGAAATATTTTTAGTCCAAAGGGCAATTTCCCCTGAAGGACTATTAATATTATTTATGCCTTTGATTGGATAGTTAATATTGCTGTAAAATTATTACTGGCTGCTTGAGTTTTAGTTCTATTTACATCACCAGAATTACGTAAGAGTCATATGACATAGATTTTTCTGGAAATGACGGAGTGCAAATAGATGTTGTTATTTTCAGAATAGAAAAGGAAAACTAATTTACGCTGCTAATTTACTCTTTTACATATTGTTTATTTTTCTTACATATACGTATATATATATATATATTCTAGGTGCACCTAGAATTGCTAAAAAATGGTTCAAATGAACTCGTAAAAAATATACAGTAACTTGATTATGTATAGTGTCTAGTTGCCGCTAAAAGTGTGTATATAAAGTAATGTTTATATGGGAGAAGCTTCTAAAGGTGTTTCCATTCTGAATACCAAGTTTTTACGATTCAAATAATTTTTTATATCATCTAGTAGTTAAAGCTTTTGAGATAGATCAAAACATTTCTAAGATATGAAAGGGGAAGTTTTTTCGCCCTTCCCCATTTTCATTTCGAGAAGTGCCGTGACTGCTAGAATTCCGGCAAAACGTTGAACTAACGAAAACAGTGCGGCCGTAAAAATACTCTGGATTAGCATAAATAGCATGAGTTGGCAAGAGCTTTGTGACTATATGCTTAAAAAGAGGGATGCATTCATGGAGGCCTTTTCCAGGAAACTATCATGTTTTCTCATGACTCATGGGGATAACCACAAAAACGACCGCTTAGGTACTCCGTTCGCCTGATTTTGGACCAAGTGAACCATTTTTCAAGCGGCCTCGTCTTGTCAGCCGCTGGTGGGCACTGGCAAGAATATTAGATTGCTCGAACCAGCATATGGATTCATTGCTACGGCTTTAACAAGTACCAGTGTAAGAGAATAGTCGAACATGGATGGTTACACGAGTTATGAAGCTAGCCTGGGCTCAGCAGCTGGGCTCTGCGTGTTTTAATGAGTAGCTTGATCCCATCAGTCACGTTTCCAACTCTTTCGAGCTGATGGAAGAATCTGTAGAAAAAACCTTACGAATCTCATATGAGAATCTGCCAAAAGGCTGTTCCAGTTATATCGGCACTCTAATGAAAGAATTTTTTTTTATTTTTTTTTTTAAAAAACCTGTGGAACGTCTAAAGACGTTTCAGATGAACGCGATATACGCTTCCTTTCTAATACGTTACAGCCACTGACTCATTCCCTGCATTTATTCCGATGGATGTGGTCTCTTCTGAAAGGACAATAAAAAATCTGTGCAGACGCAGTTATCCAAGTGTAGGGTTGCCCAGTTATGATTTCAGGAACTCTCAGCTACGATTGAAGTCATGCCGTAGTCGTCAGATGCTAAGTGACTAGATCTCAGCGTGAGCGAACACTTTTGAATTGCCGTATAACGTACTGGGAAACACGAAAATCCTACAACTCCGAATGCAGCAAAATTATGGACGGCGTAGTGTTCATTGCCTACAAAAAACTTCTGCATACTCAATGAAATCTGTTTTTCTGCAATTCAGCGGCGTTCTCACGAAGGAATTACTGAGTTGTTTTCTGTATCTCGGTAATAATTAAGTGTAATGGATATGTGTGTCTATGTATAGGAAAAGAGACTGTCGTACAAGCAAAATATACTCTGTAATACGTATGGATTCAACTAGTAGACGGGTATTACTATTTTATTATTATTTATTTACTTTTTCCGCCCTAAAGTACTACACGGAAGGGAGAGACGCTTTCGTGGCGGACTTTCTAAGGGAAACTGTTTCGTATTAACACGTTACACATGGGGGAAATCACGAAAGGGCCTACGCAGCCAGCCCATTTGCGGAATGCGAACATCGGACCGAACTACCAGTGTTGAGGGGCTTTACCGCTTGGCTGCTGATGGGCCTAGTACAGGGCTAGTCAACCTATAAGTAGTAAAATTTCCTTATTGCCCACCGGCTTCTCGGTAATTTTGCTTAGCATAAATGCAAAGCAATTTTTGGAGTGGAACTGAGTAAAAATATATACAGCTAAACTTATCCATCTATTTATACTTTGTTTATAAGAGGCTGAAAATTTATGTTCCGCCTAAGTAGCCGGGACATCGATTCCAGCGAAACTGTTTCGGCTAGGAAATCTTCAATGGTAGGAAAAGAGGAAGTTCGTTTTCTCGGAGAAATCTCTCCCAACCTCACGCTTTGCTAAGATGTTGTGATAATCCCATTATGCGCTATACTCACAGAACAACTCCTATGAGAAGTGGTAAAGCCTTATAAATGTGTATGGAAACAGGACAGAGCTGAGCGCAGAACAGACTTTCTCACCGGATGGATAAAATCCTCTACCGCCCACCATGAAAGCTTAAATCGCCCACTAGTGGGCAAGTTAGGGACCAGGTTGATTATACCTGAATTAGTATAATCATAAATAACCCTCGGTAAATTACTTTCCTATTTGACAGATCATTCGGGAACGTCACGAATCGATTGGACAAAAGACCATCTCTGTTTGATGAGTGTCTTAAACGATTTTTGAAAGCCACTACCTCTATCAGTTCAAAGGAACTCTATATGTTGTTTGTTCACTTGACAATATAGCTCACCAGCAGCTGAGCGGTTAAGGTGCTGCACACGGTTAGTTTGACCAAATTCCAGCGAACGGGATGGTTGTATGGCCGTTCTCGTGGTGTTTTCCAAGTGTAACGTGAATGCGAGCAGGTTTGTTTAGAAAGATATCCACTGAGGCGTTCCTGCCCTTGGGCAGGTCGCATGCTTTAGCATAATCGATCAAACAAAACAAAAACTCTCATGAATATACAGTTTATTTTATTATTTGGGCAACAGTATGACTGCACTCACATAATCTTGGAAGCGCTGATATATGTTTCTAATTTTTTGGGAAGAAAATTGTAAAGGAAGAAAAAAAGATTTTGATTCGCAGCTTCTATGATGGATTTAAAAGAGGGAATAATAATGATTTACAATTGTAGCAGTGGTTTAAATTTAGTACATTACGGCAAAGCATATTATTGCTATATCTGCTTAAGAAGAGGGGCAGGTTACTGGAGCATTGCAAAGCACATGAGGGCTGTTTGTCTAAGAGAAGGGATGCCTTCGTGGAGTATTTTCGAAGTAAAACTGGCTGTTATTTCCGTTACATATAGGTAAAACCAGCTATGCAGCTCGATGGGATTGAGCGCAGGTCGAACTCCCAGCATTCAACGTTCTTAACCGCTTGGTTGCTGGTGGAGCTCTACCTAAGAAAAGAAGTGCCTTCGTGGGGGATATTTTAAGGAAACTGACTCGGATTGATGTTACAGCTATATTTAATTTTTAAAATTTTCATTTGCTTTGATTTATTGCTGGACTGCACATATCTAGTAAAGAAATCAGAACGGATATGCTAATGATAGGAGGAAATTCGCTATTGGAGTACCGCTGCTATCTCATGCATGTAAGTAAAGTTTTTTAGACGAAATTAAACACTGGAAAAATTTATGTTTACATTTTTAAATCGTTGTGCTTTTATTTTTATTAAAATTACTAGGTATAACATAGTAGCTGGTATATTTCTGAAAGGTATTCCTGTGTCACATTTCATATTCATCGGATAAGCTTTGGGAAAAATTGCAAAGGAAAAAGAGAAACGATTTAAACAATTTCTGTCGAAATCAAGGACTTTGTATGCTTTCGTGCGAATCCTGCATATCCTGCCGTTTGACTTAAACCAGATGTTCTTTATATGCAGCTGATTCTATTGTTTGAAATCGTCGGAGTGGAAGCTTTTATACCCCCCCCCCCCCCCAGCTGAAGTTCTCATCTATGCGGTTTTTACCTTGTATGGGCAAAAGAACTAAATTTTTTTTTTTTTTTTTTGCTTATACTTCGATTTTTCTGATGGTCCTTTTCTATTTACTTTTGTTTTTAAAATAGAATTATTTATGAAGCAGTTACAGTTATTGTATTTTTTTTTTTTTTTTTTTGTTAAGCATTAATTAAATCTGACATATCTGGGGCGTTATTATTAAGATTTCCTCTATAAAATTGATGAACATAGTATTATGCTTAAAGTGAACATCGTCTGTATAATAGTTAAAGGAAAGTAAATTTTGAATGTATCAGTTTAATTTATTAGTGTTTTAACTTTATTGACTAAAATTTGAGAATTTCTTTTCCCGTAGTTGATACTGGTCTTGAGATGTTAATTTGTTATAGAATGAAGTTCTGTGTATGGAATTAACTATTTATTCTGCCGCCCAACCGCTACAGTGGTTAGCGTCGCTGACTGCCGTGTTGAAGGGCCCGGGTTCGAATCCCGGAGAAGGCATAGATGTTTGTAAATGTATTGTAGAGGCATTAGGTTAATTGGAAGCAGAAAAGATGAAAAATATGCAACCGCCTACGTCGGGAATCGAATCACGGACCTCTGGAATACCGGCCCAGCGTGCTACCATTACACCACGAAGGCACGCTAGGGAAGTGGGAGAAATACCTTATAGTATAGTGTCGGTGCGGCATGGTGGCACTCTAAATATGCGGCGAGCCGAAAGTCCTCTCGTTTGGTTTGGTGGAAGGGGAGAGGGGTGGGAGACCCTCGTACTCGTCCCCCCCTCCCGAGGTGTCCATCAAAATTGGGGGCGGAACTGAGCTAAATCGCACTGCCACCTGTTAAGATGCCTTGCCACGAAGAATTTCGTGAACTTGGGCTGACTACGTCAGACAAGTGGTCATAAGTAACAACAACTACTTAGTCTAATTTGATTTGCTTAACTGAAAGTAACTGAAAAGTATTAAAACATTCGGTGATGTGATATAAGTAGTCATCGTTAAGAAACAGTCGTTTGAAACACTTGCGTCACATGTATAGCATGCATAGGGGCATTTAGAATTCATGAGAAATTATTTTTGAGGAAATCGTGGAAAATTCTTACTTCCTCCTGGAGAAGTGTTGTATTTCGTCGTATTTGAGGTTTTGTCTTGTATCCATTTATTGAAACTTGCCGTATAGATTCCGTTGTATATATCTAGTTAACGTGAAAAATTATTAAAATACTTAGATGGCCATTTATGTAGTCAAAATTCATTATAATGAGTACCCCAGAGGACAAGCAGTTAAAATCACTGAATGTTGTAGTTGTGTTACGATTCCATTTCCTGTAGGCTGTTAGTTTAAAATAGGCACTTGAAGGTTGTTGCCAGCCCTTCCCAATTGCGATGGTAACGCTTATCGTCATCATCGCGCAGATATTACATTTTCTTCACCTCATTTGAGACTGTAGTTCAAGTCAGCTTTCATTAGAGCGTTTTTCACGAAGCGAAACAGGCTAAACGGAAATGTTATCAGAAGAAAACACATTGGGAGATTGAAATCGTCTGCTGCAGCTATTGTTCTCATGGTTACGAGGCAAGTCGGGTGGCGGAAAATAACCTTGAAGTTTCCATTTTAAAGTAACAGACTATAGTACCGGAATAGATTGAGTGCATTTTCATGAAAGTAACTTGATCTGTAGGTGTTATATTCCTAAAGGCTCTCAAATTCCGAAAGTTTATGTGTTTGTCGTGTTACAGAAAGAATCTTTGGTTAAATTATTCTGGCAGAGGGTTTGTAAGTCTATTTTTTACCGAGCATAATAACAGTTAATAAAGTTAAAAAACACGCAGTGAAAATTTACATATTTCCTTAATGTTATTTTTTAGATTGAAACACCATAACTGAAAATATACCACAGTACTGTTGTGAATGGAGCGGCCGGGCGGTAAAAGCCATTGAACAGTGGTAGTTCGGTTCGGGGTTTGAATACCGGCAAACGAATTGGCTGCATGGGCGCTTTTGTGGTTTTCTCCGTGTCTAAACGTGGCAACGAGCCTGCTTCCCTTAAAAAGTCGTCCACGGGGCATCGCTTCCTTTCCGTGTGGTGCCAAATGGTAGAGCTGTAATAATAATAATAATAAAATAATACTCTGTGAGCTATGTTGATATCTCTATAAATAATAACTTCAAATAAATGGGAACAAATTGGTAATTTATCACATAAAAAAAACTTCCTTGTACGAAATAAAAAGGAAGTATTGTAATCGCAAAAAATTTCGGGTATCATATTTTAACGAAAATATCCATTTTGACCGCTATCGAATGCAATTTAACGATGTTTTTGCATGACATCTGTACGTAAGGACAGAAAAAAAGGGACCCTTTTTTTTTAACTCCCGAAAAATTATAAAACTGATTTAAAAGGAATTCTGAAGAGATTTTTTTCGTGGCGTCTGTACGTACCCAAGTACGTATCTCGCATAATTCAAAAACGATTAGCCTCAGAACATTGAAATTTTGTGTATAGGACCACTATAACATGTAGATATACACCTCCCATTTTGGTTGCAATCGGCCGCTGTATCCACTCTGTTACTCGGCTCAGTGAGCTCAGTTTCTTTGTTCTTATATGTTTCTAAATTGGTCATCTTTTGCTTTAAAAATGATTGAATTATGCTGTTCTGGTTAAGATTTTTATGCCTTTAGTTAATCTGCATGCAATAGTTATGGAATTATCCACAATTTAAAAGCTTTTCTAAGTATGGCTAAGCCTAATTTTTGATTACCAAGGCAGCCATGTTTGTTTACATTTGAAACTTAGCAAAATAGTCGATTTGTTGCCAATCTAGAGAAACTAAGCTTCGCACCAACAAAATAACGTCTTCTTTTATTATTGCGAATTAAGTTATGCTTAATTCATTCTGGAATTATCATTTAAGTTTTTAGCTGGTTGCCGCAAATCTTGTATTGTCTGCGAAAAACTGTTTCTTTTTTATATTTTAATTTCTTTTATACATCGTTTTAGGTTTATTATACTATTTAAATGGAACTTATGGTAATTCTTTTGATGATATCATTTTTGTGCGCTCTGAGTTATAAAATGAGTGAGATGTAATGCTGTTAAGTGAACCTAGGGCCGAAGTGTCACTATGGTATATAAATACAGTGAACTTTAAAGAGTGCATTTATTCTGTTGTGGTTTATCCGCTATCCACGAAGTAAATTTAATTAAAAATTCGTTAACTGTTAATTATGTTTAAATGAAATGAAGGAAAATTGAGTATACCCTTTAATGTACTTTTGCATTTTTGCCGGTGCAAGTGATAAATGTCGCCAAAAATGGTACAACCGATGCCAAACGGAATATCCTCGCTGGTAACCTTTTACACCTCATTTTCAAAACACGTCGCTGCCATTTCTTATCAGATTGATTGTTTCTTTCAATACTGGCATACAATTACATACAATTTTTATCAGATAGTTCAGTTTTATGCCCTAAGGCCATTCACGGTAATTAAGTCAATTATGATGAAATCACACCACTCACCCGAAGGCGAAAATATAGAAAAGAAAATCAAGGGTTTAATTCATCAATTTTAATGAGAATGCACTAGCGAAGTAAAGCACTGACGTTTTACATAATTTCTGAGTAAGCTATTCGTACGAATTATAAAAATTCTTCCACTTATACTTGTATTCCAAATTAAAATTTAACTTGAAATTAATGTAAATAATTACTGAGAGAATTAGATTTTTGTAGCGTAGTTTACGTGAGATGAGATCACTTGGGGTCACGTGGTATGAAACGGCGAATCAGGATCTTGTACCGTGAAAGCATAGTAAATTCTTAAATTAATATCTTTTTACAAATTTATTGTCTTCATTAATTTTCTTTTTACAAAAATCTAAACGATATTAAAATATTTATGCCTTTAAAATAAAAAAAGTCTTAGAACTAACATTTGTTAACATTTTTTTTTTTTTTTGTGTGTGTATTGTCGCCAATAAAGTCTGCTTGGCGAGATAGTGCCTAATTAATGGAAACGGAATAGTGCCTAATTTAATGTTCCGTACAAGGAAATCATGTGCACACATCAGATTTTTCTATTAGTTATGAAACAGAGTACCAGGAGCAGAGTGTTTAAAATCATTGAAAACCGGAAATTCGAAATTGAGTATGAATCCCGGGAACGGCTATCTGCATGGCATTTCGATGCTTCTTCTGAGGTGTTAACGTGAATGCGAGCTAGCTTTCCTCAGAAAGTGTACCAAGAAGATATATCTCCGTGAACTAACCTCCGTGCGCCTTGCCATAATTGATTAAGCAAACGATTAGTAGTGAAACAAGTTTGTACCATTTCAAATTCTCATAAAATCCTGGAGTCTACTTATATTGCTATTAACTGATTTCTTTCAAATATTCTTCTGATTATTGAAGCTTTCATATAAAATTGTTGATTTCTTGACATCATTGCAATTTTTTTTTTTATAGTAATCGTAATTCTTTCGATGTGGAAAATGGGATACAAAAGCATTCTATGTAGCTGAAACGAAAAGAAAATTTGCACGGAGGACTAGGACACTTTAAGTGGATGAGCGTATTTCAAAAAGTTTGTGAACAGAAGTTACAGAAGGAATGCATGCAAATGCATTTTTCCAAGAAGGCTTTGTTTATCTTTATTTCTTCATTCATCATAGGCTTATGAATGCACATGAATCTTCATAAAGTATAACAACAGAAATGTTTTCAATACTTACAAGAGAATGGATTTAACTTAAAAGTCTGTAAGCGCTAAAACAGTCGAAAAGTTGATTTCGTTGGTAATTTTTACTTCCTTGTACGAAGTAAAAAATTTCAGCCATCAAATTTCAACGAAAAATATCCATTTCAACCGCTCTTGGAACCATTTGAACGATGATTTTGCGTGACACTTGCACGTACGAACATAATAAAGGACTGTTTTTGCCAAAATGGGTTTAGAAATGATTTTTTACGTGACGTTTGTACGTACGTGTATATCTCGCCTAGCTCAACGAGTAGCCGTAAAACTCTGAAATTTTGTATATGGGACTGCTATAACATATATAGTTGTTCACGTCCCTTTTTCCTTGTGCACCAGTCTTAGATGTATATTCTAAATCTGTTACCTGACTCGGTGAGCTTAGTTTTTTATTCTTATATGTCGATAAATTGTGCTTTTTTTTTTTTTTTTTTGCTTCAAAAAATGATTGAATTATGTGATTTTTATGTTCTGGTTAAGGTTTTTCTGACGTATGTTAATCTGCATGCAATAGTTGTAGTATTATCAATTTAAAATTTTAAGTGGCGAGTTAAGCGTAACAGACCGTCATTTTTTTTTTACATTTGAAACTCGGTAGAATAGTGAATTAAGGCAGTTTCTGCACCTTCGGCGTCTTTATGCCGAGTGGGACCGAAAATAAACTTTAAGCTTTGTGCACCGAAAAATCTGCATTCTTGCCCGCTGGCCGAATTGCTTGCTTTTGCGTAGAAACTCTAATTGTAGCTGTAAAAATTGTTTTTTTAACTGTTTGAAATGTATTTGGTGTTTTATGTTTTTCTATATTTTTCAATTTTTAATGAAGATGTTTTGAGTTTTTGTGTATTTTTGCCTCGCCGCGAAGTGAGAACTGAATTATTTGAATGAGAAATGTATCTAATGAAATTTGAAGAAATAAGTTTAATTGAAATGCAGCAAAAATGTGTAGAAATTATTAGGCCGTACAAGGAAATCATGCTGTGTTCACATCAGTTTTTTTTTTTTTTTTCTTTTTTTATGAATAAAAAATCGGCATCATTCCCTTCACATTAAAAAGGGGGCAGGACCGACAGAAGATTTTTCACAATATGTTATAACGTAGTGTTTATAGTTTATTTTAACACTTCATATGTTGGAAACTGCCGTACCCTTCGTTCTTTGTCTCTAGTTGTTGTTGAAGTCATGTTAATCGAATTTTTCTTAACAGTTTTCAATGAACGAATTTTCATTAGTTGATATCCTGTTATTTTAGGACACGATTTTTTTTTTCCTTTTTCAGTTCAGTTACTGTGAAATAGAATTGGATTGAAAATTTTTATTTAGCTAATTTGCTTGAGTGTTTTAGAAGTTTTTAGAGCAAAGATTCAGGAAATGATCGTGATGGGTATGCTGAAATGCGTTATGATGATTTTTGCACTTTTTTCTAAGAAAATCAGACGTGTAAACTACCCAAAATTTCAGGAAAACGAAAAATCTTTTCCTAATGGTTAATTATCATAATTCTCACCGCCCGCGCCATATCTGACATGAGTGCAAAGCGATTTTTAGAAAGGACCTCAGTGAAGATATTCTTTCCCTTAGGTTAGGTAGCCCAAAAGTACTGTCTGGTACCCCAAGTACTTTTACCTGTTTACAACTAAATGCGAACAGAAGGCACACTTTATGCTTACAATTCAGCCAACCATTTGGGGCTAGGTATCTTAAAAATAGCAGTCAAGTCAAATGTAAAATTTAAATATAAACTGGTAGCGGAAGGTTGCACAACCACTTGAACGCAAAGTTGGCTCAAAACGTACCAGGCGTACAATTAAACTATCGGCAGTTTTAATGCAAGACCGAAGACAAAACTCTTATCTACGTTAGCAACCTAGTAACATGGCCGCGAGGTAAAAATGTAAACAATAAGTTTAAACAGCTATTTTCTAGTTATTAAATAACATAAAAGCTGTAAAAGCAACATATCTTTTACTGTGTGACAAGAATTTGCTGATAAAATGCCTACATGGGAAGATTCAGAACAATAATGAGTGTTTTAATAACCTTTTGTGAACTATAAACCTAAAGAAACTTTTGGCCAACTGTAAACATTGCTTTTAGATGCACATATCGCTGTATTATTATTCAATCCAGGATATTTAGGACTTTTACCTGTTTTAAGGATCTAGAAATAGAAATTAATCCCTTTATGTTTGAAAGCTACATGAGAATAGACAAACAGCGAATTCAGAAATCGACGCGCCAATCTCTACAAGCAACAAAGTTATCCAGAAAAAAAAGCTAAAAGAAAGTCAAAATTAGTTAAAAAGTGAAACAAAAGAGGACTTAACATACAAATATGGCGAGTTTTAAAAGTCTAAAGTGGCTACAAATTTTTTTGTGCTGTATTAAAATCTTTAAATGCATTTTCTGAGAAACTGCGTTTTTCGATACTTTTGATTGCGATTACGTTCATTTCTCAAAATGTATTTAGAATATTGAAATGTGTTCTTTACATAATATGTTTCACAAACAATAAATACGTAACACATGGACTGTATTCCTTCACTTTTATTTCATTACACTAATTATAAATAAGATGTCAGCGATGCGAAATAATTGATACACAATAATCGAGCCATTCTACATGGCTGTCACAAACACAATTCTATCAATCAATTATCTTGTTGCCACACATAAAGTTCAAAACTAAAGGAAGAAAAACAAAAGAAATTTACGCTGTTTGCAACAATAAAATGTAGCAAACGATACTCACATAAACATCCTGGCCCTCCTTGACATCCCAGCGGATTTCAACAGTTGGAGCATTTTGAAACTTCTTAGTCTATAATAAAAGATAAACATCAGAAAAATAACACAAAATACACTGACTACCAATAAGTATTTGGACACCTGTGATAGAAAAGAAAAACTAACTTTATTCAAAATCAATATATGGTAGAGCCTCCACGAGAGTAATTACAGCTTGGACCCTCCGGGGCATACTTTCCACAAGTCTTTGTCTTTTGCTAATGGTATTTTCTTCCACTCGGCTTGGAGAAGACATAGAAGTTCCTTCACCGATTTTGCACGGGTAGTGCACCCCTGAATTCGGCGATGCAACTAGTCCCAGAGGTTCTCGATAGGGTTCAGGTCTGTACTCTGGGCAGGCTAGTCCATTTAATGAACTCCATTGGCACCATACCAAGCCTTGGTTAACGTCGAAACATGACAACTGGCATTGTCGTCCTGAAAGTAACAGGGGTCCAACCCGTAAATCAGCCACAACGTAGCAAGTACATTGTCATCCAAAATAGTGCAGTAGGCATCGAAATTGAGCTTACCATGAATGGGGACCAAGGGTCCCAGCCCACACCAGGAGAAACACCCCCAGACCGTAATTCCACCTCCGCCGAACTTGACTGTTGGCACAATGCATTCTGGCAGGAGACGTTCTCCAGGTAGACGCCAGACCCAGACCCAGCCATCCGAACGGTAAAGAGTGAACCTTGATTCGTCACTCCAAAGAACCCGTTTCCACTGATTTACGGTCCAATTTCGATGTGCTTTGCACCACATTAACCGAGCAGCGCGGTTTGACTTTGTGATCAAAGGCTTATGGGCAGCAGCACGAGCATGAAAACCAAGCAGATGGGCTTCCTTACGGATGGTATTCATTGAAACAATACTCCCGGATGCCTGTTGAAACTCCTCGCGGATGAGGGCCATCGGTTGGGTGCGGTTCTTCCGAATTTCTCTGGGCAGCACTCGTCGGTCTCTATCTCCCAGTTTCGTTGGTCTGCCGACTCGGGGCACATTCCGACAATCACCGCTCACCTTCCACTTCTTAATCACATAGGCCACTGTCGATTTTGGGTAGTTCAGATCGCTAGATATGTTCCTTAAGGATCGGCCACATTTGTGATACCGGATAATTATACCTTTCTCGAAATCAGAGAGCTCCGAACTGCGAGGCATCTTGCATGCGACTAAAGCCGATGCTGTTTCCTACACGTTATACACCGGCGGAGTCCGTGATGTACCTTAGGACCGCAGATATCGTCATTTGCATAGGTGTCCAAATACACTCATGTCCATAAATTAAGGATAATTCAGAGTCAAGCGGAAATCGAAATCTAAAATAAATATATCACCTGTAAAACCACTACACACATCCTCAAGAATCACATGTAAATTTCAGGAAGTAACCAGATGACACCCATGGTACATCACAATGATGAGAGTGTAAGAGAGTGATATATATAAGGAATACAGGCAAAGAAGTAAAATTGTTCGCAGGCGCTTTATAAGCATTTCAGTGCAATAACCGAATAGTTATGACACAAAGGACGCATTTGTGTCATGGATTTTTTACGTGGTAGAATTATCGGCCGTCTGGAATGTGGGCGTACCCAACTGGAAGTATCTGACGAACTTGGAATTGCCCAGAGTGTCATCTCCAGGCTTTGGCAACGATTCCAAGATGATGGTAATGTGAGTAGACGTTACAGCACAGGTCGCCCCAGAGTTACAACGCCGAATGAGGACCGGTATTTGGCAGTTACTGCCAAAAGAAACAGGCGGAGCACAGCCTCAGACCTGTCTCGTCAGCTCTCTTCAGCCACTGGTACGACAATTTCAAGGCAGACTGTGTACAGACGCTTAGGGCAAATTGGTCTATATGCTCGTAGACCTGTCAGATGCGTTCCACTTACTGCAACTCACTGTCGCCTGCGGTTAGCCTGGAGTAGAGAGCATGCATTGTGGACACCGCAACAGTGGGCTTGTGTGATATTTTCCGACGAGTCCAGGTTTAGCTTGCAGTTTGATTCTCGCCGGACTTTCATATGGAGAGCTCCTGGTACCCGTTACCACCAAGAAAACATCATTGAACGACACCGTTACGGTGGTGCAGGAGTGTTCGTTTAGGGTGGAACAGGAGTGTTCGCTGGGTTCCAGAACTGACCTGCATGTTCAAATTGGAACAATGAGAAGCCAAATCTATCAGGACGTCATTCTGGAACAACATGTACGTTTGTTTCGGGGCGCCATGGGCGCACAATTTGTGTTTATGGATGACAGCGCCCGTCCTCACCGTGCAAACATCGTAAGCGAATGTATTCAATCGGAGAATATCACGCGTATGGACTGCCAGCATTCTCATCGGACTTGAATCCAATAGAGCACGTGTGGGACATGCTTGGCCGACGAGTTGCAGCCCGTCAACCTCCTCCTACATGTCTACCTGAACTTCGTAGAGCATTGCTTTTTGAGTGGTGTAATATCCCCCAAGATCAGATCGATAATTTGATACTCAGCATGCCTAGGCGTTGTACGGACTGTATTGCATCGTCTGGGAGACATACAATGTATTAACAATCATACAAACCATGTAATATTGGTTTTTTGTAAATAGGTTGTTTTTGTACCTTGCTCCAGGGAGAGAAAATCGCTAATTTTTTTAATAATATCAAACATATAGCATCTTTTTTTGCTCTTTAACTTTTGTTTAATAAGTAAGCTTTACAAATAAGTCAAATTTGTTTTGCTTCTAACTCTTCCTTTGCCTGATTTATGCATTATGATGCATTATCCTTAATTTATGGACGTGAGTGTACTTATTGGTAGTCAGCGTATTATATGCGAAGCAGTTCATAATTTTTAGTCTGAATAGGAAGAGAACACAATTTCACGACTGGTCGTTTTATGACACCATGACCAGTTTTAATACTAACAACTCTGACACTGTGATCTGAGCCCGGATGAACAGCAGTTATTCTCCCTAATCTGCATTTAAGAGGCGGAAGATTGTCTTCTTTGATGAGGACTAAGTCATTGACTTCTAAATTGTTTTGACGTTTATGCCATTTAGGTCTTTGCTGAAGCTGAGACAGGTATTCTCGACTCCATCTTTTCCAGAAGTGCTGAAAAATAAACTGTCTCAAATGCCATCTGTCAAGGTGATTGAAAGAGCTATAATTTAGGTCTGGTTCAGGTATGGCAGTTAAAGACGTTCCTATTAGGAAATGACCAGGTCTTAATGCAGTTAAATCATTTGGATCAGCCGATGTTGGACACAATGGCCTAGAGTTGACACAAGGCTCAACCTGCGCTATCAAGGTCAAAAATTCCGGACAGGTCAGCACAGTATCATCAACAGTCCTTTTTAGATGTAATTTCATTGCCTTTACTGCTGATTCCCATAGTTCACCAAAATGGGGAGATGATGGCGGGTTAAATATCCAGTTTATTTCCTCTAAAGACAAAAATTTGTGAATTTCGTGATTTTGCTTACATTGCAAAAAACATTTTCTGATTTCTTTGTCTGCACCTTTAAGGTTAGTACCGCAGTCACTATAAATCTCAAATGGTTTCCCTCTTCTTGCAAGAAATCGTTTCAATGCACTTAAAAATGCCTTTGTTGACAAATCTTCTACCACTTCAAGATGTACTGCCTTGATTACAAAACACACAAATAAGCATACGTAATATTTAAATGATTTTTGTCCACGTCCTGCACGATGTTTAATCATGAACGGTCCAGAAAAATCAATTCCAGTTCGATGTCCGGTAGATCAGCCATTATTTGACTTGCAGTTTTAGCTCTAAGCTTGCAACACGTGATACAAGATCTTAATACTTTTCGGATAGCAGATCTAGCAGCTAAATGATCCAAAATTGCTGTCTAATTAAAGATAGAAGAAGTTCCGGTGCTGCATGCAGATATTTGACATGAAAGTGTCTAATTATGATTTCTGTCAAATTGTGTTTTGAAGGTAATAAGATTGGATGTTTTTCATTTTCTGATAGTTGCGCATTTTTCAGTCTTCCTCCTACACGTAACACTTTGTTGTCATCTAAAATTGGACACAAGCTAAGGAGGTTGCTGTTTGTAGGTAAGTCCTTTCCCAACTCCAAACATTGAATTTCTTTAAAAAAGTGAAATCGCTGTATTATTCGAACAATACAGAAAGTTGCAGCTCGAATTTCATTACTAGATAAAAAAGACGTATTTCTTTCTAGATATGCTACTTTAGAATTCGATATGAATCTTAATATCCAAGCAAATATGCGTTGTAACTTTGGAAATGAAGGTATATTTGATATAATAGCAAGTTCCTGTACAGGTCCAGAAACTACAAATGAGACTGTTTTACGTGCATCTGGTAATGCCTCTTCATCTGTAAGAATATTTTTAGACAAGTCAGTCTCACTGCACTTTAACCAAGAAGGACCATTCCACCACAATTGATGAGATAATAGTTCTGCAGGAAGTAACCCACGTGAAGCACAATCAGCTGGATTTTCTTTTCCATCAACATGACTCCAGTTCTCAGGTGGTAAAATGGATTGTATTTCAGAAACTCTATTGGATACGAATACTTGCCATTTTTTAGGATCTGACCTTAGCCATGACAACACGATTTGTGAATCACTCCAAGCTTGCACTAAATCAAAATTTATAATTAATGCAGCTTTTACAGACTGAATTATGTGCAGCAGTGCCAATAACACTGCTGCACATAATTCCAGTCTTGGAATCGTAATAGATTTTAATGGTGCTACACGAGTTTTAGCTGTTACAAGTTTAACATTAATGTCAGAGTTATTGCAAGTTTTGATATAAATAACTGCTGCATAACCCCTTTCAGACGCATCACAAAATCCGTGAAGTTCACATCGAAAATAATCAGATAGTAGAATTTTCCTAGGTATATTTATAGAATTCAAAAGTTTAACTTCTCTACATAGATTTCTCCAATTTCGATCAATCTCTTCCGTTACAGGATCATCCCATGATAATTGTAATTTCCACAACTGCTGAAGGATCATTGTAGCGAGAATTACAAACGGAGCTATCCACCCCAATAAATCGAATAGCTTTGCTACGAATGACAAAATAATCCTTTTAGTCGAAACACTTTGATACTCTATTACACCGACATTACATTTAAATTCATCATTGTCCGGATGCCATTCCAATCCCAGAACTTTCAATGTTTTGTCTTCTATTACACGATGAATATTGTCACGATCTGTGTTTGTTAAGCCAGAGGTTTTTAACAATGACGATTCACTTGTCGACCATTTGTGAAGCTCAAAGCCGCCCCTTTTTAGCAGTTGTTGCAATTCGTCTATCAATGCAATACCTTCCGAACTATCTTTTACACCAGTTAACATATCATCAACATAAAAATCTCTTAAAACTATATTCTTTGCCTTTGGAAAGTTCAATCCTTCATCAATCGCTAACTGACTAAAAACTTTGGTTGCAAGATATGGAGCAGCTGCAGTTCCATATGTAACTGTTTTCCAAACGACAAACTTGTATGTGTTTATACGGGATATCTCTCCATAATATTCTCTGAAAATCTCTATCTTTTTCATGAACCTTTATCTGTCTGTACATCATTTTAATATCAGCGGTTATTGCAATGTTATGAAGTCTAAATCGTAGTAAAATACAAATTAAGTCATCTTGTATTTTTGGGCCTATCATTAGCGTATCATTTAAAGAAACATCTGTGGTTGTTTTAGCACTCGCATCGAAAACTACTCTCAATTTTGTTGTTAAGCTAGAGTCCTTCAACACGAAGTGATGTAGGATGTAATAGTGTTTATTCTCTAATTCATAATCTGTGTCTGGCACTAATTCTACGTGTTCTAGTGAAAAGTACTCTTTCATAAACTGAATATACTGGTTGTAAATTTCTTTCATAGATAACAGCCTCTTCTCCAAGTATTGAAATCTTCTGTGCGCCGTTTCACGGGAGTCACCTAGAATATCTCTATTATATTTGAATGGTAATGCAACTGAATAACGACCTGATGTGTCTCTAAAATGCGAGTTTTTAAAATGTTCTTCACAAAGTTTTTCTTCATTTGTTAAAGGTTGTACATTTGGAAACTTTTCTAACTCCCAGAAAGAATTTACTAACTCATCTGTGTTTGTATTCAAATGATTTACATATACTGGCTCAAAATTTGTAGATTCAAAATTTGTAGTACCCGAAATTATCCATCCCAACCTCGAATTTAGAGCAAATGGTAGATCAGGACCACGTTTGACAATTTCTCCCGTCATTAAATGCAGAAATACATTTACTCCAAATAAAATGTCAACTGGTTGTGACTTGTAAAATAATGGATCAGCTAATTGTAAATCACTGAAGTTATCGAAGATGATTGATGGCAAAGATACATAGGGAATGTTACCCGTCACCTTGTCCAGTACAAACGCTGATGTTGATACACGAATATCACTTTTAAAATGAGAAGTGAATACTAAATAGACTTCCCCATTACTTATAGTATTAAATTCTCCTAGACATGAAATGGACAAGAAATGGAATTATCTTTCACTCGTAATCCTAATTTCTTCACACAATCCCTTGAAATAAATGATCTCTGAGATCCAGTGTCACATAAACATCTACACTTCACAAATTGTTGTTCAGAATTTTGAACTTTTATTAAAGCAATACACAATAAAATGTGACTGGTTTGATTACTTTTTGCATTCGAATCATAATGAGAGGCACAAACTGTGCCTGAAACATCCTTAGGACTCGTTAATTCATCTCTTTTAGGGGTAGATTGCGTAGGCGGACATATACTGTTTAACTGAGTTTTATTCTTTAAATTATTTACAATGTGCAAAATATTGTGATGCTTCTTAAAGCAATGTTGACATGTATTTAAACTCTTGCATTTTTTGAGCAAGTGCATATTAGATAAACAATTAAAACAGTAACGATTAGATTTTACAAATTCTATTCTTTGCTGAACCGATAAATTTAGAAATGTCGAACATTTGGCTAAACTATGATCTTCTTTACAATAACCACAACCCAAAGTAGCAACCAGAACATTATTCTTATTTTGAAACACAGATTTAAATACCTTATTACTTGTTGATTTGCTATTTTGAAGTGTTCTTGCATAGTTTTTTAGGAATTCAATTAAAGTCGTTAAGTTCTGGAATCTCATTACATTTTAACTGACGTTCCCACCATAATTTTGTAGAAGGGTCTAATTTTTGCAAAATTAAATAAGTCATTAAAGTGTCACCAAAATTATCAATGGTTTGATTCAATGCTTCTAATATTGCCAACTAAATTTAAAATAGCAAATGCTGATTTATTTTGAATAGTTGGTAAGCTTAGAAAACGTTTAATATATGCAAACATTTGTTCTCTCTTATTTGAATATCTTTCGTCCAACGGATTCCATGCTATTTCAAAATTACAATCCGAAATATGCGATATGCTTCACCTTTCAACGAAGCCTTCAAATACTGCAATTTTTGGGCATTAGATAAATATGTATTATTTCTTACACAAGCACTGAAAAGATCTTTAAAAGCTATCCATTCTGTAATATTACCACCAAAAGTCGGTAATGTTAACTTGGGTAATTTAATATTGTCAAGAACCTGTTCTGAAATTACGCTATTAGAATTATTTTTACTATTTTGATTTTTTAATATTTTTTCACCTTTAAATTTACACAAATAAATTTTATCTGTGTACTCCTGAGCATTATCTATTTCGTTTTCTAATTCTTTAGTATCTGTAATTAAACTTTCGATTTCAGAATCAAGCTTCCTTAACTCAGTTTCTTTTTGTTTCAATAATTCGACACATTGCTCTAGTTCTATTAAATTAATTTCATCTGCAGTTAAAATAGTTTCAATTTTCTTTACATAATTAGTAACACTCCTGCGTAAGACCGCTCTTTTTGTTTTAAAAGTTATAAGTTCATTCATAACTGATCAATTCAAAAACAGAAATTGTTCTTAAATCACTTAACACTATTATTAAAACGAAATCGAAACACTTTTCTATGCTGTATTACAACATTGTTCTTAAAATCAGTTATAAACGAATTTTTAGTAGAATATAAATGTCAAAAATTCACTTACCTCACAAAGTGGAGTAATTTTTCACCAACCATATACATATTTGCGTTGTTACAATGCACTTAGAACAGTCACTATCTTCACTAGCTCTCCGGCTAGACTTTTGACCAATAATAAATGTTCTTTACTTAATATGTTTCACAAACAATAAATACGTAACACATGAACAGTGTTCCTTCACTTTTATTTCATTACATTAATTATAAATAAGATGTCAGCGATGCGAAATAACCGATATACAATAATCGAGCCATTCTACATGGCTGTCACAAACACAATTCTATCAATCAATTATTTTGTTGCCACACATAAAGTTCAAAACTAAAGGAAGAAAAACAAAAGAAATTTACGCTGTTTGCAACAATAAAATGAAGCAAACGATACTCACATAAATGACAAAATGAAATTTTGCCAAAATGTTTAATTCATCTTTAGCTGTCTTCTGTAGCAAAATCTGACCTCTTTGTATTTATTTATTGATTTTATTGACAGTATTTTGAAGAAAAGCGAATCTTTTTTGTTTTAATTTTGAGTTTTTGTATCAAGTTTGGAATATTTCAACGAATTTTAAAAGTACAGCAAATCTTTTGCTACAGAACACAGGTAAATATGTTATTTATATCCTGGGTAAAGATTATTGAAGTATGTTCATTAGAATCTATTACAGGAGATGTGGCGTAAATGAAAATGTTCACTGCATTTTTCTAAATATTAATTCTAAATTTCTAAATATATTTTTCTAAATATTTAAAAAAAAAAATAATGAAAATTTCTGTAAAATCCCATTTAAATTCATAGTTCTCTGTCCCATCATACTCAAAAACATGTGTGTTTAATTAAAATTTTATGTATTTAAAAAAAAGTGTTTCGTATATAGGCACATACCTTAAATAATTTAAAATGGAAAGCATTAATCATTACCATTTGAATGTCTTTTCCATCATAATAATAGAAAATGTATGAGTTAAAGAACTTTTAAGCTATCTTCAGCGTATATACCTAGTTCTAAACTGAATTTAAACCCACGCTTTATTTGCGCTTGTTAATCCCGTGTTCCGTCCGAGCAGTTTTTCTTCTTCGAGTGCCATATAGGTCAGAATATTAATTGCGTTATCTCAAATCGGCCCCATTCTGTGCCGATGAGTGGGCTTTCATTATTCACGTTTTCTCTAATACTATTTATGGCTTCGGATTGTGTCATTCTAGTGCTACCTTTTTAGAAGTTTTAATCTTAATCTGTAAGAATATCAAATATTTAATGAGCATTTTAAAATGCATACTGTTAAAAATCTGTGCGTGTCTGTCTGCTTGTGGCATTATCACAACCGAAACGGCGAATTCGAGAGAGAGATATACCCCCCTCCCGGATTCCAAAAGGTCGTGAGAAACCAACTCGACCATTCTCATTTTCCTACGACTTCATTCAGCCGAGATATTAATTAAAAACTTTGAAAACGCTAATTTTCGCTCTAATTTTTCCGAGTGGCAACAGTCTTGCACGCTGGGGATAAAAATCTGCTTTATTCAAGGAGATTAGGAAAGTGTTGCTACTGCTCGCTTTCAAATCGTAAAATTTATGAATAAAAAATTTGCAAGTTTTATAAATTATGAAATAAAAAATGCATTGCCAAACATGAAATATATTATTATTATTTTAGAAGGTCATGTTCTGATGTTGAAAAAAAGCACGCGATTTCATGTGATATCATTATACGTTGGAAAGTTTTCCTTTATATCATACATAATATTAGCATTTTAAATAATAGCTTTAATTTCTGATGTAACGTTTCTTTCTTCCAGTGTAATCTGATGCATACAGTTCCGAATAGGTTTGCGATCAAGCAATTATTATTTTTGTAATTCTGCAGCTGTTTTATTTGAACACATATGAATATGACGTTTGATGTATTTGGTTAAATAGTTCGTAATTTTTAATAGACAAATAACTATGGATATTCTTTGCTTTAGTGAATACGTTTAATTCTAATTCGATATCTCAACTGGGCATTTCTTTTTCTGCATGTGGGAAAAAAAAAAATCTTCCAACATGATTTTCATTTTTCACATCATAGCCATGAATTCGTATTAATAGATCAACATATTCTCAAGGTAAATGTTTGTTATCTGAATACTTCTAAAAGCAGTGGATCGCAGAAATTTATTTCTGTCAAAGTAAGTATTTCGATAAGACAAAAGAATTTTTTAAATCCAGCTTGAGAATTACGCAAACAGACTACGCTAGCTTTATGGTAAATTCAACCTTTATTTTGCATTATTTCATTTTTCTTTTCAAATGGAAAGGCTCGACGCATTCATTTGGAATCTATTTAGCGTTATCATTTTGAGTCAGTGCCAATCAGATGTTGAAATTTTTTAATCTGTTAAAGAGAATTTAAGAGGCTTTGGTACCGTAGTTAAGATTTTCTTCAAGATACTATTTATTATGATGGATTCCGTAGTATATTAAAGTTCCGACTTAAAAATCTTTTGTGCGTTTCTTGCCATTTAATTTTCATCGTAAATAAATTATGCAGAATCTTCATCTCGCATGATTTTTTGGCACTGCATTTCTCCACAGTTTCCAAATGACTAAGATTGCTGGGCATTGGTAGTTTTATCCTAATTCAAATCCAAGTGAACAGGTTGTCTGCATGAATATTGTTATGATTTACCTTATGTGTAATGTAAATAAAGCCAATTTCTCTTGGAAAGCTCCTCGGTGAAACGGTGCCTAGGCACGAAGTCCCTTGTTATGACTGCCGATTTGCCGTTAGGCAGCGCTGAAGTGAATACTTGATTTTACATACTTTTGTGGCAGCCCTGTTGCACCGTGCTCTAGAAGAATTGTTATTCATTATTACCGACTCATTCGGTAATAATGCATTTGAACTTTCGTTTTGAGAGTAATTTAAAATAGTTAATATTGTAAATAAACTTGTAAATAGTTTTAGTTTGTGTGTTGATTTATTCACATATTGAAGGGACATTATTGAACTGCTTTTAACGATAAGAATTACTAGACTAACCTGCTTGGAAGTGCAGAATGGGGATTCATTCTCTGAACTTATAAATAGTTTTACCCCTTGTAGAAGTTTAGGTACAATCTAAATTTTCGAAAAATCGAGTTTCATTAGTTTAAAGAATGTCGTTAACATAAAGTGTGAAAAGTCACACTGGTTAAAAATAAAGTCACTAGAACAAAGTAAGCACATAAGAAATAGAACTCGTAACAAGAAAAGTGCAGTAACGTACGAACGACTGGTGCCAATAAAAATAATACAAAACAAGAAGTACCAAATGCAACACAAGTATATTTCAAATAAAAGTGGTATACTAAGAATTATTAGGAAATGTAGTGAATTTAATTGGTAGAATTACAAATTTCTTTAAAAATGGAGAATATAATAAATAATTTGTCCATTGAATTATCTGTAGCCTGCATTTCGGGCATCCGATCTGCTATTATTTTCATAATGTTTTTTATGGCTACATCATTGAATATTTTACTAATTTCCTTAAAAATATTAAACTCATCTTTGACAGCATTAAGCACATCACCAAGACCTGGAACTCCGGAATTATTTGCATTTTCATTACAAGCGTTCCTATTAACGCGTGTTTTATTTTTTAACAGCATCCGCATTAAGAAATTCTAATGGTGGGCATGTTTACATTTGAATTGGAACGCTAACAGGAACGCTAATCCTTTGTCTTAGAATCAATATGAAATGCACGGTATTTAGGAAATTTAGCACATTCCCTAAAGTTTGTTGTGCCCACCAAGGTATATCCCTTTCCTTGAATACCCATATTCCTAATTTGGCCCACCAGCGGCTGAGCGGTAAAATCGCTGAACACTAGTAGTTCGGTCCGGGGAGTCGAATCCTGGCGAATAGGCTAGCTGCGTGGGCGTTTTGGGGATTTTTCCCATGTGATGCCAGTTTCCATTAGAAAAACCTCCACAAAAGCATCCCTCTCCTTAGGCAGATGGCCTACCAGCGGCCGAGCAATAAAGTCGCTGAACACTGGTAGTTCGGTCCGAGGTTCGAATCCCGCGAACGGGCTGGCTGCATGGTTGTTTTCTTGGTTTTCCCCATGTGTAACGTGTATATTAGCCAGTTTCCCTTAGAAAGTCCTCCACGAAGGTATTCCTCCCCTTAGGCAGATAGCCCTCGAGGCTTTGCTGTAATTAAACAACCTAACCTAACCTAACCTTAGGCAGATAGCCCTCTAGTGCTTTGCCATAATTAAATAAACCAATCAAATCGGTTCCTAATATGTAATTTCTCAAATTTTTTTTGAAGTTTTTAAAAATTTGGAGAATTAGAAATTTTGAACTTGAGCTGAAACACATGTTACATATAGCTGTGTAAAATTTCATGAAAAATACCAATGAATATGAAGTATATAGCAGCCTCAGGCATAAAACAGCTTGCTTTTATGGCACTTCATTTTCCAAAATGACTTGGATAATTTTAGAAGATAGTCTGACTGCTTAAAAAACCGAAATCAAGTTTGAGGTAAAGTATTACAAAATTAATTCTATGAAACTCTTAGATTTTTCAGCAAGAATACTGCATATTTATCTGTAAACACTGCATATAAATATCTATAAATACTGACGAAAAAATTAGTTCATTCTGTTGTAAAAAGATTAAGACTATCATCAAAGCTCAGGATTGACCAAAAAAAAATTAATTGTTGATTTTTACAATAATAGTGCTTAACAGGTTTTAAGTGTACGAAAACTTGGATTTTCATGGGCTAGCTGCAGAAAATTTTTGTGATTTTTCGTGCGTGTAAACGCATAAATACGACCCAGTTTCCTCTGGAAAGTTTTCCATGAAGGTATCCTTTTCTTTTAACAGATGTTCTTACGTCTTCTCTCCTTATTCTATTAATCATCTCATCTTTGATGGCTTCGATGATAAAATTACATTTCAGCGGAAACGAAATGAGCGTGTCATGATTAAAAATTTCATGTAAAACTGTGAAATATGATGTACGACTGCTATAAACTCTTGAAACAAAACTGATCAGCACATGTACTGCTTGAACATTTTGAGAGAGAATGTGCAATGGTAAGAAATTAAACCATTGCAAATAATTTAACTTTCAACAATATAATGATGCAACACACACGGCAATAATTATTAAGGATTTTTTTTTTTTTTTTTTTTTTTTGGGTGTGTGTGTGTGTGTGTGTGTGTACAAAGTGCTTAAGCGACCACATAGATCCTTGCATGTTCTGGATTTTAATCTCGTACAAGATATATGGGAAGAAATTGACTTATGAACTTGCAGGATACTAAGACCAAAAAGAAAACATTCACATTTACAGAAATGAATGCTTAGAATAAAGTTACGGGAAATGAAACTGTTGAAATTATATCAGTAGGGCTTGGTGAGATAACAGACACAAAAGGAGATTCATATTCTTAATAATTAAAAAATTTATTATGGTCTATAGTGCGTTTTCTCATTTATGATTTGGAAACTGAAACTGCTTAAGTAGCTGTACGAAACATTTTAGCCCAAATGGCGTTAGCCAAGAAGGGCTATTAGTCTCAAAACGGGATTTTAAGTTGAATCACTTTTCAAATGTTTGCGCATGAACGTATGTATGTTTCTTGTGTTACGAATATGGTATTTAAAAAGCTAATGTTAGTTCAATTATAAATTAAATGGTTTGATTTCTCGCGCAGTGCAGCGCGTGACGAATATTAAAAGAAAGCTAAGCCGGAAAAATTAAAAATACAAGAGCGCGTGCGTTAAATAAATAAATATCTCTTTTTGATTTCGAGAAAGTGCTGGAAAATTCTAGCGCGTGATTTTAAAATCTTATAAAAGGAGGAAAACATCTCAGTTTGTAGTAGTTGTTTAGTTTGTTGTTGTTTAGAAAACTACTGTTGTTGATTGTAGCGAATTCGCGGATTAGCGTTCTTTAGCTGTTTTGAATTACGTTCTATTGGACATTTGAGTAGTTAAAAGATAACTACTGTGAGATATTGTAATACTGCATGATAATTTGAGAAAATTTAAGCATTTTTGTTGTGATAATAATAAATTTTTGTTCATTTTTCATCGGACTTGTGCATTCATTTCATAACGAACCCGTACGCACGCAACACTTGCATTGTGAAAAAACAACGGTAACATTAATTAATGGTAACATCAACGGAGCCATCAAATTCTAAATAACGTAGCCCTCCACCCGAATATGAGCATTTGGAGGCCCGATTTTTTTTTAAAATTTTATTTTATATTTTGTAAAACTTTAACGAATTTGTGATTAAAAAGCTCAACGATTTCAAAGCGAGCAGTGGCAACGCTTTAGAGAATAAAACATTTTTATTCAGCGCGCGAGACTGTCTGTCGGAAATTCTAAAGATATATTTAAAATTGTTTACGTATTTTCACCCCAAAGTGGCGTTAGCCCAAATACTCTCAAAACGTGTATGTGTCTTTATATGGAGGGCAGGGGAGGAACCGCCCATTTGGCTGTAATATAAAATCTGAAAACTTTCAGTCTTTTTTCATTCATTTTATTTTCTATAGTAATTTTTTATTGTACATTATTTATAATCTGAAGCATCACCCATTTAAATTTATTTTCGTTTAAACAATACAGCAAGGAACTGTTTTATTTTGGTTGCATTTTAAATATGGAGTTTTTGTTGATTTTACGTAATTTTGTCTCAGTGCAGCAATTGTTGCAGTATTTACATTGCACACGCAGTAAATGCATATGGAAGGGTTTTTTTCGAGGGGAGGGAGATGATCAAACGAATTTTTCTTTTCCTTGTAGTTTCCCTTTCTATATCAGAACATCATTGTTTAATAAACAATCTTCTGCATGTTTTTTTATTTGCTTTATGAAGTCACGAACTGAAGCGTAATTCCCTCTATTTTTAGAGACTGTTCATTTGAAAAACAGGAGTTTATCTGTGATAAATAAAATTCTGTAATATGTAAGAAAAGCTTAACAGTTCCTAATGTAAGATACATAATATTTAAGGTAATCTGAATAACTTAAGAACACTAAACCCATTAAAATTCCAGCAGTTGCGAGATAAAGATAAATCATTCAAGATTCTGTTTGAAATTTTAAACTTTCCTTTAAAAGAAATTCCTGAGTATTTTATAATTATCAGTTCTTTTAACGAGGAAGTGAATGAATGTTTTGAGAAAAGCTCTTGTTAATTTTAGATTAAAACTGCTTTAGCGATATACATGACTTAACAAAACAACTTTACAAATAATTCTGGGGCGATTTCTTAAACAAATAACAAGGCAATGACCTAATCAAGTCTTTCTTAAGTTAACAGTGAAGTGTAATAAGAAATCCAAATATTATTCCGAATTCTGCGCTTTTAAATTTTATCAGTGAAAGTAATCGACAATTACCTCTACAAATCACCATATATCCCTTTTGTTTAAACCAGTTAAGAATGCTGGCTCATGAATGAGATAACGGCTATTTAATTATTAAATTTCTAAATTTTAATATCGTCTGAAAGAAACCTAATTATTCAAGCCCAATTTTTTCTTTTTCTTTGCTCTACAAATCACATTATATGCGATGAGTAAAGACATAATCCTTTGTACCATTTCTTTAACTTAAACCACTTTCTTTATAATCCAAAAATACACGCATTCTTTTATACGCAGCTCTGTTCTGCAACACTGACAACTCAAAAATAACGACCTGCTGCTTCTCCCAGTTACGGTTAAGGTGAGGTCAAACACCTGCGAGTTAAATCTAATTTACCTTCTCGGACTCGAAACGCATCAAATCGTTTCTTCGATTGTATCGCCTGCTTTTGTTGCGATATCCAAGTACTATATTTTACCATCCGTTCCGGAGAATTGAGAAATGTTGATAAGACATACTTCCGGCTTGTGTATCGGAAGGAAACGGAGTTCTTTTATCCCATAAAATTTTATTTCTCAGCTATTCAATTTAATAACGGAAATAATTGTGTTAACGTTTATTGAGTTGTAGAACAGTATTCCTTGTGTGTAATTTATATGGTTTATTCGAAAACAGGAAATGCATGAGCTTGTTCATTAGCTTTACAATTATTGATGAAAATTGAAATTCTGATGTTTTGAATTCTGTTAGATTTTTTTAAACTTTATTCAGTACTTTGTACGTTAGACAGAATGCTTTGTTTTGCTTTTATTGAACTTATATTTAATATTAAATAAGAACTATTTGATTTGAAGTTTAACAGAAACATCTAAAAAAAGAGGTTCTGAATCGCAGTGGAGTCCTCTTCCTTGGTAATCCCTCCAGTGGTTGAATGGCTAAGACGGCTGAAGACTGGTAGTTCGACCCGGGTTCGAACCCAGGTGAATGATTTGGCTGCTCAGTTGGTTTTCCCCATACGGTACGTGAACACGAGCCAGTTTTCCTTAGAAAGTCCTTCACGAAGGTATTGTTTTTACTTAGGCAGATAGCCCTCGTGTGCTTTGCCATTTCTGCCATATTGAGGTAGCCTAACCCCTTCTCCAGTTTCATTTTCTGTATCTTCCTTACGCTATTAAAACATTGCCTAACGTTTATGTGCGTTACGATCTGTAGGGCTTGTTTCTCTCTTTTCGTCAAGTTTTCGAAATCAAATGAGTAATGAACTATGGCTTTAAAGTACGAAAAAAAGATCATTTTAAAAATACTATAAAATTTGTTGCCCCCCCCCCAAATTTTTTCTTGTATTCCCATCCCATTTAATGAATCAATTAAACATGAATGTTAAACAACTGGTTCTAATTCTTGGAAATTTTGCAGAGAAGTCAAGAACCTTATTGATAACGTAAACCGTCGATTCAACGTAAATTTAACGTTACGTTATTATCGTAAATTTAACCTTACGTTTTTAACGTAACGTAGATAACGTAAACCGTCGATTTTGTGTGTTTTATTTATTATATATTGTAGTCTTGCAATTCAATATTCCCTCCTCCCAATGGCGGCAGCTAGCCATTATAGACTTTGGCCACTACCAAGGTCGGAAGCGGTGGTCGCTTTATTGTGGAGGCACCTAATATATGGGCTATCGTTGCCTCCTAAGAAGGGACAGACAATTTACATCCATTCCTCCTCCGAGATTTGAACCCGGGCGCTTTGGTTCGGTAGTTAGATTGACTAGCCACTCTCTCGTCTGGGCGGCGCAATTAAAAAAACTAAAAGAAGGGGGGAATCTGAAATTTTTCAGATTTTTCGTTTTCTTAACGTTTTATACATTACCTTTATTTACTATAAATATCATATCCTTCGCACATTAATCACATATAAAATTCAATTCAACAGCAATATCACAAAATATGTAAAAACAACATAACTTTAGAATTTTCGATATACGGTCTCGCGCGCCATTGCTCGCTTTGAAATCGTTCAGTTTGTTAATCAAAAATTCGTTGAAGTTTTACAAAATTTGAAATAGATACTAA
The DNA here is from genome assembly GCF_044657685.1 of Stegodyphus dumicola. Lineage (NCBI taxonomy): Eukaryota > Metazoa > Arthropoda > Arachnida > Araneae > Eresidae > Stegodyphus > Stegodyphus dumicola. The sequence goes on along the minus strand of NC_140769.1, from coordinate 153,740,008 downwards.
AATAAATTCGACATTGTTGATTCGGGCTTCCAGGGGCCCATGTTCGGGTGAAGGACTACGTTATTCAAAATTGGATGGCTCTAGGTACCGTTGTTTTTTTCACAGTGCGAAAAACATGCATACATTCATGCAGATCCTTCATTATTGATTATGAACATAGTATGGACGATAATATTTGGTGGTAACAATTTTAAAAGTGATACGTCTTTTATAGTGAACCAATGCAAAATTGTTAAGAGAAAACCGTAAAGAAGAGTAAATAGCCTTACAGTACAGTGTATCACAGCGGTTTTTAAAAGATTTCGAAGACCTTTTCATGTGATGTTTGTTTTACCAGACCATTAACTTGCATAGTACTTTTATTATTTTTTTAGTGTGAAATTAAATAAAATTCTAATTTTAGTTTTAGAAATCAACCACGGACCGCCAGGTTTCCATGTATCACGGCTTAAGAATTTGCTGTTGTACTATATTTCATAATGTCTAAATTTAAACATTTGCTTGCAAAATCAGATGTTTGTTCAGCATTGCCTTGTGTGACGCAAAATACTGTAGATGTTACACATAATGATGTCTGCAGACATCACAAATGACGTACTTGGGATAAATATGTGCAGTTTTTATTATAATAAGTGCCCACTTGCTAAGTATGTGTATATATTTTGCATATTTATAACGTAGAGTTTTACCTTCATTTTTTTCCCCGTTATTTATAAGCCAAGTTGTACTTCACCTGTGAGATTTTTTTTAAATGTTGCTTATCTGCAAAACGTTTCCGCTGTTTTTACTTAGTAGTGGTGGTATTCTCGATTTAAATAGAAGCCGTGCAGTTTAAAACTCTCATTGTTGAAGGGTCAGCTCTGTTTATTATGCAGCGACATCTATAAGCATTATCTGTTTCTCTTCTCTTTGCTTATCTAATAGAGAAACAATACAGTTTAAACCGTAGCAACAAGTGGCCCGTAAAACCAGGTATCAACTATATTCTGCGATAAGATATTCTGCTTGAATGATTTCATTATAGAATCTCGTGCTTTCCGTCATATATTAGTCTGTTTTGAAGGAATGCTACGTAACTCTCACACGCAAAACAATTTTCATCCTGTTTGAAATATTCTGTGGTTGTTTACGCCTTATATTAGAAGCGCTACTGAACTTTGAAATCGTACATAGTTTTGTGTATGTAAAATAAATACATCCACTGGGACATCAGTCAGTCATACATCCTTTGTCAGAAAAACTCGAGGACATTTTTTTTTTTTTTTTTTTAATTTCTGAGTTTGCAATACTAATAAGGAACAAATGTTGTTTTTATGTTACCTGGTATGTATTCTTACTTGACATCTTGGCCATGTTTCCTCGCAAACTTACTAAGGGGCAGGGCTGTGCTTAGCAACACACTGTTCAGATTAGTTTCGCATTTGTTAAGGTGACACAATGGATGCTGATTGTGAGCAAAGAGTGAACATTAAGTTCTGCGTTAAGCTCGGGAAAACCCCTAATGAAACGTGGAACATGATTAAGCAAGCATATGCAGGCGAGGCACTTTCAAGAAGTCTTGTTTTCGAGTGGCATAAATAGTTTCGTGAAGATAGAGATTCAGTGCAAGACGATCGCAGAGCTGTCGCCCTTCTATAGCATATACCGATGCAAACGTGGAGCGTGTAACGTAGTTGTTGCAAGAAGACCGTTGTGTAACTGTGCGTTTGATATTAGAAGAACTGAATTTGAATCGTGATGTGTGTCATGAGATTTTACGCGAAGCTTTATGGAAACGGAAACTTAATGCGAAAATCGTCTCTCACTCACTAACAGATGAACAGAAAGAGGAAAGACGAAGAGTTTTTGCTAAACTATTCGATAGAGTCAGACGTGATCTCACATTTGTGTCAAAGATTGTGATTTTTTCTTGTTTCCGTGAGTGATGAAAAGGTGACTGAAAGGAAAGCTTCATCAAGAAGACATTCAATGAGCTTGCAAGCATCACAGTTGAAGATTACCCTGCTTCCTTCCAAGACCTTCAGAAACGTTGGCAGTAGTGGCCAAGGGGACTACTTTGATAGCAGCTAGGATCATTACTTGATAAAGGCAATTTTCTATTTTTTACGACCTTTGTCCTAGAGTTTTTCTAACTAAGGTTGTATTTTATTACCTGCTCTGCTTACATTCTCAAAACATTGCAAACTAAAAATTTAATATTTGACTTAATTAATTCCCGCAATAAAGGATTAAAACTGTAGCTAGGAATAGACAGTGATAATGCGCAAAGAATATTTCGCAAATTTGTGTAATTGAAGCGCTAATCCATGCTCATTGCCAGAGTTTGGCACATCCAGAAAATCTGGTAACTTCTACTAAGGTGGTTGTGCTAATACATAAGCACCCAGAATTCTTTATAATGTGAAGCAAGACATGAACTAAATTAACATGAATCTTTTTTTAAATTATGAATTATTAATGTCAAATACATTGCATGTCTTAAACGCACTTTGTTGCTCTGTTTCAAATATAGAAATTATTCTTCAGTTGGTTCATCTCAAAATCTGAAACTATTTTGTTGATTAAGTCATAATAATGATTGGAAGTTCTGTTTTCAATAAGCTCTAAGAACCAAATCATCGATTTTGGAATTACTCAGTTTGTAACTGTGGGATTTTTAAAGAATAGAAATTTCATGTGGAGACCACAGGACTTCCATGTCCTGTGGCCTTAAATTATACGTACTTTTTCCTGCAATTCATTTAAACTTATTTCTTCGAATTTCATTAGAGATATATTTCTTATTTAGTGACCTCACTTCTCATTTCGCGACAAGGCAAGAATACATAAAAACCAAAACATCTTCATTAGAATTTGTAAAATTCAGAAAAACGTAATACACCATATACAGTTAAAAAACAGTTCAAAAAACAATTTTATACGTAAAACCAAGCAATTCGGCCAACGGGCAGAAAGAAAATTTTCGATGCACAAACAAAACTGAAAGTTGACTTTCGGTTCGACTGGGCAAAAAAGCTCTAAAGTTGGTGCACTAACCGATTTAATCAATCTAACCTCCTTGAATTAATTCACTATTCCTCTAAGAGTTTCAAGTGTAAACAAATCTCAGCCTTTTTAGGCCTAGCGCTACTTTGAAATTTTTTATCATTCTACCACATATTAACTAAAGGCATAAAAAACTTAACTGAAATATAAAAACAACATAATTCAATCACTTTTAAAGCAAAAAATGCACAATTTACCAACACATTTCAGCTAAAAAGGGAGATGCAAAACTAGATGTTATAGCAGTCCCATATGCAAAATTGTAACGTTCTATGGCTAATTGTTTTTGAGTTGAGCTATATAATGTTTGTTAATATTTTATAGTCACGATAATGTATGTTCGAATTTGGTTATACAGTACAAAGTCTGTAGTCTGGACGTCCATTATCCGGAATGATCTCTAATCTGGACCTCAAAGACACAAACCTTTTTTTTTTTTTTTTTTTTTTTTTTTTTTTTTTGGTATGCGTTTACGCATGCACGTTTAATGTTTACGCATGCGCGTTTAGCACAGAAAATGAAGCAACTTAAACAACTTGCATTGAAAGAAGTGTTTAATAAAGTAAACAAATAAATATTAAGCTTTTTTTTTTTTGTAAATTTTGATACCCTTTAGATAATAATTGCTCTTTATTTCATAAATTACGGTTTCATATTTTTAATTTTATAATTTCTGCATGCCATGTTACCAAATTGAAGTTGGTGATCTATAATCCGAAAAATCCTTAATCCAGAATCGCTGAAGTCCCGACGAGTCCTGATTACGGACTTTGTACTGTAGTATGTAATTCATATCAGTTTATCTTGCTCTTTTTATAGCCTTTATCCCATGTGGAATATTTGAAACTCATAGTTTCGTTCGAAGGAGGCCAAATATTATGGCAACCCTTTTTGTTTGCAGAGATTACTAATTCATCATTCCTTATATATTCCCATTATAGTTGAGTTTGATTGTATTTATAAGGCAGTTATATTTTGGCAGTTATATATAGTCTTAAAAGAAAATTTTAAATGGTTTGTTTTTTGTCGGTACTGTTATTTTATCGAGTATATAGCCATTGAAATGTAAATTTTGTTGTTGTTGTTAAGAACGTTGTAACAAGATAGGATTTTGAAACTTCGATTGAGCGAAGTTTCTTATTCTATTAATAAAAATTGTTCCAATAGAAATTATATAATCTTTTAATTAAAGTTATTCCATAGTACGGTAAATAGCATTGTACTGTAACTTGTACAGAAATTTCATATCTCATTTGAGGACGACACTAGTCTGAACAATACTTCTGAGAGTTCATACCAAGTGATTATGGTGTTTCCTTTGTGAACCGAGTTTCTTAGTAGTAAGCTTTCTGACTGAAACTGCAAATGTGATTTATTAATATGTGACAGTCGAATTGTCAGAACTTCCTTTCTGAAAGCGCGGCTTTCCCACCACGCGTCATTTAATGTTGTAACCAAAATCCAGAAAATCTATTAACAAGGAAAGAAAACAAAAATCCTATTACAAGCGTCTCATATCCTTTTTCTGTGGTGGAAATAATTGCTTGTAAAACGGCAAGTAAGAACTCTACATCCTTTTTCCCTTTCAAGGATGCTGCTAATAATTTATTCTGGTTTTGCTGTTTGTAGACTTCACGTACACTAACACTTTTAAAATTTTACCTTGTGAGTCAGATATGTCTTAAATCTGTAAAATTGTTTCTTATGATAATAATAGGAATAATAAAGAGAGATGGCTACTCCAAGACTTTGCTTGTACATTATATGCTTTAAAAACGAATGGCCATTTACTAGTTATCAGTTTTTGACCGTCTTCTTATATTTAGAGGTTTGATTGGTGAAAGCCGATAATTTTATTGTGACTAGTCAAGAGGTACATTCCTTTTAATTAACAATAAGTTGATCTTGAAAGGATTTTTATAGGAGATTGGCAACATCCACCAGTGACTAAATGCATAAAACCACTGAACATTGATAGTTCGATCTGGTTTCGAATTCCAGCAAACGGCCTGGCAGCTTGGTTATTTTTTTATGATTCTGTGTAACATGATTATGAGCCAGTTTCTCTTAGAAAGTCCTCCACAAAGACATCCCTCTCCCAAGAAAGTAGGCTCGTTTGTTTTACTGTATAGGCACTTAGGTTCAAGATTCCAATCCAGGCGTAAGGAACTGCGCAGCGTGTGCTTGATATTTGATTCTCTGTGAGCAGAGCCACCTGTGATAGCCGAGTGTGTCAGATGACTGGTTTGTTTTTGGATTCTCTGTTAATGGGCTATCTATAGATTTTCCCGGTATTTAACGTGAGTATAACGTAGTTTTCCTGAGAACATCGTCCGGGAAGGTAGCTTTTCGAAGGCTGTAGCGCTCGTGTGCTTGTTTATTACCATTCACGCCCCCCGCCCTGGGAGGGGCTGCATAGGTGTTTTCATATTTTTTCAACATCCCTAAATAATACAATCCAGTTTGATTTTGAAAAATTTTCAACTATGGCCACCCTTCTTGTAAAGATATTTTTGAGTGTTTTATTATGAGATTTTTTTTTTTTTTTTTTTTTTAATTGAAGTACTTTCTTCAAAGTTTGGCCAGAAAAAAAAAAAAAAAAAAAAAAAAAAAAAATATATATATATATATATATATATATATATATATATATATACCATGCAGTATGCTTTGAGTGTTGGAATATAAAAAGCAGTGGTCATTCCTAATTTGTACAAACAATGGATTTTCAAACTGCGGATCTAGCAGTTCTAAACAATTCTAAATTTGGAAGAATTTTTATATGCCACATGAACTACAAAACTTCAAATTTCTAGTAATATTTTCCTCCTATTCTTATTGTTACCGAAAATAAGAAAATAATATGAAGCGAAAAATCTGTTTTTATGAGTAAGATTATAATGGAATGGTTATATGGTTTTCCTTATAAAGTTTCTAACATTGGTATATTTTCAATGGATTTTTATCATTTATTTTCCTAAGGCTAAAATAATAATAATAGGTTTTAAAATATTATAATTTTAGAGGTTCCCAGAGTGGACAGGTTTGAAGACCACTAGTTGTGCAGCATCATCAGCAGAAGTGCTTCCTTCAAACTGTCACAATTTCATGCAGCACAGAATGGCATCCACAGCTTCTTTCAGACCGAAAAATGCAAGAAGAAAGTCGCTCTTGTCATCACAACTTGAAAGAACTCTCATTTTTAATTTTCTCGTGAGAGATATTATCAACTTTATTGCCTCTGCCTTGTCGGCGTGAAGTAGGGCACTTAACATTATCAGTAACAGCCCAAACGAAGTGTTTATGCCCTCCCCCCTGCAATGCTACAAGTGAAATAAGCTTTCTTCAGTCATAATACTTAACTTTTTTGAATTAGTTTTGTGTCAGTTGCTCTAAAATGCTTTTGAAATTCCAATCCACTACTAGTAAAGAACCGATGCGATATTGCCATTTCGTTTTTATGTGATATGCATTACCAGATTCTTTGTATGCCCTAGAGCTTTATAAATGCTTGCGTTTTAAAGACTTTGCTAATATTTTTTTATTTGTCAACCTAATGCATTTACATGCACGTTTAATTATTGTTATCTACTTCAAATATTCTTTTTTTTTTTTAGGCGAAATGGGCGTTAGACCCAAAGGGCTGGTATCAGTCTTAAAACGGCATTTTTGACGCACTGGGGAAACGGTGTAGCACCAGGGTGCCTGGGTCAAGGACCCTACCCCTTGTAGAACAGATATATGTTATTTCGAATACTGTCATGAGTAACTAGTATATATTTAGAATTTATATGTTTTTAACATTTTTTTTAAATTATAAGAATAGAAATAAGATAAGAGATAAATTAAAAGATAAATTTCTAAATGCGTCAAATTTCAATAGACCTGAAGTGCTATATCTGGGAAGGCCGAGAAAGGAGGAATGAGGTGGCTATAGCCTGATGCAGAAAAAATATTTGTATAAATAATAGGTAAAGTATTGTGAGTTTATTGGTGCACTAGTAATAATTAAACCTTAAATCTATAACACAATATTAAGAGGTACATATTAGATTAAATAAGTTATACAATATGGGTACTATGTATGGCCATAGGCTGTTTACTATTATTTGGGTCATTAAAGTCGTAATCGTAAATCCTTATAACTGAGTTGTTGATATTAACAGGATTGGTATAAAAGTTCCGGGCGAGCCGGCAGTAAAAATACTTAAGTTGTTCTATACCCAATTCTTTATGTAACTTTTGATTTCGAACGTACCAGGGCGAATTGGTAATCTGTCTTAGGACACAGTTTTGCGCCTGTCGCAATTTTTTTCTATAAGATTTGCATGAATATGCCCAGACCGGGCAGGCATAGCATAGTAAAACGTCATTTTGCGTCGTTTCACTTTCTGCGTTGATTCACTTTTCAAACTGTTGCCACCTAATGTTATCATCATGTATTATACTATTTAAAGAAACTAAATAATGAAGAATCTGTATGAATGTTTCCTGCATTGTGAAAAAAAAATGTATGTTTTGAATAACGTAGTTCTCCAACCGAGCATAGGCACTTGTAAAGCCCGAATTTTGAACTGATTTTATTATCTATGTTATGTTTTGTAAAACTATAACAAATTTTTGATTAACAAACTCAACGATTTCAAAGCGAGCAATGGCAACGCTACTTTTTTTTAAACCAGTGTAAAAAAAAAAAAAAAAAAAAAAAAAAAAAAAAACACTTTTATCTCCAGCGCACGAGTCTGTGTATAGGAATTTTTAAAGATATGCTGTTTTTGAATATTTTATGATATTGCTGTTGAAATTAATTTTATGTGGTTTACTTACGAAGAACATGATATTTAATATTTAAATGCTAACGTTAAAAAATGCGCCTTCTGGGGCGTAATATAATATCGGAAAGCTTTCAGACTTTCTTTTCTTCCCCCCTCCCCCATTTGTATGAATGGAGTGTACTCCAACTGCGCTAATGAAAAATCCCCCCCGGGTCGAGCTATAGTCCAACTGCGCCAATCACAATTTCTTCCCCCCTGCTGCCTACAGGGTTACAATTTAACTTTTCATGCCAATTGTAGCCAAGAGGAAAATAAAAATAAATAAATAGAATTACATATCACAAGAACAAGTAAAAAATATCTAACAAGCAGGTTAATTACTTGAATAACTGTAATAAATGCTAGAGCTAACAAAGAAAATAAAAGGTATTTATTGGTAAACATACATATTAGCATTACAAACATCTTTCATTTATGATAATAATATAATTTAAATAATTATAAAGCATACAAATTATATTTTTAATAAATTACATCAATAATAGTCAAGATGTCTGAACAAGACGGGAAAATTTAATAGAGTGCAAAATATTATTCCATATCAAAGTGTGTTAAAGTGTGCTAGAAATATTTTTCGTTAATTAAAGCAATCATGTAAATGTTTGCAGAAATTAATAGTTAAATTTAAAAAAAAGCTTGAAATCTATTATAACAACATTACTATGCGTTTGGATCACTGACGTATAAATTGTAAATAAATTAAAATTATTATGCTAAGAAGTATTTCTAAAATTTATCTAGAAGAAAAGAATTAGATAAACAGTACTGCAAATTAATATAATCAATCAGGCCTCTCAATAAATAAAAGCTTATTTTTTTAACCAAAAACTAAAAATTAGGATGCAAAAGTTTGTGTAATATACTTGGAAATATCTGAACATATAATTAGTTCGAAACATACAATTAAATTAATAACAAGCTAATTAACAGTAACATTAAGCTTAATTTCATTCAATCTAAAACAAGCAATCGATCAGGAGCTCCACATAACTGAAGTTTTAATGCTATTTTACGTAGATTTGCGTATAAAATAAAAGTTGCACTTGTGAAACAAGTGAATAATGTACTGATAGCCAACAGGAATTAAAATACAGTGGTTAAAAATATAACAACTTGTCAGAAGGCATGCAAATTTGCCATGGCTAGATTAATTGAATGATTATAGAAAACTCATAAAGTTAAGCGCTACAGTGTGAAAAGAAAATTCTGGAATAAACATGTTAAGAAAATTAGATGGAGAAATAATCTTTAATTTATTGATATTCATATAAACTCTATGCTTTTGGAAAAATGTTACATATAATTTGCACCGAGGTATCAATCACCAAAACGGAGTTAATTTCTTTACTTATTTTTTCTTATTAGAGGGATTTGTAAAAAGATATGCTAAGGTAAAGGTAAAAATTTTTGCAATACTTTTAAAGAATAAATTAAAAAAGTATTTTTACTTCATGAACTGAAATTTTTACGCTACATTTTTATACAGTAAATAAGTACAAAAAAAGAAAGAGCTGGGGGATCACTGGGACTAGAAACTCGGGTCGAACTACCAATGTTTAGTGACTTTTGAAATTAGGCTGAACAATATGTCAAAGAAAATACTCGGTCGAACTACCAATGTTTAGTGACTTTTGAAATTAGGCTGAACAATATATCAAAGAAAATAGAAGATACAGCACACGTAAGAACAAAAGTGGGCTGAATTAGAGATTTACATGTTTGGTGAATGAGTTAAACTTACCTGTATGCCATTATGAAATTTTAGGAATGTAGCATAAAAGCATGAGTGAAGAAGGCAATGGTAATTTAAATCATTGTAATCTAAATGTATATTATTATGAGTATCTGCTATTAATTTCAATACTGCTGAAAAAATTGTAAATGAATTACATTATAAATCACATGAACTCGTTGTATTATAAATTACAACAGTTAGAAGTATTATTAGCGTGATTTAGCGACCATCTTTGTTAACAAATAATTTCAAGTAATTAATTTTACAAATAATTCAGCCTGAAACTAGGTTGGAAAATAAGCTACATGCTGAAGATTAAGCTTTGCCAAGGTGTTAGAAACATCTTTTGTTAACTAGAGTTGTGATGCAAGAATTTGTAAAAATTATCATTTAAATATAAATTGGCATAAGTACAATACAAAGTATATAAATTCTACATGCATGAAAACTTGAGTACAGTGCAACAATATGTGAAAAAGGAATGGATTAAAAGGGAACTGAAAATCCCAGGATATGAATATAAGGAAGTTTATTATTTTTTTTTTAAATTTTTTTTTGTTAATTATGAAAATTCTGCTGTCGCTCATAATTATTAATTTATTAATTAAATGTGTATTAGAAATTAAATGTATGCCAGGTGGAAAACAGAATAAATATTTAAACGTTTCTAGTATTAAAATATGGAATTTGTAACAAAGTTAAATAACCTTAAAATAACTTCAATAATTAAAAATGGAAAGTTTAATTCGGGAATATATTGCAATAATATTAGTGTGAATTTAGAACGACTTAAGAAGTCCAATTTTAAGATTTAATAAAGAATTTTTATAATTAAATTAGAACTGTTTACCTAAAATGGTAAATTTGAAAGTTAAAACCATTCTGCTATCTAAGAAGATTTGTTAATATTTATCTAGACAAGAAACTTATTTAAGGTGAGCTACAAATCCGATATTTGATACGTTGATTATGTATCAGTTTTGTGTATGTCATTAATCTATCAATTTTATTATTCAAAACTGATAATATATATATCAGTGACTAAAATCTACAACTTGGAAAGTTTTTAATTCTTACAGAGAATAAAAAAGATCTGGCTCATCATTCCTTTAAGCATCATAAAACTTTAAAATGAGTGTAAAAGAAATTTATTTTTTAGCACACGACAGACTATAAATTAATATTTGTTTTACATGCACAGTTTTTACAATATTGATAAACGAAAATAAAGGCTTGCAGTCTCAACAGAATGCCCCATTAATGGCGATAAACGACTTTTTGTAGCACCCAATCTTCCTGGAAAGAAATGGGGGACAGGAAACGTCGCGCAGTTCGTGCATTAGAAAAGAGGGGGACGGGGATTTTCGATCAAATTTGGCGCAGTTCGTACCCTACCTAAGAATGATAAACTTTCCCCTAATGATAATGCAGCCACGATTATAAGCTTACCATAAATCTTCTTGATAGCACTGTTAAGGTTGGAATAGGCGTTTTAATTTACGTGTGCTCTGCAACATGATCGAAAATATTGTAAATATTACACTATGTACACTACAGAGAAGGTTTTTCCTGTGCTAATAGAGTGTCTTGTTTACAAATTAGTATTTTGAGCAAAATTATTGGTAAATGCTGATTTTCAGATTTTGCAAAATCGTAGACTGGTAGTAACTTAACTTAGTTATTGCCTAATTTTAAAAATGCATCTTCAGAAACGTACGTCGAATCGAGCAGAAAAGTACGAAACTTGTTACTTATCATTAGAAATGAATAAAAGAATTGCGTGCAAAAGTGCAGGTAAAATATGTGTAAAATTTAATAGGCCGTACAAGGAACTCATGTGAAGTCCGCATCAGATTTTTCTGTTTGTATATATGTTATCGGCAAAGTTTGAAATCCGGCATTCTATAGAATGCCTAGGCATTATGACGGACTGCCATTGGTAAAATAAATAAATAAATATTTTTACATATAACATATCTTTTTTACATAGTTATATTTTTACATATATATTATTAATGGCACTTTTTCATTAATTTTTCAAAATAACATTTGTATTTTTGAGGAATGAACATCTTTCAAATAATAGTCTGTAAGGACATTAGGTATATTTTTTAGAAGCAGGCAAGAGGAAAAATTAGCAACCGCCTTCGCCGGGATTCGAACCACGGACCTCTGGAATACCGGCCCAGCATGCAGACCACCACACCACGAAGGCACACTATGAAAGTGGGAGAAATACCTTATAACCTTTCTTTCATACTTTGATTAAAGAGCATTTGTCATTCTATAGAATGCCTAGGGAAAGTACGCAAAGTTCGACCGCCTCATCCGCGACCATGAGCGCAAACACGCATGCGCCATTCAAACCAAATTATTCTCAAAATAGGGTGGAAGGATGTGAACTTTCTTTCTCTCCAGTATAGCTCTTTTCGGAGAAGAGAAAACCTTTCACGTCGCAGCAAGTAATACCGCCCCTTTTGGACGAGTCTATGTGTTTTGGCAGAATGCCAACCAGGGTTGCGTTTCAGACGGTCGAACTATAATAATTCTCATATTTCATACTTTGCCTAAAAAGTCCGGCATTATGTAGAATGCCGGCGTTTCATATTTTGCCGTAACATATATATACTATATATTGTATGAAATCTACTATATCATTTGCGCAAATTGTTAGATGGAGATGCAAGATGCAGACGTGACGATTACACGCCGAAAAAATATTTCTTTTATTTCGTGTATTTCCTCAGGATTAAAACGTGACGAAATACATGCGTGATATTGAATTTTGAGATGTGTTATTATTCGCGTAAAGTTTTCCGTTTTCATAATCATTTGCAGACATGGTATCAGCATTTTCTATTGTAATTTCAAGGCCAAGCAATTGTTGGCTGTTCGAGATGTTGTTTAACTGGTATTTTTCAGGACATTATTTTATGCAGTTTCTCCAAAAACATATGAATTGTTTTCAAATGCTTTCCCTTCATGTCTGTGAGTCATTGTAGATTGTTTAAAATTATCTTAATGACAAATGTAGTTACTTAGTAATGTTTTTCTTCTATATCAATATAGAGAAATATTTAAAGGAAAACCATCCTATATAAGATGAAACATTATAAACATGTATTTTTGAGGGGTTTAGAGCACAAAGGTAACATAAGTCTGTCTTAGCCAGCTTTGGAAAATACAAGCATTCGTGAAAATGAAATAAAAAATAACCTTTTATGACCTTATGCATGATAATAAAAATTCACAGTCTACGGAATCTTGTGGAAAAAATGCCTTTTATGAAGAAATAACACTGAAAATATGTTATTAGTAAAAATTTATGATTTATGTTTTGTTTGTGTATTGAGTGTACTGATGAGCACAGTATAGTACATCTGTCAACTCTAGGATAAATTAACAATAAATAGGTTCATCAGTTTCCTCTTCGATCCTGTGTAAATGGAATGATTGTAATTTTTTTTTCCCCTCATGTTTAATGTAAATACGAACCAGTATCTCTTAGAAAGTCCTCCAAGAAGGCATTGCTCCCTTTAGGTAGATAGTCCTTTTGTACTTTGCCATTTTCGAAGAAGGTTTTATTGTATTCTTTGCATGTGTGCATTCCAAGCAACGGAACTCCTATCCCACCCGCCGCTCCAAACCTAATTTTGCAGCTTCCATGTCGTGGTGTAAGAAGGTGGTACCTTACATCATTGAATAATCAGCATCACGTTTTACGGCAGAAAATATAAATACTGAACAGGAGCGTAGCTAGAGTTTCCAGCGCCCGGGGACATCTGAAGAATTTGCGCTCCTTTCTGTGTGCCAAGAATGGGAAACATTTCATCAAAAAATTTCGTAGCAACAATTTGGTGCCCCTTGGATGCAGCGTCCGGGGACAGATGTCCCTCCTTGCCTCTCCCTAACTACGCCACTGATCCTGAAGCCTACGTACGTATCAAAGTCCTATTAATAAAAATGCTGAAAATGCAAAATTTTTATGCAAGATAATATTCTATTTTTATATGAAACCGACATATATGACATATTGTTCATTGAATGAATGCGGCTAAAGTCGTACAATTTTAACATTTTTTTTTTTTTTTTTCCCCGGGGTCAGTTTAACAAAACGTCACATGACCCAATACTATTCTAATTTGAAAAACCTGCTTCCTTCCCTCAACAGCCGGATAATTTGCTGTTGAGACATTCATCGGGAATATCCCAACCCATCTGTCGTTTAGCCCTCTCATTACCGAGAAGTTATTCAAAGAGAGCAACCGAATTAAACCCGTGTAAAGCGAAATTTTGATGAACAATCCGGGGAATGGAACCAAGGGTTCCACTACCACCACCCTTTCGAGTACTTTGGGCTTGACGCTATTTAAAGTGCCTCCATGACGCCAAGTATACTCGAAACTCGATACTGTATACTCGAAAAAATCAATGCTTTCTTTTTCGGGGTCCGAAACTGTGGCAGCCGATTTCCCTACTCCTCTGGCCAACAGAGCAATTGTAAGCCTGCCTTGTGTAATAAATTTTTTATACTGCACTTTAAAAAGTTTTTGGATTAATATCTTACTATCAAAGTCCTATCTATTATGGATCTATGTCATATTTATTATTTGAGAGAGATTTAATCGCACAATCTTTGTGTAGCTTCCTGCATGTGTATATATATATATATATATATATATATATATATATTATATAACTAATAAACTTGAAAAAGAAATTGATTATAAATAGGACTTTCAAAACAATTATCCTGCGCAATTACTGTTAAGTTTGATTTAAGTGAATGAATTTAATTAAGTTGAATGAATTTAAAATTTGATATTTAATCAAACTATAAAAAATACTAATAGATAACCATAATATTAATTAAGCGTAATTTAAGAATCAGTCAATATCTGAGTAGGAAAAATATTAAGTAAATATAAAAAATACATAAATGCAAATTATAAATACAATCCTGATACAGCTGTTTTATCACTGTTAAACTTACTTTTTCAAGAGGTGGTGGCGTTCCATACCGATATAACTGCTTTATCAGACACTTAAATTAGCTGAGGTATCTAAACTAATTATTTTAAGTTATTTATACCTCTGAATATTAAAAACGCTACCTCTGAAGGACTTAATTGCGAAAATAAAAGTAAAACCAAATGTAATTATGCAAAACGAAAGTAAATGAATAAAAAATTCGGGAAAGTATGCAAAAAAATAGCTAAATCGGCATAAAGAAATTTTTAACGTGAAATCTGTTATCTAGACATAAAATGATAATTTTTAGAATCTGGAGTAAATTAAATTGAACTGCCACTTAAGCTTAATTAATTTCGTTCGTATCAATTTATAAAGAAATGTAAGTTGGTGATATTTATCACTTTTATCTAAGTTGTAGTCTAAAAAATAACCGTTTCAAGTTTTGGATGGGAAATGGAATCAGTAGGAATGTAAAGCTTGATTACCGCTGGCGATTTTTAATCTCTCCAAGTAATAATGGCGAAAGAAGTTTCAAACATCTAAATGAAAACTGTAATTTTCAAGTGAAATTAAAAATAAATTTTCATGTAAAATACTGGCAAAAGCTAAGGAAAACGAAAAAGAAATCTAGATACAGAGTAACAGTTTTTAATGCATTTTTCACTGTAAAAGCGACTTTCTGACATTGAAAGTGGCCAATATTTTGCCAAAATAAGAGCCAGTGTGAAAAAAATTAATGTGACAAATTTACCGAAAATTAAAAAATTTACATTTTTTAATTTTCGGTAAGAACTGAATTAATTGAATGAGAAGCTATAATATGAACGAAATATAATACTGTTAAGTGAACCTAGCGATATTTATTTACATGGCACATCTTTGTAGAACAAATCGACGTTGTGTATGAAAACTTGTCACTGCACCTTTTATTGTTACATTTATAATCTACCACTACATTCTGATTATTTTAGCATGATCTTTTCACAGAGTTGACACATTTATAATCAGCCACTATATTTTTTTCCAAATTGCACTCTTTCACCGTTTAATACCCTCATGTTTTGGGGCCGATGCTATTCGCACCACTGGTGCGATTAGCCGCTTAAGCTATTCGCACCAACATTAACCACGCATGCGCATTGAGTTGTCAGATCCGTCAATTGAACCCAAGACTATGAACCCAAGACTATTCTAACCTCCTTGATTGAACCCCATCGAAAGGAACGGATTCTACGTACGCGAACTGTTGTAGTGAATCTTTTTTTTTTTTTTTTTTTTTTTTTTTTTTTTAAAGGTGGGTTTCTACCTTGGCGTAGTTTATCAATTTTTAAGCGTTGGCGACTTTCAAAAGTTTAGAAAGGAAAATGGTTTCCTTTTCTTATAAAAAGAAGGAACACATTTCCTTTTATTAAAGTATGTATAAAAAATGGTAGATTTTTATGTTCGCAATGTTTATCCTTTTCCTGAACGGTTTGAATAGTTTAAATGTCTGATTTGGGGGGGGGACAAAATCTTGTTTACATTTTTTTGTACTTCGTAGAATACATTTAGCTTTAAAGATGTGTTTTGCACAATCAAGACTTTAATTCATATCTCTTTGAAAAATTTCGTCCGATAAAAGATCCTAAAAATTAGACAGGATTTCTGTGTAGAAAATTTAGACATGAAATAAGTTAAAAGCGATTATGTCAATTTTGAGAATTAAATTCCTGTGTTTGCTGTTTTTCTTTTTATATTGAATCAAATTCTGATAGATTTATCACTTCGCATTTTTTAGAATTATTACAGCATGACTACAGCGGTGGAGTAATAATAAGCTGTCTGAGTACATTTTTTTTTTTAAATCAGGAAGTCTGGTATTTAATTTATAAGCTTTTTTGAGAAGCAATCTGCAATAACAAACTGAAAACACCAATTTCATATTTTAAACTTATCCAATAAAACTGATAATTTCCCCACTCCTGATAAAACATTTTTTTTTTTTTTTTTTTTTTTTTTTTTTGAATTTTAGATGAATGTTATCAATGCTACATCATTTTCTGATTGCCTAAAATATTCAAATAGATTTCGCGGATATGTGTTACATATTGGAAAAATTGTTTCACAACAATATATTAAGAACATTATGATTTTTTTAAAGAGAAAAAAAAAATAATAAATAAATAAATAAAATAAAATAAAAATAAATAAAAATAAAATAAATAAATAAATAAAAAGACGAATTAAAAAAAAAAGGAAATATAGGCACTTAGCTTTTGGAGAGTAAAATAAACTTCTTTAATGACTTTGTGCCCAATTTCTTCTCAATTTGCCTTGTTAAGTGCTGGTGTTGTCAAACTGTAGGGCTAAGAACAGTTCTTGGAACAAGTTGACATTACAAGTCCCTACGGCTGGAAACAAGATCAGCCATTTGCTGATTTTGATTATTTTGCCCTTGTTAACGTCTTGCACTAATGCCAGGTAAAATGACATTTTAAATTCTCCCAGTTAAATATGTCATCTCTGCAGTTCAAAATAATTCTCTTTTCTGTGCATTAACTTAAAGGTAAAGACTTAGAGCATATTGCAATCAAATTCGAAGTGCAATAAAATGTTGCGTATCAGTTGCGACATGGGAATAATCATAATAAATATTTTGAATCGTAGGTAATTTAAATAATATGTCAAGAATGTTCCAAACCTATTACATTACTATTGTTTACATTTTATTAAATAACTATACAGTATAATTTTATTGTTGACTTTTTATTATGCATTTCGCAAATTATAATTAAAACAATTAAAAAATAAAGATAAATAAATCACGAATAATAACTATTAGTTTTAAACAAATGACTTTTCAGTCGATTGCATTAGTAATGCTAATATTCAATAAAACGTCAACTGCGTTACATAAATAAATAATGGATAAAGAACACTTAGGAGTATTTTATTATGCCTCACGATGCATTATTCATTATTAGTCTCGGAGGCCCACCAGCGATCGAGCGGTAAAGTCGCTGAACATTGGTAGTTCGGTCCGAGGTTCGAATCCCGCGAACGGGCTGGCTGTATGGGCGTTTTCGTGGTTTTCCCCATGTCTAACGTGTATACGAGACAGTTTCCCTTAGAAAGTCCTCCACGAAGGCATCCCTCCCCTTAGGGCAGATAGTCCTCAAGGCTTTGCCATAATCACACATATACACACACACACATTATTAGTCTCGAAGCCGTATTTTACGTCAAAATACTTAATGCATTGTATCATCTTTGAAATTGTTGCCACCAAATATTATCGCCCTGTATTACATTTAAAGAAATTAAATAAGAAAGAATCTGCATAAACGTATGCATTGTGATAAAACAACGGTATCTAGAGCCATCCAATTTTGAATAACGTACGTCTCCACTTAAATATGGGTATCTGGAAGCCCGAATTTGGAATTTGTTTTATTATCTATTTCATATTTTGTAAAGCAATTATGAATTTTTGATTAAGAAACTCATCGATTTCAAAACGAGCAATGGGCAACACTATACGGAAAGAAAAAGATATTTTTATCTCCAGCGCGCGAGACATTGTATCGGAAATTCTAAAGACATGTTCTTTTTAAATTATTTTGCGATATTGCTGTTGAATTGAATTTTAAGGTTTAAGTGGGAAGAACATGATATTTAATAAATAAAAGTAACACACAAAACGTTAAAAAAAAAAAGGCCTCTTTGAGCGTTGAAAACTTTTTTTTTTTTTTTTTTAAAGTAACTTCCTAATGGAAATTTCTCTCTTTTTTCTTCTTTGTTGTTGGTTTGGTTGGTTAGAGTCAAGTCCAGATGTATTTTCGACTCATTTCTAATGATGCTGTTTTATTAAAAATTTTCACATTTATGCATTGGCAAAGAAAACACGACATTCTGCGGGAAATTTTTTTCAAAATTGGGCGTTTTGGTTATTTATTTAATATTGAATTTGTTTTTGCAAATCAATTTTTAAATGGCCAAATTAATCATCGCAGGGTTTTAATCTTTACCACATTGTATAGTATAGACCAAAGAATTGATCTTCTATATAAAGATATTTTATAATTTCTAAACTTAATTTGCTCGATTCTGGGAATTTTTCCAAAAAAATTTCGAATATTAGCTGCCCTGTGGTTGTTAACAATGGTATATTTTTAAATTAAAGATGTCATTGTTAGGAGGCGTATGCGTGTAAGTGTTGATGAGATTGAATTTCTAAATCAAAGGGAAATTTAAATGAATTAAATGCGATATCAAGAATAATATTCCTGCATTCACAGTCATGATTTCCTTTTTAATTACTTTTCCATATCTTATAGAATAAAATAGATATGAATTTTTTTTTAAATTAAGTTATTTTGATCAGATTCACAAAAACGTAGATACAGTACAACTCCAATTATCCGAACTCCGACTATCCGAATCGCTTTCAGAATTTAAGAAGCAAATTAAAAGGGAAACGTAGTGTTGGACAAACAACGATTTCATACATTAAAAGGAGCAAACCCATATTTTTAAAATTCTTGTCACTGCTTGAAAACCAAGATGGAAGTTCTTCACAAAAATCAATAAAGGCAAAAACAAATAAAAATTTAGCAGATTCTATTTTCAAGTGGTTTTTGCAGCAACGTGCTATGGGAAACCCAATCTTTGTGAAAAAGCTATCCTTTTAAAGCAAATAACGGCTGGCTAAGAAATTTGCAGGCACGGTGTCCGTCAAACAGTTTACTTTGACCGAAATGTTTAGCAAGCAGTAACTTTCAGCACTTGTAAGTACTCTACAGTACGCTGTATAACATGTAGTACATAAAAGTGTTGCCTTTGCATTTTAATTAATTAAAACCTCTTTTTGTTTAAAAATAGTTTTCTTTTTTTCTCTCTCATTTTCAACCTATAGTACATACAGTAATTAAAGTGTACGTAGATCCTTTCTTCGGAAAAAATCCAATTATCCGAATTTTTGATCTTCCGAATGGGGTCCGGTCCCTATTGATTCGGATAACTGGAGTTCTACTGTAAATGTTTTTAGTTTTCACAACATTTTCGATATGTGAGGCTGCCACATACGAGATTCATAACAAAATAATAGCAAAATTTCAAGAAAATAAATAATACACAAAAAAATTATCACATTCATTTCATTTGAATTTCTGCGTGAAATTTTGAGTTAAAATGCGATATTAATAGTAGTGGCGCGATTTTAGTTTTAGTCACGGATGACTAAGATTATTATGATAGCTAATAAGTATTATTCTTTATTTTTTAGTGTATTTGATTAAAACCGTGTAATTTAAAAAGTTAATTTTATGTATTTTATTTCTTGATTCTTATTTCAAAATATAAAACCACACTTGGGAAAAAGATTTTTTTAAAAAAAGAAGAACTTATTGAAATTCTGTTTTTTGTTTTTCTATTTTTATCCAGATTTACCCATCCTTTAAAAGATCTTCTTTGATTACAAACATCTTCTTGATTAAATATATTTCTTGATTTAAAAAAATTGCAAAAACTACGACACCGTAAATCATAGCATCCTTTTTTATATAAAGAGGTGTCAGATCTAAAGTTTTGCATGACTGGTCAAAGGCGGCCATCAAAAAGACCTGTGAGTTATCCAACCTCATCAGGCCAGGGCGTAATTGTACATTTACCTATGTTATTTTTCAGTGTGTTTTTAAAAGTAATGTTGTGTAATTTAGTAATAAATAAATTGTTTATTTAATAAGTAGTTAAATAACATATTTGTTTTAAAACCCGAGTGCTTATTATAGAATTAGTTTTATTGCATGCAAATTAAAATAATATTAATATGCAATACTTTATTTATAGATTCTTTATTGAACTAGCTTATTTATGTTGAATTTGTAACTTTTAATGTGTAAAAGTCATTTCGATTTATTGGTTCGCGTGTGTTATATGAATTATATATATATATATATATATTGTATTACGTCGTAAATACACATTTTCAACATTTTTAGTGTCTGAAAATTCAGTTATAATCTTTCGGCCATTAT
Source organism: Stegodyphus dumicola (assembly GCF_044657685.1). NCBI lineage: Eukaryota > Metazoa > Arthropoda > Arachnida > Araneae > Eresidae > Stegodyphus > Stegodyphus dumicola. The sequence goes on along the minus strand of NC_140769.1, from coordinate 153,719,405 downwards.
GTAGACTTATATATTTGAAAATAAGTAGTTTATTAGCCCAGAAGAGCTATTTGTCTCGAAAGGGCATTTTGTGTTGAATCACTGAAAGCCTTCTATCACTTTTTAAATTGTTGCCACCAAATATTATCGTCCTGTATTGTACACTAGTGAAATAAATTAAGAGACTTTGCATATTTATCGAATTGCATGAAAAGAACTGAAATGAAGAAAAAAACCACTGCTTCTAGATAAAAATACAAATCTTGTACGGCAAATACGTGTGCGTACACGTGTGTGCAGGCGGAGCCAGCAGAAAAACAGGCTTTATAAGCACGGGGAGGATAAGACGAATTGCTTTTGCTAGCACACCTCGGCGAATCTTGCAGCAATCGGTTAAATTCACATCGGAACAGTAAAAATGAGTAACCACCAACGTTTAGATGATGGAATGATGTGGCGAATTGGGGGGAGGCTAGAGGCAGGCCAATCGCAAGTCCAGACATGCAGAGTGTTTAACGCCCAGCATTGTATGTAAGCTATGGAAACAGTTCCAGGATAACTGGATCCATAACAGAGGGGCTACAGCTTCTCAGCTCTCTCGGGAACTGTATGCAGCCACCGGAACCCGTGTAACAAGGGTGACTGTTTCCAAAAGACTGAGTGAGAGAGGGTTGTTTACCAGAAGACCGGCTGTTTGCGTCTCGCTCACGTCTACGGACAGGAGAATCCGATTAGCATGGTGCAGGCAGCATAGTAATTGAAGTACGGAACAATGGGCGATCGTTCTGTTCATCGACGAGTCCTGTTTTAGCCTAAAACCGATTCTCGCTGTACTTTCATATTCAGAGAGCCAGGGACCCGCTACCTACCCTCCAATGGCCACGAAATCAACAATTGTGACAGTGGTGGTGTAATGGTCTGGCCAGGCATCATGTTGGATGGACGCACACCTCTCCACATCTTTGACAGAGGCTGTGTGACTGGTGTGAGGTATATTGATGAGGTCTTGGAGCCCTATTTTTGCCTTTTCCGGGGTGCAGTGGGCCCCGAATTCATCTTACAGGAAGATAACGCGAGGTCACATAGAGCTCTTTTGGTCGATGAATTTCTCGAGAGTGAGGATATTCGCTGGTTGCATTGACCAGCCAGGTCTCCAGACCTCAACCCTATAGAGCATGTCTGGAACGCTCTGGAGAGGGCAATTGCAACTCGCAACCCCTCCGAGAATCATCCAGGAACTGAAAACAGCGTTGCTGAATGAGTGGGACTAATTGCCACAAACTGCTATATTTCCAGTATGACATCACGCTGCGAGGCCTGTATGACTGTAAGAGGGCACCATACCCCCTATCGACCCATTTCTTTTGTGTCTTCTGCAACCGCTGTTTCAAAAGCTGTTCAAACATGAAAATTCTCTTAATTTCTTACACCACTGTATTTAAGGAAATTAAATGATGAAGAATCTGCATGAATGCATGTTTTCTGGCATTATGAAAAAACAGGGGTACGTAGAGTCATCAAATTTTGAATAACGTAGTCCTCCACCCTAACATGAGCACCTGGAAGCTCGAATTTGCAGCTTGAACTTTGTTTCATCGTTTATTTCATATTTTGTAAAGCTTTAACGAATTTTTGATTAACGATTCCAAAGAGAGCAATGGCAACACTGTACTGAGGGTGGGGGAGGAATTATCTCCTGTATATCGGAAATTCTAAAGTTACGCTGTTTTGAAATATTTTTAGTCCAAAGAGACATTTTCACAAATGCTCTCAAAACGCGTACATGCGTAAAAGAAAAAAATGCCCTCTTTGGGCGTAATATGAAATCTGAAAGCTTTCAGGTGTTTTTGTTGTTGCTGTTTGCTTTATAGGTGGTGTAAAAGATACATGAATTTTTATTTTTATAGATGTTTGACAAAAGTGAGTGCAGACCTTTTTTCCTTAGAGAGGGGACACAGAGGAGTACATGAGGTAAATGGGATCAGAATGGGCATGTTGTATCATAAATTATAATACGACGTTTAGCTTAAGAGAGCTTCTCCTGACGCATGCGCCGTTCGCGTTTATCCGCGCGGTGATGAATGATGACGTAACTGTTTATTACGTATGTATGTATATGTATACCATTCTTACTTCTTCGCCTTTTTGCTCTGCTGTACGCAACTATGTTTAAGTTAATTTCTGTCATTAAAAATGTTCATTGACAATCTATTTAGGCTTATTTATTTCTTCAATGGTTATGGGCCCAGGAACGTTTCAACTGTGCTTAATTAACAAAATACCTATTTTAAAATGAACATTTTGAAGTTTTCGAGCATTGAACTCTTAAGCCTAATTCAGTGCAAGAACTGTTACGTCTAATCAACGGTAAGAACTGATCAGCGTTCAGTTAAGCCTATTTTTATAGCGCTCAATCTTGTTTTTTTTTTGGCTGTGAGAGACTGTATTACATTATGTCGCATTTGACTACTATAGATAAGCTCGGAAAAGATAATTTTGACAGTTGGAAATTACAAATAGAAGCAGTATTGATTAAAAACGACCATTGGGATTATGTAACCGGTAAAGTGCTAAAACCTGCTGAAGGAACCGAAGACGAAAAGAAATGGCTCCAAGCTGATCAAAAAGCTCGCGCAGATATAATTCTTGCTATTAATCCTAGTGAACTGTGTCATACAAAGCATTGTGTGACATCAAATGCTGTGTGGAATAAACTCAAAGCCGTATATGAATCGAAAGGACCTGCGAAGAAGGCTACATTATTAAAACAGCTTTTATTTAGAAAAATGGCGGAAAGCGAAACGATGTCTGAACATTTGAATAATTTCTTCGAACTAGTTGATAAGCTTAAACAAATGGAAATTGACATAGCTGATGATTTATTATCGATTCTTCTGCTCTATAGTATTCCAGAAAATTTTGAAAATTTTAAATGCGCCATCGAATCAAGAGATCAGTTACCTAGTCCCGAATCTTTGAAAATCAAAATGTTAGAAGAATGGGAAGCAAGAAAAGGGAAAACGTCTCAAGATTCACAGAATGCATACTATACTGATTATAAAAGAAGAAATCAAGAACAGAAGAAAAATGAAAAATGGAAGGTAAATTCAAACAAAAATTTTCCAGCTGAAAGAAATTTTCGAAACTTGAAGTGTAATTACTGTTCGAAAATTGGGCACAAGGCATCTGAATGCAGAAAGAAAATAGCTGATAGAAAATATGCACAATCAAATAGGGGAAATCAAGGTTCTATGATGGCTTCTAATTATGAAGAGCAGATTAGTTTAGCAGTAAACAATGCTTATCAGAAGACCTCCTCATGGTGCTTAGATAGTGGCTGTACATCTCACATGTGCAATGACAGAAGGTTATTTTCAGAATTTCACCCTCGAACGAATTCAACCATAAAGTTAGCAGTTGACAAAACATCAAAAATTACAGGAATTGGAACTGTCCTTATCACAGTACCTAACGGAAATAAGACAATTAAACTTACGCTCAAAAATGTGTTATGTGTTCCGAAATTAAAATGTAATTTGCTGTCAACATCTAAAGCTACTGCAAATAATCGTTCAGTGATTTTTACAGAACGACATGCTAGAATAATAGAACCAAATGGATCTATACTAGTGCAGGCTATTCGTCATGGTGATCTTTATTATATACATCCAAGCACTGAAACAGCTGCAATAGCACAGGTAAGTGATTTTGTAAAGTGGCATCTTAAATTAGGTCATTTAAATGAGTCTGATTTGATGAAAAGACTAAGTCTGATAACATGGTTAGAAATTTAAATTTTAATAACACTGAATCTCTAAAAGACTGCAAAGTCTGTATCCGAGGTAAACAAACTGTGCAACCTTTTCAAAAAGAATCAAAATTTCAAAGTAATGAATTACTGAACTTGATTCACTCAGATTTGTGTGGACCTATGAGAGTCCCATCCCATGCTGGTTCGCGTTATGTCGAAGTCAGTTTCCTTAAAACTAAAGATGAAGTGAAAAAGGCATTCATTAAATACAAAGCTGCGGTCGAAAATCGTCTGGGAAAGAAAATAAAAATCCTTCGGACTGATAACGGTCTCGAATATCGCGGAGAAGAATTTAATAAATATATTCAAGAATGCGGGATTAAACGAGAATTCTCTGCACCAATGACTCCTCAACAGAATTCGAGAGCTGAACGCATAAACCGCACTTTAACTGAAATGGCCAGATGTTTGTTACTACAAAGTAATCTTCCCCAATCCTTTTGGGCTGAAGCCTTGAACTGTGCTGTTTATATTCGTAATCGTTGCCCGAATCGAAACCTGGGAGTAAACAAAACACCTTATGAGTTATTTTTTGGCATCAAGCCAACTGTATCTCACTTCAGAGTATTCGGACAGAAATGTTTTGTACTTAATAAAAGGTCTAAAGGGAAATTCGATCCTCGATCAGAAGAACATATATTTGTAGGATACTCAAATGAATCGACAGCATACAGACTGTGGAATAAAAATTCCAGAAAAATCGTTATAAGCCGAGATGTTAGATTCATTGATGAATTTGAAAACTGTACTAATTATGATAAAGATTTAGAAGTTTTATTTCTCGAAAATATTCCTGATAAAAAGAAGGAAGAACCTCTGAATGTAAATCAAATATCGGCTGATGAAATAACAGAAGACCCCTCAACTATGGCAGAAGCATCTGCTGAATCATCTGATAATGAAGATTCTGATTCCGAAGCACTACCTGAAATGCAGATTAAAAGGGGGCCAGGTCGTCCAAAGAAAGTCAAGACTGGGAAGCCAGGAAGACCAAAAAAGGAGTACCACAATATAAACATAGAAAAGGAAGAAGCACAAATTGCTGAAGAAGATACAAATCCGACATTAGAAGAAGCATTAAATGGAAGTTATGCTGAAGAATGGCATAAGGCTATGCAAAGTGAGTATGAAGCACTTGTTAAAAATGGTGCATGGAAATTAGTAAAGCGACCACACAACAAAAAGGTAATAGGATGTCGCTGGGTTCTTAGAACGAAATATAATGCAGATGGAACAGTTCAAAAGAGAAAAGCTCGATTGGTTGCTAGAGGATTTGCACAGGAACCTGGAATTGATTTTAATGAAACCTTTGCTCCGGTAGCCAGAGCAAGTTCTATAAGAACTGTGATTGCATATAGTGCTGAACAAGACCTCATGTTATATCAATTAGATTTTGTTATGGCTTATGTTAACGGTGATTTAAAAGAAGAAATTTTCATGGAACAAGCTAAAGGTTTTGAAGACCAAAATAATCCTGATTATGTTTATGCTTTGCAAAAGTCTCTTTATGGTTTGAAACAAAGTGGAAGACAGTGGTATGAAAAATTAGACAAAAAACTCAAAAACTTTGGATTACAACCATTACAATCAAATAAGTGTGTATACAGGATGAAAACATCTCAAGGTGAGTTAATTCTAATTTTATATGTTGATGACTTAATAATAGCAACAAATAGCTGTGATTTATATGCTGAACTTAAAGGTTATCTTTCTAAAGAATTTCATGTTAAAGATTTAGGCAAACTTCATTATTGTCTTGGAATAGAATTTAATCAAGATGTAAATAATAATTCTATTAGTTTATCTCAGCAGAAATATGTTGACAATATTCTACGAAGGTTTAATATGCAAGATGCAAAACCAGTAGCAACTCCTTTAGATCCTAGTGTAAAATTAAGTAAAGAAATGTGTCCTTCTGAAACTGAAAAGGAAGAAATGAACAATGTACCTTATCGCCGTCTAATTGGTTCGCTTATGTATCTTTCTGTGTTTACTAGGCCGGATATTGCATATGCCGTCAGTCACCTGAGCCAATTTAATAACAATCCTGGAAAATTACACTGGTTGGCTGCAAAGCGCGTTCTTCGATACTTAAAAGGAACTAAAAATTATTGTTTAAAATTTCGAAAGACTGGAAAAGTACTTATTGGATATACCGATGCCGACTGGGCGTCTGATATTAATACTAGAAAATCGTATACAGGTTACCTATTCAAGCTAGCTGGAAATCCGATAACATGGGAATCACGAAAGCAACAAACTGTTGCATTATCAAGTACTGAAGCAGAGTACATCAGTCTTTCAGAAAGTGCCAAAGAAGCAGTTTATTTACGTCGTTTTCTTAAAGAATTAAATTTTACTGCTGATTATCCAACCATTATATATTGTGATAATCAAGGTGCACAAAAGCTTATGAAAAATGCTGTTTATCACTCACGCACTAAACACATAGATATTAGACATCATTTCATTCGTGAAATTTATGAAAGAAATGAAATAGACGTTAAATATGTGCCAACAGAAAAAATGCCTGCAGATGTACTGACAAAAACATTGACTGCTTTCGAAACATTCTAAGTGCTGTAAATTAATTGGAATAACTGTAAATGATTAATGTTTATTTTTTTTTCAGCCGCCAAACGTCGAAAGGGGGATTGTTGTATCATAAATTATAATACGACGTTTAGCTTAAGAGAGCTTCTCCTGACGCATGCGCCGTTCGCGTTTATCCGCGCGGTGATGAATGATGACGTAACTGTTTATTACGTATGTATGTATATGTATACCATTCTTACTTCTTCGCCTTTTTGCTCTGCTGTACGCAACTATGTTTAAGTTAATTTCTGTCATTAAAAATGTTCATTGATATTACAATCTATTTAGGCTTATTTATTTCTTCAGGGCAAGCGAAAAATACGTACATTAATATAGAAAGATAAACGTCACAAAGTTATATAAGTTACACAACTTTTGCCTTAGGTTATTAAGAATGGACATGGGCCTTCTGACATCTCCTGGAGAGCAGTATACTTTTATATCGCTATATGCATTTTTGAGTCATTTGTAACTGTTTGCGATTGGTACGGCAGGACGATACCCAAATTGGGCAGGCGCAAGAAAGCATAGGACACAAGAGAGATTTGTTTATATGCAACATATTGTCAATAGATAAGACCAGATTGAGAAATTCCGGGTAATTAAAGGGTAGAGTTTCGCATTATGTGGCAGGAGCTTATGTGGATAAAAGAGAGCGTATATCTGGAGACATGAAGGATTCTGGTCGAGAATCAGCCCGAGATCAGTGACTCGTTATCCTAGGACAATGAGGTTTCATACATGCTAAGATTAACAAGGGTTTTTCTTTTTTGTGGTGAAGATCATTGCTGGGAATATGTTCACATCAATTTCAATTTTCCAACTCACAAACCAGGTCTGTTATGCATAGAAATGATTTTTTTCTTCCGTCCGATAATATTTCATCTGTAGTTGATGAGGCAAAGCTTCTTATTTCCGATGAAGCAAATGCAGTAGTACACTAGTTCAAGGATAATTATATATATGGTAAAATCAAACGGAATACGAAAAATGGAAGGATTACTCGAAGTCCTTGTTTATTTCCTCCAGATTTCTAGTCATAATTCGATCAAGTAAATTGTGGTATTCCAAGAACAAAAAATCGAGTCAAAGCACAGTGCAGATGTTTTGAAACACTTGTTCGAATCTAAGCCGTGTAACAGAGTGGGATATATATATATATATAGTCAAAAGTCGTTAATCTGGACTCGTCGGGACTTCGGCGATTCCGGATTATAGATCATCAGTTTAAATCTGTAAGATGTCAGGCAGAAATTATAAAATTAAAAATATGAAACCTTAATTTATGAAATAAAGAACAATTATGATCTAAAGGGTATCAAAATTTACAAAAAAAAAAAAAAAAAAAAAAAAAAAAAAAAAAAAAAAAAAAAAAAAAAAAAGCTTAATATTTTTTTGTTTACTTTATTAAACATTTCTTTCAATGTAAGTTGTTTAAGTTGCTTCGTTTTATGTGATAATACTTTCTCTTTAATTCTATAAGCAGACATAATTTCTTCTTCAGTTACAAAGTTCCGCTGTTCAAGTCCCATAATTGGTGTGTCGAGAATACCGACTAATTTGTCAATCGACAGTTTTTCGTTTTCAATAACCTCTGTGTCACTTTCTTCACTATGGGAAGCGAATTTTAATGACGAGGAATTTATTTAAATCATATCAAAGACGGAGTACATCGAGATCAAATAGTACATTTAGTAAGGAATTATAAGCCAAATAAAATAAAAACATCTGCCCTGAAGATAGGGATAGTGCTGACAGATGAACTTCCAATTCATTGCGCGCCGCCGCGTTTCCCACCCCCGTACGCGGCAGAGCAGCGTGATATTGATAAACAGATTTCGGAATGGTTAGAGAGACGAATGATATACCTTTATCCATTTTTTGCAGCAATTCCACTTTTTGTTTAATGGACTTCGAAACATACTTTCGCTTTGTAGATCCTTTACATATTAGTAAATATATATCAGAAATTCTATTTGACATAATCGAAAGTTCAAGCTTACTTTTATAAAATTGCTCTAAGAGTCTGTAAAAAATAATAAGCCGGATCCAATTCGAAGATTAAGGAACAACGAAATCTGCAACATTAACTGAATTAGATAATTTTAGCTTAGCTTATACCGTCCGTTATACATTAAACGCGCATGCGTCAACGCGACGCATGCGCAGAAAGTTTGTAGCTTTGAGGTCCGGATTATAGATCATTCTGGATTATGGGTGTCCGAATTAACGACTTTTGACTGTATATACATATTTATGTATGTTTGATGAGGCTGATTGCAATAAAAATGGGAGGTGTACAACTAGATCTTATAGCAATTCCATATACAAAATTTCAACATTCTATGACTAATCATTTTTTAGTTATGCAAGATATATACGTATACACATTCTGAAGAATCAGGTTGACATTAATATGCTTAAAATATCTTTATTAAAATCAGCGTTAATTAAAAATGCCTAATTATGAAGTTTGGTGTAAAGTGTGATGCAATCTGAAAATTACACTGAATTTTCTGTTACTTAACTATGTATGTATCTTTGAACTCCAGGCTCTACTAAGGCTTAATAAAGAAACATTACATACCAAAAGGTTCTCAAATAAAAATGTTTTTATTTATAGCATATATTCTACCAAGCAAGTTCATAGAACCCAGCATTCCTAAGCATTCTTTTTAGAACAACAATTAAGCTGAAATTAAATATTGTTGCCACTCATGAATTATATTGATAAAATATCATTTGCATTTACCTAAAGCTAACATTCATATATTAAATAAATAAATAAATATTTAGCAAGCAGATCATAACAGTTGCTTTTCTTGCATTTATTATATAAATTATTAGTACATTACATTAATTTATTTTATTCTTATTTATGTATTTTCAGAAAAAAGCCTTAGGTTCTGATTTATGTGAGCAAATATTCTATCACATAGATCTTGTAGAAAAAGATTATTTTGGTTTACAGTTCACAGATGCCTTTAATACTCAGGTAAATAAAAGAAAAAAAAAATTTTAAATGATAAAATACTGTTTTATAATGATTTTTTAAAACTAATATTTGTTTTATCTTTTCTAGCATTGGTTGGATCCAACAAAAGAAATAAGAAAGCAAGTTAAAGGTATTCTTACACTACTTTTATTACATACTATGTAATAAAAGGTAATTTAAAGGTATATTTACATTCTCTTTTAATATACCTGTATTAAAGGTAATGTAAATATACACTACCCTTTTAATATACCTTTACATTACCTTTTGCACTGAAAAATAGTGTGTAATAAAAGTAATGTAAAGGTATACATGTAAATATACCTTTACATTACTTTTATTACACACTATTTTTCAGTGCAAAAGAAGTTATTTATTGGCACATTTCTAATTTTTTATTGTTTATTCATTATTTCCATTTATATATTTTTAGTTAAAATTTTTTGTTTAATTTGTTTATTTATTTTATTACTTTTTAAATATTATGGGATTTATTTATTGCTCATTTAAAAATTTTTGAAAAATCTAATATTATTTCAATACACATAAATATTTCCTAAGGATATCCTGTGAAATGTAATTGTTCAATTACTCAAAAAAAAAAAAATATCTATTAATTAATCATCGTCCAACAAATCTGTAGAGCCAAAAATACCTAAGAAATGAAACTGTTTTAAAAACTCTGGTGTGGCCACTTCATTACTTCCTATTAAATACCTATTAAACCTATTAAATTATACACATTAATTATACCTATTAAATTATACACATTTTCTGCTGCACTTCATTTAAACATATTTCTTGGAATTATTCTAACTTAATTAACTGATCCCTTAAGGCAAGTTGAAAATGACATCAAAAATTGCAAGTTTGAAATTGGAAATCAATACGTATAGAAACCACCAGACCACATTAAAAGTTAGATTTTGTTATTTGTCTAAAATAATTTTTAAAAAAATTTGAAATCGCCAAAATATGAACATTTTTCTCATCTAAAGCACTTCTGTAGTTGGAAGTATATCTGTGCAACTAACGACTGTGAAAGTAAAGACCAGATAAGGGGTGAGTATATATATATGTATACATTTGGTATTGCCGATTACAATAAAAAAGCAAAGCACACAACTGGGTATTATAGCAGACCCATGTGCAAAATTTCAGTGTTCTACGAACAATCATTTTTGAGTCCTGTGAGATACAGATGTACATACAGACGTCACAAAAAATTAATCTTGATTCCATTTTGTAGTTTGTTTTTAAACATAGTCAAATTAAAAAAACATAGTCATTGTTCTGTCTGTACGTACAGGTGTCATGCAAAAAAATCATCAAAATGGATTCAGAAATGGCCAAAATGGATATTTCCAATGAAATCTGAGACCGAAATTTTTCGCCATTACAATACTTCCTCTATTTCATATAATAAAGTAAAAATACAAATTGAGCTCAAAGCTTTGATTAGAAATTTAACTTCAATAATTAAAAATAAAATGGATAACAATGTACAAAGATAACTTCAAATGGTCTTTCTTAATGTAAAATTTTACATGAAATTTTTCTTTCCTATGTAGGATGTTTTCCATTTACGTGCCATCTTCGAGCAAAATTTTACTCATATGAACCCACAAATCTCAGAGAAGAATTAACAAGGTAAAAGTGATGTATTTTTTTATTTTTATAGACTTGTGTATATATATATATTATAAATATTTCATTTTATAGTGTAAATCATTATTTCAAAATTTATAACATAATATATAATATTATATAATTTCATTGTTGTTTAACTATGGTGTTTTAAATATTATGAGAAAGTATCATCTAGGGTTGCCTTTTTATGCTCTTATAATAGGTAAAATCAAATAAAATAATATTAATAAAATCTAATACTATTCCTTCTCAATTTTGATGTTTTCTGTTGCAAATAGGTTTTTGGAAAAGTCTACTTACCTAAATTCTGTAAAATAACATATGTTACCAAATTATAATTTTTACTCTATAATTTTGAGAAATTTCTCATGATTGAGCATGTTTGAAATATGATAATTTGCATTTATATACATTAAAATAGTATAAGGAGTTAAAACTGGTGAGAAATGAATTATGTTAGCTTTAAAATCACATTGCTGATTTATAACGAAAGTGTACCACCAAAAACAGTTCTTAATAAAGTTAGGAAAAAAAACCATGAAAGCAGTACCTTTAGTGTGGGTAGTAATCACCACTCAAATCTATGATTTTCTGCCAGTGTTTTGGTAGTTTTTTAAATCCTTTGGTCTAGAAAGTGACCCAAGTGCAAAAGAAGGTCAACCTCATTTTGGACGTCTTGTGCAGAATGGAAGGTAGCACCAGCAAGATGTAGCTGCAGATGTAAAAAAAGGTAGAAGTCCGAAGGAGCGATATTTGGTCTATATAGTGGGTGAGGCAAACGATCCCATAGGGAGTCCATCCGGTGAATGCAGACACATGTAGTCTTGCATTATGCGACATTACCTTTTTTCACCATAACTCAATTCGATGATTTTCCTTGACAGCAGCATAATTTGTTAGTCAAATTCCACTTTGCGACGCTGCCAACGGGGTCATCAGATCCTCATCACAAGTTATAATCCAGTCCGGAGTTTTCTCCCTGAGGTGATATTCAAGGAGATTATTGCAGACCCAAACATGTGTGATCTGCTTGAGTCAGGCTATGCAGTCAGGCAGTGATTGAACTTGTATGTCAAATTTATGCAAGGAATAGCGCGACTAATGAACATGGCACTCACGTTAAACTCCTTTGTTAGCTCTTGAGTGGTTGCATACTGATCTTCCACAAGTTCTTGCAGGCAGGCCTCGTCAATATCAATAGGCCGGCCAGAGCATTGTGCTTCTTGAATGTCGTAGTTCTTTTGAACTTTTCGGTACCAAGCCTTCACAGTGTTATATGTTACAACATTAGTACCTAAAGCTATTCACAAGATTTTCTGACAATTTGTAGCTGAATTTTTCCAAAAAAAACTGGAAGTAAATGAAGTTTCTAATCTGGGGGTGTGATAGTTCCATTTCAGACACTTGATGATAATGATATTCTTTTACAAATTTCACAACGTTGTGTTCTAAAGCAAGTCTCTTTCTTTCAGATGTCAATAATCATTTGACAAAATGTGATTAAACATGCCAACACAAACTGTTTGTACAGACGATATTTGCGGTGGTGGAAAACATTTGTTAAAAACCTGATATTACTAATATAAAACAGTTTCAAGAATTTGTTTAAGTTTCAAGAATAAAGTAATGCTTTGAAATTTACAATACATTTATGTAAATTAATAATTCTGTGATGATGACTAATAATTGTATTATTAAAAGTGAATGAAGTTAAAAATTCTCTTATTACTAAAAGTGAATGAAAAATATATACAGTATACTATACAATATACCTATACGGCCCACCTGTGGTCAAGTTGATAAGATTCTTGAATACTGATAGTTTGATCTGGGATTGAATGCCATAAAAAGAGCTGACTGCATAGGTGTTTTGATTGTTTCCCCCATAAGTATTGTTTTCCACATAAGCAAATTTTTTTAGAAAGTCCTCCAGAAAACCATCTCTTCCTTTTAATGATAGCCCTAATTAGTTAAATGCCATAATCAGTTTAATAATGAATTCTAGCCACATTTTTCTATGCCCGTACTCAAATATTGAGTTTATTGATAAATATTTAATCCAGATAATTTTTTACTCTTCTAGGAAGCTTTTAAGGTAATATAAAAACTGATTAGCATTTAGATATAACTTAAAGTGATGTTTACCATATTCTTTATCTTCCATGTTTAAGCTTGGACTCTTTCGTAAATGAAGAATATATATATATATATATATATTAAAATATTATATATATATATATATATATATATATATATTAAAATATTATATATATATATATATATATAATATATTTTAATAACTGAAGCATGCAGGCATGCTTATTTTAATTGCAGAATATTAATATGTTACTTTTAATATTAACATATTAATATGTTAATATTATAATGTTACTTCTCTGAAAAAAATTGTTCTGGTTGCATTAATTATTCGATAATTTCAGGTACCTGTTTTTCTTGCAATTAAAGCAAGATATATTAACAGGGAAACTACCTTGTCCTTATAGCACTGTTGTTGAGCTGTCAGCATTAGCTCTGCAATGTAAGTTTATTTTAAATTTTACATAATATTATACTGAAGTTTATAAGTTTGAAAAAACATTCTTGTGTTGAAAATGGTAAAAATAATAATAAAGAGTGAGAATGAAGGAAAATGCTTAAATAAGAAGAAAAATGTTAAAATAGTTTTGAAATACTTGAGTACCATCACTGTCAAGTGGATTTTCTGTAGAAGAGAGAAGTACTTACCCAGGGTTAATGTCAAAGATGTGAGACTTATTCTGGTATTTGTGATTCGTATGCATTATTTCTTTGTTGTTGTAAAATATATTGAATTAGTTATTTTTATTTTAGATGATCTCTATTGATAAATCTATATGTGGAAATATTTCTTCCCTGGTATTTTGCGAGGTTAAATATTAATAAAAATGAATTTGTGGTTATTTCTAGGTAGTTATAAATTATTGTGTATTTAGTTGGGGGATTTATTGTAGAATTTTTAAAAGAAATAACATCATTTTGGAATTTGATAATGAATTGGAATTGCATTATTGGTGGAAAGCATAAGTTTTGATTTTTATACAAAGGCACCTGAAAAGATTGATCGCTGTTTAACTCTTATGGTATTGATTTAGTGAATTTGAACTGCAATTGAGATAATTTACTTTTAAGGTTATGTGTTTATTGATTGATTTTGATCAATCATTCAGTTCCTCTCGGTATAAGAGTTATTTCTTTTAATTTTTGTCTTTCACCAGTAAAAAGTTTTATATTTATGTAGAGAATAAATTTATGCAATTTAATTTTTTTCTATATAAAAATTTAATGAAAGAGATTATCCAATATGTCTTGTAGATAAAAGCAAAATTTCATATTACCAATGTTATGTTTCTGTAGTTTGGATAGTAGGTGTCCATAGAAGACTTTAATGTGAGACTTGGAAACAGATATTAATGTGTCTGTATCTACACAGTGTTTGATGACCATGAAAATTGCATGCAGGTATTGCAAATGGAACCTATGAGAAGCTTTCTGTGTAGAATAATCTCACTGAGCTGTTAATGAGCATTTAAACTCTATGAAAAAACTTTTAAAGGCTTTTAAAAACTCTTGCAATGATTTAAGAATGTTCTAAAATGTATGGTACGGTTTTAGAACAGTTTGAACGATTATTGGCTGATCAGGTGGATAAACAGATTGAATGAAGAGTCATAATTGATATTATGTCATGATTGATGAGAGATTGGGTAATATCGGTAAATTTTGGTAGTTTTGTCTTGTGTTTGATTTCAGGTAAGATGGTATGTAATATTATATTCATTGCCTTTAACTACATTCTGTCTCATGAATATGAAAAATAACTTGTTGAAATATGAAAAATAACTTGTGAAAAATAACTATGGTTGTTCAAAGGATGGTGATAACCCCCTGCAGCATCTCGGATAAATTTAATCTGGTAATTACGGTTCTTGATAATTGAGTGGAACCAACGACTTAAGGTTTTCAGGTTTTCCTTTTATATAAAATGATTCCCTAAGAAAATACCTCCACTAAGACATTTCATCTAAGGCAGGTTATCCCTTCTGTGCTTTCACATCATAAATTACACATCCATCTATTGCTATTGCAGAGTTTAATAGTCTGCATTGATATAATAGGGCATAGCAGAGCTTCAACACCCAAATGAACTGAGATCATAGCCCATCTAAATAACAGATTTTTTTTTTTCGTATAGGCAAACTATTTAGGCCATGCAGAAATGAATGATACAAATGCTGCCACAGAGCGGAATACAATTTTTTAACAAAAAACTGATAGAAATAATCCCCGCCCATGTCAATACACTTCTGTCATCTGGTTGAGAAGTCCCGAAGGGCTTTGGTAAACCAGTCTGTGGGGTGTTAGTGTACCACCTATGGACAATTGCATGCAATTCTGCAGAAGATTCAAGCTGTTGGCCCCTGACTGTGTCCTTCATGTTGTCAAGCAACATGTAGTCTGAGGTCCACCCACTTTGCACACACATTTGGCATCTCCAAATCACCATGCACAATCGCCTGCACTGTTCCTTGTGCAAGTCCTGTGTCTTGCTGCATCTTGTTGAACTGTATGTGCCTGTTCGCTATGATCAAATCTGACACGGCTGCCACATTTGCTGCTGTATACAATGTTGCTGGTCATCCCGCACTGACTCCTTTTGCTGCGGTCTCCACTGCACTGCTGAACTTGGCCAACCAATGGGACATGGTAAACCTTGAGGGTACTTTTTTCCTGGACACCAACACCATATGATGATGGATCTCACTACCCTGTATCCCTTCCTTTCATAGGAACCACACTGTCCAACGCTCACCGTGATAGTCCATTTAGAGTAATAATCGATAACTACTAAGTAATTTTGATCCATTTAGAGTAATAATCCATTTAGATTAATAATCAATAACTACTAAGTAATTTTGATTACCAAATTGCAAGATATCAAGGGCGATTTTTTTCGAATGGTTTAGTTGGAATTTCATGTTGCATTAGAGGTTCTTTTTGATTTCTATTTCTGAATTTTTCATATATTTCACATTTGGAAACAAGCTGCTCAATGTCATTTGTCATATCTGGCCAGTAAAAAATTTCACGGGCTCTACTTTTACATTTCTCAATTCCAAAATGCGCTTCATGAATTAATTGCAACATATGTTTTCTCAAACCATAAGGTACAACTAATTTTTCATTAATAAATAGCAAGTCGTCATTAATATAAAGATCATTTTTAACTTAAGTATGTTTTTACACTACTATCTACTTTTTTGTAACATTTAGGCTAACCTTCTTTAATATATTTCATAACTATTTGCAAATCGATCTGATCTTGTGTAGTTTGCTAAACTTGATAACTTCTATACTTTAAAAGTAGACTCAACTAATGAAAGACTCAACTATATCTCAAGAATTCAAAACTTTTATTGTTACATTTTTAAACAGTTCACATGACATTCAGCTAGCACAGTAACACATGCATCACAACAACAGAATCGCATAGCATGAATGCCATTACAGTTAAAGTTATTTACAGTTACAGTTATAGTTGTAGTTATTTTAAATATACATCACATCCCTTCCTCCAGTTTATAAACAATAATAAAAATAGCAAATAATATCAATACAAGTATATTCACAATATGACATACAATTAAAAAAGTTACATAAAAATGATATATGCAATATGTTACATTATTTTATTCCATGACAAAGTCTCTATATCTTGAAAGTTGTCTAATCAACCGTCTACTTCATGTTATTGTATTATTGGATAGATTATTCTATTGATTTCCTATATTAACAGGCACAGAAACATTCTCAGGGCTTCCATTTGAATTTTCCTCTTTATCTAATACTATATCATCATAATCATTATTAACTTTGTAAGGTGATTTTGAAAATTTTATATGGCATCTGTTTCTTTGTAATATTTCCCCATTTGAATTTCATACAATATAGGATCTAGGAGCTTTATGTTTTGAAATTATTTCACCTTTATCCCATTGCCCAGTTCTAAAGTTGAACAAGGTTATACTATCTCCAGGTTTTAACTCAGGCAGTTTCTGTGCAATTCTATCATAATAATATTTTTGCCTAGCTTGAAGTGCACGAAATTTAGAATAAGGTTTGTTTATTTTAGTATTTAACAATTTATTACTGATAGGTAATTTTGTCCTTAATCTTCTATTAAGTAATGGTTGTGCAGGAGGCAAATTTATTCCACCAATTGGGGTATTTCGATAATCCATTAAGCCTACATTTATATCTTGCACTTTCCTCATGATATTTTTCACTATTCCTACAGCTTTTTCAGCCAACCCATTACTTTGAGGATATCTGGGGCTACTAAATTTAAGTTCAAAATCCCAATCTTCAGCAAATTTCTTAAATAAGTAGCTATTACAGGGGTTATTGTCGCAAACGACTTCATTTGCAATACCATACCTGGCAAAGATGCATTTTAACTTTATCATAATTTCATTTGCTGTCTTATCTTTTATGTTAGAAACCTCAATTCATTTAGAGTAATAATCGATAACTACTAAGTAATTTCGATTACCAAATTGCAAGATATCAAGGGCGATTTTTTTCGAATGGTTTAGTTGGAATTTCATGTTGCATTAGAGGTTCTTTTTGATTTCTATTTCTGAATTTTTCATATATTTCACATTTGGAAACAAGCTGCTCAATGTCATTTGTCATATCTGGCCAGTAAAAAATTTCACGGGCTCTACTTTTACATTTCTCAATTCCAAAATGCGCTTCATGAATTAATTGCAACATATGTTTTCTCAAACCATAAGGTACAACTAATTTTTCATTAATAAATAGCAAGTCGTCATTAATATAAAGATCATTTTTAACTTAAGTATGTTTTTACACTACTATCTACTTTTTTGTAACATTTAGGCTAACCTTCTTTAATATATTTCATAACTATTTGCAAATCGATCTGATCTTGTGTAGTTTGCTAAACTTGATAACTTCTATACTTTAAAAGTAGACTCAACTAATGAAAGACTCAACTATATCTCAAGAATTCAAAACTTTTATTGTTACATTTTTAAACAGTTCACATGACATTCAGCTAGCACAGTAACACATGCATCACAACAACAGAATCGCATAGCATGAATGCCATTACAGTTAAAGTTATTTACAGTTACAGTTATAGTTGTAGTTATTTTAAATATACATCACATCCCTTCCTCCAGTTTATAAACAATAATAAAAATAGCAAATAATATCAATACAAGTATATTCACAATATGACATACAATTAAAAAAGTTACATAAAAATGATATATGCAATATGTTACATTATTTTATTCCATGACAAAGTCTCTATATCTTGAAAGTTGTCTAATCAACCGTCTACTTCATGTTATTGTATTATTGGATAGATTATTCTATTGATTTCCTATATTAACAGGCACAGAAACATTCTCAGGGCTTCCATTTGAATTTTCCTCTTTATCTAATACTATATCATCATAATCATTATTAACTTTGTAAGGTGATTTTGAAAATTTTATATGGCATCTGTTTCTTTGTAATATTTCCCCATTTGAATTTCATACAATATAGGATCTAGGAGCTTTATGTTTTGAAATTATTTCACCTTTATCCCATTGCCCAGTTCTAAAGTTGAACAAGGTTATACTATCTCCAGGTTTTAACTCAGGCAGTTTCTGTGCAATTCTATCATAATAATATTTTTGCCTAGCTTGAAGTGCACGAAATTTAGAATAAGGTTTGTTTATTTTAGTATTTAACAATTTATTACTGATAGGTAATTTTGTCCTTAATCTTCTATTAAGTAATGGTTGTGCAGGAGGCAAATTTATTCCACCAATTGGGGTATTTCGATAATCCATTAAGCCTACATTTATATCTTGCACTTTCCTCATGATATTTTTCACTATTCCTACAGCTTTTTCAGCCAACCCATTACTTTGAGGATATCTGGGGCTACTAAATTTAAGTTCAAAATCCCAATCTTCAACAAATTTCTTAAATAAGTAGCTATTACAGGGGTTATTGTCGCAAACGACTTCATTTGCAATACCATACCTGGCAAAGATGCATTTTAACTTTATCATAATTTCATTTGCTGTCTTATCTTTTATGTTAGAAACCTCAATTCATTTAGAGTAATAATCGATAACTACTAAGTAATTTCGATTACCAAATTGCAAGATATCAAGGGCGATTTTTTTCGAATGGTTTAGTTGGAATTTCATGTTGCATTAGAGGTTCTTTTTGATTTCTATTTCTGAATTTTTCATATATTTCACATTTGGAAACAAGCTGCTCAATGTCATTTGTCATATCTGGCCAGTAAAAAATTTCACGGGCTCTACTTTTACATTTCTCAATTCCAAAATGCGCTTCATGAATTAATTGCAACATATGTTTTCTCAAACCATAAGGTACAACTAATTTTTCATTAATAAATAGCAAGTCGTCATTAATATAAAGATCATTTTTAACTTAAGTATGTTTTTACACTACTATCTACTTTTTTGTAACATTTAGGCTAACCTTCTTTAATATATTTCATAACTATTTGCAAATCGATCTGATCTTGTGTAGTTTGCTAAACTTGATAACTTCTATACTTTAAAAGTAGACTCAACTAATGAAAGACTCAACTATATCTCAAGAATTCAAAACTTTTATTGTTACATTTTTAAACAGTTCACATGACATTCAGCTAGCACAGTAACACATGCATCACAACAACAGAATCGCATAGCATGAATGCCATTACAGTTAAAGTTATTTACAGTTACAGTTATAGTTGTAGTTATTTTAAATATACATCACATCCCTTCCTCCAGTTTATAAACAATAATAAAAATAGCAAATAATATCAATACAAGTATATTCACAATATGACATACAATTAAAAAAGTTACATAAAAATGATATATGCAATATGTTACATTATTTTATTCCATGACAAAGTCTCTATATCTTGAAAGTTGTCTAATCAACCGTCTACTTCATGTTATTGTATTATTGGATAGATTATTCTATTGATTTCCTATATTAAGTGGCACAGAAACATTCTCAGGGCTTCCATTTGAATTTTCCTCTTTATCTAATACTATATCATCATAATCATTATTAACTTTGTAAGGTGATTTTGAAAATTTTATATGGCATCTGTTTCTTTGTAATATTTCCCCATTTGAATTTCATACAATATAGGATCTAGGAGCTTTATGTTTTGAAATTATTTCACCTTTATCCCATTGCCCAGTTCTAAAGTTGAACAAGGTTATACTATCTCCAGGTTTTAACTCAGGCAGTTTCTGTGCAATTCTATCATAATAATATTTTTGCCTAGCTTGAAGTGCACGAAATTTAGAATAAGGTTTGTTTATTTTAGTATTTAACAATTTATTACTGATAGGTAATTTTGTCCTTAATCTTCTATTAAGTAATGGTTGTGCAGGAGGCAAATTTATTCCACCAATTGGGGTATTTCGATAATCCATTAAGCCTACATTTATATCTTGCACTTTCCTCATGATATTTTTCACTATTCCTACAGCTTTTTCAGCCAACCCATTACTTTGAGGATATCTGGGGCTACTAAATTTAAGTTCAAAATCCCAATCTTCAACAAATTTCTTAAATAAGTAGCTATTACAGGGGTTATTGTCGCAAACGACTTCATTTGCAATACCATACCTGGCAAAGATGCATTTTAACTTTATCATAATTTCATTTGCTGTCTTATCTTTTATGTTAGAAACCTCAATTCATTTAGAGTAATAATCGATAACTACTAAGTAATTTCGATTACCAAATTGCAAGATATCAAGGGCGATTTTTTTCGAATGGTTTAGTTGGAATTTCATGTTGCATTAGAGGTTCTTTTTGATTTCTATTTCTGAATTTTTCATATATTTCACATTTGGAAACAAGCTGCTCAATGTCATTTGTCATATCTGGCCAGTAAAAAATTTCACGGGCTCTACTTTTACATTTCTCAATTCCAAAATGCGCTTCATGAATTAATTGCAACATATGTTTTCTCAAACCATAAGGTACAACTAATTTTTCATTAATAAATAGCAAGTCGTCATTAATATAAAGATCATTTTTAACTTAAGTATGTTTTTACACTACTATCTACTTTTTTGTAACATTTAGGCTAACCTTCTTTAATATATTTCATAACTATTTGCAAATCGATCTGATCTTGTGTAGTTTGCTAAACTTGATAACTTCTATACTTTAAAAGTAGACTCAACTAATGAAAGACTCAACTATATCTCAAGAATTCAAAACTTTTATTGTTACATTTTTAAACAGTTCACATGACATTCAGCTAGCACAGTAACACATGCATCACAACAACAGAATCGCATAGCATGAATGCCATTACAGTTAAAGTTATTTACAGTTACAGTTATAGTTGTAGTTATTTTAAATATACATCACATCCCTTCCTCCAGTTTATAAACAATAATAAAAATAGCAAATAATATCAATACAAGTATATTCACAATATGACATACAATTAAAAAAGTTACATAAAAATGATATATGCAATATGTTACATTATTTTATTCCATGACAAAGTCTCTATATCTTGAAAGTTGTCTAATCAACCGTCTACTTCATGTTATTGTATTATTGGATAGATTATTCTATTGATTTCCTATATTAACAGGCACAGAAACATTCTCAGGGCTTCCATTTGAATTTTCCTCTTTATCTAATACTATATCATCATAATCATTATTAACTTTGTAAGGTGATTTTGAAAATTTTATATGGCATCTGTTTCTTTGTAATATTTCCCCATTTGAATTTCATACAATATAGGATCTAGGAGCTTTATGTTTTGAAATTATTTCACCTTTATCCCATTGCCCAGTTCTAAAGTTGAACAAGGTTATACTATCTCCAGGTTTTAACTCAGGCAGTTTCTGTGCAATTCTATCATAATAATATTTTTGCCTAGCTTGAAGTGCACGAAATTTAGAATAAGGTTTGTTTATTTTAGTATTTAACAATTTATTACTGATAGGTAATTTTGTCCTTAATCTTCTATTAAGTAATGGTTGTGCAGGAGGCAAATTTATTCCACCAATTGGGGTATTTCGATAATCCATTAAGCCTACATTTATATCTTGCACTTTCCTCATGATATTTTTCACTATTCCTACAGCTTTTTCAGCCAACCCATTACTTTGAGGATATCTGGGGCTACTAAATTTAAGTTCAAAATCCCAATCTTCAACAAATTTCTTAAATAAGTAGCTATTACAGGGGTTATTGTCGCAAACGACTTCATTTGCAATACCATACCTGGCAAAGATGCATTTTAACTTTATCATAATTTCATTTGCTGTCTTATCTTTTATGTTAGAAACCTCAATTCATTTAGAGTAATAATCGATAACTACTAAGTAATTTCGATTACCAAATTGCAAGATATCAAGGGCGATTTTTTTCGAATGGTTTAGTTGGAATTTCATGTTGCATTAGAGGTTCTTTTTGATTTCTATTTCTGAATTTTTCATATATTTCACATTTGGAAACAAGCTGCTCAATGTCATTTGTCATACCTGGCCAGTAAAAAATTTCACGGGCTCTACTTTTACATTTCTCAATTCCAAAATGCGCTTCATGAATTAATTGCAACATATCTTTTCTCAAACCAAGGGTACAACTAATTTTTCATTAATAAATAACAAGTCGTCATTAATATAAAGATCATTTTTAACTTTAAAGTATGTTTTTACACTACTATCTACTTTTTTGTAACTTTTAGGCTAATCCTCTTTAATATATTTCATAACTATTTGCAAATCGATCTGATTCAGTTTCTTTCCTAAATTGCACCACTCTTCTTTCACTCATAGGCAAATATTTTGAAATAATATGAACAACATTTAGCATTTCAGGATCATCACTAATAGTTTCATTCACAGGATATGCTCGTGACAAAGTGTCAGCAAAAAGCATCTGACTACCTGGAACATAATTTATCTCAAAATCATACTTTAGTAATTTTAAGATCATCCTTTGCATTCTAGATGAGATTTTATGCAATGGTTTCTTAACAATTGCCATTAACGGTTTATGATCACTTTGTACTGTGACTTTCCGTCCATAAACAAAATTGTGGTACTTTTCAAAAGAAAATACTATGGCCAATAGCTCTTTTTTGATCTGTGCATAGTTTTTTTTTTTTTTTTTTTTTTTTTTTACTGTTAGTCAGGCTGCGAGACACAAATGATACAGGCTTACCCTTTTGAATTAGACACTATCCTAGGCCATCCTTCGAACTATCACACTGTATAATTATATCCTCATTACCACTGAAAACTTTTAAAATTGGAGCTTTGGTTATCAGTTGTTGGATGTTGTTAAATGACTCTTCCTGAGTTTCTCCCCAATTAAATTCTACCTTTTCTTGAATGATTTCTCTTAAAGGAGCAGTAACTTTAGATACATTAGGTATGAATTTTGACAGAAAATTTAACATTCCTAACACCCTCCTTACTTCAGTTTTTGATTTTGGTGTTGGCATATCAATAATTGCTTTAATATGACTAGGATCGGCTTTTACACCTGACTCAGAAATAATTTGGCCTACATATTTGATTTCCGGTACCCTATATTGTAATTTATCAGGATTAAATTTTATATTTAGAGACCTAGCTCTTTCAAGAACCTTAGAGATAATTATATCATGAGTAACCTCATCAGATCCTGCAATTATGATATCATCAAAATAAACTTCCACACCCTCAATATCACCCAAATTAATTTTTGGTTTCTTTTCTGAAATATTTCTGGCACAGAGGATATTCCAAATGGCATTTTATTAAATTTATATCTTCCATAAGGAGTATTAAATGTACATAGCTCAGAACTAGCTTCATCTAGTGGTACATGCCAAAATCCATCTTTTAAATCTACAACTGAAAATACTTTTTTACCTTCTAACCTACTAATTATATCATCTGGAGAAGGAATTTGATAGTGTTCCCTTTTAATTACTTTATTTAGATCTCTAGGATCCAAGCATAATCTCAGACTCCCATTAGGTTTTTCAACTATAACCAAACTTTGAACCCAATCAGTTGGTTTATTTACTTTTGATACTATCCCTTCTCTTTCAAGTTTATCTAAAGTATCTTTTGATTTAGGCTGTAAAGCCTGAGGAACACGTCTTGGGTGGTGTATTACTGGTATTGCATCATCTTTAAGGGTTATATGATATGGTTCATCAGGAAATTGCCCTGTAAATACATCTTTATACTGAGCAATTAAATCATTTTTATTAATGATATTGCACTTTAAGGAATCAATCCTTTCAATTAGCTTTAATGCAGAACAAGCTGTTAACCCTAATATAGGCTTAGATCTTACATCAAGAACATAAAACTGTAAAGGTACATTCTTAAACCTTTCAGTTGAACAATTAATTAAAAGAGTACCTTCTGGTTTTAACTTAAAATTACCATATGCAGTTAAGAACAAATTAGTTTCAATAAGTTTAGGCTTAAGTTTAACATTATTTAAAACATACAAAGGCAAAATATTTACTTCTGCACCAGTATCTAACTTAAAATCAACCTTGAAAGACTTGTTATTTACATACATTGTAATACTTTTCACTCATGTTTCACTTACCTTGTGAATATCCTTATTTACTTCATCAATCGAATTTGTTAGATCTTTGATTGATTTTGCACTTATTTTAAATTCACTATGCCCGTTTACTGGTGGCTCTATCATTACAGAGTCAACAAATACACTATGCTCATTATATATACTAAGTTCATTATTTGGTATTCCAACTTCATAAATGTTCTTGGGACACCTCGTGGCAAAATGGTTCTTTGCATTTCGCACACGTCTTTCTGAAAGCTGGACAGTCCCAATATTTGTGCCATCTTCCGCACTTCTTGCAGTCATATTCTAGTGCTGTGCGACGACAATTTCGGTGGCACTGGCTGTTTTGATTGATGCTGCTGTTTTCTATATTTCTTCATGCTGTTCACAGTCGCTGGATCATCTTTCATGTTCCGGAGTTGCTCTTTGCTTGTTTCAGCGGCACGGACTATTTCTATAGCTTTTTCTAATCCTAGGTTAGATTCTCGAAGCAAATGTTCAGTCAGACTCCTATCCCGAATGCCTAATACAATACGGTCATGAATCAGTCCATTTTCTTGTTCAGCAAACTCACAAGTTCACGCTAAAGTCTTTAACTGAGTGACATAACATTCAATTGTTTGTTCTTCTTGCTGGCTACACAAAAAGAATTTGTAATGTTTCTTTTGTAATGTTTCTTATTTGTATTGTTCACCACGACATTCTGCCATGATGAACAATAATCTTCAAAAGACTTCAAGACGTCTTCGTATTTCTCTTTATTCTCAGGTGGCTCAAATCGAAACGTGTTATAAATTTCGAGTCCTTCAGCACCGAGTAAATTCAAAAGGATTGCAATTTTAGCCTTATCTGGCTTGGCATCTTTTTCCGTTGCAAGTAAATAGTTTTCTAGCTCTTGCTTCCATTTTTTCCACTTTTCTTTAACATTTCCGACGGAGAATGTTAGCGGAGCAGGTGGTCTGAAATCCATTTTGCTCCTGACACCATGTAACTTCTTGTGCAGTTTGTTGAACTTGATAACTTCTATACTTTAAAAGTAAACTCAACTAATGAGTATATCTCAAGAATTTAAAACTTTTATTATTACATTTTTAAACAGTTCACATGACATTCGGCTAGCACAGTAACACGTGCATCACAACAACAGAATCGCATAGCATGAATGCCATTACAGTTAAAGTTATTTACAGTTACAGTTATAGTTGTAGTTATTTTAAATATACATCACAATAGTCACCTTCTATCATTGCTGTCCACGCTCTGAATGATGACGTCAAAAGGGACGGTTGCTGACTTATACCGTTCGCTTGTGGCCAGCTCCATCTATGCATTCTGAGTAGCTCACTTTCATTCCTTTGTGTCTATTTCGCTTGTTTTCCCTTTGCATAGTGTAATAGTTTTGTTGTGAGAGCCGTTGTAACAATCATTTCTGTATGACCCATATATATATTTGCAGCTGAACAAGTGAGAGATTTATATTACTTGATTTATAATATTTAATTTTAAAAGGATTATATAGTTAAAAGTGAAATATTTTTATTTCTGTAGAACAGAATGTTAGTCATGCTTTTTCAACTAAATTAAAAACTGAAATTATTTTTTATTTGCTTGAATGCATGTCATATTTCTATTTATATGAGTCTTAAATTAAACAACATTTTTCATTTTGATTGTTTCGAATTGAACAAAAAAAATTTTTTTTCTAAAATAAAATACCTATTCTATTTCCGTCTAACTTAAATTGAAGACCTGGGAATGAAATTACTGTTGATAAATTTACATGTTGACCTTTTCATCTAAATTAATTCAGTAGCTTCATAGTCTCATAAATTCAGCACATTTTTAAAAATCATATAAAATCTGCTAACTGGTATATTAGCTTATAGTTTTTGCTTAAATATTTATCACAGAGGCAGTTTTTTTTAATATATAAAGCATGTTTTAGTTCATATTTTCATAAGAGATGACACTGTTGGCTGATAATAATAGAATGAGAAAAGTTAAATCTTATACAGTCAAAAGTCGTTAATCCGGACTCCTCGGGACTTCGGCGATTACGGATTATCGATTTTTCCGGATTATAGATCATCAGTTTAAATCTGGTAAAATGGCATGCAGAAATTATAAAATTAAAAATATGAAACCGTAATTTACGAAATAAAGAACAATTATGATCTAAAGGGTATCAAAATTTACAAAATAAAAAAGCTTAATATTTATTTGTTTACTTTATTAAACATTTCTTTCAATGTAAGTTGTTTAAGTTGCTTCGTTTTTTATGTTATAATACATTCTCTTTAATTCTATAAACAGACATAATTTCTTGTTCAGTTACAAAGTTCCGCTGTTCAAGTCCTATAATTGCTGTGTCGAGAATACCGACTAATTTGTCAATCGAAATTTTTTCGTTTTCAATAACCTCTGTTACTTTCTTCGCTATCGGAAGCGAATTATAATGACGAGGCATTTGATTTAAATCATATCAAAGACGAGATGAAATACTACATTGAGTAAGCAATTATAAGCCAAATAAAATAAAAACATCTGCTCTTAAAATAAGGATAGTGCTGACAGATCAACTTCCAATTCAATGCACGCCGCGGCGGCGTTAAAGGTAAACAAAGTTTAGATAAACAAACGTTAAAGTTTAGATAAACTTTATCCATTTTTTGCAGCAATTCCACTTTTTGTTTAATGGACTCGAAAGATACTTTCGCTTTGTATATCCTTTACATATTAGTAAATATATATCGGAAATTCTATTTGACATAATCGAAAGTTCAAGCTTACTTTTATAAAATTGCTCTAACAGTCTGCAAAAAAATAATAATCCGGATCCAATTCGAAGATTAAGGAACAACGCAATCTGCAACATTAACTGAAATAGATAATTAGATAATTTTAGCTTAGCTTATCCCGTCCGTTATACATTAAATTCGCATTCGTAAACGTATTTTGCGCACGCGCACACGCAAATTAGCAGCGGTAAAGGTCTTACGCGCATGCGTCAACGCGACGCATGCGCAGAAAGTTTGTAGCTTTGAGGTCCGGATTATAGATCATTCCGGATTATGGGTGTCCGAATTAACGACTTTTGACTGTATAGCATTTTTTTCACTTGAATTTGCAAAAGTATATCAAAGTGTTACTACTGTCAAAAGTCGTCAATCCGGACTCGTCGGGACTTCGGCGATTCCGGATTATCGATTTTTCCGGATTATAGATCATCAGTTTAAATCTCGTAAGATGGCATGCAGAAATTCTAAAATTAAAAATATGAAACCGTAATTTATGAAATAAAGAACAATTATGATCTAAAGGGTATCAAAATTTACAAAAAAAAAAAAAAAAAAAAAAAAGCTTAATATTTATTTGTTTACTTTATTAAACATTTCTTTCAATGTAAGTTGTTTAAGTTGCTTCGTTTTATGTGATAATACTTTCTTTTTAATTCTATAAACAGACATAATTTTTTGTTCAGTTACAAAGTTCCGCTGTTCAAGTCCCGTTAATTGCTGTGCCGAGAATACCGACTAACTTGTCAATCGAAATTTTTTCGTTTTCACTAACATCTCTGTCACATTCTTCATGTCTTTATCCATTTTTTTGCAGCAATTCTACTTTTTGTTTGATGGACAACGAAACATACTTTCATTTTGTACGATCCTTTGGGAGCTCCAGAATCGGAAATTCTATTTGACATAATTGAAAGTTCAAGTTTACTTTTATAGTAGTGCTCTTACAGTCTGCAAAAAATAATAAGCCGGATCCAATTCAAAGATTAAGGAACAACACAATCATCAACATTAACTGAAATAGATAAATAGATAATTAGATAATTTTAGCTTATACTGTCCGTTATACATGAAACGCGCAGGCGAAAACGTATTCTGTGCTTGCGCACACACATATGCGCAGTCGTAAAAGGTCTTACGCGCACGCGTTAACGCGGCGCATGCGCAGAAAGTTTTTAGCTTTGAGGTCCGGATTACGGGTGTCCGAATTAACGACTTTTGACTGTATTATTATAGCCATCTATTATGAGCACATTTGTTTTAAGGAATATTAATTTGCACATTTTGTGACGTGAGCTTTATAGTCCTGTCTCTTGGTGAAAATTTAAAATAAAATATATCTCATGCCCCATAACATGTTTGTGATAAGTCTTTAGGTGTAAATAACATTCTGAAGTGCCAATTTGTTTGTTTTTATATGATTTTTTTTTTTTAAATGGGTCCAAATTTAAATGAACAGAAAATTATATCATATAAATTAATTAGCAATACATTTACTTTTCTTGGCCTTGAGGAAACAAAAAAAGAATATGTTTAAGTCTGGATATCTTAAATTTTGTTTCAACATACATAAATTTTTAAAATTATAACCATGAAAAATAATTTTGTTTGTATCATAGAATTCTATTATTTATTACTTACCTGTTATTTCGATACACTTTTCTGATATCCATTCTCATTTATAGATTTTTGTTGCTTTCTTTTGATTTTGATAGTTTTATGGCTTTCATGAATATTTTATGTAGTATTTCCTTTTTGCATGTATAAAATTCTAAAATTTGTTATGGGTAGTATTGTTTTTAATGAAAAATATTATGTTTATGAAAACATTTCCTTTTCAGCTGAATGTGGCGACTATGATGAATCCATCCACACATTGGGCTTTGTGTCAGAATTTAGGTTTGCTCCAGATCAGACAGAAGAAATGGAAGCTGATATTCTAGAGCAGTATAAAACATGCAAGTATGTTTTAATGAAATATGCAGAACAGACTTTGTTTTCACTGCTTATCTACATTTTAACATAATATGTTTATTTTATTTAGTAAAAATATTTTTAAGTATTATATTTCAAGCTTACTTTTGCTTTTGTTTTCAATTACATAAATAATTGAAATTAACACATCATGAGATGCTATTTATATATAATTTGTTTTCTTAGATTCAGAATAAATTAATCACTGAGTTCAAATGTATCAAGTTGTTTTATATTACAATTCGTACTTAAAAATAATACAACTTTTTATGTGAAGAAGCTATTAAGCATGTTTTTTGTCTAAATGGAACTGAAATTTATTGGGCTGAAACATAAGTAATGACCCTTTTTTTAATTTAAAAATTGTTATTTAACAAACAAACAAACAAACAAACAAACAAAAAAAAAAAAAAAACAATTATTTAGTCAATAATATTGGAGTTTTTGGACTTTCCCCATAGACCTGAGATGTTGAACTATAGTCATTTGGCTACAACCCATTCATTCAGCTAATTCACGAGTGGTTTGATGCGCGTCTTTTTGCAAAAGTTGATTCAAATGCTCTTCATCAAACTCATTTGGTTGTCTGGAACGAGCAGCATCTTCAAGGTTGAAATTTCCATTTTTGAATTTGGCAAACCAATTTCTTGCAGTTCGTTTAGGCATTCCACCATCTCCATACACTTCACAAATATCTCAATATCTCGGGCAGCTTCTGCTGCGTTGGTGCCTCGATTAAATGCAAAAAGAAGGTTTTGAAAATGCTTATTTTTGTCGACTTGACACTCCATTTTAATGATCTAAAAAGTAACAAAAATTAGCTAGGACAAAAAAGTCAAATACACCATCTTGTAGAGGGAAAGATTCTCTTTCGAGTAAAACAAAACATTAGGCCAAATACATTTTATTTTTACCGCGTAATTTTAAACACAACATAAACGACCATTACTTACACTGGTGTGCAAAAATTAAGGACGAAGTCGAAAAATTAGCATATCAGCTGAACGAAGAGGCAGAGCGGACAGAAAGACCAATCAGGAGATTAAATAAGGTGATGTATGGTAGCACATGTGCAGATATGCAGGTAGACGTAATGGGGGAGTGTCTGAGTAGTATAAAGCATGTTGTCAGTGTAAGATCAGTATTTCTGGCAAAGAGATTGCACGACGTATAGCAGTTAAAATCACACCGATTTGCTGCCTCAGCGAGAAATGGCGAATAATCAATCTGTTAGGCGACATCTGGATGCTTTTACCCGAGGTCGAATCATTGGGAAGTTGGAGGAAGGCTGCAGAGTTTGGAATTGCTCACAGCATCGTTTCATGACTTTGGAGACAATTTCAAACTACAGGAACAGCTATCCGAGGGTTTAGTAGTGGTCGTCCACGAGGAACCACACCCGCAGATGACCGGTATATTGCCTTACAGGCCAGAAGAAAAAGGCGGCAGACAGCGGGAGAAATCGCTAGACACACAACACAGGCGACTGGACGACCGATATCGCGCTTTACCGTGGCCAGAAGACTGCACGGTGGTGGTCTGTTTGCACGACCCCCTGTATGGTGTGTACCTCTAACGCCTGCCCATCGGAAAAGGCGTTCTCTGTGGTGCCGGGAATACTGGAATTGGAGAGACAATGAATGGGGACGAGTACTCTTTACAGATGAGAGCAGATTCAGTCTGAGTAGCGATTCTCATCGCATACTCATCTGGAGAGAGCGAGGAAGCCGCAATCATCCCTCGAACATGATTGAAAGGGACAGGTATGGAGGTGGCGGTGTTCTGGTTTGGGGAGGCATCATGCTTGGTAGTCTTACAGACCTTCACATCTTCGACGCAGGTTCAGTCAACGGGACCCGTTATTGTAACGAGATTCTTCTTCCATATGTGCGTCTTTTTAGAGGCGCTATGGGTCCGCAGTTCCTTTTCATGGACGACAATGCACCATGTCATCCCACAGTAGCTGCCGAACAGCTCTTAGAGAGTGAGGATATTGAACGTATGGATTGGCCGGCACGATCTCCGGATCTCAATCCCATCGAGCATGTATGGGATTTTCTAGGCAGACGCTTGGCAGCTCGTACTTTACCACCAGTAACGATTCCGGAGCTTCGATTGGCGCTGCAAGACGAATGGGCAGCAATGCCTCAACAACTCATTGACACTCTAATTCTGAGCATGGGCAGATGCTGTGAAACCTGCCTAGCAGTCAGGGGAGATCATATCCCCTATTAAAGACCGGATGTTTCTTGCTGGACACCCATCACAGGGATGTTTCGGCTTTCAGTCGCATTGCGCTCCATGCTATTTTTTCAATAAAGCTTCTTTTTATCCCTCTGATTTCTCTTTTAGTAAGTGTTGCTTACATTACTCATGTCCTTACGTATTGGGGATCTTACGGTATTAAATGTGTTGATTTGGAAAGCTTTTGTACAAAGTTATATTGAAAAAACCGTCTCGTCCTTAATTTTTGCACACCAGTGTATGTTTCAACCCAATAAATGTACAGTACCCCCTTCCCTAAGTTACACAAGTAATATGTAAGGCTGGCTCCAAGCATATATGACACAGTCAGCTGTCTAGAGTGCTGATTTTTCACAGGACACTAAAGAGACAGCTAAATAAAAGTATATTTTGCTTTGAGTTAGTATGTTTAATTAATGCGAGGTATGAATTATATTGATCACTTAAGTCGTGAAAAATGCTGGCGCGAGGCCTGGTAATGCAGTCTGCAAACTTTTATTTAACATGAATTTTATGCTTAAATTAGTAATTTTTGTAAGTGTAACTTTGCAACAAACTCCTATGTTCATTATTATTATATGCACGCATACATATATATATTATTTGCACAAAATTATTTTATTTGGTTGATGCAACAGTTTGCCCCCATTTTTTGACAAAACTTGAAGAAAAAGTTTACTTATTAAAAATTACATTTAATCAATGGAGTATGGGCTATTTAGTTCAATGACCTTTCTACATTTTTCAAATAGCTGCATAATTTCGTGCTCGTAGAAGTTCATGGGGTTTCTGGTTAAAGAACTGATCCTGATGATTTTAAAAGTCTTCCAAGGGACTAAAGTTTTTACTTTTTAAACTGTATTGAAACAATCTAAATAAGTGGATAAATGGTAGTTGGAGGCCTCAAGGTCAGGAGAATATGGTGGATAGACCAAAATATCCCAGCCAAGTTGCAGAAGTTTTTGTCAGTTGGCAAAAGGCACATATTATCTAACACTGTCTTGAACACATTTCCCTTTCTGTTAGATAATCCAGGCTGCTTCTGATCAATAGCTCACTTTAATTCACTTAGTTATGAACAACATTCCTCCAAATTAATAGCTTGGTTTTCAGGTAACAGCTCTTAATAAACAATTGGCTTTTGTTCTGATCTAAGAAACCTCTCTGTTCTTACACCATGATCTCTTATGCTTAACATTACAATACATTTCATACAATTAATACATACAATTTACGCAATACATTTCATCATTATAGCCATTTGTTTTACGAACTGATTGATTTCTCATTGTACTTATAAATACTCATATAATACTCATTGTACTTACAAACTGATTGATTTCTCATTGTACTAATAAAGTATAGCAAGCAGAAATTTGGTCTATCAAATTATTTTACATTAATTCACCTCCATTATCTGCACATTGGCTTTGCTAAAAATTCCAAACTGATGTAAACTTGTGGATACTGTTGATTGGTTCATTCCAGAAATTATATTCAATCTCTCAAGTTATTCTATGCCTATCAATTTTAATTAAAGCCAATATTTCATCACCTTCAGCCTTGGCCAGTATGTGGTACATCATTAAGATTAAAATTGTTTTCATGAAACTTTCTAAACCACTTACAGCACCTGCAATCATTATTTTAACCCTCACTATACACAACACATATCTTCTTTCTACACACAGCGCATATCAGTCTGCAAAGAATTGTTGTCTTTTCAGAAATAAAAAAAGCATAATATTTTGAGAATGAATGCTTCTTGTTTCTGCTATCTTTAAGCTTAAAAAAATTTAAAAAGCACAACCATGTAAGACAATTTTGTTCTCATAGCATATATAGAGAGATGTAATATTTAAATAATTCATGTGAAAGCTGCTGTTATTTTATTTTTGTTTCCCTATTCAACTATTATTTTGTAATTTGGATATTTATCAAACACCTGTAAATTCTAATCAAAATTTTACTTGCTAATTTATCACGCAGTTTTACTAATTCTAATAACTAATTTGTAGTTGAAGTTTAGAAATGAAAGAGAGAAAAATGACGTTCAACTTATTTCAGCTCTGCATAAGGAATGAGTTTAATTGTGTTGTAACATTTTTATTATGGGTAACTGAGAGTGGCTATTTATAATTAATAGTGAATTTTGTGTAAAAATTCAAAAGAGTCATATTTATTATAGATGTGGAATAATATGATATAAAAGTTTTATTTATTTATTATGTTATATAGCAGAGAAAGTAGAAATTTAAAAGTTTAGCAGCTAAGAGGAAAGTGTCTCTTCAAATAATATTTTCTCTTCATTAAAATATTTATTTCTGCAGAAAAATGAATTATTACAAACCTTTTAAAGTATACTTTTTATTCGAAAATCTCAAGGAAAGCTTTTATCCTCTAGTATAATTTTTCCATGAAATCAAATTCAAATGAATTTTGTGATTCTCTCCAAATTAAATGAATTTATTTTACAAAGTTCTAGGATGACTTTGTTTCATAATGTTGTGGCATGCTAAGGACTTATTAGAAAATTTATTATGTGAATCACACTAATAAATTAAGTAATAACTTAAGTACATCTTTTAAACAATAAATTAAGTAAATTGATTATATCAGTTACTGTTAAAATGTAGTTCTAAATATTTTTATTGTCTCTGTGTAAAACATAATTATTTTATCATATAGTCCTATTAATATATCTTTTAAGTTGGGACTTAAACACTTTAATTACATTTACAGATATCATCTGATGTTATTTTTATTCAGATAGAAGTGAATTGCAATGAAATATAATTTTTTTATTTTATTTGTATGATTGAGGCAATTGTTTATTGTATTCAAAATATCATTTCAAATATATTTGAATTATTGTTGCATGGGAATTTTTGTTATCTCTCGTTTACTAAGCATTAAGGATTTATGAAGTTACTAAATACTGAATATTTTATTTTTATGATAGAAGTTTTTCAATTCTTTATTTACTATCACTAATTTGTGTATAGTTTCATAGAAAAAACAGCTTGGAATTTGTGAAAAAATAGTTTTCCTTCTCAAAAGTAATGTAATAAGCAATTATTTATGAGGATTTCATATGTATGGAAATGCGATATCTAAATTATGTCTGAAGTTAATCTATAAGTAGGTAAAGAAATTAGAATAGCTTTAATTTTTTCTTCTTCCAGAGGTCAAACTCCAGCTCAAGCGGAATTGAGCTTTTTGCACAAAGTTAAATGGTTGGAGATGTACGGTGTGGATATGCATATTGTTCTAGTTAGTAATTTTTATTTTTTAATTAATTAATTGTGTTATTATTACAGAATATTTTTAAAAACAAGATTGCATTTGCATACAGCCCACAAAAGGTTTTTTGTATCAAATGCCTTTTTTTAAATAATTTTTAAAGAGCGCCTTTTCATTCAGACTTTAAAACAGAATTGAAGTGCCTAAATTTTAAATACATATTCAATATAAAATAAGAAATATTTTTTCATAAAATTTTTCTTAATCAAAATAAAATATGTAAAATAATTCAGTAATAATGTTGTATGCTATCATCCACTTTTAGTTAGTTATTTATTCTTTAAATGATTGGTTGTTACAGTGTTACTAGATTTATTTTAATCATTATTTTAATACAGTCTGCAGTACCACTAGTGTTAGTAGCAAAATTGATAATAACTTAATCAATCCTGTAAATGATTTTAATATTCAAGTGGCTGTGCTGTGCAACATTCCTAATGTATATAGCTGAATGACTCATAAAAAGGACCCTTTAATGACCACTCCTGATTTTGTTTTGTTAAAATTAAAAAAATTTTAATTTAATGAAATTGAACATTTAATACGTTACTGAATCAATTAATAGAACCATTTCATTTGTGTATTATTAATTATTTATATCTCTTTCCATATTTAAAAATACTGTTTTAGTGCCACTGTCTAAGAAATAAATAGCTAACTAAAAGCAGTAGATCACATACTACATATTAGCAGTAATTATTCTATTCAGTTTAAGTTCTGCTTCTTGGTGGGAAAAGAATTAAGAATAATTACACTATTAAGAATAATTTACTCTGTGCAGTAATATATCACATGTCTTGAACATTAGAAGTAACTCTTAATGGCAAGTCAGACCTTTTCTAGCATTAATGATAGCCTGAACAAGGCAAATCATTTACTTCTGTAGATATAAGAAAATTATCAGTATGGACTTTCATCATAATGTGGATTCTTGGTGTATTAATATGTGTGCAATATGGGCAATTCCATATATCACATCTATGTAGTACAGAGCAGCAATTGATTTTTAATATTAACACAAATAAACAGATATAAATCACATAAAGTTAATAAAATAATATATTTTTTTGGCTTGCAGTGTAAGATACATAAGCCGTATTTATGGCATCCTCTTCTTGTAATGTCTGTTCCAACTCAGTGTCACGGCATAGAAAGGTGAATGCGCACATTGTTTATGCTAAAGTGCACATGGGGGCATTCACCATTCAGGCATATGCATAATCAGCATATCTGTCTTCTTATCATTCTAGATATTGGTTCTAGATTTCTCAGTCTAATGTCTCCTTAAACAGCATTCCAGAAAAATTAAATAGAATTTAAATCTTGGTGCTTAGAAGCCACTGGGTTTTCAGAGGCTCAGTTGAATATTACATGAGCCTGAGTCATATAAGCCTAACAATGTAGAATTTTACTATGCTGAAATAAGGATGGAAATTTTTTTAAGAAAAATAATGGTCCTAAATGCACATAGGAGCTCAATATGGATATTCTAGTAGATATTCTATCGAAGTAGCCTTTCCAAGTCACTAAAAGATCTAATGCACTCTTGATAGACTTGTCTACCTTTTTACAGGTTTGATTTGGTTTAGTTGATTATGGCAAACTACATTACGGCTATTTGCCTAAGGTGAGGGTTGCCTTCATAAATGACTTTCTAAAGGAAGACTCATATACACGTTACACATGCAGAAAACCATGAAAATGCCCATGCAGACAGCTTCTCCATCTGGAATCGAATCCAGGTTGGAACTACCAGTGTTCAGTGATTTTACTGCTCGGCTGTTGCTGGGCCTACTTCTTTACAAGGCCACCATTACACAGGATGTGATATTGCACAGAAATACTTCTGTCAGTCCAATACAACAAAAAGAAAATTGTTTTATCTGACTACATAATTTGGCATTACTGTTTAGAGACTGAATTGTAATGTTTTTAGCTTACAAGTTGAAATGTCTTGAACTGTCAGCGGAATACATGTGGGATATTGGCTTCTGTGGCCTACATTTTGCAGTATGCATTATGCTGTTATTAGTTAGAATCTGTGTGATTATTACGATTAATGTCATCTTATCCTAACTTGGAGAAGTTTTTGCTAATATGTGTCATGAGTAATGACTATTATTTGATATGTGAAGGCTGATATATTCATTGTTACCGGTAGTAGATTTTTGAGAACCTTAGACTTGTTGCCATTTAAGTGGGAAAATGAGTCATCTGTTTTACACTGGCAGTACATTTATGGTCACAATTGCTGAGGTTATCACATTTACTTTTTTTTTATTATCAGGCATTCACATTGTCGTACACCTGATGATCCAAAACATGATGACCATCCCCACATTTTTTCAAGGAACTTATCTGGATGACGTGGAGGGCACGTGATTAAGTGGAAATGGTATTTAACTGCTGCTGGAGGAAGTAAGGAATTGTTCTTACAGTTAACTTTTGCAAAGGCTAAGCGAATTTAATAGTGGACAGATTGTAATCTCCCAAAGACTCGGAACAAGTATCTCCGAAACTGCACAACTGGTGCATTGCTCACAATCTGCCACTGTTAGTATTTACTCAAATGGATAAATGATGATGAAATCAACAGTAGACGCCAAGGTGTTGGACATCCACACATCATCAAAGAAAAAAGACGTCAGAAACTGTTTCACTTGGTACAGCAAAATCGGCGTGGACAGTGGCTCAGCTGACAGTCCAATACAATGCAGATCCAAATGCAAGTGTTTCAGAACACACAGTTCAGTGGACACTGTTGGATATGGGACTGCGCAGCAGCTGTCCCACTTGTGTGCCTCTGATGACTAAGCATCATTGTCAACTATGCCTACCTTTGACCCAGGAACATTCATACTGGACCATGGACACCATGGAAGACAATTGCCTGGCCGGATGAATCACAATTTCTCATTCAACATGTATATTGTTGTGTCAGGGTATGATGTCTTCCAGGTGAACAGTTTCTTCCCTTCTATACTGCAGGTCATATACAGGTTGGTGATAGCAGTATTATGTTTTAGGGTTCTTTTTATGGGCGGCTATGGGGCACTTAGTAGTGTTAGTAGTGGTAGAACAGACCATGAAAGCTGCAGACTATCTAACATAATTGCGGATCAGTTGCACATGGTGTCTGTCTTGTCAACTGGAAATGGAATATCCTAGTAGGACAATGCCCCATTTCACAAGGCTCGAATGGTGTTGGAGTGGGCCGAGGAGCATAAGGATGAATTCCAATTAATGTCCTAGCCACATAATTAGCCGGATCTTAACATTTGGGATATCGTGAAGAAGCAGCTCTAACACCATCATGTCGGAATATCTCGACTTTGTGTGACCACTGCTTAGATATTTGGTACAACCTGTCTCCAGGCACCTAACAAAAACATATGGCATCCATGCCAAGGTGAGTTGCAGTTGTTTTGCAGGAAAATAAAATCTTCATTAGTGAAAAATTAGATTGAGAGATCGCCAACCTCGTATTTATGTCTTCAGATAAATCTGAGATAGAATGAAATTATCATTTCTCAAAAATTATATTGAGAGATCTCTGAACCGATTTTTTAGTCTTTAAATAAATCTGAGACGGAATTAAATCTTTTAGTGAGAAATCTAACGATGATTTATTGCATAACGCCATTTTGAATCTCCTGCTCTGGCATCTCAGTTATAATTAACAGGTTATAAAGAGAGACATTAATACTGCAATGGACGAGTTCGAACTGCAATACTGCAATGGACGAGTTTGTGCAATGAGTCATAATTATTCTGAATTCTTTACAAAAACTTCATGAAATTTATTCTTATTAGAGTCTCTTATAAGAATAAATTATTTTGGGTATTTATAAAAATAGTAATTGCATTGTATTTATCATATTACTTTACTAAAATTTTAGTTGCAGATTCAAGTAAAATTCAAATAAATTATATTTTTAAATTATAAATTTTTAAAACAAAAACATTTAAATTTGTATGCATGCATGATTTAAAATTCTTATGCTGTTTTTCGATTCAGATTTCTTCTAGAAAAATTATTTCATTTTTGATGTTATTTGATGTTGGAATTATTTCATTGTAATATAAAATCTTTAATGTATTCAAATTTAGTATTATGCATCAATCAAATATATTTTTTGATATTTTTACCTTTTAGTGATATTTAGTGAAGTGATTTTTAATGCTACTTCAGAAATCGAAAGTGTAATATGAATGTTGTTGTATGATGTTCTTTGTTTTCTGATTTCATTTATAGGGGAAAGATGGCAATGAATACTCATTAGGTCTTACTCCAACTGGTATTCTAGTCTTTGAAGGTAGCACAAAAATCGGTTTATTCTTTTGGCCAAAAATTACAAAGCTTAATTTCAAAAATAAGAAACTGTCATTAGTTGTGATTGAAGATGATGATGAAGTAAGATCCATATATATATTCTTCCTTGAGTTATTGAAGTATATTTTCTTTGTCTTCAGATATTAATCAAATTAAATATACGTTTGTAGAGTTTTGAAAGTGTTATAGGGCATTTTTATTACTAAAATTTACGAGTATTTTTTCCATTTAAATTTTAATGCTATAAAAATAGAAAATATGATTTTACAACTGTTGAAAAATTGTTCTGTTATTACACTAAAGGAACGTTTAAAAATATTTTTAAATAAAGCAAAGAATAATTTAAAAATTACATCATTGGTTGTTTTGTGACTTGTTTCTCAGCATAGCTGCCATTATGGAAAAGAATAGTTGATGCTTTGTAGTTTGTTTTGATTCAGACAAAGCAGTTAAAAAATTATTTGCAGTTTAGGATGTTTGAATATGTGTTCAGCAATTTAATTTTTAAGAACATGATTCTGTACTACTTTGGTAGATCAGTGCACAAGTTCTTGGAGATTTTTTTTTCCACAAATTGTCGTGGTTTTTATAATCGCCTGCCATCTTGAAAAACGGCATTAAGCATAGCAAAATATTAAAAAAATTTTAAATATGCAATATCGTTGAAAATGTATTAATTTTTTGTTGAAAATGTCATTTTTCAAGATGAAAGGCTACTGTAAATAAATACATTTACTACGAATATAAGCTACTAAAGAAAGATTAAGTTATTACTTTTACAGTAAAGAAATAGAATAAAAACACCGCTTTAAAAACATTGCTACAATGTTTACTAAGATTAACTAATTACTTGTATTGAAATAATGGTAAGTCAGTGGTTTTTAAAAGAAATTTATGAAAGTAAAGAGTTTAACATGTAGATGGAGTAAAATATAAAAGGGGTAAAGGATAAAAGGTTTCAGTAAAGCAATTAATATGTGGATGTTACAGAAGTGCAAGTACATCAGAAGTAGTGATAAAATTAGCTTTAGAAAAAAGAAAGAAGAAGAAAGAGAAATTTAAAAATATAAAATGAAATTTGGCTTGTAAGAATAATTCTATTATTCAGAATGAAATATTAGTACAATTATATACATATGAAATCTGCTATATTACATCAACAAAATACCTTTCATGATTGCATTGTAATTGTGAAAGGCATTTTGTTATGCATGAAGTCACTTCATTCTGACATTAAGAAGAGGATAATATTTGTTGCATATTTTAAATATGTGTTTGGTCTTTAAAATATTGAATTCTCATGTCAAAATATTGTAGAATGTATTTAACATTATGTACAAAATACATTTAATTTTGTAGTTACTTTAAAGGATTTTTTTTTTTTTAAATTTAAACTATTAAGGTCCTAATCAAATACTCAAAAAGTATTTTGCAAAAATTAATTTATTGCTGATTTTTCAAATGAAGCATTTAAATAATTTTTAAGCTTAATAAGTTAAAGCTGTTTTTTTTTAATTGTTAGAGAATTTATTTAAATTTAAGGAAAATGTTAGAATTTTTGAATAAAGTGCAAAAATGGTTAGAATTGAACTTAAAAAATATATGTTTTTTAAATAGTTTTTTGTATGCTTTTATGTATGATCATTCATTAATAATAGATTATTTTATAATGCAATTAGGGTAAAGAACAAGAACACACCTTCGTGTTTCGGTTACACAACCCTAGAGCTTGCAAACACTTGTGGAAGTGTGCCATAGAACATCATGCATTTTTCCGTTTGAAAGGACCTGTAGTAGAACATGCTGTGAAACAAGGTTTTATTCGAATGGGGTCTCGTTTCCGCTACAGGTATAAGTATTGGACTTTTGCACTTTATAATGCCAAATTTAAATACATTCTTATTATTGAGTGCACTCAAACCTGTTTTTGTGTGATTTTTTATTTGTGCGCTTTTTTTTTGTATTAATAAAAAAAATTAATAAGTAAACAATCAATAAAAAAAAGGAACTTCAATCTTGTATATCTGGCTACCAAGACATCTAGAGAAACAACAGTCGTAGCAAAAACTGATCACTGATTACATGGTAACTGAAAAAAAGTTAACTCTAAATGACTTTGTTTTTCATAGCTGATCGTGAAGTTTCGTGTAAATTTTTTTTATGCGGTCCTTATCCGACTGCACAAAAACAGGTTTGAGTGTAGTTGTTTTACAAATTTTAATATATGAAGATAATTTATGTTGGAGTCTATTATTAACTATAATACATACGTTTTAAATACATTCCTATTATACAGTAGTTGTTATATTAATTTTATTATACGGAGACAGTCTATGAGTCTGTTATTAACTATATTATGCATGTTTTAATTGGACTGTATATTTAAATTAGAAAGGTAGTTGAATAATATTGGTGACTGAATAATCAGGATTATAGTCTATTCAAGAAATTTGACTGCAAAATCTGCTAAAAAAATAATTTAAAAAAGCTAATTTTGTAATTTGAATAAAAAATTATTTTGCACTAACCAAACAATTTCTTTAATGGAGATTTAAAAATATGATCAAGCAATCAAATGATTTTATAATTTACTGTTAGAAATAAACAATTCCTATCAATTTAGACCAGACAGAATTTTAGGAAACATGCATTGTAATAATTTTTATAGGATTTTAATGCTTGCTGTATAGTGATACAGATTTATTACTTATTTATGATAAACGAAACATATCATGAATTATTTAAAGTATTAGCATAAAGTAATTTTTTATCATGTCGACATCTTAAAAGTAATGCAAATGCAATAAAAGAATAAAATCAAGGAAAACTATAATTGAAGGAAATAAAATCAAGGTGTTTTTACAAATTTCTGAGAAATGTCAGAGTTGCATAAATTAGAAATCAGCATATTAATTATATGTTATATAGATTAATGTAAGTGTAGAATATTTATTTGATGCTCAAAATATGTCATCTGGAAACTGTGCTGTTCTTAATCTGTGATCTAAGAATCTTTTATCCAGAAACTTTAAGAAAATGATTAAAATTTTTTGAGAAAAAAACATTTAAATTTGGTGGTGTTAAAAATTAAAAATGAACAACTCTTTTATTTAAAAAAATTTCTTATTCCTGTTATTATTGGAAGGTTTCAGTTAAAAACAATGCTTTTTCCAGGAGGAAAGATGTTTGCATATTTCCTACGTTCTAGCACTAAAATTAAAATAAACTTTCACCAATATAAAAGATGAAAGAATTTTATTTATCTTTCATATTAAATGCGTTGTTTATTGGTATAGGTTAAGTAGAATGTATAGAAACAATACATTTTTATAAAATTTTTATGCTTTTTTTTTTTGCTTGGGTCCTTTTGCAGACTGGAACTTTTTGAGATTGAAATTCTTTTTCAGCTGAGTTCATCATTAACATACCATTGTAGGTAGTTTTGTTTTCACTGAACATTTGAAACAGTATAGAAAATTAACATTATTTTTTTAATATGAAGGTTTTTCACATTCATTCATGGGAATAAAGATTGCAAAATCTATTCTAAGTTACGACCTTTGAACTCTTGTTCGGATCTTGATATTTTTATAAAAAAGAAGTGAAATATTTTACTGTGATTTCTTGTTAGTATTTCAGTAGAATTTGGTTCCTAAAAATTCAGATTCTTTACAGTTCCTTGATAGTTTACATGCAGTCACCTGCAAAGCCGAACGAGTAATGCTCTTTTTAAAGATTACAACTGTAAAATTAATTGGAAAAGCTCGAGCTGGTTTGCCTTGTCTTAGATCTTCAGTTGAAAGCTAGGGTTCACTAGCCCTCAGCTGAAGATCAAATTTAGGAATCTTGATTTCAGAATTAATGTTACACGAAGTAAACAAGAAAAGAAAGGATAAATGGATGAAAAAGCTTAGGAAGTTGTCTCCAGATTTCTTGACACTGAATATGATCTTTATAGCAAGTTTCATTCCACATTTTAGACAAGAAAATGGCTGCTAGGTAACATTTTGGTGAAGTTATTCAAAAGGCTAGTGATGAGCACCCATGATCAAC
The DNA here is from genome assembly GCF_044657685.1 of Stegodyphus dumicola. Classification (NCBI taxonomy): domain Eukaryota; kingdom Metazoa; phylum Arthropoda; class Arachnida; order Araneae; family Eresidae; genus Stegodyphus; species Stegodyphus dumicola. The sequence goes on along the minus strand of NC_140769.1, from coordinate 153,675,993 downwards.
TATGGTTAATGGTGATTGCTTTATAGTCTGACTGCCTAATGGCAGAAACCATTGAAAATCAGTTGCATCAAAATAGTGGAGCCAATTGTTGCAGTTCACTGTGACCAGATAACTCAATGAAAATAAAATGTTTACATGATGGCTAGTATGCTATGTTTTTTTAATATCTACCCTTTGATATCATTGCCAAGCAAATATTTCTCCTTATAAAGCATTTCAGGTTTGATAATTTTTATTTAATATATCTTACATATGTAAGAATTACCACTTCTCGTCGTAAAACAAAAATCGATTTGGATATTTTTATGGGATATTTTGCGCTTCTAGGACATTTGTGTTTGATGCCTTTTGATAAATTAAGCTAGTATTTTAAACTGTGTATGTTTCTCATTCATTGGCATGAAAACTGAAAAAGGAAGATAATTAGTTAACTAAAAAATATAAATACCCACTTATCCCTGATTAATTCTTTTAGTACATCAGAAAAAAGTATACCATTTTAATACTCTGGAAAATTTTACATTTGTATATGTTTGAGTGTGTATGAGATTCTCTCAAACATATAAAATACAACTGTCTATGAAAGAATGTCTAGGAAGAGAATAAAAAATGAAACATGGTATGACCATATTTAGCTTAAATTTAAGATGGTATGGTATGTTAGCAGTTCACAAGTATTTAAATATTCATATTTTTGAATTTGAGCTACTAATGATACAACCCTTAGCTTTTAGATTTTACCTGGTATAATGGTTTATATTTATAATGTTCATCTCTTTAGTTAGGTTCACTTATTTGTAAAATTTGTATGCTATAACATTATTTTCATTGTGTATAGTGGTAGAACAGAATTCCAAGCCACACAACATAGCCGTGCTCGTAGAACAGTGCAGTTTGAAAGAAGACCAAGCCAAAGGTATTCTCGGCGTCCAAATTATTCACAAACTCACGATTTTCAAAAATCTGTCACTATGTAAGTATTAAATATTTATTTTTTTTTTCAAAATTTTGCAACTATATTAACATATAACATCTATAGTGTTAATTACAATTCTTATATTTCGCTGTTCATTAACTTGGCCTTCTTATAGTTTCTAGCTACCTATGATTTATTATTTCTTAACATTTCTTTTGATATCAAATGTTTTTTCCATTTTTTACATCATGCTGTTATTACCATAGCATTAATAGTAAACTGGAAAATAGGGTTCCAGCTGCAAATAAAGTTCCAAAACTGTTGTAGCAAAAGGGCTGTTTTTAGTAAATTATCCATTTTAATAATTCTTATCTGTCAGCAAAGGATCTTCATCTTTCAAATTATAAAAGATACATATATCAGCACAAATTCATCTATTTAAGAACAATATGTATACTTCATAATAGTTTTTGCCTTTAGTTTAGTTTTTAATATATATATATACATTATGTAATAGTTACCTGATGTTTATGAACATTTTCATCATCATTCTGATTGGTAAAAGACATGTGTACTCAGAATCGTAGTTTGTGTACCTGTTATCTGTGAGCAGTGTGCCCCCACCAGTATTTAGTTTGAATTTAGCTTCACAGCTATACAAAGAGTCTTGATTATACTGGTTAACAAAGATTTTTATCACAAAACAGAAAGGTGTGATTTTCCTACAAAATTCATTAATGCTGATGTTATTGAAATCAGCATATATGAATCGTATAGGAAAAAACATGATATGGACACCACATGACTTCCTTGTATGGCTATTAAATTATACACATTTTTGCTGCATTTCATTTAAACTTATTTCCTTGAATTTCATTACAGCTATATTTCTCATTCAATTCAATTCAGTTCTCAGTTCGCAACAAAGCAGAAATACATAAAAACTCAAAACATCTTCATTAAAAATTGTAAAATAGAGAAAAACATAAAACACCAGATGCAGTTAAAACATTAAAAAAAATTACAATTGCAACTAGAGTTTCTGTGCAAAAACAAGCAGTTTGGCCAGCAGGCAAGAAGGCAGATTTTTTGGTGCATAGAACTGAAAGTTTACTTTTGATCTCTTGGCAAAAATACATTGAAAGTGCAGAAACTGGCTTAATTCACTATTCTTCTGAGTGTCAAATGTAAACAAATGGCAGCTTGTTAGGCTTAACTCACCTCTTAAAATTTTAAATTGTTGATAATTCTACAACTATTGCATGCAGATTAACTAAAAGTGTAAAAGCCGTAACTGAAACATAAAAAGCCATAACTGAAACATAAAAGCTACACAATTCAATCGCTTTTAAAGCAAGGAATATGTGTATACAATAGGTGCAGCTGATTGCAACGAAAAAGAGAGGTGCACAACTGCATTTTATAGCAGTCCCATGTACAAAATTTTAACGCTGTACAGCTACTCATTCTTGAGTTATGCGAGATATATACATACAAACATCAAGAAAAAATCTCTTCTGAATCCATTTAACAATCCTTTTTAGCAAAAACTGTCTTTTTTTTTTTTTTTTTTTTTTTTTTTTTTTTTTTTTTTTTTTTTGGTCCGTGCATACAGATGTCACCCAAAAACATGTTTATATGATTTTGAGAGTGGTTGAAATGGTTATTTTCATTGAAGTATGATACCTAAAATTTTTTGCCATTGCAATACTTCCTTTACTTTGTATAAGGAAGTAAAAATGCTATCAATCTTAATTTTTGAGTATTGCAACATGACAATTGTAAATATTTTGTAGGAATATTGGCTAACTCAAATATAAATTATATGTGTAGATATAGTGAAGTTCCAGTTACAGAAAATATTTTTATTTGTGAAAGTTTTCCATACTCATTTTTGACTTTCCATATCCCATTTCCAATGTCTAGCTAATTGTAACCACAAATTAAATTATCATTTTTATTACTTTGCACAGTGCAAAAGTAACTTCTAAAAATTTTTAAATGCTCCTACCAAAAGTCTGGTATGAAACATCAAAATACAATATTTAAAATAACTTGAAAATTATTTTCATTTTCTTTGGATTAGAATATTTAAAATGACTTGAAAATTATTTTCGTAGTAATCTTACTTTAGCACTAAATAAAATACCTCATTATTGAAGAAATAATTATTTTAACATAAATTTGTGTGATCAAAAATTTGAATTGTGCTGCGTATCTGCTTGGCATACATCTCAAACCGAAACATTCTATATTGAAACATTGTTGATTTTATACCTACTAATATTTTATAACCTTGACGCCAAACTTGGTGGATCAGTATTTATTATATTTTGCTTTCATCACCGCATGTTTATTAACATATGACAGAAACATTTCTGCTAGCATTACACTTGGCAGGGATTACAGATTTAAATTGAATGCGCTAAGAAATGTTGGCGAGGAAAGATTTAACAAAAAAATCTTTCCATATGCTAAAATACATTTAGTGCTATTTGAATTAAGAATAACTGATTTGTTACTCACAAAAAGATAGAACCGGCATCAGAGCTCGCATGGCTGCACCAGACGTCAAAAATTAGGGAAGAAGAAGAGTTTACAGAAATTTTTCATTGGAGTGACAATGCCCCAATCATCAATCAATTAACGGACGGCGAAATCTGTAGTATGGTTCTAGATCCAAAAAATACCACTACCGATAGTGAAGAAAGTGACAGAGAGGTTATTGAAAACAAAAAAAATTTTTACTGACATGTTAGTCGGAATTCTCAACACAGCAATTACAGGATTTGAACAGTGGAACTTAATAACTGAAAAAGAAATTATATTTGTCTATAGAATTAAAGGAAAAGTATCAGCACAAAAAACAAGATAACTTAAACATCTCTCATTGAAAGGAATATTTAATAAAGTAAACATATAAATATTAAGCTCTTTTATTTTTTGTAAAATCTGTGACTCTTTAGATCATAAATGCTTCATTATTTCATATTTTTAATTTGATAATTTCTATATGCCATCTTACTAGATTTAAACTGATGATCTAATATCCTGAACAATACCGAATCCCGAAGAGTCCGGATCTCGGACTTTGTACTGTGCTTGCAAAATTCCTGTCTTTGTAAAATATGTGATTTAATTTTTTGCAAAACTCATGTCAATGTGAAATATGTGATGAAATTTTTTAGATTTTCCTTAACTTGAACTTTTACATATAAACCATATTCAGTGTAAATATTGATGATACAAGCTTTTTTTTAGCTTATGTATATAAATTCTGAAGTTTTATTACTGATTTTAATTTAACAATTGCTATCTATTAATTTTTTATCATTGCATAATCATTTTGCGGATGAAAATAGAAAGGCAAATTAAAAAGTAGTTCTTATATCATTTATTAAAAAAAAGTGCTTTTTTGAAAAACTGGAAGCTAAAATCTCAAAACTGCATGCAAAATTAAGCTGTAATGATTCCCTTAATTCATTTTTTTTTTTTTTTCAAATTAGCTTTAAATTTGAAGGTATGGCTTGGATATTCATTCAGTGAAAGTTTATACCCATTCATTCTTATATTGGCTTGAAATTACAAGTGTTAATGTACTTTATGATTAAAATCATAAACACATACTACAGTAATATTTTGCTTTTACAGTACAACAGAAAATTCTGAACAAGGCATTCACAATGATATCTCAGCTGTACCTCCTGTTATACCTATTATTAACTATGAAGAGGAACCATGTGTTAATTTGGGAACTGCAGCAGAGAACAAGATCACTGAATTGATTAAATCAATTGCCAAGGACACATCCTTTGTTTCTGAAGCTGAAGATACAAAACAAGAACTTTCATGTTGTGCTAAAAATATAGATAGTACTACAAATTTATCTGGTATTTTTTAAAACATTTGTTTCTTCATGTTTCTCTTGTTATAATTGATTTTCAGCTATTAATAGTAATTAGTTATTGTATCTTTGATTATTCAGTTAGTTGTTTTTAATCTACGAGTTTCATGATGTGCCTGTGAGCTACTAAATTAACATTTTGATATTACTGTATCCAAGCTTCTTTTAAGAAGATCAAGGTTAAAATATGTAATGAAATAATACCATAGAATGGGAGTGGAGGAAACTCTGTGAATGTTTGGTATTCTCGTTAATAATTTCAGTACTATGTTGCTTTGCTTATTCGTTAAGACATGAGTCCTGGTAAATTAAGGTATCATCCATGCATTATATTATTAAAAGTATCTGAAAATTATTAGAGCTTTCCTGAAATGTAAAAAATGGACATGTGAGAAAATACGATATGAGTGGGAAGATAAGGACGTGAAAGGGAGATGTTTTATCATACTTAAGCAGTAACATATACAGTGATGTTATTACTAACTATACAATGATATGAACTTCATGCATTCTGGTATTGACTGGTCATAAGATTTTGATTTTTTTTATCTGATTTGATGACGATAATGAGGACTGGTGCCATGTTTTCATGCTAGTAGCTAAACTAGATATGAAATGATTGGTAGTAAATGATAACATTGAAAAGATAAGAGCAATATGGTATGGGGTAGGCCACAAGAAGGTCACATGTATTTATTAAATCTTACAAAACAATATAAGATATGTTAAAAAATGCCCTTCTTTCTTTCTTTCTTCTTCTTCTTTTTTTTTTTTTTTTTTTTTTTTTCCATTGTTGGAGCCATTGAAGAAATACTTGGAGGCCTTAGTACCCTAGCTGTCCATACCTGAGTTATGGTTAGATCACATAAATAGCACTTTATAAGTACAAAATTTTATTTCAAATAACATACAGACTATCATTTCTTGACTTTATGTTGCCTGAAAAGCTTTTGTTCAGGGAGATGAGTTATATTTTACATTCTTCCAGTATGATCAATATGTTTGGACATAGTGATAATATAGTGCATATTAATTCAGAAGTCAAACAACAAAAATCAGCGTTATATTCACAAAATTTTCACAGTGAAATGTTCACTGTGAAAATTTTGTGAATATAACGCTGATTTTTGTTGTTTGACTTCTGAATTAGTATTTATTCGGCGTGTTATTGTGTCTTAATTATAGTGCATATTTTTTTAGCTGAGTTGATTTGTATCAGTTATGAAATTTTGTGGAAGTTTTTGCAGTTTTCTTTCTCCTCTTTGTAGATGTTTGTTGATCAGTTATTCTATACCAAATCATGAATCTCAATGCATACCTAAAAGCTATGGATAATTTTTTCAGTTCTCTTAATATGTGCAGGAATGTTCTGTTGGTAATAAATGGCATTGAAAAGTTAGATTTCTCAGAGCCCAATTCTTAATTCTGTAGAACACCTGCGAGATTAGCAAGAGGCATAAAATCAAATACAACGACTACCATAAATGTCATTTATGGCCGGAACATTATGAATGTTGAGACATTCTTAATATTATTTCCTAAAAAATGGCTGGTAGCATTTCTAAATGTGTTGCTAATGCAACTGATGGAATGACTAATTATGGAAGGAAAGGGTAAAGCATTTCTCATAAAATGCTGTAATGTTTAAAATGCACAGTGAAACCGCAGTTCACAAATTTAATTAGTTCCTCAAAGCCATTCAACAACTGAAATGTTCATAAACTGAAACAATTTTCTCCCATAGAAATTAATGTAAAATGGGTCAATTCATTTGTGAACAGCAGATGAACAGTCATTTAAACTTTAACTTTGTGCAGAAGTCCATAGTCCAAATCTAATGTAAATCATTAAAAATATAAAAAGAAAAATACAGAATTGAACAGATGAAACAGACTAAAATTTAATTTTACTATACCTGTATAAAAGAAAGCATGTGGAAAAAAAAAAACAGTATAAGTAGAAAATGATGAGGGAGATGTTTGGACTCAAAATTTCCTTCCATAAAAACATCAGATAACTATCTTTAGGAGTTCATCATCTTCTATCTTTTCGTTCTCTTTGAGCATCACTTGATTCTACTTGTGATTCACTGTATCACTCAATGTGTATCAAAATTTGTCCAATCTGATTTATTGTTACCTACATTTTATAATGTTTTTAAAACAAGGCATGGCATTATCATTGAAATGCCATGTCTCGCTTTTATACTATAGCTTGTTAACTATTTTAAGGAAGTGATATCGTTAAGTCAAACTTTTTCATCTTATCCTATTTTGCTCAAATTTTGTGGACCCAAGAGGTGGTGTTATTTTCCCTTCTTCAGAATTCAGATCTTCCACAGCTGCTTTTTGTTGCTATTTTTAAAGTTGTTGAAATTTTTGCCTGTATGATTTTTGCCTGTAAGTTATTTTTATGGTCCTCTAGAAACATATCTATATTTCATTGTTCACTTCCTAGCCCATGGTTTTGTTAAGAAGCACGGCATTATAAATTACAGTAAAACGTCTTAAGTATCAAAGTCTGCCTTCAACACAATCTGGCTATACTTTTTTTCCAGACTAAAGTCATAGTTCCAAATGACAGGCTTGTTAATGAGAGTTAAGCAATGGGAAGTATTAAAATTATTTTTCCAGAAGACCTTGAGTGTTAATTATGAGGCATGTATAAATTACCTCAAAGACTTATATAATTGATGAAAATTATATATTGCCATCTTGAGTGTTTGTAACTCAAGATATCATTTGTTATCTAAGTTGTTTTTCCTCAAATAATTTGTTCATGATATGAGGTTTCACTACGCTGCATACCGTTAATGTTAAAAGACTAGTGTTTATTGTTTTTACATAGAGTTAATATGTCAGAAATAATTTTAAATGAAAGTCATTATTTATTTATAAAGGTAAATTGCCATTGCTTAAAAGCAAAAATTCTTTCTGAAACTAACAAATCATTTGTCAGTTCATTAATTTTCTCAACAGTTAAAGCATTAGTTTCTTCAGATATTTTCTCCATCTATCAGCATAATTATATTTGTGTAAATGCAATTCTAATTCTCTACATTGGTTGAAATGCTTTTTAATAACTGATTATTTATTATTATTCTCTGCCTGCTTCACCTCTCAATGGGCACTACAGGTCAGTCATGTTATTCTGATCATTGCACCAGCAACCTTTTTTGGTTGTTTATCTTTTCAACCTTATTGTTAATAAGCATGTTTAACATCAGAGTATTACTTTTGTTAGATGCTCCAACTTATAATGTTTTGGGTATGTTAGTATAAAATTATCAAAAAGGGTTAGTTAGTTTAGAGATATTTACATATATACATGAAATGAGGCTTGCTGCCTTTACGTTTCGTCACGTGCCTAGACCTGGCTATCTGCTCTGATTATGTTTCTCATATAATAGACATACTGTATGATTAATAGCTGATTAAATGGATTAATAGGAATAATATAAAAACAGTCCAAAAATATGTCTCTTTAAAATTGTTCATCAGCATTACTAAAAGAATATAATGGTAATAATAATAATGATAAAAAGAAATTAAGGAATGATATTGAATTTTTATTTTTTTGATTTTTGAAATCTTTAATTTAGTAATCATAAAACAATTCTTCTATACAATTTTTTTCTGTTCTGATCTTAAACCATAATAGAATTATTTTACATACTTTTTATATTCTGATCTTAACCACTCCATGGACATTTTTTATACTACAATGTAGCTTTCCTGAATGATTGACCATTTGGAAATTCAGAATATTTATATTTCAATATTATTGCATTCTGTACTTTAGAAGCTGAAGTTTTAGCATGCAAGTTGAAAGCCTTGGATTCTTCACCATCTAAATTAAGAAAAGGTCTTCTGCCTAAATCTGGTGGCTGTAGTTCTTCACTAAAAGATGTTAATATTCTTCCAAATAACCAAATGTTGCCAAGTAGTGGTGGTGCCAAACCTATACCTCTTGATCAAATGAAATGCAATATTTTGAAATCCAAAGTGAATGAAGAAAAATCTAAAAATAGTAAGTACATCATACTCTCTGATGTTATTTATCATATTTTCAATTTATTGGGTCACCCTGAAGAATGTGCACTTTTTCATGGAAAAATATTACAATAATAGAAATTAATTAAAAAGAAATTCCAATTATATATTCCTTCTTAAATACTCTTAACTAAATGTTGGATTTTTATCATTTAATATGCTTAATAGTATATGTCAGTGTCAATAAATAAACAAGGCCTGTTCCTCCAGGGAAGATTTTGATAATAACTCTGGGGTATATACAAGATTCCTTTCCAGTGTTGAGCCCACCAGCGGCCGAGCGGTAACGTCGCTGAACACTGGTAGTTCGGTCTGAGGTTCGAATCCCACGAACGGGCTGGCTGCATGGGTGTTTTCGTGGTTTTCCCCATGTGTAATGTGTATACAAGCCAGTTTCCCTTAGAAAGTCCTCCACGAAGGCATCCCTCCCTTTAGGCAGATAGCCCTAGTGAGCTTTGCCATAATTAAATACACAGTAGTATGCCTTTCCAGTGTTGCTTAATACAGTATTCTCAAACTCAAATTATTTGGGGGTCGAATGCACAATCTGAAAACAGCTGACAGGCCAGAATTTTTTTTTTTTTTTTTTAGTAAAATGAAAGTGTTTCTATATATAGAATAACAAATATTTTAACTCAATTTTAAATTTTGTTTACTAAATATTTATCAAAACATATATAAATAATAATATCACAAAGGAAAAAAATTCAAATTTATATTTATTTTCTATCTGAAATCTAAAGTTTGGTGAGTGTAAGACATTTTGTAGTTTGTAATTCAAACACATTGACAGCTAAATATTAATGTTTCAGACTGACATTTCAAATAATTGCAGTATATTTAATTAAAAATTAAATAATTTACCTTAATTTAAAATAAGAAAATACTTTTGAAGTGCAAAACTTGAAAATAACATGGTCTCTTTCTCTTCTTTGTTAATTTTTTTGACACGTATAGAAAGATACATATGCTTATATGCAAATAATTATAATTTTTGTATGTAGATACAAATTTGTCTGTATAATAATGTCCGAGCACTGGAGAAAAAATATTAGAAATTATCTTCATAATGAATTACTGATGCTCTTTGGTCAATCAGACTCTGATTAATTTTCAACTGTAAAAAAGTGCTGTTCACATATAAATGTATTTCCAAACAGTTTCATAACTGAATGTCCTTATTTTTTGATAGGACGAATAAAAGTTAGTCAAATCAGTATTTCAAGTCTTTCAATAGGATTTATATCACACTTTAAATTAATTTGCTCAATTTATAGATTTTTTGGTGCATTATTTATGTTGGTTTTTAGTAGTAATGAGAATAATGTGAACTAGACCTTCAAATAATTAAAATCTTGATATGTTTTGCAACACTGTATTTACACCAAATACATAATTGAAATATATTTGCAGGCTGCATATAATTGCTGCGGCTGGCCAATAGTTTGAGAGCACTCTCTTAGTATACATGATTAAACTTACAGTCTGAAAATTTTGCACTAAGGAACATCAAATATTTGTTAAGAAATAAGAAACACCACAAATCCTCTATTGCCCAAAGCTGCTGGGAAAAAAAAAAAAAAAAAAAAAAAAAAAAAAAAAATCAATTTTCCATTTCTCTGTGGCTGAAATTACTAACAAAATATTGTGTTGGCAAATTAGATTTCTTAGAGATTTGTTTACATTTATAAAAAAAATCTTTCAGTTTTATTTAATGATCCAATTTCTAACCATATTTACCTTCAACTTTTACAGAAATTACTTCATACTTGTTTTCACTTCTTTTCATAGAATTTGGCAGTAGCTTTTTATCATTTTCTTAGCTGGAACTTTCTCAAAATTTCTTCTTACTGTTATTACATGAACACATGCTTCTTCATTGTTTTCACTCCTGCACCTGGAGAAGGAGTTTCTATTTAACCTTAATTTATTCTAGCCTTTTTTATATATAACATGTTCTGCCATTAGGCACTATACAGAAAGAAAAGTATACCCGATGGAGGACCTTTTAAATGGAACCCTTAGCTCATGTCCACGTTAGGCTCACCAGCAACCGAGTGGTAAATTTGCTGAACACTGGTAGTTCGGTCTGAGATCTGCTGCGAATGGGCTGGCTGCATGAGTGTTTTAGCAGTTTTCTTCCATGTGTAACACGTATATGAGCCAGGTTCTCTTATTCATACAACCCTCCCCTTCGGCAGATAGCCCTAGTGTAATTTGCCATAATCTCAATAAACCAAACCAAACCAAATCCACATCACACATGAGGAAAACTATGAAAACACAGCCATGCAGCACGCCTGTTCACCATGACTGGAACCCTGGACCAAACTACCAGTGTTCAGCAGTTTTAATCGCTCGGCCAGTGGTGGGCAAATTTGTAGCCTTGGAGGGACATTACTAGATATTATCTTCACCGCAGATTCTAAATGCTTATCGGTCGATCTAATTCTTTTCTTAATGAACTTCAACTCTGAAAAAAGAAATGTTCACCTGTAAGTGTAATTTCAAACAAAGCGACTGTTATTAATACAAAAATTCATAACTCGGCTAATTAATTTATTTTTGGCAAATGCTAATAAAAGTTAAAATCTGTATCTTTAAATCTTAAGAGTAAGATTTATATCACACTTTAAATTAATTAGCTCCAATTACAGATTTTCTAGTGCATTACTCATGTTCATTTTTAATGGTAATGAAAAGAATGTAAACTTGGACTTCAAATAACTGAAATCTTTGCAGCACCCTATTTGCAATAAACACATAACTGAAATATATTGGCAGGCTGTCGAGTTTGAGACCACTCATCAATAATATTAGTACATATACCATATTAAAAAGCCTAAAATCTCTAGCTTTTAAAAATATTGTTTTAGAAACTTTTATATATGCCTTATTCAAAAAATGATTAAATATTTATATTAATATATATCAAAATAATTTAGTTATTACTTTTTGTATATTTTATTATCTCTATGTTTATTGTTTTCTTTGGTATTAAAAAGCAAAATGCACTGTACCCTGTCTGTAATCTAATACAGTCAAAAGTCGTTAATCCGGACTTGTCGGGACTTCGGCGATTCCAGATTATCGATTTTTCCGGATTATAGATCATCAGTTTAAATCTCATAAGATGGCATGCAGAAATTACAAAATTAAAAATATGAAACCGTAATTTATGAAATAAAGAACAATTATGATCTAAAGGGTATCAAAATTTACAAAAAGAAAAAGCTTAATATTTATTTGTTTACTTTATTAAACATTTCTTTCAATGTAAGTTGCTTCGTTTCATGTGATAATACTTTCTCTTTAATTCTGTTAAACAGACATAATTTCTTGTTTAGTTACAAAGTTCCGCTGTTCAAGTCCTATAATTGCTGTGTTGAGAATACTGACTAATTTGTCAATCGAAATGTTTTCGTTTTCAATAACCTCTCGGTCACTTTCTTCACTATCGGAAGTGAATTATAATGACGAGGAACTTGATTTAAATCATATCAAAGACAGAGTACATCGAGATAAAATACTACACTTAGTAAGGAATTATAAGCCAAATAAAATAAAAACATCTGCCCTGAAGATAAGGATAGTGCTGACAGATCAACTTCCAATCCGCAGCCTAAAATTGATAAACAGATTTCGGATTTCAAAACATACTTTCGCTTTGTAGATACAAATTACATATTAGTAAATATATATATTGGAAATTCTATTTGACATAATCGAAAGTTCAAGCTTACTTTTATGAAATTGCTCTAAAAGTCTGCAAAAAATAATAAGCCGGATCCAATTCGTAGATTAAAGAACAACGCAGTCTGCAACATTAACTGAATTAGATAATTTTAGCTTACCTCCGTTACACATTACACACGCATGCGCACAAACATATTCGCAGCCATAAAGGTCTTACGCGCACTCATAAATGCCTGTGCGCATGTGTGAACGCAATGCATGCGCAGAAAGTTTGTAGCTGTTAGGTCCGGATTATAGATCATTTCGGATTATGGGTGTCCGAATTAACGACTTTTGACTGTATATATCATTAAACGTAAATGTGTCATTTCATGTATTTTGTCAACCTAACATTTAGCTTGAATAATTCAAGATTTCTACTTTATATCTTAATTTGATTATGCATCAATTATTTTAATAATAGGATTTATGTAAATTTTTTAGACCAAAGGACGTTAGCTCAGTAGGGCTATTAATTTCGTTTTGGCATTTTGTGTTGATTCACTATAAATATTAGTTCACTTTTCAAATTGTTGCCACTAAATATTAGAGCCCTGAATTATATTTAAAGAAATTAAATATGAAGAATCTGTATGAATGTATGTATGTTTCTCATGCTGCAAAAAAAAAAAAAAAAAAAAAAAAAAAAAAAACGATACCTAGAGACATCATATTTTTAATAAGTTGTCCTCCACTAGAATATAGGCATCTGAGTGTGGAATTTGTTTTATTATCTATTTCATATTTTGAAAACTTTAACAAATTTTTGATTAAGAAACTGGATGATTTCAAAGCAAGCAATGGCAACACTGTACAGAAAAGAAGGGGGGGGGTTATCTCCAGTGTGCAAGACTGTGTATCAGAAATTCTAAAGATATGCTCATTTTAAAATTAGTTTGTGATATTGCTGTTGAATTGAATTTTATGATTTAAATGCGAAGAACATGATTTTAATAAATAAAGGTAACACACAAAACGTTTAAAAAAAAACACCTTTGGGCATAATATAAAATCTAAGAGATTTCAGATTTTTTTTTAATTTAAAATAACTAGAAAAAAGGAATTCTTATTGAAGAACTGTATATTTATTATTTGTCAATGTAGATATATTATTACCTTGTCATATTTATTTTAGATGATAAATCTTTCTGTGGTGACATAGATGAAGAACCACATTTACCTACTGAGGAGAAACATGATCTGCCTGTAAAAATTTCAACCTGTGATTTAAATGATAAGTAAGTAAATATAATGTAGAGTTTATAACATTTGAAAGTAAAGCATCAGATAATTGTAAATCACTGTAATGTTTTTTTTTTTTTTTTTTTTTTTTTTTTTTTAAGAAGTTCCTGTGATACCTGCCTCAAAGCCAAAAAAAGCCATCCTTTAGTTCCAGAAGTTGCTGAAACTGTGGTAATTTTTTTACAACTCCATATTAAAACTTTTTAAATTTCTCAACCATTAAATATTGCATTTTGATTTAAATTTTAAAATTTGAATTCCAATAGATTTGACAATTAAGTTATTATGACTCATTGTTCATTAATGACAGAAACAAGATAGATAAACATTATTAAATGTAATATTAATCATATGTGGAAGAAATCAATAGGATGATTTAAACTTTTCTCAGTTCTATTTACATTATAAATTTTTATTTTCTATAACTGAACAAATCTAAATTGTTTAAATTAATAACATACGACATTCTGCATAACCAAAGAAGTTTTGCCATTTAATAATGTAATAAAATAAGAAGCAAAATTATGGTATGAATAAGGCAATTATGGGGCTATATCAAAAACAGATGCAAGAAGAGGTATCATACTATTGAAAATAAAATTATGCCACTTTAAAAAAGAATATATAACAAAATATGAATGTGACTACCTTTTATTTCTGAAGCCAAAAGAATTAATTTTAAAAATTTAATTCATGTCAATCTGAAACATGAAGGATAAGTTTAAAAAAATTAAGCCATCCAGTAATCTGTCAACAAAATATAAATAACTTGGTCAGACATTCTTTCTTACGTTTAAAAATTTAGAGAAGTGCTTCCAGCATTGCCTATTTTAACAATAATGCTAACTATTCACTACAGTCAAAAGTCATTAATCCGGACTCGTCGGGACTTTGGCGATTCCGGATTATCGATTTTTCCGGATTATAGATCATCAGTTTAAATCTGGTAAGATGGCATGCAGAAATTATAAAATTAAAAATATGAAACCATAATTTATGAAATAAAGAACAATTATGATTTAAAGGGTATCAAAATTTACAAAAAAAAAAAAAAGCTTAATATTTATTTGTTTACTTTATTAAACATTTCTTTCAACGCGCGCATGCGTAAAACATACATTACGCATAGTTGAAATTAGAAAATTGCAACCAGAAAATTATTCGATATGTATTCATGATATTTATAATGAATTTGATTTAAATCATATAAAAGACAGAGTACATCGAGATGAAATACTACATTTAGTAATGAACTATAAGCCAAATAAAATAAAAACATCTGCCCTGAAGATATGGATAGTGCTGACAGATCAACTTCCAGTACATCGCTCGCCGCGACGTTCCCCTCCTCCGCAGAGCAGCATGAAATTGATAAACCGATTCTGGAATTGTTAGAAAAACAAAGAAAATGCCTTTATCCATTTTTTGCAGCAATTCCACTTTTTGCTTAATTGACTTTGAAACATACTTTAACTTTGTAGATCCTTTACATATTAGTAAATATATATCAGAAATTCTATTTGACATAATCGAAAGTTACTTTTATAAAATTGCGCTAACAGTTTGCAAAAAATAATAAGCCGGATCCAAAGGAACAAGGGAATCTGCAACATTAACTGAATTAGATAATTTTAGCTTAGCTTATACCGTCCATTGTACATTAAACACGCATGCGCACACGCATATTCGCAGCCGTAAAGGTATTACGCGCATGCATCAACATGACGCATGCGCAGAAAGTTTGTAGCTTTGAGGTCCGGAGTATAGATCATTCCGGCTTATGGATGTCCGAATTAACGACTTTTGACTGTATTAGTTATTGGAGTGCTGATGCTTTTTCATTGAAGTTTGATGCTGACTGATGATGAGGGAGATTGACGAGAGAATGATTTTATGCATTTATTATCATACTGCTTATGTAGCAATACTGAAATGTTTAATAATTGCTTGAACAATTTGTTATAAATTATGAATCAAATATATATAATGTTGTATTAACAGTAATATACTGTCCATTGCAGTTACTAAATCAGTGCATTTCTCAACATCTTTTCTTTGCACCTTCATTTGAACTAATCTTTGAAACCTTGAATTAAAGAATAATCAGATATAACACTGAGAATTAAGCAAAATAATTATACAGAAAATGTGATAGGTACTTTCACACTTTATTATGTAATCAACAGAAAAAGCAGACATTTTTAAGTGTGGAGTTTTTGTTATTTTATACATTCCTTAAATAGAGGTATGGATCTACTTTTATTCCACAGCTTATTTTTGAAATAATTTTGTTTCATTCACTAAGAATTTCTGCGCATCTATTTAATTTGGTGTATTGCATAATAGTTTAATTAATAACTTAATACAGATTATGGAATTAATATGGATTTTCTTTATTTTTTTATAAATTTTGCTTATAAAGAATAACCAAAGCTGCTAAAATAAAACTGGATTCATTTAAAACTCTAAAATCTTTCCTTTAAAGCATGAAATTTGTTCATTCAGGTATTAAAACAGTAAGTCAAAGTGGATGACGTAAAAATTTTAGGTCAAGAAATTAACCCTTGTAACTTATCGTTTTATTTTAAAAGCTCTTCTTTCAGATTATGAATTTTACATCAGACCTTTTTTATGTGTGTAGGATTACTGTTGCAGTGAAGTTTTGAATTAAATGTTTTTAAACTTCTAACATTGTCCTCAAATGACAATTTTAAAGCTAGTTATTTGACAATATGAAATAAGTTATTTTATTACTTTTCATTGTTTTCTTATTAGATACTTTCTTTTCAGATGATCTCTTCTTCATTAGAACCTGTTACAAAATCTATTATCATCGAAGAACATCATATATCTCCATGGCGTGTTTCACCTCCTCAGGATAAATATATTCTTACTACAGAGTTATAGACAGAATGATAATTCAAATGTGATATCTTCTTTAGTGTGCATTTCTGATATGTATATGTACTTGTACATAGGATCAATAGCAAGTGATAGACTATTTTTAGATTTGCTACTTAAATATTTGTGTGCAAGTCCAAAGACTCTTTTAATTTTTAGGGGGGGGAGGAATATTTATTTTTCAAGTTCTGATAGCAAAACTTGAATGTCATTTTAAATTATGCACCTTAAAAAGCTAATGGTAAAATATTTTTCTAAAAACCGTATAAATTATGATCATTGAAATATTTTGGTATAGAATTATCCTTGAATCAGATAATTAGTATTTTAATAATGTGCTATGTATATTGTACAACTGATTTTATGTTTTATAATGTACTTTAATGTAATCTATAACCATGTTTTAGTACAGAATACATATTTTTATATAGTGTCACAGTGTGTTTAATAAAGTAAAAAGCGCTATTTTAATTATGTACTTGCCTCAAGTCTCTTTTACAAGCACAGGAACACATTAAGAAAAATATGAAATTTAATACTGTAAATGCATACAAAAATTCAAGTTTTATTCATGGAATTGATGAACACATAGAAGCTATGATAAATACTCTAAGAAATAATACTGCCACTAGAATCTAAAGCATACATAATCACATATACATAAAAAAATCACAGATGTTTACTGCCTCACTGAAGCTCCATTGGGATAAGAGGAACCAAATTTCTTCTTCCCATATTCATTTACAATGCAGACATGCTAAAAGATATGAAAGAAATTAACTACAAGAAAATTCTATATTAAATAATATACTTAAGAATATTCTAAATTTGTTCTCTTCCAATTTATAAAACACTAACGAGTGCAACATAAATATACAATGTATAACTAATTCATGAAATGTTGCAGACAACCTGTATAATCCCACTGATATATTTAATAATTTACACAAAATACAATATTAACAAATATATAAAAAAGTGTTTAAAATGTTTTTAAAGACATTTAATTATAAAGGATGTCCCAGTTAAGATGTTACAAATTTCGAGGAGAGGTATGGTACACATAGACGACTCGATTGCATCTAGTTGTGAAAATGGTGCTATTGGGTAAGACAAGCAGGGTTCTTAGCGCATAATTTCTCAAGAGAGTATTAAAGGGGCAATATGCAAATTTAACAGCAGAAAGTTGAATTACCTGCCAGAGGGCCTCTATAATAAAGAGTCACGCTGAGATGAAGCTTCATTTTACGTGCAGACATAGGCTGCAGAATGGCAGAAGCAGATATGCTTTTGGCGTACATCTCAGAATGTAATGATTGAGCCTGTTCAGAGGCTGTGCGCTCAAAGGTATCTGTTGAAGCAAACTCCCACCCATATCATGTTTGTCTGCCTACACCAGTAATTATGCGACAGTGGTTCTTCCATAAAGCCACAAATAATTGTGATCGAACAACACATACACCAGCCAATGAGGAAACTGTGCTAAGTCTGGTAGATAGCACTCGCAGTAAAAGTGCAGGAGGTTTGTGAAAGAAATCGGGATTTCACGCAACAGCGTGTGGAGAATTCTGAACAGCAATGACATGCATCTATATCACTTACAGTGCATCCAGTTCCTGGAAGAATATGACTTTCAACTTTTCAGACCTTTTTCACATTGTACATGCCCATTTCCCAGCCTTTCTGTGACACCTTGTATATAACTTGAGAATTATCAAATGACACTAAATATAATTCAGAGATCTTTACTGCATTTTTAGAAACTTTAAGCATGAATATGTCATTTGCAATCAAAACAAGAAATTGTGGTCCCCCCCTTTGTCTTCAGATTATAACACAAATTAGACATAATCCTTTACCTTTGTTCTTTTTTTCAACTACTGGACTCTTAATGAAATGGTATTATACTTTATAATTCAGCGCAATACCACTGATCTTTTATGTTAGTATCAAATGCTTTATACAGATACCATCAAAAGTATAACTGCAAATAATGTTCTTGTCTCCACTTTATCTGGGTTTCTTACATTCTAATTTTATTAGAAATCTGCAGATATTCTTTCAATAAAATTGTAGGTATAGTTTGTATTATTATAATTAATTAAATGTTCCAAATTGCCAAAAGGTTTTTTTTTTAAGTACTTAATTCAGTCCTGGCAAATGTTACATGCTACTCTTTACTTGGGGTTAAATTTATGTTTCTTCCAAATTGCTTTGTTCTTTTCCCTGTAAGTCATTCCTTTGACTACATTCTAAACTTTCATTTCTTACAGCCTCAAATGGTATTTTAAAAAGCACTTCGTTTAATCCAAAACTGATTACCATAAATTAACAATTAAATATAAACTAAAGCCACTTTCATGTTCACTAAATTAATTTATTTCTTTATTTCACTTTTTCAAAGTATGTAATAACAGTCTGAACTACTCTGTTTCTTTCTCATACTTGGTCATGTTTTACATGAGCAAAATGTTTAGGGAATTACAAATAATCACTCATTTACCATCTGAAATTAAACTGAGATATTTTGGAACATGTAGCTATGTAGAGTTCCTAGGTTACTACTGTTCCAAGTGGATTTCCAGTAAATGATTATTTTTTACAACCAAAAGAAAAATATTTGAAAGGTACTTTTGAATGAAGAAATTAAGATGTAAGCTAATTTAAAAAATGATTTTTAATGGCATGGAGCTTGCTTGGGAGCTTAAGATCTTACATGCCTACTTAAGTTAATCAAGTATTTCAGAGCAAAGCAAAATTAAAAATCTTGTTTTAAAGTAACTTGCTATTATAAGACCAGTGTATATAAAATAAGTGAAAAATACAAAAAGACACATAAAAGAAAAGTAATGAAAAAATAATTTTAACCCATTAAAAGATGAAACAATTAAATAACATTTAATACCCACATAAATACCTTTCAATTTAGTTGATCTGTCCTCATTTATTTGCTAGTACACTTAAATTTTACTCCAGTTTACAAATATCAAAGACATCTGAAATCTCAATCCGTTCAGTACATCTTAAACAATGAGCAAATAGAGATTAAGCACATAGCACTGAACTATAAATTATATTGCCATGACATTTAAAATCTCATTCATTAGAGTAAGATGCCTCTAAACACTAAATGGCAAATACCATTTAAAATTAAGCAAAAAGTGATAATAGATTAATGCAGATTTTCAAATCGATTTCAAGACTGATGAAACAATACAAGTCTTTTTATTACTGCCTTGTAATACCTGTTTAGGGGGTAGTGACAGAAATATTTGGCAATTTTATGTTACTTAAAATATGACACTTTTTAAAACCTTCAGGAAAAATTTAAACTTTTCATTTGAATTCTAAAGTAGGATTACTTTGTAGTATTTTTTCAAGTAAATTTAAACATTAGCAGAATTAAAGTTACTCAAATATGGACAATTAACTCAATTATAAACAAAAATAATAGGAAGAAATTTAAAAAATAAATTTAATATTTGCAATATCTCAGAAAATTCCCCTTAAATTTTTACTGTGATAAATTTACTACGTTAAATATCATCACAGGTAGCAAATTAAAGACTAAGGCAAATAACAAAAATTAGCTTTTTAAAAATTAGCATCATTAAAAAAAAAAAAAAATTGTTGTACACTCTAAACATTTCCCTGTACAAAAATTCTTAATATAAAAAATATTCATACTAACACGGTCATCACAATGAAAATATTTAATAAAAATTATTTAATCTGATATTAATCAGCATATATTTCAATTACAAAGAAAGTATTTTTAGAATATAATCAAATGAGGTTTCTTTCATGTGTAAAATGAGAAAATATTCCCAAGTTATTCAGTCTCTGGATCTAGCTTACAATTAATCTTTGGCAAAGAAAACAAATATAGTTACAAAGAAGCAGCTTGCATAATATACATATGATCAAAGACTGTAGCAAATCAGCACTGAAGATTGTATTTCTCATGTATGTGACTAGCACAAAAATCTGCAATAATAATTATATAAATCATACTCTAGATAGTGCTATCAATGGGTCTTGGAGTGTGTTAGGTTTCTCTTTCAGAGGCACCAAAAAGCATGGCAGATGTATAACAGTAACATCTAAAGTAATTCATGCTTTACATTAAAAAGGAGACTCATATCGTGGTTATTATGCAAAATTATTTCTCTGCAACAAATCAAATTATCAATCAGGATTTTTTTACTTCCTTGTACGAAGTAAAAAGGAAGTATTGTAATTGCGAAAAGTTTCAGGCAGCATATTTCAACGAAAATATCCATTTTGACTGCTATTGAATGCAATTTAACGATGTTTTTGCGTCATATCTGTATGTAAGGACAGAATAAAATACTCTTTTCCTTCAAAAAAAAAATTATAAAACTGCTTTAAAATTAATTCTGAAGAGAATTTTTTGTGGCGTCTGTACGAACGTATGTACGTATCTCACATAACTCAAAAACGAGTAGCCTCAGAACGTTGAAATTTTGTATATAGGACTGCTTAGGACATATATAGGACTGCTTTTGTATATAGGACTGCTTATTAAACATGTAGATGTGCACCTCGTATTTTGGTTGCAATCGGCAGCACCAAACGTATATAAATATACTTATATATATATCCACTCTATTACCCGGCTCAGTGATCTCAGTTTCTTTACTCTTATATGTTTGTAAATTGTACATTTTTTGCTTTAAAAATGATTGAATTATGTTGTTTTTATCTTCCGGTTAAGGATTTTATGCCTTTAGTAAATCTGTGTGCAATATTTTTAGAATTATCAGCAATTTTAAAGTTGTTTAATTGCCGCTAAGCCCGTTTTTAATGGCAGCCATTGATGTTTACATTTGAAACAGGAGACTAGTGGATTTGTTGCCAATCTAGAGAAACTTAGCTTCTCAACAACAAAGATAATGCATTCATTTATTATTGCCAATCAAATCATGCTTAATTCTTTCTGGAATTTTTTCGAGGAAATAAGCGTTTGAGATTTACTTCGTAATTTTTAATATAGATATTTTTAGTTTTCATGTATTTTTGCCTTCTCGCGAAGTGAGAACTGAATTAATTAAATGAGAAATACTCAATCGTCTGTGAAAAACTGTTTCCGTTTTGTTTGCTTAATTTCTTTTATACATAGTTCTAGGTTTATTATAGTATTTGAATAGAACATGTGGCAACAATTAGATAATTCTTTAAATGATATACATTTTGTGCATTGTGAGTTATAATATGAATGAAATATAATACTGTTAAGTAAACCTAGCGCCTGAGTGTTGCTATGGTAAACAAAGTGAATTTTAAAGAATGCATTTATTCTATTGTGGTTTATGCGCTGTCGGCGAAGTAGGTTTAATTTAATCTAATAAGTTTAAATAAAATCCAAGAAAAAATGTGTATAATTTAATATTCCGTACAAGGAAGTCATGTGGGGTACACATCAAATTTTTTTTTACGCAGATATAAATTAGTGAAATATATTAAGGTAAAAAAATTCTGTACTTCCCATTTTTACGACCTAATTTTCAAATGCCACGGACAATAGCAATAAATATTCCAAGCATACTCCTAATATAAACTATTTAAATCTGATAAAATAAAGCACACATTTTGTTTGTTTAGCCATTAAGAAGTAAAGATAGAGCAGATCAGTTTTATGGTGATTTTAAAATATGTACTGGAATTCTGTAAGATGATCACTGCTTTGTGTGAAGTTGGTTATTTTGCAACATAATTTCAATAAATTTTGTTATATTCAATATTACTCATGATTCTTATGTTTGGAAGTTGGACTGATGAATGATCACTTGAATATAAAAAGTTTAATGGAGAGTTAGATGAATTAGTTACATAAGTTAGATGTATACAAGTTTATTCATCACAAAACGGCGAGTAGGCCACATGTTAATTTTCTTTTTTCAAAAATATGATTGCAAGTTTTGATTTACTGATGACTAAGGAAGATAAAAAGTGTGAAGAGACTGTGTGTTTCCCCCTTTTCAACTGTCAAAATTTTTTTTATTTTACTGACGACCTGATCCTGTGCTGAGAATGAATAAAATTATTTGAGTTTCTTTTTATTCTTTGCTTATTTCAGTCGAGTTTCTCATTCATCTCTGATAAGCTAAAATTTTAATTTAACTGTCATCTAGTGTCAAAATGTCACACAATTGTAGGGGTTAAATGTGACATGTTAACCCTGAAAGACGCCCGTCGCTTTGTATTTTCTGAAATCCTAGAATGCAGCAAAAATGATAAGGTGATTGATAGCTAATGGTAACATGATCTCCACAAAGAGGCTGTGATAAGATCATACAAAAGGAAAGCTCACTTACTAGTACAGGAAACAGAAATGCACTTTAGGTCCATCTCTTAGTGGAATGGAAAAACTGCTGGTCTGAAAGCATGCTTTTATGCTTTAGAGTATCGTCTTTGTTAATTTGAGATGAGAAATTAGGAAATACAAGAGAAATTTTTCTGCTGGGTTAGAATACAAGTATGTGGTTTTTCAAAAAAGTCTTCACAGTTGGTGAGCAGGGAAAATATTTCCAAGGCCACTTTTAGATGGAAAACATTTACGTTTGGAAGGAAAAAGAAAGGGGACAAATATATCTGAGTTTTTTTTATTTATTTATTTATTTTAAACAAGGGCTTTAGGTGTATCAAGCAATAAAAATCATTTAACAACCTTTCTTCTTGAACAAAATGATATATTTCAACCTATAATTACAAACAATTAAAAAGGGAGCCCGATAATCGAAAGTGTTTGGGTGGGCGATTCTTGCTGTCATAGCATGATATTATCTAAAGCATAAAAGCATAAAATATAACTTAAAAAATACAACATAATTTTTCAGCTGAAACACAGTGCTTCATTTTTTTTTTTATTTTTTGCCCGAGTTACATCTTCTTGTAGCATCATACTAATTCAATTACAGCACGATATGATTCACTGGTGCAATGTTATATTTGTTCATTTTTTCATAAAATAATATAATTGAATTTAAATCCCTTTCAAAAGTTAAATGTTTTTAATATATATATATATATTACAGAAGTATATTCAGCTGGATGGCATCATCAAAGTGCATAAAGATATAAATTTTATTTTTTAAATTTCTAGTAAAATTTTAAATGTTTTTAACTTAAACTTACATAACTATATTCAAGCCACCATCTCTACAGATGCACATCAAAAATATGCAAAAATAGGTGAAAAAAAAACAAAAATTAACAACTGGCAGCTACTTGGAAAAAAAATGTCTTAGAGGGGCGCCGGTATAAAATATATATCAGGCCTCAAAATTCGGGATTTCGCTCTAGACTTTTTTTAAGTCACAATTTTGTGTCCTCAGGGTCCCTAAGTTACAATTCATGCAAAATTTTACCACAATTTAAATTATTTTATATACTGCTCCTCAAAAGGTTTGTATATAGGTTAAGTGGTAGAAGAAACAATTTTCCAAAAATGCAACTGAGGAAAGATGACAGTTGTGGGTAGCATTTTAATATATTTTCCTAAAAAATTTTTTTAACAATTTTTTATTTGCTGACTTAAGAAGATGCTACAAGATATATTTTATTTCATTTCAGGAACTTGCCAATAATTTTGGGGCCATGAAAATGAGAAAGACCAAATATTTTTGGACCTTACCTGAATACTTAATTATTGCATGCCAGAAATATAATAATAATATTAGCACTTTTAAAGAACACATGATTTTACACATTTATTATTAAAAGTATTAATCATATTTAAAAGTCCATATGTAAATGTTGCATAAAAGTCAAATTTTTACCACTATATAATCTTGTTATAAAATTTTATGCATTTTAATTATTTGTTACAAAAGCAATATAAATATACCAAAAAAATTCATATACATACATCTAAATCTCTAAAATATTCATTGTAGTCTATGGCATATCCAACTACAAATTTATCAGGAACTTCAAATCCACAGTCTGCAATATACAATAAAGCCAATGTTAAATATTGAATTCTTTCATAAGCTTTAGACAAATATATGTTTAAAGTAAACATAATGCTTACAATCAGGGCGATAGAAGTTACTCTTTGTTCTCTTCACAAGTAAACTAAAAAAAAAGTTTTTATTTATTAAATTTCAAGTAAATTTTAAAAACTGTGAAATGAAAATGTTTCATTAATTTAATGAAAGGAACTGTTCGTCGTTTCATTTAATTAACAACAAAACATTTTTATTTCCCATCTACTTTCAAGCAGTTTTAATTTCAATTTGATACTTTATAACATAATTGTGTACACAAAATGATAGTAAAAATATACAGTGAAACCTTCCCAAGATGATCACTTAACAGTTTCTGATCATATTGGTCTTTTGTAAAAGTGGTTGTCAATGGTAATTTTCAATATTGATGTCTTTATAAATATTTTTCATGATATCTTCAAGTACAGAGACACACATCTTGAAATATGTCCAGAAAATTAAGCTAGTGTAAATATTAGAAGAAAAAGAATCAAGGTACAATACATGAACGTCATCTTGGAGTTATATTTAAAAAAAAAAAAAAAAAAAAAAAAAAAAAAAAAAAAAAATCTTTTGCGAAAGTTTAAGGAAGTTGGCCACTTGGAGGTGTAGTAAACATCTAGTCAATTTTTTTTTTTTTTTTAAATTTTTTTTTTATTTTATTTATTTATTTTTTTAAGATCTTGAATCAGTTTTTAATACAATGCAATGGGTGTAATGAGTTTTTCTGCAAACTGCTGGCATATTACATTGTCATAAACATTCCAATGAATATATGCAAAGGAAAATTAATTGTGATTTGATTAGAGCAAATGTACATTATAAATAGGACTGAATTTAGATTTGACGAGATCCTGCTACATTACAGAGATCAAACGAAAGTGGGTTCCCTGAGCTATAGCTTGTTCAGCTTATACATAAATCCGGCACTGATTATAAAGGTAATTATTGCAATTTCTGCTTACCTTGCTACCTTTGCTGATTTCACATGGTAAGATTTTACAAGCCTTAGAAGTTCTTTGATAGTACGACCAGTATCTATCACATCTTCAACGATAAGGACATTCTGCAAGAAAGATTACATGCAATTCTAATATTCAGAATGCTCAATGCACATAATGTAATTCTTATATTAATTTTTTAATTCATTGAATTTGAAATTGCTATATGTAAAACTAGTGATATTCTAAATTTCAATTATCAGTTTAGAAGGGTGGGAATAACAAATAAAATGCAGTTCAAAATAAAATTTCAGATTTTTCTAAGTTAACTGTTTGACAAATAGAGTTTTCATAAAAGCTTAAGGTGTTTTCATATTAAAGCACAATTAGATATATGCTATCATTTTGTGAAATTTGTGTAAGCTAGACAAAGAGCTGAGAAATGTTTTACAGTACAAAGTCTTTATTCCAGACGTCCATAATCCGGAATGATCTACAATCCGGACCTCAAAGCTACAAACTTTCTGCGCATGCGCATAATACCTTTACACATGCACATTTAATGTATAACGGACAGTATAAGCTAGGCTAATATTATCTAATTATCTATTTCAGTTAATGTTGTAGATTGCGTTGTTCCTTAATCTTCTAATTGGATCTGGCTTATTATTTTTTGAAGACTGTTAGAGCAATTTTATAAAAAGTAAGCTTGAACTTTCGATTATGTCAAAAAGAGTTTCCGATTCTGGAGCTGCCAAACGATCTACAAAGCAAAAGTATGTTTTGATGTCCATCAAACAAAAAGTGGAATTGCTGCAAAAAATGGATAAAGGCATATCCTTTGTTTCTCTAACCATTCCGAAATCTGTTTATCAATTTCATGCTGCTCTGCTGGGGGGGGAGGGGGAACGTTGCGATGCGCACTGAACTGGAAGTTGATCTGTCAGCACTATCCTCATCTTGAGGGCAGATATTTTTATTTTATTCAGCTTATAATTCCTTACTAAATGTAGTATTTCATCTCAATGTACTCTGTCTTTGATATGATTTAAATCAAATTCCTCGTCATTATAAATATCGCAAATACACATCAAATAGTTTTCGGGTTGCAATTCTCTAATTTCGCCTATGCGTAATGCATGCTTTACGCATTTGCGCATTGAAAGAAATGTTTAATAAAGTAAACAAATAAATATTAAGCATTTTGGAAATTTTGATACCCTTTAGATCATAATTGCTCTTTACTTCATAAATTACGGTTTCATATTTTAAATTTTATAATTTCTGCATGACATCTTACCAGATTTAAATTGATGATCTATAATCCGGAAAACCCCCTAATCTTGAATCGTCGAAGTCCCGACGAGTCCGGACTAAAGACTTTGTACTGTATACATTAATAAAAAGACAAATTTTACCACATTTTTTTTTTTTTAATTCCTAAATCAATTTGAAAACATTGATGAAACTAAGGGTCCAATTACTAAAAGCAAATTTTGGCATTAGTTAAAGAAAGATTCAAAATTTAAGTTAAAATGTTTAATATACAGACAGACAGTAACGAATGAAAAATAGGCAGTTTTCTGTTATCAGGACTGGATTCAGAAATGTATGCATATAAGCATGTATGTATGGATGGATGTGTTTATATATGCATGTATATGTACACATACATATGTATGTGTGTGTACATACAGACATATATGCACATACGTAATATTTACATGCATACATACATATATTTTTTTTTACTTCATTCTCGATAACAGACAAGTACCGAAAAACATTGATTTGCAAATCCATAACAATAACTCTGATCTTTTTAACAAGATGCAAGCTGTGATTTGTATAAAGGAAACATCTTTGGTAGGTAAGTGTAAGGTTAATTTTTTTAATGTAGATGATATTTTTCTTTTTTTTAGCTATAAGACTATGTTAACACAAAACATGTATTGTATGGAGATAAAAGGTTCCTGAAAATTACTTTTAAGTAAAATTTCCTCAAACATTCAATATATAAGAATTTGTACACAGCAAGAGGGAAAAAATGAAACCTGAAGACATGTTAAATATGCTCAAATAGGACAAATTTATTTCCATTACTGGCTAGCACTAGTGAACATGTTAAAGCATAATATGACAATTTTCATATATCACTGTTATTTGTTAGCTATGACAAGCTTTAACAAATGTCACAGTATTAATTTACCAAAAATAGACACAGATATGTGACAAAAAATTGTTAACCATTCATTAAATAATTTAGTGAAAGACAATTGAATAAATAAAAATATCTTTTTTTCAATTATTTTCTTCTAGCTTTTTCACAAAAGTAGAGTACGAACTACATTTCAGTTTAGTCTCATATAAATTATTACTTTAAGAAGGCACAGGTATAGCAAATAAAGGTATAGCAACAAATATAAATATAGCAAAAAAGTAAGCTACATACCTTCCCAGTTAAGACACTTAAATCATCAATTCCAATAACCTGTACATCTCCAACACTATATGCATCCTGCTATGACAGAAAGATAATGTTTGGCTATGTTATTATCTAGGCTTAGTTTTTTATATATACTTTTCAAAAATCATCATCCTCTAGTCTCAACAACATATAGATCTACAATAACAAAATCTGTGAGTAAAATTGTATACGAACTAGAATACAGCAATAAATTTTATAGAAGTAACCATTCACATTTAATTTTTGCATGATAATTCTTCAAAAAATATGATTTTACAAATAACAACCAATAAAAAATTAACTGTGGTTATGAACCATCACCTTTTTGTCTTCCATGCATAGTTTGTGTACAGAATTCTAGGAATACTAATTCACAGATCTAGTTCCAATGTATTACAATTATAGCAAATAAAGGAATAAATTTTTAGGGAGGAGAAGATTGGTGTATCTCCTACAGTATAAATGAATTATGCTTATACATACTATTAACATATAAATAAATAAGCCTCTTTCAGTTTATTATCACTTATGCTCGCTCTGATAGTACTTCCCATTTTAAAAAAAGTTTATTTTTACTGTCCTGTTATCTATAAAGCAATAACCCCTTCGAGCCGGGTAGCGAAAACGCGCGCTTATCGCGGAGGCCAGCAGTGTCTTCCGCGAGCGTCTCTCCAGGGCCGGGGGCTTTTTTGCTACTAAGCCTAAATCCATGAAATTTCCGAAGTATCAACGCATTGTTTAATAATGCTCTATAGAGTATTTAAACGGCTTATACTTTATAGATATTTTTATATATATATTTAATTACCTTATTTCTTGTTTAAATGCATATTTTACACATTTTATTTTAATTACTCACCATTTTATGACTTTTAACATTATAATCTGAAAACTAAATATATTACTTAAAATTCTCTTTTCGTATGAAAAATTTTAAAACAGGGATATGCACACAGTCCTACGTTACATTCCTTGAACTCGTAATAACTCATTTGCCGTTTTGGAGGATTTTTCCGGGAATGTGAACAAACGAAGCATCGTCGTCTCATTTTCTTATCAGTCTCTTCTGAACAAAGTTTTGGAAAATGTCTTTCAGTTAATCTTTCAGAATCAATATCAGAATATCAGAATTTCAGAATCAATATCTGAAATATTTTGCATCATTTCTGCTATTTCATGCTCTGTTAAACATTTTCGACGCTTCGACATTGAAACAGTAAAAACAGAAAGAATTCACGTCTAACAAGATCTAATTATTTTCTAAAAACTGAACTGTAAACGGAAATACTCAACGCTTTAGCGCATATAAAACTTCTACTTATAATAAACAACTACCACGTGCGAATAAAGTGCGATTTAAAGAGACGTCATAAATCACGCCATTCGGAAACATTTAGTTCCCCGTTTGTTTATATAATCAAAAACACGTGTATGTGAGTCATGCTTCTCTCATTTCAAGTAGAAGGTCTAATGCACATGTATCTGAAACCATATGGACATACAGTGCCATCTTGTGGCAGAAATTATAGTTTGAAAAACGTTCCAAGATACTGGCACAAATACGTGACAGTCGGTAGAGAATGCAACAATGCTCTGGCACGCCTGCGTGTCGGCTGGTAGATAAGTGTGTTCGTTGCTGGCACGTATACGTGACAGTCGGCGCGAAGGAGATAAGACTCTTTCAGTTTAACTTATGCTCACTGTGGTAGTACCTTTGATTTGTTAAAAGAATCGGTACTATTCCTTTAGAATGGCATCAGTTAAAATGTGCAGCTTTATTTTTTTTGCCATCAATTGTTGCTGAGTATAAAATTATGGGACAATAATAGAGTTAAAAAAAATTAGTTTAGTAAAAAGTAAATTTTTGTTAATTTTTTAATTCTAAGAGAAAATAATTTTTTCTTTTTAATTGTTTAATCTAGAATACTCTACAGATATATAAAAAATAACAAAGCAAACCAAAATTCAATCTAAACAGATGGCATAAAATTACAGATATCATTCAAATTGCAAAAAAAATTCCAGTTTTTGAATGCAACCGACGCCACATAAATTCTATCCAATACAACTCTAAATGGTGTTGAGCAGTGCCCTGATGACGTTTATTTCTCCATTTAGCACTGCCCCACAATCACTCCATAGTTTTGGGTATGGCATCCAGTTTCGCAGTCTACAAAATTATAACTGTGATTCACAGAGAAATGTTCATACCTAGCATTTCTTAATTCCTCTTTTTTACATACTTTCCAGCAGTCTGAAAATATAATGTTGCCATTCGCGTGACTTTTCCCAACATAAATTCCGAAATACCACTGTTCAGGAAAAACACGACCAACGTTGTTTTCTTTTTTTTGTAAAAAGACTTAAAAGTAGCTACTCCAATCTATTGTCGTATTATGGCTGATTTCTAACTGAGTTAGCAAAATTCAATCAATCTTTTTTTCACACAGGAAGAACGTATGTAGGAGCTTTGTTTGAGTCAAAAGTTAACTTCATGGGATGATTTTGAGAACAAAGTCTACTGCTATGAATTATGTCTTGAAAGAATCTTATGACATTTTTTTTGGTCATTAAGTAATTGCCAAATTGTGTAATCCATCGTACTAAAAAAAATGGTGAAATATGTCAAAAAAATAACAAGTGATGATATTTCAAAGAGAACTAGAAATTTCGAGCCACAATATTTGGCGTGTTGTTGTAGCACTGTTTTATTCTAATTTTTTCGTTACTTTTAACTGACGCCACTCTAACGGAATATTACCAAAACATCACTTTTACTGTCATATAATCTATAAAGTAATAAGATGCTTTCAGTTTCTTATGTTTGCTGTGGTTATGTTTGTTAAAAATTTGTATTTTTGCTGTCCTACTTCAGCTGTTTGACACACAAAGCTTCGTTTACTGGCTCATAATACTATCATTTTATCACAGTGACTAGTCTCACTTTCATGGCGAATGTGGCTGTAGTGGATAAGAGTGCCTCTTTGACCTACAGCAAATATCAGCACTGGTATCTTTTTTTAATAATCCAGAATCGACTATTTTCCCAATGTTATGGCAACCATCTTTTTGTTACTTGTGAATGTACTTCTTAAATTTAAATCTGATTGGATCTGCTTGATTTAGTGATCAAGGGCTTAGTACATGTATCATGTATTTTGCATTTTGACCGTATTTTAAATCTTTGGAATTTTAATTGTCGTTAATTGACCGTTGGATTTCGTTAGCTGGCTGACTAACTGATTGTTCCAATTCTTGCTAATTGTGTCCCTTGCACAAAGAAATATTTTTTTTTTTTTTTTTTTTTTTTTTTTTTTTTTTTTTTTACTTGTGGAGGATCAGCACGAAAGAGACGTCGTTGAAGTGATTTTTCGGAAAATCTTGCCTAAAAACCACAACTATCTCAACTGTCGCAAAGTGTACGACAGCCTTGGTAATCAAGGTTTTGCGCATTTGTCAGTGAATCATTCTCTGGCATATAAAAATCCAAAATTGATGCCCGTACTAACATCACTGAGGGCATATAGAGCCAAATTAAAATTTATAACACCTATTAAACATGAAATTATCACTGAGAAAAAGATCCTTCTGCCACAATGATAACACCTGACTGTAATGTGAAATTTTAAATTATGACACCATCCAACTGTAAAAGATATTTTGAATCAAAGATGTACAGTTTTACTACAAACAGAATTAAGTAATTTGAAGACTACACTAAACTCTTAAGAGGTCAGCAGAGGCTATTATTTTGCCTAACATGAATATAATAACAATAGAAAGTTTGAAATATTGTGAAAATTACCACAGTGTGACAACAACAACGAAAAAAAAAGGTGCAGTCATGGCTGACCTCAATGAAGCTGATGCAAATAAAAGATTTGTAAAATGTGTAGTACGTGTAAAATGCAATAAACTGAGGTATGCAAACAGTACTAAATGAAATTGAACAAATATTTATTTAACAAATTTTTTAACATTTATCTGATAATAATCCCAATCTCCTTGAAATTAATATTTTACCTTGAATTTTTAAGCAACAGAATGGCTGGAATTAATTATTTGCATTTTTTTTTTCCATATGAACACTTCGTGTACTGGCATTTTTCAAATTTTACATTCATCAGTATTACCATAAATTTGCTTCTGAAATATTCATAATCCTAATACAGTACAAAATCCGCAACCCGGACGTCCATTATCCGAAATGATCTATAATCCGGACCTCAAAGTCACAAACTTTTTTTTTTTTTGTATGCTTTACGAATGCATGTAATGCGTTTATGCATGAGCGTTTAATGTATAACAGATGATATAAGCTAGTCTAAAATTATCTTTATTGATTCTAAGGCATTTCAGTTAATGTTGCAGATTGTGCTGTTCCTTAATCTTCTAATTGGATCCGGCTTATTATTTTTTGGAGACTGTTAGAGCAATTTTATAAAATTAAGCTTGAACTTTCGATTATGTAAAAAAGAGTTTCCAATTTTGGAGCTGCCAAAGGATCTACAAAGCTAAAGCATGTTTCGATGTCCATCAAACAAAAAACGGAATTGCTGCAAAAAATGGATAAAGGCACATAAGTTTCAAAATTATGCGAGGAGTATGACATTGGAAAGTCAACTGTATATGACATAAGCAAAAAGAAAAAGGAACTTTTTGAATTTTTTGTGGATTCTGACACCGCACTTTCAATGAATAACAGAAAAAGGGTTTGTTATGCTAAAAGTGATGATCATGACAAAGTGATGATTGAATGGGTCAGACAGTGTCGCGAGGACATGCCATTGACAAGTCCAATGCTAATGGCTCAACCCAAAATATTTCATGGACAGTGGAACTTTATAACTGAACAAGAAATTATGTCTATTTATAGAATTAAAGAGAACGTATTAGCCCAAAAAAACGAAGCAACCGAAACAGCTTACATTGGAAGAAATTTTTAATAAAGTAAAGAAATAAATATTAAGCCTTTTTTTTTTTTTTTTTTTTTTTGTAAATTTTGATACTCTTTAGATCATAATTGCTCTTTATTTCATAAATTACGGTTTCATATTTTTAATTGTATAATTTCTGCATGCCATCTTACCAGATTTAAATTAATGATCTCTAATGCGGAAAAACCCCTAATCAGGAATCGCCGAAGTCCCGATTATAGACTTTGCACTGTATATGGTACAGCCTTGGTGCCATTTTGAAAATTGTCGCGGGCACCATAATGACACATTTACTGCTCATCATACTGTCGCCAAATCCCGAGTGTACCGTATACTAGGATTAAACCAAACTTTAAATATACTCATGAGAATTTTCAAGCTAAAAGTGAAGTAATCAGTAAATTTCCATTCATATATAAATCAAAATTCCATCCTACATTTTAAAGATTCAAATTTAATTATTCAAACACAAATGGCCATACTCTCGTTCATTTACATCAAAACTTGAATCATGTTTTTAGTTGTCTTATTGTTTACCTAAATATATAGATTTTTTAATATCATTTTGATTAATTACTTTAGATTAGTTTATAATCATACAAAAAGTAAGGTAATTATATGTTAGTGCAACCACCATAGCAAAAGTCACCAAATATTCAGAATCCACCAGATGCTGTCAATCAAAAGCATAATAGTTTTAAAGCAACCGTACACGTCCACAGATGTAAGAAGTCTTCATTTTAGCAACATGCTATTTTCTTATGTATTCTTTTTGCTATATTCCAGATTCTAAATCTCTTTACAAGTAAATTGAATAATTTCTGCCTTAAACTCAATTTTAAAGTGCACTTGTGGATCTGACTTCATTCAATAGAAAAAAATTGCAGTACAAATTTTGCAAAAATACAGTACTTTGCAGAAATGTTATGAAAGGGAACAACTGCTCTGATTTTATTTTTAAAGCAATCAGCACAGAATTTCTACAAAACAAAATTTAAAAAAAAATTCTCATTTACTGATCTATTTTTCGAATAACTAAACAAGTCAAACATAAAATATACATGTAATATATATATATTTGCAATTACTAGTCATCTTTCTTTCTCTACAATAAAAAATTGCCACCCTGTACTAAAATGGTTGCACTAGTATGCTAATATCAAATTTAACACATAGAAAAGTGAATTTTTTCCACAATCATTCAGTTTGATAAGCGTCCTATTATTACCTTGTAACTCTTTAATCGAATGAAATCCACAGATATGCGAATTGTATTCCGTGTGGCATAATGGTTATACTTCTTTACTTGGTCAATCAGATCAGTAAAAAATTTGTAACCACCTTTAAGAACACATAGAGCATAAATTGGTTCATTTCCTATGTCCTCTGCAATATCTTGAGCAAGGCGTTCAATTCTGAAATATAACATTAACTACAGATTTTTTAAGTGATGCAATTTAATATGTAGATGATTTAAAAAAAACCATTCATTTTTCCTCACATTGAGCATATGTCAACCAATTCACTTCATTCTATAACAAACACTCACTTCACAACATACAATTCAGTTTATAGCAAATGCAAATGAAAAGATGGAGTAATATGATAAAATTTTCATCAATTAAACAGAAGACATGTTTTATTTATCAAAAAAAAAAAAAAAAAAAAAAGCATATATTTATTGAAAAAAGGGCTCATCTTTGGAATATGGTAACAGGTAGTTTGGCGACATTTTGGTAAGGCGATAAAGGTTACTAGCTAGGACTTTAGCAGTGTACATGGATAAAGTCAAGAGTGTGCGCAATGCCATTTTTGTGCAATTCTGGGATTTTTTTTAAGTGAAAATAGGTTGACGTGTACATGGATACCGTGTATCTGCAATTCTTAAAAACGCGGCAAGCAGTGGGCGATTCTGCACTTTCTCCCAATTTCGCACCTAATCTTTGTCATGATTAAGCACTTTTGTTCCATAAAAGTTGTAGCATAAGCGTAATTCGGCTAGCAGATTGTTGGAAAAAAAATGTTGAGTTAAAAAAAAAAAAATTGCCTTTACTTTGTGAAAACAAAATGGCGTCCAAAAAAAAACTAGCAGGTTGCCGTAACAGGATTGGTCGCCAAAAAATCGCCAAGTTACCATAATCCGAAGATTAACCGAAAAAGCATTCTTTATATTTTTTCGCAATAGTACATGACCATTAAGAAATATAATAACATGCTTCAATATTAAAGTGTCTAAAAAATCTTTGAAATTTAAAACACCAGCCAAAAATTTATCAGTTAATTGTTACCGATGTTATTTTTATTGAGAAAAGAAATTTATTAACTATTACACGAAAACAAAATTAATATTATTTCTATGCATATGTTATAAAGTTCTAATAAAATATTTGTATCAATTTTATTATTCCTGAAATTTATTTTACATCTTGCAACATTAAACTGAAAACATCTTCTATAAAAAAATATTCTCACTAGAAAATTCTAATTTTATTTATTTATTAACAGTCTCATCTAATATTTTCTTTTTGAGGTTTTATTTTCCTGATATTTATCAATCTATCACTTTTAAATTTTCATTTTCTGATGCTGCATTTTTAATAAAATCAGAGATACCCAATTTGTAACTTCAGCATCTACTTCAGAACACACACAAACACGTATTTGTGTACGTAACTGAATACTGTATAATATAGTATGTGTGCTTGGGTAATGTATACAGGGTGTCCAGTAAATGTTGCAATATTCTTCTTGGGGAGGTAGAACACATCATAAGGATTAAAAGTTTCATAGGAACCCATGCCTGGAAATGTTACGGGTAAGTGGTAACAGAGGTAGAAGATGGGAAAGCAAACAAGAAAGTGATTAATTTGAAACATTTATTGGACATAACTATAAATGGTGTACGACAGCTTAAATGTTACAACAGATGCTCAAAACGTGCACCATCAGATGTCAGATGCCAAAAATGCCCAACACCGACGGACCGTTGATTGCCATACATGTTCAAACACACCAGGAGTTTCTTTGATTGTAGCAGCTGCGCAGAACAGTCTTGCCATGAGATCCATTTCAGACACAATAGGATCGTGATACACAACATTTTTGAAGGCTTTCCACAAAAAGAAATCAAGGCTTGATAAATCTGGTGAGAGTGGGGGTCAGGGAAACAATCTACCATGCCCAATCCATCGATGTGGGAACGATCTGTTCAATTGGCTACGTACATCCAGTCCAAATCCAAAATGAGCAGGTGCCCAATCATGTTGACACCACATGTTGCACCTCACATTTGGTGGGACATCGTCAAGTAAGCCAGGAAGAATCTCCTCCAGAAAGATCACATAATTCGCGGCATTCAACCTGGATGGTAAAAGGTATGGCTTGAATAAGCAGCTGCCGACCAAACCTGGCCATACATTAACTTTGAAGTGTTGTTGTGGCATGTGGTGATGCACACTGTTGGGGTTTTCTTGAGTCCACAGATGCTGATTGTGGTGATATGCCATCCCTATTGAATGTGGCCTCATCCATGAACAACACATAATTGTGTGGGAAATTAACATCATGGGCACTTTCTTGTAGAAACTATTGTACAAAATGCATACGTTCAGGATAGTCATCGGAGAGCAGAAACTGAACCTTTTGGAGATGAAAGGCGTGGAAGGACTCGGTGTTCAAGACACGCTGGACACTGGTATGAGACATTCTTAGTTGAGAGGCAATGGCAAGTATGCTGGTCTTTGGATTACTCTTCACTGTATCCAACATACTTTCTTCCCTAATGACCAAGTGAGGTGATTGTGGACTGCCCTCACTTGTTTTGCCACTTTTTAATGACCCACAGCTGCACAAATTTTGATGCAGACATGCAAACAAACTGTGGAGTGGTTGCTGTCTGTCAGCGAAGCGTTCTCGATAAATGCATGCAGTGGCTCGTCCATTACCCTCAGGCTATTTCATACATATAAGTGCATGTCTGAAAGCTCTCCATTTGTATTGCATTCCATGCTCATGGTATGGTGCCTTCCACTTGAATGAAGCAATCCTCGCTTTCCATTAGCACTCTCCTGTACAGCACCCGGCGGCGCACAATGACATTTCTGGACATAGGTTCCTATGCAACTCTTAATCCTTATGATGTGCCCTACCACTCTTAGAAGTTTGTCGTAAAACTTATGGGAACCCTGCATACATAGAAAAATTAGATATGTTATTTCATATTGCAGTACAATAATTCTCATGGCACTTGTCTATTTTTATATGTATTCACTAGATATGTAACAAAGATTTTATTTTAAATCCTAATTTTTCACCAAGAGATAGCTTTTTTTCTTTAACAGTTAATTTTATCATATTAGGCAAATCAGTATTGTTATACAATGTTTCAATGACAAACTTTGCTTTCTTAATATACTGAAACACATTTAAAAACACATAAAAATTTACATATTTAAAATTTTAGCCACAAGTTAGGGGGTCATGTCAGGCTATGCAAACTTATGTTTTTACTTATACAGAAAGGTGATGCAAAATAAATTATACAAAATTAAAATGATGTTACATTACATGTACATTGAAATTGCATTTTACTGCTGGTTTTAATAGTTATCTCCTGGATTTTAACACAGATACAAGATTTGAACATTTATACTACTTCATTATGATTTAATATTATTTAGAAAATCAAATTTTCAAAATTATTCTTAAATAACTATATCTCAAATTTTATTACTATTTTAATTCCACTGAACAAATAAATGACTGATAAGAGCATCCAAAATTTTTCCCTGAAAAGAAGAACAAAAGATTTCCCTAGAAACAATTAGCTAAACAACAACTTATTCAATAAATTAGACATCATTTGATTATGTGTAACTTGTATATTTAAAAAACATACTGCATTATTTATGCCATAAATTAGTAGAAACATATAGTAACTTATGACAAGCAAATACTGCAGTTGATGAGAAAAAAAGATTTTTATATTCACCTGTCTTTTATAACACCACCTGGTACTAAAACACATTCTAAAGCCCCTTCATAGTGTTTTGGAATGCAAAAAAAATCAGGATGATAGCCTTTGTATTCATCAGAGATCTGAAAAAATAATTGTTTTGAATCAAGAGCTACTGCAATCATTTATCTTAAAATACAAATAATTACATATTAGTGCATTATTATATTAAAAATCCTATTTAGAAAAAATTTTCAATTAAAATTTAAAGAAAATCAAAACATTACACATAACAGAAAAACTAAATAAATAAATAAAAATTTAAAAAAAACCCTCTGATAACCTCTTTATATACAAATAAACTGAAAGAAAACCTGTGATCACAGTAAATATAAATTTTTCATTTTAAATACAGGCACTTCATTTTCATTTCCATTAAAATTCTACTACTTCATATTCCTATAGGATGCATCGGTAAAATTATTGTTCAAAACACCTATTTACTTTTAGTTAAATAACAATGAAGAGAGTAAATAAATAATAAAAATTTTAAAAGAAATCTGAGAATCTAAGTTCTACAAACAAAGCATTTTAGAATTCTAAATAATTACATTTTTGATAAATGCTGAACTCATGAACATAATATTAAGTTTTTTGATTTATTCTAATGCACAATTAAAATTTTTGGCTTATTAGCTTATCTTATTTTATTTTGCTACACATCAGAGAAATAACAAATATAATTCAAAATATCAAAATTTAGCATGTACAGAATACTTTTTCAGGTAAAAATTCAATTATAAGCAATATCTTATTTTACTAAATATTATTGAACTCACTTAACAAGCGCTTTTCTGCTTGGAATGAAATTAAAAAACTACAGATATTACAAATAATAAGTGTACTTTAAAACAACTGAAATCACTCTTGCCATCATATTCCTCAAACTTTAACAAGATTTTACAAATATCCCTTGATTTTCTAGCTTTTATTCTTGTTCCTATGTACTAAATAAATTAACTATAAATTATATCTAATAATAAAGTATATATATATATATATAATTAACACATGTTTGACATTTGAAACTACTATATAGATTACAATACAAATTGGTTCAGGACAAAATGCAATGACAAAGTTATATGTAAGTGACAATTAATTAGAAAACATACTACTTAAAGACAAAATGAATTTCAAATACTTAAGTAGTTAATTCTTTATGGAATAATGTAATAAACTGGATACATATGATACATGATCATCAGCAAACAGCTTCGTTCCTCAAAATTCTACACGGAACTAAAATGTATGAATAATAAATTAAATTGAAATTTAATTAAAAATGATTAATCACTGATTTTACACTACACCAAGTTTTTAATTGATCTGAAAACCATTGTAAAAATTCACAATTCAAAGTACGAAACACATAAAAGAAAACTGCAGCATTTAATTTCAGCATGTATATAACTAAAAGCTATAATAGGCTTAAACATATTAAGATATTTTACACTATAATATGCATTTTAATTGAAGATATACTTTACAATATGCAACATTCATACATACATTCAAATAAAGAATAAAAGATACTTAAAACTTTTAATACTTCTACGAAAAAAAAAAAAAAAAAAAGAACCTGTGTGTCTTATTAAGCACATCTAAGTCAGAAATTATCACATAATTTGCTTCTTTGTCTTTCAGAATTATAATTTGAAATCAAAAGAATTATGATGTATAAAAAATTATATAAATTTAGTGGTAGTGATTATTACTTTCTTACACCTTATTCAATAAAAAATCTAAAGTAATTATAAATAATATTTATAGAAATAGCATAAATAGATCGAAATAAAATCAAAAATAATTCAAAAGAATACATAAAATATAACCATAAAAGAAATATTATAATGGAAAAACTGATTAATAAATTAAAATCTACACATCATAAGCAGGGTACATCGCGCAAATAATTTTAAACGAAATCTAAATTACACCCGAAACGGAACAAAAAAAATTTAACATCACACAAAAACATTTACTTATTAAATCGAAAACAGAGGAAGTCTGGTATTTAAATACTCACTTAATTTGCTTAAATACTTTAATAAACGCTACTGTGACGGACAGTAAAAATACATCAGTTATTGATTTACCATACAATGAAAACAAAAATTTGAAATTTATGTACCAGTCTATAAATGCTTATATTTTTTTCATATATAATGCAAAAATATGAGCTTAACCTTCCACTTACAATGATCCCAGGGGATACAGGTTCCATAACAAATCTGAAAAATAGACGTTACGAGAAGTCGCACTTGATTCTATTTGCCTAGTGACAGACACGGAAGCGCGTTTTGCTGGGCTGACGCAAATTCTGATTTTTGAGAACTAACCTGAGTAGCGAAACGGTCCAATTACTTTCTCCGGATTAAATTACGTAAGCATAGGTGCGTCAAATATCTTCATGAATTTCAACATAATGCTGTAAATTATCTGAGTGAAACACACCTGGCGTCAAGTAGGATTGGTTTAAAAGGACTCACACCCTACTCGAGTCTTAAATTGCGCGAAATTTGACTGCAAAGGAAGCAAATCGAAGACTGATGCAAAGCAATGTAGGTTACCTTAGCAACCAAAGACGTTTGGTTCCGTTCGCTTTTGGTTGTCAGTCTGTCAGTGCAGTTCTTAGCTGCAAATCTCCTGCTTAATGTTCTCAAGAAAAGAAGCTTATTTTTTATGTTTTTTTTTAGTCCAAAGGGATTTGAATCCCGAAGGACTATTAGTTTCGTTTTGGCATTTTGCGTCGGACTCATAAATGTCGGTTCACTTTTCAAACTGTTGCCATAAAATGTTAGAGTCCTGCATTATATTTGAAGAAATTAAATAATGAAAAATCTGCATAAATGTATGTATATTTCTCGTATTGTGATAAAACAACGGTACATAGAGTCATCGAATTTTGAATAACGTAATCCTCCAACGAATATGAGCATGTGGAAGACCAAATTTGAAATTTGAAATTTGTTTTATGATCGATTTCCTATTTTTTAAAATTTTGACGAATTTTTGATTAACAAACTCAAGGATTTCAAAGCGAGCAATGACAACGTTGTGCAGAAAAAACATTTTTATCTCCAGCGCGTGAGTCTCTGTATCGGAAATTCTAAAGATATGCTCGTTTTAAAACTATTTTGCTATTTTGCGATATTACTGTTGCACTGGATCTTATTGTTTAAGTGCGAGGAACATGATATTTAATAAAGAAAGGTAACACACAAAATGTTAAAAAACGCCCCTTTGGACGTAATTTAAAATCTGAAACATTTCAGATTTTTTTTTTTTTTTTTTTTTTTTTTCTGTTAGCTGTTTAAAAGAGAAAATATTTAAAACACCAATTAGTATGTAAGAAATATATAACAGAAATTCATACTAATTATCGTCATTTTCTATCTATTTCATCAAATATTCAAAAAAACGTTCTTAATAATTTAACAAATATTTTAACGTTTCAAAACGATATTCAATCTCCTTCCTTCTCTCAACTGATCAGTTTATTTATTTTCATTTTTAAGAATAAAAAAGTCGAATAATTAAGAAACTTCTAATATTAAATCCATTGTCATTTCGAAAAATGAGCCTTAAAGTTCATGTTCTGCATATATTTTTCAGCTCAATATTTAGCAGAAATAGCAAATATCAGCTTTCTTTTGGGGGACTATGATCTATAGAAAAAGACAAAGAAAAAGAAAAGAAAAGAGACAAGTATAACTGAGAACACAATGAGATACATTCCGAGGACCTCATTGATCATGTGACTTATGTATACCTTTTATAAACAAACAATGCAGGTGACCTCAGAGATCACGTGACTTATGTACAGCTAATGCAAACAAGCAAGTCATTCTTTCTCTTCTTCTCTTGCGGAATGTATGTCATAGGCATCATTATTACTAATTATAATATTTGTTGGAGACGGCTGCTGCAGACAGACGATTACGTAACGGCTCGGCGAAGGTCGACACACGGAGCTCCGCATTTGATTTGACTATTTTTTCTTATTCTTATTTTTTTTTCTTTAATTGCGAACTAAGCGGGGAAATTCTCTTTTCACTCAGTTATATGTATGCACTTGATAGAGTAATGTAATGTTTTTCAGCTTGTGTGAAATATCCATATTAAATCTTTATATTAATAATCCCTGCTGTGATTATTTAATTTGTAACCTGCACGTTGTAGCGCTGAGAGTAGCAACATACTAAATCTGGCGTCCGCTACTTTATATTTTTGATGAAATAGGGATATAAAAGTCTTGAAAGCAAAACGAAAGTTTCTGAAAACAGCGTTTACGGTATGCTGCAACAATATAGCTCAGAAGATCGAAAACAAAAGTTTACAAACTGACGAAGTCAGTACGTTGTTTAAACAGATTCAAGATAAATTCACACTTTTGGAAAGAACTCAAGAAGAAGTTTCGAATTGGTTGCTAAGTGATGATGCCCTTCAAGATGAATATTCCGAAGATTTTTTGAAAGCAGAAGAATACCGAGACAAGTTCTGCTTAATTTGTTCGCTGTTAGAAAATGTAAAGAAGGCAAATTCGGTTACGGAAGGAACAACAACTGAGCAAAAAAGGAAATTCAAGCTTCCGAAACTTGAATTGAGGAAATTTAGTGGAGAACTGAAAGACTTCTTGCTTTTTGGTCCCAGTTTGAAAAATTCACAACGACCTCTCCATTGTGGACGAAGACAAATTTCAATATCTTTTACAATGTGTGGTAGCAGATTCTAAA
Organism: Stegodyphus dumicola; assembly: GCF_044657685.1. NCBI lineage: Eukaryota > Metazoa > Arthropoda > Arachnida > Araneae > Eresidae > Stegodyphus > Stegodyphus dumicola. Next base: position 153,633,133 of record NC_140769.1, on the reverse strand, counting down.
GCGTCAAGATTGGTAACAAGTTTTCTGCCAACTAAAGAAAACTATTGAAAAATGATTGCACAACTTAAAGAACGCTTCGGGAGAGATGAACTTTTGGTTCAGATTTATGTACGGGATCTACTTTCCATAGTAATGAAAAATGCTGCTGGTAGGATTAAAGTCGATTTAGCTGAACTTTATGATTTACTTGAGAGCAAGCTTATGGCACTCGAAAGCCTCGGTAGAACTAAGGAAAAATTTGCAGAATTTTTGGAACCACTTGTTGAGTCCTGTTTACCAGAGACTGTTCTTCGTGCGTGGGAAAGAAGCTACTCGATGGTACTAAGATACTGCGTCACAGCAAGATAGTGCTCGTTCCTTGGATAAACATTTGTGCTTTCTTCGAAATGAAGTGCAAAGTGAAGAAATGATTAAGCTCGCTCGTACCGGGTTGGAAACTTCACGTTTTGCACATTCGCGACCCCATTGTGATGATCCAGGTTGCTCTACAGCTGCTGCCTTGGTAAATGTTCAAGACAATACAGGTAGGCGAAATTTACGTTGTATTTTTGGTGAGAAATCCCACAATTCTGCCGAATGTTTTTCCGCTCTCAAAATGTCTTTAGAAGATAAACGAAAGCTTTTGGTGCAAAAGCACGCCTGTTTTCGCTGCTTACGAATTGGACATAGTTCACGGGCATGCAAAAATAAAGTAAAATGTTTAACATGTGATAGATTTCACTATACCATTATGTGCTCAAATGGGAAACCTGTAAAGCCAAATGAAACTGACAGAACTGTTATTTCAAGTAATGTATTGTCTAATCAGTCAATTGTTAATGAAAATGTGTATTTGCAAACACTTGTTTTTAAAAATAGTATTTGAGGGTAGACAACTTACAGTTCGTACTATTTTGGACAGTTGTTCTCAGAAATCTTATCTTTCAGAAAGGGTTATCGCGTTTTTGCAACTGCATCCTAAATCGGAACAAACCATTATACACGGTTTGTTTGGGGGAGAGAGACAAGTCTTCATTCTCATTTAGTGTTTGATGTTAATTTAAGAAATTTTGAGGGCACTTATGACCATAACTTTGAAGCACTTTCTCAGAACAAAATATGTGAATGTGTTCCAAAAGTAGTTGATCCCAATACTCTAAAAGAATTAAAAGAAAGAAATATTACCTTGTCTGATTTGCAAGCTAAAGAATATGACACTGAATTGCTTTTAAGAGCAGATGCCATTGGGGACATTATTACTGGCAGTTCTCTGAAACTGAACTCTGGTGTAACTTTAGTTGAGACTAAATTCGGATAAACAGTGATTGGTAAAGTAAACAGCTTATCTAAAGAACCTACTTCAGCTACTATTCCAGCATTACTAGAAAATAATTTGTGCAATGATGTAGTTTCGTTGCATTGTGCTAATCTTAGCGTAACTGAACTCTGGAATTTAGATGCCATTGGCATAACAGACCCAACTGAAGATGTTAAACGTAAACTTGCTCACTCTAACACCGTTAAACAATTTAAAGAGAAATTAAATGTTCTTCCTGATGGCCGATATGAATTGCCACTAGCCTTTAAATCTGAAATTCTGTTACCTAACAATAAGTCTATGACTTTTAAAAGGCATCAAAGAATGTGTCGACGAATTAATGAGGAAAATCGGTTAGATTACTATAAGGTAGTTTTTAAGCAACCTAAAATGTATAGACCTAAAAATAATAGAAAAGGTTCCTGAAACTGAAATTGATAATTTGTGTTATTATTTGCCCCATAGACCTGTTATAAAGCATACTAGCAAGACAATGAAGGTAAGGCCGGTGTTCGACTCTGCAGCCCGAGAAAGAAATCAACCGTCCCTAAATGACTGTTTAAATAGAGGGCCGAACATTGAACTCATACCACGCACTATAGCACCAATCCATAACAATGACTGGCACAAAAAGTTTCCATAAATTAAACAAATTTTTGCTGTGATGACATTCCTGTTTTTATAAATACTTTGTATATATATATAGTGTGTGTGGGATGACAAGGGTTTATTATATAAAGAGCATCAATTATACTTTTAATACTATTTTATTATAAATTTACATCAACTGTTAATTACCTCATATCGATTAATGTTTCATTATCAAAATTGTATTTGATGTTAGGTAAAGAATTTATGCAACATTTCAAGGAAAATTAGCAATTTAAGCAAATATTGAAATCTGTGTACGTTAGAAAAGTTAAAAACTAATCAGCTGACCAAAAAGCAATTTTAATAGGAAAGAAAATTTATATTTTTAAAAAATACAAAATACAAATAAAAAATACATGTTTATTCAGTGTTCAATTATTGCGAGACATACGTATACTGCTGGCCATTAAAATTGCAACACCATGAAGGAAAGCAAATACAAAAAAGATATTTATTGTACGTAAACGGTAAGGCATAAAGACACAATTACCGTAATTTCCGGAAGAAAGGCCGCATCAGCGTAAACGCCGCACTCGAGAAAAATGGCGGGAAAAAAATTAAAATTACGCAGAAACGCCGCATCAGAGTAAACGCCGCAATAGATTAAATTGAGCGTGACATCGTCGTGGGCCGTATAGATGCAAAAACTCAACCTAAGTCCTGATATATGACATACCAGTTAAGAAAAATGCATGAAATGAAACCATAACTCAAAAATAAAGGTAAGAAATGTATAGCTTCTGTGCCGTTTAGAGACATTTTCAAAAATTTTCCGCTCCCTAATTAAAAACTATCCAACAAGTACTTGTACCCTAACTGATGGGATCTGTATTTGGCAGAATGCTAAGAAAAATCCATTCATGCTGAAGGGGAAATACGTCAGAGTTCGTTATTGCGAGGCAGGTGAAGTCGTGTCCGCCTTTGAAAAAAATTGCAGAAAAGGCTGGGGTGGAAAGAGGATGGGTCCTGGAAGATTCATCGAATGGCAGAGGAGAGAGACTATTCAAACTGATGAGAATGTTGATTTGAGAAAGGGGAAAGAATGTTATTGTTCTGCGATCTCGTTTAGGGTGAATAAGGCATGTAGGTCCGTTCAAGGGAAAGAACGTAAACAAAATAACGTTCGCAAAAAGCAACTGAGTGGTCTTTTGTGTGGGAACAGCACCAATCTATGCACAATGACAAGGCCATCCAAACTATGTACAATGACCATCATAAGAAATATTTTATTTTTAGTGCACCTAAACGCCGCATGGGTAGAAACGTCGCACCCGCTGAAAATTTAAGTTTTAAACACGTAAACGCCGCGGCGTTTCTTCCGGAAATTACGGTATTAAATTTGTAAACAGTTTGAGGGTTTACAGGGGTACGAAATTAGTAGAAAAAGCTGCTACCCCTGGCAGCTAAATCGGCCCTTACCCGGCTAGGCATGGAGTCGAACTGAGCTTGGATGACAGAAACGGGCTACTCATTCCATGTTGCTTCAAGTCTATGTCACACTTCATCAACTGTATTAGCTGGAGCGGGGTGACAGGGCCGACTCTCAACCCATGACCACCATGACCATATATTTTCAATGTGTGACAGATCTGGAGACTGCGCAGGCTGGGGCAGCAACTGAATAATCTGTCTATCGAGGAAGGTCAAAATACGATGTGCAGCATGTGATCTTGGATTATCTTGTTGGAAGATAGTGTTCGGAAGGCCTTGAAGATGGGGCACGATCAAAAATGTACCGATTTGTGTTCAAATTACTATCCAACTACAGATGTGCGTGCAGTGTACCCAATGGCTACCCAAACCATCACACCAGATGCACGGCTCCTATGCCGATATAAAATGTAAGCAGGCAACGTGCAGTCTCCTTGGATACTCCAGATTCATGTACGGATAGAATACTACACATAGAACTGGGACTCATTTGAAAAGGCGACATTGTGCCACTCCTGTAGCCAGCTTTGTCATTTGGCGCACCAGAGTTGCCGTCCGCCTTTATGCTGCATTGTGAAGGGAAGCCAAGTAATGGTCACCGTGCTGATCGTCCAGGATGCTGCAAACGTCGATGCACCATACGAGTGGATACTGGGCGTGCTGCAAACATGCCCATTTGACTATTGATCCATGATGTGGTTGTAACGTATGGTTTCGCAGGGCTGACCTCACAATATGTCTGTCCTCTCGGTCGTTAGTCATGGTAGAGCACAGTCCTGCGTGCCATTCAGTATGACTCTTGGCAACCCATTGATACCATATTTGCATGACTGGTTGGATGTCGGCCAGTGAGATGGGCAATATCACAGAACAATAATCTACACACTCGATAGGCAACGATCCTGCCTCTATCGAATTTCAACACTTGCTGCTAAGCATTTCTTCTTATTCGAGGCATAACACAATATTCTGAGCACACTCTGACTTTACAAACTGCTTTCCGAATGCAAAATTCATTACACAACTTTTCTTTTATGCAGTGCTTCAGATGTCATTTCTCTTTAAATCTAAAATGCACTGCAATACTAATCATTTGCATATCCCAACCTGTTCTCACTTTAATGTGATTTTGACGTTCGTCGGATCATTCTTTCCTGGTTTTATAATTTTAATTACCAGTAGTGTAATTGATTAGCTAACCAAGCTTCGAAAGCAAACAAGTTGCAATAGTGCGAAAACAGAAATAGTATTTAAATAGGAAAATGATTTAAATTTTTTTAATTCCTTTAATAGGAAAAGGATTTAAATTTTTAAGGGATTTATTCTGTTTTTCAAGCATTGTGAGATGCACATAAATAATTATCTAACCAAGTTTCGAAATCAAACAAACCGCAATAATGCAAAATTACTTCCTGGATCCCTTCTTTGAGAATTCTAATGAATTATTGGATCTTGATGGTTCCCCCTCCCCTTGGTCAGCTATTGTCACTCTCTTCAAAAAACTTTATACCTTGCTCTCACGATTAATGCGAGCACTTGTTTGCCAGTAATTCAGAATATCCTGATGTGTAGGTCTGGTCATTTGTTGCAGGCTCCAGAACATCCGATCCTGTGTGTAGCATTTGTAGTAAAGTTGATCAAGTCCTTGTGGCTAACATAATAATGATTGTAGTAACACTGAAATAAATATTTACTCCAAATGCTGAAGCAATACCAATTTAGAAAATTGAAGCGAGAAATAAATGAAAATGGAGAATTCCGTTTGAGAAAACCGCTGTGTGAACCAGGGTGGGGGATCAGTTGTGGGGACGTGTCTGTGATGTCAGTAGAAGTAGTTTCCGATTAGCTGAGGGTCAGACACATGCAATTATCTGGATTAGTGGATACATTAACTGGGTGAGATAATTTTAGAGCCACATTTTATTTAGAGTAAAGAATCCTGCCCAATCAGGCTAGTGGTTAGCGACGCTGACTGCCCTACTGAAGGGCTCTGGTTCCAATCCCGGAGAAGGCATGGATGCTTGTAAATGTATAGTGTCTGTGCAGCATGGGGGCACTAAATTATGTCGAGTTGAAAGGGGTTGATGGTAGGGGAAAAGGGGCTGGGAGACCCTCAGACCCCTCCCCCAGGGGAGCTCTCTATTAAAATTGGGGTTGGAAGAGCAAATTCGTACTGTTCGTATACATAGTGTAAGGATCTTAAGTTTTACTAACGTTTATTTTATTTTAAATCTTTACTATCACTTCTTATTTTTCTACTTCCGGCCAGAATTATAAGCGTGAAGGTTTTTATGCAAAGTTTGTCTGGCGAACGCCAAGTATTTAAGTGTGGCCTTTTTGCCAAGCGAAGGAGAGGAAGCAGTAAGTCAACGCAGGCCGCTTACCTTAGAAGTTACGCAGTTGCTGTTCGCCTTCCAGGCCAGAGGTTTTAATCCTCTTGATAAATTAAACGTATTGTAGTGTTCACAGTCTCTGTGCTACATACGCTTCTTGTTATTATAAGGCCAATCTTCCACGTGTATTATTCTAAAGTTAAATTAGAGTTTAGTTTTATTTTTATACTTTTTTACGTTAGACCCCGAGTGGAGGGTCAGTGTATTCCGAAGTACGGAAGTTATTGTATATAGAGAAAAATAAAGGGTTTTGTATACCCTTCGTCTGTATCCTGTCTACTTACCACAATTAGTGAACATAGCTTTAGTAAGCTCTCTGTTCCGAGTCAGGTCCTTGTATGTTCCCGAAGAAGGTTAGAAGGAACATTGAACCTGATAGTGGCGCCCAACGAAGAAGAATAACCATGGCCGAGTTTCAAGAAGAACCTGTGCTGCCTGCAGAAACGGCTCAGAATCCAGAAATGCCAGCTGCCGCCCTGGAAGGATTCGGTTACATCGTCCAGACCATGCGCGCTTCGATGAAACCAGAAGCAACGTTTAACGGAAACTCACCGGTAACCAGTTTTTTGGAAAAATTGGATGACCACTTCATGCTCTACCCCGTGCACGAGTTTCAAAAAGTTACCTTAGCTACCAGCGCTTTGAGGGCCCAAGCGCTTAACTGGTTCAAATGTATCGGCAGAAGTCTCTTGGGTCAAGCAGGAAGTCCCACCTATACTTACGAAAATTTCAAGACTGCCCTACTAAAAGCCTTCCCTGTTGTAAGGGATCGTGCGAAATTAGAAACGGAACTTTTTAGTATATATCAACAAAGAATCGAAAACCTCTCGAGCTTTATTTTAAGAAAAATTCACGTTTTCAAGCTCTTGTATGGAAACCGTCCGGATCCTGAAATAATTCAAGTGATTTTGCCGAGGTTACTGCCCCAAGTGCAAGACTTTATTGAATTAAGAAATCCGACTACACTGGAAAAGTTATTTGAGCTAGCAATCCAGTTTGAAAGTAGAAGAACGGCGGACGTCGAAAGAAGACGCCAATATCAACAGCGAAACCAATTTGGTACGCCAAGACTACAGCAAACTCAAGCACATGGCTACGGAGAAAAAGCGAATCAGTGGGCAAGGAAACCCGAGCATTCAAAAACAGCCGGCGAACGTCGACAGTTCAATAGCAACCCAGGAAAAAAGTCTCAAGGCCAGGGGAAAAAGAAGGAAAACTCGGAAATGAAAAATAATTTAAACTAAAACGGATTTCTGCGGACGAGAGGGTGCGGAAATCCGAAGGCCGCGAAAACCCCTCTTCCTACAAGTTAAATACAGTAATGGTGAAAAATTTGACTCTTCCGAAGATTGTAGTCTTGGTGAATAATATCCCGGCCACCGCACTCCTGGATACCGGCGCGCAGTGTTCCTGTGTGGCAGAAGTCTTTTTTAGAAAGTATTTTCGCAAATACCGCATATATAATGCGGATAATACGACAATATTAGCGGCGCAAGGAGAAAGATGTAAGTGCGTAGGTAAAGTACCTTTGTATATCCGTATCAAGGACGAACAAATAAAGGTGATGTTTTTTATAGTAAAGAATCTGCAAGCACATTTGATCTTAGGAATAGACTTTCTTTCAGGCGCACAAGCTACACTGGATTTTAATGAAGCGTCCCTTAAGCTGACAATGAAACCAGTGCGTGTAGAAAAGGTTGAACCGCCAAGGTTAAATCTTGACCACCTGCCTAATGACGAGCAAGATAGAATCCGACAAGTGGTAAGTGAATTTGCTTCGTTATTTAGTGATATTCCAGGATTTACTCAGGTTACTAACCATAGTATTGACACCGGAGATGCATTGCCAGTTCGTCAAAAGCCATACCGGTATGATAAGAATAAGGAAAAATTATAGAATGGCATATTACCGATATGCTACGTAAAAAGATCATAACGCCCATCTCAATTAGTTATGCTAGCCCGGTGGTTTTATGTAAGAAAAATAATGATTATCCTTTGGAGCATCCAAAAAGGTGGAGATTCGCTATTGATTACCGTAAATTAAATTCCATAACGAAATATCCGGTATATCCGTTGCCGATCATAGAAGAAATTTTAAGGAACATAAAATCAACCAAATTTATGACGACTTTAGACTTAACGACTGGTTATTTTCAAATAGGGGTGAGGCCTGAGGACGTGCCTAAGACTGCTTTTATAACCAAGTCTGGCACTTATGCATTTTTGCGTATGCCGTTTGGCCTTTCAGGGGCCCCAGCAACATTTCAGCGATGCATGGACATTGTGTTAAGACCTGTTCTTGGAAAGTCCACATTTATCTATTTAGACGATATCATTATTACTAGTGATAATCTAGACCAACATGTACAGGATTTAAGACAGGTGTTTTCTTTATTAAATGAGGCCGGTCTAAAAGTTAATGTCGAAAAGTGCAAATTTGCAGCCCCTGAATTAAAATACTTAGGTTACAAAATATCTCAAAAAGGGATCGAGACAGATGAATCAAAAATAATCGCTGTACAAAAGTATCCGACTCCAAACACGGCAAAGAAGCTCTCTTCTTTTCTAGGACTTTGTTCATATTATAGGTCCTTTATAAAAGATTTTGCGGCTATCGCTGAGCCATTGTTAAAATTAAAAAGGAAAAAGGCAAAATTCTCGTGGACGGCCGAAGCCAATAGTGCTTTCGAAAAATTAAAACAAGCATTAACGCAAGCCCCTGTGTTAAAATTTCCTGAAAAGGATGAAAATTTAGAAATTTCAGCGGATGCTTCGGATTATGCGGTAGGAGCGGTACATTCGCAAAATCAGCAGCCCGTGGCATTTTTTAGCCGAACTTTAAATCAAACACAAAGAAACTATTCCGCGACCGAGACAGAGGCACTTGCAGTTCTGTTAGCAGTGCAAAAGTTCCGAGTCTATTTTGGAAAGGCGCCGATAACAGTATACTCTGATCATGCGGCGGTAACTAGATTGTACTCAGGGAAAAATTTATCCCCAAGGTTAATAAGATGGGCACTCAAGCTGCAAGAATATAATCTGGTAATCAGGCATACCCCGGAAAGGAAAATATCGTAGCAGATGCCCTATCACGAATTAAATTAGACGAACAGGTTAATACCGTAAAAGTTGCAATGCTTACAGCGTGTACAATAAACTCCCGAGAAACTGTAATAACAGAACTGAGTAAGGATCCTGAGTTTGGAAGTATTTATGAGTATTTGAAGGATCCTGAAAATTTTAGCCACCAAGATATTGTGGCGATAAGAAATAGGGCGGCCCATTACGAACTAATAGATGGTCTATTATTCTACACAAAAACTACGAATTCCAACAACGAATTTCGACCTGTTATCCCAGCTAGTCTTAGATTAAATATCCTGCATGAGCTCCATGACAGCCCTTTAGCTTCTCATGCTGGTATTCGAAAAACTATCCAACGCGTACGCGAGGCAGTCTACTTTCCTGAACTGCAAAAGTTAACAAGGGCGTATGTCCAGTCCTGCCCAACATGTCAAGCCGTTGATTATATTAATTTCCGCCCGGCCGGGTTTCTAAATAGTATTAAATCCGAATTTCCAAATGAAATAATTGGCATCGATTTATTGGGCCCTTTCCCAAAAAGTCAGTTAAATAAAAGTCGCTATCTCCTTGTTATGGTTGATCATTTTAGTAAATGGACCGGAATTGTTCCCTTAAAACGAGCCTCCGCGAAATTAGTTACCGATTCTATTTTAAATAAATATATTTTAAAATACGGGGCGCCCCTAAAAGTTATATCGGATAATGGTCCTCAATTTGTAAGTAATATATTTGAAGACATGTGCCAAAAACTGGGCATACGTCATTTAAAAATGGTCCCGTATCGGCCGCAATCAAATATAGCGGAACGGGTCAACAGAAATATAGTGAAAATTATCCGTAGTTATGTTAAAAATTTTCATAAAAGCTGGGATAACTATGTCAATGAATTTGCTTTCGCCCTTAGGACCGCAAAACATGATACAACGGGCAAAACTCCTGCTGAGTTATTTCTAGGCAGAAAGATTATAACACCGTTAGATAAACTATTTTATGTGCAACAAAGAGCCCCAGAATTTAAAATGGGTGATATAGAAAAACTAATAAAAGAAGCAAAAAAGAATACGGAAGTAGCACAAAGAAAACAGAAATTATATTATGATTTGAAACGACGGGGAGTAACTTATAAAGTAGGGGATGAAGTTTTAAAAATTAAGCATTCACTTTCTTCAGCACCAGAAGATAAAACTGCCAAATTTTTTCCACGATTTGAAGGACCATATGTTATAGAAAAAATAACTCACGCTGTTGTAGTGTTAAAAGCCAGAAATGGTGAAACCTGTTCCGCAAACATTGATCAAATGAAGACCTACTTCGATCGTAATAAAATGCAAATCTTTTCAGATCTTTTGCAGGATCCGGCACGGCAGACACCGCAGGTACAAGTTTCAGAGGTGGGAAAACGACAAGTACAAGGGCAAGCCAATGAGAGACAGAAACAAGTGAAAAGAAAAATTGCCCCGCGGAAAAATTGAATGTAACAAGAAAAAGAAGCCGTTCCACCGTCCAGAAAACAGAGTTCACGAACACCCTCAGAATGAAGAAGGGAGAAGGACGACGTATGTGAAGAGGACCAGGAGAAATGACGGCAACTATAAACCGGCTTTAAAACGGAAGATCTACTCATCCGACAGAACTCTCCGCAGCAAAAGTCGCCGAACCGCGGAAGGGCCATCAGCGGCGGAGGAAAAAGTACAAGAAAAATTTGAACGGCCAACAACGAGGTCCAAGCAGGATCACGACAGAAGTTTCCCGGTTCCGCCAAGACCAGCTGCCATCAAACGGCAAAGACCACAAGCAGAGGAGAAAAGGAAAGTATTCAAGGGTGGCCGTACTGGTGAAAAAAGGAATCTTCCAGAGGAAAGCACTGAAGGGCGAGCCCGTACAAGAAGGAGGATAAACCAAGCTACTATCTGCAGTACCTTTAAAGACTGGACCCAGAAAAGGATGTCCGAATATTACAAAGATAAGTAAAATTTTATGTTACTTTGCAAACTTAAGTTAATCTTTCATTCTTACTGCAAGTGGCAGATTTCAAGAAGTTTTACCTCATGCGAGGTCTACCTTTATCGCCAAAAGGGCGAGAAATGAGTTGTGACCGATTTTCGTATTATGTTTTTAAATTACTCGTGCGTAAAACTAAAGTTGATGTATAATAGCGTTGTGTAAAGACTTAAATATTGTAAAAAGTTATTGTATAAATTTTATTTAAAACATTCTAGCAAGAAAGAAGTTTTAGTCTGAAAGACTTTTTGAAATGTAGTATTATTTCAATGTAGAAAGAATTGGCACTTGCTTTGAAAAGAATAGAAGTTAACAATGTACTACTAATGTATGTTTTCAAATGTGTAAAATTAACGGCATGTTGATATGTTCTTATATACATGTGAACTGTTATTTTAAATGTTAAGAAATACCGTGATATGGTAAAAGTGAAAGTAATGTTAAAAATTTGTTATTCGTGTGACTGTAAAGATTAAATCATGGCGAATATGTGGTAAAGGTTGAATGATGTAGTTAGGCTCTCTGACGCTACACTTTAGAGTTAGCCACTTTTAGAATAGTACCTCAGGGTTTAGAGTTGAAAGTAGGGTGTGTTAAGAGGTCTCGTTATGTTGAATTTTAACACGTTAGTGTTTTGATTGTAGGAGGAAGTGTGGCACACGTAGACAGAAACACATTCGTGTTTGGTGTTTTTTTACAACACATGTCAGAGAGCACGGGGAGAGATAATTAAAATAGTCATGAATGAAATAAGAATGTTAAGAGAAGTATATTCTATATGTTATTTGCAATGTCATTGTGTAACATTTCATTAAACTAGTTTTTCTTCCAGATCTCTGGAAGGAACCAGAATTGAATAAAGTTCCTGTTTAGATGCAGTACAGATGAAAAAAGATTGTTGTATATCCTGGGAGCTGCTATTGTAACAAATTTCTTTCTTTTAAATTTTCTAGTTTCTAGAGAAGTTATGTTGTAAAAGATTGGCCTCGCGTTAGATTCTAGAGCTAAAAGTTTTCAACAAGGTCGTTTTAGACCTCAGTTTCAAACTAATTAACTCTGGCGGGAAGTATGTAAGAATCTTAAGTTTTACTAACGTTTATTTTATTTTAAATCTTTACTATCACTTCTTATTTTTCTACTTCCGGCCAGAATTATAAGCGTGAAGGTTTTTATGCAAAGTTTGTCTGGCGAACGCCAAGTATTTAAGTGTGGCCTTTTTGCCAAGCGAAGGAGAGGAAGCAGTAAGTCAACGCAGGCCGCTTACCTTAGAAGTTACGCAGTTGCTGTTCGCCTTCCAGGCCAGAGGTTTTAATCCTCTTGATAAATTAAACGTATTGTAGTGTTCACAGTCTCTGTGCTACATACGCTTCCTGTTATTATAAGGCCAATCTTCCACGTGTATTATTCTAAAGTTAAATTAGAGTTTAGTTTTATTTTTATACTTTTTTACGTTAGACCCCGAGTGGAGGGTCAGTGTATTCCGAAGTACGGAAGTTATTGTATATAGAGAAAAATAAAGGGTTTTGTATACCCTTCGTCTGTATCCTGTCTACTTACCACAATTAGTGAACATAGCTTTAGTAAGCTCTCTGTTCCGAGTCAGGTCCTTGTATGTTCCCGAAGAAGGTTAGAAGGAACATTGAACCTGATAATAGTACCTGATATAATTGACATGTTTAGATTGTATTCTGTTGGTTTATCATCGGACATAGAAAAAGCATTTCATCAGCTGAGTATTATCCCAGAACACAGAGATTATTTGAGGTTTTTTCTTCCAACTCTTGAAGAACCTATGATTTACAGACAATGCAGAGTGGTGTTCGGCGTTTGTTCGTCTTCTCTCCAACTCTCTGCATCGATAGAGCATCTCTTGGATAATTCCCCTGCCGAGTTTGACGATGTGACCCAAAAATTAAAGCATTCGTTTTATGTTGACAATTGTGTAACTGGGGTTCACGACATCAAACAGCAAGAAAATTTTATAGTTAAAGCGATAGAAGTAATGGCTCGTGCATGTTTTAACCTACGAGGTTGGGAAAGTAATGTTCCAGGTCATTGTATTTACTGTAGTTCAGGAATAACTTCTCTTCTTGGAATCTTATGGGTTTTGGATAATGATACATTAAAATGTAATCTTAATTATTCAATGGATAATGAGATAAGTAAACGTAATATTTTGGCTATGGTACATAAAATGTTTAATCCGCAGGGTTTTTTGAGTCCAACTACCTTGTTACCTAAGTTACTATTACAGGAAGCTTGGATTATGAAACTAAAACGGGATGACCCCTTGCCGGAGAACATTCAGAAAACTTTTCAGAAGTGGCAGGATGAAATTAAATATCTTGAGAAAATTAGTAGAGATAAATGAGAATTCAGAGCTGCATCTACTCGTTGATGCATGTAAGAGCTCCTATAGTGCATGTGTTTACATTAGAACTGTAACGCCCGTGGGAGTCAAAATTCGATTGATCAGACCCAAATCTAGGATAGCGCCGTTGAAATCTCTGACAATACCCCGGTTAGAATTGATGGCCTGTTGCATTGGCGCGAGACTGGTTCACTCAGTATACGCCGCCTTAGATTTGCCTGATTTGAAAATTATTGCATGGAGTGATTCTATGGTAGCACTCTGGTGGATTAAGAACTGTGGTGATTGGTCAGTTTTCGTTGCGAATAGGGTAAAAGAGATAAACAGTCTGATTCCTTCTCGGTGTTGGCGCCATGTTCCAGGTGATTTAAACCCGGCAGATATGCTTTCAAGAGGCAGTTCCCCTCGTTCATTTTCCGATTCTCTTTGTTGGAAGGGTTCGTCCTGGCTCCTGGAACCTAATAACAACTGGCCACTAGACCGTTTGGCTTACGAGACCTCTGAGGTAGAACAAGAAAAAAGGAAGGTCAGTTTGTGTAACCTTAATTCAGTTGAAGAGGAAATACCTTGGTATGCAATTAGGTTTTCGAATTTTCAATCCATCATTCGATTAGTCGCATAGATATTGCGGTTTGTGAAAAATGCAAAAAGTAAACGTGCATTTCGAGAGACTGGAGATTTAACCGTTCATGAGATGGAATATGCAGAAAAAACTCTTATAAAAATTGTACAAAATAAGTATTTTCACTCCGCAGACTCTATTCCCAATATGAGTGTCATCTCAGACAGAGAGGGTATAAAAAGGGTGAAAACGCGCATTACAGAGCGACCAGACGACCCTGAATTTATTTGTCCAATTATTTTACCAGACCGGTGTATTTTCACCTAACGTCTGATAAAATATTATCATTTACAAAATTGTCACGCTAGAACCCAAATATTACTCGGAATATTAAGGGAGCGATTTTGGATAGTTAGGGGCAGAAGAGCGGTAAGAAGAGCGGGAAAGTCGTAAAAAGTTGTGTAAGATGCAATCGATACAAGGCCAAGACTCCCGGTTGCGAGCCGGTGTCGTTACCAGGCGATCGTGTCAATGACGCAGCGGTGTTCGAGGTGGTAGGAGTTGTTTTGGCAGGATTATTGTATGTGAAGGGAGGTGAAAAGTTTAGATTGTTTTGTTCACATGTGTAATATATAGTTTCGTTCATTTGGAATTGATTTCGTCATTGTCTACCGACGCATTCTTGTTGTCATTGAGACGATTCGTAGCCAGAAGGGGGAGGCCGAGAATAATTTATTCCGACAACGGAACTAATTTCAGAGGAGCGCAAAGAGAACTTAGTAACATTGATTGGGAACAAATTTCGAGGCAAACGGCTATACAACGCATAATATGGAAGTTTAATCCTCCCACAGCCGTTTGGTGGGGAGGCTGGTGGGAGAGGTTAGTTCGTGTAGTAAAGGAACTCTTGAGAAGGACACTCCGTAACGCGGTTCTTACAACCGAGGAGTTGTACACAGTAATGTGTGACTGCGAGTCAATAATTAACTCTGGACCTCTTACCTATCTGTCGGATAATCCGGATGATTTAATTCCACTTTCCTCAGCCATGTTTCTCATCGAGAATCGTAGCTTAGGTGTTCCCGATGTTGATTTCTGCGATTCGAAAAGTCTTCGAAAAAGGGCTAGATATCGCCAAAAACTGCTTAATGATTTAAGGCATAGATTTAGGAGAGAATATTTAGGCCTTCTGGTCCAAAATAAGAAGGATCCATCGTAAGAGCTACGGTTGGGTGAAGTTGTCCTAATAGGAGATGACATCAAAAAACGGATGCATTGGCCTTTAGCTAAGGTCATTCGACTAATTCCTGGGAAAGATGGCAAGGTGAGAACTGTAGAACTAAAGACTCAAGCTGGTACGCTGCTTCGTCCCATTCAGCGAGTCTTTCCATTGGAAGTGCAGTTAACGGACACACCCACTGATCCCATACACGATAACTTTTTTAGTAATCCTATTTCTTCTATTTCTAGTGATGAGCATTCAGATTAAAACGATTCTTCAAATGACTCTAGTAACATCCTGCAAGATGATAAAGTGTCAAGATTTGGACGTGTGATCAAGGTGCCTCAGAGATTAGATCTCTTCGACCAGGTACTGTATGTCTTTGAGCCAACCTGAAGTCGACTCAAAGAGGGGGAGAATGTTGGAGACGGCTGCTGCAGACAGACGATTACGTAACGGCTCGGCGAAGGTCGACAGACGGAGCTCCGCATTTGATTGGACTATTTTTTCTTATTCTTATTTTTTTTCTTTAACTGCGAACTAAGCGGGGAAATTCCCTTTTTACTCAGTCATATGTGTGCCAGGGATAAATAGAAGGGCTAGGTCATTTCTTTGTTCGACTCCTTGCCGACGCGAACCTCATGGAGGAGGTGAACTGGAAGTAATCTGACGTGTCTCTGTTGCACCTGCTCTGATTTCGCGCGTTTAAAACTGTAGTTTCATTCAATTGCGAGACGATTTTCTGGAGGTCGCATATCCCAAATTAATTTTAATCATACATATTTGTTTTCTGACACTGCAAATATTTAAAGTAATTTGTGTATATATATATATATATATAGTTTTAGTCAGTTTTCCTTTTAAATTCTATATTTAAAGTATCCTTTATGTAATATGGCTTCTTGTGCTTTAGCAACGTGCCGTAACACTTAAAGAAATACGAAAGGAAGAGATATTGTATTTCATGCTTTCCCAAAGGACAATTTGCTTTTGACGAAAGAATGGAAACATAAATGTCAAAGACAGGATTCTATTAATGTGAAAAACGCAAGAATTTGCAGCGAACATTTTCTGTACAATGATTATGAAGATGGCATGAAAAATCGCTTGCTTGGATTGCCGCAAAAGAAACTGTTGAAATGCAATACTGTGCCGAAAGTAAATTTATCGTGTGCAGTAAACGAAATAACATCAAGAAATCGGAGACATTTGAAAAGAAAGCTAATGCAGAGTGCTTTTGAAAGACTACACGAATTAAGCCCAAAGAAAATTTATTTTGAGGCCGAGAACGAAATTGAAGCTGACAATAATAAATAAAATGTGAATGATTTTGAAATAAAAGTGACAATGCCCTATGTGACAATATCCCTGCATGCCTTAAGTGTAAAGATAAACAAGAATGTATTCATAATTTGAAGAACAAAATAATATCCTTAGAAAATTGTAATAAAATATTGAAAAACAGAGAAAAGAAAATTTTTAGAAAGTTTGCTCAGCGACAAAGAAGATGGACGATATTTAGAAAGAAATTTGTATCGGAAATTCAAAAATTTAAATCCCAAACAGCGAAATTTAGGAAAAAAAACAGCACAGATTGGAGAATTTGGAAAAACGTCTAAAGCATATTTTTACAAAGACGCAGATTAACGCATTGGTAGAAAAGAAGGAAAAAATCAGGTGGACTTGTAAAGATATTTCACGTTGCATTGTCATAAGAGCTCTATCATCTAAAAGCTACGATTTTTGGAAAGAACAAATGGAAATTCCTTTACCTAGCACTAGCACATTAAAGAGATGGTGCGCTAAATTTTCATGTAGTCCAGGAATTCAGAGTGATGTTCTTGCTGTAATGAAGGAAAGATGCGAATATTTGAATTCTGTAGAAAAAATATGCGTTCTCAGTTTCGACGAAATGCACATACGTTCTAAACTCTGCTATGACTTTAAACTGGACCAAATTCTCGGTCGTTTTCAAAAAGTGCAGTTTGTTTTAATCAGAGATCTCATTTCGCAGTGGAAACAACCAATATTTTTTTATTTTAACACTCCAATGAAGAAAGAACTTCTTTTTTCATAAGACATATTCAGTCATCTGGAGTAGAAGTGAAAGCAATAGTGTCTGATTTAGGAGGATCTAGTACTTTGTGGAAGGAGTTACAAATTTCGATTAATAGTTCTCAGCTTCCAAATCCAGTATTGCAAACGAAAAAAATATGGGTTTTTGCAGTTTTAGCGCACTGCCTCAAATTACTGAGAAACCACTTTTTAGATAAAGGATTTGTTTTAGAAGATGGAAGTGTTTTAAATGTTGACATTATTAAAGATGTTTTAAATAAAGATTTAGGAGAAATTAAATTGTGTCACAAACTATAACCAAATTATATAATGGTCAAGGGAAACGAGAGACAAAAAGTCGCTCCAGCGAAAACATTATTTTCAAGAACTACCGCTAAAGGTATACTTCACCTTACAGGAAATCAAAAAGCATCCGAATTCTTTGAGTTAATCGACAAATTTTTTTTTTTTTTTTTGTTGATATTATGAATAGTACCAAGCCATACCCTCTTTCAGATAAAATACTTAAAGCAGCATTTGGATTAAATGAACATCATGAAAAACAAATTCAAGTTTTGGAATTAATGAAGAAAGTCATTGGTGGATTAAAAGTTCAGGGAAAAGCCAACTTACTGCCTTTCCAAAAAGGAATAATAATTTCAATAAATTCTCTTTTTGGACTACACCAGGATTTGAAATCATCGTATAATGCTAAATATATTTTAACCTCTAGATTAACTCAGGATGCACTTAAAAGTCTCTTTAGTCAGATTCGAGGGCTTGGTAGGTTTAATGACCATCCATCACCTAGTGAAGTTATAAGCCGTTTAAAGCAATTAATACTTGCTAATAAGCTGCCAAATTTATCTTCAAAAGTATGCATGACTGAAGAAAGCAGAAATATTCATTCATATTTAACATCAGAAATACTTGAAAGGGCTTTGAAAACTGAGGAGGAAGATGCTTTTCCATTAAATACTATTGATGATTTGGATTTGAATTTCATAGAGGAACCTTCTCCTATGCCATGGGAATTAGAATTGAATTCCGACAGACAATTTTCGAACGCCGAAAAAGAAGCATTAACATATGTTGCAGGTTATATTGCCTATCGTGTGCGAGACAAAAACCAATCATTGGGTTACAATATCTAAAAATAGTGCTGATGAACCAATATTTAATTCAGAATGGATTAAATTATTGTCCTTAGGAGGTTTGACTACACCTTCTCATTCATGGATGAATACAGTTTATGAGTTCAAAAACATATTTTGTGCAGTTCATGGTACAACTTACTAAAGGGAAGCATGTAATTGGCTCTTTAATTAATAAAGTGGAGAAACATTATTCTGAAGTTAACAGAGAAGGAATTCGTTTATTTTGTAGAGTGCGAACTTTTATTAGAATACGTTTCTTAAATAGAAATGCATATGTTTTTTCCCAAAGAAAAGCAAAAAAAATGGATTGCTTCGAATGTGGCAGCCAATAAATAATGTTTCAACAACTTGTAGTTGCATTGCGACTGTACAAGTAAGCATATATAATATGTTTTGATTTGAAATATTTCTAGATGACATTTTAGAAGTTAATAGCGTAAAGCATATTTTAAATGGGAACTAATTCTGTTACGTTATTGTTACAGTTATTTTTATTGTATCCTCTGTTATTATTGATTCGATTTTGTGCTAGCTTAGCATTCTAGGTAAAATATATATAAAGTATAACACTAAAGTAATTGGCATAAGAAGACCTGCCCCCTTAACCCCCACTTTTGAGAAATTAAATAATTTTTTTAGATACTGCGAGTAAAGTTGTTTTGTCTAAATTAAGATAACAATCTTACATGTATTTATTTAAATGAAATAGTGATGCTAGCCTAAATTACAAAATTATTAAAAAAATATATGTTATTATATTGAATCGGGAGAAAAATATGCCAATGTAAAATTTACAATTAGGCTGAAACTCCAACTTAGATTAGCAGAAAATTTGCCATACATAACCATACATGTTTAAAATTATGCCAATTTAAGGTTGTTTTTTGATTAATTTTAAATAGCTGTTATTATAGTTATCTTAGAAGCAGTATTACAGTTGTCTTAGTTAACATGCAGATAAAGAAAAGATTAAAAACAATTTAAAGAAAAAAAAATCCCTGCAAATTAAAAATAAAAAGGAACTTTATGCTAAGAGTAGCGCATTTTATGTATTATTTTAAAATTGAGTAAGTACTATTAAATTTTTTAATGTTCAGTGTAAAATGCATACTGCAGCAACATTGTCTCTTCCAAATTATAGCTATCTTTCCCACACAGCTCATTTTAAACGCTGGTTCTTCAAATTTAAAACGCTAATTACTATGGTGTCAATTGCATCTCCGCGCTCAGTGGTATCATTGCTACCTCATCACTCCCCACTGCCTGTTTCAGGGGGAAAAGCTCTATGAGTCTCTTTTAAGTCCTGTATGTATGCACTAGTTGGAGTAATGTAACGTTTTTCAGCTTGTGTGAGATATCCATATTAAATCTTTATATTAATAATCCCTGCTGTCATTATTTAATTTGTAACCTGCACGTTGTAACCCTGAGAGTTGCAACAATATTATTCTATAAGATGCTTTCTCCTTTATCCGTATTTACTGTATTAGCGTTTCTGGGAAACTTGTCAATTTTTCATTCACTGCTGCTGCGAAAAAAAATGCAAGAACGTTCTTTCTATGTTTCATGTTGTCTACCTGTGTACTTCTTTTGAGTTTTAATACCCATTAAATTAAGTAGTAAACCAAGAAATAGAAGATTTATCAATTTCAGAGATAATTGGAGCTTAATTTTTTTTACAATGATGGACGGATAGATGTTTTTGCTTAATATGTAATCCCTAAACAATATGCAATGCTCTCGTAGCCATTATTAAAAGAAATTTGAGGCAGGATTTCAAAAATCAAACAGATTTAGGTAAAAGTAACACGACGAACAAATATTAATTTAGAAGTCAAACAACAAAAACCAGCGTTATATTTTCAAATTTTCACAGGACTAGTTTCGATGCTTTCCATAGTATTTAAATTTTTGAAAACTATTGTGATAGGAAGAGAGCAGAGCGAAACAGCGTCTTAACAGGAAGAGAGGGAAAAGCTAAAGTGCACAGCTATCCAATATGGAAGCTCACCAAGGAAAGGTTTTGGTTTAGGTTTTTTTTTTTTTTTAAAGAGAAAGGTTTCAATTCTCGAAATTTTTATTTCATGTTCCGAATTAATTACGTCATCAGCGTTATGCAAGCCATGTAACATAGACTGATCTAAAATGACACAGTCCAGAAAGTTATTGCTGTTTTTAGAAAAGAGAATTAAGGGCTATTGCTAGTTTAAATTATAATTTTGAGATAAGGAGAATTAAGGGCTATTGCTAGTTTAAACTATAATTTTGAGATTTGACATTTTTTATCTTTTTATCTTACACACACACACACATATATATATGTATATATAAAACAGAAGTTGGCCGCCCCTGACGTAGATAGCAGCACTATTTTATCAGTTCTGAGGATTCAAGACATATATTGTGTATGTTTTTCGATTGCCTGTTTACAAACGAAAGCCTGTAATGCATTACCTATCCATTTAAAGTCACTGTTCTCAAACATTTTTCAGCAATTTCAAACCATTTTTTTTAAATACTTGTGGTAACGTGTGGCCCTAACTTGTCAGCAACTGTGGTAGTGACTGCTACGAAATATAAATTTACACAAACACGTAAGAAGGGTTTAAAGCCCTTTTTATTCCACTTTAGAAATAACAGCTGCGTTCACTTGACGCTCACAAACTACGCCGACCCGGCGGTTTAACAGAAACAGAAATGTGAAACTAAAAAATAATGACTGGATGAATAAATAGCTAGATCACTACCTACGAGGCTCTGAGATCTTAACTAACCTAACCGCGTTCTAAAATACAGCTGAGATTCAGCGAGCTTACTAATTAAGCAGTTGAAAGATTCAGCAAACTGCCAAGATAGGCACACAGGCCGAAACGCGCAGTTCTTAAATTTCTACATAGCAACCTTCACGTTCGCGATTCAAGAAGCACACATACAATCTCGTTTCCCTTCTATTTAAACTCAATTTACTTCAGCTAAAATTTGAATATACTGCGCGCTCTACTACAATTTACATACTCTAGCATTGGCAATTCTAGGGCAAAGTAAAGGCTTGACAGGAAAGATAGCTTAAAATAAATTTTAGTTCGAATAAATATAAACCCTACATACAGACCAAGAAATAAAAAGGTTTATCTAATTCGAAATGTTAATATTAATCCGATAACTAAATTATTAACTCCCATAGTAATATCCCGATAACTCCGATATTAATATCCCTTTTAATTGAAGAAGACGTAGATATGAAAGTAGCAGCCATAGATAAGAATACTGATAAAAAGTACATCTCTAGTACGTATTACACTTGATAAAATGGCAAATCAATTTATCAGAAACTTGTCTCAAGGGCATCTAAATCACGAGCATCTCATTCTAAAGACATCATACGATATCATTTTAAAGGCATCAGACAATATTTCGTATAAATTGGCTATTGTAAAGCCTGAATTTAGTTCGCAAGTAAAAGTTAACAAACCATTCATCAATAAATATGATTAGTTCTTAAATGTTGGCCTAATTTTTAGTTCTACTAAAATTGCCTAAACTTCAGTTCCTGAACTACATTCCGTTGAACATTTTATGTTCATTTACATCCTTGAGCGTTAGTTAATGACTTTAAATCCAAACCTATTGATTTCTAATGATTAAAAGCCTTGTTTAAATATTTTTAAACTCTCTCTTTTCTTTTTATTCAATATATAGCACGAAAAGTGTTATTATTATTAATTACACTCGCCTGTTTTATTCAAACGACTATTTCCTGCCGAATGGTACAGGATACAGTACAAAGTCCGAGATTCGGATTTGGGATTTTTCCGGATATTAGATCATCAGTTTAACACTTGTAAGATGGCATGTAGAAATTATAAAATTAAAAATATTAAATCATGATTTATGAATTAATGAAGCATTTATGATTTAATGGGTAACAAAATTTACAAAAGAGGCTTAACCTTTATTTGTTTACTTTATTAAACATTTCTTTCCATGTAAGTTGTTCATGTTGCTTCCGTTTTTCTACTATTTTCTCTATAATTCTGTAGACAGACATAATTTCTTATTCACTTACAAAGTTCCATAGTTCATGTAATTGCTGTGTCTAGAATTCCGACTAACTTGTCAGTCGAAATTTTTTCGTTTTCAATAACTTCTCTGTCACGTTTTTCAATATCGTTAGGGGTATTTTCTGAATCTAGAACTATACTACAGATTTTGCTATCCGTTAATTTATTTATAATTGGGGCATTGTCATCGCAAGATAAGCCAGAATAGAAATGAAAATGCCATCTCCGGGTGAATGTATTCAACAATGATATATAAATATAAAGAAATGTAACAAAAAGCCTATAGAAGGGGGAAAAACTTACGTGTACAAAAATATCACACATAAATACAAGGAAAAACAGTGAAATATATACAATATGTTTAAGAAATTATATAGAAAATAATGTCAGAAAATTGATGTTGTCCCCAGAGCCGGAGGTGTATTGTACAGTAGGAAAAAAAATAAAGGCATTTAAATGTCCGTAGTTTAGTGCTTTTTCTGTAGAAGTTAAAAATTAAGGGCAATAAAATGCATAATTTATCTTAGGAGAGTATAGTTTCATCAACAGAACTTTATGGACCCAGAAAAACTCTGCCATTTCCCGTTATACTCTAAACTGGGGAACTTCTGAAGAAATGCGATTTTTCGATGCGAACAAACTTACAAATTCGTAAGTTTAGAACTTCCGTGTCGTTGGATGATTAGCTTATACAAAGAGTAAACCTCGTCATTTTCTCGGAATATTAATTCATGATCTTTATGGATATCACAGAAGAGAATGATGCAAATAAGGAAACAATATTTTCTTATTCGTTTGTATACTTTATTTAGCATATAATAAAGATTAGTAAAAAATATTAGTTTCAAAAACGTGGAATTCGATGATTTTATTTATAACATATTAAATACATTGTAATTATTTCGATGATTTCTTATAGAATATAAAATAAACTACAGTTATTCTTACAGTTCGTTTGATTTATATGTTTATATTCTTCCTAATTTCAATGCTAAAATAGTTCTTAACAAAATTTAATTTTGGATATTAATGATAAATTCTGATCATTATCTGCCAAAACCAATAAATGGTTGCGTAGCTTAATATACTGTTTTTTTTTCTATGATAAAACCTATTCAAATAGCGTATGAGAGATGATGACAGCCCTGGCAGTCTGCAAAATGTTATCATAGTAGCGGTTTGGTCTCTTAAACAAGACACCAATTTATAACAATTCAGCAAGGATTTCCGGACAGTCAAAAATGTGTGCGCCAGTTCAGTGTCCAGGCAGTTCTGACAGTTTCTGTAGGTTTTCTTACCCTTTTTGACAATTTTCAGTCCACTGTGATGGCCAGTTCTAAGCCTGAGAGTGGATTTAGTTATAAGTCGATCTCTACTGATGTTATGGCCCCCATAGCACAAAACATCCTCAGGATGTCCTATTTAAGTCGCAATATCCCGGGACATACTTAGGATGTCCTAAGGAGGTTGATTCTCAGATGTCCTGAGGAGATCGTAATTTAACATCCTGAGGATGTCTTATTTAAGTCGCTATGTCCCGGGATATGACAGGATGTCCTGAAGATGTTGATTCTCAGATGTCCTGAGGAGTTCACCAATTTCACATCCTGAGGACATTCATTCTGCATTGTCCGGAGGACTTTCGTTGTCAAACATTTTGAGGATATTTGTTCTCAAATTTACCAGTTTTAATTTTTTTACATTGCACATCTGAAACTTGCACATTATTTTATTTTCCATATGTATTTTACTAAGTTGTTTCTAAATGCTGTACATTAAAAATATTGATATGATTGATGATTTATTCTTGTTATTTTGTTATTAATTTTAACTGCTATTTTTTCTGACGTTTTTAAAAATTTATTTAGTTATGGAAAAGATTTTTTTCAATGGATTAGCATTTTCTAGAATATTTGCAAAATTCTAAATAACATATTTTTTTTATAAAAAATGTATAAATTACATGTATAATTACTTACAGATTACAAACCCTACTACAAATATAGGTAAAATTAGATATATATATATTTAATTACGGAAACGATTTTTTTTTTTTTTTAATTTGGGTATAGAGACATTAGGTATTTTTTTTGGAAGCAGGAAACATGAAAAATTAGCAACTGCCTTCGCCGGGAATCGAAGGACGGACCTCTGGAATACCGGCCCAGTGTGCAGAACCACTACACCACGAAGACACGCTAGGTGTGGTGGTGGTGTATTTAATTATGGCAAAGCACACTAGGGCTATCTGCCTAAGGGGAGGGATGTCTTCGTGGAAGACTTTCTAAGGGAAAGTGGCTCGTATACACGTTACACGTGGGGAAAACCACGAAAACACCCATGCAGCCAGCCCGTTCGCGGGATTCGAACCTCGGATCGCACTACCAGGGTTCAGCGACTTTACCGCTCGGCCGTTGGTGGGCCGAAGACACGCTAGGAAAGCGGGAGAAATACCTTATATTACTTCTCTTTTTAAAGGCCGACTTTTTTTTAAGGGGATCCAATCACTAAATCCCGGGTGTGGATATACCTCATCCAACACCTTTTTAGTTCGGGCGCCACTGTAGAGACATTAGAATTTTTTTGGGAAGCCGTAGAGATGAAAAATTAGCAACCGCCTTCGCCGTGAATCGAACCACGGACCTCTGAAATACCGGCCCAGCGTGCAGAACTATTACACCACGAAGGCACGCTAGGAAAGCGGGAGAAATACCTCATAAAGAAAATTTTTTCCCTCTAATTACAGGACAGAAAATGTTTTTCAATCGCGCGATCTGTTATTGATATTGAATTACAGTCGTGCGATAATTTCGCAGTAAAGATACATCTCTGATGACTATCCAAGATTCTAGAAACTTTGGTCTTATATAGAGATGGTCGTCTTATAGAAATAATGCTTAATATCAATATTTATTTATAATCTCAGAACTATTGGTCACTTTCAGAAGTGGTCGTTTGAGAGGCGATATTCTATATATTTATTTACTGATACTCTCAGATTCCAAAATTTGTTTATATTCTCAGAAACATTGGATGGAAGGTGGTCGTCCCATACATGCAAAATTTTACATTTCATTAAAAATGAATTCGGCGTTATTTAACTATTTCCCTATTAATTAATTAATTAGATAAAGAAAAAATTAGGAAATAGTACTGTTTATTACGGAATAATGTAGGAAGTTCTACAGAACTATATTCTTTCGCGTCATTTCACATTGTATCCGGCAAACTACTAGTTCCTCGTATTCTTCCGCAAATCCGTAAACATCTGTCTGATTTGAAACGAAATCCAAAATGGCTGCGCCATGAGGTTAACTTGTATGGATACTTTTTGTTGCATGAAAGGTAAGTTCAATTGCAATACTTGTATGTTTACTTTTTTTGCTTTTCGAATTTATGTTATTTATGTCATTTTGACAGTTAAATGTTTCACAGCTTTCTGAATTGTTACCATTCTGTCGTGAATTACGTGTATCTCAATGGCTGGCTGTCTTTTCAAATATCTAATTTGCCCTGCTATCCAAATGTTTATGACTGAATTTTTTTTAGTCTAGTTTATGCATTCAGTTTCAAAATAATATGTGTGATCAGATTGCTTATTATTTTATTGCAGCAATAAATTTATGTTAAATAGTTTGAACAATTGTATAAAAATAAGAGTTTGCATTGTTTTGTCCAAAATATGTATGGTTGAAACATTATCTTAATCTAGTTTGTAATTCAAGTTTTTTTTGGGGGTACTGTTCTATTATTGGGACCAGAATCGGAAATGTATGAACCTGTGTTCGTAAGTATGTGCATAGATGTGTATATGTAGACACACAAACATACAAATATACAAGCATACATAAATACATTTCTGAACCCGGTCCTGATAACAGAACAGTACCTTTTTTTAATCTTTTTTGAATATTTTATAAAAGGATTAAGCATTTTTCAAACTGCATATCATTTTAAGATTCGACTTGCAGGAAGACAAAATATGGTCATTCAATCAAATGCTTATGAATGCTTTTATCATTTTCTCATAAATATTGTTTGCATTTTTATTGTATTTTAGATACTTTAGTTATGTAAAGTGAACATGAGAATATTAGGAAAGCTGAAGAATATGAATAGCTACCATAATACATGTATTTTTTCATCGAGCCCATTGTTTTAGAAACCAATGCACCATTATTATATGCTGGCTTATTTTATAGTTATATGCAGTTTAATTTTATGTTCATGTTACTGTAGTATTGTCATTATAGTAAAAGTATTGATAATTTTTGTTGAATCTTGCAAGTTGCCTAACATTCAGAATTATTACTACCGAATTTTACTGATAGGTTTTTTCGAGTTGACGTAATCTGTCTGATAAATAAAATAAACTGGTGTTTAAATTATATGCATTTCTCTTAATGTTTCATTGAAAGTGAGATGGAAATATAAATGCTATCCAGAAAAGTGAATTCTTTTTGCTTGAAATAACAAATTGTGCTAAATGATTAATGTTTATATCATTTTAGAAATGTCAATATTAAAGTTTCTCCTCCTTCTCTTCTTTGATTTTGAAATAATTTATAATAAAATAATATATGCATAAGTGTAATTAATGTAAAGTGTCCTTCAATAATATAATTTATATTTACTGATATTTTTATATTTCTTATCTGGGTTTTCTTTTGGTGTTAGAAGGAGGAAAAGACTGTAATGTTTTAATTAAGGAAATAATTAAAACATTACAGTTTTTTAAATAACACAGTTACAGTAATGTTTATTGAAGCAATCAGTACTGTGTGATTGCCAGTGATTGAATAATGTTAAAATGCATTGTTCATAAGGAAATCTTTGTGTTATAGATTTTATTTTGACACAAGCTGAAATTTGAATTATTAGGAAGCACTTCACTTTGAAAACCCGAATTATTTCCTGAATCATTAATCAGGCCAATATATAACATACAAATTTTCATACAAAATTATTTCTTTGAGCATATTATAAAGAGCCCATTTAATTTTATTATTTGTACAAATTTTAGACAAAAGTAGCATGTAACAGTTAAAGATTTATTGAAGCCTACTTGTTACTTGTGGTAACAAAGAAGTGTGAAAGATATTGCCACATTAGCGAACATGACGATCATTGATGCTTAGGTTAGAAATTTAATAATATATTGAGAAATGCTGGGAACTTTCAGAAGTAGACATTTTGGAAATGATGGGCTTGATAAGAAATTTGCATGGTTTTATTATTTATTCTTTAGTTAAGAATGGATTTTAGATGTTCATATGAAAGAATTCTTTTTAATTATATGTGAAAGAATTGTTAAAGTTTGGCATTTAAAAAAAATGAATTAATAATATGCAATTATCTTTTTATTATACATATATTACTATATATTTCTAATGCGCTATGTAAATGTCAGTGCTAAACAATTGAGATACTATTTTCGGGGCAATCTTTTCTTATACATGAAAAATTCTGATACTACTTTCTTATCATCTGCCCTCACAGCTTCAACTTATGCTAAAACAGCAAGAGTATGCACACAATAATAGCAAACTATGAATATGCATACCACACACATGTATTTACATGCTTTATATTTAATCTTTATTTCTGAATAGTATTCCATTGGATGAAAAATATGTGAATATTGACCCAATATATATATTTTTGTGTGTGTGCATCCTAAAATTTCTTGTTTCTTATAAAGTGCTTATTTGAATTACTACTTGTGAACAGAGCAGTAGATATGAACTGTAAACTAACCATTTTGCCAATTTTCACAGCTTTGCAGATAGTCAGAAAGCACCAAAATTTGTAATAATGTTAAGTTTAAATGATGTTCTATACTTTTGTGTTAATTTTTCTATTCTATTAATTCTATTACTGTGTTATCAAATTTTCTGCAGGAATTTCAACTGGTTAAGATGTTATTACCATGTGGAGAAGAATTTGGTTTTCAAGCTAGAAAAAATTGCAGCTGAAGGATTTTGTAGAAGGTCAGTCAAACTGGTTTTAGTTAATTATAATTTAATTTTGGGTGAAGAATTCTCAAATTTATTTATCATAAGTGTCTAAAGGTCTAAATTAAATTCTGCTTGTTTTTGAAATTTTTCATGACATTCATTCTTTGATTATTATTATTATTTTTTTAAATTTACTAACTTAATCCAGGCACATAATTGCATTTAATGCCATACCTTAAATATTGTAAAATGTTAAAATAATACATTTCACTTAAAAATGTGGGAAAGTTGTGACAGTAAATTTTCTATTACATTTAATCATATCTATAAACATTGGTATACATCATTTTTCAATAATCTGTATATTATTTTGTGCATTTCTTTTACATCCAAGATCTGGCATATGACTTGCTTTTCAAACTGATAACATGGTGTAATAATGTAATCTAATGGTTAAAGTTTACTATGGAATGGGCCAAATTTAATAAATTATTCTTTGATAGAAATTTATTCATGTGTTCAGTGTGTCTCATCTCTTTAAATTGCTAAAGTAAATTTTATGTACTTGCATTTAAGAATTTTGACTGTATCAGAGTAATTTTGTTTCAGTTATTATAACATGCAAGGGAAAAAATTCATTCATAGCTCCGTATTTAAAATTAGTTAATTAAAGTCCTTAATAAAGAGGGACGTTTTGTTGTTTTTAATGTCGATAGAGTTTAATTCAAAAATATGCCACATTAAGGGTTACTTTTTAACCTAATTTAAAATTTTCATTACTTTAACATGTCCAATAATTGTTATTTTAACTCCGATATTGTAATAATATCAAAATTCCTTACTTTTTGATAGGTAATCCAAATGTAAAACAAGAAAAGAAAAAATTAAAATCTAGAAGTATATTTGTTTCATACCTCTAACAAATAAAAACAACGCAAGCACTTTTTACTGTCTATCTGCATAGTGTGGCATGTCCCGTAAGACTGAGATTTGTATGGTCAAATCCATGTTTCAGTTAAAGGAAAATGCATGCACAGTCTTCTGATTTTCCCTTCGATTAAGGATTCTGTATATACTAGCATAAGAAATATATTAGTTAATGCAGTGTTATACATCAATATTTATGGGCAATTATTGTGGCTATGTTTATTATAATTTTGTTCACTGTAATGGCTGGAGTGCCTAAACCATCATGCTGTGTAAACAAAACTCAAATCTTCATCTCTGCATACTGCTCCACTAGTGTTTAAACCACTGAAATGGTGATTATGGTATAACATCTTTGGTAAAAATTTACTCTACTGTAACCTTTGGCGAATCGTTTCTTTTTTTTATATCAAGATCGTCACCTGAGAGGATCGGCACCAATTTCAAGGTGGCCGCTACACAAAACCAAAATAAGAAGTCAAAGACATACACAAACTCTGTGTCCATGTACACATCGACCTATTAAAACGAACTTCACAAACTGGGCATTGTGCACTGCCTTAACTTTGTCCATGTACACATTGATCTATTTTCACTTTAAGAAAATCAGAAAGTTAAAAATATCATAGTTACCAGAAAAAATTCACCACTGTCTTAACATACAGACAACCAAAAATACACAAACAGAGAGGAATAAGTTACCAAAAATACATATTTCCTAACATAAAAACATTAAACAACAAATCTTCTAACAAAAGTTAACACACAGAGACAAAAAAATAAATGAAACGTCATTTTTTTCACGTACCTTTTTTTCACATGCATATGTTTAGGCTTCCCACCACCATCCTCCAGGTAAGCAATTCAATTCAATTTTTCGTCTCTTAGTCACCTCAGACATACTCAAACGATGGTACCCACACCAAAATAATAAATAGTATGTTCAAAATACAAGACCATACCACTTCCGTGCAACCAAACACAGCAATTGAAAAGAATGGTAAGAACCAAAAACCTGGGACCGTACAAAAGGTTTACTATTAAAAAAAGTAGCTCAAAACTAAATTTATCACAACACGTTGGCAATATTTGAAATAACTCCTTTTTATTGACAAAAAAAAAGTTTTTTTTTTTTTTTTTTTCCTAAAGGCTACTTTCGCCAACATTATCAACATTAGGGTTACCGAAAAACTTATTTGACGCAATGGGCTTCCACATTTCACAAAAACCACTTTGCGATTTTTTTTTCAGACAGAAACCAAGGTGTACCATACAGTAAAGATTAGCCACATCTTCATTTACTACTGTTACAAGTACTTCTTTGGTAAATTTCTGCGGTTAAATTCAAAAGTTTAAAATTGCATTAACATGATCAGATTCAGAGTCATAGCTAGGGTTTTCAGCGCTCAGGGACAACTGAAGATTTCGCGCCCCCTACTGCTTGCCAAGGATGGAAAACATTTAATTCTAAAATGTTCTAACATCAGTTTGGCGCCCCTTGGATTCTGCACCCGGGGACAGATGCCCCTCCTTCCCCCTCTAGCTACGCCCCTGATCAGATTTTATTTTCTGCACGTAGCTAACAATTACTTATGTGTTGTCAGATAAATGTTACCAGATGCAGTTAATTATTTTTTACTTGCCAATCTCATGAGACAAGTTTTTTTTGCTCCTGCAAGACTTTACTTTGTGTTGCAAAATAAATTCATTCTCACTCTTTTTGGACTTGCCTACACATTAAATTTAAAATAGTTTTATGAATAGGTAAGATGTGATTATCATAATTTTGTTTCTCTCTTTATCTTGGCAACTTTATATGTTGATTTAGTATCCAGGTTACCTACCAGTGGCTGATTGATAAAACTGCTCATATGTTCAGCTGGTGGTTTGAGTTTATTTTCTGACATAAAAAATTTTAAAAGGCATCCCCCATGTTTATTTTACTATAATCGAAAAATCAAATAATTGCTACTCTGTTTATAGGTATTAAATGTTAAAATATTTTAAATGCTTCCTTTAATTTGCATTGTAATAGTCATTTGTTTAAATTTAATTATGAATTATATTCACATATAGTAATTGTGAGTGTTTTTTTATTTTAGGTGCTGTGAAAGGCAATGACAGAGATCCAATTTATCAAGAGTTCTTATATACATAAGAATACATGGATATAAGATTGTTTTTCATGAATTCAAATAAAATGTGATAAATTGGATTAATAAAAACTATTTTGAATTTTGAAAAGTGTTTTTCCTCTGTTAATCATAATATAGTGCCATAAATTTCTGAATGTGTTTATTTTTCATCCAAATAAATAGCTTTACAAAAATTTGTCATATTAATAGATATTGCATACTTTAGCATTATTATAAATATTAATTATAGCAGATTTAGCTGAACTTCCTTTTTAGTCTCTCTGCAGATGAAGTCACAAAGGTAAGTGGTTAGATATTTTTCTGTATTCCCCATTAAGTAATTTTATCTGGTAAATTACCATTACTTATATACTAAAGGTGAAAGAATAAGCTTTCCTTGAAGATACAAAAATTTGCAGATATTTCAAAAAACTGGTATACATAAAAAAGTTCTTAAATTGCCACATATGCGAAACTGAAAATGTTATATATGAAATAGTTCAGAAATATAAATATTTTCACTATTTTTTAACTATAATTCACTGCATTTGTTATATATAATCACAATTTAAGGTAGCAGTGCTTTTCTCACTGTGATTTCTCATGTATTTCGATTCATAAATCCATGTATTTTGATTTCTCTTTTGAGACCGAATAAAAAATGAACTAAACATTCTCATTGACATTGAGAGTTGAATAAAAGCTCACCTCAAAATAAAATGAATTAATAAATTTATGGAAAATTTTACATAGCATATATTGAGCAGAAAGAGTAAACTTAATGTACTTAATGGAATTAATAATTGGTAGAGTTGATTGCAGAATAAAATGCCTTAATTGCATGGTAAACAGTAGATCTTTTGAAGTTTTTCTATGTTGCGTAAAATGCAGATTTAAATTTTTGATATTGATTGTCATATAAATGGCAATTACTGTTTTATTTTGCTCTGAAATGAATGGTTAGTAATAAAATTCTGGATGAGACAACCTTTAACATGCGCTAGAATTTACAAAGTTTAATTTGGTGCTGATTTCAACGGGT
Source organism: Stegodyphus dumicola (assembly GCF_044657685.1). Classification (NCBI taxonomy): domain Eukaryota; kingdom Metazoa; phylum Arthropoda; class Arachnida; order Araneae; family Eresidae; genus Stegodyphus; species Stegodyphus dumicola. Next base: position 153,600,784 of record NC_140769.1, on the reverse strand, counting down.
AAATTTCATTTTACTGAATTTTGCGTAAAATAATACGAATGAACCATTGCAAATTATTTTCAGAACTTTTTTTTTTTTTTAATCTAAAAGGGCTATTAGTTTTGAAATGTGACTTCATATCGTCAGTCGTAAACTTGTTTCGCTTTTCATTCAAGTCTTGCCATTTGGCAAAATTTAACATATTTATCTTTAAAATCTAATATATTATTGACTAACAAGCCAAGCTATTTAAAAGCATTACACACAGTTCTTAACAATGCTTTTTTTAATTTTTTATCTGATTGATTTAAAATGCATTTAATTCATGATATATCTAATTGAAAACATTTTAATATTCCTACATAATTACATGATATATTTCTTCAGTTTTCAAATATATAGAAGATATATAACTTTCTGGTGTCAGTATCTTATAAAATGTTTTGCTATTTCCATTGCCCCATCTGTATTGATAATCTATGCATTCATAAACTTTTAGCCTCTTTGAGTGACTGCTAAAATCTGAGGCCTTTCAGATTTTTTTTTTAATTGTGTGAGCAGAAAGATAGAATTTTAGAAGAGCTTCTTGAGTTACCTTTTGAGTGATATAAAGAATTGTTAACATAATGTCAAATTTTTACAACTAAATATTAAATATATAAAAAAGCCTGCAGCATTCTCATGTTACAAAAATATATTTATTTATTCTGAGGCTATGAATTGATTTAGTTTTAAAAATACAATTTATTCCTTTTAACAATTTCCCAACAGTGTCATCAAAACACTATAAATTCCTTACATGTTTTAAAGAAAGATGATTCATTAATGTAAAGATTATTAAATGGCTAATTTTATTATTCAATTTTTAATACAAATTAATTGAAATTAGAAACTGATTTTGTAAAACAATTTAATTATGAATAATTCAATTTGGGGGCTATTGGATGTTTAAAAATGATCAAAAGATTTTTAATATCTTAAAAATAAAAGCAAAATTTTCAGTTTTAATATTTTGTATTAATAATTCATTTTAATTTCCTTGCTCAGTTTTAATATATTCACAAATTCAGATTTAAAAACAAAATAAGTTGTATAAATATTTTCAACATTTCTGATTTTTCCATAGTAACCATAGGAGAAGGATTTGAGACTATCTGTATAAAAAAAGTAGGTTTTAGATCATCACACCTTCACATACTTTCACTGGAATTTTCCTCTGTATATATACTGGGATGTGACACTAAGCAGTTGAGAGTATGTATTTAAGAGGTTAAAGGGATATTGTAACTAGTGTTTCAAATCCTGATAACATCCCATACGCTGTCGGTGGGACGTAGATAGGATGTCCTAAGGATATACTGGGATGTGACATTAAGCGCTCAGTAGGATGAGTTTAGGATATAATGGGATGTGCTTAGGAGGTTTGTGGGATATCCCGGGATGTCCTGAGGATGTAGTAAGTAGGAGTTCATATCCTAATAACATCCCGCACGCTGTCGATGGGACTTGGTTAGGATGTCCTGAGGATATCCCGGGATGTGACATTAAGCACTCGGGAGGAGGTGTTTAGGAGGTTCGCGGGATATTGCGGGATGTCCTGAGGATGTGCGCATATCCCGCGAGCAACATCCTTGGGATATCCCAAGGATGTTTTTGTGCTATGTGGGGGAACTGGTGCTTTTTTGGAATTGAATATTAATTCAATCTGTATTTGGCCATGGCATTTGCGTCCGAAAGGATGACATTTATTATTATTGTTGATATTTTAAGTCTAGTTTTTCAGTTTATCTGCGTTCTTGTTCACTGTGATGTTGATATGTGTTGGCAACCACTGAAAATTGCAGACATTGTTTAACTTCCGAAGCTCGCTTAGGCGAAAGGGGATCCCGTTGGTGATCAACTTCCATCAAGGTTTCCCTTGCATTTAGTAACAGAAGACAACGAGTTCTTTTGCTTCCTCAGAAATGCGAAGGGATTTGTACATATCAAGTGCCTCCGCTATTGCCAAGGAGATCGCAAGTGAAGTTAGAGTCCACTGCCACTTTTGTGTTGATAAGTAGTATCGCCTGGAGTTATCAAGATGGAAAATTTATTGTGATCAAGGCCAAGAACTACTCTGATGTCCTTGTCAAACTGCATAGGAGATGACCTTTTCAGTCTAGTGTTGTCATTACAATTTTCGTAAGTTTTTCTTAGCGATGTGTTCTGGTACACGGATTCTTGGCCTTGTTTGTAAATTATATTGTATTATTATATTGTCTTCTATTTTTGAGCATTTCGAGGCCATATTCTTCCTGAATTTACTTCTTAAATTATTGGCGGAAGACACTGCACTGGTAATGAATTTTGAGCCCTTTGCCTGGACACTTTCTTATTTCCCCAAGACAGTCCTGGAAGCATAAGCCCCGAATGGAAGATACTCCATGATCGGTCTCATTAGTGAAGTTTAATATTTTATCAGCGATTTTAAGATATTTTCACAAAGAAATGCATAAAATTATTTTATAATCTAAAAAATAAAGCCACACCTTTAAAATAATTTTTCAAATTGCTTCGAAAGAGATTACATAAAATTCAACCAAAGAAATTTAAAATTAGTTGAATATTTTGGTGGCCTTTTTCTTTTCTCTTCTTTATTTTCTTCTGAATATTTAAAACTATTAGGAATTCTGAAATTTTCAATTACTTAATTGTTATTTAATTGTGGTTCGTTTACTAAGACAATGCCGAAATTTTAGTTTAATTTTGAATACTTCTGTTATCTAATAACAAGTATCAGCTGCTTTTGGCCTAAAAAAAGCTCGTCTAATTCACCTAAGTTGGCAGCTACAACTAAAATTATCCAACCACTTCTCATGTTCAAATTCAAGGTCGCATGGGTTCAACTGTTCATTCAGTTCTCGTTAAGTGAGACGGATCACATACAGCCTGTTGGTTGGATATTCTTAATTAAGAGATAGTAAAATTCCCCATAAAATTTATAAAGAATCCGTTCACCTAACTGTAAAACTGTCTGAATAATTTTTTAAATTTACTTTGCATTATGTCGCTTGATTCATAAACTCTTAGTAATGAGACATTTTTGTAAACAGACTAATATATATTTTATTGAAGAATACATTTTCCTTACTCTCTAAATCACAAGATGCATTTAGAAATAATAATACGTTATTTCTATTTTAAGATATTGTTAAGTGCATGTATTGATTGGGTCTGAAATTGACACCGAAACACGACTTCAACCCGTGTTCGTTTTACGGCATCAATGTATGTTCGTTTATAGATAAGAAGTGAGTGGTTTCACAGGAATAAAATTAAATACGATAAAAAGCCTTTAAGCGATTACATTATACATGAGTAAAGCATGTGATTTTAGTTCCTTAATACTTCTTTCATTTGTTAATATTCTAACCGTGATAATAATATATACATAGTTATTCGAAATAAATTAGCTTGTTTCCTGCTTAAATAGAAGAAATTTACTTCAGATAACCAAATTATAAAAACAACAATAATGACAGTATTTTAATCACTGAAAAGAGTAAATTATTGTCCAAATAAATGAAAATTTTCTTAAATGAATGGCTATGAAGACTATTCTGACTAATTAATTCTAAAAATAATCTCAATCTCCATGAACTGCGGAGTAAACTGTAATTAATAATCAAAGGCAGCTGCTGCCAATCAGTGAAAGGGAAAAAAAAATGTAATCTAAGAATTCCAGATTAGAATTTAATTAGTCAAAGAATAGTTTCCTATTAAAATATCCAAAGCATAAGAAAACTATAAAATTCATTGAAATCATAAAACTATCATCTCATCTTCCTATTTGGATTTCAATTTAATAGCTGAGGAAATTTTCAGCTGAAAAATTACAGGTCAAGCAGTTCAAGAATTATTTTAATAAATTCGAGAAGCAGTACTTAAAATTCTATTTAAAACAACTTTTCAAAATAAGGATAGTAATTTTTAAGAAAATAAAATTCTATTGGTCCGATTGACGAAATTCAAATTACGTTTTTCATATCTCGAAAGCGCGACATAGGATATGTATTAGATTTATATATATATATATATATATATATATATATAGGGATTTCGACACAAAATCGGACTCTTTCTGAGATAACACAGCAATATTTTTCCATAATTCAATTCTACAACTCAAATCAAAGTTTTGTAAAAATCGCACGAGTAGTTTTTAAAAAATTAGCTCTCAAAAATTTGAGTTTGGAATATATTTATTATTCTCTCTTTTTTTATTAAACTTATTTGATTCTTCCTTTCCCATTTCGAAATTTAGGTGCTTTCCAAATAAAATTCACTCATTTTTTATGATTTATTTTTAAAATTTGTATTTTTAAATAATTTTTATAAATTTTTCAAAAACAGTTTTTAATTATGATCTATACAATGTTTACCATCATCTTAAAGTAGATGTATTTCTAAGCATACCTGCAAAAAATTACAGTTTTTTATTCAAAATTTCCGATGATATACGTGAAGTTATATATTGGCGAGTTTTGAAATTTGGCATATTAGTTGAAAGTGATAAAACATCAAATGCGGCTTAGACACTTTGCTAAAATTATTTGGAAGTAGAAATGATGTGACTTTTTTCCGCTCGTGCACAATGTAAAAAGGTAGGAACGAGGTGCCTTTTTTTTCTGGTCCGGCATAATGAAAGGGAAAGGAAAATTGATTACCAGATATTAAGAAGTTCACCAAGTGAATTATTCTTAGCGCAAACTGAAAAAATTGCGCGAAGATTAATTTTTGAATTTCTCCATAAATTTCGCACCAAATTTTACAAAATTTAATATCTAGGCATAATTTGAATAGTAAAATCAAAATAAGGGAAAAAATTGGTATGTTATTTCAGAAAGTCCAATTTTATGTCAAAATACCTATGTTAGAACAATGCTATATATAAATATAATACATATTCTAAGACGCGCTTTCGAGACATGAAAAACGCAATTTAAATTTTGTCAATCGGCCGAGTAGAACGGGAGATAAAAAACTACTCCCCCCTCCTTTTTTTTTCCCGCAGTGAACATTTGGGCTTCATTGGCGAAATTAAAAACCTTGGAGAGAAAGTAATCGCTCAAAATTCTAAAATTTTGAACAAAAGATGGAATTTTGAAACCAAAAGAAAAACATTTAAATATTTCAATGAAAATAATTTTATTTTAGACAAAGAAAAAGATTACTTTATTAATTGAATGACATTAAAGTAAATTCTGACTCTTTTAAAACAAAAATGGGAATAAAGAATACTATTCAGTGTAAAACTATAATTAAATTTTAAAATAAATTAATCTTTAAAAAATAGACTCAAAAAGGTGCCTAAAAAGTGGTGAAAAAGTTTTTAATAATTGTTCTGTACAAGTACATGTGAGTAGAAAAATCCATAAAGTTGAATTTTAGATTTTTTAAATATTGTTATTTAAAATTACAGAAAAAGGTTGAAAAAGGAACTAAAGGAATTTCAATCTTTTCTAACAAAGGGAAAAGTTTCACATCATTGGCTTATCATGACGACTTTGAATATATAGGGCCCTTGTTTCGTAACAGAATAGTAATTAAGAAAAAATAATTCAAAATAAATAAAAAAATAAAACCCTATATACACTTTAAAACATCCCTACTTTATCCTTCTCTTTTGGAGCTTTCAGATAAAAAATTCATACTTTTAAAAAGTATTATCCAGATTTCTCTAATAGACTATTAATGGATTTTAAAGGAATCTCATTATTTTTTAAAATTTGGGTGAGAATGAGAATTTCTTCTTTTTGTGTTTCTATTTCAGTGTAAATTTTTTAATTCTACTAATTTGGTTAATAATAGTATTTGAAATAACTTTTTTAGATCCAATTTGTAAGTTTATTAGCAGAAAAATTAAAATCTTTCCTTTTATTAAAAAAGTTTAATTTCTGTTAGATTATGAATACTTAGATCAAAGTAAACTATTTCTGTTTGTTTTTTATTGCCCTTATTCAGTTTTAGACAATTGGGTAGATGTTGCTGTTTTCCATGAGATTAAAATTGCTGAAAGTAATAATGTCATCAATATATCTATAAGTGTGTTCAAATTTACTGAAATCGTAATCAGAAAGGCTCTTAAGGAATTTGAATTCTTTTGAAAATAGAAATAAGTTACAAATATGAGTGGAATATGAACTTCCCATTGGAATTCCTTGTGTTTTCAGGTAAAGAAAGTTTGAATGTTTAATATAGTTATTGTGCAGCGAAAAATGTAGAAATTCTTTCCATTTTTGTAAATTCAGAATATTAAGTATTCCAGGAAAAATTTTGTCATTTCTAAAAGACTTTTGTAGATTTCTGTGAATGGCAGAGCTGTGCAGAAGTTTTCAATGTCATAGCCGTTAATATTGTAAATTTTATGATTTTTGACTTCTTCAATGATTTTCAAGTTGTCGTAAATAATTTAGCAAAAGTTTTTGTCTTCTTTAACTTGTTAAAAAACTATGTTACAATTAGTTTTAAGTATTCATGTTTTAAGTAGATTTGTAAAAATATTATCAAAATTCTTCGTGAAGTTTCTGGTACGTGAAGTTTCTGGTTTTTGGCTATAAATCTAAATTTTACAGGATTTTTATGAAATTTAGGTAAGACATAAAGGAGAAAAAGTTTTTGTAAATGACAGTTCTCTCTTTATTTTTGCAGATACTATAGGTAGAATAATTTTTCGGTTCATTTTCAAATCTCTCACTGTAGAGGTTTTTCATAAAATACTTAAATTATCAATCTTGATTATGGTAAATTGCTTTTTTAACTGTGAAACAGTAAAAAAGTTTAAGTTTTTCCAGTTTTAATTCCTTTAAATCGTTGAATTTTCTCAAATTCTTTTTGCTTTGAGTAATAATCTAATTCTTCCATTTTTTAAAACAGATGTGAAGGTAAACTAAGCTGAGAATTAACTTTCAAGATGAAATTATCAATATCTGTCAAAATTCTTTCTATGCAACGTAATTTATTAATGAATTTAATAGGTCTAAACTTCATTCATATATATATAGGATGTTTCCAAAGTTCGAGGAAATGAGTTCTACTTCAATGCTAGAACTTGCAGTCAATACTATCGACCAGAAGCAAGTCTTGATATGTTTACTATGTAGCTGTCACGTGCAAAATTTTTTAGTCCGTTTCACTTGGTCGACTGGTACAGGGGATTGTTTGTAGGTCTGCTTTTGCAGCTATGAAAAATTCGAAGAGCAATCATTTTCTTTTTGTGGAAGGAGTTGTGAAAACTTGTTGTGAAATTATTCAATGCCTGAATGTTCCCACATTTGAGACATTCCTTATGGGATGTTTGATCTGAGAGTTTAACTGTGATATAAATAGGTGGATTGGAAAGACACCGGAAAAGTCCTTTTGAGGGCGGCCTCAAAATTAGTTTTTCGTTGGGATAAGTGTATCCAATTAAATAAGGATCATGTTGAAACACTACCTTTTCATATTTGATGAAAATTGACTAAATGTCTAAATAATTGCTGTGTTTCGACTTCCTGTTTTAAGTTGTGTGGATTTATTTATTTAGTAGTGAATTTTGCTTTGAAGCAACCTTTCCTATTACTCTTGCTTTCAAGTCGTGATTTCTTGCCGGAATAAATCACGAATTGAAACTATCTGTGAATATTAATTTCAGTTACTAAAGGGCTTTTTACACGCTTTTCTGGACTTTATCGTACTTGGGGATAATTCCCTATACCGTGTTTTAACTTCTAGTTAGTTTGCTACTATAAAATAGGAGACGTTATAAAATATTAAACATGATACGTTTTAACAGGATAATAATATGATAATTTTCGTCTTTCTCAAAAAATGGCTCTTCTTCAAAATTAAGAAATCAATTCGTTCGCTTGAAAAAGTTATAATTTTGAGGCATTAATTAAAGAAAATTAGAAGATAAAGTAATATTACCACTTAAACAAATTTTATAGGAATTCTATCCAATATTTTAATAAGTTGGCTAATTACGACAAATTTTTTATTTGAATTTTAATTTCAGATAAGAGTTTAGTTAGAAAGGGTACAGTTTCACTTCTTTTACAGCAAACCTTTGGTTCAGAGACAAAATTCTTCGTCTTGTAAAAAAGTTAAGCTTAAATTTTATGAAAAATATTTAGTCATTTTCTAGATATCTTAAATATGAGCATTTTATTTTGCCTGAGTGATACAAATATTCATATTTCACTTTCGCTTTAGTGAATCGTTTCCGTTTCTGAGTCATAAAGTGGTAAGAAAAGGGTTAATTCTTGTTTCAAGGTCTACGTGTTTGTGAACAGAAAAACTTGGCTTTGAAAGGGAAATATGTAATTATGAGTCAATCATTGGATACTTCCTTGCGACAGAAGGTCATGTTAGATAATAATGTAAAAAAACTACTCATATTTTATTTCTTAACTATTGTTAAAAAAAAACTCATACTTTATTTTTCTTTTCCATTAGTTAGAATTAGTATGATTTTATAATACCACCTTTTAAAACTTCAGTAAAGTGCAAGAATTAACAATTAGTACGGCTGCGAATCAATTGTGAATTTATAAAACTTCTAAACTTTTACCGAGATAAATCTGTAACACTTACTAGTATTGGCTTTTACCATTTACATTAATATTGGAAGATATATTATTGTATTGCGATAGAAAATTAATTTCATACGCTAGTTCAAAAAGTTACGATTTTGCTTTTATAAGTCGTCCATATGCACGTGCGTTTTAAAATAACGTACATTTGTCATAAATTGATTCATAAACTCAAAATCTAAAAGGGAGAATTCGATTCAATTTTCTTAATAAATTTATTATTTTCTAATCCTTAACTGGGGGGAGCAATGTAACAGAGGATATTATGCGATTTTATAGCGAAGTCACATGCTCCGTAAAAGGAATAATAATAAAAAATAATTTTTTCATTTTCCAAGGCCAGTAAAACAATATGTAAATTATAGTAGCCCTGTATAATATAAAGGCCTCAAGAATAACTCAAGAACGCTGGAAAAATAAGGTTACAGGAGCAAGTCCATTTAATATTGAGGTAAATGGCTAGCTCGCCAAATTTGAAAGATAGCGCCAAGTTGTCGACGTTTTTTTCATCTAATTTTTATCGGAAAATTTGACAGATATCAGCAAATGTTGCCAAGCTTGGCCGTCATTTGGCTGCATTTTGGCCCTATCCCTATGTAACTATACTTTTATCCAGTCATATTTATGTATAACTGCATATGCCTTCGAACAGCATCGAGAAATCAAAGGTACTGAGAATTACTTAGTTGACGGAGGAAAACTATATAATGCTGGAGAAGAGCATTAGTTCCCAGTTTATTTTAGAGTTGAATTCAGGCTTTAGCTCAGAGTATTGATAGTATTTATAAATCACTATACGAGCTTACGCATTTCAAGCTTTTTATATTGCCTTGTGTTTAACGTTATTGGTTGTTTGAAGTGGTAACTACTGATTGTGCTGTGTCATACTGAGAAGAGCTCTACAATTGCTTTTGTGTGAAAAGGTCCAGAACTGCACTGTGTTTCTGGAAAATTAAATTTCATCAAGCTGTAATCGGTTCTGTGTGCTTTCAACCCATTACGATCCCGTACGCAAGTAAGAATATTTTAGATGTGATAATAGAACAAAATCACTAACCGTCAGTTTATTCTATAAGATATTCTAAATAAACTTCATTTAGAATATAATTTTTCAGTTTGTCTGATGATGCAAAGACTGAAATTTCATGATAATTAATTCCAATGCTGAGGGAAGATACCTTGCTAAAAATTTCTAAAAATCGCTTTAACGACATGTAAAAAATGTATAAAGAGCACTTTGAAGAAAAAGTCGTTGCAAGGTTGATTCAGACCCCTAACGAATGACACAGCCCCATAAAATTGTGCCAGAACAGATGCTAGAACTACGCAACGGAAGCAGACAATGGCTTATTTTTATATCTGCTTCAATAACGGTCGCTCCTGTCCAGAGGTTTCATCATCCAGACTTTCCGATGTCAGCATTTTGGATACGAACAAAAGGTGACTTAACTGTTCAGGACAGCATTAACTTATACTTATGGGCTTGACAAAGACGAAAAACTCACTTGCCTGAGATGCAGTCTTTCTCATCCAGCGAATTTCACTGGATGTGAGAAAAACCTGCAAACAACAAGATATCAGAGACAGAATTTAAAGAGCCGAAAACGAACTCAGGTTCCCAATAGAAAGAAGTTTCAAGAAAAAAAAGTGAATTTCCTAGTTTTCATAACTCATATCCAAAGACAAGTAAAACACGGAAGAATTTCAAGAAAAATATCTTTGCGGACGCAGTTCTCAATCAATTATGAAGACCAGCATTCGCTCATTTTACAAAGACCTGCTGCTAATTACTACCAATTGCAGAAGAACTAGAGCACGAACTCGAAACTCAAATTAGGCATTAAAATTTTGAACTTTTAGACGCAAAAGACTCTTCCAAGCTATCTCCATTCCTTCCCCGTTAGATGAATTAACTGTACTTCATCTAAGTCAGCAGTATACTTAGACAACATGTAAGATATATTTGCTTCATAACCAGCAGTTGTTTAAGTTCAATTTCCCTATGCTTTTTCACTATACTCCCACATGATGCTTACCTCAGTACAACAGCAGTAAATGCTTAGGAGTAGGTAGTACACTAGAAAGAAGGGACTTCCAGACCTAGGCTTAGACAAGTCCATACACAGTTATGATGCCCCAACCTCTAGAGGTGATCCAAGGAGGCATAACCCGCCCCGGTCATCTCAGAGGAACAAAACTGCGCACAGTCAGGATTATAAAAGACAAGTCAAGGCGGCTGGCAAGCAGCCGCCAACAAAGAGAACGAAGGTCAATGCCTGAATGAAGCCAAGCCTGAACTTACCACCGAATAAACGATGGTTCTAAAGTCACTATGAAGACTGATTATTTACCCATACATCGAGTCTGTGTGGGTACAGGTCCTAGCCAGAACGCCTGTAGTTGCCCCTTCTCTCCATTTGACCCTCGGGGGGGGATGTAGAAGTAGGCAATAAAAATTCCTCTAAAAGTGCCAGCCATATGTAACTAATGTTTCAAAGTCACCGTTTAGTGACTATGTAAGCGAATTCTTCCATATTGGTAAACTATAAAGAAGTTTGCTGTGCTTGCAAAGAAATATATTTATGAAGAATTCATCAATTGTTGTAAAACTTCAAAAATTTGATTCATCCTGGATTAAGCTTTTGCTTAACTAAAATTTATTATTACAAGAATTAGTTGGATAACAGTAATTTTCTGATGTTTGCTCTTGCGTAGTACATATTGTTACGAATTTTGTATTTAGACAGCTAATTTTAGTAGAATTATGATTAAAATTGTTTTATTTCTCCTTGCAATGCAGCGCGTGACAAATTTTAAGAGAAAGCTATGCCGGAAAATTAAAAATACAGGAGCATGTGCATTTAAATGTATTTGACTAATATCTTTTGAGTAAATGTATTTGACTATCTGTATTTGAATAAATGTATTCGACTACTGTGTCAGCTGTTACTGTAATTTCATCCTTTTATTGCCTTCCAGAAATCGCGAGAAGCAGAAAACTATCTCGCATGGCCGGTTATTCAAAACCGGACATCTCAGCTCAGTTGTTTAGTTAGCTGCTGTTGATTTTGCTGTGAGTTCAGCGTAAGATCGGATTAGCTTTCTCTTAAAATGCGCTGTGCATTGCGTTCTAGTCACTGTTTATAGTAATTTGAAGTATAACTACTGATTATTACTGCGTGATATTGTAAACACTTGTATGAATAGCTCTGTGGAAAATTCCAGTGTTCTGTAAAATTTCTTTTGATAAGAATAAATTTAGGCATTCAATCTATTATGAACCCGTACGCACGCAACAATATTTAATCAGTCTTATATTTGGTCTGTAATGATTTTCTTCTCTGCAACTCTTAGACATTGAATTCAATTAATTTCGTAAAACTCAAGAATAGTTCCAAAATTTGTTTGAAGCTCTAATATCTGAGAAATATTGCTAAAAGAGTTGATTGGTGAAACTGATATCGGTTTAATAAACTATAGCTCATTTTGTAATAGAAAACTACATAACATTCTTTGCATTAGGAACTAAATGTTTCACTTCGAGTAGAATCATACGCCAGTTTACACCCGAACAAAATGCATTTTAATTTGTATGCATATCCTAAACAATGTAAGAAAGTAGCATTCCGGTATCATCCGAAAGGGAGAAAATTCTTCTGAAAAAGAAATGAATTAATTTTGTTAAATAGGAGTCATCTTCGAACTTAAGCACGTCATCATCATTACCTGTTATTGCCTCGTTAACTAAATGACTTTTAATTTCTGAAAGTCTTTATGCATTTGAAGTATTAAGTAAGCACTGAATTTTCTTTAACTTTTATCATTTCATTGCTGTAGTGATGGCGAGGGAAAGTTGTAAAGTCGCGTTATTTCTTTGTGCTCTTGTCTGTGTGACAGGACAGGGATAAATATACAGGAATCATTATCCGTATTAGTGGTGACCCACAATTGGTTATGTCCCACAATGGTACACGATTGGTGCTGCTTCACGATAGTAATGTAAATTTTCACGATGCTAATTCAACGTAACACCCACCAGGAACTCCATGCAGTTATTTTCCTGAAGTCATTGTTTTGACTTCAGTAGTATAATAATGTCTTCAAATACAGGTACGGTTATGAGAGAGACGAAAACGAGAATTCACGTTAGGTTATACGGGCACAGTCCCACTGTACTAACTGTGCAACATCGCTCCAGTTTTGACGAAAAGACCTCGGAAGAAAGGCCAGTGTTTTGAGCGCCACCAAGTCGCACATACAATTACACTTACAAACATCCATGCCTTATTCGGATTTTGAATCAGGGACCCATCGATACGACAGCCCGCGTCTCCTTTACCGATTAGGTTGGCTTAACAGTTTTTAATATATACAAGTTGAAGCAAGGCCGGCATTTGTGCATTCCGGTAGGTATGTTAAGTATCGCCGGTCTTATTAAGTGTTAGGCTCCACATCAGTTTTGATGAAAAAACACTCCGGGGAACGGTCCGAAGGTCTTTCACGTCTCTTTCCACACCACAGACCTACTTTGGCAGAGTGGTAAAGTCGCTGAACACTGGTCGTTCTGTACGAGGTTCGAATCTCGCGAACGAAATGTCTGAATATATTACCACATAAATGTTACGAAAAGTGTATAGATGACTGCAATTTAAATGTTGCTATGGAATGTTATCATTACCAGCATCAAAATAAAAGATTCAGAATCTACAGATGACTTCAGTATACAAGCTACTATCATTAGACTTCTCTTTTCAAATATAGTATAAATTTAGAGAATTAAAAAAAAAAAAAACTAATACCTAAATCTTGTTGTTGTATCGATACAATGGCGCCTAAAAATTATCGAATGACTTTTGGCGAAAACATTTGTACTTGTGAAGATTAAATTACTAGCATGAAAGAATGATTTCATAGTTTTACAGAAAAATAAATCAATGATGTCAAATGTATACAGAAAGATCTTGGGAACACTAAGACAATCCTGCAGAAACATCGAAAATGTCTAACTTTTAAAACGAAGTTGTTTTTACTACATAATGTAAAAGTTTCGGTTTTATGTGGACAAATTTAGTAAATCCTGCACTTACCATATTTCATTTTTGTTTCATCACGTTTTCCAAGTTTTTGATGAAATACTCTGATTTAAAATTGTTATATCCAGGTAATTGATTACTTCTGGGCAAACAAACTGACAAAATGTCAAATGTCTTTCAAGTATACCATATTGCATAAAAATAGGTTAATTTTAATTAATTTTTATATGAAAATTTCGTTTTCTTTAATAAGAAAGGTATAAATTCTGTTTTATACAACTTTCCTTTTTCTTTATGTATTTTGAATAAAAATTTTAATGGCACTCATTTATTATTTTTCTTCCAAAATAACATTTATATTTCTATGGAATAAACGCCTTTTAGATAACAGCTTTATCATTACCTTTTTTCATACTTTTGCCTAAAGAGTATTTGGCATTTTCTAAATGTCTAGATAAAGTTGTAAGGTATTTCTCCCGCCTTCCTAGCGTGCCTTCGTGGTGTAGTGGTCAGTACACCGAACCGGTATTTCAGAGGTCCGTGGATCGATTCCCGGCGAAGGCGGTTGCTAATTTTCCATCTCTCTGGCTTCTAAAAAAATCCTAATGTCTCTAAAGTGGCGCCCGAACTAAAAGGGTGTTGGAAGATGATTCTCCTCACTCAGGATTTGGCGATTGGGTCTCCTAGAAACACCAGTCGCCCTTTAAAAGGGGGAGTATGTAAGGTATTTCTCCCGCCTTCCTAGCGTGCCTTCGTGGTGTAGTGGTCAGCACACTGAGCCGGTGTTTCAGAGGTCCGTAGTTCGATTCGCGGCGAAGGCGTTTGTTAATTTTCCAACTCTCTGGCTTCAAAAAAATCCTAATGTCTCTACAAAGTATACGCAATATTTCTCATATTTCATGCTTTGCCCAAAAATGGTAGGCATTTTATAGAATGCCGGCGTTTCAAACTTTGCGCGTAACATTAGCAAAACGATTATATCGTAATTCCGTCGGCTGTCCTTTCGGACACTTGTACTTTTTATATTTATTTGCGCAAAGCTTGTACTGAATACTGAAACATAGATTTCAGATTTTTCTGATGTATTATTTATCTCCACTTAAAGCCTTGCTTGTTGCAAAATAAATATCCTTAAAATATTCCATGTAATAAAATGATTTATTCAAAAATTATTAATCAGAAACTTACATAACAATTCAGACACTGTGTTGCAGGGATGTATTGGAAAATGTGTTTCTTATCATAATTTTTTGTTTTAAATGAAACTATAACATAAGAATTATTAATTATTATATAATTACTACTTGTTTAGCAAAATATTTAAGTTTCATGTCTAATTAAACATGAAACGATGAGTTCTGTTAGAATTTTTTTTTTACTTTAAATTAATTTTGAAGATAGTATAATTATTCGAAATATTCAAAATATCTTTGGTATAATGTGTTTATTTATTCTGATACTATGGGAATTGCATGGAAGTACGCAAAATGCACTGAAGTCTGAAACATATTCCAAGATAACATGAAAGAATTGAAATTTATCCTATAAAAAATCAAACAAACCTGAAAATCTATGCCGTGAAACTTTCACAATACAATAAACCATCAGCAAGAAAATTCTTCGTCAACAAGAAAACAAATACACCCGGCGTTTGCAAAGTCCATGGTAAGGAAATAGTTCTAATATTAAATTATATTAGAACAATGCTAATAACATAATGTTGGAAACGAGTCAACATCTAATATATTTGGGTCCAATGGAGATTCATTATCGGTCAAAACCCGAATTAAAGCTTGAATTCGAAAAGTCTATTGCCTATTTTTAAAGATGGAGGTGGTATAAATATATCAATATTTTTAATGAAAACTTGATAGCATCTGCTAGAAAAATTAGAACATAAATACATTCAAGTTTCTGTCAGGATAATGATTCTAAATATACATCAGCCCTAAATATTCACCTGCGGTTATTATACACATGTCTTGAAGTAATCAGACCTCCTCCATATTCTCCAGTCTTAAATCCTATTGAACAAGGGTTGGACAAAAATATGGAAACACCTCTAAAAAACATGTTTCTTTGCTTAATATGGTGTAGGAAACCCGTTGGCATCCAAAACAGCTTGCAGTCTTCTCGGAATGGATAAATACAGTTCCTGTATGTTTGCCAAGGGAATATTATACCATTCTTCCTGCAAAACGGTGGCAAGTTCAGATAACGATGTTGGCGGTGGATAACGAGAACGCACTTTCCGTTCCAATGTAGACCACAAAGGTTCGATAATATTCAGGTCCGGTGACTGTGGTGGCCAGGGAAGATGGGACAATTCATCCTCGTGCTCAGAAAACCAGTCCTGGACAATGTGAACTGTGTGAACAGGGGCTTTGTCGTCTTGGAAGACACCATCACCATCGGGGAACAAAGTTTGTACCATGGGATGAACTTGATCGGCCAAAATGTTCACATAAGTCTTGGCAGTCATGTGCCCTGACACAGTTATCATGGGGCTAGCAGAGAACCACGATATGGCTGCCCAAACCATAACAGAACCCCCGCCATGTTTCACTCTTGGCAACAAGCAGTCTGTATTATAGGCTTGAGATGGCGTTCTCCAGACATAAACTCGGCCAGAAGTGGGAAACAATGTGAAAGAAGACTCGCCAGACCATATTACTCGCTTCCACTGCTTTATAGTCCAGGCTTTATGACTTAAACACCACCTTTTCCTGTTACGGGCATTAGCATCACTGATGAGTGGCTTCTCAGTTGCAGCACGGCCAGCAATTCCTTGTTTGTGAAGCTCCTTTCTAATTGTTTTGGTACTCACAGGGTTCGGTAACACAACATTCATTTCAGCAGTAACTTTTGCAGCTGTGGTCTTCTTATTTTTCGTCACAACTGCCCTTAATGATCGTCTGTCACAATCACTCAGGACACACTTTCGTCCGCGTTGTGATTTAGCAGATGATGTTTTTCCGTTTTTTAAATATGCGGAATAAATCTTCAATACAATACCTCTTGAAACACTAAACACCTCGGCTACCTTGCTTACGGAAGCACCTACCATACGTGCTCCAACAATTTGCCCACGTTCGAAGTCTGTTAACTCTGACATAATGCAATGACAACCTCACATAACAGTACTCCGACAATAAATGAACTGTTTAGCACATTTACGAAGTTACGAAGGTGGCGTTATCAAGTTCAATGTTCCGTCTTACTTTCTTCGGGAACATGCAAGGACCTGCCTCGGAACAGAGAGCTTACTAAAGCTATGTTCAATAACTGTGGGAAGTAGACAGGATACACAAGAAGGGTATACAAAACCCTTTATTTTTCTCTATTTACAATAACTTCCGTACTTCGGAATACAAAGACCCACTACTTGTGGTCTAAACGTAAAAATATAAAAATAAAACTAAACTCTAATTTAACTTTAAAATAATAAACGTGGAAGATTGGTCTTATATTAACAGGAAGCCGTATGTAGTACAGAGACTGTGAACACTACAATACGTTTAAAGTTATCAAGAGGATTAAACCTCTGGCCTGGAAGGCAACCAGCAACTGAGTAAAATTTCTAAGGTAAGCGGCCTGCTTCGACTAACTGCTTCCTCTCTCTCGCTTGGCAAAAAGCCACAACTTAAATACTTGGCGCTCGCCAGACAAACTTTGCATAAATAAGTTAACGCTTATAATTCTGGCCGGAAGTAGAAAATAAGAAGTGATAGTAAAGATTTAAAATAAAATAAACGTTAGTAAAACTTAAGATCCTTACATACTTCCCGCCAGAGTTAATTAGTTTGAAACTGAGGTCTAAAACGACCTTGTTGAAAACTTTTAGCTCTAGAATCTAACGCGAGGCCAATCTTTTACAAACATTTCTCACTAGAAACTAGAAATTAAAAAAAAAGAAATTTGTGTTTACAATAGCAGCTCCCAGGACACGCAATTTTTTCATCTGTACTGCATCTAAACAGGAGCTTTTATTCAAATCTGGTTCCTTCCAGAGATCTGGAAGGAAAACTAGTTTAATGAAATGTTACACAATGAAATGGCAAGTAACATGCATAATTATATTTCTCTTAACATTCTTATTTCATTCATGACTATTTTAATTATCTCTCCCCGTGCTCTCTGACATGTGTTGTAAAAGAAAACACCAAACACGAATGTGTTTATGTATACGTGTTCAACACTTCCTCCTACAATCAAAACACTAACGTGTTAAAAATT
Organism: Stegodyphus dumicola; assembly: GCF_044657685.1. Taxonomy (NCBI): domain Eukaryota; kingdom Metazoa; phylum Arthropoda; class Arachnida; order Araneae; family Eresidae; genus Stegodyphus; species Stegodyphus dumicola. Next base: position 153,582,924 of record NC_140769.1, on the reverse strand, counting down.
CAACATACCAAGACCTCGTAACACACCCTAATTTCAACTCTAAACCCTGAGGTACTATTCTGAAAGTGGCTAACTCTGAAGTGTAGCGTCAGATAGCCTAACTATATTCATTCAACCTTTAACACATATTCACCATGATTTGGTCTTTTTACAGTCACAAGAATAAAAAAAAATTTTTTTAACATTACTTTCACTTTTACCATATCACGGTATTTCTTAACATTTAAAATAACAGTTCACATTGTATATAAGAACATATTAACATGCCGTTAATTTTACGCATTTGAAAACATACATTAGTAGTACATTGTTAACTTCTATTCTTTTCAAAGCAAGTGCCAATTCTTCTACATTGAAATACTACATTTCAAAAAGTCTTTCAGACTAAAACTTCTTTCTTGCCAGAATGTTTTAAATAAAATTTATACAATACTTTTTACAATATTTAAGTCTTTACACATCGCTATTATACATCAACTTTAGTTTTACGCGCGAGTAATTGAAAAACATAATACCAAAATCGGTAACAACTCATTTCTCGCCCTTTTGGCGATAAAGGTAGACCTCGCATGAGGTAAAACTTCTTGAAATCTGCCACTTGCAGTAAGAATGAAAGATTAACTTAAGTTTGCAAAGTAACATAAAATTTTACTTATCTTTGTGATAATCGGACATTCTTTTCTGAGCCCAGTCCTGGAAAGTAGCGTAGATTCTTGTTTGATTTATCCTCCTTCGTGTGCGGGCTCGCCCTTCAGTGCCTTCCTCTAGAAGCTTTCTTTTTTTTCCAGTTCGGTCATCCTTGAATACCTTCTTTTTCGCCTCTGCCTGTGGTCTTGGCCGTTTGATGGCAGCTGGTCTTGGCGGAACCGGGAGACTTTTTTCGTGTTCCTGCTTGGACCTCGTTGCTGGCCGTTCAAATTTTCCTTGTAACTTTTCCTCCGCCGCTGGTGGCCCTTCCGCAGTTCGGCGACATTTGCTGCGGAGAGTCCTGTCGGATGAGTAGAGCTTCCGTTTTAGAGCCGGGTTATAGTTGCCGTCATTTCTCCTGGCTCTCTTTGCATACGTCGTCCTTCTCCCTTCTTCATTCTGGGGGTGTTCGTGAGCTCTCTTTTCTGGACGGTGGAACGGCTTCTTTTTCTTGTTACCGTCAATTTTCCCGCGGGGAAACTTTCTTTTCACTTGCTCCTGCCTCTTAATGGCTTGCCCTTGTACTTGTCGTTGTTCCACCTCTGGAGTTTTTGCCTGCGGTGTCTGCCCTGCCGGATCCTGCAAAAGATCTTTGAAAATTTGCATTTTATTACGATCATAGTAGGGTTTGATTTGATCAATGTTTGCGGAGCAGGTTTCACCATTTCTGGCTTTTAACACTACTACAGCGTGAGTTATTTTTTCTATGACATATGGTCCTTCAAATCGTGGAAAAAATTTGGCAGTTTTATCTTCTGGTGCTGAAGAAAGTGAATGCTTAATTTTTAATACTTCATCCCCTACTTTATAAGTTACTCCCCGTCGTTTCAAGTCGTAATACAGCTTTTGTTTTCTCTGTGCTAATTCCGTATTCTTTTTTGCTTCTTTAATTAGTTTTTCTATATCACCCATTTTAAATTCTGGGGCTCTTTGTTGCACATAAAATAATTTATCTAACGGCGTTATAATCTTTCTGCCTAGAAATAACTCAGCAGGAGTTTTGCCCGTTGGATCATGTTTTGCGGTCCTAAGGGCGAAAGCAAATTCATTGACATAGTTATCCCAGCTTTTATGAAAATTTTTAACATAACTACGCATAATTTTCACTATATTTCTATTGACCCGTTCCGCTATATTTGATTGCGGCCGATACGGGACCATTTTTAAATGACGTATGCCTAGTTTTTGGCACATGTCTTCAAATACATTACTTACAAATTGAGGACCATTATCCGATATAACTTTTAGGGGCGCCCCGTATTTTAAAATATATTTATTTAAAATAGAATCGGTAACTAATTTCGCGGAGGCTCGTTTCAAGGGAACAATTTCGGTCCACTTACTAAAATGATCAACCATAACAAGGAGATAGCGACTTTTATTTAACTGACTTTTTGGGAAAGGGCCCAATAAATCGATGCCAATTATTTCATTTGGAAATTTGGATTTAATACTATTTAGAAACCCGGCCGGGCGGAAATTAATATAATTAACTGCTTGACATGTTGGGCAGGACTGGACATACGCCCTTGTTAACTTTTGCAGTTCAGGAAAATAGACTGCCTCGCGTACGCGTTGGATAGTTTTTCGAATACCAGCATGAGAAGCTAAAGGGCTGTCATGGAGCTCCTGCAGGATATTTAATCTAAGACTAGCTGGGATAACAGGTCGAAATTCGTTGTTGGAATTCGTAGTTTTTGTATAGAATAATAGACCATCTATTAGTTCGTAATGGGCCGCCCTATTTCTTATCGCCACAATATCTTGGTGGCTAAAATTTTCAGGATCCTTTAAATACTCATAAATGCTTCCAAACTCAGGATCCTTACCCAATTCGGTTATTACAGTTTCTCGGGAATTTATTGTACATGCTGTGAGCATTGCCACCTTTACGGTATTACCTTCTTCATCTATTTTAATTCTGGATAGGGCATCTGCTACGATATTTTCCTTTCCGGGGGTATCCTTGATTATCAGATTATATTCTTGTATCTTGAGTGCCCATCTTATTAACCTTGGGGATAAGTTTTTCCCTGAGTACAATCTAGTTACCACCGCATGATCAGAGTACACTGTTATTGGCGCCTTTCCAAAATAGACTCGGAACTTTTGCACTGCTAACAGAACTGCAAGTGCCTCTCTCTCGGTCGCGGAATAGTTTATTTGTGTTTGATTTAAAGTTCGGCTAAAAAATGCCACGGGCTGCTGATTTTGCGAAAGTACCGCTCCTACCGCATAATCCGAAGCATCCGCTGAAATTTCTAAGTTCTCATCCTTTTCAGGAAATTTCAACACAGAGGCTTGCGTTAATGCTTGTTTTAGTTTTTCGAAAGCACTATTGGCTTCGGCCGTCCACGAGAATCTTGCCTTTTTAATTTTAACAATGGTTCAGCAATAGCTGCAAAATTTTTTATAAAGGACCTATAATATGAACAAAGTCCTAGAAAAGAAGAGAGCTTCTTCGCCGTGTTTGGAGTCGGATACTTTTGTACAGCGATTATTTTTGATTCGTCTGTCTCGATTCACTTCTGAGATATTTTGTAACCTAAATATTTTAATTCAGGGGCTGCAAATTTGCACTTTTCGACATTAACTTTTAGACCGGCCTCATTTAATAAAGAAAACACCTGTCTTAAATCCTGTACATGTTGGTCGAGATTATCACTAGTAATAATGATATCGTCTAAATAGATAAATGTGGACTTTCCAAGAACAGGCCTTAACACAATGTCCATACATCGCTGAAATGTTGCCGGCGCCCCTGAAAGGCCAAACGGCATACGCAAAAATGCATAAGTGCCAGACTTGGTTATAAAAGCAGTCTTAGGCACGTCCTCAGGCCTAACCCCTATTTGAAAATAACCAGTCGTTAAGTCTAAAGTCGTCATATATTTGGTGGATGTTATGTTCCTTAGAATTTCTTCAATAATAGGTAACGGATATACCGGATATTTAGTTATGGAGTTTAATTTACGGTAGTCAATTGCGAATCTCCTCCTTTTTGGATGTGTCAAAGGATAGTCATTATTTTTCTTACATAAAACCACCGGGCTAGCATAACTACTTGAGATGGGCGTTATGATCTTTTTACGTAGCATATCGGTGATATGCCATTCTATAATTTTTTCCTTATTCTTATCATACCGGTATGCTTTGTGGCGAACTGGCATTGAATCTCCGGTGCCAATACTATGGTTAGTAACCTGAGTAAATCCTGGAATATCACTAAATAACGAAGCAAATTCACTTACCACTTGTCGGATTCTTCGTTGCTCGTCATTAGGCAGGTGGTCAAGATATAACATCGGCGGTTCAGCCTTTTCTCCACGAACTGGTTTCATCGTCAGCTTAAGGGACGCTTCATTAAAATCCAGCGTTGCTTGTGCCTCTGAAAGAAAATCTATTCCTAAAATAATATGTGCTTGCAGATTCTTTACTATGAAAAACATCACCTTTACTTGTTCGTCCTTGATACGGACATACAGCGGTAATTTACCTATACACTTACATTTTTCTCCTTGCGCCGCTAACACTGTCGTATTATCCGAATTATATATGCGGTATTTCCGAAAATACTTCCTAAAAAAATCTTTTGCCACACAGGAACACTGCGCGCCTGTATCCAGGAGTGCGGTGGCTGGGATATTATTCACCAACACTTCAATCTTCGGAAGAGTCAAATTTTTCACCATTACTGTATTTAACTTGAAGGAAGAGGTGTTTTCGTGGCCTTCGGATTTCCGCACCCTCCCGTCAGCAGAAATCCGTTTTAGTTTAAATTATTTTTCATTTCCGTGCTTTCCTTCTTTTTCCAGTGGCCTTGAGACTTTTTTCCTGGATTGCTATTGAACTGTCGACGTTCGCCGGCTGTTTTTGAATGCTCGGGTTTCCTTGCCCACTGATTCGCTTTGCTTCCGTAGCCGTGTGCTTGAGTTTGCTGTAGTCTTGACGCACCAAATTGGTTTCGCTGTTGATATTGGCGTCTTCTTTCAATGTCCGCCGTTTTTCTACTTTCAAACTGGATTGCTAGCTCAAATAACTTTTCCAGTGTAGTCGGATTTCGTAATTCAATAAAGTCTTGCACTTGGGGCAGTAACCTCGGCAAAATCACTTGAATTATCTCAGGATCCGGACGGTTTCCATACAAGAGTTTGAAGACGTGAATTTTTCTTAAAATAAAGCTTGAGAAATTTTCGATTCTTTGTTGATATATGCTGAAAAGTTCCGTTTCTAATTTCGCACGATCCCTTACGACAGGGAAGGCTTTTACTAGGGCAGTCTTGAAATTCTCGTAAGTATAGGTGGGACTTCCTGCTTGACCCAAGAGACTTCTGCCTATACATTTGAACCAATTGAGCGCTTGGCCTCTCAAAGCGCTGGTAGCTAAGGTAACTTTTTGAAATTCGTGCACGGGGTAGAGCATGAAGTGGTCATCCAATTTTTCCAAAAAACTGGTTACCGATGAGTTTCCATTAAATGTTGCTTCTGGTTTCATCGAAGCGCGCATGGTCTGGACGATGTAACCAAATCCTTCCAGGGCGGCAGCTAGCATTTCTGGATTCTGAGCCGCTTCTGCAGGCAGCACAGGTTCTTCTTGAAACTCGGCCATGGTTATTCTTCTTCGTTGGGCGCCACTATCAGGTTCAATGTTCCGTCTTACTTTCTTCGGGAACATGCAAGGACCTGACTCGGAACAGAGAGCTTACTAAAGCTATGTTCAATAACTGTGGGAAGTAGACAGGATACACAAGAAGGGTATACAAAACCCTTTATTTTTCTCTATTTACAATAACTTCCGTACTTCAGAATACAAAGACCCACTACTTGTGGTCTAAACGTAAAAATGTAAAAATAAAACTAAACTCTAATTTAACTTTAAAATAATAAACGTGGAAGATTGGCCTTATATTAACAGGAAGCCGTATGTAGTACAGAGACTGTGAACACTACAATACGTTTAAAGTTATCAAGAGGATTAAACCTCTGGCCTGGAAGGCAACCAGCAACTGAGTAAAACTTCTAAGGTAAGCGGCCTGCTTCGACTAACTGCTTCCTCTCTCTCGCTTGGCAAAAAGCCACAACTTAAATACTTGGCGCTCGCCAGACAAACTTTGCATAAATAAGTTAACGCTTATAATTCTGGCCGGAAGTAGAAAATAAGAAGTGATAGTAAAGATTTAAAATAAAATAAACGTTAGTAAAACTTAAGATCCTTACAGCGTCAGTAGTCAAAAACGCCAGCGCCACCTACATATTTCATTAAAATCAATCTTTCTTTTCAAACATGCATTTCACAAGGTGTTTCCATATTTTTGTTCATCCACTGTATATGCAGTGAGTTGGAGGCAAAAATAAGGACGCATGATATTTTCTCGAAATCTGAGCTAAAAGAAATTCTTACGAAGGAATGGAATATTCTTAGATGAAAATAATAGTTGAATCCATGTCACAGCTTATGAAAAACTAACCTCAGCTATAGAGTTTTAGCTAATTCTAGCAAATTTTAGTTATATAGCCAATGAAATATTGAATGAGCCTTTATTTTCATGTTCCTTAAATATAAAATATTTGTTCACAGTATCCGAATACTTAGAACTGAATAAATTATTATTTTTTTTAACAAAAAAACCTAGATTTTTTCCCCCACAAAAGCAGGTTTTTTAAAAGATGATCAATAGTATATATGAAAGAAAATAATATGAAGCACTGAAATTATCTAGTCTAGTCTAATATATGGCAGTCTATGGTTGTAATAAGAGTTACAACCATAGAGTCCCATATCAGGACAAATCTGTAATCATGCTTTTACTTTGGGTACCGAGCTCTTCAGATTTAGTTTTTTCTTTGGCAGACAATTATGCGGCCATTTAAACCAAAGATAGTAAATTTTCATTCACAAAGATTACCTGACTGCAATATATTAAAGATTTATTTGTAGTTGATATTGCAAATTAAACCCCAAGTAAGCGTGGATTTCTTGAATTTTTCCAAGCAAAAATAGTGTTCTAGAAAATTAAGCTTCGGTTGTCTTTTCTTATTTAGAATTCGATTTTCTTTTTTGAATTGTTTCATAACAAATTCAGATTATCTTTAACAATTTTATTAAAAGATTTATCATTCTTGAAATAAAAAATATTTTTTGTGTACTTACTACTTTTACTATCTCTGAAAAAAAAGTACCCCAAGAACGTTTGCAGATATTTTTCTTTTTCCTTTAGTAATTAATTTTTATTAAACTGGTAAACTATAATTTGTGTAAATTATATGCATGATTTCATAAAGATATTTTTCATTTTAAATAAAAATACAATTAAAAAAATCTCAGTTTAAGTTGTGCATATATAATCATCTTTATATAAGAGATTAAATTATTTTAACAATTTTCAGAACCGCTGTACATGGCTTTAGGAAAGTTTTTTGGTACTTTTCCGTTTGGCCGGCGCAAATCTCGCCAAGCAGACTTTATTGGCGACAACATACAGTATACACATAAAAAATATTTTAAAAAATGTTAGTTCTAAGAATTCTTTTTTTGAAGGCATAAACATTTTAATATTGCTTAAAATTTTATAAAACGCCAATAAATAAAGACAGTAAATTTGTAAAAAGACATTAATTTAAGAATTTACTATGCTTTCATGGTTCAACATCTTGATTGGCCGGTTCATATCACGTGACCCCAAGCGATCTCATCTCACGTAAACTACTCTACAAAAATCTAATGCTCGCAGTAATTATCTACATTAATTTCAAGTTAAATCTTAATTTGGAACACAAGTTTAAATGCAAGAAATATTTCAATTCGTACGAATAGCTTACTCAGAAGCTATTCGTACGAATAGCTTACTCATATTATGTAAAGCTGGAATGCTTGACTTCGCTAATGCATTCTCATTAGAATTGATGAATTTAACCCATGACTTACATTTTCTATATTTTCGGCTTCGGGTAAGCGCTGTAATCAGAGGCGTAGCTAGAGTTTCCAGCGCCCGGGGGCAACTAAAGAACTTGCGCCCCTTTCTGTGTGCCAAAAATGAAAAATATTTCATTAAAAAATCTCGTAGCATCAATTTGGCGCCCCTTGGATGCTGCGCCCGGGGACAGATGTCCCCCCTTGCCCCACCCTAGCTACGCCACTGGCTGCGATTGCATCCTGATTGACTTAATTACCGAAAATGGCCTTAGACATAAAACTGAACTATCTGATAAAAATTCTATGTAATTATATGCCACTATTGAAAGAAACAATCAATCTGATAAGAAAAAGCTGCGACTTGTTTTGAAAATGAGGCGTAAAAGGTTACCAGCGAGAATATTCCTTTTGGCATCGGTTGTACCATTATTGGCGACCTTATCGCTTGCGCCGGCAAAACGGAAAAGTACCGTTTTTTTATTAATTGTATGCTAATTATATAAATATTTATACAGATTTTCTGCAAAATATTGTTATTGAAAAATGTATAAAAGTTTTTAGATGCCTAGAATTGTTACATTATTAAGACATATAAGTTACTGTATAACGTAATTTTATGATTTGAAAAATAATTCATTTCATATCTATTATTAGTAGCTTCATTTGTTGAATTCAGTTTCATATTTTTTGTTCAAGTTGTCGATTGAGTTGATTGAAAGTACCAACATTTGAGAGGTTGTTTAAAAAAAAAAAAAAAAAAAAAAAAAAAAAAAACATCAAATCAACATTTTTTCTTACATTTTTTTTATTCATTGTACTAAACTAACACTATATTCGTTTCATTATGTACACAATATAAACCTACAGAACAACAGCTTTGTATACAACATCACACATACACTTTGTTCGCTATCTTTAATACAAAGCAATTAATTTTAATAACAACATATAATCAGCAAAGTTGCGGAACTAATGAAATATAAAAAACATATATCAAAATGCCTTCATCCCTTTCTAAATAATTGCTAAATAGAATTGCTAAATAGAAGTTAAAATGAGAATGGTAGGTAATGATCAAGCATGATTTTAATATAGTCTGAAACTTTAAGAAAATAAAAAATGGTATAATTCTTCAGCTTATATTTCAATAAAATGAAAAATTTATTATTTTGAAGATATTATATTTTACATAAAATCTTAGAACAGTCAATTATTAGCTTAAATGTTATGAAAAACTTATTGCTTTCAAATTCATGACATATCAAATTGCGAGGAATTCTCACTAGTATTCAGGTTAATAATTTTATATTTCATAATTTACATTATTTATAACACAGTCTTGACACCACCAATATAAAAAAATTCAAGATATTCCAGTATTAATAACAACACCATGTGCGAGGAGAAATTTGATACTTTATTGACAAATATTTATTTCTAAATATAATATCTGTCTCATTTTTTTTAATCGTACAAAATGAAAATCATACAAATACACTTATTTAACTATGCGTTTAAACGCACATTCTTTAGTCTGCCCCATAAAAAGAAAAGAAATATTATTTCAGCCAACCAACTCAAAATAAATTCAATTTCGAATCAGGAATTAGTGTAATTAACAAAATTAATTAGAATTTTTTTTAATATAAAAAATAATCTGAACTGTGATATTTATAAATGCAAGGAAAATAAAAGTTGTCCTTATCTAACAAGCTCCTTTAGATGAGGAATAAAAAATCGGAAATCAGAAATTTTCAGTCACAGTTAATACAGTAACTTAGAACATCGCAGTTTACATACATAGAGAAATAGTGTTAGCTTATAAGTAGACTGGCCCACCAGCGGCCGAGCGCTAACGTCGTTGAACACTGGTAGTTCGGTCCGAGGTTCGAATCCCGCGGACGGGCTGACTGCATGGGTGTTTTCATGGTTTTCCCCATGTGTAACGTGTATACGAGCCAGTTTCCCTTAAAAAGTCCTCCACGAAAAAATCCCTTCCTTAAGGCAGATAGCCCTCGAGTTCTTTGCCGTAATCTAATAAACCAAACCAACTTATATATAGACTAGGATACGGTTATTAAGCAATCTTTGATAGCAATGATTTGCGAAAATGAATAAAAAAAAATAAAAAATAAAATAAAAAATAAAATAAATAAATAAAAAATAATAATAATAAGTAAAAGATGGCAGTTAGTTCAAAACATACAGTATTACATACAAAACAAAAGAAGTTAGCACCAGAATAGAAATAATATATAAACATTATTAGTTTATTAAAAATCAAAATTTTATAAACATAAAAACCTAGAAGGAAATTATTACAAAAAAGCACTACGTTTCCATGGATTAAAACAATGGATATATTGTTTCCTCCTAATTTAAAGTTATCTTTAAATCTATTAAAATTTGAAATTATAGATGTCAAAATTTGATTTGTGTGCAGGCAAGCCTCCACATTATTCAGCGTCAGGTGTGCTAACCGCAACCGCTCAAGGACAACACGAAAACGATTGCAACAACCGGTTTCTCTCTCTTCTGCTGCTGGCGTTCGAGGGTGTAGGACGGGCTTCGGTCTGTCCTTTCCCTGGCCGATGCGATGTGCCATTTTTCCTGCTTCTCTTTGCTGCTCCTTCGATGCTGTCTGCTACACATGAAAATCCTTTTTAGTGAGATTTTTACATGAAGATTCAAGAAAATAATTACTCCTGTTTCCTGTACATCGTTGCAGAAAATAATTTTTGTTCAGCTTCTTCCTCCTTTCGAGAACTATTCGCACGCACGTATTTGTGAAATCTGAAATTTCCTGATTTAAAGAAGAAAAAGCAGAAATACCATAATTAAATGAAGTACGCTTAATGACTGCCATCAAAATTTGATTGTTCCTTTTACACCAAGACTTTGTTTCGAGCTGATGGAGAAAGATTGACTTTATTGAGTACAACGTTAATTCTGGTGATGCGCATCACTCGTGCTTGATGTTCAAATTTATTCGTCTGTCTGGTTGATAATTTATTTATATTAATGCTTATTTCAATATCAAAGATGAAGAATAAAATATAATTGATTTGGTAACATACATGTAAGCACGATTATAAATTATTTAATTGTTATTAGACAAAATATCTATTGAGAAAATGGCAACAGCTAATTTCTGGATGTCGTTCTATTTATAATTTTAAAATATACATTGAGATGATGTACGCTTGAAATGTTTAATGGTACGATGCAGTAAGTATGTTTGTTATGTTATGTACGTTTACGAATACGTTATGTGTAAGTTATTAAGATTTATTTTTAAATAAATGTTTGTCTTTTACAACCATTTTACGAGTGATTAATTTAACTACAAAAGGAAGTTAACATAAATCAGAAGCGGGATTATTCTGAAACCTAAGCCTAAAGCTACAAAAATTTGCTATACGTAAATAAATTGAAAAGAATTTGAAGCTCAAGGTATGTGCATTAATTGATGTAACATATTTATTATAGAATTTAATTTTGTTATTTTTTTATCATTTTGGAAAGAGAGTTTAATTTTTTTTCATTTCTTTAAATTTTGAAATATATTTAGAACGTTAAACAAACTTATAAAATACCAATAACTGTGTTCTACTAAGTTGTCTAATTGGAAGTTAATAATAATAGCATATATATATAATTTGCATTTTAATGAGTACGAAAATGTCTATTTTCGGTAAGGCAAAGAAATGCGATTTAAGAATATTAGCTGAAGAATTGGGAGAAGATGTAAATGAGAGTCATAAAATGAGCGATTTGAAAAGGATAATTTTGGCTAGCAAAGAGTACGATGAAGAATGCGACAAAGAATGGTTAAACATTATAATAAATGAAAGAAAAGAAAAAGAAGAACAAAAACCTCAAGATGAGGAACGTAGGCGAAGAGAAGAATATAAGGAACGAAAACGAAAGTATGAAATGGAATTTGAACTGCAAAAACTACGTATTGAAGCAGAAAGTAGATCTACAAATTTTGGCACCAATGAAAATGCTAGTGGTAAGCACATGAATCCAAAGTTAGAGCTTCATCGTTTGATGCAAAAATTTAAACCTGACGAGAATGATATCAGTTTATATTTAATCATGTTTGAACGTTTGGCTAAACAAGTTAAAATACCAGAAAATACATGGGTTACTCATTTGTTTGGCTTATTGCCGTATGATATTGCTCAGTTAATCGCCAGAGAAACCGATGAGATTGCAAACGATTATAAAGAAGTTAAAAGGATCTTATTAAAACAGTACAAGATGACACCTGAAAAATTTCGCCAAAACATTTTTAAGCAAAATAAGAGTGTAGGAAACACATGGAAGAATTTTGCGTATGAGTTAAGAAATTTTTTTAATGAATGGATAAGCGGAATTAAAGTAGATACTTTTGAGAAACTTAGCGACCTTATTGCAGCGGATCAGATAAAACGTAAAATGTCTCCAGAAGTAAAAGATCATTTTATTGACATATGGTCTGAGTTGATTTCACCAATTGATTTAGTTGAAAAACTAGATGATTATGATACCTTGAAGTCAACTTTCAACAATAAACAACCGCGTAAAAAAGGGTCTTACGACAAACGAAACTTTTTTAAAGATGGTCCAGTTGCTACAATGAACGAAAAGAAAAAACTACGCTATCACAAATAATGAAAAAGGTGAGCCAAAATGCTTCAGCTGTAATAATTTTGGACACATCTCAAAGGACTGTCCGCTGCCCAAACCAGTAGTAACATGCCGAAAATGTAATAAAACAGGTCATAAAGCTAAAAATTGTGTTACTAAAGCTGAAAATAATCATTCAAATGATAAAAATTATTCTGTTGAGCAAGTTGGCGAAAATTTAGAAGAGAGCAATTCATATTTGGAGAAAGCAAAACTGAGTAATTCTGAAGAAGTACAGGCTTTAATTGATACGGGGAGTTCTTGTTGTCTCTTAAGGACTTCAGTTGCTCAGAAACTGAAAGTGAAACCAGAACCTGCTATGAATTAGTTGTACGGTTTTGGAAATCAAAGGGTTCCTGTAGTGACCTCTATAGGAATGATTAAAGCCTATATTGAAGTTGATAATGTAAAAGGCCAAGGCATAAATATATACCTTGTACCTGATAATGCACAGCCAGTTGATCTAATCATCGGACGGACATGGCTTGATCTCCCTCACATCGCTTATGTCAGAATAGGAAAAATATTTCACTTCGGGTATATGGAAGATGAACTATTTAGTAACCTCCAAATTGATGACAAAATAAATCGAGTCTGCCCTAAAGCTCTTGAGGAAAATAAATTAGAGAAAAGTACGATCAGTCTTGTCAGTTCTTAAACAGATTCTGTAGATAATGGATTAATTATGATAGAAAATCTTTCCGAAGATATCGCCTGTTTATTAGAAATTAAAAATGGCGAAACTTGTATACCAGTGATTAACGTTGGCGATAGAAGTGTTAAGCTCCAAAAAGATCAATGCATTGGGAAAGCAGAAGAAGTTGAACTTCTTCTGCTTGTTTAAATACTGAAATTTTTGAATTGAACTCGAACTTAACAAAAACGGAAAATATTAACAGCATAAAAATTCCCATAAGTTTAAGCGAAGTTAACATTGGCTCGGATTTCGACGTTGATAACCAGCAAGAGTTATTGCGTCTTTCGAATGAATATAGAGATTGCTTCAGACTAAGCATTTCAGAACTCGGGTGCACTGATCTGATAAAAATGGACACTAAAGAAGATATATTCGTTCACCAAACTGCAGTAAAGAAAAACAATACAAAAAGTGCCATTCAAAGTGTAGGATATGGTGAATTAGGTGCATTTGAAGTTGTTCGAGAGAAGAGGAATGAAGCTGCAAATCTGATTGGACTGAATCGCACTTCGGTGAAAAATAGTCCTTATGCTGCAAATACTAGAAATCGACACTGTGGCCAACTGTTCTCTAAACACCACTTTATGCCAAGGCAAACACAGAATGACGTAAGTGATGGTAAGACCCATAATTAAACCTGCCCTTACGGCAAAAGCAGGGCTTATTGGAACCTTTAAACTTTATAAAACGTACTCGTACTCTGAGGGAAGATTTGCCGACCTCACCAGCAAATACCTTTATTTAAATAAAACATTTACAAAACAGAAAATCATTTCGTTTACAATCTTTCTCTTACAAAATCAAATAAATACAAAGAAATTACAAACAAAACAATTCATCTTGAATTTAATTAAATATTTACAAGATAATAAAATAATTTACAAAAGATTATTTGTTCACATTTTAATTATGTTTTAACAATTATAAATTATAAATTACAGTGATTGCTCAAATATTACATTTTCAAATTCAGTAATAAATTTCATTTATTTCCATAATTCCTTTTTAAAATTTTTCAATTTGGAATATTTTTACAATATCTTTTTCATTTTTTAAACACGGTAGAAACTTAAGCAATCTATTTCTTAATAATTCACATAAAATAACATGTTCTACATCAGCTTCATATTCTCCACATATACATTTCATATACTTAATATGAAATCTACTGTAATATTTCGGAACGTGTGCATGGTTAGTTAGAAATTGGGCCATAAACCCATTACCAATGCACCTCTTTGTATTGACATTCTTAAAACAATTATAGGTATATCTACCTTTTAAATCTTTATTCCAAAAGTCTTGCCATATATTAATTATATTCCTCTCTAAAAAATTTTTAAAGGTATCTATTGAAGTAGGTAGAAAAATATCAATTGAATTCTTTAATGTAGCTTGTTTAGCGCAGATGTCAGTAAATTCATTTCCTTCATGCCCTATATGTCCTTTAACCCAATGAAGATTAATTTTTCTTTCCTTTAAATTTTCAATCAAAAGAACATGGGTATCATATACCAATTTGGTAGCAGATTTGCCAGAAACTATGGCCAATAAAGTAAGTGATGGTAGTCAGAGATGGTAGTCAGAGTAAGTGATGGTAGTCAGAGATGGTAGTCAGAGTAAGTGATGGTAGTCAGAACCAAGAGAATGTGGATGATAAGCAGCAACTACAACCTCAAAGGCCCGTACGAAGACAATTACATCATCCTTACTTCAGGCAATATTGTAGTTATCTATCGATAGAACTTCTACGAAACGTTGGACGTGATGGAAGTGAAGATGAACAAAATGAAACTAAAAAACGAAGAAAGAGTTTTAGGAGGTGGAAGAGACAATCATTGGAATCCTAGACGATTTTATCAAAGGTGCTTTAATAGCAAAACCCACTATCATAGAATGAATGCAGTCACTGAATGCAGTCAAAGTAGAATGAAAGGAAAAGCAACTAGTAAAGATACTGAAGCAAATGACGAAGAACAGCAGCCACGCGGTCAAGGCTCTAGATCTTGTCCACTTGACGACGAACTTAAAAAGCCCAAGCGAACAGTGCGCAAACCATTGCGCTATAGAGACTTTGTATAGGACTTACAGAATTTTTTTAAAAAATTATATTTCATTTTTTACCTACCTATTATTATATTTTTGTTGTTGTTTATTTGTCGTTTTAATGTATGACAAGATTTGATTCAATTGAGGACAATTGAAAAGTCAGGATGGTCGAATGTAAGCACGATTGTAAATTATTTAATTGTTATTAGACAAAATATCTATTGAGAAAATGGCAACAGCTAATTTCTGTATGTCGTTCTATTTATAATTTTAAAATATACATTGAGATGATGTACGCTTGAAATGTTTAATGGTACGATGCAGTAAGTACGTTTGTTATGTTATGTACGTTTACGAATACGTTATGTGTAGGTTATTAAGATTTATCTTTAAATAAATGTTTGTCTTTTACAACCATTTTACGAGTGATTAATTTAACTACAAAAGGAAGTTAAGATACAGTTGTCATACTTTGGGGTAAGTACTTTGATTTCGTATTTCCTTCTAGATCACACATTTTGATCTGCCCGTTAGTAAGTATTTATGGGTTATTGCTACACAACGCGATTTTCTAAGTAAGCAGTTCATTTGATTTACGTTTGTTGATCCTTTAATTCAAAAAACGCCTTGTGACTATTTTTGGTGCTCAAGTAATTCTAATCCACTACACTTAATTCTATTTCATTTTTACATTTAGCACCGCAACACACCATCTATTATAACAATTTGTTTCCAATGGTTATGTCTAAGAAACACAACGATTTTTGAATATGTCCAAAAATTGCCATTCAGAATCAGCAAATCAATTTTAGCAAATTTGCAGTACTTTTTTATATGAAAATATATTTTTGATTCACCTGTAAATTTTTGTTATATTGTTGATAATAGTGAACTTTACCAAATATCATTATTAATAATATGTAGCTACCGTAGAGGGACGATAAAAATTATGATATAAACGATTTTTTCAATCGATTTTGGCTATTTCTGTCGAAGGGCATCAATCCTTTCAACAGCCGACTACCGTACAGGAAGCTTTCAGACGCTGATTTCTGAACACAGTTCTAGTGATATTTATAATTGTGAAAGGTGTTTTATCTTTTGAGTTTTAGAAGAAGAAAAACTGCTACGAAGTAGATTGGATCATAAAAAACCATAACAGAAAGATTTTATTATATCGATTACAGCTATTTTCAGCTATGCTTGACATTTACTAAGCAAGTGGTATCTCTCAAAACAAGCAATTGCTTTACGAAAGACGATTATAATGAAGAATTGATTTTTAATGCATAATTTAAAGAATTCTGCTCATAAATTTTTTAGAGTTTTAATATGCATGAAAAACGGATTTTTTCAATTTTTTTCTAATTAATGTAATAAATTTCAAATACCTGCAAAAGCGTTATTCCTTTGGATGAAAGGAGCTGATAATTCTGTTTGCTTAAGATTAGTGGAAATAAAATTTTATCAGGATTGTGATAGCAAAATCTGTGACGCAATTACAAAGGTAAGGCAATATGAACTGATAACTGTTGACAAGTAAAGGTTAGATAAGGACTTAGTACTTAAGAATGTTATGTGACCATCTTTGATAAGCATTTAAGGTTTCATAAATCTATAGTGCGTTTCATTTCTTATTTTGATTTCATTAGCTAATGAATATAGATCGCATAAACAAAAACTAGAATTAATGCTATTATGCAAAAATTTGCTTTATATTTTACTTCTGTTATATTAGAAAGATTTTCGAATTAGAAAATATTAAAAAAATTCGAATCCATTTAAGGGATGTTTTTGCGTGATATATGTACGTAAGGACAGAATAAAGTCTTTCTTTTCCAACCTCTAGTTAATCTGCATCCAATGGTTATGGAATTACCAGATTAAAAGTTTAATTACCGCTAAGCTTAACGAGGCCGCCATTTATTTATATCTGAAACTTAGTGGAATAAGGAATTCAGTTGGTGCACCAACTTCAGTGCCATTTTGCCCAGTGGAACCAAATGTTAGCTTTCAATTTTCTGCACCGAAAAATTTATCTTCCTGCCTGCTGGCCGAATTGCTTGCTTTTGCGTAGAAACTGTAATTTTAATTGTAGAAATTATTTTTTTAATTTTTATTTAAAGACGATATTTTGAGCTTTTATGTATTTTTGGCATGCGACGAAGTTAGAACTGAGTTAATTGAATGAGAAATATATCTCTAATGAAAACCGAGGAAATAAGTTTAAATGAAATGCAGGAAAAATGTGTATAATTTAATAGGCTGTACAAGGAAGTCATGTGTTATACGCATCAGATATTTTTGAAGTCTTCGTATATCTGATATAAAGACTGAGAGGGCTAACTCAATAACTATATGCGCCGTTTTAGAAAAGTACAAACTGCAGAGAAAATGCTGAAGATTTTAAAAATTGATGTAGTGCTTTCAAGAGAATAATTCACTCTGGCAATATCTGAAATACAAGCGAATATGTACAGCTATATTACAGTATGCAGAATATATTCACTCAAGTTATACACAAAGCTCAGCTATAATTTCTTAATAGTTAAAAATTCTCTAAATTCTCTCTAAAACGAATGTGCTGAATATGCTTATAATGTTCTGAGAAAAACATATAGCTTATTTATCTGATTTAAGATTTCCCCGTTTCTTCGGTTTTTCAAACATTCGAACCTTCTGAGATAATTTATCAGATATATTTTTTTTCCAGGAAACAAATTGCAGTTTTCTAGAGTTTAACAACATGTTATCTATTTTAACGCTAATTAGTTTTACATCTAATTTTACCCGACTGAAAGCTGACAAATTTCTATTTCAAATTAGTGAAGTAAATTTCGTAAAATATTAATTTTAATTCTTTTATTTATCAAATAAATCTCTATACAAATTTTACATTCAAATAAATACATTTCATCAAAAAAGGATGGATTTCATTAATGTATGACTGACAAACCAAAATTATTTAAAACATGTAACATTTATTAAATGCAGCTCATCTCTTTCCACTACGACTAAATCATTCTTCGTTTTATTTTGGAAACAGATATCAAGTTTTGAAAGCAATGTTTCTCACCCAACACAACTTCAGTACCACTTCCTGATATTAAACGACTGTTCGCAGCCGCAGTCACGCAAAAGAAAAATTGTTTTCTTATACTTTACATGATTCATTTTCCCACTACTGACTGTATTATTCTTAATTATTCTTAACATGGATGGATCGAAAATGACATTCATATGTTAGACCCAATAATTTGATAGCTTTGTTTTTTTTTCCTTTTTCCCTCTTTCCTCTTTCTCCAACCTTCTTAATTAAGGTCTATACAGTAAATCTGCAAAAATAATTGTTTTCTTCCTTAGTCTTAAAAAATGTAGTAAGTAGGCTTAGTAATAATACCAAGAATTTATTTTCGGCTGGTTGGCAGTTATCATTGATTTACTGATATGCAATATAAAAGATAATTTCTGTTTTCCTTTTTTATGGGGGGTACATAAGATGAAGAATATGGAAATATAGAAATTTAAGATATTTTTAATAAACATACGAAAATATATAAGCAAACTTTGCAAAGAATTATTGAAATTTATGATATTCTTAATAAATATACGAAAATGTATAAGAAAAATTTTCAAAGAATTAATTTGTAGAATTTCGTAACATTTTATTCTATTACGAATATGTTTTGAAACCAACAAACCATTTCAAAAGTGCAATGCCACTAGTTAATATAAGTAAATTATTAACATCTTAAATATAAAAATTCAAACTAAAAAAATTCTTTAATACATACGTCCAGACTCATTCTGCAAAATACACAATGTTATGACAACATCTGACGAACAAAACATCACTGGACAGTATACAGAAAGGCGTAGTGAAGATGACATATTTACGTTAACTAAATAGTAACTTAATCTAGAAAAAGCTACAAATTGTGCCTCGTATACAAGGCACTAGCAACGTGAATTTGTGAGGTATCTTCTTACTACATGTAGTAAGGAATCTGCATTCACAAAGTACCACAGCCTTATAAAATTATTGTGATTTTTGAACTGATAAATGCATTCATTCATGAAATGGAAAATTTTACGGAAAAGATGCAGCGCATACCTAACTGAATTTTTTTTAAATTTATTAGTTTTGTTTTTATTCAGTTAATTTTATTAGCTATTGCAATGCAAGACGTTTAGACGTTTAAAAACGATTGAATTATATTGTTCTTATTTCCGGTTAAGGTTTTTATGCCTTTAGTTAATCTACATACAATAGTTGTAGAATTGACAGCAATTTAAAAGTTTTTTAAATGCGGCTAAGTCTAATTTTTTTAACCATAGCAGCTATATTTGTTTACATTTGAAACTTAGAAGAATAGTGGATTCAGTTTCTGCACCTTCAGTACCCTTTTGCCGAGTGGGATTTTGGAAGTAAATTTTCAATTCAGGGCACCGAAAAATCTGCCTATTTTCCCGCTGGCCGAATTGCTTGTTTTTGTGTAGAAACTGTAACTGTAATTGCAAAATTTCTTTTTTAATTGCTTAACTGTATTTGACGTCTTATATTTTTCCATATTTTTCAGTTTTTAATAAAAATGTTTTGAGGTTTTTGCAGCGAAATGAGCACTGAATTAATTGAATGAGAAATATATCTCTAATGAAATTCGAGGAAATAAGTTTAAATGAAATACAGGAAAAATTGCGTATAATTTAGTATTCCGTACAAGGAAGTCATGCGGTGTACACATTAGATTTTTATTATATTTACCCGTCAGTTTTTGGCTAAGTTTCTTTATCTTGTAGGAAAACGAAACGATGCTACTCTACTCGTATCTTTAAATCTTACATGAAATGTACAAAATTTTATTACAAAATAATTAATTTTCAGAGAAAAATGAAGGCTGATATGACATAGAAAAATAAATTGCTTGCAGAATGCGTTCTCAGAAAATAGAATCTTCATATACAAAAGGTGATATCTATCATGCAAATACATCAATTTTTGGGAGTGTCTGTGTTTTTCTATACTGCTTGTAAGTAAAAGTCTGAAAGATTAAAAGTGACGTTTGAGTACTGAAAAAATAGATCAACCATTGATGTTATCTGATTCTTCAAAGCAAATATTTCTAGAAAAAAATATGTAGAAGAAAACTGAAAAACCTCAGCAACCATCTAAAGATAGAACTAAAATCAAATGACATTGGAGATTCTTATGTTCTTTGAACCCCTCAAAATTCTATTTAGAAAGACTATAAATGAGTGCATAAATACCAGTGCCTCATTTCAACATCAGGAGTATAATATAAAAACATCTGCTCTTTTGTTGTAAATCAAGACTGCTAAAAATTGCCTTGCAACGTTTTCTTAATTGCCATTATACTGGAATCACAATTCTTCTTATGAATAAACTGGCATTTTCATTAATTTTGTTTTAAATGAGTTTAGCGTTTCTTATTATTACATTCACACAATTCAATAACTGCCGTAGGTCAGATATTAACATACGTTTAGATTTACAAAAAGATATCAGAAAGTGCAGTTTATTCTGCAGTATAAGATTCTTTGCCATATTACAAAAGCAGGCATTTTGATACTATACAGCTATAATCTTTGGTCTTAGAAAAGCTCATAAATGGTAGAGAAGTTAACTATACAGACAGCAAGAAAAATTAATGGTATGTATGAAAGATTTGATATCTCATGAATGGGGATGACTCTCATTCGTCTGGAAATTCTGTCTCACATAATTGCCATTTCGTTCGAAAATTCTCGAATCTTTCTATTCTTCCTCGAAATCGTCACAGAGCTCAGTGATGGTTTCATTTGCGTACGATATTTTAGCTGATCGAAAATACTTATTAAACACTTAGAATATATGAGATCAATTTTCTATAGCAGACATCCTGCATTATACTGATCTGCTGCTGACATACGTGACTATTATATGTTCTATTTTCTTTATTATATAAATAATATAGCTGACATATGTTCTATTTTCTTTAACATATAGTTTAAAGCCATTCTGATAAATCCCTTTTATTCATTACTTACTTTAAAAGAAAGTCTCATTTTATACTTTCGCGTTTATTGGCCCAAAAAAGGCTATTAGTCTCGAAACAGGATTTTGTGTCGATCACTATTAGCGTTGGATTAATTTCCAAATTGCCGCCGCCAAATATTATCGTCCCGTATAATTTTTAAAGGAGTTAAATAATAAAGAATCTGTATTTATGTATGTATGCATGCTCCTCGGGCTGTGGAAAAATGATCGTACCTAGAGCCATCAAATTTTGAATAACTTAGTCGTTCACCCGAACATGTGCTCCTGGAAGGCCGAATTTTGAATTTCGTATTTGTTTTGTCATTAATTTTTTACTTTGTAAAACGTTAATGAGTGTTTCGTTAATAAACTCAACGATTTGAAAGCGAGCAGTGGCACAGCGTTCGAAATAAAATTTTTTATCTCCAGTGCGAGAGACTGTTGCCATTCGTAAATGTAAGAATGTAATCCATAAGGAAAAATGTAATCTTTCAACGTTGATCAGATATATTCCGATGGCCTCAATGATCACGTGAATTATGTACAGCTAATGTAAACAAACAATATATATGACCTCAGAAATCACGTGACTTGTGTACAGCTAATGTAAACAAACAATATATATGACCTCAGAAATCACATGACTTATGTATAAATAATATAAACAAATAAGGTCTTTCTTCCTCTTTTTGAGGAATCTCATTAAAAATTCAGCTCTATGAAAGCAATGTGTTGCCGGGACCGGAAATAAAATATTTTTATCTTCCACCCGCCAGCGTGTTACCATTCATTCATTAAAGCCTAAGATGTTTTCAAATTTAATCTGGAAGGTTACTGCGTAATAAAATAAGCGATTTAAAAGCAATAAACACAGTTCTTTAGAATTTTTTTATACTTTTTAATGTGAATGATTTAAATAAATATGCATTAAAATCATGAGCTAATTAGAAATATTTAGAAATATTCAGTATTTTTATGAAGTTACACAGCTAGATTCATTAAAATCATAAATTTTTCATTTTTATGATACCTATTTTAGGCGGCTGGCTGTGTGAGCACCTAATTTTTAAAGAAATAATATTGAGAATATAAAAATATGTATAGCAATCTCTAACATTCTATCGGAATTTCTAAAGATGTGCTGTTTTTAAATATTTTCTGATTTTGCTGTTGAACCGAAAACGAAGAACGCGATATTTAATGAATAAAGTTTACACATAAAATGTTAATAACAAAAAAAAAAAAAAAAAAAAAAAAAAAAAAAAAAAAAAAAAGCCATCTTACTTATAAAATTGAATACTAATAGGATGAACTGAGAAAAGACCGAAAAAAATGTAAAAATATATGCCAACACTTATCATTGCATCGGTAATTCTAACATATGCTTCTTCGCAAATCCGGAGCTACCTTTTTTTTTTTTTTTTTTTTTTTTTTTTTTTTTTTTTTTTAAATTTTGTTGTTGAACTATATGCGGCATAAGTGCAAAAAGAAAACAAGGGTTAGTAATAAAGTTAAAAAGACAAAACCAAATGGGTTAGCAGGAGTGAGTGTAAGAGCAATCTAATAGACTGCGAACTCAGCGAGAGCATAACAATCTTAACGAATCCTTTTAGCTGACGGTTAAAATCTGAAACCTGTCAGATTATTTTTTACGTATATATATATATTAGAATTTCAGGCGTAAACAATTTGTTTTATTGCAATAGATTACTTTAACGGCTCTAAAAACAACATTAAATTTTAAGTAACAGTTGTTGATTATTTTATTCTAAGTTATGCAAGATTCATGTAATTTAAACTAGAAAAGAATTTTAATTTACTGAAAGCATGTATCGTTATTTAAAAAAATTTAAATAGTTCGAGATGAAAATAAAATGCTTTTCTCAGTATCTATCCTCACAAATTCACGTTTGGCGTTTCAGAAATACATACAAGTTTGTTCGCCATTGGTCATTAGGCTAGTCTTAGAAACGTTAGTGCTCTAGAACTTCATAAACTGAAATCATAAACATTTTGAATTCATAAATGAAAAAACACAAATAAAAGCAATTTTATTATTATATGAAGAGTTGTAATTTTTATTATTGGTTACCTTTACTTCGTTTCGGTGTTTATTATTTAATTTGAGGAGATTCCTTAAACATCATTTTTTCAAAGGATTTTTCTCATAGCCTAATATAAATGAAGGTAGTGAAACAGGCTTGGTTTTTCAGCTTCGCAAAATTAAAAATTCAGTCATGTTCATTCATAGTTTAATAGTTTATTATGATTATTATTATATTTAAAAAAAGGTCAGCTTTGATATTATTAATACAATGGCATTAATACTTAAATATATATTTAACAACGTCATAGCTATCTGGTACTTTTAAAAGTACCTTGCTATATATTTTTAACCATTTCAGTTGATATAATGCGAAAAAATATTCCTTGAAAATATTTTATCTTTTTCTTTGAAAAGAAATGTTTCCAAAAGAATTTGTCCTGATCTAATATTCAATATTTTGCAGATAATAAAATTAGTGCAGTCGTTTGTACAAACTACATAAAAAATTGCTTCAAACTATTATATGAAATAAAAGTTTAAGAAATTCAACCTTTAAATGGTATTGACATATTAGCATGGAAATAAAACATTATCTTGTTCAACGAATTTTCAGAGGGAAAAAAGATACAATGATTTGAAAGTAGTGATGCAAGATGAAATCTTGAACATTGGATTCATTCTTTTCGATGGTACTATATAACTATATGGTTATAAGTTAAATAACTCAGGTATCATACCAATTAAAGCCAGGTTAATTTTAAAAGAAAGAACAGAACAAACGAAGTCAATCACAAAGTTTTAAAATGATCCAAAAGAGTTTTACAGTGAATTTTTATTTTACTTTAATGACCCAGACACTTATCATTAACTATTTTGTTTGTAAGTTCTGAAAGAATCTAAGCCTAGCCTCCCTTGGATAATCGTACGAAGTTAATAAATACAATAACTGAATAGTTATTTAGGTTATTAAAAATCCTTAAATTCTAAAAGTATTTACTTTTTAAGCTACCAATTTATCTTTTAGGAAATACTTTAGAAGAAGAGCAGCAGTTACGAATCTCAATTCACGTCCAGCTGCAGTTCTGGAGCAAAGTGTGCAGATTTATGACAGAAAACACAATAAAACAGAGCATTAGAGAAGTTCCTAAAAATTAATTAAAGTACTTATAATAAAATGCAAATAGATTTGTTTAATAACTTAAGATTGTGAAATACAGAATTTGCGGCTTTAATATCTGAAAATGCTTGCAGCGTATATGTTCAAATAATGACTCCTAATAAAACATTAGTTTCTACGTTCTCTGCGAATAGTTCGTATAGTTCGACCGTATCAAGCGCAACCTTTAATTTAAACTAGAAAAGAATTTTAATTTACTGAAAGCATGTATCGTTATTTTATTTGCCAAAACACATAGACTCGTCCAAAAGGGGCGGTATTACTTGATGAGGCGTGAAAGGTCTTCTCTTCTCCGGAAAGAGCTATGCTGGAGGTAAAGAAAGTCCACATCCTTCCACCCTATTTCGAGAATAATTCGGTCCGAATGGCGCATGCGTCTTTGGCGCTCATGGTCGCGGATGAGGCGGTCAAAGTATAGTTGTTATTATCATCCTATCATTGATTATTTATTGCTTAATGTACATAAATATAAACATAACCTAATTTATAGCAATATTATTTATCACGTAATTATTCGATGAAAGAAAAATTCGAAATTTCCATAAAAAATCAATTTACTGCATTAAATGGAGACTTACAGAAATGCAAATGTAGTATAAAAATTATTCATTGCAGTTTTTCTTACGACTAGAGGTCTTTTATCATTTATTAAATGCAGTTAATAAGTTTTAGAAAAATCTGTAACCGAGTAAATTTGCATACTCTTACGCAAGCCGTGATGTGACAATCGTTTGTATTTAAAGATATAAATGTTAAATATACAGCATTCTTACATCTCCTTGCAAAATGTATAAAAATAATATTTTCAACTACATTTTAAGCACTGAAGTTTCTAGTAATCTCATACCTGAAAAGCTACAGATTCATATATTACACCTATATTGCATTATTGTACTAAAAACTTGATAAAAAGTAGTATTAAATTTTGGGACAATTTCAAGGTAGAAAAAATGTTTCGAAAACCAATAGTTCATTTGTTGCCAACACCTTTAAACGGAAAATATTTATAATGAGAAACGTTAAAAGAAAGTGTCTGATAATCATTATGAATACATACGTTTGTGGCTGTTCCATTTCAATGATATTTTCTCATTAATAACTTATTAAAATTTTTTTTGTGTTTTTTAAAATAACCGCATGGTACTATGAATTCAATCTTTCAGTTCATTACAAATTTAATGTTACGTTTTATTATTTTACTGAAATAAAGAATGGAAAAGACATAAAAAAATGATGCCCAAACGTTTAGAGAAAAATTGAATTATCTCGCTGTCATTCTAAGCTTTAATATATGACAGCTCAAATCGTTAATTAATCCCGCTGTTATTTAAAATAAATAGGTCAGACACTGATTTTCATTTACTTTTTGTCTCACGGCTAAAAAAGCAATTGGTACGAAACCAACCGGCACATCCACATCGCCTACTTTAAATTTCAAATGCATTTAGAATTAATTTTTAAGTATGATGAGACTTAATGATTTATGATGTATGAGACGAAATTTGCACTAAGGATATATTTTCATCCAAATCCTCAGACTTACTCTTCTAATGTAACTGCTTCAATTAATCCAATGAAAGGAAAATTTCATATACAACTCTGTACGATTAACCAAAGCGCATATGATGGTAAAAGACACGAATTACAAATACATTTATTTATTTTTCCATTTGTTCCGTATGCCTTTAAGAATGGAAGGTGGTTTAAGCCGACGGAACTTGGACAACCACTTAACTACCTGGTAATGGTCTACTTTTGCCAAAGGATTCTTTTCCCTAAGTTCGGCTTTCAGGTCATCCTTCTCCGTCCAGTCATCTTCTCCGTTGCCAAAATTGGGACATAAAACTTCTTCTCTTTCTTGAACAGTATTAACCAACTCCAATTCTTCCGTTTCAGGGATGGGTAAGAGAAGAGGAGACCTGGCTGCTATACGCTGCCGAAAATTCGACCTAGAAAATGAAGACGCGTTAGTTAGAGCGTAGGGGTGGCCGAAACAGGGTCGTCGAGCATGGCGTCTCAGGGCTTGGCTATTGCTAGCATCTGGAAGCTTATTGGCGTATGTTGTTGGAAGTAACCCTAGATTGGCTGGCCCATCAACACTGGGAGATACATCATGTTGGCTGTTGTTGTTCTTGTTGCTAGGAGAGAGTTGCTTCAGTCTGAGTATCTTGGCGCGGCATATGACACAACGGAGGGGCAGAAGTCGTTGCGACACGGCCATTTGGATGGTCTTAACGAAGCATTTTCGACAGACGACACGATGGCCACAAGGGAATGTTTGCATGGTTGCTTTGGCACTGATACAAATGGCGCACTAAAAGAAAAAAAATATTCATATAAATGTCACATATTCACGATTTTTCAATATATATATATATATATATATAAATAAATAAAAAATTGAAAATGATGCATGCATTTTTTAAGTTGGATGTTGTTACATCTTCTTTAACTAGATGTATCAAAGAGACTTTTTTTTAAATTTATACAAGGAAAAAGGAGGGATGCCACGTAGAGTACCTTTTAAGGGAAACTGCCTCGTATCCATGTTACCAATGGGAAAAACTACGAAAACGCCCATGCAGCCAGCCCAATCGCTGGGACTTGAACACCGGACCGAACTATCAGGGTTCAGCGACTTTTACCGCCCGGCCACTGAAGGGCTATCAAACAGACATTTACCTGACAAATATATGTACATCGAAGAACTTTCAAAATTATGAAAATAATTATATATCAACTCCTCAAATCCTAAGTAAATATCGAATCCAAAGCAGGCACTGCGTTAATGATGTAAACTTAAAATATTTAATATGTATTAGTTATGTATCTGTTATGTATAACTATCCAGTATGTATTGGTAATGTACAGTAAAAAGTCCGTAATCCGGACTCGTCGGGACTTCGGCGATTCCGGATTAGGGGTTTTCCCGGATTATAGATCATAAATTTAAATCTGGTAAGATGGCATGCAGAAATTATACAATTAAGAATATGAAACAGTAATTTATGAAATAAAGAGCAATTATGATCTAAAGGGTATCAAAATTTACCAAAAAAAAACTTAATATTTATTTGTTTACTTTATTAAACATTTCCTCCAATGAAAGTTGTTTAAGTTGCTACGTTTTTTGTGCTATTACTTTCTCTTTAATTCTATAAACAGACATGATTTCTTGTTCACTTACGAAGTTCCACTGTTAAAGTCCTGTAATTACTGTGTCGAGAATACCGACTAACTTGTCAATCGAATTTTTTTCGTTTTCTCTGTCACTTTGTTCACTATCGGAAGCACACATGGGTAAACGCTTTACTGGCTTTACGCGCATGCGTAAGTATGTGGCTTTGAGGTCCGGATTATAGATCATTCCGGATAATGGACGTCCGGATTACGTACTTTATACTGTATCAGGTATTATTGTTAACTTTCATTGTTAACTATTATTGTTTATATTATTGTTTAACAAGATGTAAATGTCTTGAATTATCTTTGTAACAATCTCAAGTAATTAAGTAACCTCAAGTATGTACGAATGAGGTCCCTGTATGGCCATGTATTCTACTTATGTATGTTTATATAAATTCCTAGTGGTTGCTTGGGGTGGTGGGCTGGCAGGGTTATTCACCAGGTGCTGGGTTTCAGCGCTCGATGCGAGATGCCTGTGTGGCCCACACTTTATTAACATCCAAGGTTGCTTTAGATAAGGGTGGACGTGGCTCTATACCAATTAACCAATGTGGTAGAGGGATGGTGCCCACGTCCTCCGTCACTCACTTACTCATTATGCCTTTGTAAAGTATTCTAAGCTTTATAAAATGCATGTCGCTTTTTAGACAAGGAGAAAATTCAGCGTGAATTTAACCCATTCCCAGTGCCATGAAACCAGTTTACTGGAAAAACCATTCAGTATGTCACAATTCTTTCATCAATGTAACTTGTTGTAAAATTCAAACTTACAAATTTAACACCAGCATTCTTTGAATATTTAACATTCACGTTCTTTAAATACAGTGTTAATTTACATAGGTCTATTTGCGTCAAAACCAAAGCCGTCTCTGCAGCTTTATCATAACATTATTCGCCCTCTGCTATTCTTTGTTGAATAAATATCAATAATGATTGCTGAAGATATAATAGTCAAAATTAATTTAAACGAAAAAAGAAATTTGTAAATTCAATTAATTTTGTTAAATACCGTATTTTCTCGCGTGTTTTCCTCCCTAGGTTTTTAGCTTTACTGTCTGAAAATTTTATAATTATTTGCGTAAATAATAATTATTTAAGCAAATAATTATAAATTGCGTAAATAATAATATATCCCTTTCCTCAGTGTATTCACAGAACGAGCTGCCTTAAGTTTTAAAATGGATTCGCCCACGTAGTGCTTGTTTTCGGTTTAATACAAACCCTTGCGAACTATCTGCGAATGTCATGCCGAGCCTTTTCCTTTCAACTGTTGAACTTTAATACTAAAATAACACGAGAACCGACCCAGTCACATCGAAGCAAACAAGAACTGACATTCTGTCTATAAATTTCGCCCAGTCATCTGCATATTCATCTTCTCTAACTATTTATAGATGATTTGATGCCCAAGGAGTACCACAGAAAACAATAAGAACAGGAACGATTCAAGTTACAGGGAAGTAGAATGGAAGGTATCTTATTAGATATTGGGCTGTTAATATTACTGTGTGTTTTTATTGAAATGCAGACTTCTTTTAAAGAAAAAATGTTGTGATAATTTCCTGTAGTTTATCCGTGATTACTTTTCATTTATAATGTTCTTACTATTGTCGCGTCCACCGTAAATTAAATTATTTGCATAATTTTACCGTCTCGAGTTTCGTACGATAAAATTAGTTAAAATATTGTGGGAATTAAGGCAGATTATTTGAAAAGAAGTAACGCAGAAATTGTACGTTAGGGGTTCTATCCTCTTAAATTAAGCAAATATTTCAGAAAATAATAACGATACATAACATAGTATGATTTAATGAATGCTTATAAACTAACACGTAAAATATTCTCACATATAGGCCCAGTAATTAATTCAGTGCCATATTCTTTTAAAATCATATCAAGAAGAAAATTCCTAGTAAATAAATCGATAGTCATTTTACATTATCGATGTCATTTTTACTTCCTCGTACAAAGTAAAACAAGTATTGTAATCGCTAAAAATTTCGGGTATCGTATTTTAACGGAAATGTACATTTTAACTGCACCCGAATCCATTTTAGCTAATATTTTGCGTGATGTCGGTAAGAACGGACATACTGACATTTGCAATTGTGGTAAAATAGGAAGTCCCGACCATTATGTTTTTGAATGTGAATATACAAAAGACCATCACTTAAATAAACCTCCAAATCAGTACTAGAAAGAATGGACCCTACATTTATTAAAACATCCTGCTTTATATAATAAAATTTCAAAAACAACAGAATACTATATCATTCTTAAGAAATAATCTCAACAGTTATTTTCATCAACTAATTTCTTTTTTGAGGATTCTAATATTAAACAATAGAATTCATTATTTATTTTTATCATTTATTTCGTATATATCAAAATTAACTTAATTCAATAATCATTTATAAAAAAGTCTATAATATTCGGCCTAAGATCTAAATTGAAAATATACCTGATGTTTTATATCAATCAACCAAGACCCTCTGATCAATCAACGAAGACTAACCAAGATCATCTGAAACATTGAACTACAGTAGCATGCAAATGCAAAGAAGACTGTAAATATTTTCACTGTCACGTAAAAGTAATGTAAAAATATCACTGTCATGCAAAAATATTCATTGTAAAAACTCTGTAAAAAGTATCTATTCAATAAATTATTTCCATTGGGTGGGCGTTTTCCGTTAGGTATCTAACACCTTAGGTCGGAAGCCCTCTCCAGTGGTTCAAAGTGCAAAGGTAAGTATGGATAGAATAAAGGGCTGTTGTTTTTTCGAAAAAAGATTGTAAAGTGCATTTAAAATGGAATTTTTCGTGACGTTTGTATGTACGTACTCGCATAACTGAAAAATGACATAGAACGGTGAAATTTTGTAGATGGAACTGCTATAGCATCTAGCTGGGAATCTCGCTTTTTTATTGCAATGTATAGCACTAAAAGTATATATATATATACTCAAACGTCCTACCCGGTTAAAAGTCCTTACCTGGGCTTTAATTCCTTAATCGTTGGTCATAGTCATATACTTCCAACTACAAAAAAAAAAAAAAAAAAAAAAAAAAAAAAAAAAAAAAAAAACATTCATGTTTTGTCAAAGCAATGTTAAGTTTAAAATTGATTAATTTTCGGAAAATAGCGAAATCTAACATTTAATGCAGTTTCCCAGTTTCTGTTTGGGGAAGTTCAGTATTCGTCATGAAAAAATAAAAATGCGAAAAGTTTGACTCTCGTACAACAAGAAATTGACCGGGATATTTAATTTCAAAATTTGCTATTTTTGATGTTCTTTTCAACTTGCCTTGGGGGATCGGTTAATTAGAATACCACTGACCCGAACGTCTTCCTAACATACATGCGTTGCTTGATTTCGATCCGTAGCCGAAAAAAAGATTGCCGACGCCTGATCTAGACCCTTTGTAAAACTTCAGTTACTCATCTTCTCAGCAGAACTATATTGTTCTTTGTAAACTCGTACAAAGTTTGCATTTTGTAACGGGGGGCGTATTTAGGATGGGAAGGCATAGCAAGTTGGCCTATAGCCCATTATGTAAAGATGGTAAAAATATGGTGGTATAGTAAACATGTTAAAATATGGTGTACCACATACTGTTTTTTATCTGCACCCATGCCCATGTTCCACATTTACACTACAGTCACTATATCTCCGGAATTTACTGAACTGTCAGTGTTGTGGCTATTTTTAATAACAGCTATATCGATATAGCTTTACTCACTTGAAACCTATTTGTTCTAGTACATATACACTCACGTTTGTGAAAATTGCAACACTATGAAGGACTTACGCGAGTGAGCTGAAATTTTCAGGAAATGCAAAGTAGCGCATGATATGCAAATGATTAGAATTGCAAATCCGTAGCGCATGCGTATGCTGAGCAGCGCCCTCTGAACGGCTGATGGATCCGAATAAATAGACGGCTGTAGCGAGGCGTGTATGGTTATCGGTGGTTATCTGCTAGTGGTAAACGTTAACTCAATCTGTACTTATGCCTCGTCGACGAAAGAGAGCGAGATTTGAACAACTTACAGAGTTTGAACGAGGGAGAATCATCGGCCTTCGTGAAGCTGGATTGTCGTATCGTGCAGTAGCCTCTCGTGTGCAGCGTAACAGCAGCACAGTGATGCGCGTTTGGAAGCAGTGGACGGACGAGTGTCGGACAACTCGGAAATCCGGGAGTGGACCCCGAAATGTGACGTCAGCTCGCGATGATAGACACCTGGTCCGCATGGCGCGGACGGACCGTACAGCTTCCTCTAGACAATTGGCAGCACTGTGGTCAATAGCTACAGGTGTTTCATTGTGTGCTTCATCAATTCGTAGACGTCTGCTGCAGTGTGGACTGCGCGCACGGACTCCTTTATACAGGATCCCCCTAACGCACGACCATCGCCGCCTGCGGCTACAATGGGCCAATCAGCATAGAGACTGGCGTGCTGATTGGCAGCATGTCGTGTTTTCTGACGAATCCCGCTTTAATTTGTGGTACCATGATGGCCGCATTCGTGTCAGACGCTATGCTGGTGAACGGCACCTTCCGGAGTGCATTATCGAACGCCACAGAGGACGAACACCCGGAGTTATGGTCTGGGGCGCCATAGCATATCATAGACGATCTCAATTGCTACGAATTGTGGGCAATCTGAACAGCAACCGGTATATCCGTGAAGTTCTACAGCCCGAAGCTGTTCCCTTCCTTCAAAGCTTGCCAGGCGCTGTATTTCAACAGGACAATGCTCGCCCTCATACTGCTCGGATTGTTAAATCCTTCTTTGCAGCGCAGCAGGTACAGCTTCTTCCTTGGCCTGCGTGTTCCCCGGATATGTCGCCAATTGAACATGTGTGGGATGTCATTGGTCGGCGTCTTGCTCGTGATCCTCGTCCTGTTGCGTCTGCAGACGAACTTTGGGTACGCGTACAAACGATATGGAATGCTCTTCCTCAGTCAGACATTCAAACTTTGTTTGACTCCATGCCACGTCGTGTAGCAGCACTTATTGCGGCGCGTGGTGGCCACACAAAATACTGATTCTGATCTCTTGTTCTTGTTTGTTTGCTTTGAACATTTAATCATTTATTTGTACCACTACCACTCAACTGTGTATTAAATTGCATTCAATTATGACGATTCCTTCTTGGTGTTGCAATTTTCACAAACGTGAGTGTATATCCCTCGCAATCTCTCTCTGAAATAATTTATGACGCAAACGCTTTATGACATTGTTTGGTATTCCTACCATTCAGAGATTTTGGATACAGAATAAAGTTATACTTGTGAATGTGGATTCATATTCTGACTTTTCCTCCGTATTCATAAAACCGAAAAATCTGATGCAGACGCACACGACTTCCTTGTACAGCCGATTAAAGTTTTCATATCTTTTGCTGCACTTTATTTAAACGTATTTCTTTTAATTATTCTAACTTAATTAACCGATCCCTCGCGGAAAGTTGATTTTAAGATTTTTAAATTTAAATTAAGACGGGAAGTTAAGACTTTTCAGTCGAATAGGAGTTGGAAATATATATAGATATGTTTTTGGTAACGTCGATTGCAATAAAAAAGGAGATGCACAACTAGATGTTAGAGCCAGCTCTATATGCAAAATTTCAACGTCCTACGGCTAATCGTTGCGAGTTACATATATACATACGTACAGACGTCACAAAAAGATCCCTTTTTAATACATTTCAAATTGATTTTATATTCATTTTGGAAAAAAATAAATTCTTAATAAAATGTTTAAATAAATTCGTTTCAGAAAAAAAAATAAATTATTCTATCTGCACGTACAGACATCAAGCAAAGCAATCGTTCTAATGAATTCCGAAGGGTTAATAAATGGATATATGGGTTGAAATATCACACCCGAAATTTTTCGTGATTACGATACTTCCGTTACTTCGCACAAGGAAGTAAAAATCTAATATGAAAAAAATATTTAATTTCTTACTTTAGAATATTTTTACTAGGTTTAGGATTTGGAGATAATTTAGGATCCTACTATACAATAAAAAATTCAGAAACGTAAATTTAATAGTTTTATTTTGAATTCTGAGCTGAAAGTATAAAAAGGGAATATTTGTAAGTACAAAAAACACATTTTTCATTTGCGTAACAGTGTTGAAAAATTATCTAAATAGCAAGTAATTATCCTACCCATTCACCTTTTCTGTGTACGCCCTTTAGGGAGATAATTATTTTAATTTGCGACGCTGAACGTGATATGTTTACCAATAACATCTTGTATACAGCTAAATCATATATTTATTTGAAACTTCATTCTATTCAGAAATATAGTAGCAAAGTACTGGAACGAAGATATAACGTGAGTTACATTTATGTGAAATGAAAATTTGCAAGTAATGATTCATAATAAACTTTCGCATGAGATATCCGAATAATAGAAGAGAAGCAGAGTTCAGGTAAAGCTGGATTATAAGAAATGCCAAAATTCTACATGAAACAGGGCTTTTGAAGGAAAAATTCTATCGAACCTACACATGTGCAGAAAATTTGATTAGATTTAATAGGCTATCTGCCTGGGGAAAGAGCTGCATTTATGAACAATTTCTTTATAGAAATTAGTCGCAGTTACGTTACATTGCCTCCAGGGGTCGATGCAGAAAAACGTGTGAAGCTATTGGTTAGGATCTGTACTTGACCACGGGGGTATAAAATCACGAGCCTGGTGGTTCCCTGTAACGTGTAGGTAGTAGCAATTAACTACCACCTACAGTAACTTCGGTTTTCCAATTGGCCCCCAGGCCAAGGTGGAGTAAGCCCTGACTAAGACCCTTAATTGGGCATCAGGCTTCCCGCGCAGTACTGGCAGAGGCATTTTACACGACCGGTCAAATCTCCAGGTTTTCATTGTTCCCCACCACTATGATCTCTGGGCGCTGGGAGTAATGACGTGGTTACCGAGTGCAGCAGTGGCCTAAAAGAAAAATCTTTAAAGTCTGCCACCTCGGATTGGGCCCCATGGCGGTAGCATGAATGATACGCTTTTATCCTCTCAAGGAGACTTATGATTGTTAGACTCCAGCTCATACGGAGGTCTTTCAGCTGGGCTACAATCCGTGTGGTGCCTGGCACAATAAAGATAGCGGAACACATACTTGTATTACTTACTTACGTTACACATAAAGAAAATCATGAAATTTCTCATGCAACAGGCTGTTCAGAATGGACCCGGAACGAACTATTAGAGTTTCAGTATAGTAACAAGACCACGCAATGTGTTTACACGCTTACAATTTAAACCCTCATCTTTTATTAATCAAGTTAATCAAAATTTAATAGTTTCAGATTATTAGCTTTTAAAATTTAAAAAAATGAGGAAAACAAAGAGAGCGGTTTTATTTTTTAGACTTTTGGAATGAAAAAAAGAAAGAGATCTGAAAATTAAACCGATTTTAAATTTAAGCAATCCAGTCACATTAATATGACCACCACCTACTTTCGATGTCAACGTGAAATAACCAATCACAGATGGCAGGTGGCAGCACAATGCAGTGGAGCATATATAAAGGGTGTCCGAGAGAATAAAAAAACATTGCAGCCATTGGTGTAAATGCAGAAACGGAACGATTTATCTGACGTCCAAATAGGCATGATCATTGGTTTTCTGGCTAAGGGTGGAAGCATTTCCGAAACTGTGCTAATTTCATAAACTGTTCGCATGCCGTCGTGGTAAAAGTACATCGTGGATAGCAAAATGGCAGTATCCAAAATAAGCGACGTGATTACGTGGTGCACCACGGCCATATTTGACAGAGGTGAACGACGGCTGCGGAGATGCGTTCTAGTGCATAGATGTGCAAGCGTTGAGCAACTGACCGCCCAGATGAACCAAGGGGCTACCAATGGTTTCTCCTCAGCAACGATTTATCGAATGTTACCGTGTATGGGTTTGGGCAACAGACGCGTGGTTAAAGCACCTATGCTGATGGCAGTTCAACGGCGACAAAGGCTGGAATTTGCACGCCGGTCCTGCAACTGGGCGTCCACGGAGTGGTGACAGGTGGCTTTTTCCGATGAATCACGTTTTATATTCCATTGGACAGACGGACATTGGTGTATACGGGGTGAAACGTCGGAAAGCAAACAACTTCCGGAATTGTCCAACCTGCAGGAGGGAACATTATAGTTTGGGGAAAGCTTTCGTGGCATTCTCTGGGTGCACGCATCATTGTGGAAGGCACGATGTATCAACAGAAATATGTATGTGTCCTTGCGGACGATGTCCACCCCTACATGCGAATTCTTTTTCCACAGAATGATGGCACCTACTAGCAGGAGAATATTAAGTGTTATACAGCTTGCAGTGTACATGCGTGGTTCGCAGAGCACCAGAATGAGTTTACCGTACTCCTCCGATCAACAAACTGCCCGGATTTAAACCCAGTCAAGAATCATTAAGACCACTTCGGTTGGGTTGTTCGCGCCATGGACCCTCAACGGAAAATCTAGCGCAGCTGACAACTGCACTGGATTCGGCAGGGCTCAGCATCCCAGTGGAACACCTTCAAGAACCTAATTGACTCTTTTCCTGCACGTCTCGCAGCTGTCCGCTCTATGAAATTTGATTATTCTGGCTTTAAACAGGTGGGCACATTAATGTGATTGGACTGTGTAGTTCATCTTACATAAGGTTATCTAAAACGATAATTCATTTTTTAATGGAAAAAATATTCGTGAACATTCCATCTACCATCAACATCTAAGAAAGCATAAATTTGTAAATAAAACTTAGATTTCTTTGGGTAAGGTAAAAGGAAAACAGAGGGATAAATAAGGAATATTCGATTGAAATTTCCTCAGGTTAATTCGCTAAATTGCTTAAAACTATTATGTTCTGTAGAAAGGAGGAAATGCTTTAACAATGGCCTTGAAAGTATATAATCAACTAATTTAAACCAGTTTACTTTTAGTTGTTATATCTGCAATTCAAATTTTCTCGAAAAAAATACCATGTTCAAAAACATTAAAATCGTTTTCATACAAGATTTCTTTGAAAACTGTAGATTAATTTCAAATGTTCTTTAATGGGAAAAAAAATTTAAAAAGTATGTAAGATAACTTTTAGCTACAAAAAAAAAAAGTTTTAAACATCTGCAAAATTACACGAACGTGATATAGCATTAAGTAATACTACCAGACACGTGGCTTCTTATCGTTGTTCTAGTAGATAACATTAGGGAAGGTCATATTGCAAAGTGCTTCATGAGCAGGTAGTAAGTATGTTTTGAAAGGGCGTTTCGTTTTTTACTAGATTTTCTACTTATATTTCGTATGCATCTTATCTTGACCATACCGTAAATGCATTTCTTTCATTTCGATTGTGAAAATATCCCTCTTTTCTTCTCGCGCTCCCAAATCATTATGCAAAAATGCATTTTAAAACCTGAAAAACGGATGTGTGCGATGTTATCGTCATGCGATGATTTGTGGGTCCTTTATTTTTTTAAATAAGTAAATAAATATTTTTAAATTGCGACGTTTTTGAGCCGTTTTATTTTCGATGACGCTTTATTTTTTCCGCGTGCCTTTCATACAACTCCCTGTTTGAATCTTTGCCAGAGTTTGAATCTCGGCAAGGATTTCTTCTGTTTCCTGACATCGGAAATGTTCTAAATGACTCTACAATGTATGAGGTATTTTCTCCCACCTTTCCGCATTCCTTTCTTGGGGTAACAGGAAGCAAACTCGACACGTATGCGAGAGGCCTGGATTCGAGTCCTGGTGCGGGCACTGCATATTTTTTCACATCCCTTGCTTTAAAATAACCTAATGTCTCTACACTGGCGCCCGAACTCAAAGGTGGTAGATAATAATTCGTCACCAGAACGATGTGGCGATTGGGTCTTCTAATTCCCAGTCGCCCTTAAAAAGGAAAGATATATAAGGTATTTTCTCCGTCCTTTCCGCATGCTTTCATAGTGTAATTGGAAGCCTAATCGGCACATATTCGAGAGGTCCAAGGTTCGAGTCCCGACGAGGGCACTGCACATTTTTCTCGTTCCTTGCTTCAAAATAACCTAATGGCTTTATAAATGTTATTATGAGTGTGTGTGCGTCTAGGGTCACGTGTGCGTGTAGAGCATTAAAGTGTATAGAAAAAATTCCTTCCTTGACAATGTATATACTTTTACCTAATGTTCTGTAGCCTTGCTTCTTCCTATTCTTAAGGCCCACTGGCGTCTGAGTGGTAATATCGCAGAACCCTTGTTTTTCGACTAGGGTTCGATTACGAAGGCAAAGGGGCTGGCTGCATGGGCAATTTTGTGGTTTTCCCCACCTGACACGTGGATACGAGCCAGTTTCTCATAATCCTTCACGAGGGCATGATGCCTTCCCTTAGACAGATAGCCCTAGTGTGCTTTTCCATAATTAAATAAAGCAAGTCAATCTTTTTATTCTCGCATGATGCATTCATATGAAGACAGAACTCGGAAATGTGAAAATGAATATCCATGTATTGCCATAGGGAAAATCTGTCCTTCATATAAAATGCCCCGAATGCTACTATTAATAAAGGGTGGTGTGGCTATAGCGGATACATACGATTTCGTGGTGAGAGCGGACACATCTTTTCCCCATCTTAGAACAGATAAATGTGCAGAAAAATAAGTAAATAAATACTTTTAAAAATCACAAATATA
This sequence comes from Stegodyphus dumicola, assembly GCF_044657685.1. NCBI lineage: Eukaryota > Metazoa > Arthropoda > Arachnida > Araneae > Eresidae > Stegodyphus > Stegodyphus dumicola. The sequence continues at coordinate 153,544,763 of NC_140769.1, read as the reverse complement.
ATATGAAACAGTATTTTAAGTGGCAAATCTCTTTCGAGTGGGACAACTTTTACTACCGAAGTTTTCTGTTTTTTGCACTCAATTACTGAAGTTTTCTGTTTTTGCACTCAATTATCGAATTACAAGGATAAATACATTTTTGCCAATCAAATTTAATTATTTATATCTAAATTGTTATTATATTATAGCGCGAATGCATTTCAAACATAGCGAAATGTAATAAAAATAAAAACTTTTAGAAAAATATTTAAAAATTAATAGTCAGTATAATGATGGGTGTGAACAAATTTTAGTATGTCTGGAAAGCTGTTGTGGAAAACTGTATTGGATTTTGTGAAAAACTGTATTTTAGAGTCAAATAAATATTAGAATAGGTGCAGTCGTCATAAAATTAATTAGTTTCATTAATGTAAGTAAAAATAAATACTAGAAGTAAAATATACAAAACAGATACAAGTAAATAAAATAAATATAAATACAAGGAAATAAATATTAACTAACCTTTATTATAAAGGCATAAATATCATTTACCTTTGGATTTAGTCCAACCTAGTTACAAAAAGATTTTAGACATTTTTCTAAATTGTCTGATGTTTCGAATTCTTTTAGGATGTTTTCAATTCTTTCATTCAATTTTACATATGCTTTTTTCCTTTTTATTCCAGAGTCGCCTATTTCTCTGGCTTTCAAATTAAAAGACATATAGTGTGTACATATATTATGTTTGTGTTTCTTTTTTCAGTATTTTAACTAATAAGTGTACAATAGGCTGGTTTCTACCAGCGGTTGCATTTAATTTGGAATTCCACCCTTCAGCAGGCCCACCAGCGGCCGAGCGGTAAAGTCGCTGAACACTGGTAGTTCGGTCTGAGGTTCGAATCCCGCGAACGGGCTGGCTGCATGGGCGTTTTCGTGGTTTTCCCCATGTGTAACGTATATCCGAGTCAGTTTCCTCCACGAAAGCATCCCTCCTCTTAGGCAGATAGCCCTCGAGTCTTTGCCATAATCATGCACACACACACACACACCACCCTTCAGCAGAATTATTTGTCCTATGATGTTGTCCATATGCATTCCATACTTTAATGGGCATATTTGGATTGTCCATCCATTGCTCGACAAAATATTCAATGGATGTGGTATGTTTATCAATGCTAAAAGATTTTACCCATAAAATGCTTTAAGTATCCATCATCTATGTGTTCTGTTGACAAGTAAGCTAATGCAGAAATCATTCTGCAGACATTTCTTATATCTTCGTTCTCTTTATGTTCCTTTATAGACCCATTTCTTGTATCTTACGCCACAAACATTGATTAAAATGAAAGTTACAACCGGATATAGTCGAACTGGGAAAATCTAACATACAGCTATTGATGGCTGCGGCTTCAAAATCCAATTTTATAATGTCCGGCTTCCACTTAGGGCACCAACGTTTCACTTCCTGAAACATTGCAATGTCCTTATCAGGCAGCAATGCAAAAAGCGCTGGATAAATGTTGGTCTCAACAATACGGACCAACAGAAAAAAAAAAAAAAAAAAAAAAAAAAAGCCATTGTCATATAAAATGATGTAATTAAAAATGATTAAAAACTTAAAATCTTATTTAATAACGTATTTACTTAAAAAATAAAAAGAAATATAAGGAAATCCTTTGTCATAGATCGATACCCATTGTTTCGTTTTCGACGATTGGCATGTTTATTCTGCATCCAGCTTTCAAATGTCTGGTGACACGCTGCTCGTACAAGCGATTTTTAGAACAAAAGTCAGATGTATATATATTAACGTGGATCACGTAAGGGACTTGTTCTTTTTCATACAAATAAGATAAGTTAAAAAAAATCACATAACATGCAGATTTGTGGCTTTCTGGGAACCACGCAGGGAAAAATAAAATTCGGAAATATCTGTTTTCTTGAATGTTTGTTTTACAGCGAACTTCTGTCAATTCCATCTATAAACGGAATAGCACATTCTAAACATCGGCAGAGAAATCATTTTTACAAAAAGACCGGCTAAAGAGTTCTTTTTAGCATCCGAAGCTTTATATCTGCTTCGATATTGAGTGGAATTCGAATTTTCATTAATGCGTTATAACTATATTGTATATTTTGTTATTTTCTCGGAGTGAGCCGAAGACCGCAGAAAAAGAATCGAGGGCCGCCTGCTATCCGCAGGCTGCAAGTTTGACTTATCTGGTTTACAGAGTTCGAGGTATTTTTCTTTTTAGTATAGAAGCAGTTTACATGGCGGCATTGAGATCTATGCTTGGAATGTTGGAGTTTTAAGATTTTGAAATCGGCTTTGCCATTTATGGAAGATTTGAGTAGATGAAAATGGCGTTGCCAATGCCTTGTTTAAATGTTTAGCTCTCAACATGATTGGTTTGGTTTATTTGATTATATGACAAAGCACTCAAGGGCTCTATGCCTGAAGGAAGGGAGAATCGTACAGAATTTTCTAAGGGAAAGTGGTGAATATCCTCGTTACACATGAGAAACCACAAAACACCCATTTAGACAGACCGTTTGCCTGGAATCGAACTCAAGTCGAATTACCAGTAAATAGCAACTTCACAGCTCGGCACACTGGTGACCTTGCCTATGACACGCATAAGAAAGACTAGAGAACAGCTTACTCTTAGTCAAATTATGATTGTTATATGCAGGGTGTTTCTAAACGAATATCGGGGATTTAGCGCTTTGTAGTATTTATTACGTAAAACTTAAAATTATAATTAATACATGAAAGAGACACTCAAACAGTTATACCTACAAGCTTACAAGTATTTAATGTGAGCACCTTTCGTCACACGGCACACATCAAATCCAACTGTCCCAGTTGTTGATTAGTGTTTGTGATATATTTGTTGCAACACCTGCCTCAATCCTGTTTCTTAGCTCGGGTAGATCAGCTGGTAGTGAAGGCACATACACACGATCCTTTATGAACTAACTCACATGGTCCTTTATGAACTCAACACTCTCTTCACTAACACTTGGTCGTCCTGTACTCATCCTTTTGCAAAGGCAGCCGGTATTTTCAAACTGATGATACCATCTACGGATGTTATTATCCTTGGGGGGATCACATCTGAACTTAATCCGGAACGCACGTTGCACAGTAACTACGGATTCTGTCTCTGCAAACTGCAGAACACAAAATGGTGTCTGTTCACTAGTCACCATTCTTACTACTATTTTCCGTTTTTGCTACTATTTTACGCGCATGCGTCAGAAACAAACAGCACGGTTTGAGTTGCTCTTTCATTTCATGTATTAATTATGATTTTCAGTTTTATGTAATAAATACTACAAAGCGTTAAAACCTCGATATTCATCTAGAAACACCCTGTCTATGATTACACGGATTGTCTAGCTGCAGTATTGCGTTCCACTTTGTGATTTGTTTGAAACACCTGTTACCTCTAGTCTAGTTACATCCCAACGCTGTGGATTATAGAACTGAGAGTGACATAAAGAAAACTAATCCGTATGCTAGTTCGTAATATGCTAGTAATGGGCTGAATTACACTTTCAGACATCTGCGATCAAGAAACATGGGGAATCTAGCCTGCCTTTATTGGATTCAAAACGTCGCGGATCTGCTAACTTTAGGATATAATAGCATGCAAGAGAGGAAGGAAATGAGAAAATTCTTAATAAGTTTTCTAAAACTTTTCCTTAAGTTCCTACTGAAGTTTCTGACGAATGTTGAGTCATCGAAGTAGTGAAGGCTCTAGTGTCGTAACGCTGGCATATTTTTCCATCAGGCCCTGTATGAAAATTTAAATTTCGAAAAATTTCCATCACGTTACCAAAACTATCGCATGGTACAAGCCTAATTTGATTAATCCTAAATTGTAAACATGTGTTATAATTGCAACTGACTAACTTTCAAGAGATATTTAGTCAAGCAGTTTTTCTGAGGAAAACCTTGTATACTTTTAGTATTCTTTTGAAATTCGTTTTTTAACCTATCCATTTGCTTTTGAATTAAACATTTACATTTAATGTTAGTTCATAAACTTTTAATAAAACAAAAGCCAATTAATAAAATGAAAATTCTTCTGTCATTCTTGAAACTATAAAACTATTTTATATGCAAAATCTTTAATTAAAACTTAAATCTCAGTTTCGTCTTTGAAGCGAAAATGAAAGATGCGCAATCTACCAATAATTTGCATTGGAGATTCCATAATAAAATTGATGATGCATTTGTCTGATTTTGGCTTTCTTTACATAAATTCCCTTTAAAACATTAAATTATCATTTTTTAGAGAAATTATAAAAACTTGCAATACACCCAATAAACCCCATTTCTAATAAAACACGTAAGAAAATAATCGACTAAACAATAAAATGCTTTCTTATATTAATTTAGCCCACCAGCGGCCGAACGGTAAAGTCGCTGAACACTGGTAGTTCGGTCCGAGGTTCGAATCCCGCGAACGGGCTGGCTGCATGGGCGTTTTCGTGGTTTTCCCCATGTGTAACGTGTATACGAGCCAGTTCCCCTTAGAAAGTCCTCCACGAAGGCATCCCTCCCCTTAGGTAGATAGCCCTAGTGTGCTTTGCCATAATTAAATACTCACACTTATATTAATTTAAAATGAAAACCTTTTTCAAGTCACAATACCATTGAAACTATTCAGTTATTAACGAGCCCAACAAGTTCATATTACACACAGAAAGACAGTTTAAGTTCTGGTTCAGAAAAAAAAAAAAAAAAATGGTTTGTTTGTAATTGCAAAAGTTCCGTTCGATTTGATTTTTAGGTATTTGCCATCAATTTCCTTACTTCAAGTTTTCTTTTTATTCGTGCTCTTTTCATCCACATGCTTTATGAACTATTTCTGAAAAACAGTATAGAAAAAAAATTTTATTCGCCTACAAGACTGCAGTTCATAAAATTCTGTCTGGTGGTGCCATTACGAACAGCCGTAATGGTCTGTTCTTTGACTGATAATGTAATGAACAAAAAAAAAAAAAAAAAAAAAAAAAATCGCTAAAAGAAAACTGTTTTAGAAAATCCAACAATAAGAATAAAAGTCTTCTGGTCTAAGTTAAAATTACGCTTATTAAATTCAAAACTTTTACCAAACTAGTTTAATGCAATATGAAAGAATATTATGTTCTTAGTTCCTGGCACACATTTTAAGAAACCATTGACGTAACGTACTTTAAAGACTGAAACATATATTGTGAATCGATTAAAGTTTAGTGCCCACTCTGCAAGTATTCTACTACCATGTTGATAAAGGTTAAAAGTTAGAAATTACATTCATCAGGTTATCGACTGTGACGGATTTCTTTCTTTTCTTTTCTTTTCTTTTCTTTTTTTTTTTTAATCGAAAGTCGATTTTGGTATTTTTAGTCTCCATAACTTGTCAGAGTGAATGATGATAAAACGATTGAGTGCGTATATTGGCTTAGTTTTTTAGGTTTCCCCACGAGTTGAAATTATTTTTGACTACAAAATTATGTGTTTCTAGGGCTTCCTTCTTCTCTTTTCTTATAGTAGCGAAGCGCACGAAAATTCATAATATTAAAAATTCGAAATTTCATAATCGATCAATAAAATTTCCATTTGTATCTTTATCTGAAAACGGTGGAATTCCGATTTGAAATGAGAATTCAATGCAATATACTTTTCTGTTTTAAAATTCGGCTAAATTCAGTCATATATAAGTTGTTTATGTAAAATGCATCTGTAAAGTTTGGTGAATGGTCTCAGAAAGTAGAAGAAACAGTAGTTACAAACAAAATACCTTTACTGGCCCTCAAAGTAATCACTATTAGCTACAACACACTTCTGACATCGGTTGTAAAGGTGCTGGACACTGTTAGTGGACGCTTCTCGTAAAATCGCTTCAAGAAACGTGGTCACGAGTTGTTGTATATCCGCAATGGCTGCCTTTTAGGGTTAATTTAAGGCTGGGAAACAGAAAGAAGTCTGCTGGCGCCAAATCTGGAGCATAAGGAGTGTATTGAAGAACAGTCAACTTCCGTTCAGCCAGAAAGTTGAGCATGCTCACGGGCGTTGTCCTGTTGGAAATCCCACTGTCTACGACGGCACAATTCTAGCTGAACCTGCCGGATGCATTGCAGCAGCCGTTTTAAAACTCCTTGTAAATTTACGGGTTGACAGCTTAACCTCGTGTAGAAATTCATGATGGATCATGGCTTTGCTGTCGGGAAAGGCAATGAACATCGTCATAATCTTGGTTTCGTCAGCTGACTTTTTTTGGGGATGCGGGGAATCCATGAACACCATGCCACTGATTGTCGCTTGGTCTCCGCTTGGTACTGATGATACCAAATCTCATCTTTTGTAATGACGGTTTAAAAAATGCGGATTCCGATCAGGCATTTCCAAACAATCTCCAGATGTTTCCACACGAGTTTACTTGCTCGTCTGTCAGCGCGTGCGGTACAAACCGGGCGCAAATCTCCCGCTTTTTCGAATGTTCGTGAAAAATAGTGCTTACACTGTCTTTGTATAACTTCAACTCCTCTGCTATGATTCTCAAAGACAACCGCCAATCATCCGCAAGCAGCGCACCGTATTGATTCGATGTTGTCTGAGAATGTGCTTGCTGACGATCGACCCGAATGCAGCTCATACTTGACACCTTCCTTTCTATATCTAAAGCGTTTACCGCTGAGATACACGCGTTTCCCTCACAGTAATATTCTATAAGTCTCCGTCGTCGCTTTCCTTAATCTGAAGCAGAACTTCATGTTGACGCTTTGCTCCACTTTGAATGACATGAGTTCTCACACTGACTTAGGTTAGTCGCAGCGTGCACCAGATATTCACTTCGGTGATTTGCACGATAAGGGATGCTATAGCTGACATCTTTGTTAATGCGCGTGCACGGATGTCTCATCTTAACTAGCGTGGTTTTTAATATCTAAGACCATTCTTTGAACTTTTCAGACACACCTTGTATATTTAGAGGAAACTTTACTTGTGTCCCTTTCTTTAAGAATAAAATATCTTTCAAAGAGTATTTTATAGCAAACGCGTCACTAATATAACCAACGCAAAAATAAGAATAGTACTGAGTTAGTAAATTCCAGCATGTTCACATTTTGTAGCCTGTATAATTTTATGAGATATTCCAGTTCTCACAATATGTTCCATACTTGATACAGCATCTTTTGTTTCGGCTTTGAAAGTATCAGTATCATGAACTCTTGTGACAATGACTCGGTCCTTAATATATCTTTTTTTCCGAAACAAGACAGAATCAACAATCTCATCAAGCACAGTAGGCCTGCGACTTCTTGGAAGGTCGCTGGTGTTACTAATTCCTTTAAAACTTTTCGTGTTAGAGTATGCGTGTCGTAAACCCACTTTTAAATAAAGGAATTTACGCAAATTATCTCCAGTTTTAGAATCCCTTTGAAGAAAATAATTGCTCTCCCCCTTACGAAAGTTAATATTTTTGCTTCTTAATTTTCGGTGTATTGATATTGTTGTTTGCATATGGGTTCCTAATAAACTGAATGCACTTAGAACAGATAATAGCTTGATAAAATTTATGTTACCTAAAGAAAGACTTCAAAGTTCTGGAACTTTCCACAAAAATACTCGTACAGCTCTTCACAGTATCACAGAGTACAATCAGTAATTACAACTCAAACTACTAATAAAGTTAAACACAAAACAGCGGAAAAGCGCATTTTAGGCAAAGGTCTTACGGTTATCTCAGTACTCCGTAGTCATTCTAAACTAACAGCTACAACTGAGAAACTTAGAACAAGATGTTATAATGGCATGCAGCTATTATAAAATAGCTCTTAACGTATCCGACATGAAGGTCGGATAACAGTATCCGATATAAGGGTAAGATACGGTTAAGCTAATACAGGAATCAATTACTGTTATTCAATACAATATCAATTGCAGTTATACAGGAACTGGACCAAAATGTCGCCGAATGGTTGCCGCGTTGGCGACTTTTGGCGGTTTCTCGCCAGATTTAGCGACAAATATTAGTCGTCAAAACCGTTGCCAGCTTGGCGATATCTCGCTGATATCGCCAACCTGGCAACGCTATCTCGCTAGATTCGCTAAATGGCTATCTCGCTTTACTCAAAATTAAATAATCTTGCTCTTGTATTCTTCGTTTTCCGGCAGACCATCATTTATTTCAAGCTTTTCATGCTACATTATACAGAAAAATACAATAATTTCACCCAAATTATCCATGTATGTAAAGGAATTCATAACAATATAATTTCATTTTTGAATTTGTTTAAAAAATAAAATAACAATTCCTACTTTTTTTTGTGTGTGTGTGAAGTACAATTTTGTTGAATGATCATTATCTTTACAACTGGGAAGAATTAAGCAGAAAATAAGTGCTCAAATTTGATTTTCAAGAGTAGACAAGAGTAAGTTTTACATTGACATGAATTTATAGGAAAATTCTATGCATTTTGCGAGAATCGATAGGAGTCTTTGTAATGAAGCGAGCTAAACATTTTGCAAGATTTTGATGGAAACCCCACTAAACATGAACTCGATATCACTATAGTCAGCGCGTTCAGCAGAAATTATTCTGTTTCTCTCGAAAATTGAATAAACAATTTTAATTACTTTCTGAGAAATTTATTTGTCTTTAGTCTACAGAGATAAATTGTCTGGTAATATTTTTGAAACAGGCAAAATTGACAGCTTTTGCCGTACGAAACATTTTCAGCAACCGACATTCATGATATGTAATATATAAATATTTCAAATGGATGTCAAAACACTGCTCATTTTGAAAAAAGCCTTAGCTTTAGAGATTAATATACTGTATGAACAAAGGATCTTTCACTTATCACAAAAATCATACGAAATAACAGTGAAAGATAGAGATATGAAATTTTAATCATTACTATAGTTTTTTACTATGTAGTTGATGACGTTAAGGAGTATATATTAACGAAAAAGCGTCTATGAAGGAAGAAAGCTAAGTATATTTTGCAGAATTATGAAATTAAATCGCCCGCTAACAGCGATTTAGAAGTTCCTATGAACACAAAGTGTATTTTGCGAAATAATGAAGTTAAATCGCCGGTCAACAGTGATTTAGAAGTTTGTATGGACGCAAAGAATTTTTCGGAATTATGAAATTAAATCGTCCATTAACAGAGATTTAGAAGTTCATACGGATGCAAAGTGTATTTTGCGGAATTATAAAATTAAATTGTCCATAAACAGCGATTTAGAATTCGGATGGACGCAAAGTGTATTTTGAGGAGTTATGAAATTAAATCGCCCATGAGCAAGTTAGAAGTTCGTATAGGCTCAAAGCTCATTTTGCGGAATTGGGAACTTAAATTGCTATCTTTGCAGAATCATGAAATTAAATCGCCAATCAACTGCGATTTAGATGTTCACATGGATGCAAATTGTGTTTTGCAGAATCATGAAGTTAAATCGCCCATCAACAGCTCTTTAGAAGTTCATATGAACGTGAAGAGAATTTTGCGAAATTCTGAAATTAAATCGCCCATCAACAGCGACATAGAAGTTCTTATGGTTGCTAAGTGTCTTTTGCTGGATTATGAAATTAAATCACTCGTTAACAGCGATTTAGAAGTTCGTATGCACGCAATCTTCTATATGTTTCTGCTTAATACTTTACAGTTGTTAAGCTAAAGATAACTTAATAAATCTATACTTCACATAAAATGGAAGGTTTCATTAATTTATTTTTCAAAATCCATTTAAAAATGGAATCATATCAATAGACAGACAATTAAAAAGTGGAAATACTAACTTTCGTAAGGAGTAGAGCAATTATTTCCTTCAAAGGGATTTCAAAACTGCAGATTATTTGCCTTTACTTCTTTATTTCAAAGTGGCTTTATGACACATATTACGAAGTAATTAATTTATTACAAAAATGAATGAAGTCGTGAAATCCCACGAAGGAATGTTTTCACAGAAGATTTTTTTAGAACAGGATGTTATTTATATATAGAAAATAACAGAACTTTAAAATTATCCATGCAATCAATTGATGCCTTGGTAAATGCAGCCGAGAATAGAGCTATAAATTTCAATGATCTTCATCTACTGGTAGGCCTAAGGAAATTATTAAAAACTAAGTAACAAAATACACCAAGCTTAAAAATTTATGATGTGATTGCAAAGATCCTAAGATCCTGGAGATTAGCGAGGAATGGAAGCGCAGTGACAATATTCTTGACAAAGGTTCTACAAGAAAAAAAATCACCTGGTAATTATTACATTCGAAGAATCCTGTGGCCAACATATCGCCTCGATCTCTGCCGCCGATCTGCTTTAGTAGAAAATTTTGATTGAGATATTCTTCCGTGAGGACTTACCTCCTCGGTCGCTGGTTTTTAAACGAGATACTGTAGCAAATCATCAAGATAATGACTGGTGTCTGTAGTCGTGACAGGACAACTACCTCGTTCAAAATGGTAATCTTCATTGCTTTCATTTAACTGTAGTATCAGTCAACTAGGTCCAGATCTACACATCTACAGGGTTCCATTTAATTTTAATAATAGTTACTTTATTTTGTGAGCATTTTCCTGAATTCTTTTATTCCCTTCACATTTCTTCGGCAGGATATATATAAGTTAGGGTGAACGAGAGTACCTAATCTGTTGGAGTGAAAATCTTAGACAGAGGGGTGATTTCGCTATTGTGAGTGTTAGTTTCTACCAGCTGTAAACCTTAATATTGGCTACGCTTTCTTGCTGCCAGGTTATTATCTTGCCGGTGTAGGTTTCTGAGTCTACTTGTTAATTTAAATTGAACTGAGTAGTCTCGCACTGTTCTTTATCTTTAAATTTCTGTTACATTATCTTCTAAGTTCTCACTGCAAGTGGTCGGTGTTTTGTAAGTACGTAAGTACGTGGCATCTTTTCTCCGTCTTTCAAGCATGGCTTCGTGGTGCAAAAGTAGCACACTCGGCCCGCATTCGAGAGATCCAGGTTCGAGTCCCGGGCAATGCATATTTTTCGTTCCCTAAACCCCAGTCGCCCTTTAAAAGAAAGATTATATAAGCACCCTTTAAAAGAAAGATTATATATTATATATACCTCCTTCCAGCATGCCTTTGTGGTGTAACGGTAGCACACTCGGCGCGCATTCGAGAGGTCCAGGTTCGAATCCCAGCGAGGGCATTGCTAATTTTTCATGTTTCCTTCTTCAAAAATTCTTAATGTCTCTACAACAACCTTTCCTAGTTGTGTTTATCTTCAAGACAGCGCGATTTCGCGTAGGGTTGAAGATAAATACAACATTCGTGAACCTCGCGAACAGATAAATCTAGTCAAATTTTATGATAGCTAAGCGTACTAGATCTTATATATCCTCTCAGTGATGCCCAGATCACTGCTGTAATAGCAAAAAGGAATATATTGAGCATTGCTGAGATTTGTAAAAGAATAATGTGGCTAATTTTATATCGGTTGAGTAAGTGAATTTATGAAACATTCCCCGGAATTTATGAATAATCCCCTACAACTACTGTAATAGCACAGTAAATGTCGATATCTCCTTTCGCGTGAATTTCTGTATGTACAGCATCTTATTTCGCGATATAAGTAGTTTCATTCGATAGTTCTGTGCACCGTTCTAGCAGCATATTAAACGCTACACAAACTCAAATCCTGCAAAAATCCTAAAAATTGAAAACGCTTTAATTATTTTGAAATTATAATTAAATCTAATCGACGCAGGGATGAAATTAAAAAAATTCTCGTTAAAATGAAAATTTTGGGTTTCATATTAAGATTTTTGAAATAAATCAGATCGATTTGAATTTTGTAAAAACTATGAATTTTGTAAAAACTAATGCTTATAAAATTAAAACCAAGCCATGAATCATAACAAGAATAAATGGAATACAAGCTCCGAAGTTTATGAAGTTAATTTTTATTAGAATAGTTGCCGTATTTTTATCCATATCGTAAATACCTTTTCCTTCTATAGAGTGCAAATATATTAATGGTCCTATCAGTGAATTTTTGATTAACGTCGTTTTTATTAACAATATCTGGATAAAAAACCCGTCCAATATATCTATAAGCAGTTGTCAAATCCCGCGTGTACTCTATATTAGGATCAGACTAATAAATTTTTGCAAAGATACAAACATGCTTATAATATTTAAACATGCAAAAAAAAAAAAAAAAAAAGAAAAATGTATATATACTAACGTACAATTACACACACACAGGGGAAAAAAAACTAATTTTTATACATGTTCTAGATTCACACAAATGAAAATGAAGAAGAAATTATTATCAAATAGAAGAAAATAGGAAAAATTTTTTTAGGCAGACATAAAGTTTTGGTGTCCAATTCGGAGACCTTATTTAAATATCGGCATGCAACACTGGCCACAGATATGAGTGAAAAGCGAAGAGAATTTACTTTTTTACTCACTTCTTCATCTTGCGTTTGGGCTTGCTCGGGCTCGTGTTCTTCCAGACGAACCAAAAGTTTATCCTGTAAAAGAAAAAAAGAAAAGATTTTATAGCGTAATGCTATAGAACTGCACTTCATTATATTATATTGTTGTGCTCTACGGGTTCATGGATTTGGGGTGATTGATGACAACATTTGGTAAAGAATCAAAACACAATTTATTCGTCAATATTACACACAAGAGTGCCAAAGACACGTTTAAAGCCATGGAAAAACTACGATAAACACGCTGAAACAATCAGCAACACAGTCCTCAGGCTATAACGGTAAAGACAGCTTCACGGCAAAGCACTAAAGCACAGCTCCCGCCTCGGTCAATCGCTCTCGGAGTTCAAGACACTCAACGTACTCAACGTTCTGAACTCAACGTACCCTCTCAAGATGGACTGGCAATAAATTGCTACTTCGCGTACAGGCAGGATTTGTATAGCTTTTTACCTGACTTTGAGAACATTCTGGGGTAAACCGTTAAGAATTCGTTCTAGAATGATCTCGCTTCGTCTGGCAACCCTGCCTTTCCATGCTATTGTCTGGCAACCCTAAATCCGCTTTGCCGGAAAGCTATCTTATCGCAGCTGGGCATTTTGTAACAATAACATGCTTAGATATTGAAATTTATTCTGAATTTTTCGAAATCTGGCAGAAAATATGGGATCTTATGGATAATAAGAAGCAATAGACTGGGCACCAACTTATTTTAATTAGGATTGTTTAATATCAGTCTGATAGAAAACAATCTTTCCCAACAAACTGGCACTAAATATTCAGGTGTGCCCATAATAAAAAATGCTAAATGTTTAATACACAAATGAATTTTATGTTGCAAGATGTTAGCTTTTGTAACATATTTTACTAGAATATATGATTTCCAGGTATAAATATCTGCTGTTATAATAATTTACTCAGCAAAAATAAAAGTATAATAGTTAAAGGGTTTTCAAACTCTTTATATTAAGAATAACGTCATTCAAGCCTATATTACCTTTTGGTTTTAAATCTGCAAAAGTTTGGGTGCTTGCGCAAAGCACTTTGAAGACGATTCGGATAGTAACATATGCAGATGCATAAGTAATGTAAACTCGGCGTCTAGGGGATTTCTACGCTGACGACACACATTTAGGTGACTAAGTATTTATTTAGTTATTGATGGAGATACAGTGATGAGTATTTACAAATGAAAAAAAAGAGTTATAATTGAGAAGTTAACAGGTTCGCCATCTATTAATACGTCTTAGTCGAAAACATGACTGTTTTCTTTCACTTTCCTCGTCCATTTCTCGTCTCACTGCAATGCCGTTCGTTGTGTTGAGTTGTTGCACTCCTGGTACTCACACTCGGGTATACTGACACGACAGGGCCTCCTGGCGATGATGGAATTACAACAAAATCTGAAAAGAGTAATTAAAACAAGAAAAAAGAAAAAAAAATTTGTTTGGATATACCATCTTGGAACGTTCTGAGGAAAAAAAAAAGAAGCGTCATTTGCTTGGAGTGTCAATAGATCATCCTGGAACATCTTGAAGAAAAAAGAAATGTTATTTCTCCAGACCGTCTTAAATGCTCGAGCGTCTTTAAGAGCATATCTGGGATATCTTGGCAAGGCAAAAAAAAAAAAAAAAAAAAAAAAAAAAAAAAAAAAAAAAAAAAAAGGAACATCTTAATAAATCTTGTATATATAAAAATTCTTTGTAGGGAGGAAAAAAAACTTTCCAACTGATTAAAAAAATAATGAACAGGAAAAAAAATGAAAGGTAGTAAATACTAAATAGAATGTCCAATTGAAGAGTATAGCAATTCTAAATTAAGAGTTCATTGTTGAAAAGGCCATGGTTTCATCAAATCAGCAGCTGTGGAAGTTGTATTCGGACCTTCATGTATTCCGACTTTCTCTACCTCATAGCGGTCATTTGGCTTAACAGCTGTGACTTTGTAAGGTCCAAAAAATCGGGGACGGAGTTTGATTCCAGTTCCAAATTGAGTACGTTAAAGTGCGACTTGATCACCAACTTTGCATAAGTTTGGCTGTTTGCGGCGTTTGTTATATTGACGTCTATTTTCTTCTTGAACTCTGAGAATATTGTTTTTCCGCTTCGTCGCGTAATCTTTCTTTTTCTTGTAAAGTGGATTGGAAGTGTTCCTCTTCAAGTATTTGCTTAATTTTGATATCGGCTTTGTTTTTCATCTTTAGTCCAAAAAGTAATTCAAAAGGCGTGAACTTAGTGGCTTGAGATGTAGTGCTATTTATGATTCTCTGCACAGAAGCAACATGTTTAAACCACTTTTCAGGATCTTCTAAAGATAGCTTAGTTAAGACGGGAAGCAAAATACCATGCATGCGTTCAATCTGTCCATTTGCACGTGGAACGTCCGTAGTTATTGTGATGTGTTCAATATTCTCATCATGACAATAGGTTTGAAATTCAGTTGAATTAAAAGCTGCACCCCTGTCTGAGATAATGCGTCGGGGATTACCAAAAGTTGTTTGCTGTAATTTCAATTTGTCGACAGCAGCTTCAGTGGTTGTTGATTTAACAGGATAAAGACAAAGAAACTTTGAGAATGCATCAACAACTGTAAAAAGATATTTGTAATTCTTGTTTGTTGACGGCAGTGGTCCCAGAAAATCTATATGATAAGTGTCAAGTGGTATATCGCCTTTTGGAATCGGGTGAAGAAACCCTTCCGCTTTACCAGACTTCCTGGAAGAAAGAATGCAGGGTACGCAGTTCAAAATGATTTTTTTAACAATCGCAGATAAATTAGGGATGTAATATTCATGTGTAACAATGGATTCCGTTTTGAGAGCAGAAAAATTACCTTTAGAGTGAACATTTTGCACTATTTCGGTTTGCATTGCCTGAGGTACAACTAATAGTTCTTTGTCTTCAACTATTTTATACAGAACACCGTTCTTTAAGGAGTAGTCATCTAAAGGGGTTTTTCTAAAATATGTTTGATCCCCGTAATGAAGTCATCAGTTGATTGTGCGTCAATAATCTTTTGAGTGACACTGTCGATGGCAATTAACATGACAGGAAAACGGCTTAGAGCATCTACATGTTTCATAAGCTGTCCAGAGCGGTGTTTTATTGTGTAATCATAGTCTTCAACGTAAAGAGCCCATCGAGCAATTCTGAGTGTTATGTCTTTTTTAGACATAGTTTTTTCAAAAGCAGCGCAATCTGTAACAATATCAAATTTTGTTCCGGCTAAATAATGTCTAAATTTTTTAAGGGCTTCAATGATGGCTAGGATTTTTAGTTCATAGCTGGAGTATTTCTCTTCTTAGGGGGTAGTTTTCTTGCTCATATAGTAAATTGGGTGGAAGGAACCATCAGTGCTTTGTTGCAAGAGAACAGATCCGTAACCGTATTTACTTGCGTCACAATGAAGTTGAAGCGGTAAACCTTGTTGGTAAAGGTGCAAAACAGGATCACTGGAAAGTGCTTCTTTCAGTTTTAAGAAAGCGTGCTGTTGCGCAGGACCAAACTCAAAAGGAGTGGACTCACGTAGTAAGTCACTGAGGGGTTTTGCAATTTTGGCATAATGTTGAATGAATTTTCGAAAGTACCCAGTTAAGCCAAGAAAACTTTGAACCTGTTTAGCTGTTTTGGGTTCAGGAAATGATTGTACAGCGTGTGTTTTGGATGGTGAGGGTCGAATGGTGCTATCTTGAATAACATAACCTAGGAATTCTATTTTTTCTTTAGAAAGTTGCATTTCTAAAAGTTTATTTCTAGACCATAGTCTGAGGCAAGTTGAAGGACTCGTCGTAATTTTTTAATTCCGTCGTCTTCGTCCTTAGATGGAATAATTATATCATCCATATAAATTATAACAGTCTGATCACTAATGAAAGGTCTGAATATGGTATTGATAAATCTTTGAAAAACGCTAGGAGAGTTGCACAGTCCAAAGGGAACTTTAAGGAATTCATACTGGCCTTCATGAGTAACAAATGCAGTGTATTTGCTGCTTTGGGGATTCATGGGAACATGAAAAAAGCCATTTTTCAAGTCAAGAGATGTAAAGATCTTAGAATTCTGTAAATTATCAAGAATTTGCTCTATAAGGGGTAGAGGAATTTTGTCTTTCACTATTTTCTTGTTAAGACGTCTGTAATCTATACACAGTCGGTAAGATACATTTCGCTTTTTGCAGAGGACAATAGGGGCAGCAAAATCGGAGGAACTAGGTTTTATAATTCCTTCGTTCAGCCACTGCTGGATTTGAGCTTCTACAATACGTTGTTCGGCTATAAATAAGCGGCGAGGACGTTGACTAACAGGAATTTCATCCGTTAAAATTAAAGACATTTGCAAATCAGTTGTTTTGGTTTTATTAGGTTTGTAAGCCGAAACTAGGTGTTGGATTTGTGTGCGATGATCTGGATTGGTAAGGTGCGTTAAATCAGGAGAATCAGGTTCATCGAAAATATTTACAATATTAATTAGAAAATTATGGTCAGGAGTTTCTGCTTCTATTAGTTTAATACCATGCTTTCCAATAGAAAATTCAGCTTTCTGGATACAATCACTTCCAATAATTGCGTCAACAGATATTAGATTATCTTCAATAACATGAATGTCAATTTTAAAATTTGTATTTTGAATTTTGAAACAAAATGTGAAATATCCTACTAGGTGTACAGTGCGATCACCAAGTCCTGATAATGTTATAGAAGATTTTTGAAGCGCTGGAGAACTAATTTTTTGATACGTTGATGTGTTAATTATAGTAGCTTGACTGCCAGTGTCAATCAATGCTGGAATGATAACGTCAGAAATATTGATGTGAATCATCATAGAATGTAGAGGGTGTGACTGTACGACAACTTGATTGAGAATTGTCTCTGATTTTTGTGACGATGGAGGTGATGCACGACTTGGTTTCTGAGTACAAGTAGACGATTTATGGCCAAATGAATCGCATGAAAAACATTTAGGTTGTTTATGAGAACAATTAGAACTTTTATGGCCCTTTAGACCCACAATTGTATGCTCTCTAAGCGATGAGAATTATTTTGTTTAAATTTCAGATCACTAGAAAATTTAGCATGTTTGGAAATAGACACAAGCTTCTCATAAATTTTTAACCTATCTTTGAATTCACTTAAAGTTTTACAACCATATAATAAAATTTTGTTGGGGTTTTCTGGAATACCATTTATTACATAATCAAAAATAGAAGACATATCAATTTGACCTCTAGAACCAATTTCTCTCATAGCAATAAAATAATCGAATAAGGATTCGTTTGGCTTTAAACGTCTTTTAAACATCAGTTTATGCAACTGTTAAGTTTAGAGGAAAATTCTTCTAACAAATATTCTTTTAACGTAGTAAAAGTTTTGACACCTAGTAAAGAAATTTACAAAAGTTTCAGCAGAGTCTGATAAGCTTTTGTTTTTGGTGAATATAATCTTGTGAACATCATTTGTAATTCTATTCAGTTCAAATAATTCTTCTATGTCATTTAAAAAAGATTCAATTAAATTATCAGAAGAACCATCAAAAGGTTTAATACATTCGTATAAATCACGAAACGTTATGCTGAATTGTTGTTCATTTACCATCGATGACATGACAGGCATATGATGTGTTCGATGTTTATGTAAACAAATACCGGAGCTGGAAATCTGCGCGTTTCGGCTAGCTGCCGAGTTCTAACAAGTAATTGACTGCGTAGTGGTTTCAAAATCTGTTTGATTTTCGGCAATTAATTTTGTTCTGGGTTTTCTAATTCGTTGTCAGAATCAGAATCGGAAATAGCAGTTTCCAATAGCAAATCGAAATTAGTTAAAGCATTCACAATTGTAGTATAACATTCATCAGCGGAAATGGAACATTCTAAATTCAGAACATTAAGAATCGAAATTAGATCAGCCAGAGTGAAAATATTTAATAAACGTTCCTTAACTTCGGCAGTGTGAAAAGAGTTATCTAGTCCTGTGAATGAACGAAGTCGTTTGCGATTTGCACGGTCGCCTTCTTGACCAAACACAAATTTATGTAGTAGCTTAATTGCTTTCGTGGGAGTTGATTTTAAGGATTTAGCGATATGTGGTATACCATTTAGAGTTGACATTGTTACAACTTAACTATTTCGTAGAACACAAGTGGGAAACAAGTTAATACAATAAAATGAAAATTGAGTTTCGATTTCGAAAGGGAAAGTTCTGGTTTTTCATACAATACGTTCTAATGGTAAAAATATAGTTTCAGTTCATCAAAACTGAATTCAAAATATTTGTTATTTGATTCTTAAAGAACAGCTTACCTTGAATGAAGAAGAACCGGTCGAAGCGCCCATGTAAACTCGGCGTCTAGGGGATTTCTACGCTGACGACACACATTTAGGTGACTAAGTATTTATTTAGTTATTGATGGAGATACAGTGATGAGTATTTACAAATGAAAAAAAGAGTTATAATTGAGAAGTTAACAGGTTCGCCATCTATTAATACGTCTTAGTCGAAAACATGACTGTCCTCTTTCACTTCCCTCGTCCATCTCTCGTCTCACTGCAATGCCGTTCGTTGTGTTGAGTTGTTGCACTCCTGCTACTCACAGTAATATCCGAGTTTTCTTATCCATATACTTTTGAAACAATTTCTCTCTCTAAATGAGAGAAAGATCCACAGAGGCTGTAAAAGTCCCGAAAAATATCTGTACTTTTATTGATGCATTACCGAACATGATTTTTCCCATTTCCTTTGCCTACAAGATCATGGAAATTTTGAATGGTCTCATATGGAATCTTCCAGGCTACTTCTCTATGAGAAATGGCAAAAGTCAACAGCTCAAAAAAGATTTTCCAGTATTTAATCGTAAATGCATTGGAACCTCGAGTCGCTAACAAATAATCTGAGCAAACAATGCCTCGAATGACTTAAGGTGTCTCGAGTTAAGAGTATTCAGTTGGCAACATATGATTTTCAAAGGCATTTTGAGGTAACCTATTTCATTTATTAACACTCAGGGACATCTGAAAGCATCAAAATTTATTAAATTATTATAATAATTTTACATTTTATTGATAGATAACGTAATTATTAGTTTATTAATATAGTGTTTCGGCCACCAGAGCTCTCTGCCTGTCTGTGAGATATTATTAGTTAGTCTGGAACAAAAGTAGTCAAAAAGGTTAGTCTGGAACAAAAACTAATAAAAACTCCTGAAGTATATCAACAGTATAAAGACTTCATGTCCGAATATTTATCACTTGGACACATGGAAGAATTATCCGATGATAATCTGGATAAAGTAAATTTTCATTATTATATACCTCATCATCACGTGCTAAAAGAATCGAGTCTTACCACAAAACTACGCGTCGTTTTCAATGCTAGTGCCAAAACTACATCAGGGATATCACTTAATGGCACGCTAATGAATGGTCCCAAGGTGCAAGACGACTTATTTACTATTCTTTTGAGGTTTAGATGCTATCCCATAGCCATTACTAGCGACTTTTTGAAAATGTATCGACAAGTTCAAATTCATGATGAAGATCGCGATTACTAAAAAATATTTTGGAGAGATGATCCATCGAAGCTGATTAAAACTTACAGGTTGTGCACAGTTACGTACGGCACTACTTCAGCTTCATACCTGGCTACTCGCGTACTCAAACAACTAACAATTGACAAAGGAACTAAATTCCCAAAGGCAGCTGAAATAATATTACACAATTGTTATATTGATGATGTCCTATTTTGTTCAGACACAGTAGAGTTAATTTCACGACTGAGTGAACTTTTATAAAAAGGTGGCTTTCAATTGCATAAATGGTGTACAAATGATAGCTCGATTTTGGAAACTGCTTTGAGTGCTCGGAACTCAAATTCTTCATGTACAATAGTTGATACTAAATCAATAAAATTATTGGGTTTGGAGTGGTATCCAACGCAAGACGAGTTTACTTGCCACTTTGGAAATCTCGAAAACAGAGAGTGTTCTACTAAAAGAATAATTTTATCTTCTGTTTCGAAAATCTTTGATCCACTTGGTTGGTTAGCACCTTTTATAGTTGCAGCAAAAATCTTGCTTGCATATGGAAATTACAAATCTCGTGGGATGATCCCTTGCCAGATGAAATCAATCAAAGATAGAAAATCTATTGTGAAGATATCGCAAATCTTGAATGCATTCATATTCCTAGGAGAGTATTATTGCACAAATCTACAAATGTAGAACTTCATTGTTTCTGTGACGCATCAGAGAAAGCTTACGCCGCAGTGATTTATTTAAAGTCTTCAAATAATTCTTCAGTTTCGGCTACTAACATTAAAACCTCGTGTAGTTCCCCTGAAAGTAATTTCTAACTCTCGTTTAGAACTCTGTCTGCAGTTCTATTAGTGCATTTGGTTCAAGCTGTGCAGAATTCATGTTGGCGATATTTACGCATGGAGTGATTCAATGATAGTTTTGTCCTGGATACAGTCAGAACCAACACGCTGGCAAACCTTCGTAGCCAACCGCGTTTCAGAAATTCAATCAGTCTTACCTTCATCGCATTAAAATCACATAAAAGGAAAGGAGAATCCAGCTGATTGCGCATCAAGAGGTCTTTTGTCTTCAGAGCTTTCTACTCATGACTTGTGGTGGACAGGTCCTCAGTGGCTTAATTCAAATAATATTCCGTTCTCTATCAACTTACCATTTTCAGAAGAGTCTTTAAAGGAACAACGGAAAAATATTTCTTGTTCAATTGGAATAGTCGCTTCGCAAATTCCAGTCCTTAATGAAGTTTCATCATTTTTGAAACTTAAAAGAATCATCGCGGGGTGTTTTCGGTTTGCGAATAATTCAGCTAAATCTACCGCAACAAGGATTAAGGGTTACCTTAAAACCGAAGAATTGCAATACGCTAGAAATGCAATTGTTAGAGTAGTTCAAATGGATGAGTTTTTTAATGAATATAATCTTCTGAAAAAGAATCAACCGTTAACCCTTTCAGGGGCGGTGGTTTCGCCTTGAAACCGCATTTTCAACATTTTATTTTAATTTAGAAAATTTGGTTTCATATTCTCAAAACCGCTGCTAAAATTAAATTACTTCTTAAAGCTGATAACAGATGGCAGCACTAAACCTTTTTGGGCATCCATCAATTGATACGAATCGTTCAAAAATACCTTGTTTTTGTCACTGTTCTTTTTGGGCTATTTCAAGAACAAAAAACACAACAATTTTTAATTTTTCCACAATATATTTTATAAGCAGGTATCAATGATTAATGAAATGTCCTTAGTTCACAAAAAAAAAAGTAATAGAACCCTTTTAATTTTAAATGTTTTCAGCGCGGTTTCAATATGAAACCACCGCCCCTCAGAGACATCGAAGAAAGGATCAGATGACGAAGTCGCGAGATTTTTTACAGCTGTGTTTATTGCTTTCGGATCACTGCTGTAACCAGTTGCACCATATCTTCGTTTGAGTGGCTTCAAAGATGAGGATTTATAGAGCTTTTGAGAGAGGGAAAACATTTCTTATTTTTTAGAGCCATAGAGCACACTGAAGAACACTCACAGTTGCGTTTTTATTCTGCTTCTCTTAGCCGTCGCTTTTCTCATTCTTCTAGTTCATAGTAAAATATTTGTATACATCTAAATTAATTTTATTTCCACATATAATTGTCTTAGTTTTTAACATAGTTTTTAAAAATATTTCATAATTTTATGTAAGTAATTTAGTGCATTATTAGTTACTTTTTGTCTCTTCCTGTTTTAAATTTTTTATTTATAATTAAAAATGCGTGTTTATGCAAATATTACTTAGTTCATTAGTTGTTCAGTAATTTACTAGTATAATCTGCAATGTGGGTTACGTTCAAATACTTTCCAGCAAAGTAAAGATAAATAAGCAAATGCTTAGTCTTAAATGCTCTAGACGGGCGCTGGTTTCAAAGCGAAACCGCTCCCCTTTCCATAAAGAGGGACGAAAAAAATTTTTTTACACTCATTTATGTTGTCTATAGGACCATTGCATGTCGTTATGCTTACTTTTTCATAACTTAAAAAATTATAACATTATGATCTTTTTGGTAGATAGGTGGCGCTCTTGATGCGCGCCGATGAAGAATATTCCACTTGACGCTTGAACATGAAGAATGACGCATGTCATATTTATTTGATGCTTGATTATGTTTCATGGCCGCTATAGGCGGAAGTAATATAAGTAATATAAGTTTATCGTTAATAAATGTTATTTCTATGTTCTGTGAACTCTTGAAATTTTGATTTGAAATTCTAATGCTCTCCAAACCTTGACTCCTGAAACGAAACGATCTTTGAATTTATGACTCATGAAGAGAGACATCACATATTTTGTTGGGGTCTGAAACCCGCGAAAAGGGAAATTACCTTTTGAAAGGTAAGACTTTTGATTCATTTGTTCTTGGTATCGATCTTTGAAAACGAAACATAATGGATGATTTAGCAAAATAGAAAAAGAAACGTGCTATTGTACGTAGTAAAGTTACTACACTTCTAAATAAACTTGAGAAATTATTATCGGAAGAATTAAGTAAAGAACATCTAGAAGATTTAAATTCATCATATGAATTGTTAATTGAATACCATGAGAAACTTAAAACTCTTGACTCAAAGATCGATGCTCTCATAATTGATGAAAAAGAATATGATAACGAACTACTTGTATGTGAAGAATATGATGAAAAAATTATAACGTTTAATGTTAGTAAAGTAAAGAAAATTAACAGTAATGAAGTTGTTGAAAGAAGTATAATTGCAACTAGTAATGGTATTAGTAGTACTCTGAATGGTAATAATGTTGTTACAAGTAGTGCTTCAGTAAAGTTACCTAAATTAAATATTGAAAAATTTGCTGGTGATCCCAGTAAATGGCTCGAATTCTTTAATTCGTATGATAATGCTATTCATTCTAATCCAAGTTTATCTAAAATAGATAAGTTTACATATTTGAAAAGTTTATTATCTGGTTCAGCATATAATTGTGTTTCTGGTTATGCTTTATCTGAAGAAAATTATGATCTATGTATTAAAAGTTTAGAAGAGAGGTTTGGTCGTAAAGATGTTATTATATCAAAATTCATGCAGATGTTGTTACAGTTAGAACCAGTTAAAAGTTCTTCGAATGTTTTTGAATTAAGAAAGCTCTATGATCAGTTACAAATCTGCGTTAGAAATTTATGTAGTTTAGATGTTACTAGCGGTTCATACGGACAGTTATTGAACCCAATAATTCTTAAATTGTTACCTGAAGATTTAGCTCTTGAATTCCATAGAAAAAGAACATCTAACCAAAATATAGAAGTAAGTGAATTAATAGAGTTCATTAAAATCGAAACTGAATGCCGAGAAGCAAGTATTTTGATTAATAGCTCAAAAGGTAATAAATACACAGGGGTTAATCCTAAACAAGGGTTAAAAAATTATAAAGTCAAATCACAAGCTTCTGCTTTTAACACATCGGTAAAAATGTTTTGCATATTCTGCAAATCAAACGAACATACATCTGCCGGATGTTTGAAATTTTCCGACGAACAAAAACGAAACAAATTGAAACATGAAGGTCGCTGTTACAAATGCTTTCTGAGATCACATTTGCGGTCGTTTTGTCGGTCAAATATACAACCATGCGAAAATTGTAACGAGAAAAATCATAATAAACTTTTCTGCCGTTTGAAATCGAAAGAAATGGAAGATGTTAAATCCGCAGATACGCAAAATAAAACTTTAGTATCTACTTCCCACTGTAACACTCTAAAACCTGAAAATAGTGTGCTTTTACAGACATGTTCTGTTATTGCTCAAAGCAAAAATAAATCGAGAATCGTAAGATTATTAATTGATTCAGGTAGTGAACGAAACTTCATCACCCACAAGTTAGCGCGCGATTTAGAATTGCAAGTCATTAGAAAAGAATTTCTAACAATTTATTCGTTTCGAAATCAGCGCGGTAACTCGCAAGAATTTGATGTATATAGTTTAAAAATAAAAAATAAAAACGATGATCGCTGCCTTGTTGTAGAAGCTATCGGGATAGAATTAATATCATCAATAAACTTTCAGGCGCCATCAACATGTCAAAACATTAAAGAATTTATGACTAAAAAGGGCTTGGAACTTTCGGATACAAGTCCTGTTAATGAGAACATAAATATTCTGCTTGGCGCGGAGCATTTCTGGTATATACAAACAGGAAGTAATTCAATGATAAATGATGGTTTGTTTATAGTACCGAAGATATTTGGATACACAGTGATGGGTAAAGTAAAAAATAATAATACTCGAATTAATGCGTTGTTTTTATCTACCGTTGAAGGAAACGCATTTGATTTGCAGTCATTTTGGAAATTGGATTCGCTAGGAATTGAAAATGAAAACAAAACATTTTCGGAAACTGATTTGGATACTATTAAGCATTTTAACGACAGTTTAAAATTTAATAACGGCAGGTACGAAACAAAACTCTTTTGGAAGGACAATAAATCACAACTCGTTGATAATTTTTTCGTTGCTAAACAACGATTTCTAGGACTAAAGCATAAATTAAAGGGAAATGATTTCCTATATAATGAATATGATAATATAATTAGAGAACAAGTTGAAAGGGGGATTGTTGAACAATGTAAGTTTGTTGAAAATGAACCTAACTGTTATTATATGCCCGTTATACGTGAAGGAAAAGTAACAACAAGAATAAGAATAGTTTATGATGCCTCTTCTAAGTCTGAAGGAGCTAAATCGTTAAATGAATGTTTGATATCAGTCCCTAATTTAAATCCTAACTTGTTGGATATAATTTTAAAATTTCGCGTACATAAAGTTGCATTTTGTGCAGACATAGAGAAAGCTTTTAACCAAATTCAAATTGATAGTGAAGATAGAAATTTTTTAAGGTTCTTGTGGTTTCATCATTCTTACGACGATAGTGATAATAGTGATAATAAGGGCTTTAAGGTTTTCCGAATGTGCCGAGTGCCGTTTGGAATGACATCAAGTCCGTTTATTTTGTCCGCCACTATCAAACATCATATTAAGGGTTATGAAAAGAAATATAGCAAAGCTGTTGACATGTTAAATAAGACCTTATATGTTGATGACCTTATCCATGGAGCAGACTCCGTTGAAGAAGTTTTCTCATTATCAACTGATGCAGTTAAAATTCTTCAAGACGCTGGTATGAACTTAAGAAAATTTGAATCAAATTCCGTATCTTTAAAAAATCATTGGCAAGATATTGGTTTAATTAATAAGGAAGATAAGTTGGATAAGAAAACGTTAAAGGTGCTGGGAATAATTTGGGATTTGGATGAGGACACATTGAAATTAGATGTACAAGAACTTTTACAACCAGTTGACTGGAAACACGTTACAAAGCGAAAGGTATTACAGATTGTGGCAAAAATTTATGACCCAGTTGGATTCATTGCACCCTTTGTTATCAAAATAAAATTCTTATAACAAGAGTTATGGGAATTGGGTATTGATTGGGACACAATTTTGCCCAGCTATTTGAGTGAAAAATTTAAAACTTGGTACTTTGAAATTGAAGTTATTCTCAACTTGTGTATTCCTAGAAAATACATATTAAATGATGAATGTGTAAATTTTGATAACATAGAGCTTTTTGTCTTTTGTGACGCCAGCCTCAAGGGATATGGAGCTGTTGCATATTTTCGTGATCCTGATTCTTGCTGTACGTCTTTTGTTCTTTGAAAGAGCCGTGTATCCCCACTTAAAAAATTAACCTTGCCTCGTTTAGAACTTATGGGAGCCATTATTGCCGCAAGAATAGTTAAATATTTAAGGAAATTATTTAATATCCAAGAAGATAATGTATTTTGTTTTAGTGACTCTAAAATTGTTCTTCACTGGATCAGGGGTACCGCTGATAAATGGAAACCCTTTGTTGCTAATCGTGTACGTGAAATACAAGATGTTGTATCACCTTCGCAATGGAAATACTGTAAGGGAAATGACAATCCGGCTGACATAGTTTCACGTGGATTAAGAGCTTCTGATCTAGTGGAAAATAAACTTTGGTTCAATGGACCAGTGTGGTTAAAAGAGAAAAATGTACCTTCATCATCTTTTGATCCTTTGATCGAGCCTATGGTGGAAGAGGTACAGGTAGAACAGCGTCAAACTACTGTATGTTCTGTTATTAGCCAAGAGGCTGAATTTGAATTGACATCCAGGTTTTCATCCTGGAAAAAATTGAAACGCGTAACTGCATGGTGTTTAAGATTCTGCCACAATATTAAACCTACATCTTTAAAACTCAAGGGTTTTTTAACATTTCAAGAATTGGATAAGGCAAGCAATTTGATTTTTAAAATCATGCAAAATTCCGAATTTACAGAAGAAATTAGACTTTTGAAAGCAGGGAAGAAATTGAATCTCAGCAGTAAAATCCTGAAATTAAATCCTTTTCTTGATAGAGAAGAAATCCTTAGAGTCGGTGGTAGACTCTGTAACTCGAATCTTTCAGAAAATACAAAGTATCCAATCATTCTTCCCAAAAGTCACCAAGTTACTGAATTGATAGTCAAACACTTTCACGAAGTGAACCTTCACGGAGGAGCCACATTAACATTGTCTGCTCTGCGACAGAAATATTGGATCGTTAATGGCCGAGAAATTGTAAGAAAAATAATTTGGAAATGTATAAAATGTTTTAAAAATCGAACAAGCACATCCAATCAGATAATGGGCGACCTACCTGCTTCTCGCGTATTGTCGGATAGAACATTCTCGAATACAGGACTAGATTTTGCAGGCCCCTTTTTAATTAAAGCTAGAAAAGGAAGAGGGGGAACAAGATATAAATGTTATGTTTGCCTTTACATATGCTTCACCACAAAGGCCATTCACCTAGAAGTGGTCAGTGATCTAACAACTGAAGCATTCCTAGCATCTCTGAAAAGATTTGTGTCACGTAGAGGAAAACCCAAGAAAATCTTTTCAGATAGAGGAACCAACTTTGTTGGGGCTGATCGAGAATTAAGAAGATACATAGATACACTTTCCTCTGAGGAAGCATTTCAAAACTACCTGAGCGGTGAAAATATTCAATGGATCTTCAATCCTCCTGCTGCCCCTCATTTTGGAGGCCTTTGGGAGGCTGGAGTGAAACAAATGAAGATTCACTTAAAGCGGACTATTGGGACCCAGGTTCTGACATACAAAGAATTTCACACCTTAATTACACAGATCGAGGCGTGTTTGAATTCAAGGCCAATAGTTTCCATCTCATCTGACCCTGAAGATTTTAATCCTTTAACACCTGGACATTTCCTAATTGGGACTACATTAACCGCAATTCCTGAACCTGATCTTACAAATAATAAGCTAACCCCTGCTGAAAGATGGAAATTGACACAGCAAATTTTCCAGAGCTTTTGGAAACGTTGGTCTAGAGATTATCTTTCACAATTACAAGGGCGTACCAAATGGTTGAGGGATAAACCAAATTTAGCCCTCAATGACTTAGTCTTGATAAAGGACGAAAATTTGCCTCCATTAAAGTGGCGACTTGGACGAGTAATTGAACTATATCCTGGTGCTGATGGAAAAGTTCGTGTTGTGAAACTAAAAACTTTATTGGGCGAAATGAAGCGTACTATACATAAACTTTCCCGCTTACCATTGAGTGAATAAGACTCTAAAAAAAACATTAATTGTATATTCATAATTTGTGTCTTTATTATTATTATTAATTCAATTATGTTTCAGATTCAGAGAATGGACCACAATTGTGGATTATGGTAACTTAGCAGTTTCATTATTTTGTTTTCCTTCTAGAGATTGTAAGTATGTTTTATTTGTAAAATTTTGTGCTAAATTTAATGTTGTTATTCAATTTAAATTTGTCATTATGCATTTTTATTTTATATGATATACTGTTGAACTTTTGGAAAACTTGTTTGAATCTAAAATTGAAAATCTTTATAATAATGTTGTAATGAACCAATGTTCATCGGAGCGGAGTATGTTCCGTCTTTTTGGTAGATAGGTGGCGCTCTTGATGCGCGCCGATGAAGAATATTCCACTTGACGCTTGAACATGAAGAATGACGCATGTCATATTTATTTGATGCTTGATTATGTTTCATGGCCGCTATAGGCGGAAGTAATATAAGTAATATAAGTTTATCGTTAATAAATGTTATTTCTATGTTCTGTGAACTCTTGAAATTTTGATTTGAAATTCTAATGCTCTCTCAACCTTGACTCCTGAAACGAAACGATCTTTGAATTTATGACTCATGAAGAGAGACATCACACAGATCCTGAAAGGGTTAAACTCAAATAGTAAGATCCTTTCTTTGAACCCCTTTATCGATAAGAATGGACTTATACGCGTCGAAGGAAGATTAAGACAATCCAACATCGCGCAGGACAGAAAATATCCTATTTTGTTGCCCAAGAAACATCACATAACACAGATTATAGTGAATCATTTTCATGAATCCCATCTTCATGCTGGCCCCCTGCTATTGCCATCAGTAATTAGAAGAGAATATTGGATAATCCACGCTAGGTCAGTTGTAAGACAACAGATTTGGAAATGCGTGAAATGTCATCGTGTACGAGCTAAAACATCTACTCAGATAGTGTCTGATTTACCATCGTCTAGAGTCGTTCCGTCAAAGGTTTTCTCCAAAGTTGGAATTGACTACGCCGGGCATTTCAAGTGAAGCCCAGGCAAGGTCGAGGAGTAAAACTAATGAAATGCTACATTTGTGTATTCGTGTGTTTTACTACAAGATCTATACATATTGAATTAGTAGGTAATCTTAAATCAGAATCATTTATTGCCGCCTTGAAGCGCTTTGTATCTCGAAGAGGAAAACCAATAGAAGTGCATAGCGATTGTGGCACAAATTTTATTGCTGCAGATAAGGAATTGAAAAGAGTAATAAACTCATTGAATGAAAATGAATTGGTTAATAAATATTGCTCTACTGAAGGTATTAAGTGGATATTTAATCCTCCCGCAGCGCCACATTTTGGAGGATTATGGGAAGCTGCAGTCAAATCTACAAAGTTACATCTCAAGCGAACCATAGGTGAACAACTTCTAACGCACGAAGAATTTACGACATTGCTAGCTCAAATTGAAGCTTGTTTAAATTCGCGACCTTTGTGTCCAATTTCTGAAGATCCATCAGAATTTTCTGCACTTACGCCAGGCCATTTTTAATTTGTACCTCGCTAACTGCCTTACCAGAAGAAAGTTTACACGATCAAAAAATTCCTATATTGCAACGTTGGAAGCTTGTTGAGAAATTGTTTCAAAGATTTTGGAAAAGATTGTCCAATGAATACATTTCTAATTTGCAACGACGTTCAAAAGTGCAACTTAATTTAAAGGTTAATGATTTAGTTATCATAAAGGAAGACAATTTACCCCCGCTACGATGGAAATTAGTAAGAGCGCTGGAAGTTTTTCCTAGCTCAGATAATACTGTGCGTATCGTGAAGATCAAAACTGCTAATGGAGTTTTCAAAAGGCCAATTCACAAACTTAGTGTTTTGCCTATCAATGATTAAGTTTTTTTTCCTAAAGCATTATAACATTGTACTTTGCTTTAACTATAATTAAGTTCCTGAATTGTATCAAGGCTTCTGTGCATCTGTTTTGAGAACAATTTAGTTTCATTGCATAATTTCATATTATGTTTTTTGTGAATATTTTAATGATACATTTTTGCATAATTTAATATTTTTGTGATAATTTCATTTTGTAAAAGCTATTTAGTTTGAAACGATGTTTCAACGCCGGGCGGAATGTTTCGGCCACCAGAGCTCTCTTCCTGTCTGTGAGATATTATTTCGCAATGCACAGATTGTATACACAGCTCTCATTTTGTTCTTGCATTCTTGAAAACGCTAATTGTAACTCTCTCGTTTTGCTTTGTGCTGTGTGGTGTTCGAAAGTTCAAACTACCGAATAAAGGTTAAATTTACAGTCCACTCGCATTAATGTATTCTTAGGTTTATTAATTTAAAGTTAAGATACCGCTACGCTAATTATGGAATTAATAACGCCCCTTTTACTTCCTTGTACGAAGGGCTAAAAGGGCATTAATTTTGCAATTTTTTTGGTTGCAATCGGCTGCACCGAATGTGTAAATATATTTGTACCCTCTCTGTTAGCCGGCTCGGTGAGCTAAATTTTTCTATTTTTACCTGTTGGTAAATTGTGCGTTTTTGTTTTAAGTGATTGAACTATGTTCTTAATGTTCCAGTTAAGGTTTTTATGCCTTTAGTTCATCTTCATTAATAGTCGTAGAATCTTCAACAAATTAAAAATGGGGCTAGGCCTAATGTGGTGATTATTCGTTTACATTTTAAAATCTCAGTAGTATAGCGAATTCAGTTGATGCACCAACGAAATATATCTCTAATGAAATTCAAGGAAATAAGTTTAAATGAAGCACAGCAAAAAGTGTGTATAATTTGATAAGCCGTACAAAGAAGTCATATGACGTCCACATCAGATTTTTTTTCTTTACAATGCGAGGTGGTCGTTACAACTGCCATCAACTATATTTTTAAAACCCAGCTTCATATTAATAAACTCATTTTTAATCTACATAACGTTTCTTAAAATCATCACAGGAAATTTTAAGTATCATAACTTTCGATATAACGTGGGTAATGCGGTTAATATAAACGAGAGGAAATCAAGTCTATTTTTATTAAACGAAATACAAATTTACGTCTATAGGATAAATTTGGAAGTTTCCGTTTTAATCTGACAGAAGTGATAAAAATTTAGCATGTATTTATAATAGCCAAAAATCTTTTTCACTTCTATCCAAGACAGGTTAATGTTTCTTCAAATTAAATAGAATGTTACAAAATGCAATTTTAAAGGAAATGTATAATTTTTTGAATTTATGGAAATTTCTGACAACTATTTTCAATGAATTTAAAAACAAGCGAATTTCCTTACAGTGGGAAAAGTTCGGTATCTTAAATTCGAAACCTTGCAGCAGAAGTTTCAAAAATAGCTTGAATATTTTTATTGCTGTATTTATGACGAGGTTCAACTGAGACGGAAGCCAGTTTTTACTTAGCGAGCGTATCTAAGAGAAAAAATTTTTATACGGTGGCCTTTTCTATTTCACAGCAGGTAGCAAGGGGCTGAAATTGGATTTCTACTTAAAGTTCATTAAAAATGTCGCATGCCATTACAACAAATCCGATTTAAACGTTCCGAATTTAAAAACATGAATTAAAATAGATAAAGAAAAGAAATCTAAATGCTTTCAGATTTTATATTACGCCCAAAGGGGCTTTTTTAACGCTTTTTGTGTTACCTTTATTTATTAAATATGATGTTCTTCGCGCATAAACCATAAAATTAAATTCAACAGCAATATCGCAAAATAATTTTAAAAAGAGTATATCTTTAGAATTTCCGATGCACTGTCTCGCACGCTGGAGATGATATATATATATATATATATGTATTTTTCGTACAGTGTTTGTTGCCATTGCTCGCCTTGAAATTGTTGAGTTTCTTAATCAAAAACTCATAAATGCTTTACAAAATATGAAATAGATCATAAAGCAAATTCCAAATTCCAAATTTGGGCTTCCAGATTCCCATATTCGCAGTAGGATTACGTTATTCAAAATTGGATGGCTCCAAGTACCGTTGTTTTATCACAATACGAGAAACATACATACATTTATGCAGATTCTTCATTACTTAATTTCTTTAAATATAATATAGGGTGATAATATTTAGTGGCAAAAATTTGAAAAAGAGATTGAAACTTTTTAAGTTGTCGACGCAAAATGCCAAAACGAAATAAATAGCCATTCTGGGGTAACGCCCCTTGGGCTAATTACTTTTATAAAAATCAATATGTGTATAAACATAGTTATGATGAAATAAATATGCATTATAAACAGAAAATATGATAAATACGTAAAAATTAAGGGTACAAGGGAAACAAAAATGCTAAGTTAGAAACATATAAAATTTAATACAATTCATGCGCGAAAGTTAAAATGTATGAAATAAGTTCAAAATTATGATCAGAAAATATAGGAATGAGTTAAAATTAGGAGTATATTACAAATTGCGAAGGTTAAAATGTATGAAACAAGTTCGAAATTATAGTACTTTCAAAATATGAAGGGTCAAAATGTACGAAACAAGTTAGAAGTAACATCTAAAATTAAATAAATCTCGTATATATGATCAGAAAATAGAGGAATTAAGCTAAAATTAAGAATACATTTGAATATATATAATTATGATTTTAATGAATCAAAATCATAATTAGTGTTTAACAGGATGTTTTGCATAGAATTATATTTATTTAAGTTTTGAATATTTATATGCGAGTTGAAATGCGTTCAAACAAATTTATTCATAAAGCCCTGAAGGTTTTCAGATTTTTTCAGATTTTAAAGGTCACCCAAAGGTGTTTGTTAAGGTTTTTTACGGTCTCCGCGTGGCCTGCGGCGTATTCGAGACTTCCAAGTTGGAGTCCCGGCGAGAGCATTGCTCATTTTCCACATCTCCAGTAAAAAATAAATAAAAAAAAAAAAAAAAAAAAAAAAAAAAAATCCTATGACTTTATAGCAATATGTAAGTATGCATAGCATAAGTAATGATAAATAAATAATATTCAGAAGTTAGGTAATAGTTTTTTCTTATACCGAGGTCATTAATCGCCAGATGGTGAATCAAGAAAATATTTGTTCATAAACTCTGTTAAAATAAGAAGATCATGCCAGGAAATCAATCCTTTCTCCATGAAAATAATGCATATGGATTTGAATATGAAGAGAATTAAAATTTATAAAGAGTTGAGAATGATACAATGATTATTCGTATTTAGAAATCATCATAATTATGAAATTAAATACCTTTTTGCGATGATAGGTGACGGAGGATGGAGACATCTAGGGTCTAACAGAGGTAAGTAGGTATATGCCCCTTGCCCACCACTCTCCAAAGTTTGTCGAAGAATTAAATTAAGTTACATGGCCCTAAAAGGTCTAGATGGTGATACAATGGCTATTGTTTTAGAGACAGAGGCTGCAAGAAACGTGTTGCTATACCACAGTATGAAACATAGAACACAAATATAATTTTTTTTTCCAATGGCAGATTGTGAACAGTTCACAGTGTAACACAGTCTATTAATCTATACAAGGCCAGATGTGGTGGTCTCTTTATTATGGAAGCACCTAATAGGTGGGCCACCATCGCCTCCTATGAAGGGGCGGACAGTTACAACCCTGCCTTCTCCGGGATTCGAACCAGGCCCTTCGGTATCGCAGTCAGGCTTCCCTAGCCCTTATACCGTCTGGGCGGCCACAAATATGTAAATAAATATAAATATCCTTATACTTATGTCCTTAGCCTTAACTCTGTAGCAAATCACACATTTGTTAACATGTAAAGCATAAATCATAAAAAAATATATAAAACACTGCGCATAAGATACATAATAAATTGCTAAGCAATTATATGCCGAAAACCAAAGTAGTTCAGCACAGTTTATGCATTGCACAGGTTACTTAGAGTTCATTAGTTGTACTTGCACTGAGTCACATGCACACAGATGAGGTGATACTAATATAGTCAGGGTCGCCCTCTTGACCGCAAACACAGACATCAGTATTAATGATGCTGTGTGTCACCTCGCGCCATTCCGAACACGAGGCTGGTTCGTTTTCTATCTGAAACACCCACTACAGCAAGAAAATAATCTTCATCTGCTTTGTAGTTTTATCCACACATGTATTACACATAACGGTACACAATCTTCTCTACATATAATAAAAGAAAGAGTCTGTCTGTGTGTGTGTGTGTCTTTCGTTTGCGCTGCGCGTAAGCTAATAGACCCACGGCTACGAAATTTGGTACATAGGTGCATCTAGACAAGAGCCAGTGCACCTCGAAGTGATTTTTTTTTTGAAATTCGAATTAGAATTTGTTTTATTTTACGTTTTGTGACGAAATCGCAACATTTTGAGACATAATGGGCTACAGGAAAGCGAGATTTTACTCTACACACTCCATTTTCACATCGTCATGAAACGTAGGCACTTAGCTATTTTACGAACTTAAAATAAATTAAATAAATTTCGTGTTTCAATAAATCGATTAAATACGAATTTATTTAACAAAGGGAGCTTAACATCTTTTCAACGGGATTTTTTCTAAAAAAGTTTATTTTTAAAAATGTATAGCTTTGATTTTTGGACACGTTAAACTTTCATCCTTGCGATTGCTTTTACGAAAAGAATTTTGGAAAAATGATAATATTTTGTATTTTTAAGATTTTTTTTAAATGAAGCTTCCGAGTACACTTCTCACATCTTTAAAAATGTGATTTTGGCAACAATTTTCCTGTCTCATTGTTGTTGATAGATTTTTGATGAAATCGCATCATTTTGAATTGATGAAATCGCATCATTTTCATTCTCTTAGAAATATGGGTTTGGCAACATTTTTTCATCGTATTTCTTATGTCACTGTTTTTAAGAGATTGGCATATTTCATTGTCATTTTTATATGTATATAATACATTTTTAGTCCAAAGGGACTTGAGTCCCCAAGGACTATTACTTTCGTTTTGGCATTTTGCGTCGGACGGATAAATGTCGGTTCACTTTTCAAACTGTTGCCATAAAATGTTAGAGTCCTGCATTATATTTGAAGAAATTAAATAATGAAAATCTGCGTAAATGTATGTATATTTCTCACATTGTCATAAAATAACGGTACATAGAGTCATCGAATTTTGAATAACGTAATCCTCCAACGAATATGAGCATGTGGAAGACCAAATTTGAAATTTGAAATTTGTTTTATGATCGATTTCCTATTTTTTAAAACTTTGACGAGTTTTTGATTAACAAACTCAAGGATTTCAAAGCGAGCAATGGCAACGTTGTGCAGAAAAAACATTTTTATCTCCAGCGCGTGAGTCTCTGTATCGGAAATTTTAAAGATATGCTCGTTTTAAAACTATTTTGCGATATTGCTGCTGCACTGGATCTTATGGTTTAAGTGCGAGGAACATGATATTTAATAAAGAAAGGTAACACACAAAATGTTAAAAAACGCCCCTTTGGACGTAATTTAAAATCTGAAACATTTCAGATTTTTTTTTTTTTTTTTTTTTTTTATTGATTTTTTTTGGTAAAGTTGTTCTGCAGAGTAAAATTGTACATAGAATTTTATGTTTTTTGAGTAGCTTTCATGTTATTTTTTGCTTATTTCACTGTTTGTAAGATATTGAAAAGTTTTGCATGATCGTTTTTTCTTCAACGGAAAGTTGGTTAATTTTTTATTAGGATAATTAATATTTGTATTAAGGGATATAGCTTATTTCATTGTAATTTTTTTCTCTTGAAAATATAAGATAAAATATCTTTAATTATATTTTGCTTTTCTGAATTTTTTGTTTTTTGTATTCTTTTATGTTATTTATTGCTCATTTCACTGTTTTTAAGATACTGAAAAGTTTTGAATGATTTTTTTAGGAAACAAAATTCTTAACCTTTATATCATTTGAGTTCTTAAGATTTTGCAAAGGGAAGTTGGTTAATTTATTTATTACGATAATTAATATTTGTATTAAGGGATATTGTTTATTTCATTGTAATTTTGTTATACGTAATAACTTTTTTTATGAAGTTGTTCTGCAGAGTAAAATTCTATGCAATTTTTAAATTTAACGTTTGGTGTTCCCTTCAGCCATTTTTCCGGTACATTTAAAAGCCAGACGAAGGCTGGCAGCGAAGCTGCTAGTACACAATACAACAAATACACTATTATCCATTAGGATACATATATACATATATATAAGGCGCGCAAAACATATTTTAGTTATCTCCTTCCAAACGGCATGCTTGCCAGTCCACTCCCAAGTCCCACGTCCAACAATTCACACCACCAGTCTGCCTCGACCAATTTCTGGGGTAGCTACATCACTTTCTCTATCAGTCTCTCACCTCTCGCGGATAAAAAGTTCTAGAAAAGTCTTTTGCTAAGTGAAGAAACTTCAGACCGTGTATTTTGAAGTAAGTCGGAAAGGGCCAGTGATAAAGTGGAATGGAGATATGGCGATCAGTGGAGACGTTTGGAATGAGGGAGTGAATGCGAATGTCGCTGTTATTCCATTCTTGCTGCCAAAAGGTTAATGCCTTCCCGAGAAGAATATATTTAACGTAGGATAAGGGCCCTGAGATGTGGCATTACCTTACGTCTATGTCACAACCCGTCTATTTAGCTAAATGGTGAGACGTTTCATTGCATTCCAGTCCATCATGTTATATTACCCGCACAAGTTAGATGTTGGTATGTATGTTATTGTATAATTGCTCTTGAATGGCTGTTATGAGGAAACAGGTATGCCGAAGATGATTTGCTCTCAATGGTGATGGCTAGAACAGATGATTTGCTGTCAGTGTAGATAACTTTATATGGATTATTTTCTGTTGCAGTTTGCTCAGTGGTCGTTCAGATAGCCAGTGCCATCGCCTAGAAGACACTATTGAATTGCTTCACGTGTCCTTTCCAGAAATTTGTAACTTGATCGTCTTTAGACATAGGCACAGCCAACTTCTTCTTCGGTCTTTATGCCGTCGGTCCAGAATACCTGTATACCGCGCGGAATGAGGTAAGATCGTGCTACTGATGTTAATAGGTAAGAATGAGGTAAGGTCGTGCTATTTCTTTTCCCTTGTAAAATGGGTGCAATGGATTGGTGTGTTTCTGATGTTCGTAGAATGCTGGACTGTACATGGTATTGTGTAAGGGTGCATCGTTGAGTAACTGCAGGATACGAGAGATGGTGGCTTCCTGTTGCGCTCATAGGTGCAATGGGGGAAAACCGGCGAGTACTATTGAAGAAATAGTAGCTGTAGTACGATACCCTTCGCAGAGATTTAGCGCAATGTTGCGATGATACAGTCTTTAAAGCCTGGAAGAAATCCTGATGACTTCTCAACGAAGACTTTCTTTTCTTCTTAAAAAGTTCAACAGATTTGTCACCAAAGGCCGAGCGGTTACACCTTTGCACACTGGTAGTTTGACCTATTCGACTAGGACCTAGTTATTATACTACAAAGTTTGCTCTTCCGAGAAGTCACTGGAAATGTCCCTTACTCACATTCGGCTCAGAAACTGCTATTCCCCACTCCTTTTATGTCTTCATTTCTCCCACTTTTGTACATCTGATGACCTCAAAGAATTCCAGCGTTGGAAAGAGCCTAACCTTGTTTGCCTGCTGAACCTGAGTTCGGTTCAAATACTGATAAGCGGCCTGGCTGTAAAGGAGTTTCCGTAAGTTTCCACATGTGTAAAGCAAATACGAGTCAGTTGTTCTTAAAAAAAAGGCCTCCAAGAAGGCATTTTCCCTCCAAGACAGATAACTCATCCTTGCGTTGCCATTATTCAGTCCAATCCTCATTGGCCCACGAGAATACTTTTTAATTCTTTTCTGGCAGTTTCAACACACAGCTTGCCTAAATCCATACCTTCAATGATTTTCATTTAGGTTTTGAGGAATTTTAATTTATCAGTTTATATTTTAAAAGTCACAATTTTTCTATAGGTTTAGTTAAAAATTGTTTAACATCTCTTCAAAATGCTTTGATTTCCAAATTCCAGGAAATCATCGAAAAGGTCGCATCGAATTCGCGAGTTTTGTGTTCAACATTGATTTAAAAATGAAAATGTCTTACCGCAACAAATTTTTCACTTTTTGAAAGAGAGGCGGGATCTGTTTCTCTCCATCCAAGCCGAAACTACACAAATCAACTCTTACTACGATTTTATCTTAAGTTGACACTTATTGTATTGAAAAAAATCCATCAACAAAATTTTTCAGTTGCGATTCTGTTAATTTACTTAATCAAGTTGCAGTAACATTTGCTATTTTTAATGTTTTGGGCACGAAATCTATCACTCAAAAAGATAACAGTAGAAATGGTATTATTTCATTTCCAAAGCTCAAAACATGCTTAAAGAACATATGAGTACTTTTTACAAATTTAGGAAAATTTATAGCGAGGCATGCAATTTTCAATGGGCTACAGAATGACAATTCCCCCAAATTTTGCAAAATAACTCTCGTTGTGAAATTTCTTTTATTGGTATTTCTAAAACAGTTTTTGCATTTAGCAACCTCAGTTATCGAGCAATTATTATTCACTTTATTGCTTAAAGGCTATTATAAACTGCTCCGCGAAATTTAACGCGGAACATCTTTGGCGAAATGTGATTTACATGAGTTATTTTTATTTTCCTCACACGACATAAGACTGAGTTAAATAAGTTACTGAGTCATTTCCAATCTTGTGCAGACAGACTGATGACGTCAAAGATGTTGACAACATTCTTTCTAAATTTCTAGTTGCTGTGGAAACGCATCATCATTTGGCAGGATAAACGGAAACCTGTTTAAAATGTACCTAAAATAAACATCCCTCCATAAGTAAATCTCAAGACGTTACGCCATTCAAAGTTTTGCAATTCTTTTCTTCTTCCGCACTAAAGAAGTGCACTTTATTCTTTTTTGCTTGCACCGAACTTGGCAACATTAGAATGCGTAACAGTGAATATTCTTCTTCTTTCATCCGGTAAAACGATTTATGAATTTAGCATATTACATTATGTCAGAATTCTACGACTCAACTTCTGAAGAAAGACTGACGTCTTAACTTTTAACGTTTGACGTTTAATTTACCATTGGTAGTTCATTTGACGGTAATTCAGATATTTGAGCGTAACTTTCCCTCTATTATAATAACGTAGATAATAACTATTTTTCTACAGGTTTCAACAGATATTTATCTGCTATTGATAGATAATTACAAACAATGGCTGAATTATTCAATAGCATTATTTATCAATAGCATGTATTTGAGCTCATAAGAGCTCACCGAGGCGGGTAACAGACTTGGTTTATATATATGTACTCATTGCAACCAAAAAGGGTGGTGCACAGCTACATGTTATAACAGTCCCATATGCAGAATTTCAACATTCTGAAGCTACTCGTTTTTAAGTTATGCGAGATACATACACACGTACGTACATACAGATGTTACGAGAAAAGTCTTTTTTGAAGCCCTTTTAAATCCATTTTTCAATACGTTTTGGGTGGAAAGTCTTTTATTCTGTCCGCAAGTACAGATGTCACACAAAAACATAGTTTAAATGGATTCGAATGCGGTCTAAATGAAATATGATACTCGAAAATTTTCGCGATTACAATAGCTTCTTTACTTCGTACGAGGAAGCAAAATATCTGCTGTGTACACTACATGACTTCCTTGCACGGAATATTAAATTATAGGCATTTCTTCCTGTATTTCATTGAAATTTATCGTATTGAATTAAATCTACTTCGTCGATAGCGCATAAACCACAATAAAATAAATGCACCCTTTAAAATTCGCTTTATTTGTTTACCATAGCGACACTCTGGCACTCGGTTCACTTGACAGCGTTACATCTCATTCATTTTATAACTCAGAATGAGCAAAAATGATATCATCTGAAGAATTATCTAATCATTGCCACATGTTCTATTCAAATACTATAATAAATATAAAACTATGTATAAAAGAAATTAGACAAATAAAAAGGAAACAGTTGTTGTTGCGAAGCTTAGTTTCTTTAGACTGGCAACAAACCCACTATTCTGCTAAGTTTCAAATGTAAACAAATATGGCTGCCATGGTAAAAATATTAGGCTTAGCCGCACTTAAACAACTTTTCATTTGTTGATAATTCTACAAATATTGCATGGAGGTTATCTAAAGGCATAAAAACCTTAACCGGAAGATAAGAAAAACTCAATTCAATCTTTTTTAAAGCAAAAAATGCACAATTTACTAATACATAAGAATAAAAATCTGAGCTCACGGAGCTCAGATTTTATATATATACTTGTGGTGCGGCCGATCGCCACCAAAAAGGGGGGTGCAAAGTACATCCTATAGCTGTCCTATATACAAAATTTCAATGTTTTGAAGCTACTCGTTTTTGAATTATACGAGGTATATACATACACATGCACGTACGTACGTACAGACGCCACGGAAAAAATATCTTCTGAATCCATTTCAAATAAGTTTTATAATTTTTTTTTGGGGGGGGGAGGGAAGGAATCCTTTATTCTGAGCATACGTACAGATGTCACGCACAGCATCGTTAAATTGCATTCGATAGCGTTAAAAATGGATATTTTCGTTGAAATATGGTATCTTGAATTTTTCATGTTTACAGTATTTCCTGTTGAAACTCTCGCCAACAGCCACATGATTTGCGCATGCGCGTAGCAAAAAACTAAAACAGAACTTTAACTGAACTTTTAGAACTCGTGATGGGCGTTTGAGTTAAACATCTAATCCTTCTCTTCTGTGTTATATATATATTTTAGTTTAGTGGTGTGATTTGTAAATTAAATATCATATTAATATCATATTATCTTAAGAAGCCTCTCTTTTTGCGTGAGTAGTGCCTTTGATGAATGTACTTAATAAAAACATTCCCGGAGATACGCCTTTGAAACGAGAAAGAAGATCGACTAAAAGGTAAGCCTTTTTTACCTTTATTTTCGAATGATTATGCTGTTAATCATAACATGAACATTACATTTTTTGACATCCCGTGCCGCGAAGAAAGCGAATTAATTTAAGATTGATATTAATGATTTTATGTGTTTTGAATTTGAAAGGCACTTATTGAATTCTTTAAGATTTTATATGTTATATGTTTGATTCAGTAAACATGTCAGTAGAAGATATTACTAAAGAAAAACAGAGGTGGTTTGAGAACGTCCATTATCAGAATTCTTAAGAAAATAGAATTAGAACTAGATTAAGTTTTCTGTTCATATAAATTTGCTAGAAGAAGACTTGGAACTGTTGAATGATACGTTTGAATCTCTTAAGATAGCTGATTCTGAAATCGAAAGTATTTTAACACCAGAAGAATTAGATGAAGAGATTCAAACTACAGATGAATATCGCGAAAGAATTCTGTTGTGGAAATTTTGAGCGAAAAAACGGATTCAGTTGTCAAACCAAAACTCTACTGTTATTGATACAAATCTATCTAATTCTCAATTATCTTTTCAAACACTAAAAAATAACAGACGAAAACGTATTAAATTGCCGAAAATATCTATTCCAAAATTTTATGGTGATGTGTTAACCAATGGCTTTCATTTTGGAACTGTTTTGATCTGGCTATTCATAAAAAACGAATCCTTAG
The DNA here is from genome assembly GCF_044657685.1 of Stegodyphus dumicola. Taxonomy (NCBI): domain Eukaryota; kingdom Metazoa; phylum Arthropoda; class Arachnida; order Araneae; family Eresidae; genus Stegodyphus; species Stegodyphus dumicola. The sequence continues at coordinate 153,503,024 of NC_140769.1, read as the reverse complement.
AAAAAGTAGATAAATTTATTTACTTGCGTGCACATTTAGCAGGAACTGCATTAAGTACTATAGAAGGATTTTCACTTTCTTCCGAAAATTATGATTCAGCTATTAATTTACTATAAGATAGATTCGGAAGTAAAGATGTGTTGATTAATGCACACTTGGATAATTTACTGAAAATTAACCCATTGGGAAATTCTAATGACATTAAAGCGTTTAGAAAATTATTCGATCACTGCCAGACTCACTCACGCAGTTAAGAAGCATTAAATGTTGCATCTGACACTTATGGAAGTATTCTATGTCCAATCATTCTTAAGTCCTTTCCTTCTGATTTAATCCTAGAATATAATAAAAAAGAAAAGGAAAGTTTAAAATATGATTTACACAGTTTAATGGGTTTTATTTCTCAGCAATTAATTGCACAGGAAAATGCAGCTTTGCAATCGAAAGAAGCGGTGTCAATGTTTCCTCCCCCCCGACAAGCAAAACGTGAAAGCAAGCTGTCAACTTGGCATGATTAAACGGGTACCGGATGTATCGTCTGTCTCGGAGTTGCTATCTACGAGTGAGAATCGAAATTATAAACATTCGAACTGCCTATTTTGTGATTCAGATCATCAAAGTTCAGAATGTCGGAATGCAATTCGTTTAACCTTAGATGGAAAAAAAAAGTAAAAGTTAATGCAGAAGAGTTTGTTTTAAATGTTTGACGCCGAACCATATTTCTTGCTTATGCAAAGCCAAAGTTAAATGTTTCATATGCAGTAAAGATTATTTTTTAATAATGTGTAATACTTTTAAGGATAATTCTCTCGGAAATAATTCTACAGACATTATTGGGGGTGAAAATGATAAAAAAGGCTGTGTTCTGAAGAATAAATCTTGCATACAGTTAGTAAATTTGCAAACTTTAGTAGTAAAACTTCGTGGGGATGGAATCGAAAAATATGTGAGAATTTTAATAGGTAGTGCTTCTCAGCGATCCTACATTTCGAAGTATGCAGTTAGTGTAATGAATTATAAAACAGGTGGTAAAGAAGAATTAATCCATGGTTTGTTCGGAAGAATTGAACAGAGGAAACTCATAATAAATATTTAATAAGATTGAGTAGTCTTAAAGGTGATGATCCCTGTAATTTTCAGGCTTTGGAACAGGATAAAATATGTACTGACATTCCTCAAATTGGTAGAGATACATATCTTATTGAACTGCGAAAACGTGGAATTTATTTAACTGACATGCAGAATAAATCTGTGGATTTGATGTATGAAAAATCGCCTTTAGAAATTCATGTTCTTTTAGGTGCAGATGTGGAGGGAAAGCTTTTAACGGGGAAGGTTAGACAACTAAAATGTGGGTTATCATGTGTATACACAAGATTAGGATGGACAATGATAGGGGAAACTGAAAAGTGTGAGTTCTCTAACGGTGCGAAAACTGATTGTCATTTCATGTAAATGATGCTAAAATTTTGGATTTACGGTGTCTTGATTCGTTAGGAATAACGGATTCTGCTACAACCCACACAAGAAAGGAAATTGATGAAATCGCTAAATCGACAGTCATTAAAGAGAGATAGTGAGGGTAGATATAAGGTTTCTCTTCCTTGGTTAAAAGGGCATGCGGTTTTGCTTCATAACAGGTTATTAGCAGAGAAAATCTTGCGTCAAAAATCTTCAGTCAAAAAACTGTCTGAAAGAATGAAAATATTTTTAACGAATGGGCTGAAGAAGGTATTATAGAATCTGTTGAAGATAAGAACACCAAAAATTGTCATTACCTACTACATAGGCCTGTAATTAAGGAAAATTAAACCACAAAGATAAGACCTGTATTCGATGCCTCAGGGAAGGAAAGGAATGGTATGTCCTTAAATGACTGTTTAGAAAAGGGCCCAAATTATTTGGAATTAATACCGAGTATTTTAAACAGATTTCGCCTAGGTGAATATGAGGTTATCTCAGATATATGTAAGGCTTTTTTGCAAATAGGTGTCTGTCCTCGAGATAGAGACTTTCTGAGATTTCTGTGGTGGGAAGGAGATTCCGAAAAACTGAAAATAGATCGACATAAGCGCGTTGTGTTTGGCGTTAATGCCAGTCCTTTCTTTCTCGCCGCCATACTGAATTATCATCTCGAGAATGTTCCGGAACACCAACAAGAGGTAGCTAAAAAATTAAGTGAATAAATGTACGTTGACAATTGTGTGGCCAGCGTTGATAACTATTGAAGAACTAAACACTTTTATTAATGTGTCGAAGGAAATTATGTCGACTGCTAAATTTGATTTAAGGGGATGGTGTTATAATGAAACTAGCGGTGAAATATTGAAAGGAAATCCTTACAGTTAAGACTCCGATAAAACCGTATCAGTTATGGGGTTAAAATGGAATTTATCAGATGACCCTTTGTCCTGTGACTTTAAAGAGTTCTATGAAACAGCCTGTCAGCAAAATAAATATATTGTCAATAGTACACAGTAATTTTGACCCGATTGGGTCTACAGCTCCTGTTAGTCTGATTCCAAAGCTAATGCTTCAAGAATGCTGGAAATAGATGATTTCATGGGATAACAATTTACCTAAAAGCATTTTAGACAAATTCGAAAGTTGGAAAAATAAATTACGAAATTTGGAAAAAATAGAACCCAGAAGAATTTTTGCTGACTTCGAAAGAATTTCCGATTTATCTTTACGCGTGTTTTGTGACGCGGGTAAATCTTCTTATGCCACATCATATTTATGCGAAGTTGTAACGAAAATTCCGTTACATGTCAGCTCATCTCAGCTCGATCCAGAGTGGCACCTATCAAACCGATCTCCATACCACGAATAGAGCTCTTAGCTTGTATGATTGATTCTAGGCTGGCGCATCGTGTTAAGGAAGATTTGAGACTAGAAATCTTGCCTATTTATTATTGTAGTCATTCTATGGATGCATTATTTTGGATCAAAAAGAAGGAAAACTGGACCGTTTTCATTCACAATAGAGTAAAAGAAATCCGTACTCTAAAAAATCCAAACGACTGGAATTATATTCCTGAAACGCAAAATCCAGCGGACCTCCCTTTACGAGGATGCAGTCCGGAAACCTTAGTCAAATAAAAACGGTTGGAGGGTCCTGACTGGTTGAGAAATGATCCAGAAAAATGGCCTACCTCTGCAATTGTACCGAATTTCGACATTATAAATGCTGAAAGAAAAAAGACAATAATTTCTGCAGTTAATTCGAATGTTATGACAGAAGTTAATTTTGATAAGATTTATTCGTACAATACTATTCTAAAGGTAATATCTTAGATCTTCCGTTTTGTTAGAAATGTCAGACTAAATCCTAATGAAAGAACGTTTGGAAAAATTACGGAAGAAATTAAAGAAGCCGAATTAACTCTTTTGAGATTAGTGCAGAGTGAATCATTTTCTGGATTAGATGACAAAAGGTTAGGTGTACTTCAACTAATGATTGATTCTAATGGAATCCTTCGGGTTAAAACCAGAATTCCGAGAAGAGATGATACAGAAAATTTTCGATTTCCTATTATTCTTCCTTCAGATCATCCTATTGCAGTAAACTTAATTAGAGCTAAACATGAAATGAACAATCATGCACGATTACAATTTTTGATATCCGCTTTACGAGAACAATATTGGATTTTGAAAACACGAAAGACTGTCAAGGAAGTCATAAGAAGCTGTGTTGTATGTCAGAGGTTCGATGCTAGTTCTTCGAAAACACCCATTTCTCCTCTTCCTGAAGACCGAGTAAGAGAAGCAGCAGTCTTTGAGATTGTACTTGTTGACTTGACTGGACCATTGATACCGAAAGGAAATCAAAAATCATGGATAGTAATTTTTACCTGTGCTATTTTTCACGCAGTACGTTTGGAATTGATTTTCTCCCTATCGACTAAAAGCTTTCTGCAAGCGCTGAGACGTTTCATTGCTAGATGTGAAAGATCCCATACCATCTATTCCGACAATGGAACGAATTTCAGAGGAATTGATAGATTATCCAAAAGTTTAAATTTGGATAAAATATGAGAACATGCTAGTATCCACAGGATGACATGGAAATTTCTTCCGCCATCAGCTCCCTAGTGGGCAGGATGGTGGGAGCGATTAATAGGAGTCCTGAAAAGAATCCTTCGATTGAAGTTTCAGGACGATCATCTCTGAATCATGAAGAATTGATAACAATTTTGTGCGACTGTGAAGCAATCATGAATAGTCGTCCATTGACGTGTATGTCTCGGAAGGTGTTAAAGATTTATCTCCGATCACACCTTCCATGTTGATCACACCTTCCAAGGATCACACCTTCCATGAGATTCGACAAATTAGAGTTCCTGATCTGGATAATACAGATACGAAATTTAAGGCTTATTTATCGACAAAAACTTTTACAAAATCTACGTAAAAGATTTCGAATCGAATATCTGGGACAGTTACGGCAAAATTATGAACATGCAAAAGCCTCGCAACATCTGAAAATAGGAGATCTAGTTTAAGTGTCCGATGATAATAAGAAGCGAACAGACTGGTTATTGGCGAAAGTTACCGAGATTTTCAAATCTTGAATCAAAGAATCTTGTGAAAAATCAAACGAGCCTGAAAGTTCAATGCTGAAAAACTCGCAGCGAACTAAAAATAACTGTTTGTAATAAAACTGTAAGAGTCATTGGAGCATATGGGGTATAATAGGCAATCAGCAAGAAGGGAATTCTTCGGACTTAAGCAAACAAAGGAAATACGACTAGCGTTCACAAAATACATGGTAACCAAAGATTGGTCATATTGGCACTATGTTATATTTGCAGACAAGTCAAACTTTAATATATTTTGCTGGGATGGATGAATAAATGTGTGGCAAAAGCTAAATGAAGAATTGAATTAAAAAAAACTTGTAGAGTATTTCTTTATTTTTATTAACCACTTATTTTATGTTAATTGGCCTTATGGCTTCCTCGCTTTCCGTTTTTCTGCCAGAATGTTAGTTTCTAGTTCGCGCATATTCAAATGATGAATTAAAAGAGAGAGTTTTTAGATAGTAGAATCAGAGCGTGTTCAGCCTGTTAAAGACCACGTTACAGTTCATTCCCTTGAGAACAGTTTATTTGCGGCGTTGCGTTGTTCTCGCCATTGGGCATCTCACGCCGATATTAGGTCTGAGCCAACATGCGCATATTCTGTCTGTGTAGCCTGTGGGCTAACTGCAATTTATTTATTTATATCAATCCGTGCTGTCTGGTAACTCAGATAATAAAAGGGTCTTTTACACTCTTTCCATGTCTCTGTTGTAATTTGCTAGCCACAGCGAGAAGCAGCTTAAGTCATCCAGAGTTTTCACTCAGTTTATGTTACCAAAGAGAGTGAAACTGCATAATCTATTTCTCACAGTACAGCAAAAGGATGAAGGCATAATGGCTTGGAGATGTTCCACTATCTCTAGGATAAGAAATTTAGTTTTTATGGAAAATAATATGGATCACTACAGATACGTAAATATTCTTCATAAAAAACATGATAACTTCTTCAAGAAAACTTGAAATGCATCCAAGTACTGTTAAGATAACTATCATTAACATACGCTTTTAAATATTCGTTTGCGGTTATTTCTCAACTGTCATAAAGTTTTTAAAATTCTTCCACATTCTCCGGATTTAAATAATATCGAACATGCATAGAGTGAGATGGAGAAAAGAATAAGGAAAGAAGATATTTCTTCGAAGACTGTACTATCTTATATGAGTAACGGAATAAAATGGAACATTTTTACGAAAAAAAAAAAAAAAAGTTAACTGGCAAAGCGCATAAAAAGTGTAATTTTATCTAATGAATATCAGACGAAATATTGAATGCCCCATCGTTTTCATGTTTTTATTAAATATAAGCTGTTTATTTAAAGCGTATAAATACTTATGGGAGTTCGTTTTTACACCTTCTCAAAAAATAGTTTTTTTTAAATCTCGAAAAAAATGCTTTAAATAACTTTTACAAGCAAGTTTTAAAAATGACAATGGACAGTATATGTGAATGAAAAATAGAGTACTTCACTAACATTTAGTAGCTGATGATTGCAATTAAAACTGAAAAAACAACTGTCCGAAAACAAATGTGAGCTACATAATAATAAAAAAATAATAATTAAATAAAAATAAAAGCTGTAGAAATGATAAAAGTGTAAAATAAAAAAAAAAAAAAACTGTGTAACACACTACATTAAACATATCGTTATTCAATTAACAATAAACCTGTAAATGTTACAAAATTATAATTTGGATATATTACTAATAAAAACATGCTCTGACTTATACTATAAATTCGATTCGTCATTTTGAAAGTAAAACAACAATTTAAACAATTAGGAACAGCTTTCGTTGCTTTCATACAACTCATTTTCTTGATTAGTAATAGACTGATTAAATTTGAAATTTCAATTAAAGATCCCGTTGAGTGGCAACATTCTGAGAATCAGCTATGCGTAAGGCCGCGTGGAATGGTAATTTAAAGATCGTATACTGCTTATCGTTGTATCGATACTTAACCTAGGTATTCGACTAGATTCTTTCCATTCTTATCATCCGTCAGTATTACCAGAATAGGATTTCTTATATTGACAGAAAATAAATACGATATGTTTTTTAGTGTAAAACGTGTACCTCTTTTACGCGTAAAAAGAATATTTAATAATTTTGAAAACTTGATGAAAAAGTATTTGATGCTTGTTCAAAACTACCAAAACGGTCTAAAAACTTATTTTGTACTCACTTAACAACAAAACAAACCAAAGAAGAAGTTCTCGGCCATTAAAAAATAAAATACGTTGCCGGGATTCCTTTACAGAGTTTAGCCGTCTTCCATGTTTGATGTAAAGTGATCCGAAGATTTTATGACGTCATACATGTGGTTGCTATGACAACTAAGCATCTTGCGGTAATGATGATTTAGGGCTGCCTGTATTTTAGACAAAGTCCTTATTTAAACGCTTACAAAAGAATGGAAAAATGACCTTTTATAGTTAGAAGGTTCTCTTAAAATATAAATTGCTTAGAATCTTGCAGAATGCTTAAAAATGTGAAGAATTGACCTAACCTTCATTATGGCACTTGTTGAAATATTTGTCGTTGTAATATTTTACGACATCGTGTATTTATATGGGAAAATGGCTAGTAAGAAGTACTTTTTGAAAATATAATTTTTTAAGTAAAATGTCTAGTGCAGCGCGCTTACTTTTCTTGCAAGTTACAGAGCACATAGAATAAATATTTATTTGCTGCTGTGAGTTTGAGATAAACAAAAAGTAAAGATCGGATGTTGCTAATAATGAATTTATACTAATAATCAATAAATTATACACAGTAAAAGACTTATTTCAAAACTATAAAAAAAAAGTGCAAACCATTTAGAATTCATCTTAATTAGCCACGTTATCTGTTCAGCCATCGAGGTATTCTAGACTGAAATTTTTAAAAAATGATAACTGTTGTCCTTGTTTAGAAAGTAAGATACAATACTTTGTATATGATAATTTTTTAACTCACTTTTCTTTACTTACACTATGTTATCCTTTTTTATTTGAGGTGCTTTTTGATATAGCCCAGAAGGGCTATTAATTTCGTTTTGGCATTTCGCGTTGAAAACTTTAAATGTCCATTTTACTTTTAAAATTGTTGCCACCAAATATTATCGTTCTGTATTCTATTTAAAGAATTTAAGTAATGAAGAATCTGCATAAATGTATGTATTTTTCTCTCACTGTTATAAAACAACGGTACCTTGAGCCATCAATTTTTGAATAACGTAATCCTGCACCGAATATGAGCATCTGGAAGCCTTAATTTGGAACTTGGAATTTGTTTTATTATCGATTTCATATTTTGTAACACGTTAAAAATTTTTGATTAACAAACTCAACGACTTCAAAGCGATAAATGGCAAAAAACTATTTATCTCCAGCGCGCGAGACTGTGTATCAGAAATTCTAAATATATGCTCAATTTAAAACTATTTTGCGATATTGCTGTTGAATTTAATTTTATTCTTTATGTGCGAAGAACATGATATTCAATAAATAAAGATAACACACAAGACGTTAAAAAAACGCCCCTGTGGGCATAATATAAAATCTGGAAGCTTTCAGCTTTTTTTTAAGGTTATTGTAATTTATTTTTAAAATTAATTTCATCTCTTATGTTCAATAGTCATAATTGACTATTTAAAATGAGGAAAAGCCATATCACATAGCTTTGCGTTGATTGAAACATGGTGGTTTACAAAATAAAATAATTCATATTTGTGGTAATGTTACATAACATGGGACAGTAGATCCACATCCTTTCTATTTATTTAAGTTGCATTGACAACTAACTTCAAAACTCTGTGTCAGTAAACATTTCCTGTCATTTGCTATAAATGACAAAAAGAGCACGATCAGTATATTAAATAATTGTTATTAGAATTGGATTTTAAATATGTAATGATTATGGGGGGATTTCTGCAAGCTGTCTTTTTATCACGGCAGATTGTGTGGTCTTAATATCTTAATACAGATTCCTTTTCATCTTCATTTTTATTTTAGAAAGATAAAAATAGTTGTTAGTAACAAACCTGACTTATATAGAACCCCTGAATGACCGAACGGTGTTTCATTTTTTACCCCCCCCCCGTCCCAAATACGCGACCAGTTTTGGGAAGTTTTGAAAACACTGCTAGAACTTAATTCTGGCTCTCAGTATTGAAACCTAATTCCACATAATACAGATTTCTTAACCCCATTTTTATTTCAGAAAGATAAAAATAGTTGTTTGTAACAAACCTGACATATATGGAACCGCTGTCGACAGAAAGGTCCAAAAATACGCGACAGTTTTGGGACGTTTTGCAACAGCTGCTAGAATTTAATTTTGGCTCTCAATATTGAAACCTAATTCCACAGAACAGAAATTGCTTTTCATCCCCGTTTTTGTTATGGTAATATAAAAATAGTTGTTGGTAACAAACCTGACTTATTTTCATTTTTTACCCAAAATATATTTGCAACAGTTTTGGGAAATTTTGCATGAGCTGCTAGAACTTAAATCAGGCTCTCGATATTCAGACTAAATTCCACACTTTTGCAGCGCAAATACTGCATAATACTTGAATACTACTCTCTCGTGAGAGTTTACTTTATATAACAAATTAGCAGTGAATGATATGTTTAAATCTCAAAAGGAAATTATCTTTATACGCAATTTCGGGAAGTGTCTCTTTTCCCTTTGACCCTGGAGTTTTTTCTTACACATTTTGCAACACGGTTTCCGGACCACAAAGGATGTATTGTCATAAAAAGTGAAGATGCAATCTAAATATCGAGATGCAGGTATGCTTATTTATTGCCTTCATTGCCGTAAAACCTCCTTCTCCGAAGCTGTTTCCTCTTAAAATCTGAATTTATACTTCGGGTTTTTATCAGCTGAAGCAACACCAGAGCTCCAGAAATGATTCAGAGAACCGATTCACTTTGCTGAACGAATGAACTCTGGAAAACGGATTTGCAGCTTTTTCACAGTTCACGGATAGCTGTTTTTAGAATCGTGCCAGGAACAGAGATCTGCTATTCATTCACGAATTGATTCACTTCACTGAGCAAGCGAACGCCTGACTGGCGAAAAATGAGCGGAAGGAAGTTGGTGGTTGGAAATTAGACAATTGTAATTTTAGAAGAGAAAGGAATGCTTATCCTCTCATGTTAAAAGTAAGTTTAATTGATATATTTTCTCCAACTTTTTGAAAAATTTTAATTTTAGAATTTTTCTGTTAACTCTTTGTAGAAAGCAGGTTTCAAAGAATCTCAAAACTACAGTTGAAAAAAAAAAAACAGTTCAAGAAGTTAGCGTTTGATTGAGTCAGTTAAGTTTTCCGATCCCACGGCTTGCTCGATTCTTTTCACTTACTCCATCCTCGTTATCCGCTCTTGATTCACTCAATGTTCCTGATCTTATTCCTCAAGGTTATTGTTAGTGAGCGGCGAGTCATAAAAAGAACAGATTCGTTTTAGTGAACGAACAGTGCTGATCCGATCCTATAAAAGACTGCTTTTGCCCATCTCTAAGCAGGACAGGAGAAAGTATGCGGAACACCCAGAATTTCGCTATTGTTGTGAAATTTCGGTGTTTTGATGTATAAAATTTAAACCACCCGGGGGTTGACTCAGGCGAATGCCTGGGAAGTACTGGTTAGGATCTGTACCTAGGCAGTCTCAACCACGGGGGTATAAAAACAGACTTCACAGAAGGCCTGAGGGCTCTCGGGACAGAGTAAGGTTCGGCAGGGACCGTACTGGTACTGCCTTGTCTGCTCTTGCTCTGTGGGGTCGCAACATGGTAGATTGTAAGTGCGGTGGGGCGGCACTTAATTCCGTTTGGCAAAATAGCCTCAGGTCAGAGGCTGCCCTATCCGTTAGAGTTGTATAAAATTTAATAAATTTCAAATGCTACAAAACCATTCTATAAAATCATAATTTTATAACTCAGTTCTAAGCTTGAAAACTAAAATAATTTGTCAGTTAATTAATGCAATGTTAGTCAGTTAGTTCAAAATTTAATGAAAACCCAACAGCTAGTAAGTAAGAGTTTGACTGGTATGGAGTTTTGCTAAGGAAGCAAAAATTTCCCAATATCGCCTTGAAAAAAAGATATTTTTTAAAACTGTAATGCCAAATGGCCCTCCCTTTTTCGATTTTAATGCCAAAATAAACTTGTATGGCCTATAAGTTTATACACATTTTTTGCTGTACTTCATTTTAAACTTCATTTCATTAGAAATATACTTCTCATTCTATCAACTGACTTCTTACCTCGCGGCAAGACAAAAATACATAAGAACTCAAAATATCTTAATTAAAAATTATAAAATACAGAAAAACCTAAAACACCAAATACGGTTAAAAACAGTTAATTATTTTTTAAATTTTATTATTATTATTATTTATTTATTTTTCAATTATAGTTTGTGCGCCAAGAAAAGCAATTCGGCCAACGGGCAGGAAGACACTATTTTCAGTGCACAAAAATTTAAATTTAACTTTTGGTCCCACTGAGCAACCAAGATACTAAAGCTGGAGCATCGAATTATTTATTCACTATACTATTGAGAGTTTCAAATGTAAAAAAATAGCTGTCACGTCAGTCCTAGCGCTACTTACACTTTACAACTATTGTATGCAGGTTAACTAAAGGCATAAAAAGCTTAATTGGAACATGAGAACAACATAATTATATTACTTTTTAAAAAAATGCACACTTTACCAATATACAAGAACAGAAAAACACAGCTGACCCATTTAGGTAAGAGGATTGGTGTATATACAGGGTGAATCTAAACAAGGGGACAAAACTTTACGGGGTGATGAACGAAACTATTTAAGCAAAAGCAATATTCGCCATATAAAGTCTGGGCGGAATGCAAGCGGTGAGCTGCTAGCTAACATTGTAAATAGTATAAAAGGGGTCGGTCATCGCACTCAACGGCATTTTGTGCCGTAGATTGCCGAGACAATGGCTGGTTGCACTACCCACGAAATTTCAAGGGCGATGGATTGGTCCAAGTGGTTCCATAGCTTGGCCACGAAAATCACCGAATCTCTTGTGTTTGGACATTTTCCTGTGGGGCTTTATGAAAAACTAATGTACGATTTCCCCGTTGAAACGAATATTGATCTAGCTAGTCGTCAGGTTTGCCGCTGTTGCCGGCTATATGGTATCTTTGCAATGTGCGTCAGTCAATATCGCGCAAGTGTGAAGCCTGCATTGCAGCTGGCGAAAGGTCTTTTGAGCAATTTCTTTGAGCATGTACATCAATTACATTCCTGTTAATAAAATGTTTTCTGAGGTATCTCCTCTCATTTTTATGTTGATTCTTTAAATGTTTCAATGAAAAACTACCTTTTAACTTCTCACCGTCTGCATTCCGATCATACATTCTATGACGAATATTGCTCGTATGCGTTCTATCACCCCGTAAAGTTTTGCCCTCTTATTCAGATTCACCGTGTATATTATATGTATTATACACACACGTTTGGTGTGGCCGATTGCAACAGAGAAGGGAGCTTCACAAATGCTAATTTCAACGCTCCGGATAATCGATTTTAAGTAATGCGAGATACACACATACGTCACCAAAAATCCCTTCTGCATCCATTTAAAAATATACATATGTCACGCAAAAGAATCGTTCAGATTTATTAAGAGTGGTCAAAATGGATATTTACCTTGAAATATGATACTATAAATGTTTCACGATTGCAATACTTCTTTAACTTCGTACAAGGAAGTAAAGAGGGGGAAAATACGCGAATAAAATACGGCATTTTTGATTCTTGTGTATTTGGCGCAAAATTTAAAACAATTTTCAGAATCTCTGTCCAACGGTTTTCCTCTTTTTTTTTTTTTTTTTTTTTTTTTTTTTTTGTATTACAAGCGTGGGAATGAATTTATTTCGATTTGTGAAATAAACTAACAGTAGAAAAATGAATCATTATTTTAAAATTCTTTCCTTCTTTTTTATTTCCTTCTTATTTTTTTCTAATCGCGTTTATCTTTAGCGGAATCGTAACTTGTCTGCCGTGTATTTGCGATTAAAAAATAAAGATTATCTAACTGCATTTACAGCCAGAAATAATCAACCGAACTACGTCGTAAAATGTTTAGCTAAAAGAAAAGAAAAAAAGAACGAACGAACGCAATAATGGCGTTAGTAAAATAAACACATTTTACTAGAGCCTAGGGGATTAAAAAGCAGGGACTATTTACTTTCGAAAAACAGTTTCTCAAGGTTAAGCAAAGTGGTTTATCAGGTCATTTGAATGCGAAATGAAGAATTGAAAAGTTTACAACCTGTTTTGTAAACAAAAAAATTTTTTGAAGGCTATGAATCAAGTGACCCGAATTCCTGACATTTAAAAAGCATTAAGCCGTTGATTCAAATTAAGCAGAAAAAACGCGGAAGATAAAAGTAATTAATTTTCTTTACATGCCCGCGCTTTACATGTACCGATATCGAAAAGTTGAACATAATTATCGTCATTCTAAATGTTTCGCAAGTCATACTAGAATATTATGAAACATAGGATATTTATGTAGTAAGTTTATGTAATAGCTTAGGTAATATGATACGTGAAACAATTAAAAAAAAATGACAAGCAGAGAGATGGATTACTAACTTTCTAAAGTGTTAGAACATGATTTTCGGGTTTTTCCGCCATTTCGTCAGGTGGAAATGAAACTAAGGTGAATCATTAGCGTGAGCAATCAACACTGTAGCAGAACCACTTCTCACATCAACTTCTTAACTTCTTACAACATTGTTTTCAAATTATATATGCGAGAGGGAAATTCTGTGTTTGGGATGGGAGAAATTCTGTGTGACACGCAAAGTTCTTTCATTCCAAAATGGTTCTTGGCTGACAAGAATGCTCCCATTGTGATAAAATAACGGTACCTAGAGCCATCAAATTTTGAATAACGTACGTTTCCACCCGATTATGGGCATCTGGAAGCCCCAGTTTGGAATTCGGAATTTTTTTCAAGCACGGATATTTTATGTTGTTATATTGTATAACGATATTTTTCGTCGAATGACGTACTGACAGTGAATGACTTAAACATTTTTTTAAATATCTGTAACATTTTTTAAAACCCTCTTTGAATCCCCGTGAAAAAAAACGCTCCTTTGGGCGTAATATAAAATCTGAAATCTTTCAGATTTTATGTTTTCTTTTCTTTGTTATACTTTACTACTTATTAAATTTGCCATTGTGTCACGAATTTATTTCAATTAATGGAAATATAATTTGCTATTCATTTTAATGATTATAAAAAGCCTAGTTTTAATTATGTTGTTCTCATTGTGATTTATCTTAGTTGTCTGACAGAAACATCAGAACAAGCCCACGGAATTCAACTTGGCAAGGAGTGCAAAATTGTGCCTGTCGTTAGCAATACAGGTGACAGAACGACTTCGCTCAGTTCTGCCCCTAATTTTAATGGAGAGCACCTAGGGAGACGGGTCTGAGGATCTCTCATTCCTCTTTTCCTACCACTACCCTCTCGAGAGGACTTTCGACTCGCCGCATATTTAGAGTGCCTTTATGCTGCGTAGACACTCTACATTTACAAATATCCATGCCTTCTCCGGGATTCGAACTCGGGCTCTTCGGTACGGCAGTCAGCGTCGCTAACCACTATCCCGGTTAGGCTGCAATTTTAATTATGCAAATAAAAACAAATGTTTATAAGTTTATTCGCCGGACCCCAGGAAATTTAGAGAAGAAAGCAAATACATGTCTAAGAATCCTTAATCAGAGCTACAGCATGCTCGAGTCACTTACACTTTATATAGCAAACCTGTTTTAAGTACTGATATAACAGTGATAAAATATCAACAGTTAAACCTTAATTCTCCTTTCTTCATTTCATGATTTTTACCGAGTTAAATGTTTCAACCGGCTCCCTTCGTTTTCAACTTGTATAAAGTATTTCTTCAGCCTTCTTAGCATGCCTTCGTAGTGTAGTGGTCAGCACGTTGGACGCGTATTCCAGAGGTCCGTGGTTCGATTCCCGGCGTAGGCGTTGCTTATTTTTCACATTTCCTGCTTCCAAAACCTCCTAATGACTCTACACGTTCCCGGAAAATATGTTTTCTGTTATTGTTATTCACTAATATAATATAAGCACGAAACTTTGACGCCCATCAATCGTAAATTGTCTAGACTTAATTTACTTTAATTTGAAATCTTCATTTGAGTGCACGTCAGCTGTCATTCGATGTATATGAAAACATACAAATGACTTCAATTGTGTATAGTAAACTTTTTAACATTAACTCTTCCTTAACCGGGAGAGCTCGTGGCATCCAATACCGGCAGTCAGTACTGGCGTGAATAGTAATTGAACGGTGCTGGCATCAAAGGTACGACTAATCAATAGTTCTTAGAAGGAAAAATAGTCTGTGAAAATAAATTTCTGAAATTCGAAACCTAAACAATTTGATTATGAATTTCTTTAAATTTCTTTCCTAAACGTTTCCACAGAAAAACTATCCAGCATCATCATCGATGATAAGTGTAATAATATTTCCCTTTTTGTCATTAGTTCCCAAATATTTTCCCTCTTGAATAGCTGAACAGCGCTGTGTTCGCTTTTATTTCCTCTGCTGCATTAAAAATGTAATCAACTAATGGGATTTGTTTAACATCGAGCAGTATTTATGATAGGAATAATCAAGTTTATTTTACCTTCTCATCGAATAATTATTCTCGATTTTTTTAAGTCTGTGTGTTTTTCTTTTCCCTAGTAACAGCTTCAGAAGACGGTTAGCAAGTTCATCTTAACCTAAAGTGATCAGTGGGATTTTGACCACTAGAGGGCATCACTTTTTTTTAAACAATTAATATTTTTAACAAAAAAAAAAAAAAAAAAAAAATCCATAAATAACATGCATATAAATAAACACAATGAAATAAGATAAATTTTAAGGCTCTAGTGTAGAACTGGGTGCTCCTTCGATTAGTGACAATTTTTTTTTTTTTTTTAAATTTTGGCGATGAAACCTCATTTCTGGTTACCATGATAGTTTTAGCTTCCTGATTTTTTTAAAATGGAAATAGATTGATGTGTACATGGACAAATTTAAGGCAGTGCGCAATGCCTAGTTTGTGCAATTTTGGGATTTTTTTAAGTGAAAACAGATCGATATGTATATGGATACAGAGTTTGTGCAATTCTTTGATTCTTATTTTGGTTTTGTGTAGCGGCCATCTTGAAATTGTGCCTTCCTGGCGCCGATCTTGGAGTCAAAAAAGAATCGCCAAAAAACAAGGGGCACCCAATTGTAAACTTTTACCAATTTTAAATTTCACTTACTAAATATTTATCAAAACATACACAAACAATAATAATAATAATACAAAGGACAAATTCAAATTTATATGTATTGTTGCGTTTATAATAGATTGAATGCATGAGTCCGATAATAGGTTAATAAAATTCATTCTTATCAAAAGAAATATATCAGATCTCTGGAATTTTCCTGAGATATTCCTACAAGTGTTGAGAATATCAAGCAGTATAACCAGTAATTTTACTTCAAACTACTAAAAACGTTAAAACACAACGCAATGCAAAGCGTACAACTCGCAACAACAATAACTAAGCAACTGGAACTTAGACATTCTCTCTCCGGCCTTTTACAGTTTTCAACCGGCTGCGAGAAATTTCTAATACTTTCTGTTTCTCGAAATTACTGGAAAGCAATACGAGTTGAGAATTACGGTTGCAGCTAATATATTGGTCAATTACATTTATTCCATTTCAATAGAAATTACCGAGATAACTATTTATTCAATGTTAAATGCACGTGCCCCTGTTTTCTTACTTTTCTTACTGTTTCTTACTTACTTTAAATTCGCAACAATATTTTCTGAAATCCAAAGATTTAATACCTGCAAGAAATTTCTATCTGTTATACTCTGTAATTCAAACGTACTAGCAAGTAAATACTAAATTTTAGACTGACATTTATTTCATATAATTCCAGTATATGTAATTAACCACTAAATAAAAAATTACTTTAAACCTGATCCGGAAATTTTCAGAATTTCGAAGAGCCACCAGTTGTCGGTTGGCAAATTAAATTTACGGATTGTATCAATGCGAAGCCTCCCACATAATCCTAGTCTAGAGGCCTGATGCACAATGACAAAGACACAACTCCAAACTACCATTTCTTCTTGAATAGTGGTCTCATACGTATGCTCAATTTGTATCTTTATGTCTCCAAAACTATAAGCACCGTATTTATACCAAATACATATTTAAATATATCCGCAGGCCGCACAAAAATGCTTGGGACCCGTATGCATCCCACGGAATGCAGGTTTGAGACCACTGCTTTAGGGAATTTTTATCGGTAGTGTTCAATAAGAATGTTTGTTTTTTGCTCTCAGAAATATTGTCGACGCCAGTACGTAAGCGTACACATGCATGTGTGCAGAGCTGTGATTGTGGAGGGGATACAAGCGCAGAGGAATTTTCGGCGTTTTATGTGTTCGTACACTTCCATGATATTCGCCGTGTTTCTCACAAGAGTTAGGTAAATTTTATAAGGTATCAGGTAAAATGCCATGAGTATGGATTGCCACGAACGTATGGATGACCGAATGAGATGGAGAATTATCGATAGATTAGATTCAGGCCAGTCACAAACGCAGGTGGCTACAGAGCTCAGGGTAACCCCGAGTGTTGTCTGTAATTTGTGGAAATAGCTTTAGCTTACGGACTGGATCCATATCGAGAAGAATTGGACAAGATCAATTAGCGGGGCGACGCAGGAAGATGAAAAATAATATTCTTATGGATCATATTTCATATTTTGTGACTTTTAAGGACACTTAGAGCTTTACAGACCAAGGATTTACTAAGGAATATCATAATTCAAGCTTTCCTGAGTCAATTTTAGGAGTCGTTGAAAAAATAAATGGGCCTAAATAGATTGTAATATCAATGAACATTTTTAATGACAGAGATTAACTTAAACATAGTTGCATAGAGCAGAGAAAAAAAAAGGGCGAAGAAGTAAGAATGGTATACATATACATACATACGTAATAAACAGTTACGTCATCATTCACCGCGCGGATAAACGCGAACGGCGCATGCGTCAGGAGAAGCTCTCTTAAGCTAAACGTCGTATTATAATTTATGATACAACAATCCCCCTTTCGACGTTTGGCGGCTGAAAAAAAAATAAACATTAATCATTTACAGTTATTCCAATTAATTTACAGCACTTAGAATGTTTCGAAGCAGTCAGTGTTTTTGTCAGTACATCAGCAGGCATTTTCTCTGTTGGCACATAGTTAACGTCTATTTCATTTCTTTCATAAATTTCACGAATGAAATGATGTCTAATATTTATGTGTTTAGTGCGTGAGTGATAACAGCATTTTTCATAAGCTTCTGTGCACCTTGATTGTCACAATATATAATGGTTGGATAATCAGCAGTAAAATTTAATTCTTTAAGGAAACGACGTAAATAAACTGCTTCTTTGGCACTTTCTGAAAGACTGATGTACTCTGCTTCAGTACTTGATAATGCAACAGTTTGTTGCTTTCGTGATTCCCATGTTATCGGATTTCCAGCTAGCTTGAATAGGTAACCTGTATACGATTTTCTAGTATTAATATCAGACGCCCAGTCGGCATCGGTATATCCAATAAGTACTTTTCCAGTCTTTCGAAATTTTAAACAATAATTTTTAGTTCCTTTTAAGTATCGAAGAACGCGCTTTGCAGCCAACCAGTGTAATTTTCCAGGATTGTTATTAAATTGGCTCAGGTGACTGACGGCATATGCAATATCCGGCCTAGTAAACACAGAAAGATACATAAGCGAACCAATTAGACGGCGATAAGGTACATTGTTCATTTCTTCCTTTTCAGTTTCAGAAGGACACATTTCTTTACTTAATTTTACACTAGGATCTAAAGGAGTTGCTACTGGTTTTGCATCTTGCATATTAAACCTTCGTAGAATATTGTCAACATATTTCTGCTGAGATAAACTAATAGAATTATTATTTACATCTTGATTAAATTCTATTCCAAGACAATAATGAAGTTTGCCTAAATCTTTAACATGAAATTCTTTAGAAAGATAACCTTTAAGTTCAGTATATAAATCACAGCTATTTGTTGCTATTATTAAGTCATCTACATATAAAATTAGAATTAACTCACCTTGAGATGTTTTCATCCAGTATACACACTTATCTGATTGTAATGGTTGCAATCCAAAGTTTTTGAGTTTTTTGTCTAATTTTTCATACCACTGTCGTCCACTTTGTTTCAAACCATAAAGAGACTTTTGCAAAGCATAAACATAATCAGGATTATTTTGGTCTTCAAAACCTTTAGCTTGTTCCATGAAAATTTCTTCTTTTAAATCTCCGTTAACATAAGCCATAACAAAATCTAGTTGATATAACATAAGGTTTTGTTCAGCACTGTATGCAATCACAGTTCTTATAGAACTTGCTCTGGCTACTGGAGCAAAGGTTTCATTAAAATCAATTCCAGGTTCCTGTGCAAATCCTCTAGCAACCAATCGAGCTTTTCTCTTTTGAACTGTTCCATGTGCATTATATTTCGTTCTAAAAACCCAGCGACATCCTATTACCTTTTTGTTCTGAGGTCGCTTTACCAATTTCCATGCACCATTTTTAACAAGTGCTTCATACTCAATTTGCATAGCCTTATGCCATTCTTCAGCATAACTTCCATTTAATGCTTCTTCTAATGTCGGATTTGTATCTTCTTCAGCAATTTGTGCTTCTTCCTTTTTATGTTTATATTGTGGTACTTCTTTTTTTTGGTCTTCCTGGCTTCCCAGTCTTGACTTTCTTTGGACGACCTGGCCCCCCTTTTAATCTGCATTTCAGGTAGTGCTTCGGAATCATTATCAGATGATTCTGCCATATTTGAGGGATCTTCTGTTATTTCATCAGCCGATATTTGCTTTACATTCAGAGGTTCTTCCTTCTTTTTATCAGGAATATTTTCGAAAAATAAAACTTCTAAATCTTTATCATAATTAGTACAGTTTTCAAATTCATCAATGAATCTAACATCTCGGCTAATAACGATTTTTCTGGAATTTTTATTCCACAGCCTGTATGCTTTCGATTCATTTGAGTATCCTACAAATATATGTTCTTCTGAACGAGGATCGAATTTCCCTTTAGACCTTTTATTAAGTACAAAACATTTCTGTCCGAATACTCTGAAGTGAGATACAGTTGGCTTGATGCCAAAAAATAATTCATAAGGTGTTTTGTTTACTCCCAGGCTTCGATTTGGGCAACGATTACGAATATAAACAGCACAGTTCAAGGCTTCAGCCCAAAAGGATTGGGGAAGATTACTTTGTAGTAGCAAACATCTGGCCATTTCAGTTAAAAGTGCGGTTCATGCGTTCAGCTCTCGAATTCTGTTGAGGAGTCATTGGTGCTGAGAATTCGCGTTTAATTCCGCATTCTTGAATATATTTATTAAATTCTTCTCCGCGATATTCGAGACCGTTATCAGTCCGAAGGATTTTTATTTTCTTTCCTAGACGATTTTCGACCGCAGTTTTGTATTTAATGAATGCATTTTTCACTTTATCTTTAGTGTTAAGAAAACTGACTTCGACATAACGCGATTTGTCATCTATGAAAGTAACAAAATAACGCAAACCAGCATGGGATGGGACTCTCATAGGTCCACACAAATCTGAGTGAATCAAGTTCAGTAATTCATCACTTTGAAATTTTGATTCTTTTTGAAAAGGTTGCACAGTTTGTTTACCTCGGATATAGACTTTGCAGTCTTTTAGAGATTCAGTGCTATTAAAATTTAAATTTCTAACCATGTTATCAGACTTAAGTCTTTTCAAATCAGACTCATTTAAATGACCTACTTTAAGATGCCACTTTACAAAATCACTTACTTGTGCTATTGCAGCTGTTTCAGTGCTTGGATGTATATAATAAAGATCACCATGACGAATAGTCTGCACTAGTATAGATCCATTTGGTTCTATTATTCTAGCATGTCGTTCTGTAAAAATCACTGAACGATTATTTGCAGTAGCTTTAGATGTTGATAGCAAATTACATTTTAATTCCGGAACACATAACACATTTTTCAGCGTAAGTTTAATTGTCTTATTTCCGTTAGGTACTGTTATAAGGACAGTTCCAATTCCTGTAATTTTTGATGTTTTGTCAACTGCTAACTTTATGGTTGAATTCGTTCGAGGGTGAAATTCTGAAAATAACCTTCTGTCATTGCACATGTGAGATGTACAGCCACTATCTAAGCACCATGAGGAGGTCTTCTGATAAGCATTGTTTACTGCTAAACTAATCTGCTCTTCATAATTAGAAACCATCATAGAACCTTGATTTCCCTTATTTGATTGCGCATATTTTCTATCAGCTATTTTCTTTCTGCATTCAGATGCCTTGTGCCCAATTTTCGAACAGTAATTACACTTCAAGTTTCGAAAATTTCTTTCAGCTGGAAAATTTTTGTTTGAATTTACCTTCCATTTTTCATTTTTCTTCTGTTCTTGATTTCTTCTTTTATAATCAGTATAGTATGCATTCTGTGAATCTTGAGACGTTTTCCCTTTTCTTGCTTCCCATTCTTCTAACATTTTGATTTTCAAAGATTCGGGACTAGGTAACTGATCTCTTGATTCGATGGCGCATCTAAAATTTTCAAAATTTTCTGGAATACTATAGAGAAGAAGAATCGATAATAAATCATCAGCTATGTCAATTTCCATTTCTTTAAGCTTATCAACTATTTCGAAGAAATTATTCAAATGTTCAGACATCGTTTCACTTTCCACCATTTTTCTAAATAAAAGCTGTTTTAATAATGTAGCCTTCTTCGCAGGTCCTTTCGATTCATATACGGCTTTGAGTTTATTCCACACAGCATTTGATGTCACACAATGCTTTGTATGACACAGTTCACTAGGATTAATAGCAAGAATTATATCTGCGCGAGCTTTTTGATCAGCTTGGAGCCATTTCTTTTCGTCTTCGGTTCCTTCAGCAGGTTTTAGCGCTTTACCGGTCACATAATCCCAATGGTCGTTTTTAATCAATACTGCTTCTATTTGTAATTTCCAACTGTCAAAATTATCTTTTCCGAGCTTTTCTATAGTAGTCAAATGCGACATAATGTAATACAGTCTCTCACAGCCAAAAACCAAGATTGAGCGCTATAAAAATAGGCTTAACTGAACGCTGATCAGTTCTTACCGTTGCTTAGACGTAACAGTTCTTGCACTGAATTAGGCTTAAGAGTTCAATGCTCGAAAACTTCAAAATGTTCATTTTAAAATAGGTATTTTGTTAATTAAGCACAGTTGAAACGTTCCTAGGCCCACAACCATTGAAGAAATAAATGGGCCTAAATAGATTGTAATATCAATGAACATTTTTAATGACATAGTTGCATACAGCAGAGAAAAAAAAAAGGGCGAAGAAGTAAGAATGGTATACATATACATACATACGTAATAAACAGTTACGTCATCATTCACCGCGCGGATAAACGCAAACGGCGCATGCGTCAGGAGAAGCTCTCTTAAGCTAAACGTCGTATTATAATTTATGATACAACAGTCGTCATCAGCTAAGTTAATTACTATTTATTATTTAGATAGTAATTTTTATTTAGATTGTAATGTCAAATTTAGTTTGACTTATTTTAATGAAACTTTTGTGTTTTAAATAGTGTTAAAGTTGGTGATTGCATAGTATTTACCTATATTAATAGCCTAATGCTGTATTGTTTTTTAGATTTGGTTGACTTATTTTAATGAAACTTTTGTGTTTTAAATAGTGTTAAGTTGGTGATTGCATAGTATTTACCTTTATTAATAGCCTAATGCTGTATTGTTTTTGAAATTTGTTTAATTATGTTAGTTTTGTTAATTAATAGTGATTGAATTATCAGTTATATTGACATAAGCCATTGTTTCACTTAAATTATCTTTAGCAATCTTTAGCAATCTTGCTTTTAAGCAAGAAGAAAGGAGATGAGGACTTGGGCGAAAGCCGTTTCCTCCAGTCCGTGAGTCTTGGTAAGTTATCACTTAAATTATCTGCTTCTATTTTCCTTTAATTTTAAATCTCTGTTTTGCCATTTATTGATAAACTTTCTATATCATACAATAAATATTCACTTTTAATTCATAGTTTATTATATATTTCCTCTAAGTTGCCATACAGTATTTATATTTATCTTTTATTTTTATTATTTAAATACATCGCGCAAATCATTATTAAAAAATGTTTAAGGTTTCATTGTATTCTGGTTTTTATAATAGTCTTAACAATAATACTACTGTAGTGTATCAGCTTGTTGTTAAATATCCCTTTAAATAATTCGATTTTTAAAAAAACAAGGGTGGCATGATTATTTCCTGCCATTTTCACACCTTTTGACATATTTTCATATCATTGTCATAAAAATTTAATTTACATAGAAATAACATTAGGATTGTAATTTTAGGATTTTTAGTACCCTAACATAGCATTACGCTCCATTAGCAGCATTATCCAACACCTTTTTAATATAATGTCATAATATAGTCATTTTTGTGTCATTATTGGATCAATTTAATGTTTTGTATTTATTATTGAGAAATATTGTAATATTTACTGTACCTGTTAATAATGACTATTACAATTGATTGATCATATATTATTACTACTGATTGATTGTACTTGTATGGCCTTAAGGGACTCTATAGTCTTCTTACCAACTACTCCTTTCCCAGCTTCGGAGGAACTGCAACTACCACCTAATATCGACTCAATCTCGCGCGTACAAAATTTTATGGCTCAATGTAGCTATATGACTAAATTTATAGAATCCAAAAACGCGAAACACAAGATAAATAAGGAAGACACCGGAAAGATTACAAACTTTATTGATTTGGGGCAGCAAATAGTATTAGAACAAGAATTGTTCATAAATTCACAGAAATCTGTTAGGCATATTGACGGGACAGACAGAATCTTTCGATAAAATTATATCTCTTTTGGAACCGGTATTACCTTTGGCTGAAAATACGTCATTGGATCTTCAGATATCTCAAATACAAGTTACCAGAATTGTTTCTAATTCTAATTCAACATCAACTGATTTATCATCTTCTCAGTTGCAAAAGGCAGAAAACGACGGTTCTTCTTTTACTCTGGTAGAAAGCAAAAAACGAAAATTGAAAAATCAAGACAGGCCTTTATATCATGTTCTCTTGATTGCTTCGAAGGAAGATAATCGTTCTCCTCAATTAATACAAAAACAACTTTCTTCCCATTTTAACCCTAGGAAAATTAAAATTCTTATTCAACAAATTAGACCTACTAGAAACAAAGAACTACTAATACATTGCCCCCCCCGAAAGAGGATATTGTAAAACTAAAGGATACCATTGCGGCTTCAGAGGAATTAAGTCATCTTAAGCTTCGTAAACCTAAAATTCCAAGGGAATCAATTATCGTATTTGGAGTTCCAACAGAGTTTACTGCAAAGGATTTGATACAGGCATTTGAATGACTTCATCCTTTTGAACAAATCTCTCCAATTCATCCCTAAACACCATTACATCCAGCGGATTCAAACAATAATTGGATAATTCAAGTTGACAGACCATATTTTGCAAAACTTGGTGGAGAGGGTCGCATTTATTTGGGTTTTACATCATATCCTTTTAGACGATACATCCGCTTGCATCGCTGTTTAAATTGTCAAGGCCTTGGACATCAAAGTTACACTTGCAAAGAACAATCAGTTTGTATCCAGTGTTCTAAGACACACGACACTTCAGTGAAACATTGTCATCATTCTCCGGCTTGTATTAATTGCCTGAATTCTAACTTGAATAATAAGACTGATTTTGATCATAATCACTCGGCAAACTCGAAATCATGTCTAATGTACAAACTCGAGTTACAGAAACTCCCCAGGAGACAAACGCAGGATTAATTCAGCATAATACAGTGCTCAGTCCAACAATCATAAATTTGGATACATTAAAATTTTTGCAATTAATCTACAATGTTCAATAGTTTCTACCTGTCACATATTACATCAACAATTAGAACTTGGTATCCTTATTGCTCTTTTTCAGGAACCCTATGAAAAACAAGACAGAACTCTTGAAGGCTCTACAGCTCAAAATAAAACTTTTCTCTCACGCAATGGTTTGGCAGCAAGATTTTCTAACGGTCAATTTACCCCCATAATCTGAAAAGTAACAGAACACACAGTTTCCATTTTATTGGACACTAAATGCTTTAAGTTATTAATAGTTTCAGCATACTTTCCACCAAGCCAAGATATCGATATACTGCTTTTTTACTTAGATTATCTTATACAACAAAACTTCAATTTTTTTTGGTAGGGGGGGATTTTAACGCATCTAGCTCCTTATGGGGCTCACATACAGAAGACTCCAAATCTGCATCTATTATTGATTTTATAGAATCTAATAACTTAACAATTTTAAATTCTTCGGATTCCCCTCCAACGTTCTGTACATCGCGCGCCCAAGGATGGCCAGATATTACTCTAGCTTCTTCTTTAACTTCCCACTTGCAAAATTAAAATTCTTATTCAACAAATTAGACTTACTAGAAACAAAGAACTACTAATCCGTTGCCCCCCCAAAGAGGATATTGTAAAACTAAAGGTACCATTGCGGCTTCAGAGGAATTAAGTCATCTTAAGCTTCGTAAACCTAAAATTCCAAGGGAATCAATTATCGTATTTGGAGTTCCAACAGAGTTTACTGCAAAGGATTTGATACAGGCATTTGAATGACTTCATCCTTTTGAACAAATCTCTCCAATTGTTGGAAAAATTGGAAAGTTGATGAAGTAATTACCATGAGTGATCATAGATCAATTACTTTTTGTTTGGAAAAGTCGTCTGACATAATTACAAAACGTCGCTATAAAACAACCTTTATTTGAATGAAATTAATGCATATAACCTCTTATTTGAATGAAATTAATGCATATAACCTCTTATTTGAATGAAATTAATGCATATAACCTCTTATTTGAATGAAATTAATGCTAAGTTTAATTCTTGCATAA
The DNA here is from genome assembly GCF_044657685.1 of Stegodyphus dumicola. Classification (NCBI taxonomy): domain Eukaryota; kingdom Metazoa; phylum Arthropoda; class Arachnida; order Araneae; family Eresidae; genus Stegodyphus; species Stegodyphus dumicola. The sequence goes on along the minus strand of NC_140769.1, from coordinate 153,477,317 downwards.
ATACTTCTGGATTGGATCAAGCGTATGCATATTTTGTAGATTCTTGTGTAAAAGAAAGTCAAAAAACATTTAGGATTAAGAAATATCTCTCACACTCTTGCACGTCATGATGGACTACAGAACCTGCTAAAGAACGGAATATTCTTCGAAAACAAAGACGTAAAACAAAAGCGGAGACAGATCCTTATATCAGACAACAACGTTTTCTTGAATATAAGAAAATGCAAGCTGAATATAAAAGGCATATTTCAACAGCAAAACTTCAATCCTGGAGCAATTACTACTCGAGGACTGTGGATGCATATGGTACAGTTTTTAAGAGTATTTAGACCTACTGCAATTCCTGCAGCAATTTGTCCAACTGAAAATTCGACTTCTGAAGTGCTAGGGAGCATACTAGCTGATTTATTTCAATTGGATTCTTTGGATAATGATACGCAACATCATAAAGAATTACGTAATCATTTTTAACTCAGCTTCTTTTCAATACTCCTCCAATTCCCCTCTACCTTCCGAAGATGAACTTTATACGATAATCAAACTTTTGAATCCTCGTAAGACCCCTGGACTAGATGGATTGGACAATGTCTTTAAAAATTGCTCTTTAGGATTTCACCAGGTACTATATTATCTTTTATCCATGCCTGTTGGTGCTTGAGCTATTTTCCTACTTTGAAAAAAACTGCCGAAGTTGTGTTATTTTACAAAAAGGACAAAGACCCTACCTTAAACTTATCATATAGACCGATTTGTCTTATTCCTGCGTTTGGCAAGCTTTTCGAAAGAGTCATTTTAGGTAGATTACAGTTCTTTCCTCATACTAGTAATTCCTTAGAGCAGTCTCAATATGAATTTACTAAGGGAAAGTTGACGAAGCACGCAATTTTAATGCTTAGGAATATAATTCAGCAAAATCGTGATAATGGTAATAATTCTCTAATAATAAGTCTTGATATCCAGGGGGCCTTTAACTCTGTATGGTGGCCGAATATCATTGATACGCTGGTTACCATGGACTGTCTGGAGGGCCTCCTGGAACTTATTAGAAGCTACTTACAAGATCGTTATGTGCAAGTCACACATGATTCTGGAATTCTTTACAGACGTCTATCGAAAGGACGTCCGCAGGGCTCATGTTTAGGCCCTCTGCTGTGGACAATAGTTGCAAATTCGATATTAAAACAACTTAAAAATGCACAGGATTGCTCAAGACTTACATATGCAGATGATTTTCTTTTAATTATTAGTGGTAGGTCTAAACTAAAACCCTCAGCTCAATATTATTTGAATATTATTAATGTCTGGGCACGACTTCATAAGATTATTATTTCAGTATCGAAGACTCATGCTATAGTCATAGGTGCAGCAAGACCACTCAAGCGGAAACCTTCTCTTCATTTGCAGGGATCTACTATTAAAATAGTTACACAGATGAAATATCTGGGAGTTACACTAGATTATAGATTATCTTGGATTCATCATCTTCGATATCCGAAAGTTAAATTAGGCAACTTACATAACAATATGAAGCGTAAAACAGCAAAAACATGGGGTGTTTCTTTCAAGACTTTTGAAACTTTGGTATCGAGTGGTAATTGAAAAAAAATATCTGATATGGCTCTGGAATTTGGGCGCAACAAATAACAAATTCTGAGAGGAAATTATTACAAGCATTGCAAAGACCTTTTTTGATACAGATTAGTAAAATTTATAGAACGACCTCAACTGCTGCGCTCCAGGTGTTAACAGGTCTACTACCAGTTGACTTGGTTGCTGAGCGTGAAGCAACACTTTGCAGTCTTACGATTACACCAAGAATCTAATCTCTGGGGTCAACGCCTATTTCATGAAAATTATGAACAACATATTTTCACTCCACTTTGACACCCGGCAGATTTTGATTTAACTAGAACAATTAGTATAAGACCCTCTCGAATATCTTCAAAATTGTCTATCTTTATGGGTGGCTCAAAAATGTCATCGGGTACGGGGAGTGGCTTGTGTGTGATCAAAAATTCTGTCCCGATAAGAGCCTGGAAGAGACGTCTCAGCAACAACAATTCTGGTTTTCAAGCTGAGTTAAGAGCGCTAAAAAAGCTAATTCATCGTCGACTAATCCGCATAACAAGCATCCAATCGTGTTCTCTGTACAGAAAACATTGCTTAACGTTCCACATGCAATCAGACCAGTGATCAGTTGGATTCCTGCACATCAAGGTTACACAGGCAATGAACGTGCAGATGGTTTAGCTAAGCAGGCTGCGTTAGGTCATATGCTACCAGAACATTCATTATGTCTTCCAGCCTCTCACTTGAAATATAATACTCACAAGCGTCTCATATACGAATGGCAACAACGATGGACTACGTTGACCACTGGTAGACGTACGTTTAAGTTTATACCGCAAGTTTCAACAGACTTTATATCGTCTTCCTCTGCTTTCACCACCTTCTTATCTGGACAGGGCCCGTTTAAATCGTATTTATATCGATTTAACTTGAGAGAAGATGGTACGTGTGAATGTGCATTAAGTATTGGCACACCAGATCTTTTTTTTTTTTTTTTTTTTTTTTTTTTACTGTATAGACTTTGCTTCGTTAAAATTTCAAAGACCTGTTGAAAACCGTTGGCCAATCTGGATGCATCATCAGTCACTATAGTATAAACTGATAAAAATAATTCAACTGTGTTCAGAACGTTATTCTCACTAATGCATTGCATTTCAATTGCGATTAAGCAATCTAACTTTATTTGTGATTATGTACTTCAATATGAATTTGATGACGGCTCTTATTTCTTGATTTCCTGTGAAGTTTGAAACATTATAGCCACTATTGATTGTACACTAAAATTTTCCTTGAAAAGACTAGCAGGATTTACGAACGTTATTGTACTTTACAGCCAAACTTGAATGATTAATTGACTGTAGTTACTGAATAAGAAGTTGTATGAGAATTTAAGTTCTTATTCAAATCTTCTTCTCTGTATACTTATTATTAATCTTAAAACTGTATATTAGTTAAGCGATCTAAATTTTATGAGCAATTATTGTAATCACTTTTGATTTCAATTATTTAATTTTAGCTTATGTTTTCTTATCAGTGTATTTCACTTACTGCCTAAATTGCTTATTAATTTTTCAAAACGTGTATAGTACTTGTAAATTTGATAAGCATCTGTTTATGCATTACATAGGGACTTTCTCTTGCGTTGAATGTTATGAATAATTGATTGTATTTATTTATTATACAGGTATTTAAGTTTTAGTTTATGCTTTCTTCTTTGAGTATTTCACTTATAAATACGTTTATGTATTTCACTGTGTCTTATACATGATCTGCATCTTATGAGTAACTGATTGTATTTACTTATTGTACACGTATTTCTTCTCTGTGTATTTAATATATAATACCTCTGTGTATTTGATCTTTGATTGTCTTTACTTATTGTACAAGTCTTTCTTCTCTGTGCATTTAATATATTTGCATTTATATTTTATTTATATTTCTTCTCTGTGCATTTAATATGAATATGGTTTATACTGATTATACTTTTTATATAAAAATGATTTTGTTACATAATAACTCTCTTAATGCTGATAGTAATTTAATGCTGACTTATGAAAATGATTTTGTTCATAATAATTATCTAAATGCTGATAATCTAGATTTCTTATGTTTTCCTGATGACACCTCAACCTCTTTAAATTGTAAATAAGATATTATAAATGTCTGTATATTATTGTAAAGAATGTATTTGAACCTTTGGCAAAAGATGACTTGTAAATTCTATATAAGTATGTAAAATGTACTTTTGATTTGGATAAATAAATGCCCGTCTGACTTGCTAGCCTCTCTTTAGGCTGTGGGGAAGTTATCTAGTAGATTTTCCACGTTCTGGACTTATATCCGATAGATATTAACCTTAGGTCGGATGTCTAATTCGTGACACCCTGTCTATTCTCTGTATATACATCTATGGAAATGCGATTGTTGTTTGCACGTTTTCTTGCTCTGATGTAAAGATTATTTTAGTGCGGAAGTTTTCACGTGATTGCGACAAAAATTGTTTCATTTGAAAGCCCCTCCGAGGACAAATATTTTGAACCTGCTTCTGGGTCCGAGGGACCAGTATTTTTGGAGATATCACCATATTTCTGGAAATGCTGTTTACACTCAAGTCAACTATTGTACCACATTGAAAGTCTCAAGTTCAGGACATTGAAACCTTCAATAAGACGTTAAGAATCATCATTTTGGACTGCGTTTGCAAGTCTGAAGCCTCTCATGGATGCTTTGGAACTATGTTAACTGTGATTCGATTCAGGACACTCCATTTCCGGGTGTTCTCAGGACGCAACTGGCATAGATATCAGCTAAGTTTGTTTACTTTCATTACCACTATCTTTGAGCCTAAATTGATCTAATATTTTGTGTTTGAATTAGCATTTTTGAATTGCATTTACATTTAACGATATATTATTTTTATTTTTTCATATTTCATATATAATAATTTCATGTATAATGTTCATAGAACTGATATAATTGCAATTGAAAGTCGGTTACATTGACTTGAGCCATTTTTCCGCTCAATTTGATTAATTTCATTTCCGTTAACATTTTAAATACATAACCATAGTTGCCCCTCTGTATCAACGTAGACGTGACGTAACGTAGACTCTGTGTAGACGTGACATATGACTCTTTAGTATCAACATTACAGGGAGCATGTCTTCAGGCATTTCCTTAGCGAAAATTTAGACCACACCGGCAGGTTACATGGTGGACGGAAGAGCTAGCAACTGATCGTCGCAATCTTCGGCAACTGAGAAGACAAACTCAGAGAACTTTAGAAATACATCAACAACGGGCAGCTTTTCTGATATATAAAAAGAATCAGGCTCTTTATAAGCGGAAAATTAAGGATGCTAAGAATCTTTCATGGCGTAATTATTGTACTAATGCGAAAAATACCTTTAGACCAGCTTTTACAATAGCCACCAATAGGGTTTATTGTCCAACGACTCTGCCTGCTGAAATCTTACCTGAGGCAACTTCAACAACAGAAATAGTCCGGCACATTTTATCTACATTATTTCAAGAGGATATATCTGCAGAAGACACAACCCATCAAGCTGCCCTGCGTGCCTCTTTTTATAACTACATTCCAACCGGATCGTCCTCTAGTCCATTACCAACTTTTCAGGAACTCAACCGTATTATCCAACGTCTAAATTTGAAAAAAGCGCCAGGGCCTGATGGCCTGGATAAAAGCATTCTACGTATGCTTTTACAAATTGATCTCACACTATTTTCTCAATTATATTCATGCCTGCTGGCGTCTGCACCATTTTCCCATTCCAAAGTAGCGGAAATTGTCCTATTTTTAAAACAAGACAAAGATGCGACCCAACCAAGATTTTATCGTCCAATAGGCTTAATCCCCTCTTTGAGCAAGCTACTCGAGCGGATTATACTTAGACGACTAGTTTATTTTCTGTCTTCGCATAGAATTCTGCATGATTCACAATAGGGCTTCCAGAAAGATAAATCCACAGAAATGTCCGTTGCACATCTTGTATCGTTAATCCAAGATAATAAAATTAATAATTTACACACCTTAATAGTTAGTATTGACATCCAGGCTGATTTCGATTCCTTCTGGTGGCCAGACATCTTAGATGCTCTAGTCATTATAGAATGTCCGTCTACACTTATTCACTTAATAAGAAGCTACCTACAAGACCGTAAAGTCCAGATTACGCTTGACACAGGCATTTTATATAGAAGGGATGTCCACAAGGATCATGTCTTGGACCTTTATTCTGGACTGTTGTAGCAGACTATTTGCTTCAAGATTTAAAAAATTCATTTAATTGTACATCAATAGCGTATGCAGATGTCTTTGTCCTTCTGGTTACTGGCCGATCACAAGTAGGATGAACGGTGCAATTTAACTTAAATATAGTTGCAGATTGGGCCCGAAGACACAAAGTTACAATTTCAACATCCAAAACTCAAACAATTTTAATTGCAGCTCATGGTTCCTTGCGAAGAAATCCTCCTCTTAGATTACAAGGCTATCCTATACAATACGTGACGAACCTCAACTATTTTGGCGTCATGATCAATAATAGACTTTCGTGGTTACCATATCTACGCCGGATAAAATTGAAAGTCAAAATCATTTATCAACAAATGAAGAGAACAACGGCGAAGACTTGTATATCTACTCATATGTTTAAATTGTGATATTATACTGTCATTGAAAAAATTTTACTACATTGCTGAGGGATCTGGGCAAATAAACTAACTCAGCATGAACGTCGTCATTTAATAACCATACAGAGAATATTTTTCTTGCAAATTTCAAACGCCTATAGAACAACCTCCAATCAAGCGCTCATGGTCGTTACAGGCATACCACCTCTCGACTTTTCTGCGGAGAGAGAGGCTTTTTTATCAAACATTTTACGTCTTAAGACTCGTACCACACTGTGGTCTCACCAATACTTTCCAAATAGACTATCTCAGCCTCTCTATCATCCATCAGACTTTAACCTCTCAGATTTTATTTGAACTTCTTTTGGATTGAACCTACCTACTTTTCTTGTTACAATCTTCAGTGATAGTTCCCGTACACCTACAGGGACAGGATGCGGCCTTTGTATCTACTCTAATGGCGATCTTATTCATACATGGAGACGACGTCTAGATATTAACAACTTAGTCTATCAGGCTGGGTTGGTTGCAATCAAGAAGGCAATAAATATTGTTTCAAAGTTAAACAACAAACTATTTGCACAGATTCTAAGTCTAGCTTAGAAGCTTTACAAAATGATAATCCGGTAAGTCCGCTGATTCATAAAATTGAATGTTTACTTCTTTCATTTTCTTCTGACATGCGACCTATACTTCAATGGGTACCAGGTCATAGTGGTATTATCGGAAACGAGCAAGCAGATCAAATAGCGAAAGAGGCGGCGCAGGGTATCTACCTTCCCGAATACCAGTTAGCTTTCCCTGCCTCATTTCTAAAAATGATTACCATTTACTCAACTAATGGATCAGTGTCAGCGCCGCTGGGATACAGCTACTACTGGACGTCGCACATATAACTTCTTTCGAAAGGTTTCCATAAAGACAGTAACTTCTAATGCATCTCAGATGGCGGTTTTTACGTGTCATGGCCCGTTTCCACAATATCTGTGTAGATTCCATCTTAAGGATACAGACCATTGTGACTGTGGGGAACTAGGATCCCCTGATCACTTTGCTTTTGATTGCATATTTACGATGCAATTTCACTTAAGCCCTTGGAAATCTTCTGGAAGCAATAGACGCAACAGATATTAAAGACCCAAACTTCTATTTTAAAATTAATGAAGATTATTGAGATATGTAATAGCCGCTTCACCTTTGCTGCCGACTCATAAATGATAATTTAATATTTACTCAGTCCCACATTACCCTCCAGACTAGCAAATTATTGTAACATACTTATTACAGACTTTAATATGTTATTGACCTCAATGTACTTGGATTGTTAATTATTCTGTAAGTGATTGTACTTCAATGGCATATGCATGGTGTTATGTGGTAGGAATTTCATAGAAAAAGTATCTATATTGTAGTATTACATAATGTATTGCCTTATTTATTGTATATATTGTATAATTGTATTTTATTATTGTATATTTATGTATTGTTTTACTACATCTTATCTATAAATGTATATCCTAATATTATGTGCTAATATTATATGTTATATGTACTGTATGTAACTGCATAACGCATAAGTTACCCAATAAATGAAATGTTGAACTACCTGCTGGCAATACTTTTCCGTTTTGCCGGCGCAGGCGATAAAGTGTCCAATAATGGAAAAACTGACGCCAAGCGGAATATCTTCGTAGGTAACCTTTTACGCCTCATCTTCAAAACAAGTCGCAGTCATTTTTTATCAGATTGATTGTTTCTTTCAATGCTACCACTACATAGAATTTTTACCCAGATAGTTCCATTTTATGCCCTAGGGCCATTCGCGGTAATTAAGTCGGTTAAGATGCAATCACACCACTCACCCGAAGGTGAAAATATAGAAAAAGCAAAGCCAAGGGTTAAATTCATCAATTCTAATGAGAATGCACTAGCGAAGTACAGCACTGCGGTTTTACATAATTTTTGAGTAAGCTATGTGTACGAATTGAAATAATTACTGCATTTAAACTTGTATTCCAAATTAAGATTTAGCTTGAAATTATTGTAAATAATTACTGAGAGAATTAGATTTTTTTAGCATAGTTTATATGAGATGAGATCAGTTGGGGTCACGTCATATGAACCGGCGAATCAGAATGTTGAATCATGAAAGCATAGTAAGCTATGCGTTAAATTAAAATCTTTTTACAAATTTATTCTCTTTATTTATTGGCTTTTTATAAAGTTTTAAACGATATTAAAATGTTTATGCCTTCAAAACAAAATATTCTTATAACTAACATTTGTTAACATTTTTTATGTGTATACTTGTATACGGTATGTTGTCGCCAATAAAGTCTGCTTGGCGAGATTTGCGCCGCCGAAACGGAAAAGTACTTAATAATGATTATGGTGTATTGATAATATATGTGAGTTTCAGAATTCTGTTCCAAGAAATGCCATGCATTAATGTATCATGTTATCATGTTTATTATGTTTCAAATAATGAGTGAAAAAAAATGACACCATAATGTGATGTATTTAAAATGCCACGCCTGATTACATATGATGTCTTTATTGTTGTATGCAGTTATATCATATTATTATTTTGTCTGTATTTGTATTTAAGAATGTTTGTATTGTATTTCTGCATATATTTGTTTGTTGTATGTTATTTATATATCTTTATATTCTGTGTATATATTGCTCATTGTATGATGTATTGTATTGTATTGTATTGTGTATGTGATTTCATTGCGAGTAATATCACGTTGATACTCTGTAACAAAATTCTGAATGTAAACGCAGCACTGTGTGCAGTTTCGCATTGTGTATTGTTACACTTCCTGTACATATTCTAAATTTGAAACAATAAATGCAGCTGATCTGCCGGGTTCGCCTTGGTTGTGGCGGCTGCTAGAGTAGTAGTGGAATTTCGCTATGAGAGTTATATCCTGCTTGGTTAATTCCTTAGGACTGGAGCTTTCATGGTGGCGATCATCATGTCTATTCTCTATGTATCACGAAATATAGTTCGCCTTGGTTGGTTCTTTAAAGTATAGTTCGCCTTGGTAAGTTCTTTAACAAAGTAGTTTTTTTGCGGACTTCGCGAGTTCTCTAAAATGCTTCTTTAGAAAGCAAGTATACCACAAAAATATGTAAACATATGCAGCTGCAATAGCCAGTGTACATCAAACGTATTTTCAAAATCCGGTAAAATTTGCAGAGTGTTTGATATTTTATGGAGCATAACCTAAGGGGGAATACTGCCCTGAACTGAGAGACTCTTGTACAATCCTCATAATTATGATTATACGAAAACAGTGGATCATTTTACGTTAATCATAAGATGAGGAATGTCGTATAACAAAATACCTAATAAGTAAATATTCAAGTCATTCTTATTAGAAATGATATAATTTGATATTTTCATCGCTTTTCAACTTTTCTCTCTTTTTCAGTTACGCACTTGTGTTTCATTTCTAAATTATAGTTATATTTTACATGTATTCGATATTCATGTTTTAGATTTTATACACGAATGGAAGCATGCACATACATTTTAATATCACAGTAAAGTATATTGTTACGGATTTTGTATTTATTTAGCTATTTTTAGTAGAACTGTAATTAAAATTGTTTTATTTTCCCGTGCAATGCAGCGCATAACGTGTGTGTGTGTGTAATTATGGCAAAGCCTCGAGGGCTATCTGCCTAAGAGGAGGGATGCCTTCGTGGAGGACTTTCTAAGGGAAACTGGTTCGTATACACGTTACACATGGGGAAAACCACGAAAACGCCCATGCAGCCAGCCCGTTCGCGGGATTCGAACCTCGGACCGAACTACCAGTGTTCAGCGACTTTACCGCTCGGCCGCTGGTGGGCTAAACAGCAGCGCATAACGAATCGTAGGAGATAGCTACTCCGAAAAAGTAAAAAAGACAAGATCAAGCGCATTTAATAAATAGATATCTCGTAATTTATATTTAAATTGAATAAATGCGATTGGGTGCTAGCTGTAACTGTAATTCTATTCTTCTGCTTTCTAGAAACCTCGAGAAAATAAAAATTACCAGAATGTTCTCATGCACTATCAAAACGCTTTAATAAGCCGGAGCGAAACATCTCAGTTTAGTTGTTTGATTAGTGCTGTTATTGATTGCAGCGAATTCGCGGTGAGATCGGATTAGCTTTCTCTGAGCTTTGGATTGAGTTCTATTTAACGTTTTAGTAGTTTAAAATACAACTATTGTGTGAGATTGTCATACTGTACGAATATCCATGAGGAAACATTTCAGCATTTTGTTTTATTTTTTGTGATAAGAATAAATTTTATTGACTTTTTACTGGACTTGTGCATTTAATTTATTACGAACCCGTACGCATGCAACACCTTTTAGTATCATGAGTGGGGTTTTTGAATGGCAATCACAAGTTCGATGGAAGAACAAATGAGGCAGTTGATGACTTCATTTGCTGCATTCCAAGAAAAGATGGAAAGGGCCATCATCTCAATTAAAGAAGAGATGAAAGATTCAAGAAATGATGGAAGTTGGTCAAGAAAGATTGAAACAGGACAAGAAGAGATGAAAAGAGAAATTACCTGCATAATAGAAAATAAATTTGACGTTTAGACGCGGTTAAAAATAAAGTTGGGCAAACTGAAGAAAAAGTTTCTTCTGTCAAAGAAGAGAGAGTTTTGGCCGTAGAACAATAAATCGATTATAAAGTTTCTTCTGTAAAAGATCAAATAGAAGAAAGAATTCTGCTGTAGAGCAACGAACAGAAGGAAGAGTTTCTGCAGTCCAACAACAAATTGATGACAGGGTTTCTGCTGCCGTCGCCAAAGAAGTTGACACCCTAAAGAAGTGACAGCAGGAAACAATTATGAGAGATTTAAATCTCTACTGCGCTTTGGGGAGAAATGTTTGAAAGACTACAGTAGGCTTCAATTAAAATTCCCGGAACAGAAGCCCACGGAAACAAAGGTCTAACGGGATTAAACAGTTAAATTGTAATTGTTACTTGCGTTTATTCAAACGCTCTGTAACAAATTTTCTCAATATGTGTTGCATTTACGTCGTTGTTTCCTAAGTCTTTTTTTCCTTGAGCTGTCATAACTTGCGAAGCCTACATTAGTTCTTTAAGTTCAGTCAAATTAATGTATAGATGTTTAAGTTAAGAGCCAAAATCCTAAAAGTTATTGGTGTAGACTTGTATACGTTTAGATTGGTTCTGAACGTCTTCAGTAGTAAAGTGTCTTTATTAAACAGCTATTTAATTTCTATGCTTCTAAAACTGTTTTGTATATACATATCGAATAAAGAATATCTTGGATAAAAGTGGTGTCGATAAAACAGTTGTATTGGCTAATTGTTCTGTTGGCTAGGTGTAACAGAACAATTTCTCGTTGTTACTATTGGCCTGGTTAGCTCTAATTTCTGTCATAACAAATGCATGTATGAAACTACGAAATAATCCAAAATATCATATGATCTGATATGACTACGCATGCCACATTAACAAATCAAAGCATGCAAGCAGATGTTTATAAATCGTAACAGCCACAAAAATGTACTAATTGGAATATAAAGAAGAAAGTTTGGTGTTAAAAACAGTAAAATAAAAACTGGACTTTGGAAAAATAAGACTGCAAGTTCTTATCTCATCCCAAATTGTTTTAAAAGCTGTGTAATTTCGAAACATATAATCAATAAATTTTGTATTTGCATTTGTACACTTAGCAGCAGTTTGCTTATTTCAGTACGTAAAATGTGTTCCAACAGAACTCTGCTCTGAAACATTCATGCACATAGCTCGTTACTTATAAATTTTCAAAATCGATTTGATGAGTTTTTCTAATAAGAGCAAAAATGCTGTAAAAGTATTCACCAGTTTTCTTTAAATAGTTTAAAAATTAAGTTTAATAAAACAAAGGTACGATTCATGAATCACTAACGAACTATGAAAATAACATGACGGCGTTTGACTGCGCTCAAGGAGGACAGTTTTGAGTAAATTTTCGTTTACGCTACCTGATTATATTATCAGAAGGATAGCAGAAGATAAATCAACCTTCACAACTTACTTCAGCTCAAACACGTGTTACGAAATTCAGAATGTCCGGAAACAAGCCAGACAAGGTATTTCTTTCTCAGGTGGTGTCAAAAAACTAGCAGCAAACATATTTGTTGATATACACGTGCTACTGCGTTTCTTAGATAACCAAATAAAGATAAACGAAGATTGGTGTTTACTTGCATTCCGTCGTATTTTTCGATTTTTATAGATTTTTCATTGTCTCGTGGTATCAAGCAGGATGTTTGACTTTAGATCAGCGATCGATAGAATATGAAACAGGTAAAAACAGTTGCAAAAATTCAACCTTCATTTGACACTAGCCATAATTTGAAAGAAAAGAGAATAGCTTCCATGTTTCAGGATGAGAGTAAATAAGCTTCAGTTACTCACTATTATTAAAAATAATTTCTCCTGCATAAGAGAAATTGCTTGTTTTAAATATATTGATTTTTTACGTTATGCAAGTTCTTAACAGAACCTTTATGTTGTCTTACACTACTATGAATATATCAACCACTCGCGTTAGCAAGTTTGGACAATGCACGAAAACATGTATTGTATACTTTACTTTTCCCACGCCTTGCGAATAACCAAAACTTCGTCATTCTGCAAAATATGAGTTTTTAAATTATTATTTAAAGTTTCTAAATTATTATTATTATTTATTTAAAGTTTTTAAATTTATTTTTGAATTTAATCAGCCTATAACTGCTTAAAAAGGAGCTGTTAAAAGCAATAAAGAATTTCGTAAAATATTTCTCCTTACTTTTCTTAATATATACAACGTGCACCAAAAAAACCTTTTCAACATCTATTGAATTTTATGCGGCTATGTCTCCTATTTTATGAACGAGTAGTCATTGGAGAAGGTAATTTGCATCAAACTCCACACCAAAGTTCTAAATACTTTTAGAAGGGGGGCAGTGGAATTTTTTCATATTTCTACAACACATGACCCTGCACTGTTAGCCCGGCCGTCGGATTAAACGTGCTTGATAAAATGCTAAAACTAAAAGGTTGCGAGTGAAATATCATTATCACTCTGTAAATCTTTTAATGTTATACATTGAACGTTAAAAATGGGTATCCGGTGCCTTTTGTTCATGGAAAATTCAGTAGATGTCAGGAGAAGTCAGTATCCGACTCTGATTTGCCCCGAAATAGAAATTTGTAAGAGGTTTGTTTGAATGATGGTCGGTTGTGTGTTGAACAGAAGATGAAATTTGTAATCGTTATGGACAAACGAAAAGATTGGTGGCGACACAAAAGATATTTTCTTTCACATTTTGATACAAGATAAGGTCCCCAGAAACAGACCATTAAAAGGTTATATCGGCAATTGTAAACCACTGTTTATGTTGCAGAAAAATCGAAGGCGCCCATCGAGTGCCCACAATCACCTGAAAATGTCAACGAATCTCCTTTTACACATTCAGATGTTCATGCAAATGGATACCGCGCACTGTAAATGTTGTGCTATTTCTGCACACTGCAGATGTTATCTTGATTTCTTGTATGAAATGTTTAATGTGAGTTAATACCACATCCGTTTCCTGAACGTCACGAAATGGTAAAGTGAGGCCTAGCGTAACCCACGTATTAATCCATATAATTTCTATTGTTGTTGTTGCTGATCCTTACTTGTCTGGCCTATAGTCTGCCCAAGCCCATGAAATTCCTCGTAGCCAGGAGTGTAACTTTACGCCTGTCGTTGGCAACAGCCTTAAGCATCATACAGGTGAGGGTGCGATTTAGCTCAGTTCCACCCCCAATTGTGAGAGAAATCACGCTGGGGGGATGGGTCCAAGGGTCTTCCACCCTTCTTTCCCTTATACCAAACTCTCGGGAAGACTTTCGGCTTGCCGCATATTTAGAGTGCCCCATGCCGTACGCGCACTATACATTTACGAACAACCAAACCTTCTCCGTGATTCGAAACCGGGCCCTTCGGAACGGCAATCAGCAACGCTAACCACTATACTGGTTGGGCGGCCATATAAATTCTTTTCGGAAGATATTTTGAAGTATAAGATATTCTGTATGAAGCCTGAAAATGTCGTACAATTTATAGCTTTTATTTACCATTTGTGCCGTGCAATTTCGGAAGAGATGATTAGAGAGATAAATGGAAAGGCTTGCTTACAAAAGGTTATGAAACAAAATTCTGGAGCACTGAACATTCTACTCTAAACTCACTTGTAACTCACTTGCACTAAACTCATTCATTTTGTAATATTTAGATGATAAATTAATATGTTATAAGCAAAGTAAAGGTTATGACATTTTGTGTGCCTTTCTGTATTTTATTGCACTGTCATTCATAGTATCATGTGTTCCATTTGTTGACCACCATTACAAATCACCCTCTCCAACTGTGTGATTTCGTCTTTCCCCAATGCATCGAGGAATACCTGAACTTTGAAAGCGACTCCATGGCAATTAGGATCTATTAACTGTGCTAGCAAGGTTGGGTTGTTGATGTACACAAAGCTAAGGTTTGTTATTGTATGACGTCAGTGACTTTTAAGTCTACTCAAAAGCAACTACTCTCTTGATAGCTTCTTTCTCCCACTTCTGTCAGCAAGTAACGCCAGCGCTGGAAAGAGTCTAACCTTGTTTGTCTACCAACCTTGATGCGCACCTAAACCCAAACAGCTCCACTACTAAAATTAAACCAACGTCAAAAGTCAGCGATTAAGAATTAAAAGCGATTACTAGAGATATCCCAAACAAGATGGTTAGTTCTACTAACCGCAGTTGGAAGTACGTTACAATTATTTAATCCTTTAAAACTTTTCTTCCAACTGATGAGTGTCCGATAGTTTTAAATATTTGTTTTTAAATAAACTAGCCTAACTTTGGATTTTTGGACCAAAACAAAGTGCACCTAATTCTTTTTGATTTTAATGGGAAACCATTTTACACGAATTTCATTTAACACAAATCCAAAATAAATATTTCATTCTCTTTTCAAGTGCGCCGTTTTGTTTAACATAAATGCTACACTAATCTCTAAGAATTTTTGTTGCTTAAATTCCTTCAAAAGCGGATTAGCTATAATGCCTAAAAGGCAAAGATGTCATCATGCCAAATACGACCGAATTTCCCAGAATCATTACAATAGCACATAAGTTGATGAAAAAGGATTTGACATTCTATCGTTTGAAGATATTATATCTAATAACCACAATAAAAGTTCCAAGACTTTATTTGTTAACATAAATGAAAATGACATTATATACAAAACTATTTCTTCTTTTTAAAACTTCATTCATACCAACTTCTATCTGGAGTTGTGACTAACCAACTGATAATGCAGCTACGTCACATTGCTGTACGACAATACTACATTCTTAAATTAAACTTACCTTCTTAAATCGCTAGCATAAATACTAAAAATTGGATTTTTCAACAGAAAAGGGGCTATTAATCTCGAAATGGATTTTTCAGTGGTTCATATAAACGGCGGATCATTTTTCAAAATGTTGTCACCAAATATTATCGTTCTGTATTATTTTTAAAGAAATTAAATAATGAAGAATCTGCATTTAAGTGTGTGTGCTCCTTGCATTGTGAAAAGAAGATGGTGCCCACAGCCATCAAATTTTGAATAACCCCGAATATGTGCACCTGGAAGCACGAATATTGAATTTCGAATTTATTATATTGTTTGTTTCATATTTTAGAAAGCTTTAAAAAATGTTTGATTAATGAACTCGACGATTTGAAAACGAGCAGTGGGAACAATATTCTAAATAAAAACACTTTTTTCTTCAGCGCACAAGATTGTTGCCATTTGGAAAACTGTAAGATTACCATTTACAATTTGGAAAAATGTAAGATTATTTGAACTTTAATTAACAAATTTAATTTGCCTCTAACCAACCAATGTGTTACCGCGGCAGGAAATAATTTTTTCTCCTAGCGCCAGTGTGTTGCCAATCATTAAAGCCTAATATATTTTCAAATTTAATTTGAAAGATTACTGTGTAATCAACTATGCTATTAAAAAGCAATAAGCACATTTCTTTACTTTTTAATGTGATTGATTTTAACAAACATGTATTAAGCTCATTAGGTATGGTAACACTTAACACTGCATTAAGAATTCTAAACAAGCGCTGCCATGCAGCTTTTAAAAATTTTGTGATTATTTGTTGAACTGTATGTGGTGTAAGTGCAAAGAAGAACTAATAATAGAGCTGAAAAGACAAACAAATGGGTTAGCAGGAGTGAGTGAAAGAGCAGACCGATAGACTGCGAGCTCAGCGAGAGCGCAGAAAACCTTAACAAACCCTTTTGGATGACCGTGAAAGTCTGAAACCTTTGTCCAAAAGAGCTATTAGTCTCAAAACACGGTTTTGCGTTGTTTGAACTTTCATTCGAGGCTGTTGCAATTCGGAAAAATGTAAGAGATGCAATTCTTATGAATATTATTTTTTTACTTTTTAGTTCGATTGCCTTAAATAAAAATGCATTTAATTCATAATATATATAATTAAAAGATTAAATATTTTTGTAAAATTATTTCGAAAGAATAAATTGAATAAATACATTGAATTTTTACTCTTTTTAAATACGCAAAAGATGTAAGACGCTTCTATGTTAGTGTAAATGCATATTCATCTAATAGCCAATCAAATGTTTCGCTATGCTACCTGTGCCATCTCTATCTATAATCACTACTGATAAACCATGTTAACTTTAAAAGGGCTCTTTTGAGCGATCATTAAAATCTGAAACCTTTCAGATTTTTTCCAAAAATACTTTATATTTCCTTTTTTCTTCTTTCTTCCTTCCTTTCTTTTTTTTTTGGGGGGGGAGGAAGAAGTACTTTTGTTAGTCTAGTAACCGACTTCTTTTTAGTAAACAGTACCGCGTATTATTTGCAAATCGTTCGAAATCGTTAGGAGCTTACTTTTTCAGGGAAAATGTGGAACATTTTATTTTTGCATTTGTTTCCATAGCGACGGAAAGCTATTTTAAACGGTGAAAGTTTATTGTTTAAGGTTTTGTTTTTTATTCCTTCTGTGCTGGCAACATCAAAGCAATAAAGTACTAAACAAACAAAATATAATAGTTCATAAATAACCAAAAATTATTTTAAATCCTTAGAATCCACGCAGCAGAATGTGAACTGAATACGCTACACAGAAAACTTTAGCTGAACCAGAAAATTAAATTAATAATGAACTCTCCTTAAATCTGAAATCATATTATTCGACAAAAAAAGTCCCGAAAACCGAATTATGTTGGCAAATTTCAATAATTCAAATTGCTTGCCTTCAGGTAGTTAAACATTTTTATTTTTGTAACTCACCGAAAATTTTATTTTTTTACTCACTTGATGTGTGACTATTCGTTCATTCTCCCTCATTTTCTTCAATCGGTCATTGATAACCTTATTAAAAGCGTACCGTTTGCTTCTGATAGCATGTTGTCTGATCTACCCCAATCCACTATCTTCTAACACGTAACAAAGAATTTTATAATCTTCCCCGCCCATCATCGTAATCTTAATTGCTTAAGTTGTTACATTTTCCTGGAGAAAATATTGTAATTTTATTAATAAAAATGGGCTGTGAAATATTGCTCCAACTGGTAAAAGCAAAACTTTAATCCTTGAAACAAACAACTTAATTTGCCACAAAAAAGTCCGAATCTAAATAACCAATTTAAATTAGAACTAATAACCGAAATGCTACTAATTCGAATGAATGAAAATGTACTGTCCTTTTGCATTTTATATAACAGGTAACTTAATCTCATCAATATCAATTTATGTAATGCCTTTAAAATTCTAATCTCATTAATGTCAATTAATGTAATTTCTTTATTATGAATGCAATTTCTTTAAATTCAACTATTGAATTTTCGTGACCCCAAAATTTCGATTTGTGACCTCATTTGGAGTCGCGACCCACAGTTTAAAAAACACGGGTGTAAGGTATTAAAAAAACTTAGTTTCAGTAATATAACCTTAAGTTACAGTAATGTAAATAAACTGATTTTCATGGTGAAAATAACAGGAAAAAATTATTATGCTTTTCAAATATTATGATTATAATACAACTCGGCAGTTATTAAAAACAAAACAATAAATAATGTAAAAAGCAAAGATTTTTTAAGTCATTATTAAGTCACAAAGCAATTTCATAAGCCAATTTTCAAAGAATAAATGCGCAACGTTTCTTTGAATCTGACAAATCTAGAAGGAAAAAAAAAACAGGAATAAGGCACCAAATATATTTATTTTGCATGTTTTTTCTACGGCAGAAGTGTCAAAAATGTATTTCTTATTTATATTCCATGTTCCATCCGAGTAAATAATATTAAAAAATTATTTTTTATTTTTTATTTATTTATTTAGTTATTTGTGTGTGTGTGTGTGTGAGTGTGAGAAAACAAAAACAATCAATTACAATCCACGAAATATATTTAGCTTTTTTAGGTTGCAATTCAATTAATCTATAATTAGAAAACAAATTTTAGGTGCTTTTGAAGAGGGGAAAAAGCAGAATAAGTTAATAAGCTTTTTAGCGGGAGACACTTTTTATACGCCTGAATCAAAGAATTAAGCTGATAGAGGAAACTTAATTATGACTCATAATTGACAGCATATCTCTAACATGGATATTGCTGACAGCATATATCCATAATTGCGACTTTGGTATTCCACATATTATTAAAAAAGTGTCTAGACTTCTCTTTTCCTTCTTATTTTTTCCGAGAATTTTAACAGATCCAATTTCAATAAAAGCACCTGTGGCGCCATCTGTTTCCTTTTCCTTTAATTATTAACTTTCACTACTATTTTTAGAAATAAATTAGTTTCCTGAAGAAAAGCATTTTTACTCATTTTCTGTGCTTCAGTCGATAACTAATAGTTCTTTTTCTACATATTGTACAACAGAAAGTTTAAACTGTTGCATGAAAGACGCCTGTATATTTTCTGACGCAAATAAGGTATTTTATTTTCTAAAACCTGATTTATTTTGGAAGTAAAATTTCTAGAAGAATCAGGATGTGTTAAAATACGGTAAATGTGAAACTTCTCTAGTCGATATATTTACCTTTTCGAACAGACCCATTTGGACATTTGGACAAATGAACAGTTTAATTTATTATACAGAAAGATAAAAGATAACAATCATTAAACATTTTATTATTATACTGTAGTGTGCAAATAAATTGGGACACAGCACTTTTTTTTTTTTGATAATTTATATACGCACCTTCATACACAGTGAAAATAATAAAATTTAATAGGGCATATGTCCTCCTTTAGCAGATATTATCTCTATAACTCGCTTAGGCATTGACTATAGTCTTGTATATATATGTTTTACTATCATGGAACCATACTATACAGCCTTTTTAAACATGCGCTCTTTTGTAGTACAAATTCATTTTGCTAAGATGTTTCTTGCGAATATGCCACAAGGTTTCGACTGACACAATAATTTTATTTTCCAACATGAAACCTCTGACAGATTTCGAATTGTGGCACGGAACCAGGTTATGCTAACATGTCCCAGCAGAGATTTTCAAGATTGACAAACTCTTACATTTTAAAATTTCTGTAGACTTCTATGAATTCATCATTTTGTCGCTGGGAACTAGACTTCCAGTGCCATCTGCAGTGGAAAACTCTAAAACACTTGTTTTTGATGGTATTTCAAGGTTTATTGGATATGCTGAGGTTTTATTGATTAACCGTCTAACAACACTAAATGTGCAACCATGAACAAATAAATGAGTCTCAGCGCTGAAAATAACCTTTATCCAGTCATTTTATAGTCTAATATTTAAATTTTTTGGCCCTCAATATTCATTTTTGCTTCATATGAGGTGTCAAAAGTTGTTTCTTAATTGTCTTTCTCGCTTTTCGATCGGCAGTGAGAAGTTTGTGCTGCACATTTGAATGATTAATATCAATACCAATAGACAACAGATCTGTTTTGCCGCCCAACCGGTATAGTGGTTAGCGTCGCTGACTGCCGCGCCGAAGGCCCGAATTCGAATTCCAGAGAAGGCATGGATATTTGTAAATGTATAGTATTGGTGCAGCATGGCGCACTCTAAATATGCGGCGAGCCGAAAATCCTCTCATGTGGTTTGGTGGAAAGGGAAAGGTTTGGTGGAAGGTTGGGAGACCTTCGGACCCATCCCCCCCCCGGAGTGCTTTCTATCAAAATTAGGGGTGAAACTGAGCTAATTCTGTCGCCTGCAAGGTGCTGAAGGCTTTTGCCGACGACAGGCGTAATCTTACGCTCCTTGCCACGAGGAATTTCGTGGGCTTGGGCCGATGTTACTATCAGACAAGTGTTAATAAGTAACAATAGCAACAACAACAGAGCTCTTCTTTAAGGTCCCTACTACTTTTTGTCGGATTAATAATGCTATTTTGGAGCAGGAACCGATCAGACTTGGGGTTGCTTCCGTGTTTCTTCCACTTTTGCCTTTCCTTGCTGAAGAAATTGATTCAGTTTCAGTACGTCTCCTCAGAATTCGAGAAATGCTTGATTTTCCAACCGTAGAAGCAGTATTCCTTACAGTCATTTTGTATCACTATTAAATGCGATAGTGAATATACTGTTGTGGCTCAGAACTTCACACCGTCGTAGAAACTAAATATCGGCAGCAATAACGCAAAGCCGAAGAATTGAAAACTTATCAGGGCTATCTAAATCTAGTATCAAGACCACCTCGAGAGATAGAAATGCGCTAAATCTTACATTCCAAAACCCTTGACTTAATACTCTCTAACTAATTTGCATCATGGTGAGAAAATGCTTGGGAAAAAAAAGAGAAGTTATAGTAAACTATACTTATTCATCGATTTACACTGTACTCGTTTTACACGATTTCGGTTTTACACGGTTTAAAAATGAACGGATTTAAAAAAATTGGTAAAAATGTATATTCGGCTGCATATACGCAAATACATATATTAGAAGTCATTTTTGAATCTCATTCCTTTGGTAACACTGGTGGCAACACCAAGGATGGGGATTCCCCGAGTTGTAAAAGGGGAATTCCCGTAGTATATATTTGTATTTCACAACATTTAAAGCTATTTGGGTCATGCGAACTAGTGTAGTATCATTAATTTTAGCAGCAAAGCTTACATCATTTTTATTCACATATTTGAATGCTTATTATGGTAAGTTTTTAACATATGTATTTTTTGTGGCATTTTTATAATTTACGTAAATTTTTTAAGGTTTTATAATGCCAAAAGATTTGAAAAAGTTCAAATAAAAAGAAAAGCTATTTCTTTAGAAACAAAAAATAAAATTTAGATAGTCTACGTAATAGAGAAAGAGTAACAGATGTTGCTAAATCAGCGTAGGACTTGAATTGGGAAAAAAATTGGGTAATTATTTTTTTGCAAGTAAGTACTTAAATCAATATCAGGAAATTTACAAAGATTTAGAGGGGGACTTAGGCAATTGTTAATTGCGGATTTCACTACAGTCTTGTCGATCTGAAATCTTCCCTAATTCGTCAACCATTGAAGCAGAATCTTATCAAGAACGCTCAAGTGATGAAAGTGACATCACATCCATCAAGAAGAAAAGACTAATAGTTCATGAAAGTGATACCAGTGAATAAACTTATAATAATTTTTGAATGATCTTATATTTTTAATGTAAAATAAATTAAATATGTACTTCTACTACCGGTATAGTGGTACATATATTTGTATACATATTTTACATATATTTAAATACTACATATATTTGTTATTTTATGAAAGAAGTGTAACTTTATTTATTTTAAGATATCTTACTTTTGTTTCATGTAAATAAATAACTAAATTATGCACATTTAGTGTGTTTCTCGTTTTACATAGCAAAATCCAAGATTTCGATTTACACGGTTTTGTGCGAAACCTATCTTCCGTGTAAATCGAGGGATAGGTATATTCCTAATAATTTTAATAACAGCTATATAAACCTGAAACCTAATTTGGTCAAAATAACATAATCTTTGACATACGAGCAGGTACTTCAATGTTCATTCAATAATCGTACCAATTAGACAATAAAATTAATAATTCGAAAAGAAATATTCTTAGAACTGAGATATAAGTATGAGACCATTTGATAAAACTACAAATGAGAATCTACAGCAGATTCTTTTATTGTGCACCTGACATTTCTCATTATGATGAAGAAGCTACATCCCGGCTACTGTTGAAATTTCCCCATTTTACATTACCTCTTACAGCGTAGTGCCTTAATAAATTACTGAAAGGTTACCGGAAAAAAAATCGAGCAACAGAACAAAAGCCTTTTTTCGACCACGTGAGTTTTCCAGGTCTCTTGCTCCTCTTTAATAACCCATCTAAGATTATAATAAGAGGGCTAATAATGTAGTGAAGTATCCGTTTCTCCTCGCCTTCCTCCATGCATTTACTTCCCCATTCCCCTATCGTTCTGATGATGCCCTTAATGAGGGATACATAAATGCATCTTCTGAAGGTGACCCGGAAAGAGGACGACAAAGGTGGTGAGGGAGAGGAGACAGGATTTATCTTCACTAGGCGCATGGGATGCGGATTCCAGCATCGATCTGCTGTGGAGGATGCGGAGAGAGCTGACCTTTGACATTATGAGGGGTCTTGGCGTCATGCCCACGCGGTCGAAGCGTGGACTGGGAAATGTTTCGTTCCAGGATGATAGTGTATCTTTCCTCCGGGCGATTGCTTCTATTTTTGGGTCACTCAGAGAAGCGAAAGATGCTCGCTCTCTGATTGGTCAGAAAACAGAGGGGTGGAGTTCAAAAACTATTGCTAATAAGCTCTTTTCAAATGTCATGAGCTTTGCGGTACAGTCTTTCTCTTTATGCATGAAGTTCATTAATGTTGGAAGTAAACGAAGTTTTATTGCAGATTTATTGCTGGTATGAATTCCTTAACAGTTCTCACAAATATAGTCTGTGAAATGTTTGCATTGTTACTTCATTTTGCGAAACAATTATTATTATTAATAATATCCTACCTTTTTCAGATCTATTTTTGGGGGTTCAGGACACCCTTTACCACTAAAGGTCAAAGGTTTAAACTATACGGATGCTAATTATTCCAATGGATTTCGTTTTCAAGGCTAAGTCAGTTCAAGTTTTCTGCTTTAACAGCTTCGATAATTTGATGACTTTCCGAGCAGGGAATTATGAGTCCTTTAATTTTAAATATTTTTCATAAATATGCATCAGATATAATCAAAAGAAACTGGGGATATTTATACAATGGACAGTATTACATGTGGTAAATGTCGATACAGGCATGCATTTCAACATTTGCGAGTTATAAGCAACATCGATAGGTTGTTTGGCTTTTCTGTCAGGAACAATGTCGATTGCTTGCTTTGTTTTCATCTGGTCCGGAATCGTTCCTCTTCCAAGAATAAACGAGCAACATATATGTGTGAAAAATTTTAATAAATTTTTAGCTGGTTCAGGACAGCCAGCTCTGTATGTAATATTCTTACATACAGAGCAATAAAATCAATAGAAGATATGTTTTACCATCTCTAGTCAGGTGTAATTTCTAGAGTTGTCTTCATTTATAAAGAAACAAACAAACAAACAAAAAAATAAGTTTAAAAAATACATGCTGTTTTCAGCAAAAATTATTTATTCTTTCCATAATTTGCGCGTAAGTCTTAAATTTATTAAGCGGAGACAGAGAAATCTTCAGTGATTTCATTATTTGTCAAATCATTCATTCTGAAAATCAGTTTCATTATACCTGGAGGCTTAAGCGATGAAATCACAATCTTAAGTTCTGTAAATTTTTTTTCAGATATTTTCCATGGGTTGAAACTGAGAACTTTCCTGGTTGCATCTTTTCCAGATTTCGTGAAAACTTTTGGCTTGTTTTTCATTTCCAGTCTCATTATTTTCTGAGGAATTTGTCTTCGTTTAAAGAATTGTGCGCAACTCCTGTAGTTGGCTACATTCCTTTCGTCGCAACGGATACATCTCTGTTCATATTCTTTTTTCAGAGGGCATTGGCACATTTGAAGCATTTCGGAAAGTTATAACAGCTAATCTTGTTCCTAGGCTTTCGTCAAATGGGTATTTTAACGATCTGAGCTTCGTCTTCCTCACTGCTAACTTTGTATTCAATAAATGCTGCAAATCGTTTGGTGTTCGAAATCTTCGGGTCACTGTCTTTCGATAGCATTTTTTCTCCTTTTTTAACTAATTTTCTAATTTTATCTAATTTTTTATCTAATATCTAATTTAATTCAGCGCTGAGCACTGTTTCGTTTAAATTTTCTTTGTAGTCTTCGGTAGGAGTACGTAAAAATTACATTTGGTGCTAACTTCTTCAGTTGTTTTCTGTGGGATAGTAGTAATTCGCATTAATTTTAAGTGGAGTACCGTTCAAAAAATCATGAAAACACAGGAAATAATCGCCTTTGCACAACAGAAAGGCAAATTGCTTCGATGTTAAAATCCTGAGCATCATGATAATCCGTTATATTTTCATCAGGATCCATAATAGGTTTTTTAAGCAATATTTTTAATAAAATCTTTAGAATTGATTATTCAGCTTCGATAATTAATGTGCATTCGCAATATATAGATGAAAAGTTTTAATATAATCAAGGGCAAACAATAGCTTCCAACTTATATTAAACTAGTTGCGATTAAGTTGTAAGGAATTCGCCTTTTACTAAATGTAATTTCCGACTAATCCTTCATAAAACTCTTAAGCAACGTATCGCTACATCTTCAGAAATACTACAGAAAAAAAGGTGTGAGAGACCCTTAATTTTAAAACTAAATGTGACGAACAGATGCAACACCTAGTGCTTACAAATCAGCCAGCGTAAGAACTCAAAAATATAAATTCAATGTAAAACCTAAATCTAAATGGATAATAGTAAAAGGCTATGCAAAGAGTAATTTAAACCGAAGTTGGTTCTTAAAGCTTCTCCAGCGTTAAATATTACCGGCAAATTATAATGCACAGCCGAAGACAGGAGTTCTTATGTTAGAATAAAACACCTAGCAACGTGGCCTTCACTAGAAAAAACACGCTCTGGCTAAAGCATCTCAAACCCTCACTTAAATATACGCGAGCGAATTTGCATTCTGGCGGGAAAACGGAAAGACAGACGTGACAGTAAAGATTCTAAACATCAAATAGCTGTTTAAGCAAATTAAATAAAGTATACAAACTAGTAATCAGTAACAAACACTGAAAGAACATATTAAGCATTTTTGTAGGCATAAGAAATAGGACGTCAGCACTGAATATATTTTCCGTAGCATTACTGCGTCAGTGCTATCTATTACTGAGTCTCAAAAACTAAAGTTTCTCCTCCTATCCAGAAAACGTTTTTTGTCCTGCGATAATTTACAGAAAGCTTCACTGTAATAAATTTTCTTTTTCATGTTACAATTAATCAAGTTTACCTACTTCTGGTTTTACTTCGTATGTAATATTAGGAACATCTTTTATTTATTAAATTAATGGCGGGATTTCTTAAAATATTGTAAAGCCTGTAATTGTGACTAATTTACAGATACTTTCTTTTACGACGACTATGCAATATATTTAAGACACCAGTTTTGCACATTGCATTTCATTGTGTTAGCGTAAAGAATCAAAGAATTTATTTTGAAGCTTACGTATCTTTAAAGCAGTGTTGAAATATTGAATCCATTAAACGTATTTCTACAAGCTGGACAAAATTTCAATATTTAGAAGAAAATTAATAAACGGCTAATGAAGATTATAAGGCACTTTCTACCTCCTTTCCGCATGTTTTGTGGTGTAATTGGAAGTATGCTCGAAGTGTATTCGGAAAGTCTGGAGTTTGAATCTCATTGCATCTTTTTCACGTCTCGAGCATCAAAAAAACCTAATGATTCTTTAAGATTTAAATAGCCACTTATATTTGAGTTGCTCATGTATTTGATTTCATACTAAATGTGACTAAGGAGTAGATGACGGTTGACATATATCACAGCTCTTTCTCCACATTTCATATATGATGTGAAATAGCTATAGTCTCAAATAGATGACGATAACTCAAATAGATGACGATCTTTCGGATGTCAAGCTTCAGAGTTGCAGCGTAAGGAAGAAAACCTGTTTTTAATTCTCACCAAATTCTCCTGTTCTTTCCTTTTTCCTGCTAGTTAAACAGGATATTTGTATTCAGAGGTGAAATTTGGTGAAATATCCACAATATGTCAAAGATGATTACAATGAATTACCAAGATATATTCCTGTAAATTCTTATATAGGAGTACAAAAAGAAACATAAAAATAGGATGACAATTAAAAACATAAAAAAAGGCTGACAATTTTTAAACCCGTCCTGCGCTATAACTGCTGGATTGAAGTAAAATAAACTTAATGCATCTAAATTTATTATTAAAATGGAATCAAAGCAAGGCAATTCCTCTACAGTATTCATAATTACAACCGATAATTTATCACATTTATCATCATATCCATGTTCCCTTTAAAACGGAATCTTAAAAGAATTTCGATTCTCTCTATATCATGATATTTGAAAGAAGCAAAAGTTTCAGCATAACTAATTTCAAAAACCATGTACAAGTCCATAGGGAATTTTACAAAGCGATATGACCTAATGATTCACCAAATAATGCACAATTTTAACTGAAAACTATATCTGTTCTCCCCATATGAAATTTTTCCTTACGCGAACTTTTAATATTCTAATAAAATTTATAAATACTTATAAGTTTTGTTTTAGAATGATATACTGAAGCTTTTAAGACTAAACGTATAACAGAAAAAACTATAAATAAGACCCTACGCCAATAGTAAATGCTAGAAATGAGGAAGCTATAGAATGCATTGGTAATTGCACGAAACGCAATGTGAAGAGAAATTAAGATTACCTTATAAGGTTGGTTTGGACGCCTAGAAAGCATCGGACCACATTTTCTCCCTCCTTTAAGCATGACTTCATGGTGTAACGGTTAGCACACTTGGCGCGTATCGAGAGGTCCAGATTCGAGTTCTGGTGAGGGCATTGCTCATCTTTAATGCCTCCTGCTTTAAAATAACTTAATGACTCTACAGCCTTACTAACGTGTTTGTTAATAATAAAATAGTAGACAGTTTTTAACTCGTATTCATGCAAGAGGAAAGCAAAAATCAAGTTATAACCAAATGAAATACAAAACTGAATGTTTTCCTAGATTGCTCAAAAGAAGAAAATTTTTACACTCTTCCAAATCTGCACGACAATACTTTTTGAATTTAATAGTGTATCTTTTATAGATAACGTAGAAATTAAGAGAACTATTACTTATGGAACCGTCATTCAACATTACTCATCGCTGTTAATGATGGTAAAGGAGGGGAAAGAAGTTTTACAAGGAAACGGTTGAAGGCCATTAATAGATTACAGAAAATCGAACACAATATCGCGATGATGGAGAACCGATACTATAGTTGGAAACTTTCCACGCAGACGTATTCCTGCAGAGCATTTAGTATTTCTAAATGTGTATCAGTCGCGCAGAAATTTGCTTTTAAACGTGTAAATATATTGTCTTGTTGAAAAGATTTCTGTCTTATAGAAAAGATTTCTGACGTAATTGTACATTTATTTCACTGGATCGCTTACTCATGAGGCTTGCATCAAATATTTTCTTAAAATGGTGGTTTTTTTTTTTTTTTTTTTTTTTTTTTTTGCCAGGACTCGAAATTCGCGAATCTAAAACAATAAATACCTCGAAGAGGTTTCCTCGAATGTGTTTAAAATTTCAATGTTTAAGGAAAAACAATTCTCGTTACTAACCTGACTTGAGTGACTTGGTAAATCTATGGGGGCGTAATTCACTTTTAACCAGCAAACCTCGGTTATAGCGAGCAGTAATTCTGTGATTCATAAAATTTTTATTGTGTTCCACCTCTCTAGCTTAGCTTATCCTTTGTTGGAAAAATCTCTTTAAGTTAATCGAAAGTTAGTGATGAGACATAAATTCTGCGCATACGTGACGGCGGCCTTTTTTTATCTTGTGAAGGGATCAAGATTGAATTTACCACCGAATTCTACAAGTATTATCCAGGCTATGGACCAAGGGATCATCAGAAGTTTTAAATCAAACTCTCGTAAGCACTTAATGATTTTGATGCTTCTCAATAGAAGAGAAAAAATAGAAACAACTCAAATGCTAATGTAAACGTACTCGAAGCGATAAGTTTAATGAATGATGCATGAGAAAACGTTACATCAGCATGCATTACCAACTATTTCCGTAAGGCTGGTTGGAAATTTCTCAAAGGGGGGGGGCAAATCACAGAGAAAAAGTAGTAGATGTCTTGGAAAATTTAGAAATGTGTAGAGAAGAATTTCAAAATTATGTGAGTGTCATATATCTGTTGACGTCAATGTTATCACTTCCGATATACCTACTCCCGAGGATATTGTAGCTAAAATTCAAGCTAAAAGCAGATTAAAAAACTAAACTAAACTAAAACGGCGATGATAATGACGAATGTGAAGGATTTCAAGCTGAGCCGCCCTCTACATATTCAATGGCTTTTGAGCTCGCAGAAAAACTTCAAACTTTTTTCGAAGCCAGGGGTGCAAATGACGATATTTATCGGGCCATGAGTCTTCTCCAAAGAACAATAGCATAAGAACGATACAATAAGGCAGATTAAAGCAAATTAACCAACTTCTTTGTACTGTATAGAAATAAAAAATAAATAAAAATTTATAATATAGTAAACAATTATAAATTTTATGATTTTTTCCCTGGAACCAGTTTTTACGAGCACTCGGTTATAAGGAACAAATATCGCAGTTCCTTCACGCTCGTTATAAGCGAGTTCGACTGCATTACGCTTATCGCATCATTGCTTCAAGTTATTTCTGGTATTAAACTGTAATCTACATACCAATATCAGGTTGCAGCTCATTTTTAATCTCATGGTTTTCATATATTTTTAATATTTTAAGATTTTCGAAATTTTTATAATAAATCTTTTGAGATGTTAGACTTGAATACAGAATGTGCTTCGCCCCCCCCCCGTTTGCAGCAAGTTCAGACAAAATAGAATACGAGCAATTTGAAATACAATTGACACTATTTGAATTTAACAATATGCAGCATATTTCTAACAAACTTCGATTTTCTGAAAACAATTACAAGTGACAGCACTATCTCTCCTATTTTACAAATACACAATGCAATCCATGTTACTGCAAGTACATGGGGCTAACTGCGGACTTCTAAAGTTTGGACTCATTTTCACCAGAATTTTTGCAGACCCCTCATCGCAAGATAAGCAGAGCTTTGAAGTCTGAAATGAAACTTTAAACCCCAGCTTTTCATTCAATTCGGAAAGTGATTTGGGCGTCCCTGGACCTGTCATGACAGTAACTTGCAAGACTTTATAAATGGTGATAGTGGATATGTAGAACTGCATGAAAATACCTGCACTTTATATTTCGTAATTAACAATCAGGTAGGATCTCTGTTCAGTAATCATCTATAAAACATTAATGGCATTCAAAGCAAAATAACAATCATAACAAGCGGATATGGAAATACGTATATTCCTTATGGATTGACCATATTATGAAGTCATATATCTGAGTAAATATAAATGAAATACAGACTTTGTGCGTATCAATGATTTGTAGATATTCTAGATTATATGGATGCAATTGGTGGAAACTTGATTATAGAATACTTCCGTAAATAAAATAGCCACCTTGATCGGGATAATGGTTAACGGCGGTGCTGTCGTACTGTGACAGGCGGGTTCGAATTCTAGAGAAAGTACATATGTGTTTGTAAGTGTATAGTATCTACGGGAACACTTAAAAAAATGATGCGCTAAAAGTCCGCCTCTGTGTTTTGCTGGTTAGAGAAGAAGCATGGGATATCCTCGGATCCGTTTCCCTTCCCCCCCCCCCAGAGAATTCTGCAGCAGACTTGGGTGGAGTTATACAGTAAATGCGGTGCAGTTATACTTGCATGACCAATAGGAAAATTCTATCGTCCAGCTCTTTATACCTGTCCGCGTGAATACGAGAAACTGATAAACACCTATTCCAGTTTGACTGAATCTCCTAAACCAAGTGTTCTTATAAATGACATTAGATAGGAAGTAAGTACGCCAGCCTTGCTTATATTCTGACATTCCACTTAGCATCTTGCTTGAGCGCTCTGTGAAAAGATAAATGTAAGATTTAGATCACATGATGCACCTTTACGAAATAGCCCATTTTAGTTGCTTTGTCAGTTTGTAGGGTTTTATTTTATTTTTCTAATAGTTATTTTTATTTTAAAATATGCCTTTTCATACCTTCTTGTTTTCCCACCTACGTTTTCCTATCAGAATGAGTTTGCAGTATTACGCTTTATGCAAATAAAGTAGAAACTAGTATTTAAGCTGCTGTCTGAGTTACTTCAGTAGAAGAGCGCGTTTTGCTTTTCGGCCAGGTTGTTGCTATTAGTTAAAACTTGCTATTCTACGGCCGTACTTATTACGTGGCTACTAGTTTACGCCGGTAATTTTTAGATAAGAGCCAACTCGCGGTAACAACTCTGTGCAGCTCTGACATATTAATTTTTTTAGCATTAGTTAGTTTTCTATTTTCTATTTTGAGTTGAAGCCCAAGTGGAGGCTTCTTGTACGCCCGAGAGAGGCCAACTGTTAATCTATTTTTAGTTAGAACAAAAGGATATTCTAACCCTTCTCTGGAGTTGTTACGTACGCAACAAGAACTCAGCGAACAATCGCTGCATTCTTCAGTATTCTATCTTTCAAAGAACTTTATTTTAGCTAGGATATTACAAGTTTACAAAATTAATCATTTCCTTTCACGCCGACATAGGTTTAATCCAGTATACTGAAAATTTCAAAGAAAATAAGTAAGGACGAAACTATTCCATCCGTTTGCTGCATATTTTTTGAATATTAACTTTTACAACTGAGTCATTTTAAAATAAATTGAAGTCTGTAATGAATTCATCCCATTACATGCAAAATTCAGGGTAGTTTATTAAGAGAAATGCATGAGATCGAATGCTGTTGTACAAAACAACAAAAGAAAATCGAAAACTGCAGTTTCTTTTCACGACCTATAGGATAGTTTTCATCAATAAGGTCTTATTAAAAACACTTACAAATCACATTAAAACATAGAAATACACAAGGTATTTCTCTCTCAATGTCAGGATTCTCAGTAAAGACAAAACAGTGATTACAAAAGAATCATTTTGTTATGAAATGTAAAAAAAAAAAAAAAAAAACACGTAAATCAAAACTTCAGAAATTTGATAATTTTTTCCCCTTTTTTGAGTTATTTTAAAATAAAAGATTAGGTTAAGTTAGGGTATTTGAATACGACAAAGCACGCGAGGGCTACCTTCCAAAGTTTCATATAGTAAGAAGCAACGTTCTAACAATAAGTGTTTCATATAACGATATCACCCTAATAAAAGAACAACTTAGAGCAGCGGTCGCCAAACTTTAGAACTTGATGGACCACTAAATGTATAATTTCTTATTTGGTGAACCACTAATATGAATTTAAAAAAAGGTAAATACATTTATATAATAATAATCAGAAACCGTTAATTTTATTAATGTAAAATTCAGCCATTAAAGGTAACAAAATTATAGAGCAATTATTTAAAAAAGTGAAAAATTTAGGTTTATTTTCAGTATTACACATTTTCAGTGTGATATTTGTTCCTGTTTATTTTAAATCATTTTGTGGATTTCTTTGCTTTAGTAATATCATTGCAAGAAGAAGATCCACGTTTATTTCAAGTCGAGACCTGTACCGAGTTTTAATTGCTTTTACAACTGAAAACTCCTTTTTGCCCAAATATGTTGTCGGAAACTGAATTAAAATTTTCATTCATTTTCCACTCAGGGATGGGTACTAATTTTTATAGAGAGACAAAAATAAGGTCTTGATAATGATGACGGGAATTTAGTTTTTAAATTGTCTTGCAAAACAGATCAACCTGGCTTCCTTTTTTACTCATGCTTAATTAGTTGTCTTCAGTGCTTGCTGACAATGGATCCATTATCCACATATTTCCATGCATAGGATCTTCTTTTCTTCTTTCTTTAGATAATAAAAACCAAAACATTCTGCCAATGACTGTAAGTGGTGTTGAATAATAGATACCACTTGCTGGTTGAGATCTTTCTGTCTCATACTTTCATTAAAATTTATATAAACATTTGTAGATTTCCTTCTACAGCGTTTGCCAAAGTGATATTGGTTTTGAAAAACATATATTTTACTTGTACAGTAAACACGTGCTTCAGTTGTCCTTGCATATGTTTAGTTCTCATAACAGAGGAAAAACATCTGCCAGGTATGCAAGCTTGTTTACCCACTCATCGTCGGATCAGAGTTCTTGAAATTTCGGATTATTTTGCTGCTGAAAAATAATTTGATTTCTTTGCACAGGACGAACAGTCGAGTCAGTATTTGGCCCCTCAAAAGCCATCTCATCTCAATGTGAAGAAGAAGAAGGTGAGTATACTGGGAACCCATTTCTTCACATATGCTTCAAATAGTCGAGAAATAATCGCTTTGTGTCAAATTTTATTTATGATATTAATAACATTTGATAATACTTGGTGGGACATTTTTTCACCACAAGATGCTCACTAAGTGTAATGCAATGTGTGAACAGAAAGTCTGGGTGACTTACAATTTTCACCTTTGCAACAACTCCTGAGCGATGTCCAGTCACGTTGAGTCATTTCTTCAATTCAAGGCTTAAGAGACATATTACTTTCAGTTTAAGAATTGCTTTCAGTTTCTGTGCAGCTTTTTTCCCAAAACGTCTTCATAAACTTGTAGTGCGCAAGCTTATGAAGTAATTCCAATTTCATCTTTAGTCTTACTAAAGAAAGGCAAAATATTCGCTTGCTTTTCTCACTCATTATGCGTCTATTATCTGTTTTATTTGAATCTGAAAACCATAAAAAATTAAAGAAAATTATTAATGAGGGAAAAATGCTCGTAAAAAGTGAATGAATTATGTCCTAATTTTTCTGCGGACCATCAAAAATTTTCCACGGACTACTGGCGGTCCGGGGACCACCGTGGGCGACCGCGGACCTAGAGCATAAAAATTAATATTTTTATATTATGTTTCCTTTTAGAAATATTTTAAAGCGTAGACAACAGGAAACCACATTGCATAAATTTTGAGTGACAAGGGAGACAAGTGAGTCTAAACCAAAATTGAGTGGCACCAACACAAATTTTTTCTGTCCCTCATCATTTTCTACTTATGCTGTTCATTTTACTTCGTTTGCGTACGGTAAAATTAAATTTTCGTCTATTTGATCTATCTAATATTACAGTTACCTTTTTTTCTTTCTTGTTGCTGTTGTCTGAGATTTTATGATTTCCGTTGGTTTTGTGTTGTGCACAAAGTACTGTTGTAAATTTCTTTAATTTTCCATTTTGTACCTGCTACTCATTTACGTGAGTGTTCTGTTTTGTTATACACCTGCTACGTATTTGCGTGTATGTGTGTGAATGACAAATGGTTCGATCCCCAGATGACACTTTTGTTGTGTCTCGGCGTGTGTTAGGTTTCTCTTTCACAGGCCCGAAAGTGCATGGCAGTTGTATAACGGTAGCGCGCCTGATTTTCAAATAAGCAATCACCTGTGGTCAATGAACGCATTACTCTATTTTACAACAGTTCCTATGGGGAAAGTACTTGAACTTTTCGAAAGACAAACGACCTTCAGAAAGGAATTAAACTCGTGAAACAAGGATCCACTGGAATACTGAACGCAATCATAACCTGTAAATTTATTGTGAATTAAAATTAAATTAATAAGTTTAATTTTGGAGCAAAACAAGAAATAAATGTCTTAATGTTTTCAGCAAAAGGTTCTATAAGAGCTGCAACAAATTTGAATACTGTAGTGCCTATAACATTGGGTGGTTGAGTCTTGTCACTTTTATTGTCTGTTTCAACCAGCGTTAATTACTGTGGCACAAAGTAATTATATGTGTATATAAATAACTCGATGTAGACGCTTGACAAAGAGTGAACTCCAAAAAAAAAAAAAAAGGTACAAATCAATCAACAGAGGCGAAAGCATCTATCTTTGCACGCTAGGCGTTCAAATATTGATGGTGACTATCAATCACTTTTGAGCACACTCCCCCGCACATCAAAGAGTCATTTTGATAAGCTTTAATAGCAGACATCTAGGAGATGCGATCGTAATCGCTAGCACGTCAAAGTAGCTGAAAATATTTATCGAAACCCTAATATAACTGAAAAATATATTTATCATCGCATATGGTAGATTGTTAAGTTGAGAGCACAAGTAAGTAAAAATCGAAAGTATAGTTTTAGCGATTACGTAGTTAAACTTCCATTTTTTTCTGTTTTTCGATTTCTTATCTTGATCCTTTGTCGATCGTTTGCCAGGAAATTGCACTCAGAGGTATTAAGTTAATGTCGCGCTATCTCTCCTCACCGTAAAATTTTTCATATCTTCGCAACAGCACAAACTTCTGCAGCACTTACTCATATTAATCTTTGATCTGATTACAATTATTTCTCTTGATTTACACAATATTTTAATCGCTTTTCAGTTTTATGTGATAAATAATCTCCTTCCGCGCATGCCATGTTTTTATATGCTGTTTCAAGTTTTACAAATCTCGTTTTAACAAATCAGAAAATTCTTCTGCGTTATTTACTGAAATCATAATACAAGAGTTGTGATGTAGGTGCAAGTTTTAGAGTAAGTAGTATAGTTTAAAACTAGGATGAAATCTTACATTGCTCTCAAACAGCTTTCCTAAGTCTGAGGAGATTGTAGGTCGACGTTTGGACAACCCGCATTTTAAATGTCCAAACGCGAAAAAATACATTGGTGATATATCAGGAGATTTAGTAGAGATATGAGTGATTGTATATCCTTGATACCCGATTCTTGTTCCAGTCTTTCCATCATATTAACAGTAGATTTTGAGATACGGCTGTTTGCTTTGTCTAGATGCAGTTCTATTGTTTGATGACACTCCGGGGAAAGAGAAAGTACTTCATGTTTGGAAATTGGGTATAAATATATTTTTGGTAATATGTGGAGTTGATTTGAACATTTTCCCCCACTCTCTTTATTTTTAATTTGCCATCGTATAAAAAACGAGCAACAATCATAAATCCTTTCTAAAACCTTTTTTTAGATTCCTTGAACCAGGATTTAAGATTTTTTTCTCCTCTTTGATGTTGATAAAGGGATTTCTTTTTATTGCAGTCATATGAGTACCCCAAGATTCGTTTAATGTGACACTATTTTTCCCTTTTTGTCTGGGTGCATATTTCTCGTAAAGAATTTTGCAGCGCGTTCTCCGTTCGGCGATATGTCGTGGTGAAAGACGATGCACGTCATGTTCTTTCGCCTTTTTAAGATTCAAATAAGCATTAATCACTTTCTTCAAATGGGACACTGAGCATTTTAATGATTTTGTAACTGTCCTTGCACTTTCCAGATTTTCTTTCAACATTAAAGGTCTTGCTTTAGAAACAATCGAAACAAACCATTTTTTCCTTGGAACAATTTTTCCACTTCAAGCTAAATTTTGACGTTTTTTCCCCTTTGTTGTTGACAACATTGCCTATCGTAGCTTTAGATATCGAAAAACCACGACTTTCATAATGTTTTGTTAATAACTAGATACGAATACTTTTCTTCGGAAACAACACAAACTTAGCCTTCCATGCATTGCTTCCTTAAAAGCGACATTTTTCATGAAAACAAAACTGTCAAGTACCAGTTAATTTATACTTTTAAAAATATACGTGCAGTTAAAAAAATTCCGAGCAGAAGTTTTTTTATAGCAAAAGAAAATCGTAAAAAAAATGTGAGAACAGCCTTTGTACAAATTTAGAATTGCCATAAAGTTCAACGAAGCTCACTAAGCTTACCAACAAATCGTTACTGATGATAGCCGACAAGAAGTTGCATAATTTAATTTATTACTA
The DNA here is from genome assembly GCF_044657685.1 of Stegodyphus dumicola. Lineage (NCBI taxonomy): Eukaryota > Metazoa > Arthropoda > Arachnida > Araneae > Eresidae > Stegodyphus > Stegodyphus dumicola. The sequence continues at coordinate 153,441,014 of NC_140769.1, read as the reverse complement.
TTTTTAGTGTTGCACAGAGGGTATAGTGGTTAAAGGAACCTATTACGGTACTGGTTTCGAATCCCGTAGAAGACATGGATGCTTGAAAATGTATAGTGTCGGTGTGGCATGGCGGCACTCTAAATATGAGGCGAGCCAAAAGTCCTCTCGTGTGGATTAATGGAAGGGGAAAGGGGTGGGAGACCTCCGGATATTCCCCCGGGGTTTTGATATCCTTCAAAATTGGGGTTGAAAATAGAAGTCCAACCTCCTTTGGAGTAGGCTCTGGAAACCATTGTTCCATGTAACATGGACAAGACAACAACAACGACAACTATTTTTAGTTGCATTACCACAAGTCGTAGCTATTAAATTTTTGTATTAATTTTAAAGTATTGCCTATATTTATTTACACATTATCGTAACTATCTTGGCGCAGCTTGGCAAATTTTATTTAAGAAAAAGAACAATTTTTTTTTATTGTAAAAAAAAGTGTATATTGCATGTGTTTTACATTTCAACTGTATATTTGTTACAAAAAACAATCAATGAACCTAGTTACAAACGAGTTTTGTTTTTACTGTGGTGAAAATGTCATCACTTTTTTTTTGGGGGGGGGGAGAATTCGAAGCATTGTTTCTCTATCAATATTTCAGCAAAATACTGTATTCCTGGAGAAGTCAGGCCTTCTTCAGGGGTCACATGAAGAGTTTGGTGAAAGGGACGCTTTTTCCTTTAGTTGAAGACCTCTTCGCTCGAATATCCATAGCTGCCAAGAAGATACGTAGCATGCCAGGAATCTTTCAGAACGTACGGAATTCCATGCAGAGCTGCTGTAAGGACTGCCAGCCGACTTCTGGTCGTAATTTCGAACATCTGTTGTAGTATAACCTTTCAATAAAATGTTTTCTGTCCCATTATTGTGTTGCTGTTTCTGTTTTTTTCCCCCTGTCTGCTTCTTTGCACCATAGCTCTCAACTACAGCATTTGCGACTCTGCAGTCCCATGGGATTCCGAGTCGTCTCTGTACCCCCTACAAACTCTGCAAGTCTACCCGTCTGGTAGCGAATTAACCTGTATAGTTAAACGATAACTTGCCCAATCTTATGCATAAGTTATCTTATCTCAGTACAGCTATTATAATTCTTACAAGGAATTGAAACAGCCCTTTTCTTACACTTTTTCCTTGAAAGCAAAACAGTACAAATTGAAAATTAATTTACTTCTTCATTTGCTAAAATCTTTGAAAATTAACTTTATGTATTCAAACTGGAATCCCTTTCCTTAATTAAAAATATTTTTACGATTAATAAATCATCCATGAATGTCATAAAAAATAAAATGCTGATTTGATTTATCTCATTACATCCACTACTTTGGTAAACTACAGAAAAAACATTTCATTATTTATTTTCCTTATATTTTCTTTATTTTAAGGCTTTCTAAATAACCAAGAAACAAATAACGATCGAAGTTAGTATTTGTATTTATATTAATTGTCAGTAACAGATATTTTTAATAGTTTTATAAATATTATTGACGGAAATTTTTCTGATAGTGAAGCTGCATAGAATCAGAGGAATTTCACAATTAATAGAAAGGTCATATTGAATGAAAATGAAAATACTATACAATATATACTATTGTTTTAAATAAAAAAGTATTTATTTTTTATATTGTAAGTAATAAAATAAACAGAGGATCCTATGTATTTTTAAAAGCGGTTCTAAATAATAAATTAGCTAAGCAAAAGTCTAAAAATTACTAAGTACGAAATAAAGCATAATTAAGCATGAAATAAAAAAGCATTTAAAAATTATTTTTTGCTTAATAAGATGCACAATATAGTATAAGTGGATAAACTTGCCATTAATGAAAATTGTAACGAAGCTGAATTTATTAGATAATATGAAATGAATGTCGAGCAAATCCAAATTTTAAAAGTTATTAAGTTTCTTGCATTTGTATTTTTCTGTTATAAAGTGCCTTTTAAGTGTGAGGTATAATTAAATAATATACGAAACAGCAATTTATTCAGCTCTTCCGGACTAATATTTACAGCCATGTCTCTGAGGGTATTTAAGTGAGGAAAAGATGTTGCATTTTGTTTTACATCTTAAAAATACAACTAAACATTCCTTTTTTAATTTGAGTTATTTAATGACTGTATTTCACCACAAGAGTGACTAAGAAAATATGCACAAGTCAACTTACTCTGTAAAAACTTTTACGGCTTTAACGAAAAAGTAACGGATTTAGTAGTACAGAAACTCCAGATTATCATCGAAAACAAAAATAAAATTTCTTCTAGCGCAACTGAAAGAAGTGAAAACGTGATTCCTGAGCTAAAAAAGTTTCTGTTAGCCGTAAAAAAAAAAAAAAAAAAAAAAAAAAAAAAAAAAAAAAAAAGTGCACAAAAAAAAAAAAAAAAAATCTGAAATTTTTCAGATTTTAAATTACGTCCAAAGGGGCGTTTTTTTAACGTTTTGAGTGTTACCTTTATTTATTAAATATCATGTTCTTTGCACTTAAACCATAAAATTCAGTTCAAGAGCAATATCGCAAAATAATGTTAAATTAAGCATATCTTTAGAATTTCCGATATACACAGTCTCGCGAGCTGGAGATAAAAGTATTTTTTTTCTATATGACGTTGCCATTTCTCGCTTTTAAAGCATTGAGTTTGTAAATCAAAAATTCGTTAAAGTTTTACAAAATATAAAATCTATAATAAAACAAATTCCAAATTTGGGATTTCAGATGCCCATATTCGCAGTAGGATTTCGTCATTCAAAATTCGATGGCTCTATGTACCATTGTTTTATCACAATGCGAGAAATAGACAATCATTTATGCAGATTTTTCATTATTTAATTTCTTCAAATATAATGCAGGACTCTAACATTTTGTGGCAACAGTTTGAAAAGTGAACCGACGTTTATGAGTCCGACGCAAAATGCCAAAACGAAAGCAATAGTCCTTCGGGACTGAAATCTCTTTGGACTAAAAAAAAAAAAAATCTGAAATGTTTCAGATTTTAAATTACGTCCAAAGGGGCGTTTTTTAACATTTTGTGTGTTACCTTTCTTTATTAAATATCATGTTCCTCGCACTTAAACCATAAGATCCAGTGCAACAGCAATATCGCAAAATAGTTTTAAAACGAGCATATCTTTAGAATTTCCGATACAGAGACTCACGCGCTGGAGATAAAAATGTTTTTTCTGCACAACGTTGCCATTGCTCGCTTTGAAATCCTTGAGTTTGTTAATCAAAAATTCGTCAAAGTTTTAAAAAGTAGGAAATCGATCATAAAACAAATTTCAAATTTCAAATTTGGTCTTCCACATGCTCATATTCGTTGGAGGATTACGTTATTCAAAATTCGATGACTCTATGTACCGTTGTTTTATCACAATACGAGAAATATACATACATTTATGCAGATTTTTCATTATTTAATTTCTTCAAATATAATGCAGGACTCTAATATTTTGTGGCAACAGTTTGAAAAGTGAACCGACATTTATGAGTCCGACGCAAAATGCCAAAACGAAACTAATAGTCCTTCGAGATTCAAATCCCTTTGGACTAAAAAGTAAACACATTTTTCTTTTGTGGTCTTTTCAGATTACTTTTATTTATTTAGTTAGTTATTTTACCTTTAAAAATGCGATTTCACGATCTGTCACAGAATACTTTCTTTTCAATACTGAATTCAATACTGAAATACGTCTTATTTTTAAAAAAGGCATGATTATTTATGAAAGGAAATTTAATTCGAGTTTCGTTTCATAATATATTCTCCATCGGACCCAAATATATTAGATTTTAAATCGTCTATGCAAACATAACATTGTTCCAATTCAATAAATATTTGCTTACCGTGAATTTTTTAATACCAGTTGTATTTCCCTTGCTTTCTTGTTGACGAAAAATTTACTTCTTGCTGATTGCCCTTTATATCTAGTATTTGCTTTAATGATTTTTTAACAGTTTCAGAAATAGCGTTTATTAAAAACTGTTCCTCTAAATCCTTCTTAAGTATTATAGCACTAATTTTTGCTTTCTTTGATTTTTCATTTGATAAATCATCTCCGATTCCTTCATATTACCTAGGAAAGTGTTCCAGACTTATGTGCGTTTTGAACAGTTCCACGTAGTTTTCATCACAATAACTGAACGCTTTACATGAAAGGTATTTTGGGTATTTCGAATATTTTTATTACCTTTAAAATAAATTAAAGAATTTTTTTTTATTTCTAACAGAACAAGCTATTAATTTGTAGCATTGTCACATTCACTTCAGATATGAAACTATTAACTCATTTTGCTAAACAAGTAATAATTTCCAAATGCAGACGGTAATTCATATGATACATTAGGACAAGAAACACCGTCCTCCAAAGCATTTCTGAAAAACTTTCCAGTGTATGAATTATTATGTGAGTTACTGTATAAGGTATTTCTCCTGCCTTCTTAGCGTAGCTTCGTGTTGTAGTGGTCTGCATACTGGGCGCATATTCCAGAGGTCCGTGGTTCGATTCCCGGCGAATGCGTTGCTCACTTTTCATGACTCCTGCTTCCAAAACATACCTAATGTTTCTACAACTGATTGAATTTTTGGAATAGATTATTTTACGGTTCGGAATGTTTTGATAACATTTTTTTTGGAACAAGAAAGGCTAAAAATAAAAAAGTTTAGAAAATCATTTGAATTCTCTTCGTCAATATTTGGTACACGATTTACGCAAGCAAATTAAAAAATACAGGAACAAATATTATCCACTGTATTTCTTAAGCTTATAATTTGCATTCAGAATAAAAGTTAAGGATTATGAAAAAGGTTTTAGAATGACATATACGTTGCAAACCTCTCTATGTATATTACTGTATATACGAGGTTGGGGCAAAAGTCATGGCAACTATTTTTTTCTTGTAGATATGTGAACGGATCACAAAACGTATATATGTCGTGTGGAAGTTCTGCAGGCATAGTGTGTATGCAGAACAACAGATGGCTCTATGATAGCTGGCTCTGTGGTAGCGAGGGCTCTGAAATCAGTCAGTTGGTGAGTGTCGTGCGAGATGGAAGTAACCCGTGTTAAGCAGCGCGCTTACATCAAAATAGCCGTTCTCCGAGGGAGAAATGCGATGGAATGTCACAGTGAATTAGTAGAAACCCTTAGGAATACTGTACAGTAGCACGGTGAGTAGGAAAGTTTTAACAAGTGTGTCAACCAGTGATGAGCAATGTTCGAGACAACCGGTGAGTGTGTAGACCAACTTAGCACCTGCCGTCATCGAGCACCTCATGGATGAAGACAGACTATGGACGTTACTGAAGTTAGAGAGGGCAAGTGGTATCGAGAAACGCACCGTTCACAGGATATTGCGTAATGAGCTAGCGTCAGAATCCTTACACAGTCAACTTGATGGTGATCGTCGCGTATGACGTCAGGGGCGTCATTGTTTGCCACTTTGTTCCTCATGGCAGAACAGTGACCGCATAGTACTACAGGGACTTCTTGGTGCGATAGGTACGACGTAGCGTTCGGGATAAACGTCCGGATCTTGTGGACAGTGCAATAATTCTGCACGACAATGCAAGACCACATAAAGCAGAGCGTGTATGGCAGCTACTCCGACGTTGGGGATGGGAAGAATTGGAGCACTCACCGGTACTCTCCTGACCTTTCGCCCTGTGACTTTGATCTCATTCCCATGATTAAGGAACCAATACGAGGTAGGCAGTTTGCAACACGAGAGGACATTGCTAATGCTGTGCGCCAACAGATGACCCGATTCACACATGGTGCGGCAAATGCTGAGGCTGGTGGTATTCAGCGCCTCCCACATCGTTGGTAGCGTGTGGTGACAGTAGCAAGGGACTACATTGAGGGTCTTTAGGCCCACGTTTGTCATGTCAACTTTATGTGTATTGTGTTATCATTCTTTTGCACGGTGAAGGCCATATTGCCCTGTATACTACCGTAATAAATTCGTGTGTTGCGATATTTAAGTGCTATTCATTGTCCACACATGTAGTTAAGACCTTGTCCTTTCGTCTGTATATGTCACATTTTCCAACCAGACTGGTATCTTCAAGAAAAACAATAGTTGCCATGACTTTTGCCCCAACCTACGTATTATTGTTTTTAATTTATTCAGGTGGTGAACACACTTTCTTAGTATTTTGATATATTTTGCTCATAAAATATTACGCTTAAAAATACGAAAATAAAAGTAGCTTTTAAAACTGAATTTCGTTTTGAGTTAAGTTCTTATTGAATAGCATAAATTTAGTGTCGTGACAAAGAAGTAGTACATATTATGTTTAATTAAGAAGAGAAGCGAAATATTTGCATGTTTTTTGTTTCACTTTATGTAAATTACAATTATTTAAACTTTTAAATATTAAACTGTCCTTAAAGATGCTAAATTGTAACCTGATTAAAAATCCTTGTTTTTTATTTCTATTTATTTATTGCTTAATCAATTTCTCACAATGTTTGTGTCTCAATCATCGGGCTAATAAAATGAGCATCTTACAGGATAAAATAATATTTCATTTTTTTAAGCAACAGAAATCAAAGCAAAAACCCTAATTATTCAAAATTTTATAATCGATTAGCAGGCTGCAGCCAAGCAAAATTTGTAAGTTCTATATTACATCTGAAATGCAAATGTATGAAAACATTTCACTATGAAACAAAATAGTCTACTCTTTCCAAGCAACAACCAATTCGTAAATAATGTTTTCATCGCCATACCAGAAAACAAAAACTTTTGACACGTCAGATTAATACGTATAGTAATGATTTAAATGCAATGAAATTTAACAACATTTTCTGAATATTAATAAAAGAATTGACGTGGCCATAATGTATCATGTTAATTATATTAACCTGAAACAAAAAAGTTACCAACAACAGCTATTTATTTAAAATGCTGACATTAACGAAAAATGTTCGAAATACACTGACGTCACATGCAATCTCATGCTTTCTTCAACGTCAGAATATGACCTTATATAATAATAATATATGTTTAATGCTTGGCAATGTTATTTGTATTTCATACTTTGTAAAACTTTAATTTTTAAAACTTTTTTTGTAAAACTTTAAAACTTTTCATATTTTGTAAATTTTTAGTCCAAAGGGATTTCAGTCCCGAAGGACTATTGCTTTCGTTTTGGCATTTTGCGTCGGACTCATAAACGTCGGTTCACTTTTCAAACTGTTGCCACAAAATGTTAGAGTCCTGCATTATATTTGAAGAAATTAAATAATGAAAAATCTGCATAAATGATTGTCTATTTCTCGCATTGTGATAAAACAATGGTACATAGAGCCATCGAATTTTGAATGACGAAATCCTACTGCGAATATGGGCATCTGAAATCCCAAATTTGGAATTTGTTTTATTATAGATTTTATATTTTGTAAAACTTTAACGAATTTTTGATTTACAAACTCAATGCTTTAAAAGCGAGAAATGGCAACGTCATATAGAAAAAAAATACTTTTATCTCCAGCTCGCGAGACTGTGTATATCGGAAATTCTAAAGATATGCTTAATTTAACATTATTTTGCGATATTGCTCTTGAACTGAATTTTATGGTTTAAGTGCAAAGAACATGATATTTAATAAATAAAGTTAACACTCAAAACGTTAAAAAAACGCCCCTTTGGACGTAATTTAAAATCTGAAAAATTTCAGATTTTTTTTTTTTTTGTGCACTTTTTTTTTTTTTTTTTTTTTTTTTGATTTATCGCCTAAAACAATTTTCAAACAAACAATTTTCAAGAGGAGTTTTGTAAAGCTTAGAAATTTTTTATTAGCAAACTCCACGATTTGAAAGAGAGCAATGGCAACACTTTTAGAAATAAAGCATTTTTATCTCCAGAGCGCGAGACTGTTGCCACTCGGAAAAATGAGTGCGAAAATTAGTGTTTTCAGAATTTTTAATTAAAATCTCGGCTGATTAGAGTCGTACGAAGAAGGGAACAGTCGAAATGGCTTCCCACGTATTTTTGGAATTGGAAATAATATATTTAATATTTGGAAATGCTATTTTTATTTCATATTTTATAAAACTTTGGAATTTTTGATTAACAAACTATGACTTAAAAGCGAGCAGTGGCAACACTTCTCGAAATAAAGCAGATTTTTATCTCCAGCGCACAAGTGTATTGCCACTCGAAAAAATTTGGTCGAAAATGAGCGTTTTCAGAGTTTTTAATTAATATCTCCGCTAATTAAAGACTTACGAAGATGAAAATGGTCGAAATGGTTTGCCACGAATTTTTGGAATCCAGAGGTACCTCTCTCAAAATTTAACTCCCCGTCGTTCTGGATAAGATAATTCCACAAACAGATTTACGCGCACACAGACTTTAATAGATGTTCTTTTTTTAGCAAAGTATTATCCTGCGCATCTTTCTTATTAAACATGAACGGCATAAGTCTACATGTATTCTTTACTGTGAAATTATACATTTTGTTGAAGTAGAATCCAAACCTTTCATGTTAAAACATAGTTTTCTGGGTATAAACACTCCATTTTTTGAGCTACCAATTGAAAAGTGAGACAAAACAAAATGTTACTTTTATTCTTCCTGCCATTTTGATGGTAAAAATCAAGCTCGATGACTAGTACTTATGTCAGAACAGGGTAGATTTTCGATATGTGTGCGTGATAGAAACTATCAAATCAGATGCTCGCAGCAAAATAAATAAACGAAATATGAAAGGGTACAGGATAGCCATTGAGTATTTTTGTGTGTTAACAGCTTGTATCAAGATATCCTTGAACTTTATGAGCTTAAGAAAACCCCCTTGAATAAGAACATTTTTGACGATAGAGCTCAACAATTTATTTGAACGATGTCTCTGATGGAATTCCTTTCTGAATACAAAATAGTCGCATTTTCGTTTTTCTCAAAAGGCGTTCTAGCTCAGCCTTCAATGAATTATTTCGCTAAAGACAACATGGAAACTACCACAAAAAATAATAATAATAATAATAATAATAATAATAATAATAATAATAATAATAATAATCGTAAAGACAACAAATATCAGCTTTTTCTTTTCTTGTTTTTCCATTTGCATTATAGTTTTATTGTTTTCCTGATTTTAATATGGTAAATTGATTTACTTAATTATTTATTTATTAATTGCTTATACTGTTTATTTTGTATTTGTGGCCAAATGTGTATTTATTTATGCATTTTTATCTGTTCTGATGGCAACAATTGTAAAAGAAGTTCAAGTAGAACGCGAGATTTAAGCAAACCTATAAGCCTCCAATTCTTTAACAATTTTAATAATACTTTAAAAAGACCAACCAACGTATCCGTGTCTTCTTCAATGTTCAAAACTTCTTTTCAGGTCCAATAATCTGTCTCGAATATTTTTTTTATGTGTTTATATTCATGTTAGCTTGTCGAGCACATGGGCAGAAATAAATGTTTTTGACTGAACAACTATCTTTGTCAGGTTTTTTTTATTACTCTCATTTTCGAAAATATTACTTGTGAACGTAAACAATGATCAGCTGAACGTCACACACCTTTTTCTTTCCTATTCGCTCTTCTTTTTTCTTAGTTATTTTCTGTTTGCCTTTCTTAATCATTTTAACCAAGATGCTGATGTCACTGCTAACAATTAAAATAAATAATTAAAGTAGTCATCTCATAACTTAAAGCTCATTCATCTTGTAGTATCTTAAAAAGACTAAAATCAAAACAGTTCTCTGAAGGCAATTCATAAATTATGATCTAATTTTATGATTTGCCTTCTGCGAATTAGATCATAACTTACAACATCTTCTTGCTTGTATTACTGGAATCTAAAAAATTCCTAACATTAAATACCTAAAGATAACATCTTACCTGTCTTCGAAAATAAAAGCTTTAAAAACCTTACTAATCGTTGCCATTCACAGCATCAATAAAAAAGAATAATTAAATTAAATATTCTGATATTTTCTACTGTTTTCAAATATTAAGTGAGTATTTTTGTGTGTTAACAGCTTGTATAAATTTTGAGAATAAACATGCCAACAAATGCAAAAAAATTAACTAAATATTTGGAACCATTTTTCCAACTTCATCAATTTTCATTCGAAATATAAAATAGTGTCAAATACGGCAACACTTAATACTTTGTAAACGTGAACATTGATCAGCTGACTGTGTCCACGACACCCACATTTTTTTTCTTTCCACCTTTTTTGATATAAGACACGCTCTTCTTCCGAAACTTCCAAATGCTTGTACTACCCCTTGATATATGGTATGTATAAATACAGCTCCGAGAACTCAGACGAGCTGCATTGGAACCTCGAGATACGAGTTTAATTCGTTCCAGCATTGAGCTCGTGTAGCGAATTTCTCGTATCTAGAAACAAACTTCCCCATTGAAAATAATGAAAATCCAGTTAATCCGTTCCGCACCCCCAAAAATATCAACATAAAAATCAATTTTCCTAATAAATAACACCGGTAAATAATACCTGGCGTTTTTCGGAGAAGGTCCAAGTACGGATTCTTACCCTTAGCACAAATGATAGCTTCGGCTGAGCAAAATGTTTTTGCTGACATTTGGGTACTCGCGGATGACGCTGACGCGATGTAAACCCAATTAAGTGATTTTCGAATCCATAAAAGTTTCTAGCAAAATTCTCCAGTGATTAAATAAGCAAAAATACGGCAATATGCAGTTGTTTTTGGAAATAACTTCCAACACCGAATCGCCTTTTAACTGCTTCTCATTAATCCACACCAACAACAGTTTTTGAACATCTTCTAAGAATTTTGAACGGTGCTTGGCAGTAACGGTTACTCCTTTGGCCACATCAAGTTTCTTAATTTCTTCCTGCTTCTTCAGAATACTGCAAATCGTCGATGTCAAAAGGCCGTAAGTCTTCGCCAATTCCGTCACACTTACAAGACGCTTGTTTATCTATGATTTCTTTCTTAATTTCAACTGCCATGGCTTCCTTATTTTTCTTTGCAGCACTATCTGGGCAACGATCTTCTTGGGAAGCATCGTGAAATAATTATGTTAACGTTAAATGTAATACATAATTGACTCACAAGCGCACAAACACGCAGATCAAAGAACACCGAGTGATCTGGCGAGGGGATTCCCCGAGTCGAGCAGGATCGAGAAATGGCGCCATGCATACCAACAGCCTGACTCATTGCTCGTTAATCGAGTCAATACTCGTGTTTAGAGACATGTTTCGCTCATACTTTCCTCGTATCTCAAATTTCTCGTATATAGAGGTGCTCGCATCTCGAGGTTCTACTGTAAGTAGTTGGCAGTGTTATTCAGCTGCATGATTTAGCGGTTTAAAAAAACATGAGCTCTCATTTAGATTTTATTCTATCAGAAGTTTTAGAAACTGACTATATTTCCCGTGAGCTTAATATCCGCGTTCTTTTTGAGCTATTTTTCTCTAATTATTGCACTGCGTGATGCTAATCTTCTTGATAATAAATTGTCAATTTCTTCCTGCTTATCTGGAGATATTATTGAGATATATTAACTACAGCCTACGAATCAGATAACACAAATACGAATTTTACAAAATTTTTATTAAGTATATGAAGTTTAAAATTCTAAATATCAGTTCTGTACAATAGTTTCATAGCACTTATACTATAATGGAAGCTTCTCCACTCGTTATCTAGCTTTCTAGGATTCTTTTTATAAACTATTCCTTAAATGCAGTCCTTCAGAATATTTCGTTTCCGTTACCCTAGATAAAAATATCAAAAGGACAGCATAGCCTAATGAAAATACTCAGTCATGTAGCTACTCGTGATTTTTTTTGAATTCATCAAGGTGAATATCAAGGTTGACAAGAGTTTCCAGAAATTTCGTGCAGTCTTCAATTTTAAGATACTTCAGAGTCCTAAGTCTCTTCTTTAACCGTTACTTACTTCTTACAAAATTCCTTACACTTCTTAAGAGTTAATTAAATTTGGTGCATATTTAAATTTTACAGCATGAATTCGGTACTTTAATAAGTTGCAAACTTTAAATTATACTAGCGGGCAAACCCAACAGATGAACAAGCAGCAACCAAAGCAAAATTTATAAGTTCTATGTACACCTGAAAAGAAAATATATAAAAACTTTTCAATATGAATGAAGTAAGTTCATTCTTTCCAGGCAACAACCAATTCGCAAATATTTGTTTTGTTGAAAGCAAGAAACAAAACATTTTGACACATCAGGTTGTAGAGACATTAGGTTTTTTTTGAAGCCGGAGATGTGAAAAATACGCAATTCCCTCGCCTGGACTCGAACCACGGACCTCTCGAATACGCGCCGAGTGTGCTGACCACTACACTACGAAGGCATGCTAAGAAGCCGAAAGAAATACCTTATAACGTTAATAAGTATACGTATAACGTCATGATTTAAATTTAATGTAATATAACAACATTTTCAATACCAATTAACGGAGCAATAAAATACCGAGTCAATTTGTCTAATCCGAAACAAAAGCGTTGCCAAGAGCAGATATTTATTTAAAATGCTGACGTTAACGAAACATTTTCGACATACGATGACGTCACATGCAATCGCTTGCTTTCTTCAACATCAGAACATGACCTTACAATAATAATAATATATTTAATGTTTTTTTTTTTTTTTTGGCAATGCTATTTTATTTCATATTTTATGAAACTTACAAATTTTTTATTAACAAGCTCTACAATTTGAAAGCCATTAGTGGCAACACTTTTCGAAATAAAACAGGAATCTTCAACGTGCAAGACTTTTGCCACTCGGAAAAATGAGGGCGAAAATTAGCGTTTTCAGTGTTTTTAACTAATAGCTCGTCTGATTAAAGTCGTACGAAGATTAGAATGCTTACCATGAATTTTTTAAATCCGAGCATACCTCTCTCGAAACTCAACTCCGCGCCGTTCCGGAGGAGATGGTGTCACAAACAGACAGACAGACACGCACAGATTTTAATAGTATAGATTAGTTTTGCTTTGATCGAAATTTTCATAACGTGGTTTAAAATTAACCAATTTTGTGAGATCTTTGCATCAGCTCTGCCTTATTTATTTAAGAATTCTCAAACCCATTTTAATTAATTGGAAAATTTACCAAAGAATTTACCTCACTAATCATACTGCAATGACATTTTAACTCTACTTTCACTTATAATCCGTTATGCTTGTTTGAATCTTCGTGTCTCTTTCGTCATGAGGTTTACATTTGTGAATTACCCTGTCAGACAAAACTGCCCAGATCTCTAGTTAAACAAAGAAGTCTACGGTGTGAGGCTCATGCGTGATCTATATTTGCACCGCCCACGAGAAATCCCACTGGAACAGTCACGGTCGCAGTGTCCACGGCGCCGTGCTCTTGACTTTTATGACAGCGTGCGAACGGGGACCACAAAAAACACACCTTCAGTTCTGAGGTAGATTATTCATCGATGATTCCTTCATCATCGTCTCTTAAAAAAGCGCCGATGGACCACGTGGCATAATCACGTGATCGTACGTGCTCTTATCGACCACACCGGTGGGGGAAATTCCGGAGGTGTTGGAGGTCCACGTTCATGATAGCTTCTCCGTGAGCAGTGTGATTTGTTACGCTATAGTTGGGTGATCATCTAAGATTCATAAGAAGGGATTTTATTAATCAATCGGTTAAGCTTTATTCTGCCATTCTCTGCCCATGGGCTCTTGTAATTTTTTAACAGCATAACAGTTTTGTTCAGGAAAACAGTAGCTAGTGCATTACATGATTTGATATGAGCATTATCTGTCCTTTTTAGTCCATTGTTGGGTCTGTTTTTCTGAAGAATGTTGTGTGGGTTCTTCTAAAGTTCAATTCCCTACTGATTTTGATACCATTACGTTCATATAATGGTTCACCTAAATATATAAACAAAATGAAACTTACCTTTAAGATGACGACTGTATATGGTTTCAGATGATTTTGTTTTTTAGTGAAGATGATCATTTTAAAAAGCGGATATTTAATGCTTATGTTTATTTATGTTCTCAGATGCATATCAGAAGCATTTTTAGAGCTTCCCGTCTAGGACAGATGACTGGCTTCATTGTACTCTACGACTTAACAAGTATAAGAAATGCAGCATATAAAAATTTGCATAAGAACCAAAATTTAATCTCTGTGTAGAGCTAAAAAGTAGTTTAACGTGTTTCAAAGAATGGTATGGCCCTGCTTCAGTAATTTCTTCCCAAAGAAAAGGACTAATAGTGTTTGATATTACAATACAATCATTTTTCAATGAAATGTGCGTAAAATGAGGACTTTAAAGATTCCATTTAACGAAATTATATAAACATTTAAAGGAAAACTATATTGATTTATCCATGGCAAAAGAACGAGGAATTATCAGAAATTGTTGCATTATTTGTTTTTAATTGTAATTTAAAAAAACTTATGAAAGCATCCTCTAAAATATAATTATACTCAGTATTTGTTTGTAAATAACGATAAAAACTTATGCAAAGTTATGATAAGTTTCAAGTATACGTCAAATTTACTGTAATTAAAATTAATAGTCAAACTTATATGAATTTTTAATAATGAAAGCTTATATTGTTAAATAATTCCTGCTCATTGTTACATCGAGGGAAATAAAAGAGCCGATTTCCCGGCAAATTAAGAAACAACTTATTCTACAAACCACTAATAACCACATGACATTTAATTCTGCAAAACTCCTAATTAAATTAGAATTTAAGAGGAGTTTGCCTCCTACCTATCAAATAAAGCTAAAGAAAAGGCATGGAAGTGTTTCACTTGTTCAAAGCCAGTTATTCCAAATTTTCCTCGTCTTTTAACCGTGGCGTTATTTCGTCTTTTGAATGGGTACGATTTTCTGAATGCCCATCTTTTTAAAATTTGACTTAAGGACCCTTCAGTTTGTACTCTTTGTAACTCTGGACAGTCCATGGATAAGGAGCATATTGTCGAATGCACTGCATCTTTTAATTCTGTTGTTTTTAAGTATTGGGAAGCAAGATCTCAAGACTAATGGCTTAGTGACCAAATGTCCAAATGTCTAGCATCTGTATACAAAAATATTGTTAAATAAAAGTAGCTTGAGAAATATTACTTTTTTTAATTCGAATCTCGCCTGATCAGTAGAATATACAGCTAATAATAAATATTTTCAAAGACTGTCTCCATTCCATTTGACTACAGTTTCAAAAGGGTTTGAAAGTAATTACGTACAAGTATAGCACAGTAACAACATAAAAACAAAGGGAAAACTTGATATTTCTTTATGAACATTCTGCTACTTAATATTTGGCGTCTATTACATCTTGCGTTCATCGACGGGGAACGGTTTTTTTTTTTTTTTTTTTTTTTTTTTTTTTTTTTTTTCAGTGTTCCGAAGTCTTCTTCATTACGAGTATTTGCGCTCACTCACTTCTTGCTTTAGGCGGAAAATACTGCTTGATAGTTCGCTCTAAATTATTCCATAAATAATCAGCGTCTCACACTGGCTGTCAATAATTAATAACCACCAACAATCAAATCTGTCATTACAATGAACATTGAAGGCAGATGTTTTCATTTTCATGTTATTTAGCCATTGGATAAATGGAGGAACTGGATTCATCCTCTGAACTGTGTTTGGCTGCGTGCGAGAAAGTATTTCAGCATAGGCTGCAGGTATCAGTTACGAATTAAAGACAAAATACGTCATTTAGTGTTTCTTTCAATTCAATTGTCGCTGAGTAAACCTAGACCACTTCACGTGAATGAGTCTTATAGCCATCATAGAACTAGCAGACCTCTGAAAGTTGCTAATATCTTGAACTAGCTAAGTTGCCTTCGATTGCCATCATGCACGCTTTCGCTAATTTGCAACAAGGAAAGTAAACATAAATACGTTGGACTACATGATAACTCTATACTGTTTATGGTCTTACTTGTTATTTTTTCACAAACTCCACACAGTGATGTGCATTGAGAAGTGTGATCAATATCGATCCAGCTAAGATATCTAAATTCACGACCAGATGTTTTTCTAAAAATGGCCTCCTTGAGATAAATCGTGTTCAACAAAACTAATTCTTTGCTTATTAAATAGCGAAACTGTTTTCATGGTGCAGATCATAACTTTCCTCTTATAAAGACATTAGGTTGATTGGAAAAGCCGGAGAGATGATAAATGAGCAGTCACCTTTGCCGGGAATCGAACCACGGACCTCTGGAATACCGGCCCAGCGTGCAGAACCACTACACCACGAAGGCACGCTAGGAAGGCGGGAGAAATTCCTTATACTCGTTTGAAAGGTACGTTTTAATTCTTTACTGCATATACCTGAAAGTGATACTCTTATCGGTTGCCAAATTATATAATCTTAAAGACCACGACTGAACAGCGACAATGTGACCCAATAGTTCGATGCTGTATCGATACCAGAGTGTTTCCGGTATTTTGCCCGTTGCTTTGCCTCAGGCTACTGGCCATTTAATATCTATGTTGCCAAGGCAAGTGTTGCCATTGTATGAAATATAAATTTTTAAAGACGATGGCTTTAACAATATTAAGAAAAATTAAGAAGGATTCTTCAGTAACGAGGAGTGAGATCGAATAAGTAACAAAAACGGAAATTTTGAGAAAAATTTAATTCACCAAATGCAATTCACTGGCTAAATTTAGGAAAGAAATTAAAACATTAGATATATTAGGAATGAATAACTACGGAAGATATAAAATTTTCTGTTTTTCAAGTGAAAGTTTCCTGTTTTCTAAATGCTAAATCCCAAATCTCGTTTACTTCGGAATTCCAAAGCTGGTTTGGCATAATGTATATTGTTTTACACCAGCGGAGGAAGCTATGAATTTTCGAGGAATTCAAATCTCTACTAAGATATTTAAGGATTTTACCAGTAATATAAAATTAAATCATGTAAAAATACAATGTTTAAAACTTGCAAATTTTTATTTAAATACAGTTATCTTTAATTACCTATTATTTTATTTAAATACAACTATAGAAACATAGCCTTCCATCCATTGCTTTTTTAAAAGCGCCATTTTGCATGAAAATAAAACTGTGAAGATGATAATACTTTCAAAAATAAAGTTAAAAAACATTTCCAAGCAGACGATTTTTTGCTAAACAAAGTCTTCTAAAAAATGTACGAACAGCTTTTGTACTACTAAATCTATTACAATAGTTCTGACAGTGAAAAAAGCATATTATTTATCAGACTAATACCACAAGAGATAGTACCGATCATCACTTTTGTGTCCTTAACACTTTTCAAAAAAGGTATGCTACCATCAAATGTTATTATTTTGAAAAAAATAACAGAGTGATTATTTAAAAATATATATGATAATGCTTACCGCTCTAAGGCTAATCCTAAAGATATCGCAATAGAGATGCTAATGATAGGCTAAAGATTCTAAAAATATCATGAACTCTGAAGCTATGATTTTAAATGTTTTGCGATTTTGCTGTTGAATTTTGTATGGCATAGTGCAAAAACGTTATGTTAAATACTTAAAGTTGAAAAGCAAACGGTTAACCATAAAAACAAGAAAAGTTATTCAAATCATCTAATTAAGAAAACTGTACATTGATATGATGAACTGAAAGAATGAAAAAACAGTAATGCTAACATTTAATCTTCTATCGGAAGTTCAAATATATGCTGCTTTTAAAAATTTCATGAGTCTACTGTTTAATTTTATTTGGCACAATTGCGAAGAAAGTGATGTTTAATCATAAAGTTAAAAAGACAAAAATGTATTTTACGAGGGGTGAGTCCAACAGCATACTGGTAAATTGCGAGCTCAGCAAGAGTATAAAAAACCTTAACAAAAACCCTGTTACGAAGTTAAAATCTGACTCCTTTCAGATTTTCATTTTTAGAAATTTTCTTTCTTTTTGACAAATTTTTATTTATGATATTATTTAATAAATTATTATTTATCACATTATTTTATAAATTAGCTATCCAAATTGTTATTATTATCCAAATTGTTATTACTTGTTATTATTAAATCCTGGTAGGTCTCACTGTACGACACCCCGAATTCAAGATACCACAAATGAACCCTAAAGAAAATGTTATAAAATTAGCTATAAAATGTGCTCGAAATTATTTCGAACCTAATATTATTTGTTCAAAACCCAGCGGAAAATATATAGAGTTGTCAATTAAAGTATGTTATACATAAAAAACCAGAATAAAATTTTCAACTTAAAATCTTAAACTTTACGATGATGACTATAAATCTGGAAATCACATAAATCTCAACATGCATGGTAAGAGCAAAACAAATGAGTTATATCTTTTGATTCGGGCTCAATCAATTCATAGTGAAATGGGTGCAGATTTCAATTTCTTGTCTCGTATAGCATAAATCTAAATTAGTTTCATTTATAAAGTGTACCATAGCGCGTATAATAGGCCTTCGAGGTTTTACTAGATATCACTCTTCGTCTAAACAAACTACTCCGAATTAGATCATTTAAAAAAATAAATAAAAGATAATTTTACATCTGGAATTCGTAAAATTTAAATATTTACAATTCTTTTTATTTTATTTAGACATACATGTATACAGAGTGTATGTGTGTGCGTGTGTGTAACAGTAGCATTATGTACAAGTATTTGCGTAAATCATTTAATACAAGTTTTTAATATAAAAGTTTTCATAGAGCTTTTTATTTCATTACTCATTTTGGAAAATAATTCGAGTATCATCATCATTATTATTAGCCCAGAAGGGCCATTAGTTTCGAAACGGCATTTTGCGTTGAATCATTTTAAATGTGCGAATCACTTTTCAAATTGTTGCCACTAAATATTATCATCCTATATTAAATTTAAAGAAACTAAATAATAAAGAATCTGCATATACGTATGTTTCTCACATCGTTAAAAAAACAACTGTATCTAGAGTCATTCAATTTTGAATAACAAAGTTCTCCACACGAATATAGCGCCTGAAGGACCGAATTTGGAATTTGTTTTATTGTCTATTTCATATTTTGTAAAACGTTAACGAATTTTTCATCAAGAAACTCAACAATTTCAAAGCGAGCAGTGGCAACATTATAGGAAATAAAACATTTTTATCTCCAGCGCGCGAGACTGTCTATCGGAAATTCTGAAGATATGCTGTTTTTAAATATTTTAACCCAACGTGGCGCTAGCTCAAATGTTCTTGAAACATGTATGTGTCTGTAAATGAAAAACAACGCTCATTTGAGACTAATATAAAATATTAATGCTTTCAGATTTTTCTTAGATAATGTTTTTCGAATTTTGAGGCAATGTTTATTTTTATATTATGGTTACTATTCAAAAATTTGTAAATACTTAACTTTGCTTCTTCATGTTCATATTTACTAGGAGGAAAATAGATTCACAGTTATTTATGGGGCATGTCTAGAATTAACTAAGAAAAAAATGAAGTTATCTTTATTTATACCGAAAATCTCTCTAACTTATCCATGTGTTACAAGCAATTTTTAAATCAAAGATACCCATTCGTTTCCTTCTATTTCTAAACACCAATTCCTGTTTTACTGAAATTCAATAAAAATAAATGTGTGCATTCATTTAATTTAACAAATAACAATCTAGAGCAAATTATATATCACGATAATACCAATAATATCATTATCATGATTTAATACAATATGATCTATATAATTATTACAGTAAGCCGTGATTATGGTTCATCCCAAAATTTATTTACAAAAATTATAGAAAAATTAAATATTTTTGTGTTTAACTCTTCATGCTAAATATTGTGCTTTCTTATTTCTCATTTATCATAGATAAAATACGCTTTAAAATGTACACATATTAAAGACAATTGTTCAAACAATAGTGACTTCATATGTAGTATTAAATTACCTCATGCTATTTTCTTTTTTCATCTGTTCTCTTAATAGATATTTACTTTATTTTAATTAATTTTACTTAATTAATTATACTTATTATTACACTTATAATATTAATTATGCTTAATTAATTTATTATTCTACTACTGAATTATTTTGTATTCTTTATCATCGTTAATTAATTTATCAAATTGTCATTCGATTATTTAAATATTCTGCTTTCTGTAAGTTTATTTCAAGACTATCTCTTCGAGATTCTTAAATAATTCTTCTCCAAAATTTGATTAAAATTCTAAGATTTAAATATATTTAGTCCCTATTTTCACATTAAGTGAACACGTTTGTTTACCTTACTTTAATAAAACAGACTACGTATTATATACGATTTTATTCTGTAATGCCTTAAGAGGAAAGATTTTCCCATTTGACAAATACGGAGCAGCAAATAGATTCAACATATAGTTTTGATACATCATTTTATCTACGGAACTGAATCGAATGATCCAGAAATATGAAACGAGTCATCTGTGAATTCATTAGCTTATGAGAAGTTTGCCAAGTGGGTTAATGCGTTTCATCAAAGACGAAATAATGTGTTAACAAAAAAAGGGGGAGTGACTCACGATTTTGTGGTGCAGGTGGGCAAGTTCCCGCTCTGTCACTTTTCTTCGACTCTGTTCCTGCTGTTGCTTCTTCAGTCCGGTGATCTTGTCGACCAGGAACTTCCCTGGGAACACCAGAGCGTCCAGGCCCCTGCGAGGCATCTTTACTGTTTCTGCTAGTTACTCGCACCCTGCAGCGAAAGAGGGACGAAGGGTTGCTTGAATCTTGAGCAGCTTTGGCGACAGAATGAATGTCGCCAAAAGCACATTCAGTGTGAAGTCTTAAAAACATCAAATAAAGCGCGAAAAAAATTTTAAGGCTTACAGTCAGATAGAAAAACTAACAAAGTGTGATTTCAAGAATTAGCTATTTAAGTTCGAAATCAAAATTCCACAGGTATTCTAAAATTTAGAATGGATTTCTAATCCAATTTTCCTTTTCTTAATTCTAGGGAAAATACACGTTGAAATTATTTACGAATGATAAGCAAAGATTTTTAATGTCGAACGTCAAGTCTCATTTAATTTTCAAATTATTTTCGGTTAGAAAACTTTTTAAGGGTGCTAAAAACCTTAAAATATTATTATCAAATTCTGTGATTATTAGCTCAGTTTTTTTTATCATTATATCTATTTTATCTCTAATGGTAAAGAAATTAACAATTTGTCTTTGTAATTCTAAATTTACTTCATTTATCTTTCCAAAATTATTACCTAACTATGCTAAAAGCGCCAAACATTTTCACTAAATACACATTTTTGCATTTAAAATTTTGAATCACAGAGAAAATTTAAATTTCTAATTGGTGTTCAAAAAAACGACTTTAAATTTTGCCTCTGCATAACCCTCTTACTTCGGAATGTAACAAAATCGTTTCATGTTCACTGCCCATTTCTTGGCATAAGATTGTAAATATTCTTGAATTTGAAGCTCGGCTTTTAAAAAAATTCACAATTTTCACGGCTTGATTCAAAACGATTTGCAGGTTTTCGGGGATTGGGTTGGTTGATAAAGCTTCAGAATGAATGGAGCAATTAATAAATTTAGTTTCGGCTACGACTTTCTTTAATGAAGAAATTACCCTGGAATGTTTTCCTGTTAAAGTCCCAACTCCATCACTGCATACGACAATGCACTAATTCCAAGGAATTGTCAGTTACTTTGAGACTTTCATTTGCACTATCATGAAGGAATTTGCAAAACAAATGCTCTTCGGCGATTCATTCATCTTCTTCGAAACGTACGTAAATTAATAATTGAACATAGTTTTTTTTATATCAGTACACTAATCTAATTGCAATGCGAAACACTCACATTGTTTTATTTTTTGAATAATTGTCTCTTTTATGGAATTTGCCATTTCATGAAATCCTCGACTTACTGTATCCTTATATTGGCATGCTTAGATTCAAGATGTCTTTTAAGTAACTATGGTTTCATAACATTCATAACTTTTAATTTCATAACTATGGTTTCATTAAGTAACTATGGTTTGAGTGGATAATAGTTCGCCTCAAACAACACATTGAGGTTGAGGGTTCATTTTA
Organism: Stegodyphus dumicola; assembly: GCF_044657685.1. Classification (NCBI taxonomy): domain Eukaryota; kingdom Metazoa; phylum Arthropoda; class Arachnida; order Araneae; family Eresidae; genus Stegodyphus; species Stegodyphus dumicola. Next base: position 153,418,980 of record NC_140769.1, on the reverse strand, counting down.
TCTCCATTCCAAGTAAACCCAAATTGTAAGTAACTTTCATTATATTTTCTATAAACAATTTTTCTTTTCTTTTCAATATTTTTAGTGCTAGTAGATTGTCCTGGATCCATCACCCGTGAATCATTAATTTTCCGCTTTGTCAGTAATAGCCATTTTTCATTTCGAAAAATCTAGGTTTATTTTATTATTTTTCACAAACATTAAAATGCACAATGCATTATGAGTTCTTCAAGAACAAACGACGATATTTTCCAATCGCGTAGAAAAGTAAAAAATACAAAGCAACAAAAAGACAAAATACCTGCTGTTAGAGACAGCAAATCCCCGTTGAAAATGAATTTAATTTAAAATAAGCGATATGAGCCCGGAAAGGGTGGCGACATAAAGTGTAGACACGCTAATAAATTGATCAATTCTAAAAGAATTAATGAGATATTTTACTTTCTTTTATAGGATTATTCCTTATTTTTATTTTCTATTAAGAAAAACATCCATTTCTATTACTGTTTTTAAAAACGTCATTTAGGACAAATTTTGCTATGTCTAAGGCTTAAAGAATGTTTGTGAAAATAAAAACGTATTATTTTGCTAAAGTCTATCAGCGGGTATTAAGCTTGAACAAAGCTCAGATTTCATAAATTTGGGAGTGTTAGAGAAAAAAAACTTGAACAGGATGTTGGGGTATTTAATTTTTGAATTTAATAGTTAAAAAGTACTTTTTTTCCGTACCACCGGTTAAGAATAGCTGCTCTAGCCCATTAATTCTGATAAATAAAGAGTTAACTGCATTTGAATTACAGTGTGAATCATATTGGGAATGCTTCACTGTAAAATGCGTTTCTCTGCAAATATCAATCTAAAACGGTGAAGCGCCGAGTCAGGGTGTCGTTTGTTTTTCATGCCAAAGAATTTCAGACAAATAATAATGTTCTTAGATCATCTGATCCTTTCCTGTATTCTGAGAAAAGATTTGAAATACTTTTTTTAATATATACAACGAGTTTTCTAGAACGCTGGAATTTTCATGCTCCTTTTAGCCCAAAGGAACGTTAGCCCAGAAGGGCTATTAGTCTCGAAACAGCATTTTGCGTCTGTTCACTATAAACGGCGTATCACTTTTTAAATTGTTGGTACCAAATATTATCACCCTGTATTACACTGAAAGAAATTAAATAATGCAGAATCCGCATGAATGTTTGAATGTTTCTCGCAGTATGAATAAACGACGTTACCCAGAGCCATCCAATTTCGAATGATTTAATCCTATACCCGAACATGGGCACCTAGTAGCCCGAATTTTGTATTCCGAATTTGTTTTATTATCAATTTCAAATTTTGAGAAATCTTTAAAAATTTTTGATTAACAAACTCAATGATTTCAAATCGATTCAAATAAATTTTATCTCCAGCGCGTGGACTTTCTATCCTGAATTCTAAAAAATATGCTTTTAAATATTTTATGATATTGCTGTTTAATTGAATTTCATAGTTTAAGGGAGAGGAACATGATATTTATTAAATAAAGGTAACGCACAAAACTTTAAAAAATGCCACTTTGGGCGTAATATAAAATCTGGAAGATTTTCAGGATTTTTTTCCCTCTTTGAAAACATGCAGCGGAATCATATACTTGTACTCTTAAATGTGTAGTTTAAAATTTCGATAGCAGAGTTTTCCGCATATGTAACTGTATTCTATGACGGAAATTACTTATTAAGCGGTTTTAGGCATATTAAGTGGTTTTTAGCTTGAGAACTACACACATGCTCAGAAATAGATACATTTAACGAAAGCTATTTATTTATTATGAAATTATCAAAAACGAACAAAGAAAAATTGATAATTATCACATTCAGGACTTCAAAAAATAGCAAGGACATAATTGAAAATTGACTTATATAACATGGTTGCTTTATATGAGAACATCATTATGCTCACAATAACATGCAAAGCATTTTAACAGCATAATTATATTTGAAATAAAACAAAGACTAGCTGCTCTTGACCAACCACCTAAAATATTTATCATAAAAAATAAATGAAATGGGAAAATCTGAAAGCCTTCAGATTTTATATTACTCCAGAGGAGCGTTTTTTAATGTTTTCTCTGTTACCCTTCTTTTTTAAATATCATGCTCTTGGCACTTAAACCACATAAAATTCAATTCAACAGCAATATCAAAAAATATTTTTAAAAACAGCATATCCTTAGAATTCTCAATAGACAGTTTAGGCGCGCTGGAGATAAAAATGTTATTTTCCGTACAGTGTTGCCATTGCTCGCTATGAAATCGTTGAGTTTGTTAATCAAAAATTCGTTAAAGTTTTACAAAATACGAAATGGATAATAAAACAAACTCGAACTTCGGGGCCCAGGTGCTCATGCTCTGGTGGAAAATTACGTTATTATTATGGATTATTATTATTATGAAATTAGATGGCTATAGGTAGCGTCGTTTTTTCACAATGCGAGAAACATACATACATTCATGCAGATTCTTCATTATTTAATTTCTTTAAATATACTACAGGGCGATAATATTTGGTGGCAACAGTTTAAAAAGTGGAACGGATATTTATAGTGAAACAACGCAAAACGCCGTTTAGAAACTAATACCCCACCTGGGCTACCTCCCCTTCAGGCTAAAAAGAAAAATATATTAAAAAAATTAATGTTGAATTTCTTATGCGTGTAGATATAACACTTGTTCTCGGTGTTTTCTAGCTATAAAGGTAAAACTAATTGATATTTTTACACCAGTATGTATTTAAGTATTAGGTAAACAAAATCTATCGTGCGACTCTTAGCACTATTACTTATCTTTAACTGGAAGTTGCATTTACAAAAATTGTCAACCCTCTGCTTTATACTAAGGAAAGCTCTCAATGATTACATAAATCTTTCGACATTACACATCTTATAAAATTCTTTAAAACAATTTAATTGAGCTTATACAATGAATAAAATAAAGTTAGATTTACTGTACGTGCGATACAAAATGTATAAAATTTGTTGCAAAATTGAATTCTAACATTTCAATTGAAAATGCATCTAAATTACCCTAGGTTTGCTGTTAGGATGAGTAGCAGGTATTTTCCCACTTTTCCACGTGCCTTTGTGGTGTAACTGGAAACATGTCCGACGCGTAATAGGGAGAACCTGATTCGAGTATTGCACTTTTTCACACTCCTTGACATCGAAAAATTGTAAAATACTTTGCATATATATCGTGGTAATTAAGTGCATATATGGTAAACAAAATACGTAGTCTTCTTTTAAGGTTAGTTTTGGAGATCGATACACTGTTTATTTTAAAATATAAAGTAAAAGATATCTTTTCGAAATTGGCAACGATAGTACAAATTCGAAAGATGTAATGGTCGCTTGTGTTTTATTATGATAAATGTGATTATTGAGAAGCTTGATCTAGAGTCTAGAAAAAAATTTGAAATGAGTTTCACGTCAAATAATTGGATGTATCTTTGCATTTTATTGAAAAACGAAATCAGGTAATAGAAATCTTATAGCAAAATGTTCCCTTGAAGAATCTAAGTAAATCTGCAGCTTCGGCAAATTCCTCTCATCATTCAAAAAGTCTCATAATTAGTTCAAATAAGTTTTCAAAATCATCTTGCGTTGCGTGTAAGCACGCTCTGTTGTCTACAGATGTTCAACATTCAAAGATATGAATTATATCGAAAGATTTGATGACGTCAAGAAACATAGACTCTGTTTAAATTGCTTGCTCCCAATCTCATAAGGTATCTGAATATATGTCAAAGATAATATAGGTCAAAGATAACTTGTTCGATGTTGTATGTTTTTTCGTATTTCGCAATTTTTAATGTTTTGAATTTTTATGTATTTTTACCTTGCGGCGAAGTGAGAACTGAACTGATTGAATGAGAAATATATATCTAATGAAATTCGAGGAAATAGATTGAAATGAAATGCCGCAAAAAATGTGTATAATTTTAACAGATCGTATAAGGAAGTCATATGGTGTCCACATCAAATATTTTTATATATTCTTCAAGTAGTCGTTTCATAGTCATGTTTTATAACTTATTTTTACATGTTATACTTCATTTTAGGAACTCACGTGGATCACTTAAAATTAAGAAATAGATCAAGTGTTGACCCGCGAGTTATAGGTTTCCGAGGCCAAATGTAGACTATCAATTTGTGCTAAATTTTTAAGTTATTACGTTTTATTTCAATATTTTGAAAAGTAAAAAATCAGACAAAGGAATTTATGGTATTCGCATTGTTAAAAATGAATATTTTTAAATATTGTTTTAGTAATGAACATAAACCACTCAAACATATTTACTAAAAATAAGCCAAACAGGCTGAATTTTTAACATTCTTGCAACCATTCTCTTAACGAAAGAATGACGTCATGCCCCGTGATGTCAGATCGATGCAACACAAAAACTCAACGGATCGTCTGACGGACTGCAGGCGATAGGCATTCCGATCGCCTCGCAGAAATTCCATCTGAGCGAGTCTCTTCGACGCTACTGCCCCAGTAGCGGTGTAAAATCTCCATTTTAGTGTTGGGCCAATATCCGTAATTTCCCATCCCTACCTTTTTGTCGTGATTAGCTGTTCTAATGTTTATATGCGCCTTACCTAAGTTTCTCTCTATTCCCATTTGCTGATAATCAGGCTGTTGTTGTCTTATTTCACTAATGACAGTTAGCTCTCTTTCAGCTCACGTCATTGATTGGTCATGTGTCTTGTTGCAGGTTCTACTTCGTTCCAGCTCATTGCGGAAGAGGGGGAGGGGGAGATCTATTATTCTTCCCAGCATGTTGCCTTGAGATGGGTGCTGTTGTATTAAGTAAACAGGGCGTTGACATATTAGCGAAATCAGCTAATATTGAGATTTGTGTACCTAAGTAATTAGACTAATGGAATAATATATTATGTAATTAGTTATTTTGTAGAACTTTTTTCAGCAAATATAATAAAGAATCGGAATTCAAACAATTTCTCGTATATCATTTTAATTATGGGTTTTTAAATTGTTATTGCTAGTATATATAAATAATAGAGCAAAAAGGTGGAACGTTCTTGGGATTAGTGCTTATTTAAACGATACTACTGTTCTCTATTTTTAACTATTGAATTGTAAGCAAGTTTCAAATTCTAGAGTCATTTTCAAATGTTAAGTCATTTTAAATTTATAATTAACTAAATAGTCATTTTTTCGCATTTTGGATGAACAGAAGAAGTAATGAATGAGGTTCTTATAGAAGAAGTTTTTATTTAAGTATTGGAATGTAATACAAATTGTAAAGTTTAATCGACGAAGTTCATAACAACAGATATTCATCCCACAAGCTCGTATTTTAAACGAAGTGACAAGTGAAACGAAAAAGAACAAAAATGATCGGGCATATTCTTTAATGAACATAAAAACTAAAATAATCAAAATAAAAAGAAAGGCTTTTATTTTAATTATATATAAATTCAACACCTTTTTATAGTAAATACATTTTCGAAAAGATGAAAATTGAATTCAAAAATCAATATCATTTGTTTAATGAGGAAACATATTCTCAGAAAAATAATCGGACACTTTTAGTAATGGCCAATAATGACAAAACTTACATTGTTTTTGTTTCTTAATATTTTGTAGGATAACCTTTACATTTGCTCACTTCATTTAATCTTTTGGGGCATTGACTCCACAAGTGTGTGTTTTTTTTAAATCTAAAGGAGCTTTGTCTCTGAGGGGCTATTTTGCTTTCGTTATTTCTGAACTTATTTTACGACACTCCTCTTGAATCACTGCTTTCAGTTGCTGCCTCCAAGATGTGCTCTGTTTTCGAATTTTCGATTCTAATTCGTGCCAAATATGTTCAATAAAATTAAGATCGGGCGAATGGAGTGATGCCTGAGTTATTTCTGGACACTTATATAACAGGCGGAGTCTGACACTGTGCGCAGTATGCTTTGGATCATTGTTCTGGTAGAATTTTAAACTATTTCGTATATTAAGATTTTGCTCTGACGATGCCAAATTTCATTTCAAGATGTTAAGGTATTTATACTGATCCATTATAGCATCTACAAATTCTATATTACCAAAATCGGAATGTGCCATAGATCCCAATACCATAATTCCCACTCTACCAAGTTTAACACTTGGTACTAAGTTTTGCTTCCGAAACTCGTCTTTTGATTTTCTCCACACCAACACTCATCCATGTGAGCTGAAAGATGTTAAATTTGCTTTCATCAGCAAACAACACTTTTTCCAGTAGTCGGGTGCCTTTGTTTCATCGGTTTTTGGAAAGCAAGGCAAAGTTTTTTTTTTTTTTTTTTTTTTTTTTTTTTTTTTTTTTTTTTTTAAACCTAGATTTACAGATATTCCATATAATTCTCGATGTTCCGCAACAAGTTTAGAAGTACTCAGTCTTGGATTCATTTTAATATTCCTTATAATAAAGCGTGTCATTCTATGAGATAGCTTACTAGATGGTCTTATAGGTCTTCTTTTGTTTTGAATATCTTATAACGCTTAATCTGCATCTTATAACGCTTAATTACTCCAAAAACTGTAGAATTACTTAAATTAAATTAAATGGGCAATTTTCTAATAGGTTTTCTTTTCTTTTGATGCAAATCAATAACTAATTTGCGGGTTTCTAACGATGTTTCCTTTCGTGACCGAGCCGTTGCAAGAAAACATTAAAATAACGAACATTTTCTAAGAAGAACATCCGAATTATAAAAGCAAACAATTTTTAGAGTTTTGCCGAGCTTCTTTATCCGAACTAATTCCATAAATTTCGTTTTTTATTTATTGTAAATAATTTTGATTAGAAATCCTGAAAATGTCCGATTAATTTTGTTACATCTTTTTCTTCCATTTCAGTCTAAAACGCTATTATTTAAATTTACAATTTTGTTTTCCCGAATTTATTCAGTACAAGGTACGACTACAAATTATTCATTGCGACTACAAATAAAACATCCTATTACTTCTTTATTGTTTTCAAGTACACGACCACGCTTTCGGAGCCAGTAGGTCCCACCAGTGGGCGAGTGGTTAAGACCGCTGAATATTGGTAGTTCGACCTAGACACGATCAAAAGCGAACGGGTTAACTGCATAGTTATTTTTGAGATTTTTCCCGTGTGTAATATGTATACGAGCCAGTTTCCCTGTAGGGATTTATATTTATTTTAACTAATAATTTAAATTTTAGTTCAGACTTTCCTCTGAGCCTTCATTCCCTAATTGCCAGTGCCAGAATAGTTAAATTTGGTAGCGCGCGTGGAAGAATGCAAATTCTACTTTAAGGAGGTAAGTTTAAATACCGAGGTGTTAGAAGGGAAGTTAGAGAGTTGAGCTCTAGCTGCCGTGTCTGCCGTAGGTACGTTTGCTTATTGCTGGTTCTAGTGGCTTGATTGCATTTATCTGCTGCCACTAGTTTTAGAAGGGGGTTGAAGTTTGGGATCTCGCTGAGCCCTTTAGATTAGTTTAGCACTTGTTAAACATTTCAACTTTTGATTTTAAATTACCTACTTTTCAGTTACCGCCCAAGCACAGGCGAAGTTTGTTAGCGTCGAGTTGACGCAGTGTAAATTTTAAAGAGTTAATAAAGGGTTTGAACCCTTCTTTCTGTGTAGTTTCCTGCTACTCCTGTATCCAGATAGAAGTTAGCCCACCTGGATACTACATCTCTTAGAAAATCTTCCACGAAGGCATTCCTTCCTTTAGACAGATATCTCTTGTGCGCTTTCCTACATACAAAAAATCTAACCTAACCCGGAGCATCATTCCTAGATGGAAGAACTAACTGAACTTATGTAGATTTTTCTTTCAAATTCATTTCAGCAGGATTTCAGCAACCTGCTATTTTTATTCATGTTAAATTGAAATAGATTAAATTATTTGATTACGGAAAAGCACACTAGAATTATCTAAGTGTAAAATAGCCCATGGCAGGGTTGGAAGATCAACCGAGTATTTACAGAGGGGTTTACACCTCTTTAGAGCGACTTTGGGATCCTTTAATTAATGTTTATAATGCATAATTAGTGTTTATAATGTAATTAATGCTTATAAATTCTTTGGTTCAGAGAGTTCTTTGATCGTTGATCTGCATACATTTTTATATTGTAATTTCAATTAGTATGTTAAATGTCGGTGCTTCCTGTAGCATAAATGAAAATTTGGATTTATATTTTTTTAGCATTTGAGGCGAAAGGGTAGAGAAAGCGTAATTTGGTGGAGTACGGAGAAAATGTTGATTTCTAGATCAAATGAATTTCCGATTTGTGAAGTGAATATGAAATTGGCAGAGAGAAAATATTGTAGCCAGTACCTATGCGGGAGAAAGTGGTGATCTGAGTTTTTCTTCCGTTTAGTGAGATTAGGCTCAGTAAAGTAGGCTGGAATAACCTGATATCAGTCGAATACCTGAGCGCACTAAATGAGCATGCTATTTCATCAAAGGATTTAGCCCACCAGTGGTCGAGTGCTAAAGTCTCTGAAAACTGGTAGTTCCGACATGGGTTCGATTCCAGGCAAACGGGTTGGCTGCACAGACGTTTTCGTTGTTTTCCCGTCTGTGACATGTATACGAGATAGTTTCCCTTTGGAAGTCCTGCATGAAGACATCTCTTCTCTTAGGCAGATAGCTCTTAAGTACTTTGCCACTATTAAACAAACCAAACTAAACTACTGATTCATTTTTTTTCTTCATTGAAAGCATCGCTGTATTCTAGGACATTATTTACAAGATTCATCGAGCTCAGACTGTGAAAGATTAATTCGAGGAGCATACAAAGAATGGCCACCAAAATGTCCTTACCTTAACCCATTAAATGCCCAATTTTTTTTCTCTGAATACAGAGACTGTAAATTGTGATATAAATGGAATATAGATGAAATCTGTCATGAGCTCCAAATGGGGATCGACATTCAAGTAGCCCTTACCGGAAAAAAATTCACTTTGCCAATAAATAGTTAGTAAATATATTCTAAAACCATTAGAGAACATGGCAGTATACACGAGTTGGAAATTATGTACATAATAATATGACATACCGCGTTTTGAAACTGTTGAAATCCTTGAAACTTACAAAAATGTTACTTTTTCTCACAAATGATACTCTCCAGTTCACTCATTTAACAACTACTACTCAATGACCCTTGCAAAAGCTTGAGAAATGTTTAAACAACAATGTAAAAAAGTAACTATCGTTGCCTAACAAATTAAAGTTATGAAATTTCCGATGCCAAGACAATTATGGCAGTTAACAGAGTAATCCAAACGAAAATATAACGGATATACTAAGAAAGGATCTAACAAGAACCTTCTCTCCTTTGATACCGGTTTTCCGGAAACCCATACATTTTCTGAAAGCTTATATCACAAGTAGAAAATCTGTGAAGTCTTAGGGACAGAGAGAGGGACAAGCGTTTAGGAGCTATAGGACCCACAAAGTATCATTGAAGTGTGTATGGATGGACATATTTGCGTAATGGTGTCTTCATTTCTTGTATGCTCATGCATTGTATGCTTCCGAAGTACCTGATGGTAAAGTCTTACAAAACGAACTGGAACCTGAAGGATTTAGGGAAAGATTCAGCCTCTCGATATTTATTTTTTTCAGGCACTACAAATCTTTTGTTCGTTACATAACGGGCACAATCATTATCAAGACACATGAGCATATTTGGCATCGTGATAGTTTTCTGGCCCTGCAGTCCTTTTCACTATATTTATTCAGCGCTCCTCGTTTTAAGAACTTGATTAAGAATGCTTTTTATAAGGGCAGATACTTGGACGACGAGCCTGGAATATGGATTGCGCCAATGGCTTACTGCTTCGATTTATTGACAAATAATGAGTGTGAAAAGTGTGAGGCTACCGCTTTTGTAAAATGTGCCCATTGTGAACTGCCTTTCTGCCTGTCTCACTGTTTATATGATGAATTTCACATTGTCTCTTGTAACAAATTTTGTTTGAAGTCAATAACAAGTCGCATTTTCAACATCCCAACGTATAATGTTTCTTTCCAACGAGTTGTTTCTTCCTTTATATATTTATATATCCCCGCCTTTTTACCATATTATTAATTCATATAAATACGTGAAACAAGCATTTTAGCGACTTTTGGTGTCATGTTTCCAACACTTTTCTGATACATTGTAGGCCCTATAACTCCTGAACGCTTGTCCCTCTGCCCCTAAGATTTCGCAGTTTTTCTGCTTGTGACATAAGCTTTCAGAAAATATATGGTTTTCCAAGAAACCCGTATCAAAAGAGAGAAGGTTTACTTTTAGGGAGTAATATAACACTCTCTTCTTACACCAAGAATTTTAGAGAATTATTGATGCAACCTTGATAACATGTAAGTGCTGAAACCATATAAGGTCATTCAAACGATTCTATGACATATGCACTGCTAAAAGGATCCAACAAAATGTTACAACAAAGTGTTTTTCGTGCTTATATTTGTTTGAGGAAGGCATGATACTTAGTTGGCTAAAATACAAGGTCACATAATTTCGATTATAATGTTCAAAGCTTATCCTCGAAAGATTAATAGACTATTCAGTGTTTATTGATTTCAAGATTGCCTTTTGACTTAGTAACACCTGGGTGTCGATATCCCATCGTTCCGAGAACTCTTTGTTCATTTGTAAAATGGCTGCTCATGAATTTGGGAATCCAAGTCGATAAATAAAACTTTACATACATGACGGTTATGTTTTTTGTTTTAAATAAAGTGTTATTTTCTCGAAAACGCGAGCCTCAAGGCTTTCACGAAAATGCACTCTTCTTTCGGTAAGACTGTTCCCTTACAAATAAGTATTGATCTAATCCAGACATGACTAAATTATTACTTGCTTAACGTGTCAATAGCAAGTTGTCATATCCAAAATGAAGGCTGATCCTTCTGCAAATATGTATATCATCGACAGAATTGTTAACATGGAAAGTTCATGACTATGCTAAAATATTGAGATACTATCAGGAAAATAACGAACTGTAGCTACACGCAAACATGTCAAATACCGTAGAATAATTATCAATCATATTTTCAATGGCATACTTCCAAGTTTTTGAAAAGATTCTTCTCTGTTTATTAAGTAAGATTTTGATTTCATAGTAAACAAATTATATGAATACAAAAATATTTGGTTCTCATATTAGATAAATAACTGTAAGAACGGAAAAAACTCTCTATATATAAAAAAATGCTTGTTTGTTTGTCTTTTATATAAATCTACATTTTAATTCCGATTTTTATGAAACTTTTGACACTCGATCTTCAAAACAAGATGAGGGTTATGTAAGATTTCTCGAAAACCAGCCCACGGGGGTCAACACTGTTTATATACGTATATTTTACGCTAACATAGCGGACTTTTAATTAAAAACACAGAGATTTAAAAGCTTTGCACTGCTAACGTTAAGATATATGTGTTTCAAATGTGCAGGTTAGAATAAATAGAGTAAGCATTGCAGGGCTCCTCACTTTTATCTCTATTGACTAAGTGTGAGGGAACCTAGTGAACTACTAAGCGAATAATCGCTTAAGTCCGTAAACAGAAAGGTAAAGAAGCGTTAATTACCTTTTATTGCTCAAACCAAAGGTGTACAGACGGTCCTTTTTTCAGGACGTATAACAAGGCCTCCGTTTGGGCGTAAACTCAAAAATATAAGACATAAGAACTTAACTTAATGACTAACTAAAGAAATTTAGCGAAGTTAACACAACTTCTAACTAGTTGGCCCCTATACTGGCCCAGTGTGCAGACCACTACACCACGAAGGCACGCTAAGAAGGCGGGAGAAATACTTTATATACTCCCCCTTTTAAAGGGCGACTGGGGTTTTTTTTAGGGGACCCAATCGCCAAACTCTGGGTGGGGAGAAATCGTCATTCAACATCCTTTTAGTTCTGGCGCCACTGTAGAGATATTAGGTACTTTTGGAAGCAGACAAGATGAAAAATTAGCAACGCCTTCGCCGTGAATCAAACCGCGGAGTTCTGGAATACCGGCCCAGTGTGCAGACCCCCATATCACGAAGGCACGCCAGGAAGGTGGGAGAAATAACCTTATAATGTAAATATTGCACCCACATAATTTTAAAATCGATAATATAACTTCTGTTATATCAAAGGTTAAGCCCCAGTTCTCTTTGATACTGACATAATTTTCCAACTAACTATGACTAATTTCTTTATATCTGATACTTGTAAAGAATTATATATATTACAAGCAACCTTTATTAAGTATACAAAAGTAAAGAGAATTATTAAACTAAATAAATTTAATTCGAGCATAATGTGAGAAGATACAATACAGTCATGTAAAAAAAAAAAGTGTCTTGACGACGAAACGGCCACGGTGAAATGGCGACGGCGAAAATTCCTAGACCGCACTGCATAAAGTTGTTCCATAGTGGGGCGAAAAGGCACTGTGCAAGCCTGTTCCACAGTGAGTTGGAACTGCTCTGTTGCATATTGGCTTTAAGAGTACTCTATAAACCTGTTCAATTATAAGCTGAAAGCCTGTTCAAATGCGTTGTATAAACTTGTTCGATAGCAAGCTGAAAGACCACAGCATAAGGCTGTTCCACAGTGAGCTCAAACAGTGTTATATTATATAAGACTGCACTGTTGTGGGTTGAAAAGTCTATTTTCCTTTTTCTCGATTCTGCCAAGTTTTATTATCAAGTGTAACCATTCTCTTAAAGATTTCATCAGTTTAAAACTTAAAAGATGAATTTCTAGAAACGAAAGACTGAATAGTGTCAAGACTGCTATTCCTTCTAATTGCTTAGGAAACATGTAGTAATTCTGAATGGGAACAGGGAGCTTACTCAAGCTATGTTCGTGTGTGAGTGGAAGAGACAACACAAATAGGAAGGGTTAACTTTACCCTTTATTTCTCACAGCGTAGAGGCGCACCCGGACTTCGGGATACAGAGACCAACACTTTTGGTCTAAAACGTAGAAAATAAGAAATATTCAAATAACTAAATAAGAATGAAACTTAAATTCTGTACAAAGACTATTAACGCCGAATTGGCCTTTTGACACTACGTATGTAAGTGAGCGAAAGGCAAATACTGCAGTACATTTCATATATCAACAGGAATTAAGTTCTGGCCTTAAAGGCAGACATGAACTGACTGAAAAGCACGCGCATGGCAGCAGGAAGGCTTTTCTCTTAGCTAGAAGCCACTTCTTAAATACCTATACAATTTGCAAACTCATTAGCATAAACAATTCCTACTCGCGCTTATTCGGGCCGGAAATGGAAAATATGAGAGGATAGCAAAGTTTTAAAATAAAATAAACGTTAGTAAAACTTAAAATCCTTATAATAGTACAGGAGGCATAATAAATGAACTTACTTTACGTTAATTATCCGTATCGCACAGATCATCATCGTAGGAAAATTTAGAATATTTTCAATCTCAGTCATAATCCAAAGTAGTAAATATCCCAGCTTTTACCTCGTTCATACAAATGGCAAGGATGAGTTCTTTTATTTCTTTGTGCAGTTGCTTATATGCATAAGAACAAGCACCTAAAGTAACATAGTAAGAATAGTAGTACTTATGCATATTTTACACTGTAACTGAGCATAATGACCCGATGGTAAGTTTCATAATCAGCTACAATATTTGATTGCATATTTCACTATTACCTTAATTGTGAATAATCGATAGATGATACTTATATCTTGAATTATAAGATGAAGGTATCATCTAGCGTACTTGTACTGAAATTCTGTGTCGCTAATATTTCGGAAAAGCCAACCTCTTCGGCTCTTGGTCAGCTCGCTATTTCATTTCTATGCATTCATATCGTGAATCAAGTTCAGAAATATGTCCATTTCCTCCCCTATCATTTATTCTCAACATAAGAAAAGTGAAGGGAGATAAAAATTTACTTCTTTAAATCTAAAATTGGTTAGTTGGTAATCGCAAGTCAGTTAGGCACACAGAAAATGATGAATTCATTCCTGAATATCTTCACGAATTTCTCACTTGATGGGGAGAGTTTTGTCATTAAAGCGGGATAAACTATTTAAATAACTAATTTTTATTTGTAAATTTTTGCTCTACGGAGATGATAGTTTTTCATAAAATCCTTTAGTTTGGTTTTAGAACCTTTGTAAATTAAAAATGTATTAGGATCACCATTCAAAAAAAATAAAGATTAGAGGCGCTTTTTTTAAATACCTTACACAGTAAATCACCTTTTAAATAAAAAAAAACTCTAGATGCACATTTACCTTTAAATACTTTCGGGATGTATATATAGCTCACAGAAGTTCTTTTTATAGGGTTCAAATGGATGAGTGTAGAATTTAATAACATTAAGTACTGGCTACAGTTTTCATGGCAGTTTGATATTCCCTAAATACACATAAAGCTTGGCAGTCCTCTTGAAAATTAAGGTCTATCTTTTTTCCTTTAAGAGCAAAGAGCTAAATTCCTTTTTTCTCGAAAGAAAGCTATTCATTAGAAACTGTTTTCTAAAAGAAAAAAAAATCTGATGTGGGCACCACATGACTTCCTTGTGAGGCCTATTAAATTATACACATTTTTGCTGCATTTCATTTAAAATTATTTCCTCGAATTTCATTACAGATATGGTTCTTATTCAATTAATTCAGTTCTTACTTCGAGGCAAGGTAAAAATACATAAAAACTCAAAACATCTTCATTAAAAATTGTAAAATTCAGACAAACCTAAAAGGCCAAATGAGGTTGAAACAGATAAAAAGCAATTTTTACTATCCAAATTAGTTTCTACGCAAAAACAAGCAATTTGGCCGGCGGCAAGAACGCAGATTTTTCGGTGCAAAAAACTGAAAGTTACTTTTGGTTCCACTCGGTAAAAAGATACTGAAGGTGCAGAAGCTGATTTAATTCACTATTCTACTAAGATGTTCAAATGTAAACAGATGATGGCCTCGTTAGGCTTAGTAACACGTAAAAATTTGTAAAATTATTCATAATGCTACAACATATGCAGATTCACTAAAAGAATTGTTCAAAAACAGGAATCGAGAGCTATCGAAAGGGATATTTTCTCTGAAATACGATACCCGAAATTTCTCGTGATTACAATACTTACTTTACTACCTACAAGGAAATGAAAAAGAAAAGAAAAACCTTTTTTTCCAGATGTGAAGGAGATATAAGAAATTTTACAAAATTAAAAAGATATATTAAAAGGGCAAGAATACTTTAAAGATTGATTTCAATTTATACTGGACTATGATTACCCACGCCAACACAGCCCGGAAGAATAAATATCTAGAACATGTTGTCTATGCACAGGTAAGTACAGATAATTGAAAAACACAAATAATAAAAAATAGCCCATACCGTAAAAAAGAGAAATATTGAGAAGTTATAAAGGAACGCCACAGAGTATTCTGCTTAAAATAGTATTTTCACTCTTTCCTTGCATTTGAAGATTTATTCTTTTGCTCAAGAATATCAGCCAAGGCAAAGAGGTAAATGATCCTCTCTTCATTTCACAACCTGGTGGAAATTCCATCGTAATCTGTACTTATAAAATAATTTGAGTTAATCTTTAAGCTTCAACACTTCGTAGAGACATTAAGTTAATTGGAAAAGTCGGAGATGTGAAAAATTAGCCACCGCCTTCGCCTGGTTAGCAGCTCAGCATGCAGAACCACTACACCATTAAGGCACGCTAGGAAGGCGGGAGAAATACCTTATAACTTTACTTTTTATTACTCTTGAAAACCATCAAACATTAAGGGCAAAAAGAAATACATGAAGGTTTGGCATCTATGTCGAGAAAGAATTGCTTGAAATATCTGGAGATGAGAAATTTTTTGTGTTATTATGACATCAAGGATAGCGGGCACCACGGAAAAGTCCTTGAAACTCCTGGAAAAGAGGCACCACAAAAATTCTCGTTGCTGATTTTACTATCGAATGCATAGTGCAGCTAAATCAGGAATTAGAGAAAAATTGAGAAGGAGCTGGTATTATATTGTAAATGTTCTGAAGATTATATCTATTCTGTTGCAATAAGGCAAAGAAATGACAGACGCTAATGTAAGTCTTAGCTTCCATAACAGTTTCAAAGAAATGAGACCCATAATTCCTCGACTTAATCTCTTACATTACACAATAATTTTCGCAATACGTAGAGTAGGCTGCATAAACATATGCAAATTTTGAAAATTCTATAATCAGTAATTTTGATAACCAAATCAATGAAACAATGCCTTAACCTTAAAACTTTTCAAAGCATTAAATATAGTCTAAAAAAGCAGCACTGTTTTAAAGCACAAAATTATAGCTAATAAAACAAACACCAACAAACATATTATATTGGCCTCACATCTGTTTCCGGAAATGTTTTTTTTCCGAAATTGATTTACATAGATCTCGTATTAAATATTAAAATATATATTTCTTTTTATTTCTCATATGTTATTTTTCTCTCTTTTAAACCTTGCTTGTTGCAAAATAAACATCATGAAAATATTTTTTGTAATAAAACAATTAATTCAACAAGTGTCAATCCGTAATTCACATACTAATACGGAGTTCGAAAGTTTCGTTGAGATGTTTCGACAGACGATATTTATTCTTATAATTTTTTGTTTTAAATGAAGAAACATCACAGGAATTATTGTCTGCATATTGAAATTATCTCTTACGTGGAACTGTTGAAAATGACATAAGTCTGGACCACAATCTAATACTAAAGAGTCAGAGATATATCTTATGAAAAATCAAATAAAACACAAAATATTAATGCTGTGAAACTTACAATGGATTTAGAAGAACAGTTGCAATAAAAGTGAACCCTGAAACTGTTAAAAGAATCATCAGGGCATGGATACTGTGAGCAATCAATATGAAATTCTTTCTCAACAAGGAAACAAGGAAAATTCTCTTGGCATTCTTAGAATCCATGATAAGCAAATATCTATCCTATTGAAACAATATTATATTTGCAGAGAAATCACAATTTAATTATTTGGGTCCGATGGACGAATTGCGGAGAGGCGAAAACCGAATGAAGAATTAAATCCGCTTGTCTACTATTAAGCGCGAGGGCGCAAGCATAATACTAGTTTGAGGATGTCTCGCTGCTTCTGTGATGGAAAATTTAGATTTTATAAAAAATAATATGGATCTGTGTAAATATATAGATATTCTCAATGAAAACCTGAAAGAATTAAAAAGAAAACTTAAAATGTTATTAATACACATTCAAATTCTATCAGAATTGCGATCCTGAACATACAGCTCTAAACGTTCATTTGTGGTTATTATAAAACTGCTCTGTTGTTATCAGAACTCCCCATATCCTCCAGACTTCAATCCTATCAAACATGTATGGAGTGATTTAAAGAAAAGAATAAGGAAACATATTTCTTCAAAAACTGTTATGAAACATGTTTTTGTTAAATATAAATTGTTTCTTTAAAGTGTCCGAATACTTATGTTAGTTCTTTTTCAGAACTTTCTGAATAAATAATTTTTTTATAAGCGAAATACCATCGTGACTCATCACGATATCTCCGAAACTATACATCCGATTGACTTGAAATTTTGCTTTGTTACTCATTCCACGATGTAGACGCGCACTAAGAACGGATTTTACTTAAATCCTGTCCAAAATGGGCTTTTTGTTATGCAATAGAAGTTTCTCATACATTTGGCTTTCAAATCTAAGTTCAGAATTTTCTTTTATTGTTGCCAAAACTAGATATGAAATACAATGCTGCCAATGAATGCATTTTCCTTTAAAAATATTAAATTGGTCAATAACTTGCATCTATCAAACGAATACAAACAACGTTTAAATGCTAAGGCTAATAATAACATTTACATTTAACTGTTATCATAAGTTTCATGAAAATAAATGTTATTATTAAGAGAAATAAATAATTGTGATGAAAAATTAAAATGTTGTTGTTATTTATAAAAATTTCCATACATAAAAAATCAGGGACAAATAATTATAATTGATTAAAATATTTGATAAAAAAGACAATAATATTTATTTTCGTGAAACTTATAATAACAGTTAAATATATATAAATAGTTTTATGTTGGCAATTTTTCGTGGTGTGGGCCTACTGGGAACCCCGCCACGTTAAATAATGGGGACCCATCCCAATATACAGTTCCTCATGGGTGATGAAGAAATCTGTGTATGACAAATTCACTGAATGCACTATATTTCCCGACTTTAAATTCAAAAAAAATTTCATTACTTTTCAATTCGAAATTAGACATTTCGTCCATAAAAGAAGTCTAGGTTCACATTCAAATAGACAGTGTGCCCAGCAAAGCGGGCGGGTATCAGCTAGTGTTTAATATAACTGATATTTTCGAATTAAACAGAAAACACAAGTGTCCGAAAGCAAATGCGAGTCACTGTATCTATTTTCATATATTAAGTAATTCGTATAATAATTTCCCCTACATACGAGCCCCCTAGTGACAGCACGGTTTAAAGAATTGAAATGAAAATTGAGGGCAAACAACAAACGAAGAAAAAAAGGGCGACATGCATCTTGTGAACGCAGGTAGTTTGCATCATGTCTAAATAATCTATAATTAAAGTGTAGTCACATGGATTCTGTGACTGGTTTTCTTGATTTCCAAAATTCTCTCTTTGCCATAATGCAGATTATTTCCATTTATCAGAGCCGGGAGAAAGGCCAGTGTCGTTGGAAGAATCTAGGAACAGTAAGTACACCAGAGTGAGAGCTACCCAGATTCAGGCAGTAGTAGCCTATACACGGCCAACTGGAAGAACACGAAGGTCACGCCCAGCACTCCGGATGCGATCCCGGAAGAAAACCCCAAAGATAATCATTAACATTATTTAACATGTAGCGATCCCATAGGCCGAGACAGACTTGGCAATACCCTTACATTCCCAGCCAAGCCTAAACGCATCGCCGTATGGAGATGATTCTAGTCCAGGGAAGGCCAACCTACGGCACTCGTGCTACAATGAGGCAAAGCAAAGTTTTAACAGTGTCACGCGAAGAATTACTGAAAAGTTAAAAAGATTTGAAAATATATTGTTGCGTGCGTACGGGTTCGTAATAGACTGAAAGCACAAGTCTGATGAAAAGTTAATAAAATTTATTCTTATCACAAGAAATAAAACCAAATGCTGAAATTTTCCTCACAGATATTCGTACAATATCACACAGCAGTTATATTTTAAACTACTAAAACGTTAAATAGAACTCAATCCAAAGAGCAAAGAAATCTAATCCGATCTCATCGCGAAACTACTAAAACATTAAATAGAACTCAGTCCAAAGAGCAGAGAAATCTAATCCGATCTCATCACGAATTCGCTACAATCAACAACAAGAACTTAGTAAACAACTGAAATGAGATATTTTTCTCCGGGTTTTATAAGCTTTTTAATCATGCAAGAGAACATTCTAATATTTTCTCGAGGTTTTTGGAAAGCAAAAGAGTACAATTACGAGATATCTACTTATGAAATATCCGTACTCCTGAATTTTTACTTTTTCAGCTTAGATTTCTCCTAAAACTCGTCACGCGCTGCATTGCGGAAATAAAACAATTTTAATTATAATTCTACTAAATATAGCAAATTAAATGCAAAATCCGTAACAATATTAATATCGTCTGTATCAGCTTCATCGATAGGTACACACATAAACACATTAGAATAAATGTAACAACTCGTTTGAATTTCCGTTTAGGTTTATATCACTTGCGATACTCGCCCTATTCTCTAAGTTTAACTAATGCTACATACAGAAGTAGAACGCATAAGAAAATATATATCGAATCGTTGCTACACGTTAGATGCAAATACCATAATAAACTCCAATGATATAAAACAGAAATTAAACAATAAAAAAAGGATATTCACCGGACGCTTGCGTTGTATAGATGACAACAGCCAGGATGTTGGCACTCAAATTATCTCTGCACTAGAATATTGCAAATACTGCAAACTTTGGATGAAAGCTGTGACGTCATAGACAATACACAGTTAAGCATATTTGTATGTTACACTAGTGATAATTTTGATGTGGAAGAACTTCTTGATTCGCGCCACCTATTTTTAACTACAGGTTGCGAAAATAAAGGTAGGGAAAGTACTTAAAGCCGGGTGGATGGGGATGGGTGTATATGTTTGATACTGCCAACTGCGATAAAAAAACAAATCTGATGTGTACACCACATGACTTCCTTGTACGGAATATTAAATTATACGCATTTTTTCTTGCATTTCATTTAAACTTATTGGATTGAATTCAATCTACTTCGCCGACAGCGCATAAACCACAATAGAATAAATGCATTTTTTAAAAATAACTCTAGTATTTGTTTACCATAGCGACACTCTGGCGCTAGATTCACTTAACAGTATTATATTTCGTTCATATTATAACTCATAATGCACAAAATTTATATCATTTAAAGAATAGAATTATCTAATCGTTGCCACATGTTCTATTCAAATACTATAATAAAGCTAGAATGATGTATAAAAGAAATTAAGCAAATAAAACAAAAAAGAAACAGTTTTTCACAGACGATTGAGTATTTCTCATTCAATTAATTCAGTTCTCACTTCGCGAGAAGGCAAAAATACATAAAAACTCAAAATATCTATATTAAAAATTACGAAGTAAATCTTAAACACTCATTTCTTCGAAAAAATTCCAGAAAGGATTAAGCATGATTTAATTAGCAATAATAAATGAAGGCGTTATCTTTGTTGTAGCGAAGCTAAGTTTCTCTAGATTGGCAACAAATCCACTAGTCTGTTGTTTCAAATGTAAAAAATCAATGGCCGCCATAAAAAAAAAGGCTTAGCGGCACTTAAACAACTTTAAAATTGTTGATAATTCTAAAAATATTGCATACGGATTTACTAAAGGCATAAAAACCTTAACCGGAAGATAAAAACAACATAATTCAATCATTTTTAAAGCAAAAAATGTACAATTTACAAATATATAAGAGTAAAGAAACTGAGGCGAGTAAAGTTACTCGGCATCGCGCACAACCTCGGCAATACGCACCACATTGGCTTTGCCCATGTGCACATCGATTTATTTTCACTAAAAAAATATCCCAGAATTGCACAAACTCTGCATCGCGCACAACCTCGGTATTGCGCACCACAATGACTTTGCCTATGTGCACATCGATCTAGTTTCACTTTAAAAAAAATCACATGATTGCACAAACTCTGCATCGCGCACAACCTCGGCATTGCGCACAACATTGGCTTTGCACATGTGAACATCGATCTATTTTCACTTAAAAAAATCCCAGAATTGCACAAACTCGGCACTGAGCGTGCACATCGATCTATTTTCACTTAAAAAAACATTCCAGAATTGCACAAACTCGGCACTGCTCACCACATTGGTTTTGCCCATGTACACATCTATCTATTTTCACTTAGAAAACATCAGAGAATTGCACAAACTCGGCATTGCGCACCACATTGGTTTTGCCCATGTGTACATCGATCTATTTTTACTTAAAAAAATCAGGCATTGAATAAATTCTAAATTGCTTATATACTCAGAATTCTGCTTTCACTTAAAGAAATCGGAAAATTGCAGATACTCGCGCCTAACCAGCTCCATTGATTCGAGTTGCAAGAAAAATATGTCCAGAAAAATGATACAAAACAATAATAAAGCTGCCAGAATAAAGCAACCGCCGAACATCCAAACTGCACAAACTCGGCATCGCGCACAACCTCGGTATTGCGCACTGCATTGGCTTTGCCTATGTGCACATCGATCTATTTTCAATTAAAAAACATCAGAGAATTGCACAAACTCGGCATCGCGCACAACCTCGGCATTGCGCACAGCATCGGCTTTGCCCATGTACACATCGATTTATTTTCACTTAAAAAACATCAGAGAATTGCACAAACTCGGCATCGCGCACAACCTCGGCATTGCGCACTGCATCTGCTTTGCCCATGTACACATCGATCTATTTTCACTTAAAAACATCAGAGAATTGCACAAACTCGGCTTCGCACACAACCTTGGCATTGCGCACTGCATTGGCTTTGCCCATGTACACATCGATCTATTTTCACTTAAAAAAATAAAGAGAATTGCACAACCTCAGCTTTTCCAATCTTCTAGGATTGAGCCAAAAAGAAATACAAAATATTAAAAATAAGCAACTTTAAAACGAAGCATACAAGAAATTTTTTTCCTTTTCAGGAAAAATGCCTTTTTGAGGGGTTTTATATATGTATATTGAATTTATCTCAAGGGGAAACCCTTTTGGACCCCCCCCCCTCATCTTTAAATAAATTTACTAACGTTTTATACGCCGGTTCCGTAATACCCACAAGGGGAAAAAAACACTCGATTAAAAAAAGAACCACCACATAAGAACATTCAAACTGCAACAGAATTAACTGCTCAAATTAACAAGTAAAAAAAAAAAAGCTTTCATATTTGACATTACGGTTTCTTTAACGTTTGTGTGTTACCTTTCTGTATCAAATATCTTTACACTTAAACCATAAAAATCAGTTCAAAAGCAATATCGCAAAATAATTTTAAAATGAGCATAGCTTTAAATTTCCAATACACAATTTTGCGCACACCACATAAAAATGTTTTTTTTTCCCCGTACTTTGCTGCTGTTACTCGCTTTGAAATCTTTGAGTTTGTTAATCAAAAATTCGTTAAGTTTTATAAAATATGAATCAGATTATAAAAAAAATTTCCAAATTCCAAGTTTAGACTTCCAGAAGCCCATATTAGTTTGGAAACGTACGTTATTCAAAATTTGATGGGTCTAGGTACCGTTGTTTTATCACAATGCGAGAAAGATTTATGCAGATTTTTCAATATTTAATTTCTTTATAACAAAACGCGATAGCATTTAGTGGCAACAGAATAACAACACAGCTTCGAAACATCGGGTTAGCCATGTTGACGCGTTTATTGCCATTGAAAAACAATCGCCAAGCAGTGGGCTAAACCGCATTTCAACCCTGATGTGTACACCACATGACTTCCATGTACGGAATATTAAATTATACGCATTTTTTTCTTGCATTTCATTTAAACGTATTGGATTTAATTAAATCTACTTCGCCGACAGCACATAAACCACATATTATAACTCAGAATGCACAAAATTTATATCATTTAAAGAATAGAATTATCTAATCGTTGCCACATGTTCTATTCAAACACTATAATAAAGCTAGAAGGATGTATAAAAGAAATTAAGCAAATAAAACAAAAAAGAAACAGTTTTTCACAGACGATTGAGTATTTCTCATTCAATTAATTCAGTTCTCACTTCGCGAGAAGGCAAAAATACATAAAAACTCAAAATATCTATATTAAAAATTAAGAAGTAAATCTTAAACACTTATTTCCTCGAAAAAATTCCAGAAAGGATTAAGCATGATTTACTTCGCAATAATAAATGAAGGCGTTATCTTTGTTGTTGCGAAGCTAAGTTTCTCTAGATTGGCAACAAATCCACTATCCTGCTGTTTCAAATGTAAACAAGCAATGGCCGCCATCAAAAAAATTATTAGGCGTAGTGGCACTTAAACAACTTTAAAATTGTTGATAATTCTAAAAATATTGCATACAGATTTACTAAAGGCATAAAAACCTTAACCAGAAGATAAAAACAACATAATTCAATCATTTTTAAAGCAAAAAATGTACAATTTACAAACATATAAGAGTAAAGAAACTGAGATCACTGAGCCGGGTAACAGAGTGGATATATTTATAAATATATTTATATACGTTTGGCGCGTCCGATTGAAACTAAAATACGAGGTGCACATCTACATGTTATAGTAGTCTTATATACAAAATTTCAACGTTCTGAGGCTGCTCGTTTTTGAGTTATGCGAGGTACGTACATATGTTTGTACAGACGCCACCAAAATTTCTCTTCAGAATTCATTTGAAAACAGTTTTATAATTTTTTTGGAGGAAAAGAATATTTTATTTTGTCCTTACGTACAGATATCATGCAAAAATATCGTTAAATTGCATTCAATAGCGGTCAAAATGGATATTTTCGTTGAAACATGCTGCCTGAAACTTTTCGCGATTACAATACTTCCTTTTTACTTTGTACAAGGAAGTAAAAATATGCGTGCGACACACATTTCATTCGCTGGCAGAAGTTCATTCTACCTGCGTCTTATTCATCGTAAATTCGAATAGCAGTCGCGTCAAACTGTCAAATGATAAATGCAAACAACAGAATCAATTTGTGAGTACCGATTTGGTACTACAAGTCAACCGATGTACTTGTTAGTCAGTAACGAATACATGTAATTTGCTTCAGGAAAACGGACATCTCTGATTGCTACTGGAACTTGCATGAGGCTTGTACACAAAAATCGCATCTTCAAATATGTCTTTTGTACCACGTTCTTCGTAAATATAAAATGTTATTTTATTAAAGTGAATTGGTTAATTTACACAATCTGTCATGTTTAATTAATTTCAGTGATCAGTATCTGTAGGAAATTAACAATACACTCACCTTTAAAACCCCTTACTTTTTTTTGTGGGGGGGGGGCAACGAGTGTTCTCTCGCTAAGAGAGAAGAGTGAGTCGGTTCTTTGAATCAATTCTCAAACGAATAGCACACCTTTCTAAACTACTGGCCATTAAAATTGCAACACCAGGAAGGAATGATCAGACAAAAGTCAAAATCACATGAAAGGAAGAAGAGGTTGGGATATGCAAATATAAGTATTATTTCAGCGCATTTAGACGATGCAGGAGGAAGAAACGACTTCTTAGACACTGCATGAAAGAAAAGTTGTGTAGTAGATTTTATTCGGAAAGCGCTTTGCAAAGTCAGAATTTACACAGAATATCGTCTTATGCCTGGAAGAAGAAGAAATACTTACCAGCAAGTGTTGGAATTCGATAGAGGCAGAATCCTAATTTCGAAGTCAAACAACAAAAATCAGCAACAAAAATCAGCATAACCCGAAAGTTAAATTTCTGCAAAATATGTGCAACTTTATAGCTAATTGATGGAAAGAAGGGAATGACAACAAATGCATTGTTTATTCTCCCATCAATAAAATTCCGAGTTCTATACTTAAGGACCCCATTCCGGATATGAATTCTTGAGGTATTTATAGGATTCCTTGCCAGTGTGGTTTGATTTACATTGGCCAAACTAGGAGAGCCTTAAAATTTCGTGTCAAGGAACATGAGGCATATGTTAGAAAAAAGGAAACACAGAAGTCTTCAGTTGCTCAACATCGCTGGTCCGACAATCACACTTTCAATTTTTCTGCTGCCAAAATTATTCAAAAAACATCTTTCATTGGAGAACTGGATTTTCTAGAGGCATTTCACATTCAAAAAAATCTTTCTGTTCTAGTTAACGATCCTAATTCCAATCCATCTTTGCCTTCGGCCTTTAAAGAAATTATGTTTTAGTTCTGGTTTCACCAACAGATGGCGCCACTTGCTTATTCTTGTCCAGGCTTTCTTATCTTATCTAATCATTATTTCCTATCTTGTTCATTTGCAGTTTTGCAGCTGTGGATGGTGGTTTGGTAAAACCATCGAAACTAGTCCTGTGAAAATTTTGAAAATATAACTCTGATTTTTGTTGTTTGACTTTGAAATTAGTATTTATTCAGCGTGTTATTGTGTCTTAATTAGAGGCCAAATCGTTGCCTATCGAGAGAGGGGATTATCATTTCGTGATATTGCCCATCGCATTGGTCGACATCCAAACACTGTCATGCGCACATGCAATCAACGGATTGCCGAGGGTCATACTGAACGTCATGCAGGGTCTCAAAGCCCTCCCATGACTAACGACCGAGAGGACAGACATATTGTGAGGTCAGCCCTGCAAAAGCATACGACCACATCATGGACCATTAGTCAGAAAAAGGCCATGTTTGCAGCAGCGTGAACTATCAGTACGGCAACCATTACTTTGGCTTCCCTCGACAATGCAGCATAGAGAGAGAGACGGCAACCCGAACGACAAAGCTCGAGACGAGTCCCATTTCTTTGTGCAGTATTCTTATGGCTGTATACATGTCTGGAAACTCCAAGGAGACTGCATGTTGCCTGTTTGTTTTTGATATTAGCAGAGGGACCCTGCATCTGATGTGATGGTTTGGGCAGCCATTTGGTACACAACATGCATATCTCTAGTTCAAATCAATGGTAATTTAACGCAGATCAGTTCATTTTCTGTTATCTTATGTCCAGGGGTTGTAACCTATCTTCAAGGCCTATCAAACACCATAGTTCATTGAAAAAGTTCTGAAAAAGAAGTATTCAGACACTAGGAACAAATATTTTATATTTGATAAAAACACAATAATGAGACACTCAATATTTTGTTTGACATCCTTTGGCTAAAACTACACTTTTCACCATTATTTTATCATGATACAGCTTTGCTTACTATAGATTTTTGTGAATGCCAGGTGTATTTTCCTTGTTGACGAGGAATTTTCTTCTTGGCGATCGCCTATTGTTTCCACTTGCTCTAAGGATTCTTCTAATTGCAAATTATTCTTGCAAATTCGTTGCAAGTTTTTGAGCAATAATATTCGAGTTTTGTTTCACTTTTAATACGATGAACCTCATTCCTCTTAATTAGCTTGGAATGTGGTCTATATTTCAGTGCATTTTCAACAGTTCGCTGCAATTTTCAGCATTTTATAACATGAAAGATAAATGAATACTAGATATACATTATGGATTTTTTTTGGATGCTTCGAATAATTTTACGATCTTTAAAATGATGAATACTTAAATTTCTAACAAACTTGTCGTTACTTTGTTGCATCCTATCACTTCAAATATGGAACTGTTAATATATTTTGGTAAACAGGTAATAATTTCCAAATGCAGATGATATATGTTCATTTAAAACAAAAAACTATGACAAGATACTTTACCTGCCAAAACAACTTAACAAATTTCGAGCGAACGAATTATTATGTAAGCTACCGACTAATACATTTTTAATAAATGATTTTATCACAAAGAATATTTTCATGATATTTATTTTGTAATATGCAAGGCTTGAAGTGAAAATTTAACATATCAGAAAAAAAAAAAAAAAATTAAGTCTATGTTCTAATACTTAGTGCAAGATCTATCCAAATAAATTTCAAAATACAAGTGTTTGAAACCAAATGTGAGCCACTGTACATGAAAAATGCATCTCTGTTCTGTGCTGAGAATTAAAGATGTATTTCAATATCACTGTCACTTATCATTTTAAAAGTTCTAGTTTTCATTGGACATTTTACACTTCTTCTCGACACTGATAAGTAATTATAAAATATTTACCAATACTAATTAATAATTGCAATTTTTTGTTATTTAAAACCTTATTCTTTAAAAAAGTTGAATATTGCAGTTGTCTGCTACGATATACTGAAATGTTCTGGTTAAATATGAATGTTTTTCCATCTTAGATAGTTTCTTTAATGAAGAAAGTTAAAAAATTAACAGCAAAGTTTATAGTGAAATGTTTGTTTGACTTGCAGTTAATTCTTAGTCAATATTTCCCACAGTACCTGGAAGACAATTTTTTGGGATCCAAAACACCTTTCATGGTGTAAGTCAACAGATATGAAAGCAGCTGATTTTGAAGAATTCATTTGATAACCAATACCTGCATTTTGTTAAAAAAAAAGAATGAATTAAAAAATTTGGATAAATTTGCCAGAGGAAAATCCTAATTTATCAAAACGAACTCCTATTTTACTTTCTTTTGCAACAATGTATTTGTGCGGGCATATTTCTCTCTTCGATAGGAGCAAAGAAAAAAAAAAAAAAAAAAAAAAATTCTGCACAGAAGGAAAGAGCCATGACATATTTATTCCAAAAACAAAGAATGAAGGACAGCAAAAACTAGCATAGTGTTGTCTATTTAAGGAAATAGTAAAGACACATAAAAAATTATTTATTTCTTCTCTTCTGACATAAGATTCATGCTCTTTGATGTGAAATTTTAATGCTCATTTAGTATGGCCAATATATCTCAAACCACAATAAATTACATGGAATCTTTAAAAATTAAACAATTTCTTTTTTCTTTTAATGTAATGTCCACTGTCTTCCCACACTTTTCTAAGGTATTTACAATTAAAAATAACATACAATTTAGCACTGATTTAAAGAAAAGTCTTTATATAGAAAGGAATTCAGATATCAAGTAAAATGATAGTTGATTTGAATAAACTGAAACTGATAATGCATGAATTATATGAATTAGCAGAGCATTTTTATCAAATGTAATTATCACCTGAGAACTCATGTTGCTCTGTTATCACAGCAGATGATGCAAATGAAGAAACAGAAAGATGCTTCCTCAGAAGAGAACTGCACTAGACAGAATAGAGAAAGAGATGCCGATTTTTCAGAACTGTCACATTAGAAGCTTCTTTTATAATTCAACTTGCATATAAATGAAGATTGAACAGGTCAAGATGCAATTATCAAAAGAAAACTACATCTGAGAAAAACATTTTATTACAAAATTTATAACATGATTTTTTTATATTACAAAGTGTTCTCAGAAAATAAATGATGTCCTTATTTCCTTGGCATTTATGAAATGAAAGCATTCCTCCCATTGAGTTACAACTCTCATTAGTTTGACAGCAATGCTGACTGCAAATGGATAAAATAACTTGCATAAATTTTAAAGTTATCTTTACAATTACAAAGTGGTCAGTTTTATGCAAATATCTTTTCCTCCCTTCTTTTCTTAGTAATGACTGTGCCTGGCTTATGTTGAGCATCTGGGTGATTAGCAAGTTCTGGAGGACAAGTAGATATAGGACTGGTCATAATAAGTTGCTTCAAGTCATAAAACAAATGAGAATCTTCTTTGGTAATGAAAGTAACAGCAATACCATGTTTACCAGCACGACCAGTACGCCCAATACGGTGAGTATAATCTGAAAGATAAAAATATATACATACACATTCAGTATGAGAATTTGCAGTTATTTAGAGAAATTATAGTATATTGCTATAGGCTTACTAACAATTGAATCACAAAATGAATCATTTTTCATTAGGTCATTAAAAAACTAGTCTGCTTTAAAAATGAAAGCCACATAAAATGACTTAATGACCCATATTAATCTTGACATATCATATTTACTTGCATATTCTGTCTCTCTAGTTTTACTAATCTTACTTCTCTAATAACTAAAAACAGAAAATTATGTTGTACACCAATTTCTAAAGACATTGGTTAAAAACGAACATAGCAGATTAAAAAGACACTGTTGTACACTTCTTACTTAAAAGCATATATGCATCAATATTAGTAAAAAGATGTAACCAATATTACTACAGTCAAAAGTCGTTAATTCGGGCACCCATAATCCGGACCTCAAAGCTAAAATCTTTCTTCGCAAGTGCATAGGCGTTTACGCGTGCGTGCAAGACTTTTACGACTGCGCATATGCGTCTGCGCAAGCGCAGAATACGTTTTTGCGAGCGCGTTTAATGTATAACGGACGGGATAAGCTAAAATTATCTAATTATCTATTTCAGTTAATGCTGATGATTGCGTTGTTCCTTAATCTTCGAATTGGATACGGCTTATTATTTTTTGCAGACTGTAAGAGCAATTTTATAAAAGTAAGCTTGAACTTTCGATTATGTCTAATAGAATTTCCGATGCTTGAGCTCCCAAAGGATCTAGAAAACGAAAGTATGTTTCGATGTCCATCAAACAAAAAACGAATTGCTACAAAAAATGGATAAAGGCATATCCTTTGTTTATCAAACCGTTCTGAAATCTGTTTATCAATTTCACGCTGCTCTGCCAAGGGGGGGGGACGTCACGGCGCGCAATTAACTGGAAGTTGATCTGTCAGCACTATCCTTATCTTCAGGGCAAATGTTTTTATTTTATTTGGCTTATAATTCCTTACTAAATGTAGTATTTCATCTCGATGTACTCCGTCTTTGATATGATTTAAGTCAAATTCATTATAAATATCACGAATACAAATCAAATAGTTTTCAGGTTGCAATTTTCTAATTTCGGCTATGCGTAAGGTATGCTGTACGCATGCGCATTGAAAGAAATGTTTAATAAAGTAAACAAATAAATATTACGTTTCTTTTTTTGTAAATTTTGATACCCTTTAGATCATAATTGCTCATTATTTTATAAATTACGGTTTCATATTTTTAATTTTATAATTTCTGCATGCCATCTTACCAGATTTAAACTGATGATCTATAATCCGGAAAAATCGATAATCCGGAATCGCCGAAGTCCCGACGAGTCCGGATTAAAGACTTTTGACTGTATGTTCTAAATTTCAAAAATCGGCTGCATTTGTCACTTTAAATACTACTTTTTTTATGTATACCTCATGCAATGCTATCTATCTAAACCTTGCATGTTATTATCATGCATGAAATTCCTTTAAATCATAAATACAATTTTTTTTCCTGAAAAGGCTGGATATGTGAGAAGGCAAAAGTATGAGTAAGTACATTAATCTAGCCCTTAATACAAGACCACAGAATTACTTTTTCCTAACAAATAAGCTAAATAATCTGATGAATTTATTAATTAATTCAACTTATAATTTCACAGCTTATTATTTAACTGTATCCCTAGGGAAGCTCTGCAAAAGTCAGGATAGTTGAAAATATGAAGCCACATAAATCTATTTACATAAGATACCTCATTTCTTAATTATAAATCTAATCAAAGAATTACATATTTCCCCCCCTTTTATTTACTAATTTTTTTCATATGAAAACTGAGAGGGGAAAATTATGTGAATAAATTAATTTCCAAACAGTGCAATTACATTAAGAACATAACAGATGAAGGTCAACACATAGTCAAAAACCATAACAAAAGATGTTATGGATAAACTTCAGGTGACTATTATAATATTATTTCTTTAAAGGAAACCTACATTCCAACAAGATACATAGCAATATTAACATTACAATATCTAATAAGGTATCTTCGTTTCTACTTTTCTATTCCTTAGACCTCAAACCATCCATAAGTAATTAGAGAAGGTGAATGTGCATTTGACTTAATGAAAAATAGATTGAATGTTAGTTCACGTATGTTTCACTGCGATGGGTCTGTTCTTATATTAAGCTGGCATAAAGTTTAACAGTTAGAAAGAAAAGGTTCAGTGTGACCTTCACAATAGTTTGCAAGGGTTGTCTTTTTTAGTAAGATGAAAACAATCACTATGTGAATGAATCTATTTTAAAATTCAACAGAGGCTATTCTCTGAATGCAATGAAAAAGGGGAAAATTGTGTAAATATTTAAAAAAATTTCAAAACCTAGTGCTAAGTAAGTAGGAGGGAAATGCAAGGAACTAGAAATAGAAGGCTTTATATAAATCTATGATTGTATTTCAATGGCTGATTAATCAAATGATAAAACCCAGATTTAAATGAAATGAAATCTAAAGCTGTCATTAAAGTAAAATTCAAAATTCATAATTTTACCCTATCATCTCTGATTATAACTACAAAATAATGATTTTCAAATATAATAAATTTATAAACCAAAAATTCTAAACTTACCTTCAATAGTTTTAGCCATATCATAATTTATGACCATCGATACATTTTGAATGTCAATACCTCTTCCAGCTACATCAGTTGCAACTAAAATATCTTTAGAGCCACCTTTCAAACTAGCCAAAGCATATTCTCTTTGCTCTTGACCCTTACCACCATGCAGTGTACAAGAATTGTACTAGAAAATAAATTTGGAAAAAAAAAAATTAAGCACTGTATTTGAACAAATCATATAATCATAAATAACTTGCTGCTAAGAATAAGGTTAACAAACAATGGGTTTTCATTAATACAAATCAATTTTCAATTGGTTGGGATCCCATATACAGCATCCACAGTTACTCTTACAAATTGAGCAAATCCAAGGACAAATAAAAACAAAGGAAAGAGGAATAACCCATATAATAATATAAAAACAATTACCAGTATTTTCAAGCAATTTTAGACTGTAGACTTTGTTTACCTGGTGGCATAAATTAAATGAATATTTTTTTTTAAAGGAAGATCCATGGTTTATTTATATTATTTTTGTATTCTAATGAGAGTCAACAAACGCTAATCAAACGCTAATGGCTGTGATTTATTTTATGAACAGAAAATTTACTTTTAATGAATATTTAATAATGCTCATGCTATATTCTGTATTATATACTGCTGGGGGTAAAAATAGCTCCTATAAACTAAGACATCATCTACAATCATTATAGTTATTCCACACATTTTCCAATTCCTTTTTCATTTTTTGTAAACAATTTTATTTTAACCTGATGTTTTGTGATAGTAATGTTCTCACTGTAATAAATTTTTTACAAATTATTTATTTATTTTAAACAGAGCCTAGTTAATATCCAGTTTATGAGGAATTGACTACAATCAATAGCAAATATTTTGTCTGCGAAACAGGATGTAATATTAAAAGAAGGCATATATTTCAGCAATTAAAATTTATGGTTTAATAAGTTGTATTACTGTAATATGTATATAAAATGCACACAGATAAATTGCTAAAAGAGAATATGAACACTCGGAACTTTAGATCAGATCATTTCTCAACATCATTCTCTAGGTTTACACATTATTCAAAAGTCTGATCTGGAACATAATTTTTGATTGAAAAATTTATGCACAGATGTGACCTGGAACTTTGAAAAGCTAACGATAAAAATAGAAGTTTCTGAGACCCATTATAATTTGCTCCAACTAAAACTGCAATATGTATTTTGGAATAATTTTTACTTGTGCACTACCTGTCTTTTATGCAGTCGAAATTTTTGAGCCAATACATGTAAAAGAGATTAATTTCATCCTTACTCAATATTTTCTTTATATTAGAGTCCATAGGTAATTTTTCCCCCTTAATCACGTACTTCTTGCACATACTCTATGCTCATGGTATAATACCATAATGGCATAATGTTCAACAACTTTATTGTTCTCAAGATAATCTTGTAAGTACTTAAAGTTCATTCTTTTGCCTTAGCTCTTAAAATTGGTCTGTTAACAGCAACATTTTCTGACCATTCTTGTTTAAATTATTTGAAGAATGTGGATTTAACTCAAAATCTTCAGTGTCTCACCTACCTCAAAATTATTCAATTCAGTTTCTCTCTCTCTCTTTTTTTCTCCCCATACAAATCCGGAGTTCTATAGAATTCAAAACCCTTGTTCCAGAACTAGTCTTCTGCCAACTATGAATTCATTACTAAATTGTGCGATTTCCAGTTCCCTTACTTCCAAAATGGTAGGCCAATAAATGTTTAATTTAATCAGCTCAATACAAACACCATTAATCAATATCTAAATTATTTACACTTTAAAGAAATAGCTCACTGGTTAAAAAAATTACAGTGTATAGTGAAACATGAAATGTTATACAAAAATGCTACATGAAATTTATAGGTAAACATGAAATGTGAAATACTAGGAGATTTTTATGCCATGCATACTCATATCTTTAAAAGAACTCCAAAACTCCAAAGTGTTAAATGTAATGTAAAGTCATTTTAATGCATTATTTACATTATTAAGCTATTAAAATATATTTTGCAATACAGTCAAAAGTCTTTAATCCAGACATCCATAATCCGGAATGATCTATAATCCGGACCTCAAAGCCACGAACTTTCTGCGCATGCGTAAGTGCATAATGCGGTTATGCATAAGCAGAAATTTGCATAATACCTTTACACATTCACGTTTAATGTATAACGAATGGTATAGGCTAAGTTAAAATTATCTAATTATCTATTTCAGTTAATCCTTCAAACAAAAAGTGTAATTGCTGCAAAAAATGGAAAAAGGCATATGCTTTGTTTATCTGTTTATCTAACCATTCCGAAATCTGTTTATCAATTTCACGCTGCTCTGTGGGGGGGGGAGTGAGAATGTCACGGAGCGCAATGAATTGGAAGTTGATCTGCCAGCACTATCCTTATCTTCAGGGCAAATGTTTTTATTTTATTTGGTTTATAATTCCTTACTAAATGTAGTATTTAATATTGATGTACTCCGTCTTTGATATGATTTAAATCAAATTCCTCGTCATTATAAATATCACGAATACAAATCAAATAGTTTTCAGGTTGCAATTTTCTAATTTCGGCTATGCGTAAGGAAGGTATGCTGTACGCATGCGCATTGAAAGAAATGTTTAATAAAGTAAACAAATAAATATTAAGTTTCTTTTTTTGTAAATTTTGATACCCTTTAGATCATAATTGCTCATTATTTTATAAATTACGGTTTCATATTTTTAATTTTATAATTTCTGCATGCCATCTTACCAGATTTAAACTGATGATCTATAATCCGGAAAAATCGATAATCCGGAATCGCCGAAGTCCCGACGAGTCCGGATTAAAGACTTTTGACTGTAAAACATGTTAACCTAAATTTAATTCATTATTCGACTTTTTACATTTTTGATTAGTTTAATTTAATTTTGCAACTTTTTAAAAATTTTTTTGATAAAAACATAAGCATTTTAAATACAAGAAAAATAAAATTAATAACTAATGGAACTTGTAATAAATACTGTGGATAAACTCGGCAATTTACCATTCAAATATATAAAGCAAAATTAATGCAAATATTTTAGCTCAGAGTTGAGAGCTTGATAAAATGTTTTACAACCTCTATAGTAGATTAAAACAGATTAGTAAAAAATAATCCAAAAAATTACACTGAAAATAACTTAAAAAACATGAAATTCTTGCAAGTTTAAATTTCATTAAAATATGGCATGCCTGAATTTTATTTTCTTTTTTTAAGAATTTAGCATAAACATTTTCTTTTCGGCATTTCCTTTACAATTTGCACCAAGATAACAACAAATCTAAACTGCATTTGAAAGGAGTGATATAAATTCAGATTTAAATTTTAAAAAAAACTAACGGATTTACTGGGAGAAAGATGAGATGAAAAATTAAGAATCTCCCGATTTTACCAGAGGATTTTATAGATCTGTAAAATCTATATTTCAGCTTCAAATTAGATTTTTAATTAATTTACTGTCAACAATAAAAACAATGAAAACATTCACATTTTTCAAAATTAGGTATTAAGAAAATGTTAGTCACACTTTGATATCACATATTAATGTTTAACGTAACTCGAATCAAATGAATTACCAAAAAATATCAAGAACTTGTGATTAATTTTAGATCTTGACCTATGAACTTGATTAACTTTCTTTATGGCAACATCCATTTATGGCAGATGCAAAGTCTTCATTTTTCTATTGTTTATATATTCAAGGTGTGAATTGATAAATGCAATCTCAATAAGATAAATCCCTCCATTATTACTAACATTATTAAGTTTTTCAAAACAAAAAAACAAATATGACAGACATTAAGGAAATTCAGAATAAAAAAATAGCTACTTATTTAAGAAATGTATTTTTCAAAAGATTATTAAATTTTAAAATAAAACATTTTCTCTTTTAAAAGAAAGATAATAATATATATAAACCTGTTACCAGAAACAACCAAATTAATGATTTGCTAATAAAATTTACAGATCTGCCATTAAAACTTACACCCATTTTTTCAAGACCTTTGGCCAAAACATCTGCACCTTTCTTTTGGTTGACAAATATAATAACTGGAGGTTCAACACCTTCTTCCAATATCTCCATAAGCTTCTTCCTATTGTAAAAGAAAAAAAATTGAAAAATATTGCCCTATAGTTTCTCTCAAAACAAATTTGAAAATACTTCTATTAAATTTCCTATAATGAATTTATCACTTTACTTCAAGAAAATAAGAACAAGAAATAATACAGAGTCAATGCATTAAGATATCATTGATTATCAATGTAAAGACCAATTAATATGACATACACACATTTATATAGAAAACATATTTTTAATGATTATAATAAAAATACTTCTAGTAAATACATATTCACACAAAGATCAGTAAGATCAATGACAATATTAAAAAATCAATATTTATATTAACACTGGTGTAATCATTAGAGGCTATTTTGTTACCTAGTATTTAAAATTAGTATCAGAAAACTACACTGAAATAAACTACAAAAGAGAATGAAATTATATTTTAAATCCATAAGTCTTAAATCCATAAGGCAAATTCATTTAGAACAGATGCTGGCATTTATGCACAGATATGCAGGGTAACTATTCATAATTATTAATGTATTGTGACAAAGAGAAATACACTATATATATATATATATATATATATATAACATTTTGAGAAAGATGAGGCATTCATATCGTGGAAATCTGAAACAAACCTTGTAATGTGCGTAAGTAAACAAATAAAATAAATAAAAAGACACCAGCTCGTAACACTGCATGCAGATAGGGGGTGTAAATAAATAAAATATTTCTAAAACTAATATTTTTATAAGTACGATTCAATATAAGATAAAGGAAACATAGTAAAAAAAGCATTGATTTGTTAAAGTTACAATGAATTAAAATTAATGAAAAGGCAATTACTTAAATTTGCTTCTTTTGGACAAAACATAGTAAAGGTAACTGATTAGCAATTAAAAAAAGTTTATGATTACACTTGGAAGACTACAGATGAGAGAACATCACTTCAAATATACTTAATTTAAACCATATAACACTTGTACTAAGGGGGGGGGTCTTTCAAATCCTTATGATTAAAAATTTCAAAATGTATATGATCATTTTGAAATAAGATAGATGTTATGCAGAATTTATATCAATATACATCAGAGGTACAGTAAGAATGGCAGGGGGAAAGACAGTAAAACTTTAATAATAAATTTGTTACATGTTTTGCATGTAAACACACAGAACATTTTTTATTCTTATCAAAAAGTATAGTGAAAATTTTACCAACCAGACAATTTACTCCACAAGAATTATACAAAGAGTTAATATTTACAAAACTGATCAACCTTTAGATATAAAATGGTTTTCATGAAGTTCTCTCTTTTTTATTTCTTTCAGAAATGTGTTCTTTAGAAAAATATGGCAGGAGCAGTATTTAACCCCTTAACTGCCGCGGAAAAGGTACAAGATTCATTTCACAGTGCCACGGTTTTTCACACAGGCGCGCGTAGTTATGCGATGTATTAGAAAAAAATGAATGCACAAAATTTAATGTTTTGAGTAAAAGTATAATAAAAAGGTGTAAGTATAATAAAAATGATCTTTTTATAATAAAAAAGATCCCTAAAATGGAGTTTGATCAATTCATTTTTAGACCAGTAAAGTGTAACATCGGGTTTCGGTGTTATACCTTGTGAAATCAATATGCCTAAAAAAAGATATATTTCTTCTGAACTGGTTGAATGCCACGATTTTGTTCTTGATTTTTCGTTTGCAAGGTGTTGGTTCATATACTCATCTACAAAACGGTTAGTTTCAATAACAATATGAAGCACGAGCAGTTCATCAAAAAATAATTCAAAAAAGATAAATGGATTTGAAACATCCGTTATATCTTTCTTTATTCCTGGAACCTATTATAAAAAGTAAATGAAAACGGAGAACACAAAATAAAAAAAATATGTTTTACTCAAACAACACCAGCCAATACCGCCGTCATTACTTTCACCGCTTTAGACACAGCCCTCTCTCCAATTTCTCCCCACACTTTTCTGGAATAGTATCCTCCTTCGCATTCTTTGTCAAGGTCATTGTGGTGTCGCTTTCCAAATAATTTTACGGTAGCAGGGTAAAGCAAATGATAGTAGTTTGGAAGGGCGTATATATATGTCCGGGGCAGTTAACGCATCGGCTGAGCAAGGCGTATATATACGCCCGCGGCAGTTAAGGGGTTACGGAAATAAAAACTATTGCCACTTTCTTCAATATTCCGCATATTTACTTTTATATTATTTTATCTAATGACATGTATGAGACTGATGAACAAAAAGCATCAGTAAATATTTATATACAGAATGCTATAAGCTTTAGAGGTAAAGTTGTTAGAAAGTACACATATTTAGACTAATTTCATATTTAATATTTATCAAAATATGCAAAATGATGAAAACTTACCTCTTAACATTTTCAGTAACCATATAAACTATTTGTTCAACTCTTTCAACGGGCTTTCCAGCAGAACCTATATATACTATAGATGGCCTCCTTAAATAAGATCTGGCAAGTCTTTCAACAGCGGGAGGCATAGTTGCAGTAAACATTACCGTCTAAAAGATTATTAGAAAAAGGAACTTACATATGAAATATCAACTTTTATTTGAATAATAACTTAAAATGTTAGTTACTAAGCAACTGAAGGTAAAATTAATACCTACACATGATAATACTTAAAAGTTTCCTGAAAAACTAGTTAAAAAAAAACATAAAATTAGATGGCAGCATAATAGCTGCTTTTGTTTCTTCTTCTTATTTTTTTTTTTTTTAAATAAACAAATTTTGAACAAAAAACGAAATGATTTCAAGCAGATACATAATATATGCCATCACAAATACTGTTATTAATTGTACTAATACATTATTAAAAAATAAAATAAAGATTTAACAGACTCACACCCCCCAAAAAAGTCTGAACAAAACATGACTTTCTTGTATGCCCTATTACATTATACCTATTTTTTGCTGCACTTCATTTAAACTTATTTCCTCAAATTTCATTAGAGATTACTCATTCAATGAATTCAGTTCTCAAGTTTCTATGGATAAACAAGCAATTCTGCAAATGGGCAAGAAGACCGAATTTTCAGTGCAAACAAACTGAAATTTAACTTTTGATGTTACTGGGAAAACAGACATTAAAGTTGGTGCACTGACTTAATTCACTATTCTACTAAGTTTCAAATGTAAACAAATGGTGGTCTCGTTATTCTGAGCAGCAGTTAAAGTTTTAAATTGTTGATAAGGCATAGAAAACTTCACCAAAACATCAGAACAACATAATTCAATAACTTTTAAAGCAAACAATACACAGTTTACCAACAAATAATAATAATAACAATAATAAAACAGGATTAGCTGATAAGGTAACAGAGTAGCAATATATATATATATATATATATACGTTTGGTTTAATTGCAACCAGAACACCTATTATAGCAGTACACAACTACTTGTTATAGCAGTTTCACATACAAATTTAAATGTTTTGAGGCTACACATTTTTTAATTATGCAAGATAAATACATACAAATGTACAGATATACCGAAAAAAATAATTTCTTCCATTTTACAATCCGTTTTGGGAAAAAGAGTCTTTTATTGTGTCCGTATGTATAGATGTCGCACAAAAACATCATTCAAATGGATATCTTCATTGATATAAGATAACCGAAATTTTTCGTGATTTAAAGCAGCTCCTTTACTTTGTACAAAGAAGTAAGAAGCATTTATTACTTTTATTTTGCTTACTCTGTTAAGCAATTAGAGATTGATTGAGAAATCAAAAGATAAAACATATCTAGGTTTTGTTAAACGGCAACACTATGGGAACCAACCATGTATGGTCCACTGCGCAAAAGAAAAAAAAAAGGGGGGCAGTTCTATATCTCCCATGGGCTGATTGATAAAATTCAACTTGTGCTTTTAATGTCACGAAAGCTTGACTTAAAATATATATTAGAATTATATATAGCATTGTTCTAATAGAGGTATCTTGACACAAAATCGGACTTTTTCCGAAATGACATGCCAATTTTTTTTTTCCATATTTCGATTCTATGACTGAAATTATACCAAACTGCCAAGTTTTGTAAAAATCGCATGAGTAGAAAAAAGTTTGCTGGGACCAAGTCTAGAGAATATGGCATATTGTGCACAATGGAAGTGCAATATGTTGTCAGATTACTGGTAACAAGAAGTGATGTCTGAGTTGCAGCATTGTGATAATGCAACATCCAAGTCTTCCACTCCTCACAACTGAAGTTTCTTCTTATGCAAAGCATCTCTCAATCATGTTAGAATTCTCTGGCAGACTTTCTTGTTTTCTGTCTAACCACATGGAAAAAATTCATAGTGCATTCTGAGCATGTTGGTTATCTGTTTAAGTGAAAGGTCATCAAGTCCTTGGATCTTCGTCAACCAAATTATACCAAACTGCCAAGTTTTGTAAAGTTTATCCTTGTATAAGTTTTTCTTAAAGTTCCATTCTTAAGTAACAATATTTAATAGACGGAATTACATCTCACATTACAGAAATTAAAAAAAAAAAAAAAAAAAAAAAAAAAATTGGAAAAATACAAAAATAGTCTTAAAACATTTGCACGTGCAAAGCAACTAAAACTGATTGCTATAAGAATTCAAATAGAAAAATATACAAAAAATTTCAAAATACATAATTTTTATACAGAAATTACAGATAAGATGATACTGGAAATAGATATAACCTGTCTGTATTTATTCTTTGAATTAAAATTAGCCAATAACTTCTCTTCATCTTCTGCCTCATCTGTATCAGGTTTCTGATTTGTAACAGGCATGTACTCCAGAATCTTCTGCACATCTGGCTCAAAACCCATGTCTATCATCCTGTCAGCCTAAAACATTCAAATAAATCACTCATATGAAAAACTTTTATATAATGTGAACTTCTTAAAAACTCTTAACTATCATTTCTTTAAATTAACACTTTTTAAAGCAATCTTAAACATTTAGTTACATCAGTGAGTTATTAAAAAAATTTCCTATATGATTTCATATAGTAAGCCCAAAATGCTATTCATAGAATGTACTCATATCTTTAAATGCAAAAAGGGGACACCATACTGAAAATATTCAAACCTTAAATAATATCTTAGATTAAGACACAATAACACGCCGAATAAACACTAATTCAGAAGTCAAACAACAAAAATCAGCGTTATACCTACAAAATTTTCACAGGACTAGTTTCGATGGTTTTACCGAACCATCATCTTCAGCTGCAAAACCGCAAATGAACAAGATAGGAAAATAATGATTAGATAAGATAAGAAAGCCTGGACAAGAATAAGCAAGTGGCGCCATCTGTTGGCGAAACCAGAACTAAAACATAATTTCTCTAAAAGCCGAAGGCAAATTTGGATTGGAATTAGGATCGTTAACTAGAACAGAAAGATTTTTATGAATGTGAAATGCCTCTAGAAAATCCAGTTCTCCAATGCAAGATGTTTTTTGAATAATTTTGGCAGCAGAAAAATTGAAAGTGTGATTTTCGGACCAACAATGTTGAGCAACAGAAGACCTCTGTGTTTCCTTTTTTCTAACATATGCCTCATGTTCTTTGACGCGAAATTTTAAGGCTCTCTTAGCTTGGCCAATGTAAATTAAACCACACTGGCAAGGAATCCTATAAATACCCCAGGAATTCATATCCGGAATGGGGTCCTTGAGTATAGAAGTTGGAATTTTATTGATGGGAGAAAAAACAACCCGAAAGTAAAATTTCTGCAAAATATGTGCAACTTTATAGCTAATTGATGGAAAGAAGGGAATGACAACAGAATTTTTATAATCTCCTAAAATAAGAGTGTGGCTTTTAGTGTGTTGAGATGAGAATTTTTTAACTGCTTGATTAATAATGTTGGGTGAAAAGCCCCTGTCAATAGCTATTGCTTTTAAATAATTTAGTTCTTCATCAAGGGCTAGTTTGGAGGAGCAAACTTGAAGAGCACGGAAAACATAGGAATAAAATGAAGCTAACTTTTGTTTAGTCGGATGACATGATTTAAAGTGTGGTGGAAGGCAAACCGATGAAGGTTTACGGTAAACTGTAGTTGGATGTGTTATGTGTGACCAGAATGTCGAGAAACGGAAGAGAATTGCAAGTCTCAAGTTCAAAAGTGAACTGAATAGCAGGATCAATAGAATTCATTGTTGAAAGAACTTTATTTAAATCATCTTTATTACCTTCAAACAGTGGAGGGTGCATTAAGATGTCTAGAAACCAGACTTCGCGAATTTCATTTCTCTTGCATCGAAATTGATGAGCTAATTTCTCTCACTCAACTCTGTTTGAAACAAACACATTTTGTTTTCCAAAATAAATATTACAAGCAAACTGAGGGATTAGCCATGGGAAGTCCCCTCAGTCCCATCCTGGCTGATATCTACATGCATTATTATGAATCAAAATTGTTTGAAACTTTAAACTTCCCGGCATGGTTCCGCTACGTAGACGATACTTTTACCCTGTTTGAAGGTAATAAAGATGATTTAAATAAAGTTCTTTCAACAATGAATTCTATTGATCCTGCTATTCAGTTCACTTTTGAACTTGAGACTTGCAATTCTCTTCCGTTTCTCGACATTCTGGTCACACGTAACACATCCAACTTCAGTACTACAGTTTACCATAAACCTTCATCGGTTTGCCTTCCACCACACTTTAAATCATGTCATCCGACTAAACAAAAGTTAGCTTCATTTTATTCCTATGTTTTCCGTGCTCTTCAAGTTTGCTCCTCCAAACTAGCCCTTGATGAAGAACTAAATTATTTAAAAGCAATAGCTATTGACAGGGGCTTTTCACCCAACATTATTAATCAAGCAGTTAAAAAATTCTCAACACACTAAAAGCCACACTCTTATTTTAGGAGATTATAAAAATTCTGTTGTCATTCCCTTCTTTCCATCAATTAGCTATAAAGTTGCACATATTTTGCAGAAATTTTACTTTCGGGTTGTTTTTTCTCCCATCAATAAAATTCCAACTTCTATACTCAAGGACCCCATTCCGGATATGAATTCCTGGGGTATTTATAGGATTCCTTGCCAGTGTGGTTTAATTTACATTGGCCAAACTAAGAGAGCCTTAAAATTTCGCGTCAAAGAACATGAGGCATATGTTAGAAAAAAGGAAACACAGAGGTCTTCTGTTGCTCAACATTGTTGGTCCGAAAATCACACTTTCAATTTTTC
Source organism: Stegodyphus dumicola (assembly GCF_044657685.1). Lineage (NCBI taxonomy): Eukaryota > Metazoa > Arthropoda > Arachnida > Araneae > Eresidae > Stegodyphus > Stegodyphus dumicola. The sequence continues at coordinate 153,376,001 of NC_140769.1, read as the reverse complement.
TGCTGCCAAAATTATTCAAAAAACATCTTGCATTGGAGAACTGGATTTTCTAGAGGCATTTCACATTCATAAAAATCTTTCTGTTCTAGTTAACGATCCTAATTCCAATCCAAATTTGCCTTCGGCTTTTAGAGAAATTATGTTTTAGTTCTGGTTTCGCCAACAGATGGCGCCACTTGCTTATTCTTGTCCAGGCTTTCTTATCTTATCTAATCATTATTTTCCTATCTTGTTCATTTGCGGTTTTGCAGCTGAAGATGATGGTTCGGTAAAACCATCGAAACTAGTCCTGTGAAAATTTTGTAGGTATAACGCTGATTTTTGTTGTTTGACTTCTGAATTAATATCTTAGATATTCAAATTCATACAATATATTAAATTTCTTATTTCTTTAGTTTCAAAAATGGATGCTTCAGTATGTAGCATAGTTCGAAATGCTTTTTATTAAATTTATAAAATCTGATTATGCTTGTAAAAATAGAGGGAAAAATTAGTTCTATTGTTTAACTGAATTTCAGCCTGTCATGCGCCAAACAGAAAGTGACTTTATTTAAAAAGCTCATGAACAATGATCTAATTTACATTAAAATGTAATTTTAGCAGATTTGAATAGAATGCTACACAAATGAAGCGAGTAAGGTTTTTGTCGATTTCATAACAGCTGAATTTTTCATTGATAATCACAGTATGACGATTCTTTATTATTGCATTTGAATTTTTTTTAAAGGCATTCTGAGCATAAATGGAGAATGGAGAATTATAATTTTTTAATCTGATTTCTGAACCTGAACATTTTTTTTAAAGTTTTATTCATCTGAAGTCCGAAAACTCTTTAAATAGATCTATTCATATTGTTGATATTCTAAGCAATCATTGTACAGATATATGACAGCATTTTGGATCTGCCTATTCTTTAGTTAACAAGCTAAGAAACTATAAGTACTGCTGAATGGCAAAATCATAAATTTCATAGCACAGTTCAAAAACATAAACCAAACTTTATGCATAGAATTTCACTAGATTTTGGACCATATTATATGACATGGATGAGAGTAATAAATCATTTTGTGAACAATTAGAAAGCAACATTTTTTGTGATTCTGATACAGACATTTACTTGTAAGAGAAGGAGTTCAAGTGCCTGCCTCCCACTTTCCATGAAAGATTTTGTTACTTCTTGTAAATAGTCTTTCCTGTATTTTTTTTTTTATTAATTTTAAAGTTTATTGATGTATTTTTCCAATTATAACTTAATAATAATTTGAATAGCACTTCAGAAAATTATTCTCAAAGTAAGCAATTTTTTGTACATTTTCATGTGAAGTAAAGAAAAAGGAATATTAAATGCTAATTTTGACATATATGTGGTTCTTCCACATTTCTTATCTGGGGGCGTTGAAGATGCTAAATAACAATTCCAACGTTGTTTTCCACACCACAGAACATTTAATAAAGATAATCAGAAAAGGTACAAATTAGATTAAATACAAGTGCCATTTGATACAAACAGGATCCTGTATAGCTTTTTCCAGTCTTATAACATAACGGATTAGTGCCTACTCGCACTTGCTGATGTATTAAACAGTTCAATTTACCACCTTCGCGTGGAAAACTACAGTTCCTTATTCTACACCTTCACGTGTAGACAGACATCTCACCACCTTCGCGTGGGATAGCAGAAGAGTCTCTCTCATACTCCTCTTTCACCTTGCTGCTGGCGCATCGGTGAGGCCCTCTGGTGGTTGTGTCGCACTTACAGATACTACATATATGATAGCTTAAGTAATAATCTAAAATATAGAAAATTATGACATTAGAACTTAAACATTTCCACTTCCCCTAAAGTTAACCTTAGCGACGCAAAACCCTATCTTGTGTGACAATTCCTTTCGACTTCCATCCATCACGAGGTAACATCTTAAAAACCATCTCAAAAAGGTTAATTCAGATTATCTTCCTCATATCATGAAAATTCCGTAGCTTGAAACTCATATCTAGAATCAGTATTTAAGTAAACAAAGAGCAAAATGTAATCAATTTTAGCAAACAAAATCTTATGTACCCAAGATGTGTAGAAAAGAATGTTTCATGTAAGCAGTTTCCAAAAAGTCTTCTTAGAATTAAAAAGAATTCATTTCATTTATGGGTTTTATACTGCTATTACATGTTAACTGCTGCTAAGGGAAAAAAAAAAAAAAAATTCTTGTGTTTGATGTACTTTTTGCATCTTTCAAAAGCTTGCATAAATATACACGATATGATCTGATAAATAACAAATATCTGTCCTTCTTTTAACAACATTTTAAATTTCTAACATTAAATATATTAAGAAATAATTCAGTTCAATTAAGTATTTAAATGGTTATTTTTTTTAATTCGATAACATTCAATTGATATGCAATATCTTATTTGGGTGAAGATTAATACTTTTTAAAATCTAATTGTTCTCAATTAAAAAAAAAAGAAAGTAATAATAAACCTACTGCAAAGCACTTACTTCATCCAACACAATATATGTGCATCTATTTAGGACCAAATATCTGTTTTCTAAAACATCTATTAAACGGCCAGGTGTAGCAATGACAATCTAAAATAAAAAATAAATTATATTACATATTGTTTGATCTTGATATAAATTACATGCTCACAAAATGAAAACCTCATACAATTGAAGACAATGGTTTATATGAAGGTATTTTTCCTATATTTTCATTATTAATAACAGAGATTTCAAAATTTTAAAATGTTCACCGCATTAAACATAATAAGGCAAAATATATGCAAGTTCAGAATCTATACAAATTTACAGTGTATATTATTTTATAATGACAAATGATAAATAAAAAGTTCAAAATGATTTTATAAATCTAAATATATAACTCAAATGAATATTTATCCTCTCCCCATTTAAAAAAAAAAAAAAAAAAAAAAAAGAATAAAAGAATAAAAAAGTGGATGTAAGTGAAATTAGTACTAATTCGTTTTTAGGGCCCTTGATCTATACTGAGATAAACTTTCAATTTTATTGGAACTCAAAACAAAATTAAAGAGGTGAAAACATAACTTTATGTAGTAGTATCATTTTTAATATTTTCCTAAATCATCAGAATTAAACAGGAAAAGCATTGGTACTATATTTCTTGTATGGAACAGTAAATTAAAATAATATAGTGTATATTGTTTCTTATTGTAAACATTTAAAAATGCATTAGATATTTAAATACAGGCAATTTTATTTCAACAGATAAACACAAAATGACTAAGAAATGTATAAATAATAAAAATAGGGAATTTCTCAGACAGGATTTTTGAAGTTCAAGAGCTTATAATTATAATAATAATTAACTGCTATTTATTACAAAAATGTTGTTTCTATACTACAGCCACTTTATGATTATAAGCCGCTCTGTGATCTAACTATATGGTTGCATAACAATATAAATCAAAAAAGAAAACCATGTTTCAAAATCTATCGTAAATATCAAAATTTTTTATTATTTAGTAATTTTCTTACATTTATCTCATATTTTCTTATAATCAATTTTTTAACATTTTATCTATTTTGTGAAAACTTGTATGTTAGTTTACAAAAATGTTTTATCATTTATATACAGTGCTGGGGGGAGAAAAATTTACAGATCAATTTTTTAATTCACTAAAGTACTGCTAAACTACCACAAGGTATGTAACAAGACGCTAATATGACTTTATAAATATGGACAATTCATTCATTTCCTTAAATTTATGAAATTTGTGTGGATATATGTAGTTTGATTATAAATTTGTTTATATTTTTGAAGTGTCCCCTTCCAAACACTCCCAGCAATGTATATATGTATAATTTTTTCTATTGAAATGAAACCATTTTCTTTAAAATGCACGATTTTTTAAAAAATATTACAAAAATGTTATTGCAGCATATTCAGATACTATAAATGATAATATATAGTAAATTTCAGCACTTAATTTCAATAATGGTTTTTAATTAAACTAGGCCTTACAGAGAAAAATCGCCCAATCCAGTGCATATGTATATTTTCAGTGTGTGGGTGCTTGGGGAGCACTTCCTCCTTCTTTTGCCAGCCCCAAATGGGTCAGAAAAATAATAACGTATACTAATGTGGTAATTACTAGTAACATGGTATTGAAAATAAAAATTAGATATAATTTCTATTTGGTCTTTTGCCCTGTATCTAAAGTTTAATTTAATTTCAATAACTATCATTTCATTTTTGAACATCAATTTGTTAAAATTTAGTACAATTTCTGTATTTATTTTAATCTATCTAAATGCTTAATTTCAGCTTTACAGCATACATTTTGTAACTTTAAATTGTTATATGTTACAACAGTACTGCAGTATCGACTGTATGCAAAGTTTTCACAAATGGAAATAAATAATATATACAGAAAGATTCACAGTACTCGATTTATAATATAATTCACAGAAATCACACTGCAAGTCTATGATGGAAGCAGACACATAAAAAATATTGATTCACACAATTTAGAATGAACTTTGAAAAATTTATGATGTTCATTTAACATACCTCACATCCTAGACGAAGACGGAAACCTTGTTCTTCTCTTGATAAACCACCTATAACTGCTACAGTTCTAATTTCCAAAGTTTTTGCAAATTTTATAGTTTCTTCTTCTATTTGCTGAGCTAACTCACGAGTTGGAGCCATGATTATAGCATACGGCCCTTGATCTATATCTTCATTCCTAAAATAAGAATTTCAAAACATGCTTTAAATTATAAATTTCTTATCAAATAAGATCTTTATACAAGAAAGTTAAATTTAATCAAAGTTATTCAATATACACAAAACAAAATGTATATATGGTTTATACATAAATTAAGCTTATTTTACAAACCACAAAAAATATTTCATACAGAATAATCAGTTCTCTAATTATTGACTGCATAAGGTATTATGGAAAAATAATAAGATTGGTTTCATTAAACATATCAGTTTATAGGAAACGCATTTTTGTAAAACATAGTACAGTCAAAAGTCTTTAATCCGGACATCCATAATCCGGAAAGATCTACAATCCGGACCTCAAAACTAAAAACTTTCTGTGCATGATCTTTATGCATGCGCATATGCGTTTACGCATGCATAAATGTATACCGGACGGTATAAGCTAAGCTAAAATTATCTAATTATCTATTTCACTTAATGTTGCAGATTGCGTTGTTCCTTAATCTTCGAATTGGATACAGCTTATTATTTTTTGCAGACTGTTAGAGCAATTTTATAAAAGTAAGCTTGAACTTTCGATTATGTCAAAAAGAATTTACGTTTCTGGAGCTGCCAAAGGATCTACAAAGCGAAAGCATGTTTCGATGTAAATCGCACAAAAAGTAGAATTGCTGCAAAAAAATGGATAAAGGCATATCCTTTGTTTCTCTAACCATTCTGAAATCTGTTTATCAATTTCACGCTGCTCTGCCAAGGGGGGGGGGAAGAACGTCACGGCGCGCAATGAACTGGAAGTTGATCTGTCAGCACTATCCTCATCTTCATGGCAGATGTTTTTATTTTATTCGGCTTATAATTCCTTACTAAATGTAGTATTTCATCTTGATGTACTCCGTCTTTGATATGATTTAAATCGAATTCCTCGTCATTATAATTCGCTTCCGATAGCGAAGAAAGTGACACAGAGGTTAAATTTCGATTGACAAATTAGTGGGTAAATTTTGATACCCTTTTAGATCATAATTGCTCTTTATTTCATAAATTACAGTTTCATATTTTTAATTTTATAATTTCTGCATGTCATCTTACCAGATTTAAATGGATAATCTATAATCCGGAATCGCCGAAGTCCCGGCGAGTCTGGATTAAAGAATTTTGACTGTATGTATTTTTATTCTCAAATCAGTGATATATCCCTTCAAAGTAGTTCTCTTTGGAAGTTTCATATTATTAGAAAATTGATTGATTGCTTTTAATCTTCAAAATCACAGCTAAAATGCTTGAAACAGAATTGCTTTAAAATTGTTTGTTATAATTTTATGGTTGCTATCGACTTGTCAAAACAGCAATCTTTCAAGTGAATTTTTAATCTGAGAAAATTGAAGTCATATAAGCTCAGACCAGGAAGGATGCAAAACTATTAAACTGACCTTTTGAGTCAATTCGTACAGGAGGTGCTTGGGCATTATAATGAAACAGACTCTAAGTGCTATTTGACTGCATAGAAGTGACTTTTTTACAGAGCATTTCGAAGACTAGTGATAACAATGCTGACTTGACACAAAACCCCGAGACACTGAAAATCATTCCGATAGTCAAAAATAAATCAAGATAATTTGATTTTTAGATTTGTTCACCCTTGAGGTTTCAAGATGGGGGTTTGATAATAAGTTGCCTGTATGTTACTCTTGGCTTTGATATTCATTTCCAGAGTGAACTAGAAAATCCAGTATTCATTATTAGTTATCAGGGAAAACTTCTATCACTTTAGATTTATTCAAGACGATCCAGATATACATTTTTTAAAATTCTCTTTAGCTCAAATTTGATATTTTTGTGAACCAGATCATCACACACTTTTTATATGCACGATTTCTAAGTTAAAATTCCATACACTTTTAAGACATTTCAAATTAAATTCACAGAGGTTTCTCCTGCCCCAAATTTTGATTCTATTGAGACCATAAATGCTATATTATTTCATATTCTTAATTTTATAACTTCTACATGTCATCTTACTAGATTGGAACTGATGGTCTAATATATGGAAAACTCCAAATCCAGAATTGCCATGACTTTGGTGAATCCAGATCTCAGATTTTGTTAGTTAATTAATAGGATAGTAATTTTAATAGAATAGTGTTTCATTTCAGATATTAAAATTAAAAAACTTTACATTTCCAGAAAGTTTAAAAAGTTGATAAAAAGCAGTTTTTCTACATAATTAAATTCAAAGTATTTGCATTTGAATTTTCAACCCCCCTTCTCAAAAAAGGGGGGAAGAGAGAAGGAAAAGTCCTTAAATACTGATACCATTAAATCAATAACATTAAAGTTGTCAGTCAATTCCAGTTATATATAATTTGTAAGAAGAATACAAATACCATTGAATTTCTTTAAAAAACACATTTTAAAAAGATTATGTATTTCTTCGTTTTTGTTTTTCTGTAGTGAAAATGACTTCTCATAATATTCTAAATAATTCTGCATATAAATAGCACTTCATGTTCTTTATAAATCACAAATCTTTATTAATATTACCTTTCAATTTTAGGAAGTGAAGTGATCCAAACAAGAAGGGGAATTAAGAAAGCTAGAGTCTTTCCACTGCCAGTTTCAGCAACACCTATGATATCCCGATTTTGTAAGCCAATAGGTATGGCTTGTCTCTGAATTGGAGTTGGATCCTAATAATTGGAAAAAGAAAAAGGTATTGTAAAAAGCAAACCAACTTCAGCATACAACATCATACAATTCAGTTTTATAATGTCAAATTAATAGTGATTTTATATACTAGTAACTTCAAGATATTCGATGAAAAATAAGTGCTCCCGCCTTACAATTTGTACATTTTGAAAATATACATACAGACTGCATTAAAAAAAATTCTACACATCTTGAAAGACTGTTCTTATTCTGATGGTACCTTAGATGAGTAATGAGAAAGATGTGATTAAAGTGGATAATTAGCAATAATTTACTGATGCATTCAGGAAATAATTACATATTAGTATTAAGTGACTTGTTTACTGTCACCTTGTTCTCCTTCCTTACCATGTGCCTTCAAAGTATAATTAGAAGCATATATGGCTAGCATTCACGAAGTTCAGAGTTCAAATACTAGTGAAGACACTGCTTGACACTGGTGATTTTTGTGCTTTCTGCTTTGATAAATAATTAACAGGCTCTACAGCTTATGTCTAAACAAAGATGTGGTGGAGGATAATTTGTTATCATCTGGATTTGGCAACATGATGTTCCCTCTTCAGTCACCTTTTATGTAGAGGATAATGGAAAGAATTTTTTCCTTCCTTACTATGTACCTTTGTGGTGTAATTGGAACAAAATCTAGCTAGATCGGGAAGTTCAGAGTCCAAATTCTGGTGAAGGCAGTGGTGATTTTTTCTGCTTTTTGCTTTCATAAACCTAATGATTCTACATTCTCTACCAGCAATGCATGAAGAACCAGCACAATTTGGGTTAACACGAATGTCAAAATAGCATCCTGTAGAATTAGCTGTCAGATATTCTCAGCAAGTTTATGTACTTTTTGAGGTGTCTTCCTTAATCAACATCTTAGCATATCCCACAAAGTTTGATTGGGAAAAGATTTGCAGATTTGCTTGGTCAAAGAACTTATGACACTATGCAAATAATTTTTGGGGACAATCAGTGAGTGCACAGAGGCATAATCTTCTTGAAAAATAGTTTTCAATTAATACAATAGTACTTATATCAAATCACAGGACAACATCAACTTATATAAGCACTGAAAAGGATCACTAAATTTGGCATGTAACTGCTTTCACAAACAGTAACACTAGACCTGATTGATGAATGCATGGTGCTACACAAAAACATGGCAGAACTGCCAGGCTTCATTCACAAATGGATCTTATAATCATCCAAGTTAAACAAGATAAGATTCAAATCTGTTAAAGTCTAAGCTTTGTGGCTACAACATAATAATACACATATTATACACTACACTGTAGTCATTATCCAGAAGTGACAATTAATACCAATAATGGTTTCAGCCTCTGCTAGTCTTTGCACAAGGCACTTTGTGATATTAAACATCCAGGAAATTGTTTCAATGACAGATAATAAAGTTACTGGTGTTCTTATGACAAACATCACTATACCATTTATTTTTCTGAAAACTTGTCATTCTGCCTTTGATGATTTGCCTTATGATAATTAGCAGCCTCTTATTGGAGCTACTGGTAACGATATTGCACAATTATGTAATTATTCTGACACTAGTGCTGCTAGACCAAACTGCTTCCCTGAAGGTAGAAATGCAACTTTAGTCAAACTCACTCAGTTGTTACACATCATTGCAAATATTCATTGTTATTTGCTGATGCAAACAATACTACCACATAAATAACCCGATATGATAAAGTGGCTGAAAAATATTTCTTAGTGTTTTAAGAATTCACTCTGTGTATTCATTTCTGTCTCCCCCACCTGGATATGCAGGACAAGTATATTTTAATAAATTGCATAATTTGACTGTTTTACTTAGTATTTAGGCAATTTATATTTTATGTAACAGGGGAAAAATTGAATATTTTATTAATTTTAATGCTTAAAAATAAAATGCACTACTTTAATATATTATATTAATCAATGAAGACTTTGCACAATGTACAATATTTTTCAAATAGCAACAAAAATTTTGACCAGATAAATATTAAACAAATATTAAACTTAAACAGATTAGGGCTATAAGGTATTTTCTTTCTCTTTACGATCTGCCTTCATGGCATAGTTGGAAAGCACATTTAACTAGCTATTGAAATTCTAAGACTCTACATAGTAAAAATTAAAATATTCTGAAGTAATAGAGAAAGATTTTAAAAATTTTCACAGTGGATGAAACAGTAATTTTATTGAGAAGATTTATAAAAAAATAATTTTTACTAAATTATTTAATTATATTTTATAATACATACACTTCTATTTAATTATTATAAAAAGCCTGCAGAAAATTAGCAGTACAGCAAACTATCCAGAGTAATCATATCTTTAATTTCAAAATAAAACTGAAATTAGTTTCAGAATATGAAAATGTTCCTAGTCCTACTATGTAACATAACAATTGAATTATATGCAATGTAGGTATGTATCAAAATTGCTTACATAACAATTAAATGAGCTACTACTTCAAATATGATTATTATAATTATTATAAAAATAATTATAATAATAATAATTTTTGACATACTTGTTAATCTCTCAGCTTTTGAATTATGTCGCAAACTTATTGATTTACAAGCATATAACATTTCTCTACCATTTAAATTGTGTATGAATTCTCAAGTAACTACCAGAATTACAAGATTTTTGATGCATTGAAGAATGAAAGGGGGAGAACTGAAAAATGAAGCATATTTTTTTTTTTTTTTAATTTTTTGTTATTCTGAACTTTTATACAAATTCTCTAAAAAGAAACCAATAACTGAACTATGTAAAAAAGGGAAAAAAGAAATCTGTAGTCTTTTATATTTAATTGATTATAATAACAGTTAATCATATTACCCACTTTTCAACCCCCTACATCATTTCAAGTGCATAGACCTTAATAGATAAAATAAAAGTTACAGTTACCTAAAGAATGAATAAAAATACTTTAATTATTATTTACAATTAATTAATGTAATTATGTAATCAGATAAAACTTACTTTGTATCCTAATTGTTCTATAATTTCTAAAATTGATTTTGGCAATCCTGATTCTTTCCAGTGGCGAATAGGATTTGGTATTCGACCACCTTTAATAGCTATATTGAAATCTTCACGGAAGATACGCCAATCTCTTTCTGTCATTTCATCCATAGATTTCTGAGACCAATGACGATCATCCCACTTTTGCTTGTCCTCTTTTCGTTTGATCTTCTTCAAACGTATTCTACAAAGTAAGTTTTAAAAATACTAAAAATCTTTCATTGCTAAGCAAATTAATATTACAACTGCATCTGACAAAACTGAAAATTAATACCAGTTCTAGAGACAAAGTTTGCAATAAAAATATTTGCCACCACAACGTGAAAAATGTCATATTTTAAAGCTAAAAGAAAATTAGAAACTACAAAAATGTTGTAAATAATGTGTAGAGTTTCAAATAGAACTTTTATCATTTAGCATTTTTTATAAATCCGTAATTCTGAAAATACTAAATCAAAGCAAAAATAATTAAATTTTCATTTGATGATGTAATTTATGTAAGTAGCAATAAAAAATATCCATTTTATGCACATATGCAGGAAGCAGAATCCAAATTTTTGCAAACTGTATTTATTCACCATTAACAGAAGCCAAGCTGTTATTCATCATCTCTCTCTTCCATAACAATCAGTATAGTTTGGTTAATGGAATGTGATTAATTTTCATATAAGGATGTGCTGTGCAAGAGTTAGCTTTCCCTCTTTTGCAATTTAGAATATGTAGATTTTGAAAATATATATATATAAACATACAAACATTAATTTTTTTTTATGCTTGTTGTTATACAGGATCATGACTTAGTAAGACCATATATCTAAACTCATAATAATGTTTTAAATATGTCAAGCAATTTCTTGCAAATCATTTGATTACATGGACTGAGAATAAATTAATTCTAGCAGGCTGTGGCCCAAGCAAAATTTATAAGTTCTATGTACACCTGAAAAAAATGTATAAAAACATTTCAATATGATGTCTTTCCAAGGAACAATTTATATATATATATTTTTTTTTGTTGTTGTTGCCTAACCAGGAAGCAAAAATTTTTGACACTTCAGGTTAATATGCATGATGATGTCATGATTTAAATTTAATGTAATATAAAATTTTTTCTCAATATCAATAAAAGAATTAATGTGACAATTATCCTAACCTGAAACAAAAAAGTTGCTAACAGCAGCTATTTATTTAAAATGCTGACATTAATGAAACATTTTCAACATACAATGACATTACATGCGATTACTTGCTTTCTTCAATGCCAGGATATGACCTTGTATAATAATAATAATATGTTTAATGTTTAGCAATGCTATTTTTATTCCATATTTTGAAAAGCTTACAAATTTTTTATTAACAAGCTACGACTTGAAAGTGAGCAGAGGCAACGCTTCTCGAAATAAAGCAGATTTTTATCTCCAGCACACAAGATTGTTGCCACTAAGCAAAATTAGTGCAAAAATTACTGTTTTCAGTTTTTAATTAATATCTTGGCTGATTAAAGTCGAAACGAAGATGAGAATGGCTAGCACAAATTTTTGGAATTACCTCTTTTGAAACTCAACTCCTCACTGTTCCGGAGGAGATGATGTTATGAACAAACAAACAAACAGACGTGCACAGATTTTAATAGTATAGACTAGTGGGCAAGCCCGCCAGCTGAGTGGACTAAAGCCTGCTTTCGTTCACAGGGATTCAAAAGTTCAATTGAACTGCCAGTGTTCAGCGATTTTGCCGGGGTTGCGCCCGCTGTATTCACATATGCATGCACAAGATACTGCATACACGTGGCAAGCCCGCCAGAAGCCTGCTTTCGTTCGCCGGGATTAGAAAGGTGAACCGAACTACCAGTGTTCAGACATTTTGCCCAGGCTGCGCCCGCTGTATTCACGTATGCATCCACAAGATACTGCATACATGTTACACATGTGGAAAATCATGACAACATCCACGCAGCCAGCCTGTTCGCCGGATTCAAAAGTTGCACCAAACTACCATTGTTCCAGAAGAGATGATGTTACGATCAAACAAACAAACAGACGTGCACAGATTTTAATAGTATAGATAATGATGCAGCTCATTACCTAGATAGTTGTCAAACCCAAAACTGTTCAGATAAAGGTTTAAATAAGCCTCTTATTTAAAAAGAACTTAGAATATAAAGGCATGTTCTGATGCTAACAAAATCAATTACAGCTTGTGATGATGTAATTAAACAAGAACAGTCAAATTTAAACTAAAAATGTGCACTTGTGGTCAAAGACTATACAATTTAATTTAAGTTGGTTCAGTAACTCTATCATATGAGGAAATAGAAATTGGAAATTCTAGTTAAGACTCAAATCACAAACAACTGGGTAATTTACATATTAATAACTGTACATATCTTTGAAGAATAATATTTTTATGTATTCAATTTTTTTCTTCAACACATTTCCTTTTCATTTCAGAATTTTTGGATTTAATTAAGGATTTCTGTTATTCTAAAAAAAAAAAAAAATTAAAGCATTTAGAATGTATAAAAAAAGCTTTTCATTTTATTTCTTTAGTAATATGAACATTCAGAAGAAATATGAAATATATGTGGTAAGAAGGGCTGGTTATAGAGCTGATGTGTTAGAATTATTGGAATTTAATGACACACCAAACAACAAAATTATTAGAATTTAGTAACACACCGAACAACAACAACAAAAAAGTCACAACTTAAAGAATTTAGAGCAGGCACTATCAACAGAATTTAGAAAGGCACTAGGCAGCAGAATTTAGTATCTACAGAGATTGCATCTGGTGGGAAAATGCCTAGTGCCACCTCTGTGTATGATGCATTAAGGCATATTAGATAAATCTTTTACACTGTCAGTTTTTAATTTCTTTATTAATAAAAAAATTCCTTTCTATAACACTTGTTCGTGTGATAAGATTAGAAGCATTTCTGATATTTTCCGTGCTTCTGTCTAGTGAAGAATAGAAAAAATAAAGGGAAGATAAACATGTTAAGAAAAAGATTCTAGTATCAGAAGTAAAACATTTAAATGTTATATTTTCATTGTTCTTCCAGACGTTCTCCAAAAAGTAAGAAATTCATCGCAAACTTTTGGTAAAATACACCCATTACATGTTAATACCATGGAGACATTTTTCACTTTGTCACATATTTCTGGAATCTAGAATCGTGGATCTATAATCTTGCTTTCGAATCCTTTTAAACTTTCCAAGCTGCAGTGTCTAAAATCCTAATGAAAAATTATCCCTAACAATTCTGTAATAGCAAAAAGGAAGAAATATTTTGGGGAAAAGAAAGGGAAAAAGTTTAAAATTAATTTTATAGAGATAACTGATGCATATTCTGAGACAATTATATGGGAAAAACTCTTGGTACTTACATACCACAGCAGAAGTTGCGCTCATGCGCCAATAAAGAGCAATCCTGTTGTTGGCACGCAGTTATCTTTTGGATTTCTTTTTGCCTTGTTGTTTGCTGATTTTTGACGCCATTTTTTAGTGCTACAAAAATGCATCTTTGGGATTTGCCAAACACAGAAGAAGATGCAATTTTATTTTTTCAAAAGTGAAATATTTTACCAAAAAAAAAAAAAAAAAAAGTACCAATTCGCATGATATGAAACTTTCTTTTGGTAAATGAACGATTTGGAAATGTAATTTAAGACAGTGTGATCAGCAAGTGGGACTTAGAAAAAACAACTGGTTTGAAGGAAGCAGAATTCCATTTTGTTCAGCTTTGAGATTCGTATACTGCTGGTGCGAGGAGTTGACGTTGATTAAATTTTGTGAAAAGCAATTTGATTTATCGGATGAAACTGTCATAGACTGGAACAATTACATGCATGAATTATGTGTCTTGGACATGGAGAATAAACCAAGCAAGAAAGTAGGTGGACCAGATTGCATTGTGGAAATTGATGAAAGTTTGTTTACTAATCGCAAAAATAATTGTGGTTGAGTATTACCCGAACAGTGGGTGTTTGGTGGTATATGTAGAGAAACAAAAGATTCGTTTGTTGTCACTGTTCCTAATCGAACTGGCTCTACCCTTCTTAATAAAATTACTGAAAACATTGCAGATGGTACCACAATTTATTCTGACATTTGGAAAGGTTAACAAACAAATAGAATAGAAAAAAAAAAAAAAAAAAAAGATTCCTACATGCTAAAGTTAATCATAAATACAATTTTATTGATTCTAACACAGGAGTTCAATCACAAACAGTTAAGAGAATGTGGGGCAGTGCTAAATGGAGGAACAAGAGACATAGGGAGACAGTGAGACATCATTTAGAATCTAATTCAGCAGAGTTTATATGGCGTTCATTAGGTAAAAAAAAATAGAGACTGTTTTGAATCTATGTTAAACTCTATATCGGCCCATTTTCCACCGAAATTCGATTGACTACTTTGATTTTAAATAAAGTGTTTTAATTTATGGTTTCAAAATTTTTAGGTGTAGATTGGCAGCACTTAAAAACCGCCAAATCTGCAGCTGCAGTGGTATTAATACGTAAGTACCAAACTCTTACTATGAAAAAATTAAAAAGACAGCATTTTTAATTAATTACATAGCTAATTTTGCTTTTGCTAAGAACTGTTTCACAAATTGTGCTTTATAGCATTATAATATTGATAAATTTCATTAAAATAATGGTAATATATTGAAATTATATTTAAAAAATAACATTAAAATAAAACATTTTTATTTTTGTGCAAATTAAAAAAATTGCTTTATAGCATTATACCTTGTTTATTTTTCAGATTCAAAATGTTGTATAAAGTTGCCAAAATGGAATTTTATAATATGACAGCAAAAATTAAAAATGTTTTATTTTAATGTTATTTTTTAAATAAAATTTCAATACCTTTGTACAAATAAAAAAAAATTGCTTTATAGCATTATACCTTGTTTATTGTACATTATACTGTGTTTATTGTGCATTATACCTTGTTTATTTTTCTGAATCAAAATAAGTTGCCAAAATGGAGCTTTATAATATAACAGCAAAAAATAAAAATGTTTTATTTTAACGTTATTTTTTAAATATAATTACAATATATTACCATTATTTTAATGAAACTTATCAATATTACTATGTTTTAAAAAATCTTTGAAAAATTCCCAGATCTCGGAATTGAAAATTTTCTATAAAATCGCTAAAATGTTCATGAGTCACCAAATTTAGAAATGTTAAATAAAAGAATTCACATCATCAAAAGCAAAAAGTTGTTTAAGAGCTCTTCATTATAAAAATTAATTCCAAAATGCTTATGTTTCATGCCTTGCTAGAAACTCGAGTATCCCGCAATTTATATTAAATATGAACAAATTACCCATGAACCCATTCGAAAGATAACTTTATTTGTCAAAGAATCACCAAAAATATTCCTCCAAAATGCTAATTCACATTCAAAATAGCAGTCGTAAAAACAGACAGAAATTTCAAATGATTAAAATTAAGGACCTTCTGCTGATTTTGGACGAAATTAATAACTTTAAAGGACCAAAAATAGATTCCAAAAAATCTAAGGACTTTTAAGGATCATACAAACCCTGGATAAGTCTTATTTTTTTCCTTTCAAAGAACTTGAAATGGTATTCATAGTTACAGAGTAATTGGTATGTATTCAGTTACTGGGGGATATAGATGATAGCACCTGGCCTCATTCTGCATATGACATTTTCACACGGCATTTCCATACGAAAGTGACTTTATTAACATTCAGATACAAAACTATTATGACATCAATAAATTAACAAGGTCTGATAAAACAGGGGACAAAAGATCAAAAACCTTTAGTTGAGAGAAATACACAAAATATCCAGTCCTAAAAAATATTATATTATAAATAATACAGTTTAAAACAAAAGATATAAAAGTTTTTTTTTAAAAAAAGAAGTAATTCAGATGAATATGAATGAAAATAACAGTATAATATTTTTTTACCAAATAAAAATATCAAATTACAAAAAAATGGAAAAAAAATAATATGCATAATATACATGGATATAAAATTTATTTAACCCAACTTATTATTAATTTGATTATTTATATGAGGAAAAACTTATTTTAAAAGAATAAACTCACATTTCTTGTTCTTTCTCTGCTACTGTCCTTCGCAATTCCAATAATTCGCCATAAAACTTTGATTGCTCTTTTTTCTGAGTCTAGGAATACAGTTTGAAAAAATACTTAACAAATGTAACACATCAAAAAACTACTTTTATATTAAAAAGCAAAAAAATTAATTTGTATTTTTCCCCATATCTTAATGCAAAAAAAAAACATATTTCTATAATTACTAAAAAAACATATAGCTAAAAAAATCAAGACAGGGTTCGAATTTTGTTATAAAAATGATATAACAAATGGCTTATTAATATTTTTTACTTCATACAATGGAGTATATGAAACAAAATGGATAAATACCACATTTTTCCTTGCATTTTAGTGCTAGCTTCTGAATTTTTTTTTAAATATTTACATAATTTTCACATTCCTCTATTGTACAGCTTTGCCTCTGAAGGTTAGTTTACTGGTAAACTGTATTCCCTCGTTATTTTTATTTTCATTCAGTGTATTAAATTTGTATTTGTATTTTTGTATTAACATTTCACCCAATTTATTTTCCCTTGCGTTTATTATTTGAAACATATTTTGTGCAGATTCTTTGTTATGCTACCCGGGCGTGGCAGGTGTCCTTACATTTAAGAAACTGCGATTTCAATCAAAACCAAACATGTGATTTCAACTTATTTCTTTTATTTGCATTTCAACTCACTATAGCCTATCTACTGCTGATGGGTTCGATCTTTTGTGTTATGCTTGCACCACTCCTCCTCTGTTTCTCCGGTGCCCTTGTTGGAAATTACAGTCAAGCTTCATTCATGTGATTGTGGATTTGTATGTTCTTGTTGCAACCATATTCTTTGTAAATTTAATAACTTGCATAACTTTCCCCTTTTGATTTTCACACAATAAGATTGGTTAAAAAAAAATGGAAAAAATATGCAAGGAAACATGGTACAGTACAAAGTCCGAAATCCGGACGTCCAATATCAGGAGTGATCTAAAATTCGGACCTTAATACCACCACCAACGTTTTTCTTATAGGCTTTACGCATACATATTTGATTCTCCCCTCTGCACATAATAAAACATCTGGAGAGTCCCCATTCTTAATTTCACTTCGACACTAAATAAAAGACATTGCTATTGAAAAAACAACCATTTTAGTATAAATTTGTATGATCAGTAATTTGGCTCCATTGCTGCGTATCTGCTTTGGCATATATCTCAAACCGAAACATTCCACATAGATACATCGTTGATCTGACACCGACCTGGCGAATCATTATTTATTATACTTTCCTTTCATCACTGCATGTTTATCAACACATTACAACTTGAGTAATGACTCATGCAGTGATGCCTAAACAATTTTTTATGTTAGTTATTGAATAATAAAGGAGTATGGTAACCTTTTATGTTGACATTACGCTTGGCAATGATTACAGATTTAAGTTAAATGCGCTAAAAAATGTTGACGAGGAAGAAGTTAACAAAAATTTCTTTTCATATGCTAAAAATAGATAGACCCAAAGATTACATTTAGGGCTATTTGAATTAAGAATAACTGATTTGTTATTCACATAAACCCAGAACCAGCACCAAGGCTCATATGACCGCACCGGGTCGCAGAATATAGGATCAACAGAGACTGCATCAGGCGGTAAGATATTTACCTCAATAAGGCTTCAGTATACGTGGGAATTTATTTATTCAGAACTCTGATAACCCTTAAGCATATGCAAGAAGTATAATAAATAATTAATACAATTCAGGCTAATGGTCTTAGTGTACGATAGAAGCATTATAAAATTTAATGGAACAACTTGTTGTTAGTCGCCAAGCTCATGATGCATAGCCAAATATGTATAGTGAACGATAGCTAAATTTGATTATGATATTTTTTAAGCGAATTTTAAAGGTTTACGGATATCGTAAAACAAAGGTGAAATTTTCCAATTAACGGATTTTGTAAAGAAATGCGGAGAGGAAATAATAAATGAAGGTGATATAAAAGAAGTTTTTCATTGTGATGACAATGCTTTTCAATCATCAATCAATTAATGAATGGCGAAATCTGTAGTATTGTTCTAAATCGGGAAAATACCATTACCGATAGCGAAAAAGCGACAGAGAAGTTACTCAAAATGAAAATTTTCGATTGACAAGTTAGTCGGAATTTTCGACACAGCAATTACAGGACTTGAACAGTGGAACTTTGAACAAGAGATTATGTCTGTACAGAATTAAAGAGAAAGTATTAGCACAAAAAACGAAGCAACTTAAACAACTTACATTGAAAGAAATGTTTAATAAGGTAAACAAATAAATATTAAGCTTTTTTTGTAAATTTTGATACCCTTTAGATAATAAATACTTTGCTATTTCATAAATCACGATTTCATATTTTTAATTTTATAATTTCTACATGCCATCTTACTAGATTTTAACTGATGATCTAATATCCGGAAAAATCCCAAATCAGGAATCACCGAAGTCCCGACAAGTCCAGATTTCGGACTTTGTACTGTAGTCACTTAATGACTATTCCAGAAAGTTTTTAACTGAATCTTGTCTAATAGCTTTTGCAATATATTTACGAAGTTTATGATTTCTTCTCTGATGTGTGAATGGTTTTATAGAAGCTATGTATTTTACCTTAGCAGTGACATAAAAGATCAATACATCTTCCCAATGATTCAACACCTACTCTGCCATCACAATCAAATGGTTGAAGAGCTTTATCATATTACACAGTATTTTGTATTTATAAACTTCTAAAGTTCAGATAATAGAAGGACATGTTTTCAGATAAAGTACTTTAGTAATAAGAAATTAAATTTAAAAGGGGGTAATAAAGTGATTTTTGAGATTTGCAAACTGAAAGTCTGATTATGGTAGTTATTAGAAGATGAACACTAAAGCCAATAGGAAATATTTTGGTAAATGCCTTTATTTAAATGATATCTTACTATTTTTATTACTTTGAAACCAGTAAGAAATTGCAAAATATAGAATTCAATCCAAAATGACTCTATCCACTCTTGTTTTTATCGTACACATATAGAAAATTTTATTATAACATTAACCCTTTCGAGCCGGGTAGCGCAAACGCGTGCTTATCGCGGAGGCCGGCAATGTCTTACGCGAGCGTCTGTCCAGGGCCGGGGGGTTTTTTGCTACTAAGCCTAAATTTATGAAATTTCTGAAGTATCAACGCATTGTTTAGCAATGCTCTATAGAGTATTTAAACGGCTTATGCTTTATAGATATTTTTATACTATATACTTTAATTACCTTATTCCTTGTTTAAATGCATATTTTACACATTTTATTTTCATTACTCACCATTTTATGACTTTTAACATTATACATCTGAAAACTAAATATATTACTTAAAATTCTCTTTCTGTATGAAAAATTTGAAAACAGGGATCTACACACAGTCCTACGTTACATTCCTTGCACTCGTAATAACTCATTTGCCATTTTGAAGGATTTTTCCGGGAATGTGAACAAACGAAGCATCGTCGTCTCATTTTCTTATCAGTCTCTTCTGAACAAAGTTTTGGAAAATGTCTTTCAGTTAATCTTTCAGAATCAATATCAGAATATCAGAATTTCAGAATCAATATCTGAAATATTTTGCATCATTTCTGCTATTTCATGCTCTGTTAAACATTTTCGACACTTCGACATTGACGACGACAACGACTTCAACTTCGACAACGGTAAAAACAGAAAGAATTCACGTCTAACAAGATCTAATTATTTTGTAAAAACTGAACTGCAAATCGAAATACTCAACGCTTTAGCGCATATAAAACTTCTACTTATAATAAACAACTACCACGTGCGAATAAAGTGCGATTTAAAGAGATATCATAAATCACGCCATTCGGAAACATTTATTTCCCCGTTTGTTTATATAATCAAAAACACGTGTATGTGAGTCATGCTTTTCTCATTTCGAGTAGAAGGTCTAATGTACATGTATCTGAAACCATATGGACATACAGTGCCATCTTGTGGCAGAAATTATAGTTCTGAAAACGTTCCAGGATACTGGCACAAATACGTGACAGTCGGCGCTCAGCGGGAAAATGCTCTGGCATGCCTGCGTGTCGGCCGGTATGTGAGTGTGTTCGTTGCTGGCATGTAGATGTGACAGTCGGCGCGAAGAGGTTAACAGAACATAATTTTTATCTTATTTCTTTAGAAATCCTTGAATATCAATTTTTATTCTATTTCACTTCTTTAACCCTAATAAAATTCAAAATATATCATGTAATTCGGTAAAATGTTTTGACATTATTTTAATTAAACTATTAAAAATGACTAAAAACATGCTTAAGATAAAAAAAGCATATTTTTTTATTTATATGAGCTGCAGAAAATAAGATATAAATAAAAAAGAAAAATAGGAAAAGACATGATTTAGATACAATTATTGCATTAATACCTTTAAGTCTATACCAGCAACATGTCCTCGACCAAAAAACTGCACAGTGTGTCTTTCTTTGTAAATGGGATTATAATCCACAGCTGTGTCTTCAGAAGCATCCCAATCAAACACAAACTTTCTATCATTTAATCGACGAACACGTCTTTTTTTCTTTACCAAGCCTAAATACCTTTCCTGCAATATCAAAAGTACATATTAATTGTTATGCATGTTTACACTTCCTTAAAGTCTGTTGGTCCCATCTCTTTCAATAGGGACTTTAATGTATTTCCTTCATAATTAAGGGATATTAAGGGACACTTCATTTAAGAGAGACTGAAAAAAAGCTTCAAAATAAGTTAGAATATAGATAAAAAAGTAAAAATAGGAATACACTTTGTTAGCAATCTTTTGAGGTTTCAAAAGCAAGTTTGTGCTTAGTGAGAGATAGTTTAATGAAAAATTAATCTCTCTCATTTGAAAACTGCTTTTTAGTAGGAAAAAAGGAAAGAATATATTGAGAAAAAGCAAGTTGTGGTGCAAACAAAAGAATATTTTACATTCATAGCTACAGTTCTCAGAAGGAGGAAGAAAGTTGTATGGCAATTTAAAACAGGGACCAACGGGAAAGAAAAGATTGTCAGATGACTTTACCACTTGCCAAGATACAGGGATCTTACACTGTCATTTTTAGTTCACCGGGGAGCAAAAGAACTATAGTTTTGCAGTTGTGTATTATTTTTACATACTTTTAGCATGGGCTTCAAAAAGGAAAAAATTAAAATTAAAACATAAAGCCATTGTAATTCATGGAGTAGAAATTGAAAAGCTTAGTTTGAGAGATTTAGGGCAGAAACATGGATTAAATAAAAACCAATTAAGTTATGCGAGAGAAGAAATAAAAATATTATGGATTACTAATTCAAATGAACATTCCAAGACTATAAAATTTAGAAAGATTGAAGCTTTTGAAATTGATACAGTAATTTCCAATTGGTTTGGATCTGTTTTCTATTGGCACAAACAGTAAGTGAAAGCAAATTTTGTTAAGAAGAAATGGAAATGGCAGATAAAACAAGAATAGATTGGAGCAATTACATGGGAGAATTTTCTGCACTAAGAAGAGGATAAGAGACAAAGCCAGCAATTTCGATTATCAACAAAAATCAATAGAATCCAGATAGTCACCAAATTAATCATAATGCAAAACTAAAATTCGCAGTAGCGGCTGCAATGCAAGTACCTGATCCAGTAACAGATTTTAAGCTTATAAAAACATAAGAAATATAACAATATTTCCTTAACCTTTGAGATATAGAACTTGAAATAGAAATAAAGTTCAAATTTTTTCACAATAATTTTATTTATGCATATTATGTGCAAAAAATAATCAGGTTTTAAATTTTAAATTCTTCCTGTTGGAATCTGACAACTATAATTTCCTGTGGAAAGAACAGTTTACACTTTTATGACAGATGCATGTATAAAAAACTACCTAATTTTTATTTATCTGCAAAAATGTAATCATGTTAATACAAGAATTTTATCATTTTTTAACATGAAATTAAAGTACTCTGTGGCTTATTCATTTATTTATAAAATTTGATAACTTACACGAATTGCTTCTAATTCCTTCTCTTTGTCTTTGATTTCTCTAACTTTGTCTCTATCAGATTCTGTAGGAACACCACCGGGTCCAGCAGCGGCTGCTGCGGCGGCTGATGCTTCCTCTGCCTCTCTTTTTTCTCTTCTTTCACGTCTTTCTCTTTCTTTGTCATTTTCTATAAATACAAAGAGATAGACTTTAGAAACTGACATTTTGAGCACCACAATGTTTAGGAAACTGAATTTCTTTCAAGTCAGAAAACATTCAAAACACAAATACACACAAAAATTTGAATGACTAAATATAATACATTTTTGACAGATAAGTGTTTGATAATGGAATATAGTAAAAAAAATCTAACCATAAAATGATGTAAAATATTTCAACATAGTTTGAAGATGACTGCCACAAACATCAAAACGAAGTACCAATAACAAAAGGACTACAGTGATTTAGTCGTGCAACATACTTAAAGCTTTATTAAAGTTGGCTGAGAAAAATGAAAAAAAAAAAAAAAAAAAAAAAAACTAATTATTATATTATGCTTGCACATATACTGTAACTCATTTTTTTTTATTTTGCACTTTCTACATTTGAAGTCAGATCAAAATGCACTGCATAACACTAATTTAATATTTAACAGAAATTACTAATTTAAAATGACATACAGAATTACATAATTTTGTGCATTTTTTTAAAAATTTCTTTGGATCCTACTTTGTTATAATCTTAATATCATATAATAATAATAGGAGAGAAAAATCGCTTAATTGTCTGGCATTTATCACTCTTACTTAGTAAGTACAATGATCCCTTATTATAAGACAGAGGATGAAGCCAGAATTAAAATTGGATCATAAGATTACCCATGTTCATCCATGTTATCTCTACTGTTAAATAATGAAGAATCTGTTGGTAATTATGTTTGTTCTATTTTCAGAACTCTTTATATTTCAGTTCTGTTTATATTTGTTCTATTTCAACAATAACTGTTTCAACACTGAGGAAAATGACAGCACTTAGAACCACAAAATTTGAACACATTTTTTATTAATAAATTCCGTGATCTGATAGTGAACAGTGGCAACAATGTTCAAAATAAAACATTTTTATTTCTAATACAGGAAACAAGCCATTCTACCAAAAGGTGAGATATTAGTCTTTCAATTTCAATTAACAAACTTCACTATTTAAAAGCAATGTGGTACTACTACCTGAAATAAAATACTTTTTATCTTCTATGTGC
The DNA here is from genome assembly GCF_044657685.1 of Stegodyphus dumicola. Taxonomy (NCBI): domain Eukaryota; kingdom Metazoa; phylum Arthropoda; class Arachnida; order Araneae; family Eresidae; genus Stegodyphus; species Stegodyphus dumicola. The sequence continues at coordinate 153,352,180 of NC_140769.1, read as the reverse complement.
CAGCATGCTGTCCTTCAGTAGAGCATAACATATTTTAAACTTTCAAATGTAATCTGTCTGATATTCAGCTACAAACTATGCAATTTAAAAGCAATAAATGCAGTTCTTAAGAATATTTTTTCTGCTTTTTATTCTGACTGATTTAAATAAAAATGCATTTAAATCATGAGAAGACTAAATAAAAATATTTATAAGAAACGGCACTAGCTAGACGATTATATATTTTGCCTTTTTACTTCCTTGTACGAAGTAAAAAGGAAGTACTGTAATCGTGAAAAGTTTCAGGCAGCATATTTCAACAAAAATTTCCATTTTTGACCGCTATCAAATGCAATTTAACGATGTTTTTGCGTGATATCTGTACGTAAAGACAGAATAAAAGACTCTTTTCCTGAAAAAAAAAATTATAAAACTGCTTTAAAATTAATTCTGAAGAGAATTTTTCGTGGCGTCTGTACAAACGTATGTACGTACGTACATACGTATCTCGCATAACTCAAAAACGAGTAGCCTCAGAACGTTGAAATTTTGTATATAGGACTGCTATAACATGTAGATGTGCACCTCGTATTTTGATTGCAATCGGCCGCACCAAACGTATATAAATATATTTATATATATATCCACTCTGTTACCTGGCTCAGTAATCTGTTTCTTTACTCTTATATGTTTGTAAATTGTACATTTTTTGCTTTAAAAATGATTGAATTATGTTGTTTTTATCTTCCGGTTAAGGTTTTTATGCCTTTAGTAAATCTGTATGCAATATTTTTAGAATTATCAACAATTTTAAAGTTGTTTAAGTGCCGCTAAGCCTTTTTTTTTTATGGCGGCCATTGATTGTTTACATTTGAAACAGCAGACTAGCGGATTTGTTGCCAATCTAGAGAAACTTAGCTTCACAACAACAAAGATAACGCCTTCATTTATTATTACCAATTAAATCATGCTTAATCCTTTCTGGAATTTTTTCAAGGAAATAAGTGTTTAAGATTTACTTCATAATTTTTAATATAGATATTTTGAGTTTTTATGTATTTTTGCCTTCTCGCGAAGTGAGAACTGAATTAATTGAATGAGAAATACTCAATTGTCTATGAAAAACTGTTTCTTTTTTTGTTTTATTTGCTTAATTTCTTTAATACATCATTCTAGTTTTATTATTTATTATAGTATTTGAATAGAACATGTGGCAACGATTAGATAATTCTATTCTTTAAATGATATAAATTTTGTGCATTATGAGTTATAATATGAACGAAATATAATACTGTTAAGTGAATCTAGCGCCAGAGTGTCGCTATGGTAAACAAATACTAGAGTGAATTTTAAAGAATGCATTTATTCTATTGTGGTTTATGCGCTGTCGGCGATGTATATTTTATTGAATCCAATAAGTTTAAATGAAATGCAAGAAAAATGCGTATAATTTAATATTTCGTAGAAGGAAGTCATGTGGTGTACACATCAGATTTTTTAATAATAACTATGTTAAGTGTCTGGCCACACTAAAAGCTAGTACTGAAAATGAAGGGTTCCTTAAAGGTAAAATTACATTTTTATATAGAATAAAAATAGATCTCTAATAAATTACTTAAAAACTATTTTTGTTTATTTTATATAACAAATATGTAAGGGGGAAAATTTTTAATACACACAATACATGAAAAGGAAATGCATAGAATTTTATCCAGATATGGAAAAATAACTCAAAAATATTTTTACATATTTACTTACTTAATATGCATTTCTATGTCTTGCAAAACTTTTTTCTTTGGATTCTATTACTAGAAATATTTCTAACTTTTTTAGCTGTCCTTTGGCCTTTAACATTTTTTACACACTTTAATTTTTAGTGCTAACAACTGCACAGTTCGAATGAATAACATATTTTTACATTCAAACCATTTCTACGATGCAGTCTCTAGTCAGAAAGTGGGATTTCTCTCAGTTGTCTTGCTCTTCCTCTTTGTTCTCGACTTGATGAAGTTTATTTTATTTATTTATTTTTTTTTAATGACAGTTTTTTTTTTTAAATGAGATTTTGGAAAACTCATTTATAGGAAGAATATTTGATGTCTACAGAATCAGCAATTTATACCTAAATGCATAACACTGGAAGCATATAACTTAGGAATTTTAAGCAACCTCCATGTAATACCAACACTATGGCTATTAATCAGCTTTACAGAAAAGAACTAATGTATACACATGGGTAGAACTTTAATAGGGGTAACACCGCTACACATACATATATACATACATACACACAAATGCATACATATATATATATAGAGACATATGCATATATAGACAACCCCATGAAAGAGTAATGCTCTACCATTCACCAAACTTGTAAGACTTAAAACTCAAGTGACTATGGTTGATTATTAAGATGAAATAATAATGGCTATGCATGCTCATGGCATTTGTTTACAAACTATTTCAGAGATTATTCAGGCAACAGACTGTCAAGAAATACAGGTAGATGGTGCTGATACACAATAACTGTTTTTAAATTTTGTTAATGTTGTGCATCATCAAGAGTATAAAGTTGTCTCTGATTATGTTGTGTAAATAAAGGATTAATATCTAAAACAGGTTCAATTACTATCCCTGAAGCTCATCAGATCAAGAACCAGGTAACTAGGCCTTTCTACTTTATTTTAAATGATTAATTGAATTCTTTTGTTTTATGAGACTTTGAATCTGAATAGTAATTATGCCCTGTAATTGTCTCAGTTGCTTTAAGTTAAAACATAATTTGACAGAAGTTCAGCCTCACAGTGTGTTTATATGTCAACGTACAATAATTCTGGTTTTACAAAATTTTCTTTTAATAATTCAACAGCTGAATCATATACATTTTAATGCAGAATCCTTTAAGAATGATTTTAGATAGTTAAATTTATCAATTTTAGACTACTGTTTATTCTCATAAATTGCATCTTCAAACTGTCCCTCCAAATCCTTGCCAGTTTTCCTATTTGCTATTAAAAGCTTCTGTTTTTAATTTTGGCACTTTGACATTAAAATAATTAGTAACTATCCCTTCTTCCAAAATTCTAGAGGATTCACTATGTGCATCAATTTTAACTTTCGCTTTGCAAAATGTTTACGCTTACAGTACTTTTCTAGTTTTTATTTGTAACATCAGCTTGAAGCATTTCTAAATCACTTACAATGATTTCAATAATAGAATCTAGGTGATACATCTGATGTTTTAAATCCAAATCATTTTAATCAATATTGTCCTCCTTTAACATATCACTTATTTTATTCATAATTTTAGTTAAGTACTTAAAACAGTTTTTCTTTTACTTTTTAACTTCTCTAATCCACTAAAATGTTCCATTTTCAATCATTATAGCTTCAGTTATTCCGGCACCATAAAACAAGAGTTCAATAGACAATCAGTTCAAATACCTAGTTCTTGATCTGATAGGCTTCAGGTACAGTAACTGAGCATATTTTAGATATTTATCCCTTATTTACACATCAGTAACCAGATCAAAAGACACTAAAAAAAAGTTTAATTGAGATATTTTGTGCAGTTGTAAACAAATAATTGTCCCTATTTAAGTTCCAACCCTCATGTAGCAAATAGCAAAGAAATATTTTTACCTTCTGCATTATCCTAGGCATTTTTCAGTACTAATGTTAAAAATACATTTCTTATATTAAATCGGTTTACACATTTTTTATTATTTTTACATCATGTTACATTTATCCATTTTACTTAATATTTTTAATTTCTTAGGACGTACTTTATCCATTGACCATATACTGAATATTTGTCAGAACAGTATTCTTAATGCAAAATAAAACATTAAAAATCTTCTTAAGTAAATCATACATTTATATATTAAAATCACTAAGAATGATCAAAATTCCTTTATATACCTAGAGAACGTTTTGCTTCTTCCATGAAATGAAGTCTAATTTTCCTTTCTTCTTCCATTCGCTTACGTTGCTCCTCAACTTCCTGTTGTCTCCGCTTCAAAGCCTCGGCAGCTCGTTGTTCTTTTGTCAAGAAGACAGGCTTAACGAAAAAAGAACACACATTTCAAATTTAAATACAAAAATAATTACAATTTAAAACAGAGATATTTATAACAGATATGCACCAAATAACAGGGAACAATTCTAAAATACAAGATCAATCATTGTAATAATTCACATTTCAATCAGGAATAACCATATTAACTTTTTTCTTCTGTTTACCTCTAAAACACTGTAACACCAACTTCTACCTCACTTTATATCACATTTCCTATGTTCTTTATTTGGGGGGGGGGCAGTAATAGGTAGTTCTGCATTTCTAAAGATAAGTAATACAAAATAAAGATCTTATGCAAGTTTCATATTCTTCCGAGTTTCTGGTGCGACACCATGCTTTAAATACATATCTAGTGGCAAAATACTAAACTGGCAAAAACTTTATTGCCTTCACAAAATATATTACAAAATTCATAAAAACATAATTTTAAAATTATTGCAGTTTTTGTAAAAATTATGAAAAATTTGTACAAATTGCAGAATATACTTTAAATTTTCTAGGAACTATACTTTTACAGAAAAATCGTCTCAAAAGTCAATCACCATGGTTGATCTCTTTTTATAATTTTACTTCCTTGATTAATTTTTAATTCACATTCATTTTTTATTCACAGGATTGCCACAGATGGTGTCCATTGATACTAGCAGCACTGAAGCAGATAAACTCTCTACATATATAAGTGGCTCTCTCAAGATATAGGTTATTTTAATTGGTCTAGCACATATTTTCCAGAGGATACTCCCCATTTTTCAAATAGTCTATTATTGTTTTTGGTCTTTACCCATGAATATTTTCCAATTAAAATTAAGTGAAACGCTAGCTGTATGAAGTTCGAACATTGATCTTCTTGATCGTCACATTTTTGTCACAGTACTGTTGCATGTGTACACGTTTGTAATAGATTGAATGCACACAAAATCAGTGATAGCTTGATAAAATTCAATTTACCAAAAGAAACATTTCTCAGTTCTGGAACTTTCCACAAAAATAGTTGTACAATTCTTCACAATATCAAAGTACAATCAGTAGTTCCACTTCAAACTACTAATAATGATAAACACAATGCAATGCAGAGTGCCTCTAAATGGCAAAGCTAACCTAGAGATATCTCAGTACTCCGAACTCACTCTGAACTATCTACTAAAAAAAACAACTAAGAAACTGATGCTCTCTCCAGTCTTATATAGTTTTTATCCAGCTGCCAATATACTTCTAGTACTTTTTGCTTCTCAAAATTACTGAAAGGCATATGAAAGCCAAATACAATTACAGCTACATAGAGGATCAATTAAAATTATTCAGGTACAACACTCATTACAGTTATACAGGGGTTGGACAAAAACATTGCGAAATGGTCGCCAGGTTTGACAATCTTTGACGTCACCAAATTTGGCAACAAAAAATTAGTCATTCTTGTTTTTCCAGCAGAGCATCGTTTCTTTAGATTTCCATGTTACAGTGCATGGAACTTTTGATTTCCATGTATAGAAAATATACAATTTCACTCAAATTATCTATATATGTACAAAATTCATGACAGTACATTGAAGCATGGTTGTGAAGTTTACATGTGTTCAAGAATCTCTTTTTTTTTTAATCGTAAATAAGATGGTGCTTTAATTGATAACACCAGTTTTATAAGAAGGCATGAAAAAAAAAAACAATTATGATGGTGCACCAACAATAGTTGGAAAATATCAAGGATACCAAAATTCACATGCCTAACCTTCAGATTTTTCGTTGTTTTTTGCAAAGGTAACAGTGTGTAGTTGCAAAAATTATTCAGGACGAGCTTTATGCAGTTTTAAAGCTATTCACCAAAGCAATAAATACCATCAAAGTTATAGCTCTGAAAGGCCGTCTTTTTTGCATAACTATGTGAGCACAGTGATGAAAGTTACAATTTGCTTCTTCACACAGAGATCATCTCCAAGGGGTTTTGCAACATTTTATAGACATTTTCAATGAACTGATAGAATTTTCCTAGGAGACAACATAATCCAGATGTTAAAAGCCAGACTACTAGCCAAAAAAGAAATAAATAAACTAAAATAAATAAAACAATGAAAAAAATTTTCTAATTAAATCTAAGAATGGAGAATATAGTACTAAAAAATCTGATGTGTACACCACATGACTTCCTTGTACGGAATATTAAATTATACGCATTTTTTCTTGCATTTCATTTAAATTTATTGGATTGAATTAAATCTACTTCGCCGACAGAGCATAAACCACAATAGAATAAATGCATTTCTTAAAATTCACTCTAGTATTTGTTTACCATAGCGACACTCTGGCACTAGATTCACTTAACAATATTATATTTCGTTCATATTATAACTATGTCTATGTCTTATCACTTAGTAAGAGGCAATCGACCATTAACGGCCTTTACCAATATATGATACTTGACTTTTAAATGCTTGAAGAATCGAGTAAGTTGTATTCAATAATATGGAAGTACTTGTACACATGCTGTGCTAGAACTCAGAGATTAGTAGCGACGGAGGCTCCTGTGCCGCCGTCTGTTCATATTATAACTCATAATGCACAAAATTTATATCATTTAAAGAATAGCATTATCTAATCGTTGCCACATGTTCTGTTCAAATACTATAAAAAAGCTAGAACGATGTACAAAAGCAATTAAGCAAACAAAACAAAAAAGAAACAGTTTTTCACAGACGATTGAGTATTTCTCATTCAATTAATTCAGTTCTCACTTCGTGAGAAGGCAAAAACACACAAAAACTCAAAATATCTATATTAAAAATTACGAAGTAAATCTTAAATACTTATTTCCTCGAAAAAATTCCAGAAAGGATTAAGCATGATTTAATTGAAAATAATAAATGAAGGCATTATCTTTGTTGCTGCGAAGCTACGTTTCTCTAGATTGGCAACAAATCCACTAGTCTGCTGTTTCAAATGTAAACAAACAATGGCCGCCATCAAGAAGAGGATTAGGCTTAGTGGCACTTAGACGACTAAAATTTTTGATAATTCTAAAAATATTGCATAGAGATTTACTAAAGGCATAAAAACCTTAACCGGAAGAAAAAAACAACATAATTCAATCATTTTTAAAGCAAAAAAATGTACAATTTATAAACATATAAGAGTAAAGAAACTGAGATCACTGAGCCGGGTAACAGAGTGGATATATATATAAATATATTTATATACGTTTGGTGTGGCCGATTGCCAAACGTACGAGGTGCACATCTACATGTTATAGCTGTCCTATATATAAAATTTCAACATTCTGAGGCTACTCGTTTTTGAGTTATGCGAGATACGTACGCATGTACATACATACGTTCGTACAGACGCCATGAAAAATTCTCTTCAGAATTCATTTTAAAGCAGTTTATAATTTTTTTGGAGGAAAGGAGTCTTTTATTCTGTCCTTACGTACAGATATCACGCAAAAACATCGTTAAACTGCATTCGATAGCGGTCAAAATGGATATTTTCGTTGAAATATGCTGCCTGAAACTTTTCGCAATTACAATACTTCCTTTTTACTTTGTACAAGGAAGTAAAAAGGGGGGAGCAGATATACTATGTAGGAGATTTTTCTCCTGTCAGATTCCTACATGTCACTTTCAAACACCTGCTTGCTAGGGAGTTGCATCTAGCCAATAACAGTACATTGGTTTACACAGAAGATACCATCATGCTTTTGGCCTTGAGTGGTCGCTGGAGGGGTAGGGTTGGTGCTATGGACTTTGCTGCTCGCTGCAATATTCGACAGTCCTAAATTCTAAAAAATTTGCCACCTTTAAATTCTGCTCTCGAGTGTCTCTCCTAAATTCCAGGATTTTGACATTTATGATTTTTGCTATACTGTACTCCTTTAAACTGTAAAAACTGATGGCTTGCAAAGCAATTTTGTGCAGCTCATAAAGATATTTCAGTTATGTACTTGTTTCGAATACAATGTTGCAAAGATTTCAAGAATTTAATTATTTGAAGACTGAGTTTACATTATTTTCATTACCATTAAAAACAAAAGTGAATAATGCACATGAAATTCTATAAATTGAACTAATCAATTTACAATGTGACATAAATCTTATTCAAAGATTTCAAGATATCGATTTGATTAACTTTTATTCACATGCTTAAAAATATAAATACATTCAGTTACTTATTGCTACACTAGGAATAATTGCTTTATTTTGGAATACATTTATATCTGAACAGCATTGTTTCAAAGTTAAAATTCAGAAAAGAAACCCAACTGACCGATTATTGTCTACAACCCACAATGAAGAAAATTTCTAGTAATTTTTCTCCAAGACCAAAACTTTTATCAGAATTAAAATGCTATCAGTACTAAACTGTAATAAAGAAGTTTATAATTATTATATACAAATATATGTATTTTAATTTATTTGGCAAGGAAAAAGTGTAATAAATAACAGAAAGAGACTAGGTACTCATTATTTATCCTTGAATTTTATCCCACATGGAAAGTTTTCATAATTTGTTTATTTACAGTTTGAATTAAAGTTATTTAATGATTAATAAAACATATTAGATTTATTTGAAATAAATGTCTCTGTCTTAAAAATGAATATTTAGATATCAGTATATTTAAATTATAAAATGTGACCAAGAAATGTATTGCAATACCAAACTTTCAGAGAGAAATAAATAAAAATTTGAATTTTTTTCTTTGCATCATCATCATTATTATTGTTGCTTATTGATGCTCTGATAAATATTTATTAAGCTGAATTAAGTTAAAATATTTTTATTTTTTTTATAAAAAATGTTTATTTAGCAGAAAAAAAAAATTCTGGCCCGTCAGTTGTTTCCAGACTCTGCATTCGGCTTGCATGCAATTTGAGTCTGAGACCACTGATTTAAAAGACAATAACATGTAAGATAATTAAATTTCAGTTTTATTCAGTTCAGGTATTTGAAAGCAATGTATTACCATTGCCAGAAATAAAGCATTCTTAGCTTTCACACAGATGTTACTGCCATTTAGTAAAATGTAAAATATTCAACTTTTAAAAACAACAAATGTAGTTCTTAATAATATATTTTTTTAACATTTAAATCTAATTAAAAGCATTGGATATTTTCAGAAAATTACATTAGATGGACTTTTTTAAATTATTATATATTTCAATTCGTTGGATAGAGTTCTCATTGTTTCAAGGTAAACTTTTATATGAATTAACTTTTTCCCCTCGTTTTGGGGAGGAGCCAGAATTTTTGGGTGAACTATTATAATTAAAATACATTGGAATGGTTCCACAGCTAATTCTGGAAACAGAAAAGTGAGGATTTTTTTATGGAAGAGAGATTATAAATTAGTTCTAAATTTATTGACATATTTACTGATAATATATTTACTGATAATTTTTCAGCAACTTAATGCAAAATACTAGGCATGATTATATACGAGGGCTATCCAGAAAGTAGATTACGTTTTGGAATAAAAAAATAAACAAAGTATAGGAAACAAATTTTATTATATACAGATGAAAGCCACACTCAAATACTACTTTTCTACATAGTCACCATACAAATTAAGGCATTTATCGTAGCGATGTACGAGCTTGGAAATTCCTTCGTCGAAAAATTCGGCCGCCTGCGCCTTCAACCACTTCGTTACCTCTTCTTGCAGCTGTGCGTCGTCATCAAAACGCATTGATTGCAATTTCGTTTCACAGTTCACATGTTTCACCCATGTTTCGTCACCAGTAACGATGCGATCGAGTAAAGAGTCACCATCCTTATGGTAAGCGTCCAAAAAGTTCAACGCTGCAGCCATTCGCTGATTTTTGTGGTCCTCTGTCAAGATTTTTGGAATCCATCTTGCACAAAACTTGTGGTAACCAAGCTTTTCGCTGATGATTTCGTGCAACAAACTTCGCGAAATTTGTGGAAAACTCAAAGAAAGTTCCGTTATTGTGAAATTTCGATTTTCACGGACTTTAGCATCGACTTTTTCGAGAAGTTCGGCGGTCACTATGCTGGGTCTCCCACTTCGATCTTCGTCGTGAACATTGGTTCGGCCATTTTGAAATCTTATGACCCACTGACGCACTCCACCTTCAGTGATAATGTTGTCCCCATACACTTCACGAAGCTGCCGATAGATTTCTATCGGTTTACAGTTTTTTGCAGTCAGAAACCTTATTACTGAGCGCACCTCGCGGGATTTTCAATTAACGCAGACATTTCAAACCGTCACAGTATCTGAACGGAGCACAGCACGAACCTCTCACTAGCACGGCTAGATGCAGACTGAGCTGCGCAACGCTCTGACCCCAAGATGGCCGCGCTAGCCCCGCCCCTAGCGGACACAGACGGAAACGTAATCTACTTCCTGGATGGCCCTCGTAATTTTAATTAAAATTTTTTGTAATCATATATATATAATAATTTATAATAAAAAAACTTTTCATATACCAGCTTCAAGGAATATAAATTCAATTTAAAACCATGAATGATAAAATTTTTTGAATTAATTTTAATTTGAATTAATGAAATTAAATTAGTATTTATTTATTTATATGGAAAGTTTTCGTACTATAAATTATTATGAATTATTTGTTTATTACTTTTGAGCTTTAGTTCAAGTCATAGGCTTTTTAATTTACTTTTAATTACTTTATTTTGAATATACATTTATTATAATTATTTTAGGTAGAACAAATGAGAAATACAGATAAACACAAAACACTGTAAATAGTAATTAAGCCATTTTTGAAAACATTGTTACTACATATAACCTTTTTCTTACACATAGTTCTGATGATCATAATTATTCCATCATTGCTTCTACTTAATAATTATGAAATGCTGTCATGAATATAAAATATTTATTCATTTTTGACTGTTATCGAAATTCGTGCAAAAATTAGATAATCCAAAATAAATGAGAAAACTTATGATGACTGCCTAGTGATATACCATTAAAAAAAACTGCTATAAATTATTACTAATTCTCAGTTATACTTGGGATAAAAGAATCTGCTATAAATAATTTTTCAGACATGTTAAATGTTACAGTATTAAGCATAAACTAACTTTTGATTAATGAAAGCAAACACATCCAGGTAAAAATATAGTCATACTGCAGATACTGCTAATTTACTGTAGCAATGAAGAAAATGAATTAAAAGTATAGTTTTCAATCATATACTTTTCATGTGACCAACTAAGTATATAGATATACCTCTAAATAGAAAATTTAAAATAATACATTATCATAAAAAAGAATATGTAGAAAATAAAATGACATACTTTGCTTCGTGCCATTTCTTCCGCTTGCATTTTTGCCTTCAATTCTTCTAAAGATAATGGTTCTTTTTTTACTTTTTCTTCTTTCTTTTCATCTTCATCCTCTTCACTCTTCACACTGATGATGAGATAAAAAGATATTCATATTTTAAAGCAGGGGTTTGAAAGAAAATAGACTATAAATTTATAATAATAAAACCTTAACACTTGCAACATCAAATATGATTTCCATTTTAATATTACCAGACTTTTCATTAATTTCAATTATATATAATTTTAGTTAAAAATAATCTTTATATCAAATATCAACCAAAAGCAAAATATTCCAGCTCCATTCAATTTTCACATAAAAGTCACACTAAACAAAACAAAAAAAAAAAAAAAGAGCAATAAGAATTGCAAAAATGTAAGCAGCAGCCATTTTGAAGATCTGACTATAACCTTTCTCTTTGGCTGCTTAAAGAATTTAACCTAGAAAATGAAAATCACATATTGATGCATAAACACAGGAGGAGAAAGTTAGGAAAAGCTTCTGCAATCATAATAGAAAATGAAATACTAAATGTGAAACAGGAAAACTATAACCAAAGAATCAAATTTTTTAAAGCTGTTGAGTTTACGATTGGTTAATAATAAAAACAGATTTTCATGGAAGTGAAAAATCTCTACGTAATCTGATGTTTAATTAGATTTTTTAGTCACATTTATCCTTCTGTACTCTGGCCATAATCTGATTTTTGATTAAATTTTATAATCTTTTTTTCTTTGTACCTTAGTATTTCTAAGTCTTAATGTCTTACAAAAAGCCTAATAAGAAGATAAACTCAGATCTCTAAATGGGTCCTGCCAATTTTATCTATACATCCTAATTCTCATACTCTCATGAAATAAATTCCTTTGCCATACCCATTATTAGCAGTTTCTTATTAATTTAAAGAGATAAAGAAAAAAGAGATTAGAAAAGTACCAGTATGCTTTAGTTTGCTATTTAATATCTTCACATCATTATTATAATAAATGTTCATTTCGATTCTAGATTTCATTCTCATTTCAAATAAATGCATTAACAAATTATGACAGTTCTTATTACAATTAAACTATCGGAAAAACATTTATGAATATTGTAAAAAAATTGATAGTTTCCTACAATAAATGTAAATGACTGATAATGCAAATGAAGTGCTAATAAAATTATAAATTCTTATACATTACTTCAACTATTCATGGAGCTGCATGCATTTAATGCTAATAATAAAGGTCAATCATAATTTACACAAAAATTACTGAAACAGCACATCTTTCAAGAAAAATAATATATATATAATAAAACATTAACCCTATAAATCATTTCAAGACTGAGGATAATAAATGATTCTTAAAGGAAAAAAGTAGAACAAGCGGGGAGGGATTTGTGGGTGGGAAAAGTAGAACAGGAGTTTTTAATTTTGTCTTATATGATGACTAGTACAAAATTAAACTGTAATATTACCAAATGTGAATATTTTATTTTTATGGAAATATTTAAGAAAAATTAAAACAGATATTTCACTTCTAAGATGTACAATTCTAAATCAGCATGTGAAAGAGTAAATTCCTCTCACCATAATTTTAATATATAGGCAATTTTTGCTTGGTAAGGCTATTTTTATTGATCCCAAAACACAAAGGATTAGTTCATTTTTTCCTCATTGCAATTATTCATTACAAGATACACATTTAAATAATTTACAGGTTTGAGTGAGCCTCAACCTCTAATTACATATAATTAAATATTTTACTTGAATTTAAATAGTAATTTTCTTTCTTGCACACATTTTAAAATTAATTTGCTACATACCAGGAAAACATTTTATAACTCATTGTATAGATATATTTAAGTTAAAAACAAAATTCAATACATTTTAAATTATACAATATTGATACTCACTGATTTTTATCTTTAGATTTTTCTTTGTGTTTAGATTTTTCTTTGTCTCTAGATTTATCTTTATCCTTGGATCTGTTCTTATCTTTTGTACGATCTCTGTCTTTGTGTCGATGTCGATCTCTGCTCCTAGATCTGGATCTATAAAAACAAAATTTAGCACATGAAAATAACACTTAATACTGTACATAAAAATAAAAATATGAGCTTAATACTAAATGCTCTAATTATTATAATTTATTTTTCAATAGTAATAATGAAGAAATAATACAAAAGATTGGTAAGAAAGGTATGATCAAAGAAAAATAATGTATGCTTATTATTATGAATAATTATTCGGCTGATCTTTGGAATATGGTAACAGGTAGTTTGGTGACATTTTGGTAAGGCGATAAAGGTTACTAGCTAGGACTTTAGCAGTTTTTAAGTGAAAATATGTTGACGTGTACATGGATGATACCGTGTATGTGAAATTCGTAAAAATGCGGCAAGCAGTGGGCGATTCTGCACTTTGTCCCAATTTCCCACCTAATCTTCGTCATGATTAAGCACTTTTGTTCCATAAAAGTTGTAGCATAAGCGTAATTCGGCTAGCAGATTGTTGGAAAAAAATGTTGAGTAAAAAAAAAAAACATGCCTTTACTTCGTGAAAACAAAATGGCGTCCAAAGAAAAACTAGCAGGTTGCTGTAGCAGGGTTGCTGTAGCAGGTTGCTGTAGCACATTTTTGCCAACAAATCTCCAAGTTACCATAATCCAAAGACTAACCACTTATTTTAGTCTAGAATATTGATTAATGTTATTCTGAAAGCAAAAAGGTATAAACAGTTACATTTTTTATAATGTATCAACTACTTGAACATTTTTAAAATTTACATTATAATTTTTTCCTGTATGGACAGATTTAAGAAGTGACCGACTATCTAACAGATGTTTACACAAATCCCTTCCTCTCAGTAAGATGAATTATTGTAATTTACAGGCTTTTAAAAGAAATTGTGAAGAAGATTTTAACAAAATATAACTTACAAATACATGAAATAAACATGATTCTAACAAATAATTTGTATTCTGCAAATAAGCTTATAAGGTAAATTTATTTATTTCAATACTTCAACAAAATATCTGAATAATATATGAAGTGATTAATTCACATCAGACTCTATTTAAAACTAGTAAATGGAATCATAAAAGTGAAGCAACAACCTATGTTAGGCATAGATTTTTAGCATAGAAACTCTATCGATTTCGAGGGCAAACAAAGTCCTTCTTCATCACCAGCAAAGAAATCTGCAAATGAAAAACCAAGTTACGAACATATGTATAACCTAAGGGTATAAATATACATTACAGAGTATAAATATGTTCAGTATATATATAGGATATATAACTTACAGAGTATAAACATGTTTGTATATATATTATAGAGTTTATATCTTTAAGTATAAATATATGTTTGTTATAAATATAGGGTATATAACTTACAGGGTATAAACATGTTTGTATATATATTATAGAGTTTATATCTTAAAGTATAAATATGTTCATAACTTGGTTTTTCAGTTGCAGCTTTCTTTGCTCCTGATATATTGCTCGCGGCAGTGGTATGTTTCGATTTAAAAAACCCATGCATTTTCCCTCAAATGCCCATTTTTTAAAATGAGACTATGTCAAAAAGTGAAAATATGCCTTATAACATGAACAATGCTGTCCCAGATGATGCTATTGCAAGAGATTTGTTTACGAGGCTAAAGTGTAAAATTCTCGACCTGGCCCAGAGATGGCACTCCAATCAGCAAAAATTTATGTTTCCTGCCTGGGTGCATGTGTCATTAGTTTGTATGACCAGTTTCGACTTCTTCTCTCAAGTAGTTTGTTTACACGAATTTTCGCAGAAAACGTCTTGCGTGTTATGCATTAAAATGTGTAAACTTGAATACGTGCAGTCATAAAATCCTTCGTTTTTGATGGATCAACCCCTAAGGAAATTCCCCCAAAGTTGATGAGGAGTCTGCTCCTTCCATGTCAAAGATTAAAATGTGGACAGCTGAATTTAAAAATGGTCGCATATTCACACGTGAAGGACAGCAGAACACAAGTGAGGGATGTCCAAAAACTGCAACCACAGTGGAAAACCATAAAAAACATGCATGATATCGTGTTGGACGATAGGCGAGTGATGGTAAGTGAGATAGCTGAAGCTGTAGTGATATCGCAAGAAAGGGTGTGAAGCATTTTGCTCAAAGAATTAGGGATACAAAAGCTCTGCCCAAGATGGGTGCCGCATTTGCTGAATGCTGATCAAAAGCAAAAGTGCAAACGATTTTTGCACCAATCTTTGGACCGATTCAACAAAAATCCAACCAATTTGGTGCGCTGATTTGTCACCAAGGATGAGTTATGAGTCCATCACTACATGCCAGCAATGTTCAGCAGTTCAAGCAATGGGTAGAAGCAAGAAAGTGAAGTCTATCGCATCTGCTGGAAAGGTCATGGCCAGCAGATGCGAGTTTGGGATGAGTTTTGCAATGCAAAAGGTATCCTGTTAATGGATTACCTTGCAAAAGGCAGAAGAATTACAGGCGAACATTAAACATTACTCCAACCTTCTTGACCAGCTGGATGTCAAGATTCACGAGAAGAGCTTGACATGAACAAAAAAAAAATTCTTTTTCACCAGGACAACGCATTTGTTCACAACGGTGTGGTGGCAATGGAAAAACTACGGAATCTGGGGTACGATTTGCTCGGTCATCCTCCCTATTCCCCTGATTTGGCACCCTCAGATTTCCATCTGTTCCCAAACTTGAAGAAATTTGTTTATAAGAAGCGCTTTGCATCCAATGAAGAAGAAGGTCATAGTCATTTTCATAACGTTCCAGACTCTCACTTCTGGGAAGGAATACTGATGTTAGAGAAACACTGGACCAAGTGTGTTGAAGTCACGGGAGATAATGTAGAAAAATAAAATAATTTTTTAACTGAAAGTCACAGTCTTTCATTGTCAGACCGAGAACTTTTCACGTTATCCTTATACATTTTCTATCTATTGAGCAGATGCTGCACTACATAATGTATGTCATGATGCTTATGCAGACTAAAATCCACAATAAAGATTAATTAAATTAATTAAGATAGCAATGACTTCAGCATACGTAGCAAGTCTGATACATATATCTAAGGTATTATATAAGCCGCCTAACTGTTATAGTGGTAGCGTCGTTAACTGCTGTTCCAAAGGGCCCGGGTTCGAATTTCGGAGAAGGCATGGATGTTTGTATATGTATAAGTATCCATGCGGCATAGGGACATTCTAAATAAGTGGCGAGCCGAAAGTCCTCTCGAGAGGTTGGTGGTAGAGGAAGAGGGGTGGGAGACCCTCGGACCCATCCCCTTGGGATACTCTCTATCAAACTTGGAGGGCCAGAACTGAGCTAAGTCCCACTGTCGCCTGTAAGGTGCTCAACGCTGTTGCCAACGACAGGCGTACTCTTGCGCTCCTTTCCATGAGGAATTCCGTGGGCTTGGGCTGACTATAGGTCAGACAAGTGAGCATTAGTCAACAACAAGGTATATTACTCACATACACACTGGAAAATGTGCACCTAACAAGAAACTTTGTTGAGTTAGCTTGAATGACATGAAATGCAGAAAGTGCAATGAAGTGGTTTATCATAAAGTACCTACCTCTAAAATAGGCATTTATGGCTTATGATGTCACCTGGGAATCGCACAGATTCAAGTCTATAGATGACAGCACCCCAAATGGATTAAACCAAGGGCCTTAAGTATATCTAGGAATAAATTTTGGTAGTCATCTCCTGTAATGAATATACTCGGGCAAGATCAAAAGAGAACCAGAGTCAACATGTTTTTTACATTAAAGGAAAATCGTTAATTTTTTACTTAGTTTATAACTACAACAAAAAGCTATCTTGAAGCAAAAGAGAACGACTCTTCTCAGCCCTCAAGCATCAGCTGCAGATCTTCAAATATTCCATTCTATAATCTGACCACGTCTCAAAATAATGATGGATGAATATTATGAGATGTGGTCAGATTTCAGAAAATAATGATGGATGAATCTAGGATTTTTTTTTTATGTAAGCTTAAAACGATATAATAAATGTTAGAGATAAAGAACTACTTGATGCTTTGTGTTCCTGTACAGGCTGTCATAGTTTCAACGCTGTTTTTATACATTAAAAATAGATGTACACTGCACCAAAAAAAGGGGGGGCAGTTCTATATCCCCCATTCTACTAAGCCGATTGAGGAAATTCAAATTGCGTTTTTCATGATACTTAGGATATGTATTAGATTTATCTATACCATTGTTCTAATGTAGGTATTTTGACACAAAATCGGGCTTTTTCTGAAAGGACATGACAATTTTTTATCTGTATTTTGATTCTATGACTCAAATTATGCCAAAATGCCAAGTTTTGTAAAAACCACATGAGTAGTTTTTAAAAAATAAGCTCTCAAAATTTGGTACTTTTCCATTTTTCTGGCGCAAGCAATAAAGTCACCAAAAATGGAACATCCGATGCCAAATGGAATATCCTCACTGGTAACCTTTTACTCCTCATTTTCAAAACACGTCGGACGATTTCTTATCAGATTGATTGTTTCTTTCAATACTGGTATACAATTACATACAATTTTTACCAGATAGTTCCATTTTATGCCCTAAGGCCATTTGAGGTAATTAAGTCAATTAGGGTGAAATCACACTGCTCACCCGAAGGCGAAAATATAGGAAAGGCAAAGTTAAGGTTTAAATTCATCAATTCTGATGAGAATGGACTAGCAAAGTAAAGAACTGCGGTTTTACATAATTTCTGAGTAAGCTATTCGTACGAATTGAAACAATTCTTGTACTTGTATTCCAAATTAAGATTTAACTTATAATTAATATAGATAATTACTGAGAGAATAGATTTTTGTAGTGTAGTTTATGCGAGATGTTATTTCAGAAAAAGTCTGATTTTGTGTCAAAATACCTATGTTAGAATAATGCTATATATAAATCTAATATATATCCGAAATCTCGCTTGAGATATGAAAAACAAAATTTGAATTTCATCAATTGGCCCAGTAGAATGGGAGATATAGAACTGCTTTTTTTTTTTTTTTTTTTTTTTTTTTTTTTGCACAGTGTGCATAAGACATTCAGTTTCTGTACAAGCTTGCCCTCCATCAAGCATTAGATTTGATTTACTGATGTTTCTGAAGTCTAGAGAATTGAAAGATAGTAAGAAATGGATGGTGGGGTTCATTACAAAGATTCGTACCATTTTAGAGTAATTTTTACAAGACCCAATATGGTCTGTTCTCAGATGTTTTATCACAAAGCAGCCCTTGATACTGAATGCTCGTAGCCACATTTTAGTTTAAAAAATAAGCACCTATAAGCACTTTTCAAGCACATTTTAAGGAAAAAATAAGCACCTGTCTAATTACATTATACACAACTACATAACCTTAAAAGAAAAATTAGACTTGCAATTTAAAATATGAGCAATGCAATATTTATTAAGAGAATAAATCATTACCTCAACCATGGAAAACAATTAACTTTTCTTTTTTTTAAATTTAAAATGACAGTTCAATTTACAGAATTAGTTTACAATGAGAGGAAAAAAAACTACGCATAACTAAAATATATTACAAGATTTAATGATGAAATTTCAGTTCAAAATATAGAAAATAAATAATAATAAGCCATATTAATTGTATTTGCTTGGCACCTAATAATAAATACAATTTATTTTTCCACTCATATGAATATTTAAATAATTTAATTTAAATCAAAATTCTGAACATTTTCTAAATTTTCATTGCATAACAGTTTTCCCTTAACATATATTCCAAGTAAAGTAATTTAAGTAAAAAAGAGGAACATTTCTGAAACCAGGAGACGAGAAATTGCTTCATGCAGTCATCCTTTAACAGTAAAAGCTTAACTAACCCGCATACTCGGAAATTGCCGAATATTCCGTATAGTCGAGCGTAACTGGAAAAAGAGGAGGGAGGTAGATTGTAGTGGTTCTTTAGATTTCTCGGCTAAATAAATGATTTTGACATTTCGATATCTGCATCATATAAAAATAGACCAACGGAACTTAGAAATATTCTGCTTAGAAAGCACAGTAAAACTCTTTTAAGTGTTCATAAATAAATCTCAGACTGAACATCTAATTAATTATCTCTGCAAAATACTGCAAACGTTATTGCATAATACGTGCGGCTACGTGATATTACGAAATCGGAATCAACAGCTGCCGGTATTTGGAGAATAAAGAACTAAATAAAGGAAAAGAAAGAGACTTAGTAATCTGGGGTGTTTTTTATTCTAATTTTGAACAGACTGCGTTAAATTTCCAGAATAGAATCATTCTTCGCTTGGGTTAGGTAGACCGCAAAACTTTTAGTCCAATTCAATCCAGATTGGACAGTAACAAAAAATGAAAAAAAAGTCTGCTGCTTCAATATTAGAGATCTTGCAGAGAAGGGGAGAACCTCCCAACCTCTGTACTGTATAATGTATTGGGATTAAAAAAAAAAAAAAAAAAAAAAAAAACTGACTATTCGATACTATCTACTTATTTAAGCCATTCCGAATATTATTCCTTAGAAAGCTAATCTGTGTAAAAATACACCCAATTTTTGGAAGTTTACCTACACTTCAGCAGCTACTGCAACTATATTATAAATATTCATACATATGCTCATAATATAAGCATAACGATCATAATAAACACGAATATGAACTGACCACACGGAACGAGAATGCAAATTATTAAAATCTTGATAGAAATTCAAACGTGTCTATTATTTGGATGGGAGGAAAAGAATATCGAATGTACCAGAATTTTCTATGGTTTTCGCAATTCTTGGACCAATAGAACGACGTGCACCTGTCTGTACTCTCGCACGCACCATGGGTTACGTTAATGCAGAGAAAGGGGAAAAAGCTATTTCTGGGAGTATGATTCACCATCCGATGTTCCATATAAGAAAGAAAAGTTGTTTTAGTTTCGGCTTTGGTGCGGAGGAAAAATGTGCGTTCATTAAAAAAGCACTAAAAGCAAAAAATAGGCACTAAAAACAAAAAAAATAAGGGCTTTAATGAAAAAGTAAGCACCTATAAGGGCTTTTATATTTTATTTTCAAATATAAGGACTTATAAGCACTTGTAAGGACCGCTATGAACCCTACTACAGTTTAAACTAATACAGTCAAAAGTCGTTAATTCAGACACCCATAATCCGGAATGATCTATAATCTGGACCTCAAATCTAAAAACTTTCTGCGCATGCGCCGCGTTGACACATGCGCATAGGCGTTTACGCATGCACGTAAGACCTTTACGACTGCGCATATGCGTGTGCGGAAATGCAGAATACGTTTTCGCGTGCGTGTTTTATGTATAACGGACGGTATAAGCTAAAATTATCTAATTATCTATTTCAGTTAACGTTGATGATTGCGTTGTTCCTTAATCTTCGAATTGGATCCCTTATTATTTTTTGCAGACTGTAAGAGCAATTTTATAAAAGTAAACTTGAACTTTCGATTATGTCAAATAGAATTTCCAATGCTGGAGCTACCAAAGGATCTACAAAACGAAAGTATGTTTCGATGTCCATCAAACAAAAAGTGGAATTGCTGCAAAAAATGGATAAAGACATGAAGAAGGTGACAGAGAGGTTAGTGAAAACGAAAAAATTTCGATTGACAAGTTAGTCGGTATTCTCAACACAGCAATTACAGGACTTGAACAGCGGAACTTTGTAACTGAACAAGAAATTATGTCTGTTTATAGAATTAAAGAGAAAGTATTATCACATAAAACGAAGCAACTTAAAACAACTTACATTGAAAGAAATGTTTCATAAAGTAAACAAATAAATATTATGCTTTTTTTTTTTTTTTTTTTTTTTTTTGCAAATTTTGATACCCTTTAGATCATAATTGTTCTTTATTTCATAAATTACGGTTTCATATTTTTAATTTTAGAATTTCTGCATGCCATCTTACGAGATTTAAACTGATGATCTATAATCCAGAAAAATCGATAATCCGCAATCGCCGAAATCCCGACGAGTCCGGATTAACGACTTTTGACTGTATAGATATGTATGTTATGAACATCTGACCTGATTTCTATAACTCACTTTGCATAATTTGACTATGCTCTCTACAAAAATTAAACAACCAACTACTACTAGTAACTTGTACTAGTAATACTATAAACAATGTACAAATTATGGTACAGTAGTAATGTATTAGCTAGACAGCATATATTGTGCATTATATATGTGCAAAAGTACATATATTACTGCTGCAATTTCAATGCTGTAAAGTGGCAGTGCATTACAACCAACCACTTCAAATGCAAGTTGTAATGCTTGCAGTGACAGTTTGTAGCTTGAAAATTTTAATTTATAAATTATAAAGTATATTTAATGAACTGAAGTTCATAAGACTAAACAATGCAGGATACTTATAATTTGTCTTAGTACATAGGGGAAAAAATTATATCATCATATTAAATAAATTGCAATCAAGTTTTTATTTTAAAGAGATATTATAAAGATATATTGTTACCTTCTGTCCCTACTGCGAGGTCGCCTTCTGGGGCTATGAGATCGTGATCTGCAATTAAAAAAATAAAATATGACAATACAATTGAAATAATATACAATGGCTGAATTGTTAAATTTTAAATTAGTTGAGGGACAAAAAAGGCTCACGCTTCACTTGTACAAAATTACAGACCTATATTTATTGCATGTAAATAATATAACAGCAATACTCAAGATTAAATACTTAACATTTTGTCAGTAGAGCTTCTTACAGTTTTCAATCATTTGCATAATAAAAGAAAGACAGAGGTTACACATGCAGAAGCAATATTAAAAAAAATTTCCTCCAAATGCAAATGAAATACAATATGACATAATTACATAACTGCATTCTATATAATGATTAATTATAACTTTCCTTTCAACAAACACATTGCGGACATCAGAAGTGATTTTCAATTCAAATAAGGTATTCAAGGAAAAGGTTAAAAAAAATCAGTAAATGATTATTTATTTGAGACAAAGCTAGCCTAAAATAAGAAAGATACAAGGGTATTTATTCATCCAGTGATATATTTCACTGAAATAGCATGATCAGAAAAATTACTGTAAATAGTTTAAATCAAATTAATATCTGAAGTGATATATAATAAATATGATATATAATGATATATATATAAATATATGTAGTGCATGCATGTGTATGCATATCTACATATATATTATGTGCATATGCATATTTGTGTATATATATATATAAAGTCATGAAAAATTTGTTCATTCTCCTTTTCTCATCATGTTAACATCACTTTATTGGGTTCAATCTCTACCACAAAAATATGTTGCTTTGATGATTTCATATGGCAAATGATTCTGCTCCAAAGATTCAGGATTTAATCTCAAAAACACCTCATTAAACCTTCAGAGCAATCTGGAATCATTCAAAATTAGTTCATTTCTTAAACAATCAATTTAAATCTGAAGCAATCTCGTAGACAGACACATAAAATTTTGACAGTTTTATGCATTACCCAGTGCTTACAAACGTAAGTAAAAAAGTTGCTAGGTGGTAGATGAAATCTAAATACATCTGCAGAAATCATTTAGCAATATCAAACTATGATATATTATTTCAAGTAACAGATTATGATCAACTCTGGTAATTCTTGTACAATAAGTTCACACATGAAATTCTCTGAAAATTTAACCACAAATTCTTAAATTCCTTCCTTAAGTCAAATATAGGATCCATCAAAATGAATCACAATAAATAGATATTACAGTTGTATTAAATCAAAATTAAATGCTTTTAGATTTTCATATTTAATCGATCAGGATCTTTTAAGCAAGATTTTGAGGAAACAATCACCATTTCCAAAGGATTTTTGCAGATATGTTGCAGAGCATAACACAACTTCAAATTATGACTCGATTCAAAAATTTAAGATTCAATTAAATAATTATGATTTATTACTTAAAGTAATTAATTATTATCAATTCTTGGAAGCTCTTATATAGATTATTGTCTAAGCTGATAAGTTATATTTATATCATAAATAGTTGGTAATTAACTGACTGAAAAGTCAAAGGAGAACATTAAATACTGTCAATACATCCCTAACTGCTTATTCTAGGTAAACCATACAATGCAATGCATGCTACTTACGATTTGATAAGAATAGGGTATTTTTATATTGTGCCTAAAAGTATGTATAATATTGCCTTATATATTGCAGATTTAATTTCAAATTTGTATGCTTGAGAATGTTTATCATATTTTTTTTAATTAAATAAAAGCCTGCTCTCATGGGAAAAAAATATGCATAAAACTTTTCTATAATATATATATAAAAGGCTGAACTTCTTATTTTTAAAGTTAGCATACTTTTTATTCATGTAACACCAACTTATAAATACACTGAATAACTTAAAAAGAATAAACATTTAAAAAGAAAAAAAAAAGTGAAAATACCTTCTTCTTTTCTCAGCTCTTGATCTGTCACTAATACGATCCAAATTTCTATTTTTATCCATGTAATCCATCTGAAATAGCATACATATAAAATTATACATGGTTTAATAGATTATTTATTTCAAATCAAAAACAACCCTCAATAAAGTAATGTTTCTACAATACAATCAAGTTTCATTAAATTATTTTTTGTCCATATATTATATGAATATCTTTTTTGATGGCAAGTTTTCTGATGGAAGAATGAATTCTTCATTTTTGATGAAGAATGAATATTGGTACTTGCATATCAGCTGAATCACCCAAGCATAATTGGGCAAATTTTTATGAAACAAAAAGAATGATTATGTATAATTATTCATTATATACCTACATATTTTGAATTTTAATTATGTATTTATCCCAAAAATCAACAACTTAAAAGCAGATTTTTTTTCCTTTTTTTTTCTGCCCCTTCTCCGGTGGAAATTTTATAGTGATCGTTTTGAGAATAGAGTCTAAGCAATTGTTCCCTTTAGCAATTTTGCAGAAAAATACTATATGTCTGCACATATTTTACCTCAATTTCTTCCACCGCTAGCAAATCACACAAGTTCATATTTTAAAATAGGTTAAAAAAATATAGGGTATTCTATATTTTGGGGTTATCATAAATGATATCATATCATGGTTATCATAAAGGAAACAACCTAAAGTTGTTGTTTCATTTATAGTAACCTGACTATTTTAAGGTGTACTGTGGGTAAAAAAAGTATTTACACACCTACATTTTTGTTTGCAATTCATAAAAAGAAGCATTAAGAAATAAAAAAAAAATTGGTATTGCCAAATCAGAATAAGTTTAATCATCCAAAACAAACAGAAAAATTACAATAATATAAATAACAATGCTTTTTTGTAACAAAATTAAAATATCTGGTATCAAAAATGTATTTGCACACCTGCATGAATACAAAAGAAATAAAATATATAAGCAAATTTCAAATAACTAATATTTAGTATGCATGCCTTTAGCATCTATTACTGCTTGTAATCTTGCTGGCATTGATTTAAATTTTCTGTAACAGTAGGGTCAGTATTCAACCACTCTTCAATAAGGGCTTGTTTAAGGGCAGATTTGCTTGAAATCTTCCTTTTTCTTATTTTTAAATCCAAAGAATTCCACAAATTTTACTTAGGACTTAAGTCTGGTGATTGTGGAGGAGTGGCAAGTTTTCTGGGTACATTGTAAAGCAACCACATACGTATTATACCGGCAATGTGCTTAGGATCATTGTCTTGCTGAAAATAGTATGAATTACTGATACCCAATTTTATTGCACTTTGCGGCAAATTATCTCGCAACACATCTATATAGGTTCGAGCTGTCATATTCCCATCAATGAAACACAAATTACCAACTCCTTTGCCAGCCATGCACCCCCAAATCATAACAGAACCTCCTCCATGTTTAACTGTAGGTAACACATTTTTGGTATGAAAAGCAGTACAAGGTTTTCTCCAAACTAATTTCCTGCCATCTGATTTAAAGATATTGAACTTATTATCGTCGGAGAATATGACATTTTTCCAGAAATCAATTGGCTTATTGATATATTCCTTAGCAAATTCAAGTCTCTTCAGCCTGTTTCGTTCAGTTATGAGAGGTTTTTTCCTTGGTGATCTCCCATAAATCTGTGCATCGTGCAGGACATTTCGAACACTTTGGGCACAGATTTGAACTCCAGATGTTGAAGCGACATCATTGGCTAAAGTAATTGCACTAACAAATTGATTTTTTGATGCTTCTCTTATGATTTTTTGCTTCATTCGCAGTGAAAGTTTCTTTGGGCGTCCAGAGCGCAAGTTATTTGATGTAGATCCTCTTTCTTTACAACATTTTATAACATACCAAATAGTAGATAAGCAAACATTTACTTTTTTACCTATTTCTTGATAACTTAGGCCATTTTCATGTAGAGAAAAAATTTTTTCTCGCAACGAAATCGGCAATTCAGATTTCTTAGGTGTCATTACAATTTGAATCGACAAGCAACTGATAATGTTTCGACAACACCTCCTTTTATCTTACGTATGTTATTTACTGCTGGATGACTGTCAAATAATAGCATAAAAATACAAATTTGCTAAAGTTGAGTTGAGTGTGCAAATACTTTTTTTGACATAAGCTATTTTAATATTGTTGCAAAAAATGTTTTTTATTAATATTATTGTATTTTTTGTAATTAATTTAAATGAATAAGCTTATTCTATTTTTAAATGCCAATTTTTTTATTTCTTAATGCATTTTCTTATAAATTGTGAGCAAAAATGTATATGTGCAAATACTTTTTGTATCCACTGTATATTTTGGTAACCCTACTATGATGCGACTGATTATAATATGTGATTGCACTGATTTTGATTATTTGGGAGAATATTTCTCAGGGCTTATGTCTGCGTTGACTGTCAGTTAGAAAGTATGTTGCTTATATTATGCTTTACAACATAAAATGGCTGTCGGTGGTAATATTAACCTAAAGTTTCTGTACAATCTGGAATGAAAGTCTTGATTGACTGGTGTGTAAATGAAATGTTTAAATGGTTCAGTTCACCTCTAAATAAATTATGCAGTAATATTTAAGGATTCAGAAACCAAAGCTCATATGAACACTATGGAAGGTATGTGGAGTATAATAAAAAGGGATTTTCGAAAGAAATGCCACCGAGAGTCCAGCAGTATGGACAATATTTTTGATTCTTACTTTTGTGAATTTATGTGGTGATGGCAGTACACAGATTCTAGTTCAGATAATTTTAAACAGTTATTGGATGCTGTTAACGAATTCTATGCACCACACACTGAAGACACAGAAATTTTTAAATACAGTAAGTCAATATTTTCTTTTAGTACTTTGCAGATTAGATAGCATGTATTTACATTTTTACATTATTTCCTTGTTTTATTTTGATTTAAAATGCAGTTCATTGAGATTATGATTTTTTAAAATTTTTTAATTATGTTTTGGATGCTATTATACATGGAAGGGCATTGCACGTAAACAGAAAGGGCATCAAAAAATTCACCAGATTTTGCCAAAGAGAACCTGAAATATATTTTTCCCAAAATATATAATACTTAAGTTTATAAAAGCATTCCAACTTAGAATGAAAAAAAGAAGAAGAGGCTAATCGTTACTGTATGGTACAGCTTGGTTTTTTTCTGAAAAAAATCGCGAAGCAGTATTGGTTATTCGCGAAATCTGGAAGCCCACTGCGCTTTTCTGCAATAGTAACCCTTTCGTATGGAGCCAGGTTTTTGGTTCTTACTATTCTTTTCAGTTGCTGTGTTTGCTTGCACGTGCACGGTATGGTCTTGGATTTTGAACTTGCTATTATTCTTTTGTGGGTACCATCATTTCAGTATGTCTGAGGTGAGTAAGAGGATGAATGCTGATTAACAGCGGATGAGCTGAAACAACGAAAAATTTAATTGAATTGCCTACCTGGGGGATGGAGGAGATGCATGTAAAAATAAGGTATGTTAAAAAATTGACGTTTCATTTATTTATTCATCTCTTGTGTTAAGTTTTTGTTAAAAGATTTGTTGCTTAATGTTTTTATGTTAGGAAATATGTATTTTTGGTTATTTGTTCGTCTCTGTGTGTTAAGACAGCAGCAAATTTTTTTCTGGTTGCCATGATAGTTTTAACCTTCTTTTAGCCTCCTGATTTTGTTTTCACTTAAACACATCAATGTATACATGGACATCGATCTACTTTCACTTAAACACAATCAGGAAGTTAAGGCATTGCTCAATGTCTATTTTGTGCAATTCTTTGATTGTTTTTTAAATGAAAATAGGTCAATGTGTACATGGACACAGAGTTTGTGTAAGTCTTTGACTTCTTATTTTGGTTTTGTGTAGCAGCCATTTTGAAATTGCCGCCAATCCTTCCTGGCACCGATCTTGTTGTCAAAAAAGAAACGATTCATCAAGGGATATCGTAGAGTAAATTTTTACCACAGAAGAATATATGTGTTGTAGCTCTTAAAACTTAGTAACTGTTTTGCATATAACTTGGCATATTCTGAAAATTTGGCACCACCTACTAAAGTGGCTGCATTAATAAATAAGTACTGATATATTAAAACAAAGACATATCTTGGAGTTTAATTGACATATGTAATTGAAATACTCAATAAATATGTAAATTGTTTCTCACGGTTAAAATGTACTCTACAGTAACTCTCAGCAAATTGTTTCTTTTTTTATGCCAAGATCAGCACCAATTTCAAGATGGCGCTGATCTTTCTGCCTGCTACTCTAAACCAAAGCAAAAAGTATAAGACTTACACAAACTCGGTATCCATGTACACATCGACCTATTTTAACTTGATAAAACATCAGAGAATCGTACAAACTAAGGATTGTTGCACTACCTAAACTTTGTCCATGTAAAGGTAAAACAAAGTTAAAACTATCATATAAGAAAAAATTTGCTGCTGTCATAACACACAGAGATGAATAAATAACCAAAAAGACACAAACAGAGAGTAATAAATAACCAAAAATACATATTTCCTAACATAAAAACATTAAACAACAAATATTTTAACAAAAATTAACACACAAAGACGAATAAATAATAAATGAAACATAAATTTTTTAACATACCTTTTTTTCACGTGCATACGTTCACGCTTCCCACCAACATTTCCTCCATCCTCCAAGTAAGCAATTAAATTAAATTTTTGGTCGTTTCGGCTCATCCGCTGTTAATGGCAGATAAATACGTATAATAGCATACAAACCATCAAACATTCAGCCTCTTACTTACCTCAGACATACTCAAATGATGGTATCCATATCAAAATACAACACCAACACACGTGCAACCAAACACAGCAACTAAAAAGAATGGTTAAAATAAAAAAAACAACGGTCCATATGAAAGGGTTACTACAGTCAAAAGTCGTTAATCCGGACGTTGGGACTTTGGCGATTCTGGATTATAGATCATCAGTTTAGATCTAGTAAGATGGCATGCAGAAATTATAAAATTAAAAATATGAAACCATAATTTGTGAAATAAAGAACAATTATGATCTAAAGGGTATCAAAATTTACAAAAAAAAAGCTTAATATTTATTTGTTTACTTTATTAAACATTTCTTTCAATGTAAGTTGTTTAAGTTGCTTCGTTTTTTATGTGATAACACTTTCTCTTTAATTCTATAAACAGACATAATTTCTTGTTCAGTTACAAAGTTCCGCTGTTCAAATCCTATAATTGCTGTGTCGAGAATACCCACTAATTTGTCAATCAAAATTTTTCGTTTTCAATAACCTCTGTGTCACTTTCTTCGTTATCGGAAGCGAATTATAATGACGAGGAATTTGATTTAAATCATATCAAAGACGGAGTACATCGAGTTAAAATACTACATTTAGTAAGGAATTATAAGACAAATTAAATAAAAACACCTGCCCTGAAGAAAAGAATAGTGCTGACAGATCACCTTCCAGCTCATTGCGCACCGCGGCGTTTCCCCCCCCACACACACACATGCAGAGCAGCGTGAAATTGATAAACAGATTTTGGAATGGTTAGATAAACAAAGGATATGCCTTTATCCATTTTTTGCAGCAATTCCACTTTTTGTTTAATGGACTTTGAAACATACTTTCGCTTTGTAGATCCTTTACATATTAGTAAATATATATCAGAAATTCTATTTGACATAATCGAAAGTTCAAGCTTACTTTTATAAAATTGCTCTAACAGTCTGCAAAAAATAATAAGCCGGATCAAATTCGAAGATTAAGGAACAACACAATCTGCAACATTAACTGAATTAGATAATTTTAGCTTAGCTTATACCGTCCGTTATACATTAAATGTGCATTCGTAAACGTATTTTGCGCATGCGCACACGCATTTTCGCAGCCTGTGACGCATGCCAGAAAGTTTGTAGCTTTGAGGTCCGGATTATAGATCACTTCGGATTATGGGTGTCCAAATTAACGACTTTTGGCTGTATTACAAAAAATACACAATATGTTTGGTGATATTTACAGAAATAACCTCTTTTTAATGACAAAAGCTAAAAAAAAAAACACACAATTGTCCCCAAGGCTAATTTTGCCAACATTAGGGTTAGCAAAAAACTTATTCCAAGCAGCGGGCTTCCAGATTTCACAAACAACCAATACCACTTGGTGGTTTTTTCAGACAGAAAGCAAGGGGTACCATACAATAAAAATCAGCCATTTTTCACTTCTTAAATGTATTAACATTAAGTAAAACTGAAGCAACTGTAACTTATAATATTAAAAGACTTATAACGGTAAAGCAATTACATTAAAAGCACAAAAGAGTTCAAAATAAAGCACTCAAATCAAATCATGATCTCGTACGCTATAGTAAATTCTCCCTAACAATATTTTTTTAAAAAATACTTTAATATAACTCAGAATTTATATTACAGAAAAAACTTATATGTAGAAAAAACTCCTTTTTCATAATTCTAATAAATATATGTATACAACTTAAACTTAATTATCATGAATACAGGGAATAACACACTTGCATTTTGGTCAAAAAAGCAACTTTTAAACTGAATTCTAAATTAGAGAAATAAATTCCTTTCGTACTTTTCCATTTTGCCGGCACAAACGATAAAGTCGCTAATAATAGTACAACTGATGTCAAACGGAATATCTTAGCTGGCAACCATTTACCCTTCATTTTCAAAACAAGTCGCAGCCATTTAATCAGATTGATTGTTTCTTTCAATACTAGCATACAATTGCATAGAATTTTTACTAGTTAAATTTTATGCCCTAAGACCATTCGTGGTAATTAATTAGGATGCAATCACACCACTCACTCGAAGGCGAAAATATAGAAAAGGCAAAATCAAGGGTTGAATTCATCAATTCTAATGAGAAACCACTGGCGAAGTACAGCACTGCGGTTTTACATAATTTACGAATAAGCTATTCGTATGAATTGAAATAATTCTTGCATTTAAACTTGTATTCCATAAAATTTAAGATTTAACTTGAAATTAATGTAGATAATTACTGAGAGAATTAGATTTTTGTACGTGATTACGTGAGATAAGATCACTTAGGGTCACGTGATACGAACCAGCAAATCAGGATGTTGAACTATGAAAGCATAGTAAATTCTTAAATTAATGTCTTTTTAAAAATTTATTGTCTTTATTTATTGGCTTTTTACAAAATTTTAAACCATATTAAAATGTTTATGCCTTCAAAATAAAAAATTCTTAGAACTAACATTTGTTAAAATTTTTTATGTATATACTGTATGCTGTCTCCAACAAAGTCTACTTGGCGAGATTTGTGCCAGCAAAACGGAAAATACCATTCCTTTAAAAAACAAACTTTTGTCAATCAATTCAATTATTTATAAGGAAGAATTACATGGAATAAGTGGCTGTCTTTTTATCAGCAGAATTAGTAAAAAATCCAGCATTTTATTCTCCTTCTGAAAAATAGTAACTCAATTAATACTTTCTTTACTTTATATTAAGGCCTGGTAGTGCAGTGGCTATCGCATCGCGCAGGAGAACCACAGGTCCGGGGTTAACTCAACCTTTCATCCCTTGATTTCCATCCCTTGGGTCGATAAAATGAGTACCAAGCTCGCTTGGGGCTAAACACTGGAGGTCCTGCGACAAGCTGACCACTTGTTCAGGGCATCTGCTTCCGCACCCCAAAAAGCAGATTTCAGGGCACTGCAGGCCTTGGCCCATTAGGGCTGTTTAGGCCAATGAGTTTAGTGTTTTTTTTTTTTTTTTTTTTAACTTTATATTACAAATCTATATCAAAGCATTCAGCAGCTTCAAATAATATAGTTTAAACCATCAGGTACAGAAACCATTGGTAAAAATATATTTACGGGTGCCTTTTGGTGATAACTGGCGATTTTTTGGCGGTATATGGACACCGAGTTTGCGCAATTCTTTGACTTATTATTTTGGCTTTGTGTAGCGGAGGCAATTTTTGCGCTAAAACTCGCTGCTACACAAATTTAAAATAACAAGTCAAAGAATTGCACAACCTCGGTATCCATATACACACTGACCTATTTTTACTTGGAAAAAAATCAGATAATTGCACAAACTTGGCATTGTGCATGCCCTTGACTTTGCACACATGGATCTGTATTCACGTAAAAAGTCAAAGGAGCAGCAAACAAAAAAATATATGATCTCAATAAACTACATTTTAAATCAAGCAATGAAATAACATAAAAAAGGAAATTCATCTTAGCACTATCCAAAAAACTTACTTAAATTATCTGAACTAGAATCTGTATACTGGTGTTGCCACATAAATTCACAAAAATAAGAGTCAAAAATATCCTCCATAGTGTCGATATTGTCCAACGTTCGACCATATGCATTTCCTTCCTACAAACATGACACTTAGTAATGACTACTAAGTAAACCTTCATTTACACACCAGTCAATTAGTGCTTTTCTCCCTTTCATTCTAAATTGTACAGAACTTCAAATTAATCTTAGCACATTCAGCCATTTTACCGTGTAAACCACAAAATAACAACATAATTATCGAAAATCCGATATACACTTTCCATATCTTTTACCATGATTCAAATTGACCGCAATCATGCAACCAATTACGTCATAATAGGGTTTCCATAACATTCAACTACTCAGGTTAATAAAAATGAAACAACTTGGAGATAAAT
Organism: Stegodyphus dumicola; assembly: GCF_044657685.1. Taxonomy (NCBI): domain Eukaryota; kingdom Metazoa; phylum Arthropoda; class Arachnida; order Araneae; family Eresidae; genus Stegodyphus; species Stegodyphus dumicola. The sequence continues at coordinate 153,319,630 of NC_140769.1, read as the reverse complement.
GAAACAGCAACTTAGCAATAAATGAAACAACAACTTAGCAATAAACCAAGGGGCACCCGTAAATCTAACCAAACCATTTGTTGTCAAGTAAAAAAGTAACAACAAATGAAAAAAAAATCTTTGACAATCAATCAAATATTCAAAACTCTTAAGCTGGCCATATTTAATATGCACTGCAGATACTCTAAAATAGTCATTTCTCAAATATATAGAGCACAAACGAACATGCAAGATTTAAATTGTTCTAAGTTTCACATGAAAGCAATTCATGGAAAATCTATCCATACAGAGTTTTCTTTTAAAATTTTCAAAAAAATTAATCTATCCGTGAAGTAACTATTATAACATATATAATAAGTTGGTCATGAATTTTATTGGCATTAATAAAAAATTTTATAAGATTGTAAATCTATCCAAATTGCTCAATCCTAACATTAAGATTTCTATGTAATACATGTTACATACAGCTAACTGGAATTTTAATTCTACAGCTGGATGTGAGAAGCATCTGTGAACAAAAATCCTATCAGTAAAATCTATACAACCCTCCACTTCTAGGAGTTGGACTGATAGACACGGATTACTTTCATTCTTTTTCTAACTCTATTTTTAATTTTTAAACTTTGTGTCTTTTACAGTTCAGAAACAGGTTTTATTATTTATTTACTTCCTTTGTTGCACAACTTCCTGAAGACAATGCAGGGAAAGATGCAAATTTCATATTTTATTTTTGGTTTAGGCATATTTCACCATTTCTTACAGTTTGCCACGATTCTGGTTCTTTCGGATTTGCATTTTATTTATTCTGAATTGAATATGTGATGAATTTTAAACATATTTTTTATTTTAGACATTTATTTTTTATTCATATATTTTTGTATTTTTTTATTTTGCATAAATTAATAAATAATAAAATAAAAATACCCATACATATATATATAGATATATTGCCATTTTTGAAAAAAATTTGGTTAACCTTTGGAATATGGTAACAGGTAGATTGGCAACATTTTGGTAAGGCGATAAAGGTTACTAGCTAGGACTTTAGCAGTGTACATGGATAAAGTAAAGAGTGTGTGCAATGCCATTTTTGTGCAATTCTTGGATATTTTTTTTAAGTGAAAATAGGTCGACCTGTACATGGATACCGTGTATGTGCAATTCTTAAAAACGCGGCAAGCAGTGGGCGATTCTGCACTTTCTCCCAATTTCGCACCTAATCTTCGTCATGATTAAGCACTTTTGTTCCATAAAAGTTCTAGCATAAGCGTAATTCGACTAGTAGATTGTTAGAAAAAAATGTTGAGTTTAAAAAAAAAAAAAAAAAAAAAAAAGCCTTTACTTTGTGAAAACAAAATGGCGTCCAAAAAAAACTAGCAGGTTGCTGTAGCAGGGTTGGTCGCCAAATTTTCGCCAAAAAATCGCCAAGTTACCATAATCCAAAGATTAACAAAAAATTTGGAAGCATTTCCGCAAAGGATCCGTTAATGTAAACATCGCCAAAAATGGCGATAAACGTTCAAAGCTGGTAACCCGGCGAATTGGCAACCTGGTTCGTTTTCAGAAAGAGAATATTTGCCGTGTGTTCTGGGCTTCGTTTTACCGCTGGCTAGCAATGCGTCAGTACCGGGTTAGGTGGTAAAAATCGCCGGAGGTTGGGGGGGGGAATATAATATGGCTTTTTAGAATAGTATGGCTGTGTTCTTACGTAAGTTTTAGAAGACTTTAAACACGCAGAACCACAGGGCTCCTAAAATATTATGATTAACGTGGGTTAAGTTTAAATTAAGTTTTTATTTTTATTACTGTTATTTTTACCTAAAATAATAAGAATTAAATCAGTTTTCATGCTTAAAAATTTGATATATTTTTAATAAATTTTTAAAAATTACTTTTCAGAGTGTGCCAGGTGTTTATTATACAGTAGATGATTAGAAAGAAGAAAAAAAATTATTGCTTCTGTGAGATGCCAAAATTCTTTTATGTATTCCCAGGGTCATCAAATTTAGTAAACCACTGCTTTGAGTAATTAATCAAAGTTTGAATGAATCTTGAAAGATAACAAGATGTATAATGTTTATTCTAGTTTTATTTACAATGCTACTTTAAAGGGTTTGAATATTATTGAAGATACTTGGCATTGTCAAATTTATTATGAAAAAGACAGTTGTTTCAAAATAAAATATTTTAAGCTATCAGCAAGTAAATTAAAAAAAACAACTTTGAAAAATTGCTTGTGTAAAATGAATGTTTTAAATGTATTATTTATTAATGAATCCATTAATCTATTAAATGTACAGTAGCACTATTTATTAAACATAATTTTGAGAATATCGAAAAGCAAAGCACGTAATGAAAAAGACACTTTTTACTAAGAATATTAGTATTCTGTATCAATGACAGAGAATATATGTAATGAATACCATGGCTAAATACCTATATAAACAAAAAGAAACAAACAAAAAAAAAAAAAAAAAAGTAGTATTCTCTACCTTGACACTTGCAAAAGTAATCCTGCTATGCAACACATAGTTAATTTCTGATTACATGATATTGCAAGCATTTTCTTCCGATTTTTCCTACAACTGATATTGAATACTGGTAGTCTGATCTGGTTTCATATCATGGTTAAAGGGCAGGCTGCATAGTTGATTTTTCTAGCTTACCTCATATGTAATGCAAATACAAGCCAGTTTCCCTTAGAAAGTTGTTCAAAACGGCATCTTTCTTCAGGTCCATAGCCGGTATTCATTGCCATATTCGAATAACCTAAACTTTCCTTCAGATTCTACATTGACATGATGTATCTGTTGTAAGCAAGACAATGATCATTCCGCCTCTATCAGTGTAGCAGGAGTGTATTTAAAAATGTCAGAATCATGGGATTCATAACAAAATCGACCAAGTTTTAATCTTGAAAACTTTATAAATTTTCCCGATTTTCTTACATCATGGGTTTCACTAACAATATATTCCTACTTTTGTTCAAGTTCATAAGCAGTTGAGCAATACAATTCTGAATACTGGTAGTTTGACCCAAGTTTGAATCTTCAATATTCAGTATCTTAGGCCATCACAATGTCATGCCCCCTAAAGTTATTACTGCTTGGCATAATAACAATCTCACTTGACCATGTTACCCACTTTGTCAAAACTAATATATCAGCTGCAGTCTCTCCAAAGATTCTCACTATAAAAGAGATTTAAAAAGATCTTTCTTAGAATACAAATAGGTTTGTCAACGTCTGGCAACAATTCATGAACTTTTCACGCAAAGCATTTACGACTCACTTCAGATACAACATTTTGAGAAGTGTTTCATCTACCTTTTTCAGTATGGTTGCATCATTCAGAAGGAAATGATGTTGTCATGTTTAATTTCATTAGGCCTGATGCAGAATAAAATACTGGAACTGCTGGTTTTTAAAAGTCTAAAATACTGGAACTGCTGATTTTTCCTACATCTGTTATAAGAAGAAATTATTTCAATGATATCCTAGAACTGCAATTATCATAGCGTATATATTAATTTGTCAACAGCGTTGGTTATTTCATAAATGGAAATGAGAATATTGCTTTTTCCATTCTCACTTTGGATATTCTAAATTGCACTAATGTATACAGCATTGAATTATGTCCATTTTAAGGTAAATTTGCGGAACATCATTTCTTATAAGTTTCAAAACATCTTTTCAGAAACTGTCTTTCTTACAAGATTTAGATGATGAAGATATATTTAGTGATCATCAGTCTGAATTTGAAAAAACATGCGACTCTTCAGAAGACATTCCTTGTGATCAAAGTGACTATTTTAGAGGAAAAGATAAAACAACAAGATGGAAGAAAGAACCCTTTCGAATTCAAAGATGCATGGTGTCCCATAATATCATAAAAACATTGCCTGGCAATACACATATATCTAAAGATGTGGCTTCACCCATCGATGCATGGAAGCTAATATTTGATGACACGATGATTGAAATGATTGTGAAATGCTCTAATATTTATGTAAAAAATATTTCGGGAAATTTTAAAGACATGCAAAACCTATGGAGAAAGAAGTGTTTCTTGCTTTTTTAGGACTTATGTAAATCCCATTCCCATTATCTATCCTCCCATGTAAATGTTAGAGAATTATGGGTAACTGATGGAACAGGATTGAATATTTTTCGTAAAACAATTAACTATAAGCATTTCCATTCGTGCCTTATGATTTGATGATGTCGGAACACGAATGGCAGAAAAAAGAGTGATAAATTAGCTCCAATAAGAGATTTGTTTGAAAATTTTGTCAAGAATTGTCAGAAATTATATCATGTAGGGGAATACATGACTTTGGACGAAAAGCTAGAACCTTTTCAAGGACGATGCTCCTTTCTTAAGTATATGCCTAAGAAACCTGTAAGATATGGTATAAAGATATTTACTGTGGTTGATTTTAGAACCTTCTATACTTTCAACATGGAAATTTACTCAGGTCAGTAGCCAGATGGGCCATACAAGAAAGTCAACAGTTCTTGTGAAAAAGCAAAGCGCATCCTAACTCCATTATACAATTCAGGAAGAAACGTTACCACAGTTGGTATACCAGTTTATAAATTGGCCAATTTCTTACAGGAAAATAAAATTTCTATCGTTGGAACAATATGCAGGGATGAGAAGATTATCCCACCTGAATTTGTGTCGAATAAGAATAGAGAACAGCATTCAACCCTCTTCAAGTTTCAAAAGGATATAATGCTACTTTCTTATATGGCTAAAAAGAACAAATGTGTCAACCTTTGTCAACTATGCACAATGATGACTATATTGATGAAAGCACGGGAGATTTGAATGAATTGAAAAAATCTGAAATAAATACATTTTATAACATGACAAAAGGTTAGGTTTATTGAGATTATAAAGTATACTAGGACTATCTGCCTAAAGGGAGGGATGACTTCGTGGAGGACTTTCTTAGGGAAACTAACTTGTATACACGTTACACATGGGGAAAACCACGAAAACGCCCATGCAGCCAGCCTGTTTGCGGGATTTGAACCTTGGACAGAACTACCAGTGTTCAGCGACTTTACCGCTCAGCTGCTGGTGGACCCCATGATAAAAGGAGCAGTTGATATAGTCGACGAAATGGGTGGCACTTACTCTGTGGCCAGAGTATCAAACCGATGGCCTATGGGCATATTTTTTTTTGTTATTTAATATTGCCAGCATAAATTCAAAGATCTTGCTTTTATCTATTAAAACTCCACCAGAGAAGTTCGGGAATAGGAAGCACTACTGACTTGGCCTTTGCACTTTTAGATCCTCATTTAAAATCACGACAGAAATAGAAGGAATACAACGAAGATTCTCTAGAAGATTTGCAAACAAAGAAAAGAAAATTACCGGAGATGTTACAAAGAGAAAAAGACAGAAAATCAAAAACTATATGTGTGAAGTGTAAAAAAAATATACTATGTCAAGAACACTGTGAAATAGAAGCTTCATTCAAACTACAAAATATCTAATTCTTCGGTTGATCTTTACAATATGGTAACTGGTAGTTTGGCGACATTTTGGAGGCGATAAAGGGACTTTGGTGGTAATGTGAGCAGTACTCAGTTCCAATTACGCATTATTTTGTGTGAGGGAAATGAGAGATCATGGGATATGTCATGTGATATTAATGGACGAATTACGGTTCTTTAATCGGAAAAGGGGGGAAATCGCGAAAAAATCTGGAAATTTTGTATTTGGTTTATTCTGTGTTGTGTGAAATAGTGTTCGTGAATTTTTGGATCCCATGGCCGTAACTAAAGAAAAGTTTATCGGACACGTAATCAAGATTCTGAAGAAGATGAGGTAAGTTAGTATTTTTAATAATTTGAGGATATTATTTTTATGCATTGTTCTAAATGTAAGATGGAAGTAAAGGAATTTGGTATTATTGGGAAAATTGTTATTAGCAATGATTTAGTTTAAAGTAATTAGGATTGTAAGGTAATTTTTATTAATTTAATGTATGTGCTCATTTATATTTTAAGTAGTGTTTTTGAATTTAATTATATTTTAATTAAATGATAGTTATTTTGTGAATTTTATGTTTGTAGGAATTTGGTATATGTTTAAGTTGAAGTAAACGTGCATGGAAATAATTTAAATATTTGATACTAAGTATTTGTAATGCTTGCGGTAGGAATTCGTTGGTGACGTGTATAATGTAATAGATGATTTGGAGGTAAAAGTTTTTGGATATTTTATTTATTTTATATGTGGAAATGTTCATATTTGGAAAGGGTAAATACTTTTTCGCGATCAGGTAATTTCATATATGTTCTTTTTACCGGGTTTAAAGATTGAGAAAATTGTCATGTATTTTCGTGAAATTTTTCTAATTTATGAGAAAAAAGCAGTGTACATGGATATAGTGAAGAGTGTGCGCAATGCCATTTTTGTGCAATTCTGGGATGTTTTTTTAAGTAAAAATAAGTCGCCGTGTACATGGTTTATGTGTATGTGTTATTTTGAAAAACGCGTAAGGAGTATGGTATTGTGCACTTTTTCCCTATTTTGCAGTGAATATTTGTCATGATTAAGCAGTTTTGTTAGATAAAATTTCTAGCATAAGTGTAATTCGGCTAGTAGATTGTTGGAAGAAGTGTTCAGTAGATAAAAAGAAAAGAAACATGTCTTTACTTCGTGAAGACAAAATGGCGGCGGGAAAAAAAAAATAGAGGGTTGCTGTAGGAGAGTTGGTCGCCAAATTTTCGCCAAAAAAACGCCAAGTTACCATAATGTAAAGATCAACCAATTCTTCTTGAGCCTAATTGATTTGAAAATTAATTATATAACTCATTGTCCATGTAATAATTCTTCATAATTTGGATAATTGCATTCAAAAATAAAAAACACAAATTTCTCATAGAAATCAATGATTCCTAGTCGTGAAGAAAACATAAGTACTTTTGATTCATTTGTCATTAATTTTAAAAGAAACCTTATTTTTAAGCAATTTTATATAATAAATATTATAATTAATATAGAATGCATTATTTTACATTATTACATTTGTACGTCGTTTAATTGCGACGCGCATTCTCGTGTTACATAATAATATATAGCGCGCGTCCTCACCGGTTAACTATACACCGCTAAATGTCATGGTTAACCTATTTATTTTACTTCTATATGCTATATATCTTATAACCTGACTGTACACCACTGAAATCAACGTCCATATGTTAAATATCTTGCAACGTAACTAACTATACAACGCTAAAATCATGGCCGATTAGCCATTGGTGAGCTTGGCAAATAAATAAGCACCGGCGCCAATGGATCCTCTGCGGAAGAAAACCCAAAAATTTAAATAGACAATAATTTTATCATTTAAATGATTAAAAATACAGAGATAACTATATTAAGCTAATAATTTCTAAATGACAGCACATAAGCAAGTTATGAATATATTTTCACTTAATTGCTGTTTAAATATAATTACTAAACAAATTTTAACTATCGATTTTCTTACCTAAACTGCTAATAGTGCACTCAGTAAGCTCTCTTTTTAAAGGAATACTTAATAGGTAGTAATTAAACTTTGCAAACGAAAATGCAAAAAGTAATTATTTGCATTTAAATATTCAATTTTCCTTTAAATCGATAACATAACTTACAAAACGTGTACAAGAGTTATAAGCACCATCCGTAATGGAATACAGTCACGCACCATGTTTCTGGATATCATAAATAATAACACAATATATCAAAAAGTATACATTTTAACCACAAAAAACATATTAAAGCAATCTGTTAAAAAAAAAAAATCTGAACAGACTTATCAAATAGGCTGCAATAATTTTTTTTCGTTAATTTAAAAAAAAAAATCTTTAGTCTGTAAAAAAGGATCAGTGAATTACAAATACTTGACCAGGAAAAAATTATAAAGTAATAATAAAACAATAATAATACCATAAAGACCTATTTAGTATTAAAATTACGGTTTCCCTACCACAACAGCCCGACATTTGTCAAATGCCGCTTCCTAAAAGTCCTGCAAATCGAAATGTAATTATGCACAGTGACAAACCAATTAAATATAAGTCAATGAAATGCTACATTTTACAACTAAAATCTGTTTTCAAAGACTCGTAATATTTCATGAAAATAAAATTGAATTAAACACGAATACATACTTTAAGTTAATTGATGAACTGAAAAACACAAGTATAACAGAAGAAAATGTTATTGTGAACCTTGAAGTCTTTTTACCCGTAAGTTGAAATGTTAACCATTAGGTGAATGAGAAGAATTCCGATAAAAACTTCAAAATAAAATAAAAATTTTTAAATTTATTAAATAACAAAGCAAAGTAATTGAATAATTGTGTCAGTAAATTAAATAGGATTCAAATATATGTAAAAAAAATACATTTCATGTTTTACCTTTTTCTCTCAAGAATCCGCAGCTTTCCCGGTAATCAAGGCTCCCGAATACGCCTGGATTTTCGCCTTGCAAGGCAGAAAGACGTAGACTGCAAAAGATCATATATTTGTTATCTGCGTTGTAAATATTTCCTCGCAAGATGGGACATTCGGCCTACTCTATTGCAGTCTTAGTTCGGACTATTTTAGAATTCGAAATTCAAATCAATGTCGACGGAGATTGGACCCATCGTGGGATATGTTACGATTTATGATCCGTGAAATTTTCTAAGATTGCTATCAAATTTAAATTTCAAAAATTGCAATTTTCGAGAGGCTGTTTCCAAAAGATCACATGAAATAAACTTTTCCTTCAAGCACCGATTTGTGGTCGAAGTTTAATTACTTGTTGCATTCGCCTTCTTTTATTATTCTTTGCTGTGTCCTATGGCGTGAAATTTGTATTCTAAATTATGTAAACTGTTATTAGTTAAATTTGAGTATCACCGACAGCAGAACATTGAATGCTGCAGATTTTCTGCAGTGAAAATACAGTATGGATTTATCTTAAATAAAGCGTTTAAAAAAAACATAGGTAAAAGTTTAAAATTGAATGCCCTTTGTTTCTTGGCGATTCTTTTTTGACGCCAAGATCGGGACCAGGAAGGCACAATTTCAATATGGCCGCTACACAAAACCAAAATAAGAAGTCAAAAAATTGCACAAACTCTATGTCCGTGTACACATCGATCTGTTTTCACGTAAAAAAAAAAAACATCCTATAATTGCACAAACTAGACATTGCGTACTGCCTTAAATTTGTCCATGTAAACATCAATCTATTTTCATTTAAATAAAATCAGGAAGCTAAAACAAAGTTAAAACTATCATGGTAACCAGAAGTGAGGTTTCATCGCAAAATTTAAAGGAAAAAAAAAAATTGTCGCTAATCAAAGGGGCACCCAATTCTACACTAGAGCCAAAACATATATTAAATGCACGTGCACTGAACTTATTTACATAATAATCGAACCAAAGATTATGTGCGTGATAACTATCAAAATAAGTTACTGTATTGAGATTCTTCTTCAATTATAAACGAATTGCATTGTGTAATCCGCAACAGAAATCTGATTGTTAAATACACTCACTTCCAAAAGTTAAGCACGGAGAGGAAAATGCTAATTTCTGGAAGCCAATCAGAATTGAAGAGGATGCAATTCGCTGCGGAGGACTTAGACTTAAGACTTAGACTCTATAATTGACCGAGCTATTGCGAAGAGCAATGTTGCCGGTTCCAGAATTAAAGCCCAAGGGCACTTGACATAAATAAATCCGGACGTGGAGAAAATCTCAGATGAGAAAACGGAGATAAGGGGAAGAAGAGAAGTACCAAAAGGAGCAAGACAATCCAATCGGACCAGTTCGCAAAATGTGACGAGCGATCATAGCTTTCAAGGAGGACCCAAGACAATGGAAATCAATGACAACAATGCGAGAAGATACACTACAGCAATAGTTCCAATGACAATTCAAATACAATTAAATAACATCAATCAGTAGTGCTAAATACAACACAATACAAAACAACTATACAACACAATTTAAATACAATTATTCAACGAAGCTACAGAAGAACTTCAATCAAAATCAGATGCATTGGAAGTATAAATAGCTAACAATTGAGGATCTAAGTGAAAAAGTTGTCATCTCCTCCCATGAAGGTGTGAGCTGCAAGTGGTCTGACGCTTCTATCTTCGAAGAGAATTTCATAATTAAAGTCTTGGGAGTAATTAACAAAGTCACATTGCACAGCTTTGTTGAAGAATTTTTCATTAGATCTTCTGATGTAATCTGGAATCGTCTCAAGTTTTAAGTCTCTGTGTAAAAGTTTATTGCGGATAAGATAGTGTGAATCAGTAATAATGCGCAGAAATTTGTTTCGCACTACTTGTAATTGATGCAGTTGAGTTTGAGTGACCGTGTTCCAAGCAGGAGCAGCATAACAAAGTATCGGTCGAATGCAAGTGGTATATATATGTTTTTTGGTACGCAAGCTAAGATTTGAATATTTTCCAATGACCGGGAGAAATCTGCATATTATGCCCATGGCTTTGCTCTTGACACTATTAATGTGATTAGACCATGTGAGCCTTTGGTTCAAAATAATTCCTAAATATTTGGCCTTTGTGGCCAGTGGAACAGCTTCCTGAAAAAGGTAGAGGTCTTTAAAAGCAATGTTTTTCTTAGTTTTGCTAAGAATTAAAAGTCGTGACTTGCTAGCATTGATTTTTACTCGCCAATTTCTGCACCAGTCTTCTACGGCATAGAGGTAATTTTGCATTTTGTCTATTGCATGATTAGCTTGAATGGATTTAATTGCAATCGCTGTATCGTCGGCATAACAGGCTAACAGAGAGTAATTGTCCAAACCAGGGTGAGGAAAGTCTGATATGTAGAAAAGATATAGTACTGGACCGAGAATACTTCCTTGTGGGACGCTAGATCTTATAGGTCTTGAATTGGATTTTTCATTTCCTTGAGCGACGAAGAAAGTGCGGTTCTGCAAAAAGGAGAAGATCAGAAGAATGAGCTCTCTAGGAAGACCCAAGTTGATAAGCTTGAAGACGAGCCCCTCATGCCAGACGCGGTCAAAGGCTTTTGCCACGTCCAGCATAAGGAGCGCAACACTTTGCTTGTTATGGAATGCAGATCCCACAAATTCTACAATTCTTACTAGTTGTCGAGTAGTATTGAGGTTTTTCTGAATCCGTACTGATCATTAGGTAGCAAGTGAAGAAAAGGTTCCAATCTAGTGAGAATAAGTCTTTCATAAATTTTACCAAGGCTGGATAACAAACTGATAGGACGATAGCCATTAGGCTTGGTCACATCTTTACCCGGTTTGGGAAGAAGAAAGATCTTGGCTTGCTTCCAAGGATCAGGGAAATACTTGAGAGTAAGACAAGCGTTGAGAATACTAGCGAATTTACTGATAAGTTTTCTAGGTAAGTTACGAAACATTTTATTTGTAATTTGATCACTTCCAGGAGCTTTTTTGATGTTGAGATATTTAATAATATTAGTAATTTCCATAGGAGAAGTAAGCCTTGGGATGTTATGAGCCGAAGAAGAATGAAGCCAGGAATACACATAGTTTTCGAGAATAACTTTAAAGGTCTGATTCATGGGCTTCATATCAGGAGTAAACTGTTTTTCCAGGTATTCAGCGAAAATATCGACTTTATCTTTAAGTGAGTAGGCAATTTTAGTATCCGTATGAATAGGTCTATTATTAATACTACTTCTTTTAATATTTTGATGATACTTCCACAGAGAACCATCATTAATATTAAGTTTAGATATAAAATCTTCTCTTGTTTCCTTTTTAAAATCAGTGATAAGTTTCTTGATTCTTCTATTAAAAATATTGATTTATCTTTTAAGGGCAGGGTCCCAGTTACGGTGCCAAAGCTTCAGCAATCGGTTTTTTTTCTTTGATAATGTCTCTGATACTGCGAGGAAGACGAATATTATTGTTAGTTAATTGAATGGTAACTGTAGCATCTATGAAAGCTTTCAGTATACTGTCAGTGAAGATTTTAATGGCAAGATCGATATCCTGTTTGGTAGAAAGTGAAGTGAAAATAGGAGGATGTTTGAGTAAGATATTGTGAAAAGTAATCCAGTCAGTATTATTTCTGGTACTAGGAGGGTCTTCTTTAGAAACACCAAGAGAAGCAATGACAGGTACATGATCAGATGTAAGTTCTGCCTTGACTTCCAAGGAAATAGGGATAGAAGTATTTGTAAGGATAATATCCAAAATGTCCGAGAGATTTGGAGAGGCAGGACGATAAGTGGCTTCAGAAGGTACATGTAATGCGACAGGATGATTGCAGATAAAATTATGCATAATACGTCCATTGGTGTTAGAACGACGACATCCCCATTCTAGGTGCTTAGCATTCATGTCTCCGGCAATAATAACTTGCTGATCTTCAGGAAGTAAGTTTTTTAACATATTTTCAGAAAGTCGGTTTCGTGGTGGATTATAAATAGCCGTAAAATGGATGGTACCAAATTGTGGGAGTATAACAGCAACAGTCACACTTTCGAATCCAGAAGCAGAGTTTGTCGAGACAAGACAGGATTGCAGAGAGTTTTTAACAAAAATTGCAGCTCCTCCTCTTCTTTGTGAAAGTCTATCACCTGTGTAGGTGCGATAATTAGCAATATACAGTCTATCGGCAGGAACAACATGTGTTTCAGAGATCATGTCAATATCTATGTTATATTCTATAAAAAAAGTCCGAAAGTTCATCAATTTTGTTAACAATGCCAGCAGCATTCCAATAGCAAAGTTTAAGCGAATCTGACTTATTGAATATGCTGGTCAGAATTAGTTTCATCTGATACTGTATTAGTGGCATTTTGACGGATGTTTTGCGCAAGGAGTTGTATTCCTGAGTTTTTCAGGAAGGTGACTAGAGTATTAAGGTCATCAAATATCTTTTTTGCTTCTGCAATAAGATTTGGAGAAGGATTGCTATTAGCTTTGATGGCTTCAGCAAAAGACTTATTGATAATAAACCTATCAGCATATGATTTGATTTGTTCTTTTTTAGCTTGCTTCGGAAACTTTTGACAACCTTTAAATGAAGCTGTGTGGTCTAGACCACAATTTGCACATTTAGCAGGTGCATTCTTGTCTTTTTGACAGGTTCTTGAGTCATGGTTATCACCACATTTAACACATCTAAAGTCATTGTGGCAAGCAGCTTGTGAATGGTGAAATCCTTGACATCGGAAGCACTGGACTGGGCCAGAGCGTCCTTTATATGGTTCGACTTTGATATGTAATCCACAAATTTTGGTTTCTTTAGAAATTTCTTTAGATTTTTCATTTTTCTTCAGAGTGATAAGAAAAAGTGGAAATTTTTTAACTTCTCCTTTAAATCTACGAGAGAGTTGACTGACACTTATAACTTCGTAATTTTTGCTTAAAAGTTCTTCTTTGAATTCATCAGGATCTGTGTCCATTGTAAGATGACGGAAGACTACTTTATGATTCTTCTCATCAGGCAAGAGAAAGGAGTGATATTTAATTTCCTTTTTGTTCAGAACACTTGTCATTTCTCTATGAATGTTGACATGAGAGACCTTAATTTTAAAGCCTTCTTTTTGAATTTAACCTGTGTAATCAGATTTGTCTGATAATTTATGTTCTGCAAATAACGCTTTTAGTTCTTTCCAATCAAATTTTTTATCATTTATATAAATGGCAGGTGGCGCTTTGCCTTTTTTGTTTTGATCGTTTTGTATTTCTTCATTTATCTGAGATTCATTTGGAACAACAGGACTAGTGTCCATTGATTCTTGACTATTAATGGAAGGAGTAACAACTGGTTTGAGCTGAGAAGGATTAATGGGACGAAAATGACCCTTTTTCCTTTTACCCACACTACGATCTCCTTTGGGTTTTTGTTCAGTTTCGTTACCTGAACTATCCGTTTCTTGTTCGAAAGGAATTTCATTTGAATTGTCTTTATTTGGCATATTAGGTGAGCCTTTCATACGTTGTCTTTTGACAATTTTCCATTCACTTTCTGTAGGTGTAGAAGGAGTTTCTTCTTGATGTTCTAATGACTCTTCAATTTCTTTGTGAGCAGTAATTAATGCATCATACACTTTTTGAAGTAGATCAAATTCTTTGTCTTCCTTGATAGAAAGACTTCCATTTTGTTTCTTAATTATCAGCTCCTCAACGGTAGCCGCAAAAACTTTCAAAAATGGTTCCATCATTCATAAGCAAATTAATGAAGTCCGGCCCTCCGGAACCAGACCACACGAAGGTGTTCTGGATGAGCCGGCGGGACTTCACAAGGCCCTTGTATTCAGCACTGATAGTCAAAGCTAAAGAGTAACAATCCAAAACAGTAAAAAATCGAAGGATCGAAATCCAACAATACAGTGATGAGCGATCAGTGGCACAAGATAAGCAACCACAAGGCGAAAACGCAGACGATCTCCAACACCGAGGCGGGAAAACACGTCATCCAAGTACGGGTAGAACACGCAGGTGCAACTCGCAGGTGGAAGAGCAACGTCTCTCCGCTGCAGAGGTAGATGGAAGTATGCAGATATGTTAGGTAACAGCCAATCGCGCTTTCATATCAAGAAATATGCAAAAAAGGCAGTCTTATAAGAAGCCAGCTTTATGAAGAGTTACAGAAGTTGATTGTAAGTGCTGATAGAAGGTGTTTAAAACTTTCGTGCGATTTGTTTTCAAGACATAGGTGTTTGTATAACTTCCAGAAGACGAATGAAAGATTCTGAATGCAGGTGTGCTGTGGGGCGCATTGAAGCAGGACAGTCGATCACAGATGTCGCTTTTTTCTTAAGCGTTCATCATTCTGTAATTTCACGTTTATGGAAACAATTCCAAACCACACAGACAGTTGTCCGAAGACCCGCAGCCGGTCATCCAAGGGTTACAACCCCCGCGGAAGATCGATATATTGCTATTGTAGCCAAGCGGAATCACAGAGAGACCTCCACACGTAGGACATCTATGGTTACAGCGTCCATTGGTAAAGCGATATCTGCAGCTACTGTACGCCGAAGATTACCTATGAATGGACTGTAAGCCCGAGTACCTCGAGTTTGTGTTACTCTGTTCGCCCAATCAAGAGGGGCACGATTACAGTGGTGCCGGGAACATGTCAATTGGAATGTGTCTGACTGGGGCAATGTCATGTTTACTGATGAGTCAAGATTTGCTCTGGAGCCAGATGACAAGCGTATAAGGATATGGCGTCACCAACGAACACGCAATCAGTCCCAAAACATCACCGAACATCACGCATTCCGAGGCGTAGGCATTATTATGTGGGCAGAGATTTCATTAGGATGCCGCACCGACCTGCACATCTTTAAATGGGGTTCTTTGACGGCTGTCCGGTATCGAGATAAAGTCCTAGAACCCATTGTGAGGTTGTACGTTGCAGCAGTTGGCCCTACTTCGGTGATGTTTTAATAGACGATAACGCACGTCCCCATAGAGGTGACATAGTCGATGACTACCTGGAGAGTGAAGGGATTGCGCGTATGGCGTGGCCAGCATATTCGCCCGAAATTAATCCCATTGAAAATCTTTGGGATGCTCTCAGCTGTGCTGTATCTTCACGTTTTCCACCTCTAGCCACTCTTATTGAGCTGGAAACTGCTCTACAAGAAGAATGGCGATTGCTTAATTCTGCGATGGTTGACCACCTAATTGAAAACATGATCACAAGGTGTAAACTTTGTATACAGATGAGGGGGGATCACATACCCTATTAATGTCCTTTTTTCATTTTATGCTATTTATTTTCACTTTATACATAATTCAGTTTAAGTCTACAGTATGTCATTATCTGATAACTTACAAAAATGTAATATTGCTTTCATTTCTGTACATAATTATTGATTTTGCTTTATGTATAAATATATATGCTACTTTCCTGCCGAATTTTGTGTCAATCAAAGCAGTATCTGTTGATTTTTTTGCATTTTACATCTTCGTGCTTAACTTTTGGAAGTGAGTGTACATTTGCTCAATAAATACGAGTATGATCTTGTGTCGTGAAATACTATTTTGCATATAATTTTTCATTTTGAAAGAAACTTCATTTATGTGTTGCAAGTCATTTATTTATTTAATGAAGTGTATGCAAACCAAAAGAAAAAAGTTCATACATATGATATATATATATAATAGAGCATTTATGAGAAAGAATAGCCTAAGAAGGCATGCACTTATCCACACAAGACAGAAACCCAGGGCTGGAGTAAATTCTGCTGCGCAGTTTCTTCATAAATTCTAATATTTTTGCTTTCCGGTGTAGTTAAAACACACATGAGGTTGAGACCCAGAGCTATGCTGGAGAACGCGTATAATGCGCTTCCTTTTCCCAAGAGGCGTTGGGAGACGAGGAAACGCCTCGAAAGTTTTAATACACTCGTTCGCGTCTACCCCCCTCCTGAGTGAATTTGCTGATCTTTCAGCTTCCCTCAGGGTCACACTCTCTCTTTGTCCCGTAATCGGACAATCTTACTTCTTTCAACCGTAAGCGGTTGTTATCAGGCTCTAAGCACATCTTTATTCTCTTCTTAAAAGGGCTCTAGTGCAAGGATTACTTAATTTAAATTTAATCTCTTTAAGAGAACTTAATGCTTTTTCATTAGTTATCATAACACTTAAAGTTAATGCAATCTTATTATATTTATAAAAGTTTCTCCTCAGAGGCATTGCTGGCCGTGTCTCTTTAATTCAAACTCGCCTAACGAGTTCCTGCTTTTCCTCTCCCCCAGACCCAAAGCACTTGCGACATGAAGTTTTTCGCGAGTGTTTCCGCTCTCGTGTTGTTGACACCGCATGACCATTGATCAAGGAAACATAGATGCTTTTCAAAATTCATGATGTAGCACCTCCAAATTGATTCTAGCCCTTATTTGACACCAAAATTACTAAATTAAGTCCTTCAGTATTTGTACCTGTTTTCACTGTCGAAGGCAGTTACTCTTTTTGTTAAATTAACATTTTGGCACTAAATTTACCTCTTTGCGGAACCCTTTTTTTGGCGATAAAGATAATTCTTTGACGAAAGGCTACATGCCTAAGAACCCCGTAATAGAACCCTTCCTTGGTACGTAATGTTACTGGAGATTTCAAGATCACGTTCTGTGGTAAGTGGGCAGAGGTAAGATAATGGTCTTGTGTACCAGTTCCTCCGCAGACACAGAGGTCAGTGTTTATGATGCTATGTCTATTAAAATACTTGGTAAATACTTGGTAAAGGGACCATGTCCTATAATAAATCTTGTTAATTGCGGGGAAGTGATGCTGTGTTTGTCATCTACTTGTGTGATGGAGTAGTATGTGTGACAACCTTGTTCACACTTATCCTTTTCTGTTTGCCATTTGTTTCAGTTGTTTCTTGGCCGAATAAGTATGAGTGTGGCCAAAGTGTTGGTTGGGGATAATAAATAATTATTGATGTTATCAGCAATATCATTTCCACTCAGCCCAGCATACGATTTCACCCAAGAGAACTTGATGTTGTGATGTTGTTGCCTCCGTAAGTATCTATAGATTTGCTTAACTGTAAGAGGTTTGTGGTGACGAGTGAGTATCGACAGAAATACCAGCATGCTTTCTGTGTGGTTGGTGATATCCTACAGGTTTCACCGAATGATACAGTAGATATCTCTGGAAAAAGCTACTTCTGCATGAAACATGATTTTACTATCACTTGGTTGCTGCTTCCATCAATGTAAGGTTTCTTCTCCATACTGAAGAACCAATATGCTCCTGACTTTGTCTTCCATACATGAGTATCAAAGAAACCTGTGAGAGTGCAAAGATGAAATATGATTAGATTACTTCTTCTTGCTCAGTACAAGTTTGTATTGGCGTTAAACCTGCCAAGGTGTTAACCGATAAAGTTGCTGCTGTGCAAAATGCCTTTGTGATGTTTAACGCAAATGGGTGCTGGAAGCAGAGAAGATGTTTTACTTTTCTCCCTTGCATGGGCTGAGCCCAGACTGGAGCAGCATATGCTGAAGAGAAACCTCATGCATGTATCATAAATAACAAGTTTTTTATATGAAAATACACTTTATGGCAGCATTTGCATATTCACATTGGGGAGAAACCCCATGTGTGTAATACATATAAAGTATCTTTTGCATGAATAAGTGAGTTAATAGCCACAATCAGACCTTAAAAAAAAACTCATTTTTGAAAGAAACAGCAAGCATAAAGAAATGACATAAGATTAAATACACATTATTGTTTGATATGATGTTTACACATGTCATTTTTAGAAAATGTCAGTACAATTGAATGTACTTTACAAAGTTCATTCAGTTTATGTATATGCTCACAACTTTTATACACATGATGCATGATATGCCGTATAGTAAAAAATATATTGTTAATAACGTGTTTATTCACACAATAGTCAAAAATGCATGATATGTTTACATCCTAAATGGCAGAAGGTACTAAATATATGCTGCTTACACTATGTAAAAAAAAATAAATAAATAAAATAAAATAAAAAAATAGGACAGTTCTATATCTCTCGCTATTCTGGGCCGATTGAAGAAATTCAACTTGCGTTTTTCATGTCACGAAAGCGCAATATAGTATATGTATTAGATTTATATATAGAATTATTCTAATACAGGTATTTTGATACAAAATGGGACTTTTTCTGAAGTGACAGGACAATTTTTTTTTTCATATTTCTATTCTGCAACTCAAATTATGCCAAACTCCCAAGTTTTGTAAAAATCCAGGGCTGTGGAGTCAGGAAGATTTCGGGGTAAAAGGAGTCGGAGATGGAGTCGCTAAAAACAGGTCGACTCCGACTCCAGTTTTTGTTGGATAGTTTGATTTTGAAATGAAATTAAAATGAATTGAAAAAAATTAATGACAAGCTGATTTATTATTTTTATTTATGGACTATATACATTAATAAATAGTTATTTTCTATTTTATTGACATATTAATAAATAAATATAAGGGAGGAGGATGGATGTGATATTTGCCATTAGTGATTAAATTGATTCATTTAGTTACAAATCTCAAAGCTAAATTTAGGTAAGCAGCAAGAACTCCCAAAATTGATGCCATTCTTAGGACGCGAGCAGGAAAAGGAGCAATTATTGATAAAGTAACGCGATAAGGAAGTACATATTTGATGATAAAGAGGTTGTTAGAATTAATAACGTTTTTAGAAGATGTAGATAACTCTAATGTTTCACTAACAGAAAGAATGTGGAATGATCTTGCAGAATTGGAAACTTCTTTCTACACAGTATATAGCCACAAAAAAGCTGCAATCTGAAGAATTGATAGGAGGCGAGAATGGGATGTTTGTTCTTTCTCAAATGGAGGTTTTATTGCAAAAGGAATTATTTCTTCAATAAAGAAAAGAGAAACTAGTTTGCTAGACAATGAGATCTTGTTGGGTTTAATATATGTAGATCCGAAACACTGAATTTTCTTGGATGACGAACAAAGCCATCTATGAACTTTCACTAAGAATGAACTTATTCTCGGAACAATTTGAGAATTCAAATCAGGACAGTCAAACTGCAGACACTGCAATTAAGTCTCTATCATCCTGTTCCAGTGACGAATTAGATTTTGAGAAATATTTTTGGATTATATTGAAAAGGCTAAGGCAAAGCGAATGAAAATAAAGAACCAAGAGCGTTTCGATATAAAAATGAAAAAATACGAACAAGATTTCTACACGGCCTTTGAAGAAATAGAGAAATATGGTTGTGCTTCCAAGACACCTGTTTTAGAACTGATAAAAATCTATCCTTTAAAGTTAAAAGAAGTAAAGCCCTCACAGTAACAGCTCTTTCTCCTACTCAGTTTAGTGTGGAAAGACTCTTCTCAGCTCTGAAGTTTATCAAATCGGGTCTATGGCCCTCCAACAAAGAAGATCTTGCCGAAGCTATACTGTTTCTTAGAAATAACTAATGCCAGATTTTCCATTTCATAATAAATGCTAATTAATATAAATAATTTGCTATGCCATCAATTTTTTTCCTGTAGCATCTATTACTTCTTTTATATTAAAAAAATAAGCTGTAACTCATGTGTATATGTTTACATATATATATATATATGGAGTCGGAGTTTTTAAAATTCCAGAAGTCGGTTATTTTCCCTACCGACTCCACAGCCCTATAAAAATCTCGCGATTAGTTTTTTTAAGAAATTAGCTCTGAAAATTTTAGCTCTTCAATGTTAATTGAATTTGATATATATTTATTAATGTCTCTTTTTTATTAAACTTATTTGATTGTTTCTTTCATATTTAGAAATTTAGGTTCATTCGAAACAAAATTCGCCCATTTTTATGATTTATTAATTATAAAATTTGTATTTTCAACTAATATTAATAAATTTTTCAAAACAATTTTTTAATTATAACCAATAAAATTTTTGCCATTATCTTAAAGTAGATGTATTTTTAAGCATACTTGAAAAAATTAAATTTTTTTATTCAAAATTTCCTAAGGTATACGTAAATTTACATTTTGGTGAGTTTTGAAATTTGGCATATTTATTATAAGCAATAATAATGAAAATGTGGTTTACACACTTTGTTAAAATTATTTGAAAGTATGAAAGATGACTTTTTTCTGATCATGGACAATGATAAAAAGGAAAGGAAAATAAGGTGCTATAAATTACGAAGTTCACCAAGTGAATTATTCTTGGCGCAAACTGAAAAAATACGCAAAGATAAATTTTTTGATTTCTCACTAAAAATTACAAAATTTAATATCTGGGCATAATTTGAATTGTAGAATAGGACTATGGAAAATAACTGGTATGTTATTTCAGAGAAAGTCCGATTTTGTATCAAAATAGCTATGTTAGAACAGTGCTATATATAAATCTAATATATATCCTAAGTTGTGCTTTTGAGACATTGAAAATACAATTTGAATTTCATCAATTGTCCCAGTAGAATATTATATTAGATAAAAGAACTGTCCTTTTTTTTTTGTGTGTGTGTATGCAGTGTACATGTTGAGCAAATGCTCAGTGCTTTTTCAAAGTATTTCTTACAGCAAAATAAAATAAAATATCTTCACAGCAAATATGGATTAACATTTAATAGCATGATACACTGTGAAAATTTACCCAGGGCTTAAGCTGAGCTGGAGCTTGGCTCTATCACTTCTAATTTTTTTACTAAACTAGTAATTCAAGCCTAAGCGCGAATAAGATGAGATTCTGAACTTTAATATTCGTCGAAATCTTTAAACGTCTATTTTAATTTCAAATTGTTGCCACCAAATATTATCACCCTGTGTTATATTTAAAGAAATTAAGTAATGAAGCATCTGCATAAACATATGTATGTTTCTCGTATTGTGATAAAACAAATGTACCTAGAGCCATCAAAATTTGAATAATGTACGGCTCCACCCAAATATGGGCATCTGGAAACCCTAATTTGGAATTTGTTTTATTATCGATTTCTTATTTTGTAACCCTTTTAATGAATTTTTGATCAACAAACTCAACGGTTTTAAAGCGAGCAATGGCAAGACTGTACGGGGGGAATATTTTTATTTCCAGCCTGTGAGACTGTGTATCGGAAATTCTGAATATATGCCATTTTAAAATTATTTTGCAATATTTCTGTTGAATTGAGTTTTTTGGTTTAAAGTGTGAAGAACATGGTATTTAATCAATAAAGGTAGCACACAAAAAGTTAAAGAAACACTCCTTTGGACGTAATGTAAAATCTGAGAGCTTTCAGATTTTTATTTTGATTTCTTTAATCAGTTTACTCTTTATTTAATTTTAATTCATTTTTTGAAAAGTGACTGTTAGTCTTGAAATGGGGTTTTGCGTTGGTTCACTATAAACGGCCTATTACTTTTCAAACAGTTGCCTCCAAATATTATCAGCCTGTATCATTTTTAAAGAAATTAAATTATGAAGAATCTTCATATATGTATGTATGTATTTTCCTCACATTATGAAAAATGACAGTTCTAAATGCTATCAAATTTTGAATAATGTAGTCTTCCACCCAAACATGTGCTCCTGGAAGTCAAACTTTGAATTTCAAATTTGTTTTATTATTTTTTATTTCATATTTTGTAAAGCTTTAATGAATTTTTGATTAACAAATTCAACGATTTGAAAGCGAGGTGTTGCAACAGTGTTCGAAATAAAATATTTTTATATCCAGTGCACAAGACTATTGCCATTTGGAAAAATGTAAGATATTTATCTTTCAATTTTAGTTAATAAACTCGGCTCTTTGAAGGCAATGCACTACTGTGGCTGTGAATAAATACTTACACTGGTGTGCAAAAATTAAGAACGAAGTCGAAAAATTAGCATATCAGCTGAACGAAGAGGCAGAGCGGACAGAAAGACCAGTCAGGAGATTAAGTAAGGTGATGTACGGTAGCACATGCGCAGATATGCAGGTAGACGTAATGGGGGAGTGTCTGAGTAGTATAAAGCATGTTGTCGGTGTAAGATCGGTATTTCTGGCAAAGAGATTGCACGCCGTATAGCAGTTAAATCACACCGAGTTGCTGCCTTAGCGAGAAATGGCGAATAATCAATCTGTTAGACGACATCTGGATGCTTTTACCTGAGGTTGAATCATTGGGAAGTTGGAGGAAGGCTGCAGTGTGGCTGCAGAGTTCGGAATTGCTCACAGCATCGTTTCACGACTTTGGAGACAATTTCAAACTACAGGAACAGCTATCCGGGAGTTTAGTAGTGGTCGTCCACTAGGAACCACACCCGCAGATGACCGGTATATTGCCTTACAGGCCAGAAGAAACAGGCGGGAGAAATCGCTAGACACACGACACAGGCGACTGGACGACCGATATCGCGCTTTACCGTGGCCAGAAGACTGCACGGTGGTGGTCTGTTTGCACGACGCCCTGTACGGTGTGTACCTCTAACGCCTGCCCATCGGAGAAAGCGTTCTCTGTGGTGCCGGGAACACCGGAATTGGAGAGACGATGAATGGGGACGAGTACTCTTTACAGATGAGAGCAGATTCAGTCTGAATAGCGATTCTCATCGCATACTCATTTGGAGAGAGCGGGGAAGCCGCAATCATCCCTCGATCATCATCGAAAGGGACAGGTATGGAGGTGGCGGTGTTCTCGTTTGGGGAGGCATCATGCTTGGTAATCGTACAGACCTTCACATCTTCGACGCAGGTTAAGTCAACGGGACCCATTATTGTAACGAGATTCTTCTTCCATATGTGCGTCTTTTTAGAGGCGCTATGGGTCCGCAGTTCCTTTTCATGGACGACAATGCACCATGTCATCGCACAGTAGCTGCCGAACAGCTCTTAAAGAGTGAGGATATTGAACGTATGGATTGGCCGGCACGATCTCCGGATCTCAATCCCATTGAGCATGTATGGGATTTTCTAGGCAGACGCTTGGCAGCTCGTACCTTACCACCAGTAACGATTCCGGAGCTTCGATTGGCGCTGCAAGACGAATGGGCAGCAGTGCCTCAACAACTCATTGACATCGTCATTCTCGGCATGGGCAGACGCTGTGAAACCTGCCTAGCAGTCAGGGGAGATCATATCCCCTATTAAAGAACGGATGTTTCTTGCTGGACACCCATCACAGGGATGTTTCGGCCTTCAGTCGCATTGCGCTCCATGCTACTTTTTCAAAAAAGCTTCTTTTTATCCCTCTGATTTCTCTTTTAGTAAGTGTTGCTTACATTACTCATGTCCTTACGTATTGGGGATCTTACGGTATTAAATGTGTTGATTTGGAAAGCTTTTGTACAAAGTTATATTGAAAAAACCGTCTCGTCCTTAATTTTTGCACACTAGTGTATATCTTTAATGCATCAACATGTTGCCATTCAGTAAAGCTTAAGGTACTTTCAGATTTAATCTGGAAGGTTACAGCGTAATAAATTAAGCAATCTAAAAGCAATAAACACATTTCTTTAGAATATTTTTTTCAACTTTTTAATGTGATTTATTTAAATAAATGTATTAAAATCATGAGCTTTGTAATTAGAAATATTCAATATTTTTATGAAATTACACTAGCTGGACTTATTAAAATCATTAGATA
This sequence comes from Stegodyphus dumicola, assembly GCF_044657685.1. Taxonomy (NCBI): domain Eukaryota; kingdom Metazoa; phylum Arthropoda; class Arachnida; order Araneae; family Eresidae; genus Stegodyphus; species Stegodyphus dumicola. The sequence goes on along the minus strand of NC_140769.1, from coordinate 153,295,550 downwards.
TACTTTTTCTTTTTTAGGATTACTGTTTTAGGCAGCTGGCTGTTCATGCAGCCTGTTTTAGAAGAAATAATATAGTGAATATAAAAATATGTATGGAAATTTCTAACAGTATATTAGAAATTCTATAGATATGCGCTTTTTAAATATTTTGTGATTTTGCTGTTGAATTGTATTTTATGTGGCATTAGTGCAAAGAATGTGATATTTGATAAATAAAATTAATATGTGTAAAAATAAGTAACTATAATTATCTTGATGACTGGGCGATACCTGAAATAGATTTGGGCAGATTTGTAACAGATTGCATAGCTTGAATGATGAGGACAAAGGAGAGACTTATAAACAGATGTGGCAGAGTTGAACATAATTTTTATTGCTGGACAATGAATAATTATCGAAATATATTCTTCACACATCATCATGGGTGCAATATGCACGAAAATGTTAGATAATGGCGTAGTTAGCAACAAAACAAAGCAAAGAAAGCCGCCAGGAAGAAGAGTCGAAACAAAAGAGAGAGATTGCATAGCAAAGACCTTTTATACCAGATCGCATAATAGATTAATATCCGGACACTGAGTTAGAGTTTCATCGCATTCTAGAAATAATTGTACAATAGACATTAGATGACGGATATTGGTTCAGAATTACAGGGAGTAAAGATTATATTACTTTGCTATTTTTTAGTATAAAGAGGGGATTTAAAAGAGGTGTTAGAGGGCTATTGTTAATTTATTATTTGAAAGATATTTTACATATATAAAAAGTTAATAATAAAAATTTTTTTTGTTAGCCATCTTGCTAAGAAAACAGTGTTGATATGATGAACTAAGAAAAGAGTGAAAAAGTATGAAAATATATGTCAATCCATACTGAACAATCATACTGAAAAAGTATGAAAATATCGCCATCTAATCTCTATTACTACATTAGGAATTCTAATCATATGCTGCTATGCAGCTTTTAAAATTGTTTTGATTTTATTTTTGAACTGTATATGATGTAAGCGTGAAGAAAACAATGCATAGCTATAAAGATAAAGAGGTTAACAAAAGAATGAGTTAGCAGAAGTGAGCCGAAGAGCAAACTAGTTAACTGCGAGCTCATGGAGAGAGTAAAAAATCTTAAAAAAGCCTTTTGAGCAACCGTTAATCTAATTTTTTATTATTTATTTCTCTTTAACTTTCTTGGTGGCCTTTATATATATCAATTTTTCAAGTACTTCCTCTTGAGAAATTAGTATTTTATTTTATTTTTATTGGTTAAAAGTGCTTTTACAGTATAGTACTACTTTCTGACAGTCCACAAGAAAGAAAACTGGAATACAGCATGCACTCGTTCAAAACATTTCTTAATATTTTTAGTAAGAAACTGTGTTGTAATTTTAGAAATAAAAACAAAAGCTTGTGCGAAAGGCATTATGGCAAACATAAATGTTGTATATACTGTATGTGTTAATTTTCACCTTTTGTATTCTTTGTGTAAATTATTTTGCAAATATTCTGTATTGATTTTCTGTTTTGGAATACCATTTTTCATATTTTATTGTACATTTGGTTGTGGCGGTGTTTTGTACTTTCTATTATTTTTGATGTGCTGTGTTTCTGTGTGAGCATTCTCATTCATGAGAGGATGAAGTCTCTTTCCTTGTATGATATTCTGTCATTCAGAGCTGGCAAAATCATTGAGGCCTGTGTAATGCTAACTTACAGAGCTTGAAATGCTGTGCATTGGCACTGTATTCCGAATATATAATTATTATACTATTTATGTATTCGGAACATTATTTTTTATTTTATTAGCCCAAAGAGGACGTTAGTCCCGAATCCGTATATTAGTTTCAAAATGGCATTTTGCGTTGAACAACAATAAATGGCGTATCGCTTTTCAAATTGTTGTCACCAAATATTATCGCTATGAATTATATTTAAAGAAATTAAATTATGAAGAATCTGCGTGAATTTATGTTTGTTCCTCACATTGTGATAAAACAATGATAACTAGAGCCATCAAAGTTTGAATAGTGTAGTCCTCCCCCCGAACACACGGACCTGAATGTCCAAATTTTGAATATTGAATATTTTTATTTCATTTCATTTTATTGTTATTTTTTTCCAGAAAATTTTTGAGTTGCATGAATGAAGACTTTTAGTTGATATATATTGTAGCAATCCACTCAGGACCCGTTTAACCGTGACTGGCAAGACCACATACAAACGACATAGAATTTTTTTGGTTCCCTTTTTAAGAAAATATATAATTATATGTGCATCTTGAATATGTTCAAATAATTAAGGCAATATTTTAAAAGTACATAAATCCAGGCATAAAGTATCAGAGCATTTTGGCATTCAGATCAAGATAATACTCGTATCTCTTTCTTTTGGCAGTTTTGTGAAATTTGGAATATCCTAGTGAAACCCTCTGCCGATTTGGGTTGTTAAGGAATCCTGGAGTTCCCTGCACGTTGGAAGATGAGGGCTTCCTAATGGATTCCATTTTAAAACTGTGCTATGCCATTGTTGGACATAATTTATTATCACTAATACATTTATTTCGATTTAATGAATACAGTCTGTTTTAGGGGGGAAAAAAAAGAGTCATTTATTCTGTCTGTACATATAGACGTCACACAAAAAAGTTATCTAAACGGATTTGGGAATGGTCAAAATGAATATTTCTGTTGAAATATGACACCTGAAAATTTTCGCGATACTTCCTTTACAATACATGTGATACAATGTTTCGTTTACTTCGTACAAGGAAGTAAAAATATTTTATGGCAGATCTTTGAATTGAATGAAGTGTTAAAATCCGTAGGCAACTATTTATTTCTAATACATACTGAGAAATCATAACTGCATTATTTACTAAGGGGAATAGCAAGCAAATTTTCAATTAATCAGTTTTGGGGTATTTTTAAAAAAATTTTCTTTGATATTTTGTGGATTTCCATATTTAGAAAGAGAGCTGTTTGAATTTATAATTTCGATCTGTTTTGTGCTTAATTTACACTTAATCAGGAATATAAAATTATAACATATATTTTCTTAGCAGTGGTTGATCGTGCAGCATGGGGAAAATCTTAAAATTGTAATACAGCTGCAGGGAACTGAACCTTTGTGAACTTCCATTGTTTTGCAACTTTGGGAATTCTAATACATATAAACTGAGCCCTGATCACTTAAAAAATGATATGTCAAAAATTGGTTTTCAGAGAATAATTTCATTTGAATACTTAAAATTCTGAATGAGTTTAATAATTTTTTTCAAGGAAATGTGGATTGAAAAAATGTTTACAAAGAACTTAACATTTATTAAATGATAATAATAATAATTATAAATGATTGCATTTAATTTACAAACTTATTTCTAAAGCATTCAAATAATAAAAATTCTAAATCTCTGAGTAGTTAATAATGCCAAGTCTCCTTGCTAATTTTAGCAATTCCATGCAAAACAGTATTCTTTTCTAAGTTTCTGAAGTATGATATTGCTATTCTTCTTGTTTATAATTTAATGTTTTATCCTAAGAGATAGCCAATCATGATAAATTATTATACCATGTTGGATTGATTAATAATATACAATGTGCAATATTAACAAGAAATGCATTATCAATTGTGATGAAAATTATATATGATATAAAACGTTAATTTTTTTTTAATTTAGAAAATCGTTGGTTATTTTAATTTTATTTGATATAATTCTTTATTGAATAATATTGATTGTTGATTTGATGCACAGTTAAAGCTCTCCCTGTATTATTAATAATAATTATTATACCTTAACCTTGTATACAAGTTCTAGGATATTTTGAAAACCTGTCCATAATTAATTAAAACCCTTAAAATCATTATAGGCTCTCTTATTGCAACATATCTGTTCTGATTACAGCAGGTATTATAATTCGTAGATTTTTAATGATAATGAAACAGTCTAATTACGAGGGGTAATCCAAAAAAAAGTTTACAAGGCAAATGAAAAAGTATTTATTAACAATAGAAACAAGATACAAATGGGAATCAAGAGACACATCTGGCCTTCACTTTTCCACATAGTCGCCAAACCTGTTTAGGCATTTGTCAGAATGTTCGACCAACTTGTTTATCCTGTCTTGGTAGTAATCAGGGCCCTGCTCATTGAGCCATTTCTCGGCAGCTGGTTTCAATGCATCGTCTGAGGTGAACCGTGTTCCGGATAAGTATCGCTTCAACGCCGGAAAAAGGAAATAGTCCCTTGGAGCCAAATCGGGGCTGTATGGGGGGTGATTCCAGACCTCCCACTTGAACCTTTGCATCAATTCCTGAGTCTGGCGAGCTGTATGGGGCCTGGCATTGTCATGCAGAAGAATGACGCCTTTGCTCAGTAATCCAGGCCGTTTGCGTCGGATGGCTTTACGCAATTTCGATAAGGTGGCACAATAACGATCGGCCTTAATGGTATGGTGACGCTCCCAATACTTGATTAGGATAACACCAGTCATATCCCAGAAAACGGTTGCCATCACTTTACCGGCAGAGGGTGTGACCTTAAACTTCTTCCTCGTCGGTGATCCAGCGTGTTTCCACTCCATCGTGGCTCTTTTGGATGTGGGGGTGAAGTGATGAAGCCATGTTTCATCACCGGTAACGATGCGATCAATGAAGTGTTGGCCGTCTGAATGGTATCGCTGAAGAAATGTGAAGCTGCACATCATTCGAGTGGCCTTATGCTCCGCGGACAACGCAGGTGGAACCCAGCGGGCACAAACTTTGGAATATCGCAACTCATCGGCTACGATACGCTGAACGTTACCATAATTCAGGTCAAACTCTGAAGCAATCTCACGCACGGTTACTCGTCGATCCCTTTGGATGATTTCTTCAACACGTGCCGTGTTGATATCCGCTCGCTTCCATATTGCGGTTTTCCACATGCTCCCTACCCGCTTGATAAGAACGACACCATTTCGCTACCTGTTGTCTACTCATTGCTTTGTCCCCGTATACCTCAACGATTTGTCTGTGAATTTCGGATGCGGCCACATTCTTGGCCTATAAGAATCGAATTACGGCTCGCACCTCTATGCGAGACCACTTTTCTAAACGTCGTGCCTTTACTATCGCTCATAAGTGTCTGCGTACTGACGCTACTTACTCGTAGAACCGCTGTAGGACAACTAGCGCCATCTGTCAACCACCCTGGGTGGAAATATTCGCTCCACAATTATTACGTTTCAAATGCTTCTGCTTGTAAACTTTTTTTTTTTTTGGATCAACCTTCGTATTTTGCGAAACATGGCCTTATTTGGCTGAAATGTTAAAAAAAAAAAAAAAAAAACCTTAGTTGATGATGATAATGATAATAAAAGTATTAATGAACTTTTTTGAAAAATAATAGCTGCCTATTGAATTCAGCCCTGAGTGGCAAAATGAACCCAGTCATGAGTTTCTCTGTTTTAAATACGAATACAAATAAGAGACCCTTAGGCAGTCCTTTATGGAGTCCTTTCTATCAAATGCTTTTTTGGGCAAAATGCTTTTTTGTGCTAAGCAATCAACTAATTTGATCAAAACTAGAATGAGATATTATTTTATTTTTTTTTTTTTGGTAGATTCCTACCTCTCCCCTTTTGCCAATATTTTATTTCTGTAATTTTTAGTAGTCTTTCACAACTGAAATCTTTAACATAATCTTAGAACTAAAGAATCAATATAACATCCTTATTATTTTTATTAGAGATACATTTTTTCCTATTATAAATATTTGAGATATCCTAAAATTGTGAATGTAAACTTTATTTCTTTATGTTTTGATTAGTTATGCTATTGTAAAATTTTTGTTCTCAATACTTTGCAATCCTTTATTACCTTTCAGACTGACAGAAAAGGAAAAGGAAATTCATAAATGCTCCACTAGAATCTCTAACATAGACCTACAGATTATTAGGTAAAATTTAAAATTAAGAAACTCTAAGGTAGACCTGCAGTTAACAGTACAAAGAATCAAAGAAAAGTACAAAACTGTTAGCATTCATTGTTCTTATACACTCGGGGCTGGCAATAGATACTTTGCTGCCTGGGCAAACTCTGCAAGTCTTCGATTTTGCTGCCCGGTCCCTCCCTAAATTGTAAAAATTTTGCTGCCTATAAATTCTACTTTCCAGTGCCTCATCTCCCCCGGAATCGACTGGGGGTCTCACGGCCACTACCATTGAGACAAAGAGCCTCTCCACTACCAAGTTCAAGCCACTACCTTCGAGACAAAGAATCTCTTCTTAGAGGTTCTTTGATCGAGATACACATTTCGACGGTGGTGTTCAGGCTCGGCAGGGACTGTTCTGGCACTACCCTTTGGTTATGTTAGCGCTACATGATTAAATATCGTAGGTTGTCTTTGGGGGTTTGTCTCCTCTTGGTCAACACCATAGAGGTAGAAAGTAAGTCTTAACTTCCATGGTCAACGCCGGGGACAGTCTTTTACTCTGATCTTTGTTGGCCGCTGATAGCTGACCACATTGACTTGGTTTGGTTTATTAGATTACGGCAAAGCACTCGAGAGCTATCTGCCTTTAAAGGAAGGGATGCGTTCGTGGACTACTTTTTAACCACATTGACTTGAATTTCATAACCCCTGACTCTGTGCCATTTTCCCCCTGGGTTGACAGGGAGGTTAGGCCTCCTTGGATCGCCTCTAGGGGTTGGGGCATCATAACTGTGTATGGGCTTCTCTAAGCTTGTGTCTGGAAGTGCCTCCCCTAAATTCTAAATATTTTGCCATTCTTAAATGTTGTTACTCGGTTAAATTCTAAAGATTTTGGTACAGGTTGCGCCTGCTCTGGCGCTGGCCCTGTGTACACTGTATACTAATAGTTTGGGGTCACTGGGAGAGGCTTCGCTCCTTTAGAATTCATTTTGAGAATTATGTTGGCCCAAACATGGCAAGTTTCATAAAGATTTGCTGAAAAATTAAAAATTCATACATTATTCAATACTAATGCTAGAATTCATATGCTATCAGATACTTTAGCACTGGTGTGCATATTATAAGTTCATGGTATGTTATAAAAAAACATATTTCTTGACATACTGAAAATTAATTTTATTTGCTACAGTTCTTTATTACAATAAAATATTCAAAGTAATAATACATTTTTAATATATTTCAAGTTTACTTTTAGGAACACTCTCTGTTCATTTCCACGCCTGTCGAATTAATTTCTACCTTTTCGTTGCCCTGCGTTGGCAACACGCTTTTGAGATTTGTCGTTCGTGGGATTCGGTCGCTGAAAGCGTAGCTGACCTGTAACGGTTGTAATTCTTATTTTATGCTTATCTGTATTCCTAAATTATTACTAAATGCTCACGTGTGAATGTTTTATTATTAAATGTATTCAGTTTGGTTGAAATAGACCGAGAGTGACTGAATTTATTAAGTATAATCAAAGTCGAAACTGCGTCATCCATGTTGGCGCCATTCTAATACGAGGTACGTAAACATCATTCTGGAGGCACGGTGGCGAGATTCAGGTGGAATTCGTCAGCAGTTCAAGTACAGATAAGTGATTTTTTAGTTCGATTTATATCTAAATTTGATTCTTGAAGTTTTATATCTATTTTGTATTGATTTTGATTTTGAACTTGAATACTTCGATTACTTATTATGGATCAAGCTACTGTCCTTAGATTGCGTGGTAGGGCAAAAGCGGCCTTCACAAGGCTTCAGAATACTATTTCTTCCGATTTATCTAAAAATGAAGTAATTATGCATTTGGAGCGCTTAAAAAGGATTTATTCAGATTTTGATAAATTTGATGCCCAATTACCAGAAGAACAGTCAGAAATTGAAGATTTTGAATCGAAGTATTTTAGTTTGAAACTTCAGTATCAAAATTTATTAGATGTATTAAATGCAGCTAATTTGCCAAATGTTACAGGAAATTCTAATATTAGTAACTTTAAGTTACCTAAGTTGAATATTCCTATTTTTTCGGGTAACTTTAATGATTGGATGAATTTTAAAGATTTGTTTGGTGCAACAGTGCATAATACTTCTTTATCGAATATACATAAATTTCAGTATTTAATCGGATCACTTGCTGATGAACCAGCTTCTATAATTAAACATATTCCGTTATCAAATAATTCTTATGAAGAAGCATGGGCAAAATTGCTCGCTAGGTACGATAAAAAGAAACAAATCGTACAATCGTTAATTAAAACATTTATGGATCAAAAATGTATTTCACAGGTTGATAATGTTAATTTACGGCAATTAGCTGATACTTCCGATGAAGTTATCAGAGGTTTAAAAGCTCTTGGTGACAAAACAACTTCTAGGGATCCATGGTTAATATTTATGTTGCTTCAAAAGGTAGATTCAGAAACTCGAAAGTTATGGGCACAGAAAACAGCGGAAGATGATTTTCCTACCTTGGAATCATTTTTTGAATTTTTAAATTTAAGGTGTTCTTCTCTCGAAATTATCATAAATAAAGAAGCGGAAGCTAAAGTTGTTGATAAAAGTAGTAATGTTAGTTCTAAAACATTACAGAATTCTAAATTTAGTAATACTAAATGTTCGAAATGTAACGGACTTCATGCGTTATATAAACGTGTTAAATTTAAGAATTTGGATGTTACTGCTAGAAAGAACTTTGTACGAAAACGAGGATTGTGTTTTTTATGTTTAAATTCACATCTAATCAAAAACTGTAATTCACAGTTAAAGTGTAATTTGTGTAATTCAAAAACGCATAATAGTTTGTTGCATGAAGATATTAAAGCTAACAACGTACAGCTTTTAAAAGCGCCAAATGAAAACGAAAGCACTCCAGAGAGAATTTCGTATGAATCATGCGAGGGTCAAGGTCAGGTAGTTGTCAGTAATACGATTCAAAATTGCAACTCGGCGATTTTGCCTACCGTTCTCGCACTCGCATTTTCATCCAGTGGCGAAGCTATCGAAATTAAATTATTATTGGATTCCGGAAGTGAAAGTTCGTTTATTTCTGAATGAGCTGTTCGAAGATTAGGATTAAAAAGAACAAATCAAAGGTTACTTTTGACATTAAATACATTAAATCTATTCCGTTAGCGGATCCGAATTTTGCGTGGAATTGGCGGAGCGCCAGCTTCCAAAACTCATGGTTCTGTTGATTTTAAAGTTCGGTCAAAGATAAATAATCAAGTAATTGATGTTAACGCATACATTTTGGATAGGTTAACTTTGCCATTGCCGAAACAAGTGATTAATGTAAAGCATATAGAATACATTAAATCTATTCCGTTAGCGGATCCGAATTTTGCTCAACCCAAAGAAATTGATTTGATTTTAGGAGCTGATTATGTTTTCTCAGTTTTAAGATGTGGCCAAATATATGGTTCGAAAAATGAGCTTGTAGCTCAAAATACAATTTTCGGTTGGGTGATTGCTGGGAAGGTCGGAAATAATATGGAAGGCCCCAAAACAGCAAATGCACACTTCATAAATTTAGAAGATAATATAAATATTGATTACGAACTTAAACGTTTCTGGGAAATGGAGGATATTGTCGATGTTGGGAAGAAGGAATTTCTGACACCTGAGGAACAATTTTGTGAATCACATTTCCAAAACACTCATGCTGTTAATTCAGATAGGCGATTTGTTGTAAAACTTCCATTTTATAAATCGCATTTGAAGTTGGGTGATTCAAAACCGGCAGCAATTTCTAGGTTGCGTTCCATGGAACGAAAATTCAAAGATAATCCGGAATTTGAAAAACAGTATAAAGATTTCATACATGAATATGAACAGTTAGGACATATGACTGTGATTAATGATGATTTATCTAACAGATCGGATACAGAAAAGTTTTATCTTCCTCATCATGCGGTAATTAAACCTTCTAGCACAACGACAAAATTAAGAGTAGTTTTTGATGCATCCTGCAAATCTGAAAATGGTGTATCATTGAATTCTCTTTTAGGGGTAAGTCCGAAATTACAAAGAGATATTTTTGAGATTTTGATTAATTTTCGATTTCCTAAAATTGTTTTCACAGCCGATGTGGAGAAGATGTATCGTCAGGTGATGGTAGCCCCTGAAGATCATAATTATCAATTAATACTTTGGCGATACAATTCCAGTGATAAAATGCGCACGTACAAGTTGAAAACAGTTACTTATGGTCTTTCCTCTGCTTCATTTTTAGCAACTCGATGTCTGAAGCAGGTAGCTTTAGAGTCTAAAGAGGAATCAGATGTATCTCGTATATTGCAAAAGGATATGTATATGGACGACTTATTGTCGGGTGCAAATACAGTTGATGATGCAGTATTTGTCTGCAAGAAAATATCTTCAATTTTACATGCACGTGGTTTTGATTTGAGGAAGTGGAGTTCAAATTCTGTAGAATTCTTAACTGAATTTAAGGAACATTGTTCATTGAATTCTGATTTTGAGATATCTCCTAATTCGAGTTCGAAAGTCTTAGGACTTCTTTGGAATTCAACTACTGATACCTTCAGTTTTAAAGCTACACTGCACATCAACGCACCTATAACAAAAAGACGCATATTAGCAGAATCTGCTCGCATTTTCGATCCTTTAGGTCTCTTATCTCCTTGCACTATATTGATTAAAATATTCTATCAAAAACTATGGTTAGTTAAAGGCGACTGGGATTCAGTTGTTCCCCAGCATATCTCAGATGATTGGTTTAAATTTCAAGAGACATTCAATCAAATCAATAATTGTGAAATTCCGAGACGTGTCATACTTACAACGGACAGTGTTATCCAACTACATGGATTTTCTGATGCATCTTCGCAGGCTTATGCAGCAGCCATTTACTATCGCCAAAGGTGCAATGGTACGGTTAAGGTTAATCTTTTGGTATCAAAGACTAAAGTCGCGCCTATAAAGCAAGTATCCATTCCTCGATTAGAACTTTGTGCTGCGTATTTGTTGACCAGATTAATGCGATCTCTATTGAACATTTTAAAGAAGTTTGATTTTGAAATCTTTGCGTGGACGGATTCCAAGGTAGTTCTGTCTTGGCTATCAGCTCATCCACGTAATTGGAAAACTTTTGTGGCAAACAGAACATCTCAAATAATAGAAGTGATACCTATTAAACATTGGAATCATGTTCCCTCTAAACAAAATCCTGCAGACATTGCTTCTCGTGGTACTGAACCTCAACTCGTACCAAATTGTACTTTGTGGTGGAATGGTCCACCATGGTTGCGTCTGGAAGAGGAAAAATGGCCTGAATATGAATTAAAATCTGAAGATGATACTGAAGTAAAGGCCGAACAAAGATCTGACCCTATTTTTATTTCTCATATACGTGAATCGAATGATTTATTAGCTAATTTGTTCGAGCATTATTCTTCGCGTAATAAAATTGTTCGTATTCTGGCTTACTGCGAAAGATTTATTACTAATTGCAAGAAGCATCATGTTACTCGGAACATTTCACATAGTGGCATTAACTCCAGCTGCCTTATGCCGCTAACATTTCTAGAGATTCGAGTAGCAGAAAATTTCATTATTCGTTGGATTCATAATCATCATTTCAAAGATGATTTACAATGTATTAAAGAAGAGAAACCTTTACCCAAGAAGAGCCAACTACGTTCTTTGTATCCATTCGTAGATAAAGATGGTCTCTTACGGGTGGGAGGACGTCTTCGAAATTCATCTTTAGCATTTAACATCAAACATCCTGTCATACTTCCTTCTCGACATAAATTTAGCGAATTACTAGTGAAAGAACTTCATATTACTTACCTTCATTCTGGTCCTTCTTTATTATCACACCTCATCAGACAATCTTACTGGATAATTGGAGGAAAGAAACTGACACGCAGTTGTGTCAACCATTGCTTAATATGTCATCGATTTAAAGCTGCTTCAAATCCGCAATTGATGGGTGACTTACCTGAACATCGTGTGACTTTGGAACGACCTTTTTACGCATCTGGTGTGGATTACGCTGGTTCTATTACCATGAAATTTAATAAGGGTCGTGGCTCTAAAACAACGAAAGGCTATATAGCTCTGTTTGTTTGCTTGTCGACTAAAGCTGTGCATATAGAAGCAGTCAGTGACCTGACGGCAGACTCGTTTATCGCTGCACTTAGACGTTTCATTTCACGTCGCGGTGCACCACGGCACATTTACAGTGACAACGGTACCAATATTGTGGGAGCATGCCGAAAACTACAAGAACTAAATCAGATTTGGTCTTCCTTGTATGCATCGGAATCGGTTTCCAGAGAACTAACTAAGTCATCTATTGAATGGCATTTTATACCGCCTGCTTCGCCCCATTTCGCAGGAATATGGGAAGCCGGCATTCGCTCAGCGAAATTTCATCTGAGAAGAGTATTGAAAGAGTTTTAACCTACGAAGAGTTATCAACGCTACTTACCCAGATCGAGGCTATTTTGAATTCACGTCCACTTACTTACGTGAACGATACTGATATTGACTGTATTAATGTTTTAACCCCTTCTCATTTCATTACAGGTGATACTTTAACTTCCTTTCCAGAGACCCATCAAACTTTACGCACAAGGAGTTCTAGGTGGGAACTTGTACAGAATCTACGTCTGGGATTCTGGAAGCGATGGAAAAAGGAATACTTGACTTCACTTCAGCAGAGATCCAAGTGACAGTACAACAGACCCAATCTAAAAATCGACACGGTGGTTCTTATCATCGAAGATGGATCTCCACCGCTAGCTTGGCCTATTGGACGGATCATTGATGTCCATCCGGGCAAGGACGGCTTAGCTCGCGTAGCCACTGTCAAAACTAAAACTGGTGTTTTCAAAAGAGGAATTAATAAACTTTAACCGTTGCTTGTGTATCAGGACTAAACCTGATAGGGTGGGAGTATGTTCACTTCCACGCCTACCAAATTAATTTCTACCTTTTCGTTGCCCTGCGTTGGCAACCCGCTTTTGAGATTTGTCGTTCGTGGGATTCGGTCGCTAAAAGCGTAGCTGACCTGTAACGGTTGTAATTCTTATTTTATGTTTATCTGTACTCCTGAATTATTACTAAATGTTTACGTGTGAATGTTTTATTATTAAATGTATTCAGTTTGGTTGAAATAGACCGAGAGTGACTGAATTTATTAAGTATAATCAAAGTCGAAACTGCGTCATCCATATCGGCGCCATTCTAATACGAGGTACGTAAACACTCTCTTTGTAGTATCAAGCAATCACCAGCAGAGATGTATAATACTTATACTCACGAAAACATTTTTTACGTTTTTTTTAGAAGCTTATAAGTCATTACTACTTGCGAAAATGCTCTGAAATAGTTAGTCTTCTTTATCATTAATTAGTAGTTTAGTAAATTGTTTGGCTTAAGGAATACATTATCACCATATTGATTTTATTAAACTTTTTATGAAATGATTACATATGCGTGTCTCATTTTACATTTATTACTGTGGGATGTCATCTTTCACGATCAACAGATAGCGCTACACACCTTCGACAAAAATTATCTTGTGAAAAAAAGCAGACGAGGCCGCCATAACAGAAAAGTGCGTGTAAGACGTTATAACAATGAAAGAACTTATTTTTCTATATTGTGACAAATGTTTTCTAAATATTCACGCTCCTGTCATCTGTTTTCATAGAGTGTAAAAAATCGTTGATAATCTTCACTAAATGTTCCAAGTTAAAATGTCAGTTGGACCTAGTTATATATTTTCTCTATACGAAAGTTTCAACCATTTTATGAAGTGTGTTCTTGGACACCATGGTAAGGCAAACTCCACATTACTCTTCACCTGAAAAATATGTTGCACTTATATTCTCTATAATGGTTAGAGTTTCTGCAATAAGATTACAGTCTTCTTCTTCTTCTTTTTTTTTTTAAAGCCCAGAGGGGCTATTAGTGTCGAAACGGCGCTTGTTAAACTGTCTAAAAGATGAACCTGAAGATTTAATAGTTTAATTACACACTTAATTTACTTGAGGTTTGTAGAGTATGGCAGAGACAAAAATCATGTCGAAATCGCAAGTTTACATAACAAAATTCATTTCGTGAGGTTTGTGAATGCCCGGAAGACCAGACACTTTTATAAAAGAAAAGGAAGAGTAATACAGTAAGTACCCTCTTAACCGGCAACAAAGGGATCTTTTTCGATTCCGAACATTTAACTAAGTGCAAAATATCGGCCACGTGTTTTAAAATCAAGAGACTCTTTGACACTCATCATCTACGAACATGATCATAAGTCATAATACACGCCAACAGCAACGTAATGTTCTTTACAACTTTCCAAGAAAAAAGACAAAACAAATCTGGCGTTTTGCAATACAAATCGTTTCTGAAAATCATAAAGCCCAGCACCAAAGTTAATACATCGATGCATTAAAATTAATCGGTAGTTCATCTTTATATTCTACATAATTCCTTTGTCTATTGGTTGGATAGTGCGTGTTACGTTGGACGTTAGAAACATAACATAAATATTTTTCACATTTAAATTTTCAGATTGTTTTGTTAGCCATTATATACTTTATATATCTCACAGGCTTAAGTTTAGACGTCTAAAGTGACGTCATTTTGATGTTACCGGTCGCCAGACATTTCACAGTGCATGTAACGGTGTGTGTGTGTGATTATGGCAAAGCCTCGAGGGCTATCTGCCTAAGGGGAGGGATGCCTTCGTGGAGGACTTTCTAAGGGAAACTGGCTCGTATATACGTTACACATGGGTAAAACCACGAAAACGCCCATGCAGCCAGCCCGTTCGCGGGATTCGAATCTCGGACCGAACTACCAGTCTTCAGCGACTTTACCACTCGGCCGCTGGTGGGCCCAGTGCATCTAACGGACTAGAAAGGAAGAAATCATCGAGCAACAGGAAAAGATATATATCATACTTTACTACTTTAAAATCTTTTTTCCAGGTTAAATCAAATAAATTGTACTAGCTTTCATTATTTCGGAAAATAACAATGTTAAGTTATTTATTGTATGTTAATATTTTTAGGAATTTTGGATTATGCGACATTCAAAACTAATATACTTGGCATTCAAACAGGAAATTTTGGAATTTTTTTAGAAGCAATGTAAATATTTTATATATCTTGTTTTCAGCCAAACAAGAACTATCGTCGCTATTAAAGTGATAGTCAAACAATAACTATCACTTTCGATAGCGCACGAGATTGCCTAAAATATGCCAGGAGTGGAATATAACTTTTAATCATTCAGAAAGAGACAAAACGCTTTGAAAAATCTGAATTTATTACTTGCATATAAATATAATCTTCAATATAACATTCAAAATTTAGTTGCAATAAGAAAAAGTGCAAAACAAACTTCACTATTTACATACTCATTACGTCTTTGGAATCTTTTGGTATTTAGAAAGAATTTTTAAAGACTGAGTCTTGTTGCGCCTTGAAAACGTTTGGTATAATGTGGAAAATCTCGCCATTTGTGCTTTCCGTAATTTATCTGTAAACGGAAGTTCTTCTGATGTCATGGCGTTACAGGTACTATTGGTAACATTATTATTCGGTTCGAACACCATTACTCTTGGATTATAATAATACTTTGGTTTCACTCGTGGTGTCGATAACGTCTGTTCACCTTTAACACAAAACCTATACCATTTCTGTGTTCTGTCACGAAGTTCTGCAGTTTCAGAAGCCATGCGCTCCAAACCAAAAGCTTCCACTTGTTTTTCAAATTTTGTGAGAAAACGATTGTATAACAGAACATCAGCATAATTCAGCTTCCTCAGTCTACTCTTTTCTTCATCGTTGAGTGCACTTTTATATTTTGGACTGCGAGCATTGAGTTTAAAAGTAACAACATCATCAATATCCCAGCACATTAGATGTCTCAGTAATATTAAAGATTCATCCATTCTATCAGCCACAAGCACCAAATCGAACCACGACTCGAGTTGATCCAGATAAGGAAGAATCATGGTTTGGTTGCTGGAAACATCAGGATTACCTCCTAGATCAAAGAACATTTGGTTGGCACCAAACTTACCTTTGTACCGTTTATTTACAAAGTCTTTGGTTGCATTAGGCAACAGCTGTATAAATTTATGCAAATCAGAGCCGTAGAACTTTTCTAAACGGTAATAAGCGAAAGACGATTCAAAGATCTGGACGGGATCCCGAATTATGGTGATGAAGACGGTATTGTGAGGCATAATACTTTTTATTTCTCTGTAATCCAGTCGAGTATGATGAGCGAGGATGTTGTATATAGGAAGTCGAGGGGGTACCACCATCACCCGACTGAAAGGGGCGGGATGACCTAGATAATTTCCTTTGCGAGGTAGAACGAAGGTTAAATTGTGACTATCTCCATAGCGCATAAGAATATTTTGGATGGATGATCCAGCACATTTGTGTGTTTTCAGGAATACGATATTTGTCTTGGGATAGCAGATACCAAAATCAGAGGACATAAACCTGAAATAAAAGGCAAAATTTTATTATAAACGCAACTTAATAGATTTAACACTGATTTCTCAATCAAATATAGCAATAAACTGAATGCCCACGATACAATTATGCAATTATTGAAAGTTTAAAAGAAAATTAAGAATATTTAACTTAATAACTAAGAGGAGGATAACTGAGTTTAAAAATAAATAACAACAGAGAAAATGCTTCAGATATTATCTATTAACACTTTACGGGCGGCAGATTATGACAATTATCCAAAGAACAAACTTGAAAGGAGGGAGATGTTAATCCCAGTTGCATGATAGACAGCGGTGGAACACTACTTTGTGGCTTTAAAAGCCGGCGTTTCTTATTTTGTAGTGTTATCCTTTTTGAAAACGGCTTCTAGTTCCCATAGTGAAGAAAATGAAATAACTGCTGTTAAGTTTGTAGAGTCAATAGACTTTCTTTGCATTTGATGCTGCAGACGTGAAAAATGTGCAGTGCTCTGCGCCGAGACTCGAATTCCGGACATCTCGAATACTCGTCGAGTATGTTTCTAATTACACCACGAAGGCGTGCAGAAATAAGGAAGAAAATACCTTACATTTTTCCCCTTTTAAAGGACGTCTGAGGGATTAGGAGACCCAATCGCCAAATCCTAGTGGTGACGAATTACCGTCCACCACCTTTTCTTCGGGCGCCACTGTAGATTCATTAGGTTATTTTGAAGCAGGAGACGTGAAAAGTGTGTAAATGTCCTCGCCGGGACTCGAAACCTGGACCTCTCGAATACGCGCCGTGTAAGCTACCGTTACACCACGAAAGCATGCTGGAAGGAGGAAGAAAATATCTTGTAATTTCTTATAGTGATCGTGAACTTTTGTATACTGAGATTAATTACTCAGAGGAAAATGAAAGAGAAAAAGTCATCGGAAAATTCAAAAGCAGCAGAAGATGCGGTCGTTAAGGATAAATTGAAACGGACTGAACTGGACGAAAATCCAAATTTGAAACGCTTTTAGATGAAAAAGGCGTATAGTCATTTCATTCAACAAAAATTCTCGACCATCGTAAAATTCTTTATAAATGACGATTTATTTTCTCATAAAAATGCTAACAAATTTCATGATACCAAAGATTTGAAAATGACTTTTTTTTTTTTTTCATTTTCATAAAATGACAAAAACTTCACTCTCTATATAAAGTCAACCTTTATCTTTCAGTTTCTTCAAATCAAAAGCATTCGTAAATTATCAGGCTGATTAATAGGAGCAATAACTAGATTTTTCTGTTACCAGCGTAAAAGTGTCGAAAATACTAGCTCTTTTACTTAAATAAATACACAATATTTAAAAGCCAAATTAAAGGGACATTAGCGTATACTACTGAAGAAAATATTGATGTCTAGTTGCTTTAATATTCACTTGAAAACAATCATTTTGAATTTTATTACACATGATTTCATTAATGAATTTCTCAAAAACTGGAGAATTAAATTTCTTTTTCACAGAAAAGAAGAGAATACCTACTACTAGCTTAAAGACAGAAAATACTACATCCCTTTGCTTTTATATGTTTTATTACAAAATGTAGTTCAATTCATATGCGATGAAAATTTCTATTTGTACTTTATTATTTCATAATATGAGTATTCTTCTTTGAAAGGACCATGGCCCAAGAATCATCTGATATTATAGTTCGAATATTGCATTCGAGGTACACACATATGTATACAAAAAATTATTATAAATAAAAAATGTAATTATCCCAAGAATTTTCGAGCATTATGCAGTAGAAAATTGATCAGTAAAACATAAAGAAACTTAGAACTAATTTTTCACAAAAACCCAAAAATGAAATTTAAATAAATAAATTTCAAAAGATCCTATAAATGTAGAATATAATGTTGTAGATGTAAAAATAAAATTAAAATAAACATGACAAGACAAACCAAAAACAAAGAAAATAGAAAAGAACATGAAAGAAGAGGAATTCTATCAACTTCAACATAACGTCGTCAGGAGGAGGTACGTTGAAATAAATTGCAGTTCCTCTTCCATAAGAAAATTCTTGCTTTTCTGTATCCAGAATCAGCTGATGCTTCCTATACATTTTTTAAAACTTAATAGTTCACCTGAAAATTCAGGTTCTCTCCAAAGCATGAAAAATGGCAAAAATACAAAGTAAAATCATGAATGAAAATTATTTCAAATTAAAATGAACTTTTCTAAAATAAAAAACTTATCCGAAATACGCAGAAGTATTAAAAATTCAGTGAAAAATTTTTTTAAACCGAGAATAATCTATAAAGAAGCAAAAATTATTAAACACACACACAAAATCGAACGAACAATTCATAGTCGAGAAAGTTGTCACCCAAAAGGTGATTTAATGGTACAAAGCAAAGAATTTCGAAGTTTAAAAAAAACTTTAATTCAAATAAATACTTGAAATGTCAACTAAACAGCAGATGAAAACATTGAACAATTTATATACAATATGCACCAGTTTCGCATGAATTCGATCTATCAATGGTCCTTGGTAATGATGCGGCTATAAAAAATAATCAATTTTCACTATATTATGGATCAAACTTTCCCCAGTCTACCTTCATCATTCACCCTGGACACAAGACTATCCAGATTAGGTATTCTGAAAAAGCTCTCTACACGTAAATACTCTTATTAATAGGCAAGAACCTAAAAACATAACCCTCAATACATTTTTAAAAAACTTGATGTCTTAATAACAAGATACAGAAGACAGAAGAGCATTAAAAATTTGCTTGCTTTTGAATTTATATACCCATATTTATGTCCTATATGGTTTACTTCCTTGTACAAAGTAAAAGACTTATTGTAATCGCGAAAAAGTTCGGGTATCATATTTCAGCGGAAATATACATTTTGCCCGTTCCTGAATCCATTTGGATGATTTTCTGCGTGACGTCTGTATGTGCGGACAGAATAAATGACTCTTTTGTCCAAAACGGATTATGTAACTGGAAGAGGATTTCAGGCATGAACTTAAACATCCCCTCAATGTTTAATAATATCCAAGTCAGGGAATAGATGGGAGCTGAGATATCTTACTTCCTTATCATGTTCTTCAAACCAAGCTTGAATCCATCTAGCAGCGCTGACGGGAGCATTATCGTCATGATAAAGCCATTGCTCTTCAAGCATTAAAGTGGACCAAATGGATTGACAGAATGTTCCAATACTGATCGGCTTTCATATTCACATGCAGAAGAAGTGGGCCAAGACCGCGCCAAGATACCGCATCCAAAACCGACAGGAAGCATTTCTATGTTTCATACTAGATAAAGATACAGAATCTGAAAAAGGATGAATGCTGATTTTCAGACCAGATGACTTCTTGCCACTGTTGCGGGGTCCATGCTTGACAAGCTCTGCACCACTGAAGTCATTTAAAATCGTTACATGATATTACCAAAGGTTTACATGTGTGTGTGTGTGTGTGTGATTATGGCAAAGTCTCGACGGCTATCTGCCTAAGAGGAGGGATGCCTTCGTGGAGGACTTTCTAAGGCAAACTGGCTCGTATACACGTTCCACATGGGGAAAACCACGAAAACGCCCATGCAGCCAGCCCGTTCGCGGGATTCGAACCTCGGACCGAACTACCAGTGTTCAGCGACTTTACCGCTCGGCCGCTGGTGGGCCCACCAAAGGTTTACGAAATGCCATTTTGCCACAAATGTTCAAGGCCTGAAGTTCTTTTTTGACAGTTTTGTTTGAGACGGGGTTCGGGAAACATGTATTAATATCATATGTTATTTACGATAAGGACGGCTTGTGCTTTTTATTCAAAATGCTCTGTACTTCAAAATCCGTCTATCCCTAACGGTCAGCTTTGTTTTCTGTCCAGTGCTGTGCTTTGAAGATGCCATTTCACCGTTTTTAGTATACACTGCCATAATAGCTGAAAATTATGACTGTCATAATGATTTTGTCATAATGATGATGATAACCAAAATTCCGCAACACAGGCTGCGGCTAAACACTCCACAACAATCACGCCTCTTTGGAAGCCTGTTAGGCTTTACACTTCAGCGTTTCTCAGAAAGTATGATGAGCGTATGTAATATCCATGACAGCTATTGAGAGACTTCTCTTTCCCGGTTACTATGTGGAAGATAACGTGGCTCTATCATGAATGTAAAACGAAGAATATAATTTCGCAGGTATTTTGCACACCCAGTCAGCATATATAAAATACTGTTGCGTGCATACGGGTTCGTCACGAAATGAATGCACAAGTCCGATGGAAAATGAACAAAATTTATATTTATCACAAAAATATGCTTAAATTTCCTCAAATTATTGTGCAGTATTACAATATCTCACAGTAGTTATCTTTTAACTACTCAAACGTTCAATAGAACTTAATTCAAAACAGCTAAAGAAAGCTAATCCGCGAATTCGCTACAATCAACAAGAGGAGTTTTCTAAACAAACTCTTAAAACAACAACAAGCTAACTAAAATCACTGACTAACTGAATTGTCCAAGTTCCAAGTTACGCTTATGCTGAAATTA
Organism: Stegodyphus dumicola; assembly: GCF_044657685.1. Classification (NCBI taxonomy): domain Eukaryota; kingdom Metazoa; phylum Arthropoda; class Arachnida; order Araneae; family Eresidae; genus Stegodyphus; species Stegodyphus dumicola. The sequence goes on along the minus strand of NC_140769.1, from coordinate 153,274,568 downwards.
TCAAGCATTCTGCTTGATGTGTTTCGGCTGTCATCAGATGTTTGCTCTTTGGGCGCTGAAAAGAGAATAAGTTCGAAGTGTGAGTCCAGAAGGGCAGGAGCTAAAGCGAAGGGGCGTGACCAGTTGTCACGTGGGCTGCAAGCTGACTTATCATTGGTTGCGAGTCTTCTGAAGAATACCTCACTAAAATTGCAATTAAATACAGTACAAAACATACATGAAAGTAGAAATAGTAAAATTAATTATATAAATCAGTCTTCTAAATTATTTACATATGCATATTATGTCCAAGTACGTCAGGAGATAAACACAAGGCACGGGAAGAAGAGCTCGTAAACTAGGATGAGCCTCAGACGCTTGCTGCTTGAGTTTGGTGTCACTGAAAGTAGATACTATCGTGATCATTATTTAATAGACACTAATTACACTAATTACGGTCACATTTGTATGAAACATAGTTCGGAACTTTGAGACGATGGCATGGTTTTGCATGAGTCTCAGTTATCATGCCAATGTCAATATCATGATCAATACAAAATTGTTGGAATTCACCAATTCGATTATGGAGGCCATTGGCGTTCCAGAAAACGAAACGGATAGTTGTCAGCCGTCTGGTGTAATTATCCATGAATTTAAGAGTCCGGATTTCGTTCCTGATGTGTAGTTGAGTTTTCATCAATTAATTTCTTGCACAGAAAAGGAATTCCAGATTCCTTAATGAAGGTGACCAACATACTTAGTTGTTGGAACATTTGTTTGGTCTCTGTCATCATTTTCATAGCTTCCGGAGCGAGTCCCGTAGTTAATGCCTGAGCACATGATTTATTCGTCACTATACGTTCATTGAACGTTTTAGCTTTGGGAGTTACTTTCTGCTGTGGAAATTTCTCACATCCTCTATAGTGGCTGTGTGTCCAACTTGCAAACAGTTGGCACATTTCGGATGTTCAGATTTATCCTTTGAACAATTGAAAGTTTCGTGCGCCTCAGCGCAACGAACACAACGCGGCTCGTGATTGCAGTTCGCTTGCGAGTTGGTGGAACCCTTGGCAGCGATAACACTGCAAGGGTCCCGCTCTGGCCTTGTAATCCTCAACTTTGATTTTCATTCCCATAAGGAACGATTCTTGATGGATTCTCTTATTTTTGTCATTTCTCTTAAGAGTAATGAGAAAGAGGGGGAGGTTAATTACATCACCATTTCTTCGTCTTTTGAATTGGTTGACACGGATGACGCCATAATTTTTGGCGACTAATTCTTCAGCAATTTCATTAATGTCCATGTAAGCCGGTAAATGCCGGATTACTATTAAATTTTTAGATGCAGGTAGCTCAAAACAGTGGAAACTCACCTTTTCATCTTTCAGAATTTTCTGGACTTGTTTAAAAATAGTTGGTATTTTTACCAATATCTTGAATTCGTCCTGGATTTGCTGACCGAAGTAGTCACTTTCAGAGTACAGTCCATGCTTCTTTAAGAGCGTTCTAGCTTTATTCCAGTTGAAGTTGGTATCTTTTACAATGAAGGGCGGAAGCCGTCCGCCATTGGATTTACCTAACTGAATTGAGAGGTTTTCCTCCGTTGTATAAGATTTTTAAATCGCGCGCGAGGACTTTCTGGAAGTTTCTCGAAATCAAAAAGAGTTATTTATTAAATGTTAAATGCTCTTGTATTTTCAATTTTCCGGCTTAGCTTTCTTTTAATATTCGTCACGCGCTGCACTGCGGGAGAAATAAAACCATTTAATTTACAATTCAACTAACATTAGCTATTTAAATACCAAATCCGTAACAATATAAATATTATGTCTATTTAATAGAAAAAATAGTTTCGGCTTTCTTACACTGTAAAAAGTATTATTTATACAACAGTTTTAAAAGTAACCGAGAGTAGTGAGAATTACATTTCCATATGAATTTGTTTCCTCATATTGAAAATAAAATGTAAAAGGTAATAAAAAGATATTTAACTCTTTGAAGGGCGATGGTTACCTACAGTAACCACCTTTTCTATTGAACGTCTTTCTCACTCGTGTGAGTGGCTTTCAAGGCTGACCGTTTCTGAAGTTCCCTTGTAGCTCACTAGATGGTAATCAAGAAACATAAGCCAGTAGTTGATGCAGCTAATAGTCTTCAAGAAAATAAGTATCAGCTACCGAAGACAACATCCCAACGATGCGCACTCTGCAGCACCAAGAAAAAGCCTGTAAGAACAGTGTGGGAATGCAGCATATGCAAAGTTGCATCTTGAATGTATGGGAATGCAGCACATGCAAAGTTGTTCTCTACTTGTAAAAAGATAAACTGTTTCCATGAGTATCATAGAGACTGATTTGAAGGGATGTGTTCTGTGGGCGATGGTCACCGACACTAACCACCAGAAGTGGTCATTTTTTTCACGCGTCTAGGACAAAATATGTGTAATTCTCGCAAATAATTTCATTGTAATACCAAAACAAGTTTTACGGAAAAAGTTAATTGCCATTTATTGCCCCTCAAAGAGTTAACAGAAATCCTTTTTTTTATTTTCTTAAAAATGCTCTTTAATATTTTTATTTTATGTCATTTTCCGCTTTTTCACTTTTAAGCTATGATAATCAAATGGATTTGTGGATTAAAAGTGCAAAATACTTGCTGCTGTGAAAATATTCAAATGCTTGTTTCATTGATAATTTTCATAGGTATGTATAAAATAATATTTTTCAAACCGTCAGAAAAAGCATAGAAATTACAATTAACTTTTATTCTTCTTTACAAAAATTAAATTGGCCTTTTAAGGAATAAGCGGATTTATATAAAACCAAAGCGAAAACTTTATGATTTGTTATGAGATATCATGGTCATCCATTAGTAAATGATACTAATTCACGCTGTTTAGCGACAGTTTTTGTTTAAAATCAATCTTTACTTGGTATTAACTTTGATTAAAAAGGTTTTAAACATTTTGAAAGGTACAAGAAACGACAAAACAGTACGAGACGAGATATGCGTCAGCGCTGCAGGATAACGAAAAGTTGAAAACTGGGGCAAGAGCATACATTTTTTAGTTCAGTTTTAGTTAAGATTCACGGCTAACTAAAGATTTCAGCAAAATAATTTTCTAAAAAATTAGATACGTATCAATGCAAACACCTTGGCGCAATCTGGTGATGTTTTACAAGTGAAAAGGTAAAATTTACTTACTGGGTGCAAGGTTGGTGGTTTTCGCGTATTCTGAGCTTTTAGCGAACGTTTAAACAGTTTCCCTAATAAATATATATTATTTCATTATTCAGAAGGTCACCTGGTAATTCTGAATTGTCACTGCAAGAATCATAGCATTTAACCCTTTAACTGTCAAGTTATTTTGATGATTTGGGTACACAAATTATCAAATTTTTTTTATTGGAAAAACCAAATGTAGCCGAAATAAACATCTCCCGAGAAATACTCGGGCGTGACATTTTCGAACACCAGTGCTGTGCCCGAGATAATCTCGGGCATGACAGTTAAAAGGTTAAAATAAACTTTCAAAGATTTTCCAAGCAATAAGCATATACAATAAATTGCGTAGGAAACGTGAATAATAAGAGCTCAGCTTTCTCTTTCTTTACTACGAAGTTTTAACTTCCTCTTTCTTTATTTCATTATCATGCTCTTCGAACCATGATTGAGCACATCTAGCAGGTCAGACAGGAGCATTTTGTGTTGAGAAAGCGGTCGCTTTGCAAGCAATAAGTGTTTCCAAAGTGTGATACAATAATCAAAGGGGAAAGCTAAGCTCATAGTGAAGAATTATTATTCAAGAAATATATTAAATATAACTTACGAAATGTGCACATTGATTAGGAAGCCAAAAACTCCAAGTATCGCTAAAGGTAAGAGAACGATACGACGAGTTGTTTGTGGACATCTTTTGCCAATGGTCTTTAAGAAATTCGGAAGCATATTCCGAAAGACCTCCTAATGCTTGATCATCTGTAAAATATAAAAACATGAATGAATGAAATAAGTTAATCAATAAAATATTAAATTTAGATTAAAAAAGTATTAAAAGTAATAATTAGTGATGGTAAAGAAATAAAATATGATTTCAATTCCGATTATTGTAATAATATTTTTAAAATCTTCCTTAAAAATTTTGCAGAACTTTTCTATTTCGATTTTTTTACGACTTTAGCTAAAATGTTCCTGCTGATTCCTTCTACATTTTATCTCAAAATTTCATTTTCGAAAATTCTAGTTGAGAACTTGTGGAATACCATTCGACGTCCTTGAGAAATCCAAATTTTTCGGTTTCTTAAAAAACTTGCTGGCTATACATATGATGTGTGGAATCAGCAAACGTAAATAACCTTCAAATCTCGCGATTTTGTTACTCTAGAAAAGTAGAAATATAGATGATAGGAACTCAGATCTAAGAAATAAATTTTGAAAGCAGGCAAATTAATACCATTGAGTTTTTAAGACAGTCGAAAGCAAGGAAACTTAAATAACGGAGAAATTGGAAGATCATTAGTTTTCCTCACATCAGGCGAAATAAAAGTTCTTATGGAAGTCAAAACTTTTTACCTTTCATAGAATTTAAGCTAAAAATTTCCGTTGCCATAGTTACTTTATTAATTTTTTGCCTATCACACAATCCAGCTGCCACGCGTGAACATGGCCAAGCTTTTAGACAATAACGACTGCGGCAGTATGCAAGTTTCCCCGCAGGAAAGCTTCAAATTTGATAGACTAAAAATAGTTTGAATTAAAATTCTTCAGTGTCCAAGTAAGCTTCATAGCATATGCTTTTCTATCAAAAAAAATCTTTATTAAAACAAAATGCAAATTACATGCAAATATGTAAAATAAAAGCTCTATTTAAATAGTTTTATTCCATATATATTACAGAAATATAAGCAGGAAATTTGAAAACAAATGCTAGTTTCAATTTTGGCTATTCTTACTACAGTTTACAAATAATGCTTTCTGGTTTTTACTAGAAGCATTTCTCAGTTATAAGCTTAATTACCGTATACTACTATGTATCTTTACATTTTCCCAGCTAATATATAAGCGAAAGCATAAACATAATCTTGTAGTTTTAATTATATTTCAGTTACGTTTTAATGGCAACAAGTTCTTTTTCCGTTCGTTTAAAAAATATTAGAATACTTTTTTTTTTTTGTTTTGTTTTTTTTTTTTTTTTTGTTTGTTTGTTTTGTTTTGTTAGAACTGTGTGACTAATGTTTATCAAGAGCAAGAGAGTTTTGTTAATAGTACTTTTTGAGGTGCAGCATAGAGAAAGTTATTGCGAAAGGTGGTTCTAATTCTAAATGAAGTGAAATACTTCAACAATCTACAAAAATAATCATTTTATTTACAAAGCAACTTGGATTGCATCGAAGGTTCACTGCTAACTAATTACGTCGCAAACTAAAAAACTAAGATTCTTTTTCAGAAGCGAAGCGCCCTCTAACGGCGATATATAAATCATTTGGGGGATTTTTCCACACTCCCCACCTGATAATTTTTGCAAAAATTATCACTATTTTAGCATACAAATAATAAAATATAAGAAAGCAACTTACATATCAAATACATTCAACTGATGTAAATATAAACTGCAAAAGGAAATTCTATAAAATAAACAAATATAGTTAACTGCATCAATTCAAATGTTACTCAATACGTAAATATTAATTCAAATTACAAACAGTAAATTATTAGTAATAACTAAACTAATTATCTAAAATTAATGTTAGTGAATATGAAATATAAGAAGTAAAATTAAAAGGTTACAAAATTAATTCATTTTCAGTCTGATAGTTCAAGGGGGTATATCAATTGCACAGGTCTCTTAATGTCCCCCTTTTTAGTTTTTACCGCACATGATCGTACAAGACCATCACGTCCTTTGAAGACTTGAATTACTCGACCTAAATCCCAGAGGAACTTAGATTTAGTTGTTCCTTCAAGTAAAACTATATCACCAATTTTAAGATTTTTCTTGGCTTCTGGTGTACCAAAGAAGTGAGCATTTCTCAACTCAAGAAGATACTGATTTTTCCATTTTTCCCAGAACTGTTTTATAAGCGTTGTCTGATATTCTTTTCGTTTTATTAGACTCTTTCTTGTTGGAGAGTTATTCAGGATCTCAGCAAAGTTGTATGGATATTCATCCTTATGTCCGATCAATAGAAAATCAGCCGGTGCAAGCGGTTCAGGTTCATGTAAATCGTTGTAAACGTAGGTCAAAGGACGTCTATTCACAATATTTTCGACCTCTGTCAACACAGTCATAAATTCTTCAAAATTCAATTGAGCTCTGCCTAATATCTTTTTCAATGGTTCCTTTATGGTTTTCATAAGGCGTTCATAAAAAGCTCCCCACCATGGAGCAAGCTCGACGATAAATTTCCAAGTCAAGCCTTCATTTGCTAGAAAATTTTGAAACTCTGTACCTTTAATTATGCTGTAAAAATACTGTAAATCTTTGGCAGCATATTTGAAAGTTTTCGCGTTATCTGAATAAAAGGTGCGACAGTTTCCTCTTCTCGAAATGAAACGTCTGAGAGCCAAAATGAATTTGTTTGCAGACGTATTGGAAATGAGTTCTAGATGTAACGCTCGTGTAACAGCGCACGTAAACAATACGATGTATGATTTCTGAATGTCGTTTCCAGACCTGATGTAAACTGGACCTGTGAAATCCACGCCTGTAACATAGAAAGGTGGAGTTTCAACAATTCGATCTTTAGGTAACTGAGCTGTCATTTGTTTCGCTGGTTTTACTGCGTATTTCCGACAAATTAAACAGTTCCCTAAGACTTTACCAACTGACGGCCTTTAGGAATCCAAAATTTCTGTCTTAGTTTGGCTAAAGTTGCTGCAACTCCCGCATGCAGAACGTTATTATGTTCCCTTTTTACAATTAATTCAGTAAATTTGGAATCTTTAGGAAGAAGAACTGGATGCTTCTCGTCAACTGTATATTCGGTTTCTTCTAATCTTCCTTTAATTCGGAGACTTTTATTTTCATCAAGAAACGGTGCCAAGCTGAATATATCAGAGCTTGGAGAAATTGACTTGTTAGATTGAAGAGCCTTAATTTCAGGTGTGAAGAAATCCATCTGGGATTTACGAACACAAAAAATTTCAGTGTCCTGAATTTCAAAGGCACTTAATGTTCCACTATTAGCAGGCAGTTTTCTTGCCTTAGCAACGAAACGTCTAACCCATGCCATAATTCTGAGATATTTCAGCACATTACTGAATTTTGTTATATCCAATAGTTGATCATCTCTTTTCACAACAACGTCATAAACAGATATCTTACTACGGAGTTCTAGTTGCTGCTTATCGTTTCCCACGTCAAACTTCGGTTGAACTGGCCATTCTATACGTTTGTTTTGCAACCATTCTGGTCCAAACCACCAAAGTGAACAATTTCTTAAATTAGCAACAGTAGTTCCTCGTGATATGAGGTCGGAGGGGTTATCTTTCCCACGGCAATAATGCCAATTATTGCTTTCAGTTAGTTTCTGAATTTCATAAACTCTGTTTTTGATGAAAGATTTAAATCTTTCGGGAGATCCCTGAATCCAAAAATACGTTATTTGAGAATCAGTCCAGTGGAAGGGGATTACTTCGTATTTTAAAGATTCTGCTATTTTATCACTCAATCTAGCGGATAAAAGCGCACCCAAAAGCTCCAATCTAGGAAGTGTAAGGGATTTCAGAGGTGCAACTCTACTCTTGGAAGCAACAAAAACTGTTTGAAAAGTTCCATTGTTCAAAACTATTCTCAGATATACCACGCATCCATAAGCTTTCAAACTAGCATCAGAAAAGCTATGGAGTTCTATTTGTTTCACATCTGCATCTAATATTCCTTCTAAATAGTAGCGGGGGATTCTGAGATGGTTCAGTTCTTCAATTTCTTCGTACCAAGCTTTCCATTTATAACTAAGATCAGGTGGCAGTTCATCGTCCCAATCAATTTTGGCAGACCAGATTTCCTGAATCAGACACTTTATTCTTATAGTGAAAGGGCCATAAAATCCGACAGGATCAAAAATGCGGCCTGTGGTTTGCAATAGAAAACGTTTTGAGTTGATTGACGAGGAAATGAAATTTGTCAAGTGCTGAGTGTCAAAAAAAAATTATCATTATCCGTATCCCAGTTAATTCCTAACACTTTAATCGGGACAATTTCAGGAGATTCTTGCATCGAAAATTCTTTGCGATGCCAAATACCTTTGAGTTCTTTGGAATTAGTATGCCACTTATGTAGTGATATGCTAGCTTCATTAAAAATGTTCACAATTTCTAAACTTGTTTTCAGGGCTTGTTCTAAATTTTGGTGACCGCCAATAATGTCATCAACATACAGGCAGTTCTTTAAGAGTTCTACTGTTTCAGGATATATTTCTGAATATTTTTTAAGGTGATGCTTAATAGTAGCAGCTAGAAGAAAGGGACTAGATTTTACTCCAAACAAAATTCTTGTAAATCTAAAGGTTTTCAAACTTTCATTGTTATCACCAGGATCATCTTTCCAAAAGAATCGTGTAACGTCCCTGTCTTCTTCATTTAACTCTATCTGTAAGAATACTTGTGTAATGTCCGCTGTAAAGGCTATCAAATTTTGTCTAATTTTTATCAATAAATCAAAAATATCAGGATATACGTTCGGACCAGTATATAAACAGTCATTTAGAGAGAGTGTTTTTGGTTTATGGGCTGAAGCATCATAAACTATTCTTAGTTTGCTTGTTGCTCTATCATTTCTGATGACTGCTGTATGAGGTAAATAAAATAGGGTTTTATCATTTTGATTGTCTTCTTGAACTGGTTGAATAATATGTTTTAACTCGTAATCCTTTAAAACCTCTGTGTATTGAACAAACAAAGAGTTATCAATTTTAAATTTGTTACTCAATTTCTTAAATCTTTCAAATGCTATATCCCTATTATCTTCCATTAAATGTTTTCAATTCGATTTCCAAGGTAATTTTACTTGGTATCTGCAGTTCTTATACCTGATATCAGATTCGAAAGATTTCATAATTTCTAAATCAACAGTTTTGTGGTTTTGAGTATCACTTTCCAAACCCAAGTTTTCTAGCTTCCAAAACTGTTGTAACTGATCTGATATCAAGTTTTCATTTACAATTACTTTCATAGTTAATAATTCACTATGATCATTATTTACTTTACCCTGCAAACACCACCCAAATAAAGATTCAGTGGCTACTACATTTCTTGAAATTCTTTTAATTTTACCAGTAATTATAGAATAGTAGAAATCTACCCCTATGAGAATATCAATTTTGTCACTTTTTCTACAACAATCTGCTAATTGTAAATTTTGTAAAATTTTATTTTTCTTAGCAAAGTTCAAATCTGGAGGAGAGATAACAGTATTGGATATATTTTCGGTTTCAAGAAGCTCAATATATATATTAAGATTAGGATCGTTTACATTTTCTAGTTTTGCTCTAACAACATTTAAAATTTCTTCTAACGCACTTTTATCACCAAAGGAATAAACAGAAAGTGATTCTTTTCTAACAATCGGAAGTTCCATTTTAGTAGATACATCTTTAGTTATGAAAGATCTCATTGAGCCATTATCAAAAAGAATTCTGACATTTTCAGATTTATCATTATTTCGGATCAATGCAGAAGCCGTTTGTAATAATATTTTATTAGATCTATTTTCATCGGAATTATATGACGAAACAGCGGAAATAACGCTCGAATCCGACGTTTTCTTTTCAGGTTTTTCATTATTTTTCTTCTGATGGAATGAATAACAAATGGCTTTCGAGTGTTTATTAAAGCAGAAGGCACAGTTTATTTTTTGTTTACAATTTTGAATCCAGTGAAATCGACCCAAACATAAAAAACACCGTAATTCACGTTTTAAGATCTCTTTTTTCTTTTCTACACTTAAAATTTCGCAATCCGCAGATTTATGATTTGTGTTCCCGCAGAACAGACACTGCGATTCGGATGACGCCGCTAATAACTCAACTGTAGACGGCTTGCTCGTTATGGCTGGAGAATGTTTATGTTTGAAGGGCAAATGCTTTTCCAATCGCGAATATTTTTCTCTAGAATTATAATTAACAGAAGCCGCGCGTTCTCTACTGAATACTTCGTTCCTCAAAAAGGCTAACAAACCTTTTAAATCCCAATTTTCGTCTTTAATTTTTCGGCTATAATCAAGAACGAATTCATTAGGAAGTAATTTCAAAATTAAAGGCGTTAACAGATTTCCGTAGGTATCAGAGTTTATTTTTAATGCTTCAAGATTTCTTATCTGTACTTCGGCGTGATCTAGAAGTTTTCTTAATCCGTTTATATCATTAGGATTTCTAACAGGTGAAGTACTTAAGAGTTGTCCTAAATGCGAATTAATTAAGATGTTCTTTTGACCAAATCTGGAACGTAACAGTTCAAGAGCAGCTTCGTAATTATTTTCGATGAGAGCGAAACCAGAAATAGCTTTGGCGGCTGAGCCTCCAAGAAAGCTTTTTAAGTATATTAATTTTTCTATTTTTGATAAATTCGGATTTTTATCAATCGCATTTTCGAACTGACCTATGAATTCTAACCAATCCGAAGAATCACCATAAAATTTAGAGATCGTTAATTTTGGAAGACGAGTGAATTTGTTACTTTCGTTTTGGGATTCTGTAACGGTTTCATTAGAAATGTCTCTATTTGCATTGTCCGAATTTTCCAACTTATTCAACTCTTTCAACTTTTTCTTTCCTCTAAACTGCCACACTTGAATTTTCTCTTCATATTCCAAAGCGGATGAGATTTCAAGTTCAAATTCGTCTTCTTCGACTTTTAATTCTCGTTCTATTTCAGCGTCTAAATTGCTCAAGGATTTTGATTTTTCGTTTAACTGGTCTAAAATTTCTTCTAATACATTTACATTTATACTACTATCATCTTTATTCAGTTCGGTTTCAATTTTCTTTAATATCTTGGACACTCCGGTCCTCAATACCTTTCGTTTCGATTTCAGTTTAGCAATAAGATCTTCCATATTATATAAAAATAGAAAATACAGGCTTACCTTGGCTGTCTTCGCATAAAATAATATCCAAAATTAAAAAACACAAACTTCTAAATTGGCCAAAGGTTCTCGGCACCGATGCGCCATATTGCGAAAGGTGGTTCTAATTCTAAATGAAGTGAAATACTTCAACAATCTACAAAAATAATCATTTTATTTACAAAGCAACTTGGATTGCATCGAAGGTTCACTGCTAACTAACTACGTCGCAAACTAAAAAACTAACATTCTTTTTCAGAAGCGAAGCGCCCTCTAACGGCGATATACGAGATATTTTCTCTATTAAATATAGTTAAAGTTAATTTTTAAATTTTGCCAGCCTATTGGAACGAAAGGGTTGAAATTATAATTGGATTCTCCTCACTTTGAACTGTGTATTGCATACATTTTAAATATTCACTGGAATTGCTAGAAACGCAACTCCAATGAAATTTATAAGGTATTTAACTTATAGAAATGACAGAAAAACGCATCTAAATCGAAATTCTTATAATATACGAGGGCCATCCAGGAAGTAGATTACGTTTCCGTCTGTGTCCGCTAGGGGCGGGGCTAGCGCGGCCATCTTGGGGTCAGAGCGTTGCGCAGCTCAGTCTGCATCTAGCCGTGCTAGTGAGAGGTTCGTGCTGTGCTCCGTTCAGATACTGTGACGGTTTGAAATGTCTGCGTTAATTGAAAATCCCGCGAGCTGCGAGGTGCGCTCAGTAATAAGGTTTCTGACTGCAAAAAACTGTAAACCGATAGAAATCTATCGGCAGCTTCGTGAAGTGTATGGGGACAACATTATCACTGAAGGTGGAGTGCGTCAGTGGGTCATAAGATTTCAAAATGGCCGAACCAATGTTCACGACGAAGATCGAAGTGGGAGACCCAGCATAGTGACCGCCGAACTTCTCGAAAAAGTGGATGCTAAAGTCCGTGAAAATCGAAATTTCACAATAACGGAACTTTCTTTGAGTTTTCCACAAATTTCGCGAAGTTTGTTGCACGAAATCATCAGCGAAAAGCTTGGTTACCACAAGTTTTGTGCAAGATGGAAGGCAAGAAGAGGTAACGAAGTGGTTGAAGGCGCAGGCGGCCGAATTTTTCGACGAAGGAATTTCCAAGCTCGTACATCGCTACGATAAATGCCTTAATTTGTATGGTGACTATGTAGAAAAGTAGTATTTGAGTGTGGCTTTCATCTGTATATAATAAAATTTGTTTCCTATACTTTGTTTATTTTTTATTCCAAAACGTAATCTACTTTCTGGATAGCCCAATCATTTGGGGGATTTTTCCACAAAAGTATACTAGAAAAATATTACAGACTTATTTATTAAATAAAATGATTCTTTGAAAGGTTTGAGAAATGCTATCTATGTGTCTGAGGAAATGTAAATGATTCTCAATCACCTTCAAATAATGGTTTGTGAATGAAATGTTTCTTTTGATTGGATGTTTTTACACCCATACCGGACATGTGCAAATGGAAGCAAAGCTCAAAAGCCATTTAAAAAATGAAAAAATCATACATTTAATTTTTCTTTAAATAGTGATAATAGGGAATAATTTCAATGTTCGGCCTTGAGGCTGCGTGCGGCATGTAACTCTCGTATCAGTAAATATTTAATTATATAGATTACGACAATTTGAAAATTGATAGAATTAAATAACGTGTTGCTCTCTATAAAGCATAACATGAATTAGAAGGTTGCAGTGTTGCAGTCCTAGCGATCTTTCAAAGCCTAAAGTTTAAGTGCCAGCATTTGCCCCTCTGACCAGCATCCCTCAGTGTTTCCCCGTATGTTGCGAAGTTGGGGATCTGTAGTTATCTGTACACGCTTGTAACAGTTTCATTGTCTACATGCCATTGTGAAAATCTAGTTATTATTTTATGTATTCTGTGGTTTTACTAGTACACGGTTTTATTGTATTTATAGCCAGTATGCGCTTTCTTGGTATTAATTTAACGACTAGCCGTGCCGCACAGACACTAGACAGTTACAAACATCTGTGCCTTCTTTGGGAATCGAGTTTGGGACCAGCTAACCACTACACCAATCACACCAGGTGTAAGGTGGACAACAACAACAAACTTCTACGTACTCCTGCAAATGAATGCAACTATATGGACTGGAAGCCCCATATTATGCAAGGGGGTGGTAGTCCAGCCAAAAGTCACCCGGGAGGCAAAACAAATTCCCTTACGGGGCACCCAGAGCCCCAATTCCGGATTCAACGGACAAAATTTCCTAATCTTACTTTCAAAGTAGGCCCGAGGGAACACCACTCCCTGTTCTTGGTGATACTTCTGAGGCGTGACCTATTCCCCTGAAATTTGACTTGCCGTCAAAGATGCTACCTGCCAGTACTACGCTGGAGGTCTGACATCGCATTTGACTTACAACAAAGCTCACAAAATCTCTCCATATGGGCCTCTCGAATAAATGAGGACAGGTCGCCCTGCGAATACCCACAGGTCACGGGGAACTGCCAAGCAAAGTGTTTTTATGTCCCCGTGGCCGAGTACGCCTAGAGACAGATCCTAGCCAGCAGCCTCACAGAATTTCCAGTGTCCACCCCCTGGAGGTGTAAGACGAACAGACTAACCGATGGGAATGATTTTACCAATATAATCATAACCATGAATGAAAGGGTAGACATTTTCCGCGCGTATAACAATGGAATGCACAGCAGCATCAAGAACAACAGCACAAGAATTAGGTTCTGTTGTACAATAAAATTTGTAGGCACTTACCATTTAACTTTGCCTGCAGAAAAACGGAATCTTTAGATGGCGTTCATTGCTGTGATTGCCACTGACGTATGTGACTGAAAGGATGTCTGAACGTCGAACTCGGAAGAAGACTAGCAAGGTGCTTCCCTCGAAAAAAAGAATTTTGACTTTGCTTATACCACGATGATCATATTTGATCCACGATGAATTTGGTGGCACCATGGGGCTAGATATCATAACACTTGCATTAAGCATTGCTATAGCAGTTCGACATCTGGGGTACCGCTGGATTTTACACTCTACGTCATTGAAATTCTGGAAACTTTTTTTTCCCATTGTATTCAAGGCTTGCCTGTGGCAAAGTTTCATAAAGACAATGCAAGCCTGTACTCAATTTTTATCGCTCACCAGCAGTTCTTCATTGTGCACTATATCGCATTGCTGCCCGGACCCACTCATTCCGGTTTATTGGGAAGTAAACACATCTGATCTCTGGTTACAGAAGCAGTGGCATAGGATAGAAATTGCGCAGGTACGGTGTGTGTATTTAATTATGGCAAAGCACACTAGGGCTATCTGCCTAAGGGGAGGGATGCCTTCGTGGAGGACTTTCTAAGGGAAACTGGCTCGTATACACGTTACACATGTGCAGGTACGTCAGATGAATTTTGCGACGTGTGAAATAATATGGATTGATATACCCGAAGTACAGATCCAAAATATTTTTTTAGTGTTGACGAGTATCGCAGCAGTTAACTGCCACGTATGGCGACTACAGAAAATACTGATTTTTTTCGTGTTCAACAAATCTTAACAAAGTTGAACTTTTAAAGAATTAATCCTTATACTTTATATTATTTGTTCAATAAATTTGGCTTTTTCATTCTGGGCTTTTTTCTAGTATTGCAATTTAGATGGATATAGTATACGTTTCTACATTGGTAGCCATACAAAATGCAACATTACGTAAAATAAAAATTTATTCTAATAAAAAATCTTCAAATAATTCCTTAACAACTGATGCTTTCGCAGAAGCCTTAGTAGCGGACGACAGCATTTTTGTTTCCTAGCGGTCTTTTAGCGTAAAAGCAACAGCTTATTTAAAGTAATTTTTGTTACATTTGGTGTTTCACTAAGCCTAACCCCCCCCCGATGGCCGCCCAGATAGGCCCATTCCTTAACCGGCGCTCGTTGAAGTATGGTTTAGCTAGTTGATTCTTGTTGCTAGATATCGTCAGAAGTCGAAGCATTTTTACTAGTTTGTTTCGTCGCAAAATTAAGTCTTAAAATTAATGAAATAGATTACTAATTGAAAACGTTTAGTAAAATCGGCATCTGACGTAAACTTAACAGCACCGACATCTTCAGTGTGCTGATACATAGTCATTGGAAAAGAGGACACATTTTAAATCACAGTTTATATTTTTTGTAAATCAATCAAACTTAGTTTCTTTATATATATAAAAAAAGAAAAAATAATAAAATGTCATAGTTTTGAATTCGGTTGTAAAGACATCACTTCCTTTAACCATCCAGTTCACACGCAGATGCAACAAAAAGCGCAATGCGTGTTGTGCTGCGCAGAATTTAAATATTTTATAACTGTTCAACGCACATTTTGGCGAGCTTTTATGAGACACAGCAGTCTGTAGCAAAATGATCATTTAATGACATTGCTATAAGAATACGCGGAAGGAAATAGAATATAACTTATCTGCATGGTAACCAAAAGAGCTCAAACTGAAATTTACTAATTTATTAAATAAAATTTTTGTGCTTAATTTTGGAGTCTTAAGCTTCTCTACATATATTTTCCAGTAAAATAATTTAAAATTGAGTGCGTCGTATTTAATGACCTTGTATTCTGCTCCTTTGAACGTTGATTTCCGATAGTAGTCAATCTGGCTTTTACTTCTGATCTTGTAAATCGTTGAATTGCCAGTCAATCATAGGATTCACCAGCAGCCAACCAGTTAAGTCGCTGGAAACTGGTAGTTTGCCCTGGGTTCAAATCCCAATGAATGGGCTGGATACATGAGCGTTTTCGTGATTTTCCCCATGTGTAACATAGATGCGAGCCAGTTTTCCTTAAAAAGTCTTTCACGATGGCATTTTTCCCGTTAGGCAAATAGTGTGCTTTAACTAAATCAAACAAACCCAGGCCACTAAATCGTTACCTAAAATTTAAATAAAAAATTTGGTGTTTATTTGCATACATTAAAAAACACAGCTTATTTCTCCTGCTGATAATTTAGATTTTCATTTAATTTTAACATCGGCGAAGTTGTATGATACATTTGCCTGAAGTTTCTCTTTTCACTCAAAAATAAATGTTGACAGTGTGTTATAAAATTGGTTAATTTTACTAATTCTAGGCCGTGATATAGTCAGCAAAAACGGATTCGCTTCCAACTGGTGAGCCCTGCGTATGCATGGAATTTAATGACCCAGCCAGGAAGTTCAGTAATACCATAACTAATGATCACTGCGTATAGCATTAATTCAAAAATAAACTAGAAATCTCGAGTACTAATATGACCTCAAATCTGTTAATTTATAATTTTATTCAACTGTTAAATAAATAAGAGCTGATATATTAACCAAATAAGAATACTTATCAGTTAAAAAAATCACACTTAAAAATTCTCATTTTACGTTAAAAATATCTCTTGCGAATATTAAACATGGAAGTGGGAAAAACAGGCAATACAACAGCAGATTAAATCAAATACGATTAATGTCCTTTATATTAGCATAAATCTGACTGGTTTGGTTTATTTATTTATGGCAAAGTACTCGAGGGCTATCAGCATAAATCTGAATTAATTTTTTGCGTACAAAGAACGGTAAACTAAAATAAGAAACAGTATTATATTTCAAGCACAATATAGAGCACTTACCTGAGGCAATATTATCGTATTCTTTAGCAGTTGTTATTCCAGAAGAGTTAAATTTTTTATATGAAAATACATTTTCAGCGTACAAAGCGTAGTTCATAAGCAATGATCTTTGCTTACGTTATAAAGAACAGCTTAAACTAATGGGTAGGACATTACATAGGTTTACAGAGTGTGATAGGAATAAATTCATGAGCTTCGGCGTTTACAGACTTTGCTGCTTCTGTTGTAAACCGGATACTGTTGTTTACCTGATACAGTTATTAATTATGCAAGTGAAATACGGTAATCCAATGGCAGATAAAACCCGAAATACACGGTAAAAATCTCTATTGGTTCATTTTGTAAGAACGTACAGGGAAAAAAAAAAAAAAAGATCTAAGCTGGTATTATCGTGTCGGGAAGTGGTAATATTACTCGGAACAGTTAATTATTCCGAATGAAAATGTATATGCATTTGTACAAGAACCGTCGTCAGTATTAGTTCTTGATCACACTATGCAAGTTATACAAAGAAAATGACACCATTCATTGAATGTTACCGGATTTAGTTCCAAGAATGAATCTCCACAAAATACTGGATTTTAAGCCAGTTTCTACACGCATATTCCCAAGGTTTTGGAATAATAAAATTAGTCTCCATCAACTCAGAGTATTTCCTCCTGTTTTCCATTTCATCCGTAGAAAGATATACAGGGGGTGCATTTGTCACACGGGGATATAAAGACCACGCTGTTTCAAAAATGTAAAATTATTAGTATCACGTAAAATATTCACCCAACGTAGATAAAAATTATAAATTCTCAATCCTTGCGTAGGACGCAAAAAGCTTTGCGATGTAAGCATTAATACCGCTAAAAAATGACTTTTACCAGAGCACAAAATGAGAACAACGGTAACTAGCTATTTTCCGCCTTTCAGCATTTTAACTCTTATTTCAAATCAAACCGAGTATATCACGGAGAACACAGAAAATGAGTATGCAGATAATCTAACCGAAAAAAACAGTCTTGTATAGATATAAAAATGTTATTGCAAAAATCTTAATTTAAAAAACAACTAAGCGGAAGGAAAATGAATAGTATGACAAACAGTTTTGGAATTATGGAAATCAAAAGAGTAGGTCTACTCAGCTGATCCCAAAAGTTGTGTGCAACACAATAAGTGCAGATAAATGTTCACTAAACCTAGTCGTAAAAGGACATAGCCAGAGACATCACATTAGTAAGGTTATTTGCAGAGGGCAAAATACACGTGGCTATTAGCATAAGGCAAAAACTCGCTTGTATTGGCGTTATAAACGGGGGGGGGGAATATGTTCGTGCAGCCAGACCATTTGCCTAATTCGAACCGAGGCTGAACTACTAATATTTTAGGGAAGAACGGTGTGTACCCTTCTTCCCGCTGTTTCAAAGTGTCCCAAGAAAACGCTCCATTGTTTGACGAGTTCTTCATTCAGTATGACCTTAAGGTTCGAGCTTGGAAGTGTCACATCTAGTGTGCTTGAGTGAGATTCGTTGGCAAACTTTTTCGCAATGATACCCGCTTGTTCATTTTTAGTGGTTTCTGTATGAGATGGAACCCGCGGAAATTTCAAAGTAAAGCTAACTGACATCGTGAGTTGTTTTTGGATAAAAATTATAAATTCTCAATCCTTGCGTTGTCTATGGAATATAACGCACTTTCTTTTCTTTTCCACCAATAATGGGACAGTCATATACTGGTTTTAATTAGCTGTTCGACCAAAAGCCCCATTATCGGAACTTATTATAGTTTTACACTAGTGCCATATCTGCCAGACCTGTATTTGAATGCAAACCGAATATGTATTTCTAAAGATGGAAACTTGTCGGCCAGTTCTAATAGTAAAAGGTCTATCAGGGAAGGAGGACATGCTTGTCGGCCAATTAATGTAATGCACTAAAGATTCGTGAAAATCGTAAGTGATCCAGTTATCATAGTTTTTAGCAAGATTCATTATGTCACTGAGTTGTATTTAAAAAATGTGTGTTTCATAGTGGTAGAGCCATTTATAGGTAAACGGAAATGAATCTGAGCCATTTATAGGTAAATGAATTTTTCAAAACCAACTGGCAAACAGAATATACATGTTAATTTCCCAGCTTTACCGACCTTAAACTCTTCTTTTTCAGTTTTCCTTATTTAAAATAATCTATTTGTTTCGGATTATTGAAAATATGAGAATTTTATTTTTTAATTTCTGCTCTTAAAGCAACCAGTAACAAGATTTCCTTGCTAATAAATATTCGATACTAGTTAATATTCGAAGATTAACGTTCGATGGGAATATAGTTTTAAACTGTGAGGTGCTTTGATTTTTATTTTAGTAATTATTTGTTTAAAAAAAAAAGAATTCTTCCATGATATGAAAGATAGGCTAAAATTTTTCATATTCTTACCGCGAATACTTCTAGAAGGAAAGAAAAAGCCCGAAGTGGCAATACTTTAGTTGCCACTTCCAGAAGTCCTAAAGCAGAAAAGTATGAAATGGAGAGCAGATACTAATCCTCTCCTATAGCTTCGTGTTTAGGCTTAAAAAGGAAAAACCACATCCAAACACAACAGTCTTCAGTGTTGTTCGAATATTTGAACATCTAAATCTATCAGTTTGGTGGCGCGGTATTACGTTTCTTATCCGTTTAATGCAGCCAACCGTGCAAGAAATAGTTAAGTTGGATACGAGCTAAAAAGAAAAAACAAGGCATGCCACATATAAGTCTTTAGAATTACATTCACGAAGTCTTTAGAAGCATTACGATGATTTTCATATTGCAAATGCTACATTTTTCTTATACTGCAGTTAACACGCTTCCTATATTTCAGATCTAGACTAGGTATATCTAGTGGGCCTCGTCTAGTGTATTCGAGTGAATCCAAAAGCTTTATTTTGGGATGTGTCTGTCATCCTTGGCAGTGAGATGACATGTAAATTAATACCTACATGCACATGAGAAATTCTCAAAGAGTATGGTGTTCATCATAAAGTGGTGGCCAAAATTGTGGACACTTTTGCAAATTTTTATGTTTTTGAACTTTGCATGTTTATAGAAAACGTTACGTTTCACAAAATGCAAACTTGTATATATCATTTTAAAGAAAATTTATTACTGAATTCAATACAAAACACAAAATTCAATTATTTGCAATACAAAAAAGTTAAACGATAATAGTTATCGATATACATTAGATAGTGATGATTGCAGTGAGTTATCAGTACTTAGTAGGGTACACTTTATTTTTGATTACAGCTTCACATCGACGTTTCATTGAGCTGACAAGAGTTTTAAGCTCTTCTTTCGTTATTACATGATGCCAGGAAACAATTATAGCCTGAATTAGTTCCCTTTTATTTGATGGGCGCCTCATTCGGACACGAGTTTTCAAACGGTGCCACAAATTATCGATAGGATTGAGGTCAGGACTGTTTCCTGGCAATGACAACAATTTAATGCTCTTTGTACGAAACCACTCTTTCGATATTTTGGCCGTGTGGCAAGGAACAGAATCCTGCTGAAAAAGAAACGAAGCATTGTTGCAAAAGAGATCTCTGAAGGAAGGTAGAAGTTTTGGTTCTAGAATAGTGTCAATGTATTTTCTGGCATTCAGTGTCCCATCGATGACATGAAGGCGACCAATACCATCTGCTGACATGCATGACCAAATCATAACACTAACTGGGTTCTTCACAGTTGCTTGAATGCAGTCAGGATGTAGCTTTTCTCCTATTCTACGTCTTACATATTTTCGCCCATCACTACCGAATAACGATATCTTAGTTTCATCACTCCATATAACTTGTGGCCACTGATCATCTTTCCAATTAATGTGTTCCTTTGCCCACTGTAGTCTTTTTTTCGTTGCTGAAAATTAAGATAAGGCTTTTTTCGTGGAATTTTACCTTTCAGTCCAACATCTGTTAATCTTCCCCTGATTGTTCTTGAACTGACAAGAACACCAGCATCATTCAGATCACTTCTGATGGCCGCTGATGACATTTTTCTATCTTGGAGACAGTCTTTTTATTCTTCTGTCATCAATAGATGTGGTGCACCTTTTTCGGCCTTTTCCTTCTTTGTTTTTTATTGAATTTGTCTCCTGATATCGTAAATAAAACTTTCGGACTCCAGATGTAGTCACTGAACCACCCACCTCTCTTGCAATTTCAGCATAGGAAAGACCATTTTCTCGTAACACAATAATATTACATCTCTTTCTAGGTGTCCAATCTACTCTTTTATTTGATGTCATTGCTTCTTGACTAAATATTAAAAATTTTTACAAAAATCCCTACTTGTAATTGCAGTGTATAAGAAACAGGTCCTCATTCTACAGAAGAAAGCAAAATAATGAATTGTTTCAAAAGTAAACATGATGTCAGGTTCTACTAGCTGTTACTAACATTTGATTGGTTTTCAGAACAAGAACAGTGATTGGCCAGGAAAGCTAGGCATTACAAACCACTTGATAACTGTGTTTTTTTTATTTATATTAAGGGGGCTCATACACCTTAAACCCCTTATGATCTTCGAATACGTGACTGTTGCAAGAATTGGAATATTATATTTATTTAAGAAATAATTACTTCCAACGTTTTACAACTGACTACATAATATAGCTGCTTTGGAAACTAGTAACCAGAAAGTTTGTGTTGCCACAAAAATTTTTGTAATTTAATCCGCTTTGGGACAAAATTTTTCGTCATGTTTCCACCTTGCGCACATGATATTTTAAAAATGGCTAATGGTACATACTTGAACTTAGATGGAATTCTTTATATGGGTAGTATTTTCAAACTGAACCTAAAATGTGATGAATATTTTAATATTAAAAAATTTTACGGGCGAAAACATTACACACTTTTTTAATAAAATACATTTTATAAACTCAACTCCAAATAAAACAACAATTTAATATGAAATTCTTAGAATTTTTGGTTCACAGTAGTTTCCAAATGTTATGAAAGCTATATATTAAATATGGAATTAAATTACGGAACAGAATGTTTTAAACTGTGCGCGCAAGATGGGAACATGACGAAAAATTTTGTCACAAAAAGGATTAAATTATAAAAATATTTGTGGCAACACAGACTTTCTGATTACTATTTCAGAAAGCAGCTATATTACTCGTATGTAGTCAGCTGTAAAAGGTTGGAAGTATTTGTTTTTAAAACAAATAAGTTATCACATTTCTTGCAACAGTCACATATTCGAAGATCTTATGGTTTTTAAGGTGTATGAGTCCCTTAAAGTACATATAACTTTTTTTTGTATTGCAAATAATTGAATTTTGTGTTTTGTATTGAATTCAGTAATAAATTCTCTTTAAAATGATATATACAAGTTTGCATTTTGCGAAACGTAACATTTTCTATAAGCATACAAAGTTCAAAAACATAAAATTTCCAAAAGTGTCCACAATTTTGGCCACCACTGTATGACAGAAATATCCAATATAATAGAATTTATACTTTGTACTCTTGTCTCTGCGTCAAAGCAGAAATGCATTTTGTAACTGATTTATAACCTACTAGCGGAAGTACTCTATGGCAGTTAAGTTAGATTGAGAGTAATGCATATAATCCTCCTCTAATAACGATGCAAAAAATACGATTCATAGTCATACATTTTTCAGTCTGATACGATATGGAACCCACATAAAAATAAAATAATTCTCTCTCATTATATCAGCAACAATGGCACGCAGGTTTAATGATTTTTCGTCTTTCTAATCAAATAAATGGTCGTAAAAGCTCAAGAAAAATCAAATAAATGGTCGTAAAAGCTCAAGATAAATCAAATAAATGGTCGTAAATGCTCAAACAAAGGCTCAAGATCCACCCAATATTTCACTTATATTCAATTTTAATCGGTTAAATGTGGCAAAAATTTATCATAATTAATCAAATCAATAACGCGAACAAACACACAAACAGACATTCTTCCTTATATATATATATATAGATTTTGTAAAACTTACAAATTTTTGATTAACAAACTCTACGATGTTTTTGGAAAAACGTGGACGCCGACCTTTTCCAGGACCCAGAAAAGAATTGTAGAAAGTTTGGTGACGATAGCTATAGAAGTGATCGAGTTATTAGCGAACAAACAGACTTTCTTCTTTATATATAGATGATGTAATATATCTTCTTATAATTTGAACAATACACCATTTTTAGACTTTACAAATTTCTTAACTTCCGCTGTGCCAAGCGACTGAAATTACCTCTTCAAGCATGTCCACGTCAGAACAGATAAACCTAACATATATAATTTTATTCTAACTTTTCCAAATAAAAGGTTTGCTCACAGATTTTTCTTTAAACCGTATACGTACAAACGTAAATGCTAACTGAACGCGAAAACTGCTTGGTTGTTTGAAAATGAACAATTAGCGAAGGAGGAGGAATAAAGAAGATCGCTCCTTTATCTTGAGAAATACTCAAACATTTACCACTGAAATCAACGTCGAAGATTGTTCACTTAATTAGCCACCAATCTTCCAATTAAGATACTCCCATATGATAAGTAAAGAGACAATTATTCATTTTTTATTCTAGAAACAAACTAGTTTAAACCCCAACTTCATGATGTAATCCAATTAGCCATCTTGCTATTTCAACTTTAACTATCATTAAATATGAAATAATAGTTAAAATTGTTACACTCAGAACTTGGACATTTAAAAAGTAAAATATAATTCACTTAATCAATATTTCTGTCACCTGCATCCCAGCAGTTGCGCACTTATTGCTTTTCACCCACCATGGACAGTAAGGTGACACAAACATGTTTAGGACATACGCCCACTATGAGCTAATACGGAATTTCAATAAGCTCCTTATTGCCATTTTAACACTTGTTTGCACAAATGTCACCATGGCAACATAAGCAACAGAGCATGTCTATGTTTTTGAGACAAAAGTGAATTGCTCATGCGTTTAAATAAAATGATAGGAAAAGATAATACTAATAAATAATAAATTTTCTTTTCATACTCGCAATCTATTTTAGTGGTAAGAGAATAATAACAATAGTTTTTCTTTCACGCTTTAAATTGTATTCTCAAGAAAGTTTATTGAAAGTGTAATAAATAGGCATACGTTTACATCTAATTTAATAATCAAATTTAGCTATGCAGTTTTAGCCTACAGACAATTAGTTATCTATAAACAGGAACTCTACAACTTCTATTTATCCGATTTTTGATCTGCTTTAATTTTAGTATATCCACTACGAAACATAATTGCAGCGCTTTAGTTCCATATGTAAAAGAAATATGGAATAGCAAAGTCCTGAATAAGTACTTATAATCCTTAATTTTTGAAAAAAAATTAGAAATAAATATTTAAAACAAAATTAAGAATTTTCAGTATTTAAAGAGGGATCTAAAGTACGAATAGATAAAAAATATAATACCTTTGATTTTGAATTCAGTCACTGATTTAAATTTCTGTTTTAAAAAACTGCTTTAAAATACTCACCGACTAAAATCAAAATTTTGCATAGTCAAAAACGTAATAATTTACATCTCTTATTAACCACTATAGAGAAAAATCTGAAGCTACCTGCAAGATAAATATGTAAACATCGATTTGGGTATTATTCAAGTTAAAATTTCTATCCCCCTTTAAATGCATAACATGATGAAAATGTTTTACAAAAAGTTGCTGCATTAGAGTGGTCAAAATCTATTTACATCAAAATCTGTATGAGTAAAGAACAGTGTCCGTGCGTTTGTCTTGCAAATTTACAATTACGATCTTGATGTAACGTAGCACATTGGACCTACAAAACAAGAGGATGCTCACTGTCTACATAAAATTTGGCAAAAAATCACTCCATGGGGTCCAAACTTTTTATAAGCATATATTTAACGTAATTTAACGAACTTTCGATTTAAAACTTAGCGACTTACAAGCGTTGTGCTGTCACTATTCATTGCGAAAATAGGAGCATTTACCAATAGGAAATTTTCTCTTTCTACTTCTCCATCTCCCATTTTTTTTTATCTACGTTTAACATGGGCATTTTACTTATTTATGTTTTGTCCCATCCCTTTTTATCTGGCCTTTCTGGGTGCAAAGTAAAATATCTGTTAACTTTGCTTATCTGTCATCTACAGATTAAAATCTCGGGAAACCGCCCCACAGGTTTACACTCAGGACGTTTGTATTAAAACGGTGCACCCACAACACCCATCTTACGAATACGTCACTAATTTTCCTATATTTCTTTATATGAGGTTTGTTTGTTACTACCCACTGTTACTTGCTAGTACTTATTTGCTAGCTGTTACATCAAATTACTGACTTGAGTTATAAAATGTTTATGGAAGAAAATTTAAAAATTAAAAGACAATTTAAAAAAACCGGTTTAAAAATTAAACTAATCTATAAAAATTTTTATATCTTTTGATAAATGAAAAAGAAATGTAAAATTTTACTTAATGTTTCAATACGATTTCGGAATAATGTCATTTAACTGATACACTGTCTGAAACTAGCCGCTTCATGAATTAAAGCATTGCCCGCTTAGTTTCATAGTATAAACTTTTCTAGCAGATTGCAAACTAGTCTTCTACGTAGTACTGAAATTTACAGGTGGTATTTTGGTTTTCTAGTATACGAAGTAGAAAGCCAATGATGTGATTATTTAGAAGTCAGTGATTGGAAAATTCAGGCTAATTATTAATTTTGAAATTGGTGTGTCACTTTGTTAAATATCATTTAACATTTTTATGCCTTAAATAGTTTACACCCGGCCCGCCGAGATATTTCTAGTACGTTTTGCTTCTCGAAATTACTGGAAGACATACGAGGGCCGAATACAGTTACACATGAAATAAATTACAGTTATTCAATTACAATACATATTACAGTGATACATGGACCGTACCAAATTGTCGCCAATAAGTTTGGCGACTTCTTGTCAAATTAGCATGATAGCCATGTACTCAATATTAAAGAGACTTGCTCCTGGAATTGTTACTTTTTCGAAATCTTCGCCATTTACATTTTCATGTTGCATTATACAAAAGAAATACAACAATCTCACATATAATTAAGATAAAATTATTTACCTATGTAGAAAATTCGTAATATTATCTTTAACAATAATCCCTTTTCGCAAGGTTCAAATTGCGTCTGATTTCATCTTCTGCTTAAAAAGTTACTGTCAGAATCCGCGAACATCGGCTTTCACTGATAATTCTGTATACGAGGTTATTCGATTTAAAATTTGTAATTTTTTTTTGTGTTATCATCACTGAGATATCTAACTTCAAACTTGAAACTTTCTATGCACAAACCTTGGTTTCCATAATTCGGTTTGTCATGCTCATATAATTTTAACATAAAAGTCACGGAAATTTTTATTTATTAATGATACATTAGAATGAAATATTTTACGAAAAGAAGGGCTGTACATTAAAAAACTAAAGTGATGGAACATTCAAGAACTGTCCATAGTTTTAGCAATTAATTTCAACTCGTATTGATCTAAGGTTGAATGGAAGACGAATAACAACAATTTTCTCTCCATATATACCTTTCCATTCAACAAGAGAAAGCACAAGATTATTGACTTTACTAAATTGTCAAAATGAACCCTTCAAATAATGGAAATTTTATTTAAAACTTTTAAGTGGCGAAAAGATTTTATACAGATGATGGAGTGGGAAAAAGGAATTTTTCAATCGAAGTCATTGAAATGACAAAAAGCGGGAAAGAATGAAGATGGTATATTCTATCGTTCTAATCTGCTTTGACAAACAGATTGATTAAAAATAGTTCGATGCGATATCATTTTTGTTATAGTAAACAAAACTGCACTTTTCATAAATTCTATTCAGTTGCCATCAATGACGGAAATAAATCTCTGCGAAAGATAAGAAAGAATTCATAGGTTTGAGAACCTCGTAAATTTTTGAAGATACAATGAAATCCCACCATAAACTCGTTTGGTATTCTTAAGAAAATACAAACAAATAATTCGCAACTTCTGCCACAATTTGACATAGGGATTTAGTTTATACATTGTAAACACATGAAATATTTCTCAGAACTTTTTTTTTTTCAACATTACGTGTTTCCCCCCCCTTTTTTTTCATTTACAAATATTTTACCAATTCTTAATATATATATATATATATATAGATATATATGTAAGATAAAAAGATAAAATTATATAGATATATAATCATTTTCTACACTATTTTGTAGTGGTAATTCTACTGAATTACGTATAAAATCGTCTTTAAAGTTGAAAAGGTGTAACTTTCAAAAAAAAATTTGCTTTTAAATTTTACAACGTTAAATGAAGTCGAAAGAAAACAATCGCAAAGATTCGCTTAATCGCAGATATTTTGGTAATAATATGTTTCTCTTCTTGCAAATAAGAATACATATTTATTTTCCCTAGATGATAAACAAAATTTTCAATAGAAATTTGCTATCGATAAGGACAACATGCAATTTTCTCCATTTCCATCTTTATGCTCCAGAGAGCATCGCAAGTATCTCATTGGCAGATCATCTACATCACGGACAATTTAATAACAGCTATCATCAATTGTAATTTTACGTTCTGTTTCTCTACCCTCCGGATGTTATTAAATTTTAGTTTTTGCGTCTGAATCTCCACTTCTCTGTATTTGATATTACTTATCTGTATTTGATAGCGAAGAAAATTTTTTCTCATTTTGAATTAGTTACACTGTAGCTTCATATGTTGATTTTAGTTTTCTGAACTAATTAACTAATGTTATGACGAATTTATGCTTTCATAATAGTCTATATAATAACTCAAAATAGTTAATAATTGTATCCATGGGCGTTTCTGTGTTTTTCCCCCTGTGTAATGTGTTAATACGAGCAAGTTTCTCTTAGAAAATCCTCCACGAAGGCATCTCTTCCTTCCGTGTAGTGTTTTAAGGCGGAACACGTATATAATAATAACAATATACTCCACTTTTTATAGGGCGGCCGAGGATTAGGAGACACAGTCGCCAAATCCTAGTGGTGACGAATTATCGTCCACCACTCCTCAGTCCTGGCGCCACTTATAGAGAGTCGTTTAGAAATTTTGAGACGAGAAACAGAAGAAGTGCACAATGCCCTCGCAGGGATTCGAACTCCAGACCTCCCGACTACGCGTCGGACGTGCTTCCAGTTACACCACGGAGGCACACGGAAAGGAGAGCGAAAATACATTATATACTCCCCCTTTTAAAAAGAGACTGGGAATAGGGCTAATCTCAGGGAACCCAAGCACAAAATCCCGGTAAATACGAACTATCATCCACCATCTTTTAGTTCGGGCGCCATCTATAGAGTTACAGTGTTGCAGCATTTTTCGTTATTGGGAAATTGAAAAAAACCCGCAACGCTTTTGCTGGGATTCGAACTCCAGATCTCCCGAGTACGCGTCGAGCTTCCCTTTTCAACATGAAGGCTTGTGGATAGGACACAGAAAATATGACCTCATTCAAACAACAATTTGCAACTTTTTTGTTTCAGTTTTCAAACCATATTTTGAAATACTAAACACTGAGTTGTTGTTCTTGGTGTTGATAAGAATTGGAGATATAACGGTTTTTATGATAATCCATTAGCCAGAAA
Source organism: Stegodyphus dumicola (assembly GCF_044657685.1). Classification (NCBI taxonomy): domain Eukaryota; kingdom Metazoa; phylum Arthropoda; class Arachnida; order Araneae; family Eresidae; genus Stegodyphus; species Stegodyphus dumicola. Next base: position 153,246,246 of record NC_140769.1, on the reverse strand, counting down.
TAGTTGCCTCTCATACCGAATATTATTTTCAAGAATTATATTCAAGTCAAATTAATACTTCCAATCCAGACTCTGGGCTATACTATTTTATAGGTTTGGTTATATTATTATTAGAATATGGCAAAACCACGAAGACTAACTGAATAAGAGGAGAGATGCCTTCGTAGAGAACTTTCTAAGGGAAACTGGCACGTATTAACGTTACACATAGGCAAAACCAAACATGCAGCCAGCCTGTTTGTCTGGGTTTGAATCCAAGCCAGATGGAACTACCAGTATGCAGCGGTCTTAACCACTCGGCCATGGGTGGGACTTTAAATATTAAAAAAAATTATGTAGAGTATCTGGCATACAGTCATAGCTTTAATTTACTACAATCAGATGAGTAAATATTTGCAATTTTAAGCTCAAATTTATGTAATGATTAAAATATGTTTTCATTATGCAACACAGAAAACGTCAGTTGTCAAACACTGGAACAAAGCTGCTAAAAGTGAAGTATCTAATCCTTTTACTCTCAGCAATCTAATACTGAAACCACCGATACGAAATTCTGTAGAAAACAAAATCTGATGTGGACACCACATAAACTTCATTGTACGGCCTATTAAATTATATACATTTTTTGCTGCATTTCCGAATTTGATTCGAGATACATTTCTCATTCAATTAATTCAGTTCTCACTTCGCGTGATTCAGTAAAACTACATAATAACTCAAAACATCTTCATTAAAAATTGTAAAATACAGCAAAACATAAAACACCAAATACAGTTAAAACAGTTAAAAAAATAATTTTTACAATAACGATTAGAACTTCTACGCAAAAGCAAGCAATTCGGCTAGCGGGCTAGAAAGCAGATTTTTCGATGCGCAAAACTGAAAATTTACCTTCGGTCCCACTCCGCAAAAAGACATGAATGTGCAGAAACTGACTTCATTCACTGTTCTCCTTAGAGATTCAAATGTAAACAAAGGGCGGTTTCGTTAGGCTTAGTAGCACTTAAAGAAGTTTTAAATTAATAATTATAGAATTACTAAGGCACAAAAACCTTAACCGGAACATAAGAACAATATAATTCAATTACTTTTAAAGCTAAAAATACGCGATTTACCAACAAGAATAAAAAAACCTGGGCTCACCGAGCTGGGTAACAGAGTGGGTGTACCCATTTACATATATATACACTTTTAGTGCTGCCGATTGCAACAGAAAAGGGAGATGCACTAACTGCACGATATACGAGTCCCATATACAAAATTTCAATGTTCTGAGCTACTCGTTTTTGAGTTATGCGAGATACATATATATACGTAAGTACGTACGTACAACACGTCGATAAAAATTTTCTTCTGAATCAATTTTAAATCCGTTTAGGGGAAAAGAGTCCTTTATTCTGTCCGTAAGTAAAGATGTCACACAAAAGCGTCGTTCAAATATATTCGAGAGAAATTGATATTTTCGTTGAAATATGATACTCGAAATTTTTGTCGAGTACAAGAAAGTAAAAAGAAAGCCTGGGTTTTCTTGCGATATCTCATGCATAAATAGGTAGCGTAAGAGGCCATCTATTGGCGCATAGCGGAAATTTCAGGATAAAATGCAGCATTTCATCAATAGCGGCATTTTTTCGGTGTTGGACCACTTGCAGAGGGCCGCAACTTCGCTTTTTGAGTATTTTGGTGCAATAAAATTTCAATATCACTTGTGAAATGGGTGATAAATTATTTTGTCATCGTTGGTGGTCATATTTTGGTATTTTCTGACATGACAAACCACATTTTTTTTGGCCTCGATGAGGAACGACGGCCAGTCCTTACGGATGAAAAAATTTCGAATTCTTGTAGCGAGAGAAGAACGAAAATGTGAAGACGTCAGCACATGTGCCAGACAATACATATGTTTTATTTCATCCAAGATTCGTACAGAAGCAGCAGTGTATGCAGCTGAACCCTATCGTACAAAATGACAGAGTACAGTTTTCAGTGTTGGACTCGGCCTGAACAATAAGAATTCTTTTCTTACAGCAGCATCATCAAAAATAAATCAAGATGTATAGTTCTAGTGGTATTGTAGTGTAACTACCATATTTTTCTACAGTAATTTCAAAACATTTAATGAAAATCGTGTTATTTATATTAATTATTACCTATATATTAACCATGAAAGCGCAGAATAGGCTGCATCAACAAAGTTCAGTAGGAGGAGCTGTATGACGTCCATAAATGGGTGGGACTAAGCTTGTGACGTCACAATGTAGTCTCGCATTTACACTACGCGTACTTTCTATTTTCTCTTAAAAATAACAATAAAAAATTGTTTATTATTGTAAATTAATATCAAATTCTTTATTTTTAATTTACATTTATAACATTTAAGCTTAGAAGTTACTGATAATAAGTATAATAAATTGTTTATATTTAAAATTACCGTGATACAGTGAGCGAATTCTACCAAGGAGGTTCCTTGAATGCTACCAATTATTAAAACTATAAACAACATCGCGGTCTCTAATACTTGTAGAGCTTCAATATTTTCAAATATTTTTATTAAAGCATTTATACAAATAAAAAATATTTAATTTAAATTCATATTGTGGAACATAATCAATTTTATCATTTTTACAAATTACCTTCTTGCTACGTAACGACATAATTCCTTACATACCAATAATTAGACAATTTTCATTATTTTCTAAAAATTTTAAACATTAAAAAAGAAGAATATTTTTTATTGCATGTGAACATCATTACACAACTTTCATATCAGTTTCTAAAATTCCTAAATCACGCCATATTCTTTGTAGGCATACTAGAATTCTAGGCATTAAAAAGTAAAAAAAATCTAATTTCTCAGAATGAGAGAAAATAATATAATACAATAAATACTACAAACTTCGAACACTAAAACAATAATACAAATTTAAAATACACAAACGATATTTTAAACATTGCACATAAATAAAGTTACATTACTGCTCGGCATCACACACAACCTCGTTTTCCTTTTTACACAACGATCAGTATTCGCTTGAAAAATATCAAAGAATTTTACAAACTCGGTGTCCATGTGCTCATTCATCTATTTTCACTTAAAGAAAAATCAGATAATTGCTCAAACTCGACATTGCGCACCACATTGGCTTTGCCCATGTGCTCATCCATCTGTTTTCACTTAAAAACATCCCAGAATTGCACAAACTCGGCATCGCGCACAACCTCGGCATTGCGCACCACATTGGCTTTGCCCATGTGCACATCGATCTGTTTTCACTTAAAAAAATTCCAGAATTGCAAAAACTTGGCATTGCGCACCACATTGGCTTTGCCCATGTGCACATCGATCTATTTCACTAAAAAAAATCCTCGAATCGCACAAACTCGGCATCGCGCACAACCTCGACATTGCGCACCACATTGGTTTTCCCCATGCGCACATCGATCTATTTTCACTTAAAAAACATTCCAGAATTGCACAAACTTGGCATTGCGGACCACACTGGCTTTGCCCATGTGCACACCGATCAATTTTTCACTTAAATTTTTCACTTAAATAGCACAAACTCGGCATCGCGCACAACATCGGCATTGCGCACCACATTGGCTTCGCCCATGTGCACATTTATCTATTTTCACTTAAAAAACATCCCATAATTGCACAAACTTGGCATTGCGCACCACATTGGCTTTGCCCATGTACACATCGATCTATTTTCACTTAAAAAAACCTCCCCGAATTGCACAAACTCGGCATCGCGCACCACCTCGGCATTGCGCACCACATTGGTTTTCCCCATTTCCACATCGATCTATTTTCACTTAAAAAACATTCCAGAATTGCACAAACTTGGCATTGCGAACCACACTGGCTTTGCCCATGTGCACACCGATCAATTTTTCACTTAAAAAATTCAAGAATAGCACAAACACGGCATCGCGCACAACATCGGCACTGCGCATTACATTGGCTTTGCCCATGTGCACATCGATCTATTTTCACTTAAAAACATCCCAGAATTACACGAACTCGGCATCGCGCACAACCTCGGCATTGCGCTCCACATTGGCTTTCCCCATGTGCACATCGATCTATTTTCACTTAAAAAACATTCCAGAATATCACAAACTTGGCATTGCGCACAACATTGGCTTTGCCCATGTGCACATCGATCTGTTTTCACTTAAATAAATCCCAGAATTGCACAAACTCGGCATTGCCTACCACATTGCCTTTGCCCATGTACACACCGATCAATTTTTCACTTAAAAACATCCCAGAATAGCACAAACTCGGCATCGCGCACAACATCGGCACTGCGCACCACATTGGCTTCGCCCATGTGCACATCGATCTATTTTCACTTAAAAAATATCCCAGAATTGCACAAACTTGGCATTGCGCACCACATTGGCTTTGACCATGTACACATCGATCTATTTTCACTTAAAAAACATCCCAGATTTGCACGAACTCGTTATCGCGCACAACCTAGGCATTGCGCACCACATTGGCTTTGCTCATGCGCACATCGATCTATTTTCACTTAAAAAATCCCAGAATTGCACAAACTAGGCATCGCGCACAACCTCGGCATAGCGCACCACATTGGCTTTGCCCATGTGCACATCGATCTATTTTCACTTAAAAAAACATCCCAGAATTGCACAAACTCGGCATTGTGCACCACATTGGCTTAGCCCATGTGCACATCGATCTGTTTTCACTTAAAAGAATATCTCAGAATTGCAAAACTTGGCATTGCGCACCACATTGGCTTTGCCCATGTACACATCGATCTATTTTCACTTAAAAACATCCCAGATTTGCACGAACTCGGCATCGCGCACGACCTCGGCATTGCGCACCACATTGGCTTTGCTCATGTGCACATCGATCTATTTTCACTTAAAAAATCCCAGAATTGCACAAACTAGGCATCGCGCACCACATTGGTTCTGCCCATGTGCACATCGATCTATTTTCACTTTAAAAAAAATCCCAGAATTGCACAAACTTGGCATTGTGCACCACATTGGCTTTGCCCATGTGCACATCGATCTATTTTCACTTAAAAAAATTCCCAGAATTCCACAAACTCGGCATTGCGCACCACTCAAAGCCGTCTACTAGTTTCATATCTGTTCCACAAATTGGGCACTTATACGATATTACAATCAAACTTTTCTCCATACACCACGCAATAACGCTCTTTTTACCACTTCGCTCCAACTGATAAAAAAAATCCAGATTCAGATACTCATCCATTCTACAGTAAGCACCGATTTTGACACACTCATCAATTAAAAAATACATTTTTTAAGCAAAAGAATTCTCTTCTATATTTTCAGAAGTTACCGTTATAATTTTTAACGCATGCATTCAATATTTGCAATCGTTTCGTAATGATCGTTTTCAATCGTTTGGTATCTTAATAATACATTTATGAAAGATAATTCGTTGCATTAAATGCCAACACTACCACACAACACACAAAATTAGATTTATAATTTAAAAAAATCTCGCGCAGAACATTAAAACCCTACCATTTCAACTCAGTTAAAATATAATTTAAGTTTTCTTCAAATACGAAGCTATAGTATACTTATAACTTGTTTTTAAGAAGAGGCGTAACCAATATTACGTCATAAAAAGGCGTGTCCACGCGTAAGAGAAGTAAACACAGCATCGACTGATGCAGCCTATTCTGCGATTTAGCCTATTTTGAAAACCAAAGGGTTAAAAAGAATTAGTATTTACTATTTACTAAAAGTAGTAAACATATTTTAAAAAGTAAATACATTGTGAATTACATAAATAGTATAGTTTATTACCAAAATTAAATGATGAAAATGACTTAATTTTCGATCGACCTTAAATTAACATAGAAACACTCTCCACAGGAAACAAACGCAAAATTTTCAAAGAACACTCAACTGGTTTATCGAAAAGAATGAAGATAAATTTTTAAAGTTATAAATTTCCTAAAGAATGAGAAAAAATACATGCAAGATAAAACAAGCAATACTAAAAATAAGATTATGAAAAAACTAAATTAAGTTCATAATCTGAAATATAAAAATGTTTACTCACTTAGCTTTAATCCTAAGTTCTACGAAAACGAAATTGACGATTAACGAGTGTTGCTAACTGAAGAAATTTCATATTCGAAAACGTAACAACAAGGAAATGTTGCCAACAAACTGATGATAAATTCTGCCTTGTGCTTCAAGAAATATAACTGAAACATAATCTTTAAAAAGTAAATTTACAATGTGTACTGTTTTTGAGTGCCCATTACTTTTTTTTGGGGGGGGGGGCTTTTCCCAGCCGTTACCATATACATAGAGTTGGTCCGTTCAATTGGCATGGAAACCTGCGGTATTCAAAGAATTATTAAAAATGTGAGGCAGTTGAATACCTCTTGAATAATGAGAACATTCTTATATTTGATAGATGAGTATGAATCTTTTTTTTAATGAGCGACAGCCAAGTGATTTTCAAGGTTTCATACGATAAATGTAAAATTTTTCCAAACTCTAAAATTTTGTTTTTGCTATCATTAAGGTTTTCAACCACAAATTTACCTTTTTTGATGAGAGACAAACTGATGCGAGGTGGGAAAATGTTCTGGGAAAAAAAAATATATCGACTAAAGATGTTTTTTCCTGAACTAAATGATTCTGTACCAAGTAATAGCATATAGCGTTTGGAAGATCATTTAGTAATTATAAAAATAATTAGTATATGTTTCAGTTTATATCAGTTAAATATATCATTAAAAATAAAATATACATTTAAATTATTACGTTATGTATTAATTATTTTTAATTGCTCTATTTGTGAAAAATAAGTAGCTGTTGATTATATTCGAAAGTTAAATTAAACATCTTTCTTTTGCTGAATGGCAGTATTGTTAAAACTGGTTAAGCACGAGGGGAAGAGGAAAAGTGAATTAAAGGTTTTTATGTTTCCATGCAGTGGCTACATTGCTCCAAAACGACGAGATGATATAGTTATGGTGGCGTTACGTATCACATAACAGTTTAGTTTAGTTTAGTTTACGAATATGCTGCGACCCTCCTGGATGATAATAATCGGCCTCATGGTTAACGCAGCATACCCGATGGTAACAAACAAAAATACACTTAAAAAAACAAAAAATTAAAACACAGATTAACACAGATTGTGTATCCTTAAAAATACACTCACACAATACAAAATAAGGAAAATCATAAGCATAATCGGTTAGAAAACAAAAAATAGTAAGACGACACATAACTCACTCACCCAACACATAAACTCGTAAACAAAAGAAAAACTAAAATAATTAACGTCCTATTGCTATGATAGTCTTGTTTTCATTCACAATCCTCATAATTTCTGTTGCATAGCTATTCAAGAATTTTCTTTTTTTAATTACATTCTGTTCATTTATTTTTCAAATCTCGTTCTCACACTCTCGGTCACTTTACATTCTTCCATAAAATGAGCTGTATCCGTACTTCTCACAAGCCAAGCATTGATCATTGCCCTGGAGATTAAAAAGTTTTAAATAGGCCGGGAATCTACCATGATCCGTAAAAACCTGAAATACTATCTATATTATTAAACAGATCCATTTTTCTTTTTATAGTCAAAATTTTCAAGTAACCCATTTTTTTATTTCAATCATTCCTTTCCCGAGCCCATTTCTCAATTATACTTGCTTTCATTTTTCTCAAGGTAATTCTTCTGGAATCATTAATATCATCCTAAATATCACCCTCTCCCAGAGCTGCCTCTTTAGCTATATTATCGGCCCTCTCATTCCTGGTAACACCAACAGTTAAAACATAACAGTTAAAAAATTTTGAAAATATTCCCCGCTAAGAATTTTCCAACGTGAAAATAAATAAACTAACTCAAAAATTCAGAAAAATGTCGTGCGGCATGTCATGGTTTCTGTTAAATCTTTCCAGCAGCAAAAATACGTAAATGGATTATACTCAAAATATTTTTACTAACTTTTATAATTTTGCGTCCATAAATCAAATTAGTAATTGAATTATAACAATCTCTAATGACTCTATGCAAATGAGAAAGCACTTCAGTAAAATGCTTTAAGCTAATTGTTGTTTTATTTCAAAATTTTTGGAGAGATTTGGCAAAGTTCCAAAACAGAGCAACACAGAATGAGAATCCATTGTAGTCTGGAAGAAATGGTATTATCGGTGACGTTCTATAACTGATCCTAATTGATACGATGTTCTGTAGTTTTAGTACTTACGTTTTCTTTATAATGTGTTCAAATTCTTAATATTAGCAGCTTTTCAGCATTTCATTTAAGCACAATGATAAATTAGACAGGAAATTTACCTAAATTTCTGAAAGATACACAACTGAAACGGAAATGTATTGTTTTTCTCCAAATTAATAGTAATTGCGATGAATAAATTTGAAATTTTTGAAACAAAATGGATACACATTATTTGATATATAAACAGCAGTACCCTGAAAATACTATCTGTATAGACGGTATGACTAAAATGAACGTTGGCGTAAAGTGGATGGTGTCCGCCGATAACATCGCGGCAAAAACATCGTGGACGAAAACGTCGCGGAGAAAACAACGCAAGGTGAAAACGTCGTGCTACAAAACATCGTGGGAGAAAACATCGTAAAGAGAAAACATCGCAGTTCTAAAACATCGTGGTACAAAACATCGTCGTAGAAAATAAAGCGGTTCAAAAACATCGCAGTTTAAAAACATCGTCGTCGAAAATATCGTGGTAAAAAAGTATCTACAAATCATCGCATGACGATAACATCGCAGACATGCTTTTTTCAGGTTTTAATAATTGTAAATGGATATTCCCATAATGATTTGTGAGCGCAAGGTGTAAAGAAGGATAAATTTTACTTTCACATATTTTATTAACTAATAAATTTTTGCTGAAAACGTAAGAAGGAATCTTAAGCATAGAAAATTAAATGTAACTTATAGATTATACTTTTCATGAAATATTACCAGTAAAAACTTTATAAAAATGTTTTATTAATGGCCTTTGTTAGTTAACTATGTCTGTTTAAAATTCTATTAAGTGCTATAAGTTGCATTAATTTTTTATGCTTAAGTTTCCTTTTTATTTTCTCAGCAAAAATGTATTAATTAATAAAAAATATGAAAGTAAAAATTATCCTTCTTTCCATCTTGCGCTCACAAATCATTATGGGAATATCCATTTACACTTATTAAAGCATGCCTGAAAAAAGCATGTCTGCGATGTTATCGTCATGCGATGATTTGTAGATACTTTATTTTTACCACGATATTTTCAACGACGATGTTTTTGAACCGCTTTATTTTCGACGACGATGTTTTGTACCACGATGTTTTAGAACTGCGATGTTTTTGAACCGCTTTATTTTCGACGACGATGTTTTGTACCACGATGTTTTAGAACTGCGATGTTTTCTCTTTGCGATGTTTTCTCCCACGATGTTTTGTAGCACGACATTTTCGCCTTGCGTTGTTTTCTCCGCGACATTTTCGTCTGCGATGTTTTTGCCGCGATGTTTTCGGCTGTAACCAAAGTGGATATGCATGTCTATCACATTCCGAAAATTTGTGCATTTTTAACTGCTGGTGAAACATACATTGAAGTAGTATTTATCGCGTTGTTTATTACTTTGTTTTTCTGTTCTCCTAACCTCTAGAACATAAGAATGATTTCGGGATAATGGCAGAAAACAAGAGTTGCGTTGCATAATTCACAGATCAAGGCAATAATTATGCAACGGAAACAGACTTTAAGAATCGAACAAAAAAAGTCTACGCCACTCTACTCACGTACAAAGAGTTTCTTATAAATCTCAAATATATGAAAGCCAGTGATGAGTATCTGCTGCAGATATGGGTGCTGAAATTTTTTTCTATTGAAAAACACTATCTTTCATTTAACCAGAAAAATTAGAGACAGAATACTGAAGACTTTATATATAAAATTAAAATTTTCAAAGACAAAATTTCCGTGATGTAATTAGAATAAAGATGCATAAATAACAGAATACATGAATTAATCCTAAGAGTATTTTTTATTTCGAAGGGGTTACTATGGTGAGTTTCTTTCGCGCTGTGTCTAACTTACAATTTCATAAATTTTACAATTTTTTTTTGGCAAACTTAAAATATTTTGTATATATATATATTAATTATAAGCTGTATAATTAAAGGTGGGAGTGTAAAGAGTAAGCCATATGATGTTTTCATTTTTCTGTATATCAATAATTTTTATTTTGATATCAGCATTCTCGAATTGGCAACACTGAGCAAAGGTTTTCATTCTAAAAGCTAAAGCCTAGAATTTTTATGAATATATACGGCATTATGTAAATCAATGATAAATAAAATCTCGTTTGAAGTAAAGATCCTTTAAAGTTGAACAAGTTATCAAACTGCAGATTGCAATTAAATTTTGGACTAAAATTGTAGGGTAGTCAGTTTCTTGAAACTCGCTACAACACACTGGGCATCGCTCGGCTAGTATGCTGAAGTTCGAATCAGAAACGTTCTGTTAAAAGTCACCGTCTGAGACTATGGCAGGCTGCCAGAGACCAGTATTAAAAGCACTTTAGAAATGTCCTTAGCGAAATACTTTCGAAGCGTTTTAACTGTTACATTAATTTAAACGGCTATATTATCTGATCTTAGCAGGAGTCGCCGATGTGCTAAACATAAAATCTTCAATTCATTTTCCACACGGAATTATTGTTAAGTAGTTCTACATTCGGCCAGACGTTAGATCTTCCGAATTCACTCAATACGCAAATGCTTTTCACATACGCAATTGCTTTTTCAGCATTTAAAAAAAAAGATTTAATATTTTAAATCTTTTTTTTAAAATTTTTAACTAGTGGAAGTACCCGATGCCAGTTAAATTAGATTGAGAGTAATCTATCTAACAACAGAGAGAAACGATACCGCTGTAATCCTTCTTTAATTATTATCTGTTTCGCTGTCTCAGTAACTTTCAGTGTTTCTGAGTCTGTTCCGCTCTCTTAAAAACGCTTACAAATTAAACAACCGATTTTCGCTCTAGTGACATAATTGATTTCACAGCAAAAGTAACGCTTTGTGGCGTCAATTACAAGTTTACTTTCAACAGCAAAGAAACTGCGTGTGATGCAACAACACGCATGTTGATGCGTGCGTGTTATTGCGTGAAAAATTAAATATCTTACGCTTTCCTGAATGATAACACATTTTGAAATAAGTTAATTTGGGCAGTGCAACACATTTCTCTTAAATAGCCGAGTTTTTTATTAAATTCGAGACAAATTAATATAATTGCGTTTTCCCGAGTGGCAACACTTTTTTTTTTACATATCGCCGAGTATTCTGATTAAATTTGTCGCTTTTATAGAGTGACAATACAAAGCTTTCAGATCGCTTACTTTTTAATTAGAAGTTCATTAAATTCGCGCAAAATATAAGTACATTGAATTTGCTTTTGGAAAAAAGTGGACGTCGACCTTTCCCACGACCTAGAAAAGAACTATAAACCGTTTGATGACGATAGCTATGGTATTGAGAACTGAGATCTAGTTCTCAATCTAGGCTATTATTTTGGTTATAAAATTCGAAAATTTGCCCTTTTCACACCAGTATTACACACGCACACACATATATATATTTACATTCAATTTGAAACCCTCCGCCTGAATAGGTTCATCCTTAAATATACCACTATATAATCGGACTGCTTTATTATTTCAACTATTATAAAATCGTTATAATGTGCAACCAAACTTTGAATATTTAAGTTATTGATAATCAATGATACAGTTTCAAACCGTCGTTACCAATCGTAACGAATTGTCTTGCTCGTTCAACTAGTGTCCTCAAGCGGTGTCGATGAAGTCTGAAATACTTATTGTATTGTTAAACGATTAACGATCCTAGTTTTCTGTTAATTCTGTACTTTATTTCTCTTTATCTGATTTATAAATTCATTGATTGCATGTGTAGTGCTCTTATTTGGGGAAAGCTAGATTGGTATTGGCTTGCTGTATTGGACTTTCTTATATGATGCCTGAGGCGGTTCGCTAGGGTTCTCTGCAGCACTTTTCCTGTTATAGAAGTTTAATGGGCGATAGGATCAGTAGATAGGGAAAGTTCTTGTGTGGGACTTTGATGAGCTGGTTGTCGATTGGACCAAATCCGGCACTTTTTTGTTTGATATCATTTTGATTATTTTTGAAATTCCAAAGGAAGAGAATGGAATGTCGGTGCTGTTTCTAGGGAATGGTTGTAGCCTCTTCTTATACTCTGGAGCGAGTCTTCATCTGTGGAATTATGGAGTTTCATCTGCGGAATCATAGTTTCATGGAGGAATTACAGCATCCATTATTTTCTAGATGCTTTGGCTTGTTGCATTTTCCTGTATTTTGATTTCGTTGATGGTATTTGGTATGACAATTTGACATGGATGGAAGACTTTCTCGGTACATATTTTATACACTGCTCCGTAAAAGATTTTGCTTTTCGTTTTATAATTCCTCCAACAATTTAGTTTGGTTTTATGAGTCTCTGTTTTATAATAGCTCTTTGTTTTGCATACAATTCGTAGGCTTTCTTTCTCAGTTCTTGCCTTTTTCATCTTCCTTTTTAGCGCCCGAATCTCGTTTCTTTCACACCTGAAGGCGGTGGTCCACTAGTTGATGCGTTTTGTGTTGCTTAGGCTTTTTAATCTTCGAGGAGCTTTTACAATGATTTTGGATTGTGTTTTGCAGTTTTGTAACGATGGTATATAGGTGCGTTTTATTTTTGGCGAATTTATTTCGTCGTTTATTTTTTGGATATCACTTGTAATGGACTAGATGATTTTTCTTATTAGGACGTTAGATGCTTTACCTAGACGCTTTTTCTTCTTGATTAGGTTATCTGGAATCTTTTGGTGGTCATCGTGTCGATCTGAGAAGAGATTTCTTATGAAATCAGTCTATAATCTGAGCTGAGATATCGTTTTCGACCTGGACTATCCAGTTCTGGATATACTGCGCTGTTGGTTGGTTTGTGAGTGTTACGTCCAACTATCCGGACCCATTTATGGTTTAAAATGTTAGTCTGATGGATTATTGTAAATCACTTAGGTTCGCAATTTTCTGCCTCTTCTCTCTTGCATTCATGCTCGGGTAACCCCATAAGGGTTTGTGCTCATTGAAATCTTCCCCAATCACACGGAAAGATTTCGGAAAACTTTGATGTTTGTGAGAGTATTTAAGTTATCTTTATTTCTTCAGCTGATGAAGAATAGAAAGATGCAAATAGTGGTTGTTCCGTTTTCTGAATTTAGGGTTACTGTTACGATGTCTCTAGATTAGGGAATTAATTGCTGGAGACAAATTTTTGTTTTGTCAGAGGACTGCTGCTCTTAACCGAGATTTGATCATTTTCTTGGTTTTGGAATATGTTCCAGGTAGTTGGCAGAACTTCTACTCTCATTTTACACAGTACTGCTCTTGAATCAGAAGGATAACTTTGGGATTTTCGAAAAGGAATATTTCTCATTTAGAATTCGCTGTTTGTACCCTTTGTTTACCTTGGGAAATTTTGGTGGATTCCAGCTGTTTATGGAATTTTCATATAATTGACTGGTTTTGGGTCGCTTGAGATGCTTCTGAATTATTCATCTTTTGCTCTTGCTTTCATATTGATTCATTCTTGCCGATAATTGGGGCAGGCATGGAAATATGCTAAGTGGTTGATTTCGAAGCGAGCCGTCTTTGTACTGTTGTTTAATTCGCATATCCTGCAGTACGAGAATCCTACTTTGCATTCTTTGGTGGAAGGATTTGCACCGCAAAAGGCACAGCAGTTATTATTGAACAATGTTTTCGCCGCTGTGAAAAATCTTGGCATATGAAGCATCTGCGGGTTCCAGTCAATTCTTGTACGAAAATTGTATGAAAGCGCCATCTCATGAGGAAGGATTTTGTTTCAATATATTTGTGAAATGCTTTCGTTGTGCATTTCAGCACTCACCCAATTGCAGTTATGGGTCCTATCACTGAGGCAGAATTCGGGGATTAAATTCTCTGGGTCCAGGTCTAGGATGGAGGTTATTTCTTAAATTTCTTTCTTCCCATAATTTGTTCCGGGATCTTGTCTATGATGACCATTGGAAACCTCAGCGAGGTGTTTTATATCTCTATTGTTGATTACTGTTTCAGATGTTTACAGGATTCTTGAAAGTTCGTTTTTGTTCTGTATCGAAGGTCATTGCTATTCTTCCTTTTGTATGAGTGAAATGTTTTTTTTATTTTTCGCCCTAATTTTTTGGATGGAAACGATCTTTAACAAATTTTCTGAAAGTGATCTTTCGAGAATTTTCTTTGGGAAAACGAATCTCTGCATAGGATATCAGGTTTTCTGGTGGGCACTGGTTATTCTTTGGCAGCAATTTGCGTCGCTTCAGTTTTGGTGTGCTTCCGCTAAATAATTGCAATGACGGCTTGAAATATTCAGCGATCTGGCATCTTGTTGTTCGAATGTAGTACTTCTTGGCATTTTCTGTTGGCAGGGTGCTGTTGAAAATCTGATGTTCTCTGCGATGAGTGCCGAGATGCAAATATTAGTTTCGGATATATTCTTCTGTGGGGTTGTCTCTTAGTGCCTCGAGATGACACAGTGGTGTCCTCTTCTTGTGTTAATTAGTTCACTGGATTTTGAGTGTATTTTTTTAATGTCATTTGGCTTAAGGTCTTGAAAGTTTGGAATAGGACCTTCGATGACGGAGATCTCGTCCTGTGCTGAAAGACCTTCATGTGACTGAATGGATTTATATTTTGTGAGATCAGCTGTTGCAGGCGGCTGAGACAGGTTGTCATAGGGTATTGAGTCGTGAAATTTTTTTTTTTTTCGTTTGCTGGAGGTTATGTAGTTATTGGGGAATTTGTATACTGAGAACAGGCAATATTTAGCAGTGACGCTGGATACCTTCGGTGCTATTAAATAAGATTGCGTCTTCTAGGCTTTGTTGTCCTTTTAGGCGGATAGAAGTTTATTTGTTTCAATAACCAGCTTTCGTTGCACTGCGTTGCAATTTTATGACTATTATTAATTAGTTTGGGTTTAGTTTGGTTGGTTAATGTGATTACGACTAAGCCTCGAGGGCTATCTGCCCAAGAGGAAGAATGACTCCGTGGAGGACTTTCTATGGGAAACTGGCTCGTATGCACGTTACTCATGGGAAAAACCACGAAAAGGCCCAAGTACTTATTGGACTACAGTACATTTAGTTATATTTAGTTAACACGCGCGAGTAATCTTTGTGCTCATTGTTGGCTGTAACTTATTTTTGTTCACTAGAAGCGCTGAGTTTATGGCACTTGGAGTTTCCGATGGCGTGAGTTTGAACTTAATTTGTATTCATTGGTAAGAATACCGAACAGCGTTACAGTTCAAAACAAAGCTACCATAGTTGGATAATTATTCGAAAAAATGTCAAAATTTTGAACATAATTTTGAAAATATAACGCTGATTTTTGTTGTTTGACTTCTGAATTAGTATTTATTCGGCTTGTTATTGTGTCTTAATTAATCAGTATGTTGTTTGACACCAACACCTGCATTTAAATCCTAGGAAATCTGAAGAAGTCTGATAGATAAGAAGGGGCTTTCTGGCTTGTAATATGGAATATCGCCATTTCCACGAAAACGCGTTGAAAATGTTTTGTACGCACTTGGTTTTAAGAAAAATAGAGTTGTGATTTACGTATAATAATTATTCACTATTTTTCATCTAGAACATGCATCTTATCTTTTATACAATATAACATATAGAAAATGTTCATTCATGACTTTGGCAAGAAACCGATGAGATATTAAAGGCACAATGTGAAACAATTATTACAGCAACTTCAGTGTAACGTTTTTCTGAAAACCACGTAAATACGAAAGGTCGTTAGCCTTTTATGTTAGTTAAATTTTCTAGTTAACTGTTGTCGTAAGCATGTTGAGGTAAAAATTCGGCATTTTCCACATAACCGTCTGTTTCGTTTTGAGTAAAATGCAAAATGAAAGGTTAATTTTGGAAGTGACACCTAAAATTGACAGATGGCTCGATGGTTACGTAAATGCACTTCCCGAGGGAAAATATTCATTTCAATAAATTGTAAACCAGTATAAAAATCAAGGTAATTGCATTTCAATTAAATGTATTTTTAATATGTTAAATTTGAAATCTGAAACATTTGATTTACTGAGATTACGGCAAAGCACACTAGGGCTATCTGCCTATGGAAAGGAGTGTGCTTTCTAAGGAAACGTGGAGGGCTTTCTAAGGGAAACTGGCTCGTATACATGTTACACATGGGGGAAATCACGAAAACGCCCATGCAGCGAGCCCGTTCTCGAGTTTCGAACTTCGGCCAAACTATCAGTGTTCAGCTCGGTTAACCGCTCGGCCGCTGATGGGCCGAAATCTAAAAGGGCAAAAATTTTTAGCTGAAAGAAGAAATGGGGGAAGGTCCAAAACGGCGTCTTAAGACAGTTCGATAGCGGCGAAAAACCAAGAAAGTTAAGTATCTGATTATGAACGTAAATCCACCGACTCAAAAATCCATTGCATAGAAACTGGGTATGTATTCTAACACAATAAATAAAATCATTCATAAAAATTGGAACTTAAAAAAAATATTGAAACCTAATCATCTGCTTTTGCCAAAACATGCTGCGGAAAGAAAAGCAAATTACAGAATATTATATGAAAAACACCTAGCAGTTGATAAAGGGAAATTTGTGGTAACTTTCGATGAGGCATGAGTATATTTAGGAGACTGTAATAAAGAAATACCAACTTCCTATTGCTGAATTCACGAAAATGACCAAACAGAACTAATAAACAATGGCTTCGGCGTTGTACGGGAAATTCACAACTATATTCACAAAAATATTTGCAAACTTTTGTTACTACGGTCAATTATAATTCATGGAAATTTCGAGCTAAAGCTATAGCCAAGAATCAAGGCTATCAGATAGAAACCAATCTCAACAAGAAAAACACCTTTTATGCATAAAAATAAGTTATCGAATATCAAGGACGAAGAATCTTCTGTAGTGTAATAACTGATATGAAACCTTTAAGTACTGAGTGGTAATCCCTTTTTTAACATAAAGGATTGTCTTTAAAAGAGGTTATTTTGTGGATAAATTTTCAAATTTGCGATTACGTATAATAATGCATCTTGCAGTTATCTGCATTTATTAGCAAATTGATGCCGAACGGTAATTGGTAGTTCAGTTTACTAAATACTGGTAGTTCGGTTCGGGGTTCGAATCCTCGCGAACGGGCAAACTGCATAGGCGTTTCCGTGGTTTTCCCCTAGTGTAAAGTGTATATGAGCCAGTTTTGCCTTGGAAAGTCCTCTACGAAGAAATTCCTCCCCTTAGGCGAAGCCCTCGTGTGCGTTGCCGTAACAAATAAAACTACACAAGAAACTTGTTCTATCTGCATAATCAATACTGGTTACTAAATATACACGTACCAGACGTTCAGTCGAATAACTCCAGATTTTTGCTTCAAATTTTAACGAACGACAAACTACAAAAACCTAGATTTCAACGAATTAAAAAAGTAGAATTCAACGAATTCTCTCTCTTTGCATAATTAGGCGATACTGGAATAAATTTAAGCACTCAATTCTGAAATTGAGGAAAATAAACAAAAATTGATCAAAAAACATATCATTTGTATTCAGAACTACCCACTCTGTTATGAACTTTAATCGTAAATATATTAATCAAATTAAACGTTTCCTTTATTCGTGTAAATTAAAACATGTATAAACCAGAAGAAAACAAACAGAACTATTATGCGCTACGTCAGATCGACGAATGTTTTTAGGAATTTTGAAAAAAGAAACTATAAAAAAGATAAAAAGATGACCTACCTTTAAATGTTAAAAGTTATCGATAAATTTGAACTTTTAACATGCTACGTACTTCTCCAATTCAAAATACTCAAAAGTAAGCAATCTCAAATTACTTTTCCATCTTCAGATACCCTTTAAAAAATGACACTATGTTAACTGTGACCGAAGATTGGACAGTTTTTGATTGATGTCTGCAAGGGAACATGATGAAGGATGCAACATCAATTGCTCAGCTTGCAAGGTACAGTTACAGTAATTTCCGAGAATTCTCCTTGCACGCAAATGGTATAATTTCAGAAGAAAAGAAGGCGAAAAAGTGTTGAACGACTTTTTTTCGTTTCGAAACTATGCCAGGCACGGATTCGTATTTTATTCAAGTTCTTGTATAGTTTCATTCGTATGAGCCCCATTTAAGTCAAGCTGAGTAGATTTTTAACAAATAATATTTAAAATTAATAACTTTTATATGCAAATACATGAATGTACTCAGAAGATGCATTTCAGTTTACACTTCCTTACATCAGCGTTTCTTAATCTATAGTTCGCGAACCATAAGAGGTTTTCCGAAAAGACAAATAATAGTTTAAAAAAAAAGGAATCTGAAATGTTTCAGGCTTTAAATTACGTTCAAAGGGACTTTTTTTAGCATTTTGTGTGTTACCTTTATTTATTAAATATCATGTTCTTCGCACTTAAACCATAAAATTCAGTTCAAGAGCAATATCGCAAAATAATTTTAAATTGAGCCTATCTTTAGAATTTCCGATACGCAGTCTCGCGCGCTGGAGATAAAAATGCTTTTTCTGTACAACCTTGCCATGGCTCGCTTTGAAATCCTTGAGTTTGTTAATCAAAAATTCGTTAAAGATTTACAAAATATGAAATCGATAATAAAATAAATCCCAAATGCCCATATTAGCAGGAGGATTACGTTATTCAAAATTTAATGGCGAGAAGACTGACGCGATCCGCAGAGTATTCTAATTTATAAAAGTGGTCCCCAGTTGAAAAGAAGTTTGAGAAATGCTGCCTTAGAGAAAAAGCTGAATATTTCAAGGTTTCAGATGATTTTTTAAATACCTTAACGCTATATTAATGTATTTTATGAAGAAGGAAATGCATTACTTATTGCTAAGAAAACCGTATGATGTTCCGATTTGAATATTTTTATGAAAATTGTATTTCATATGAAAGTGACAGGGTAACATGGACCACATTTTCTAATATTTCAAGTAAGTAACAAACGGGTGTTTAATATGCCTCTATTTTCTAATTTAGTACTGTTTCTGATTTCACAATCATCTTACAGAAAAGATAACCATTTATGTTTGTTTGAAACATAAGTTACAAATGTGCTTTAATTGCAAAGTTTTCTAGTCATAATAACAAATTCTCCTGAGTTTGATATTCTCTCATTCAGTCTTACAATGCAAAATAATAACTGAAAATTTCTTTTCGAAAATATAAGTTGATTTCAAATACAGTATCATACTTGTAAATGCCAGACAATATAGTTTTACTTTTAATCAGAAATACCAGCTCCCAATTTGATTTATTCTTCTGAAAAACAGTAGGACTGTTTATATGCAAGATATAATGTGCAGCATTAATTTACCTTAACAAAACTCCTACTTTCCGATGTGACTGCAGATACATAACCTTGTGAAAGTAATTATTGACTAACTGTAAAAAAACTTGAAGACAATACAATTACATCAAAAGTTAGCAATTTGATACACAGGCAGGAATATCAGCACTGTAAACTTTTCTTCTAACTAGGTACCGCAAAAATTATTTTTCCCTAATATATGTCAATATTTAATACCAACTAATAAAAATGTTCTTTCGTATTAAACGCACCCCATTGACGAATATAACAGCATTTCAGTTTCCGGCGAAAAATGTTTGGCAATTGTCTTTAGAACGACATCGAAGATATCATTTGCAGCGTGTCTTTTCCTCCAGGGAAACTCCACTAGGTAGGACTCGAGGTAGTGACCAGCTTGTTCCCACGGTGCTTTTTATTTTGCCATTTAGCACTTCCTCATATGCGTTCTATATTTTGCGTGTGTGCGCCAGTTTCAAGATAGTCGAAATTAGATTTGTGATTTACTTTACAATGGTACCCAGACTGTTCAAGATCTGTTTTATAACCATTCCAAAGGTTGGAAAAAATGGTCGTTCCTTCTTTAATGTTCTTTTGAATGCAGTGGCACTATGATCGGGGACCATTGCAAGAAATGTTTCTCTCGTTTCGTGACGAAGGTCATCAAAAAATCCAACATGGAGGCATTATTTTCATTTCCAGCACCACTTTTTCATCTCGTGAATATCCTTTCGTCGATTTTCACAAGCATTCGACGCCGCCAATTTTCTCCTTTTCTTCTGACAGCATTTCAAGATCTTCCGGAGATAACTGTTCCAATCCACTACCGTTTCGTCGGCTATTCCTAGTTGCTTTTTGCAGAACTTGACCAATGTTAGTTCTTCACACCAGCAATATATGAAACGTGAATCTGTTGCGAATATAATTCGACTTCCTTCGAACCAGTTTCCTACTCGCATTCTAAGACTTTTTTGGCATGCGCAGATGTTATACTTCCAAAAAATACGATCTTTGTTGATGTATAGCTTCACACCGAATTCAGAATGCTAAATTTCGCATTCTGAATTTCCCCGTAGTGTATTGTAATTCTGCAAATAGCGAACTGCCTCAGTTTCATTTCGAGATAAGTTCCACAGATCCATATAAATCAAAAGTAAGGCACACATTCTCTTTGACTTAAATTCTAAATGGATAGTTAACTATCTACTACAAAACTATTTAATTGAACCACGTACAAACACGGAAATGTTCAGAAGAGCATAGGTTGCCATAAACCGTGAAATATTTGGTAATTAATCGTTGAGGTGCGATTAACACTAAAGAAACAATAAAATTACAATAAACCTTTATAAAATACCAGGCTGCTTAAAATATAAACAGTTAACGCACGCCATTCTGGATAAATGTTCCTAACTTTATTTTAACATTAATTTATCAATACCAGAGAAACTTTACTTACGAATATAGCTTGCTAGACAACCAGAACAACCTCCATGCTATTGAAATGACTTCTAGACTAACTGCTTGTAGAATATTCGAATTTCATTTGTTTGCCTCAATTTTTACTTCTTGTACGAAGTAAAAAGAAAGTATTGTAATCGCGAAAAGTTTCAGGCAGCATATTTCAACGAAAATATCCATTTTGACCGCTATCGAATGCAATTTAACGATGTTTTTGCAAGATATCTGTAAGTAAGGACAGAATAAAAGACTCGTTTCCTTCAAAAAAAATATAAAATTGCTTTAAAATTAATTCTGAAGAGAATTTTTCGTGGCGTCTGTATGAACGTACGTACGTATCTCGCATAACTCAAAAACGAGTAGCCTCAGAACGTTGAAATTTTATATATATGACTGCTATAACATGTAGATGTGAACCTCGTATTTTGGTTGCAATCGGCCGCACCAAACACGTATATAAATATAATTATATATATATCCCCTCTGTTACCCGGCTCAGTGATCTCAGTTTCTTTACTCTTATATGTTTGTAAATTGTACATTTTTTGCTTTAAAAATAATTGAATTATTTTATCTTCCGCTTAAGGATTTTATGCCTTTAGTAAATTTGTGTGCAATATTTTTAGAATTATCAACAATTTTATAGTTGTTTAAGGGCCGCTAAGCCTTTTTTCTGATGGCGGCCATTGATTGTTTGCATTTTAAACAGCAGACTAGCGGATTTGTTGCCAATCTAGAGAAACTTAGCTTCGCAACAACAAAGATAACGCCTTCATTTACTATTGCCAATTAAATCATGCTTAATCCTTTCTGGAATTTTTTCGAGGAAATAAGTGTTTAAGATTTACTTAGTAATTTTTAATATAGATATTTTGAGTTTTTATGTATTTTTGCCTTCTCGCGAAATGAGAACTGAATTAATTGAATGAGAAATACTCAATCGTCTGTGAAAAACTGTTTCTTTTTTGTTTTGTTTCCTTAATTTCTTTTATACATCATTCTAGCTTTATTATTTATTATAGTATTTGAATAGACCATGTGGCAGCGATTAGATAATTCTATTCTTTAAATGATATACATTTTGTGCATTATGAGTTGTAATATGAACGAAATATAATACTGCTAAGGGAATCTAGCGCCAGAGTGTCGCTATGGTAAACAAATACCAGAGTGAATTTTAAAGAATGCATTTATTCTACTGTGGTTTATGCGCTGTCGGCGAAGTAGATTTAATTCAATCCAATAAGTTTAAATGAAATGCAAGAAAAATGAGTATAATTTAATATTACGTACAAGGAAGTCATGTGGTGTACACATCAAATTTTTTTTCTTTAGTAATAAACGTCAGCCGTTATCTGTTACTAGTCGTTATTAATATAACTGGCTATTTCATATCCCCAGCCAAAGAATATACACTCTTGATAGTAACATTGAGCCAAAGATGAAGTCTCATTCCTCATACGAATAAATTCGCATGCATTTTTGTAACATTATTGAAAGAAAATTCCGAAATTCTATGTAAGGGGTTAACCTGCTTTTGCGTGACTCAAATCTGGGTTCGCGTGCTAGAATTATCATACTGATGGTTTCGGTTTACGCCCCCCCCCTCCTCTAGCAACGGCATTTACTAAAAACGCAGTGCGTTACAATACACATTCCCAGATATTCTGTTTTTGAAAGAGCAATGCATTTCTGATTTGCAATTTAAATTATAAGGCAATAATAAAAAGCGAAGTCAATAATTCTACGGCTCTTTGTCAACAACAATAACAATAATGATAAAAAGCAGCATGCGCTTTAGACAGGGCTTAATTTCTAAAATTAGAAGTGCCGAAGCCCTATGGAAGCTCGTCAGCAAAGAGGAACAAGAATAAATAAATAAATAAAATGACTAATTAACTCATTAATAGCTTTAAAATTAAATGGTTAATTATCAAATTAATTAAAAGCTATTTAATTAATGTTTATAAATTGTTATTTAATCAATAATTATTATATAATTATAATTTATATTTATTGAAATAGTTCAATAATTAAAGATTAAAGTAGTTAAATTAAATATAAAGAGATAAATTTAATAAGCGTTTTTTAGTATAATTTTATAATAAAATTTTCGAGATAAAATTTCTACTGAAATCGTTATTTAGTTATATATAAAGAAGTGCATTTAGGCATTTAGGAAGTGCTTTTTATTTAGGACTTCGGCTAGAATTATGATTTATTACAAAAACTAAGAAGCACCGGAGCTGGTCCAATTTTAGCTCTGATCGTAGGGAGGGGGGAGTTCTTTTATCATCACAAAAATTAAATATACTGATGAAATAACGATAAACTGCTAAAATGCTACAAATAGAGCGAAACAGAATGAGGGCGTGAGGTTATGAGTGAGTGGAAACATAAAATGAGGAGAATCTTGGTGAGAGAAAACGTTTTGTTTGACCGCGGCTTTCTGCTGATATAATTATAGCCATCAAGCAGATGTCTGTCAGGGGTAAAATGAATCCTAAATCTGACTCCTAAGGATGAATGTAAAGTTGCTAGCTACAATTTTCACACACACACACCGCGTATTTGGTTACATTAGTGGATACTGCGGGAAGACGATGTATAGGACGTGCTTGAACAGTTTATCTCAGTATTTCACTCTTATTGTACTTGCTGTCACTTAACGCCACATTTAAGAACACAAATTTTCCTTCCTGCGAAGATAATTAACTGTAACCATCGATAACAATACACTAGATAAAATGGCATGGCGAGAAATTTACGCGTTCCTAAACAAACTCACCCAAATTTATTGCCCTTCTTAAAGGGAAAGTTTTCCGCATGTGAGTGAGGGGACTTTACTTGAACGTCTCATGTCCTCATGAGTTCGTATTTGTAGGGAAATAGAGTATTACAAGGTCTGATTATTGCTAAAATAAAACGATAGGAATTCTAATTTCTTTTTCTTACATTGTGGCTCAGTTTTATATAAAAAAAAAAAAGTAGCGGAGCTCATCTTATTTAGGCCTCCGGTGCGATCCGGCTAGAATTGTAATTTATCTTAAAAATTGAGAAGCACCGGCGCAATTTAAGCACTGGCTTTAGAGAAACATGAATTCTCCTTGTTAGTTTCTGAAATTAATCTGCGCAAATACGCACTTCTTTAAACTTCTAAGGTAGTATGCAGTAACCGCGGTATTAGTTCATTCCTGGCTATGATATTTCTTTGCTTTTTTAAGTGATCGTGGCAAAATATGTGAGGGCTACATAGCTAAGAGGAAAACCTTACAAATGTTTGCACAAAGAACATTCTAAAAGAATAAATTGTATTATTTGCACCATGGGAAAGCACATCACAGCTATCTGCTTGAGAGAAGAGATAGATGCTCTCGTGGAAGGTACTTTTAAGGAAAATTGATTGTATTCACATTGCACACCACTTTCTAAAAGAAACTGGTTTCTGTTTATCTTACATTGGGAAAAAACATGAAAATATTCATATAGTACTACGCGATGCAGGTTCAAATCTCAGTCCATATGGGCATACGTAAATAGTATATTTAGCGGTTCTTCCCTCCCCCATGTAAAGTTAGTTATGAGCCGTTTCCCTTAGAAATTCCACCATGAAATAATCTCTTTGATTAGGCATATATCTCTCTTGTGCTTCATGCTCAATTAAAGAAGCAAACGAAGTGAAATCAGAGAGACTGAGCAATAATACATTCTATGAAATACAATATAATCTATGAAAACATGCATTTTATGTATGACGAATTGTATATTTATAATCATTTATTTAAAAAATTTAATGTACAGTTGAAAAAATAAAACAATAAGAATTAGCGTTTCAAATTATTTTTGCAGCAGCACTTTAAGACACTAGCTTATCTAAACGCCAATTTTCGTTGCTTTATTTCTTCACCTGAACTCTACTTTCAAATCATTAGAGTAGTACATGTGGACAAATAAAATGTCAGTACAAGATTCAGAAAGATTTCAACTCAAACAACTCTGTATCAGAAGCAAAACGTATGGCGTTAGAACTATCTTATTAATTTAAATAATGCTGAAAATTATCTATTGAATGAAAATTATTTATCAATTAAATATATAATATGCTATATGCTTGAGGGAAGTATAAAAGTATAACATTCAAGTAGTTTGTTTAAAAAAAGTATACCAAAGGGCCTTTCAAATGTGTTGTTTACCGGTGACGTACAAGTTAAGCGTTGCTTGGGGTTAACCCATAGGCCGCCACTGTCAGTAGCTAAGCAATGTTAGATATTTAATATTAAATCGAAGCCCACTGATGCCCATCAAGGCAATTGGTTACCAGAATCCATCAATGTCCGTCAAGGTCACCGGTAACCTACAGGCTGAGAATCCCTTTAGTTAACACGTAGGTCACCGGTGTGGGGCGATGCAGTTAAGTTTAGATTTTAAATTAAAATTTAATAGAAATTCATCGATGCTGATCGACATAAAATGTTGAGGGTCACTTTGAGGTATTCGAAGCTAATTATAGCTTGAGTCATTTTCTCGATGTAAAGAGCGATAATATACCGTGAACATCAATCCAAATATTGTGATAAAAATCGCGAAAGTGAAATGCCAGCGATTTAATTAAACTCATAAAACGAATGTACTACGAAATTTTCTTCTTCTACGCCATACATTTTTTTTTTTTTTTTTTTTTTGCCCGCGAAACAAATGCAAATTAAAACGTAAACGATATACTCTTTCATGCATGAAGATTTAACGTCACAAGAGCAATAGAAGCTCATTGGTACATTTTCGAAACCCCTCCCTCAGTGGCTACGCTGATGAGCACTTGTGAAATATGCTTCCCGATAGCGCCATCTAATATAATCGTAACATATTGACATTCCGAAAATTTTGAAAAGGCATTGTTCGAACAAGTATTAACTCGAATGTAAAGTCGAACATACATCATCGAACAAGTATGCAAACACAAACTGAAGCTCACAAACCCAATATTTTTCAGAATTTCGTTCAGAGATGAAACAAATCGCACAAAAGCCAGTATATATGATGGCTAATAAAATATAAAGAAAAAAGAAACCTTCACAACATCATGCATTTATTCTACATAGCTTACATTACTCACTCCCAAGGATATTCCTCTGGATGCTGTGCTTTTACTTCCATTTTTCGAATACATATATTCTTAAAAGTTCTTCGGAACAGCTGAAGCAGAACACATTTTTGGAACATTTGCTTATTTTTGCAAAGGGTCTTTGGAATGATTGGTACATTGCTGAATGGTTATGAAAGAAGGGCTAGACCTTTCCTTGAATTATGGAAAACTGTGAAGCATGTTGTAACACGACAAGCTTTTCTTCACTCATTCCTACAATTTTATCAAATAAAAGTAAAATTTTATTGCCTATCGCTTTTCAAATGACAAACAAGTGACTAAATGTTTTTCATAAACAAGAAGCACGGCCTAATTTTGACCGCAACTTGTAAGGATAAAATTTCCATGTGTGGTCAGATAACGCTTTTGTTTGTTACAAACAAGGCTTAATTTCTAGAAGTGTTGCAGCCTATGGAAGACCGCCAGCAAAGAGAAACAAGAGTAAATAAATAAATAAATAAAATGACTATTAAAATCATTAATAATTTTAAAATGAAATAGTTAATCAGTATCATAGTAATTATTTAATTGATATTAGTAATTAATAAGTTCAATTATTAGTTAATTGATATATATTATTTAATTAACTCGTAATTAATTTACTGTTATTTATAAAAGTAACTAAAATTAAAGTAATTAAATAATTAAAATTACATAAAATGTACAAATTTAATAAAGCGATTTTTAATACAATTCTATTGCTAAAAATAAAATTTTCGACATCAAATTTCTACTGAAATAATTGCTCAGTTACATAAAAGAAGTGTGCCGGAATGTTCTTATTTAGGGTTCTAGTACGCTCCGGCTACAATTAGAGTACCGAAGTCGCCTTAAGCTCTTGTTACAAACAAATTTTCTCTAGATTTGATCCTTCTCACGTAACGGTACAAGTCTCACGACATTTTAATTAGCTCCCGTTTAATGCAGAAAACTTACATGTCAATTTAATAGCAAATTTACATAAATGCATTTTCAATTTATTCCCTCATCACTAATCTCATAAATATTTTAAACTTGTTCCAAAATTAGATCTTTTAAATTAATATTTAATCGGTCTACAAATTTAGCCTTTTTAATTAGATACATTCCGATGACCACGCGACTTTAGAGACACGTGATCATGTGTATAGCTCATGCAAACAAACAAAGTCCTCTTCTTCTATTGCGAAATGCATTTCATTATTCTTAATAAAAGAAAGAGTTTATTATTAATGCTGACAGGTTTCATCAGTACTTTAATTCCACATAAAAATATAACTGTTCTCTTTTGAAATAAATTTGCGTTGTTAAATGAACGAATTTTTTTAACTCCACTTATATGAGGTATTCAAATTGCATATGTGAATCTTTACGTCTTCATCCGATACAAGTGATTTTCATGCATAATGCACACATGTATCACTTTCTATCTTCAAACATATGATCTGCATAATGTCCTTATTTTTAGGAGGAAAACGTGTACAGCTTTTAGAAATATACCTTGCCATTAGATTTACCTATAACGACTTGATGTTTATATTGTAGAATTATCGTGTTTCGTTAGCGTTCTATAACAGAACATCGTTTTAAAGACCTTTAATGTGTAGGGTTTATATTTATTTTAACTAACATTTATTTTAAGTTTAAACTATCTTTCCTGTCAAGCTTTACTTTCCCCTGGAACTGCCAATGCCAGAGTATGTAAATTTTAGTAGAACGCGCAAGGATTCAAATTATCAGCGGAAGTATTCTGAGTTAAATAGAAAGGAAACGAGTTCGAAGGTGTGCTGTTCTTACTTCACGAGCGCGGAAGCAGTTAGCCAGAAATTGAAGAACCCCGCGTTTCGGCCTGTGTGCTTGCCTCGGAGAATTGTTAATCGTTCAACGTGATATTCAAAGTTTGCTGAATTAGCAGCGGTATTGTAAAACGCGGTGAGGTTAGTTACTTTTAGAGAGCCTCGTAGTTAGAGTCTTGTTATTATTTCTTTTCAGGTTCTTATTTTTATTTTACCGCCGGGTCGGCGTAGTTTGTGAGCGTCAAGAGCACGCAATTGTAATTTCTTAAGTTGAATAAAAAGGGACTTAAACCCTTAGCAAGACTCTGTCTAAATTCCAGTTTCAACAGTCACCTCTTGGTTGCGTGCAGGTTGGAGGCGCGCAACTCTACAAATGGATTAACTATATCGATAAATCGGCTAGCTCGAAATTCTGTTGAGGTACCGAAGAGCTTGTGAATTTACACCTTTTATACTTTGCAGTTTTAGTAATACAGTTGAAGAGAAATTAATGCTTACAATGCTACTTAAAATATTCTACTTACTCTGAAATATAAAACTGCTTCCGTATGATTGTACTAAACTAGGTAAAAGCAGGTAGCCTGTTTGAAAGATGTCTTAACTATTCCGTTCAGAATGGGCATACTCATTCCTGGAAATAAAACTGCTTCAATATTGCAGTTAAAATATCACGGTCAATAAAAGATTTAAGTATTTAGTATTTAGAAGTTAAGAAAAATTATATTACAAAAGTTAGATTGGCAACAATTTTACATTGTTATTATGCAAATTTTATTTTTTTTAAATAAAGAATTTATTACTCAAAAATCAATTAGGAAAATGATTAAAGCAGGTTTGAGAGACGTTCTAGCAGAAGTGCCCCATCAGGATTTACAAAAATGGAGGGGAAAAAAGAGTAAAATATTATAATATGTATATACTTCTTTGGTACGACGTGAAGAAGGTATTGTAATCGCGAAAATTTTCGGGTATAATAATTTGAACGAAAATATCTGTTTTGTCCTTTCCCATATCCATTTTGACGAATTTGTTTGCGTGGCATCTAGACGTACAGATAGAATAAAGGTGTGCGTTTCCAAAAATGGATTGTAAAAAAGGTTTTAATGTAGATTCAGATTTAATTTTTTTCCCGTTACGGCATATAATATATAAAGGTATGTATCTCGCTTAACTCAAAATCGATTAGCCATAGAACGTTGAAATTTTATATATGGAACTGCTATGACATCTAGTTGTACATTTCATTTTTTAATAGCAGTCGGATACAGTATAAAGCTATTAGGTTATTTGGAAGCAAGAGACTTAAAAAATGAGCAACGCCTTCGCTGGGAATCGAACCACGGACCTCTGGAATACGCGCCTAGCGTGCAGACCAACACATTACGAAGGCACGCCCAGAAGACGGGAGAAATACCTTATATACTCCCCCTTTTAAATGGAGAGGGGGGTTTGTAGGGGACCCAGTCTCCAAATCCTGGGTGTGGAGATTCATAATCCCAGGTGGACCCTTTTAGCTCAGGCACCATTGTAGAGACATTAGGTATTTTGGAAGCAAGAAAGATGAACAACGCCTTCTCCGGAAATCGAACCACGGACCTCTTGAACACGCGCCCAGCGTGCAGACCACCACACCCGAAGGCACGCTTAGAAGGTGGGAAAGATACCTTATAACAGATAAACCTAAAACACCAAATACTGTTAAAAATAGTTAAAAATGATATTTTACAATTCATATTAAAGTTTCTAGGCAATAAAATGAAATTCGGCGAACAGGCATTAAGGCCAAATTTACTAGTGCACAAAACTGAAAGTTAAACTTTTGGTGCCACTGGGCAGAAAGACACTGAAGTTAGTACACAAAACTGACTTTTGACAATATACTACTAAAAGTAACTAATGTAAACAAATGGCGGCCTCTTTAGGCTTAAAACAATTTAAACTTTTAAACAGTTGATAATTCTACAGCTATTGCATGCAGATTACCTAAATGCATAAAAACCTTAGCCGGGACATAAGAACAACATAATTCAATTACTTTTAAATTAAAAAAAATGACAATTTACCAACATATAAGAATAAAAAAAACTGAGCTCACCCATCCGGGTAACAGAGTGGGTGTATATATGTTTGGCCGATTGCAACCAAAAAGAGAGGTGCACAACTACTTGTTATAGCAATCTGATATACAAACTTTTTTATCTATATTTTTTATATATATTTTTATATAAGTTTCTACCGCTACTCATTGCTGAGTTATGCCAGATACGTACATATGTATGTATCTCAGAGATACCGAAGTCACGAAAAAAAACTCTTCTGAATCCATTTTAAATGTATTTTACAGTCCGTTTTGGAAAAAAGAGTCCTTTATTCTGTCCGTACGTACAGGTGTCACGCAAAAATACTGCCCAGGTGGATTCCAGAGCGGTCAAAATGGATATTTTTGTTTAAATATGTTCCCGAAATTTTTCGCGTTTACAATACTTCCTTTAATTACGTACAAGGAAGCAAAAAGAAAAAAAAAATTAAGAAATATATTTGTTTGCCGCAGAAAAATGCGCCGGCTGTATTAATATAATAAAATATCTGCCATAAAAATATATGAAACAACTTATGCTAACATTGCATTCTAACGTAGCTCTCGATTCTCAGATGTCTTCCATGAGATAGATGTATGACATAATTTTTAGCTCCATGAACAACAGAATTGAAAGCCCTGTTCGAAATAAATAATGTAAATGGAATAAAATTCTGAAATATAGAACGTAAATATTTTTAGTAATCGATTTATTAGTGATAATGTATATCAGCTTAACTCGGCAATTTGCAAAAATAAATTACTTCGGAGTTATAATTCAGAAAATTCTACATTAAATACAATCGTTTATAGTGATATTTAGACGAGAAAAAGAATGGGTCTTTAGAATGAATGATAAAAACGTGACACGTTCTCAGAAACAGAATATGTTTTTATTACTTTACCTAGCGTACGCTCCATTTAGGATTATATTACTTAATAGTGGCTAGGTAATAAATAACTTAGACGGATACTGCAAAGTATATTCTCAGAAATTTAATAACGAAAATCATTCTAACATTTTTAATATGAATCAACTGGGTTGTTCAATTATAGAAAAATGTTTTAAGCTTGTTCTTGTCGTCTAGACTGTGAATTCCATGGAAGAATGTTTGTCAGAGCCTCAAGGAAGTTGGACTTCTACACTTCCACCCCATTTTTGATGGATAGTACACCGGGGGGGGGGGAGTCCGAGGGTCTCACACCCCTTTCCCCTACCATCGGACCACACGACAGCACTTTCGGCTCGCCATATGCTTGGAGTGTCTCCATGCCACAAAGACACTACACATTTATAAATATCCATGCCTTCTCCGGGATTCGAACCCGGGCCCTTTGGTATCATAGTAGACTCACCTAACCACGATACCATCTGGGCGGCATATTTTAAGGTTATTTACATAACAGGAGAGGTATACAGGACGTTCTTAAGAAAAAGAGCGGGTTGTCTAGTTAGTTAAGGAAAAGCACATTAAGATATTTTTTCCTCAGGAGGAAGCATGTCTTCGTGGAGCTATTTCTAAAGGTAACCGGCTCATATTTATATTACATATAAGAAAAATCCCGGAAACTACAGGCAGACTGTCTCTTTGTTGGGACTCTAAGAGAAAGTGATTTCTTGATTACGGCAACCTATACTATAGCTATTTGCCAATGGGCAGGGATGCCTTCATGGACAACTTTCGAAAGAAAATTACATAACGTAAGAGAGAAACCATATGATTTTATGACATACAGGACAGAAACAACATGCAGCTAGCCTATTAAAACACCGGGAATAAAACTAAAGGGCAGGCTATTAGATTTCCTTGCTTTAGCCTCTCTAATTTAGAAAAACCTGCTTCGCATTTAAGAATATGTCTAGGAAAAATCACTCCGCTTGATTTAGAGGGTGTTCGTTCTTAAAATACAATGGGCTTTTAAGGTGTTCTTGCCTGCATATAATATTACTACCAACTTTGTATCTTCTAACTGTTAATTTTTAAAAAAACGTTTAATCATTTAACGCATAAAACTAATTGCTAAACGAGGTGTGGGCTATTATTATATATGGAGGTGCATTATTATACGGCATTTGAAATATCTTTAGTAAATTGCGACATTGGTGCAAATATTTATAAAAAATATATTATTATTAATTATACCAGTTAACACATTATATATTACAGTATAAAGTAAAATAAATAAAATAAAAGTACAGATTCTTTTATTTATTTATAATGTAAAATAAATAAAATAAAAGTACAATTTTTTTTTATTTATTTATCAAATTGCCTGGCCATTGATCATCAGATCATTAGGCAACGCGGTCTCTAATAATACTTTACAATACAGGTCCAAACTCTAAAGTGCAGAGCACGCGTCCAGGTGAGCAGCGTCCATGACTTGTAAAGAATGACAGAAAGCACATAAAGGTGAAACAGTCAGATTAAAACGAAACAAATGAGCACCAAAGCAGTCACGTCCAGTCAATAGTCTAAACTCGGACACAGCAGTAGCACGCGAAAAATCCGAGACACCGACGGCTTTTAATTGCACCCTCCATGACTTATTTCCAGTAGCACTAACAGCAGCATTACGAAAAGATTTTTTATAAATCCTATTGATTTCAAGTTTAGCAGAGTGAAGAGATAGGTCTATGGAAGACCTCTGGAGAATATCCGTACCTTTTCTTTTTTGCCAAAAGGTCCGCCATCTCATTTCCCCAAAGGCCACAGTGTGATGGCACCCACTGGAACTCATCCTTTGTCTGAATTCTACTCAACAACTCCCTGCAACTCTGGACACGAGCACTTTCCTAGGTTACTTGCTAAAGCCTGAAAAGCAGAACTTGATTCCGATAAAATTACAACCTTATCAAGAGCAGAGAGACGAGCAGAATGCTGGTGAAGAGTTAAATGGATGGCTTCGAATTCACCGTCAAAATGGGTTGTAAATGAGAGCCAACGTGTAATTATCCGAAAGGTAAGAACGGTTTTTTCGGGTCAAAAGGTAAGATCTGCACAAGTGGCAATTTTCAACTCCCGTGTTTGGTTATTTAATTCAAATCTGCAGGAGCTTTGCAGTGAGAGGGCACTAACGCTGGATGTGCACGACCAAGGTAATCATTTTATTATTCTCGGGAACAAAATGCTTTACCCACTCTCTTATGCATTACACTACCTGGAGAATAAGCCTTTGACATGTGTATGGGGACTTATCCTTCTTTAAAAGTCTTATGTTTGCTTCCCAGAGAGAGACAGGCATGCATTTAGAAGTTATAATAGAATTTTAAGGCATATTTATTTTTTAAATGAAATTTGTCCTCTGAAACTGTGTTTTACTTACATGAAAGAAGTGCCGGAGACGTTTTATTTAGGACTCCGGCGCGCTCCTGCTAGAATTACGATTTACCTCAGAAATTGAGAAGCACCCGGGCTCCTGTGGGCTCCGGCGCAATTTAAACTCTGCTTATACCGGTAATCAAAAGTCAGAATTATCTACTGTTAAGGATGCTGGCAGTAGAAATAAATTACCGGATATATGTTTGCCAACATTTCTGTCCGATATGAGGATTGGAGCTATTTTAAAATTAAATTTAATAGCATAACTTCTAACAATTCTTACTTATCGTTAAGTTGAAAAGCTTTATTATTTTAAGATCATCGCTACGAGGTGTAGCAACACAAATTGAAACAGAAGACGAACCCTTTCAATCATTACATAAAGCAATAAAAAATCGCTTTGAGAATAAACGCTTAATTGTTGACAGATATTAACGCCATTATAAACATGGCAAAAATAAATCATGAATCAGCGGTCGAGTTAAAGAAGTTACTGGATAATATTTCTCGAAATACTAGAGCTCTTAAGCACTAGAGCATTGAACGACACACATTTTCGGATCTCATATTCATATATTTAATTCTCACTAAATTAGATAAACTCGTAAATTGTCGCCCAGACGGTATAGCGGTTAGGGATACTACAGTATCGAAGGGCCCGGGTTCGAATCCCGGAGAAGACATGGGTGTTTGTAAATGTATAGTGTCGGCGCAGCATGGCGGCACTCTAAATATGCGGCGAGCCTAAAGTCCTCTCGTGTGGACAGGTGAAAGGGAAGAGGGGTGGGAGGACCCCCGGATTTCCCCACGGGTGCTCTTCCTCAAAACTGGAGGTAAAAAAGAAGTCCTACTTTTCGAAGTAGGCTCTGGCAACCATTGTTCCACGTAATATGGACAAGACAACAACTCGTAAATTATTCGAAATGGATTTGAATTCTACAGAGCCTCCTAATTGGGCACACTTTATCGCATGTCTTGAGAAAAGATGTGAGGTACTCGAAAACTCAAGTAAAATTACCAATTCAACTTCCAAGCTTTTCACTCTTAATTTCAAAGAAAAGGGATTTCTAGTTACACTTGTAAACTATATAAATCGACGGATAAAATTTATATGTGGGATGAATCTGAAAATTTGGCAGTGAATAAGCCGTTTTGAGACTGTAAAAAAAATGCTGCAGTGAATAAGCCGTTTTGAGACTGTAAAAAAAATGCTATCTTCGCATTGCCTTAAACCATCGCATAAAGCGACAGAATGTAAATCAAACAGTTCGTGCAGTTTATGCAGTTCGCGCCATCATAGCCTGTTGCTTTCTTCTCAGCGGAAAACACCTGCCATCGAAGCGCAAAGAGAAATTTAGAACGATTTTTCCTCCGCGCCAGATCCGCCTCGATCCGAAGTAGCTTATAAGTAAGATATGCTTACTTACTGCCTTCTACGCCCGAAAGAATATCGGAACTGTTTTGTGGTGACAGCTATTATTTACTTTAGGGATAGAGATGGTGAGCTTGTCCTTGCAGAGTAAATCATTGATAGCTTTTCAATGTGTAATTTCGTGACTGTTGAATGTTTAACCAGACTTCGTTCAAATCGCAAGAAAATTAACGTTTCGGTTTCCCGCTTGAGTGATAGAACCTTCGAGATAAAACAAAATCTTAATGCCATTATCTTTAATAAAGAAAAAATATAATATAAAAACTTAGAATTTTTAATACCTAAAATAACTAATATTACTTCAAACCAGAAACTGGATATTACATCCTTAGAAAATTTGAATTCTGTTAAATTTGCTGATCCTTAATTTTACAGTCGCAAAAGACTGATCTTTTTTCTTATTAAAATGCGAAAACATTTCACTGAAAACTCTGATCGTACACTTAATTCAGTATTTGGTTATACTATTAGCGAAAAATTGATAACAGTTCGAAAGAAGAAGCCTCGGTATACTGTGGGTTAATCCAAGAATCAAACGATTTGAATCAAAGCATAAAGAAATTTTGGGAAATTGAAGATAGATGAAGAGAAACGTGGGTAAGAGTTCGAAAGAATTATTATGCAAAAATCATTTCTTAAGAACACATTCTAGAAATAAGAATGGAAGGTATGTTGTCTAAATGCCTATGCAGAGTGAACAATATTTACTTCTAGGTAATTCTAAAGATACCTCGTTAAAGGGATCAAATTCCTTATGGAGCAAACTGCTTACGGAACCAAAATTACTATACTTTTATCAAGATTTTCTCAAGGAATATGAAACTTTAGGCCACATCTAAGAAGTACATGAAGATGTAAATTTGGAGCCATCGTATTATATTCCCACAGCACGGAATATATCGTCCAGATTAAAGTTCAACAAAACTAAGAGTCCTATTTGACTTTTCTGCAAAGACATCAGCTGGTACACATTTAAATGAGCAGTTACTGAATGGAGGCATAGCGCAGGAAAATTTGTTTTTCATTATGATAAGATTGAAGAAACACACTGTCGCAGTCATTGCTGATACAGAAAAAAATGTATCGTCAAATTTTAATAGATACAGGCCAGAGAAAATTTCAACGAACTCTTTGGAAAAAAATTCCCAGGAAGAAATCAAGACATATCAACTGAATACCGTTCCATAGAGCACTACTAATGCCCCTTTCCTTACTACCTGAGTCCTATGACAATAAGCGGAAGATGAAGGAGAGGAATTTCCATTAGCTGCTTCAGTAACAATTCAAGATTTCTATATGGATGATGTTCTATCGGGAGCATAAAACTTAGAAAAAGCTAAAGAACTGTAAAATCAATTAGACTTTTAAATCGAAGGGGCATTAACCTTCATAAACGGTTCGCGAATCGCAGAGAATTACTGATTAATGTTGTTAATAAGGCTGAAGATCATTCAGTCTCCAATGAAACGAAAATTGAAACGAAGGTTTTTGGTACTGTATGGAATCCAGATTCAAATTCTTTCACATTCATCGTAGCTACAAAATCCCACGATTACTACACTAAAAGTCGGATTTTATATTGCTCGATTATTTGATCCACTCGGTTTAACTAAACAAGATATTACAAAAGACAAAATTTGTTTGAAAAATATTGGTGGTCTTCAAAAATTTGGGTGGAAATGATGTACTTCTCGAAACGAAATCTCGTGAGTAGAAGAATTTCTTCACGTCGATGCCTAAACTAATGTTGTAATTATTATAATCGAAAACCTTTGTCTAGCAGTGCTGTTGAAATTGAATTCCATAGATTTCCTAATTCAGAATTGGTTTATGGAGCATGCATTTATGTCAAATGCATATCGCAGTCGGGCTCCAGTTCAATAATTCTTTCGGGAAGTAAATCCAAGAGTCGCGCCGTTAAAATCAGTTTCTATCCCAAGATTTCGAAAACCGCTTTGTGTGGTACAACGTTAGTGTCGCAGTTAATGAATAAGGTGCTAAAAGCACTTAAATTGCTAAAAGCACTGAAATTAGACAAGATATACACGTGGTGTGACTCATCTGTGGTTCTTGCATGGATTCAGAGTGAGTGAGTGAGTGATTATGGCGCAAAAACCAGAGATGATTATGACGCGCCAAACACAAGATGAGATGATTACAATTGATGATATTAAAATTCAATAAATAAAAACAAGTAGATAAATGTACCAAATCCAGAGGATGAAGTCATAGACACAAGTTAAAAGCACATATTAAAATTCAAGACACAGTCTTCAAAACAAATTACATTAGGTAATAAAAGCCAATCTCTTTTAAATAATAAAATAAATTACAATTGACCTCTCTTCCGATTAAACGGTCGAGAGGTAAGTCACAGCTATTAAAATATTTCTGGCGAACACTATTAAAACATGGACACTCAATTAAAATATGACGAACAGATAAACAAACATTACAATTAAAACAAACAGGCTCATTTTCAGCTTTGAGAAGATAGTTATGTGTGACTCTAGTGTGACCAATTCTGAGGCGAGTCAAAAGAACGTCCTCCTTACGATTTCCAGCAAAATCCCAATGCTCAATTCTAGGCTTGACGTTTCTCAACTTGTTGTGATGCTGAATATCCCAAATTTGCTGCCATTTTTTCCGTATCTTCCCCTTGATGACACAGCAGATGTCTTTAAAAGAAATAAGGCGAGTAGACGGTTCAACAGCATATTTGGCTGCGATGTCTGCAAGCTCATTTCCCTTTATTCCAGCATGTCCAGGAACCCAGCAGTACAGGACTTCATATCCTCGAATCGTTAAATTTCTATGAATTTTGAGAACATCCACTACCACAGGATTCTGAGTGTTGGGAAAAGCTTCCAAGGATTTAAGAACACTATACGAGTCTCTATAAAATATGAACTTTTTGTGGCAGAGCTTTGAGATGTAAAAAAGACCATAATATATTGCAGTTAGTTCAGATGTTATGACTGAGAAAGCATGGTGCAGGCATCTGCTCTCAATGTAATCTTCAAATACAAAAGCCATCCCGACATGATCATTTGACTTTGATCCATCTGTGTATATCGGATAATAACTGCTATATCTGTGCCTGTGCTCAGCGAAAAGTTGTTTGTAAACGATCTCGTTAGTGCTCGCCTTTACGTGATGTTTGAAAACATCAAGAAGCTGGATCCGTGAATTTTCCCAAGGTGGAATTTCAAAATTCTGTACTGCTTGGGGGTGCATATCAGAGAGGGAGAGTTCCTCAATGACAGAGCGAACTCTTAAAGGGAAAGTAGGAACACAGGATGGACGTGTTTCAAATAATGTGTTACACTCATTATCATGTAAGCACAGCTTATTGGGATGTTCAGGTTGGGATAGAATATTAAAATATTGCAAAAGGGACAATTGCTCACGCCTCAGATAAAGTGATGGTTCGTTAGAGTCAACATATAGGCTCTGTACAGGAGAAGTCCTGAAAGCTCCTGAACAAATCCGCAGACCTTGATGGTGAACAGGATCCAGTTTTAACAAAACTGATGACCGAGCGGATCCATAAACAACTGAGCCATAGTCCAGTCTAGAGCGGATAAGCGCTCTGTAAATGCGAAGCATGGAGCTACGCTCTGCACCCCAGGAGGTGTTCGCCAACACTTTTAAAATATTTAGTGTTTTTAGACACTTCCTTCTCAGGTTTAAAACATGAGAAAGGAAAGTCAATTTTCGGTCGAACGTCACTCCTAAAAATTTTACTTCCGGCGCAACTGGAATAATTGTATCATTGAGATATAACTCAGGTTCAGGATGGAGACCACGCTTCCTACAAAAGTGCACGCACCCAGTTTTCTGTTTTGAAAAAGTAAATCCCTGTTTGTCTGACCATTCTTGGATCTTATTCAGAGCCATCTGCATTTGCCTCTCTACATATCTCATGTCTGCCCCTCGACAGCTAATCTGCAGATCATCAACATACAGAGATACCAAGATGGTGGGAGGAAGTTCTTTCAGTACAGAGTTTATTTTTAAAATGAACAGCGTTACACCCTCTTCAGCCTTGAGGCACACCCTCTTCCTGTTCAAAAACATCTGACAAAACAGAGCCAATCCTGACTTAAAAAGTTCTAGAATTCAAGAAATTCTGAATGAAAATTGGTAGGTTGCCGCGCAAGCCACTCTCGTGCAGATCCCGAAGTATACCGTATCTCCATGCCTTATCGTAAGCTTTCTCAATGTCGAAGAATACAGAGACAAGTTGACTTCTGACAAAGGCCTTTCGAATAGATGTCTCTAAAAGAAGCATATTATCTACAGTCGTTCTTCCCTTTCGAAAACCGCTTTGATAAGGCGATATAATGTTATTATTTTCCAAGAAGTAGACTAGGCGGCTATTTACCATCTTTTCAAACAGTTTGCAAACACAACTGGTAAGGGCAATTGGCCGATAGTTGGAGGGATTCCTTGGATCTTTTCCTGGCTTAGTAATAGGAATGACAACAGCTCTCCTCCATGCACTGGGAAAAGTACGCTCCTTCCACTCTATTGTAAAGCGTGAGAAGGGCATTCAGTGACATAGAGGACAGATGCTTTAGCATTTCGTAATTCACGCCATCGAGACCCGGAGACGACCTATGTGTCTGTAACAAAGCTCTCTTTAACTCTAGCACAGTAAAATCTCTATTATAAGGCTCAAATTTGGAAGAGTTGAAAGCGATGGGATTTTTCTCAGAGCGTTGCTTGATAGAACGAAATGCAGGTGAATAGCTTCTGCTGGAAGAAACGGCAGCAAATGTCTCACCGATAGTATTCGCAATTTCTTCTATGGAGCTAATCACTCGGCCATCTTTTTCCAGAAAGGAAAGTGAGTGGTCTTTATATATTCCGCATGCCTTTCGAACTCTTTCCCAAACCCGCTTACTAGGCGTAGAGGATGTTATTGAAGACACATATGAAATCCAGGAATCCCTCTGGCTTTGCCTTCTTACTTTTCGTGCATTTGCTTTGGCTCTTTTAAATGCTATGAGGTTTCGCAGAGTAGGATATCTACGAAAAATACCCCATGCTTTTTTCTGTTTTTTCAGTGCTTCATGACAGTCGCGATTCCACCAAGGTTTCGTATATTTTAGTATTTTTCCTGATGTTCTAGGAATGGAGAGCATAGCTGCCTGAATAATAGTATTTGTAACAGCATCAACAGCATCATCGATATGCGCATCTTCTACCATTTCATCTGTGAGCTCTGCAATGGAAGAGAAGAGTTCCCAGTCTGCCCTGTCCAGAATAAACCGAGGGACTTTCGACATGGGGTTTGCTCCTCTTCGTGCAAGAGATACAAAAATGGGATAATGATCGCTGTTGTACAGGTCATTTCCGAAACTAAAAGTACAAAATGGCAACAGAGATGGTGAACAGATGGCAAGGTCGAGAGCGTGGAATGTCCTTGAAGGCTCATTGAAGTAAGTATCCTGCCCATTATTCAGGAGACAAAGGCTGTGATCTTCGATCATCCGCTCAATTTGTCTTCCTCGGCAATTTGTATCTTTACTACCCCAGAGCGAGTTATGGCCGTTAAAATCTCCTATTATGATGAAAGGCTCAGGCAGCTGCTCTAAAAGATCATTTAAATCTTGCTGATCAATGTGCTCATTAGGAGGCAAATAAAGAGAAACGACTGAAACTACAATATCAAAATTTACTTGTACAGCGACACAACTTGGAGAGAAGTCGTCAAAGGAAAGGAACTTGAGGGATAACCCAGTGAGGTGAGGAGACATACACCTCCACTGGCACGCTCACCTGCAAGGTAATCCTTCCTGACGAAAGAAAACTTCCGAAGTTTTGCATGTTGATCTGGTTTCAGATTTGTCTCTTGTATTGCCAAGCAAACAGGATGATAAGCATTGATCATAGCTTTAATGTCAAGCAAATTTCGGTGGAAACCGCGACAGTTCCATGAGACGAGGGTGGCCATTATAACTAGTGCTTGTTCTTTCTGTGTTCCTTTTTAGTTTTGCGCGGAAGTAGATGCTCGGGAACTTCCATTCCCTCCTCCACTTCCATACCGTCTGAATCTAGAGATTCAGAATTCATGGCATCTACAGATCGGCTTCTATTTTTGGATACTATTTTTGGAGGCACAGTTTTTGGTTTGCTCGAGATTGTTACTTCTTTATTTTGTATGACATGGGTTGGATTTTCCTTTTTCTTGTTTGCAGGCTACTGGGTTTTATTTGGTGGAGTCTGTGTACTTATGGAAAATTGAGTGGCTATTGTGCGTGTTGATTTAACGGCGCCGGCATATGATTTGTTTGACTGAGGCTGTGTGCTTTGAACTTGTCTTCTGGCTTCGGCATATGAAATGTTTCTAGAGACTTTTATGGTCTGAACTTCCTTTTCTAATTTCCATTTTAGACAGGAACGGGAAAATGCTGCAGCGGTGCAATTATCGCTATCGTGGCCAACCGACGAGCATCGAGCGCACGTCAGAGTCCCACGACAGGACATCTTGGAATGGCCAAAACGCTGGCAATGGAAGCATCGCATGGGGTTTGGAATATAAGGTCTTACGGGGCAATTTAAATATCCAGCCTTAATATTCTTCGGCAGATCAGGCGAATTGAAGGTCAGGATCACGTGTTTCGTGTCAATCAACTGACCTTCCTTACGCATCTTGATCCGCTTGGCAGCACAAACCTTTTGATCAGCTAACTCGGAGACGAACTCTTCTTCTAAAACACACAGAAGATCGATTTCCGAGATCACGCCTCTACAGAAATTAAGCGTTTTGTGCGCTGACGCAGTTATAGATACCTGTCCAAGTTTGGTTTGTCGTAAAAGTGAAGCAGACTGGGTGGCCGAAAAGGTATCAATAAGCAGATCTCCCGAACGGAGACGCTTTATGTTCCTTGGCTCACCTATGCAGGAATGAATGTATTTGTTTATCAGGAAAGGAGACATCTTTTTAAATTCTTCAGAGGCACTGGTAACAACAACAAAGCGAGGACATTCAGTAGTTTCTTTGGCATTTGCATCGGTACGAATTTTCTTGCTCACAGATTTGTCAATGATTTCAATATCTTTATTCGTGTCGTTTGTTTCAGGTTTTTTTTAAATAAATAAGGAAGCCATGATTGAAAAATATAAGATTCGGGTCCGACGGCCCCGCCCACCACGGAGCCCAACAAGGGAACACAGATTCCTGTGTTAGGGCTAGCCGGACCTATACGCAAACTGAAGCCCCACAGTCGGCTTTCCCGAAAGCAGGTACTCCCGAGAGCTTGACCCCAAGCCACTGACACAAGGACTAGTGACCAGCCGATTGACACCCGTGAGGACGACTAAGGTGCCTCCCGTTTAGCTGAAGCAGAGGCCAAAGCAGTGTGTTGGGGACAGTACCTCGCCCCTCAACTACCAGGACCCTCCTTTCCAGCGACACGGGTCTCCACGCACGGCAAACACGTGGGCAGTTTTCTCGCCACTCGAGAATTAGAGACAAGGTCTGTTCCAGTCTCTCGTGACGAGCCCCAAACTCCGTAGAGAGAAACCACAAGGGAGAAGGGAAGGGAAAAAGTTCCAGCCAAGAGGAGAGGAGACGGAAAAGAGGATAGATCACTGGGGCTCCAGGATCGTGACATCCGTCTCACCAAGAAGATGATCCCCTGAAGGGCTAGGGTACCTCGAGATTGCCACACCCGTATTCACAAAAGTGAGCCCCCTGAGGGTTGCATGGATTCAGAACTCTTTACATGTGTTAAAGATATTTGTAGCTAGTCGATTTGCCAAAATTCAACAACTCACACATGAGTTACAATGGAGATATGTGAAATCAGACGAAAGCCTAGATGACTTGATTTCAAGAAGTGTTCGTCCAGATCAAATTGAACATGATAAACTTTAGTGAAATGGACCTTCATTCTTAAGAACAGAAGTAGTTGATTCGTATACGACTATGTCTCAGTCAGACTTTACCGCAAGGAACTAAAAGCTGCTATCCAATCAAACTACTTCATTGAATAGTGACTCTCAAATTGACATGAATTCAACTCATTTGTAAAACTTTCTAGTTGAACCATTAACTAATGATTTGTTTTAAAATGCTCTAAATATTACAAATAATTATATTAATTTATTGCATAATGTAAGTTATATTTTCAGGTTCATTTATAACTGTCGGAACGAAGAAAATGAAGAGGAATTTTATCAGCAGAGGGAGTCAGTGAGACAGAGCTATATCTGATTAAGGTAATTCAAAGTGAGATATTTTTGAAGGAATTAAAAACCTGAAAAGATTATCTCAGGTTATAGGTAAAAGTTGTTTGAAATCACTGAATCCATTTCTTGATGAAAATTGGTTTTAAGAGTAGTGTTTGCATATTGCTAATTTAAATTTCACACAAAAGCATATCAATATTCTACCAGTTAATCATCAGTTTACGAAATTAGTCATAGAACATTATCATAAAAAATAGCTGCAAGTAAATCCACAAGCATTGCTGAAATGTGTCAGACAAAGATTTTGGCTTTTAAGAGGTCGAAAACTGTGTTGTGCACGACACTATTGTGCGCAGTTGTATAGCTTATAGAAGGGCTACACCAATTCTAGTTGAGCAAATAATGGGATATCTAAGAACCAGTTCTAAGAAAATATGAGCTTTATTTAATATTCATTCTGTATGTGTATAATGTACCTAGGTTACAAAATTCTTAACATCTATCGAGTCAACATTTGACTATCAATGCATATATAAAAACAACGCATGTTTACACCCGTATTTTCGACAGTTCCCGAAAACAATACTGATTTATGTATTTTTAAGCCTGTAAGTAATTTTTAAGACAACATTACAGGGAAAATAAGAGCTACTCTAAAGCCCAAACTATATCCTAAATTTCGTCAGCCAAAATAGTGATACGAATTATTAATGCAATGATGAAAAACGAATTGTGCTCTTTCTTATACTTCAGTTTAAATGATAATTTTGAAATTATATATATTAAAGATAATACTGAAATTTCATATTGTAGGAAAACAAATATTAGCTTAAATTACATACAGCGAAATAAAAATCGGACATATAAAACACATTATCCAATAAAGAGGTAAAGTTACCGTTTCTTAATTCTATTAGCATAAAGTCAAAGAAAAATCGACAGTGAGAATCAAGAGTTTGCTGACGACGCACTCAGAGTAGTGAATAATCTTGCGAGTGAACCATGCCAAATTCAACTTCAGGAAAATTCCTAACTATTATTAACGTGTGCTCCAAGAGTCTTGGAACTCGCACATAGTTCCGAGGATACTTTACGTTCTAAATAATCGTAAAGTGTGATGGTTTCTTTAAATCAAGTTGAAATCAAATGTGTTTGACGTAATACGGCGTGTGTACTATTTATTTATTCAGCTACAGGTAGCTTAAAAGCGCACTATCTCTTATTCATTGCTTTTAAATAAAATGGCAGCTACATTAAGTCTACAGTAAAAAAATGTTTTAAATAAATTAGTTACGTGCAAGCAGATCTCGAGGTATTACCGATTAGGATTCAATTCTCTGCAGTAAAGTCAGTTACAGCGATAAAAAGAAATACCTGAATCCCCTCCTTCAAAAGCTTACAAAAGTTACATTTACATTATAAGTAGGACTATTTTTAATCTGTAAAACGTTTTCGTGTTCTTATAATTTTTGCATTCTCTGAAACATAATTATTTTCTTCAAGAAATTGTACTCTGCATTCATAGAACGGAACCACCGCACACTGTAGCTTGGCGCATGACTTAATAATTTGGATTTGCCTTCAATGTATGTAACTATAAATAAACATTCTTAGATTATGTTTTGAAATAAGAACCGTTCACCTTTAACTTTCATTTAAAGACTCTTGTGCGTTTCTAAATGAATCTAATTTGAATAAAATATTAATCAAATTAAAATATTAAATCAAAAATAATCAAATTAAAATATTAAATCAAAAATAATCAAATTAAAATATTAAATCATTTTGAAATATTGCTAGTGTTAAGAGTTTAACTTCACATTTAATGCGTAAAGAAAGAAAAAC
This sequence comes from Stegodyphus dumicola, assembly GCF_044657685.1. NCBI lineage: Eukaryota > Metazoa > Arthropoda > Arachnida > Araneae > Eresidae > Stegodyphus > Stegodyphus dumicola. The sequence goes on along the minus strand of NC_140769.1, from coordinate 153,201,468 downwards.
AACCAAACGATTCTGTGTTCAATTCACGGTGTTGTAAAAATCTTTTAATAAATTTAATGATGTATTTTTATTTACATCAATAGGGTATAGTATTAGAAGAAAAAGGACAAATAAAATTTTAAGAAATACATATATTGACTTTAAATCTTTCAGCTTATTAATCAAACAGATTGATTAAAATTCGAAACAAATTTTAAAAAATTTACGTTTTGCCTAATGGCAACGTTCTCATCGGTTAAACGGCAGGCTCATCGAAGATTAACGTGTTTCGCCCTGTGTGGCATCCAGCGCGCCTGGATAAAATTTCCATTAGTACCATAACGTTAGGTAACGCTCCAAAATTACGGAACATTATGCTAAGAATATTTCTAGCATCAAAACTGTAATCTATGCGGAACAGTGCACAGTTTTAATTACAGGTAAGATTTAAATACAGAATTAATCATTAAATATTTAAATGGCATCGTTCACACACTATTTTGTTTGTTTTTAATACAATAATAATGAATAAATTTAAAATACTTTGAAAATTGTCTGAATATGACGTAATGATAGGAAGTAGGGAAGCATAAGTTTCGAATTTTGATTATTAAATGTGCATTAGGATTTTTATTATTAAATGTGCATTAGAATTTTGATTATTAAATGTGCATTAGAATTTTGATTATTAAATGTGCATTAGAATTTTGATTATTAAATGTGCATAATATGCAACAAAAAGATTAATAAAGCTCAATATACCTATACTATTTAGTTTTATAAAATTATAGAAACAAAAATAAGATTTAAAAAATTACAAATGTAAACTATGTAAATTATAAAATTTAAAATATAAAATATAAAGATTCGTGTCTCCTAACAGAATGCAGATAGCATTGAAATACTTTATCATGCTTAAACTTGAATTATTTGTGGAATTCTGGCAACAAAATGACCCCAAACAAATGCAAAAAATCCCTCCATTTTGAGGACCGTAAAAAAATTGCAGCGAAAATGTATGCGCAAACGCGCCAAATCTAGCGTACGCGCTGATTTCAGATTGCGTAAGTTTATATAGTTCTATATTTCTTAAGATGCCATTGAAATACTAGTTTAATTTTGAAATCCTTTTTTGATATCCTACGGATTTCACAATTTGGGAATTGCCTATGACGAAAAGTCTGCAATAAAATTTTGGATAAAGTGCAGAATCACCCACTACTTGACGCGTTTTTAAGAATTCCTCATACTCGGTATCCATCGATCTATTTTCACTTAAAAAAAAATCCCAAAATTGCACAAAAATGGCACTGCGCACACCCTTGATTTTTATCTATGTACACATCGACCTATTTTCACTGTAAAAGTAAAAGAAAATTGAGAAAAATGCAATTGTTTTTACCCTTGTAAAAAGCGGGCAAACAAATAAGTGTGCGATTCTGCACTTTACCGATAATTTTGTCAAAGAAAAGGCATCATTCATTATAGAAAATTATGTTTGGACAACCAACGAGATGAAATTATACTTTAGCGATAACTCGGTAGCGAAATAGCGATACAGGCATCCATTCAGTTATGTTTAGCAATTTTTATATAAATTATAATAATGATCTGAAATAGTTATTTACTCTTATGCTTCCATTCAATCATCTTTCGCCTTTTTTCTATAAATTATAATAATAAAAGAGTATTATATGAAATTAACCTTACCGTTAATTACGTAGTACCGTTAATTCTTTTGAAAGGCAATATATCTCACAAAAATTACTTTTTATTCTAAAATATGATAATGGAATTTTTCATGTGAAAAATATAAATAATTCGGTCTACAGTAACATTATGAAAATATTTATTACAGAATCATATTGCAGAGAGATTTTGGTCAACCGATGCCACCAGATAGTTAAAAATCGAAATTACAAAAGTACACCTAGTATAAGATAACAGAAAAGGTTGTAAAATATACTAATACTCTAAAATACATGCATAAAGTTCAGGCAAGAGTTCCAGGAACTTCATATCCTTGAGAGATAACGTTTTGGGATAACTTTATGATCTTGTAATAAATACTCCTATCTAAGACACAAATCCTTTAAAGATATTTTGTGACCTTGTTCATAAGCGTGCAATCATCCATGAGCAAACACCGTACAAGGATACAACAAATCTAATATTATAAAAGATATTACTTTTATTTATTCATTTATTCTGTAAATACTACCATAAAAGTCAGCATGCACTCTTATTTTCCTAGCTGTTCGTCATTAGACATACACTTCTTTATTAAAAAAAAATGTTTCTAAAATTGAGCAGTATTTATGTTTTCGTATTTTAAATTAAAGAAATGAATTCTGAAAAAAAATTTAACTTTTTATACGGTTCCTCAATATAGTTATATTTATCAAACGGCTTACACTCATTATAAAAAAAGAAACAAGACACAAAAATTTCGACAAAGTATTTTCGAAATTCGGGGTTGTTGATATAATAACTTTTCAGTTTTCTTTGAGGTGTCGGTTAAAAAATAGAATCATTCGAGGTTAATTTTTTCCCTTTAATATCATATTCTTTTATGATTTATTAACATATAATATTCTTTAATTCATAAATATTTTATATATATGGTATGTATTTTCATACAAACTATATCTAAGTTTTCAGATGCTAACTCGTAATTTATATTCTCAGGCAGTTTTATTATGTCATAATCTAATTAATAATCCATATAAAAAATTTTTCATTTTTAATTTGTTCAAATAATGTTATAAGTAAAGTTGTGTGCCAGAACCACTCTTTTCAGCACACGAATTCTAAATGTTCAGTAAATAAGGTTTCACTTTTTTCGAGGGGGGAGGAGCTAGATAGAGAAAAAAAATCTGAAATGATTCAGATTTTAACGTCATACCAGAGGACTCATTAAGGTTTCTAATGCTCTCGCTGAGTATCACAGGTTACCACTCTGCTCTTGGACTCACTCTCATAACACAATTTTTATTTTGTCTCTTTAGCTTTATTATTAAGCTTGCTTTCTTCGCACTTACGCCACATAAAATTCGAGAGCGAAATCTCAAAATATTTAAAAACAGCATACCTTAGAATTCCTGACAGTGTTAACGATTGCTTTACATCTTTGTTTTCCCATATTCGCTACATCATTTCCCTGAATCTGAAGCTCATAGCTGCTTGAGCGGCCAGCCGCCTCACAGAGTTGCAGTAACAAATTATATAATGAAGAGAGAAGAGAAAGTAATACATAAAATTAAAAAAAAAATTAAAACATAAAATCAGCCATAGCAGCAGACTTTGGGTTGGTGTCGATTTTAGTCATGATTATCGATTTCTAGGGCAAACAAGTACAAGTCCCTCTTCATCAGAAGCAAAGAAATTTGCAATGAAGGGAAAGCCATGGTTTCATGTGTATACCCAAAAGGAGTAAAACGAATGAAAAGGTAGCGCCATCTGTCGGTAGAAATAGTAAAGAAAATTGAAAAATTAAGTTAATAGAATTTTAAAAGCGTTAGAAAGGACTGGATTGGGATGAAAATCCCTAACTAAACAAAATAAATATCTGTCAATGCGAGAAGCTTCAAGAAATCCAGTTCACCGATGGAAGAAGCTTTTTGAATCATTTTTGAGAAGCCAAAGTCAAAACCGTGATTAAATTTCCAACTATGATTAACTACCAAAGATTTGTTAATTTCGCATTTTCAGATACAAGATCCCCCTTTTAATTTGGCTCATATTTTAAACCACAATGACAATATATGCTATAAATTCTCCAAGAATTAAAGTAAAAAATGGAATCTTTAAAATTGTACCGTGGATTTGATTGATAGATGAGAAAATGACTTTAAAAAGAATTTCTGAAGAATCTGTGCAATTTTGTAAATGACAGAAGGACGAAATGCAAGCATGACAAGGTTATTAATGTTAATGCTATGACCGGAATGTTTTCTTTGAGGATAATATGAAAATTTTTTGAAGTCTTTATCATTGACCAAGGCAGAAAATCCTCGGTAGATGGCTACCGATATCAAATAATTGAATTTTATTAGCAAGCGAAGATTCTTAGGAACAACTTTGAGAATAATAGATAAAAGTAAAAAGCAACCGTTTTTTGCTTTGATATGACTTAGCATGGGGAGGCAAACAAATAGAAAAAAAATGTACGGCAAACAGTAGTGCTGAAATCAGATTCATTGCGGATTATAAGAATATCAAGAAAGAGAAGGGTATTGTCAGATTTAGTTTCAAAAGTGAACTGGATGAATAAATCTTCTTTATTACCATCAAAAAGCTCAAAAGTGTCGTCCAAGTAGGGAATCCAAAGAGAAAGAGATGGTTTCTCAAATAATTTGACCTGAAAATAGTGCTTGACAGCAAGTACAAGACCAACCCATAGCTTATTTTTGATTTTAGCGATAATATTCATTTTAGAAAATGGAGTGGGTTTGACTCAAAGAGACTTTGTCAAGAGAACTCTTCAATTTTAGCATGTGTGAAATGGAATGGCAAAGGCCCAGTTTCAAGACATTTTAGTGTTCCTTTGCGTAGGACGTTGAAAAACAGTGGTTTAACATCAAAAGAAATCATAATGGAGATGCGTTTATCGATGACTTCAAAAGAAAATTTTACAGTGTGAATATTTTCTTTGCCGTGTTCAAATAAACAAATCTGAGACATAGTCTTATGGTATAAATTTTTATGTAACATACTGCTGAATGGCCATTGTAAATTTTAAAACCAATACCAATCCATTAGCAAAAATATATTAATCCAATAGCAATAAGGGTACATGTCTTTCTAAAAAGCATTTGTTTCCCTTTTTTTCAGTTTGTATTTAAACTCTAGACATATTTCTGAATTTCAATCACCTTTAGAAACGTAAATTTGCATCTTTATAACACGATAAGTCGAATTTGCAAGTTCAGACGTGTACCTGAATATGCCAATACATTCAAACACTTTCACAGCTGCTATTTTCAGTGCCTGTGCAAAATTCTCTGCACGTAACAGAATCAACTGAATTTATGGTTTGTAAAACATGACTGCAAAAAAAAATTCTTGACATAGCTAGGCTGGAACAACAGCTGTTTCTTTTACCCATCATTTATAATAGCTATACGCAGAAATTTGTTTTATTTTATACGGAAATGAAGCATTCTGCTTTCATCACAGATGTCTTCAATATTTCTCTTCGAAACTTGTATGAATATGTAGCTTAAAAATATCCTATCTATTGTTATAAAGAGAATGCGACTAAGTTATTTTTGCTATTTCTGTCAATCACTTTCACTTGCACAAAATATGGAGGTGTAACAAAGTATTCGCAAAAGAGAGCTATATTTTATTTTCGTTAAATATATTTCTTAGACATGTATTTCCAATCAGCTTTTTCACAAAAGCTTATAGAGAAAATAAATTTTTAAAAAATATGAAAGTTTTCAGATTTTATATCACGCCTAAAGAGGCTTTTTTTAACGTTTTGTGTGCTGCCATTATTTACTAAATATCGTGTTCTTCGCAATTAAACCATAAACTTCAATTCAACAGCAATATTGGCCAACCAGAGGCCGAGCGGTAAAGTCGCTGAACACTGGTAGTTCGGTCCGGGGTTCGAATCCCGCGAACGGGCTTCTGCATTGGTGTTTTCGTGGTTTTCCCCATGTGTAACGAGTATACGAACCAGTTTCCCTTAGAAAGTCCTCCATGAAGGCATCTCTCCCCTTAGGTAGATAGCCCTAGTGTGCTTTGCCATAATTAAATACACAAATACAAATATAACAGCAATATTGTAAAATAATTTTAAAAACAGCATATCTTTAGAATTTCCGATACAGAGTCTCGTGTGCTGGAGATAGATTTTTTCCCCGTACAGTGTTGCCATTGCTTACTTTGAAATCGTTGAGTTTCTTAATCAAAAACTCATAAATGCCTTACAAAATATGAAATACATAATAAAGCAAATTCCAAATTCGGACTTCCAGATGCTCATATTCGGGTGGAGACTTACGTTATTCAAAATCTGAAAGAGTAATCTTCTCAAAAACGAATGCTTTATTGAAGAACTTCATTGGCTCTATCACACATCCGCTTATTTCAGACGAAAAACTGTTTCAACCAGTTTTTCAGCTTGCTTTATCACGGAGAGAAAGACGCACTATTTTTCTTTTCTTTCCAAAAAATTATCATCAAAATCTAAGTTATTAGTTTTCAACAACCGGCTATCAGCATCGAATCCCCGTCATCAACCATCATTTGTACTAGAGGACTAGTTTCCCTTTACATGGTAGCCCTAAAAAGATCCACGGTGATTAGCTGTTTCATTTCCTCTAACAAAGCAGAAAAATTGTTCTAAAGAATTGTTCTTCCAATATGCTTTGAATGTGTGATACGACATTTAGGGGAAATTAGCCTATGCCTCAGATTACACACAAGGAAACCACGAAAATCTAAGCAGAGACAAATAGCCATTTTTCAGTGATTTCAATTCATTGATCACTGGAAAGCTGACATTTTTGGAAAAAAGAAGTGGTTAAGTGGTTTATCTCGGCTACATATAACAAGTACGGAAGACAATTGTATATCATACAAGAAAATTCGAATCGAATGTTTCGCGCAAAAAACTTCAACATACCAAAAACATTTAACAAATTTCAAGACATTTAATTGCTAAAAAACAATTAGCTCTATCTAAAACTTTCGACTTTATGAAAGTTCTGCTGTTGCTATCTTCTACTACTGATATTTGTTAATGAAATTTGTCATACTGCGCATTACATTCACAAGAGCTCTGACACGATATAGTTTGGTTTGCGTCACTTGATATGGCAAAAAACACGAGGGCTATCAGCCTAGGAGAAGGGATGCCTTCATGGAGGAATCGTTCGTGGAAGTTCCTTTCTAAACTCCCTCGCATTCATGGTCATAAGGAAAGGTCACATGTAGCCAGTCTAGAATTGAATCACAGGTTGAACTACCAGTGTTCAGCTCCGCCGCAGGTGAAAATCAGGTAGTATGCAGATTATGTACGTAATCTGCAGATTAACTAGGCCAATCCACTAAAGTGCGAAAATTTTATCCATTTCCCACACTAATGAGTTAATCGGAAAATCTACAAAGATATCCTTATTAGTATCCCACCGAAGTCCAAGAATCTTTGAGGGGTAATCTCAATCGGGCAGTTTAAAACTGACTAAGTTGTTTAACATAAATCGAATGATTTATGTTGGTCTTTTAAAGCAACGGAACTGGACAATTCTATTTGGTCGCAGTCATTAATGCCTTTCCCGTTATAACATTAACTTCATAGTTTCCTCCTCTGTATCAGATCCACAAATAAAGTCGTCAATATTCATGAAGTTCTTTAGCATTTCTACAGTTCTGCGATAGGTATTTTCAAATTTTTTAAATGATGTTTAATGTAAGCGTTCAGCAAAAATGGACTTAATATCGATCTGAAAATTACACGAGACACATTCAATAAACTTGAATTCTTGTTAATGCACAAAATTCGCCTAACATCCCTATCTTCAGAAGCAACAAAAACGTGCAAAAATGCTTTCTGAATATCTTACATAAAATGCAATTTTATGTGAGGTCGGAAATTTATTAACACTTTCAAAAGTTCAGGAAGAAGATTTGTTCCTTGAAGTAAAAGATCCTTTAGAAAATCATAATTCTTTTCCTTTGAAGAAACATCATAAGCACAATGCGAAGTTCTGTCGAATTTTGATCTTCATGGATAACAGCACCGGTCAGGAATACAATAAGTTCCTTTTCCAGATGGAGTACCAGGATCGACCTTTTCAAATATTCCTTTTAATTGACTATCTATTACTTCTTTATGCTGCGCGTAAAAGTTCGAGTTTGATTTAAATTGTCCGATCAAATTTTAAAATAGTCATTTAAAGTCACATTTTCATCTTTCCTCTATGAAGTTTAACTTCATATCGATCTCCCTTTTAAGTAATTGAGTTTTTGAATAGTTATAAATTCACTGCATTTTCTTCTTGATCAATTTTTTTCCCTGCAAATTACACGTCTCTAACGATTCGGCGCTTTTTTAAAAGTTTCTCTTCTACACTTCCGTTTAAATACGTTGCGCTTTTGAAAGTCCGAAGAAGAAAATCTTCCTTCTATTTGCCAACCAAACAAGGTTTTCATCGCTACGGGAGTTGGTGTTTTTAATTCTTCGCTTGCTATTTTCGTGACATTATCTGGGCCGATTAAAACGGATATCTTATGATTCATTCCATCGGCGCTGCTGGGGTCTGTTAAAGTAATACCGAATGTTTGGACTTTATTTCTACATCCGATATTCGTATGTCCGCATTTATTATGACTGGTGCTTCGACAATTTCAGATGTTACGTATTTTACAGGGTCATTAATATTTCGTAAAGTAAGTCCAACCCTCTCTCGATGCCCGTGTTTCAAGTGTTTTTCACTGAATGTTATGCAGATTAAAAATGGTTTCTTCTTTCACTAGTAATTTTAATTGTCTTTATAAATCTTCTCAACTTACAGAAATTTAGCTACCTTCTTCAAGAAGACACCTCACAATACAGTTGTTATTTTTACCCTCAGCCACAGCATGTACCTTTTGAAAATTAATATTAGATCCAGTTTTAGCAGGAGAATTTCGAGCAATTTCCTTCGATGTTTCGGTTTCCTTATTTTTTACACTGGAGACAGCTGAAGTGAAATTTACACAAACAATTTCATGCTGTTTACCGTGGCAATTTCTGCTGGAAAATCTTTTGTTCTTACAACTGATTGCTAAATGTTCAATTGTCCGATCAAATTTAAAAATAGTCATTTAAAGTCACATTTTCATCTTTTCTCTATGAAGTTTAACTTCATATCGATCTCCCTTTTAAGTAATTGAGGTTTTGAATAGTTATAAATTCACTACATTTTCTTCTTGATCAAATTTTTTTTCCTGCAAATTCAACGTCCCTAACGATTCGGTGCTTTTTTAAAAGTTGTCGAATTGTTATTTAGCAACATTTAGCAACTGATTGCTAAATGTTCAACTGATTGTAAATCTTTAGAATTCATTTCTGTGTATTTGTATTTCGTATCATATTTATCACAATACATACATTTGTATCCAATCGTTGACAAAGCTGAAGCTGTAGGTTTATAATTTGGATAAGCTTTTGTGCATTGTGCATGTTGATGAATGCATTATTTCCGATTGTTTTTTGCACAGTGCATTAAACTAGCTTCTCGGCAATTAACTTGCTTTTTAAAGAATTCTATAAACTCCTTTATATCAAAACCTGCTTCTATTTTTTGATTTCCATTAAACTCTAAATTAAATTCCTCTGGAAATTTTTGCAAAATTATAGGACAGAAAGTATTTTCTATTAACTTCCGGAAGTAACATTTAACGATTCTAAACTTTGGATGGTGATTTCGCATTCATCCTACAGTTTATACAGTTCTTTGGCATTTGAAATGTTCCGTACTGGTTCAAGCGATAACAATTTATTCATTTGTGAAGTTATGACTGCATCTTGACTTCCAAAACGTTCTTTCACTATTTCTATATCTCTGAATCATAAATTCTGATCATTTAAAAGCGAAATCGAAAATGGCAGCTAAAGCATCCCCGCTAACAGTCCATTGTAATTGTGAATTTTAGTTTCGAACTCGTTCCAAAACTCTAACCGTTTACTGACATCTCTATGGTAAGTTCCGATTTGCAGACGTGGTAAATTCACTGCTTTCGTTTCTTCTGCTAATGAAACATTCGCCATTGGATTTTGATGTATTGCTACAGTTCTAGAACATTCCGTATTCTTTTTTTAAAAATCGTGTGTAAAACTTAATTAATGTTATGATCACGATTCTATTTTATTCACGAGTCGGGAGAGCATCAATTTATAATCAAGAATATACTAGTATTCAAGAGTCAATATACCATTTTCACGTAAAGACTCAACTTGAGAATAAGAACTTCCATTTGAAACACAGAAATATTTAATGAAGAGCTTATGTACATTATTCAAAGCACAAAATTTACATATAATATAAATTTCCCCATCACAGAGCCAAGATTAGTTTATCAAGAACAATTATTATAATTGTTGATTACCGCTATGCGGCCAAGAACATATCATTTCAAGCGTCACACTCAAGCTAAACTAAAAGAGTTATTACATTCTTTGTCTGCCGCCAGTCACGTGACCTAGTCGGCGACAGACGATAAATAATGAAAGAAAAATTAGCTCCATCGGAGGAAAAAAGAAATAATTTCAATAAATCGTTGCATTCTTTCTCACCATATGAGTTTTATTTTGGTATTCTTGGCTTTTCAGAACTTCATTTTCATTCCCCTCCAAAGTCACTTTCCTTTCGATTTCTAAATCTAAGCTTTTCAGTTCGTTATTTTCTCAATTAACTGTTCATATAAATCCTCGATTATTTCAATTATTCCTTTCGCAGAATATCATTTTCTAAAATCGTTCCGACTTTGGTTAATCGTTTAATTATGTTAATCTTACAAAAGATCGTATTTTTCTGAAATTTTTAAGTGCGTCCTCTATTTTCGAAATGTTCAGTCTGCCGGTAATTCCGATTCGTAATATACCCGAGTTTCGGCACCATGAAGAAAAGGTATAAATCTCTAATTAAATCAGCTTGATCAAAGAAATAATAGTAAGCGGAGAACGTTTTCCTATGTAACTTTTATTCACGATTACAAAAGATTAACTAGCGCATCAGGACTTAGAAGAGAAGGGCTAGCTCATAGAGCTTTTCCCCCTGAAGCAGAAAGTGAGAAGTGATGACTTAGTCATGATGACACTGAGCGCGCAGATGCAATTCACAGCTTGAAAATTAGCGATTTTGAAGCAACGTTTGAAATGAGCTGTGTGTGAAAGATAGCTATAATTTGGAAGAGACAATGTTACTGCTTTATGCATTTTAGACTGAACCATTTAAAAATTTAATAATACTTATTCAATTTTAAAATAATAGATAAAATGTACTACTCTTTTAACATAAAGTTCCGTGGGTTTTTTTCAATTTTTATTTGCAGGTTTTTTATTTAATGAACGTTTATTTCTAATCATTTCTTTATCTGCATGTGAACTGAGAGAATTTTTATACTGCTTCTAAGATAACTATAAAAGCAGCTATTTAAATTTACTCAAAAAACAATTTTACATTGACATAGTTTTAAACATATATGACATATAGGGCAACATTTCTGCTAACCTACGTTTGATTTTTTGCGTAATTGTAAATTTTACATTGTTATAATTCTTTTCCGATTCAATGTAATATTTTTTTAAATAATTTTGTAATTTATACTTATATCTATATTACAATTAAATAAATGTATGTAAGATTGTTACCTTAATTTTGACAAAATAGCTTTACTCAGAGTACCTAATACATTTATTTAATTTTTCAAAAGTGTGAGTAAAGGAAGCAAGTCTTTTTATGCCAATTACTTTAACGTTTTATACTATTATATTTTATCTAGAATGCTAATTTAGCACAAAATCTAATCAATAATTAGTTACAACGGATACAATAAGAATAACTTTAACAAGTACTTAACAAAATTAGTTTGTTAAATACTTGTTATTCTTGTTGGTACTATTCATAGTACCGAAGATATTATCGATTAACTCATAGAAGTCAGATGCTTTTTGATTTCCTGTGGGGTAGAGTATACCTTTTGCGGTACTTTTTGAAAATAATGTTTTCTCTGGAGCTACAGTGGATGGACAAAAATATGGAAACACCTTGTGAAATGCATGTTTGAAAAGAAAGATTGATTTTAATGAAATATGTAGGTGGCGCTGGCGTTTTTGACTACTGAACCCACCTATACAACTTCGTAAATGTGCTAAACAGTTCAGTTGTTGTCGGAGTACTGTTATGTGAGGTTGTCATTGCATTATGTCAGAGTTAACAGACTTCGAACGTGGGCAAATTGTTGGAGCACGTATGGTAGGTACTTCCGTAAGCAAGGTAGCCGAGGTGTTTAGTGTTTCAAGAGGTACTGTATCGAAGATTTATTCCGCATATTTGAAAAGCGGAAAAACATCATCTGCTAAATCACAGCGCGGACGAAAGTGTGTCCTGAGTGATCGTGACAGACGATCATTAAGGGCAATTGTGACGAAAAATAAGAAGACCACAGCTGCAAAAGTTACTGCTGAAATGAATGTTGTGTTACCGAACCCTGTGAGTACCAAAACAATTAGAAAGGAGCTTCACAAACAAGGAATTGCTGGCCGTGCTGCAACTGAGAAGCCACTCATCAGTGATGCTAATGCCCGTAACAGGAAAAGGTGGTGTTTAAGTCATAAAGCCTGGACTATAAAGCAGTGGAAGCGAGTAATATGGTCTGACGAGTTTTCTTTCACATTGTTTCCCACTTCTGGCCGAGTTTATGTCTGGAGAACGCCATCTCAAGCCTATAATACAGACTGCTTGTTGCCAAGAGTGAAACATGGCGGGGGTTCTGTTATGGTTTGGCCAGCCATATCGTGGTTCTCTGCTAGCCCCATGATAACTGTGTCAGGGCACATGACTGCCAAGACTTATGTGAACATTTTGGCCGATCAAGTTCATCCCATGGTACAAACTTTGTTCACCGATGGTGATGGTGTCTTCCAAGACGACAAAGCCCCTGTTCACCCAGCTCACATTGTCCAGGACTGGTTTTCTGAGCACGAGGATGAGTTGTCCCATCTCCCCTGGCCACCACAGTCACCAGACCTGAATATTATCGAACCTTTGTGGTCTACATTGGAACGGAAAGTGCGTTCTCGTTATCCACCGCCAACATCGTTATCTGAACTTGCCACCGTTTCGCAGGAAGAATGGTATAATATTCCCTTGGCAAACATACAGGAACTGTATTTATCCATTCCGAGAAGACTGCAAGCTGTTTTGGATGGCAACGCCATATTAAGCAAAGAAACATGTTTTTTTTAAAGGCGTTTCCATATTTTTGTCCAACCCCTGTACTTTTTATCTCTCGTTTCCCTTGACCATTAAATAATTCGGTTTTAGTTTGTGACATAATTTGATTTCTTCTCAATCTCTATTTAAAACCTCTTTAATAATAACAAAAAACAAACTGCACATTTTGAAAAGAACCGAGAACTTGGTCCGGTTTAGAGTCATAGCAGAGTTTTTAACCTATATGCATTTCGTCGAAACTGAGAACGCATATTTTTTCTACAGAATACAAATATTCGCCTCTTTCCTTCTTTAGAGTAAGAACATCACTTTGAGTTCTTGGACTACACTAAAATTTAGCGCACCATTTCTTTAATTTGTTAATACTAGGTAAAGATATACCAGTTTTTTTCTTAATTTTTTTTCTTTCCAAAAATCATAGCTTTAAGATGACAGGAGCTCTTATGACAATGCAACGTGAAATATCTTCACTAGTCCACCTGATTTTTTCCTTCTTTTTCAGTAATACATTAATCTGCGTCTTTATAAAAATAGGCTTTAGACATTTTTTTCAAATTCTCCGATTTGTGCTTCCCCCCCCCAAAAAAAAAAAATTTCGCTATTTGAGATTTTAATTTCTGATACCAATTTCTGTCTAGATGTCGTCCACTTTCTTTGCCGCTGAACAAACATTCTAAAATTTTTCTTTTCTCTATTTTTCAATACTTTAATACAATTTTCTAAGGATATTATTTTGTTCTTCAAATTATCAATGCATTCTTGTTTATCCTTAAACTTAGGGCATTCAGGAATATCTATATTTTCATTTGTGAGTTTTATTTCAAAATCATTAAAATTTGATTTACTATTGTTATCATCATTTCGATTTATTATTGTCATCATAATTTACTTTCGGCACAGCATTCCATTTCAACAGTTTCTTTTTGTGGCTATCCAAACAAGCGATTTTTCATATCATCTTCATAAACACTGCATAGAAAATGTTCGCTGCAGATTTTTCCGCTCTTCGCATTAATAGAATCTTGTCTTTGACATTTGTGTATCCATTCTTTCGTCAAAAGCAAAACCTCATTTGGATCATTTGGTCCCATGAAATAAAATATCTCATCCTTTCGTACTTCTGTAAGTGCTACGGCAAGTTACTACAGCGCAAAAAGCCATATTACGTAAATGGTACTTTACAATATAGAATTTAAAATAAAAACTGACTAAAATTACATATATATAAATTATTTTAAATATATATGTAATGTTTTCAGTTATTCCAACACATTGTGGGCGAATGGTGAGGCTATTCCATTACACGTTCTGGCAGATGGTTGACTAAGCTATAATGATTGGAAGCACGCAGAAAAATGATCAGGACTTTTTACTTTTAACAGCATATCTTTATTTTATTTTAGATCAGTATTCAGTAATTGAATTATTAGATACGACTGTCTTTAATACGTTATAACATTCTAACAAAGAAAGAGGAGCATAGCGGAGGAGTTAGCAGAACGAAGGCATCTGTGTAGGAGAACTTATGACGCAGCATTTATATGAAAGGTTATGTAACACAGTAGCTTCTAGAAAAATGTAGAAAAACTTATGACGCAGCATTTATATGAGGAGGTTATGTAATAGGTGCGAATGTTCTAGAAGGTACTGGGTTAGGGGACGATCCTGAATTGCAGAAAATTAATTAAAGGTTGCTGGTTCGCAAAGAGCAAAGCCATCGTATTTTTTTTATATTTTACATATACATTATTAGAAAACAGATATATATATATGATTAAAATTAATTTGGGATATGTAACCTCTAGAAAATCGTCTCGCAGCTGAATGAAACTACAGTTTTAAACGCGGGAAATCAGAACAGGTGGCATCACAGTGACGTCAGATTACTGCCTGTTAATTTTCCCCATTAGGCTCGTGTCGGTGAGGAGTCGAACAAAGACATGAGCTAGCCCTTTCTATTTATCCCTGCTAGTGCATATGCAGATGGAGGAAAAAATAATGCGAACACCTGTGAAAAAGTATGACGTATTTCACACCTGCAGTTCAGCCGCGCCACCTGCAAAAGAAGTCTGCCACCTATTTAGCGTGAGGAGGAAGGTATCAGTCTCTCAACAGCAGTCACCTGCATTGCATGCTTCGATCGAATTGTCTGTGAGAAGTTGAAATGTCAGACCTGTCAGAGTTACAAAGAGGAATGATAGTTGCAGCGCGTTTAAGTGGAGCATCGGTTACGGAAATAGCCAACCTTGAGGGGTGTGCAAGGAGTACGGTATCAGCCGTTATGATAGCGTATACGAAAGAGAGTAAGACGACGTCTTCAAGGCACAACAGTGGCCGAAAGTCAAAGCTGGCTGATAGGGATAGACGGGTTTTGAAGTGCATAGTAACCCGCAAGCACAAGCAATCGTTATCCGAGATAACATCCGAAATGAACAGTCATCTCCAGGACCTCGTTTCAACAAAAACTTCCAAAAGGGAACTTCATGCTGCGAACATTTTTGGCAGACTGGCAATTCGTTAACCCTTGGTGACAGCAACTAATGCTTTCAAGCGACGCCAATGGTGCAGAGATCACAAAGGCTGGTCCCCACAGCAGATGCACCAGGTAATATGGTCAGATGAATCGTCATTCACCTCATTTCAGACGATCGGACACGTTTATGTTTGGAAAACGCCCAAAGAAGCGTTTCATCCTGACGCCTCTTGCCGACTGTGAAGCACGGGGATGGCGCCATTATGGTATGGGATGCGATATCTTGGCGGCTTGGTCTTGGGCCACTTGTTATTCTGCATGGGAAGATCACATCTACTCACTATCTAAGCATTCTAGTGGATCATGTCCATCCTTTTGTCAAGACTGTATTCCCTGGGAAGCAACCGCTTTTTCAAGACGACAACGCCCCTATCCACACTGCTAGGTGTATTCAAGAATGGCTCAAAAGAGCATGACGATGCAATTGAACATCTCGCTTGGCCCCCGTCAATCTCCGGAGTTGAATATTATTGAACATTTATGGGCATATTTGGAGTCCAAACTTCGTTTCCGATTTCCACCTCCATCCGGACTTTCGGAATTAGAGACCGCTCTGCAGGAGGAATAATTTCCTTTAAATATTGTCCATGACCTTTATGCATCTATCCCACGTCGCATTCAATCTGTACTTCATTCAAAGGATGGTCCAACCCCTATTAATAAAGCCTCCAGCTTTACATAGATATTTTGCCCTCCAGCTGTACATAGATATGACATCACAGTTTCTTTTTGCAAATAATTATTACTGTCATCTTTGGCAAGCTGAAGAATACATAATCACTTACATTTAACAGTAGGTGCTTGTTAAAATAAAAAGTAAGATCATTGCTCAAACAACGTCAGTGTTTCAGTACGCTTAACACATTGTACGCCAGCCCCGCGAAATCGCGGGTTTCGAAGTCCATCGCTTGAGCGCCGGCTCTGCGAAAACGCGGATTTCGAGGTCTTCGTTTCAGCGCCAGCCCTGCGATAATGCAACATTATTTTATTCGGCGATTAGTTTGCTCGTCATGACTCGCCGACCTGCACTTTTTATTACGTCGAAACAAAATGTATACGATGGTTCAGGAACAAGTACAAACAAGAGTCACTCTTGAGTGTCGTATTCCGTAGCCAGTACACCCTCATAGCCTTACGCTTTTAGTTGAACAGCATAATAAGCCTTCTTATTCTGAGCATTTTTACCCCTATAATATGAGTGAAGTTACTGACTATGTTGCGGATCATCTATCAGATTATTCAATACAATCAGAAGATTCTGATATAGGGGTCGAGGACAGTGATAGTGATGTGATGCCAAGAAGAAGATCAAGAGCTGTTCCATTACAGTATTCCAGTGATTCCGATGGTCTAAGTGATAGCGAAATGTTCACAGAATCACACAGTTACATTGAATCATGGTCAGATGTTGATAAAGCTCCCAATGTACCATATTTTATTGCGCAATCTGGTCCAAAGATTCTTCCTGCTAATAAGCAAAGCATAAAAGAAATCGTAAGGGGAGAGGGAGGGAAAGGGAACAAAAACCAATATGTACGACGTCCATGCAAAGTTTGCTCTGCTAGCAAAAAAAGAAGCGAGAGTAGCTTTATGTGTTCTCTATGCTTAGTACCTTTACATCTTGGAAAATGTTTTGAAAAATACCATACATCCCTTAAATATTAATATTTTTCTTTCTGTTAATATTATATATATATATATATATATATATATATATATATATATATAATCAGTCATCAAATAAAACAGGTGTATTTTTTATAATTATAAATTAAATTTTTTTATTTTGCTTCTATTTTTCGTTATCATTAAGTTGCATATAACGAATATGTAAACCAGACTTAGTGTTTTACGATAATGTATAAAATTTTAAATATTTTCTTCACATATTCATTGGTCGTCAACAAGCGAATCATGCCGGCGCCCACGCTTTAGGCGGTCGACACGGTGCCGGCGCTCAGACTTTAGTTGTCTCAGATGCCACTGGCGTACAATGTGTTAAACTAATACTCAGATAAATAACACAGTAATACAGTCAGATCGCACATACACTCAAAGGTCTACGTTCTAACAAGTTCCAGTGTTAAAAGAGCGTTAAACGAGTCATCTTAACATAAATGCAGGGGATCAGTGAAAGAAGAATAGAAAAATTTGCTTCCCTTTTTTTTTTTTTTTTTTTTTTTTTTGTTGTTGTTCTGTTTTATTTTGCAACATTACAAAATGGCAATAATTCACTTGTAATCTGCTGCAAAATGTTTTGGTATATTTTACTGAAACTTTTTATGCTTCTATTTCTGCCAGTATATTCATTTTACTCTTCCAGCGTATTCATATTCCCAAATCATAATACTTCTTCCTCTGTATTTTATTGTTAGAATTACATTGAGGAATTGAAGCCTTTTTTTCACTTTTTCTCCAAACCAGTTTTTGCCTTCAGATAGGTAAGGTAAACTCAGCTTCATTTCTAGATATTATAGCTTTAGAAATTCAACAGTTTTTTTTTTTTTTTTTTCTACATAACAACTAGTTCAAATTAGCTTATGTAATATATAAAAATACCATACATCCCTTATCCTGTCACAACCATGGACCTTATAAGAGATAACTAACCCAGTGGGCGGGGCGCGAGTCACCGACATGTCGGCAAGAAAGAGTAGGGACGATCTAGTTTAACACTGAAACCTACGGCGTTTGTATCACATAACTCTTTTTAATTATTAAATGTGATACGTTGTATAGTGATGAGATTATGAAAGCCATAGTTTTTTCAAATAGGATTTAATATCTCTCAAAGCACTTTTTACTGCATTTCGCGCATTTTTTTCACGCGTAATTCTTGTACAAACATCTTTACTTCGGTAAAAACTCTAAGCACAAAATTTATGAACTTAATTTTGCGTACAAATAACGTAAAATTAAATACTATTGATAGTACGTGATGCTTTGAAATAAATAGGGTAAAATTAAACAAGATCCGATAATTTTTTTTTAATTTAATGACCATTTTCAAAACTATAATAACATTACAAAACAATCATTTATTTGATTATATCATCATTAACTTATTAACATTAAAGTGGAATATTTATTAATTTATAGAATTCGGAGCATAAAATTTTCTGAGTGTAATGAAGAGGGGGGAAAAAAGGTAAAATCTACAAGCACTCAGATTTTATATTACGCCCAAAAGGAACCTTTTTTTAACGTTTTGTGTGTTATCTATATTTATTGAATATCATGTTCTTTGCTCATAAACCACATACATTTGAAAACAGCATATCTTTAGAATTTCCGCACTGGAGATAAAACTTATTTTCCGTACAGTGCTCGCTCTGAACTCGTTGAGTTTGTTAATAAAAAATTCGTTAAAGTTTTACAAAATAGGAAATAAATAAAATAAGATAGATTAAAAAAGTCGAAATTCGGCCGTCCAGATGCCCATGTTCGGGTGGAGGATTACATTATTCAAAATTTGATAGCTCTAGATACTGTCGTTTTTGTCACAGTGCGAGAAACATACATGTATTCATGCAGTTTCTTCATTATTTAATTTCTTTAAATATAATACAGGGCGATAATATTTGGTTACAACAATTTGCAAGGGGACACAGACATTTATAGTAAAGCAGCGCAAAATGCCGCTTCGAAACTAACAGCCTTTCTAGGCTACCGCAGCTTTGGGCTAATAAATTAAATTAACAGTAAATAAAAAAAAATCTTATGCAGATCTAAAAGAATTTTTTAAAAATAATCACTATAAAATACAAGCAAATTTAATTATTACGGTTAAATACAATTTTAATATTAGAATTAAATGCATCAAAATTTTTAAGCAGTCAAATGTGTTTATCACTATGATGTATTATGGAATAAAATTGAAATAAAATTTCTTTATAGAAGTTGTGCTATAATACTCATCTATAATTTTAAAAAAAGCAGCACAATTTAGAATTTTTAACAAAACTTACTAAAATATTTAAAAACGAATTTTTGAATATTTTACTTATTTACACCAATAAAAAACATAAAAATTGCAAGAGAAAACTGCTTGTTTGAAATTTTCTATTAGTTCAGATTTAAAATATTATTTTCTAAACAAAGTAGTTAAATATTTCCTTACATTCCTTTTGTAACGTTAATTATGCTTGATAAATATGCTAAATTTTTAAAAATCAATCTCAATTTCAAAAATAAAAATATGTAGAAATTCTAATTTGTGAAATGAGGCGCTACAACCAGCTTTTTCTTGACAATTATACACGCTGCAATAGGCAACCAATGTTAAATTTCTGCAAGTCGTCCCTACTCCTCCGGATGTGATCAAGGTGACAGCCGGCAACGCCTCAGACGAAGGAGAAAACCCGTTTGGGTTAGTTTATTTCTTATAAGGTCCATGGTCACAACGCTGTCAATTATCACGGAATCCTGTCACAACGCTGGCACATTTCCAAAGGGAAAAAGTATTTGGACAAGCAATACAAAAGGTTGAAACTTAAACTTTAAATACTGGAAGTGAAAGAAAACGAAATTCAGTATTAGAACGTTCTGTTAGTCTTAGAAGTTCCAATTTCTTTTTTTACTTCCTTGTACGAAGTAAAGGAGTATTGTAATCACGAAACATTTCGGATGTCATACTTCAACGAAGATATCCATTTTGACTGCTATCGAATGCAAATTAACGATGTTTTTGAGCGACATCTGTACGTAAAGACAAAATAAAGAACTTTTTCCCGAAACGGATTGTAAAATGAATTCAGAGAGGACTTTTTCGTGACGCCTTGTATGTACGTACATACTTATGTATGTATCTCGCATAACTCAAAAACGAGTAGCCTCAAAATGTTGAAATTTTGTATATAGAAATGCTATAACATGCAGTTGTTCACCTTTTTTTTGGTTACAATATGCAGCGACAAAAAGTATATATAACCCGCTCTGTTACTCGGCTCAGTGGACACAGTTTTTTATTCATCCATGTAGGTAAATTATGCATTTTTTGCTTTAAAAATGATTTAATTATGTTGTTCTTATTTTCCGGTTAAGGTTTTTATGCCTTTAGTTAATCTGCATGCAGTACTTGAGAAGAATTATCAACAATTTAAAAGTTGTTCAAGTGTGGCTAAGCCTAATGGTCCAGCCATATTTGTTTACATTTGAAACTTAACAGAATAGTGAATTAAGTCAGTTTCTGCACCTTCAATGGGACCAAAAGTAAACTTTCAGTTTTGTGCGCAGAAAAATATGCCTTCTTTATCGCTGACCGAATTGCTTGTTTTTGCGTAGAAACTCTATTAATTATAAAAATTGTTTTTTTTAATTGATTAAACTGTATGTGCTTATGTTTTTCCATATTTTTAATGAATATATTGAGTTTTTATGTATTTCCGCCTTGCCGCGAAGTGAGAACTGAAAGTTTAAATGAAATGCAGCAAAATATTTGTATAATTTAATGGACCGTACCAGGAAGTCATGTGGTGTCCACATCAGATTTTTATTATAAAATTATTATTTCGAAATGAGCAGAAAGCATAATGAGTTGACTTTAGTAATGCGTAGTGGAATTGTAAATTTAAGAAATAATGGCTTCACTTATCATGAAATAGCAAAAATTATGAAGATTAAATTTATTAACTGTTTATTATGTGATAAAGTATAAATCAACTGGGAGTAACGGAATTAGAATACAGGGAGGCTAAAGAATCTTACAGCAAGAGAAAGCTGATTGATTGAAAGTTAAATTTTAAAAAAACCCTTTTAATAGCAGTGCAAAAATGTCTAACATGCAAATGTTGTTACACCGCGAACAGTAAGAAATTACCTACATAAATTCGGATATAAAGCCAGGAGTGGAAAAAAAAAACGCGTATACGTGAAAAATCCAAGGAAAAAAAAATAATAAATAAAATCTGAAATCCTTCAGATTTTACATTACGCCCAAATAGGCGTTTTTTAACGTTTTGTTTCTTACCTTTATTTATTAAATATCATGTTCTTTGCATTTAAACCATTAAATTCAGTTTAACAGCAATATCGCAAAATAATTTTAAACTGAGCATATCTTTAGAATTTCGGATACAGAGTCTCACGCGCTGGAGACAAAAATGTTTTTTCCTGTACATCGTTGTCATGGCTCGCTTTAAAATTCTGGAGTTTGTTAATCAAAAATTTGTTAAATTTTTACAAAATATCGATAATAAAACAAATTCTAAATTTGCGCTTCCAGATGCCCGTATTCGGAGAAGGATTAGGTTATTCAAAATTTGACGGCTCTAGGTACCGTTGTTTTATCCCAATGCGAGAAACATACATACATTCATGCAGGTTCTTCAATATTTAATTTCTTTACATATGATACAGGCGATAATATTTGGTGGCAACAATTTAAAAAGTAAAACAACGCTTATAGTGTATCAACGCAAAATGCCAAAATAAATTAATAGTCTTTCTGGGCAAATTGCCTCTTTGAACTAAAAACTTAGTTTTGCAAAAAATTACATAAATAAGCCTTCAGAATTTTGGAAAAAGAATATGTTCTCCGGTGAAAATAAATTTTGCTTGTTTGTATCCGATGGCAACAACACTGTTTGGAGAAAAATAAAACGGTTCTCAATATTGAAAATATATGCTCAACTGTAAAGCATGGTGGTGGGAACGTTATGCTATGAAGTAGTACGAGCTGAAATGGAACTGATATTTTGACTATAATTGAGGGAATTTTGAATGCGAGAAAATACGTAGAAATATTGCGAGATATTTCAAAGCGTGTTAAAATTGGGTATTACAGATGACTTCTGGCTCTAACAAGAATCACCTGATCTCAATCCGATTGAGAATTTGTGGTATTTTTTGTATCAAGAAACTAGAAAACAAATTTTCAAATAAAATTCAATTCAAAAATATTCTTTTGGAAACGTGGGAAAATATACCGTCGGATCCAACCAAAAAGTTAATAGACTCAATGCCAAGAAGACTTACAGGCTGTTAAAGACAACAGTACGATGTAGTATTTTTATGAAATATTAAATTTTATTCTTATAATCAGTTTCATTGAATTTTAAATTATAATTATTTAGTTCCAACACTTTTTTCCTCTTGAATATTTGCATATCATAATATTTGTATATTATGGGTGACAACAAACACTATTTATTATATAAGTTATATGAAATTATTACTAGTCCAAAGGGGCAATTTTCCCTGAAGGACTATTAATTTCGTTTTGGAATTTTGCGAACGGCCAATCACTTTTCGAATTGTTGCCACCATATATTAGAGCCCTGTATTATATTTAAAGAAATTAAATAATGAAGAATCTGCATGAATGTATGTATGTTTCTCGCATTGTGATAAAACAACGGTACTTACAACCATCAAAATTTTAATAACGTCATCTTCCATAGAATATGGGCATGTGGAAGGCCCTATTTTGAATTTGAAATTTGTTTTATTATCGATTTCATATTTTGTAACACTTCAACGAATTTTTCATTAAAAAAAACTAAACGATTTCAAAGCGAGCAATGGCAACTCTATACGAAAAAAAAATTATCTCCAGCGCACGATACTCTGTATCGGAAATTCTAAAATAAATTATTTTGCGATATTGCTGTTGAATTGAATTTTATGGTTTAATAACGTAGAGCATGGTTAGGGCTATGTGAATAAGGGGAGGGATGCCTTCGTGAAGGACTTTATAAGGGAAACTGACTCGTATACACGTTACACATGGGGAAACTACGAAAACACCCATGCAGCCAACCAGTTCGCGGGATCGAACCTCGGACCGTACTACCAGTGCTCAGCGATTTACCGCTCGGCACATGATATTGAATAAATAAAGGTAACGCACAAAACGTTAAAAAAGGCCCTTTAGACGTAATTTAAGATCTGAAACCTTTCAATTTTTTTTTGTAAGAATTAAATTTAATTTACACCATTTGCAATAAAATTATTGCATAAATTTGTATTGTTCAGGTCTCCACAATATGTCTTTGAAAACTTTGACATTTTTTTCTTCATTAAATTTTTTGAAGCAGTAAATGTGAAAAATGTGCAATGCCCTCGCCGGGACTCGAATCCTGAATCTGCGTCGAGTATGCTTCTAGTTATAGCACGAATGTATGCGGAAAGGATGAAGAAAATACCTTATACTCTCAGTAATGAAAGATTTGAAAATTTTCCCTTCTACAAGTAGCCTAATTACGCATAACATTACATTAACATTGTTATCACTTTAATTCCTTACAGTACGTAGTGTTACAAAAACATAACAGCATGATGCAATGCCATTTGCAATTCCGTTTCTACTAAGAAACCACTTTTTTAATAGAGCTTTCAATAAGCCTACAGTCTCATGCTGAAAGGAATTTGTGTCTATCAGAACGTTTGGAATTTTCCATTTGTTTCTTACTTCTTGAATACACAGTTGATACGTTTAAATTAAAATTTTTAGATATTTGCCGATAGGTAAAACCATTTTTGCTTAAACTGAATATTTTGTCACAATCCTCAACGACGTACCCTAAAAGATGATCTTTACAAGACGTCCCGATCACGTAGGCAATTCTTGTTATCTTTCTAGATATTGCAAAAGTCATCCATTTTTTAAACTAACAAAGTTTCCTTATGGAAAAATCTCCTTTCTTGCATTTTTCGCTCATTTGTTTAACCAATCAAGTTTCGTATGTGTTTATCATATTCTTCAGTTACTCTTTTTCCTCAACAGAATTTGCATATCTCTGCTTCTAGTGTTCTAATCAATATTATTTTTAGCCCAAAGAGGTCATTTGCCCAGAAGGGCTATTAATTTCGTTTTATCATTTTGCGTCGGTTTATTGGTTGACTATAAATGTCCGCTCACTTTTTAAATTGTTGCTACCAAATATTAGAGCCCTGCATTATATTTAAAGAAATTAAGTAATGAAGAGTCTGCATGAATTTATGTATGTTTCTCGCACTGCGAAAAACAACGGCACCTAGAGACATCAAATTTTGAATAACGTACTCCTCCACCCGAATATGAGCATCTGGAAGCCTTAATTAGTATTTATTTCATCTTTTATCAAGCATTTTAGAATTTTTCATTAACAAACAATCAGATTTTACATACACCCAAAGGGCTAGTTTTTTTGACGTTTTGTGCGTTACATTTGTTTATTAAGTATCGTGTTCTTCGCACTCAAACCACAAAATTCAATTCAACAGCAATATCGCAAAATAATTTTTAAATGAGACTATCTTTCTAATTTGCGATACACAGTCTCGCGCGCTGGAGATAATTTTTTTTCCTCCCCCCTCCCCGTACAGTGTAATAATTGGTTTCTTTTAAATCGCTGAGTTTGTTATTCAGAAATTCGTTAAAGTGTTACAAAATATGAAATCGATAATAAAACAAATTACATATTAGGACTTCCGAGGTGCCCATGTTCGATGGAGGATTACGTTATTTAAAATTTGATGCTCTAGATACCGCTGTTGTATCACAGTGCGAGAAACATACATTAATGCAGATTCTCCATTATTTAATTTCTTTAAATATAACACAGTACAATAATATTTGGTGGCGACAATTTGAAAAGTGAAACGGACATTAAAGTTTTCGACGCAAAATGCCAAAACGAAATTAATAGCCGTTCTGGGCTAATGCCTTTTCGGCTAAAAAACATTTTTATCTCCAGCGTTGGAGAGTGTGCATCGAAAATTCTAAAGATATGCTCATTTTAAAATTATTTTCCGATATTGCTGTTGAATTGAATTTTATGGTATAAGTGCGAAGAACAGGATATTTAAAAAGTAAACGTAACACACAAAAACATTAAAAAACACCCCTTTGGTTGTAATATCAAATCTGAAAGCTTTCAAATTTTTGTATTTAGTTATTTTTCATGTTAACTGAAGTGCTGTTTGTTTTTCCACCAACATTTATTTTTGTTTTAGTTTAATAACAATAAACGTAGGTTAAATAGCTGTTCAAATATTTCAATATATGTTTAAATGTTTTCAAATATTGTTTCCTCCACTGTATGTGTTTAGCCACATTCAACCAACTAACGAAAACAACGTTTCCAACGCAACAGCACAGTCTTAGAACTTACTGAATTTTTTTCCTCGAACTTCGTATGTCAGCTTTCCTCGGTTTCCTAATACGACAAAAATATAAAAGGCGAAATTTTTTAAAAATGTGTTCAAAAACTTTAATGCAGGTTAGATGTTAATTTAATACTATTTAATTAATTTGCAAACTGAAACTGATATTCCCCTACAGTTGGAATAAAAGGAAAGACATCTAAGCGCAATTCGAAACGTTACCAACGCGTCAAAAAGAGGAAATGACATCAGCGATTGTAAAAGACATTTAATATAAGAAAGCGGCTGTTATGCTCGCGCACGTAAAAACAGTTTTTCTGAAAGCTAGCGACGTCTGGGCCGACCATACGCATAAATGGTAACTGATGTAGCGTTTTTATAAATAGATTAAAAAATACGCTTGCTTTCGCATAAAGAAAATATGTCCTCCAAAGTATACTTACAATGCAAAAATAATATGCGATTGTTTGCATAATAAATTATTTCTTTGGCCGTACTACATAGGTTTATTACGTAGCGAAGGTCAAATGAAACGATGTTATCTTCAGTTCGAATAAAAATGAGCTTTTTATCTTAAGACAATAAAAAGAATTTTTTGAATATGCCGAAAAATATAAGAATGTTTGTTAAACATATTTCACGAAAATACAAATGAATTTCTGTAGAACCTATTTATTCTATACCGTCACTATTACCAGCTCAGTTTTTACATCTTTGTACGAAGTAATGGAAGTATTGTAATCGCTAAACATTTCGGGTATCATAGTTCAAAGGAAATCGTAAATTTTGACCGTTCCCGGATGACTCTGGATCATTTTTTGCGTGCGGGTAGAAGAAATCTTTTTTCCAAAGCGGATTGTAAAATGGGTTTAAAATGGATTCAAAAGAGAATTTTCCGTGACGTTTGTAAGTACGTACATATTTCGCACAACTCAAAAACCAGTAGCCGTAGAACAATGAAATTTTGTATATGGGACTGCTATAACATCTAGCTGTGCGCCTCCCTTTTTGGTTGCAATCGGTCTCGCCAAACCTATATATAGCATCTCTGTTACGCGGCTCGATGAGCTTAGTTTTTTATTCTTATATTTTGGTAAATTGTGTATTTCAGGCTTTAAAAGTGATTGAATTATGTTAGTCTTACACTCTGGTTGAGATTTTCCTGCCTATTTTTAACAATTAAATGCATGCAACAGTTGTAGAATTATCAATAATTTAAAAGTTTAAGAGGAGTTAAGCTTAACGAGGCTGACATTTGTTTCCATTTGAAACTGTTAGTAGAATAGGAAATTAAGCGAGTTGGTGCACCAACTTCACTCTCTTTTTGCCCAGTGTGACGATAAGGTTAACTTTCAGTTTTGTGCAGAAAATTTTATCTTCCAGCCCGCTTGTCGGATTACTTGTTTTGACGTAAAACTAAATTTTAATTGCAAAAATTGCTTTATAACTGTTTTTAACAGTATTTAGAGTTTTAGTTTCTGCATTTAACAAAGTTTTCAGGTATTTTTGGCTTGTCGCGAAGTGAAAACTGAACTGATTGAATTAGAAATTCGTCTGTGATACAAGTTTAAATGAAATGCAGCAAAAGATGTGTATAATTTAATAAGCCGTACAAGTCATGTAGTGTCCACATCAGGTATTTTCTTCTTGTGTAATTTAGATCAACGGAAAATCATTACAACATAAATAACAGTAATACTTTATATGATTTCCGAAGAAAAACAAACGAACTCGCATGATCAAAAATGACTGGCTCATGAGTTGGATATAAGAAGTTAACAATAAACTTTGTATACATTTGCGAACGAACTATCTAGAGATGAATTCAGTGTTTGGAAATTTCTATCCATGTTGTTTATGTTCACTGCATTTCGAAACTTCACCATCTTTCGCGTCGTTTCTAACATAAATAGCGGAAAGAAAACACAAAATTTTACTATATTTCACGCAAATTATGAGTGAAAGCTTTCGATACGGGTGGCACTAATGATACACACATTTTCGTGACTTGCATACAAAGCAAAAAAGGAAAATATTTACAGTAACCTGTAGCAACAAGTCTCAGGTAGCGTGAAAAAAGCGTTTGCTAAATTGTCCTTGGCATTTATGTGCATACGCATATACTCGGGAGAGAAACGTAAAAAGTTAAATCAATATAATTCTAAATAAATATGAAAATGAAGAATCATCAATGAACTGAAATAACTAATACTCTGTGTATTAGGAATTAAAGTAAACTAAAATTTAAAAGAATGACGATAAACTAATAAAACTTATAAAAAATTTGCGAGCGATCAGATTTTAACGATCAAGGATTTGTTAAGGTATTTTACGCTCACGCTGAGTTTACAATCTTCCAGTCTGCTACTGCACTCACTCCTGCTGGTTTTGTTTATGAAGTACCACTTGCTTCGCACTTACGCCACATAAGATTCAATCGAAATATTACAAAAATTTTTAAAGCGGCATATGTTTAGAATTCCCAATGCTGTGTTATGTGTTGGCTTACGTATTTCGATTTTTTTTTAGTCTTTTCTCAGTTCATTATCAATGTTCAGTTTCGTAGTAAAATGGCTTACAAAACTTCTTCCTGTGTTTGTTTCATTAACGCTTTGTGTGTTGACTTCATTTATTAGAAATCGCGTTCTTCGCACTTATATGACATAAACTTCAATTCAAAAGTAAAATCACAAAATCTTTAAACACAGCGTACCTTTACACTTTCCGATAGACAGTCTCGCGCGTTGGAGATAAAAATATTTTATTCCGCACAGTTTTGCCATCGCTCGTTTCAAACCCTTGAATTTGTTAATCAAAAATTCATTAAAGCTTAACAAAATATAAAATTTGAAATTCCAAATTCGGCTTCCGGGTGCACATGTTCGGGTGGAAGACAGCATTATTCAAAGTTACCGTCGTTTTTTCATAGTGCACATGTATACGTGTAGATTCTTATTATTTAATTTCTTTAAAGATAATACAGGGCGATTGTGTTTGGTGGCAACAATTTAAAAAATGATTTGGTACAAAATCCTGTTTCAAGATTAACAGCCCATTCGGGCTAACGCTCTTTTGGACTAAGAATTATGAAAACTGATTAATTAATGCAGCAGGCTTAAGTTGTAATTTCCTGTCGACGAAGGTCTTTCGAGGGCGAGTTTTTAAAATAATTAAGATTGTTTTATTATACACAGATCAAACTAGGTACCGAAACTAGGTACATCGCCATATCGGTCATCGGTGACTTTCCAGTCCGACGCGTTAGTCATCGGTCACTGACATCAAACTTGTTGATGCTGCTACCAATCTCTCTTGTCTGACAGAGGTCAGCACGCACAAGTCCATGACCTTCATCGTGACACGAAGTCAAATGAATCTGTCGCTGGCAACAGCCTCGAGCACCATATAGGTGACAGCCCAACGAGCCGGGGTACGGGTTCGAAGCCCCTCACCCCTCTTCCCCTACCATCAATTTCTCTAGAGGAATTTCGGCTCGTCACATGTTTACAGTGCTCCCATGCCGCACAGACACTATACATTTACAAGCATCCGGAATTCGAACCCGGTTCTTTCGGCATGGCAGTCAGCGTCGCTAATCTTTATCCTGCTTGAGCGGCGACACTATGTTTTCAGTTCAGATTGCGTCACTTACTAGTGAATGAGAGTACATTTTGTGTTCAGGCCGCCTCAGACACTGTTGACTGACGATTTAAAAAGCTGTATTATTTTATCGTATCTGCCTTATATCAATTTCTACAAATCGGATATCACAGGCTAAACTAAAAGAAATACAAAATAGAATAGGCGCTTAACGTGTTAATGTACATTTAAAAAATTGACCAGAATATTATTAATTTATAAAACAATTGTTTCATATACTATTATATAGGTCTAAAAAAGCATATCATGTATAGAACTTTACGAGTAAACATATTTTCCAATGATATATTAGAAGCACTGAATGAAATATTTGATTTTACATGATTTGATGATTTTGATGTATTTTCCACTTTTAGCTCTTTTCTGGCTAATTCGATTAACATGCTATTTTCTTTTAATAATATCAACAAATACTAGTTAATTAAGTAAACGTCTCTTACTATTTTGATTAACTAGATAACTATTTAATTAATTAAACAAAAAATATTTTTCTTTGAGTAGTAGGACTTGCATGAAAGTACTTTTTAAGTAAACATTTTGTGCAAATGAATACGTAAATTGCATTTGCTTTGAGGAGGTAACTGGTGTTTGAAACTTGTTCTGTGAAGATGTCTAGACATAAAATAAAAATCTCTTCAGAATACCGTCAGAGTGCAGGAAATTAAAAGGAAGGAAAAGTAACATGTGACAGGTTTCTGAAGTGCGAGAGACAAGAAACATTTTATGTAAAAAAGGAAATGTTTCTAGGAAAGTTTCTGAAAGGTTTCGCACTCACATTATGAATGTAAAATCAGTTAGGATTACCGCTGTAATTAGTTACAGGATATGCCCGTCTTTTGAAAGTTCTCTTTGATGCCATTTCTCTTTTGTGAAAGAGTTGCCAAGGTAGTACGTTTTCAGTATATGAAAGAAATCCGAAGAGAACTCGTGCTTTTACTAAAAGGAGGTTTCATTCATCCTTTTATTCTGCTCTGACCTCTTTAGTCCAAAGGGGCAACTTGCCCAGAAGGGCTATTAATTTCGTTTTGGCATTTTGCGTTGATTCACTATAAAAGTCAATCACTTTTCAAATCGTTCCCACCAAACACCAGAGGTCTGCATTATATTTAAAGAAATTAAATAACGAAGAATCTGAATGAATGTATGTATGTATGCATGTTTCTCGCACTGTGAAAAAGCAACGGTACCTAAAGACATCACATTTTGAACAACGTAGTCTTCCACTCGAATATGGGTATCTGGAGGCCCAGATTTGGAAATTGTTTCATTACCTATTTCATATTTTGTAAAACTTTAACGAATTTTTGATTAACAAACTCAACGATTTCAAAGCCTTCCATTAACATTAACATCGCGTGCATTTCAAGCACGAATGTTTTATGGGTGAGGTTTATTTATTTATTTATTTTTATTTTTTTGTGATGTTGCTGTTGAACTGAATTTTATAGTTTAAGTGCGAAGAACATGATATTTAATAAATAAAGGTAACATACAAAACGTTAAAAAAACACGCTTTTGAACATATTATAAAATCTGAAAAATCTACAATATTCGGGGAAGGTTTGCAGGCTGTTGTGACAGATTAAAAGGAACTGGACTACAGGCAAGCAAAATAAAAGAAAAGAATCAATTTCGTAAATTATCAGACATACTTGTTTTAGACCAGTGATCTCAAACTTGTGGGACTTCCGAAGCATTTCACTTGGCCGCGAATACGTTTCCCGTAGATAAGTTAACATTATTATAACAAAAATGTGTTTAAAGGGCTTTAAATTTTAATGATCTGGAATCGGAGTTTACATTATTTTCATTACCATTAAAAACGAACCTGAGTAACGTCTCATAAAGTCTACAAATGGAGCTTGCTTACATCGATGCAGGAACGTGAAACTGTGCAATGACCTCACCAAGTTTCGAAATCCGGACCTCCCGAATACTAGTCGAGCGTGCTGCCAGTTATTACACCACGAAGTAATACGGAAAGGAGGGAGAAAATACCTTATATACTCCCCCTTTTACAGGGCGACTGGGTATTAAGGGTCCGTACTCGCCAAATGCTGGTGGTGACAAATTATCGACCCCCACCTTTTTCTTTGGGAGCCAATTGTAGAGTCTTTTAGAATTTTTTGAAGGGAGGAAATTGAAGAAATCCACAGAGCCCTCGCGGGATTCGAGATCCAGAGCATCCGAATACACCTCGGGTGTGCTTCCAGTTACACCATGTGAAGGCATGAGGAAAATGAGGGAGAAAACACTTATAATCTTATTCAAAGATGTGAAGATACTGATTTGATTAACTTTTATTCATACTTTCCAAAAGATTAATACTCTCGGTATATTTATATGTGCACAGTTTTTCCCACAATTATATGCACATTTATATGTGCACATATCCCACATTTATATGTGCACAGTTTTTGTTGAAAATTAAGAAGTCTTAAAACAAGTACCTGATTGACCGAAGAGCGTCTTTTTAAAATTCGTGAGGAAGATAGTTTCTAGTAATTTGTCTCCATGCTTAGGAATTTCATCGAAATTGAAACGCCGAAAAACTGAAAGCTGTATTAAAAAATAAAATTCATAATTATTTACATACAAATATTATGAATTTAACGAAAAAAGCAATAATTAATTTTCTAAACAATTCAGACATATATTTTGATTAAAATATAATTTTTATGAATTTAAATACATTAAGCTTTATTTTTCGTTAGTAAAATATGCTTCTAATGATATTCTATTACGTAGCTATAGTTTGGCATTTTAGAAAAAGTTTGTGGAGAACATTTTGTATCTCGTTTTAGCTTGTCCAAAAGGCCTTACGGTTACCAAAACTCAATATTACACTGCTGTACATTACAATTGCTACACCACTAAGAAGGGCATGCAATAAACGTTAAATTTCATGACAGGTGCTACATCTGCAAACGACTATCATTCCATCATATGCGAAAAAACAGCTATCTTGTGTATAAATGGAAAGATAGCACTTTGGGAATCGCTTGGACGTTGATCGATAGTGTAAAATTCGTTTGATGTCTCGTGCAAAAAGAAGCAGCTTCTAACAACCTGGGTCGAAATTCTACAGGGTCATGGTCTGTCAGGACTGCGGTTTATCGTTCTGCTACATTTCTGCTCCTGTTGGCCGAGATCACATGACTGTCTTCCGAATATGGAATCGATAGGTTCAGGAGGGCCATACTGAATCAAGATGTCAGCGGCTTTGAGCCACCAACGCCTAAGAGAACAAACACATTACCCTCTCTGCACTGCAGGATCGTCTAACCACATCACGTACCTAAAGCCAGGAACTTAGCTTGCGTGTAGGACGACGTCTGCGATACCACAGATTGTCCATGCGGCTTCCCTTGGCGATGCAGTAGAGTCAGGTGCGCCTTCATAGGTGAGTCAAACGATAACACTGGACACAAAAGTGGCACCATGTCGTCTTTTCAGATTAATCCTTGTCCTGCGTACAACATCATGATGGACGTGTTGGTGTGTGGATCCACCGAAGAGAACAATTGTCAGCTTGCATTCATCATAGTTATACGGACCCGGTACCTGGTGTGCTGCTATGGAGTGCCGCTGGGTATATATTCGGTCATGTCTTGTTCGCATGCCCGGTAATGTTTGCTGATGTCGTTAAATTTCTATGTTGTCCGTGCTATCCTGATCTTGCTCGATACAAAGGGCGTTCAATTACTGCCCTGCCCAGCACATTCTCCAGATCTCTACCCATTTAAAAACATCTCTACATTTGTTGCCTACAGATTGACCTGCCACCACTCGCCAGCCACTACAGCTGACCACTGGCACAGAATATCCATGAACTCTGGTGTACAGAGTCGAAGGATGGAATGAAGCTATCTAAGATCAGTTTGGCTCATTGCCCAAACCATATTACAATTTAACTTTCTGACAAAGGTGGCAGGTGTGTGTCCTACCATAATATAATGGTACGCTGAATGCTATTTTCTTTCTCTCCAGGTGTAGTAATTTTAATGGTCAGCAGTTGTATTTAACTTACCAAAAATAGATTGTTCCCATCTTCTACTTAATACTAGAACGCAAGAGAAGGATGCAATTTAAATTATAAAATTGTTGATGAACAGGAAGCTTATACTGAAACTACAAAAGCAGTTACGTAAACAAAAATATGAAAGTATACATAAAAGCTCAACCAAACATGTACCTCAACCAACGTCATCAGTGTGGAAGTATTTAGACAGATTAGAATTTCTTCCGTGTACGTCGGCAGCGTACGAGACAATTTTGTGTGCGTTTTGCGTTTCAACGTGTCACGTTTATGCGTTGACGTATGATTCATAGCAGTATTATATGCTGATTTCTTCGAAAAATGGAAAAGTTCGACTGTTAAGTGTCGGAATGCAAAGTATCCTTTTCAAGGACACGTGCGAAATGCACTTTTTATGGGCTAGGCCAGTAATTTCTCTAGTTATCACTACAGTCTTCTTCTTAAGTCCAGGAAGTTAGCCATTAATATCGCTGTTTGCAAAATTAGAAACAAAACTCGATATTTAGATGTATACTCGACATTTAGGTCAATTTATACATTAGTAATCTCTGATAAGAAGCTGTTGAGTGCTGAACGTAAATAACATCGCCGAAAGAGTTTGTTAGCTGATTTGTTAGTAAACTCATCTAAGGAACTGATAAGTTGTCAAGAACGGGATAAAAACATCAGATTCCATTCCTTTATCATACTAGAAAAAAAAATAGTCTTAGCTCGTTTTAAACCTTTAAAGGAACTGATTTGTTTCTATCTTTCGATTGACATATTTGTTCTAGAAAATATTTACAGTAGTTTTTTTTTTCTTTCTTTTTGAAATTTTGGCACTTGTACCGCCTTTTAATTGATGATTCAACTGATATGGCACACACTGCCGTGACATAAAATGTTTAGTATAATACAAAGGATTCGGGAGTTCGTTCGAGAGTGAACTTAGATTTGAAACTTAGATTTAAACTTTACTTATATTTAAAACTTAAACTAGATATTCGCTTGATTTAATTAGATTAAACTGAAATGTTGTCCCACAGCAGATTTGTTGTTTTCTGTAATTAAAAATGCCTATGTTTCCATATATAATAGTTAAAAATATTTTACTTTAAATAATTTATTGTTATCTTCGTGTTACCCATACATTTTTAAAATATTTAATGAGATTTCTGTAGATTTGCTAATTATACCTGTTTAGCGGTTTTGAAGTTTTTAAAGGAATAATATCCCTCTTCTTGGCAAGAAAAAAAAAAGAAAGAAAGAAACGTTGCCAATGAAACTTCAGCTAGCATCCAGTTCAAGTTGACAATACATTTCTGCATATCTTAAGAGGGATCTAACACTGTCCGAAAGTGTAAAACCGCTCTACACTGACAGTTCGTCCTTCACTTGGTTCACGGTCAACGGGCTAGCTACATAACATTTTCGTGGTTTTGTCGACGGTCAAAAGAAATAAGGTTACGTTTTTCCCAACGCTAGCGTCATTTACTTACAAAAATGGGAGAAACGAAGATACAAAAGTAGGAGTTGCTTTTAAATACACCGGAGTCAATGGCGTAACAAAAGCAAAATCTTATAGCATAGTAACCTCGGTTTTTTCCATGCACGAAAGATTACAGCTCAGATCCTTTACAATAATCCTCCATAAAAGCAATTTTCCTTGAGTAGTTAGAAGTCAACAGCGACCAAGTGGTTGAGTCGCTGAACACTGGTAGTTTGGTCCGGGATCAGAATTCCGGCAATCGGCCTGGCTGCATGGGCTTTGTTCCCACGTGTAACGAGTATTACGAGACAATTTCTCTCAGAAAGTCCTTCACACAGGCATCTCTTCCCTTAGGCAGATAACTCTCGTGTGCTTTGCCGTCACAACTAAGTCTAGGATATTTAGATTGGTTTGGTCTAGTTAATTGTGGCAAAGCACAATAGGACTCTCTTCGTGGAAGAATTTATGAGGGAAACCGACTCGTATCCACGTTATACATGGGGAAAACCACGAAAACGCCCATGCAGTCAGCCCGTTCACCGGAATTCGAAACCCGGACCGAACCACCATTTTACCGCTCGGCCGCTGGTGGCCTAAGGATATTTAGAATAAAAGATGAAATTTCTAAGAATTAAAAATAAGGACTAAAATCTTTCAATGTTGATAGCTTCAGATATGTTTCAGCGGTAGTTTCCGCGGTAGAGCTGCTATTTTTCAAGTTTTACGCACATAAGAGTAAATACGCATTGGTTTTCATACGGTCAGCGACGTACGAAAACTTCTCCTTCAAATTAAATTTACCAGATAATTTCTGCATTAAAACATCATTATTTGCATTATATTCCCTCTTCACAAAAGGCATTTGTAACTATAGCAGACTCATAATTAACTAGGGGTGGGCAGGATGCATTAACCTGGTTGTAACTAACCAAACCCCCCTAAAAAGAGTTTGTTTATTGCAAAACATGGAAAAATTACCATTTCAGGCAACTGAAATAAAATAGAATTGTTTAAGAAAAGCATGGAATAACAACGTTAACAAATGATGTTATAGCATTTGGGAGTAACTGATCGTAATATGGAATGTAATAAAACACTTTTAAATCATTCGGTTCAATAGAAAAGTGCAGAGCTAATTAATTTTGCATTCCGCGTTGTCTAGTACGATATACAAGAGTAATGTAAACAAAAACGAACAGCAGGAGCATCGCCTCGATAATGAGAAACAAACAGGCGCTGCCCTAATTGACTTCGCTCCTTTCGCCCTAGTCTTGGCTTGCTGTTTATTCTAATTAGTTTATTCACACCGCCTATATACACAAGTTTTGCCGATGATCATTTCACTATCGAGTATTTTTTGTGATAAATAATAAATAGTGTCATTATTTCAAATAATTTTGCTGTATTGTCTTCTCGATTACTTAGAAGGACAAGACTTTTTTTTCCCCTTAATTTCCAGTGCGGCCACTACTAAAGCCGGAAGCGGTGGTCACTTTATCATGGAGGCACTAACAGGTGGGCCACCGTTGCGGCCTATGAAGGGACAGACAAAGAGGACATTAAATGACGAGACACAATTTTTCAAAACAAGTTCATCGAACTTTATAAAAGAAAAAAAGGCGAAAAAATTGTCAAACGTAAGCAATTCTAACTGACTGTTTTACGCAAGTCTGAACCCAATGATATCAAGTGGTGCAAGAGACACTTGAATCAGGCTCCTGGGCGATAGCCGCATGTACTTTAGTAAATATCATTCCTTAATGCCATTTATAAATTAATTCCTTCGTTTCTAATGACGTTCTGCCGTTATTTACAGTGCGTTCTTTTTGCTTTGAAAACTAATTAAATTTACGTAGCTAATTTAACTTGTCTTTCATTTGAAATTGCTTTAAATAAAGGTAAATTCTTAATAAAAAAAATCTGAAAGGTTTCAGATTTTAAATTACGTTCAGAGGGACTTTTTTAACATTTTGTGCGCTACCTTTATTTATTAAATATCATGGTCTTCGCACTTAAACCATAAAATTCAGTTCAAGAGCAATATCGCAAAATAATTTTAAATTGTGCATATCTTTAGAATTTCCGATACACAGTCTCCGCTAGAGATAAAAACGTTTTTCCTGTGCAACATTGCCATCGGTCTATTTGTACTCCTTGAGTTTGTTAATCAAAAATTCATTAAAGTTTCACAAAATATGAAATCTATAATAAAACAAGTTCCAAATTTGGACTTCCAGATGCCCATATTCGCAGTAGGATTACGTCATTCAAAATTCGATGGCTCTAGGTACCGCTGTTTTATCACAGTGCCAGAACCATAGATACATTTATGCATATTTTTCATTTTTTAATTTCTTCAAATATAATACAGGGCGATAATATTCGGTAGCAACAGTTTGAAAAGTGAAACGGACATTCAGAGTGATTCGACGCAAAATCGCAAAACGAAAACACTAGTTCCTCTGAAACAAAGCCCCCTTTGGACTAAACATTTTTTATATTAATTATAATACTGGTTACTCTTCTTATCGGTTCTTTTATATTAATTATAATACTGGTTCTTCAGTTATGTTACTAGTTATCAATTATAATAGTAGTTATAACTGATTTCGGATTAAAAGTGCACGTCATCACGACTCTTCATCGAGAATCTGCCGCATTATCACCTGGTTAATGAAGGGGCTAATGTATTTATTGTAACGAAATTTGTATATAGTATGTAAATAATTTTAATGAAATTATTTGTGCAATTATAATATTTCTCTGTATAATGTAACACGAAATGCTTGAAATGCTCCTTTTAGCTTTGCCGGAAAAGCAAGAATACAAAGGCAATTCTATTTAACATGGAGTAAATATTTATCTTCTTAAATTGGCAACAAATTACCAAAAGGTCATCAGACTTGTGACATTTTGGTCTAGTCCCTGTTTAACTAATTAGTACTGTAACTGAAAAACTGTAATAAATCCCATATGTAACTCTAACCGTATATATTTTCCAGAAATTTCGAGATTTAGAAGGTACAAGAGATTTCTCGGCGGCCCAGGGAAAAACTATATAAGCTCGAAAATAGCATCAGTTCTGAGTTGTTTAGTTCAGCTTAAATACGTGTAGTATTGACATATCTGTGTGAGCTTCGCCTTTTAGATGCGCTTACGATGTGTTTAACCACTTGCGCTAAAAAGACGTGCCACGCACGTCGAGACGTTTTGTCTCAAACCGCGAGCGACGTGAACACCACGTCGATAGGCATTTATCGCAAAAATGAAAATAACTAAACACTAAATAATAATACACTAAAAACGAGATTGTTTATGTTTAGAAACGTGCACGAACTCAGTTAATACACAATAATTTAATATTATAATATAGATTTTTGTGGCAACAATTCTGCTTTTTATATATGGCTTTGAGCCTGATAACTCACGGAATGTTATTCTTTTTGTAATGTTTAGAATGCTAAATAAATAAGTTCGTTGTTAATTAAAAAGGTTTTCTCTGCGAAATATATTACCTTTCGTCCGAAGTTATTAAATAAGTCAAGAAATGATTAATTTCAAACAGTTTATTTCTCGAGTTACAACTCTGGATTGCACTCGCAGACGCGGAGCGACGTAAATGAGACACTTTACCGCTTGTTATATTGTAGCGCACGGCACCGCAACCGTGAAGTTTAATCGTAGCGCAAGTGGTTAACGTTCTTATTAGTTTCAAGTGTAACTACTTATTGTGCTCTGTCCTACTGAGAAGAACTGTACGAGTATTTTCGTAGAAAATTCCAGAACTTTAAAGTTCTTTTTTTTTTTTTTTTTTTTTTTTTGTAAAATAAATTTTATCAAGCTGGCATCATCGATTCTGTGTGCACTCAAGCCATTACGAACCCGTACGCACGCAAAATTATCATAT
Source organism: Stegodyphus dumicola (assembly GCF_044657685.1). NCBI lineage: Eukaryota > Metazoa > Arthropoda > Arachnida > Araneae > Eresidae > Stegodyphus > Stegodyphus dumicola. Next base: position 153,162,843 of record NC_140769.1, on the reverse strand, counting down.
TTTTAAACTGGAATCTGATTTCTTTAATAAAATGTTCTGCGAAGTTCTTGCATTGCATTACCATAGTGATACAGATACATTTTACAAGTACATAAAACACTGATTTATAATTTCAGGATTAATTGCAATTCTTCTAGAAAGAGTTCTAAGCATAAAAATGTAACGAAATTTAAGAATTTGGTAAGTGTGTCACTGAATTTATTTCAAAATGTTACACACAAGGAGTAAAATCATAAAAAATATAGGTTCATTGTAATTGGTTATTTGAAATTGGTTGCTTTATTTTAATTAAGGTAAAAACATACGAGGCTTTCTATTGAGGGAGGGAAGCCTTAGCGGAGAACTTTCTAAAAGGAACTGACTCTTATACATGTAGCACATAACGAAAAACATGAATAGGCTTATTCATTAGGATTCAAACCGGGGTTAAACTGCCAGTGTTCAGCAGTTTTAACCAGTTTGATAGTGTTAATTCTGGTTATTTGAGACTGGTCTTAATTCTGGTCTTGATTTTAAATTTTAAAAAATAAAAGACTAATTTTTATTTCTATAAAATTTTAATGAGATAATTTTGGTTGTCTTAGATAAATAAGATTATGTAGAAAGTTCTCCGCTAAGGCTTCCCTCCCTCAATAGAAACGTATGTTTTTACCTAAATTAAAATAAAACAACGAATTTCAAATAACCAATTACAATGAACCTATATTTTTTATGAATTTACTCCTTGTGTGTAACATTTTGAAATAAATTCAGTGACACACTTACCAAATTCCTAAATTTCGTTACATTTTTATGCTTAGTACTCTTTCTAGAAGAATTGCAATTAATGTAAATATTAATTTTTGTGTAACAGAATATATTCACGAAAATGCATTTGCTGCGAACTGTGGATTCCTGACCATAAATATTTCGGTACTATTCCGTTTTGAGGACCGTAAAAAATTGCAGCGAAAATGTATGCGCAAAAGAGCCAAATCTAGCAAACGCGCCCATTTAACAGCGCGCCAAATCTAGCGTACGCGCTGATTTTAGATTGCGTAAGTTTATATAGTTCTATATTTCTTAAGATTTTCTTAAGACGCCATATTAATTTTTAAATCATTTTTTAATATCCTATGGATTTAACAATTTGGGAATTGCCCACGACGAAAAGTCGGCAATAAAATTTTGGGTAAAGTGCAGAATCACCCACTGTTTGACGCGTTTTTAAGAACTGCACATACTCAGTATCCATGTGTACATCTACCTATTCTCACTTTAAAAAAAATCCCAGAATTGCACAAAAAGGGCACTGCGCACACCCTTGGCTTTACCTATGTACACATCGACCTATTTTCACTTAAAAAGTAAAAGAAAATTGACAAAAATCCAATTGTTTTTACCCTTGTAAAAAGCGGCAAACAAAAATGAGTATGCGATTCCGCACTTTACCGAGAATATTTTCAAAGAAAAGGCATCATTCATTATAGAAAATTGCGTTTGAACAACCAACGAGATTAAATTATGCTTTAGCGATAAGTCGGTAGCGAAAGAGCGATGCAGGCATCCATTCAGTTATGTTTAGCAATTTTAATATAAATTATAATAATAAAAAAGTATTAGATGAAATTCACCTTTCATCTAAATTAAAACATCAATCTTAGATAGTTATTTACTATTATACTTCCTTTCTTGCCGCAATTATTTTTGGCGGCATTGGCATCAACAATAGTTTGACGATTTTTTACGGCCCTCGAAACCGAATAGTACCAATATTTCTTTTTTATACTTTTTTTATTTTTCAAAATTAAGATAAATTCTTTTTTAACCTAAAATATACTCTCCTTCATCCTTCACTATTTCCTCAGCAGTTCTGGAATTCCCCCCTCCCACTAGGGTGTGCAGGTGTCTGTAAAGTCATCGTCTAACTTTACAGACATTCTAGGAAGAGGCTCGTCTTTTGGGTGTAGTTTCCGGGTGGAATGTCTTGGAACCACCGCTGGACATTGGCCTATGATACCTGTCTAGTTGCTATATACTGCATTATTATTCCTACAGATAATTATTTAATTGAACTCATGGAACAAAATATGCCAACTACGCTTTTTTGTCGCGGCCATTTAGCTTTGAAGAAGTAGCTGTTAAAACCGAACTGCACTTTTTAAAACTTGCAATGAATATAACAATAAGATGAAATTCCTACTTGCTTTTTACAGAACGTTGATGCATACAGTTTATTTTGTACCCCTCCGACTTTTAGTTCAGTTGGAAATGCCTCATTATTTATCAAACGCTCAATATGATCCACAAATAAACCATACTACAAAGTACTCGTCTTTAAATACTAAAAATAGAAGCACATTTATTCAGAAAGCCAAAATATATTTACCGCCAACAAAATGCCCACTTATTACATGAGTCATTCTTGCATTTAATTGCAACAGATGGAGCGTTTATTAGAAACTTCCCTGTAGATCATTCAAATTATTAATGCCTTCTAAATTAACATTTGGTCGGTATATTTCTAATAAGGTTTTCCTCTGATGAGCAGTCGAACTTCGTTATACCAAATGCTATGCTTACATCCTGCTACCCCTTCGTTAAATTTATCTGCAATTGCCGAACCCCTTATGTATATATTAAAAGCATAATATATTTTTTGCTTTCCATATTTTGATTTTATATTAGTCTTTTGTTTCACCTCGTGCGATCCCTTTGTTAAATATATTGTTGCAGGCGTACGGGTTCGTAATAGACTGAATGCAAAAGTCCGACAAGAAGTAAATAAAATTATTCTTATCACAAGAAATGTAACAAAACGCTAGGTTTTCCTCAAAGATATCCGTACAATATCACACACTAGTTATATTTTAAACTACTAAAAAGTTAAATAGAACGTAATCCAATGCGCAGAGAAAGCTAATCCGATCTCATAATTACAGCGTTAAGTAAACAACAAAAACTGAACTGAGATGCTTTTTTCCGGCTTTTGTAGCTTTTTAAATCGGCCACGCGAGGTAGTTCTAGCAATTTCTGAAAAGCAAAAAGAGTAGAATTAAGGTTACAGTTAACATAGCAGTCAATCACATTTATTCAGTTTAAATATAAATTACGAGATATCTATTTGTTAAATGCGCGTCTGTATTTTTAGTATTTCGGCGTAGCTTTCTCTTAAAACTCGTCACGCGCTGCATTGCACGAGGAAATGAAACAATCTTTAATTTTCCAACCTCCTTTTTTATATTTTCAGAGAAAAATACATGTTTTGCTTTTCATAAACCTACAATTTCTGTACAGTGCCTGTTTCAGTGAACCCATGTGGGATTGCTCGGTCGAAATCAAAACGGGAAAAACTCTCAAGCAGCGATACGCAAAATTGTGTTTCAAACTTGGAGGAAAAGCCGTCGGAGACTTTAGCGTTGCTTCAGTCCTGATTTCTTCCTGAAGATTAAAAAAATCCCTAAAAGGACAGCATTTGGGGACTCTGGAGAACATCAAGGCGGCTACGACAAGGTTACTAAAGGACATCCCTGTGACGGATTTCCAGGATGCATATAAAGCACGGAACAAGTGTGTAACAGCAGGAGGGATGCATTTCAAAGAATACTGAGCAATTGTACGAATCGGTTCAATAAATTTCTTTAAAAAAACGGGCGCATTACTTTCGGGACAGACCCTGTACTTATGTTAGTTTTTTTGCCTCTTAAAAATTAGGATCTTGTTTGAGTTCGGTCAAACGTGTAGCCCCAACCAACAGCCAAGTATCTACAGGACGTTTGCGACCTCGTTTCAAAAATCCTGAAAACTACCGTGGAATGTAAAACTTAATCTGAAATAATTTGGAATATTTATATGATATACATACACATATGCATATACTATTTTCAAACTATTTCACTACTAAGCAAAAAGTGTAATTTTATAAATTTATTAAAAATCAATTTATATTTCCCATGTCTTTTAGCCAAGTACTTATCTCTTGGGCTTCTAAACATTTTAAACAATAATAGCCAAGTTTAGCTTTTCTTTGAGGGAATTTGAATTCTGATAATTTCTTCTTATTTTTCTTTGCTCGCAATTGCAGTTCAATCAGCAAGACATGCTCTGTAAACAGTGGCTTAATTCTTAAAATAATACATTAGGTTTGGTTTAGTTTATTTGACTACAACAAAGCACTCGAGGGCTATCTGCCTAAGGTGGGGGCGGGATGTCTTCGTGGAGAACTTTTTAAGAGGAACTGGCTCGCATACACGTTACACATGGGGAAAACCACGGAACTGTCCGTGCAGTCAGCCCACGCGCCGGAATTCGAACCCCGAACCGAACTACCGACGTTGAGCTACTTTACCGCTTGGCTACTGACGAGCCTTCTTAAAGTACTAGATTTTCTAATCTAGTACTTTAAGAATGAAATATACATACGTTTCATGAAATATACATACGTTACTTACGTATTATCTCGTCGACCCTGAAAGTTGGCTACTATCGAACCTTGAAAGTTGGAGGAGATCCCGCCAAAGTTGCGTCAATCTTTCGGAATTCTGTCGCCTCTGCATTTAAAATACACTTAGTATTCAGCCAACTTTGTTTTTGGGCTTATTAATTTTTTTTTTACCGAGTTTTTGTTTTATTTCACCTTGCTGTTTGAACGAAACCTCTGTTTAAAACACTACAAACACAAATTTGCTGTAGGTAATTGTTAAATCTACTATGGTTTTGTCTGCACATTTAGCTGACCATATCTTGTGCACTGATATAGACTATCTTATGGTGGGATCCCTTTGAAAATAATCCACTGCATGCTGTTCTGCAGAAGGCAGGTCCCAAATTTTAATCATATGTTTTTAAAATGGAAGAAAAAGAAACAGCAATAACAGTTAAAATATAGCCTTGTTCATAAAAGCAAAACGTGGCTTATTCAGAATCACTCAGAGTTACATCAAACGAAAGCGTATATGCTATGATTGTGTTATTAGGCCACGCTCATCCCTAACTTGCACTAAATACTAAATACAGCTGCTTGGCGACACCTTTATGGTAAATGGGATAATACGTAAGTACCATGTATATTACTAAATGTTGAAGATAAGAAACTCTTGGAATATTAAAACTTCTGGTATACTGCCCAGCTATTCAATAAATTATCCCCAAAACCTACGGTCTTATCAGAGATTTTCATTTTGGTTTAATGAGACTAAATTATATTTCACATCTGGGCTATCTGTATGTAAAGATGTTCTACAGTCTGTCATACTATCACCCATATAATTAAATTTAAATTATAATTTCAATGAATTTTGTAGTTACAAATTATTTGTTTTCATTGTACAAACTCCAATTTCTTTTGGCATCGTCATGAGAATTATGCATTGTCCAAAATCATGTTATTATAATTTTGATACTTTTGAACTCTTAGAATATTAGATTTTCATTTAGATGCAAATATACTGAAACTAGGACAAAAATTAAAAAAACAAACAATAAAATGTTTTACACTTCAATTAATTCTTATTGCTACGGATTTTGCATTTAATTGGCTATTTTAGTAGAATTATAATTAAAATTGTTTTACTGCCACGTGCAATGCAGCACGAGATATATTTTAAGACAAAGCTAAGACGGAAAAGTAAAAATACAAGAGCACGCGCATTTAACATTTAATAAATAGATATCTCTTAATTTATATTTAAACTGGATAAATGTAATTAACTACTGTGTTAACTGTGACCGTAATTCTACTCTTTTGCTTTCCAGAAATCTCGAGAAAACAGAAATTACCAGAACTTTCTCGTGTCCGATTAAAAAGCTTTAAAAACCCGGAGAGAAATATCTCAGTTCAATTGTTTAGATAACTGTTGTTTGTTGATTATAGCGAATTCACGCTGAGATCGGATTAGCTTTTTCTGAGCTTTGGATTGCGTTCTATTTAACGTTTTAGTAGTTTAAAATATAACTACTGTGTGTATTTGGTACTATTTCAAGTACGAATATCTTTGAGAGAAATGCAGCGTTTTGTTATATTTCTTGTGATAAGAATAAATTTTATGAACTTTTATCGGACTTGCGCATTCAATCTATTACGAATTCGTACGCACGCAACATTATTAATTTATTGTAGAACTTTCTTGAACTTATATCGACAAAGCGATTGACAGATGCAAAGCAATGCAATTATTCTTAGTGCAAAAATTCGTAATCAGGTTTATTTAAAAAATACGAATAATAGTTAGTAAAATATATATCTTCAAATAGTTAGTAAAATATGTCATATCATAAATTAGTTCTATTTATAAATTTTCTGGTCCGTTATTCATGTTCGTTTTTGACAGAAATGGATATAATATAAACTCGGACTTCAAAAACCTTGAAATCTTGTCTTGAATCAAGTCTTGAAATCTTTGTAACACCATATTTGCAACAAATATATAACTGAAATGTATTCTCGGACTGCATAAAATTGCCACGGGGGCCGCCAGTTTGAGAACACTGCCTTAATAAGTCGTTAAATTACGCATTACTAATGTTGCTCGCGCTGCTGTGTTGCCACGTGTACCTAATTTTTAATCATTCGTGCATGTAAGCCGCAATCCTGATTTTCGTCTGCTTTTTTGTGTGAAAACGTTGTGGCTTATACACGAGAGAATGTAGGAGTTATTATGCACACAAAATGCAACTAGTCGTCAAAGCTCAACTTTAACTAAAGATGGTTTTATAACTGAAGATACAGTTTATAACTAAAGATGGTTTAAAAAAAGAATAGAATATATTTGGAAGAAGACTAGCATAAGTCTTCTTCAAAAGAGCCAAAATATCCTCCATTTTACCGGAAATAGGTAACTTAAGCAGACGAAATGAAAATAAATTTATACAGAAGGAAGGAAGTAAAAAACATATATCCGAGGATATTAACATCTCTTCTTCGTTGAGATTTGATTCATGTACAATGAATTCTTCGCATGACGACTATTGACGGCCTTTAAAATAATTTTGGTCTTATTTGAAGTTCCTGTCTTGGATAACGGATGATGTTCAATAGCATTATTTAAGTATATCTTCAGAAATACTGGTCTCTTTTAAACGTGATCATCTTTGACAAGTAGTAAATGTGAGAGGTTTCATTATACTGGCATCTAACTCTATTAAAATATTTGCGCATCTGTCTCTTTGTTTCGTGGCATTCCCTCCTCCGGAACTGCCGAGAGTTGAGTTTACAGAGATGTACCCCCAGATTCCAAAAATTCGCGGGATGCCATTTCGACCACTCTCATGTTTGTAAGACTTTAGTCAGCCAAAATAACTTGGTCAGACGAATTAAAAACTCCGAAAACGCTATTTTTTGTGCTCATTTTTCTAAGTGGAAACAGTCTCGCGTGCTGGCATTAAAAATCTGCTTTATTTCTAATAGTGTTGTCATTGCTCGTTTTCAAATCGTAAAGTTTGTTAATAAAAAAATAAGTTTCGTAAAGTTTTACAAAATATGAAATAAAAATAGCATTTCTAAACATTAAACATATTATTATTATATAAGGTCATATTCTGATTGCTTGATGATTGGTTTGGTTTATTTGATTGCCCAACGCTTCGTTCGCTTGCTTAATGATTGGTTTGGTTTATTTGATTATGGCAAAGCACTCAAGGGCTTTCTGCCTAAGGAAAATTATATTTTCGTGGAGGACCTTTTTAAGGTAAACTGGCTCGTATACACATTATATATGAGAAAACCAGGAAAACGCCCATGCAGTCAGCCCTTTATACTCCACAAAAATATTCTGACATTACCGCTCAGCCGCTGGTGAGCCCGTTTGCCTAATGATTAAAAATAAGAAGACAAAAATTATGAAGAAGAAAGCAAATCAAAGATGTTGCTAATGAAAATGGTTCGTTTTTTATTACACATTGCTAAACCTACGAAAACCATCTGAGCATCTATACCTCCACCACCGAGAATCGAAACCGGGAAGCCAATAATCAGTGTTCTGCGACTTCGGCCAAACCACCACTGGCACACCAATGCATTTTCTTCAATTAAATACAAACCAAGAAACATTGGACGTAAGTTATAAAGAAGAGAATTTCTGTTCTCCACAGGGATGTCCAATGAAAAATCATTTAAATGAAAGAAGAATCCACTAAAATGAAAAATAGCTTTTTGGTAATTTATTTTTATTCCAAAACTTCAAGTGAATGTTGTATGTATTACTTTATGGAATGCCAGATCTGTAAACAGAATCTGTGGAGTATTAATCTATCGAATGCGCTTTAATCTAATAGAGTGCAAAATGCTTCAATATCATCGGATTAAACTTTTTGATTTTGCAAAAATGCGTGTAAATTTGATAGAAATATAAAGTGATTTATTTAGGCATCCTGCGGCAAATAAAATATTTAATGCAAAATGATACGTAAACTCGTGTTTGTGCAAAGCAGCAGCTGGATTCCTCAACATTAGTTTAAAATTCCTGAAGCAAAATATTTTACAGATATTTTAGTACTATTATAATACAAATATCAAAGATATTTTACTACTATTATAATGCAATCTTTAGTGACTGAAATATCCGAACAAATTGGGACGACAACCTTCATCCAGATATTCCAAGGGCGCAATAATCCAATTTTTTTTCCTCTGCACATTACTAAATGACTTTTTTTCGGGGAAAGAGAAGGAATTTTGTTTCATCCTTTGTTGTATTTTTTTCTAACAAATACGAGTATTTATGAAATAAAATAATAAAAAAATATTTCTGTTAAACCCGTATTTTTTTTTTTTTTTTTTTTAAGTGAACAATATAATTTTGGTACTTTTAGGCTAACAAGGCGCGATTTAACGCCAAACAAACATTGGCGCGAAATCTAACTAAATGGCGGTATTCTTAATGATACCGAAAGCTTCATGGAAAATATTACTTGGTTTACTGTTCGGCCGCTGGTAGGTCAATAGAAAAAATGAACTTGTAATAACAGTAATACTTCATATAATGTAATGCAGGCGTCTCAGACTGTTTGGCTTCATCCCTGTTTCCCAAATTCGAAACATACATATATATTTAGTTAATGACATAGCAGGAAGCAGAATGTTTAACTGCATTCCCTCCTTGAAATATGAAATCCCCCCCCGCTTGAGAACCCGATATAATATATATATAGTGTTTAAAATGCGCAATGTCAAATTTGTATAATATGTACAATTTGTGTACACAGGGATCTCTTCTTCATACATAAAAGAATAAAAGATAAAATAATACATAAAAAATACATAAAAGAATGGCTCTTAATTCAGCATCGAGCATTGTCTTTGGCATTGCACACATTAAACATTGCACAACTATTCATGACGCAATATAAATAGGTTACCATATTTGGCCACTGTCAGCTGTTAACAGAAAAGTACCAGATTTTGTTTCATTCACCTAAATACTTATTTCACTTTCATTTCAACTTTAAAAAATATTTTTGTTTTCTTTTTACATTTTCCTCTACTAAAATAAACTGTTCAGCAAGTTATAATTCCTATACAATCGTCCTGTACAAGTACCCATCTAAGTTTCAATTAATGTTCATATACTATTCCAACATTAAAATACAACAGAAATTTTGCTATTTATTTATCTGATTAGCTTCTTTAAAAATAAGAACTGTAAAGTGTTACATTATTTAAATCAACGAAACAAATTTAAAGTCCCTAAATAACGCCTAATTTTAACTCGCTAAGAAAAAATGAATAAGCGATCTTGTTCATTTTGGCATACTTTGGCAAGTTAGTGAATGCATTATAATACTGTAAAATCATAAGGGAGTAGACAGGTTTATTACTATAACAAAGTACTCGACAATTATCTACTTAAAAAATGCATAACAATACAAGTTCTATCATTCATCTTTCTCGAGATCGACATCGCGGCGAAGAACAAACAGGCAATATAAATAGCTTTTACCAGCTAGGACAATCGAAATTCTATTTGGTGTAGAACATTGTACAACACCAACATTAGAAATGTAAGTTATTCACTTTATAATTCAATGGTTTGCTTACTATTTAAGTACAATTTAAATGTATTCTTAAGAAATGCAGTATGCAGTTGTATACTGCTAGATAATTCTTTATTTCAGAATACTATGGAACTCAAAAATCACATTAAAAATAAAATAATTGAATACAATGTGTAATGTTACCAAATAATGTATTTAATAAAACTTTCAAGGAAAATTTTAGCGGAAAGCTTTTTTTTTATTTAACAATTATTATTTCTTTTTTATTTTATTTAACAATAAGTACTATATTAGTATTTAAAACAGCATTTTAGTCTTATTTCAAATGCTGTGAAAAAGCATTTTCTTGCACAATGGCTTATTGTAATTCAACATTGTTTTCCCCTTTTATTTATTTGCTGTTTGATGGATTATTCTGTTTATCATACTTCCTCGATGTGTGATGAATAATATATATTCAAGGCTAAAACAATGTTGGATAATCGATTTATCACTGTAATTGTGTTTCTGAAGAGGATTTCATATAAAACAATCGTAATTATTTAAGAACAAGCAAAAGAACCCGCGAAAATATTGTAAACAGCTCTAATCGTTCTAAATAATTACGATTATATAGGTTTTCCCTATTTATGCTTAAAATCTTTTGCTAAAGCATTTTGCAGCTGGATTAAAATTTACTTTTATTTATAAACAGAAATCAATGCGTCATTCTTTATTCGCTTCTTGAAACAACAGTTTTTGCGGTTTTCAATTCAAAGAACCGAAATTAATTAGCTTCGTCTGGCAAACAAAGCCATCATCATAAATATCACTAAGAAATGTTAGTATTCTACGGAGATTTTTCTGCTGTTTAAATGAGAAGACCTTGAAATCCTTTTTAATAAGTGTTGCAGAATTCGACTTCGGCTGTAACTATCGCGAAGCGTATCAGCCAGTCAGTCAACACACTTATTTCATTTCCTGCATGTAAGAGATAGTAGAGATGGATTGACTGAATAATGAATATTTCATGAATTACGAAAACAGCTGAAAAATTTACGAGTTCATAAAAACAAATACGTAAACACAAGTGCAGTAAATATTCATAGTTTTCTACAACAACATTGAAGTTAAGAAATTCAAACACGTCAAAAATTCTTAAAAGAAACTTCTGACTCCTGCAATTCAATTTATTTGCAACATTAATTGAATTGGTATTGATCCGTTATCGGGATCAGATTTAGAAATGTATGAATATATGCACGTGTGTATGTATGTGTAAATATAATATACACAACATACATTGGTGCTTACATACGAGTATATACGTGCATACATGAACACACACACATCCATACACAGATGCAGACATATGTAGTGGCCCTGTTATTGCATGAGTAATAATTAATTTTTATTTGAAGTATTTTATATTTTTGCATGTGTTTCATTATTTCGTAAAATTAATTTTCACGTTTCGTTTATATTTATATTTCTTCATGCTGAATGCCAACAAGTAGTTATTTATATTTATATTTCTTTCACGCTGAATGGCAACGAGTAGTGATTCAAAATTACTTTGGTTTTCGAATATTGATTCCGCTATTGACAAACTAAAATTCGCAGTTAACATCACTGATCATTGTTTCAATATCTAGAGAATTAAATTAAACCCAAATAAGTGTAACGTCACTATTTTTAGAAGATATTAAAAAATACTCCTGTTGACATTGATATTAAAATTAATAGTGTGAAAATACCAGTCAACAGCTCCATTAAATATCTAGGTGTGCTCTTTGACGAACAACTATTGTTTAAAGAACAAACTATGAATGCATTACGAAAAGCTAATGCAGAGGTTACTGCTCTTTATCCTCTCCTACGAAGAAACTCGAAACTCCACATAAGAACTAAACGTATGCTATATCATACTATGATTCGAATCATTTTACAATCCGGTATTCCTGCTTGGAGCAGAGTTGCTAAAACCCATCATAAAAAATTAGAAGTTTTTCAAAATAAATTACTATGGATGATTTTGAAAAATCAATTCCGTACATAACAAAATACTTTCTATTTGCCATAACTTTTTCCAGAAAATGCAAAATTCAGAATACCCCCATATAAGAGAACTTGTAAACTATAACCCAACTATTGAACATACTGACAAAAGACCAAGAGTCATTCATCACAAATGAAAATGGCAAATTTTTAATTGTTTCTCAATCTTTAAATTTCCCTTACTACAGCTGAAACGACTCTTTCAGTAGCTAGTGACGGCACTCGTCCATGGATTCGCATTTTCGACGTGAGCACTCTTGTGTTCTTCAACATTTAAATAACGCCAGCGCCCTCGGGCAAAACCTTCAGACATAGGTAAAAGCATATTTTAAATGCTAAATACCTATTGTATCCTGATGACCAATATTGATTCTCTGTCATTGTTATTCAAGTAGCAGCTAATTTTGATAGCTCAAAACTAAAAACAATTTTCGAAGAGAAATTTGAACAAATTGCACTTAATTATTTACATGTCATTTCTACTATTAAAAAATAAACAGCATTTCTACTGTTTGTTCTCTGCAATTTTATTAGTGAACTGAGTATTAAAAAGACGCTCGATTTTACTTTTATCACGTATGACCAAGCATATTATGATAGCTAAAAAATCACTTTTGCATTTTTAATACCTTTAACTAAAACCGTGTAACTTAAAAAACTTTACGCTTTTTGTAAAATAAAGAAAATCGCTCCTTGCATACGTAGAAAAGTTATTCTTTCCAATCTGGATTAAGACATTTAGAATTCCTTTAAATAGGAATTTTAAATAAGAAATTCTTCATTGTTAACAGGAACATGAAAAGTAAAAAAATTATACAATTATACATTAAAAAATATCAATAGCATTGCACATTTCGAAACTCTTTTACTGGCAGATTATTTTTCGATATACCCATTGATGCGCAGATCAAAATTCTGCAATGAGTATCATTTGACTATCATTTCTAAATACAGAGAAAAAATCTGAAAGCTTTCAAATTTTATATTGCGTCCAAAGGCGCTTTTTTTTACCATTTTGTGTGCTACTTTTATTTATTAAATATTATGTTCTTCGCACTTAAACTACAAAATATTTAAAAACAGCATATCTTTTAGAATTTACGATACACAGTCGCACGAGCTGGAGAAAAAACTTTTTTTCGTACAGTGTTGCCATTGTTCGCTTTCAAATCGTTGAGTTTGTTAATCAAAAATTCGTTAGAAATAGATAATAAAACAAATACCAAATTCCAAATTTGGGCTTCCACGTGTCCATATTCAAGTGAAGGGCTACGTTATTCAAAATTGAATGTCTCTAGGTACTGTTGCTTTTTTCACAATGCGAGAAACATACGTACAACGTAAAAAGAAAGTAGGTGCATTTATGCAGATTCTTCGTTATTCTATTTCTTTAAATACAATGCAGGGCTCTAATATTTCGTGGGAATAATTTGAAAAGTAAAACGCCAACAAGAAATTAATAGCCTCTTAAGGAAAATTGTCCCTTTGCGATAATTATAAAAAACCTATAAATAATTTGAAAAAAAAAATCTTGTGGAAATCATCACAAATAGGTATGTGTGAAAATTTTCAAGAAAATCTGTTCTTAGAAGCGGTTATTTATAATTCAAATATATTGCAAAACACATTCTGATACTTCCTTTTTCAGGGCAATCATTCAGCACTGTATTCAACAGTCATAAGAAAGTAGATGCATCTAGTCTTCGAGCGCAACAAAATCACGTGTAATGACGAAAACATTTTCAGTAACTATTTGGATTAGGAAGCTATTCGCTCTCATCAAAAACACTTCCTTCCATAAATTTTATGCTAGCTGGTTACGTTACTACAGCAATAATTTTGATATCATGCAATAATTTTTCAATAATTTCTTTCAATGTGATTAACATAACGAAAATATACTATTTAAAAAAATCATTCTAAAAATTGATAAATGCCAGTGAATTCAATTTTGATATGAAAAGCCCTCCTCCCACACGTTATGGAATTCCATTAAAAGCTATATAAACAATTCCATTAAGAGCTATGTACACATTTTTCAGGCAGCTTATTTTTTAAAATATGTATAGTAATTTCTTTTTTAAAATGTATAAAATTCTAAAGCTGTCAAAACATGGACAATTAATTCAAAACATTCAAACATTATAATATTTAAAATAGAATTAGTTTTAAAAAAAAAGCGACAACTAGCATAAAACAAACAAAGTAAAAAAGAATAAGTTTTTCGTAGTAAATAAAAAACTTACTGGTCTTTTAATTAATTAATAAATATGTTGCCACGTTTTAGATATAAATCACAGAAACTGAGCGATTTTTGATGCTGAGATTTCCTCTGCTGTCTGACACACTCGACATGTCAGATGCCGGTCCGAGTTAACAAGTGATGGGAACGGACGACCGGCGAGTGAGTTCATTTTGGACTACCGCCAAACGAAAAAGTTTTTCACGCATGCGCCCGTTGCTGACATCCGCAGACGATTGTGTGACCCAATTGTTTTTAAGGATGCAAAATTTCTGTTTCGGTGTGGTCTTGCTTTATCTATTTTTTATTTATTCTTTGGAAGTGGGCAGAGTTCGGTCTTGCAAGTAAAGGCGTGGGATTTTCTTCAATAACAAAACTGCAGCTTGTTATGTTAATATCGCGAAGGAGTAAACTCCTTTTTTTCGTTCTATACGAATTTGGCGATGAATCATTCAGCTGACGAATGGTGGTTTTCTGTTTCTAGGAAGAATCACAATGAAAAGATATCAGAAATAAGTATTTCAGAAAGCTACTTATTTACACACAGCTAAAATGAAATTAATTAAATAAATATACCTTTAAATTAAGCAAAGGTTTAAAATAGCGGTACACTTTAAAAGTCTTAAAATAGGTTGTTACAACTCGCGTTAAGAGTGAATATTTTTAGTTAACCTTTTTCTCAATACAGTCCCAGCTAATGTTTTAAGATTTTCTTTGGTAAGAAATTCTAACTTATAAACGAAATGATCAACCCGTTTCTCAGTCAATCGCAACATACATTTTAGTCGTTATTATTATTTTAGTCGTTAGCTGTTATTTCTTTATGTATGTTTTGCACACCGGTAGATCGCGAAGTCGCCTGTAAAGTTTAGATAGTTCTAGTTTACAACCTTGTTTCCTTCCTTCGTTTTTCTAACGAATCTTTAATGCAAAGATCTCAGACTATCAGACTGATCACAAAGTAATACAGAATTGAAACAGATAATTCCAAATAGGAAAAAAATAGCTTTTTATGATTTTATGATTGATATAATGTCCATTATTTTCTATGCCTGCCTCCTGCCCAAATTTAAGGCAACTTTTCAGTTTCCTTTTGAAAGAATTCTTTTGGTTTTCAACCCAAAAAATTTCTTTATTATGTTTTCAACTTCCCGTTTGCCGTGGAAGTTTCTCCCAATAAGTAAATGCTGTAGAAATCCAATAGGTAATAAATGGAAGACATTTGTAAGAAAACGAAAATATTCCTCAGTATTAACCTTTTGGAGACTCCATTCTTACAGTTTGTGATTTGATATTATCCTGGAGAATTGTAACACGTCTGTTGATCAATGCTGTCTGGTGTCAACGCTCAGTGATTCGGGCCGTTTCGGATTACCTGACTGATGACTTTACCTGCATTATTTTCTAACATTTCTAAAACAATCTTCGATAAACCACCACATTTAGAGCAAATTTTCTTTCATTTTTTGCGAAACTTAATTGTTCTTTGGGTTAAACCGTTGCAGTTATTTTAGTAACTTAGTTCGCAGCAATAATAATTATTTTTATTTTTATTTATTTATTTATTTATTTTGAAATTAAAATTTCATTTAATTTTAGCTTTATACGAATAGAGAATATTTCTTAAATTCAAATTCCATTCCTTGCAGCAATGGCGCAAGAGAATTATTTAAGTTTAATTTATCTTTACTATTTTCTTGTGAAACAATTTAGAAAAATAAATATTTTTGTCTTCTAGGGAACAAATACAAACAAATCGATTTTTGTTGTTGAAGGTTTTCAGCTATGACTTTCAACCATTAGCACAGAATCACCCTGATCATTTAAAATGATTTATAACTGTGAACAGCAAAGCCTTTTATCTATTTCTTTAGTATACGCGAATCTAAAATGCATCATTTTTTTTCACCTGCGTTGTTAGCCAGCTTCTAAGCTTAAACCTATGAATAAAATGTCCTCTCCAGAAATACTAGCCACCCTTGGCAGTGGCATCCACTTTGAGTTTTAAAAAAAAGTCTCTGAGTAAGCATCATTTCTATACAGGCAAAACTCATATAGCATGATTCAAATCGGGTGAAAATATGCGGATTATCATATGGCATTATTTACCTAGGAATGAAGTTAATAAAATATTTTATCTAACTAGTTTTTTTTATTTTTTATTTTATTTTTTATTTTATTTTTTTTTCTTTTATGATTACGACAAAGCCTCGAGAGCTATCTGCCTAAGGGGAGGGATGTCCTCGTGGAGGACTTTCTAAAGGAAACTAGCTCGTATACAAGTTACATATAGGGGAAAATCACGAAAACGCCCATGCAGCTAGCCCGTTCGCGGGATTCGAGCCTTGGACCGAACTACTAGTATTCAGCCAATTTACCGCTCAGCCGCTGGTGGGCTTTTATACTTAGAGAAAAAGGGCGTGACACACAGATTTTTAATAACCTATGATAATATCGGTTACAGAATCCTTTTAGTGAACTTTTAGCCACTTGAATTTTGGCTAGTAAAGATCCTTATACTACTTTCCGAATAGTTTGATAAGCGAGTCGCTACGTAGCCTTGTTAGAAAAGTTACGGAGTTTCTAAGAAGTAGTCTGGAAGATTATGATTCTTACCAGAAGCCGAAAGGTTCAGACTACAGAATACTGGTATTTCGATCCCAGAATAACCGGCTGGCTGCATCACTGGTTTCGCGGTTTCCGCCATTTGTAACGTTGCTCAGAGAACGTTTCCTTCAAGAAGGAATACCGGTTCCCAGGCAGACAACCCTTGTGTGCATTGTCGTATTCAACTAACCCAACTTAATCTAAAAAGTTAAGTTTAGTCATCCTCTTTCCCCTTACTTATTTGTGGGTGTAATTCCGCTCCTAGTATTTGTTCTTATCATGAAGGTATACAAGGAGGGTCCAACTCCGCACTACGACTGAAGCAGGGTTTCCAAGCTTTGATCTCCAGAGGTTTTCCTTGAAAGTTCTTTGACAGTATTTCCACACACGACATTCCACACCTATCGAAAATCAGGTACATTTCCATATGAAAGAAACATTCATTGTTGTATGGGCAATAGCAACTACGAAAAAATTACAGCTTGGTTGTTTTTCGATAACTTGCAACAATGATTTTGATTATAAATTTGTTTTATAAAATTCAAAGCTACTGGACTACAAAACGTATAGATTTTAGCAAAATGTTTATGCTATGCGTAAAGAATGAAAAATACCTTAAGGTACCTTTAAAATGTCAAAATATCGCAAAAATATAACACATTTTTAAAGCTCAATTTCCTTGTAACTAAGTGATATAAGCGTGAAAATTTGTATAGTTTTTTCGATGCCTTTGCTAGAGCATTCGCTACTTTTATTTTATATTCCAAATATTATATTTTATATTCCAAATATTATATTTTATATTCCAAATATTATATTTTATATTCCAAATATTATATTTTATATTCCAAAAATTATGTTTTAAATAAAATACATTTTTTGTCCTCCTAATATTGTAGCATGTACTTTTTTTTTAAATTTTTAGAAGAAAGGCTTAATAGTCGCTCATTTTAAACTCTTTATTTTTATATAACTGAAAAGTAATCACTTTGAGTTTACACTTTCGGTGCAGTAAAAATGAAATTACCACTAAATCCCGTAATCGTCGTCAAAATTAATAAATATATAGACAGATACGCTAAAAAGTTTTAACGTTTTCTTCATTTGTAACCACACATTTGTGTAAAATTATATACAGGTTTGACACAAATGTGGGGAATAGAAGACAGAAACATTTGCCCGTTCGGCGGAAGTACCATGTGTGGTCAAGATAATATGACCTTATAAACGTGCCACATCATCCAGACAATTTATTAAGAATTCGCAAATAGGGTGATTGACGGAAGTGAAAATATTCGTGTATCTTGACGAAGGGGTTCCGATCGTGAATGGTCCTCTTATTGATTCCAGATTGCTAAAAGTTTCCCACGCAAGTTTGTTCTACCCGGAAATTAGAAGTTCATGTGAAATGGATAGTTATTATTTATGACATTAGCAGAGAACTATTAAACTGGGTAAAATCGCTAAGAGAGGTATTGAATGCTTTGCCATCTACCAGAATATATTTACTAGAAAGAATTTGATAATGAATGTAGCCTAAAATGTGTAAACGTGTAAATGGATAAAAACGTGTGATGGCTAAATGTAAGTATAAAATTATATTATTATTAAAATTATGTAAGTATAAAATTATGCATGTTAAAATATTTGTAATTAGGCACATAGGTCAGGTTAAGCTTTTATAAAACAGTGTAAGGCATGCAAGGGCTGTCTGCCTAAAGGAAGACATGCCATCGTGGACGAATTTTGAAGCAAAATTGACCTTTGAGTGGGTATTAAAATTCTGGTATATGCTAAAATATTGTAAATCACTTTACTCGAAAAATATAGCCAATGCATACAAATTAAAGATTTGCGTACTCTGAAAATGAAAAATATTAAATATATATGGGCATTTATGCGTATCCTTGCAAAAAGCATGTATTTGTCTTTAACAAAATACGTATATATTTGTTCAATTATTTATAAATGTATCTGTAAATGAAGAATTAACTCATTCTTAAACTCCTTTGAAAGTTACTGCGAAGAAATCTTGTTATTAAATACATCTAAATTTATAATGATTAGAAATATTATTTAAATATATAACAATCTTCACATTGAATTGTAAACATAAATTTAAATTCTGTTGACAAATACGTTTATAAAACTATTTAAGCAAGAACTGTTCATACTGGAATGCAAACTATTAAAAGGTGTTGTAAAGCATATTCTATGGGATGCGTACTTAAGGAAGAATAGTAAAGAAGAATTTTTAGAATATGTGTTGTTGAAACTGAGTGTAAAAAAAAAAGTATTAAAAGAATTATTATTATTTCCTTACATTTTATAATAACTCAGTTACAAGTTTCAAATAATATTTTTTTTTAATCCTTTTTTTTTCTTCCCTTTCAGAAATATTCATAGAAAGTTTAAGTACATAGAAAATAGTAGCAACAAATTAGCGTATTTCACTATTAAAATAAAAGGTATTTTAATTTGAAATGAACTGAACAGAGCATGAATTAAAAATTGACTCTGATTTTTGATTTAAAATATGCCTCGGAAGCTAAAAAATCATCTCATATTTGAGAAAATATTTCAGGAAAAAGCTCTATAAATAGAAGAGAAATAATGCGTAATTTTAATATTAATAATATAATAAACTTTGATCCTAATTTTTGTAATCCTTAACCAAAATAAAATCGAATTTATCTTAAAGTTTTTTTCTAATGTAATTAACGAAATCTTGTGAAATTATTTCAGTCAAATTAAACTGTTTTGGGAAAAGTATAATATTTAATTCTGTTCAGAATGAAATGTTATTTAAAAATATACTCTTTTCACATATTTAGGATTCTGAACTATTGTAGGAAAAGCAAATATATACATTTATACGTACATTTACGACGTAATTACAAAATATTTACATCCGATCATGTCAAAACCCAATTGATCCCCCCCTTAACGGCAAGTCACTGAATGTTTGGGTCTCCACGAGGAGATCGCCACTGCTCTAAAGCAGTGCAGGAGGAAAGCCAGTTAAAGCCTCTCCTCTTACTTCCTACCTCCATGGTTCTTATAAGCCTAATATTTGATACGATGTCCTATGGACGTCAAGATATTAAACTAATTATTGTTAATAGGCTTGTGGTTAGGAATCTATTCCGGCTATGATATGGGTTGGCATGCTATGGCACTACTTGCGGGATCGGCCCACAAATTTCAAAGATAATATTCGCTTTCATACAAAACTATACTCTTTCACGGTTTTATGTGAAAGTTCAAATGCCTTCACAATGTTTTTGGTGATGAGGTTACCAGATTGACGAAGAATTCAGCCATCACTCCCGGATTAGTTGACAAGTGTCTGGCCATTAAAAGAAATATAATGCAAAATTTTGTTTCAAGTGTATGGAATTGCTGTAAACTGTTGGACCATTTACCAGATGTAGAACATCTAACTTTATAAATCGCAGATCAAACAAACGTATCCATGATTATTGTCTGATGGATTATTTTAATGCTTTGAAAAAGCCTTCACTATATTTCACAAATGTAGTTATAGGTATAAAACTGCTTGCCCATAATGCAGTTATCATTTTTGAATTGCGTTAGTCTGTAACCGCTTTTAAGATGCAAAACCACTGTATATGATTTCGCTTAAGACATAAATGCAGAGAAAACCCCCCAGAAAATATTTTTTGACAAAAGAGAGGCGAAAGTTATTTGCCTAAGGACTGGTTTCGCAAACGTCATTCTGAGGGAAATTTCCTTGCAATTGCATTATGCAAAAGCCTAAAAAAATCCATGCTGACAGCCTGTTACATTACTGGGAATCAAACCGGGGTTAACTACTAGCGTTTTGTGACTTTAACCTACTTGGTTTTAGTCGGGCATTGAGAGCATCAACCGAGTGCTTGTTATGTTCCTCGGAAACTTTATCTGACATGAAAGCACTTATAAGTAGTTCATGCATATAGCAGAACTGGAAGTTTAACGCTTTTTCATAGAAGTATAGTTGAGACCAACACAAGATTGTTCTTTTTCTAGGCAATAAGTGGCTGTCTGGTATAACTTGCACAAACCCAAAGACAGATCTCTTTAAGCTGACATAAGATCCGTAAGATTTTTTAAATTGTTATATGCTGATATTTTTCAATTCAATTTGTAAGCGAATAAATGATGTAATAATGAAATATTTTTTCGTAGAGTATACTAAAAATTAATGTTAGAATTAATCCCCATTCTTCCCGTATATTTTCGTGAATTTCCCTAAACGTAATCCTCAAATCACCGAAGGGTTCTTGTGGTTTTGAAATCTCGAAATTCTAATTTATATAAATACAATTATTTATTCAATATGTTACCGTCAAATTATAAAATTCGGCTTCTCTATGCCGAAAACTGACCAGCAGTGTATGAAATAATTAAACATTTCACAAATTGCCTAAGCATTCTATAGAATGCCAAATGGCAAACTTAAAAGCAAAATATTGCATTTAGCAAATATTGCATATAGCATTTCCGATTCGTTTCGAATAACCAAAATTACTTACCAAAAAGTAATAAATGATATAAAAAAGCCAAAATGACTACTACTAAGAAGGATTCACGGGACTATTAGTTACTGAATTGCTACAATGGGATTTTTGTAAAAGCGAAAGTAAACTCATTTATTCTGAATTGCTATGATGTGATGTTTGAGGAAAACAAAAGTAAACTCATTTATCCTATTAAAGAAGGCGTCAGTGCTATACAGTATTACGGCACGGACGCAACGCTGAGTTATTTCACGTACTTCGTGAAACTCATTTGACTATTGGACACGAAAGTCTTGAAAAGAACTTTCAGCTAAATACAAAAACACTCAGATAACTTCCGCTTATTCACAGTGGTGTAAAACCAAGGCATTGGTAAGCCCTATTAAGTGTTTTTTCTAAGGCGGCTTAACAAGGTCAATGGTCGATGTCGTCCACGAAGGTGACTGGCCGCGTAGGAAGAACAGGTACTAACGGTTGGATACCAATGAGTAACAGAATGTATTACTTAACGAAAGTGTCATTCATTCAAAATAATAGCATATTTTTACTTCCTTGCACGAGGTGAAGGAAGTATTGCAATCGCTAAATATTCGGGTGTCATATTTCAACGGAAATATCCATCTTGACCGTTTCTGTACGTCTCTACGTAAGGAGAGAATAAAGTATTCTTTCTACTTCTTTGTGCTAAGTAAAAGAAGTATTGAAACCAAGAAAAATTTCAGGTATCATATTTCAACGGAAATATTCATTTTCTCCGTTTCCGAATCCATATGAACGATTTTTTGGTGTGACATCTGTATGTACGGGCAGAATAAAGCACAGTTTTTTAAATGGATCGCAAAGGGATTGGAATTTTTCGTGACGCCTATACGTACGTACGTATGTATTTCGCATAACTCATAAAATATCAGCCGTAGAACGTTGAAATTTTGTATAGGTGACAGCTTTAACATCAATTCGAGCTCATCCCTTTTTATTGCAGTAGGCCAGCCCTTTATCATTGCAATCATTGGCCGCAGTCATATACTTCCAATTACAGAAGTGTTTTAAATGACAAAAATATTTTTTCTGGCAATTTCAAATTAAAAAACAATAAATTTTGTATAAATAATGAAATGTAACTTTTAATGTAGTTTCCTATTCCTATACTTATAGTTTGGAAAATTTTATACTCGTTACTAAAAAATATAATAAATATAATTATAAGAAATTTGAGTCAAAAATCGACCACAATATTTAATTTTAAAAATGTTTAATTTTTGATATCATTTGCAACAGGCCTGGAAGAATCGGTTAATTAAGTTAGAATAATTCGGAGAAATAAATTTAAATGAAGTGCAGCAAAAATTGTATGTAATTTAGCAGATCGTACAGGGAAATCATTTGCTGCCCACATCAAATGTTTTTTCAATAGATGCATTAATCGACTTATTTCTTCCCTTTTTTAAAAAAATTTAATGTGTACACCTTGTACGGAATATTAAATTACATGCATTTTTCCAGCAATTCATATAAACTTATTTTCTCGAATTTAATTAGAGATAGATTTCTCATTCAATTAATTCGGTTCTCATTTCGCGACAAAGCAAAAATACATAAAACCTCAAAATACCTTTATTAAAAATTGAAAAATATAAAACAAAAACAATTAAAAAATTAAAGAACAATTTTTACAATTAAAATTAGAGTTTCTACGCAAAAACAAGCAATTCGGCCAGCGGGCAAGAAGGCAGATTTTTTTCGGTGCACGAAACTGAAAGTTTTTTGGTCTCACTCGGCAAAAAGATACCGAAGGCATAGAAACTGGTTTAATTTCTTGTGGACGCTATTTTGAGTCAATCTATGGGATAATTTAATAACTTAAATCAGTGTTTCCCACACCGCGGACCAGTGAACGTTTGATAATATTACCGCGGCCCGCTGGGGGGGGGTATGTTGATGGTTTATATTTTAGATTATTTTGATTTATTAATTTTAATTCTATTTAAATATGCCTTCAAAATAAAATACAGTTACACCAAAAAATAAATATAAAGTAAATTTCGAGCCGCGCTTTCGTGTCTTATTTATGATATTTACAGCTATGATGATTGGTTTTTTAATTAAAACTAATTGAAAGAAAAAATAGTTGCGGTGGTTTTCTTTTTTTTACGTTTTTAAAACATTAAAAAAAATTATGTCACTACTTTCGGGGCCGCTTTTTTTAAATAAATAACATTTTAATGAAACACAGACGTTTTTAATTTGGGGTATAAACCTAGGAATTTAAATTCAGTTTCAATGAAATGGGAGGCCGATACCATTTCACCCAAGGACCGGTACCGGTCTGCGGACGGGGGTAGGGGGAACATTGATTTAAATGATAATTCCAGAATGGATTAAGCATGATTTAATTCGCAATAATAAAAGAAGTCGTTATCTTTATTGTTGCGAAGCTTAGTTTCTCTAGATTGGGAATAAATCCACTATTCTACTAAGCTTCAAATGTAAACAAATATGACTTCTATAGTAAAAAAAAAAAAAAAAAAAAAAATTAGGCTTAGTCGCACTTAAACAACTTTTATTTTGTTCATAAATTCTGCAAATATTGCAAGCAGGTTAACTAAAGGCATAAAACCCTTAACCGGAAGATAAGAACAATACAATTCAATCATTTTAAATCAAAAAATGCTGACATTTTATTCCGACTAACTGACATATATATGGGTTGCCAAACCCAACAGATTAAAGATCGTTTTTCATCTCTCTCGAATTATGTTGCTTGCCTTCAAAGTTCTATATTGAAACAAAAATTTTCCGATACAATATCTATAGTCAAAGACCATCAGTTTCGGTTTTGAATTCATCGTTGTTTTTACGCATGTCAATTCTACTCAACCATGACTTTGGACAAAAAACGTTTTGGAAAGAAAAATTTGACATTCTTGAAGCTATTCGTATCATTCAAAAGTCGTAGTCAGAAGTCACGCAGCGACAGTTGATTTCTGCTTGGCGAAAGCTGTGTACATTCTTCGTTCAAGGAAACGGAGGTGATCATGAAGACATCCCTGAAATTATGGATGACATTTTTACAACTGCTAGAAATCTGGAATTGGAGGTGAACGAGGATGACATAGAATAGCTCATGATGGAACATAAAGATGAACTGACGACAGAAGAACTCCAAAAAAATGTTGAATGAAGAAGACCAAGAAACACAGCAAAATGTGTCTCCTTCTGAATAAGAGGAAGACGAAAGAGGACCACTGCCGATCATCCGCCATTAAAGATCTTTTGAAGAAGTGGGAGGATGTCAGAGCAATGGTCTTCGAATGGCACCCAAACCAAGCTGAGGTCAGTAGGGTTGGGGATCTTTACAACGACAATGCTATTAATCACTTCCGAAAAATCCTGAAAAACAGAGAAAAGCAATTGACTATGGACATGTTTTTAACGCCCCATAAACAAAAAATGAAAAAGACTGTTTAATATGCAGGGCTATATGTATCTATTATTTTTTTAATAAACTCACTAAAATTATACATCCCTTTTCCTAATTTAATTTTTAGGGTCTCCACAACGAATTAATCGATTTAACAAAAAAACACTATGGTAATTCGATGATCGGTTAACGAAAATTTCGGATAGCGAGCATAGTCTTGTAACAGATTGTGTTCGTTAACCGATCACCTACTGTATTGTAATCGCGAAATTTTTCGGGCATCATACGAGTATTTTAACGAAAATATCCATTTTGACTGTTATCGAATCCAATTTAACGATGGTTTTACGTAACATCTGTACGTAAGAACAGAATAAAGGACTCTTTTCACCAAAACGGATTGCGAAATGCATTTAAAATGAATTCAGAAGATTTTTTTTTTTTTTTTTTTTTTTTGTGGTATCTCGTATGTATCTCGCATAACTCAAAAACGAGTAACCTCAGAATGTTGAAATTTTGCATATATGACTGCTATAACATGCAGTTGTGCATCTCCCCTTTTGGTTTCAATCGCCCTCACCAAAAGTGTATATATATATATATATATATATATTCAAAATAAAGTAATATATACTATACTGATTTTAATATTTAGCCTATTATTATGTTTTCTATTTGTATGTATATATATATATATATATATGTATATATATACTATTATTTTTATTTTTATATGTTGGTAAGTTGCTTTTTTTTTTTTTTTTTTTTTTTTTTTTTTTTTTTTTTTTGTGGTATCTCGTATGTATCTCGCATAACTCAAAAACGAGTAACCTCAGAATGTTGAAATTTTGCATATATGACTGCTATAACATGCAGTTGTGCATCTCCCCTTTTGGTTTCAATCGCCCTCACCAAAAGTGTATATATATATATATATATATATATTCAAAATAAAGTAATATATACTATACTGATTTTAATATTTAGCCTATTATTATGTTTTCTATTTGTATGTATATATATATATATATATGTATATATATACTATTATTTTTATTTTTATATGTTGGTAAGTTGCTTTTTTTTTTTTTTTTTTTTTTTTTTTTTTTTTTAATGGTTGAATTATGTTGTTCTTATCTTCTGGTTAAGGTTTTTATTTCTTTAATTAATCTGTATGCAATAGTTGAAGAATTATCGACAATTTAAAAGCTGTTTAATTGCGGCCAAGCTTAACTTTTCTTACCATAGCAGCCATATTTGTTTAAATTTGAAACTTAGCAAAATACCGAAAGTCTTTCTGCATCTTCAGCGTCTTTTTGCCGCTTGGGACCAAAAGGAAACTTTTAGTTTTGTGCACCGAAAAATCTGTCTTCCCTGCTCACTGAATTGCTTGTTTTTGCGCAGGAACTCTAATTTTAATTGCATTTTTTTTTTTTATTATTATTTTAGCTGTATTTGGTGTTTTATGTTTTTCTATATCCTCCAATTTTTAATGAAGCTATTTTGAGTTTTTATGTATTTTTGCCTTGCCGCGAAGTGAGAACTGAATTAATTGAATGAGAAATGTATCTCTAATGAAATTCGAGGAAATAAATGTTTCGTATAAGCAGCAAATATTTTCGCCAGTCTGTCTCGGTCAGAAAAGAATGTTTACGAGTAGAGCATGCCCATTAGGTAAGAGGCGCCTGATCATCTGTGAAAAACTGATTCTTTTTTATTTGTTTAATTTCTTTTATACTACATCGTTTTAGATTTATTATAGTATTTGAATAGAACATGTGGCAACGATTAGATAATTCTTCAAATGATATAATTTTGTGCATTCTGAGTTATAAAATGAATGAGATGTAACGCTGTTAAATGAACGTAGCGCCAGAGTGTTGCTATGGTAAATAAATATAGTAAATTTAAAAGAGTGCATTTATTTTATTCTGAATTATGCCCTATCGACGAAGTAGATTTAATTCAGTTCAATAAGCTTAAATAAAATGCAGGAAAAAAATGCGTATAATTTAATATTCCATGCAAGGAAGTCATGTGTTGCACACATCAGATTTTCTACCACAGCAGCCATATTTGTTTACATTTGAAACTTAGCATAATAGTGAAATGAGTCAGCTTCTGCGCCTTCAGTGTCTTTTTGCTGAGTGAGACCAAAAGTTAGCTTTCAGCTTTGTGCACCGAAACTTCTGCCTTCTTGCCCGCCGGCAGGATTGCTTGTTTTTGCTAAGAAACTCTAATTTTAATTGTACAAAAATATTTTTATAGTTGTTTTAATTGAATTTGGTGTATTAAATTTTTCTATATTTTTCCGTTTTTGATAAAGATCTTTTGAGGGTTTATGTATTTTTGCCTTGCCTCGAAAGGAAGACTTATTTAATTGAATGAGATATCTCAATGAAATTCGGGAAAATAAATGAAATACAGCAAAAAATGCGTATAATTTAATATTCCGTGCAAGGAAGTCATGTGTTGTATATATCAGGTCTTTTTAATTACATTTTCCATTTTTAGGATTTGTAGGGGAAATTTTTTGAGCCCAAAAGGGACTATTAGTCTCGAAACGATATTTTGTATTGATTCACTGTATAAATGGAATATCACTTTTCGAATTTTTGCCATCAAATATTATTACCCTGTATTATGTTTAAAAAAATTAAATAATGAAAAATCTGCGTGAATGTATGCATGCTTCTCCTATTGTGGAAAAACAACGGTATCTAGAGCTATCCAATTTTTATTAACGTAGAACATGGGCACCTGGAAGCCCGAATATCGAATTTGTTTTATTATTATTTCATATTTTATAAAACTTTAACGAATGTTTGATTAACAAACTCAATGACTCAAAGCGAGTACTGGCAGCACCGTACGAAAAAAGAAAATGTTTTATCCCCACGCGCGAAACAGTCTCTCAGAAATTCTGAAGATATGCTGCTTTTAAATATTTTGTGATTTTGCGATTGAATCGAATTTTATGTTGCGTAAGCCCCGGGAATAATAATAAAAGAACAAAAACTAGTTTTTGTAAAGTTATCTGAGTAAAAAAAACTGAACATTCGTATGATGAACTGAGAAAAAACAGGTGGAAAAAATAGAAAAATATATGCCAACACTTATATGCCGCTGTTTTATGCTTAAAGAAAATGATGCTTAACGCTGCATCCGGGGGGGAGGGAATTCTAAACGTATACAGCTATGCTGCTTTTAAAACTTTTGTAATTTTGCTGTTGAATTGCATAGGACGCAAGTGCAAAGAAAATGATGCTTAATAATAAAGCTAAAAAGATTTTTGAAACAGTGGATTAGGAGTGAGTGATTTTTTAATAAACTATTTAATTGATTGATTTAAAATATGCCCAATTAAAATTATTTGTGAACATCTGCAATGTTATTATAATTAATAAAACCTATGTTGAAACTTTATTCTCAGGCACTGAATTTTACATTCCGTTGCTTGTGTGATTTTCGTGATTTGTTTTAGGAATGTATATAAATATAAACTAGTTTCCAGAGGTAAATGTTTTTAATATTTGAAGAAATCATTCGTTTAGTTAGGGAAGAAATATTAATTCAGTTTGCTCAGTTTGGCAACGCGGAGTGATGAGACATCTAAATCTAGTGGCTTCACCTATAATCTCCGTTCCAAAGGTCAGTTTTATCGATTGGATAATTTCGTTTTGATATGCACATGTTAGGCTTCTTTTAGCGACTACGTTTTGTCACTGCACTTTTCTAGATTATATATATACACAACTGGGAAATAGTGAAAATTAATGAGTAAATCTTTTACATATGCATAAATATTAAATATATATATATATATATATATATATATATATTTAAAAAGCTTACTTAAGAGATATATATGTATATATATTAAGAGCTTTCTTTCTTATATCGTTTCCCGACTGATCAAAACCTGTTCTATCAATATCCGTTAGGATTTCCTTATCTACCTCAAGACTCGAAGATATCGTAGCCTAATCAGTCTGCCTTATTTCCACGGCAGAAAAAAAATGTGGAACAGAATCCATCTCGTATAACAAAATCAAATCAATTGATAATTATATACGTGCGACATGCGACGGAGGACGTGGGCACCATCCCTCTGTCAATTAGTTAATTGGTATAGCGCCACGTTCACCTTTATCTAGAGTTTGGCCAGAATAATTAGTTGCAATACAGGGCCAAACAAGGGCATAATTATACATTTGGATGCACATTTTACAGAGTTTGTGAACACAGATTACTTTGAAAATTTAAGTACATTTGGTTACATTTTACATACATTATATACAAATTTAAGATATTAATATCATATACACTGCTTTCGTATGCATTTACTTATTAGGTTCATTAAATGGTGCTATTTACATTTATACTGCATTTACCTTATGATACATTTACATTACATTACCTTCACGTCTAAAAATAAACACTTATAGAGGGCACATTATATGCGCATTGTTTACTGATTGCCTATGTGCACCACCTTTATAGATTCATTACTTGTGTTGTTTACATTAATATTGCATTTGCATTACATTGAAATTATGTTGCTTTCATAATTAAGACATTTACAGAACATATACACTGCTTTCATAGGCATTTACTTATTCAGTACATTAAGTTGTGTTATTTACATTTATATCGCATTTATCTTATGATACATTTACTTTGCATTATCTCCACATCTAAAACTTAAACACTTAACGAGGGCACATGCTATGCACATTGTTTATTGATTATCTATGTGCACCAATTTTATAAATTCATTACATGGTGTTATTTACAATGACATTGCATTTGCATTACATTGAAATTATGTTACTTTCATAATTAAGACATTTATAACTGCTTTCGTCTGCATTTACTTCTTGAGTTCATTACATGGTGCTATTTACATTTATATTGCATTTACCTTATGATACATTTACATTGCATTATCTTCACATCTAGAACATAAACACTTAAAGAGGGTACATCCTATGCACATTGTTTACTGGTGCTGTATGTGCACCACCTTCACAATTTCATTACTTGTTGTTGTTTGCATTTATATTACATTTGTGTTACATTGAAATTATGTTACTTTCATAATTAAGACTTTTGTAGCATATACACAACTTTCGTATGCGCTACTTATTATGTTCATTAAATGGTGCTATTTACATTTATATTGCATTTAACTTATGATACATTAACATTGCATTATCTTCCCGTCTAAAACATAAACGCTTAAGGAGTGCACATGCTATTCACATTTTTTACTAATTCTCTATGTGCATTAATATTACAATACATACTGTGCACATTATTATTACATTTGCGTTATACTGAATTTATGTTACTTTCATAATTAAGACACTTATAAGATATACACTGCTTTCGTATGCATTTGCTTATTAAGTTCATAATGCTTATTATGTTCATTATTTATTAAGGACATTATCCTATTTTACGTATTACAGTACATTGCATGGTGCAGCTTGCATTTTATTATATTTACTTTATATTACCATCGTACTCATGGTAAATGCTGATGCACTTGGTGTAGATATTATGTGCAGTTATATTACAGGTAGAGTGAAAAATCTAAGGATGGCACAGGTCTGTGTTTAAGTCAGACAGTTTGTCCATCAGTTGCACTATCTTTTTAATTAGGTGCTGCTGTTTTATCATGTACTTACAAAAGGTTTGACGGTTCGTCTGTGGTAGATTGATATGCAGCCCTTCTGTAAGTGGGCAAGATGTAAGATAGTGCTCTGGTGAGCCATTTTCTCCGCACGCACATTGGCTTGTGTGGCTGATGCCGCATTTGTGGAAGTATTACGGGAAAGGTCCGTGTCCGGATATAAATCTTACCAGCTGTGTGTTGGTAGTGTTTCTGCTGGGATCCACGTAGCTGATAAAGTAGTGTGTGCGCCTCCCGGTGGCGCTGGTGTCCCATTCACTTTGCCATAAACCGGTGGCCTTTAAGCGAAGTGTCTTTTTGAGAAACGAGTGGGGCCATGGAATGGTTATTTGCGTACTGGTTGGATCTGTCGTTACCTCCTTGGCGAGTTGATCAGCTAGCTCATTGCCTTGGTGGCCGGCATGAGCTTTGATCCATTCCAGTTTCGTGCGATAAGGAAAGTTTTCCCTGAGGTCCTTTTGTATGCCCTGTATGATGTCTGATGGGTGGTCCGGGTTCCATATGGCATACAGCGATGATAGACTATCAGTTTTGATGGTAGCATAGCTGTGCTGATGTGTCTGCAGGTAGCGAATTGCTTTTGCGATTGCTACCGCTTCGCTCTGGAAGATGCTGTTATTCTGTCTGAGTTGACCTTTCCATTGCTTGTTTACTGTGTCGTGCGTCATGGCTACATATGCGCATCCTACCTATTCATCTATTCTTGACAAGTCCGTGTAGATGACAAATTCTCCGAAACGATGGGTTGTAGTAGGATTAATAGTGATAAAAACTCCCTTGCCCTTCACTGCTGGGTGGATGTTGAGTGGGCAGATATTCGTTTCATAGTCTTCAGGGTAGTAAGTCTCTTCATCAAAAGTGACTGCTCTTTTGAGCTGTAGGACGTGTTGACGTGCTGCCTCTTCTTCGACACGAATGTAGTAAGAGCTACCCTACGGGAATCCTGTATATAATTATCGTGGATTCCCGTAGGGTAGCTCTTACTCAACTAATAATAATAATAATAATAATATTTAAATATTTGGAAAGAGTAATAGTCCAAGTCGAAAAAGAGGGCCCGTTGTTTAAAAAAATATAACTTTAAGAAAACACAAGTATCTAAATGTCGACTTTCTCAGTGTTCCTTCGTGGTGTAGTGGTTCTACCTGCTGGGCCTTTATTCCAGAGGTCCGTGGTTCGATTCGCGGCGAAGGCGTTCGTTAATTTTTCATCTTTCTTTCTTCCAAAAATAACCTAATGTCTCTGCAAGGAGAAAAGTAAAATAATTCTACAGTATTTGTCATCTGCTGAAAAACTAAAATTGCTTAATTCAAAGAAATTTTCTTTGAATACTGACCATTTTCGCCTTCAAAGTTAATTGGATATAATTTCGGACATAGTATCTGATATCGGATCATTGTAATTGAAATATTACAATATTTTTCACCACGAAATTTTATCGAGTGTGGTCTTAAAAATTGAAGAGCTGGAATTAGCAGAAATAAAGGTAAGCTTGCAAACATTATTATTTAAAAATTCAGTTGATAACGCCTTGACAAATATAATTCTGTTTCTGTTAAGTTACCTGATTTACAGTTAGCAGAATTTGATGATTGTATTGAAAATTGGAGCACCTTTAAAAAACAATTTGATACTGTGGTTACAAATAACTCTGCTTTAAATTATATTCAAAAACTGTTCTATCCGCGTTCTGAATCGCAAGAATAAACGAAAGCTGTGGAAACTCCAGAAGGCAACTCTCAGTCTTTACTTGAGGTTTTTACTGACAGCTACAAAAATAAACGTTTGATTGTTAATTCTAATATTATGAATATTTTAAATACATATTGAGTCTTAAAGTCAAAAAATTTTACTTGATGTTTTGAAAAAAAAAACTAAGAGTTTTAAACTTAATGAAATTAGAAGTAAATGACCTAAAGCATCAGTTCTTAATCATCATTAAAAAAATTAGACAAAAAAAAAAAAAAAAGACCAAACACAAATTTAAATAAATATGTAAAAAAAAAAACAAAATCTGAAATGTTTCAGATTTTAAATTACGTCCAAAGGGGCGTTTTTTAACATTTTGTGTGTTACCTTTCTTTATTAAATATCATGTTCCTCGCACTTAAACCATAAGATCCAGTGCAACAGCAATATCGCAAAATAGTTTTAAAACGAGCATATCTTTAGAATTTCCGATACAGAGACTCACGCGCTGGAGATAAAAATGTTTTTTCTGCACAACGTTGCCATTGCTCGCTTTGAAATCCTTGAGTTTGTTAATCAAAAATTCGTCAAAGTTTTAAAAAATAGGAAATCGATCATAGAACAAATTTCAAATTTCAAATTTGGTCTTCCACATGCTCATATTCGTTGGAGGATTACGTTATTCAAAATTCGATGACTCTATGTACCGTTATTTTATGACAATGTGAGAAATATACATACATTTACGCAGATTTTCATTATTTAATTTCTTCAAATATAATGCAGGACTCTAACATTTTATGGCAACAGTTTGAAAAGTGAACCGACATTTATCCGTCCGACGCAAAATGCCAAAACGAAAGTAATAGTCCTTCGGGACTCAAGTCCCTTTGGACTAAAAAAAAAAAAAAAAAGCAGGGAAACCAGTATGGCATGAGTTTAACGTCGACTGAATTACCCAAGTTACAAAGTTCATGGAATATTTAGAGAAACAATTCCAAATGTTATAAAATTTGTGTTAGTCTATATTTTAGGGTGCCCCTTGGATTATCGCCAAGTTGTTGTTTCATTTATGGTAACCCTATTATGACATGATTGCGGTGAATTTGATTTATGCGTTGGATGTTGGTTAAGAAGTACGTTTCTTATGCTGTGCTTTATACGGCAAAATGGCTGTTGAGAAGATTAATTTGAAGTTTCTGTACGATTTTGAACGAAAGGGAAGAAAAGCAGTAATTGACTGGTGTATAAATGAAGGTTTACTTAGTAGCCATTATAAGTGTTCTATTTGTACGAAGGAAATGCTTATGATCGAACGTAAGAGATCGTTCAGATGATTTTGAATGGGTTTTCCGCAACAAAGGTTCGTACAAGAAATACCATCGCCAGTCCGGAGGATATTGTCTGCTCTTTTTGTAAATTTATGTGCTGACGGCAGTATGCATATTCTAGTTCAGATAATTTTAAGAAGTTTTTGGATGCTGTTAAGGAATTTTGTGTGCCACAGACTGGAGACACAGGAATTTCTAAATAAGGTAAGTGGATATTTCCTTTGAGTAGCACGTAGATGCGATAAAATGTATTATATATTTTTTGTTTAGCTCTAGTGTTGATTTGGGTGCTTCTTCAATTTTTAAGTGAAAATAGATCGATGTATACATGGTCGAAGTCAAGGGAATGCGCAATGCCGAGTTTGTGCAATTGTCTGATTTTTGAAAGTGAAAATAGATCGGTGTGTGCATGGACACTGAGTTTGTGTAATTTTTTTACTTGTTATTTTGGTTTTGTGTAGTGGTCATCTTGAAATTGTGCCTTGCTGGCCAATCGCGAAAAATTGCCAGTTTTCGCCAAGGGGCACCCTTAAATATAGGTTTACCAAAATTTGGAGTTCAATTACCATCACCAAAAACAAATGCCTTATCCAAATAAGACCAGAAATTTCATGATAAAATCAAACAACTATTCATGCATACGTACTATGTAAAACGTAGCATTCTGCGGGCAATTGTTCCTTAGTTTTAAAATAACTTCTTTGCAAAGATTCAGTATTGTTACAAAACATGCACTTAATATAAATTATTAAAAAGCAAACCAAACATAAGCTTGCATTATGCAAATCGAAATATTCTTGTCGTTTGTGCCAAGACCATGCAGAATTATTTATTGTGTCGGTCTGAAAGTAATAATAATCTCTTGTCCACATTTTGCTAGCCCAGGATATTTCGCCAAGCTCGCAATTGGGTAACCTCCCCCCTTCAAATATCCCAGCTGCTCATGATATAATACGCGAAGAATAAACAAGCCTAGCTCCATCCGCAGAAGTAATAGACAATCCGAACCCAACTGAAGTGGTACACGCTTTTGCCTCAAGTAAAATATGAAACAAAACAGTTCTGTTTCTTTCAGCCATCGTTAAGGTTTGGTTACCGATATGCTGAATGATTACGTTAGCGGAAGAGCGGCACTTGACAGTACATCTCAGTCGCATTTTATGACTTGAAATTCGTTTTAGCGCTGAGTTTGGTCAAACGTAAAATGAGCATTCCTATTTAAGAGGAAATACGATGAGTATTAACTCTTGAATGCATTTAGGGTTTAATCCTAGTATCCGGTGCACACGGGATTTGGCTACTTTGTGATGAGTAGTAAAAACGGGACATATACGATGAGTAGGAAACGGGTCATTCAAAGAATATATATAGTTATATATAGTATATATTATGTATATACACACATAGTATATAGTGTATAGTATATAGAAATTCTTTGGATCATTTTTGGTGTTGGCGATAATTTTCAAAATCGCGCCAAGGCTGCACCGTATACTAGGATTTTACCGCATTTAGTTGCCATATTATATTTAGTCATGTAAATCAAAAAAATAAATAAATAAATAAATAAATAAATAAACACTGCTTTTAGCATACTACATAGTGTAACCAATTGGATACATACTGTTTATGTATATAATTTTTGAAGTTTCAATGTGGTGTAACGGTCATTATTCTGAGTTGATGTGTAAGCGTGTGCATATCATTTGTGTTTGAAAATTTTTGATTTTGTGTTTGTAGTTGTTTTGATGCATTTAAAGTTTTAAAATTGTTTGAATAAGTTTGTAAAGTATGTATTATTACATAAAATTGTTATTACATATTTACCTATCATACATTTTTTCCTAATGTAGCCATTTGTCAACAATAATATTTTTTCAAAACTCAGTTTTGATTTTTTTTAGTATTTTTCCTATTTTATTTGATATCAATTTTAGTACATTTTTGACTTAAAAAAATAAATAAATAAATAAATAAAAATATGAAAAATTTCAGATGTTAAATTACGTCCAAAGGGGGCGTTTTTTTAACGTTTTGTGTGTTACCTTTATTTATTAAATATCATATTCTTCGCACTTAAACCATAAAATTCAGCTCAAGAGCAATATCGCAAAATAATTTTAAAATTACGTCATTCAAAATTGGATGGCTCTAGGTACCATTGTTTTATCACAATGCGAGAAACATACATATATTCATCCAGATTCTTCATTATTTAATGCCCTCAAATATAACACAGGGCGATAATATATGGTGGCAACAATTTGAAAAGTGAAACAACGCTTGTAAGTGATTCAACGCAAAATTCCAAAACGAAATTAATAGTCCTTCTGGGCAAGGCTTAATTTCTAAAATTACAAGTGCCGGAGCCCTATGGAAAAGGCAAAGAGGATCAGCAAAGAGGAACAAGAGTAAATAAATAAATAAATAAAATGACTATTAAACTCATTAATAATTTTAAAATTAAATTGTTAATTAATATTCAATTAATTAATAGCTATTTAATCAATAATTATTAGACAATTAATTAATTATAATTTAATTGATGATTATTTAATTAAATATTATTTATTGAAATAATTAAAGATTAAAGTAATTAAATAATTAAAATTAAATGTAAAGTGATAAATTAAAATTTAATAAGCGATTTTTAATATAATTTTTTTGATAAAATGAAATTTTCGAGATAAAAATTTTTACTGAAATTGTTATTCAATTACATAAAAGAAGTGCCGCAGCCTTCTTATTCAGAGCTCCGGTGCGCTCCGGCTAGAACTATGATTTATTACAAAAACTAAGAAGCAGCGGAGCCGGGATCCGGCCCAATTTAAGCTCTGATCGTAGGGGAAAAAAGTTCTTTTGTCATCACAAAAATTAAACATGCTTAAAGTACAGCTGATGAAAATTCACATAATGCTAAAAACAGGGCGAAAGAGAATGAGGGCGTGAGGGTATGAGTGCGCGGAAACAAAAAATTAGGAAAATCTTGGTGAGAATGTTCTCTTTGGCTCTCTGCTGATATAATTACAGCCATCAAGCAGATGTGTGTCAGGGGTAAAATGAGTCCTGTATCTAACTTCTAAAGATGAATGTAAAGTTGTTGGTTGCCGAAAACTGCGGCACTTCTTTACGCTTTTCACCCCCCGTAAGAATTGTAAGAATTGGAGGCTCCCTTCAGCTCACCTGGACACGCGTGTCCCCATAGCTCAAAAGAAGGGGCCCCGTATCTCCACAAACGAGGGCGGCCAGTAACCCAGCCACCCCCAAACAAAAATACTAAATCAAAAATAAATAAGCACATCTAACACAAAATTACAGACACCAACAAACAAACAAAAAAAAATCCATAAACACAAATTCACAACATAGAACACCACAGATATCTAAAACCCATATAAATGCAAAATTCAATTTTAACAGAAGATTCCTACCAGCGCCCTATTTTCATTGATAAACTTCATTAGAGCAATAGAGTGTGATTTAAAAACTTTAAAATTAATGATTTTACATTAAAATCAGTAATGTTAAAAATCTATCTAATAGGAGCTGTTAAACTACAATCAACCACGAAATTCCTAGCATCACCATCAACCTGACAACTATCACATAATTTATTTTCCTGCAGATTAAATCGGTTGAAATAGAACGGAAACCTACCATGTCCAAATAAAACCTGATTAACATCAATATTTTTCATGCATTTCATTTTATTTGTGATTTTAATTAGTTCCATAAATCCTTTGTTTTTAGGTGACACGAACCACTGTATTTTCATTTGTTAACGTAAATTTTTTTCATTTTCCGAATAGCAATTTTCTTCGAACCTGTTATTTCAATATGCATTGCACCGGCATTTGAGACCGCCTGTATTTTGGTAGCCCCCTCCGTATTTGGTTACGTTAGTGGATACTGTGGGAAGACGATGAGCAGTTTGTCTCATTATTTCACT
The DNA here is from genome assembly GCF_044657685.1 of Stegodyphus dumicola. Taxonomy (NCBI): domain Eukaryota; kingdom Metazoa; phylum Arthropoda; class Arachnida; order Araneae; family Eresidae; genus Stegodyphus; species Stegodyphus dumicola. Next base: position 153,125,377 of record NC_140769.1, on the reverse strand, counting down.
CTTATTGTACTCGCTGTCACCTAACACCCATTTAAGAACATAAATTTTCCTTCCTATGAGGATAACTATAACCATCGATAACAATACAAAGGTATCCGACCTCGTACAAAAGACGATTTTCGGTCAAATTTTCGATTTTTACTTTATTACATTATCTTAAAGAATACATCTTTACATATCAAATACAAGTTTTTGCTTGTTGATAGGTTAATTAGAACTGAAGTTATAAGCACTTTTCTATAACTGAATAAACCGAAGTTCCAATATTCTGGGCCGGAAGTGAGCGTTTAAATAGATATACCTATTTAGAAACTTTATTTATCATCAAGATTTTGTAAATTATAAACCTGCTAAGTTTAGATATTTTGTAATACATTTTAAGAATCTGGTGTTAGTTTTTTCCTTTAATTTCGTATTTAGTTTGGCGCAGAGGGTATTCGACGTTGAATGTACAGTGGATGGACAAAAATATGGAAACACCTTGTGAAATGCATGTTTGAAAAGAAAGATTGATTTTAATGAAATATGTAGGTGGCGCTGGCGTTTTTGACTACTGACGCCACCTATACAACTTCGTAAATGTGCTAAACAGTTCAGTTGTTGTCGGAGTACTGTTATGTGAGGTTGTCATTGCATTATGTCAGAGTTAACAGACTTCGAACGTGGGCAAATTGTTGGAGCACGTATGGTACGTGCTTCCGTAAGCAAGGTAGCCGAGGTGATTAGTGTTTCAAGAGGTACTGTATCGAAGATTTATTCCGCATATTTGAAAAGCGGTAAAACATCATCTGCTAAATCACAGCGCGGACGAAAGTGTGTCCTGAGTGATCGTGACAGACGATCATTAAGGGCAATTGTGACGAAAAATAAGAAGACCACAGCTGCAAAAGTTACTGCTGAAATTAATGTTGTGTTATCGAACCCTGTGAGTACCAAAACAATTAGAAGGGAGCTTCATAAACAGGGAATTGCTAGCCGTGCTGCAATTGAGAAGCCACTCATCAGTGATGCTAATGCCTGTAACAGGAAAAGGTGGTGTTTAAGTCATAAAGCCTGGACTATAGAGCAGTGGAAGCGAGTAATATGGTCTGACGAGTCTTCTTTCACATTGTTTCCCACTTCTGGCCGAGTTTAAGTCTGGAGAACGCCATCTCAAGCCTATAATACAGACTGCTTGTTGCCAAGAGTGAAACATGGCGGGGGTTCTGTTATGGTTTGGCCAGCCATATCGTGGTTCTCTGCTAGCACCATGATAACTGTGTCAGGGCACATGACTGCCAAGACTTATGTGAACATTTTGGCCGATCAAGTTCATCCCATGGTACAAACTTTGTTCACCGATGGTGATGGTGTCTTCCAAGACGACAAAGCCCCTGTTCACCCAGCTCACATTGTCCAGGACTGGTTTTCTGAGCACGAGGATGAGTTGTCCCATCTCCCCTGGCCACCACAGTCACCAGACCTGAATATTATCGAACCTTTGTGGTCTACATTGGAACGGAAAGTGCGTTCTCGTTATCCACCGCCAACATCGTTATCTGAACTTGCCACCGTTTCGCAGGAAGAATGGTATAATATTCCCTTGGCAAACATACAGGAACTGTATTTATCCATTCCGAGAAGACTGCAAGCTGTTTTGGATGCCAACGCCATATTAAGCAAAGAAACATGTTTTTTTTAAAGGCGTTTCCATATTTTTGTCCAACCCCTGTATGTGTTGCTGCTTTGTCGATTAGCGTTGACAAAGTGCTTGATTTGAAAGCTATGTCACATTTTTGCATCATTTGCAACAAAATAAACAGAATGACATGCAATCTTCAGCACGACATATGTAAAGCGTAATATAATTGTTCTTCAAATTATAAAGAAGCAGCTTCGGGTATGGAAGCAGTTGGTGCTTATTCCCTGTTTGAATGATCTATTACATTACGAAAGCTGAAGCACACGGAGTATAACGAGGATGGGGATTCTAAGGGTTTTTTAATTGTAAAAGATATACATGGTAAAGATTCGGTCAAGAAAGTGGAATGCATTGAACATGTACAGAAAAGGGTTGGTAGTGGAATACGAAAAGTAAAAAACTCCGCTCCTGAGTTGAAAGGAAAAGGTAAACTGACTGATTCTTTTATTGATAAACTGCAGAATTAGGAATTGCAATTAGAAGTCATGTTTGAAACTTAATTGAGGTGCAGCAGGTTGTACTAACTGCTTGTTCCATTTTTCTCATTATTTTTCAAAATTAAAATTATTTAGCATTACATTTTAAGTTGTTTTCACTCATTAATATGCTTATCTTCATATAATCTTCTTCGAAGCCAATGCCCTCCTCAGTAATCAATGAATTGGTGCAACTATGAATGTGTGATTGCAGAAATCAGGAAAAAAATCAGAAAGAAAAAAATTAGGCAAAAACCTCTGGTATATCAATATATATTTTGAATTTAATTAAACCTACATGTATGGGTTGACTACATAAACAAGAGTTATTAAAAAGTGTTTACATGGCAAAACTCAAAATATCAAGGAACGTTTTAATGGCATTTTATTGCAAATTGTTCCGAAAGAAACATTCATAAACTTGCGAATATTAATGTTTGGAGCAAATGTAAGTTTTGTATTATTTAATGATGGATTTATAGGTTTGCTTGAAGCATTTTCAAGGTTAGGTATGTGCCCTGAATTTTACACTGAGTAAGGAATTCGAAAACTTGATAAAGTGCAAAATCATGACTTTTGGTGGCATTCCACAAGTTTTACAAAAACCCAAAGAAAAAATTACGCTTTGTTCGAAAGAAAAGGTGCAAAGTGTGGGAAGAAAAAAACAAGGTGTTAAGTTACAAAGAAGGGGAATTTTAATTATCAGGGATGCTTCTTTCACTAAGAAATTGTTTTATGAAAACTTTAAACTTGTTTTCTGAAAAATGTTTTTTCTGTAAATATTGCCAATGGTAACAGCCATAACTCAAAATTTTATGGATAAAATTTAATGATACTTTCTATACATGTTTCATATAATCTGATTCATGCTCTGAAGCAAAAGATTTGAGAAATATTAATTAGAAGTTGAATTGTTACTTTTTATTTTTAGATTTTGGATGCAATATTAGGAAAATATACAGTAAATGCTATACATTTTGATATATCTCAAGAATATATGAATATTTCTTAATTATTTTGCTTCATTGCATACAAAACAAGTGTAAATATAAATACAAATTAAAAAAACTGCATATTTATATATACATTGTTCACCGTGGTTGTTGCCGTAAAGGCAAAATTTAAGCAAAAATTATCCTTTTTTTCATTATTTTTCAAAATTAAAATTATTTAGCATTACATTTTAAATTGTTTTCACTCATTAATATGCTTATCTTCAAATTAATATGTTTATAGTTAAAATAAGAACCATTTTTTAAAAAACGGTACCCGAACGAGGTCGGATACCTTATACGATGGTATGGCGAGAAATTTAAGCGTTCCTAAATAAACTCTCCAAAATTCATTGCCTTCTTAAGGGGAAAGGTTTCCGCATGTGAGTGAGGGGACTTTACTTGAACGTCTCATGTTCTCATGAGTTCATATTTGTAGAGAAATAGAGCATTGAAAAGTCTGCTTATTGTTAAACTAAAACGTTAGGAATTCTAAATTTTTTCCCTTGAAATTGTGATTCAGTTTTATAAAAAGAAGTACCGGAGCTCATCTTATCTAGGGCTCCGGTGCGCTCCGGCTAGAATTGTAATTTATATTAAAAATTAAGAAGTACCGGAGCCGGGCTCCGGTGGGCTCCGGCGCAATTTAAGCACTGTTTCTGGGTAAATTGACCCTTTGAACTAAAACTTCATGCATTTAAAGGTTAAATCGAAAAGAAATTACCCTCTTACTAGCAATAATGATTTTTCGGTACTTTTCTGTGATCAGAATGGGATTTCGAAATGGATGTATGCCTGCATGTATGTACGTACGTATGTATGTGCGTGTGTGTCTGTGCACAGGCATACATATACGCATCTACATACACACATGTATACATACATATTTATGAATCCAGTCTTGGTAACAAAGACGTACCGATTCTTTTTTTACTTCAGTAATAGATTTTCTTGGCGTACCTAAAATTATAGACTTTGTTCCTGCGTCGGGTTCTGTTTATGAAACTGAAAATTTAAATGTGCCAAATAGTTCTATATTAGCCGGCCAAAATTTTGATACCTCTGGGAAATATAGCTATGATTTTAGGGTTTGAACTTTTCTATTAAAATAATAAAAGATGGTAGAAAACTTACATCTGAAAATTTAACGTTTATAAATTCCGTGTTTGCTTGGCTGCCAGCGGATTGTTTTAAATACCCGTCAACAATGTTGTTATTTAACTACTAGTTCGGAAATCACTCATGACTGTTTAAGAAAATTTTGGGAAATAGAAAAAACTTCCGTTGGTCGGTCTTTCAAATTCGGAAGAAAACTTTTGTGAAAATCATTTTAGAAAAAGGTCCTTACTTATTATTGCAACTAATTTAGTAGAAATGGGCTCAGTTCCAACCCCAGTTTTGATGGAGAGCACCCCTCTATCATCCGCCTCTCGAGAAGACTTTCGGCTCGCCGTATATTTGGAGTGCGCGCATGCCGCAAACATCCGTGTCTTCTCCGAGATTTGAGCCCTGGCTCTTCGGCACGTTAGTCAACGTAGCTAACCACTATCCCGGCCGGGCTGCGCATGGTGCATATTAATCGATTAATGTTATTGGCATGGCAGAAACAGAACGTTGCGTAGAGAAAATTACAGAAAGATTTGAAGACGAATGTGTTTTATTTATTTATTTTTTTTTTAATGTATCATGAAATCGTTATATAGCAATGAAAATTTATATTTAAAGTTAATAAAATAGGTTGACTTTTACTATGTTAATAATGTTTGTCAACTTAGCTAAATATCGATAGTTTTTGAACCTTTTTAAAAAATGTCTTGAGAATTACCAACTTATGCATCGCCAAATTGCTCCAAGGTGGTTAAGTAAGTACTGTACTTTCTTGGGAACTGCTGGAAAATTGAAAATAAACATTGAGTAGCAAAAATACATTACTAACGTTAACTAACCAATAAAATGTTGACGAATGAAAATGCAGGAAAAATTAGATTCCACATATACCTACTTGTTTTCTTTTTTATGTTTTTCATTCCGGGAAGAGATCGCCTGGAGACTTAAAAACAGCATTTTGATGCTCTAAAAAGTCACCAAACAGCCCTACATTGCCAATATTTTCCTTGCAAGAATTTAGCAGCTAGCCTTTAAATCACTATTTATTTTTTAAATGAAAGGATTCACTTAATTTTTTTTTCAAAAATATTGAAAGTTCATGGTTGGCAGATCTTCCTTGTTAGATCTTTCATGTCATGATTTTAAAATATATAGTATGCCCTATAGGCATCCCTCTTTATCATTGAGATTAACATAAATTAACATTTTACAAGCTACATATATGATTTATTGTTATAACAAGCGTGTATTTTTTTATAGGTGAAAAATGGTTTATGGTAAAATGGACGTATAAACACTTTAGAACGTATAAGCAATATAAACACTTCCACACACTGCAAAAACTTAATTACCTGGAGCTTGTGGAATTCATATTGAGCAAGTTTACACATTCCTTGATGCATTTTGCATGTGATTAATATTGTCACGAAATGCCCCTTGCGGTAAGATAGCTTCCCCGCAAAGCGGGTTTAGGGCTGCCAGAAAATGGGGAGGCAAGGTTGCCAGATTTGGCTCGAAATCGCTCATTTAGAGACAAAATTGGCGATGTACCATAGGCGGAGTAAGAACATTCTAGAACGAATTTTTACCGATTTACATCAGAATGTTCTCGAAGGCAGATATAAAGCTATATAAATCCTGCCTGTACGCGGAGTAGCAGTCTGTCTTGAAATTTATCGTGAAGAGCATTCTGAGTGTGTTGAGTTCAGCGATTAGCTTGACGAGTAAAAGATGGACCTTTCGGTCTTTACTCCGCAGTTACTTCCCCTACTGGGGTAGTCTTATTTAGCATAATAAACATCCTTAAAAGGAACTTAGTATCTTCCTTAAGAAGTGATAAGCAAAAAATTCGTAAAAATAGGCATAGTAAATTATTTTGAAGTATGATTTTGATGAGTAATGAAATTGATGAAGTAGAAGAGTATGAGTAAAACATTTACAAGACCGACAGTTATTTAGAATCGCATGAGAACGATGATTGACAGGCCGGCGGTGAATCACAAAATTTCTGCAAGTCATGTGACAGCATTTTGAAGGTATTTAAAATTAATTACAGATACGATACGAAACAATTAATTAAGTAAAATAAAATAATATTCTTGAGTAAATAGTAAATCTTGGGTAAATACATAAATTCGAATAGAAGTGAAAGCTATCTTGGTACCAAATCAAGTCCATATTCTGTGTAACAGGCACAGAGTCAGTATTCAGATGATGAAAATTATGAAGTATTTACAGTAATGTACAATTTAAAACGCTATCTCCGATTCTTGTTATAAAAGATGGAGCGGGGTCTTTTAACTGCCTGAATGATGCCATGATCATAGTTTCCTTGATTTCTAGTGATTAGCTTGAGAGCGATCGAACGAGTCGGGAGCTGTAATTTAGTGCTTTGCCGTGGAGCTGTCTTCACCATTATAGCCTGAAAGCTGTGTTGGTGATTGTTTCAGAGCGTTTGTCATAGTTTTTCCGGACTGTAAACGTGTTTTTGGAACTGTCCTGAGTAACACTGGCTAATAAATTGTATTTCCATTCTTCATCAAGTGTTGTCATCAACCATTCCAAATCCACGAACCCGTAGAACATAACAATATCAATTAAGCTTGATTTTAGCGAAAGACTTCATACATTTTAAAAGAAAATGGACATAGAATTCTCAAAATTCATAGCTTTCTTTAATAAACCATAATACATTAAAGTTGAATTTTGCGAATTTTAAAACCTGCAGTTTCATTCCTTTTCATACATCAGTCATGTGTAAATATTACAACCATTAAGCAAAATTCTAAAAAACACAAAAACTCAAAAACCAAGGGTTCACGTTAAAAAGCGAAGGAATCAAAAAATCGATTACAGATCAGCGGGAAAATTTATTCTTCTTTAATTTAAAGTATTCAGTGAAAGTTTGCCAAAGACTTCTTCATCCCAAACTAAACTTCGTGATCCAAAAACTCAAATCCGATTAAGGAAGGTGAAAATTCATGCTGAAACATCACTTTAATTTAATTTCTTGGAATCAGAAATTAAAACAGAAAGCAGAAAACGTTCCGCTTTGAATAATTCATTCGAAATATTTCTCTTAAAATATGATATTTTTATATTATTGTAAGAATTTCCATTGCAATTACAGAATATAAGAAATGAATTTAAATTTAAAGAGTTTTACAAACAGCTTTCTTTAAATATGCTATTCTTTGAGATTTTATTAGCAATCTTCCACTGAATATGGGCATGTGGAAGCCCTAATTTAAATTTGAAATTTGTTTTATTATCGATTTCATATTTTGTAACACTTTAACGAATTTTTTATTAACAAACTAAACGATTTCAGAGCAAACAGTGGTAACACTGTATGGGGGAAAAATATTTTTATCTCTGCGCATGAGACTCTGTATCGGAAATTCTAAAGATATGCTCATTTTAAAATTATTTTGCGATATTACGGTTTGAGTACGTAGAACATAATATTTAATAAACAAATGTAACACAACAAAACGCTAAAAAACGCCCCTTTAGACGTGATTTAAAATCTGAAACCTTTCAGATTTTTTTTTTTTTTTTGTTCTTTCCCACCACCCCCCTCTCTCTCTCTTTTTTAATTCTTTGCTGTTTAAAGTATGTAAAGTCTAAGTCAAAAATATGATTATACATTTGAAGTTATAAGGCATTTCTCCCGCTTTCTTAGCATGCCTTCGTGGTGTAGTGGTCAGCACACTGGACGTGCATTCAAGAGGTCCGTGGTCCGAGTCCTGGCGAGGGAATTGCTCATTTTCCATCTCTCCTGCTTTCAGAAATAACCTAATGTCTCTACAAAGTCAAATAAGTGTTGCATGTACTGCAAAAGGAAATAATGAATGGCATATTTAACTGAAACGGTACTTTCGTATTAGCGCAGTTTCGCGATATTCAACAGAAAAGTTATGACTTAAAATCAATTATGATAAAAGATTATTTATTGCAAAGATGTTAATTATTATTATTACATATATAGTTGGCTTTCTAATTAGGCAATAATTTCAAAAATCAATCAACAAACTTAATTAAAAACGATTTTTGTTTCATTTACTTCTAATGGAAATGGATGGATATGTCTAAGTAACCCTACAGGACAGAACAGGAAGACAGAACAGAACAGGAAGAAGTGTGCCGGACAGCAGACTTCATCATTGTTAGATCTGCTTAATACTTTCTTTTATTTAACCTTTAAAAGTTGGCAAAATCCACTTTTGTCTTAACGTTAATTATTATATGGAAAGGCTCCTTGAGAAAATCGGGAGTGGTCTTTTTGTTGGTTTCCCTTAGAGTCTTCCATAAAAAATACCTTCTTTAGGCAAGCCACCTGCTTGTGCTTTGCTATATTGTATTAAAACAATTAAAAACTAAACTTACCAAGAATTCTTTGATATGGAAATCGTATCTCTAACGAGACTGAAGTGTCTTCAGCAATGAAATGCTAGCAATATACAGAGCTGACTTTCGTAACTTTTGACACTGTGTTGTTTTGTTTAGTGAGTAATCATAAGCCAGCCAACAAATTAGTTTAAAAAAATATATGCAAATAATGTACATTCTCATTAGAAAATCTCTCATTGTAACCCCACGGCTCAATGAGCGCCACCTAGCGTTCGCCGGAAGAAACACCGGCCAAAAAAGATAATAGCCTTCAGTAAGTGCATTGGAGTCATGAACTAAACATGCTGTTTCCCCGAGATGCTGTTCCCCGAGATTTACTTTTTAACTTAAATGTGTAATTGTGTTTTGTTAATTAATGCTAAATAATAAGGCCAGGTGAGTCTTATGTTTATGGTATAACAATGATATAATAATATAAGTCTTATGTTTATGGTTATAACATAATGTAAATAAGAGTTTCTTAGAATATTATAATTAATTTCTTGCTGAAGAGCATTCAAATAAAGTGCTATGAGAAGACAAAAATGGTTAAAATATTTCGGATTTTTCAACGATGTTAACAGGTATCTCAGCTTTATTTCCGCAGTTTTGAAAAGTTCATTGAAATTAAAATGCTTAAAAGAAAAGCTTTTAGAACTCAAATATTTACTATGTTCCATGAAATAACAGCAAAATTAGAGAGAAATGAGAAATAGAGAGAACTGACGGTTGCTAGCAAATATGTAACACTATATAAAACTATATTTTTGAGAGTTATAAAAAATGGTGAACCGAACATTTCAAAAGTATTTTATATAAATAACGATCATTTTACAAAAAACTTAAATGCTGCCATAGGAAAGCCATTACTGACCATGTTTTTCTGATAAAGAAAGATAAGCATTGTAAGACTATAACAATTGTTTAACCAAGTATGTGGTCATTTCAAGTGTGCAAGAAAGCTTTACAATTAAGAGGCGTCGAATTTATGAGGTGTCCAGTGGGTTGGACCCTTCCCCACTGTTAAAGAACAGCACTTTGAAACTGAAGGGCCTTCAGTGGAGGTTGTGGTCTATGTCTTCTTAATGTGCTCCAAGCATCTTCTGCGGGATTCAAATTAGAGAAACATACCGGCTACTCCATACGGTCTATTGTTTCTTCATACGTTCTATTCTATTACTTTAAAATATTGACGCTTGACGAGATCGGCTACTGTTATGCATAAAAAAGACTGAATCGACGAAGACAGCAATATAAGTCACGATCAATGTCTAAGAATTTTATCTTTATATCTTTCAGCAGTCATGGACATATTTCAAATTACGTATAGGCCAATATGTCCCCACCTAAGCGTGTCCTCTGCTCAAACAAGAACTTTGTCTCTATCAAATCGCTATTTTTCCTTGATATGCTATGAATTATATTGCGTTATCACATTTTTTTTAGAACAGAAGCCATGAACTATCCGGATCTGGGTTAAATAATGGGTTCTTCAAAGAACAGGATTTGGCTCCACTCGGCAGCTCTTAATCACAGCACTCTATGATGTTAGAAGGCAACTGGGGCACAACTAACTGACATATGTGCATATAACTCACATGCATCTGAAAATTGCTTTACCGATGTCCTTCTTCCGGTTGCCACGAAAGTTCTGTTTGCAGCTGTGTGGCAGTTTGGCAGTATGAAAGATCAGGGACTGATAGCTTATGAGTGACCTTGACCAAGACTTTTCTGAGCACTTCTCATCTCTTAGAAAAATATCCACAAACGCTGGATTACAGTCTAACGCGGACTTAATGATCCATTAGCTTCGACCGGCTTCCAGCTTTCTTATGGCTCGCTATGTGGCACTTTATGGCAAATTGTGTTGAGCCAAGGATGTTAACATAGAACAGACTTAAGAAGCTGCGTCTGTTGCAAGCAGCAGTAAATGAATATAATTTCCAAAGAATCCCCATTTTCTGTGATTTTTCGAACTGACGTCAGTCATATTCATATCATTTTGCTAATGGCGTTTCCACCTGCTTCTTGTAATTCTGTTTTCATTATCGGAGGTAACATTTTTATAGCTTGTTAAGAAAACTTGTTAAGAAAGAAAAAGAATATTAAACTTTTTAGATTTATTCATTAAGAAAATATAGATTCAAGAATATTTTATCCAACTGCTTTGAATAAAAACCAGTAACAGTAATATTTCTCTAATTTTTCCAGCTTAATAAGAGATAATAAGGAAATTCTGGAAAAAGCTTGCCCAAACGCTTGCAACGTTGCAAAGAAATTTAGAAATTGAATTGTTTACTCAGAGTTCTAATTTTAACAAAGACCAACATAAATTTCTTTTTATATATCGTGATAATGGGTACATCGACGATAAAGGCTGTTTAGTAGCACTAAGGTTTTTTTTACATTTTATAGATGTCAATCGACATCTATAATTTTATAGATGTCAATTTATTTTTTTCACATCGAAGCGCTTGACTTGTGAACTGTGCTTTTCGGAAACGAATGCGAAGTAGGTTTTTGTTCGGCGCTAATTCTAGACAAAATTGCCAAACGTGTTTCCCTTTTCATGAATGGTGGAGGGACGTCCGGGATTTGGGCAGAAAGCGATGGTTGCAGTTGCATTTCATTTTAAGTATGTCACGAATGAAACGGTCAGTGCTCGTCGTGTTTATGTGAGCCTTTTGTGACTCACTTAGCTCTGCCACGTAATTTTAGACATTTCATTGTATTTTGCATTTCCTAAAAGAAATTTAACAGAAATCATCTATTTAAAAGAAAACATATAGCAAAACAAATACGTAAAGTGAAACACTCTCTTGCAGAAATTCTGCCGGCCGCTCGAAAATGTACCATGGTTCTGAGCTAAAAGATTAACAGAAATGTTTCATTCTTACAGACCTCTTCTCGCTCACGTTAGTATTCAGAAGTATTCGATCAGACCCAGAAATGTGTCATTTGTTTTTAAATTATAATTCCAGAATGTTGGAACCAGAAGCAGATAATAATATCCTATTTAGCCGAATTTCGCGTACTCAAGAAGTAAACGAATCAAACGAAATCTGAAGGTGTGAGATAGGTGGAAATCACCCACCCCCATCGTATTTTATTTAACCCCTGACTCTTGTGACAGAATTTCTCTACGATCTTTTTAATTATCTCTCTACGATCTACAAATATTAAATGTAAAGAAAGTAAATAATAAAGAATCTCTATAAATGTATGTATACTACTCGCATTGTGATAAAACAATGGTACCTAGAGCCATCAAATTTTGAATAGCGTACGTCTCCACTCGAATATGGACATCTGGAAGCCCGAATTTGGAATTTGTTTTATTTTCTGTTTCATATTTTGTAAATCATTTATGAGTTTTTGATTAAGAAATTCAACGATTTCAAAGCAAGCAATGGCAACACTTTGTACGGGAAAAAAAGCTTTTTTATCTCCAGCGCGCGAGACTGTGTATCGGAATACTCTTTTGAATATTTTGAGATATGATTGAATTGAATTTTATGGTTTAATTGCGAATAACATGACATTTAATAAATAAAGGTAACACACAAAACGTTAAAAAAAACCGTCCCTTTTGGCGTAATATAAAATCTGAAAAGCCTTCAGACTTTTTCCTCTCTCTCTCTTTTTTTTTTTACAAAAAAAATACTAAATATTTTAAATGTTTAACATTTAAGAACATAAAGGGAACAATAAGAAACATTAAAGGGAATTTACGTGCATAACCATAAACTAATTGTGAAAATGAAAATTCAGACATCGAAAACTACAAGCTTCACATGAAGCTTTCTTATATTTCGAAATTTTGCTTTATCTCTGTAACCAGCAGTATATTTATACCTTTCGCAAATCCTTTCTGCTGCTAAATTTAAATTGTAATTAAGAAAGTTGTTTCTCTGCTTATGACATCTAGCGCAAAATGCATCCACATTTCACTTAAGTACCCGTTGCCATTGTCTTCAACCCAGTTTTTGCTCGAATGTGTTTCCATCTAAATTTATTGCCACAGATCTTCTCAAAGCTTCTCTTTTACTTCGGTTTCGTGGATGCAACAAATGTACACAGAAAAGAAATATTTTCTCACGGTGTATGATTTTATAGAATAACTCATAACTCATTTTCGATCGTTTAGTGCGACCTCTAGCGGGTTCGTTCAACATTTTTTCTCATGTGGAACGCAACTGATGTTAGTGTTTTTTTTTTTTTTTTCTGGCATTGTCATGCAAATAGTCCAAATATAAGAACGGTAAAATGCAGATTTTCACGTAAGAGACGACCTTCTGTATATGAAAATTCTGCTGACGGAGAATTTCCTGAATTTTTATGCGCATATTTCAAGTGGCTTTCGATACACTAATAAAAGAATTTGTGAGATAAATATGTTCGTCAATGTCAGTTGACAGAGCGGAAACGTACATAACGGCTGCATCGCAAAAATTTTATTCTGTTGCAAAAATAGAATTATATCATGGAAGAGTGAGTTGGGAGAAAAATGTATGCAGATACCTTTTACACGAGTAATTTTAATATCAGCTGATGTGTCATTCTTAACAGAAGCAAATTTGGTAAATATAAAAACATCCAGATTAGCAGTTTGGGTAGAAGTTTTATTTCGAAATGATTTTTAAAATTCTATTTGAATTCGTTGGTTTTGCAGCGATCATTTCGCCTCATTTAAGCGTTTTTAAATCGATTTTCACTGAATCCTTTTCAAATGATAACCATTTCATTCACACCTTTTTAGTATTGTTAAAGATATTCTAATGATGTACAACAGAACTGTAGCTATACAGAGAAAATGGAATTGTGGGCTATCCGGACAAACTAAAAATTTGATAAATGACTTATCGATAATTTAAGAGGACCACTTCCTAACCCGACCGAAATCCTGAAAGATTTTTTGAAAGCTTTGTTTTAATTATGACAAAACACAACAGCCCAAAGAGAGATGTCTTCATGGAGGATTTTCTAAGAGAAACTGGCTCGTATCTACGTTACACATGGAGAAAATGTTTATGCGATTAGCCGGTTCGCAGCGATTTGAATCCCGGTCGAACCATCATTCACCGACGTTAATGCTTGGTTGCTGGTGAACCCTGATTTCATGAAATGCATGTATTTACAAGCACCAGGGCTGTTTATCTTTCAGTATCAACTTAAGAATTAAAAAAACCCTTATTTTCAACAGATGGACTTTTACTTTTACACTGCGTTTTGCATTAAAAAAAAAAAAAAAAACTATTTTCGTTACTTACGTACTATGGCAACCGTCTTAGTAGAAGTAGCAAATTTTTAGAAAGTTCCATACTCTGGCAACCATGCGCATAACCATTCTTCCGGAAACCATGCTCATAACAATCGTTTCAGTCAAGCAACGCCGCAATTTTCTTTTACATTCTATTTTGTTGTATTCCAAGTTCTAGCGGCTTTTGTACACAAATCGTGATATTTTTCCCCTTAGTTTTAAAATATGAGCTTGTGGAATTCGCCAGCAATGGAAGAAACTATTGTAAATTTCGGCAATAATACAGAATTTTGCTCAAAAGTTTCTGAAGGGAGCAACGTGGAAATGCGTTTTCCTGATAGCCGCTGTAGCCGAAGATGGCGCGAATCCGAGTCTCCGCAATTCCCTAATGATTTTTTAACTGAAAATAGATCACTGTGTACTTCGGGAGAAGTATAACGGAAAAAAAACCCACTCGAAGATTTGAAGAAGAATGTAAAGGTTTTATTTTTTCTGTATGCTATAATCCTTATTTAATAATTCAAATTTGTATTTTAAATTGCTACAGTATGTTTTCTTTTCTTATGTTGATATTGTTTATCAAATTTACTTTAAATATCGATATTTTGGAATCTTTCTAAAAAAGATTTCTTTACAATTCCTGATGGAGTATTAAAGGTTGCCATACATGTTCTTATATTCACTATATTAATTTTAAAACTAGACGCTCATGCGGCCAGCCTTTTTTTTAAGACTTAGGAATATATCGCATTTTAATGGCTCCCAGTGACTGCTTTTAGTGTTGGGTGTAAACAGGTGTAATGAAAGAACATAATTCATTTTCTTCCTAATTCCTGGCAAAAGTAAATAAACATTTGATAAAATTTTTCGATCGTCACACATAATGTACTCGCAGCACAAATTTCATAATTTTGGAAAGTTCTTCATAAAGAACATCTGTTTACAAAACGAAACCTGTTTAAAGTAGTGCATTAAAATTTGGTGAAAAAAAATGTAACTCTCGTCTAAAATAAGTAAACTCTAAAATAAGAGCTACCAGCATATTTTTCGTATTGGAATATCCATTACCTCTCTTTAAAGTAAGGGCAAGCATATTTTCTTTGCAGCAGGGGCAGTAACGACAGCAGTGTCCTTGCTCTAAATAAAACAGACGCATAAGGCGTGTGATATGGTTAAGTTATTGGTCGGCCTCACGTAACAAGGCATCATTTCGGATCGTTTAAAGGCTTCACAGGCACCTTATTATGCTTGGCAGCATATGAAATCAACAGTGCAAAAGAACGTGTAAAATTTCTGATATGTAATATCTTTTTTTTGGGGGGGTAACCAAATCTTAGCTACGGCTTTATATATAAGGAATCCTTCACCGTTTCTTGATTATATCGTCTGTAACTTATTATATCTAAGTATTACATAACATTGTCTTATTTATGTTATGTAATACTTAGATATAATAAGTTACAGACGATATGTCTTAAAATAGCCTGAACAAATATAAATTACATATGAACAAAAATCGTTATTTACATCACAAGCGACTTGCATTCCAATAAATATTCAACTAAAAGATAATAAAATCTGAAAGGTTTCAAATTTTAAATTAAGTCCAAAGGGACGTTTTTTTAACATTTTGTCTGTTACCTTTATTTATTAAATACCACGTTCTTCGCACTTAAACCATAAAATTCAGTTCAAGAGCAAAATAATTTTAAATTGAGTATATCTTTAGAATTTCCGATACACAGTCTCGCGCGCTGGACATAAAACTGCTCTTTCTGTACAACGTTGCCATGGCTCGCTTTGAATCCTCGAGTTTCTTAATCAAAAATTCGTTAAAGTTTTACAAAATATGAAATCGATAAAAAAGCAAATTTCAAATTTCAAATTTAGACTTCCAGATGCTCAAATTCACAGGAAGATTACGTTATTCAAAATTGGATGACTCTAGGCACCGTTATTTTATCACAATGGGAGAACCATACAGTCATTTATGCAGATTCTTCATTATTTAATTTCTTCAGCTATAATACAGGGCGATGATATTTGGTGGCAACAATTTGAAAAGTGATACAGCTTTTTAAAGATTTCAACGCAAAATGCCAAAACGAAAACAATAGTCCCTCAGGGGCAAAGCTCCTTTGGACTAAAAAAAAAAAAAAAAAAAAAAAAAAAAAAAAAAAAAAAAAAAACTGGTGAACTCTACCCACAGACGTTTGAAAACTGTCATAAATGCTGCAAGATTATCATACAAAATATCAACTAGCAGAAATACTACAATATTTACTAATAGGTGTAAATTTAAGATACAATAACACGCCGAACAAGTATTTTAGAAGTCAAACAACAAAAATCAACGTTATGTCTGCTCGGCATGTTATTGTATCTTAAATATACAGCGTACGAAAACTTTTGTGAGGTAACTTTTCTGTTTCTTTTTAGGCACTGATTTTCCAGGAAAAAAAAAATTTCTATGGTTAAAAAATAATTAATGTATTTCTGCTAAGAGAAATTTATAGATATTATTAAAAAATTCTCACTCTCAAATATTAATTTTTATTAATGAATAAAGCAATATTTCACTGAAATTCGTAAGCGTGCGAACACTATTGGAAGTCGTTATATAACTGCCCTTTAACATAAATTATTGACATTTTTTTTTTTTTTTTCAAAATGCGAGGAAAAACAAATAAAAAGGAAACTTTATTTTGAATTACGTCCAAAGGGACGTTTTTTTAACATTTTGTGTGTTACTTTTATTCATTAAATATCATGTTCTTGGCACTTAAACCCTAAAATTCAGTTCAAGAGCAATATCGTAAAACAATTTTAAAATTAGCATATCTTCAGAATTTCCGATACACAGTCTCGCGCGCTGGACATAAAACTGCTTTTTCTGTACAACACTGCCATGGCTCGCTTTGAAATCCTTGAGTTTGTTAATCAAAAATTCGGTAAAGTTTTACAAAATATGAAATCGATAATAAAACAAATTCCAAATTTCAAATTTGGGCTTCGACATGTCCATATTCGCAATAGGATTATGTCATTCAAAATTCGATGGCTCTATGTAGCGTTGTTTTATTACAATGCGAGAAATATACATACATTTATGCAGATCTTTCATTATTTAATTTCTTCAAAAATATAATGCAGGAGTCTAACATTTGGCGGCAACAGTTTGAAAAGTGGAACGGACATTTATAGTGAACCAACGCAAAATTGCAAAACGAAAACAATAGTCCTTCAGGGATAAAGCGCCCTTGGAGTAAAATTCGTGAAAATTAAGGCAGCAGCGTTAAAAACTGCAACTGACAGCATAAATGAAAAAGGGAAAATGAGACCTGTAATCTATATTTTGGGCTCTAACGAAATCTTAAAAGTATTCAAAAGCTTATCTAAGCATGTACCTTTGCAATGTTAAACCTAAAGCCAAAAAACTTAAAATTAATTTTTATGATGATAGGAAATACTCGTGTTTAGAAATATCTACCGTACAATGCGTCTCATACACTCTTAGACCAAAAAAAAAAAAAAAAAAAAAAAAAAAAAAAAAAAGACGCACCAAGAAGAAGTTATCCGAATGGGACGAAAATCGGTAGAAGTGATGTACATGTACAGAAAAACAAATAATTATAGTTTGAGAAAAATTGGATGATTTATTGAAGTGATAGAGCTTTACAAAGTGAAAACGTCGGTAACGCGTTTGTCTACCTCTGGCCCTTATGCAAGCACAGTTTGGCATCGATTGATAGAGGTTGCGAATGTCCTTCTGAGGGATATCATGCCAAATTCTGTCCAACTGGTGCGTTAGATCGTCAACGTTCCGAGCTGGTTGGAGGGCCCTGCCCATAATGCTCTAAACGTGCTCAATAGGAGAGAGATCCGGGTAATGTTCCAAGGTAATGTTCGGCAAGCACTAAGGCAAGCAGTAGAAACGTGTGCAGTGTAGGAGCGGGCATTATCTTGCTGAAATGTAAGCCCAGGGTGGCGTGATATGAAGGGCAACGCAGAGGGCCTTAGAACTTCGTCGATGTACCGCTGTGCTATAAGGTTGCGACGGATGACAACCAAAGGGGTCCTACTATGAAATGAAATGGCACCCCAGACCATCACTCCTGGTTATCGGCCTGTGTGCCGGAAGACAGTCACGTTGGTTCACACCGGGGCGTCTCTAGACTTCCCTTCGCTGGTCATCGGGGCTCAGTTCAAAGCGTGACTCATCACTGAACACTATTCTACTCCAGTCAATGACATTCCAGTGCGAATGAGCCCGACAGCATTGCAAATGGGCTTGACGTTGTACAGAGGTCAATGGTAGTCGGCGCAAAGGGCGCCGTGACCTCAGGCCCCTTTCTGTGAGCCGTCTATGAATGGTCCTTGCGGTCACTGAAGCACTAGTTGCATGTGTACAATCGATGATAATGATGCATCTGGGGCTGTGAGTGCCGCTCTGAAGATTGCTCGGTCTTCATGTTCTGTCGTTTCTCTAGGCCTACCGCTTCCTTCTTGACGCTGTGTGCGCCCATGGTTCACCCATTCCTGCCAACATCGTCTGATAGTGGCATCGCTCCTGCTCAAATGTCGAGCTATTCGTCGATAAGACCCACCGGCTTCTTTGAGCCCAAACACTCGACCTCTCTCAAATTCTGATATCTGCGCATATCGTTCGCGCACCTGTATGCGAAGCATAGTTACTGTCTACCAGAGTACACAGAATGAAATTCGTGAAGAATTTCTCCTCTTAAATAACCTGCCAGTTGCGCTGTAACGGGAACTATTCATTCATTGGCAGCCAAAATCTTCTCGGTTTGTCGTGGTGCGTCGTTTATTTTGTCTAAGAGTGTATATAAACTTTAAAAAAATGTGATAAAAATCGCGGCTCATACATTGGCAGGATTTTTATTTACATGATAGGACAGAAATAATTGGACTGGATACCAGACTTCATTGTTATGTACTCAGTTATAATCCTACATAGTTCTTTACCAGATAAACCAGTTTTAAGAGACGAAATTACAGATTTTACATAAGATTGTACAAAGGAATATTGCATTTATATGATAATATAACAACAATAAATATATGAGTTTATTTTTCAAATATATATATATATATATATATATGGTATCATTTATAATGAGCGAATTAACTATTCTAAATCATACAAGGAGCAGTTTATGACGTAATTGTGTAAGAAATGTTTTTCTTTACCGCGTGCCTTCGTGGTGTAACTGGAAGCACGTTAGGCTATTAATGGAGCAGTCCCGAATTCGAATCACGGAGAGAGGGCTGTTTCGAAATAAACTTTATAATTCAACAACTGCATTGATTAGCTTAGATTTTTATAGGAGACATTGTTGTTGTTGTGACTTATCTCACTTGTCTGACAGTAACATCAGAACAAGCCTACGAAATTCATCGTGGCAAGGAGAGTATGATTGCGCCTGTCGTTGGCAAGAGCCTTGAGCACGGTACTGTTGACAGTACGACTTCGTTCAGTTCCTTCCCCAATTCTGATGGAGAGAACCCCGGAGGGACGGGTCCGAGGGTCTCCCACACCTCTCCCTATACCATCAACCTCTCGAGAGGATTTTCGGCTCACCGCATATTTAGAGTGCCCCAGTGCCCCAGAGTGCCTCAGTACACTATACATTTACAAATGTCCATGCCTTCTCCGGCATTCGAACCCGGGCCCTTCGATAACGCAGTAGCCTAACGACTCTACCGCCTGGGCGGCTAGAAGACATAGTTCCAGCTTATTCGTTTCGAATAATTTCTGCAGCCCCGCCAGGACCAAGTAGTAAAGACCTTGAAAACTGGTAGTTCGATCGCAGTCAAACGGGCTGACTGAGTGGTTGGTGCCGTGGTTTTCAACTGCGCAACGAGAATACGAGTCATTTTTCTCTAGTGCATCCTCAATGAACGCATCCTCCTCTTAGGCAAATAGTCTTTGTAGCTTTGCCATATTCAAATACCTAACCTCGTATAAATTCTGCTTAACTGTAAGGATCTTATCACAAATTTGCTTTTAATCGAGCCCGAGTAGTATAATATAGTGTAGAGCTTAAAGTTCTGCAATGCATGTCTGCATTTAGAGATATATTGCGCGGGATCTCTCCTTCCAACACATTTAAAAGTCAAATTTAAATATTTAAAATATGATGTTCAGAAGTCCCGAAAGCATGGGCTATCATATGGCGCATGCGCCCGAATATGGCCCGTACGCATGCGCCCTATTCGGGCGCATTGGCTTGCAGATAGTGTATACTAGTTGATAAAAATGATTACTAAAAAGGTCTGCGTCATAGATATGATAGCGAGGGATTACCAACTATTCTTACTTAGACAGCACGCTGTTTTCTGTAACCTGTGTTTGGTATAGGCGATCTACCTGCGTATAGTTACTTTACAGATCGATAGGTGGCGCCTCTAAAATTGTTGTTTTTGCGCATTACTACAAAAATCTAATTCTCTCAGTAATTATCTACATTCATTTCAAGTTAAATCTTAATTTGGAATACAAGTTTAAATGCAAGATATATTTCAATTTCGTACGAATAGCTTACTCAGAAATTATGTAAAACCGCAGTGCGTTACTTCACTAGCGCATTTTCATTAGAATTGATGAATTTAATCCTTGACATTTTCTATCTTTTCGCCTACGGGTGAGCAGTGTGATTGCATCCTAATTGACTTAATTACCGCGAATGGCCTTAGAGCATAAAATTGAACTATCTGGTAAAAATTCTGTGTAATTGTATGCCAGTATTGAAAGAAACAATCAATCTGATAAGAAATGGCTGCGACTTGTTTTGAAAATGAGGAGTAAAAGGCTACCAGCGAGGATATTTTGTTTGGCATCGGTTGTACCATTTTTGGCGACTTTATCACTTGCGCAGGCAAAATGGAAAAGTACCGAAAGCTCTTATTACAATGACCGAGAATCTCAGGTAGAGGATTACCTTAGGAGAAGCATTTCTCGAAGCTTAAACAAGCACGAGCATGGAATATCCCAGTAAAAGTATATTTACGGTTACCCGTTGGCGAAAATTGGCGATTTTCGGCGGTATGTGGTGTGGTGTATTTAATTATGGCAAAGCACACTAGGGCTATCTTTCTAAGGGAAGGGATGCCTTCGTGGAGGACTTTCTAAGGAAAACTGGCTCGTATACACGTTGCACATGGGGAAAACCACGAAAACACTCATGCAGCCAGCCCGTTCGCGGGATTCGAACCTCGGACCAAACTACCAGCGTTCAGCGACTTTACCGCTTGGCCGTTGGTGAGCCGGCGGTATGTGGATACCGAGGTTGTGCAGCTCTTTGACTTATTAGTTTTTTGTTGTTTGACTTCTGAATTAGTATTTATTCGGCGTGTTATTGTGTCTTAATTATAGAAGCCCCAAACAGGCTTACATTTTGCTTTCTTTTTTGCACGTGGTGTGGCCGCCATTTTGTGATTGTAGGAGTTTTGGTGAGTACATTTTTGCAATTTTTGTTGTTTGACTTCTGAATTATTAGTTTGGCTTTGTGTAGCGGCGGTTTTAGCGTCAAACAATGACAAAACAACAAATCAAAGAATAGCACAAACTCGGTATCCATGTACACATTGACCTATTTTCACTTTAAAAAAATCACAGAATTGTTCAAGCCAGGCATTGCGAACTCCCTTGACTTTATCCATGTACACGTCGACATATTTTCACTTAAAAAAAAGCATCAGAGAATTGCACAAACGTAGCATTGCGCACTCCCTTGACTTTGTTCATGTATACATCGATATATTTTCACTTAAAAAATCAAAGGAGCACCCAATTCTACGTAAAAGTATATTTACAGAACATTCAACTACTCAGGTTATCATAAATGAAACAACAACTTGGCGACTAACAAAACAACAGTTTGGCGATAAATGAAACAACTTCGCGATAATACAAGGGGTACGCTTTTAGTCTAGTCTAAACCAATACCCCTTCCCCTACAAGATTACTGTCTCCGCGGAACTAATTCACCTGGAGGTATAAACAGTCTTCTTAAATTTGGCTTACTTTATATTTAATTCAGAGTTTCATCCTTGTTGAAACTGTTTGGTTTTATTACAATGATGGGGGGTCGGTCTTTTATTTAACATAAAAAGGAATTAGTAATCGAAATTTACGCCATTTATAATCGAATCTCATAAGTTATCATTGTTATAATTTAATAATGTTTCTTGTAGTTTATTATCATTTTCTGGCAATTTTCGTAATTTGTATCCGAACAAACCTTTAATCATTAACAAAAGTAAAATTAGATAGGAAATATATTTGAGAAAGGCTTCAGTTTCCAAGTGCTAATACAATTTCCTAGGCGTTGGATATACTGTTAATTATTGCTTTTTGGTTTTGTTGTGTGAGTGTGTGGCAAGAAGGGTGTCCTTGAAATAAGCGACGGCTAATAACAAAGTCTTAATCAGGAAGTTAACTGCAAGGGATCTAAAAATGAAAGAAAAGTAATTACATGTACTGATTTTTTTCCCCGCCGTTGTAATTACCGTCTACTCTTCATCTCGGAAGGCGTTGATGAAGATTAGATATTATCTATTTTTTCCTCACCTCCTGAGTGAAAAGACTCGTAAAAGGAATTAATCTCAAAATAATATATAGTAATAAAAGTGCATAATTCGCTTCTGCAATATATACCTGTAAAATGTGATTAAAATTGTGTGTGTTGCCACATGTTGTTTGATATTATTTTAGGATCAGTTTTGATATATTGAAGTATATTCTCAATTCTTACTCATGTCTCGGCTACATAAGAGTTTTCGTGGTTTTACCTACCTGCGATGTTAATACGAGTCAGTTTCCTGTAGTAAACCCTCCACGAAGGCATTCCTACCTTTAAGCAGATAGCTTTTGTGTGCACAGTATTCCAAATAAACATACTTTCAAAATCTTATGTTAACTTCAGATCAACGTTTCTTGTTTTAAGTTTCTCGTTGAAAATTTTAAACATAAACGGTCAGCCCAGGAACTCCGCTACTTATTTCCTAAATTTTTCAGTATGAAAATGCAAATAAGTGACTAAGCTGCCATGGATTTATATATGTTACATATATTATTATAATACAATTTATATTTTATATATTTTTATATCCTTCTTTCCTTCTCTCAAAATTTATTGCAGGTAGACGCCCATGCAGCCACACCATCCGCAGGATTCGAACTCAGGATGAACTAGCAGTGTTCAGGGATTTTAACCCTCGGCCGCTGGTGGACACCGTCTGTACGTATGTAAGTATCTGGCATAACTCAAAAGCTATTAACTGTCAAAAACGATTATGCGAATTCAGTTTTCAGATATTGGATCAAATTCTTAAAGAACTCCGCAAAAGTGTGGGGATGGGGTTATTGCAAAATTACCTCTTAAATTATTTTAGGAAATATGCTTTGAGTATTAAAAATAATTTTATATCTATATGCTTTTTACGTAATTTTATGTCCTAAATAAACTGCGTGATATAAAATTGTGAAATTTTATTTTCATCATTTAAATTTTAAATATGAAGGTTTTGGTTAAGAGTTTGCATTTCCCTCTCCTTGAAAGACCCACAATTACGTTAAACTCGAAACTCGTGATATCGATAACGTAAACAAATTTTATAAAAGACTGTGCATTTATTATTGCAGTCGCTAAGTGAAAATAGGGGTTTTGAAAAATTAGTAAATCTCTATATATATAAAGAAGAATGTCTGTGTATTTGTTCGCAATTAACTCAGTCGCTACTATACCTATCGTCACCAAACTTTCTACAATTCTTTGCTGAGTCCTGGGAAAGGTCGACGTGCACTTTTTTCAATAAATAAATAAATAAATAATAAAGCTAAAATCAGAGATATTAATTAAAAACTCGGAACACGCTCATTTTCGCCCTCATTTTTCCGAATGGCAACAGTCTCACACACTGGAGATAAGAATCTGCATTATTTCCAGAAGTGTTGCCACTGCTTGCTTTCTGCGAATATTAGATACATTATTCCCGATTCCAAAAATATAAGGGAAGCCATTTCGACTGTTCCTATCTTTGTACGACTTAAATCAACCGAGATATTTATCAGAAACTCTGAAAACACTCATTTTCGCACTCATTTTTCCGAGAGGCAACAGTCTCGCGCGTTGGAGATAAAAATGCTTTATTTTCGAAAAGTGTTGCTAGTGTTCGCTCAAATCGTAGACTTTGTTAATTACAATTTTGTAAGTTTTACAAAATCTATATATATCTAAAGCAGAATGCATGTTTGTTTTTGTTCGCGTTATTGATTTCTGATCCATTATGATCCCTTTTTTGACTCATTTAATCGACTAAAATTGAATATAGGGGAAATATTGGATGGACCTTGAGCCTTTTACGAACATTTGATTAGAAACACGAAAATTATTAAAACCTACGTGGCATAGTTGCTGATCTAATGAGAAAGAATGTTTATTTTTCTGTCGAAAATTTTTATGCGAGTTCCATATCGCATCAGACTGAAAAATGTATGACTATGAATCGTATTTTTTGCATCGTTATTCGAGAAGGATTACAGCGGTATCGTTCTCTCTGTTGTTAAATATATTACTCTCAATCTAACTTAACTGGCATTGGGTACTTCCGCTAGTAACAAATAAAAATGTTTAGTAAAATTTAAATAAGAATGTGTGCTTTTTTAGGAGGATAGACCACTCAATTCGTTTTAATATAAAAATATAGACTACAAATAACAGTTGATATTAAGCTTTTAATATTTTTTTCTCTTTTTTATATTGTATTCTAGCACCATGCTCCAATCATCTACACAAAATGGGGGAGAAATGGCAGAGCGGAAGAATAATAATGCGTAACATGTTTTTTCTAACTGGCAACATTTTCCCTATCCGATGGACGTTTGAACATATTTTTATTTCATTTTTTTAATATGATGAAATGAATGTTATCTTTATGACTGGAAACAAACGAAATGAAAAGAGGGGGGGTTGTTCTTCGGGTTACAGTTAGTTTTATCTGAAACTGCTATGTCTCCTTCCCCCACACGCACGCAAAGCTTTTTTAGTTTTATTTTTACCATTTAATACTGAACTTGAATGAAGGAAAAAAACAAACATACAGCATATTCTACACAAAGCTTTCATGTTCGAAATTGGCATATAATGCTGTCATATAAATTTTAGTTACAAATCAAACAGTTCTTTTTTTCCTCCCTTTCTTTTTTCTGTGTGTGTGTTTATTGTGTTCTGTCGGTCAGATTTTTATTTTCGAATTGATAAAAAAATGTTTGCTGTGTACTCATAACCTGCTGTTGCCAGGTCACGAATGTGAATCTAGTTTGCGCCATACATGAAATAGTTTTAGTGCCAATACAAATGATCTTCCTAGGAAATGTCAAGCTATTTAGGTGATTTACAACCAGTGAGCGTTTCACAGGTCCCATCCGTTTTATTTCTTTACTTTTATATTATTATTAAAAACATATATTGCTATTTTTGGCAATATAATTTATTGATGAGATGATTATTTTCTGTTAATATAACGGGATCAAAAATATAATACTAATATTTTCTACGTTCCTGATATTTTCCTGATATTTTCCACGGATATTTTCCAGGATACTGTTCCTGATATTTTCCACGTGTTGATCTCTATCATTAAAAATTAAGAACTCTGTAAATATGTTATATGGTCGCGGTGAGGAACGATCCCAGTGTCACCTAAAGCCACCAAATTTTGAACACACGTAATCCTGCATCTGAATATGCGCGCCTGGAAGTCAGAAAATTTGAATTTCGAATTTGCTCTGCATATTTTTTTTCGAATTTCATAAATAGTTGCTTAAAAAGATTCAGAAAATTAATGCATACTGTTACGAATTTTGTATACTTGTAGATAGTTTTAATGAAAATATATGTGAAACTAATATTTTTTGTATAATGTCCCTAAAATGTTTGAAAGAGACGATGCTCTGCTGGAAAAATAAGATTACAGGGCACGTCTATTTAACATTGAGGTAAATCGACTATCTCGCTAAATTGGCGAGGATTTTGGCAATTAATTTTTCGCCAAATTTGGCGAGGAACTGCCAAAATTCGCTACGCTTGGTGCCCATTTGGCAATATTTGGTAATTCAAGAAGCAGATATTTGACAATATCTGTTTCCTGAGTAATTGTAATTGATACTGTAATTGATCTCTATATGTAACTGCGATCGCTACTATCTAGCCCTATATGTATCTAGCCCTTATATCTAACTTTCCTTCCAATAATTTCGAGAAATGAAAACCATTAGAAATTTGTCGACAGCCGAAGAAAAACTATATAAGCCCGAAGATAGCATCAGTTCTTAGTGGAGTACCACAAGACTCAGTCTTAGATCCAACGTTATTCAATGTATATCTTAAATGATTTGCCGGAGCCTTTAAATATCAAAATATGCAAATATGTAGATAATAGTTATCATGTCCAGATCAATCAGGCCCCAACATGTAGTCAACCTACAGTTTGGACTTAATATAACATCACATTGGTGCAAACTATGGAAGGTCAAACTAAATCCCTAGAAAATGCTCTGTCATAATTTTAAAAAATATCGCAAAAAAACAAGTCAGCCTTAATTTACAAATTGATAATCAACTTCTCCCAACAGCGAGCTTTACCAAATACCTGAGAATCGTATTGAATGAGAAGCTGAATTTCAAAGAACATGTGATACATGCATTAAATAAAGCAAATGCCGCATACATGGCCGTATACAATATAACAGGACGAAGATCTAAACTCCACATAAAAGTAAAGAGAACCCTATACGTTTCTCTGATATCTCCATTACTGTTTTATGGGCCAGAGCGAGTTCGGGCCAGAGCACCCAAAACCTCCAAGAAAAAAAAAATATGGACCTTCCAAAATAAAATTATCCGTTCCATCATCAGCTCGCGTTGGTCTGCGAGAAACGTACATATTCATATCGATCTTAATCTCTCGCATGCTCAAGACTACATTCTAACAATATCTCGCGCATTTTTCACCAAAGTGATGAACCCAAACTCCTCTTTTATTGGCAAATTACGATTCTACAGTTGAACTACCGTTCAAAAAAACTTGCACAACATTTTGTAATCCAGCTTACTAGTTTATCCAGTGAATCCACTGCTTCAAGTTTTTCGATGATGAAGTTAAAAACTTTATATATCCTGTAACAGCTTAATATTGTTATTAAAATAATATTAAGTTGCTAAACTAATTGTCATTAAAATAATATTAGTATGTTAATGGCAATGTTTCAAACGCAGGCTCGAGAGCCACGTATGGCTCTCGCGAGAAAAATGTGTGCATATTATTTTTTTTTAATGTTAGTATACGTTTTCTCTTGTTGATCGTATGCCGGGTTTTTTTTTTTTTTTTTTTTTTTTAGCGTTGAATAAAATTATTTTTGTTGTGTTCCCTCATTGGAGTTTTCTTCAACTTACGAAGAAGTATTATATTTCGGAAAGTTTTATACTCGTTATGAAAAAATAAAATTATAAGACGTTTGACTCCGGTACGAAAAAAATTGACTGGGATACTTGATTTCAAAACTTGCAATTTTTAATGTGATTTTCAACTTGCCTTGAGGTGTCGGTTAATCAAGTTAGAATAATTCGAAAATATATGTTTACGTGAAGTGCCGCAAAAAATATGCATGTAACTTAATAAGTCGTGCAAGGAAGTCACGTGATGTCCACGTCATATTTTTTTAATTGGGATTCGAAGGATTCGATTGACAAGAAAAAGTTTCGTTGGATCGAATATCCCGTCTCTAATGTTAACGCTCTGAAATCTACAGAGTGAGTAATTTCTGGAGCTGCAGCGGATTCATCAACACACATATCCTTTGAAAGAAAGTTTCGGAAATGTTAACAATCACTAATTTTTCGCCAACTATGCCACATACTTTCACTTCATACGTGATCTACATTCTTAATCTAATTAGCAGCAACGAAACTATGTCCGTTTCCGGTCAGGAAGGAAGAAATACACGACCATTGCTTTATATGTTTAACAAACCGTACGCTTTTGTCTACAAAACCTGGAAAACCTGCGGTTCTTTTGTGTTCTAGTGACCTAATTTAAATATGAAAGTCTAATTTATAATGTAAAGCAGGTTTAATGTTTTTGAAAATAAAATTTTCACGAAGTACCGTTCGAAAAATACTTCTAAAACTAAAATAAAATGGGTTGATTAGAAGCTGGTACAATTGTTAACACTTATTCGCTAAAACTCCAAAAAAATAACTGAATTTTTTTCCCTGATTTAAAATAATTTTTAAATATGAAGAAAAAAACAAAAACGAGATTAAATATAGGAATAACATTTGTCAATAAAATTCAACTGTCAATTATTTATGTTAAAGTGCAGTTATACAACGGCTTCCAATAGTGTTCGTACGCTTACGAATTTCAGTGAAATATTGCTTTATTCATTAATAAAAATTAATGTTTGAGAATGAGAATTTTTTTAAAATATTTATAAATTTCTCTTAGCAGAAATACATTAACTATTTTATATCCCTAGAATTTTTTTTTCCATGTGCTCAATGTACCTCCATTCTTTTATCAGTCCTGTTTTTAGTTCTATTTTCGTTTTTATGTTGTGCCTTCGCACTTTAACCCCTAATTCTGTGCAGATGTGTTCTATCAGCTTTAAGTCTGGTGACTAGATGGTGTTTTCAGAACTTGTGGACAGTTATTGACACACGAAAGGCCAACATTGTAGGCCGCGTGCTTAGCATCGTTACCCTGCTAAAAATAAAGCTGTTTCCAATACCCAGATTTTGGACGCATAATTTTAAATTATCTATTAAAATATTTAAATAAAGACCATGATTCATTACTCCATGAATAAATACTAAATTATCTAATCCTGAGGCTGACCTGCACCCCACACAAGGACAACTCCACCGCCATGCTTTACTGTTCCAACGAAATTCTTGGGAATTAAGTTCCTCTGTTTTTCTTCTTTATACCATTATATTCCCATCTAACCAAAAATGTTAAATTTGCTTTCATCTTGTAATAAGACACGGTTCTAATATGGTTAGGGCTTATTTACCGTTGATTTTGCAAAGGAAAGAGAATAAGCATTTTTTTTTTTTTTTTCCCTTACAAAAAATTTCCTTCGAGCAGAGCGCCCATGTAATCCAGCTGACCTGAGTACTCGTCGAACAGTTTCAGGTGAAATTGAAGAAGAAAACTTTTCAGTAAATCCCGTAGAAATCTTTATAGTACTCAAACGTGGATTTTTCGAACTATAAACTCTGATCACTTTGAGTTAACTTTGCCGAACAACCTCTTCTTTATTTTCTAGCCGATATTCTTCTTTAAAGCGCTTTATCACATACAGCACCCTATAATGAGATAAATTTACTAATTTGCGATATCCCGGACCGATTTTCCACCTTCATGATGAAAAATGATCAACCTTCGAATGATATTTGTTGTTCCCTTACAGCTACGACCTATTTTTAAATGTTAAATAAAATATAACGAAGTAAGCAAGCAAAAAAGAAAGCCAAGGGAATTTTAAAACGTTATCAAAATGCAAAAATAAAAAAAAAGTTTCTCAAAACGAAATTTTGCTTTAAATCACTATAAAAGTCACTTTTGAATTGAATCACCTTTTCAAATTGTTGCCACCAAATATTATCGCCCTGTACCATATTTAAAGAAATTAAATAATGAAGAATTTGCATGAATGTATTCATATTTTTCGCATTGTGAAAAAAACAACGGTACCTAGAGCCATCCAATATTGAATAACTTAGACCTCCACAAGAATATGGACACCTGGAAGCCCGAATTTGGAATTTGTTTTATTATATATTTCATACTTTGTAAGGCATTTATGAGTTTTTGATTAGGAAACTCGACGATTGGGCAATGGCAACAGTTTGGGCTTTATTTTGTATTTCATATTTTGTAAAACTTTAACGAAATTTTAATTAACAAACTCAAGGCTTTCAAAGCGAGCAATGGCCTAACACTACGGAAAAAAAAGAAACTTTTTTTTTTATCTCCGCGCGAGATTGTGTATCGGAAATTCTAAAGATATGCTCTTTTTAAAATATTTTGTGATATTGCTGTTGAACTGAATTTTATGGTTTAAGTGAGAAGAACATGATATTTAATAAATAATGGTAACACACAAAACCTTAAAAAAAGTACCTTTGGGCGTAATATAAAATCTGAAAGCTTTGGGATTTTTTTAATATTTATTTTGTTTAATTGTAGAGTCTGAATAAATAATAATTTCATCGATTTATTTTAATTCAAATTAAAATCAGTTGCTTGTGTAGCGCCTAAAAACTATTTTTTTTTCTTTTAATTTTACGTATTATCTTGTTTGTAAAAAACTATGATTTGAGCTTCTGTATATTAAATATACTGATTCTTTATATAACCCTAGAAGGGAATCTGCTAAAGCTATCGAAAATATTGCCACAAGGTACAGATAACTAGATACCTATAGCGTTGCCTGGGCGTTTTCAGTCCCTACTTAATATGTAAGTATCTAATTTGAAGACTAAGGATGAAAAATATATTAAAATAAGATATACAATACATATATTATAACAGCAAATTGTGCATATTCATGATTTGTACTAGTCTGTAAAAAATAAAAGCGCTCAATAAGAATATTTTTTTTAACTTTACATTCTAAAGATTTGCTTAGTTTAAAAGAATTCATATAAATAATCTTCTCTGCAATTAAAAAAAAAAAAAACTCTGTATTCTTTCATCGTTATCTGCTGTTATAAATCCTTTCTGTTACCGCTGTAGGATCTTATGTTGGGCAATACAAACCTTACAGGAAACCCGAAAAAGCTGATACTTCTTTGTAAAATATTTTACCACAGGAGAAAACACTTCCTTTAGAACTTGTTTAAAATTATCATCTTGTTTTAAATAGCATTTTAATTTAAAATAGGCGCTTTTGATGTATAATTTATTAGAATAATAATGTCGATTTTAACATTTCATTTTTAACTAATTTCTACAATTATAATAAAACAAAATAAGCTCAAAAATGCACGGAGTATGTAGCGCCATCTGTCGTAACAGCTGGAACCTAAATGGCAACCCGAGAAAATTGTAGCTTTTCTTGGTAAGAAAGAAATTAACATTTAGAAAATAGTTTTGCCCGAATAGCTGCAACATTAAATTTGTACCCGTATTTAAATGTAGCTTTTGTTTATGTAAAACAGAAATAAACACTTGGTAAGTATTTGCTATTTCATTAAAAGAAAAAAAAAAGATGTATTTGAAGGGTAAGAAATAAGAGTTTACTGAAAAATATTCTGGCCATGCGCATTTCTAGCCTTTTTCTGTCTGTTACCTTAAGCCTGATTGCTGACATCTCCTGTTTTTCTTGATACAATTGTTAAGGTTATTCAGGTGAAAAAAAAATTTTTTTTAATTCTACCCATTAGTATTTGCTATGCGTAGAAATATGAAAATGCGTAGAAAAATAAAAATTTCAATCTCCAAATTCACATCACAGTATCAGATTCAAATCACCTTAAAACTCGTTAAAAATATCAAAAATCTGTTTTAATATTGATTAAATGTAAAACATCATAAAACTTTAAAAAACAAATGATCTTGTACAAGTTATGTAGCATATGATGTTCTGAACATCTTTAAATAATTATAGAAAGCTGAAAATACTCATTTTCGTCCGGTTATATCATAAATTCAGTGTGTTTTAATTCATATCAGTTAGTTAAATTTAAAATAAAAATTTTAAATAAAGGATACTTATTTGTTGTCTAGTACTCGCCGATATATCGATAAAAGTACTTAGCAATCCTAGAAAAATGAATATTCTGAATTCTTCTACAGAGATAATGTTATTATTATTTTTTAATTGTTAATATTCTGTCTGTATCTTTTGGGCAAGTGTCAAGGGAGGTTAGCGATGACTTTCTTATTTAGATATTTATTTCAATGTCATCTTCGATTCTGAAAGTGGCGTCCATTCGTAAGGAATGAAATGGGTCTAGGAGTCAGTAAAATGGAGGAACAAGCAGTAATGTAGTACAGCTCATCTTCTTAGGCCGTACTTGAGAGTATAGACGAGGAAAGTCCCTTTTTTATGGGATAAGACTAAAATGGTTCACTCATTAAAATGAATCTATGTTTTTTAATGACCACAACGCTCAACAGTAACCTTGATGAAAAAGATCAGGAACGAGGGTTGAATCAAGAGCGGTTAGCAAGGGTGGAATGAAAAGTGGAAAGAATCGAATGAGCAGTGGGATTGGCACCAGTTAGCGATGTGAGAGCAAAAAGCGAAAAGAATCGGAACGAGGATTGTGATCGGAAGAATCGACTAGATCAAATACTAACTCCCGGAACTAATTCCTTTTAGCTGTAGTTTTGAGATTCCCTGAAATCTCCTTTCTACTCAAAATGAACAATAAAATTTTAAAATAAAACTTTTTTAAATGTTGGGAAATGATAAAAATTAAACTCACTTGTAACATGGAAGGATAAACATTCTCTTCTCCCCTAAAATGAAAAATCGAACTTTCCTGGCACTCTTCCAACAAGAATTGCTCGTTCGCTTGCGCGGCAAAGTGAATCAGTTCACAAACGAATAACAGATCCCTGTTCCTGGCACGCTTCCAAAAAGAGCTATCCGTGAACAGTAAAAGAGCTACAACTCCATTTTCTGGAATCGAAGTAAATTCGCTCAGTAAAGTGAATCAATTCTCTGAAACAGTTCCTGAGCGGATCGTCCAACGGAATTTGCGAGGGTGACCAGATTTCATATGGAAGCAGAGAATAATGATCTGTTTGAATCCCTTTCGATGGCGAAGCAATACGCGTAGGAAATTTAAAAAACCAGATTTCATCACCAAAAATTGCCAGTAGTTTGTTCGTGATATATCTTCGGGTACCAAATAAATATTTAAATTATTAAGATATACGTTTACTTCTTTTAAATAACCTAGTTCTAAAGCAGTAATAGGTATGTTAAATTTGAAAGACAAATTAAAGATCCTACAGTGGCAACATTTGTCAAGATCTGCTTCTAGATCCTTTCCTTTTTCTCTTTCGCTAGTGCCCGAGCCATAATCGTCTCGACGGATTTTGTGTGTTAAAGAAAAATAATAAAAGTGTATTGCATTCATTTGCTTGGTGTTTGATTGGTAATTAATAAACAATGCGGTATGAAAATATAGTCAGTAAATACTTTACCAACCTAAAACATAGGTCTAATCGAATACACGGAACTTTTAACATGTGATATTTATTTCTCGCATATATGTTCTTTTAAAAATTACTCTAAGGAATGCATTATCTGTTATATTAGACACATATAACATACTGTAAAGATTAGAAATATTTCATGATGCATATTTTGTTGAAAATAAAATGATCATGTGACCAGATAATATGTTTATGTATGAGATGTGTTGTGAATTAAAATTAGAAAAACCTTGAACAACATGGTCTTCGTGCGAGAATCTCGTTTATTTCTTTAGTGTAATATAATATTATTTTTTCATATCCAGTATAAGCGCATTTATTACAAAGTAGATTTCAAAAACTGTACGACTAATTAGCATTTCTTAGGCGTTTGTTCGTAGACTCCAGTTTAAAAAGTGGATAAGCTAAGCTTTTAGACTGTGATATCTTGGTAATGTCTGTGATACCTTATATATGTCTGTGATATATAAATGTGATCTCTATGTCTTCATACCTATATATTTGCAGCACGAAAAGTGACGAACATCAGTTCGAAAAAGTGATTACAACTCTCCGAAGCGGTGCTGATGAGAAAATCCATGCAGAGATTACAGACTATCAGGTTCTGAATTTCCACGAAGTTACGAACATCAGTTCGAAAAAGAGAATACATCTCATCGTTAAACTATGCGTATCGGAAATTCATGAAAACGTTTACGGACCCCAGTCCAGATAAAAAGGAACGACAGCCTCCTGAATACAGTTCATCGTTATTCGGGTTTCATTATTTCGGATATAGGAAATGCGTATAATAATCCAAAACCGTGTAGAAAATGGGGAACATTTCAAAAGTTATCTGTCATATTAGATTGTCCTGCTTATAATAAGCTTTGCTTGTACTGTAAAAACAAAAATCACTCTTCCAAAATGTGCACTTCTAAAAATGTTAATGTTGTACAGAATAATTTAGAACATGAGTTGCATAATAATGGTAATGAATATATTTTAGGGTCAGTAAAAGATACAAATCCATTTTCTAAAAATAGAACTGAATGGTTTGAAAAACTAAAAGTAAATATTTATTTAAGTTGGATACTGGAGCTCAGTGTAATGTGTTAACATTGCCTAAATTTAAACAATTAAATTTAAGTGATAAATGTTTGACTAAATCAAAAGTCACTTTAAATAATTACATTGGTACTACAATTGATGTTGTAGGGTTTATATTTATTTTAACTAACATTTATTTTAAGTTTAAACTATCTTTCCTGTCAAGCCTTACTTTTCCCTGGAATTGCCAATGCCAGAGTATGTAAATTTTAGTAGAACGCGCAAAGTATTCAAAATAGTCAGCGGAAGTATTCTGAGTTAAATAGAAGGGAAACGAGTTTGAAAGTGTGCTTTTCTTGCTTCACGAGCGTGGAGGTGGCTAGGTAGAAATTGAAGAACCGCGCGTTTCGGCCTGTGTGCTTGCCTCGGCAGATAGTTAAATCTTTCAACGTAATATTCAGAAGTTTTCTGAATTATCAGCGGTATCTTAGAACGCGGTTAGGTTAGTTACGTTTAGAGAGCCTCGTAGGTAGTCACTTGTTATTATTCATTTTTAGTTTCTTATTTTTATTTTACCGCCGGGTCGGCGTATTTTGTGAGCGTCAAGAGCACGCATCTGTAATTTCTAAAGTTGAATAAAAAGGGATTTAAACCCTTCTCAAGACTTTGTGTACTTTCCAGTTCATAGCAGTCACCACTATTGTTGCGTGCAGGTTGGGGCCGCACAACATTACAATGTAGTCGGAAAATGCAAATTATTATGTGAAACATCGAAAGGGGACAAGGATGAAGTAGAATTTCAAGTTGTAGCATGTGATAACACTGTTCCAGCTATTTCATGTTTACCTACATTGCAAAAATTAAACCAAGTACAAAGGATTTGTACAGTAAATCCTGATTCTAATGAAACGTTACCAGAATCTTTAACAGCATATCAAGATTTATTTAAAGGAACAGGGAATTTAACTGGATATACATATCATATTAAATTAAAACCAGGAGCTGTTGGGAAAACAGAACCCTGTAGGAAAATTCCACTTAGCTTATTAAATCCACTAAATCCACTAAAAACGGGATTGGCAAGAATAAAAAAAGATTGTATTATAAAGAAAGTTAACCAACCAACAGAATTCATGAATTCATTAGTGGTAGTAAGGAAAAAGGATGGTAATTTAAAAGTGTGTTTAGATCCTCAGTACCTTAACCAAAATATACTGAGAGAACATTATCACATACCAACCTTTGAAGAAATTTCATCTCAAATGATAAATGCAAATGTGTTTAGTATTTTAGATGCAAACAAAGCATTTTGGCAAATTAAACTCTCAGATTCAAGTTGTGAATACTCGGTTTGGTAAATATTGTTTTTGAGGTTGCATATGGACTGAGTTCATCACCAGAAGTTTTCCACAGAAATTTTCTGAAATTTTTAGTGATTTAGAAGGAGTTCAAATATATATAGATGACTTATTAGTTTGGGGTAAAGATCAAAAAAAGAAGCTTTAAGATAAAAGAAGTTGGACAAAGCCAGAGGAAAGAATATTAAATTTAATTTAAATAAATGTAAATTTGGGCTGAATGAAGTGAAATATATGTGACATATATTTTCTAAAGATGTTTTAAAACCAAAGATATGGCTATTCTAGATATAAAACCATCAAAAAATGTCAAAGAATTAGGAACTTTCCTAGGAATATATTATATGTTTCTAGATTACATATGTTTCTAGATTTATACCTAATGTATCAGAATTGACATCATGTTTAAGAGATTTGTTGATAAAATAAGTTATCTGGAACTAGAATGCAACACATGAAAAAGTATTTAGAAGACTAAAAGATGTCTTAGTTAAATAAACAAGTTTTACAGTGCTATGATATAAATATGCCAATGGTTTTATCTGTAAATACATCTCAAGAAGGACTAGGAGCAGTCTTACTGCAGAATAATTTACCAGTAGCATATGAATCTAAGGCATTAACAGATACACAGAAGAATTATGCTCAAACTGAAAAGAAAACTTTAGCTATCGTATTTGCGTGTGAGAAATTTCACCAGGATATATTTGGAAAATATATTATAGTGGAAAGTGACTATAAACCACTAAAATCAATTTTCAAAAAGCCATTAAATAAATGCCCTGTAAGATTACAAAGAATGCGTATAAGATTACAGCCATATCAGTTTGAGATAAAATATAAACCAGGAAAAGAACATTTTATAGCGGATGCATTATCAAGATCATTCACTGATAAAGGATCTGATTTCTTTGAAGGAGACATAGAAGCTCATGTTAGATTCGTTGTAGAATATATGCCAATGTCTAAACGTAAATTGGAAGTTTTTCAACTGGAAACAGAAAAAGATAAAGAACTACAAGTTTTAGGAAAATTAGTTAAAACTGGATGGCCAGATGAAAAATGTATGGTTCCAGAACTAGCAAAGCCATATTTTAACTTCAAAGAAGAATTATCAGAAGCAAATGGATTGATATTTAAAAATTCCTGTGTTGTTCCAAAAATTTACGAAAAGATATGTTAAGAAGAATTCATTATGGTCATTTAGGAGTAGTAAAATGCAAGATCAAAGCAAGAGAAATATTATATTGGCCAAGAAGGCCAAAAGAAATTGAAGATTTGGTGCTGAATTGCCAAATATGTTTAAGTTTACAAAAAGCTAATATTAAAGACCCAATGATATCTAAAGAAATACCTAATGGTCCATAGGAAGTATTGGGAACAGATCTCTTTTACTTTCAAGGAAGGGATTATCTAATAATAGTTATAGATTATTTTAGCAAATATGTTGAAATTGGACATGTGTAAGATTTGTCAAGTGTAGCAGTGATAAAGCAATTGAAATCAATTTTTGTAAGACATGGTATTTCGAAAATAGTATATTCGGGTAATGGTCCAAAATATAGTTGCAGGAAATTTAAAGAATTTGCATGAAGATGGAATTTTGAAACCATAACTTCAAGTCCAAATTACCATATTCAAACTGTCAAACGAATGTTAGAAAAAGCTGTAATTGACAACAAGGATCCATATTTAGTATTACTGGAATACTGTAACTCTCCTATTTCAGATGAAATTAAATCACCTTCAAAATTGATGTTTGGAAGAAAAGTAAATGGATTGATGCGTATAAAAAAGAATTTCGTTCAAGCTAAACGATATGAAGACCATAAACTATATTTACTGAAGAGACAAACCTTCCAAATTATAGAATACAAATAGCTATTATGATAGGAATGCAAGACCGTTAAAAACCACTGAAAGTAGGAGATCATGTGTATATAAAAGAGAAAGGGAAAAAACTAAATGAAAGGGGGAAAATTATAGAAGAAACAGAAAGATTAGGTTCATACAGGATTATAAGAACAGATGGAAGAATTGCAGAAAGGAACAGAGGAGACCGTCTTAAAAGAACTAATCAGAAAGAGTTTGCAATACAAAACAACTATGAGAATGAAGTTATAGATGAACCCGAGATACGTGAGAATAGCAGGAGCACTACAAATTTAGATGTGCCTGTAAGTCATTCAAAACCTAATAGAAGTGATGTGTCACCAAATAGTGAAAGAGGTATAGTATAATATATTAAAATAAGCATTTCAAGGTGACAGTTTCCAGGCTCCTTATTTTCGTTCGTAACATATGTGTTGCCATCCCTTCAATGAAATAATTGTTTATACTTCATGACTGTAACTCATATGAACCTTTCTGAGTGAGGTGGCGAAATAAAAGGAAAATAGGAAAAACGAAATGTCCAGAATCGAATATCTTTTGCAGCACATGTTACCCTTGTTTACTAGAGAAACTAAATGGAGAAACAGCTACTTGAAAGAAACAGAATTCGACATTTTTTGTTTGTAATATTTGATAATTTTATGACTATTTCATTCTTTTCAAATATTTTAACTAGACCAGCATTTCATGATTTAAATAATCATTTTCGTTTCTTTTCTGGCAAGGAAAAAAATTTCATTTTTTAATTGTTTATAATGCTATCTGAGGTTGCCAAAAAATAAGGTATTTGTATTGCAAAGCTCAAAATCTTTAACAAAAAATATCTGTTAAAAAATCCTTTTTCCATTGCATTTTAGTTCCCGTTTTCTAAATAGCAGTCCAATTTGCAATTGTCTAATTTTTGAAAAAATTGAAATTTATCAAAACTTTTTATTTTTTTTAAATCAACTCTAACGGCGAAATCTCAAATTGAAGCAGTATTCAGTAGCAATATTTCAAGATAACATATTTTTACATTAAGCAGATACCATAGGATGAAACAGTATTGCTTTTATTAAAGTTTGAGAAAATTTATTATTTCTTGATTATTTAGTTTTAAATTTTTTATATTTTTTTAGGTGCTTTCAAAGAAAATCGGGCCACAAGAGAGGTACCTTGCAATATTATTGAAAATATCATAAAAGACTGATTGAACTGTGCTTCCTTTCGAGAAAAGGATCATAAACAAAAAGGAAAATTTACAACAGAAGGTGTGGTGTGGTGGTGTATTTAATTACGGCAAAGCACACGAGGGCTATCTGCTAAGGGGAGGGATGCGTTCGTGGAGGACTTGCTAAGGGAAACTGGCTCGTATACACGTTACACATGGGGAAAACCACGAAAACACCCATGCAGCCAGCCCGTTCGCGGGATTCGAACCTCGAACCGAACTACCAGTGTTCAGCTTCAAATTTTAAATTATAACAATAATTATATTTTAACTGAAAATTGCTTGTTAAGATCCTTATCCATTGACTGGAGTCACACTGAACTAATTTTATAAATCAAATTTATGGCAAAATAATGAACACGTCTTCTAACTTTATAAATAATTTACATGGACAGAAGTAATTTTTACAGAGAACTGTTTAGTACAGCTAAACTGCTTTAAACAGAACACAAGAAAAAATATTTATTACTTTTAAAATTTGCATACATTTAAATGCAAACTTTTGAATTTATTTTAATGACAAGAAATACCCAAGCATTCACTTTAAATTCCCATCATCCTGATGCTTTTAGTCTACTACAATGACAAAAACTCTAGATAGCAGTAGCCTCATATAAAGTTTAAGTACAGTTATTAAACCGGCATATCATAGCTTATTCGTGTTGAAAGAAAACAATTTGTTTTTAATTTACTGCCAGAAAGTACCAAAGATTATGTTTAATAAGAAATAAATATTTCGCCCAGAATATAATACAGTCTCCCATTAAAATAGCTTGGTGCATATGATCACATGAATAAGATTTTAGAATTTTGAAAATTGCAATGATTCTGGCCATATATTAAAAACCGTGATTTGCAGTCTGATTCCTTTTCCTTCCAATAAGAATAATAACTTGATTTCTTGGTTCATTTATTAAGCTTAAAATACATTTCTATTATAAGAACTCTAACAAATCTTGTTTTTACATGAAATTAATAGGTATTGTGTGTAAAACTTTCATGGAAACATAAGGTCTAGATAATATTGCATTGGAGGAACTGCATGTAAATGTAGAGAAAAAAGTGTAAAGTTTCATTAATAAATGACATGTCTGTAATGAACTAAGAGAATACAAAAAAATAATAGAATTTGAATTTTTATGCATATATAAAGCATGACATATATCTGTAAATGTAACATTTTAGGCTCAAATCTTTTCCAGAAAATTGCAGTGTTCTCTTCCATTAATGAAATGTAAATTATTATATGAATTCACTATTTGGAAACTAAGTTTCTGGCATTAGACGCAAGTGTTACAAACACAAGTAAAATATTTCATGTACTGTTGTCCCTCAGAGTCTGTAAAGATAGACTTTATTTAGAACGTTCTGGTTAGACGTAACTCGAAACGTTCTAGTTAAACGTGATTCGGAACGTTCTTTGCATGTTATACAGAAGTGTTAACAGTACAAGTATTTGACGTGCTACTGCTCGTTATAAACCTGTAATCTATAGACGACATTCAGAACGTCTACCCAAATGTTAAGAGAACGTTCTGCTAACACGTTATAGAAACTCTCATAGAATGTTCTAGGAACGTCATATAAAATTGTTACTAGTACCACATTTTGACGTTCTATTGTCCATTAATGAACTACATCTTACAGACGTAATTCAGAACGTTTTGCCTGAACGTTAAAGAAACGTTCTGCTAGAAGGTTAAGGGGGCTTCCATATAACATTCAAGGGGCGTTTTATAAAATTGTTAGTAACACCATTTTTTGACGTTCTACTGCCCGTTATTGAACTGTAACATATTGACGTGATTCACCACGTTCTGCCAGAACGTTAAAGGAACGTTCTATTAGAACGTTAGAAGAACATTTATAGAACGTTATAAAAAAGTGATAGTAGTACCACTTTTGACTTTCTACTGTACGTTGTTGAACTGCAATACATAGACGTGGTTCAGAACGTTCAGGTAAAACGTGCCAAAAACTTTGTACTAGAACGTTAATGACACGTTGCATGAAAGTGTTACAAACACAAATATTTGACGTTTTATTGCCCGTCTTAGAACTGTAACATATAGATGGCATTTTGAACGTTTCGCTTGAACGTTCCCGACACGTTTGTGAAGCACTTGCACTGAACGTTCTTTGAACGTTCTTGTGCTAGTTGGGAGATCAACCCGAGATACCTGAGAATAGCAGGAGCACTTCAAATTTAGATGTGCCTGTAAGCCCTTCAAAACCTAACAGAAGTGTTGTGACACCAAATACCGAAAGAAGTATAATATCATCAAATTTTTCAAATGGACGTAACTACGTTACTCGATCTGGTAAGACTGTTAAGAAACCTTATTATTTAAAAGTGCTTAATTTTACTATTATTATTATGTTTGATACAAAAGGAGATGTTATATATGTAACTGTAACTGTATCTATTATTATCATTAATCATAACTGTAATATAGAATAGTAGATTAGCAATGTAGAATAAACGATGTTTGTGTACATCTTGTAATCATCACTGAGCACATATCTAACATATAAAAACAATACAATAGGAGGATTGCATATAATAACGAAAAGAAATTATGAGAGCATAACACAAGCATTTTTAATTAAAGAACTCCTTTCTTTTGATTTTTATAGTTTTTCAGTCTTATGAAAATTCTGAATTTTATAAATTTAATATTTATAAAAATCAAAAACAAAGAAAAGAAATTTACAGTTGATTATTAACAACACTTCATTGCATTTTCATGACATTACATGTATAAATTACGTAACTTAATTGAACTATAAGCGTGGATTTTCGTGCACATGTGTTTGCTTCTTCCATCGGTCTTACGTTGAAAGTCCATGATTCCTTGCTTGGTCTGTCGTTTTCTGTTGGAAATTCGTTGGTCTTATCTTGATATAAGTATCTTTCAGCGAATAATTGTGACCCCGAAAAGCTCTCCAGACTCCGTCTCAAAAAGTAGTTAATGGATAAACGGACTCATTTAAAATCAGCCGTTCGACTAGTAGTTTGGAATGCGTTTAGCATCCTTAATAAAGTAACTGAATTTTTTAATAGGATATGATATAGATATTGTTACGAATTTGGTATTTAAAAAGCTAATGTTAGTTCAATTATAAATTAAATGGTTTTATTTCTCGCGCAGTGCAGCGCGTGACGAATATTAAAAGAAAGCTAAGCCGGAAAATTGAAAATACAAGAGCGCGTGCATTAAATAAATAAATATCTCTTTTTGATTTTGAGAAAGTACTGGAAAATTCTAGCGCGTGATTTTAAAATCTCATAAAAGGAGGAAAACATCTCAGTTTGTAGAGTTGCTTAGTTTGTTGTTGTTTAGAAAACTGCTGTTGTTGATTATAGCGAATTCGCGGATTAGCGTTCTTTAGCTGTTTTGAATTACGTTCTATTGTACATTTGAGTAGTTAAAAGATAACTACTGTGAGATATTGTAATACTGCATGATAATTTGAGAAAATTTAAGCATTTTTGTTGTGATAATAAAAATTTTTGTTCATTTTTCATCGGACTTGTGCATTCATTTCATAACGAACCCGTACGCACGCAACAATTTTTGGTGTCAGAAGTGGGATTTGAATGCCAATAACAAGAGCGATGGAAGAACAATTGAGACAGCTCATTAGTGCTTTTGCTTCATTCCAAGAAAAGATGGAAGCTAGCCAAGCATCATTTAAAGAAGAGATGAAAGACTCTGTTAAAGCAGAGATTAGATCCGTTAAAGCAGAAATGAAATTGGGCCAGGAATCCGTTAAGGAAGAAATGAAATTGGGTCAGGAATCCGTTAAGGAAGAAATGAAATTGGGCCAGGAATCCGTTAAGGAAGAAATGAAATTGGGCCAGGAATCCGTTAAGGACGAAATGAAAGCCGTTCAAGCTGGTCAAGAAGAAATGAAAAGAGAAATTACTTGCATAATAGAAAATAAATTTGAAGCTATGGAAGGCAGAATTGACGCAGTTGAAAATAAAGTTGG
Source organism: Stegodyphus dumicola (assembly GCF_044657685.1). Taxonomy (NCBI): domain Eukaryota; kingdom Metazoa; phylum Arthropoda; class Arachnida; order Araneae; family Eresidae; genus Stegodyphus; species Stegodyphus dumicola. The sequence goes on along the minus strand of NC_140769.1, from coordinate 153,082,720 downwards.
ACATATTGAAGAAAGAGTTTCTTCGGTGAAAGAAGAAATAGAAGAAAGAGTTTCTTCTGTAAAAGAACATATAGAAGGGAGAGTTTCTGCTGTGGAGGAACGAATTGAAGGAAGAGTTTGTGCCGTCCAACACCAAATCGAACAACAAATTGATGAGAGAGTTTCTGCAGTTGCCAAAGAAATGGATACTTTAAAGAAATTCGTAGCGTCGGCATGGAGCAGGAGTGATGATTTTAAATTCTTACCAATGCCTGCTCGTCCACCTCTGAAGCTATCCACATATGATGGGAAGACCTCCTGGCAGGTGTATAAGACACAATTTTCTATCGTGGCGGATGCGAATAGATGGGATTCCCAAGCTAAGGCCTGTCATCTCGCCGCTTCTCTTAAGAGCCGACGCAGCGGATATCCTTCAGACTCTTCCCGAAAACAAAAGACTAGACTTTGAAGCTCTATCTGGCGCATTGGAGCTGCGCTTTGGAGAGAAGTGTTTAAAAGACTACAGTAGGCTTCAACTAAAATCCCGTCAGCAGAAGCCCACCGAAACACTTCAGGAGCTCGCCACGGATGTTGAAAGGCTGTCCCACCTTGCCTTTACGGAGTGCCCGAGAGAAACGAGGGAAATCCTGTCGCTGCAATATTTCATCGATGACATTCGGGACCCTGAAATACAGAAAGCACTGCGAATGGCAGATGTAAAGGATGTAAAAAGCGCTCTGTTGTACGCCGTGAAATTGGAGGCAGCCCAGCAAGCAACTGTTAGGAATCGCTACCCAGTCAGATCTGTGCGAGTCCACGACCCAGGGGACCAATTGATGGCTCGTTTAGATGATTTATCCAGACAAGTCGATGCTTTGATACGGAGTAGCAGTGAGAACAAAATGGCTGTAAGATGTTGGAGATGTGGTTCTGAAGGTCACCTACGACGGCATTGCAGAACACCCCAGGGCACGGATAATGAAACGGATGAGTTGACAAGACCAGTGAATGCTTTAAGACGGAATAGTGGTGAAACAAAACCGACCCTAAAGTGCTGGAATTGCGGTGTTGAAGGCCACCTACGAAGGAACTGCAGAACTCCCCAGAGCACGGAAAATAAGGCATACGATTTAAACAGACAATTAAATGCCACGGGAAGGAAAAGGACTGACAAGAAACCAACGTGCTGGAACTGTGGAGCTGAAGGCCACGTACGAAAGAATTGCAGAACACCCCAGGGAACGAAAATTGAGACAATTTCTGACGCAGAACATTTGCAGGAAACAAATTAATGACCATATCAAGGAACGGAGGTTGCCAGGTAATGAAAAACCCTGTTTTAAAGCGCTTAAGATCTTGATGTACGTGTGAGTAACACGTGCATACGAAAATATCCCTAACATTAACTAGGAAAGCCGAAATCTTAGTTAAGATAGACATGTTACAATTAATAATCAAATTTAATAAGGAAAAGTAACAGTTGCCGGGTACATTATAACGGCTTAAGAAATTCAGAGCACAGTATAGATGCGAGTACACAAGATCACATATTTCGGCGAAGCAGAGACGCACACATTTGTTGAAGTAGTTCCACTTGACTGCCGGGGAAAAATCTTCTCTCTCCGTCAGCCTGTAGGTTTGCCAAACGGGTTTACTGTTTCGCCAATTGGCGCTTTTCTGTACAGTTTTTAACTCCGTATCGCCTGTTTGGCGCTGCCGCTGCATACTCCCTCCACAGTGTCAACGAAATGTGACATACCGATGCGGGGGTAGGATTAATCGTCCAGAACGGGTGATACAATTGTCCGAAGTTTTTTTCACACTCTTGGAAGCAACTTGAGAAGAGTCCATGGTTACAAAAGCGGGTTTCAGTCTATCTATGGAGATCGTTTGCTTAGTCCCTTTTATTTCGAGATCAAACGTTTTATCTCGTCTTTCTAGCACCTTAAATGGTCCATCATAAGGAGTTTGAAGTGGTTTTCTAACTCCGTCGTGTCGAACAAACACATATGTGGACTTGTGAAGGCGTGGATGAATGAAACATGTTCGCTGGCCGTGGCTAGAAGTCGTGGTCGGGCGGACACTGGCAAAGTGAGATTTTAAATCCTCCACAAACTGTTTGGGGGACGCATCCGGAGGTGTCGGATTGAAAAATTCTCCAGGGAGACGGATAGTCTTTCCATACACCAGTTCAGAAGTGGTTGCTCCTATGTCCTCTTTGAGAGCGGCGCGGAAACCCATCAGCAGCGTTGGAAGGGCAGCCACCCAGTCACTGGTATCGTGCGCTTTTAAGGCAGCTTTCAAAGGGCGGTGGAATTCCTCGATCAGTCCATTCGTCTGTGGGTGGTACGGAGACGTCCTGATCCTCTTGATTCCCAATAATTGGGAAAGGGCTCGAAATAAGCCGCTTTCAAACTGTCGCCCTTGGTCGGTAGTAATAACAGTCGGACAACCAAATCGAGTAATCCAGTGGTCATAGAAAGCCTGTGCTACTGTGCGTGCTGTTATGTCTGGTATGGGTACTGCTTCGGGCCATCTAGTAAATCTATCTATCATAGTTAGACAGTAATAATTATTTTGAGAAGGAGGTAGGGGACCAACAAGGTCAAGGTGGACGTGATCAAACCTCTGTGATTGGTCTGGAAACCTCATTAACGGGGTTCTAGTATGCCTGCTTACTTTTGCTTTCTGGCACGGAATGCACTGCCGTGCCCATTTCGCGCAATCTTTGCGGATGGAAGACCAAACAAACCGTGAACATACTAACTTTGTTGATGCGCGAATGCCGGGGTGAGACAAATTGTGCAAGGTGGCAAAAACTTTCTCACGGAATGCCGGAGGAATGTAAGGGCGGGCGTTACCTGTTGACACATCACAATATATCGGTAAGCTACAATTCGGTAAGGTAAGTTTTTTGAGATGTAGAACTTTTGACTCTTTAAGCAATGTTTGTAATTCTGGGTCGATTTCTTGCATTTTAGCGATTTCCTCATAGTCGATAGGGTTAGGCATGCTTATTGCTTCTATACGCGAAAGTACGTCGGCAGCGATATTCTCCGAACCTTTTATATGGCGAATTTCAGTGGTGAATTGTGAGATAAAGTCTAACTGCCTAGCCTGACGAGGTGAACACTTATCCAAACGCTGTCGGAATGCATACGTGAGCGGTTTGTGATCGGTGATTAAAGAAAAGTTCCGTGCTTCCAACATATGCTTAAAATGCCTAATAGCAGCATAAGCTGCCAATAGCTCTCGATCATACGCACTATAGTTCCTTTCCGCTTGCGAAAGCTTTCGTGAGAAAAATGCGAGAGGCTGTAAATTTCTATCAACTATTTGTGATAGCGTTCCACCGATCGCGAAGTCTGACGCATCAACCTGTAAAACCAACTGGGCATCTTTCTTCGGGTGTGCCAAAAGAACAGCATTAGCGATTAGCTGTTTGCACTTTTGAAATTCACTCCGCGCTTCCTCAGACAAATTCAGGATTGTCTTATCATTTTTCTTAGCCCCTTTTAAATACGAAGTTAAATGTATTTGATTCTGGGCTACGTTGGGTAAAAATCGACGGTAAAAATTTAAAAATCCTAAAAATCTCTGCAAATCTTTTACCGTTTTAGGAAGTGGGTAGTTAAGTATCGGTTCCACTTTGTTCGTCAGAGGCTTGGTACCATCTTTATTGATTATATGGCCTAAAAAAGATATTTCCGGAACGCCGAAAACACATTTCGAAGCGTTAATTGTCAATCCATATGAAGTTAATCTTTCAAAAACAGTACGTAGGTGAGATTTATGCTCATCTTCCGTATCACTAAATATCAAAATATCATCTAAGTAGACGTAGGCGAATTCTAGATCTCCAAGGATTTCGTTCATAAACCTTTGAAAGGTTTGAGCTGCTCCGCACAGTCCGAAATTTAAAAACGGAAATTCGAAAAGACCAAAGGGGGTGCAAACTGCAGTTTTCGGTATATGATCTGGATGGACTGGTATATGATGATATGCCCGAACGATATCAATTTTTGAAAAAATTGTCTTTCCGCTAAGCGTATTATTAAAGTCTTGTAAATGCGGGATAGGGTATCTGTCGGGTTCGGTGCACGCGTTTAGTTTTCGGTAGTCTCCTACTGGCCGTATGTCGCCCGAACTTTTAGAAACTACATGAAGAGGTGATGACCATGCTGATTTTGATGGTCTACAAATACCTTGATCTATCATAAATTGAAATTCTTTTTTTACTGCTTCGTATAACTTAGGGCTTAACCTACGCGGTTTACTGTGCACAGGAGGACCGTTTGTTTCGATGTAATGAACCGTACTATGCTTTACTCTACCCGAATCGGATTTTAACTTCAGTACGTCCGGAAAATCTTTCAAGATTCTGTGATATGGTGAATCACCAGATATTAACTTTACCGAAAAATAATTTTTAGAATCGGAAAGAGAACCAATACGAGTTAATTTCGTAGTATTATCGATAAGCTTACCTCGTTTTAAATCGATTAAAAGATCAAAATGCCTTAAAACGTCGGCTCCTATTATAGGCACTGGTACATCGGCGATTAAAAACTTCCAAGAAAAGTTTCGTCTAAGTCCTAAATTCACAGTTAACAATTTTGTTCCATACGTAGAAATTCTGGAATTATTCGCGGCAAATAATTGAAGCGAATCAGGATGCATTTTCTTAAACTTAGAAGTCGGTGTCACACATGAGACATCCGAGCCCGAATCAATCAAAAAGTTTAAATTTAATCTGTTATCGTAAACACGTAAACGACATGAATGCGCGACTGCCGATGAATTTCGATCGACAGCCGCTACTACTAGTTTTCCTGGGCCGTGGTGTTCTGAAAAAAGGAACAAGGTGCTCGACATTTTCGTGCATTATTACCGAATCGCGAATGAAAATAACAATAATTGTTCACACGCTCTCGGGAATGCCCACGCGAAAAACTACGTGCTGTGTTATGTTGATCCCGGGGGAAATTATTCCTCGTTTTTCCGCGGGAGAGTCGCTCGACTTGTTTACTTAGGGCAGAGATTTCACTCCTTAAGGCCTTAAGCTCCTCGAGGGGGGCACCAGAATCGTTAGGGTTTCTGGGGGAACTCGTCGAAGCTGCCTGGACCGCGAACACGCTGTTGTTCGTTGGCGTGCGCACTTCAGCTATCTTATCAGCCATTTTTGCTAAATTGTCTACGGATTCCGAACTTATTGATAAAATGGCATGCACCTCGGAAGGTAACCTTTGCAGCCATAATGATTTTAAAAATTCGTCAGTTATACAGTTTCCACCTAATTCTCTCATTTTTCTCAATAAGTGAGATGGTTTGTCGTCCCCTAAACGCAATTCAGAAATAAGTCTGCGTATTCCGAATCTGAGAATTCTACTATTAACCTAGCTTTAAGGGCATCATATTTAGCCGTCGCTGGGGGATTAAATAAAATATCTGATACTGCGGAAAGAGTTTCAGGGTCTATCGAAGAAACCACGTGGTTGTATTTTGTACTATCGCTACTAATCTTCGCTAAAGCAAAGTTACTTTCAACTTGAATAAACCAAAGTTTAACATTTTTTTTCCATAAAGGGGGAATTTTAACTGCCACGTGTGAGATTTGTGGCTCCTGAACCGCCATATTCGATTCCTCGTTGGTTTGGCCTTCCGATCCTGGCATGGTTGCCAATTATAAATATATCGTAAATCGTAAACTTAATGTTTTGCACTATACCTTATCAAAACAGTATCAATTTAGAATAAAATAATGAAGACATTCAATATCTCAATAAAAGTGTGAGCACGAATATTACCCAAAGATCAATTTTAAACAATCAATAATTAAATTAAAACTATAATTTTAGAGCAAAACATATCACAAAAACATAATTAAGACCAATCACAGATAATTAAAAAAAATTGACCACATACCTGTAAATCCTCCTTAAATGTGATAAACCACGTGTAATCCGTACGATAAAATGAGGAGGAAATAAATAGGGTTGAGCCTTTATCAGTCATAAGGAAGAGCATTGGCATCAAAATAAGGCATATTTTTAGTTTTTAAACAAAGATTGAGACAGATAGTCATTAGGGATCGAAACAGAAGGAGCGAGGGACAGGGTCACCAATGATGTACGTGTGAGTAACACGTGCATACGAAAATATCCCTAACATTAACTAGGAAAGCCGAAATCTTAGTTAAGATAGACATGTTACAATTAATAATCAAATTTAATAAGGAAAAGTAACAGTTGCCGGGTACATTATAACGGCTTAAGAAATTCAGAGCACAGTATAGATGCGAGTACACAAGATCACATATTTCGGCGAAGCAGAGACGCACACATTTGTTGAAGTAGTTCCACTTGACTGCCGGGGAAAAATCTTCTCTCTCCGTCAGCCTGTAGGTTTGCCAAACGGGTTTACTGTTTCGCCAATTGGCGCTTTTCTGTACAGTTTTTAACTCCGTATCGCCTGTTTGGCGCTGCCGCTGCATACTCCCTCCGCAGTGTCAACGAAATGTGACATACCGATGCGGGGGTAGGATTAATCGTCCAGAACGGGTGATACAATTGTCCGAAGTTTTTTTCACACTCTTTTAAGCAACTTGAGAAGAGTCCATGGTTACAAAAGCGGGTTTCAGTCTATCTATGGAGATCGTTTGCTTAGTCCCTTTTATTTCGAGATCAAACGTTTTATCTCGTCTTTCTAGCACCTTAAATGGTCCATCATAAGGAGTTTGAAGTGGTTTTCTAACTCCGTCGTGTCGAACAAACACATATGTGGACTTGTGAAGGCGTGGATGAATGAAACATGTTCGCTGGCCGTGGCTAGAAGTCGTGGTCGGGCGGACACTGGCAAAGTGAGATTTTAAATCCTCCACAAACTGTTTGGGGGACGCATCCGGAGGTGTCGGATTGAAAAATTCTCCAGGGAGACGGATAGTCTTTCCATACACCAGTTCAGAAGTGGTTGCTCCTATGTCCTCTTTGAGAGCGGCGCGGAAACCCATCAGCAGCGTTGGAAGGGCAGCCACCCAGTCACTGGTATCGTGCGCTTTTAAGGCAGCTTTCAAAGGGCGGTGGAATTCCTCGATCAGTCCATTCGTCTGTGGGTGGTACGGAGACGTCCTGATCCTCTTGATTCCCAATAATTGGGAAAGGGCTCGAAATAAGCCGCTTTCAAACTGTCGCCCTTGGTCGGTAGTAATAACAGTCGGACAACCAAATCGAGTAATCCAGTGGTCATAGAAAGCCTGTGCTACTGTGCGTGCTGTTATGTCTGGTATGGGTACTGCTTCGGGCCATCTAGTAAATCTATCTATCATAGTTAGACAGTAATAATTATTTTGAGAAGGAGGTAGGGGACCAACAAGGTCAAGGTGGACGTGATCAAACCTCTGTGATTGGTCTGGAAACCTCATTAACGGGATTCTAGTATGCCTGCTTACTTTTGCTTTCTGGCACGGAATGCACTGCCGTGCCCATTTCGCGCAATCTTTGCGGATGGAAGACCAAACAAACCGTGAACATACTAACTTTGTTGATGCGCGAATGCCGGGGTGAGACAAATTGTGCAAGGTGGCAAAAACTTTCTCACGGAATGCCGGAGGAATGTAAGGGCGGGCGTTACCTGTTGACACATCACAATATATCGGTAAGCTACAATTCGGTAAGGTAAGTTTTTTGAGATGTAGAACTTTTGACTCTTTAAGCAATGTTTGTAATTCTGGGTCGATTTCTTGCATTTTAGCGATTTCCTCATAGTCGATAGGGTTAGGCATGCTTATTGCTTCTATACGCGAAAGTACGTCGGCAGCGATATTCTCCGAACCTTTTATATGGCGAATTTCAGTGGTGAATTGTGAGATAAAGTCTAACTGCCTAGCCTGACGAGGTGAACACTTATCCAAACGCTGTCGGAATGCATACGTGAGCGGTTTGTGATCGGTGATTAAAGAAAAGTTCCGTGCTTCCAACATATGCTTAAAATGCCTAATAGCAGCATAAGCTGCCAATAGCTCTCGATCATACGCACTATAGTTCCTTTCCGCTTGCGAAAGCTTTCGTGAGAAAAATGCGAGAGGCTGTAAATTTCTATCAACTATTTGTGATAGCGTTCCACCGATCGCGAAGTCTGACGCATCAACCTGTAAAACCAACTGGGCATCTTTCTTCGGGTGTGCCAAAAGAACAGCATTAGCGATTAGCTGTTTGCACTTTTGAAATTCACTCCGCGCTTCCTCAGACAAATTCAGGATTGTCTTGTCATTTTTCTTAGCCCCTTTTAAATACGAAGTTAAATGTATTTGATTCTGGGCTACGTTGGGTAAAAATCGACGGTAAAAATTTAAAAATCCTAAAAATCTCTGCAAATCTTTTACCGTTTTAGGAAGTGGGTAGTTAAGTATCGGTTCCACTTTGTTCGTCAGAGGCTTGGTACCATCTTTATTGATTATATGGCCTAAAAAAGATATTTCCGGAACGCCGAAAACACATTTCGAAGCGTTAATTGTCAATCCATATGAAGTTAATCTTTCAAAAACAGTACGTAGGTGAGATTTATGCTCATCTTCCGTATCACTAAATATCAAAATATCATCTAAGTAGACGTAGGCGAATTCTAGATCTCCAAGGATTTCGTTCATAAACCTTTGAAAGGTTTGAGCTGCTCCGCACAGTCCGAAATTTAAAAACGGAAATTCGAAAAGACCAAAGGGGGTGCAAACTGCAGTTTTCGGTATATGATCTGGATGGACTGGTATATGATGATATGCCCGAACGATATCAATTTTTGAAAAAATTGTCTTTCCGCTAAGCGTATTATTAAAGTCTTGTAAATGCGGGATAGGGTATCTGTCGGGTTCGGTGCACGCGTTTAGTTTTCGGTAGTCTCCTACTGGCCGTATGTCGCCCGAACTTTTAGAAACTACATGAAGAGGTGATGACCATGCTGATTTTGATGGTCTACAAATACCTTGATCTATCATAAATTGAAATTCTTTTTTTACTGCTTCGTATAACTTAGGGCTTAACCTACGCGGTTTACTGTGCACAGGAGGACCGTTTGTTTCGATGTAATGAACCGTACTATGCTTTACTCTACCCGAATCGGATTTTAACTTCAGTACGTCCGGAAAATCTTTCAAGATTCTGTGATATGGTGAATCACCAGCTATTAACTTTACCGAAAAATAATTTTTAGAATCGGAAAGAGAACCAATACGAGTTAATTTCGTAGTATTATCGATAAGCTTACCTCGTTTTAAATCGATTAAAAGATCAAAATGCCTTAAAACGTCGGCTCCTATTATAGGCACTGGTACATCGGCGATTAAAAACTTCCAAGAAAAGTTTCGTCTAAGTCCTAAATTCACAGTTAACAATTTTGTTCCATACGTAGAAATTCTGGAATTATTCGCGGCAAATAATTGAAGTGAATCAGGATGCATTTTCTTAAACTTAGAAGTCGGTGTCACACATGAGACATCCGAGCCCGAATCAATCAAAAAGTTTAAATTTAATCTGTTATCGTAAACACGTAAACGACATGAATGCGCGACTGCCGATGAATTTCGATCGACAGCCGCTACTACTAGTTTTCCTGGGCCGTGGTGTTCTGAAAAAAGGAACAAGGTGCTCGACATTTTCGTGCATTATTACCGAATCGCGAATGAAAATAACAATAATTGTTCACACGCTCTCGGGAATGCCCACGCGAAAAACTACGTGCTGTGTTATGTTGATCCCGGGGGAAATTATTCCTCGTTTTTCCGCGGGAGAGTCGCTCGACTTGTTTACTTAGGGCAGAGATTTCACTCCTTAAGGCCTTAAGCTCCTCGAGGGGGGCACCAGAATCGTTAGGGTTTCTGGGGGAACTCGTCGAAGCTGCCTGGACCGCGAACACGCTGTTGTTCGTTGGCGTGCGCACTTCAGCTATCTTATCAGCCATTTTTGCTAAATTGTCTACGGATTCCGAACTTATTGATAAAATGGCATGCACCTCGGAAGGTAACCTTTGCAGCCATAATGATTTTAAAAATTCGTCAGTTATACAGTTTCCACCTAATTCTCTCATTTTTCTCAATAAGTGAGATGGTTTGTCGTCCCCTAAACGCAATTCAGAAATAAGTCTGCGTATTCCGAATCTGAGAATTCTACTATTAACCTAGCTTTAAGGGCATCATATTTAGCCGTCGCTGGGGGATTAAATAAAATATCTGATACTGCGGAAAGAGTTTCAGGGTCTATCGAAGAAACCACGTGGTTGTATTTTGTACTATCGCTACTAATCTTCGCTAAAGCAAAGTTACTTTCAACTTGAATAAACCAAAGTTTAACATTTTTTTTCCATAAAGGGGGAATTTTAACTGCCACGTGTGAGATTTGTGGCTCCTGAACCGCCATATTCGATTCCTCGTTGGTTTGGCCTTCCGATCCTGGCATGGTTGCCAATTATAAATATATCGTAAATCGTAAACTTAATGTTTTGCACTATACCTTATCAAAACAGTATCAATTTAGAATAAAATAATGAAGACATTCAATATCTCAATAAAAGTGTGAGCACGAATATTACCCAAAGATCAATTTTAAACAATCAATAATTAAATTAAAACTATAATTTTAGAGCAAAACATATCACAAAAACATAATTAAGACCAATCACAGATAATTAAAAAAATTTGACCACATACCTGTAAATCCTCCTTAAATGTGATAAACCACGTGTAATCCGTACGATAAAATGAGGAGGAAATAAATAGGGTTGAGCCTTTATCAGTCATAAGGAAGAGCATTGGCATCAAAATAAGGCATATTTTTAGTTTTTAAACAAAGATTGAGACAGATAGTCATTAGGGATCGAAACAGAAGGAGCGAGGGACAGGGTCACCAATGATGTACGTGTGAGTAACACGTGCATACGAAAATATCCCTAACATTAACTAGGAAAGCCGAAATCTTAGTTAAGATAGACATGTTACAATTAATAATCAAATTTAATAAGGAAAAGTAACAGTTGCCGGGTACATTATAACGGCTTAAGAAATTCAGAGCACAGTATAGATGCGAGTACACAAGATCACATATTTCGGCGAAGCAGAGACACACACATTTGTTGAAGTAGTTCCACTTGACTGCCGGGGAAAAATCTTCTTTCTCCGTCAGCCTGTAGGTTTGCCAAACGGGTTTACTGTTTCGCCAATTGGCGCTTTTCTGTACAGTTTTTAAGTCCGTATCGCCTGTTTGGCGCTGCCGCTGCAATCTCTATAGTGAGTGGCAACAATAGCGGACTGTCCATCAATGGGAATATCGATGGAGTTCCTTGCAATATGATCATTGACACAGGAGCTAATGTTACCATCATTAGGAAAGATTTAGCTGAACAGTTTAAAGATAAACTTATTTGGACGCCATCCTGTGTTACCCTTCAGACTGCGTCTGGTGACAAGATCGACATAACTGGGAAGTTAAACGTAAACATCACGTTTGGAAGTGCCGCCTACCATCACACGGCATATGTGGTGGATATTACAGATCCATGCATACTCGGATTGGACTTTTTAAGGAAATACAATTTTTCCTTAGATTTCAAAAACAATAAGCTGCTTTCAGCATCTGATGGCATGATTATTTATCCTCAAAAGGGATCCTCGCCTGGAAATGTCGACGCCTTGTCCGAAAGATCGAGCTCGGGAAGCTGCCGAAATCATACCAGGGTCGAAAGGAAACTCAAGACTACCAGCTATTCTCCATCCCAGAAGCTCTTCGGTCGAGACCTTCGTCTGCCTTGTGACCGCCTGTTTAGTCGTCCTACGGATGCGCCTTCATCGCCTGAGGAACACATCCAAGATGCCCAGGCCCGGTTTGAGGGGATGCACTGTTCTGCACGAAAGCGAGTCAACTTGGCGACGGAGAAAATGAAGACCAGATGCGACACAAGAGCTACTAGACAGAGATCCAACAAAGGAGACAAGGTGTGGTTGTGGAACCCAATTCAACGAAAAGGACTGAGTCCTAAATTACAGTCACCTTCGGATGGTCCATATACAGTGCTGAACACGAATGACGTCGTGGTTCGGATCCGTGAGTCTTCGAACTCTTACGACAGGTTAGCTTATTACTATGGCCATAGTACATAATGTAAATAATTGTAAATAGTACCAGACCATGGTCCTTTTTGCTTTTAAATGTGTATTTGATTTGTTTTTTATTTAGTATTTGATTTGTTTAAGTTAGTTATTGCATTTATTGTTCATGTTGTTTGATATTGTAATGTAATGTTTATGCCACAGTTTAGCTTCCTGTCCAGGGATTGTACTGCCCGGGACGTGCAGTCCTTGTGAAGGGGGCAGTGTTACGAATTTGGTTAATGTTAGTTCAATGTTAGTTAAAAAGCTAATGTTAGTTCAATTATAAATTAAATGGTTTTATTTCTCGCGCAGTGCAGCGCGTGACGAATATTAAAAGAAAGCTAAGCCGGAAAATTGAAAATACAAGAGCGCGTGCATTAAATAAATAAATATCTCTTTTTGATTTCGAGAAAGTACTGGAAAATTCTAGCGCGTGATTTTAAAATCTCATAAAAGGAGGAAAACATCTCAGTTTGTAGAGTTGCTTAGTTTGTTGTTGTTTAGAAAACTGCTGTTGTTGATTATAGCGAATTCGCGGATTAGCGTTCTTTAGCTGTTTTGAATTACGTTCTATTGTACATTTGAGTAGTTAAAAGATAACTACTGTGAGATATTGTAATACTGCATGATAATTTGAGAAAATTTAAGCATTTTTGTTGTGATAATAAAATATTTTGTTCATTTTTCATCGGACTTGTGCATTCATTTCATAACGAACCCATACGCACGCAACAATATCTTATTAATTTTCGAAACTTTTGCTACGGCAAGTTGCAATATTAAAATTGCAAATTATAGATTGTGTAGATGCGACAGACTAACCGATAAAGGAGGAGGAGTTGCCATCTACGTCCTGAACTCTCTGCAATCCCGTTTCCATAAGTGAAGAACGATTATTTCGTTTTGAACTTGTCACCGTTTCTGTTGGTTTACTTTTCCTTGGAACTACTTACTTTAGCGCTATATATAATCCACCGCAAAATTCACTTATTGAAAATATTCTTCCCGAGTTACTTCCACGAGACAAACCGATTATTTTAGCTGGTGATCTTAAGGCTACGCACTCTGACTGGGGGTCCCGAACGAACTAACAATAATGGAGATACCCTTCATGATTTGATTGTTAATCATTCTGTTGCTATTCATACGCCAGATACACTTTTCAACCAAACAAACATGCTAATATTCTTAACTTATTTCTCAATAATAAACTCTTTGAGTACTGAATTATTTAAAGATTTTTATGCCCATGGGACGGATTTAATTTGTCGCTATATGGATTAATATGCAATACATTTTATTTATACTTATATTTACTTATATTGGTGATATAAATATATTTTTGAAATAGCATTTTAGTTACAACACTGATTACGGGGACGAGTCAGACTCGACCACCGTAACTTCACTCAAGTAAGCAGATGACAAGTCTCTATCGTCAAATGTACCTAAAGGGTTAATCGACGTGAGATTGGAGGTAAAGCACTAATTTACCACCGATCATATCCCTATTTTTGATTACCATTAAGAAAATACTACTACTAAAATTACAGCCTGGAGACTTTTTTATAATTGACTGTACAAAGAGTCCTCCAATTATTAATGGATTAAAAAATTGTAAAGCGATTTGGCTTGCAATTGGTAATCTTAGCATACATTTTTAATAGCATCCATTTTGCTCTAGAAGAAGCTTCGCGCACCGTGTCGCAAGACCGGTTTGCTGATAGATTGCCTTGTCACATCAGAGATCATATTAGGCAAAATAATAGACTTTGAAAATTATGGGAATTACGGGGGATCCGAATCTTAAAACAGAACTCAACAGGCCAAATAAGTAAAATAATAATGAATATGGAAATGAAAAATGGGAAAACAAAATCCTGAGTCTTGATACCACGGATGGCTCCTTCTAGTCGTTTATTAATAAATTTAAAAGAAGCTGTAAATGTAATAGATCCATTTACATGAAAAGTAAAGCAGCATTATCACATGAAGAAAAGGTAGCAGTTTTTACGGATAACCTTGAAAACCAATTTATTCCAAATGTTTCATCTCGGGAATGTCAAGTTTGTATACGAAGTCTGTTACTAAGAGATTGGTTAAATGCTTCTACTGTCAAAAACTGAACTGATTTTGCAACCCTTAACGAAATTTTCAAAATCATTAAAAGATTAAAAATTCGAAAAGCACCAGGTTTTGACAATATTTCTAATGCTGTAATCAAAAGCTTACCTAAAAATGTTATTGCCAAATTTATTGGCATAATTAATGCCTCTCTGAATATTTCTTACTTCCCTAAAAAATGGAAATGTGTGAAAATCATCCATTTACCTAAACCTGGTAAAGACACAACCAGCTCAGATAGTTACAGGCCAATCAGTTTATCAATCAATCAGTATGTGCAGCATAAGGATGTAATTCTTATCTCCTAAGAGAACTAAATTTTCTAATGTAAACTCTACACATTGCGCTCCTGTATTTTTACATATAGTTATTTTCCCATCTCTGTTTGGATTTTTTGTTTGTATTTTGTATGTCTATTTTTATCACTACTATGACTTTAATCTCACAGAAGTCTAATTTGATCTCTCAAACCTAGGAGAAAATATTCTCCTCTCTTCCATATTTGTTAAATTTTCGCTTCTTGGAATCTCACCTGATGTATTTTTACCTGAAGTGCCTTTAAGGCATCATTTTTATCTAGCCGGACACATTGAGAAATCGCAAACTCCAGCATAATGTTGCCGATACCATTTTGCTAATATAGGCAAATACTCCGAAATGGACTTGAACAAGAAGCGGTTACTTTACATCTTTACAGTTGATCTATTTTGACCGCTTCACAGCTTATGCCGCATCTACTGAAATGGAAATGAGAAAACTGTAAATTGTTTAAAGCAGATATCTGCGTATGACCCTCACTAACCCTCACTATTTCGTGTGGAATAAACTCTTACACAAGACTTCAATATTAACTTTTTTTATGAGTTCCTCAGGGAAGTGAACAAAAATTTCTTAAATTTGCTTTTTACGAATAAAGAATGTTTGTTAAATTTAAAAATGTCAAAGTACTTAAACGTATTTTACTATGAAAAACTCCTGCAAATGTTTCGGATTGGCTCAACAACATCACGTGATCATGGCTACGCTACAGCTTGCAATTCTAAGATTTGAACTTTTCTCATAATAGCATACTTAGTGCATATAACAGGGCTACTAAGAAAATTCCTGCTGATAAGTACAGTGCTAGATTGCCTAGTAACATTAGAAACCTAATTTCACAAAGAAACAAACTACGCAAAAGATGGCATATTGCCTGGGATCCTAGAATCAAAAAAGAGTTAAATTTGAACATAGAAATAAAGACATAGAAATAAACATAGAAATATACATAGAAACATAGAAATAAAGAAAAGTATTTATAAACATAGAGATGAGTCGTGGAACGCAAAAATTGAAACGTTCAATGAGCCGAATAATGCATTCTGGTCTTTTGCAAGGAATCTTCGCGGCAAAAAGCTGAACAATAAACCAATTTACGGAGATAATACTATAGCCGTCACCAATAAGGACAAAGCCAATGTAATGGCAGATTATTTAGAAAAGCAATTTGTTCCTAACCAAGATCCGAGCGACCCTTTATTTTCTTATGACACAAGGTATTTTATTCAAGATTGGATTAACGGCCCGGGTCCCAAAAATAAAACTAATTATACTTCACCTAAGGAAGTTAAAGAGATTATCAAAAGAATGAAGAATAGAAAAGCTCCCGGTTTTGATAACATCACCAACGTCGCCATCAAAAATATGCCTATTAATGTTATCACGAAATATGTCAACATTTTAAATGCTTGTCTCGAGAGAAATTATTTCCCCGATAAATGGAAAAATGCTAGTTATTTTATTACCCAAGCCTGGTAAAAATGCTACCTCCCCGGAGGGTTACAGACCAATTAGTTTACTGCCCGGTCTGGGCAAAATCTACGAACGAGTTATCTATAAGAGAATCGAGCCTTACATGGATAAGATACCTCCTGAACAGTTTGGCTTCCGCAAGAATTTGTCTACGACCAAGCAGCTTGTCCGACTTTGTGAATACATCGGTTCTGCACTTTTCAAACATCAGAGTGTCGCCTTACTCATGCTAGACGTGGCGAAAGCTTTCGACCGCGTCTGGCATGAGGGGCTTATTCTCAAGCTTATTTCCTTGGATTTTGACAGAGACTTGATCTTACTAATTTATTCATTTATTAAAAACAGAAAATTCTTTGTCAATATTGGTAACGACAACTCTGATCCCAGAAGACTCAACGCTGGTGTAGCACAAGGGTCAATTTTAGGACCTATTTTATTTATATTCTATGTTGCAGATTTTCCTAAAATATGCACAAACCCCAATTTTTACTTAAGATGTTACGCCGATGACACGGCACTTGCATATACATCTCACAACCAAGAACTTGCCATTTCTAAATTGCAGGATAAAATTCCAGAAATTGAGCAGTGGTGTACGAAATGGCGCATAGCCATCAATGCACAGAAATCCCAACTTATCATTATTGGAAAAAGGCACTCTAGAAGTCCTTTCGTAAATAAACTTAAAATCTTTAATGTTGAAGTTCCGCTTGTGAACAAAGCTACCTACCTTGGTGTTGTGTTAAACAATAAATTCAAATGGAAAGACCATATCCAAAAAGTCAGAGGCAAAACAGTTGCGGCTATTAGAGATCTTATTCCATTAATCGGAAAAAATTCAAAACTTGACTTACGAAGAAAGAGGCATATTTATACTGCCATTATTCGGCCTATCTTTTCTTACGCGTCTCCAGCCTGGGCGACTTATTCGAAAAATGACCTCAAGAAATTACAGATCACACAAAACAAATTTTTAAGACTGATCACGAATGCTCATTTTTATATTTCTAATGAAACACTCCATAGAGATTTAAAAATAGAGAATATCGAGAATTTCCTCCATAATCGGAAATTTTTTGATAAGGCGAGAAACTGCTCACACATGAAATACTTTAAAGTTTTCGACTATGCCGTGTTTCCTGAAGATGTCAAAATCAGACCTTTAGCGGCCTTCCTCACCAGGGACACTAATTTTCCTACTTAATCAGTCTTTTCATGCAACATTATCTTTTCTGTATATATTGTACATAAACTTTCGTATTGCAACTTGAATTCTTTTGTATTTTGTATTTGTATATGCTCACCCTTATTGTATTTTCTTTTGTATTTATTTTATGTAATAAAATTGTATTTGCAAACATATCATGTTTTTTCTTAACATACCTATCATGAACAACTTTAACTCTGACACTCCACCTCTTGCTGCCTCTCCTGGTCTTGGGCTTTAAGTTCGATACTCTGCTTGTGGCGTCCAGTGGTCACCCCCCTTTTTCTCCCATTTCCAATACCTCCTATCACTCGGTTCAGACACAGATATGTCATGTGCCTCTCGGGCATACTTGTCATGAGCCGGACACGTTGCATCTAATGCAATATTTCGGCATAATTAGTAATGAATGAATGAACTTTTCTCAATGCCTGTGATTGTTTCAGGCTTTTCTCCTTACCACCTTACAAATCTCCTGGAAGAAACTTCGTGTTGGCAAAAATCTGTTATTATGCACCCTTTGAGCCAATCACGTTGAACAAAGTCAGCTGATAATCGCGGCATACAGATGATGGAATTCCCATTTTGTTTCTGTCGTAAAGCCTCTCCCGCTTGGAGTTCAATACTGACACAGACCTCAAGTTTTTCAAAATAACATGTTGAGAAAGATTACTTGTGCTCGGATGTGTACAAATGAGCTACTGCATAGACTCTCTTTTTCCCCCAATGACGGCCCCCAACCTTCCACAGATGTTGGTCACTATTAAAGCCAGAAGCGGTGGTCACTTTATTACGGAAGCACCTAACGGGTGCGCAACCTTTGCCTTGCTCTCCATCGGACAAATACAACCCTGCTTTCTCCAGAATTTGAACCCGGGCCCTTTCGCTGTCAGCTACTCTAACCATTATGCCGTCTTATATAAAGCACAGTATTCATAATATCGATATAAATTTCCTGATAATAGTTATAGCATGAGTTATTTCCAAAATGGGAAATATAAAATGACAGATACTGATTTCACACTCAGACCTTATGCTGTCCACCTCCTACGTGATCAGTCACTTGGTTCATTTGGTATATAATTGTATGTATTTATCTTACTCATTTTTAACCTGGTATTAGTCATTGCATTTGTAGTCTTGTTTACTCATGTTCATTTTTCCTTTTTTTTTTTTTTTTTTTTTTTTTTGTTCATGTTCATGTTTATCTCATTATAGTTTTGATCACCGAAGCAAGGTCTTCAATATCTCTTTTGTTCATTAGAACATCTGACTGAGTTTGTTTATGTGAGGTTTCCCAAGTCTTAGGTTATTTGAAGGTACTAACAATAACGCTAAATTTTAGCCTAGGCTAGAATAATTTAAATATCTAAGCATCACATTTTTCAGAATTTTATTTTGTTTCTTAAGAAATGTCTGATCGTCCGCAAAATTGATACAGATTTTTCAAAATTTACCTCAAAATAAGCTTGCATTTTTACCTAATTTTAAACCACATACTGTTTCCAATGCAAAATTATATGCAAAACTTACAATGGAAGAAATTAAATATAAAAAATGGACGTTAAAAAAAAATATGTTAAGAATACTAGCCACAGAAGCTCCAAGAGTGGCACTGACGTACGAAAGAGACAGCCATGGGACGTAGACTAAATAGGATTGAAGGAGATGATTGAAGAGGAAAGGGACAAAGATGGACGGTATAACTGGAGACAAGTTAAGGAAGCAGCGTTATATATCAAGGGATGGAGAGCAAGGTAAGTTATTGAAATTTATATTGATTTTGTAAAGAGAGAAAAAATTTCAATTTGTAAGAACCCTTTGAAACTATTCATGTTCATGCAAAATCTCTAGTTTTAACAATTGCTCAGAAATCAGTTCACTTCGATATGTTTCTACACTTTTTATTTCAAGAAATTCAATTCATCCCCTGAGAGAACGTTACACCTGTGTCATCTCACGGTATACGAGCCTCCCGCAATACGGGAATAATTATCGTTTCAGAACAAAAATTACCATCCTCCAAACCACGTATTTTTTTTTTTTTTTTCCAGGCTTGAAATTAACGTTAATATAACATCGGATTTCATTATTTATTAGAGTTAGTATTTCATCTCCTTTCACTTCAATTAAATTCAAAAATTTTTAACAGATTGGTGAAATGAATTACTACTTTACTTTTGAGTACACCATACAGTATATTTTAATATTATGATAGTATGTGTACGTATTCATTAACACTAACAGAGCGGCGTTGGTGTAATTGTTTTAGACCTGGCTGACCTCGTGGCGCCATCTATAATTGGTATTGTGAATTAGTTTCTCATGGCCGGGTTTAGAACCCGAGACACGTAGCTTAACACATTGACGCCAGACTGACCCACCGGTGGGTCATACTTGTCCTATTCCGTGGGGCGGCATGACTCACCGATGCGTCACGCTTGTATATAAAAAAATACTAAAATAAGCTTGTTATCAAAAAATACAATTATTATATTAGATTATAAAATACATAATATTATAAAGTATTTCTCCTACTTCCCTAGTGTGTCTTCGTGGTGTAACGGTAGCACGCTGGGCCGATATCCCAGAGGTCCGTGGTTCGATTCCCGGCGAAGGCAGTTGCATATTTTTCATCTTTTCTGCTTCCAATTAACCTAATGACTCTACAATATAATAATTGAATTTTATAATTTTTTAGTCCAAAGGGGCAATTTACTCTGACGAACTATTAATTTCGTTTTGGCATTTTGTGTTGAAAAGTATAAACGGAGAATCACTTTTCAATCAAGGATCAAGGAAGTTAAGGAAGTTAATTTACGGAGTGCACTAGGCTAGGCCTTTAACTCCATATCATCAGAGATAAAATAATTACATCAAAAGAGGGGTTCATCTAATAAGGGAAAATTTTGAAGCTTATTATAAAAATAAAAGCTTTTCAGATAATGCTTTCCGCATGAGGTTGCCACCAAATATTAGAACCCTGTATTATATTTAAAGAAATTAAATAATGAAGGATCTGCATAAATGGTTGTATGTTTCTCGCATTGTGATAAAACAACGGTACTTAGAGCCATCAAAATTTGAATAACGTAATCTTTCACAGAGTATGGGCATGTAGAAGCCCTAATTTGAATTTGAAATTTGTTTTATTATTGATTTCATATTTTGTAACACTTTAACGATTTTTTGATTAATAAACTCGACGCTTTCAAAGCGAGCAATCGCAACACTGTAAAAAAAAAAAAAAAAAAAAAAAGAGTTATCTCCAGCACGTGTGATTCTGTATCGGAAATTCTAAAGATATGATCATTTTAAAATTATTTTGCGATATTGCTGTTGAACTGAATTTTATGGCTTGAGTACGTAGAACATGATATTTAATAAATAAAGTTAACACACAAAACGTTGAAAAAACGCCCCTTCTGGACGGAATTTAAAATCTGAAACCTTTCAGAGCCGCCCCACGAAACGGCCGCTAATTTAAACGCCACCGCACGAAAAGAACAATGAATATCCGCGCCGCCGTCAACGTGTTAATGGTTAAACCGAACCCAGGTGTCTGTGACACTAACAATTTTTGCGACATTTTCCCTGCACGGCAAGGTCAGCGCCTCATTGTATGATCATTTAAGAGTCTTGTGTGGCTATATGACGTTAGTTTTCTTAATAATTTTGAGAAAAAAAACTATTTATTTATTTTTCTTTCTGATATTATATATATGATGCTTAATACAAAATAATTAATAACACTCTTTCCTTTATATAAAAATGTAATTTCAGCTTTATTACCTGTACATAATTTATTCCTAAAGCTTACTTTCTCAAACTAATAATACTTACCCGCTGTTCCTCTATATGCTTTCAGATGAGAAGTATAATTATGTCCTTCATCATCTATCCAAAATTCCTCATAGCTAGCATAGGTAGTATTTTTCTCCCAATCTGTTAAGGTAAATTTTAAGGCATTTGCTCTTTGATTCGTCAAAGCAAAAATATTATCATTACCTAGTAAAAAAAATAGAAAACATCAGCAAATAAAATATTTAAAATATGATATTTTATTTTGTATTTAATCACAAAGAAATACTGATTAGGTTAAAATCTTCTAATATAAAATTTTTACAATTATGAGTGATCCTATTAAGCGATGTAAAAATGTCAGATATCAGTAAGGAAGGCCATAATAAAAATTATGATGTGTACACCACATTACTTCCTTATACGGCACATTATGCAATTTTTTGCTGCATCTCATTTAAACTTATTAAGATGCCCCTCAAAAAGTAGTCGCAATGGATAAGATCGGGTGAGTATGGAGGCCAATCAGTGCCTGTTACAATAAATTTGGCATAGCCCAAAGCAATAACTCTATCCTCGAAGTCCTCAAGGAACTGAAACACCTTGTTCAGTGTAGTGTGATCGAGCCCCATCGTGCATGAACCATGAAATGCCTGGTCGATTCTCCAATGCTAACAGTGTGACAACAAATTGTTCCAACATTTCAACATAACGGTCATAAGTGATCGTTTCTCTCGAAGAAGGGTCCGATAACACCTTTGCTGGATACTGCAGCCCAAACAGTAACTTTGGGGTAACGTAGTGGTTTTGCTTCACACAAATGGGAGTTTTCAGTATTCCAGAATTGCCAATTTTGCTTGTTTACATCAGCATTCAGGTGAAAATTTGCTTCATGTGCAACCAACATCGAATCCGTCATCATCAACCATTGTGAACGTTTCGTTCGCGAAGTCTTCTCTTTGTTGCACAGTTCGAACGGAAATGGCTTGGTGACATTGGACTTTGAACGGAAACATGTGTAGCCCGTTTCTCAGTGTTCTGTGCGTGCTGGATTGCGTTAAGGCATGATCATTAAGGATTGCATTAAGGTGTGATGCTGAATTGCGTTAAGGTATGATCGAGAATTGCGTTAAGGCAAAATCTGCTGCAAGTCTTCCAATTGAGCTATTCGGATTTTGCTGAGCACATCCGTCGATATCAATCAATCAATCAATCATGCGGGTATTGCAAGGATATCTCGCGAAGCGCTACGTGTCCTGCTCACTGATCTATACGTCCCATGGCCCATGACGATGTGCACTGGACTAAGTAAGGAGGTCGGAGGTATCGTCGATGCCCTAACGTCCTTTCACGTTTTAACAGTTCCGCTGTTCATAGGGACTCCTTCTTGTTAATACAAAGTACAGCGTCACCTATTGGTAACTTTTGTAACTAAATGTGAAACTTCTGTATCAGATTTTTACAGCTGTTCCAATAAACATACCTTTTGTTTCATTCTTTTATCTATCTTTTTTTTTCGAATTATTTAATTTTAAAAACGGGGGTCCTTTGTGGGACACCCTGTACATTCACTCTGTTACTCGGCTCAGTGAGCTCGGTTTCTTTATCCTTATATGTTTGTAAAGACAACGCAACTGATTTAAACTCTGAGTTGCCTCAGAACTTCTCATCGCCGTTACCATTTGAAATGTCGACAGCAATAACGCAAAGCCATACACTCTTATCAGAGTTGGCAAAATCTAGTAGTGATTTGCGAGGCACAAACGGCACATGCAAAACCCTCGAACTGATTAGCACTGAACTTTCAAACCGATTTTCATTCTGGTGAGAAAACGGAAAGGAGAAATGATAGTGAAGCTGAAGTTATAAATAACTGGTTAATTAAAATAATAATAACCCTACAGTACAAATACTATGTGTATGCTATGGCTGGTAACATTGAGGCAAAGAAATAGACCAACTACAACCAGCCCGAAAACTAATTTTGGGATTATTCCAGATTTTTCGTAAAGAAAAAAGTTGTCTGCCGATTTTGTGCAAGGATTATTGAAATATACAAGGATATTGTTATGTGTCGTCCGGTGGCCCTGTCCCTCTCGACAGATACTAGTCCTGCAGATGAAAATTCTATATCTAAACTGAATTGAAAACATTCATATCCTTCTAAAACAAAATTATTTCGGATTCAGTATAATTATTTTGATTTTTGATAATAAGATATAGTTTGGATTGGAAGTGCCAGTTGTTACAACAGCTTTTTATCATTTCTATTCAATCTATCCATCAGAGTTCACCATTACATCTTTTTTTCTCTGTACACGAGTCCATTTTGCGTATCGCAAGTGGAGAAAACACTGAACTAGACTACAGTTTCATTGAGTAAAAAATTTGCTTTGGATTTTGCAAAAAACATTCATATCTTTCTGGCCAAAGCTACCCTGAGCACAAGGGAATGAACGGGATTGGATTATCGCAAAGCACATGAGTGCTAACTTCCTAAGGATGAGGGGTGCCTTCGTGGAGAACTTTCTAAGAGACGTAGGCTATTATTCACTTTACACGTGATGAAGTAGAAAAAAAAGAGTATCAAAAACCATTTCGCGCTTCCCAGAGACAGTAAAAGTAATGCGGATTTATATATGTATGTGAAATTTTAAAATATAGTTACCTATGATTTGCGAATCAATTTGCAAATCTTGGATAAATGGATATATATGCTTTATACTTGCATCAGGCCATAGTTTTGTCCTTTTGTAAAATATCTCTGTGATTTTAAGAAAAAATAAACATAACTGCTAAATGAAAATGCTCCAAGCCATCTTAAAATTTTATAGTAGTTTATTTACCTTCCAACACAACTTTACTATTATAGGCAATGAATCAAAGGAGTTAGATCAAATTTAAAACCGTGTTATCTCATCGCTCGTTTCAACAAGTGAAACTATGAAAATAAGGTTCTAAGAATGTATTCACAGTCCGCATTGAGACAATATCAAACTTAAGTAAAATTAAAGTAAAGTTTAAAAAAAAATGCATGAAATAAGAAGGGTAAGAAATGTGTTGTAGAGAATATTCCGAAATTTTGAAAAAGTAATGTCCAACGTTGATCAGATTGTACACCTAGCCAATACAATAAGATAAAAATTATATGTGGTTTGGACACTGTAAAATTCTTACACATATCTAGCGGTAACCTCATTAACGATGTTTTGAAAAAACAAGTTCACATGAAACATAAAGATATTGATTTGAAGATTAAAGAACCCAAAAAAGACTTCTTCAAGGGAAATTTTGCATAGAATACACAAATACTAATACAAATAGACAGTATAAATAGAATTTGGCAAAAGTTCGAAAGCAAACTGACGTTTTATGTCTTGCTGCTGAAATGACAGATGACCCTAAACCTAGTTTATGTTATGTGTACAGTATGTGATGTCTCGTTTCTAAGAACGACTAGTGACTTGAAAAAAAAAATTAACGATTAAAATTAAGTTAAAAAATCAAAGATTGCAGAAGATTTTTCGATCAAAATAATAATAATTTCTTTAAATATAATACCGGGCGATAATACTTGATGGCAACAATTTGAAAAGTGTATCGGACATTTATAGTGAACCAAAGCAAAATAATAAAGCGAAAATAATAGTCCTTCAAGGCAGGTTGCCTCTTTGGACTTTATTTTAAAAAATATAAAAATAAAATCTGAAAGGTTTCAAATTCCAACGGTCGCCCAAAAGGGTTTGTTAAAGTTGTTTACGCTGTTGTTAAGCTTGCAATCTACCAAAAATCTGCGCTTACACTCATTCCTGCCTCCCCCCTTTTTTTAAGCTTTATTATTAAGCATCGCTTTCTTCGAACTTACGTCGCATACAGCTCAGCAACAAAAATCAAAAAATTTTTTTAATTAAAGTGATTTAAAATTAAAATAATGTTTTGTTAATTTTTAATTAAAGTTAAAATATAAATATCTTACATTTTCCTGAAAGACAACTGTCTCGCAACGCTGGAGAGAAAAATGTTTTATTTCTAATGAAGATGCTGAAAATTGTTCACAAACCTAATTTTTTTGGATTGATAAATATATTTTTTGCCCAGTATTGCAAGCAACATTTTATTTATTTAATTATTTATTGTCTTGGACTTACGCCACAGCCGCCCAGTGGGATATTGATTAGTGACTCTGACTGCCATGCCGAACGCCCGGGGTTCAAATCCCGGAGAAGGCATAGATATTATAAATGTGTAGTGTCTTTGCGTCATGAGAGCACGTTAAATATATAACGACCCGAAAGTCCTATTGCATAGTTTGGTGGTAACGGTACAGGAATGAAAGACCATCGGACCTGTTCCCAGAGGTGCTGTCCTTCAAAACAGGCTGAACTGAGGAAAGTCGGACTGTGACCTGTATGATGCTCAAGGCTCTTGCCAAAGACAGGCGCAACTTTATACTCTTGCCATACAAAAATATCTTCACTTAAGGCATAGTTACAGTTTAAAGCTCCAGGATGCAAAGCTTAAGTCTTGGAGAGAATTCCTAATGAGTATAAATGAAAGAAATGTTTGGAAAAAAATATATACGAATGGTATAAAGAAAAATTTTATGAAAGGAATTGAAGTCAGTGGAATTTATCTCCCATCTGGTAATTGTACAAAGTGGCTTGAAGAAACTGCTAATGAGGTTCTTAACAGAAGCTTTCCCACGGACCATTTTAGCACGGAAAATTCGTTTCATAGAATGATTAGGGCTGAAGCTTCGTTAAATTATGTTGCTAATCCAGATCCTCCATTTACTATGTCAGAAATTAATAGTGTTATAGAAAAACTTAAATGCAATAAAGCTCCTGGTCTTGATTCTATTTCAAATGAAATTTTGAAGCAAGTTCATAGAATGTTTCCAAATTTATTCTCCAAAATCTTCAATACTTGTCTGAGGCTTGGTTCATTTCCTCGTTGCTGGAAAACAGCGAATGTCGTTTTAATCCCTAAGAATAGTGGTCCTCGTATTCCGCATTTAGATAACTTGAGAGGCATTAGTCTTCTTCCCAGTTTAGGAAAATGCCTAGAAAAGCTGTTTGTTAATAGAATTACCTGGTTCTCGCATAATAAAAAACTGCTAAATAAAGCACAGTTTGGTTTTACCCCTCATAAGAGTTGTGAAGATGCTCTTTTGTACTTAAAAGACATAGTGGACGAAGGTAAGAAGAGAAATTTCCACACAGTTTTAGTGTTTCTTGATATCAAAGGTGCTTTCGACCACGCCTGGTGGCCTGGGATACTTGTTTTTTTTTTTTTTTAAGGAAAGCTGGTATTCCGTGTAATATTTACCACCTTATTAAAGCTTTTCTGCATGACAGATCGGCATTGCTCTCCCTTGGCCACGTTTCTTCCTCACGCGTTTTGGAAAGAGGTTGCCCTCAAGGCTCGGTTTCCGGACCTTTATTGTGGAATTTAATTATGAATGATCTACTCAATAGACTCTCACATTGTCCGAGTTGTAAAACAATTGCTTTTGCTGATGATCTACTAATTTGCTTTCAAGAGAAGTGTCCTATTACTCTCTTTAATACGGCTCAAAACACCCTTAATATTATTTCCAATTGGTCCAGAGAACAGAAATTGGAATTCAATCCTAATAAATTTAAAATTATGATAATTAAAAGAAAGCATGTCAGCTATACAAATCAACAACTGTACTTGGATAATACCTTATTCGAAACGGTGAATGAAATTAAATATTTAGGCGTTATTCTTGATCATAAGTTTCGTTGGAAAAAGCATATTATGTATTTATCCAATAAGTGTGAAAATATACTTAGAGGACTTAATCGTGTCTCTTGCAATACTTTTGTTTTAAAATTTAATGTTATTGATATGATTTATAAGCAGGGTATTGTCCCCTTTATTTGCTATGCTTCTAGAGTGTGGGGAACAGCTTTAGAAAAGAAGATTAATTCCCGTATACTTCGCAGAATTCAAAGAAGAATTTTACTAAGAGTTGTGCGTGGCTACAGAACAATTAGCTATGAAGCCTGTTTCGCAATTTCAGGATTTCCTCCGATTGACCTTCATGTTTTGAATGACAAAAAGTTTTTAAAGATACCATCAGCAAATTTATGTTCGATGCCAAGGTGTTGTTTGAAGATCTTCCTCATCCTGCCAATCGTTTGCCAATTCAAACTATCATTTATGACAATTCTGTTGATGATAATTTCCCTGTTGTGTGTTATACAGATGGCAGTAAAATTAATAATCGAGTTGGATTAGCTTATGCCGTTTTCCGTAATGGTTCTGAACTGGAATACAAACTCTTTAGAATTCCCAATGAATGCAGTGTTTTCCAAGCCGAATTACTGTGCATTAGTGAGTCAATTAAGTGGATATCTAACAACTGTTCGTTAAGTGCTAAATTTCTTATTCGCACTGATTCTCTTTTATCCTTATTTTCTCTTAGGAATATCTTCTCATATAATAAATTAATTGTGACTTCCCATGCTCTTCTTAAAGACCTTAATAATAAAGGTGTTGATGTTATCTTTTCTCATGTACGTGGCCACACTGGCAATCTAGGAAATGAACGGGCTGATTGGTTGGCAAAACAAGCTACACATCTTCAAGTAATTACTCCAATGATACTTTTTAAGTCATTTTACAAGAACAAAAGTAGGGATGATACAATACTCGAGTGGAATGAACTATACAGGAATTCTATTTCTGCCTCTTTGACTAAACTATATTTTCCTTCCATTCCTCACAGAGTGAATAATAAACACTTTTTCTGCAATTTTGAAGTTACTCAATTTCTAACTGGACATGGTAAATTCAATTCATATCTGAAGAGATTTAGATTATCTAGTACAGACTTGTATTCATGCAGTTTCGGGGGAGTGCATAATGTCGAACATTTGTTGTTCTATTGTTCAAAGCTCAAGGAAGGACGAAAGGAACTCATTTCTAAGTTAAACTCTGTGAATATTACATTTCCTCCCCCTCTTCATGTTTTTGTCCAACATAAAATGGCTTTCTCTTTTTTCTGTAAATTTATCTCTTCGTATCATCTGTGAATTTGTAAGTTTATTTTATTTTGCGTTGTGTTGTTGTATTTGTTTGTTTGCTTTTTTTTTTACTTACCTCTGTAAGCCTTGTGTAATACTATGTGGTGCACAAGGATTTAAAATTTTCAAAAAAAAAAAAAAAAAAAAAAAAAACCTTATACTCCTTGCCGCGTAGGGCTCTTTCTGATTAGAACAAACAACTGAGATTATTCACAACAACGTATTGTTATGAATAACGCGTTGAAATTATCTTGTTTAACGCCGTTTCGTTTAGCGCTTTGTTTCTTAAGAAGTCATCATGAGCGTTCCGTCATATTGCTGTTTAAAGTCAGATAATTATTGGCATAGAATTATAAATATTATAATAATCAGTAATTCACGAAGTGATAACATTGCCTTTTTCACTGCATTGTTGTTTACCTAGCCAGTAGTCCTTCCTTGGGTCTCCAAAACCTATTTTGTAACTGTTCCAGTCCTGATAAAAATAATCTTTAGCACTGTCAAAATCTCCACGCCTTTGAATAACCTGAAATTAAAATTTTTAAAATTACAAACTTGGATTGTTATATATATATATATATATATATATATATATATATATAAGTAAAGTGTTGACATATATGTAAAGTGGGTAAAAGCGCATGCTGGACAAGCCCAAAATGAAAGGGCAGATGCGCTGGCTAAAAATGCAGCTCAAGACCCATCTCTACCTCCAATCAATGTCCCATTCCCTAAATCGTATGTGAAACATATGTTGAAAAAAATTACATTAAAAAAATGGCAAACTGAATGGGAAAATGCAGAAGTAGGTAGAAGGCTTTTCAACTTCTACAAGAAACCCACATATGATCCAATCTCTTATAACTTCTTCATCAACATATTCTTATCTGGACATGGTCCTTTCCCCACGTACTACTTTGCACGAAATTTGAGCGATTCAGACAAGTGCGTATGTGGGGAAAAGGGAGACCCAGAACACTATGTTTTCAAGTGCCAGCTCACAAAAGAGCTACACTGCAAAGGAAGGTCACAAATTACGCCTGAGTACATTAAATGCATGCTAACGATACCTCAATTACAACAAAAGGTTTCCTTGATTATGAAGAAACTTTTTGCATATAAAAGAGAAGACATATGTCAAGATGCTATCACATCTGTATAAATACCTCTTATTCTACAACTTGCAAAAATAATGCAAGATTTCAGAAATATTGCAAGTGTCTGAAACAGGCTAAATATGGTATAAATACTTTTTATAAAATAGTTACATTAAGAATTTGGACTGTATTAATGTAATAATTAAATCATTAATTAAAAAATAATATAAATAATATACGACTCTATTAGATATATTAGTGTAAATGTAAGTATTATGTGATTTTCTAATGTATATTTTCTGTATTTATGATACATTAATTTACAAAAATAATAATGTAAGACTTCAGTGCTGATGCATTTGTGTGTAACAAGTTAAAAAAAATGAAAGGAAATGTATTAATAAGAGAATTCGCCTTAGTAATTCAACTAAGTATGATAAAATGCACAAAAAAAAAAAAAAAAAAAAAAAAAAAAAAAAAAAAAAGAAGAAGAAAGAAAGAAAGAAATCCTTCAATTAGCTCCTTAAAATGATGTTTATTTTAATTCGATGTAACTAGATATATTAATGTAAATATATTGTTTGTATGAAGTACAATGTACAATGAAAGTTTGTATGTATGTTCGAAGTAATTATGTTATTTCAATCTGCCATAATCCCACTTTTGTTAATAGGTTAATTTCTTTGCAATAATTGTATACTATGTTTTTGTAATTGTATATTCAATACGTTAGTCTAATATTAATGTAAAATTCTATGTAAATGTCTTGGTAGGCTAGCATCCGATGCGGGCCAACTAAAAGCCCAGCGGGGTACAGTAGTGCGGCGGAGCAACACCTGTAAAAGTCACTGACGAAGTTCTGGTGCTCCGTCCACTTTTCCCTGTCCCTGTCCCTGACATATATGTAAAACATTAACATCATTAATTTTTCTTGCGACTGATCATGCTTTTGCCACCAATTCTGAGCTCTTTGAGTAATAATTAAATTTTTATATACGGATCTGAATAACAGAAAATATATCAATAGAAAATATTAAATAATTTTTCTCGCTCTTAAATTCCAGCCTTTTTCTCTCAACCTGAATTGCTTCAGCAAAGGGAAATACAAAATATATTAAATTAACAAATTCAGTGAAGTGGTGTTGTTAACGTTTTGGAGTAACCCTAACCAATGCAATTTCTTCAGGTGCAATGCAAAACGTACACCTTGCACACACACACACACAAAAAAAAGGGGGGGACAGTTCTATGTCTCCCATTCTACAGGACCGATTGTCGAAATTTAACCCACGTTTTCCATGTCTCGAAAGCGCGAATTAGGATATATGTTAGATTTATATATAGCAGTTGTTCTAACATAGGTATTTTAACAAGAAATCGGACCTTTTCTGAAATAACATATCAATTTTTTTCCATACTTCGATTCTACGACTCACATTATGCCGAAGTGCCAAGTTTTGTAAAAATCTCAAGAATAGTTTTAAAAACATTAGCTTTCACAATTTTAGCTCCTCCGTGTTAATTGTATTTGATATATATTTATTAACATCTTTTTTTTTATTAAACTTACTTAATTCCTTCTTCCAGAATTTGAAATTTAGGTTTAATCCAAACATAATTCACTCTTTTTTTATAATTATTTTAAAAATTTGTATTTTTAAATATTTTTTACAAATTTTTCGAAAAAAAAATTTAAAAAGAATCTATAACATTTTTACCATCATTTTAAAGTAGATGTATTTTTAGGCATAGCTGCAAAAAATTATAATTTTTTATTTTAAATTTTCTACGATATACGTGAATTTACATATTGGCAAACTTTCGTATTTAACGTTATGAAGAATTCATAAATAAAATTTTGCATTTTCTTAAAGTATAGGCATACCTAGTTGTATGTTTCTTGATATTTTTATGTTAAATTAGTAAAATTCCTTTGTCATTTTGAAGGATATTTTTTCTTATACCGTTAATGGGATCAAATGAAGCCGCGCCTACTGTACTACTGTATTGATTTGCATACATTTTCTTAGATTTAGCTTGTTCTGTATTTTTAACCCGCAAACTACAAGTCCAGGTGACAAATAAACATGCAATTAAATGCTCTGTGAGAAGTTTTGTATACTTACGTTATGCCTACGAGTGTTGCTTCAAACTAATGAAGCAGAATTAAATTATTTCATGTAAAAGATCTGAGATGTACACCACGTGACTTCCTTGTACGAAACATTAAATTATACCCATTTTCCCCTGCATTTCATTTAAACTTGTTTCTTCGAATGGTATTAGAGATATATTTCTCATTCAATTAATTCAGTTCTCACTTCGCGGCAAGGCAAGAATACGTAAAAACTCAAAATATTTTCCTTAAAAATCGAAAGATATAGAAAAACATAAAACACCAAATACAGTTAAAAAAAAAATATTTTTTACAATATAAATTACAGTTTCCACCCAAAAGACAAGCAACTCGGCCAGCAGACCAATAAGACAGATTTTTCGGTGCTCAAAACTTTTTTTTTTTTTTTTTCAATGGCAGATTGCGAACAGTAACAATTTTGTCCATTAATCTATAATAAGGCCAGATGTGGTGGTCCCTTTATTATGGAGGCACATAATAGGTGAGCCTACATTGCCTCCTATGAAGGGATGGACAGTTACAACCATGACTTCTCCGGGATTCGATCCCAGGCCCTCCGGCTTCGCAGTCAGGCTCTCCTAACCACTATACCGTCTAGGCGGCCTCAGTGCTCAAAACTAAAAGTTTCAATTTGATCCCGGTCGGTAAAAAGACACTGAAGGTGCAGAAAGACTTAATGCACTATTCTGCTAAGTTTCAAATGTAAACAGGTTGGGCCACCGTTGCCTCTTATGAATGTACAGACAATAAACTGCATCTATGCGTTCTCAGGAATTCGAACCCCGAACCTTCGGCACGGAAGTTAGAGTCACAAACCATTTTATTACCTGGGTTACTTGAATGTAGCAAGCACACGAGGGTTATCTGCTTTTAAGGAAGGGGATGCTTCCGTGAAAAACATTTCTAAGGAAAACTGATTCTTATTCTCGTTACACATAAGGAAAATCGCAGAAAAACCAACCATACAACCAATCTTTTCCACTGGGTTTGAATCGAGGTGGAACTGCCATCATTCAGCAGATTTTAATCCCTCGGCCACTGATAGCATACGTATTAGTATCTCAAAAGCGAATATTGTAAGATATTTTCTCCCTCCTTACCGCATGCCTTCATGGTGTAATTTAAAGCACGTCCGGCTGGCAATGGGAAAGTCTGGAGTTCGAGTCCCCGTGAGGGAATACACATTTTTCATGATTCCTGCTTCGAAAAACTTAATGACTTTAAATTAATGTAGTATTAATTCGGCAAGTCCGTAGCTTATGCACTATGATGCAAATTTTACAGCAGGTTACACATACAGTGTAAATGAAAAGAAATCTTTTTCGTTCATACTTGACTATGTTGAACTGATTCACGTGTCTGTTAATAAGCTTTGCAAATTTTCGGTTATCCTTCTAATTACGCAAAGTATGTCACAAAGGAGGCGTTTTTTTCATTTACACATACATACACGTTTCGAGAGTATTTGGGCTCAAATTATTTTAAAATAGCGTATCTTAAGAAAAATTTCCGACACACAGTCTCGCGCACTAGCGATAAAAATATTTTATTCCGTACAGTGTGTTGCCACTGCTTGCTTTGAAATCGGTGAGGTTTTAAATCAAAGATTCGTTGAAGTTAAAAAAAAAGGAAAGAGACAATAAAAAAAAAAATTCGTAATCCAAAATTTGGGCTTCCAGGTGCCCATATCCGGATGGAGGACAGCGCTATTCAAAATTTGATGGTTCTAGGTATCGTTGTTTTTTGCGAGAATATGCATATATTCTTCATTAGTTAAATTCTCTAAGTATAATGCAGAGCGATAATATTCGGTGGCAACAATTTCAAAAATGATACAGCCGTTTATAGTGATTCGATGCAAAATGCCATTTCGAGACTAATAGTCCTTCTGGGCTAGTGCCCCTTTGGGCTAATAATAATAATAATTGAATTACTTATTATGAATCTCAGGTATTAACTCGCTGAGTTAGGATTATTAATTAGAGTTATAATTAGAAATTACCCTTTGCAATATGAAGGTTTTCTAGTTGGCATTTTACAATTAATTTAAGCCTGTATAGCGGTTAGGCAAGCCTGACTGCAATACCGAAGGGCCCGGGTTTAAATCCCGGAGGAGGCATGGTTGTAAAATTCTCTGTCCCTTAATAACGGTAGCCGCCTATTAGTGCCTCCACAATAAAATGACCAACACATCTGGCCTTAGGGAGTGACCAATGCCGTTAAAGGCAAGTGCTCGCCATTGGGGGGGGGCGGAAGAATTAGTTTAAAATTAATAGATTGACACAAAACTCACCGTCCATCCCCCACCATCGTCATCCATATCACAATAAACACTAATCGAGCTTCTAAGCACTCGACTTCGAGGCCATATGTTATAAACGCCGGTTTTCGCAAAGCTGCACTTCTCCAGAATTTCTGCACAGTCCATTGGTTTGTTTAGCAAACATTCTTCCACGCTGCATCTGGAAAAAAAAAAAAAAAAAAAAACATACATTTCCTCAGTCATTTTACTTACATAGATCAATTTTTTTTTTAAATTTAGATGAGAGAGAAATGCGTAAAATATTCATAGATACAGAGGGATGTTACATATTGTTGTGTTATTTTCTGACACCAGTTGTTACGTTATTTTCTTTCTTCACGTTCGTACGGGGTTCGTGTGGATTTGGAGTGAATAACGACGACAGCACTTGATGGAATATCGAAACACACTTTATTGACCGGTATTAATCAGGACAGCTCCAAAGTCACGTTATACAGTCGTCGAAGAACTACTATAAACATGCTGACACAATCAGCGACACAGCCTTCACACTATCAGGTTATAACGGCGTAGAGAGCTTATCTGCAAAGTACCAGAGTACAGCTCCCGACACTGCTCGGTTGTTTCCGAAACTCCACGTACTCTCGAGACTCTCCACGCTACAACTTGCGATGCACTCGACGATACACTAGAGTACAGCTTCCGAATCCTCGGTTCAGTTGTTCCCGGAGCTCAACACACTCTCTCGACTATGCACTAACCGCGATACACTAAGAAACTTTTTCGGTGCACTCGAAGACCAGCTCAGCACTCACTGACTGACTGTCAACTTGATGGACTCCGCACGGACTGACTAACTCGCTAGACGAGACACTAACTAACTGACTGATTCGACTCGATACTAACTGCGTACCAGCAGGGTTTACATAGCTTTGGCTTGTGTTCGAGGATATTCTGGGCTAAACCAGTAGGAATTTGTTCCAGAAGTTTCTCCATCCGTCCATGACTTGTCGCCAAACGGGCTATTTCTCGTCAGATGGGGCAATCCTGCCTTCTCTTGCCATTTTATGGCAACCGTAAACCTGCTTTGCTGGGAAGCTACCTTACCGTATCTGTACATTTCGTAAAAATATTTTCAGAACGATTTCAGACTGTTTAATTAATACTTAAGATATAAAAATTATTTTTGAAATATTCGATCTGATATAAGACTGATCTGGATTTTGAGACTAAATCGTGGTTTCGATGAAAAGATGTTTTCGTAAAATTTATGGGGATTTTGATTTTTATTTCTCTTCCAGTATTTCTCAGAGCCCATCCATCGCGATGGGTTTGAGCTTAAAGAGAGCTCTTTTCAAGAAACCAAAAGCAGAATCATTAAGCGACTTCACAGGAATACATGGAAAAGGTATGTATGCAATATTTGTTCCTTTTCCCAAGGAATGTAGCCGAGTGTAACGTGTATACGAGCCAGTTTCCCTTAAAAAATCCTCCACGAAGGCATCCCTCCCTTAAGGCAGATAGCCCTCGAGTGCTTTGCCGTAATCTAATAAACCAAAACCAAACCAAGGAATGTAGTGTTACTTTTCAAAGTATGATAACTTGATGATTTGCCTTCCTGAAAGACATTGCCATAAAAAAATAGATTTTTTTTTTTTTTTTTTTTAAATGTCGGAGGTATAAAACTCTCTTTTGATACTACGTTGAGTGTTGATTTGAACACTTTTATTTTTAATTAGCTCAAAGGGACAAGCCCCTTGCGGCAAATTTCGTTTTGGCATTTTGCATAGTCCACTATAAAACGACGTTTCACTTTTTAAATCGATGCCGTGAATTATTAGAACTGTGAAAGGGAAATAAATGATTTTGTGTTTGCAGATAACAATACTTAATAAATACATGAAACAAAATCAATCAAATAATTGTTATTTTATTTTTTGACGTTGTATACTGACTGGCAGGGTAAACGTAAACTTTTTCTGCTGGGTGCATATTTAAAAAAGCAAAACATTTAAAGTTAAAAAGAATTTTCAATCTGAGCTTAATATGCATATTTCAGCTTAACTTTTGAAGCTTAGGCAATAATTTAAAAATTATGTGCCAGAAATTAAAGACATGGAACATATAATCATGTATTTTAAACGCGTTATTCAGAATAGCAGTGCCAGATGGTAGGCAAAAAAAAACACTTGCTTTAATACTAACATATCATAATTAACGTCACTTGGAACCTTGTGCCTTTACTGAATAAAGGAAGAGGCTAAATTTTTCAAGACTTGGAATCACCCCCTCCATGTTCACGATTCTTACAATGCATGTTTCTCTTAAGTGAAATGGCGATATTTTATACTTTTCCGAGGACACCCAATCGGCGAATTGAAGACGATAAACACTTTTAAGAACACTTTTAACACACTTTAAAGAAATTTCTTTCGTAGTATTTAATAAATAAAAACAAGCTTACTTTTTAAATAAACAAACTATTTTCAGTTGTAAAGTTTTTTAATCCAAAATCAAACTCACCCATTTGCATATTTCTTGGCGTAATTTACCAGTAACATGGTAGTATCAAGGATATTTGTAATAGGCATTATATCATTGTTTCCGCAAAACGTTTCTGGAGTTGATGAATCAGAGTAGCAGCTTTTTACAGATATGAAAATCACGAAACTCCAATGTATGAACATGATTTCTGCTTGGTTGGCAGTCATATTTGCTCGAGAACATCTATTCCAAACGACAACTACTTCATTCACGCGCTTGGCTTTAGTCTTACTCAGCTTGGAATTTATTTCCCGTCGAAGCAGAAAAGCATAATCGTCTGCTCTACTCCTGCTGAAGATTTGACATATCTTGAGGAAGATATGTTACCTTTAATAGAATGAAGGGCAATTTATTTCCAAGAAAACTTTCATTTGATAACAGGAAATTGTTATTCTTTTTTTAAGCGGCGCCTCTGCCATCTTTCCAGTCTGCATCATGTCCACAAATGTAATTAGACTATCTACAGCATGATTATTGCTTCTTTATAAATATGCGAACTTCGTATAAAGCGACGAATCCTCTTTCCCGCGCCCTTAAAGCATTAATTGTTCAAACTGAGAAATAAATTCATCAGCACTGAAATATTTTTTGTTGCTTCTACTGTTTTTGTAAGTTATAACATCTGTGAAAATGAAAGTGAAAGTTGTAGCTAAAAACTTCAGTGAAATGGAACATATTTCTTCTTATTTCCAGTTAAATAAATGCTGTTTATTGCTCTGTTGCAAAACCCAATTTTGGCTTCTTTTTTATGAACCGCCATTTTTCTATAACAGGATCGCCAAACTTCAAGACAGTAAGGCGCCGCATGTTAGGGTTCAGGAAACTTCAGAGCCGCAATTAGATTTTCTTAAGAGTCATAATTCCTTATTTAAATCGTTGTAAATTTAATGAAAAAGATTTTCATGAAAAGAAACTTCGAAATAAATTAATGAGAATTTCGTATTATTGTGTAATTAGTAGGGTTGCATATTAATGTAAATAAGAAATTTCATTTCTCTTCCTAGACATTCAGGAAAATTTCTTTCTACGATATTGCTGTTGTTGCTAATGCTCACTGTCTGACAGTAACATCAGCCCAAGCCCACGAAATTCCTCGTGGCAAGGTGCGCAATTTTTTACGCCTGTCGTTGGCAACAGCCTTGAGCACCTTACAGGTGACAGAGCGATTTAGCTCGGTTTCGCCCCAATTTTGATGGACAGCAGCATCCCGGGAGGGACGGGTCCCAGGGTCTTCTATCCCTCTTTCCCTACCATCAACCTTTCGAGAGGATTTTCGACTGGCGCCATATTTAGAATGCCCCATGCCGCACGGACACTCATTCATGCCTTCTCCGGGATTCAAACCTTGGCCCTTCCTCCGGGCAGTCACCGGGGCTAACCACTATACCGGTTGCGCGT
The DNA here is from genome assembly GCF_044657685.1 of Stegodyphus dumicola. Classification (NCBI taxonomy): domain Eukaryota; kingdom Metazoa; phylum Arthropoda; class Arachnida; order Araneae; family Eresidae; genus Stegodyphus; species Stegodyphus dumicola. The sequence continues at coordinate 153,045,194 of NC_140769.1, read as the reverse complement.
CATCTCAACGAGATACAGATTCGTGCAATGCGACTGAACATTTCAGACAGAAAACAGAAGTATTTTCGTCTGATTTCTCTCCTTCCTCCCGCCAAACCATGAATGGTTTTAGCAGAAGTATACTAAAGTCAAAAGAAGGAATTCGAAGTCTTAGCGAGTACAACAAAGTAAAAGGCTTTTCATTTGAGTGAAAAACATAAAGCGATAATTTAAAAATAGATACGGAAAAATTACTTTATTTTTAACTCGTATGCATTTCTATGGAAAGAGTAAAATGTGTGAAATAGGATAGCGCATTCGAAAACTGGCTTGGTTTATTTGATTACGGCAGAGCACTCGAGGGTTATCTGCCTAAGGGGAGGGATGCCTTAGTGGAGGATTATCCAAGGGAAATTGGTTACACATGAGGAAAATAACAAAAATACCCATGCTGCCAGCCCCTTTTGCCTGGTTTCCTAACCTCACACCGAACTACCAGTGTTCAGCGACTTTATCGTTTGGCTGGTGGTGGGCGCGCATTCGAGAAAGCTTTGCTTGAATTTGGTAAAGCACAAGAGGGCTAGCCGAAGAGGAGGTATACTTTCTAATAAAATTTTCTGTACGAAACTGGCTCATATATACGCTCTTTGAGAAAAATATATTATTTTAAAATAAGCTGTAACCTTTTTGAAGTATTCAATACAAAAATAATAATTTAGTTTTTCCCGTACTATAAACAAGAGAGCCAACATACTAATATCAAAACTAACCCTAAATAATAGATGCGAATTGAATTATCGGTTACTTTTATTTTTTAAATAAGGATGAAACATTCCAATTCTCAGATCTCGCGAATCTTCAAAAGATTTAAGTTTCCAAAATTCAAATCTTAGCGCCTTTTTTCTAGCAGAATTTTTCGAATTCCAAAATAAAAAATCACCAAATATTTTAACGAAAATTTTGAAACGATTAGTTTTATTAATTTAATAAGAATATACAATATGGTTTAAATTTCAATGGCATTCTGATTCACTAAATTTATCTTGACACGGCCCTGAGTACCAGACTGTTTCAATATGGCATCCGAGAAAAACCTTTTAAAATTTTCATTCCAGAAATCGGTGCACTGCACTTTCTCGAAGATTCTCGAAAGGAGCTCTCTCATCGTCTCGATAATTCTGGACGTAGATGACCTACTACAAATAGCTAGCTCCTGCATCTAAGAGCTTTTGGCTCGCTAAAGCGACGCAATGACACGAACCTGATTTCTGCTGAACTATTCAGGCTTTGGTAACTGAATTTTGATATGTTGAATATAATTGAAATATGAGTTACCACGCTATGTTTATCAATGTGTATTGAGAAAATGAGCCTCGGGATTCAAAAGTTTAATCATGCATTTCATTTACTAAATTTCATTCGCCTCTTTTTAATAAATAACTGAATTTTTAAAAAATGCATTTTCTTATTAGTCCAAAGGGGCTTTGTCCCTGAGGGACTATTATTTTCGTTTTGCGATTTTGCGTTGAATCACTATAAATCTCCGTTTCACTTTTCAAAACTGTTGCCATGTTAGAGTCCTGCATTATATTTGAAGAAATTAAATAATAAAAAATCTTCAGAAATGTATGCATGTTTCTCGCATTGTGATAAAATAACGGTGCATCGAGCTATCGAATTTTGAATGACGTAATCCTCCTACGAACATGGGCATGTGAAAGACCAAATTTGAAATTTGTAATTTGTTTTATAATTGATTTCATATTTTGGAAAACTTTAACGAATTTTTGATTAAAAAACTCAAGGATTTTAAAGTGAGCAATGGCGACGTTGTACAAAAAAAAAAAAAAAAAAAAAAAAAAAAAAAAAAAAAAATTTTATCTCCAACGCGTGAGACTGTGTATCGGAAATTCTAAAGATAGCCTCAATTTAAAATTATTTTGCGATATTGCTCTTGAACTGAATTTTATGGTTTAAGTGCGAAGAACATATTTAATCAATAAAAGTAACACACAAAATGTTAAAAAAAAAGTCTCTTTGGACGTAATTGAAAATAAGGTTTCCTTTTTATTTGCTTTTCCTCGCATTTTGAAAAAATTATTTATACTGGGGGCATGCGTACTATAGAACAGCATGCAGTGGAGTATATTTTAAGTTTCAGAATCCTGGAATCATAGAAGTCACGATGTGCGACTTTACTTGAAAAAAAAAATAAACAATCGCAATGCAATGTAAAAAATTAAGATAAGCAATTTAATTTTTTATATGCTGTATCTATAATCTATATCTTTTATTAGCCAACTAAAAACAGAGATAGGAAGAACCACTCTTTTATGGGGTCGGATCAGAATCATTCGCTTACTGAAATGAATATTCTCTTTATGACTAGCTTACTATCATGATGAAAAAGATCAGGAACGAGGGGTGGATCAAGAGCATTTAATAAAGATGGAATGAAGAGCAGAAAAATTGAACAAACAGTGGAATCGAAACTGTTTAGAGATGTTAGAGTGAACAGCGAAAAGAATTGAAAAAGCAGTAGGATCGGAAGAATCGACTCAGGCTAACACCTTTTAACTGTTGTTTTGAGATTCCCTAAAACCTCTTTTTTTTACATAGAACTAACAATAAAATTCTAGAATAAAAAAATTTTTTTTCTTAGTTGAATGATAACTGAATTCACTTTATTCCTGGCATGCTTCCAAGAAGCTGTCGATGGGTTACTCTAAAAGAGCTCCATTCTTTTTTTTTTTTTTTTTTTTTTCCGTATCAGGCGATCGTTCATCCAGTAATGTGAATCAGTTCATGAACGAATAGCAGATTTTTATTCCTAGCAGATTTCTAACAAGATCTCTCTATGAACTGTAAAAGAACTACAACTCTTTTTTCTGGAAACAGAGTAAATTCTCTCAGTTAAATGAATCAGTTCCGGATCAAAAAGAGCAATCTGTTACGTTAAATTTCTTAACCAGAATCGATTGAGCAATTGTTATGACATCCACATCATTTTTCATTTGTTTACCACTGTGAAATTTTAGATGCAAACTGATTCATTTATATGTGTAGTACGAAGCCCGAAATTCCGATGTCCAACCTGGAATGATCCAATATCCGGACCTCCAAAGCATCAGATAAAAGCAAATATAATAATAATTTTAAGAAATCTGAAACTTTTCAGATTTTAACAATCACCCAAAAGGGTTTGTTAAGGCTTTTTACACCCTCGCTGAGATCGTACTTATTCCTCGATTATGCTCTTATACTTCCTCAAATCATTTCTAGACTAATTTATTTCAACCAATTAGATGAAAGTTCTGCTTCTGAAGCATCACATGATTCCAATCTGAGAGATAATCAATTAGTCTTTATAGTAAGTGAAAATGGTAACCTACTACGTGGGTATCTTGGAATTGTGTGGGTTCTGAGAATGTCCCTTTCGATGTCAAGTCCCGTGTAGCCGAAACATAATGCGATCGAGGTTTTATAAGCAGGCACATTTACTTGAATTTTGTAGTTATTTTATCAAAATCCAATTGGGGAATAAATTTCTACAGAGGTTTGTAGCAACAAAACAATCCTAATCGTTAACACACATTTATGATGCCACAGATAAATTTTCATTCATATTCCTGTTGTTACGAATTTGGTATTTAAAAAGCTAATATTAGTTCAATTATAAATTAAATGGTTTTATTTCTCGCGCAGTGCAGCGCGTGACGAATATTAAAAGAAAGCTAAGCCGGAAAATTGAAAATACAAGAGCGCGTGCATTAAATAAATAAATATCTCTGTTTGATTTCGAGAAAGTACTGGAAAATTCTAGCGCGTGATTTTAAAATCTTATAAAAGGAGGAAAACATCTCAGTTTGTAGTTAGCTGCTTGCTTAGTTTGTTGTTGTTTAGAAAACTGCTCTTGTTGATTGTAGCGAATTCGCGGATTAGCGTTCTTTAGCTGTTTTGAATTACGTTCTATTGGATATTTGAGTAGTTAAAAGATAACTACTGTGAGATATTGTAATACTGCACGATAATTTGAGAAAATTTAAGCATTTTTGTTGTGATAATAATAAATTTTTGTTCATTTTTCATCGGACTTGTGCATTCATTTCGTAACGAATCCGTACGCACGCAACAATTTTTGGTGTCAGGAGTGGGGTTTGAATGCCAATAATAAGAGCGATGAAAGAACAATTGAGACAGCTCATTAGTGCTTTTGCTGCATTCCAAGAAAAGATGGAAGCTGGCCAAGCATCATTTAAAGAAGAGATGAAAGACTCTGTTAAAACAGAGATTAGATCCGTTAAAGCAGAAATGAAATCGGGACAGGAATCCGTTCACGAAAAGTTGGAAGCTGGTCAAGTAACTTTTAAAGAAGACATAAAAGCTGTACAAGAAAAGATTGAAGCAGGTCAAGACGAAATGAAAAGAGAAATTGCCTGCATAATAGAAACTAAATTCGAGGCTATGGAAGGCAGAATAGACACAGTTGAAAGCAAAGTTGGAAAAATTCAGGAAAGAGTTTCTGCAGTGGAGCAGCAAATTGAAGAAAGCGTTTCTACCGTCCAAGAGCAAATCGAACAACAGATTGATGAGAGAGTTTCTGCAGTTGCCAAAGAAATCGATACTTTAAAGAAATTCGTAGCGACGGCAGGGAGCAGGAGTGATGATTTTAAATTCTTACCGATGCCTGCTCGTCCATCTCTAAAGCTATCCACATATGATGGGAAGATATCCTAGAAAGTGTATAAGGCCCAATTTTCTATAGTTGCGGATGCGAATGGATGGGATTCTCAAGCTAAGTCCTGTCATCTTGCCGCTTCTTTGAGAGCAGACGCAGCGGATATCCTGCAGACTTTTCCCGAAAACCAGAGACTAGACTTTCAAGCTCTATCCGGCGCATTGGAGCTGCGCTTTGGAGAGAAGTGTTTAAAAGACTACAGCAGGCTTCAACTAAAATCCCTTCAGCAGAAGCCCACCGAAACACTTCAGGAGCTCGCCACGGATGTTGAAAGGCTGTCCCACCTCGCCTTTACGGAGTGCCCGAGAGAAACGAGGGAAATCCTGTCGCTGCAATATTTCATCGATGGCATTCGGGACCCTGAAATACAGAAAGCACTGCGAATGGCGGATGTTAAAGATTTGAAAAGCGCTTTAGTGTACGCCATGAAATTCGAGGCAGCCCAGCAAGCCACTCGTCGAGACCGCCACCCAGTCAGAGCTGCTCAAGTCCAGGAGCCAGGGGATCAAGTCACCGCTCGTCTAGACGATTTAACTAGACAACTGAACGCCTTGAGACGGAATATTGGTGAAAAAAAACAACCGTTAAGTGCTGGAACTGCGGCGTTGAAGGACACATACGACGAAACTGCAGAACACCCCAGGGTACGGATGTTAAGACCGCTCCTAACAAACAGCAGGAAAACTAATTAGTGGCCATCTCGCGGGGCGGAGGTTGCCAGATAATGAAAAGCCCCAGTTTAAAGCGTTTCAGATTTCTGCAGTGAGAGGCGGCAGTAATGGACTTTTTATAATAGGACATATTAATGGAGTTCCCTGCAATATGACGATAGATACAGGAGCCAACGTTACCATCATCCAAAAAGATTTGGCTCAACAACTGGGAAACAAACTTATCTGGACGCCGCCCTCCGTTACCCTCCAGATTGTGTCCGGTGAGAAGATCGACATCGATGGTAAAATAAAAGTTAACATCACGTTTGGAAGTGCCGCTTACCATCACACGGCATATGTAGCAGAGATCACTGATTCTTGCATACTTGGATTGGACTTTCTAAGGAAATACAATTTTTCCTTGGACTTTAAAAATAACGAATTGCGTTCTACATCTGAGGACATAGCCCTATTCGGAATTAATGATGGAGTGAAATCTATCCACAAAATTATAGCTCAAGATGATATCACAATACCCGCGAGAACCGAGTTTTTATTTCCTGGATCCATAGCCGAATATAGAAATTTCCGCTACGGCATCATAGAATATCCCGATAACTGTAATAGCCCAAAAGGAGTACTGATAGCCTCAACACTCGTCGACCTATCCAGAACGGTTATCCCGGTGAGAGTCGCCAATGTAACTGAGAAGGCGAGAGTTATTAAGAAAGGTGAAGTGGTTGCAACATGTACTCCAGTAACCACCGTTGAAAGAAAGAGTAACATCCAAGAATCCGTGTCTTCAGAAAGCATTACATCAGAGTTACTTCAGAATGCGCAATTAAACGATGAAGAGAAGAATGCTGCCGATTGCGTCGTTAAAGATCTTCAAGTTGTTTTCTCCCGCTCGTCTTCTGACGTGGGTCGAACTAGTTTGATACAACATAGAATAGATACCGGTGATCATCCCCCGATCAAGCAACATCCAAGACGTCTACCGTTTGCTAAACAGGAAGAGGTGCGAACACTGTTAAAAGATATGGAAGAAGGCGACGACATTCTAGACACTCTTTCTGGAAGCAAGTGGTTCTCAACACTTGATTTAAAGAGTGGATATTGGCAGGTAGAAATACACCCTGAAGACCGAGAAAAGACGGCATTTACTACGGGACAAGGGCTTTGGCAATTCAAGGTGATGCCGTTTGGACTGTGTAATGCGCCGGCAACATTCGAACGTCTTATGGAGACTGTTTTAAAAGGCCTTTCCTACGAAGCCTGCCTGATATACCTGGACGACATCATCATCGTCGGAAAGAGTTTTGAAGAACATTTAGAAAATCTTAGGAAGGTGCTTCAGAAACTGAAAGAAGCCAATCTGAAGCTGAGTCCCGCTAAATGCAAATTGTTCCGAAAGGAAGTGACTTACCTGGGACATGCCATCTCTGCAGAAGGTGTGCGCACGGATCCTGAAAAGGTATCAGCGGTTAAATCCTGGAAACATCCCGAAAATGTCCATCAGCTGAGAAGCTTCCTAGGGCTTTGCACCTACTATAGGAGATTCGTGAAGGACTTTTCTTCCATCGCAAGACCCCTTCACAAGCTGACAGAGAGCAAGCAAAGGTTCTTGTGGACAAAAGAATGCGAGGATGCATTTAACAACTTAAAGGAGGCTTTATTGGAGCAGATTTTAATCTGCTCCAATCCTGACGTATCCTCAGCTCGACCGACCATTTATTCTCGACACCGACGCGAGCAATGAAAGTGTTGGTGCTGTTTTGTCCCAAGAAATAGACGGCCAAGAACGTGTAGTGGCGTACTGGAGCAAGTGCCTGTCTAAACCGGAGAGGAATTATTGTGTCATAAGGAAAGAGTTGCTCGCCATAGTTAAAGCTGTAGAACAGTTCCATCACTACCTATACGGCAGAAAATTCCTCCTCCGCACCGATCATGCATCATTGACCTAGCTTTTAAATTTCAAGAATCCTGAGGGTCAAATAGCCAGGTGGATACAGAGACTCCAAGAATATGACATCACTATCCGTCATCGTAAGGGATCATCACACGGAAACGCCGACGCCCTTTCTAGAAGACCTTGCCAAGAAAGCTGCCGGTATTGTTCCAGGGTGGAAGCGAAATACGAGCAGCTGACTCCGGTCGCAAGACAAATTACAACATCAACATCGGCTAATCGAGAACCGTGGAGTGATGATGAAGTCAGGAAAGACCAGCTGAAAGACCGCGACATTAAACCCATAATTGATTTAATGGTGTCATCAAACAGAAAACCTACGTGGCAGGACATTTCTATCTGTAGTCCTACAACAAAACAATACTGGGCACTCTGGGATTCACTTCACATTCGAAACGGCGTCTTATACCGGAAGTTCGAATCGGATGATGGGAAGACGTTCCGATGGCAACTTATACTTCCAAGATCCCGCATTCCTGATGTCCTTAAAGAATTACATAGCAGCCCTACAGGAGGTGACTTTGGAATAATGAAGACCTTGCAGAGAGTTCGTGAGCGCTTTTACTGGAATAATGCAAAGGATGACGTGCAAAAGTGGTGCCGATCTTGCGATGCCTGTGTAGGTCGGAAAGGACCGAGGAGACGCAGCCGAGGCAAGCTGCAACGTTACAACGTAGGGGCGCCTTTTGAACGTATCGCCTTTGACATCCTGGGACCTCTGCCACGAACTGCTGATGGCAACAAATACATACTCGTTGTCATTGATTACTTCACCAAGTGGCCTGAAGCTTATCCTATTCCTGATCAGGAGGCTGTCACAGTAGCTGAGGTAATGATACAGCACTGGATTTCCAGGTTTGGAGTGCTTCTTCAGTTACATTCCGATCAGGGAAGGAATTTTGCCTCGGCAGTAATCAAAGAACTATGCAAACTACTCGGCATTGACAAAACTCAAACGACGCCATTGCATCCCCAGTCGGACGGTATGGTAGAGAGGTTCAATCGAACCATCCTTAATAACCTCTCATTAGTGGTTTCCAGAAACCAACAGGACTGGGACAAGAAATTACCACTCTTTTTACTGGCTTACCGCAGTGCTGTCCACGAGACTACCGGCTATTCTCCATCACAGATGCTCTTCGGTCGTGATCTTCGTGTGCCTTGTGATCTACTGTTTGGCCGCCCTCCGGATGCTCCTTCTTCGTCTGAGGAATATATTCAAGATCTCCAGGCCCGGTTTGAAGTGATGCACAACTTTGCACGAGAGCGAGTCAACTTGGCGACGGAGAAGATGAAGACCCGATACGACACGAGAGCTACTGAGCATCAATTCCACGAAGGAGACAAGGTGTGGTTGTGGAATCCGACTCGACGGAAAGGATTTTGTCCGAAATTACAGTCACCTTGGGATGGCCCGTACACAGTCCTAAACAGGCTGAATGACGTCGTGGTTCGGATTCGTAAGTCTTCGAACTCTAAACCTAAAGTCGTTCATTACGACAGGTTAGCTCATTACTATGGCCATAGTACATAATGTAAATAATTGTAAATAGTATAAGACCATGGTCCATTTTATTTTTAAATGTGTATTTGATTTGATTTGTATTTAGTATTTGATTTGCATTTAGTATTTGATTTGTATTTGATAGCATTTGATTTGTTTAATTTATTGCATTTATTGTTCATGTTTATTATTGTAATGTAATGCTTATTAATGCATTTATGCCACAGTTGTAAGTTTAGCTTCCTGCCCAGGGATTGTACTGCCCGGGACGTGCAGTCCTTGGAAAGGGGGCAATGTTACGAATTTGGTATTTAAAAAGCTAATATTAGTTCAATTATAAATTAAATGGTTTTATTTCTCGCGCAGTGCAGCGCGTGACGAATATTAAAAGAAAGCTAAGCCGGAAAATTGAAAATACAAGAGCGCGTGCATTAAATAAATAAATATCTCTGTTTGATTTCGAGAAAGTACTGGAAAATTCTAGCGCGTGATTTTAAAATCTTATAAAAGGAGGAAAACATCTCAGTTTGTAGTTAGTTGCTTGCTTAGTTTGTTGTTGTTTAGAAAACTGCTCTTGTTGATTGTAGCGAATTCGCGGATTAGCGTTCTTTAGCTGTTTTGAATTACGTTCTATTGGATATTTGAGTAGTTAAAAGATAACTACTGTGAGATATTGTAATACTGCACGATAATTTGAGAAAATTTAAGCATTTTTGTTGTGATAATAATAAATTTTTGTTCATTTTTCATCGGACTTGTGCATTCATTTCGTAACGAACCCGTACGCACGCAACACTGTACTTGATGGATATTGTAATTGATTTCAGTACATTATCGGTGACTGAGTGAATGTTTCAAAAGGAAACTGGATCAAGATTGGAGTACAAAAATTTTCGGATGCCTGTTGTAACACTGAAGCATTTTGGCTAAAAGCAAATCTATCATTTTTCCATGTAGTAATTTGCGAAATTAAAATCAATTTCAGTGATGAAATGTAAATGAAGTTAGGTGCTCCACTTTATAAGTTCAAAAATCATCAAATTCTTGATTTCAGTACGTTACAAAACATGTTCATCATTTTTCAAAATTTATTCAAAAGGAAGTAATTTTAATGTTTTACAATTTATTGATAATAATTTAATGTTATCTATTTTTACGTAAATGACATTGATTTTGACAAAATTTTAAATGCAAATAAAATGTCCTAATCTGAAAATATTTCTGACATTTTCTGTCTTTGAGTTCTGATATTCATTAGGCAAAAGTTTGCAGCAACATAGACACTGCAGGGAAAGCGCAGACATCTTGAATGGGGAGTAAAGTACATAAATATGTACATATTGTTGCGTGCGTACGTGTTCGTTACGAAATGAATGCACAAGTCCGATGAAAAATGAACAAAAATTTATTATTATCACAACAAATATGCTTAAATATCCTAAAATATTCGTGCAGTATTACAATATCTCACAGCAGTTATCTTTTAACTACTCAAACGTTCAAAAGAACTTAATTCAAAACAGCTAAAGAAAGCTAATCCGCGAATTCGCTATATTCAACAAGAGCAGTTTTCTAAACAAACTCTTAAACAACAACAAACTAACTACAACGAACTTTTATTTTATTTATATTTATTTCTGATTCACCTCAGGTATACAACTACTTTGAGTTTTGACCTGTACAATCTGTGCAACCTATGAAAGCCATTCACCGTTTTTAGTACATTAAGGTGCTACTGCACCTCGCCCGGGGGCGTGACATTAGAACAAGGTGCAATCATTCCGTGGCGAAGTCAAGCTGAATATACGAAAATTGGGAAATTAGTACTTGGAAAACAAAATCATCCAGCATTCAAGTCCTTGCATGATGCATTCGGTCAGGATAGTAGCGTAAGGTTACTGAGATAGGGTGCGTAGTCCAGCAGGTAATCAGGAGTAGAACCACAGCAGTGGGCGTGGTGAGATCACAGAATACACAGTACTTAACGTATAGTAATTAATTCAGAGTCTATAGCCTGCTTCCAGGCAAATAGCTAATTTTGGCAGTAACACAGTACTTGATTAAATAAGGTTAGATAGAGCACAAAACACAACTTCATATGTACACTATTTACATCACCACCGCGCATTATGGTGAACTGACCGAGGTCTCTTTACCACGCTGTCCACCGTAGGGTCATAATTACCGAGTTCTCTTAGCGTGTGCACTGGAGAATTATCCATTTTTTCGAAGAAGTTGTGCGCCTTCATGAGGATTTGTTCAGGAATGGGCTTTATTTTCAAGTCTGCATGAATGATGCTATTTCGTACAAACCAGGGAGCATTAGTGATGGCTCTCAAAATTTTGTTTTGAAGGACTTCTAGTTTCCTATCCGTCTTATTGGCAATTGCCCACGCTGGGGCGGCGTAGAGCAAAACTGGCCTAATCATAGTGAGATAGATCATGCGTTTAGCTTTTAAGCTCAATTTCGATTTCCTACCTATAACAGTATAAAGCGACATGAAAACTCCGTTTGCTTTATTTACTTGGTTGGTTACGTGCTCTTTGAACGTGAGCCTATCATCTAGGGTAACTCCCAAGTACTTTGCGGACGAGCAAACTGGAATCACATCATTCTCTATCTTGATATCCGTGTTCGTAGTGACATTTCTTCTGTAGCGACGGAATTGGACAATTTTACATTTCGCGGTATTAATTTTAATTCTCCAAAGTTGACACCAAGCAGCTACTATGTTGATGTGAAACTGTAGGTTAGTAAGATCAAGTTGGGGGTTTTTAGATTCCGATAAAATCACCGTGTCGTCTGCATATTTCAGGGTTTTAGCATTCAGTGGGTTGGGTAAATCATTAACGAAAATGTTGAATAATTTTGGGCCAATAACAGACCCTTGCGGGACGCCGCTGGCAATGATTTTCCTTCCGGAAAGGGAGTCTCCAACTCTCACCTGGAAGGTTCTTTTTTTAGGTATGAGATGATTAACTTCACAAGGCTGACAGGAAAAAGAAAGTTATTTAGCTTGTAAATCAGTCCTTCGTGCCAGACCTTGTCGAAGGCCTTCTCAAGGTCTACGAAGCATGCTGCCAGACCAGTCTTGTGGAAAAAAGCTCTCGTGATAATCTCAACGATATTTGGTACTTGATGGGTTGTACTGTGATGTTTCCGAAAACCAAATTGGGCCGGGTCTATCAGATCCAATCTTTCTAGGTGGTCTGTAATTCTGTTGTTTAAAGCTTTCTCAAATATTTTTCCGATAGCCGGAAGAAGGCTAATAGGACGATAACTGTCTGTAAGTGAGGGGTTTTTCCAGGGCTTCAGTATAGTGATAATAATCGAGTGTTTCCACTGCGAAGGGTAATAACTCGTCCTGATGCAAGTATTAAAGATGTTTGTAAGTAGCACTATACACCTTGGAGGGAGTGCCTTCAGAGCACGATTGCTGATCACGTCAAACCCGTGAGCTTTCTTGGTATTGATATGTTTAATGATAGTATGGACTTCTTTCGGGGAGATGAATTTTATATAATCCGTATTATCCCTGTTTTTGAGCATGTTAACGACATTTTGAACCTCCTCTTCATGCTGAGGGTTGGTCGAGGGGTTAGGCCTAAACGTCTCCTCAAGTTTCTCTGCGAACACATTGGCTATGTCTTCTTCAGAATAGTGGGTGGATCCCATGTGACTAATTGGAGCAATGTGATACGTCCTATCGTTTTTCATCGCATTCACAATTTTCCACATAGAGCTTGTATCAGTGCTAAAATGCTCTAAAAGATTATCCCAATTACTTGACCTGAATTCCATGATGCCAGCCTGAATTTTCCTGTTCAGGTAGTTTATAGTCCTTTTAAGTGAAGGGTCTTGCGTAACATTAAACCTTTTCCTAATTCTATTTCTTTCCTTTATGTCGCGAGATATATCTTCAGGGAGTTTATTCCTTAAGGTATTTCTGCAAGCATACGAAGAACTCTTAATCGCATTTTGAATTTTGGAAGTCAGCGAATGAATTTCACTTTCAATTTCCCCGCTGTCTCTCAGATGGGGATTACAAGGCATGTTCCGTAGTTTATCTGTAAAGCTGGTCCAATTCACTTTAGTGCGTTTCCTTGGAGGGTCATGGTAAAAGCCGTGAAAATCAAACACTACTGGATAGTGGTCTGACGACAGTTCTTTCTTGACTTCTAAGTAGGGAGTCTGACTAATATTTTTAAGTAATGCAATATCTAGTATGTCTTCGCCACTTCGACAATAGAAAGTGTATTCACTTGGGATGACTAGCTGTAAGTTATTTGCATAGATATAGTTTTTAAGCAGACTACCATTTCTGTTACCCATCCTGGCTCCCCAGGAGCGATGTTTTGCATTTAGATCACCCGCAAGTATGGTAGGGAAATTCGTCGACATTATGACAGTCCTGTAAGTTGATATCCTGCGGGGGGGTTGTACGCTGCTACTATAAGGTAATTCTCATTGGTCGTACTGCTAGCAAGAATTGCAGTGTATTCTAATCTCGTCGTCGTCGGGAGCTTGATAGTGTTGAATTTAATGTGATTCTTGATCACAAATGCAGTACCTCCTCGGGTAGTCCTGAGCCTATCGCTTCTAATAACGCTATAACCTAGGATTTTGAACTTATCACAAGGCTTGAGATGAGTCTCACTTATCAACATAATGTCAATATCATGAGCCGATAAAAAGTCCATTAATTCAAGTTTCTTGTAGTAAACACCATTTGCATTGAAAAGGGATATCCTTAAGTAAGAATGCGTCGCATCGATCAGATTTGTCACGTGAGCATGGTTATTAGAACTCATTTTCAATATTTGAAATGTATTCGATGGCTTCCATGCCGACTTCAATTTTACCCATTAGGGACTTTGCTGACTTAAACTTCGTAAAAAGTTCCTTCACTTTGCAAAGCTGCTTTTTGAACCAATCAAATATGTTTGTTCTCTTCAGGTTTTCCGCCTTTCGCCCAACTGGGCCAAGTTTTGGCGTTTTCGTCAGTTTTTCCACCTGGCAAGGTGGGGAAGTCATCTTTATTCAAATTAAATCTAGCTTCTTGCTCTTTCGCTGAGAGTTGGGGTTCATTTCTTTGGATTTTAGGATACTTTTCACATCCCTTGTACGACGAGACATGACTTCCATCACAGAGCGCACAACGCGCCGGTAGTTTCTCCTTGGGAGTTTTGCACGTGAACGTTTCATGCCAGCCTGCACATTTCATGCAGCGGGCTCTGTAATAGCAGTGCTCTCTTGAGTGTCCATAACGCTGGCACCTGTGACACTGCACAGGTCCAGGCTTCTTGTACTGTCTGACTACGACATCAAGTCCTCGAAGTTTTTCCAAATTCCAAATCTTCTTTCCATCATCGTTTCGCTTGGTTTCAACTAGAAACAAGGGTAACTTCACCATCTGACCTTCCCTGTAGCTGGTCAGCTGCCTCACTTTTTCTACGGGTATTTTTAACTCCTTCAGCTCGTTTTCAATAGCTTCTACTTTCATCGTTCTGGGTAGCTTTTTTATCACCGCTTTTAGCGGTCTATCTGAGTTATTTTTAGAAGTGTGGAAAGGGACTCCTTCACTTGCGAACATGCCTGTGATCGCTCTATAATCATCAGGGGTTTTTGCTCGAATGGTTAGGGTATCTCCTTTCATTCCAGCTATGTAACTTTTAATTTTTAAATCTTCCTCTATTCTCTCTTTTATCTTATCCCAGTCGCCACTCAACTCGTCTAACACGACTGGGGGAATATGGTTTGCCGTTTTTCTGGGGGCAATAAATTCACATTCGGTATCTGCACTATCCATTTTGTCGTCATTCTGTAAATCCGCAAATTTATTTTTCTGATGTGGTTCGTTTATCTCAGTTTCAGATCGCGTTCTTTTTAGGGTATTGCGAGGGGCAATAATTCCGTCCTCATCGACCACGTTTTTCTTTTTGAGCTTAGAATTTGTCCTCCTAATTTTAGGGGTTTCCTGCGCTTGCATATTTAGCTGGAGATCACTTAACTGCTCTGAAATATGCTGAATTCTCTCAGTAACCGGTCCTGCTTTCAAACCTGATTTTTCTAATTGTATCTTTTCCATAATCAGATTATGAATCTCATTAAACTTTTCCTTCGGTAGGTTACGGATAACCCGTTCATCTAGATATTTCCGTAAATCATCTATTTCTATTTCTGACATGGCTAGCTCCAACCTAGCTGTTAGCTACTGGTAGCCGCAACTTTGTATAAACTTTATACTCTGATGTAATTTGAAGCGTTTCGAAAGCGCGTCACAAGTCACAAATTTTCAGAAACGTATTTTAACACCAACTTACTTACTTCAGTCATAACAACTACAACAAACTGAGAGGTTTTCCTCCTTTTATAAGATTTGATAATCGCCAAATTTAGAACCGTTTAATAAAAGAATTCACATCCCCAAAAGCGAAAAGTTGTTTGAGAGCTCTTCATTACAAAAAACGAAATAATTTTTAAATGCTTATGTTTCATTTCTTGCTCAGAAACTCGAGTATCCCACCATTATTTATATTAGAAATAGGAACAAATTATAACTCATGAACCATTCAAAAAATAGCCATATTTTTCAGTGAATCGCCAAAAATATTCCTGCAAAACGCTAATTCACACCCAAAATGGCAGTCATAAAAACAGACAGAAATTTCAAATGATTAAAATTAAGGACCTTCTGCCAATTTTGGCTAAAATTAAGGACTTTTAAGGACCAAAAATCGATTAAAAAAACTTAAGAACTTTAAAGGACTCTTAAGGACCGTATGAACCCTGAATGTCTTGTTATTTTGTGTGCTTTTGCTTTTCAAAAAATTCTCAGGTTTGTCCTTCAAAAGGGAAAATATTTTCAATTATTACTATTCATTAATTAAATCATGATTCCTGTTATAACTTCATCGAATGATTCAAATAAATGAGTAAACATACCAAGTGTTGACTATAAACTAATGATCCAGAATTTGATAGAATTTAACTATGCAACTGTGTGGATAAAATGAATAACTCAAAAAATTAAATAAATGTGAAAAATATACATAAAAAAGTGCAAATCAGTTATGACTGAATTTTAAATACCGTATTTGACGGCATATAAGACGCACTGGCATATAAGACGTACCCTTATTTAGAAGGCCACACACAAGGAAAAAAAATTTCAATAGTTCGCACGACAGCGCGGTACCACAATAACTTAAAATGTGGTTTCTTTTAGTTCTCAAGTTTTGTAAAAGCCAAATAATCAATCATTGAATGCAATTACCAAACATATTTTTATTAAGGAAAATTAACAAAGGGCAAGTTATTTTGAACATACGTAAATTTCAATAATGAATAAACAAATGAATGGCAAGCAATCAAACATAATACAAAATAAAGCAGAAACAACAAAAAACACAGATTCAAGGAAAGCATTGCCTATCATGAAATTAGACTTTAATCACTTTCAAAACCATAAAAATCCTTTTCACTATCATCATCATCGAAAACGAGAATATCGTCATCACTACTGTTTCCGTCATCGCTAGTATCACCTTCTTCGAATAATACATTGTCTTCTGTTCCGTCAAGAACATTACTGATTCCGCACTTCTTAAAGGACTTAACAATTACTTCAGCCTTTACGTCCTCCCAAGATCTTTTTACTCACTCGCACGCTTGTGAAATAGAGGCCGCTTCATTCTACCTGAAGGTCTGAGGGCGTGATGTGGCTCTCCTATCCACTTGTTCCATCGTTCTCACACTTTTTCCTCAAATGGCTTATTCACGGATACGTCTAAATGCTGCAATTGGCTAGTCAGTCCACTAGGAATGACAGCTATCTGGGTTTTTAATTCTCTCGTTTTATTCTTTATGGTTTCAGTTCTATGGGCGCTAAACTGATCTAAAACCAAAAGAGAGGGTTTTCTTAAGAGTCCACCAGATCGCCTCGTCCATACGTTCTGCAACCACAGTTTCATTCCAGCTTCGTCCATCCAGCCTTTCGGATGAACATGAGCAATTACACTCGTTGGAAGTTTTTCTTTCGGATGAGTTTTTCTTTTGAAGATGAAAAACGGCGGTAGTTTTGTGCCATCAGCACAACATGTTAAAACTACCGTATATCGGGTTTTTCATGACCTGTGGTTTACATGGTTATTGATTTAGACCCTTTAATACTCACAGTCTTGTTGGATGGTACATCAAATGTGAGTGGAATTTCATCCATACTTCCTATTTGACCACGCTCAAAAGAAGCTTTCTTGCGTGCATTTATAACAAACCTATGAAATGCTAGCATTTTTTCGTCATAATCTGCTGGCATTTTCTGTGCAATAGTTGTTTTTCTGCGCATTGATAAGCCTTGCCTTTTCATGAACCTGTAGCACCAGCCCTCAGAAACTGAAAAAGTTCTGATTCCCATGTTTTTCTGCAAATCCTTTGGCCTCATTGATTATCATTTTAGTTGAAACACTTATCCCAGATTTCCTCTTATCTATCACCCACATTTTTACGGCATTTTCAAGTTCAGGTCAAGATGGAGCTGGACACAGAAGGTTATGTTTTTGTTTTATAGCAGTCTTCAGTTGATCTTCCTTCATTCGAATGCCTTGGAATGTGGACCGAAATGCCTTGCTGCTGCTCTGTTTCCATGCAATTTGGCGTAGTTTAACAATCCTAGTTTATACTGAATTGAACAGCTTAATCTCTTGTTTCCTATAGTCATATTTTCCAGGGTAATTTTTTAAAACAAATAGTTTTAAGCACCGATACCAATACCGATACGTGTGTCAACTCATCAGCTTCGAGCTTTGATGCTTTTTGGAGAGATATTTCACGCATGCGCAAAATAATTATGACAGATGTAGAAAAAGTTATGCAGGGTTGCCACTCAAACAGGAGAATGAAATTCCCTGACTTTTCCAGGTTTTCCAGGTGTGTTTCAAGAAAATTCCAGTCTATTCGCGTAATGTACTTTGGCTACGCTAAGAGGTAAATTAATTATGGTATTACTTGTATTGTGTAGCAAATTCACTTAATTATTCAATAAATCCCAGAGGACATTTATTCTTAATTATTCTTGGTATACTTTGTTTGATAATTTTGTTTACTTTTCCACTTAAGAAACTTAATAAAATTTAAGATATATAAATTGGATAACAAATGTATGTTTTATTTAATTATTACTCATGATCATCACCAGTTCAACACGAGGCTAATCCGGTCCTTATAAATCACAACGCAATGCTAAATAGTTAGATTAGATTTTTGGTAAATTTAATTTGTGTGAGGTATGCTCTTAAAAAGCACCTTAACACTTGAAAACACAAATATAATTATATTTGTTGTTTTCTCCATTGAAGATTGAGATTAGAATCTTCCCAATCTGGAATAAAATAAGGCTTTTTTTGCAGACATTCTGCAGCTAAACGAAAGAAAGAAATCTATTTTAATAAATTGAGGTATTTTATACTTATTTCGCGGCATACATAAGGGAAAAAAATGTGCATTAAATTTCGTGATGGTATGTCATTATACTGCTAGAATTGATTTCAAGATTATGCCAGAGAAAATTTCCTGAAATTTGGAAATATTATTTACTAATAATAAATAAATTTAGAGGGAAGAAGCATCATTAAATTATACGAATAACATAAAAATAAAGATAATTACTTAAAAATTGAATTAGAATAATCAACGATATTTTAGCGAAGGTAGGGTACGAACTGCGCCAAATTTGATCGAAAATCCCCGTCCCCCTCTTTTTTAATCCACGAACTGCGCGACGTTTCCTGTCCCCCATTTCTTTCCAAGAAGATTGAGTGCTACAAAAAGTCGTTTATCGCCATTAATGGGACATTCTATTGAGACTGCATGCCTTTATTTTCGTTTATCAATATTTTAAAAATTGTGCATGTAAAACAAATATTAATTTAAAGTCTGCTGTGTGCTAAAAAATAAATTTCTTTTACACTCATTTTAAAGTTTTATGATGCTTAAAAGAATGATAAGCCAGATCTTTTTTATTCTCTGTAAGAATTAAAAACATTCCAAATTGTAGATTTTAGTCGCTGATATATATTAGTTTTGAATAGTAAAATTGATAGATTAATGAGATACACAAAACTGATACATAATCAGCGTATCAAATATCGGATTTGTAGCTCACCTTAAATAAGTTTCTTGTCTAGATAAATATTAACAAATCTTCTTAGATAGCAGAATGGTTTTAACTTTCAAATTTACCATTTTAGGTAAACAGTTCTAATTTAATTATAAAAAATATCTTTATTAAATCTAAAAATTGGACTTCTTAAGTCGTTCTAAATTCACACTAATATTATTGCAATATATTCCCGTATTAAGCTTTCCATTTTTAATCATTGAAGTTATTTTAAGGTTATTTAACTTTATTACAAATTCCATATTTTAATACTAGAAACGTTTAAATATTTATTCTGTTTTCCACCTGATGTACTTTGGCATGCATTTAATTTCTAATACACATTTAATTAATAAACTGATAATTATGAGCGTCATCAGAATTTTTTTAATTAACAAAAAAAAATCAAACTTCCTTATATTCATATCCTGGGATTTTCAGTCTCCCTTTTAATCCATTCCTTTTTCACATATTGTTGCACTGTACTCAAGTTTTCATGTATGTAAAATTTATATAATTTGTATTGTATTTATGCCAATTTATAATTAAATGATAATTTTTACAAATTCTTGCTTCATAACTCTAGTTAACTGAAGATGTTTCTAACACCTTGGCAAAGCTTAATCTTCGGCAAGTAGCTTATTTTCTAACCTAGTTTCAGGCTGAATTATTTGTAAAATTAGTTACTTGAAATTATTTGTTAACAAAGATGGTCGCTAAATCACGCTAATAATATTTCTAACTGTTGTAATTTATAATGCAACGAGTTCATACCATTTATAATGTAATTCATTTATAATTTTTTCAGCAGTATTGAAATTAATAGCACATACTGATAATGTTATACATTTAGATTGCCATTGCCTTCTTCACTCATGCTTTTATGCTACATTCCTAATATTTCATAATGGCATACAGGTAAGTTTAACTTATTCATTAAACATGTAAATCTCTAATTCAGCCCACTTTTGTTCTTACGTGTGCTGTATCTTCTATTTTCTTTAATATATTGTTCAGCCTTATTTCAAAAGGTCTTATGATCAAGCGGAAAAGTCACTAAACATTGATAGTTCGACCCGAGTTTCTAGTCCCAGTGATCCCCTAGCTCTTTCTTTTTTTGTACTTATTTACTGTGTAAAAATGTATAGTAAAAATTTCAGTTCATGAAGTAAAAATACTTTTAAAATTCTTTAAAAATATTGCAAAATTTTTCACCTTAGCGTATCTTTTTACAAATCCCTCTGATAAGAAAAAGTAAGGAAAGAAATTACCTTGGTTTCGGTGATTAATACCTCAGTGCTATTACGCCGCTAGAATGCGGAGGGAAAATATGCCAAGGGATTTGGCGACGGAACCTGGCGGCCAGAATTTCCCTCTCCGCGATGCGTACCGGAAATTGAGAAACGTGTTAAGAAGAAACGTTCTTTGACAAAAAGAAAGCTACGAAAATCAGTTTTTAAATTACTGCGAAAAATCCAAGAAGAAAGGTTTTATCAAAGGACGTTTCTTCTTAGATTTTTCGCAATAATTTTAAAAACGGATTTTCGTAGTTTCCCCCCCCCTGAAAATTACTAACCCATGTATTAATTTACTTGCGCCAAAAAATATTTTCTTTTCCTTTAGAGTTTAACCACTTGCGCTAAAACTAAACTTCACGGTTGCGGTGCCGTGCGCTACAATATAGCAAGCGGTGTCAAGCGCTACAATATAGCAAGTGTCTCATTTACGCCGCTCCGCATCTGCGAGTGCAATCCAGAGCTGTAACTCGAGAAATAAACAATCTCGTTGTTAGGCGACGTGTGCACCATGTTATTTTCATTTTTGCGATAAATGCTTATCGACGTGGTGTTCACGTCGCTCGCAGTTTGAGACAAAAACATCTCCACGTGCGTGGCACGTCTTTTTAGCGCAAGTGGTTAAAGAAATTTTAAAGGATATTCATTTAATGAACTCTTGATAACGTGACCTTCGAACTTCGACACCGGTTTCGAGCTTTGGCAGCAGATATATCACGCATGCACAGCTGTTTCCCTCTATGATGGAACGGAGCCACGTCTGTTGCAGAGAGGTTTTCCTTCTTTACAATACATATTCTTTGATTCTAACCTCCATGGTACCGTATACTAAGATTAAACCCATTTTTTTTATGCGAGAACAGGTACTTTCTTTAGTTCATGCACTGCACATGCGATTCTCGAGAATACTGGAAACCAAAAGTTGCGGGAAACTTGCTTTGCCTTTCTAAAAGACAATCAAATTGGAGCTGCGAAAATTGGCTCTATGCCAGCTGCCCGAATGACACTCACGTGATACGCAATTCGCCAAAAAAAGTTATCTCTTCCGACGTCGGCGCAAAAATCGCTTTTTTCGGCAGGATCATTGTATGAACTTCCCTGACTTTTACAGATTTTGACAAAAATACTTAAATTCCCTGACTTTTCCCTGAATTTTTTGGTCATTCGAATTCCCTGACTTTTCCCGCTTTTCCAGGTAGTGTGGCAACCCTGGTTATGTGTGTCTAGAACCTTTATCGAAGCTAAAAATAGCATTCATCAGTATTGAAAGTTAACCTGTGTCCTTCACATATAACATGCAGGTAACTTTTTTGAGAACAATTTTAGGAAAAAAAGTGCGTCTTATATGCTGTCAAATACGGTAATATTAGCATGTGCTAATCTCTAAAGCAAATAGCTGTCATAACTGAAGATAAATTTTAAAATACATACAACAAGATTTTCAAAAATCACACTTCATTTCTGTATAGAAAATAATTTATTCTCTTACTTTTCACAGTATCATATTACATATTTTATAACTGGCCACAACCATAGATTTGTATAACCATTTGCTGAAATGCTAACATAAAAACATGCATAATAAACATTTTAATTCTCTCAGTGCAAGTAAACATCTATCAACATATCAAAAACAATATAAATTACAAGACTCATTCACCAAATTAATAAGCCTTATGTGAAACTAGGTTTAAATTACTAAATAAATAAAGACTTAATTCAGTATCCAAACTATCATGCAAGGCAAAATTTTAAACAGATAAATTCAGAACATTCAATTTTTCAAAATTTAAAAATGCTTAGTTTAGGAATTTCAGAATTAACTATAATAACTGCATGCATATAATTTTACAAATTGCGAGTTTCTTTAAGGGAAAAATAATACAATTAAAATATACATACATAAGGATCCTGAATAAAAAAAAAATTATTTTATATGACTGGTATTTATTCAAAGCAATTTCTATGACACAGATTGGAAAAATAATGCCCGAGTTCACCAACGAATCCAGAAATTCTTTTACCCTACATTTTCCACACAGGTATTAAACATTTACTTCATAAGGCTTGTGAGTAAGATTTAATCTACCTATATATTACTGTTCAACACAATTCAGTTTACAGTGTATCGTGTTAGAGAAGGGTGTGGAAAAAAAAAAAAAAAAATTTGTCACATTAAGTAGTTGAAAGTCAAGCTAACAAAATAACACACTTTTGGATATAATTACTTTATGCTTCCTTTAAAACGTCACTTGGTTTTTCGCTCAAATTAAATCACTGAAAGAGGCATTATAATTTTATCTTAATTTAAAATTTATACCCTTAAATAATCTAAAAACAACAAAAAATGAACTCTTAATTTAAAGTGGTTCAAAACTAAACAGTAACATGCATAAATCAATGTCCCAAAAAATTTAGAAAGTAACTTTATTAGCAACGTAACTCCCATTAGTAAAATTAACACAATTACTATTTAGAACTATACGACCTTTAATAAAACGCTTTAAAAATATGTTTAAAAGAAAATACATTACTGAAATTAGGTTTGTGTATCAGCACTTACAATGGATTTTACAAATTTCCAGTAAACAAAACTTATTAAGAAAATTAAATGACAATGCTATTAAGGGATGCTAATCTAGATTATAGTTTCCTTTCTATCTTTAAAAATGCATATTAAGGGAACTGCTTCATCAGCATCCACATTCAACAGATGTTTCCATAATTATTAAGCAGAATGAAACTTCATTTTTTGTTCATGAAATACTTGGAAATGAAAAATTCAATTTACCTTTTTTTTTATCATAAATAAGAAGAATAAAATACTTTAGAAAAGCTCCTTATTATAAAATGCTATTTTACCAAAAATTAGCTAGTAAACAGAATTTATAAAATGGGCATGTAATAAAAAAACTGTCTAACTACACTTTTATGGCCACTTCATTATACTTACATTCATTATAAAACTAGCAAACCTTACTTTAAAAAAGAAATATTTATTTTACTTATTTCTTCTACTGTAAAGAAAAAAGAAATCTGGAGTTTTGGAATGCACAAACAGAAAGCTAGGCAGTGAGCTGAATCAAATATTAAAAAGAAAGGTGGAAAAAAATAACTTCATATGCATATTATTCACAACACTTGGGAAAACTAAAAGCCCACCAATATATACAGATATATTTTATACTTCCTTTATATTTTTGTGACCGACTATCCCAAATTTAATCCCCAATAAGAAATGTTTAAAAAAGTGCTCATTACATTTCTTATTAATATTATATGTATATATATTTTTTATTTTTTTAGAATGCTTCCTAATAATAGATTGATAAAAGTTTAATATAAAATGAGGGAATTAAAAACTGATAACTCTCTAAACTAAATTATTCTCAGTGACTCCTACAAGAATCTAAATTCATGACGTAAAATAACAAAAATGCACTTTTTTATTGGTATACATTTTATAAAGAAAATTGAAAATACACGCTCACAAATCTATTACAAATAAGTTTTTTTGAGAAATAATTCTTTTAGTTTATTTTTTAAATTTAATTATCTTTTAGTTTATTTTAATTCAATCAGATTCAAAAATGATTTCATACTGATGTGTTGATTTAAGCTATAATAAAATGTTTTAGCATATAATTAATTTCTATTTTTCAACCATTACTTAGTTTAAAAAATCAATCTCAAACAATTTTCACGTACTTTATATGTATATTTGGCAACAGGCACTTTCATTTTTAAGTGTTTGAAATTTTATGAATTAAAAAAGAAAATATGTTATATAAATGCAAAATCATATGAACTATTCTATGCTATTTACAGAATTTTTTCAGTTCTAGTAAATAAATAATCAGCTGCATAAAAATATGAATACTGAATTATAGATTGGAAAATAAGTTTCAAGAGTTTGAGCATATTAAAGAAAAGAATATTCAGTTCAATCAAGGCAACATTTTAATAACACGTTCTTATTTATGAAATTTTTTTATTTACATTCCATTTAAATAAATATTACTTTTTACACTTATGGAAAATGTTCATATACAGAGATCATTTTTAATGCATGTTAGCAAGATTGTGAAGAACCTGAAATCAAAAACTTTTATACAATAATTTATTGATCAATCAATCAAATAATTGATCAAGAAACAAATTTATTTATCTGATGTTCATTTACGAAACGAAGAATACTAAAATTTTTTCCAGTGCAGTTTCATGAGCTGAAAAATTGCAATATTTATGGTAAAATATGAGTTTTCTAAATCAAATGTATAATTTTTGTTTTGGCAAATTTTCTGATATATATGTTTGAACAGAAGCAGTTTAATTTTACATAAATTAGCTCAAATAAATTAGCTCAATGAATAGATTTCATGAGGTATTAGTTATTATATTCATAATTTAAAACTTATTACATTTAATTACATTTATTATCGCAAATCATTTAGTTATATTATAAACATATTTGGACATAAATTATGATTCTATTTTTGAAAAGTGGAACAACATTTTGAAGCACTTAAAAATTAATAGAAAGAAAAACAAAAAGAACTATACTAAGAAATAAGCATCATACCTAACTAGATTATTATCACAGAATAAGCTATTTAAAATATATATTACAAAAAGCAACTTGCTATTTTTTAGCTAATTGCTTATAGTAATAAAAATTTTAAATAACACAGCATGGTGTAATAATATGCACTCAAAAAAGCTAAGAAAGCTCAGAAATCTATAAAAAAGATAAATCTTAAGAAAATATGCACCGGAATCATCAAAATAAAAAAGTAAAGTCACTTATGAATCTTAAAATATTGTTCCAATCATTCAAAAAATAAATAAAATTCTTCTCAACTTACAACACTGATTTTACTTAGATGAGAAAATTTTTAAAAAATGTATGTTTACTTAGTATTAAAATGGTTTACAAATGACTTCTTAGTAGGGTCTTGAGTTAAAAGTAAGAAAACACAATCATAATTCCTTATGCAGAATTACCGATTTGTTAATGTATGTAACTTCCTCATATCAATCTGAACTGCAATTTTTTGATACAATATTTCATAATTAATTTAACTGTCAACATACATATATACATACACAGAGTACAAAATTGTAATCAAATTTTAATTTTGCCAATCATCATAAGAAATCATTCATTCTAATAAAAATATTGTATACACTTAGAAACACAAACATATATAAAGTGTGATATAGCAAATATGAAAATCTTATTAGAAAAGACTAATAACTTAGGCAAGTTTTAACTTTAATATGCTTGGTCAATCACCATGTCCAAGTCTGAAGAATGAGACCTTGATTACAGGTCTCCCATTTATTGTAGCTTCCAGCGCTGACTGTTATAAAAATGACTTAATACATAATTTTACATATAAACATTTTGATATCTACTCATCATCAAGTTCATCATCAGTTGCCAAATCAGAATCCTCAACAGCACTCTCTTCCTCGTCTTTCTCTTCCTCTTCTTCAGAAACATCCCATTGCAACTGAGTTAGATCTACCTCTTTGGCTTCCTTTACATCAAGCTGGAAAAGCAGATTATCAAAAGTGAGATATGTCTATAGTAAAGTTTAACTGAAATGAAATCAGTCAATAATAATGATCATCATTATTACTGACATGATGATCATTATTACTGACTGAAATGGACAAATATACATCATGTCCACAAAACTCCTCTGTTCTCACAACTGTTCACATAGACTTGCACTTCCAATTACAAATATGTCTTAAAAAATGTTTTAAATATTCATGCATGAGCATTTTTAGAGAGATTAATTTTATCAAAATTAAAAATCTCACTTTTTATATGATTTCCTCATTTTAGGTAAAATTTTGTCTTCATAACAAAAAATAAAACAAAAAAGTGTGACATCCGTACTGTAAAAATTGACCAAAATATTTTATATTAAAATCAGAGATAATTTTCAAGGGCCGTATACAAATTGAAGAGTGAAATGTTTGTACCAACCTCAATAAAATTGGTATTTCATTGCAAACAATATTTATCAATATACATTTATTCTTATTTTTATAATCTGAATTTGTGATCAAGAGAATGCTGGCAGACTTACACTGGGATATAACACACAGCCAACTTGTAATATTATTTGTATTAATGAAAAATAAAATTGTTTGCACTATAATTAACTTTTATACGATCTCCAGTTGTGATTCAAAGTAACAGAATTTCATGATGATATTAATATCTTTAGATTTGGTTATAAATTACTTGTGTGAAAATTCTTTTAGCATACCAACTGTAACAAAATTATAAATTAGACATTAATAAATCAAAAAAATATCAATGGCATACAAGGGTAAAAAAAATCAACCTCGAGAATTATTCTAATTTATTTATCAACTGACCACTCAAGCCAAACCAAATTTCTCAAATTTTGAAATTAAAAATCTCGGTCAGTTTTTGTCTTATAGGAATCAACTTGTTATGCTATTTTTTTAACGAATACAGAGTTTTCCTAAATATAATATATGTACAGGGACTGCAGGAACATATAAAAAGAAGCTAGATTTAATAATTTTGATAAAATTTATTTCTTTAAAAATGCCAAAACATTAATACTTGCATCATTAAAATGTAACTGCAAGTATATATTTATGATCAACACTGACAAAAATAAATTCAAAGTAAGGACATTTGTCAACACAGTGTATAAAAAGTTTTTCTAAATTACATAGCCTTAAACAAATGCACTAAAAAAGTGGGAAAACTGTCATACACACTAGATGCAAAATTGAGAAGCTACAAACAATGGCAAATTTTATATCAAAATTATCACAAAATAACTGAATTGAATTAAATATAATCATTTCTACGCAGGTCTTTTCTGTATTATCAATTACACAGTTCCGCAAAATGCTGTTAATGTCCTAATACAGTTTGAATACAGAAGTTGCATAATCTTTTTAGTTACACATGATCAAGAAAATTATGACATAATTTTAGCACATTTAATTAAAACTAATTTAAAACACCTTTTCAGATATTCCATTTTATATTTCTTAGTCTGAATAAAGATAAACAAAACGAAAATCATTGCCTCTGTAAGTAAGAAGATGCTATTTCTAATCTAGCATCAGATTACATTCATTTCATCTGTAAAGTTGCTCAAGGCCAATGACAAGCGTATCTTGTGATCCTTGCCATGAGGAATTTTGTGAGCTTGGGCTGATGTTACTGTCAGACAAGTGAGCATTAGTAACAACAGATTACATTTATATGAATTTCTAATTGATTTAGATATTTAAGATCATTATTTTAAATCCCCAGCCTGCTTATGATAAAGGTTAAATCTTTTGATTTAAAAATTCATCAGGGTTAATAGCATCATAACAATAAAAACAAATTTAACTATTTTTAAAAAACTGCCAAAATTTCACACATTACATAAAAAAATTTGAAAAAATTTCATTTACAAAACTATTTAATAATCTATCCAATGTCCAGAGCCGGATTTAGCATTTTTCCTAGGTGGGGCAAAAATTTTAAATTGCCGCCCTTACCCATTTTTCTTTAAGTTTCTGTAACACATTTTAGTTTTTAAATAAACATAGAAATAAGTAGTTTTCAAGACAAAATATAAAATCCATTTTATAGTAAGAAATTCTTTACGTGTCATTTTTGTTCTAAAAGAAATATACATAACAAATGGTTTAATTTCTTTACTTATGGCAAAGCATGAGAGGAAAGATTAGCCTGCCTAAGAGGAAAGATGTCTTCGCTGAGGTCTTTCTATGAGTAATTGATTCATATGCAAGTTACGCATGAGCGAAACGGCAGAAACACCCATGCAGCCAGCTAATTTGCTTGATTCTAACCCCCGACCGAACTACCAGTGTTCAGATTTTACATCTCAGCCACTGGTGGCCAAACATACATACCAAAAGTTACATAATTAAAAACCCGTGCCAACCCTCTTAATGCAGTTACTTCTCCGGTGCACTGAAATAATCAAATTTACATTTTCCCTGAAATGGGGATTTTTTTCAATATTTGCAACATTACCTACTCTCACTAATAAATGATGCTAATAGAAAACGATTCAGCACTAAATACTAAAATAGTTCAGCACAGCACAAAAATGGGAATCAGACATTACTAAATAATAAAAAATTTCATTTAAACAAATATAAGCAAATTGCAAATCACTAATACAATGTATTGAATAATTTTGTACCAATTTCTCGATACTAAGAGTAACTTTAACCTAGCACGTTAAATATTCATTTCATAATAACGCCTTTATGTAGCCTACTCAAGAACTCTACCATCGTCCTCACAAAGCCTGATAACATAATAAATATTTACATATTCACGCAAAAGACTATTTTTGTACTGTAATAATCATTTTCTCTGAAATACGCAACTTTGCAATATTTGCAACAATAACTAGCCAGACCATGGAGGTAAGAAAGAAAGGAGAGCCAACTCCGCACTGCGGGTGAAGCAGTGCTCTGAGGGCTTCGGTCTCCAGATGGAGTGTTTTTTGTTTACATTTAGAACCTCCCTTGACAGCGCAGTGATAGTATTTTGGCACATGATACTTCCATATAAATCGGACACTTCCGCATAAAAGAAACATTCATTGTGTGATGGATAATAGCAATTTGTATAGTTATGCTTATGTAAAATGTTATGTTTAGAGAAGATTTTAGCAAAAATGTTACGCTTAAAGAATGAAAAATACCTTATTGTACCTTTAAAATTATATACGTCTTTCGATACCCTTGATTATGCACTCCTAATAAAAATAATCTTTATTTGCAAACGATAGGTTACATAAGTTAGAACAATAGATGAGCTGATTAATTACGTAACTAACTTTCATTAACTATACATAACAACAATACGGGCTACTGCTGAAAGGAAAAGGTTAGTAATTGTACTTCGTTTCAGAATTCTTATTTCAATAATAATTTTAAGTTCTTACCTAACGCTCTTAAAACATTACGGAATTAAAATTTTACTCTGCGAGCCTTTTGTTCTGAAAATAAATCTATGGCATCGTCATAATTAACTTGATGTGCTGTTTGATTTTCTGTTGCGAGACTTGATAAATGCTCCTGGCTCATCGATGATCTCAGATAGTTTTTAATAAGTTTTAATTTGCTAAAACTTCGCTCACAGCTTGCGGATGTAGTTTGAAGCATAGAGTAAATCCTCAGGGCAATACAAACATTGTGAAAGGCATCCTTCAAGAGATGAAAAGCTCTAGCCTTTTTTATGTTGACGAGTAACACTGGGGCTTGTTCTTTAAAAATGGCAAGTTCTTGACATAACTCAAATGTGTTTAGAGGTTTCGCTCATATTTTCGTGCAAGATCTTCTTTTGCAGTTCTTCAGTTGACATATTCAATGTCTCTAGGCCATTGAGAAATGGAAATTTGAATTTAGTGTAATAGGCCTGTTTACCCTCGTTTTAATTTCTGGCAACATTCGATCAAATACAATTTTCATTGCATTAGAAAGTAGCTGAACACGATGTCATGTTCGTGATTCGTTCTTGCACAATTCATCAAATTCCTTTTTGCGTTTTGTTTTAGAATTCGTTTATTTGTCAGAATAGATTCAACCTCAATTTTTTTCGGCTGCTGCTTTAAATTCTTGTATCCTATACTCCGTAGGAATTTCTCTCATTTTTTTCAAATTTTTAGTCAGACTTTCCATTAATGCTATGGAACGCGCAAGAATAATATCTTCCATTTGAATTTCAGTATTTATTCTATTGATTTCTCGAAGAATATTAGCCCAAATTGTCAGGCTGATAATAAATTCAAAATTTTTTACAACATGTAGCAGATATCCTGCTTCGTACTTTGATAGATAATTAATTTTGAAATAGTAATACAGTACTTTGAAAGATATTAATTTCTTTCAAGGATTTTACTACTTCTGGTAAATTCGTAAGGGCTTTCACAGCCACATATTTTGATTACCATTCGTCTGGCTGCTACCTTTTTGAGTTGGTTTTTGTACCTTATTGTACTACCTATTTTCGTAATATCCCACCGAATAGTGAATCCAACAAAAAAGCTAAATATCTTCTGGATAATTCCAAAGAAGTTAACTGCTTCGGGGCAAGAAGCACACAGACAAGATTCAAAGAGTGAGCCAAACATCGCACATATTCGGCCAGCTTATTCATTTATGTAATCCTGGCTTGTACTCCGGGATCTAATATGGCCGGTAAGTACCGGCCATGTTAAATCCTGCCATGTTATCCTTCAAATTGACTATGACATTGTCAATATCCAAACCATCAAGTGTCAGTTTTTCCACATTCCGTTGAGAAATACATTCTTGTATCTTTCCACAAATTTCTAAGAAATCAATAAAGCTCTCCTTTATTTCACAGACATCACCACATACTTTTTTTACGTATTGAATCACCTGGCTCATTTGTTCTGTATGCGACACATCTGGAATGCAATCGAACATTATTGTATAATATTTGTTTTCTTTAATATAATTTAAAATGCTATTGTGAACTGCTTTCGTCATTACATCAGTAATTTCATTTTGAATTATCTTTGTTAAATATGATACTTATCCTTTCTTTAGGTATTCTAACTGGTATTTAAAGAGTTATGTTTGGCTAGCAGAGTCATTAAATTCAAAAAATTGCCTTGACTAGGCTGAGGACACTTTGTGAGCAGACTGGCAGGGGTTTCATCAGACCCATGGAAAGAAAGACAATTTGTTGAAAGATACAATACAACATTCATACTCACCTGTACGATCTTTCTCCATTTTTCTTTCTCTGTGTGAATTATTCTCTTAATGTCATGATGCCTTGACACATTTCATTTGTTGTAGTGGAATTTTCCACTTAATCATGCACTCTCTGTGGATTTCAGATATTTCGCACTCAGTTAACCTTTCTGAAGCTTTTTTCCAATTAGTGAATCCTGTAGTACACAATGCTGATGTAATGGAGTGACATGTTTCTGATAAATCTCACAGAGTGTAGAAAAATAGCATTTTTAGTTTTAGAATATATAATCCAAGATCTTTTAAGCCTTTCATTATTTGCTAATGTTCTGTACCACAACGAAGATGTCAAATATCTTCCATCACGTTCAGTGTACTTAAGGTCTACGTTGTCTGGATATTTTTTCGGCTAATAATACAGCTTGACTGCTAAGAAAGATCGTTGCCGTTTTTTTTTTTTTTTTTTTTTTTTTTTTTTTTTTTTGTGTGTGTGTGTGTGTGTGTGTGTGTGATTGGTTAACTACCTGGTTCCGAGAAATCAAAAGATTTTTAAGTCTTTTTTCTGCTGCCTACACTCACATAAATGAGAAAATACTTTATATCCCAATTTCATATCCTCTAGATGTTAGTTTGGGATCTATGAAGAAAGTTGTTCTCTCAGTTGCTGAAATGAAGTCTGTTTGAGGATGATAGATGAAGAGTCTTCATCTTCATGCAAACTGCAGAATTATCAATATTGTTTACAATCTCGGCACCATCGGAAGTTGCGGCAGGGTCTGACGGTTCGTCTTTTCTGTGAAGCCATTTTTCATTTTAGCTGCAATTTGTTTCCTTTGTTCAATCCTATCTTTTGCTCTGGTTCTATATTCTGCCCCTGAGAGCTTTTCCTAGACCCTCTCATGATTTCTTTCATCCTAAATAATATACAGTATAACTTGCCTTAATAAGGAAAGTTAAAAATTGACGTAATTACATTCAACAGTATTAGGGACACGTCGCGGACGTGCACACTAAGTGTCTCGCTATTTAGCATCTCGCTAAATATAGTGAGGAATACTAGAAGCAGGCATATTACAAGAAAATGAGACAACAAAAAAAAAAAACCCTACAAATTAAAAAAAAAAAAAAAAACATTAAAAAATAAATCCATTTTTTAAACCTAGGTTGCTGACTGCAAAAAAATCAAAATGCCTTACTTCATTTCTGTTGTATATTCTCAACGTACATTAATTTGAATTATTTCATTGGTCCAAGGTTAATTTGTATTTGTGTTAGTAAAGAGTTACAATTTACAATGTTTCTCCATTTATTTCGCAAGAGGTGTTGGTATAAAAACAAGGCGCTTCTATACTATCGTTCTGTTTTTCATTTGAATATTCCCGCCAGGAGAGAGGACAACAGAAGGCTCTAGGCAAAGAAGTTGAAGGAAAAGATATATAGATTCTTTGCTCTAGGCGGGCGTCACTTACAGGGACCAAAGATCAAGGCGTTTACGGAGTACCTTTGTAATGAAATTATATGTTGGGTTGGCAGAGGGACAGGGTCCTTTGACTTTTTCGGTGACGCATGGAGTCTCTCTATTGTCCTCTCTCTGATCTTATCTTTAGAGTCGTGTTCGGCTGTACTTAGCTTACTTTTAAAACTGTTTGCTCCATTAAAAGTTTCGAATAATTAATTATAAAAATTCTTAAAAGAGGTTTTAAACCTGGCTTTAACCTAACCTTAAACCTACTAATGTTGCATCAAAATTTGACAACATTCCAAATACAATTCAGCGCCCTTCTTGAATTTGCCGTCCTCAGAAGTTGCCGCCCGGGGCATAGACCCCGAGTTGTCCCCCCCCCTAGATCCGGGACTGCCAATGTCAAAACTATTTAATAATCTATCCAATGTCATAAAGAAAGGAATTTTTCTGTTAAAGAGACATTAGTTACCAAATGTGCCTGATTATATCACATCACATTATATGAGCAGTGCAATAACATCACTGTCAATATGAAGAAACAATAATCGGTACAGTAATCTCCTCTCCTACATTTTTCACTTGCTAACATGCAAGAATTCGCAGCTGCCAGATATGAATATTTACACGTTAACCACAAATACAGCGTTACTGATCCTGACGTCACGTGCAAAATAGCAATATAAACATCAGCCTGGCACTGACCTAGATTCGTTTCTACCTCACTGAATTCATATACCAACAGTTACATAAAAAGATAGAAACGTTTTTTGGCAATGTTAAATGAAAATCAGATTTTTTTTTTATGCTCATTGTGACCAGTAACCTGAAATTAATCTGGTAAAATCTTTATTTGTCCTTATTTCTGAATTTATTCTGGATTTATTATTTTCATAAAACTTTAAATATTGTCAGGTTTGCCACCATCTACCTAGATTTCATACCAACATTTTTGTTTGGCACTAAGTAGCACCTTTCAAACAAAGTTCTGATCAAAATGATGAGATATTAACTGTTTGATCATTAAACAAGATATGTGGGGGAAATTTATATATATATATATAAAATCCACATCAAATTTTGGAAAAAATTTTATGACATATTGTATTGTCATCACAAATACAAATAAGTGAAAAAAATAAAATTTGCAGCAGAGTTGAAAATGAAATTTTAAGATTTGACCTCATAGCCTATTTGATATGCTGGTTAGTGATGCTGACTGCCTTATAGTTGTGCCCAAGTTTAAATCCCACAGAAAACTTGGATGTTAATAATGTATATCTTCATGACACTGGGATACTTAAAATACACAATGAGTTAAAATTTTACTCAGGTAATTTTATATTAGAGCAATGGGAAACTCTTGGATCTGTCCCTTTGGGGTTTTTAGGGCAATTCGTACAGAAGGACAATTAATTTCATTTTGGCATTTTGCGTTGATTCACTACAAGAGTTGTTTCATTTTATTTTGTTGCCACCAAATATTATCGCCCTGTATTATATTTAAAGAAATTAAATAATGAAGAATCAGTATGAATGCATGTATATGCATACATTTCTCGCACTGTGATAAAACAATGGTACCTGAGCCATCAAATTTTGAATAACATAATCCTCCTGCAAATATGGGCATCTGGAAGCCCAAATTTGGGATTTGTTTTATTATCGATTTCACATTTTGTAAAACACTAACGATTTTTTTTTTTTTTTTTTTTCCAAACTCAAGGATTTCAAAGCGAGCAATGGCAACGCTGTACAGGAAACACATTTATATCTCCAGCACACGAGTGTATAAAAAATTCTGAAGATATGCTGATTTTAAAATTATTTTGCAATATTGCAGTTGAACTGAATTTTATGGTTTAAATGTAAAGAACAAGATATTTAATAAATAAAGGTAACACACAAAATGTCGAAAAAACGTCCCTTTGGACATAATTGAAAATATGAAGGCTTTTAGATTTCATTTAAACGTTTTCTGTGTTACCTTTATTTATTTATTATTATTTTTTTTAATTAGGCTGGAGCTGGAAAAACATGCTGTCACCTTTAAGGTGCCCAAGGTGAAGTAAACCACTTTTAAAATAAACTTTAATGGGCAATGAAAAGTAGGTATTGCATCACAATGTCATATATTGAAGAACTGTACCAAGTTGCAAGCTTGCATTATTTATTTCAAATGAAGAACAAGATGCCAAAAAGATTTTGCTAAGTATATCGTAAGATATTAAGGGAATTTACTGGGAAGTGCTCACAACTAACCAAATAATAAATACTGACCATTCATAAAAACAAATGAACAGACAGAGAAAAACCTAAACTTAAGCATTCATCAACAGCTAATTACACTATCATTCTTCAATTCAACATCATCATGATGCCGAACTTCTGCTATTTTAAAAGTGGCATATTATCGCAGCCTTTCTCAATCATTTCAAAACACTTGCTTTTCAAACCTTTGTGCTGTGAAAGACATAACAATGATACTACAAGACTCTTATGATCTAAAACAGTTTTATCAGTATGAGATAAACTTACTTCTAGACTCTTGCATAATGATGGTAATTATATAAAATAAAAAGGTCTCACTTTTGGTGTAATTCTTACATAATGATGGCAATTACATAAAATTATGGTATTTTACTTTTTGTGCTCTCCATCCTAAAACTTTTTTTAGTCAAAAAATGGAAAAGACAAAAAGTAGAACAAAGCAAAAAGAGCAGTGGTTAACTATTACAACAACCAACTGCGAAATTAATGGTGATGACAGTTTTGTGCCGCATTTTACATATCTTATGTGATGTTGTTGTTTACATATCTTTTTGATTTACACAACCTATACTGTATACTGAAAGTTGTCTTTGTAAGTATTCATACATATGTTTTTGTTCACTAATAATTGATAGGCAGAATTTTAATCATTCATGTTTTCCCAATAAATACTGGAGATAGTTTTGCATACCTTTATCTGCCTTATGACATCAAAATCCACATATGAATCACTTCGAACAACAACACAGTATGTGTATATGCCTGGTTTTGGAGGCGCAGTAAATTTGAGTTCAATTTCCTCTTGGTTGACAAGGCTTGTCACAAAATATGGAATGGTAATCAATGC
Source organism: Stegodyphus dumicola (assembly GCF_044657685.1). Lineage (NCBI taxonomy): Eukaryota > Metazoa > Arthropoda > Arachnida > Araneae > Eresidae > Stegodyphus > Stegodyphus dumicola. The sequence goes on along the minus strand of NC_140769.1, from coordinate 153,009,558 downwards.
ATGTTTCTTCTTGTCAATTACATATATCCACCAAAATTCCTGCTTTGGCTATACAGAAAGGGAGAAAATTATAAATCTCATAGTATAATTGCTAAAATTTTCAATGACAATTAAAGAAGGCTTAAAAAAATTTTTACGACTACCTAAAAGCTTAATCTAGCTACTAAGCACACAAAAAACTATATTTTTTAAATTACTGCATTTGTTTCATATTAAATTTCATATTGTGTTCAATTTATATGAATTTAACAATGACAACACAATCAATCCTATTCAAAATTGGGTAATGATGTCTACCACTTTTAGTTGATTTCAGAATTGTTGCTGGAACTGAATTGAGACTTGCAACTGTTGCTACATTTCTCAAGTATCTGCTAAATGTAAGCTAGTAATTTAAAAAATAAATAATTTTTAGACTTTAATGATTTTTAATCAGACTACTCTGAATTAATTTTTTAACCATTGTATTTATTAACTTACTACTATTATCCAAAGAAGACTAGGCTTAGATTCATTGATAACTGATATTATAATAAAAGGACTAATATTCAGAAAGAGTGCTTGGATCATTAAAATTAATTTTATTTCACTGTAAAGCTATTTTGGAACATTTTACAATAAATTCTTTGTTATGATTTTGAAAGTATTGCATATTACATCATTACCAAATTTTGTAAGATATTAACAAAATACTAATTACAAAGAATAAAATGCACTATTCACGTCAATGAAATATTTTCATTGACTTATTTTAAAGCCAGAAACAGCACTTACCTCAGGAAAGAAAGGACAGTGGACAGTGTGGGATATTTTAGATTTGGTTTCTAGAGCCTTCTCCTTTTTGGATACTTTCTTCTGAAATTTTTCCCATTCAGCATCTTCTTCTGTGTCGTTTTTCTCGTTTCTTTGTTCATCAGAACTTGAATGATCTGTCCCACGATCTGAGTCACTATCGCTATCCCCAAGGCTATCTGAATCTTTCGCTTTTTCTTCCTACAGTAAAAACAGAAGAATATGTTAAAATGAGAATAAAAATGAATGCGCAGGGGACAAATATAATCTGAAATAACTCTTGTAATAAATTCTTGTGAATAATTGCAATAATAAAATAAAACCAGATTATAAAATTGTTCAATTACAATATATATTTCGGAGAATAAAACACATATCTAAAAATTACTTGAAAACAGACTTCTTTCAAAAATATGCTTTAAACTCAGTATTCTTTAAGAAAAGCCTAGAGCTCTTGATACAGACTAAAAGATTCTCATACTCCTTATAATAAAACAAACCAAAGACAAGCAAATGTTTTATAACACCTCAGGAAACCCCAGTGAAAAATTATAATCTACTGCCAACATTAAATATAATAAGTGGTTAATATTAAGGCAGCTTCAAGGCAAAGCACTAAAGTACAGCTCTTAGCTCTGTTCGGTCATTCTTGGAACTCAACGTATTATCCAGCCTTTCCACACTGCAACTCGAGATGCATGCGACGATACACTCTTTAGCTTCAACGATGCACACTCTTGACACAATATCCCACGATACAGCCGAAGACCAACTCAAGACTAGACTGATGATCAACTCACTACACTACAGTCAACTGCTACTCCATGTACCAGCACTTATCTTTTTCAATCATGAGGTGAAATTTGAACCCTTTAATATATCTAATTGTAATTTTTTTAAACTGTACAAGTTTTTTTTTTAAAAAAGAACTTCTATTTTTTGGATTTTTGCATTATTTGCAGCTTTTGGCTTGCATTCGAGAACATTCTGGGCCAAACCGGTACGAATTTGTTACAAAAGGTTCTCCCTCCATCTATGGTATATCGGCAAATGTCACCAAACGGGCAATTTTGCGCCAAATCTGGCAACCCTAAATCCATTTTGTAGGAGAGCTATTTTACCGCAGCTGGACATTTTGTAACAATATGGAGGTAAATACCTCAACACCTATGCATTAACTTTTAGGCGTTTTTAACAGAGCTTTATTAAAGGTAATGGGATCACAAATATGAGGAAAACACAAATTATTTAACTAAACTGCATTCCAAAAGAATTAGTTAAGATTTCTCTGGAAAGTCTTAATTTATTATAAATTCAATAATAAAATATGACAACAGAAGGATATCAATATACATAATATGATACTATATCAATTAATTTAATAATCAAAGCAGCCATTCAAATAATTATTTATATTTCACTGTACACAGTTACATTCATCAACTCAAAACAGTAAAGCTAATTTTGTTTCAAAACATTTCATCAAGTTTCTCACCGTTTTTGTATGAGGTAAAACATCATTTGGTACTTGAATACCATTTACATTAGTTTTGACTGGTGCAGATGCTTTAGATGCAGCTGTCTTTTTCTTAACCTTTCCCCTCACTTTTTTCTTCTTTTCCTTATGCCACACTTTCCTTTGATTTTCTTTCTTTGACTTGGGTGACATATCAACATTCTGTATAAAATTAGGCTATTTAAAAGACAAATCAAATAGTAGCACAACAGTAAAATTATAGAAAAGATTTTAACATTCTACTTCAATAAACAAAAATGAGCAAGTACAATCCTACACATACATACTAACTTTACAAGGCAAAATTCAACTTTAGTTTGATTGGCCATTTCAATATACTGCTAATCAAATACACTACTTGCAGATTAAGGGTGTAATAACCAGCAGTCAAAAATCTGCATATAATATTTTAACATTCCTAAAATTTAATTATTAATAATATGCTTCAGAGCAGAAGCCTTGCTGATAAAATATATTTTGTATACTATAAATACTATATGCTGTATTTTTATAATAATGCAATTTTAGAAAAGGTTCTAAGAGCGAAAAATCATACAAAAAAGGAAATGCACTTATACTTGTATTTTATCAATACTGTATGATTATAAGAACAATTGTTTGCTTGTCAATACACATTTTAATACTATCTTGTATACACTGATAAGCCAAAACATTATGACCATACCTACATTTTTCAATAAAACTCATCTAGATAACATAGCGAGCATGTAATTACATTGAAATGGCGTTTACCTGCTGCTGGAGAAAGTACGGAATCATTCTTACACTCACTTTTGGAGTGATGGGAAAGGCTGTTGATCTAAGCGAATTTGATAGAGCACAGATTGTAATGGCCTGCTCCGAAAATGCACGACTAGTACGTTGTTCACAATCTGCCATTATTAGTATTTATGCAAAGTGTTTATGTGATAGTGAAACCAAAAGTAGACAGTAAAGTGTTGGATGTCCACGCATCATCAAAGAAAAAGGACATCAGAGACTGTCCTTCTTGGTGCAGCAAAATAAGGTACCAGACAGCGCCTCAGCTGACAGCCTAAATACAATGCAGGTCTAAGTGTTTCGGAATACAGAGTTCAGCAGACACTGCTGGATATGAGACTCGTGTGAGTCTTTTGAACAAGTGTCATAGTCAACTACGCCTACAGTGGGCACGGGAACATCGAGACTGGACCAGTGGAAAACAGTTGCCTGGTCAGGTGAATCAGAGATTTCTTTTTCATCATTTAAATTGTCATGTCAGTTCGCCAACTTCTAGGTGAGCAGTTGCTCGCCCCTGTACAGCAGGTCATTCATAGGCAGGTGGTGGCAATATTATGCTTTGGGGAACGTTTTTCTGTGCAGCTCTGGGACCCTCAATTTTCGTAAAACAGATCATGAAAGCTGTAGACTACCTGAACATAACTGCAGATTAGCTGCACTCTTATATAGCACCTAGAAATAGAATTTTCCAGCAGGACAATGCTCCATGTCACAAGCTTGAATTGTGTTAGAGTGGTTCGAGAAACACAAGGATGAATTAAAATTAATGTCCTGGCCACCTAACTTGCCAGATCTTAACCTGATAGAGCACACTTGGGATGTCATGGAGCTACAGCTCAGAGCTCAAACAACCATGTTGGAATAGCTCAACTCTGTGCGACCGTTACTTAGACATTTGGTGCAACCTGTCTCCATCAACTAAGAATTTGGGGCATCCATGCCAAGGTAAGTTGCATCTGCTTTGCAAGCCAAAGGTCATGCAACACATTACTGAGTAGGTGATCATAATGTTTTGGCTCTTGAGCATCATGCAAAATATTAGATATTACCAATGTGAGAATCAGCACATGAAAAGATAATATAAAAATTTTCTATTAATAAAACACATTATTACTTTATTGTGTGCCAAACATGGTAGCCTTTTTATATGCATGTTACAATGACATTGTTAATATGTGCAAAGAATGAACATCAGTGCAGTAATTTTCCCTTTTAGATAATCAATTGCATTTTAACTCTTTTTTTTTTTTTTTTTTTTTGGGGGGGGGGGGGGGTTATACGTAAAGAAAAGAAGCAACTGTAAGGTTACAGGACAGAGCAAAATAAACATCAATGCAGTATCACACACCAATATCTAAAATCCTACCTAATCGAATTCACGTGGCATGAACTGCATGAGGCAAAAAATTTTTTGACAATGTTAAATGAAAAGAGCAGAATGATGATGAAATATATTTTGCATCGTTTTATGTAACTCATTGAGGATTTAATTAAATACTCATTTTTTCATGAAACTGTACAGATTATTGGAGTCGCCTTCTAGCTACATTTTGCACCAATATCCCAGTTTGGCACAGAAATCCACCTTTTTACAGAAAAGAATGGAAAAAAATCATTTATAAAGATTCCAGCACTTATAAAAAGGAAGTAGCAGAACTGTTTCAGAGTAATATAAATACAACTGCAATGAATGATTCATGGCACTTGGTTTATGTGTTTATGATAGGTACAGGCTGAACTACCATTTAACAACTATCATAAAATTTTATGACATATAATAACAGCAATATTCAAATTACTATAATGGTTTAGTTTACTTGACCATAGCAAAGCACTTTAAGGTTATCTGCCTCGGGGAAGGGATGCCTTCGTGAAAAACTTTCTTAGGGAAACTGGCCTGTATGCATGTTTCACATGGGAAAAACAATGAAAATACACATGCTGCCAGTCTGTTTACTGGGATTTGAACCCCAAACCAAACTACTGGTTTTCAGAGCTTTTATCACTCAGCCACTGGTGGGCTAATAATCTACTGAAAACTGTTGCAATAAAAACTTAAAATACATATCACAGCCATCTAGAAATGAGTTTCTTAAATTTTATCTTTGATATGATACTTGTAGACATGTGATTACCCAAATCTCCAAATAATTTTCTATATTACTTTAAAAAAATTACATCCGAATAGACCCATACAGATCAAACCAAGATTCTTAGAAGATATTTCTAATCGCAGATTTGAACACTACTTTTTAAATGATGAAAAAGTGAAGCTGCATATAATAATGCTCTGTTAAAGAAGTGTTGATTGGCTAATTATGACAACCTACTTAACAGCTTTCTGCCTGAAATAGATATCCTTTTTGGGGAATTATCTGAACAAATTTGCTGATATTATACATTAGAAAAGAATATAAGTCATGCGGGCAGATCATTCAGACATCTGGAATTGAAATAATTATTAGTGGTCTGCAACTTTAGCTTGAAGAAGGAAAATTAGAATTTAGAAGCAAGCATTTTTTGAAGTGAATACCAAAGTAAAGTTGAATTTTACCCACTACTACTAGCAGACATAATTATATACAATAAGCAGTGAATTAAATAAATACTTTGGATACTGAAAGATACTTGTCAGTTTTAACAATTTTTAAAGTGCCAAAGCAAAAATGTCATGTAGTATTAAAAAAGAGGAGGAGGAAGTGATTATTTAAATAATGAAATTTTAATGAAAATATTTTAAAAACTTATACAGTACAAAGTCCAAAATCCGGACTCATCAGGACTTCAGCGATTCTGGATTTGGGCATTTTCCGGATAATAGATCATCAGTTTAAATCTAGTCTGATGGCATATAGAAATCATAAAATTAAAAATATGAAATTGTGATTAGTGAAATAATGAAGTATTTATGATCTAAATGTAATCTTAGGGTCTATGAGTATCATCAACAAAATCTATTTTTAGCATGTGAAAAGAAATTTTTGGTAAATTTTTCCTCGTCAACATTTTTTAGCGCAACTGAAATCTGTAATCATCGCCAAGCGTAATGTCAACATAAAAGGTTACCATGCTCCTTTATTATTCAAATACTAACATAAAAAAATTGTTTAGATATAGCTACATGAGTCATTATTCAAGTTGTTATGTTTTGATAAACATGCAGTAATGAAAGGAAAGTATAATAAAGAATGATTCGCCAGGTTGGCGTCATATCAACGATGTATCTGTGGAATCTTTCGGTTTGAAATGCGTGCCAAGCAAATACGCAGCAATGGAGCCAAATTACCGATGGTACAAATTTATGCTAAAATCATTGTTTCTTCAATAACAAGGTATTTAGTGTCAAAGTGAAATTAAGAATCAGGACTCTCCAGGTGTTTTATTATGCACAAAGGGGGAAATTAAATGCGCATGCGTAAAGTCTACGAGAAAAATTTTGGCAGTGGTCCGGATTTTAGATCATTCCAGATAATGGACGTCCGAATTTCGGACTTTGTACTGTATTAATTTATTTAAAAGATAAACAGTTTAAAGCCTAAGAGGGGTAAAGAATTAGAAATGATTTATATAATTCTTATTACTTAATATGTTTTTGGGTTTAATATATCGATTATCAATAAACACCACCATACTTATAATCAAATGCTCATAACCGACAAGTACTAGTAATCAGGTAGTATCATAATTCCTGGTAATCAGTAAAACCGACAAGTACCAACTGAAATTTTGTGCTGGGCTTTTACATTCCACAATATACCACTGGCAGGAAGCAGTGGTTAGTTAAAGTAATAATCTGAATTCATCACATTAAAGAGATTACAACATTAAAAAAAATTCAGATATTATAGAAAACCAGTAACAATATCTTATGGAATTTTTTCCCCTGTTATAGGATAACAGAAGCGAAATAAATTTTTAGTACTTTCTGATTATCTGACCCCAATCAAAACGCTGGGGAAAAATATCATTGATGTAATATGTCATGAAAAAGTATTTATGTGGCAACAAGTAGCACACATGTGGATTTTACTTTAATTCAACAATCATTTTTCTAATTATTATTTTCTTTTTGTATTGGGTACATTTATTTTTGTCATAATGAAGTGTAATGAGATTGTGCAGTTTGCCCTCTTATTTTTATTACATTATCGTCAGCAAAAACATAATGACTGCAAAAGTTTCAGATCTTATCCATTACAGGAAAACAAAGTCAAGCAATGTACATTCGTATCGATCGTAATGTATCGATTATCAATAAACACCACCATACTTATAATCAAATGCTCATAACCGACAAGTACTAGTAATCAGGTAGTATCATAATTCCTGGTAATCAGTAAAACCGACAAGTACCAACTGAAATTTTGTGCTGGGCTTTTACATTCCACAATATACCACTGGCAGGAAGCAGTGGTTAGTTAAAGTAATAATCTGAATTCATCACATTAAAGAGATTACAACATTAAAAAAAATTCAGATATTATAGAAAACCAGTAACAATATCTTATGGAATTTTTTCCCCTGTTATAGGATAACAGAAGCGAAATAAATTTTTAGTACTTTCTGATTATCTGACCCCAATCAAAACGCTGGGGAAAAATATCATTGATGTAATATGTCATGAAAAAGTATTTATGTGGCAACAAGTAGCACACATGTGGATTTTACTTTAATTCAACAATCATTTTTCTAATTATTATTTTCTTTTTGTATTGGGTACATTTATTTTTGTCATAATGAAGTGTAATGAGATTGTGCAGTTTGCCCTCTTATTTTTATTACATTATCGTCAGCAAAAACATAATGACTGCAAAAGTTTCAGATCTTATCCATTACAGGAAAACAAAGTCAAGCAATGTACATTTTTTATGTGCAAGTTTAAATTTCTCTTAGGCAGTCATGGTGGGTGTGCGATGCTTAGATTACGCACAAAGTCCAAGTTTATGCAACTCTTTTTTTAAAACGAAAACAGATTACTGTATACAAGGGGAGAATGATGGTGGGGGGGATTTAGACAGAATTCTTGAAAAAAGGGTATTTTATTTTTTAATGAATGCAAAGGGGAGAAGTGGCACTGGATGCACTGCTGAAGTAGATGTAAAAGATACCCAAAAAAGGTTTCTCTTTAAAGGTTGCCAACAAATTCATGACTTTTCAATAAGGATGGGGGTGACTGGAAAGTACCTGATTTTCTAATGCATCAGCATTGTCTGGGTCATATTAAATGCATTGCTCTTATCTCTTAAACAGTATTCTAGTTTTTAAAATAAGCATTGTTAATAAAAGGTTTTTAAAAATTACTCATTCTGTCTCATTCTCCGTTTATCGAATTAATTATTTAGCATATATATTTATGTTTAGACAATTTTTACTATGCTTAAAATGAGTTGACGAAAGCATGTTTTATTACTCAATATCAAGGTAGCACATGTATCTTTCTAAAGATCTGAAACTCTTGCAGTCATTATGCGTTATGATCTTCTTAGTGACCAATTTTCAATTTTATAACTTCAGCAAACAAAAGTTACTTCCATAACTAATGAAAAATTAATATGGAAAAAATGACACACAAAGTTAAAACTGTTTTTAGGTTATATTTAAGAAAACACTTTCTTATGGTTAACTTTTAAATGGAACACATATATATATTGAAATTTTAAAAACCTAGTTAAAACAAAATTCCATTTCTGGGAAACCTCTTAAACTACAGACTTACGAAGCAATACATTTAACGGTTTAAATTTCTAAAATTTACTAAAAATTGTTTCCAAATTAATGCCGAACTATTATTAGGCAGCTATAGATAAAATATGTCTACTGCTGGAGAGTTCTTCTTTTCTTTTCTTTTTTCTTTAAGCTAAATAAGATTTCTTAAAATTTCTTAAACTGAATCTTTTTAATGGGACTCTGGTGACAAGGGCTTATATGCAAATATAAATTTAACTCATCTGGGAAAAAATTTAAAAAATTTTTGTCATTTTGTTTTATAGCATGTGTGCATTTAGTATGCATGTATGTTGTATGACCCCTTAGAAATTACAAGGTGTGTTCGAAAAGTTTGGTGAATTTTACCATTAAAAAAAGGAAGCAAGAGAAACAAGCAAAATAGCTTTACTGGCCTTTAAAGTATTCGCCATTAGCAACAATACACTTTTGACATTGGGTGTACAATTGTTGGAAACTGTCTGCAGACGCTTCTTTCGGTATGGCTCAAAGCACCGTTGTCACACGTTGTTGGATTTCAGTAATGTCGGAAAAGTGTTGGCCTTTCAGAACTCCTTTGAGGCGGGGAAACAGGAAGAAGTCTGCGGGAGCCAGATCTGGAGAATAAGGAGGGTGATCCAAAACTGGAACCTGGTGCCTGTCGAGGAATTGGGTTACACGGATCACAGTGTGCGGCCTGGCGTTGTCATGGAGCAGATTCCACTGTCCATTCCGGTACTGTGACCGAATCCGGCGTATGCGTAGCAGCAGCAGTTTCAAAACGCCCTCGTAGTATTCCGCATTGACGGTTGTAGCCGCGGGTACAAATTCACGATGGATCAAACCCTTACTGTCCAAAAAGACGATCAACAATGTCTTGATCCTGAATTGTGACAAACCATTTTTTTTAGGGGGGGTGACGACGTTGAACACCATGACATGGATTGGCGCTTGGTCTTCGGATCGTATTGATAGCACCAAGACTCATTCCCTGTAATTATTGTTTCCAAGAATTGTGGATTCCGGTCACATATGTCGATAAAATCTCCAGAGGTTTCCATCCGGTATTGCTTTTGCTCGTCTGACAGCGAGTGCCATACAAACCAGGCGCATATCTTATGTTTATGCAAATGTTTGTGCACAATGGTGCTCACACTGTCTAGGCTTATCTGCAATTCGCGAGCTATCATTCTTAAAGATAGTCGTTGATCTGCCGCAAGCATCCGTCGAACTCATTGTCCACATTGTCTGGAGTTGTGCTTGTTGTAGGGCGCCCTAACTGCGGCTCATCTTTGACATCCTCCTTTCCATTTGTAAAGCATTTAAACCACTCATAAACACACTTTTTACTCACTGCTTCTGACTGTAAACTTCTACTAACATGTCGTGTCTCCGTCACCGTTTTGCCTAACTTGAAGCAAAACTTTATGTTTATGCATTGCTCCATGTCACACTGACAATCTTTCTCACACTGACTGTGTTAAACTGCTCATAGTGTGCGCTTCCTCTTATCTGTCGTAAAATGGCTGTTAGATGGCTCTAGATAACATTTCTCTCACTGCGTCTGCGTGAGTGCAAGATCCTAACCGGTGCGGTTTTTTTAATTAAGAGACCAATCACCGAACTTTTCGAACACGTTGTAGAACTTTGATATGTATTACATATTGATATAATACATGACATTTAGCCTGTCTCAGTTTCATTCGGAAAATAGCACATGTCTTGGATTCTAATATGTGCAGATGTTACAGTGAAACACCGAAATCTGGAGAATGTCGACTTTCTCCGGCGAATGTCAACATTCACATAGTCGCTTGGTGTACGTCCGAAATATTTTCTAAATACTCTTATTTCCGACTTACAGCCGTAAATGTCGACATTTACCATTAGTACATGGATATAAGAAATATAAGAAGATATGTTATATATGGAAGAATCCATAATTCAGTTGCAAAAAAATGCAATTGAGACTTAAAATAAGAACTTAAAAGACACAGTACATTCAATATGAGAAAGGAAAATAATACAAGTTAAAAACTTACTTAATTATACAGTACATTCTAAATGGAAAATAAAATAATAGTAATAAAAAACTTACTAAATTATGTGATTCAAATCTCATTTATTGCAACAACTTAAACTATTATGACATTTTGAATTGCACAAAAGGTCCTTGCTTTTGCACAAGAGGTCCTTGCTTTTACAACTGCATTTATTTGTGGAACACTTTCTTTTGCAATGACAGCGTGTATTAGCCTTGCCCACCGATTCTCGAATTAGCTGCAACTGCTTCTCTCAGTGACATTTCTTGAAAATAAATCTCATCTATGGAAAGTAACTTTTCTTTACAAATTATGAACTGATTACGTGTGTAAAGCTTCTTGCGAGTACCATTTTCGTTTGCAAGTTTATAGAAGTCACAGTCTTCTATTCCAACAACAACTGCTAACACATTTTGGTTATCTGTATGATCACAGTCAACATAGGGACTTGTATTCGTACAGTATCACCATTTTAAGCAGGAGGAAATTGTTTTTGCGAGGTTCATAACATTATCGTTGTGTGAGGTTCATAACATTATCGTTGCTTGCAGTTCAAGATTCTCTTTTGCAGCCGCTCTTTTTATAGAAATTAGCTTGTATTTTTCAGTCAGAACTTGATGTGAAGACGTGGTAGATTGCAACTCTTCAATATTTTTCTTTGAAATACGGTTTTCGGTATGACCACCGTTCAATTTTTTTTTTCAGAAGCATTACCAGCTTCTTCAAGCTGTTCTTCGGTTTCAAAAGTATTGGCAATTTCTTCGAGTTGTTCTTCGGTTTGGATATTTGCGATTTAGGATTTGCGATTTTTCGCTAGGCAAAAAAGACAATGCTTATGCCTCTTTTTGCTTTAACGCCAAACATGGCTTCATAAAGACTTTGGCATATTCCTTCGTGGTATGCAGTATTCTTGGCAAATTGAACAAAGGGTAAATCTTCTGTCCATTTATTTGTATCGCTATCCTTCATCCATGCAGTTAGCATATTCTGTATATCCCGATTCAACCTTTCAACTGAGCCTTGTGTTTGACTGTGACGAGGCTTTCCATGAACTATCTTAACATCTTTCCACATAGCGCATATTTTGGATATGACTTGATTACTGAATTCTCTACCATTATCTGATTGCAATATTGATGGAACACCAAATGTTAAAAATTTTGCAAGAACATGATACGATTCTTCAGCTCTCTTAGTTTTCAAAGGTTGTAGCTGGGCAAACTTAGTCTTGATACACCATTACGAACTTATATTTGCCATCTCTGTTTGACTGCAGATCTATCAGATCAGCTTGACATCTTGAGTTTAACTCAGATCTGATCATTGATTTCACAACAATACCTTTCTTAGGTGCACTGTGTTTCATTTGACACTGTTTGCATAAATTTAAATACAACATTACAACTTCATATGTAATATTTTTGTATTTAATTTGCAATTCTTTAGGCATATGTGTTCTTCCTCCGTGGCCTATTCTGGTGTGAGTTTTACATAGTATACTGAACAATTCCTCATTAGTAACATAATACTGTATATTCATTTCTCCTGGTTATAATGGTACAATTAACTTCTTTTCATCATTAATTTTTAAAATGTGAAAACGTTTTAATCATCAGTAATCCAAGGAAGTGTTGCACTTAGTTTTAGCAGAAACCACTTCAGAAAGTATTTTAAAGAACTTTTCTTGAGAAAAATAAAAATGGTTTGCTTCTCGTTTACCCACAATTAATGCATTTAACTTTTCAAGAAAAGGATCACAAGTCATTGCAGTATCCATTCAATATAAATTACAGTATCGGAAAAAAAAAAAATTAAGAAAATGTTGCACCAGCAAACCTTGCACAAGACTGACTACCACCAGAACAAAGGATTTGGCGGGAAACAGCCAGTCGCTTCTTTGTCTACTAGTCTCTTTTCGACCTACACCAGAGCATATATCTGTGATTGTCGACATACACCGGTGAGGGTTTGAATGTACAAGAATGTAATGCAATATTTGATCTTTCAGCGAATTATGTATTTGGTGAATGTCGACATTCTCCAATTTCGGTCTTTCACAGTAACACAAACACAGCACAAAAATCCCAGAAATTATCCCATTAGGATATTATCTATATATTTCATAGGGATAACTTCAGAGATTAAAATGTTTTCTTAAACATTCATAACAAATTATGCTAATTTCACCCAGTTACATTTATTACTATGAAAGGAAATTGGGGTACATTTAATTTAGTCCTGAAAACGATGAGTTATCAAAAATGCCAATGAAATTCATGCAGATCTAAAAATAGCTAGGATTTCCTTTAAGATAAGCAAAATAGATATATAAAGTATCCATGCCTCAGTTTTTAACAAACAAAATAGAAAATTATAGAATATGTAAAAAGTTTTCAAAAATATGGTAGCTGAAGAACAAAATACAATCAAGCAAACCTTTTATTATCAGAGATAAATATCACCCTGCTGCCACTGTGCATCAAACGAAGACTGATGCATAGTGACAGCAGGGTGATATTTATGTGCATCAAACGAAGATGAATGAAGATTAATGCATGAATTCACAAGTTTTGAATAAAGAATAGTTTTAAGCTGTTTATGAAATAATTCTTTGAATTAAGAAGAGAGTCAAGAGTAGAAATCAAAGATTTCCTTCAAAAATTTAAATAAACATTTCTCATCAATATGAAAAGCATTTTTAATGACAATATTCAATAAATTAAAGCAATAATAAATCATTTTACATGCATCAATTATTCAAATTATAAAAATTGATCCTCTCATTTATGTTTGCTTACCAAAATACCAACATGAAAATAGCAGATTTCCTGTATAATATGAAAGACTTTTAATATATGAAGGCCATCACGGCATGATGAAAAATAAACTGCACAAATTTTCTCCTTCCCAGTAAAAGACTTTCGGTGGATATGGTAGTTTATTCAAAATAATACTCAGATAATACAAAATAATATAAGCTTACACACACGAAAAAAAAAAAATAATAATAATGAACAGGAATGTTAGCCTCTTTACAGTTATGCTAGTAGCTTCTTTAAGGAACAAATATTTTTATTCAATAGTGGATTTCTTTTTAGAGCTTTACATTGGATTTTACAATTTTGTGATCTCTACTTTTCCTTTTCGAATCTCTCTGAACTATATTAAGCAATTCCAAATTAGATTTTAACAACATTTCAAGTAATTTATCTGTTTGTGGACAACTTCAGATTTATATTTATAAAGGCTCTGCAGCATGCAACACTGTAAAATGAGTATTCATGATTATGATGTAAGGTGACCATTGTACATAACTGACTGATTGTGGAATGCATTAAGCAGCACAAAAACTTAACTGTTTCGTTGCCAAATAGGCACTTACCTCACCTTACCTCTTCATCTAGTTGTGTATCTTTCTCATCCAGAACTTCTTCACGGACTTGTTCCCGATCAAACAACGTAGACATATCCTTCCTGTAGAGAGTTGCTGTGACTGTTACGATTGCACATGCAGTTATTGTGCCAGAGTCTTCATCATCAAGAACTGAAACAAGGAGGAAAAAATAACATTTAAACAACCCATGCAGAATAAAAGACAGCACTTTAATATAAGAATGAATTCTAGCTTAATAACAATTAAAATGGTTCAAGGCAAGACATACTAAGGTTTTGAAATATTATATACTACAAAAATATTACATTTTACAATTCAATTGAAATTCATACAAAAAATTATCATACAAGCCAATTTAATTTACTCTTTCATCTTCTTTCTGTTAATTATTAATTTAAATTATGATTAAAACTAAAGTAACTAAAACAATTTTATTCAAAGATTTTTTAATTTTCACACGTTAGTAACGTTTAGTTTCACACAAAACGTAAATGTACACTGCAACTTGGTAATGGTAAGAAGTTGATAAATAAAATTTTACAGGTAGAAGCATTAGTAGTGGGAAATTTTACAGGTAGTTGTTCTTCATTACCCTACACCTAATTATTATTTTTTGTTGTAGCAAGAAAGCTACCACTGATGATCAATGTGAGAACCTGCTACATTAACAATGCAATGATCAAATTGCTCTACAAATCCAGAGATAACTCAGTAACATTGATTTACAGTAAGGACCTGTGTTAACTTTTTCCCAATGAATGGGATGCATAAAAATTTGTTTTCACTAGCTTGCACACATCTTAACAAGGGAGATGAAATCAAGTAACTATTTGTGATAGTCTTCTTTAAAATTTCTTTTGGAATTGTTAAGTGTGTTTTCCTGAAGTGGAATTTGGCTTTTTCATTTGATCCATCCAGCAAAAGCAATCGATGGAATGGAAGTGCATTTGCAGCATGGAAACAAAGATAGCTGCAGGGCACTAAATCAAGTGCATCATATACTGAGCGATATTTTCAAATGACCAATGCTTCAAACAACAAAATTTCATTTCTTTAGTGTTAATCACTGCCGAGCTACAGTGGATTGTACCTCATGTTTTGATCAGCCTCTCTACAGCCAATTACTTGATATTAGGGAGGGGCTTAAAAGTTACTGTTTTTGTCAGTTGGTTAATTTTTACAAAGCACACTAAGGCTCTCAGCTTATGGGAGGAATATCTTTATCAATAATTTTCCTACTGAGAATCATAATTACATACTGGGAAACCATGAAAACCTCATGCAGTGTCTTTTTTTTTTTTTTTTTTTTTTAATGAATTTGGAATAAATTAATAGTGTTCTACAGCTTTATCTACTCGATTACTAATGGAATATACTTTTTCTCCCCTTTGCTTCTTTTATGTATATGTTTGGGAACAACTTTCTAGCAGATTAAATCACATTTACTACTATGATGAACATAAAATTCTCTCAAAGTCCCCATATATGCATTTTATTCTGAATGAAAATAACATATGCCTGCTAGTCTATTAATTAGTAGTTTAAATCACTGGTGGCTATCTGCAAGCCTGTTAACAGCATGCAAACTGCAAAGTAACTCTGAGACCCACAGCACCCAAGACAGCACATTTTATCATTATTATGCATCACGGATTTCCAGACGCATCTGCATTTCCAAAGGTGGAAGGTACAGTGTATGGTATGTTACAAATTTCTGCCCCCAAGAAAATACAGCCAAAACCTGATTTTAGTAGAACTGTTTCTTTACCTGACTGCCAAAATATTCTCACTCATTTGTATCACATAGCAAATCTTAAAATTTATAAGCACAAATGTGCTGTTTAAGATAAGGACAACACACACATAAAAAGGTGTTCAAAACATAGGTATTTAAACAGAAAATACTGTAGAATCAAATAAGTAAATGATTAGAAAAAATCATGGCTGAAATATGAGTAGTTACCCAGGATAACACATATCAAGAGAAAAATGGAAATGTTCATCAAGAAAAAGTCTAATGGACAAAGCTCTAATACAAGGACAATGCAATGAAGGGAATAGGAAGACAAAATTTAGTTCCGATCATGGTACTCCAACCACAATGCCTACTTATAATAATACATCAGGGTGAAACAATTACATTTGCAGATTAGTTTTTACTCAAATTCTACCAAAAACTAACTAAATGATGATTTTTTTTTAAACTTTCAAGTTAAATTTCTAATATAACATGTCGAAGATTACAGAAACATCTCTGAAAATAACTTGGACTAATAATGGTTTCACAGATACAATATGATAAAAATTAAGGTAGATTTACTTAATACAGTAAAATCACCAATAATCTGATGCATGAAATTTGTTTACATCCTCAGACAAATCAGCATATTTATTCTTAGGCAACTTTCTATCAGCAAACCTTTTACCACTGAATGGCCTTCATTTTTTTATACAACAAAAAATTTCAGAACTTGTTATATTAGCCATTACTTGACAATATGTAGCCAAAAATACTACCCCTAACTCTCGATTCAGCAATTCTAGATGCAACTCCAAATTCTTTTACAAAGAAGAAATTTTAACTTTTTTTTAAATTTTCTCATAAATTTTTGGTATTTCCTTATTACTATGGCCACTGTTATTTAAACAGCACCAATAATATCAATGAATTGGTAATGTATGTAGCAAATCATTACAAATGGCTCGCAGTCCTAATCTTATTCATTTCTCATTTTGAAGAGCTCCAAGAACAGCATGTATTATCATTATATTTTTAATTCATTGTTTGTGTTTTTCAAAATAAAAGTTAATAATCTTTTATTTACCAGGAAATGTAGATTACATCATATCATTCTCAAAAGAAAAAGGTCATTTTACCTTCCATTAAATATATGAAAATGTTACTGAATTGTCTTAGACTAAGTTACTCACATCTGAATTTCATTGACTGTTAGACTGTTTTTGCTTAATTTTCAGCACTGAAGTGTTGGTTTGTCTGTATCACAAGTCATGCCTTTTATGTTCAAAGTTCAGACTAAATTTTTTTTTTAAAAAGTTATTTAAAACCTTCACCGGCATTTCTGAGTTTTTAAGATGTACCAATAATTTGCTAACTTGTCTAACAGGGTCTGCATGACTTAAATTCAGTTAACAGATCAATAGGAACCCTACACACTTTACATATGTTATGTATCTTACAATGTTTAATATGGAAACATGCACAATAAGTACATAAACTTATTTTAAGAAACAAAAACAAAACAAAAAAAAAAAAAAAATACCTTCAGACTTAACATCAACCTCAACAACAGGAAATTTGGCAAGAACATTCATGACATCACGATATTCATCATCACTAAGGCTTCTCAGCATTGCTCTTCTCTCATCTGATTTCATACATGCTAAATTTCTTAAACTGCGGATATTGCGCTAAGGTAAAAAAAAAAAAAAAAAAAAAAGATCAGTAACTGTATTTACATTAATAATATTACAAAGATACCAGTTTAACATATTTCCAACTTCCATATTTATTACAATAAAAACTTAAGAGAAAATACAAGACAAGGTTAGGTGCTGATAAATTCATTATTTAGTTCCAACACAGATAGTTTACATTCACACTACAATAAAAAACATCTTTAACCCTTTGATGTGTGGTGGTCGCGCCTTGAAACCAGCAATTTTTTATTTTTTTCTTCTCTTCCTTCCGAAATTTTTGAGTGCAAATCAATTGATTACTGAGTTTTTACCTCTAAATAACACAAAATTACTGCAGAATCATACATGTTTTAGGTCTTAGTACTTCAAATCGGATGCCTTTTAAAATTCGTTTTCAATGAGACAAAATAACTCCCTTTTATTAATATAAACAACTTTAAATTTCAAAAGTTATTCATTGCACATCATGATTTCTATCATAAACAACAAAAAAATAGCAATAATTAAACTGCATGTATAAAAAAAAACCTCTATATGTATGGCATTTGCTTTGTAGTTTCAGGGCGCGACCACTGCACCACTAGAGCATTGTGTTACAATGCTCACAATCCTCTTGAGGTTCAGTGGTCGTGCCTTGAAACCACTGCTCTTCACAATGGCGTTTGCTTGCTTCTCAAATAGGAATGTTTATTTTTACCCGGATATAGATAAGGGATTTTGAAACCAGAGTTATTTTATTACTAAACAATACATGCACCTGCCCAGTAAAAAGATCTTTCTTTTCCAGAGACTTTTCTCTGACATCAACACACTTGCTCCCCAAGCTAGTATTGTGATTTTATAAATTATTTTCTGTGGTTTAAATTTAACGTAGATATACTTTGCTATAATTAAAACTAGAAATCGCATAGTTTTGTTTAAATTAAAAATATTTTCTGAATATTTTGGGACGAAATACGAATAAAATAAGTATAAATGGGAAAGGAATGATCAGTACCAAAGCCAAAAAGACCAAGCCCCCCCCCATTAACATAAAAAAACGACAAATTTCACATGCCAGATGAAAAGAAACTAAATAACGCTGGATATATACCAGTGAAATTTAGATCCAATCATTTTGTAGCACAAGGAAGAAACCTCATAGAAGAAGATATGTGTGCGAAACGTACAATGTGGCTCTATGCATGTACTAAAGAGACAAAATATGCTTTGAACAGTATCACAGAAAAATATTTGTCCTTTAAAATTTAAAAAAAAAAAAAAAAAAAAAAAAAAAAAAAAAAAAAAAAAATCTTTTTTTTTTTTTTTTATCCTTATTTTACTGATGATTTTTATCCTTATTTTTTAATCCATGTAACCAAACTTCCTTATTATGTAGGTACTTATACTTTCATTACTATAGAAAAATTACATAAATGTTTATTTTTTAATTTTTTCTGATGATTTATTTTGTAAAATAATGTGAAAAATATATATATTATGCAATTCCTACATGCATTTTTTTTTAATTCATAAATTTTGCCATTTATTGGAAATGCGCACGGAGAAAGGTAAGTTTTTTCCCCCTACTACCTAGGTAAGTTTCAAAGTCCTAAACGCGCGGTGGTTTCCAGTGCGACCACCACCCACAAAAAAATGGGCAAGAGTAGATTTTTTTAATTCATATATTATTTGTCTCTAGGATCATAATATTCAATTTCTAGAGTTTTTAGTTTAAAAAATTATAAAAATAATATTGCGCGCATCAAAGGGTTAAGATGTAAACATGAAATATTTTAATAAATCTGTTATTCTAATTAATGTTCAAAATTTTAAATGCTTTGGAGCAAAAATCACTGCAATTCAAGCTCAAGATATCCTTGTACATCAAAAAACTGCATTTGACTGTGGTATTTCTTGTGAGATTATGGGAAGAGTGGAAATTTCTGCATCTGCTTTGCTTATCAAATTTTAATTTTGCTTGGGAAATAAATCAAGGTTGTCCCTTGCAGTTCTTAAATTATTCCACACAGTACTTCTTTCTCCATATTCTGAATCACATCAAGTACAAAAAGCTCCAAAAAGCACTATGTTCCCTATGACAGTATTCAGCTTACAGTACACTTTTTACCTTTTATTTGCATATTCTGTTCTGTAGTGCACTGTGATTTGCCTCAAAGGGAAAAAAAAAAAGTGTCTGCTTCTATGGGAGAAAAAAATGAGAGCTTTGAAGCAACTCAACAAAAGTGAAATGTTTTAAAAGTTGCAGAAGATTATAATGTAAGAAAAACAACTGCAGGATACTGGAAAAGGAACTGAAATGAGATAGAAAATTGCTGTTGTGAGTGAACTGAGGCTATAAACACAGAAAAACAATGAAAATTTGAGAGTATAAAAAAGTTAAAGAAGCTTTGTTTCTTTGGTTTACTAAGCAGAGATAAAGGCGTCTCAATACCTAGGACCATTCTTACCGGATAATAAAATTCCAAAAGGAATTTAATGAGGATAAGCTAGTATAAACTTTATAACTAGTGTTAAGTTGCTCGATAGGTGGAAGAAAAAGCATGGAACAACTAACTGTACGAAAACAAAAACCTTCAGCAAATGAGTCGATCGAAAACTTCAGAGATGAAAGTTTCATACACTGCTGGACAAGGAAAGCTCAAATTGTAAACAAATACTTAACTGTGATAAGATGAGACTAAATTATAAAATGCTACTTGCTAAAAAATACTTGCAGCGACGTCTGAAGTTGCAGCACCTGGCTATAAGCAAAGTACAGAATGAGTAACAATACTTGCTTATGGTAGTACAACAGTAAATATTAAATTGAAACTTACTATAATAAAAAAAAATAATAAAATCCAAGAGCTTTCAAGAATGTACCCAAAAAATGCAAAAAAGTGCTTGAAATGAGTTCAGATATTTTTAAAGAATTATTTTTCAATGGCTTTGTGAAGCAGATTGACAAGTTTTTTAAAAAGAAAAGTTTGCCAAGAAAAGCACTACAGTATAAAGTCTTTAATCCGGACTCGTCAGGACTTCGGCGATTCCGGATTAGGGGTTTTTCTGGATTATAGACCATCAATTTAAATCTGGTAAGATGGTATACAGAAATTATAAAATAAAAAATATGAAATCGTAATTTATGAAATAAAGGGCAATTATGATCTAAAAAGTATCAAAATTTACAAAAAAAAAAGTTTAACATTTATTTGTTTATTTTATTAAACATTTCTTTCAATGCGTGCATGCGTAAAGCATACATTACACAGTCGAAATTAGAAAATTGCAACCAGAAAACTATTTGATGTGTATTCGTGATATTTATAATGACGAGGAATTTGATTTAAATCATATCAAAGACGGAGTACATTGAGATGAAATACTACATTTAGTAAGGAATTATAAGACGAATAAAATAAAAACATCTGCCCTGAAGATGAGGATAGTGCTGACAAATCAACTTCCAGTTCATTGCGCGCCAGAACATAAAAATGTGTATCCTAATTGCGAAAACTGCTATATTATTACAGACTAATCATGTTAACACATTTTTAAATCTGTCAAAAAGGTCTTGCATACTTACTTCAATACATGGCAGTCTGGATTCAAAGAAAAGAGAAAATTTAAAAGCTTTAATGCTATCCCTGAAACAAAAAAACAAAAAAAAAAATATATATATATATAAATGTTAAATAAACCTTACAAAGAAGTTCATACTTTTCTTGTCATGAAATGACGTAGCATATCTTCTGTAACATGTGGTAGTTGTAAAAAGGGACTTTTGTTATCCCACAGTGCCTGGACTATACATGCACACAGCTTCATGGTATTTTCAATGGTATCAAGGGTTGGCATTCTAGTGACCCGTCCATTTAAGGCAAGCATGGTTAACTGTGATGCACATTGGACAAATTCTTGTAAAAGATAGGGACATTTTTTGACAATATATAATTTATCTGAAACAAGAAAAACGGTATTAATTTAATCTTCCTAAAAATCATTTAGAAATAATATTTAATCTAATAATTTTTTAAGATATATTTGGCACAAACCTTCTTCGAGTGCAGGTGATAACTTTAATCGTGACAAGTGCGCATGAAGAAGTACACGAGCTTTGATGCTGTAACCAAAACACAGAGGTTTTTCTCTATTCTTCTCTCCAACATTTGAAAGCTCTTTTATTAACTGTGGAATTTCAACATTATCACTGGGCCTTTCTATTATTTCACTATTATAAGCTCTATTAAATTCCATAGAGGCACCCAGTATCATAATGATTCCTAAAAAAAATATATATATACAACAATGATATAACATGCAATTTTTATTGATTTTACTTTTAATTTTATAATTCATTAAAGTACTGACTTTTAATAATCATGAAAGGTGTTTTATATAAGTAATAAAAATACATCTGGCTAGTGTCTAACAGCACTTCATCACCACCAAATTTGAGAGACTGGTGCCACCATATGCCCTGTAATCAAAATAATTAATTATTAATGATCAAATTCATATGTAAGCATAAATGTCCAATACTTAATAAATAAATATTTTCAATATATACAATTTTTAGTTCATATAACACACATTATGTTTTGAACTGTAACATTCTTCTGGAGAGATTGATAATTTTTATATGCTGATCAAAATATATTCAATAAATCTGATATATTTTGTTCTTCGATATGTCCAATAATTTAACCGTTAACCCCTTCGCGCCGACTGTCACGTCTATGTGCCAACAACGAACACACTCACCTACCGGTCGACACGCAGGCGTGTCAGAGCATTTTCCCGTTTACTACCGAATGTCACGTATTTGTGCCAGTACCCTGGAATGTTTTAGAAACTATAATTTCTGCCACAAGATGGCACTGTATGTCCATATGGTTTCAGATACATGTACATTAGACCTTCTACTCGAAATGAGAGAAGCATGACTCACATACATGTGTTTTTGATTATATAAACAAACGCGGAACTAAATGTTTCCGAATGGCGTGATTTATGACGTCTCTTTAAATCGCACTTTATTCGCACGTGGTAGTTGTTTATTGTAAATAGAAGTTTCATATGCGCTAAAGCGTTGAGGATTTTGGTTTACAGTTCAGTTTTTAGAAAATAAATAAATCTTGTTAGACGTGAATTCTTTCTGTTTTTACCGTTGCAATGTCGGAGCATCAAAAATGTTTAACAGAGCATGAAATAGCAGAAATGATGCAAAATATTTCAGATATTGATTCTGAAATTCTGATATTGATTCTGAAAGATGAACTGAAAGACATTTTCCAAAACTTTGTTCAGAAGAGACTAATAAGAAAATGAGACGACGATGCTTCGTTTGTTCACATTCCCGGAAAAACCCTCCAAAACGGCAAATGAGTTATTACGAGTGCAAGGAATGTAACGTAGGACTGTGTGTAGATCCCTGTTTTCAAATTTTTCATACGGAAAGAGAATTTTAAGTAATATATTTAGTTTTCAGATGTATAATGTTAAAAGTCATAAAATGGTGAGTAATTAAAATAAAATGTGTAAAATATGCATTTAAACAAGAAATAAGGTAATTAAAGTATATATATAAAAATATTTATAAAGCATAAGCCGTTTAAATACTCTATAGAGCATTATTAAAGAATGCGTTGATACTTCGGAAATTTCATGGATTTAGGCTTAGTAGCAAAAAAGTCCCGGCCCTGGAGAGATACTCGCGGAAGAGACTGCCGGCCTCCATGATAAGTGTGCGTTTTCGCTACCCGGCTCGAAGGGGTTAATGAATAAAGCTTTAATTTTGAAACTGGAAGAGCGCACATTCATGATTGTGATTTAGCATCTCTTGTCAGTTAACTTAAAATAATTCTATATGATGGACAGGGAGGTAAGATTTTTAGGAATTTTTAGCAAAATCATCACAGTCCTCTTTTTTAAAGAATCAAAATAGTTAATTGATGTTTTAATGCATAGTTAATTTTTAATCTGTTAGTTAATTAAATAATAGCACTCACAATTTCACTAAGACAAAAAAACTTTAATTACATGCAGGCAAATAGTAATCACATGATTAATTTTCATTTTCAATTTTTTTGGGGGGCTAATTTTTAAAATACTGAATTCAGAAGAAAAATTACTCTTAACATTTTAACATTTATGCAATAAAAATTTTTAAATAAATATTTTGAATAATCTCAGCATTTGAAAACCGAATAACTTATAGCCAGGGCTTCTAATTTATTAAGACACATATTTTTTTGTAACTGTCTGTTTTTGGTTATATTATAATAGATAACAGACATTTAATTTTATTGGAAATTTTGCTTTACTAAAATGTTGAACACAAAATGGCTACAATTACCAAACATTCGTTAAATCTGCACAGAAATATTCATAGTATTGAATTAATTTCTATACAGTGCTTTCATATGCACCCATATTTCCTATTATAGTAATGATAATTTATTTAGATATTTGTTTCATAATGAATAACTTATTCCTAAAAGAAAAATTATACCCAATATTTTATATTAATTCAATAAGAATAATGCCTCAGTTTAGGCATATTTAAAAATAAGACTTAATATTGCATAAATGTTCATATATCATGTATAAATAATAATTATTCTTTTGAGATATAAAAAGAAAGCCACGAAAGTACCAAGCATAAATATTTACTAACTAAAAGAAAACAGTAATTTAGATTTCTTTTAAAAAAATAAAAACTTTTATCATAAATTGGAAACTAAATTTGTAAAACTATCAAAAGCTTATTAATCAAATTATTCAAATTAAATATAACGAAAGTGCAGTAAAGTTTGATTTTGTAATCACTTTTTGTTTACATTTTTATACACCATCCATCAACAAATTTTTAATGCTTATTTCTGCAAAACTCACCACTCCAACTGGTAGAGCCACCATGAAAACAAGAGCATATAGTCCAAGGACCTTAAAATATAAAGATGAAACTTTTTAAACATGTAAAAAATTAGTACAGAAAAATAATAAAAAAAGAAACAAAATAATTGTGAATATAAGCACAAGAGGAAGTAACACTTTTTAATTCAAGCCAAAAAAAAGTAATAAGACAATATAAAAGAAATACAAATACTTGTCTTCTGTAGTGGACTGGGAGATAATGCTGATTTTGCATGTTTCTGCAATTACTTATCTCCACATGTGCAAAAAACAGTTACTGATCTGCATGTAATTAATGGTCAAATACTGTTGATAAATAGTATCAGAATTCATTGACCAAGACAGCTACAATGATAATTATCTTTTATATAAAAAGTAAGAAAACTTAATTACCTTTTTGTCATTGACAGAGATGATAAATCCCTCATAGCAGTTATGTCTAAGCAGTAAAAAAATTTTGCATTATGGAGTTATATCTACAGTGTGTGAGGCTAGAAGAAGCATTTTCAAGAAACAAGCTTTTCCATCACCTACCACTGGAGGGTTTTTAGCTTCATGAAGCCCTGTCCCTTCTCACTACATGAGAATTTTGGAAACAGAACTGAAATTGTTTAATTTGAAGCACCGTACAATTTTCTCATGCAATTTCTCTAAAGAACTGGTTTTCATTTTAATCAACTAATCAGATATCCCAAAAATAAAATTTCTGGGAAATGTTTCTTTCATCGTGTTTTTGAGGGTAGCTAGTAGGTGCAATACCAACTTTAGATGACACATACTTTTATTTTGTCAACCCTTTTACAATACGACATACATTACATAAAAGCATTCAATGAAAATATATATTTAGTAGCTATTCTTGAATACTACAGCATGCTGTCTAATTCATTTTATCTTATCAATGTAAAAATAAAAAGAGAGGCCAAATAACCTAATTCGACATTTCCTACATACTTAGAAATGTAACTAACTAAACTCTAAGCAGACATGCCAACAATCAAAAGTTAAAATTCTCTCATTCATGAAGCCCTTAGCACCATCTAGTGAAGGAAATACTTTACCTGGATTCCTAACACTGTGTTTGTGCGAGAAACAAACTGTTAACGATCAAACTATTTATTTCTAATTACACTATATCAATATAATGGTTTTGCATTGTAACATAGTCATTATACTTAATGTCTTCAATCTTCCAGCAATAGGGCAAAAAGCCATAGTTTATGTTGGAGGCATTATTAGCAGCAACTGTTAAAGTGTAGCTACCTCAGAGTCTCCAAAACATGAATTTTTCAAACATATGTTGCTTTTGACAATAAGAAAAATTAGATGAAACATTTAACACACAAAAGAACTTTTTTTTAATTATTATTCCCGCTTTTGTTATGTTGTTAATTTATTTAAGCTCCCTACTAATTGTATTAAATATAAAACAAAATTGTATTAAATATAAGAAATAGAATTTTTAATAATAAATAAGATTTTCTGGCTTTTTTATAAGTTACTTTAAATAAATTGTTGATATAATTGCATTAAATATGATAATTAATGCATATATTAAAATAAATTAGTTGAATTATGCTATTATTACCTCCATGTAATAGAGAATCTTTGTTAAATTCAAATTTCATTACTTGCAGCAATGGCACAAAAGAATTATTTAAATTTAATTTATTATATTCTTGTGAAACAATTTATATATATATATATATATATATATTCATATTTTGAATAATTTATATTTTGTACATACTGAATCAATTATTGTTCACTGTACTCAATTGCGTTTCCACGCATGCTTGCACTTTCTTAGCCTGAATTGCACTACACCATTTACTCTTGCCAAGGTCACCACAGAAGACAGGTATTAAAATTTGCTCAAAATAATAATGAACAGAAACTCTTAAATATCATTCATATGGTGTTTCTTAAAACAACTACCTATTAATTTAACTAATGACCATTTATCAAAAAATATAACAGAAGAAATCTAGATTTCTTTTACATATAATTATAAAAATACACTATATTAGTACAGGCAACTTCTTTCAAAGCAGAATTTTGATTTCAAATGAGCAAATTTCTATTGCACAATTTAAAAGAAAAATTAGGTGCAACATTTAACACACAAAAGAACTTTTTACTTCTTTATACAAAGTAAAAAGGAAGTACTGTAATCGCAAAAAGTTTCAGGCAGCATATTTCAACGAAAATATCCATTTTGACTGCTATCGAATACAATCTAATCATGTTTTTGCATGATATCTGTACGTAACGACAGAATAAAAAAAACTCATTTCCTTCAAAAAAATTATAAAACTGCTTTAAAATTAATTCTGAACAGAATTTTTCGTGGCGTCTGTACGAACGTACGTATCTCGCATAACTCAAAAACGAGTAGCCTCAGAACATTGAAATTTTGTATATAGGACTGCTATAATATGTAGATGTGCACCTCGTATTTTGGTTGCAATCGGCCGCACCAAACGTATATAAATATATTTATACATATATCCACTCTGTTACCCGGCTCAGTGATTTCAGTTTCTTTACTCTTATATGTTTGTAAATTGTACATTTTTTCTTTTAAAAATGATTGAATTATATTGTTTTTATCTTCCGATAAAGGTTTTTATGCCTTTAGTAAATCTGTATGCAATATTTTTAGAATTACCAACAATTTTAAAGTTGTTTAAGTGCCGCTAAGCCTTTTTTTTATTGTGGCCATTGATTGTTTACATTTGAAACAGCAGACTAGTGGATTTGTTGCCAATCTATAAAAACTTAGCTTTGCAACAACAAAGATAACACCTTCGTTTATTATTGCCAATTAAATCATGCTTAATTCTTTCTGGAATTTTTTCGAGGAAATAAGTATTTAAGATTTACTTCGTAATTTTTAATATAGATATTTTGAGTTTTTATGTATTTTTGCCTTCTTGCAAAGTGAAAACTGAATTAATTGAATGAGAAATACTCAATCGTCTGTGAAAAACTGTTTCTTTTTTGTTTTGTTTGCTTAATTTCTTTTATGCATCATTCTAGCTTTACTATAGTATCTGAATAGAACCTGTGGCAACGATTAGATAATTCTATTCTTTAAACGATATAAATTTTGTGCACTATGAGTTTATAATATGAACAAAATATAATACTGTTAAGTGAATCTAGTGCCAGAGTGTCGCTATGGTAAACAAATACTAGAGTTAATTTTAAAGAATGCATTTATTCTATTGTGGTTTATGGGCTGTCGGCGAAGTAGATTTAATTCAATCCAATAAGTTTAAATGAAATGCAAGAAAAAATGCATATAATTTAATATTTCGTACAAGGAAGTCGTGGTGTACACATCAGATTTTTTTAATTATTATTCATGCTTATGTTGTTAAATTATTTTAGCTTCCTACTGAATTTATAGCAAACTATTCAGCAACAAAATAACAGAAAACCTGATGGAAACTCAAACTTTGTATTTCACAAAATTCTGATGAAAACTTCTCTGTATGCCTGTATTTCAAACAGGAAATATTCCAGAGCCTTTGTTATCATAACTTCTTAAAAGGATTATAATTTAAAGAGTTTTTTTTACCAGTAAATTAATAAAATGTTTCAAGCAACAGTGATGTAAAGCCACATATGCCTACTCTAAAAAAGAAGTAAAATATCTCATGTTATATTCAAATACAGATTAAATTATTCAGATCAGAAACATTTAGCAGCATACAAACCATAAAAGAATTTTCTTCTGCAACAATTGAAGATGGTAAAGCAATTCCAAATGAAGTAGCTAGAGGGAAAATCAAAAGATTAGATTATACAATAATTCTGAAGGCCTATACATGCTACGAACACAATTTAAATTGTATGAAAAGAATGAACCAACATTACTATTTAAATTCACTAACAGAAGCTGGGGGGGGAACAAAGATTGGGAACTATGGGTTGTTGATTTAATTAAGATAAGACAGGCAACAGTATTTGTTGAAGTATGGATGCCTTTCTCAGAAAATGGACTCGTATTCATATTACACATGAGAAAAATACAAGCAGTCAGCTCAGTTGCCAGCAAAAATTTTCTATTATACATTGATTCTCATGGAAGTACAACAGTAGTGAAAAAATAGCAAGTGAAGTATACAGTCAGGAAGGAAGTCCTTTTGTAAATATTTTTTAAAGCCATTTTATAACTCAATTTGTTCATTTTTATATCCAGAGTTGTGCTTTTATTTTGAATACTGATTTAGTTTACCTAACAAATGAAATCCTCTTTTAGATTAAATTGCTTGAAAATAAGAGAAAAATTGTTAATTCAGATTTTTTTATTTGTTAATTATAATATGGGTTATTCCTCTTTTCCTGTGTTTTTTCTAACTTCCCTCTGATTTGAAGTTAATTATGGATATTTCCTTCCATATTATGTTGATGCTCCTCTGGCATGCATCCTGTCCATAAAAATTTATATCCCTTAAGACATGGTTTCTTTAACTGTGGGTACAGCAAGTGACCAAAATTTTAACAGTTTTGATATTTCTTTAACTCATTATAATAATTTTACAATTACCAAATATTTTTACACAATGTATCTGAAAATAGATAAAGACAATACAGACAAAAAAAAAAAGTTTCGACGTATTCTTTTTATAACATAAACGTTCATTTTCCTTGCTTTGTCACTGTCATTTCGGCTGTTACTTATTTAAAATTTTCACATTGCTCTACGTCTTAAAATTAGAAATTAAAGTTAATGACCTAAAGCTGCAATAGTATATAACAGTACAAGTGAAAAAATTGACAGTTTCACTCACGCTCGTGCTCAATATTTATAGGGGGAGGGATCCCACAAAATTTTTCTATATATTATGGGGTCGTGAAAAAATCTCAGTGATAAAAAGGGATGGTGACTGAAAAAAGTTTAAGAAACCCTGCCTTAAGAAAAACAATTACTATTTCAAAACTAGTTAAGTTCCATCTTCTTTACAATTTACATATTAAAATTTTGAATGCAAAATAAATATTTATGTAATGATATTCATCAAAAGAACAAAAATGAGCACATCCCAAACTTAAGCTTGAATAAAATTTACTCGTGAAAGCAATTATTATGGCTTAAGAAACAAAACAAATTTCACAACAGAGAATTTACCTCCAGGCCCATCTGGATTGCCATAAATCTCAAAATTTTTTCGAGCTTCTTCATCAGTCAAGCTGCAATTAAGATTTAGAAATGAATATCTTAATATTATCATCACTTAACTCATAAGTCTATAATGAATATATTAAAATAAAAAATTAAGAAAAGATCTTACGCTGCATATGCTTTAGCTATCCTCATGAACTTTCTTTCATCACCTTCAGCTTTATCAGGATGATATAGTAAACTTAGACGTCTGTAGGCCTTTTTTATTTCAGCCATTGAAGCACCCTTACATAGAAAAATAATTTTTCGTTAAGAAAATTTCCCATTCGAGATCCCCCTCCCCAAAAAGAAACAAATATATATTATACTTACAGGATCAATTTGAAGTATTTCGAATGGATCATAAGCAACATAATCATGCTGTAAATGAGCCACTTTATAAGCAGTGAGAAAAAGGGATGTCCAACCAATTAGTAGAAGAAATTTTCTATATTAAGGAATAAATAATAAACATAAAAAGTGATATCAATTATACCAATTAGAATAGTACACCATAACATTTAGATAGCTACTTACTTAAGGAAGTCAATAATATATTTTATTAAAGTGAAAAATGAGAGTACAGATAATTAATAAAACTACAACTTTTATAATATATCAAAACGTAATAGATATATAAACCATATAAATGCATATGTACATTAAGTCTTTTAATGTTTCACCATGTCAAAAGTTTGATACCTATCACTATAAAGAAAATTCAAGACAGCAGCTCATAAACAGAAAGAAAAGTCAGTACTTTGCGACTATTAATAACCCTACAAAATAGCTGTTAGCTCTTTGGAAACTCTGTCAACTGGCAAAACAACATCGGTTTGAAGTGTAGAAGGAAGGCTTACTGCTACATTTAGAAGAAGCACTACACATTCTTGCTTCTCTTGCTCAATAGTTTGCAGTGCTACATATAATAATTCTTATCATCATAAAAAAAAAATAAATAAATAAAAAATAAAAAAAAACCTTCAAGAGAAATAAATTTTGGATAAATTTTCATTCATCTAGTGAACATTCTCCTTCCTCATTCTCACCATCATATTTATCATTTTTTAAACATTATTTTTGTCCATCAACACTTCCGGAAGCTACAGCTTTTGTGAAACTATTAATTATCAATTAACTAGTGCCTGAATAATGAAGTGAAATAATTCATTGCATTTAATATAGGAAGCTTGCATAACATAATTATCCAAAAAATTCTGTGATTTTTAAGATTGTAATGCATGATTTTTAATTACTTGTTACTGCTGATAAGGATTGATTGAGATTTAAACATAGTCTCTTCTGCGCATAATTCTAATATGTATTGTGACAGTACTTTTTTTCAGAGCTAATGATGGAGATCTCAAAAGTTCATTTACATTATAATATGCTTTTATTTTAAAAAGTAAAAAATGCTAGACAAACTGCATGTTAAAATTTGTACTGTACATGGATTAAGTACTGCTTCAAAGACACAGTTCAAAGATGGTTTCAGAAGTTTAAGCATGAAAATTTCAGCCTGGAAGATGATGCCTGCTCTTGATGACCACTCTCCATAAATAAAGACTTATTAAACAAAGCTATCACTGAAAATCCATATTATACAGTTAAAAAAACTAATGATTTAAAAAAAAAGAATTTTACAGCTGTTGGAGAGATGGCAGAAAGTTACAGAACAGTACAGTGCTTAAGTGATTTAGTGAAATTTTTGGTACTTATGTATTATCCCGCTGACCGTGAAACTATCACCAAGCGCCACAATTTAGTGTGCATTTCTCTATATATAAGCGACTTAAGTGTTTGTCGCCGATAGTTTATTGGTTGCTTGCGTAACTGTAAATTGTTTTATTTCCCATGCAGTGCAGCGTGTGACGAATATTATGAGAAAGCTAAGCCAGAAAAATTTAAAATACAAGAGCACATGCATTTAACATTTAAAAAATAAATTTAACATCTATACCTAATAGAATTTGGAAGTATGCAACCGGCAAAAACCAGCAACAATGAAAAAACAAATAAAATGAAATATATAAATATCTTTATTATATGCGGCTTAAGTGTCTGTTTGTCGCCGATAGTTTATTGGTTGCTTGCATAACTATACTAGCCAATGGGGTGAAGTTGCCATGGCACAGGGTTGCCATTTCAATTGAGGCATAGAAAATTTCCCATAAAACTTGCCTTTGCTATGACCATCCATAAGTCTCAGGGCCAAACGCTTAAGCGTGTTGGCCTTTTCTTACCTGAGCCTGCATTTGGAAACGGTCATCTTTATGTTGCCTGTTCAAAAGTTCGTGAAAGAACGGGCGTAAAATTAAAAATAATGGATGGTCCTCTGCAAGGCAAGCTTAAAAATGATGAAAAGATCTACACAAGAAATGTTGTGTACAAAGAGATCTTTGACATGCGAATTAACATTTTATTATTTAAATCACCTTTATTTATTGAGCTAGCGGTGGCTCTTAAGAAATGTACTGCCAGTGGTTTCCTTCATTGCACTCTAAGCAATTAAGCAAGTAGAAGAGGGAAATCCTGTGGGGCAGTAAGCAAAGAGGCATCCTTGCCACTTACCCTGGACAATTCAGTTTGAATTAGCAGACACCTTCGCACAAATCATTTTAATTACAATTTATAATATCCAGAACAGAGGTCATTTTGTATGACTGCTGGGCTTTCTAGTTATAGATAATCATGATGCAACAAAACACTCAACATTAGTGCTTTCTTCTGATATAATCCTCATAAGCCAAGTTTTTATGAACAAGAGCATAAATTAACTGTTATTGCTGCATTTCTTTCTTGCATTTTGAAGGAAGAAAAAAAAAGATTAAAATTTGCAGTGTGCTGTGTTTAACATCCTTAGTAGTTTGAGATGGTAATTACTAATTGTGCTGTCATACTAAGAACACCTATACCAGTACTTTTGTGCAAAGTTCCAGAACTGCAGAGTGTTTCAGAAAAATAAATTTATCATGCTATTATTAGTTCTGTATGCATTCCAAACAATACGAACCCATATGCATGCAACAGGCTGTTCTAATACTTTTTTTTTTTTTTTTTTTTTTTTTTTTTTTTAAGAATATTCTTCCCCTTGATTATATTCAAGTCTTATGTTCATATCTTTAAAGAATTTCTGAATTACTTAATAACAGTAAGTTTAAGCATGACCTTCATAACATTCAAGACTTTCTAAAGGTTACATTTTTGTCATAGTAGATCGAAGAATGGTTGTAAGGTTGAAGAGCAATTTTACAATAATGACAAACAGTATTATTGTTGATAATACCTATTCTGTAAGACTAGGTGAACCATCATCAGACATACCAAAACTTTTGTTCTAGGGTGGCTGATTATTTCTCATTATTTACAATGTCAATCTGCAATGACTACAGTCAGCCTTGTAGGCTGAACTCTACTTTCATTCGAAATGTTAATTCACATTAAGAATAACAAACACAGAAAAAGGATGGAAATGTCACCTGAGTAAAATAAAGGGCTGTCTGCAAATTCTGATTGAAATTAAGGGCTTTAAGAACCGTATCTCAATTACAATTGCCCAAGCTGATTATATTCAAAATATTTCAATCTTGGTCAAGTTGTTGGTTAATTCTCCTATAACTTAGATGGCAGTGTCTGCTGTTTCTCTAGCTTTTACAGAAATCGGCAAGAAAATAGAATCAAAAGCTTTCTTTAACAATTCCCAGACCACCATTATGAACTTTCTTTTGCGTCCCATGGTGGTAAAAAATCTGACTGCAAAGATTGTTCTCAACTCTTTCAGAATGCAGACAATGCATTATTTTAGAATACTTAGATTATCTGAATACAGGAAAGCATACAAGTGTTTTCTGATGGCGAAACATGCCTTCATGGGCAACTTTACATGGAAAACTAACTCCTATTCATATTACACATGAAGAAACCATGAAAAAAAAACCGTGCAGCCAGCCTGTTTGCCGAGTTTGAAGCCAAATCAAATTACAAGTGTTCAGTGATCCCAATTATTTCACCACTGGTAGACTTACTTTACAACAGATCCCCAGCCATTATGGCATTTTTAGAAATAACCTGGATTATGGATTAAACAAGATTATTTCTGACTCAACACATGCTTGTTGATTTTTGTATCATTACGGTAGTTAAACCCAATATCAATCTATATCTGCAAAACCTCTTTGAAGAATTAACTACGAAGAAGTCCTGTGCTTCCTTTTGAAAAAATTCTGTTCCTCATAACCTTCCCACAGCTGTGGATGCAGAAAATTTTCGTCTCAGAACTGGCCAAGGTTGCAAAATTACCTCCATCATACGGGTCTGGTAAACTCAACAATGTACCCATTATATGACACGACTGGTGATCAACTGCACAATTACACACTGCAGACAGTAATTTCGCTGATGTTAACGTCTTGCTTGTTTCAAAACTTTAATGGGCTGCCTGACATAAATGTAATGTCTGAAAATCCAAAATTTGGTATTAAGACTGAAAAAAGAAAAGTTTCCTAAACATGAAAGACAATTTTTCTTTTCTTACATCCCAATGTGGTATTAGGTAGTTTCAGGTATTCATTAAAAAGAGGAGTGAGACGAGATGCTTTTCACTGTTCCTAGATCTGCACGACAAAATTTTAACCTTTTCAAAATACATTTGCTTTTCAGATTTCTCAATAAATCAGTAACAAAAAGTTCTCACACCCAGACAAACTGCACCCTAATACAGCGGCCCTATCCGAGCTCATTGTCCCCTCTTTGCATCCATCTTCTAATGCAAAAGTTAGCAAGTACATTGTAAAACAAACCTCTCATATCAGTACTGATTATTATATATTAAGGTTTATACAGGGTTCGTACACATTTCTGCACACGGAAATTAAGTACTTTTAAGGACCATTAATGAAAAAAATTAAAGACCTGTGAGCAAATAGGAACTGAATAATTTCAATTAAAAATATTATCTATGCCTGAATTTCACTTTCGTAATACCATCCTAAAAATAAAATAGATCCCTAAGTAGTATGCATTATTACTAAATATGAATTAATTAACATAATTATTAATAAGTTTGAGAATAAAATAAACTTTATGCAATTTATCAAGTAGCATTAAATATTTTACACTTAAAATAGTTAGACATATTTGAAAGAAAATAAGCGACATTTATGTTTTCCTAACAGTTAGCTTTTTATGTTGATTTTTTTGCATGTCTCATTTTGTCACATACTTGGTCAGTCTAGAGGTTTAGTAAATAGCAGGTAGATTTTATGTCAAACGGCATAGGTTAAAATGAGAAGTAAGATCATAATCAGCATGATTCATAACAAAAGACTAAATGTTGTCACTGCTACTGCTTGTCTAGAAAGACATGCTGATTAGAACAAATCTGAAAGGCCTGATGTAGGCACGGTCGGCAAGTGCTGAAAGTTAGTCAGGCTCTATTTGATGCAGTTAGTGTCTTAGGTTTTTGTATAGAGTTCCAGGAGTTGTAACCCAGTTAATATACTTTAAGACTTCAATAAGCCATTAAAGTACCAGAGGTGATAAGTTGTTTTGTATTATTTTATGTCTCATTAGATGCGAAGAATAAGTTTTACTTGAATTTTTACAGTTTTATATTTTATCTTGTGACCCCAGTGA
Organism: Stegodyphus dumicola; assembly: GCF_044657685.1. NCBI lineage: Eukaryota > Metazoa > Arthropoda > Arachnida > Araneae > Eresidae > Stegodyphus > Stegodyphus dumicola. The sequence goes on along the minus strand of NC_140769.1, from coordinate 152,974,186 downwards.
GTATTAATGAAAGGCAATAACTCGCTTTAACCACTTGCGTTACGACTAAACTTCACGGTTGCGGTCCCGTGTGCTACAATATAACTAAGAATTTACTTGATCTGTTAAAAGTTAAATAGTCCAAAACCCCCGACAGACGTGAAGCATATTATTGCTATGTCTGTAAGTAACTACAATATCAGACAAAGATATATCAGACAATATCAGAAAAGAGCATTTATACGAAAATTGTGGCATTTTTTTGTCTTAAACTCAGTTTTATGTTATTGCCTTTGGTCAAAGAAACTGCTCCAAAATCCCTGCAGGAATATGGTATCTTGCCACAAACTCGCTTAACGGAAGCAATTGCTTTTAATTCATTTATAAATTGATCGTTGTGAATTTACTGCGAGAATAAGAGAACAAAAATTTGCTTATAAAGCAAACTTATTGATTCTCAGTATACATACATATTATCAGCATATATATAGTATATACATTCAGTATATATACATAATTAAAAAATTAAAATATAAAATACGTGTGTATATTAAATATAATTTTTTACATTTATAAGGCATCATTCGTTTTCTCATATAAAAATATCCAAATTGAGCCAAGACGGTTGTGCTAAGTACCCATTTTTCTTTTTGACACGCTGCTAATGGTGCAGACTTTAGAGCTTTCTACAGCTGTATCTTTCAAAAAGAAATCTTTGTGCATTTGTGATGAACTGTGTAACTTGGAAGTTTTTTATCGTTGTAACGAAAGTTTTCTGCCAAAAAACATTCTTAATAAAGTTAGAAAAAAAAACATGAGGTTAATCTTTAGATTATGGTAACTTGGCGTATTTTGGCGACCAACCCTTCTACAGCAACCTGCTAGTTTTTGTTTGGACATCATTTTGTTTTCACGAAGTAAAGGCATGTATTTTTTTTACTCAACATTTTTTTCCAACAATCTGCTAGCCGAATTACGCTTATGCTAGAAATTTTATTGAATAAAAGTGCTTAATCATGACGAAGATTAGGTGCGAAATTGGGAGAAAGTGCAGAATCGCAAACTGCTTGCCGCATTTTTAAGAATTGCACATACACGGTATCCATGTACACGTCGACCTATTTTCACTTAAAAAAACATCCTAGAATTGCACAAAAATGGCATTGCGCACACTCTTGACTTTATCCATGTGCACTGCTAAAGTCCTAGCTAGTAACCTTTATCGCCTTACCAAAATGTCGCCAAACTGCTTGTTACCATATTCCAAAGATTAGCCAAACATGAAAGCAGTACCCTTAGTGCAGATAGTAATCACCAGCTAAATAATCTATCGTTTTCTGCCAATGTTTGGGTAGTTTTTCAAAGCCTTTGTGGCCTCAAGTCTAAAACAGATCAACTTCATTCGATGTGTGCAAAATAGAAGATTACACCAGCAAGATATAGCTGCAGATGTGAAAAAATGTAGAATTCTGAAGAAGCGAAATCAGGGCTACATGGTGGGTGTGGCAAAAGATCTCATCCGCATCCGTACAGAGTCCAGCCGATGAATGCAGACACATGAGGTCTTCAATTATCTCGATGGAACATTACTTCTTTGTGCCAGAACTCGGTTCGACATTTTTCCTTGATAGCCAAGTCAACATAGACTAGCATCTTGCTCTATACCTTACTGTTGAAGGTTTCACCTTTTTCTAGATACACTTTGTGGATAATACCACAGCAATTGCGCCAAATATAAAGCATGATCTAGTCAAACTGTACTCTGTGATGCTGTCAACAGGCTCACCGGGTGTAGAATAACCCCCTTTTCGGCCTATGTTGTTAATGTAAATCCATTTTTCATGACAAGAGACGATTCAGTCCAGAGTTTTGTTCTTACATTGAAAGTTGGGCAGATTAGTGGGGCAGACGTATTAAGGCCTGCACTAAGGCCAGCAGATAAGGTTATCTGCTTGAGCAAGCTCATACGATTGAACTTGTACCAGCAACTGAACTTTTATGTCAAATTTATTCAATGTATAATGCAACTAATAGAAATGGAACTAACGTCTAACTCCTTAGCAAGCTCTCAAGTGGTTGAATACTGATCTTCTTCCACAAGTTCTCGTAGGCAGGCCTTGTCAACATCAGCAGACCAGTCAGCGCACTCTGCTTCCCTAATGTCATAATCCTAGTTTTTTAACTTTTATTACCAAACCTTCACAGTGTCATATGATACAACATTAGTACTTAAAGCCATACATATGATTTGGTGACATTCTGTAGCAGACTTTTTGCAACAGAACTGTAAGTAAATAATGGTTCTAATAATGGTAACATGGTAATTCTATTTCTGACACCTCAAGCAGATAAGGGCAGACGTATTATTAATGATATTTTTTACAAAATTCACAACACATTGTTCTAAAGCAAGTCTCTTTCTTTCAAATGGCAAAAATCGTTTAACAAAATATGATTAAACATTAAACACGAATTGCTTGCACAGATGATATTTGTGGTGGTGAGATACTTTGGCTTAAAACCTGATAATTTGAATGACCTGCTGAAACCTTGCACAATCAGTGAATATTTATCAGCTTTTTCCAGATACTTTACGCAAACTCTGCAATGTTCGATGCCATTTTCATTTTAACCACTGAAATTCATTGCAACTCTGTTTTCTGAATTGCTTCTAGTTTTTGCCCTTTTCAGCACCATCACAATTGATATCAGTATCACTTCCTTTACATTCACTTTTGTTGACTTAGCACAGTCTGTTCAGTACATTCACGGCCACACTACATAGAAGACTCGCGTTACAAATCGGTTTTCTTAAAAAATAACATTTTAAAAAAAATTTGGCTAATCTTTGGAATGTAGTAACAGGCAGTTTGGCGACATTTTGGTAGGCGATAAAGGTTACTACCTAGGACTTTGGCAATAATATGAGAAGTACCGAGTTCCAATTACGCATTATTTTGAGTGAGAGAAATGAGAGATCATGAGATATGTCATGCGACATTTATGGACAAATTACAGTTGTTTAATCGGAAAAGGGGGGAAATTTGGAAAAATATCTGCAGTTCTTTATAGCATTTTGTATTTAGGTTCATTGTGTGTTGTGTGAAAGAGTGTTTCTTAATTTTTGGATCCCATGGCCCTATGTAAAGTGAATTTGAAATTTTTATTGCATTTAGCATTTGGTATTTAGCTTCATTGTGTGTTGTGTGAAACTGTTCATTAATTTTTGGATCTCATGGCCCTATGTAAAGTGAATTCGAGGAAGGATATTACTGATAAGTTTGAATGGCGGTGCAAGAAATCTGGTGAAAATGGACATATGAATACGATTGAGGGCACGTGGGGTGCTATAAAAAGTGCTATTCGGAAGTATTATGATAGGAGAATTTTGCTTTTTATTTTGGCAGTATGGCGGAAAAATTACCAGAAAAATCATTCAGTGATTTTATTGAATCCATAAAAAACGTTTATCCGCTATGCACTCAAGATTCTGAAGAAGATTAGGTAAGTTAGTATTTTTAATCATTTGAGGATATTATTTTTATGCACTGTTCTAAATGTAAGGAAATAAACTAATATGGTATTATTGGAAAATTGTTATTAGCAATGAATTAGTTTAAAGTAATTAAGATTTGAAGCTAATTTTTATTAATTTAATGTATGTGTTTATTTATATTTTAAGTAGTGTTTTTAATTTAATTATATTTTAATTAAATGATAGTTATTTTGTGAATTATATGTTTCTAGCATTTTGGATGGATAAAGTCAAGAGTGTGCGCAATGCCATTTTTGTGCAATTCTGGGATATTTTTTTTTAAGTAAAAATAGGTCGACGTGTACATGGTTACTGTGTATGTGCTATTCTGAAAAACGCGGCAAAGAGTTTGCGATTCTGCCCTTTTTCCCAATTTTGCAGTTAATATTTGTCATGATTAAGCAGCTTTGCTCCATAAAATTTCTAGCATAAGTGTAATTCGTCTAGCAGATTGTTGGAAAAGGTGTTGAGTAAATAAAAAGAAACATGTCTTTACTTTGTGAAGACAAAATGGCAGTGAAAAAAAAATAGAAGGTTGCTGTAGCGGAGTTGGTCGCCAAATTTTCGCCAAAAATCGCCAAGTTACCATCCTCCAAAGATCAACCAAAAATTTCTTCAAGCCATGATCATTGAAAGAAAAAATTTGCCTGAATTCACTAGCAAGCATGTTTATCATGACTCAATTAGCAAAGCACCACGTTGTACACTAGTCACAATGACCATGTTGAAAGTATCATGCACATATACATTTCAACATTGATTTCATGCAGCAAAATAAATATCATAATTTCAAAGTGGAAGTGGTTGATGTATAATTACTGAATATAATTACTTGTACATTTTCATCACCAAAAAGAAAAAAATACATACATAAATCTCTCCTTAGCTTTTCGTAATGGTTCTTTAGAACGTAATCTGCTATTTTTTATGATGCAATTCTCACAGTGGCAATCAGAATGGGACTTAACTTTTTGTTGTTCTTCTGTAAAATAAATAAGACACTGCAGTTTTAACATGACAGCTCCATATTGTCATATCAGATCAGATCATACAGATAAAACTATTAAATCTTTAGCAGTTACACTTAATTATTTAATTATAACAATATTTTAAAACATCTCACACTTTCAGAAAATAAATTACTACTAAAATTTTCAATAATTCCTTTAAGTATATTTATATATTTAACACATTTCCTTATAAAAACAGATTTAAAGACTTGAAGTGTTCATTTCAAATGTTTGGGATCCCCCTGGAGTTTCATAGATTTAAATATCCTTGCAGGTTAATCTGCACCAAGCTTCAATGCTTTAAATACAGATTAACTTAAGTTCCAAATACGAATAAAATACTGAAGGACTAGAAAATTCTGCACAAAAAATATGAGAGAAACTAAAAAAAGTTGGTTATAAGTGAATTTGATCCCTACAAATCGCTCCCAACTTAATGACATCAGTAACAGATTCATAAATTTATCCTCAAATGAAAAAATATGAGGAAGAATATTTCTTGACCACTTGTTACATCAGTTTCTTTTAAACTGCATAAAATACATATTTTTAGCAGTTTAAAAAGCATTTTTAAATTTCCAATTAATGTTTTAAAGCTCATTACGGATACTGCTTCGGTGTTAAAAAAATAATAAAATAAATAATGGTTGGCGATTCTTTTGCTAATTTGAGGTAAAAATGGCCCTATTCTTTGGAATTCAGCCGAACATGATAGAGTTACTAGTTAAAATGTTACTATCTAATTTCAGCGTCATATGCTATACGAATTACTAACAGAATTATTAAGAATTCTCTGATAGGTTCAAGTAATTTTATAACATGCTACATCACTTGATATATTTTTAATGAAATTTCAATTTAAGCTCTTAAAATATTGTGTACGTTTCTAGTGAATAGCATCTCATGATTATGACACATCGACTGCAAATCTGAGGTGGCATTGTATTTACCCACTTTGTTTTTCTTTTTAAACCGATGTAGTCAACAGAAGCAACAAACTTAAAATAAACCATCCACTTAATCATAGTAAACATATCGAAATTACGAACAAAATTCCAAAAATTACACGTCGGCATATTAGCATATACCTCACACGTCGCTCTTTCACCGTTAAAAGCCATAATAATGATGAATATAAACTTACTAGATCTAGGATAGAAATAATATGTGCAAGGGATGACAACTAATGCTTCAAATGACAGTAAAAAATAGAAAAAGGTGCCACCACTTTCATCATATTGGAACTTAGATCCACCAGGCATCTTGAACAATATGCACGCACTTCACAGATATGTGACGGACTAATAACATTGCCAGATGCACGAATCTTCAGTGAGACGTACATACTCTTTGCCAGATACATCACATAAAAACACAGATAGGTACACCAGTTTTGTGCAACTGGTGAACAACAGAATTAAAGAAGGAAATTAACGATTCCGAAATCATAATTGCGAGATTTGAGGAACATGTTACCTAGGAAAATGGTCTCTAGTATTAGATCATAATGATTCAAACAAAACTTGCAAGAAGATTCTATTTCTGGGTATATATAAAAGTCTCAAATTCAAAAATACAATTAAAAAAAGGAACAGTCATAAATGGTTGGTAGAAAACAAGAACCGTGTGAATACAAGAATCAGTAATCTGCTTCATCTTTCGATAAACTCAGTTTTTCTAGTAACTGATTTATCGAGTAAGGGCTCGTTTAATCTGCACTTTTGCGAATACCTCATTTTAAGACTTGCGTATAGTTAATATTTTTTTTTTTTAATTAACCATTTATTTTGAAGGTTCTTAAAATGAGAGTCCCTCGCAATTGTGAGATGCGGATCCCTTAAATCTGCCTTTGTAGAAGAGACGTTTCGGAAGAACCATTTTGACTATATTTGAAGTGTATTGGATCAACACCGACTCTAATTCAAGCCTAAGCGCGCGGTTCGAAAATTCCTGTGACGTCACGACTTCTGGTCATAATAAACTTCGGAACGCATGTAGTGGCTCTTTGCTGAAGCTTCTTACGTTGTGCGAACGCTGAACCAGAATACTTTGATTTTTTTATAGTTTTAAGGTTAGATGTATTTTAGAGAGGTAAGAATACATTACTTTACTTTTGTAAATTTATATTTTTCTAATTATATCAACGTTTTTAGACGTATGTTCTAGTACATATGTGTCACTTCTGGTAGAGACAAGGCTGCTGTGCTATGTATAATTTCTTTTTGAATAATGTTGTGTCTGCCCATCGTAGAACAAACGGGCTTTGCATAATTATATTACCTGATCTGTTTCAGAATAAAACATTTTTTTTATGGACCTGTATAAATATGATGTTATAATACAAGCTAACAAAGCTTATTCTTAAAATTTTACATGCCATTAGCTATACACTATAACTATTTACTCCCTTTTATATTTAAAAATAATTAATTTATATTTTATACATAACTATTTACTCCCTTTTATATATTAATTTAAATAAAAACATTTCAGTTATTAAAATGCCGGGTAGATGCTGTGTACCATTACGTAAGGGAAACTACCCAACAGGACCAAAAGTGTCTATATTCTCCTTTCCTAAAAATGAAGATTTGAAGAGAGAGTGGCTTTCTGCAATCCAACGGAAAGACTTTTCACCCAAAAAGAGTTCAAAGGTAAGTAAAGTAGAGTTATTAATTAACAGTGTAGATTCTAATTACATATAAGGGTTTATTCAGAAATTTTTAAATGATAATATTTTGTTTAAACCAAAATATACAGAAATAAAGGATTGAAATAGAGCTTTAATCACTGCAGATATTCTCTGGTTCTGAGAAATGAATATTCTTTACTACAAATGCTCAGAATGAACCCTCTGATTTTTAAACTATTACTATTAACATAATGTTTTTTTTTTTTTTTTTTTTTTTTTTTTTTCTCTAAAGGTTTGTGAATTGCATTTCAAGGAAAGTGATTCTAAAGTTGAAGCTTCAGCATTTGATTCTAAGAATGGAATTTTAATTTCTGCTCCACTTCAGGTGCGTAGATTAAAAGAAAATACAGTGCCATCGATATTTAAGGACTATCCATCTGTATACAGTTCAAAAAATAGCACCATTGTACGAGAAGATCCTGATGCAAAAAAAAAACTGCCCGCGAGTGACATAATTTACAGAAAGCATTGCGTGAAAGCCTTAAAGATATGAAATGTATAATAATGATTTGAAAATTAATTGTTCTAATGATATTTTGTCATGTATTGATCGCTATGGAATATCAGCATTTTGGCATGTATACACGGTTCCAGATACCTCAACTGTTTGCTTTATTGTTTTTAGTCCTGGGCCATCAATTGATTATTCTGTAGTTGTGAATGACAATCAAGAAATGTCTGAATTTATTAAAGAAAAATCTATTATGCAATTATCTCCTTACACATTCCCACATAAAGTTACAAATTTTAATGAAATTAGGACTGTTTTAGATAAATTGGCTAATCTTCAAACCAAAGAGTTAAATTCAAAATTAACCATAACAAACTAAAAAAAAACCAACCATGCAGCCAACATGTTCAGAAAAAGAACAGAAAATGTACTCTTAGCATTCAGTAACCTTAACCATTCAGCTACTCGTGGGTCTAACTATTGTTCTAAGAGATAAGCAACAATTTTTCAGCAATAACTAATGTACTTTTTCAATGACAGAACTGAACAGTAAAAACTTCTTAAACTGTCGATTCAGATTCTAATTTAGTTTCTTCCTTTTAAAAGCAGGAGCTTCAAAACTTTCTTCATGCTGCTTTTTATTTTGAATAAGCTTCTTGAAAAAAAAAAAAAAAAAAATTCCACGTGCCGTCAAACATTTTATGATCTTTGTTTTGATATTTTAACAGGAGGGAATACTTACCTCATCTGCTTTTGCATATTTATAAATTCTTCATCCATAGTTATATTTCCACATATTATTTTGTCTCGAAAATTTTGAATTATTTTTTCACATAGAAAGCATAATTTAAAAATTTCAGGAGGACTTTTAAACCCCACCTAAATTTGCAAAATTAATTAATTAATACTGCTAATTAAAACATATTTCCTGTTCACACATTGAAAATAAATTTAAAGTAACTATAGTTAGAAATACAACATGAAGGTTTACTATAACATAAAAGCATGATAATAGGATCAAAATAATGCATAGAATATTTAAATTAATACTTCTTTAAAATGCCTAGAAAAATACACAATTTATTTATCTTAATATAACGAAAAACCTAAATAATTTATAATTTAGATCATAACTATGTATCCAATTTTTAACAAAGGTGCAAACCAACAGGTTTGGTGACAATACATCAAAATATAGCATGCGACTTTAAATTACCAATCGTAGAGTAAAACTGAAACACGGAAAGACATATCACATTTCTAACCAAGCACAAAATTTACATGAAATGTAGTGTACAATTTTACAAACAGCATAAACTATTCACGATAATAAAAGAAACATCACAAACAGTATCGGCTATAATTTACTGCACAAACACACACACATTCTGCAGTTCATTTTGTATTTATAAAATCATTTGATCATCAATAAATGATAGTTAAACGAAAATGCACGTTCTAAAAAAATACAAAGAGTAATTTATTCTAACATTCTATCGGAAAATTCGAAGCTGAACTTACCTCAAAAACAGGCTTTTGAGACCGGAATCCATTGATTTTGACGAGAATTAATTATCCATTTTCTTCGTCTTTCTTCATTTTTGGCGAAACGTCCTAAACTTATTTTTTGAATGATTGGAACAATTTGATGCAACACATCCACCCATATTTGTCAAAATTAAGTCGGAATCGACCAACAAATATGTCAACAAAAGAACACTGTAAAATAGCGATAGCAACAACCACGCTTCGTTCGTTACACCGGACGACGCATCAAATCCCCGATGACCACAACTTGTGACGTCACAAAATCGCCATCTGGCTTGTAGTAGAGTCGGTGTTGATTGGATAGACTTCGGCATAGAAAGGGTCTAAAATTACATTGCTGGCAATAATTCATTTAGCCTACTAAGATGGGGCAAGCTAGAATGATGTATAAAAGAAAGTAAGCAAACAAAACAAAAAAGAAACAGTTTTTCACAGACAATTGAGTATTTCTCATTCAATTAATTCAGTTCTCACTTCGCGAGAAGGCAAAAACACATAAAACTCAAAATATCTATATTAAAAATTACGAAGTAAATCTTAAACACTTATTTCCTCGAAAAAATTCCAGAAAGAATTAAGCATGATTTAATTGGCAATAATAAACGAAGGTGTTATCTTTGTTGTTGCAAAGCTAAGTTTCTATAGATTGGCAACAAATCCACTAGTCTGCTGTTTCAAATGTAAACAATCAATGGCCACAATAAAAAAAAAAGGCTTAGCGGCACTTAAACAACTTTAAAATTGTTGATAATTCTAAAAATATTTCATACAGATTTACTAAAGGCATAAAAACCTTAACCGGAAGATAAAAACTACATAATTCATTCATTTTTAAAGCAAAAAAACGTACGATTTACAAACATATAAGAGTAATGAAACTGAGATCACTGAGCCGGGTAACAGAGTGGATATATGTATAAATATATTTATATACGTTTGGTGCGGCCGATTGCAACCAAAATACGAGGTGCACATCTGCATATTATAGCAGTCCTATATACAAAATTTCAACGTTCTGAGGCTACTCTTTTTTGAGTTATTCGAGATACGTACGCACGTACGTACATACGTTCGTACAGACGCCACGAAAAATTCTGTTCAGAATTAATTTTAAAGCAGTTTTATAATTTTTTTGGAGGAAGCGAGTCTTTTATTCTGTCCTTACGTACAGATATTACGCAAAAACATATTTAAATTGCATTCGATAGTGGTCAAAATGGATATTTTCGTTGAAATATGCTGCCTGAAACTTTTCGCGATTACTATACTTCCTTTTTACTTCGTACAAGGAAGTAAAAAAAGGAAACCAAAATATATGCATGTATCGAATGATGAATGATGACTTTTATGCAGTCTGAAGCATTACTAAAAATTTCATTGATAAAACTTTAAATTAATTTTATGTGATCTACTCGTGAATTTAATAGTATTTAGTAAGTTTTCCAAAGTAAAAAACTAATCCCAAGAGCGTTAGTGTTTAGTTATTTCATTAGATATGTAATACAAATAAGGGCTTTTTTCACAGAGAGTTTCCAACGAAAGAAGAAATGTTCTTAATTATCTAGCGTAGGAAAGGATATTAAGAAAAAAATAGTATATTCAGGGCACCTAAAATTAAAAAAAATAACGGCATGAGTGCATGCAATTGGCAAAATATATTGAACTAAAAGGTATTATATGTTAAAAATATTAGGAAAGACTTCTGGATGAGGACATGAAATAGTGAATATGTCCTAAAATTACACATGAAATTTGTCACTTCATTGCAAAAATTCCGTATCTATCAAGCTAACTTAGAGATAATTGGGACTCAAAACTAAACAATGGTAACATCAAAGACTTTAAAAACATGCGTTCAAATATAAATGGTATTAAAAATTATATAAAAATATCTGAATATGCAGAAAATAATAAAGGTTAGAAATGCCAATGAAATTAATAATATTTCCGAAATAAAGTGAAACAGTAGAATCAGTCATGGTGAGACTACTATAGAAAGATAAATTGTAGAATTGGCAATTTAAAATAGTTCTATAAAATATAGACTAAGCAAGGGTTATTCAATGAATTGGATGTGAATAGTAATTAACTGTTATAAAATATAATGCTTAATTGAAAATATCTCAGTTCTATGCATGTTTAAGAAGTTTAAACATGCAAAATTATGTGAAAAAATATGTAAAATTAAGTTAAAGGGTAAAATAAATATGTGTTAAAAACAGAAAATATAATAAATACGTTAAAATTAAGGGTACAAGGAAAACAAAAGTGATTAAAATGTTAGAAAATTACATCTAAAAGTAAATACAATTCACGCAAATAACGTGAAAATAAATAAAAACTTAAAGTAGGTTGAAAATTACGATGGTTTATACTATGTACGAAACAAGTTAAAATTACATCTAAATTAAATAAAGTTCATGTATATGATCAGAAATTATATGAATTAAGTTAAAATTATGAGTATATTGAAAATTGCGAAGGTTAAAATGTATGAAACAAGTTTAAAATTATAGTACTTTAAAAATTCTGAAGGTTCAAAATGTACGAAACAAGTTAAAAATAACATCTAAAATTAAATAAAGGTCATATAGTATGTGGTCAGAAAATAGAGGAATTAAGACATGTTAGAAATTGCGAAGGTTAAAACGAATGAAATTAGTTAAAAACGTATGAAAGTCGTGTACATAGTGTGAAAATAAATAAATTAAGTTAAAATTTAGAGTATGTTGGAAACTAAAAACGTTAAAAAGTAGAAAAGAAGTTAAAATCTACATCTAAAATTAAGTAAATGTCAGGTATATGATCTGAAAATAATGGAATTGTGTTGAAATTAAGACTATATTGGAAATTATGAAGGTTAAAATGTATGAAAGAAATGAAATAAAGGTTTTGTGTATAGCGTGAAAATATAATAAATTACTTAAAAATTAGAGTATATTAAATATTATGAATGTTAAAAATGTGTAAAAAAGCAAAAAATTTTACATCTAAAATTAAATATAATAAATAGAAACGAAAATCTGAATAATTATGCTCGTAAAATGCAACAAGTGATTTAAAAGTATTGGCTAACAAAGATGAAAAAACTTTTGGGTAAAATGGAATTTAGTAATAAAAATGGGTAATGTAATTAAGATTATGTAAAGTAAATGTGGTATTATGAACAGAAGATTTAAGAAATAAAGTAAAATTCTGAGTGTAAGGGAAATTGTAAGGTTTAAAATATACAGAAACATTTAAAAAAAAATTTACATCTAAAATTAATGCCTTCTGAAAAAAATCATTAAATTCGAAAATAAGCGCAGTTAAGGGCACATGGGAAATAAGCATTGTGTGCGTAGTAAAATAGCTGAAACACGAAAAAAATATATATATAAAGGCTAAAAATTGATCAAGAAAGAACTTCCCGAAAATCAATAAAAGATAATCTCTTATCAAAGTGTGACGTCATTTCATCAGTTAAATGAAGAATCCTGAAACAACCCTCCTTAACTGCTGCGCCTCCGCGTGCTGGCTCATCCGCAATCCGCCTCCGCAAACTGCCTGCGAGCTTGAGATCCTGCCCGTGAACCGGTACTTTCACACTACTGACGCACCCCCTTTTTTATGCACATTTTTGAAGGGTAAAACTTTATTACTGATCATTATAATGAATTTAAATTATTTTAAATGTAAAGTAATACAAATACAAAGTATTACTTTCAGCAAATACCCAATTTATCTGAGAAAGAACACTTTTTAATCTTCTTCGTCAAAATCAAGACACTCGTCTCCAGAGATAAATGAAGAGTCACTTGAAATCTCTTCTAAATCAGCATCTGAGTCTCCTCATACAATAAATTGTCCTCTGTACCATTGAGTGCATTACTAATGCCACACTTCTTAAATGACTTAACCACTGTCTCTGTTTTCACAGCATCAAGCTTTGACTCATTCACAAACTTGCGAAATGCTGGGCTCCTTCTTCCTGCTTGGCGTAACCTCAAAATTTGAAGACTGCATCTAGCTGTTCCACTTATCCTTCCTAAATCTCTTAAATGGTTTATTAATGCAGACATCTAAAGATTGAAGGCGACTAGTTAGGTCTCCTGGAATTACAGCTAACTGAGTTTTCAATTAGTTGGGTTTATTTAAATTGAGTTATCGACGTATAAGACGCAGCCCTATTTTCAAAGAAAAAAAAGATCTATTTTCAAAGGGAAAAAAAGTGCGTCTTATACTCCAACAAATACGGTAATTGTATCCAAGACATTTACTTCAGTAGGTGTTTCTGCATTTGTTTGGCAGTTTCTGTCCTACACAATTAAAGTGGTTATGGCCAACTGACGACATCTGAAACTGGACTTTATCTTTTATGCAATGAATGATACCTGCTGATCAGACAACAAAATGAATTATTTAAATGTACGTGCAATAAGTGCTATTTTATATTATTACTCTCAGAGTGATAATGGAGGAATTAATTGTCTTGCCAAAAAAATAAAACATAAATATGTACTAGCATAATCAAAATCGTAAAAACAACCTTGTATTTAGCGTAAGTATATTGAAACACTCAATCGATTTCGAGGGCAGCTAAAGGTCCCTCCTCATCAGGAGAAAGAAATACCTAGAAAGAAGAAAAATAAAGGGGAAGGAGTCTCAGAAACGCGTGGTTCTTCTCAGCACTGCACGTGGTTATAACCGGATTTTTAATCAGAGTTACACTGGCCGCCTACTTTTACTGAGCCAGGCTATCTGATCACGAAGTTCAGATTTTGAGCGTGAAGGTGCAGTTGCCCCTCGCTCCCTATTTTTAACTTCGCTAATTTTCGAAGGTGCAGTTGCCCCTCGCTCCCTATTTTTAACTTCGCTAATTTTCTTGTCCTTTGTGTTACATGTTTGATCAGATAGCCTGGCTCAGTAAAAGTAGGCGGCCAGTGTAACTCTGATTAAAAACCCGTTTATAACCACGTGCAGTGCTGATAAGGACCACGTGTTTCTGAGACTCCTTCCCCTTTATTTTTCTTCTTTCTAGGTATTTCTTTCTCCTGATGAGGAGGGACCTTTAGCTGCCCTCGAAATCGATTGAGTGTTTCAATATACTTACGCTAAATACAAGGTTGTTTTTACGATTTTGATTGTCACATTAGCGTGTTTCTCTTCTAGTCTATGTACTAGCATAATTTAACAAACAAAATTTTTGCAGATTATAACCTTGATATTAATTCTTTGTAAACTCCACTGAACTATTATTTATTTTATTATATATAAATTAACATAATAAGCTGTATATTCTCCATATTATGCATGCTAGGCCTTATTAAGACTTTTAGAGGTCCCAAACACTTTAAAGATTTGAGTACACTCATATACCTTTCCTTGCCAACCGAAGCAGAAGAAAATCTATCCCCTGTTGCATTATTTTTATTATTAGTTAAATAAACTTTTAACAATACTTCAGTACTGTGAAAAGGACATATAATGCGGTTATTTTTTATGAATTGACACATATTTAGCTAGCAGTTTCGTGAACTGGTACACAAGTATCATACAGACTTGCAAATTTTGTTTCCTTGCCTATCTGTGCATCCTCTAGTTAATCAACATCAACATCCTTTAACGAAACGTTTTTTAGTTTGCTTGTTTAATACTTTTTTTTTTTTTTTTTCCTGCCTGGTTCATCTTCATTTTTGTTTCCTTCTCTTTCTACTCTCTCTTCAGTTCAATCTTCTATATCTTTAAAATTGTTTTCTTTCTTTTAAAATCCTGAAATCTTGTTCCCTTCAGCGAATTTTTCACATTCCGAGGTGGGACAGCTTTCGAGATAGACGTCTTATCGCTTCGCTCTCCGTTTCCTTGCGTTGCTGCCACCCCCGCTACTGTACCGAGTTCATCGACCTCGCCTCACGGGCTCTGGGTTGTTTTTTTTCTTTGGCTTTCGCCTCGCAGAAGCGTCGCCTTAACTCCACTGCTGCACCCTTCGCTGTATAAAACAGGTCGTATTTTATTCTTTCTTCTGATTTTCTTTATTCACCGTGCTGATAAGGGTACCTTCGGGTACGGCTTCTAGTTAGGCCTTTTTTCCAACTTATTTACCTCACATGATTAATCAATATGACACAACAAACATAACTGTAACTAATAATAACACAAACATGGAAAATTCACCTCCAAACTCAGAAAATCCTCACGTGAGACATCTCAATGATAAACCCAACGTTCTCCAAATATTAAGTCACAAAATTATTTTATCCAATGACGTCGAAACTACCAGATCCTTGGTGGATCCAAGATATCCGTAACGACCCAAATGTGATTATGTCCGCTAGTGATCAAAAAGAACTAAACTTTCTCCTTGTAAAAGCAATTAATCAACTGCGTATGCAGGAAAACGAGATGGCCAATGCAAAAATAAACGAATTACAAACCTCTAACGAAAAGCTCGCTAAGCAATTTGAAGAGATTAAAAACTTCTGCGACATACTTCAATCCACTATTGGTTTCAAAGAACAAAGAAAAAGAAAATTGCGCCACAGACAAACGGATTCTGACTCCGATGAGGAGCCTTCCCTCAAAACCAGCAATCGATATAAACAATTAGAGAACCAAATAGACGACATGCATTTGGACAACGAAGATGAATCAGCCACTCAGCTCACTACCACCCCAAAAGACCAACCAAACAAAAGTGACACCATTCTCGCAAATAGAAAGTGACACCATTCTCGCAAATAGAAAACCAAACTCCAGCTCCAAAACAAGCAGGATTGATAAAGTGCCAATTATTGTCGTAGATGACGTACCAAAAGCGGATGAATTCTTAAAAAACTTAAACAAGCAAACCGGAAAAGAGATAACTAGCACCTTAAAAGGACGCCGCCTTGAAATACAGCCTCTGACTCACATCGATTCATTCGCAAAATAGTTGAAAAAACAAAGCTTAAAGTCCACACCTACTTATTGCCCGAAGATAAAGTTTTAAAAGTCATAATAAGAGGCTTACCCATCACCACAGATCCCCAAACCATCACTCAAGAACTTCTTGACAAAGGATTCAAGGTTAACTTTATTACACTATTAAGAAACAGTAAAGAAAATAAACCAATGCTGCTTTTCTTAGTACATATACCAAAATCAGAAGAAAATAAGGAAGTATTCAAAATCAAAGGCATAGGTTATATGAACGTAACAATAGAATCATTACGCAAGAAACCTGGCCCTCCACAATGCTATAGATGCCAGGGATTTTTTCACAGTTCCCTGCTCTGCACCAGACACTGGGTATGCGTCCGTTGCGGAGGCAATCACAAACCTATAGAATGCACCCGTAGTCGCGACCAGCCAGCCATATGTTATCACTGCAAAGGTCCTCACCTAGCCAACTTCTCAAATTGCCCGGCCAGACCAAAAAACAAACAAGTTCAGCTCCAACCCAGTCCTCCACCAGCAACCAATCCCTGGACTAACAGAGGACAAGACTTTCCTCCGCTGACATCAAACAGTAACGAAAATCTCTCTCAAACCTCCATTCAAAGCAAAAATGTAACAGAAGAAACTAACAGCACCGCAGAATCCTCCCTGTCAGACCTCTTTGACTTCTCTTCACTAAAAACAATCTGGACAATAGTGATACAAGGAAATCACCTCTTGATAAAATAATCGCAGTAGTCGAAATCATTGAAAAAATAGGAAATCATCTTTAATTCTAATAAATTCAAGAACAGATGCAACATAAAAATCCTCTCTTGGAACGCTAATGGTCTTTACCATAAAAAAGATGAATTATCCAACCTCATCATTGAAATTGAACCTGACGTAATACTCATACAAGAGACTCATTTTAAACCAGCACTCAAAGTACTTTATGCTAATTATAACACCTACCGTACGGATCCTGAGACAGGAAGAGGCGGTGGCATCATCACATTTGTTAAAAGGAGCATAAAACACTCTCAAATTCCTAATCCCAGCACCACTTTCGAAAGTAACACAATAGAAATTGTAATAGAACATAAAAAATTCAAAATTTCGAATATATACAGCCCACCAAATAATAATCCCAGCACACAAGAATTGATTCACCTCCTTAATTCTAATACTTCTACCACTGTCGGAGGGGACTTCAACGCCAAACACCCCTGCTGGAACCGAGGACCTGCTAACAAAAAAGGAAATTACATATTTAAACTCATTCAATCAAATAATTATAACATTCATGCTCCAGACGAGCCCACCCATTACGGGTACAATAGCGCCACCACAATTGACTTCTTCATCTCAAATAACATTACTAACAGATGCAATATCTCTGTAATTTCAGCCCTGTCTTCCGACCACAACCCCATTGTATTTGAAATTCCCATTAATAAATACCTCCCCTCACTTGACAGAAGTATAGGAGCTACAAATTGGATCAAATACTCTGAAATTCTGAATAACTCCATACAAGGTAACCCATGCATAAACAAAAAAGAAGATTTCAGCTTAAAAAACAGGAAAAAGTCTGCGAGTGCTAGGTCTGGAGAGTGTGGTGAATGCTGCATTTCAACGACACCATGCTGGGCTAAAAATCGCCTCACAGGCAACGCAATGTGTGGGCGGGCATTGTCATGTAGCAGCAGCCAACTCCCATTTTGTTGAAAATGAGGCCTCACTCTACGAATTCGTTTTCGAAGTTAGTCAAGAACTCTGTGTAGAACTGTCCATTGATAGTCATGTTAGGAGGAAGAAATTCATGATGAATGAGTCCATCGCAATCGAAGAAAGCGATTAACATGACCTTGATTTTGGACTTTTCAAATCAAAATTTTTTCTGCCTTGGTGAACTTGGAGACCGCCATTCGGAGCTTTGACGCTTGGTTTCAGGGTCATATTGATAACACCAAGACTCGTCTCCCGTGACTATCCTATCCAGGAACGCAGGATCAGCATCAGCGTTGTCGACAAGTTCGCCACATGCGTCCAGTCTCAATTGCTTTTGTTCGTCCCTTAAATGGTGAGGAACGAATCTGGAACAAATCTTGCGTTTGCCTAGGTCTTGTGTCAAAATTCGCCGAACCGTCTCTTTGTCCACGTTGAATTCATTGGCGAGTACTCGAATAGTCAATCGACAATCACATTTCACCATATCGCGAACTTTTTCAATTGCTTCCAGCGTGCGTACGGACTGCGGCCGACCTATGTATATATCATCTTCGACACTTTCGCTCCCGTCCCGAAAGCATTTAAACCATTCAAAAGTTCTTGAGCGGGATAATGCTTCCTCGCTGTAAACTTGTTTTAATATTTCATAGGTTTCCGCAGTTGTCTTGCCCAATTTGAAGCAAAATTTAATGTTAATTCTTTGCTCCATTTTCACTTCGACAATAGGAATTTAAGAGCTACGTTTTAATGCGCCTTTCCACGAGATCCACTTACTTCAGAATGGTGCCGATTGCACTCCACATGCAAAGAATGTCTTTGGCACATGCGCAAGAAAACGCTCTTCAATATGCAATCATTAGCGCCATCTTCCGACTTTTCGTTCTCCTACAGTTACGTCAGTCCTGGAAATTAATAGACGGACCTTGTATTATTTTTAACTAATACTTCATTTTAAGTTTGACTACTTTCCTATTACTCTCTTATGGCCACGCTTTTCATGCCAATACGTAAATGAGATAGGGAGAGTTTATTCAGATTAAAGTAGAAAGAAGTGCTTTTTGAGGAAGAGTTTCAGAAGTTAGTTTTAGAGCGTGTCTGCCTATTCCAGGACCACATTGTGCTGTGATTATTAGCGACCTGAGTTAGCGGTATTGAGTGTTTCTAGCCATTTAGTACTGTCTTGCCGGTTTACTACAAACCAGAGCCTGTGTGTTAAAGCATTCTGTGAACCGTTAGCCTAATCTACACCTTGAAATGGTTATTTATCATGTACTTCTGTTAAGAAGTACTTGGCTCATTTTGTTGTATTCGAATAAAAGTGTCTCATACACCTTTCTTCTGATTTCTGTTTTGCTTCATAAGACTAGAAGATAATCCTTCAATAGTCCTTTTAATGTCTATAGTTTGTGTTCCCAAAGAAACACAGACTTTACAAAAACAAATCCTAGAATAAATAATAAAATGTTTACATTACTTGTTAAAACAGAAACTGCAGTTGTAAATGGCCAAACAATGAACATTTACATCATTCATATTTGGAATAATCATATTAATACATAGCACCTGTAGCCTATACACCAATACAGAATGGCAGCTATTGAATTCAGTTAGATTATGATATCAATAAATATTACGATCATATTTATTTGTATTATTTAAAAACAAGAGCATAAATACTCTATTTTGTTACGAATTTAATAAAAGCTTCTCATTGTACTGAAGTTATGCCCCTGTGAATTACAGGCCTAGATCTCTGCTTTACAAGCCTAGGTGTTCTTAACTAAGAAGGAATTTCATAGTTTCTGGGGGAGGGATTGAATGTGGTCAGCTTTTTATTTAGCTGTTAAATATTTAATTTTAGCTTATATACATAAAAACCTATTTTTATTCAAGTTTTGATATTTATCAACTTTTTTTGTTTAATTTATAAAACACATGAAAAATAATCTAAATCTAAATAAATGCATATGTTCTTTTTCAAGTTTTGGGAAGGAGGGGGGCTTCTCCTAGCAATAGTGAAAGGTCTGCATAAAACAGGTTGAGAACCACTGCCCTATATATTTGTTTCAGGATTGACCTGGCACTACTTTAGCTTATATATATAAAACTTCCACATCTTCTCAGCTTCACTACATATTATGGACATATATTTGAAATTTATTTTACAGAATAAATCACATCACAAATGAAAAGAACATTAAGAATATATTTTTTTATTAAAATTATCTGCATATCTCAAACAATGGCATCTTTTAAAAAATTTCAGTAACTTGATCACAGAGACAAATGAATACAAGAGTATGCAAACGCGAGTTGAAAAATAAATGTTATTATATATTATAATTTAAATACGAAAATACACATTAATAATTGAAAATTCCTTTCACTGTGCAACAATTATAATTCTTCTGATTATTACCCAAAAAAATTTTTTAAAAATTTCAAAATACCAATTCTAGATATCCGAAGCAGTTCTTAGCCACACAGCACAGAATACTGGTTGTGAATACAGAAGAATCTGAAATTACGAAATATTCCTTCCAAATTTATAACACTGGTAAATCATAGCCTATTTTTGAGATAAAATAGTATAAAAGTAATTTCCTTACAAGGAATAATTAAAAACCGATATATAGAACAAAACTATTAATACAGATATATATTTAAAAATAAGTAAATCATCAAAATATACAGAAAGAAATTTCATCTTGTTCCAAAATATTAATGTTTTCAATACAATATTTTATAAATTAACATATTAATTATTTTATAAATAACATATCCTTATAGCACGATAGAAGAAAATAGTGAACATTTTGCATTACTCAATATGAAATAAAAAATTGTAATTCCTAACATAAAAATTTTATACATAATCCAACATAATATGTACACATATACATTATTACATAAGTAAAGACATAAAGTAAGAAATTTAAAACCAATTTTTCACAAAAACCAAAAATTGAAATTCATAAGTTATAAATTTCAAGTAATCCTATAAATGCAATAAAGAATTAAATATTTAAGTCTTTTCATGAAAGTTTTATAATTTCACTTACGTTTTAAATTCTTTGGATTATGTGCTATTTGTTTAAAGGTAAAATTTTGATTTGAATATTTCACTTATGTTTTCAATTCTTTGAATAGAATTCTCTTTATTTAAGGTACAATATTTTAATTAGAAATTACTTTGTTTTTTCCTTGCTTTGGGGAAGAGCCAGAACTTTCGCGTTAACTATTATAATACATTGAAATGGTTCATTGGCTAATATTCTGGACACAGAAAAGCAAAGATTTTTGTGGAAGAGGGGTTTCATCCTCCTCCTGACGAAGTGTCACTGAAGTTGATTGCATTCCTCTTCTAGCCAGTTCTTTTTTCTTTGAATTTCATTGAGTTTTTTAATTGGGGTTTTGCTTATTTGAAGAGTTTTGTTTTAATATTTATTAAATTCTTTATTGCATTTATAGGATTAGAAATTGATTACTTATGAATTTCAATTTTTGGTCTTTGTGAAAAATTGGTTCTAAATTTCTTACTTTATGTCTTTACTGATAATTTTATTCAGCAGCTTAATGTGTGAAAATACTAGGCATGATTATATTTTGTTTTTTAAATTTTTTTTTTTGTAATTATATATATCAAGCTTAAAACTATGATAAAATAATTCCAATTCATTATTTTGTTAACTTATAATTAAAAAAAGTACATTCCTCTCATGATACAATAAAATGGAACAAGAATAAGAAAAATGTGACACAAAATCAAAAAGTAAAAATTTTAAAAACGAATGCAGGCCTGGGGAATTTGCTTTGGTAAGTGCATTCATTAATTTCTGAAAAATTTATATGCTTTGACAGAATAATAAAATAGGAAATCAAAGGTGTTCTCAATTTGATGATGTATAATAAAGTTATTTCTCAAAAAAATTTCCTTTCTTCTTTGAAAGATATTATTTTGCATATTACTCTTTTCATGGTTAATTTAATAAAGTAGCACAAAAAGTTTATACATTTATTTATTCTGATTAGACGATTTTTCAAAGAAAGAATGAACAAAATTAATTAAAATTATCCTATTTACTTGCATATTTCTCTCTCTATTGTATTTTCAGCATACGATTTAGAAATTTCTAGTTTAAGATGATGAGGTAACATGTAAACAAAGATAAGAAATTAAATTGTCAATAAAAAAGGATGTTACTGAAATTAATAATTTCTTTAAATAGAGAATAAATAATAGAGAATATAGCACAGTAGTATAATATAATAAAACATATATCTGCTGCTTAGTGTGTTATATTCTTAATTTAAGTTTTCCCTTGTAATTTTCTCCTTTAAGTTTTCAAATAGTAAAATTATTCAAAAATAAAACATGCAAGTAAATATGATAATTAAAATAACCAATACTATTTTATATGATCATACTACATGAAATATTCTCAAATATTACAGTACTATTTACATCAGTTGCACACATCTACTGATATAATTTTTTGTTTGACAGCTAATTAGACAAGGATTCCATTTTGAGGATTTTATTTTATACTCAAGGATACACAAGGATTCTAGTCTATACTCACTGTATGCACCATTCTGTTTCTCAAGTATTTCTTTCAAAATGTTTGCAAATCAGTTTAAGAGAATAAAGTGACATGGCAGGTAACAAAAATAGAACATTATATCTAAATTTAATTTACTTTATCTTTAATCTGTAATTACATCAGTTGCACACATCTACTGATATAATTTTTTGTTTGACAGCTAATTAGACAAGGATTCCATTTTGAGGAATTTATTTTATACTCAAGGATACACAAGGATTCTAGTCTATACTCACTGTATGCACCATTCTGTTTCTCAAGTATTTCTTTCAAAATGCTTGCAAATCAGTTTAAGAGAATAAAGTGACATGGCAGGTAACAAAAATAGAACATTATATCTAAATTTAATTTACTTTATCTTTAATCTGTAATTAAAGCAATGAGAATGCTAAGAAAAAGCTTTTAAATATAAAACTATATGCAAAGAGATTTATGAACAGATGAATCATTTCAAAAAGAATTCAATATTGTTTATATAAGTGCATTCTAGCCTCCATTTAAAAATAAGAGAAATTCTGTATGGAGTCCTAGATGAGAACTGTTAACCACTAATTTGTTAACATTGTTAATACTAGGAATGATTCCTACATCATGAGAAAAAAACCATCCCCACAGCTGTTTTAGCATCCTGCAGTTACTGGCTGAGAATGATGCTAATCTTGTTTCTGCTTAGATGAATTTACAATGTGCTAGACTTTTCATATCTATAGATAAACAAAAGAGTATATTTTAGCCAATGTCTTATAAATATTTATATGTCCTAAATTCTAAATTGCTATGGTTTCATTTGCTACTGTTAAGATAATTTCAAGAGTATAATAGATTTAAGAGAGTTAAAATAATTTCAAGAGAAAAAAAAATTCTTCCCAGAAGTGCTCACATTTTGAAATTTGATAATATTAAATATCAAAAATATTTTCAACTGCAAGTAAAATATGAATTCAAAACTGTAAGAAAAGGGGAAAAAAGGCTAATGGGAAGATATTTTAAACACTATTTTCCTCATAATTTAGTATTTCTTTCAAAAAAAAAAGTTCTAATATTCTAAAAATATTCTTTCATCTAAATCTGAACACAAATTTCTAAATCTAAAGAAAAAACTCAATTTTTCTTTTTTCTTCTCCTCCTTTTAATTACTAGAATTTTCACGATTTATGATTTTGTACCCTGTGCAATATTAATTTTACAAGCAAAACAAATAATAAATACTATAATGCCCTCATATTTGTTGGTAATAGTATACAGAATGTACTTAAAATTTTTTTAAAAAAATTTCAATAAAAAAATTTTAAAAATCAAATGTTTTGGAATAAAATTTCTAGCAGCAGCTTACTGTTTGAAATAAGGAATATTGTCTGCTACTTTTAAATTCATTCTTCTTTCAAAATGTTTCATGTAAACAACCTGGGGATTAAAGGATATGTTTTTGCACTTTTCAAAGAGAAATACTATTTCTATTCAATATGTAGAGCCATTAGGTTACATCGATGCAACATGAAAAATGCGGAATGCCCTCACTGGGACCCAAACTCCAGACCTGCCAAATATGCATCGAGTATGCTTTCGGTTACACCAGGAAGGCATGTAGAATGGAGGAAAAAAACACCTTATTCATAATTCGAAAACATTATGAAAAACATGGAATTAAAATTTCTACATGGAAAATTATCATCATTATTAAATAGAAAACCATCAATTATTGTTTCTACACAGAAAGATCACTTCAAATGAACAGCCATAAAAAGTACATACTGTTTTTTAATATTTTTAAACATAATTTGTTGGAAAAAAGAGAAAATCCGCCAATGCAGAAATCAATTGCAAAGCTTTTAAATACATTAGCAGCAACAATAAATAAACTAATAAACAAAGATTCACAGCTTTAAAAAGCTAAAAAACATAATGTTAACCAACTTATGCCAAGTCATGTGGCTCAATGCAGAACAGTTTACAGAAAGCCTATGTGAAAGTCATTTAACAGGAGATAAATGAAATAGCATTGCTGAATGGGAAAAAAAATACAAAATACAAAATACATTGCAAAAAAATGAAAATACTTGACAAAGCATGGGTTTACATAAATGACTACAAAAACAAACAAAAAAATACAAACCTGGTTTAATCAATGCAAAGAAAGTTTCAGTAAGGGGCTTATGATTGTTGCAAGGTTCTCTTACATGGGAAATTTAAAATATTAATAGTGGGAGAAAAATGCTAAAATGAACTTTACTATTAACTTGCAAAAAGAGGTGCCAGCTTACTACAACATTCTAATGCAGATATTTCATATTGGAAGATTAAGCAGTTTAAAAAAAAATACTTATATCTGATATCTTATGCGATCTTCAGACTCATACAGCCTTAAAAAGTTGGAAAATGATAAGTCCTTCTCTTATTCTGAAAATTCAAGAAATAATGCAGCTGCAGCTTTCCCTCTCTCTACAGGACATGAATGCCTTGCCGCCCACCTACATCGCAGAGGCGGGCGATCCTGGAGAAGAAATAGACAGGGACCACTGGCTTCGATGTGGGGCTCTTTGTGGTCTTACAGAAGAGTCAAGATACTGGGAGGGAAGAACATCCTTACGCAATGACTTTGGTATTTTTATTCTTAGTTTAATTGCTTTTAACCTCTGTTAATAAGATTTTAGTTCTTTGTACCTTTTTGTATAGCCATTGGAAAAAAAAAAAACTTTGCTATCAACAGAAAGTTTTACATCAGATATTTATAGAAGAAATTCTATTTCTTTATCCCAATGAGTTTCAAAGAGTGAAAGTTCATTACGACAGATCAAAAAGTCATACTTTGAAAATTACCACTGTATTCCTTGAAAAAAATGAAGACCGATATGGGTATTGCATATATACCTTTCCGACATGCTCCTGCAAAGTACCCTGATATTTCACTATGGACTATGGATATGGATTATTGTGCCTTTGGTCTTTTGAAAAGAGCTCTTTCTAAGACCAAACCTACCACAACTCTGAAAAGTAATGGAAGAGAAATAAAAATCAATGCTCCTGGAAATTTTTAATACAAAAACTGCTCTATCATGGAATTCAGAATGTAGATTTAGAAATTAGAAAAAAGGCTATCAGATCAAAAAAATATTCTTTACATTTTAAACACTAATTAAAAAATAAATAAATAACAAATTGTTTTTAAAATGTGTAAACGCTCTCTGTATTTAAAATATTTTCTGCTTCTGTGGAATAACAGATAATACTGAACACTATATGTAATACATATTCATTTAAAATTACATACATAACATTTAACTGATACATTTAACTAATACTGTATGCTTGTGAATTGTGAAAAATAACTCTGAGCAGTTTAATCAGAAATATATAAATAAGTTCAAAGCACAGAAAAGCAGAACTTTTCCACTTATTTCACTAGAACTCAAGCCAACTTTACCAACGCATTATTTTTACAGTGAAAAATGCAGTAAAAATTGTACTGTCGGTTTAAAAAAAAAAAAAATTTTTTTTGGAAACAAGTTTTCCATACCTCAGACAGGAAGAGAATGAAGTTGGATCATTTACAAGACTGATACGCACGATAATTTTTAAATCTTCTCAGAAATACAAATTGAGAGGTAAATTAGTGCAAGCAAGATATCTGAATTATAATTCAAAAATTGATATTTATGGATTGCATTTCAATAGTGGAAAACTTCGAGGATTTTTTTACTTGCATCAGTTTAGTTAAAAAAATCTACTTGCTTATTAAGAAATTAAAGATTTTAGGATTTGCCACATATAAGCAAAACTACATTTACAAGGAATTTTATTAATGATTGATGAATTAATGCCCAACACTCTATTTTCTAAAGCTGAGAACTAGATTTTATTAACAGGTTGAAGGGAAACCAGAAACCATACAGTAAGAAGCATTCAGAAAGTAAAGAGTTGAATTTAATGATAAATGAAAGATAAACATAAGGAACTGAAACGGCCTTAGTTTGAAAACTTAAAGTGATGAAGGTCTGAAAATTTTTTTATTTGCATTGTCCATCATGATAAAAAAAGACCCCTTAATTTATTTATTATAATACATTATGTTCAGTAAGTCATATCACATATGTATCATATAATGAAAAAGCAAATAATAAGTTGAGTTAATATGACACTGAATTTGAAAATGAAGCATGATCAATTAAATTATTGAAAAAATTAATTTATTCTGGAACTTTTTAAGATATAGGAAAACAAAACCAAAATATGACTATCATTTTATTACAAGACTTTTGAAAATATAGACTTTTAAGATTTTAATATTACATTTTAGTACATTTACTACTATTGTGTTAGCTCATAACTAACATGTAAAATTACATATGAAATGTTCAGAACTGCAATCATATATGCAACTTAAAATATATATTATTCAAGTATTTTTATTGGGTTTTACCATGGTCATTAAAAAAATTATCAAATTCTATAAAACTCATGGCCTATTTGTGGTGGCTAGTGGTATCTGAAAGGATGGACAACTATGCAATAGAGCAATGCAAAATACTACACCGTATAATAATGCTTTGTTTATATGTTTTTGAAAATGATCATATACCTGTAGAGTTTCAAAGGATGACAAAATTTGTCTGTAATAAATTTAATCAAATTCCTTTTTTGATGGAATGAGAACAGACAATTTCATATTAAATTTGACTTAAAGTGAATTCATACATCAGTATTTATATACATATAATGCATTTTAACGACCATATAAATTTGGTATTTGTATTTGCAGGTCTGATGCATAAAGGAAGAGCTCAGAAAATTCACAGCTTGGCAACACTTATACTACACAGCTCACAATCAACAGGTAATGAAAATTTATATTTAATTCAGATATTACATTGCATAAAAAACTCGACTACAATTTTGGCCTTAACTAAAATTACCAGTTTGGCATCATCATTCTTACTTGAGTAAAAGATGAAACACCTTTGCATTTATTAATTATTGTTAATTGAACAGAATTCACTGAAGTTCATTGAAATCGAAATAAATTTCCTAATACTTATGCAATAGCTGCAAAGTAAGATAATAATATATTTATTATTAAGTAATACTGGTTATATTATCTTCTAATATAAAGTTACACACACATATGACTAAATTAAAACAAACTGGTTTCTTTAAGATATCTATACATGTTTTACATCTATATTCTGTTTCTTCTCACTATTCTTTTTATTTTAATAGAGAAAAAAGCATGAAATTCGATTGGAAACTTATTTTAAGAAAAGCAACCACTTAACTTGGTTTCATTTAATTATATTGACAAATGATTTTTTATAAAAACAAAAATTTTTACAAATAAAATTACATAAAACATAAATTACTATGAAAACAAATAATGTAATTATATTATTTCCCCAGGCCTCAGATTAGTAATACAATATACACAAGCACAGGCTCTGGTTTTAAAATATTGCATAACAAGCACTTAAAAACATATATGTTGAACTTTCAAAAAATAACATAATTATTTAAAAATATAAGAAACTTCATATGTAAAACAAATTCCTCAAATGAGTACCTTTTTATATAACAGCACATAATTCATGGATAATACAAAAAACTAAGTACAGAAGGTATTTTTACCTTAACATCTATTGGCATATAAATTGGAACTTTTTCTTCCCCTTCCCCCATTATAACATACAAGCTACATAACTTGTATATATAAGAAAGAAATGTTGAACTCCAGAAAACTGAGGGGATAACATCAAGCATTAGAAAATATTCTGAATATTTTCATCTGCTAAAACATGGTAGATTTGTGTTTCAAAGCCACAATATAAGAGCATTATCACACTATATTCTTGTAAATTTAACAATTAGAAATATATTTGTTTCTGAGAGACAATCATCAAGACTTTACGGGATGAGTATGACCCTTATGGGATGAGTATGTCATAAACACATTGGCCTCCAACTGTATCTCAGAGCCGGGTGTGTCATATATGAATCGCTGTTTAAATGTTAGGACGGGTGTACCACACATGCATTTTTAGAAAGAATGTTTAAATAGTATATTTCTTTGCCACAAGATGTAGTCCTATGTCTGTTAAGGGAGAATTTACTGAGACTGGAGAATGTTGACCTTCATTTTGTTGTATTATTATTATTATTATTATTATTATTATTATTATTATTATTATTATTATTATTATTTCTTGTACTTTGTTTTGGAATCAAAGCAGAAATCATGGGTTGAATAATGTAAACAGATAGAGCTGGCTATTAACTGCATCAGCTGATATGAACACATGGGGATATTCTTGATACTCCTGAATACTTTTGCTTTTATTTTTGGCAATATGGGGATATATGTTCTATTGTTTTAGAGAGTTTTATCATTCCTTTTAGAATTGAGCTAGTGTTGAGAGGAATATTTTAGATATCATTTAGCAAAACATTTTGTATACTTTAAATAGCAAAGAAAATACAGTGATAAAGTTTTCAATTAATTCTGATAAATACTTGAGTTTTCCTCTCATAATATGCCCAAAATTGAAACAATTGGGCAATAGATTTAATTTATGCAATTATTTTCCAAAGTTAGGCTTAGCAGCGTAAACTGAATGTTCCAGTGAGACAGTGTATCTTGTAAGTACACTGTCCAAAGACAGTGTACTTACAAGTTTTGGTGACTGAGGCACCCATTGTGAAAGGATTAATATCAACCCTTTTCAACACACTTTCTGCTGTTTGACTACAGTTACATACCTGCACTGCAAGTCAACTTGTAAATCAATTATGTTTCCCTCACACAATATTTATAATCCAATTTAGGGAATATTATTAAGATTTTTTACTTTAAAAGCAATATTTGTGGAAAAAATGACTCATTATTAGACAAGATTACTATTCTGTCTAATAATCAAAGAGTTATAATTTTCCTGATTGTGAAAAAATAACTCAAGAATATATAACTTAAAATTTAAGCACAAATCTGACGTCAATAAAATAATTCAGATTATAAAGTATTTTATTTCACTGGTTATTCAATAAAAAATGGTATTTGGTATTTAATACGCATTTTATAACTCGGTGATTTTCCTAATCGTTTATATAAAAAATGCACCTTGAAGTCATATTCAGCAGTCTGTTTCTGGCACATTCTTATTTCATAGTTCCAGTAACTAGAATATTATCACACTCTATCCTGTACAACAGGAAGTAATGAGTCAATCTGAAAAAGTATCCCATCAATGAATGGCCTTTGAAGTGCACTAACTTCTAACATTGATTTGACGAGATTATGCATACCATTTCCATACCTGTAATAGAGTTCAAATTTATTTCTGTGAAAATATTTAAAATAAACATATTAATGCACTGCAGAGCATAGAAATAACAACAGTATATTCAATTTCTTTATGTAATAGTACAATAAAAACTTTATAATATATGAAATAATTAAACATCTACCTGGCAAAATATCTCTTGCAATCTAAATGTGACATCATTAAAAAAGATATTAAGGATGTTTTTTAACTGCCTAGTCTTTCTTTTATTATTAAAGACAAAAAATTATTTGTCCATGAAATAAGATAATAAATTTTTATCTTCTTGAAGTACTTATCTAAGTAAAAAGTTACTTTAAATCAATTTTAATTTATGTTTTTTTTTTTTTTTTTTTTTTTTTTTTTTTTTTTTTTTTTTAAATACAGTGTTTTCCAGAAAACTTCAATTCTTGAAATATCTGAAAATCAGGCAGCCAAAAGTTATTGACAAAGTAATTTTGATTAAAAAAAAAAAAAAAAAAAAATCTTGACCTTAAGTAAATAAAATCTTAATCTTGATGACAAGAAAAACTTCCTTACATAACATTATGATAATTTAAACCTTTTCTTCCTTTTTCGGTACAGATAACACAAAGATAATACCAGTTCTTCAAAAAATTAAATACGATTTTTAACCATTATTGAAAGGAGAGATTTAAAAAAAAATGGGCTAAGGTGAAAACATTTTACCACTTTAAAGTATGCTTAAAAATAAAATACCACTTTCAATATTTATTTTTTTAAAATTGTTTTCAGATCCCTTCTTACTATTATAAATTGCATGCAAATCAAAGACACACATACTGCACTTTTGATTATGCTGGCTAATACCAAGGAAACAGGTAACGGGATATTTCAAATTATCAAATTTCATGCACATTGTATATGTTTATTTCTTAAAAAAAAAAAAAAAAAAAAAAATGTAATTTTACTTTTTTTTTTTAGAACGTATGAATTGTATGAAATAATCACTGAAACTAAAAGACATAATTAAGCAAATTTTAGAGAATTCTCGGACTTGTACGTTTGTTAATAAAACACTCTTGTGCATAGTATTGAACGTGCATATACGAGTTTGGATAATCAAGATTACACAGTAGTTAGTATTTCAAATTTAGTGTTTTGGTATAATTCATTACATATGAAATAAGAAAACAGAATGCAAGTATGACAGAACTCAAATTATTTACTGATGTATAAGGATTGACAAACACATACAGATTGCCATAAAAGCCTCTGATCAAAGTTACTAATTTTTTCCAATATTTGAAAAAATGCAACAGAGATGTAGAGAATGAATATTTAAATTGACTGTCACAATGGTTGAATTTTGGACTAATTTTTTAAAATATAAAACTCAATGCAAAACATAGCTCTGGAAATGGATTTCAGGTATAGCATTATTCTGAATGCTTATGCCAATGATTTTACACTGATAATAAAAGTTACTAACGGAAAAATATAGGACAGTAAAGAATATTTACAAATAGTTTAACGATATACGACAGAGTAGATATACAGTTGTGCTTTGAAAGATAACCAGATGAAATTAATAGCGATGTTTGGATAAAATGACATAGCATCTGTACTTCAAAAAGAATTACAAGTAATTAAAATAGGGCTCAAATATATTGATTTGAATTTAAGAATTATTGGCTTGTGATTAATATCAAGGTTATAGTGAAAGACAGTATAGTTAACAACTTCATGAATCAATACAGCATGTACTGAAACGGCAAAATATTCTCTTAGAATCTTGAAAAATCAAATCAGTGGTTAAGTTAAGAGACTGGGAGTCATATCAATATACAGAGGAGAAAAAGACTGCTAACTCTATTGTGAATACTACAAACACTAACTTGAAAACATATTTCAGTTTTCAAGTTTGGAAAATATAATCTCATTCTGTTGTATTTTCAACATATTTTAAAATATAGTGAAAAAAAAGACATAGTGAATGCAAATATTAAAAACAGTCCATTTTACAGTAAAAATGATAATAATATATTATGAAAGAATTCATTTAAAATTATGAAAAAAATGAGTGAATTCATGCACATAGAGGAAGAATAATACTTGAATTTCTATCTAGTTCTTACCAGCAAGAACTTCAGCTACCTACAACATCATAAAAATGATAATAAGCCATAGAACATTTAAACCATTACTTACATCTATTTCTCAAAAAGAAAACTAAATATATATGAGGAAAGGCAAGTAATGAAGCTAATGATATATTTTATTACAGGGAAAAGTATCGATGGCCTATAGAAAATTAGAGATAGTCATCTTACAGTTTTATTTACATTAAAATAGGCAGACTTTCTTAGCAGCTGCATGATACTGAATTCTTATACTTTTCTTATACTTGCTTTTGTAACAAGTTTCTTTGAAATGTTTTGTTAGGAAAATATAAATAAATATAAATAATTTTCTGTTAAATATAATTATGTGATGTGAATTTATACTGATATGAAGATCAGAATAATATATTAGTATGTATTAGGAATACAGTAACATTGTAGTGATATTTACTTTATAGTCATATTACTGGTTCTTAGATATATCAGCAATGTTGGAGGCAAATTCACCATTTCATTACATTTGGTATATATTAGCACCTTTTCTTTTCTGGCAGGGAATGAAGGAGGTTATGTTTATAGGATTACTTGCATATGGGAGATACTTAAATATCTTTGTATTTGCTGCGGATTTTTATGCTATATGAAGTGTTTCAAAATAGGATATGTCATTTTCAGTTGAATAGTATCTCAATATAAATACGGATATTTCAGACACAATTTACTGCATTAAAAAAAATACACAATATGTTTTCAAAAGAAAAAGGCTTACGGTGTGATTTCTGGAAATTCAATCACTCCACTTATGACTGCAAGAGCTACACTATCACCTCTTTGATAAGCTGCATCAAATGGCGATTTGAAATAGCACATGGCATACAAACAACAACCTAATGACTGAATAAAAAAGTATTTTAGGATGATAGATTAATATTTTATGATTTTTTACAAGTTATAAGGCACACAGAATCAAGTACAAAATGAGTTATAATGCATATAAATGGAGCTATAATGCAGAGAAAACCTTAATTTCAACAAGCATAAGAGCTATGACTTTTATTGTACGTGTACAGTTCCACATAATAAAATCTGTGATAGCAATAAAGTAACTGAATTTCTTCTCTATGATATTTACATTCAGTTATATTAATTAAACCTATTTCTGAAATGAAGTAGGATTTTAGCTTTCAATATAAATCCAAACGCAAGGAAACAAGAAGTTACATTAATTCATCATAGTAAAATACATCAGTCACATCAAGATGGGAAACAGCTCCAGCGATTTCTTAAATTGAAATCTTAAGAAATTGGTTTACTATCTGTTATTTTCTAACATTTGAAAGAAGTGTTATCCTTTACACTCTAAAAAAAAAAAAAAAAAAAAAAAAAAAAAAAAAAAAAAAAAAAAAAGATGTGCGCACCACATGACTTCCTTGTACGGAATGTTAAATTATACACATTTTTTTCTTGCATTTCATTTAAACTTATTGGATTGAATTAAATCTACTTCATCAATAGCACGCTACACTCTGGCGCTATGTTCACTTAACAGCGTTACATTTCATTCCTTTTATAACTCAGAATGCACAAAATTTACATCATTTGAAAAATTATCTAATCGTTGCCACATGTTCTATTCAAATACTATAATAAATCTAGAATGGTGTATAAAAGAAATTAAGCAAACAAAACAAAAAAGAAACAGTTTTTCACAGACGATTCAGTATTTTTCATTCAATTAATTCCGTTCTCACTTTCCAACAAGGCAAAAATACATAAAACCTCAAACTATCAATATTAAAAATCATGAAGTAAATCTTAAACACCTATTTCCTTTAATAAATTCCAGAAAGAATTAAGCATGATTTCATTCGCAATAATAAATGATGATGTTATCTTTGTTGTTGCGAAGCTTAGTCTCTCTAGATTGGCAATTAATTCTACTATTCTGCTGTTTCAAATGTAAACAAACATGTCCACCATGTTATTTAAAAATTAGGCTTAACCGAACTTAAACAGCTTTTAAACTGTTATAATTCTACTTATACTGCTTGCAGATTTCCTTAAGGCATAAAACTTCAACCGGAAGATAAGAACAACATAATTCAATCATTTTTAAAGCAAAAAATGCACAATTTACAAACATATAAGAGTAAAGAAACTGAGATCACTGAGCCGGGTAACAGAGTGGATATATATACAGTCAAAAGTCATTAATCCGGACCTCAAAGCTCATTTTATGCGCATGCGCGTAATACCTTTACGCATGTGCGTTTAATGTATAATGGACGGTATAAGCTAAGCTAAAATTATCTAATTATCTATTTCAGTTAATGTTGCAGATTGCATTGTTCCTTAATCGCTTTCCTTACAATTTTTTTTTGAAAAAAATTGCAAACAATCATCATATTTTTTTATTTTATTATTAAATACAACAAAACGAAACAAATCAAAATATGTAGGTTTTAAGTTGCATTTTTAATTTTTTGAAGGTGTAAAAGCGTTTATTTTTAATATTAGTTTACTATCCTGAGTTATCTCGGGCAAACCAAAAAAAAGTTAAATATTAATCTTTGTATGATAGTTTTTGAAACAAGAGACAGCACAGAGTAGTACCTGACGTTCTACACTGGTACCTGGTCTCTTTTCTTACTGGCTTATCGTTGGAATCTCTTTCACGGGAGCACAGTACACTGCCTCGTTGGATTTGATTTATTTTTTGATTTTTTTTCCCAACCTTTTCATAATCACTATCTGAAAAATCATCGCTTTCGCTATCTTCCATCATCGCCATTATTTTATTTTTTTCCAACGCATGCATCTTTCTTTATATATTACTAGTCCACAAGCCAACGTATACTATACAATAGGGAAACACGCGACCAGTCCTTCCAAAAGAACCGCGCAACCAACAAAATTTGGCAAACTGCCAATCAAAGCTAAATATTTCCTTTCATTTCCTCCAGACCGAGTAAAACCGTGCTAAAAGAAATCGTACTAAAGCATTCTGCTTCGCCCGAGTTTTCTCGGGATAATAATTAACTGTGATATATACGAACCCGAGATAACTCGGGATAATCAAGCAAGCGGTTAATCTTCGAATTGGAACCGGCTTATTATTTTTTGCAGACTGTTAGAGCAATTTTATAAAAGTAAGTTGGAACTTTCGATTATGTCAAATAGAATTTCAAATGCTGGATCTGCAAAAGGAAAGCATGTTTTGATGTCCATCAAACAAAAAGTGGAATTGCTGCAAAAAATGGATAAAGGCTCCTTTGTTTCTCAACCATTCCGAAATCTGTTTATCAATTTCACACTGCTCTGAGCGGGGAAGGGGAGAACATCGAGGCGCGCAATGAACTGGAAGTTGATCTGTCAGCACTATCCTCATCATCAGGGCAGATGTTTTTATTTTATTTGGCTTATAATTTCGGCTTGTAATGTAGTATTTCATTTCGATGTACTCCATCTTTGATATGATTTAAATCAAATTCCTCGTCATTATAAATATCACGAATACAAATCAAATAGTTTTCTGGTTGCAATTTTCTTATTTCGACTATGCGTAATTATGTATGCTTTACGCATGCGCGCATTGAAAGAAATGTTTAATAAAGTAAACAAATAAATATTAAGCTTTTTTTTGTAAATTTTGATACCCTTTAGATCATAATTACTCTTTATTTCATAAATTATGGTTTCATATTTTTAATTTTATAATTTCTGCATGCCATCTTCCCAGATTTAAACTGATGATCTATAATCCGGAAAAATCGATAATCCAGAATCGCCGAAGTCTCGACGAGTTTGGATTAAAGACTTTTGACTGTACAAATATATTTATATACGTTTGGTGCGGCCGATTGCAACCAAAATACGAGGTGCACATCTACATGTTATAGCAGTCCTATATACAAAATTTCAACATTCTGAGCCTACTCGTTTTTGAGTTATGCGAGATACATACGTATGTATGTACAGACACCGTGAAAAATTCTCTTCAGAATTCATTTTAAAACAGTTTTACAATTTTTTGGGAGGAAAAGAGTCTTTTATTCTGTTTTTACGTACAGATGTCACACAAAAACATCATTAAACTGCATTTAATAGCGGTCAAAATGGATATTTTCATTGAAATATACTGCATGATACTTTTCGCAATTACAATACTTCCTTTTCGTACAAGGAAGTAAAAAAAAAAGCAGCAAGTATACTTATATACTTATATGAAATGTTTTCAAAGTTTTTGTCCGTTCTTCAAACTTTTCACTTAAAGTGCATAATTTCATAGTAGATACATTGGAATATTAATTATTCTGAAAGAAATTATTAAATACCTCAAAACTGCTGGATAAAATCCAGGAGTTGATGAAGAGATGGAAAGCACACACAAGAAATGTTATGCAAAGAGTAAATTAAACAAACACATATTTACAGATAAATTACAAAATACAGAAGATGTTTACACATTTTTAGATGATTTTGGAGATGCTTAATTAATGTTTAAAATGTAAAGAATATATTTTGAAATATTCAATCTGAAAGCTTTTTTTTTTTTTTTTTCCCCTGAACTATTATTAAGTCTGCATCATGATTTCCATGACAAGGACTTTCCATAAAATTTCCGGGTTTATTGGTTTCCATTCTTCTTCCACTACTTTCCAGAGTCTATCAATCGCGGTGGGTTTCTGGTTAGAAAGAGCTCTTTTCAAGTGAACAAAAGAACAATAATCCACAGATGAAATATCAGGAGACTTTGCAGGCATATTCCACTCTAAGAGAAACCTACAAAAATCATAAACCTCTTACTGAAACTTACTTTTTATGAACAGAACCAGGTTTGTACAATTTTTCTCTTCATTTTCGATAATAGCATTTTTTGCTTGTTTGTTTGTTTTAGCCATTTAGATAAACCTATGCTTCATCAAGCATAACAATGTATTTCCATTTATCTCTTGTTAAACAGTTTTCATACAGGGTTCTACAAATTGCTCTGCACTGAGCTACATCTCAGCAAAAGCTGGTGAATATTACTTATATATATATTATTATATATAAATTATAATATTATATACTAGTGCTTCTAAAGAATAAAGGTAAATTTAATTTTAAATAATTAGTTTGCAACAACATTAATCATTTATTTGTTTGCATCAAATTTAATTTAAATTAACTTTAAATTAGACTAGAAGAGAAACACGCTAATGTGACAATCAAAATCATAAAAAACAACCTTGTATTTAGCGTAGGTATAATGAAACACTCAATCGATTTCGAGGGCAGCTAAAGGTCCCTCCTCATCAGGAGAAAGAAATACATAGAAAGAAGAAAATAGGTGACTCCTTCTCCTATTTTCTTCTTTCTATGTATTTCTTTCTCCTGATGAGGAGGGACCTTTAGCTGCCCTCGAAATCGATTGAGTGTTTCATTATACCTACGCTAAATACAAGGTTGTTTTTTACGATTTTGATAGAGAATGTTTGTTAAATTCAAATTACATACTAGTGAATATATATATGTATATAAATGGTAAATATTTGTTTATTATTTTATTTGTTGCTGCTACAGATGTATTTAAAGACTATAATTGATTTCTGCATAGGCAGATTTTCTCTTGCTACTAGCTATTTTAGAAATATTACAAACAGCATGCACCTTTTTCAGGATTCATTTGGAGTTTCTTTCCCCCCCCCAAACAAAAGTAATGACTGTTGGTTTTTCCCTTTCCAGTTAATAATGCTGCTTATTTTACATGTAGAAATTTAATTATAAATTAAATTAAATATTAACATGAATTATAACATTATTAATGAAATATTAACATTGTAGTATTTCTCTTCAGAAAGGGCAAACATATCATTCAATCCACAGCTTGTTTACAAACCACATTTTGAAAGAAGAATAAATTTAAAAGTAGCAGACAATATTTCTCATTTTGAGTATTATATTATTAAATTCATTCTAAAATTATGTAAACACCCTCAGTATTCTATACTGATCACATCTTACACACTAAACACGATTTAGAAGAGATGTATGCATTTTTTCTTAAATGTGTTAAACGAAGAAAAGGAAATAAATACCCAAATATCTACTCTTTCATCTATTGATGAATGACTTTCAACATTAAACAATTCAGGTGCTCTGTACGCCATGGAGCATTTTTCAGCAGCAAAGTCCTAAATCAAGATAATTATATTCAAGTAAACTGAAATTAAATTTAAATAAAACAAAACAGTTATATTAAATCTGAAATAGTGCTTAAAAATTTTTAATTGATACAATTAAATAATTATTTTTTGAACATGCATAAGCTGATTATTTCTATATTTACTTCCATATTTTACCATCTTTTCTTGCTAGTTTTATCACACAAAAATCAAGAAGGGAAAATTATGGGAATAATTTAATTTCTAAAGTACACAGTTACATTAAGAACATAACAAATGAAAATTATTCATAGATAAACTACTTATCACATTATTTATTTAAATGCACCTACATTATAATAAGAATATATAGTAATATTAACATTGTAGTATCTAATAAGATATCTTCATTTCTACTTTCCTGTACTTTGAATCTCGGTAGCCCTCATTGGTGTTTACTGCTATTTCCTAAGTCTCAAATCTTTCAGTGTTGCTGGAGCTTTATGTGTACATGTCAAATGCATTGTGACCATTCAGTCTGTCTTCCCATACACAATTATCTTCAGAAACATCAAGGGCTTTAGATATGCTAATTTTTCTTGAAGCTCTTCATGATTATTCTCCATGAATCAGAGCCATACATCCAAAATCCACAAGAAAATCATTTAGTAAGGTGAAAATAACCACCATATATGAATGAATTCCTTTTTAAAGTTAGCAGACCTTGCTTTCTGAATGTCTCAAAGACAGGGGAAAATAACACAAATATTTCTTTTTTAAATCCAGATTTTTGTACTGAGGTTAGGGGGGTATATATTTTATGTAAAATATATATTTTATGAAGCTTTCTAACAATATTACAGAATACTATTATGCAAAAAACTACTTACATAGAACTGTCATGAAATATGTAAAACATAATTTTATCATTGCATACATTTCCCTCCCATAAAGAAAAAGAAATTATGCAATTTAATTACATTTACTGTTTCACAATCTGATTTTTTTAATATTTTAAGAATTTTTATATGACTTTCTGTATAAAATGTGACTAAAATAGAATTTTTTAAATTCGTATACATCATTTTCAGCCAGACCAATTCTATGCCAATTTAAAAGAAAATCTGGCATTTTATTTTTTACATGATAGAAATTTTACATATTATCTATCAGTAATAGATATTAATTTCTTACATTCGTCTTCCTTAACAGCAGTATTTTTAAGTCTAACTAAATAATATAAAATCATTTCCCTTGCATTTATTAGAAACACATATTGAAAAATCAATATCATCAAACTGATGTTTCGAAGAATTCTTATAAGGACATTTGTTTAAAATATATGTAAAAACATGCTTATTTAGTTTTTATGCTTTACTTTCTGTTCAGTAAATAATGCGGTTTTTTTGGGGGGGAGGGAGGGCAAAGATAACATTTTGAGAAACTCTTGTACTCTCATCTCTATCGCCTATTATTCTTATAAAGCTTATATCACAAACAAGGATTTGTCACAAAGAAATATCCTAGACCAGTGCCTGAAAAATGATTGACTCACAAGAGAGAGTATTCAGAGAGTTAATTAAATAAACTCATATTTAAAACACTTAATTTTTTTTTTTTTTTTTTTTTTGCCTCTTACAAAAAGGGGAGAATAATGAATGGGAGAGGGATGAAAACGAAAAGAAAAAAAGAAAAAACAGACAAAAATACACATATATACATAATACATATTATCATTCAGAAGTTGAATTTTTTTTTTTTTAAATTTCCTGCATTCTTAACATTTTTTAATTATTAAAAATAACACCTTTTAATAATAATGGCAAAAACTGGAAGTATTCTTCCTTATGATTATCATTTAGTCAGATAAAAGATTCAGTTAAAGCATGTGGTTTCAGTTCTATCATCAGTTAAAGCAGAGACTGCAGTTTTGAAATAATTTTGAAATCAAAAGCAGTTTTCTTTAATACTGCATTTCAGATTTTTTTGCAATGGTCTTTGCATTGGTTTACCACATTTGCTTCAGACAGTGCATACAAAGAAAGGTTTCAGTTTTTACATGAGCGCTTTATTACATATCTCTCCCTAACAAAAAGAGGGGGGAAAAGACTTTTTGCGAAAGAGGACACATGAAAGTTTTCTCTGAAATATTACAGATTTTCTGAAAATATGAAATTTAAAATTGAATTTTGTCCAATTTTAAACAAACAAACAAAAAGTTATTATTAGTTATTTATTAGTTACTTTATTTTCAACCAAACTATCATACAGTTTCCTCATTTGAACAAATGTTACTCTTCGATCAGTAAAATTCATAGTTCCATACTTAAGGACCCCATTCTGGATATGAGCTTCTGGGATATATATGTAAAATATAAAAAATATGATGGCTTTGCTCAATGCAAACACGCAACCTCTAAATAACTTTGCGTATTTTAGGATCTTCCCCTTTGAACAGTACCTTCCAGAATTCTCTAGTCTGTTACCTGACCACTTGTATAAATAACAAGCTCGCACCATTTTGTGAGGCAGAAGAAGCTTCCTCTTCGCTTGGCATTCAATGGCAGATTTCAGATTAACTTCTCCAAATTACATATTCCATAATGATTTAAACTAAGTATGATGAAATTTATGCTTTCTGCATCAATATTTCTAACAAAGGAAAGATGGCATAAGCAGCAGCAAGGTAGAGGAAGCTTCTTCTATGTCGTTATTTATACAAGTGGTTACATAACAGACTAGAGAATTCTGGAAGGTACTGGTCAAGGGGGAAGATCTTAAATTACGGAAAGTTAGAGGTTGCATATTTGCATAGAGCAAAGCCATCATATATTTTATATTTTAAGCCTGTCGACTAATTAATAACTCTTATGATACGGCAGGCATTCCTGTAGCAGAGTGGTAAGGCTGAATCCAATGATGACACAAGAAATTATTTATCTTTTAATTACACATCTTTATTCCATTCAAATGGCAGATTTCAGATTAACTTCTCCAAATTACATATTCCATAACGATTTAAACTAAGTACGATGAAATTTATGCTTCCTGTGTCAATGTTTCTAACAAAGGAAAGATAGCATA
Source organism: Stegodyphus dumicola (assembly GCF_044657685.1). Lineage (NCBI taxonomy): Eukaryota > Metazoa > Arthropoda > Arachnida > Araneae > Eresidae > Stegodyphus > Stegodyphus dumicola. The sequence continues at coordinate 152,933,121 of NC_140769.1, read as the reverse complement.
AGCAGCAGCAAGGTGCGTAGTGCAAGCAGAGAGGAAGCTTCTTCAGCATTGCAAAATGGCGTGAGCTCGCTATTTATACAAGTGGTTACATAACTGATTAGAGAATTCTGGGAGGTACTGGTCAAGGGCAAAGATCCTAAATTACGGAAAGTTACTTACAGGTTGTGTGTTTGCATAGAGCAAAGCCATCGTATTTTTTATATTTTACATCTAAAAAGAAATCGGAAATTGTTCGTTCAACTAGACTAAGACCTTTTAATCCAGCAAATGAATTTAAATTAACTGTTATATAGTATAATTCCTATCTCTGTCCAAAATTAATTTAATTTTAATTTTTAAAAATTCTCTATTAATTTTTTTTTCCTGTTCATGACTTTTAATACCTGATTTAGACTTAAACTCCAACTATGATAAATTATTTTCCCGATCTTCACCTTTTCCCAGTCTGGTTCCTTTCCTATCCTGCCTTTCCTTCTGTTTTTCCGTTCAAAATTTGAGCCCCCTTGAGGGAAAACTCTAACCCCTTTTGCATTGCACTAATACACTTTGTGCATTGCATTATTGAAAATCTGGCCCTCATACCAGATTTTTCAATAAAAATGAATGTGTTTGCTAAACTGTTCTCGACACAATATATATGTGTATTACTTCTTGCGTCCTCTCTTTAGAGAGGAAGTAAGAAATGATAGCACACGCCCGACGTCCCCCTAGGTAATACTCTTAACAACCCCTCAAAATTTTTATTTATTTATTTATTTTATTATTATTTTTTTAATTCTGTTAGGCGAATCAGCTGTGGTCATGAAACTGGTTTGGGTTTTTTTATATACTTTTTCATACCAGCCACGATCCTCTGACCATAGTTTAGCATAGAAGTGCTACCACACATAACACACTAACACATATTTTTCACATAATTTTTTAGATTATTTTGTAACAATTTTTTTCCTTTCTTGCTTCTCATTGTAATATTCATTTCTCATTTCTAAATTTCTAAAAAAAATTAACTTGATCATATAAGTTTTTTGTCTTGAAATTTTAATTTTGTAAGATTTTGTATTTTAATTTGTAGGATTTTGTATTTTTATAAAAACACTTTGATACAATGTCAATAACCAGTTATCTTTTATTAGGCAATGGAGGTTTTTTTATATTTTGTACTGAGCACCCCCCAACCATCAGCAAGCTAGTCACGCTGATCTGTTGGCGAGGACATGCCAAAACTTTTGATTCAAAGTGTTAATGTCTTATTGTATCATATCATTATTTATATTGAATTGTATCATAATGTTTTGTACAGAATTTTTAAACTATTTTCAAATATGTCAATTACCTACCATGAAAAGAATAAATGCACATAATATATTATTCATAAATGATATAAATTGTATATCTTCTAAGTTTTATATGAAAAGAAAATTTTAAACATTTTCTATTCAAAAACTATTATTAAATCATATTTATTGGAAAAACTGCATAATATTTGTGAACGTATTAGTCCACAAGATGAAAATAAGCTGGACTTACTTGCATCAAGAGACTTTTAAAACGTATTTTGTGTTTAATTATTTTATAAAATTAACTTAATATTTTGTTAATATTCATATTTATATTTCTTTTATGCTGAATGGCAACAAGTAGTTCATATTTATATTTAAATTTCTTTATGCTGAATGGCAACTAGTTCTGATTCATGATTGCTAGGTTTTGGTTTCAAAACGTTGCTCGTAGCGTTGCATTTCGATAGCTGGAAAATAAAATGCAATAAACTTAGCTATTTGTTTATAATTCATGCTGTTCCTAATCATAAATTAATTTTAAACATTAGTAGCCAAGGCTACATCGTGGTGACCCTGATTAATTTTCGAAATGTCAACAAATGACTCTTCGGAAACTACTACGACAGATACGATGCAATCACCAGAGCTTCATAAGGTAAGCGTAAAAATACCTCCTTTTTGGACTAATAAACCAGACATATGGTTTTTTCAATTGAAGCTCAGTTCAGAATTAGTAATATCGTTTCAGAAGAAATGAAATTTAATTATTTAGTTTCACAGCTTGAACCTAAGTTTGTCGATAACATTTGGGACACTGTAATGAACGATAGTGCGACAAAATATTCGGATGCTAAAATTAGGTTATTACATTTATTCAAAGAAAGTGAAAATGTACGGATTAAACGTTTGATTACTGGTATCGAACTTGGAGACTTGAAACCAAGCCAACTTTTGCAGAAGTTGAGATCAGTTGCTACTACAGATGTGTCTGAAAATCTAATCAAAACTTTATGGCTGGAGAAGCCACCTGACTCAATAAAACATATATTATTAGTTAGTGATGAAGATGTAACCAAGTTAGCGTCTATGGCAGATAAAATTAGTGATATGAATCGGAAACCAGAAGTATTTGTGTTAATGCTCCTTCTGTTCCCGCAAATGATTTGTTGCAAAGAATTACCTCTCTTGAACAAAAAATTGATCAAATAACCATTCACTCAAGACGCAGGAACTCGGATTTACGTAATTCGCGTTCACAATCTCGAAGCCGATCTCGTAAATGATATGACCCTACTGGCAAATTTTGTTATTATCATTTTCGATTTGGAGCAAAATGTATTCCAGAGAAATGCCGGCCTCCATGTGGTTGGATAAACAATGATTCCAAAAACCAGGAAAACTTGAATCTGTAGTAGGTTCAGCGGCAAACGCTTCTGCAGAAAATATGAAGGATTGTCGCAAATTTCGTTTATTCGTTCATGACCGAAGATCAAATTTGCACTTTCTTATTGATAGCGGAGCTGACGTAAGCATAATTCCTGCTACTTCACAGAATAAATGTAAAACTGAATACAAACTGTATGCAGCTAATGGCACAGCTATTTCCACTTATGGAATAAAAACGCTAACTCTTGATTTGGGATTACGTCGTGATTTTCAGTTTCCATTCATAATTGCTGATGTCACAAAAGGTATTTTAGGAGCTGACTTTCTTCACAAATATAAATTGCTTATCGATGTAAATAAGAAAAAATTAATTGATGGTGTAACACAGCTTTGTGTCCAGTGTGATGTCGCTGGTATTTCCACAGATTACGCAATATCCACATTAAATAAATCCATAAAAATTTTCGATTAACAGTCCGAAATATCCCGAAATTTCTAAACCTAACCTTTTTCCTACACAAATTAAACATGGTGTTACACATTTTATTATGACTGATGGTCAACCGATTTATTCGAAGGCACAAAAGCTCGATCCAAAATGCTTAGCTATAGCTAAAGAGGAATTTAAATTTATGCTTGACAATGGAATAATTTGTCCATCAAACTCCCAGTGGTCAAGCCCCTTGCACCTTGTTACGAAAAAGGATGGTTCATATCGTCATTGCGGGGTCTACTAATGATTGAATGTGCAGACGATACCAGATCGATACCCAATTCCTCGCATTGAAGATTTTCATCATATTTTAAGAGGTACAAATATTTTTTCTAAAATTGATTTATTCAAAGCTTATTTTCAAATTCTCATTGCAGAAGACGACAAATGTATAACGGCTATCATCACTCCTTTCGGTTTATACGAATTTAACGTAATGAGTTTCGGTTTAAAAAATGCTCCTGCAACGTTCCAACGATTAATTCACAAGGTCTTTAGAGGGTTAGAATTCCTTTTTCCATATTTAGACAATATACTCATTGCATCCAGTACCCATGAAGAACACAAAAATTACCTTAAATTAGTTTTCGCAAGATTACATACATTTGGGTTAAGAATTAATGTTTCAAAATCTGTATTTGCTGTTCCACAAATCGAGTTTCTAGGCTACCTAATTACACCTAAGGGTTCCCGTCCTTTGCCAGAAAGAGTTCAAGCTATTACTAACTACAAACGACCAGAAACAATTCATGAACTTAGAACTTTTCTTGGAATACTTAACTTTTATCGTCGTTATATAAAGGATGCAGCGAAGAATCAAGCATTGTTACATGCGTATCTTAAGGGAGCTAAAACGTGGGACAAACGTAAAATCGAATGGACTGAAGAAGCTGAAAAACAGTTTGAAAAGTGCAAGAATGACCTGGTGAACATGGCACTGTTGTCTTTTTCCAATTCTGAACTACCTCTGGCGTTATTTACAGATGCTTCAGATACGGAGATTGGCTCAGTGTTGCAACAATATGAAAATTCCTCGTGGAAGCCAATAGCATTTTTTTCTAAAAATTTAAATGATACTCAGCAAAAATATAGCACTATGATAGAGAATCATTAAGCATATATCTTTCAGTTAGACACTTTAAGCATTATCTAGAAGGAAGAGTATTTACAATTTATACAGATCACAAGCCCTTAATATTCGCCTTTCGTCAAAAACTTGACAAAGCAGCACCTAGACAGGCTCGCCAACTTCAATACATCTCTCAGTTTTCGACTGATATCAAATATGTAAAAGGTGAGAATAATATTGTGGTGGATACATTATCTAGAGGTAATGAAATTTCATCAATAGATTATGATAAAATAGCTGATGAACAAACTCAAGATAAAGAACTGAAGAGTTTGCAAACCACTACTTCCTTGAATTTAAAGCAATGTTCTCTACCTTCGGGGAAATATTTGTGGTGTGATACATCAACTAAACATATTCGACCGTATATTCCTCAGGCTTTCAGAAAACACGTCTTTCAGCGAATTCATGGTTTATCACATCCAGGAATAAAACCGACTATGAAATTAATGACATCAAAATTCTTTTGGCCTAACATAAAAAAAGATATACAGTTGTGGACAAGAACCTGCATTCCTTGCCAAAGAGCTAAAATCAGTCGGCATACCAAAACAAAATTAGGTAAGTTTGAAGTACCATCAGGAAGATTTTCTGTCATCCATATTGATCTCATTGGACCACTTCCACCATCTTAAAGGGAATATTTATTGTCTTACTTGCATAGATAGATTTTCGAATTAGATGGAAACAATTCCTTTAGAAAATATTTCAGCTGAGAATGCCGCAAGAGCTTTTCATAGCAACTGGATTGCACGTTTCGGAACGCCAAGTAAACTCATTAGTGATCGTGGATCCCAATTTAAAAGTGATACATTACGAGCTTTGTTCAAAATCTGTGGCATCAATTTACAACACACTATTGCCTACCACCCCACATGTAATGGCAAAGTTGAACACCTTTATCGAACATTAAAAACAGCATTAAAAGCCCACAACAACATATCTTAGACGGACACGTTACCAACAGTACTTTTGGGTTTGCGTACTGCTATTCAAGCAGATACAAATCATTCTATTGCACAAGTAGTTTATGGCCAGAGTCTCAGACTTCCTGGAGAGTTTTTCAGTGAACCAAGTATCCAGACATCATCAGAGACTTTTACTAATAAACTCCAGAAACAGATGGAAGTTATTGGACCTAGATTAATTTGTAAAAATTTGTCTGAACGGATATTTGTACATAAAGACTTAAAAAATTGTTCTCATGTGTTTCAGCGAATAGATCGGGTAAAAAAAACCTCTGGAACATCCTTATGAAGAACCATTTCCTGTTATTGATCGCAAGGACAAATATTTTACTATTAGCATAAAAGGAAAACATGTTAATGTATCCCTGGATTGCTTGGAACCAGCATATATTTTAGCTGAGGAAAATTCCCAGTTGATACAACCTGACTACAGTAACTTGCAGAGACCAGACTCAAATTCCGATGTGAATCAAAAACATTCTCGCACAGGCAGAACTATACGTTTACCTGTTAGATTCAAGGACTGACTAAATTATTCTTCTTAATTAGTGGTTAACACTGCAATACTAGTTACTACCTATTTCTCCATCTTCGTAACGTAACTTAGTTACTGGTGGGGGAGTAGTGTAGTGGCCTAGTTATTGCATGAGAAATAATTATTTTTTATTTCATATATTTGTTCATGTGTTTAATTATTTTATAAAATTAACTTTAATATTTTGTTAATATTCATATTTATATTTCTTTTATGCTGAATGGCAACAAGTAGTTCATATTTATATTTAAATTTCTTTATGCTGAATGGCAACTAGTTCTGATTCATGATTGCTAGGTTTTGGTTTCAAAATGTTGCTCGTAGCATTGCATTTTGATAGCTGGAAAATAAAATGCAATAAACTTAGCTATTTGTTTATAATTCATGCTGTTCCTAATTATAAATTAATTTTAAACATTAGTAGCCAAGGCTACAATTTCATTCGACTTCAGTTATTTTTATGACAGGACTGTTTAATGGACATTTTGAGAAAAATTCAGGACTTTTATGCTTTTAAATTATTTATTATTATTCTTCCATATAAAATTTAGTTATATGTTTATTTATAAATCATTGTAAAATTATATAATTCAAAATTTTATAATTCTTTCTCATACTTCTGGCTTCACTAACATACTAATACTCGCCCAGCCTGTCATTTTGAGCGGGGGAAACATGTAAAATATAAAAAATACGATAGCTTTGCTCCATGCAAACATGCAACCTCTATGTAATTTTCCGTAATTTAGAATCTTCTCTCTTGACCAGTACCTTCCAGAATTCTCTAGTCTGTTACGTAACCACTTGTATAAATAACGAGTTTGCGCCATTTTGCCACACAGAAGAAGCTTCCTTTTTGCTTGTGCAACACACCTCACTGCTGCTTATGCCATCTTCTCTTTGTTAGAAATATTGATGCAGAAAGTATAAATTTCATTGTACTTAGTTTAAATCATTATGGAATGTGTAATTTGGAGAAGTTAATCTGAAATCTGCCATTCGAATGGAATAAAGATGTGTAATTAAAAGATAAATCATTTTTGTGTCATCATTGGATTCAGTTTTACCACTCTGCCACAGAAATCCCTGTCATATCATCAAATATATATATATGTAATGATTTTAAATGCATAGATGAAAACAGTGGACCTCCCAACAGCTTACGATACTGCGTAGATGACCGAGAAGACAGTAGTGGCTTGAAGGTGTCACAGTGGAAAGCATGATGATGCAATTTAGCATAACATATCTTGAAAAATCACAATCTTTATTTTTTCCATGCATATCAAATAATCCTTTTTCAGACAAGATATTTCTTAATAATATTTGAATAGAATAACTCCCATTTTGAAGTACGATGTCATCTTAAGCAAGTAAGCAGCAGCAGCATGGATGAAAAGCGTCTTACCAGCAGGAAAGCTAATGCGGAAAAGGGGAAAGGTTATAGTACCGTAATTTCGCGCGTATAGTCCGCGGACTATCTGTGTTGTATTTTATATGTGTTGGTTACGTGCTCAGTGATGATTACAAGATGTACACAAACATCGTTTATTCTACATTACTCATCTACTATACAGTTATGGTTAAAGATAATAATAGATACAGTTACAGTCACATATATAACATCTCCCTTTTTTATAAAAAATAATAATAGTAGTAAAATTAAACATATTCTTTTAAATAATAAGGTTTCTTAACAGTCCTACCAGATCGAGTGACGTAGTTATGTCCATTTGAAAAATTTGATGATACTATACCTCTTTTGCTATTTGGTGACACAACACTTCTGTTAGATTTTGAAGGACTTACAGGCACATCTAAATTTGAAGTGCTCCTACTATTTTCATGTATCTCGGGTTCATCTATAACTTCATTCTCATAGTTGTTTTGTATTGCAAACTCTTCCTGATTAGTTCCTTTAAGAAGGTCTCTTCTGTTCCTTTCTACAATTCTTCCATCTGTTCTTATAATCCTATATGAACGTGGTCTTTCTGCTTCTTCTATAATTTTCCCTCTTTCATTTAGTTTTTTCCCTTTCTCTTTTATGTAAACATGATCTCCTGTTTTCAGTGGTTTTAATGGTCTTGCATTCCTATCATAATAACTTTTTTGTAAGGTTTGTCTCTTCAGTAAATGTTGTGTAAAGAACGCTCCTGAACTCTACTAGAAAGACCTATGATGCTCTTGACTAGAGAGAACGTCGTTAGCAAACTCCTCACATTACGAGTACTGTAATTCATTTTAACACCTTATTTAAAGAACTGTGAATGGCAACGACTTAACTGAGAATTACGCATGCGTAAAGAGATGAGATTTCTGTGAGACGCCTGTCAGAGGAGAGAGTTTTGGGAAGCTCCGCCAGCGAGCTGAGGTGTGGAGACTAAATTTGTCCAGTGATGACGAGTGCTATCTTCGTTAACGTCTCTGATCGTGTCACCAACTCGGATATGTACTCAAGTTTTTCTAAATGTATTAATTAAATGTTGTATCTGTGTTATGTTGTGTAATTAAAGTGATTCATCACCAATACCAGTGTTGATTCCGTTCCCACTGAAGCATCCACGACGTCACAGACAAAAAGAAAATAAAAAATTGGAGGTTCCAACCGAGATTTGTGTGACAAGAGACCAGGTATGTGTTCTCCACAATATTCATTTCCAGGCTTGAAGTGTATAATGTAGTTATTTATTACTTATTCGGGAAATCAATTCCCAAAGCAGAAGTAGCACGTCAGTGCATAGTAAGAGTTTTAAACACTCAATGTGTTTGGTTTATATATCTAACAAGATATTTTCCTTTTGTGGTATATTCGGGAAAACGTTTTCCCATTAACACGTAGCACATCAGTGCATTTTATAGCACGTCAGTGCATAAGAGTTTTTAAAACAATCAAAGTGTTGCATTTATTTATCTAACGAGATATTTTTCTTTTCTATGATAATGGGAAAAATTCATTCCCGTAAATAAACAGCACATCAGTGTATTTATGTTTAACATTTCGTTATAAATTGGTGTGATAGAATCTGAACTGTTTATTTTGTGTATATGTGAAAGCACATCAGTGCAATATTGCAATTTTCATTTATAAGTCATTAGAAGAAAATGTATGTTAAATTCTTGTGAAAGAAATAAGTTGTTGAAGATATTAAAAACTTGTTACTTTGGTTTTCTCATGAAAGCACACCAGTGCTGTATTTTAATATGATGTGTATTTTCTGATAAGTAGAATGTTAAATTCTATCATCTCATTTTTAATTTTAAACCTTTGAGCAGTAAAGAAATGTTCTAATAGTGTTCTGATTTAAACATGCGCCTATCGAATTTACGTAGTAATTGCGTTGGCCATGTGGATTGCCAACAGAAGTAGCTGTCATGAAAACGATAGTTAATTAAAGGTGTTTATATTTATTGGCGCCACTCTGGTTTTTTTCTGTCTGGCTGTACTAAATGAAAAGAATTTGTTATTTTTTTTATGCGAAGTATTCAGTAAGGTTGTTTATTCTTTTTATGTTTGAATGGAAATAAATCCACAGTGATTAATGCTTTTATTAACCTTTTATTTTTGTTTGCCTAATTTTGTAAGTAAGAAGAAAGTGTTTTTTATATCTCTGATATATTTTTATGTGTATAATTTGTGAATAACTATTTGAGTCCTTAATTTGTTTTGAACAAGAACTTTTGCGAAAATGGCATTTTTGGGGAAAGCTAAGAAAAGGGATCTATTCCTTGTCGCTTCAGAACTTGGGGAAATAGCTTTAGAAGATATGAAAGTAATAGATTTAAAACATTTAATAACGAATAGTAAAAATTATGAGGAAGAATTTGTTAAAAATTTGTTAGAAAGTATTATGACTGATAGGATAGAAAAGGAAAACTTAGAGAAGCAAACAAGAGCGAAAGAATTACAGTTAGAACAGGAAGCTAGGGAGAGAGAATTTCAGATACTACAACAAAATAAAGAAATTGAAAAGCAACAGTTAGAACTAGAATGCCTTAAAGCAAAACAGAACACTGAATCTGCTAAACCTGGAGGTGAAACGGTATTTAATCAGAATTTTCAGAAACTAATGACCAAGTTTAATTTAAAGACTGATGATATCAGTTTATTCTTAGAACTTTTTGAGAGGCAAGCTAAAGTTTTAAAATTGCCCACGGATCAATGGGTGTCATATCTCATTGGTGTCCTTCCGGTTGAGGTAAATAATATAATTGCTAGGGAGGCTGAAGAACAGGCTAGAGATTACCAACATATTAAAGAATTACTACTTAAAAGATTTAAGTTAAGTGCGGAGAAGTTTCGGCAACTTCTTGTTAAGACTCAGAAAAATCCGGATGCTACGTGGTACGATTTTTATCACGAAATTAAAACATCTTTAGATGGGTGGCTCAAGGGATTAAAAATCGAAACATTTGAGCAACTCAAGGATTTAATGTTGGTAGATCAGATTAAAAGGTGCACGCCTAATGAGTTTAAGGAACATTTTATAGATGAATGGGCCAAGATCACTTCACCAAAACAGTTGGTGGGTAAAATAGAGGAATTTGAAGATGCGAAAAAGACGATGGTTGGGAAAACGAAATTCGGTGAAATGAAAACGAAAATATCAGGTAGACAAATGGGTGTTTTTCAGTCCACTGGTAACGTTTTCAAAAATAGAAAAAACCCTCAAGGTACACAATTTAAAAAAGAAGATGATGCACGCAATGTTGGGAAAAAGTCAGACTCGAATTTTGATAGGAGAAAAAGACTCCAGTGCTATGAATGTGGATCTTTTGACCATTTACGTCCTCAGTGCCCTAATTTTAAAACCCAAAAGGCAGATTTGTATCGGATAAGTGGGAGATCAGAAAAGAATCTGTTAGATCCCTATACGTTAAATGGAAGAGTAAATGGTTTTGAAGTACCTATTCTAAGAGATACAGGAGCAACGGTAGATATTATTTGTCAGAAATATGTAGACAGAGATAGAATGAAGGGGGAACATGTGTGGGTTCGACATTTGTTGGATGATCATATGACCTGTTTACCTATTGCTGAAGTAGATATTGAATGCGATTTGGGTACAGTAACCACCAAAGCAGCTGTTATAGGAGACCACTTAGACCAAGGACGATATATATTAGGCAACCAGACAGCGGCTGTTCTCAGAGGAACTGAGAAAAATTATTCGTCGTATGTCGGTAATGTTAATGCGGTCATTACTCGATCTCAAGCACGACAATTAAAGGAAGAGGAAAATTTATGTGAGACGAATCAAAATTTTGAGCAGAATGAGTTAGAATTGGAAGAGGAGGACGATGCTCATGAGAGGTCAGAAAGTGGAGAGATATTGCCTCCTGTCGACCTTTGTGTCCCCACAAGTCCTGCAATTCAAATTGACTCAGTACTTTCATTGATGAACAACAAAAAAGTAAAGAACTTGCCCCTTTATTAGAACTAGTAAAAAGCGGAAGTAAAACAAGTTATGAGATTAAAAATGGGGTTTTAGTAAAAAAGAAGGTAAATAAGTTAGGAGGAGAAGAACATTTAATTGTTTTTCCAGAAAACCTCAGAGAGCAAATTAAAGCAATTTGTCATGAAGGAACTTCAGGTCACTTAGGAGTTCTGAAAACAAATAACCGGTTTCTAAGACATTTTTTCTGGCCAAATTGTTATAAAGACATTGAGAAATTCGTTAAAACATGTGACTTCTGTCAACGTGTAGGAAAAGCAAGTGACAAAAAGAAAGCACCGTTGGTAATAGTACCTGTGATATCGGAAGTCTTTAGTAAGGTTAATGTAGATGCTTGCGGGCCTATGCCTACATCTACTGAAGGTAATAAATATCTTATTACAGTTATGTGCTTAACATCTAAATATCCTGACGCCGTCCCGGTACCGGATATAACGTCGAAATCTGTTGTAAGTGCACTCTTGCAGGTATTTAGTCGGATGGGTTTTCCAAGGGAGGTTCAAACTGATCAAGGAAAATCTTTCATGAGTCGCTTAACTGTTGAATTTTTGAAGAGGTTTGGTATAAAAATTTCCAGAAGTTCGGTTTACTACCCCCAGAGCAATCCTGTAGAACGGTTCCATAGGTCAATAAAAAGGGTCTTAAAGGTATTATGTATTGAAGCTGCCCCAAATTGGGAAGTACAATTACCTGCCGCTCTCTTTGCCCTGCGAACAGTAACGCATGATAGTACAGGATTTAGTCCAGCTGAATTAGTGTACGGGACCAACCTCAGGACACCTGTCGCATTATTGTATGAGAAATGGTTAGATCCTCAGGAAAAAGAAGATACCGTAATAAAATATGTTTTCGAATTAATCAATAGGTTAAAGAAAAGTAGAGAATTAGCTACAGAGAAAATGGAAGAGGTGAGAGACAAAAGGAAGAAATGGTATGACAAAAATGCCGTGAAAAGGAAATTCCATCAAGAAGATTCTGTATTAGTATTAGCAGTGAACCAACCCCATAAACTCGCTCCTCAATGGAAAGGGCCGGGGAAAATAGAGAAAAGATTATCAGAAACAAACTATGTGGTTAGTTTTGAAGGGAATCAGGAAGGGAATAAAGTGTATGACATCAATATGTTAAAACCTTATCATAAGAGACCTGAATTTTTGAATATGGTACTCCTTGACAACGAGGAGATAGTTGAACCCTCGGAATTAGAGGAGGATTTTCCTTATATATGTTTACCGACCCCAATGTGTTTGATTTTAATGAAATAATAGCAAAAGATAATCTTAAAGAAAGACTTAGTGATGAACAAATCCTGCAGTTGGGAAAGTTGTTGGTAAAGTTTTCTGCTATATTTTCGAATATTCCAGGGAAAACAAATTTAGTCGAACATGATATCGAACTAATCAGTGACAAACGCGTACAGCATAAGCCTTATAGAATGACAAATCGACAGAACGAAATTCTTAAAGTCGAGATTGAAAAAATGATAAAATACAAGATTATTGAACTAGGACCCTCTGAGTATACTTCACCCATGATCCTTGTTGAAGCACCAGGTAGGGATCCTAGGCCGTGTATTGATTACAGAAAGTTAAACGAAATAACGCGTACTGAGTTCTATCCGATCCCCAATATAGAGCAACGTGTTAAAACTGTTGCAGCAGCCAAATTTATCACCTTGATAGACTTAACTAAAGGTTATTGGCAAATTCCGCTGACCCCTAGAGCGCAGAAAATTGCTGCATTTGCTACAAATTTTGGTGTATATAGGCCTTTGCGCATGCCATTTGGGCTTAAAAATGCTCCTTATTATTTCAGTAAAATGATGAGCGAAATATTGTGCGGATGTGAGAAATATGCGACCCCTTATTTAGATTATATTGCTATTTTTTCTGAAATGTGGGAGGAACATTTACAACATTTACATGAAATTTTAGAAAGAATAAGAAAAGCCAATTTAACTATTAAACCCTCTAAGTGCAAGTTTGCACAAGAAGAAGTCCAATATCTCGGTCACATAGTAGGTCGAGGAAAACGTTCTCCAGCAGAACTAAAAATCGAGGCGGTTCAAAATTTTCCTGTTCCCACAACTAAAACTGAGATTAGAGCTTTCTTAGGGTTAGCTGGATACTACAGACAATATATACCTATGTTTTCTGCTGTAGCCGCACCTTTGACAGATTTGTTAAAAGGGAATAACAAAAAGGGTAAAATTGTTTGGAATGATGAATGTAATGAATCATTCAAATCGTTAAAAGAAAAGCTATCTAGTAGGCCTGTGCTACATGCACCCGATTTTTCTAAACCATTTATACTACAGACAGATGCATCAGATCAAGGATATGGTGTTGTTTTAGCCCAAAAGGATGATAAAGGAGAAGAACATCCCATATTGTATCTCAGTAAAAAATTTACTGATAGTGAGAGGAAGTATTCCACCACTGAAAAAGAGTGTGCCACAATTGTGTATGGAATAAAAAAACTGAAAGGGTATATAGATGGGCAGACTAAATTTTCAATTCAAATGGACCATAATCCCCTAGTATGGCTAAAAAATAATGCAGGTAGAAATGGTCGATTATTACGCTGGGCCTTAGCCTTGCAATCTTGTAATTTTACGATACATCATAAAAAGGGAAGTAACAACTTAAATGTAGTAGAAACTCTGTACATGCCAGTTAAATAGACTAGTTATCATTTCTTTTAAATTGTTTTGTTATTTGATTATGTATATTGTATTTTTTTTAATTCATACTGTATAGTAAATTGTTAACTTGATTCATAAAGACAAAATTTCTGTGTTGGTTTTTCATATATTGTATATGTATTGTTATATGTATTTTTTATGATGGCCTGGTTATGAGAGTGGAGAGCCTTTGTAACAGTGTGGTTTAAAATTAACTGGTAAAATGTTGAACAATCTCTATTGAAACCAGAAACTGCGAGCTGTGAAGGTTTACTTCTCCTGTGTCCGGAGAAACAAAAACTGGAGGCAAAAGGTGTTTGTAGCGAACGCCTGCCTGAACTTGTATTTTATCCCGTAGGAACTTAAAAAAAAAAAATTTGTTTCCTCTGTGTCCGAGGAAAACAAAATCTGGAGGCGGAAGGAGTTAGTCTGTAAAGAACGCTCCTGAACTCTACTAAAAAGACCTATGATGCTCTTGACTAGAGAGAACGTAGAGAGAACATCGTTAGCAAACTCCTCACATTACGAGTACTGTAATTCATTTTAACACCTTATTTAAAGAACTGTGAATGGCAACGACTTAACTGAGAATTACGCATGCGTAAAGAGATGAGATTTCTGTGAGATGCCTGTTAGAGGAGAGAGTTTTGGGAAGCTGAGGTGTGGAGACTAAATTTGTCCAGTGATGACGAGTGCTATCTTCGTTAACGTCTCTGATCGTGTCACCAACTCGGATATGTACTCAAGTTTTTCTAAATGTATTAATTAAATGTTGTATCTGTGTTATGTTGTGTAATTAAAGTGATTCATCACCAATACCAGTGTTGATTCCGTTCCCACTGAAGCATCCACGACGTCACAGTTGTTTATGGTCTTCATATCGTTTAGCTTGGACAAAATTCTCTTTTATAGGCATCAATCCATTTACTTTTCTTCCAAACATCAATTCTGAAGGTGACTTAATTTCATCTGAAATAGGAGAGTTATGATATTCCAGTAAAACTAAATATGGATCCTTGTTGTCAACTACAGCTTTTTCTAACATTCGCTTGACAGTTTGAATATGTCTTTCAACCATTCCATTAGACTGTGGGTATTTTGGACTTGAAGTTCTGGTTTCAAAATTCCATCTTCTTGCAAAATCTTTATATTTCCTGCAATTATATTGTGGACCATTATCCGAATATACTATTTTCGGAATACCATGTCTTGCAAAAATTGATTTCAATTGCTTTATCACTGCTACACTTGACAAATCTTCCAAATGTCCAATTTCAACATATTTGCTAAAATAATCTATAACTATTAGATAATCCCTTCCTTGAAAGTAAAAGAGGTCTGTTCCCAATACTTCCCATGGACCATTAGGTATTTCTTTAGATATCATTGGTTCTTTAGTATTAGCTTTTTGTAAACTTAAACATGTTTGACAATTCAGTACCAAATCTTCAATTTCTTTGGACATTCCTGGCCAATATAATATTTCTCTTGCTTTGATCTTGCATTTTACTACTCCTAAATGACCATAATGAATTCTGCTTGACATATCTTTTCGTAAACTTCTTGGTACAACAACACAGGAATTTTTAAATATTAATCCATTTGCTTCTGATAGTTCTTCTCTGAAGTTAAAATATGGTTTTGCCAGTTCTGGAACCATACATTTTTCATCTGGCCATCCAGTTTTAATTAATTTTCTTAAAACTTGTAGTTCTTCATCTTTTTCTGTTTCCAGTTGAAAAACTCCCATTTTACCATTAGACATTGGTATACATTCTACAACTAATCCAACATGAGCTTCTATTTCTCCTTCAAAGAAATCAGATCTTTTATCAGTAAATGATCTTGATAATGCATCCGCTATAAAAAGTTCTTTTCCTGGTTTATATTTTACCTCAAACTGATATGGCTGTAATCTTATACGCATTCTTTGTAGTCTTACAGGGCATTTATTTAATGGCTTTTTAAAAATTGATTCCAGTGGTTTATGATCACTTTCCACAGTAATATTTTTTCCAAATATATACTGGTGAAATTTCTCACACGCAAATACAATAGCTAAAGTTTCCTTTTCAATTTGAGCATAATTCTTCTGTGTATCTGTTAATGCCTTAGATGCATATGCCACTGGTAAATTATTCTGCAGTAAGACTGCTCCTAGTCCTTCTTGAGATGCATCTACAGATAAAACTACTGGCATGTTTATATCATAATACTATAAAACTGGTTTATTTACCAAGACATCTTTTAGTCTTCTAAATGCTTTTTCATGTGTTGCATTCCAGTTCCAGATAACTTGTTTTTTCAACAAATCTCTTAAACATGATGTCAATTCTGATACATTAGGTATAAATCTAGAAACATATGTAATCATTCCTAGGAAAGTTTCTAATTCTTTCACATTTTTTGGTGGTTTTATATCTAGAATAGCCTTAATTTTGTCTTCATCTGGTTTTAAACCATCTTTAGAAAATATATGTCCCATATATTTCACTTCATTCAGCCCAAATTTACATTTATTTAAATTAAATTTAACATTCTTTTCTCTGGCTCTGTCCAACAACTTCTTCAATCTTGAATCATGTTCTTTTTTATCTTTACCCCAAACTAATAAGTCATCTATATATATTTGAACTCCTTCTAAATCACTAAAAATTTCAGAAAAACTTCTGTGGGAAACTTCTGGTGATGAACTCAGTCCATATGGCAACCTCAAAAAACAATATCTACCAAACGGAGTGTTAAATGTAGTAAATTCACAATTTGAATCTGACAGTTTAATTTGCCAAAATGCTTTGTTTGCATCTAAAATACTAAAGACCTTTGCATTTGTCATTTGAGATGAAATTTCTTCAAAGGTTGGTATGTGATAATGTTCTCTCAGTATATTTTGGTTAAGGTGCTGAGGATCTAAACACACTCTTAAATTTCCATCCTTTTTCCTTACTACCACTAATGAATTCACGAATTCTGTTGTTTGGTTAACTTTCTTTATAATACCATCTTTTTCCATTCTTGCTAATTCCTTTTTTAATGGATTTAGTAAGCTAAGTGGAATTTTCCTACAGGGTTCTATTTTACCAACAGCTCCTGGTTTTAATTTAATATGATATATATATCCAGTTAAATTCCCAGTTCCTTTAAACAAATCTTGATATCCTTTTAAAAGTTCTGGTAACTTTTCATTAGAATCAGGATTTACTGTACAAATCCTTTGTATTAGGTTTAATTTTTGCAATGTAGGTAAACCTAAAATAGCTGGAACAGTTTTATCACATGCTACAACTTGAAATTCTATTTCATCTTTGTCCCCTTTTGATGTTTCACATAATAATTTACATTTTCCAACTACATCAATTGTAGTACCATTGTAATTATTTAAAGTGACTTTTGATTTAGTCAAATATTTCTCTCTTAAATTTAATTGTTTAAATTTAGGCAATGGTAGCACATTACACTGAGCTCCAGTATCCAACTTAAATAAATATTTAGATATGTTTACTTTTAGTTTTTCAAACCATTCGGTTTTATTTTTAGAAAATGGATTTATATCTTCTACTGACCCTAAAATATATTCATTACCATTATTATGTAACTCTTGCTCTAAATTATTCTGTACAACATTAAAATTTTTAAAAGTGCACATTTTAGAAAAGTGATTTTTCTTTTTACAGTACAAGCAAATCTTATTATAAGCAGGACAGTTGTATAACTTATGAAAAGTTCCACATTTTCTACATGGTTTTGGATTATTGTACTTATTTCCTTGATAGTTTGAAGAAGATTTAGTACTTTGTTGCTTTTGTTTTACATGATAGTCTTTCTTACAAGGCTGACTTTTTTCCTCTGAAGGTCGAAATTTATTACGTTTGATGGCTTCTATTTTATTTTCTTCAGTTAAAGTTTTCAGCTGAAGTTCTGCTAATTCAGAAGTTTTACACATTTTAATACATTTCTCCAATGTTAACTGATCTTCCCTTAATAATCTATCTTTGAGATTTTTATTTAGAATTTCACTTAATATTCTATCCCTTATTAAACTATCTTTTAATTCTGCAAATCCACAGTTGCTACTTAATTTCTTTAAATCGGTTAAGAAGTCATCAAACGATTCACCTACATGTTGTGTTCGACAGAAAAATATACGTCTATCAACACTTTCATTTGCTTTCGGTATGCAAAAATTTTCGAAAGCTTCAATTACTTTGTCAACATCCTTCTTATCTTCTTCACTTAAATTAAAAGTATTAAATTTTTCAAGTGCTTCTTCACCAATTATATGCAATAAAATAGCTACTTTAATTTCAGTTGATTTAGTAATACCACCAGACACTAACATATAAATTTGGAATTTTTGTTTCCATTTCTTCCAATTTTCGCTTATATTTCCTTCAAAACTTAGATTACTTGGTGGCTTTAATCCATCCATATTTAATTTAGGACTTAGTTTATATATACGTATTTTTAGCCACTTCCAATAAAAATAAACAACTCACTTACCAGCGATATAAGTTTCGATTTCACAGTAAACAACTTCCCATGATGTTTTTGTTTAGAACATCTTTACCGAGGCTGCATGGTTCTTCAAAAAAGATTTTCTTTTTTAATCAACGACCGCTGCGCCATGTGTTGTATTTTATATGTGTTGGTTACGTGCTCAGTGATGATTACAAGATGTACACAAACATCGTTCTACATTACTCATCTACTATACAGTTATGGTTAAAGATAATAATAGATACAGTTACAGTTACATATATAACACTATCTGTGTTTAAAATGCGAATTTTTGAAGCTGCGGACTATCCACCAGTGCGGATAATACGCTGGTTGTTCACGGTTAAAATCGGTGAAATTTAAAAAATACGCTGTCGTGAACTGCCGATGATCAAATATAAAAAAAGCGCGAGATTCCAAGAAAACATTCGTATGTATCGTATTGATAGTAAACCATAGAGCATAGTGCAGAACGAATGAGTAGTAGCAAGTAGAGCTTCTAAAATCCAGGCTGACGCATCAAGCGATGCCGGGATATGAGCCAAAGAAAGTCTTGTATGAGCACTGACTTAGCGCAACCAGAGTCTTGTATCCCAGTATCCTTCGCAGTGCTTTAGCGCAACTGCCGGGAGGGGGAAAAGTAATTGATGCGTCAGCTTGGTTTTTAGGAGCCATAGTAGCAAGTACCTGGAGTACAAAAAAAAAAAAAAAAAAAAGCGTGATTCGTTTACTTATAGCGTGGTTTGGCAACACCGAGTGAGTGGGGTTGAAGGTCACATTTCATTACCACTTATCACAAGTATAGCACATTGCACAGTATTTTGTCTTTCATCTTTGATAACGTTGATGAAACATCGCTGGGAAAAAGATGGAAATAGAGAAGTGGGCCGTTATTGGTTTAATCCTAGTATTCGGTGCACACGGGATTTGGCTACTTTTGCCGACTTTATGATGAGTAGTTAATGGGTCATTCAAAGAAAATATATAGTTAAACATAGTATATACTATGTATATAGTATATATATTATGTGTGTATATACATATACTATGCATGTATAGTATATATATAGACATTCTTTGGATCATTTTTGGTATTAGCGATAATTTTCAAAGTCGCGCCAAGGCTGCACTGTATACTAGGATTTTACCCCGTTATTTTGAAGTGGACGAGAAAGCGGTGAGAAATTGGCGCAAACAAAGGATGTGTTTAAAAAGCATGGGAATACTGCCGTATTAAAAAAACGTAATTTCGGACGTATAGTCCGCGGACTATCTGACGATTTTTGAAATTTTTTTTATATGAAATCTTGTGTGCGGACTATACGATGGTGCAGACTATACATGCAAAATTACGGTACTTTCATAGGAAGAAGGCTGGGAGTGGGAAAGTTTCAGTTCAGAGTTTTGGTTTAGAATTAATTTGATTGGACAAGAGGTATTTGCATTAAATTGTTACATAAGATAGAAAACTCTGGAACCTGTGAAAAGAGATGAATTTAGGGGTAGATCATCAAATTTAGAATGTTAATTTTGAGGTCGTCAATTATTTGTT
This sequence comes from Stegodyphus dumicola, assembly GCF_044657685.1. Lineage (NCBI taxonomy): Eukaryota > Metazoa > Arthropoda > Arachnida > Araneae > Eresidae > Stegodyphus > Stegodyphus dumicola. The sequence goes on along the minus strand of NC_140769.1, from coordinate 152,913,145 downwards.
TGAAACAGCTATCATGTTTTGTTATATCTTACATATCCCCCCTTCAAAAGAAAAGTTGGGTGAGCAGGGTGGAAGAACAAGCATTAGAGCAGCAAAATGTGAAAGATATAATTTTAAAAATACAAACATATTAACTTTTAAACAAAAAATTATTGTCATAAAATTTTGACCGATATTTTGAATCAATTTTGACATTTCACTGAATGTCATAAAATTTTGAATTCAATACTAATTTTAAACACTGTACTCTTTTAAAACAATTGCACATTTTAGTGTTTTGAGATAAGAATGTCCAATGAAATTTTGTAAAGTTCTTGATAGTTCCACATGGTAAAAGTTCAAATTTTTTCACAAACTAAATGTTCAAATAAAATTCTTTCAAATTTTTGTTGATGAAAATATTTCTATTTTATTACAAATTAAGATGCCAATTTTCATATTATTTAATTATGTTTTTCAAGGAAGGCATTTTAAAATATAAAAATTTTGTAAAACATCATTCATAAACACAATTTCAAATTTTTCACTATTATTAAGACATTTAAAATTTACTTATTCTTTACAAAACTTGTAGACTCCACAACTTTATCTAAATACTAGCATTTCCATCATATTGGTTTATGAGTTAAGCAAACTGGTGTTTAATATTCTTCACCAGTGGCCAAAAGATTTGCCAAATTAGCAGTTACTGTAGAAAAGGCCTCCGTTCCTTCTGTAGAGGCAACTGGCCTTTTTTGAACTGCTGTCATTCCATACGAATATTAAAAACACACTCCATTTAATAAAAAAATAAAAATACTTAGATTAAAAAAATGCATTTTTTCATAAGGTGAGAGCCTTCAATGTTTATCATAAAAACATTAAAGAAATTCCTAGAATTTAAAATTTTCAAACAATAATTTCATTCTTAAAATACAGTAAAATTTTGAAAATATATAAATTCAAAATATGTAAGATAAAATTATATGAATCAGAATTATAATATAACTATAAACATTAATTCTTCCTCTCTATGCTAAAATCGTAATAAATTCTCTGCATTGCGTCATTTCTAGATCACTCTATGGCCCGCGCAGCTCTGATGACGTAATAATTGTAAACCAAAACTTTTCTCTTTGCGTGCTTCCATCTTGCATAACTACACACTTCAGCTTTTGCTCTCTACTGTGCTAAGATGTAATTTCGCTGGCTTGCTTTCTATCTCAACAATATCAAAAATGTAAATCTTCTGTGGAAAGGCACGACTAGAGTGCCAAGTGATTGTGGCCACAAATATCAGTTGCCAATATAAAAAATGGAATTAAAACTGATTCGACTGCCAAGTTCTTTAGATATTACCAAGTTAGCATTACTAGCATACTACGCAATCAAAATCTTCTTCAATATGGGCCTAATCAAGCATCTACAGTGTTCCGTCTTTTCCTTTGTGCTTTTAATATGACAATTAAGCCAGTAGGATAGTTTCCTGCAGCCTGAAACTTCAATGGAAAATATAGTTCAGCTCTTCAAATCATCGTTTTGTGATAAATCCAAGATAATGTGAAAGAAGTGAATCATCAAATTTGTTTTTTCAGTGTTTAAAAAAATAACAGATCATTCTTCTGCTGTGGTGTTCTGCAAGTGCTTCAAAAAAAATAATCACGCGTAGTGTTCACAGATTGAAAGTAATCTCTCGATAAATTGAGAAGTTCGAATACCTAGTGAATTACCGTTTAGGAATTAAACATTACAGCGGGTTCAAGGTCGATCTGAGTTAGTGTTTGCAAGTATATGCGACAGAAAATTTTTTGCACTTCCACTTTTTCAACAGCTAAAAAATTATTACATTCGTGTGAATCTAGCTGAGGAACTAAATTATTTAATAAACTGCGGATTCTATAGTTTTCATTTCAACTTTGGTTAAAATTTCTGCAATTTGTTTTGAGAAAATCTGAAATTCTTGTTCATTAATTTTTCTAATTTTTCATAATTATGTGTGAGCAAATTAAGTAATGAATTTTAAGCTATTTAAATTATTCATAGGGAAGGATATTAAGATAAGTTTCTATGTTTTTGAAATTTTGTTGAGAATTTTGAATACGGATTTTATAATTATTCTAAAAATGAAGTAGGTGTAAAAAATAAGTGAAATCATTACAGATACGTAATATTAAATTATGGTAAATGCATGTTAAATTTATGGGTGATTGTATGTTAAGTATAGTGTATGTCAAGGGAGTACTGGGTTCCTAAGCAGAGGCCTGTAATTCTGTACATTTGTTCCCTTCACCCTCTACAAGTAAGATAATTTTGGAGGCTCTCATTTTATGAGTGTGTAATTTTTTTATATTATTATTAGTACAGTCAAAAGTCGTTAATTCGGACACCCATAATTCGGAATGATCTATAATCCGGACATAAAAACTAAAAACTTTCTGCGCATGCGCCGCGTTGACACATGCGCATAGGTGTTTAAGCGTGCACGTAAGACCTTTTATGACTGCACATATGAGTGTGCGCAAGTGCAGAATACGTTTCCGCATGCGCGTTTTATGTATAATGGACGTATAAGCTAAAATTATCTAATTATCTATTTCAGTTAATGTTGATGATTGCGTTGTTCCTTAATTTTCGAATTGGATCCGGCTTATTATTTTTTGCAGACTGTAAGAGCAATTTTATAAAAGTAAGCTTAAACTTTCGATTATATCAAATAGAATTTCCGATATATATTTGTTAATATGTAAAGGATCTAAAGCGAAAGTATGTTTTGAAATTCGAAATCTGTTTATCAATTTCACGCTGCTCGGCGGGGGGAACGCGCCGGCGTTGACTGTAGTAGTAGTATTTATTATGGAATGTATTAGTGCAGTTCTCAAAGGCCAGTTACCTTAATGCAAGGAACGGAGTCCTTTTCAAGTTACTGCCTAGGCACCCTGGGCCACCAGTGCAGAGAACACACTGGTTAGCTCAAGAGGACAGCCCTATTGATGGATATGTTTGTTTAGAAGTATTGCGAGGTTTCCAGTTTGGTAAAATTAGGAATTGTAAATGAAAGATGATAACGGTGAAACAATAAATTCTGAAAATCTTAATCCTATTATTTATGATGTTAAATTATAATTTATCAGTATGGAAATAAGTATAATAAATATTTATGTGCATTACATTTAATTATAAGTAATGATTATGTAAAAGTTTATTTTGTGATATTCTGTAATAACAAGAACCTTCCCTGAAGAACTCTCAAACAAAAAGACTTTTGGACTGAAATGCTGAAAAATTCAATAGGACTCTAAAAATTAAAAATTTATTTAAAAATTTAATATTTATAAATTATACTTTACAGACAAAAATTTTATGATTTTTTTTTTTTTTTTTTTTTACTTTTGCTAGTCCTTAAACTCTTTCTCTTTAAAAAGGCTTCTCTGTAGCTACGCCTTTTTCTTTTTGAAGGGGGGGGAATATGTAAGATAAAATTATACGAACCAGAATTATAATATAACTATAAACATTAATTCTTCCTCACTATGCTAAAATCGTAATAACTTCTCTGCATTGCGTCATTTCTAGATCACTTTATGGCCCGCGCAGCTCTGATGACATAATAATTGTAAACCAAAACTTTTCTCTTCGCGTGCTTCCATCTTGCATAACTACGCACTTCAGCTTTTGCTCTCTACTGTGCTAAGATATAATTTCGCTGGCTTGCTTTCTATCTCAACAATATCAAAAATGTAAATCTTCTGTGGAAAGGCACGACTAGAGTGCCAAGTGATTGTGGCCACAAATATCAGTTGCCAATAAAAAATGGAATTAAAAGTGCCTCGACTGCCAAGTTCTTTAGATATTACCAAGTTAGCATTACTAGCATACTATGCAATCAAAATCTTCTTCAATATGGGTCTAATCACGCATCTACAGTGTTCCGTCTTTTCCTTTGTGCTTTTAATATGACATATATATATATGATTCCATACCAATGTGATTTCCTTTACATTGGTTAAAGTAATAGAACCTTAAAATTTCATGCTAAGGAGCAGGAGGCATATGTTTGGGCACATAAACTCTCTGTTGCCCAACAATGTTGGTCAAAAATTCCCATTTGCCTTCTTCTCTTTTTCTTTTTTGCATCCAGAAACTATTCAAAAAAACGTTTTACATTGGTGAATTAGATTTTCTAGAGGCGTTTTATGTTCATAAAAATCTTTAATTTCTTGTTAATGAACCCTATTCCAATCTGTCTTTACTCTAAGCTTTCAAGGAAATTATTTCCTAGCTGTTTTCCTTTCTAACCAATAGATGGCAGCAGTGCATTGACATCCTTCCTCTCATTCCTACTGCCTGAACACTGGCCACAGAATATATATCATTAAGAAGGACAACTTCTCCGAAACAGCAGTGGCTCCCTTCCAATGTAAAGGGAAGAAATATCTGGCGTCAAAGCTCGAAGCCGGTGTCGAAGTTCGAAAGTCACGTTATTAAGAGTTCATAAAATGAATATTGTTTAAAATTTCTTTAAAGGAAAAGAAAATATTTTCTCATGCAAGTACATTAATTAATGGATTAGTTCTTTTGAAAAAAAAAGTACAAAAATCCGAGTTTAAATTATTGCAAAAAGTCAAAGAAACGACATTTTGTCAAAGAATGTTTCTTCTTTGTTTCTCAATTTCTCAATCTCAATCAAAATAGTGTTCCTCAATTTCCTGTACACATTGTGGAGAGGGAAATTCTCACCACCAGGTTCTGTAGAAAAATCCCTTGATGAATTTTCCTTCTGCTAGCAGCGTAATAGCAAACTGCTTTACATTACATCTATGGAACCTTTCCCTCTTTACATAGATGTTCTTTGAACTGACTTCTCTGCCATCATTTGCAGATCTGCAGCTGACAAAGAAGGTTCTATATTTAAACCTCCTAAACTAGGCCTACAAATTTATGAATATTGCACTTATTCTTTTTGCTTTAACTCCTCTAATAAATGTTATTCTCTTTTAATTTTGGTAAAATTGTATTCATAGGTAATTAATTACAAAAAAATATTCTAGGTTGGGGGGGGAGATGAAAACGGAAATTGATAAAAAAAGAATTTTTATCCTTAGCAGCAATACAAAGTTGAATTATCAAAATACAGTAGAGTCTTGCTTATCCAGCATTCTGCTTCTCCAACATCATCAAAACATAATCAATTGGCAACAGAAACTGCAAGTTGTAAACATCATCTTTTTGTTGTTCCCAAACTCTATAACATGGCACACCTGTCTATACTATATGTCTGTTATTCAGTGCAGTGCACTTTATGCAAGAACAGAGAATGACAATAAAAAGAAAGAAAGCTGTAACAATGGAACAATAACTTTATACAGTCAAGAGATTACAAAGACAATAATACTTGTCTATCATGCTCTGCCATATCAGACACTACACAGACCGGTCCCAGCTGTATGTACCATCCATATCAGGATAGTCAAAAGTCCCCAGAGAGTTTGGAAGTATGCTAATCCCGCCACAAACCATGGGGGTCCCAATTCAAGATGGCAGCCTTCAAGAAAGTTTCTCTTTAACCCTCTCACTGTGTAATTTTTTTATCAAAATATGTTTAAAAAGTGCATATTTTTATTACATATTTAAAATCTACATATATGTTAGAGTTAAAATAGACAAACATTTTTTGAAAGAGTTTTTTAAATATAGAAATTATATACTTAATATAGAAATTTTTTAAATATAAAAATTATATATTCAATATAGAAATTATATTTTCAATAGATAATTTTGTTTTAATTATTAAATACTGTTTCTTAATTTTCTACAAATAATACTGTTTTTTAATTGCTTACAGGAAAAATATAAAACTGTTCATACTGAATTAAGAATAGGTGTAAAACTAACTTGCAAAGCTCTCGCCTCAGACGCCTTACGGATTTCTTGCCTAGCTCTGCCCATTGAGCCGAAGTCCATCCACACTGGAGAGTCATCGTTGCTCATTAAAACATTGGCAGGTTTCACATCTCTAATTAAAGTTTAATAACATAAAACAAAATCAGTATTAAACACATATTTATGACATGCTGAGAAAGGTAAATTATATTTTAAAAAGTCTGGATCAAGATGCCAATCATGTAAACCAAATATATAGTGTTCTAACTACTAAGGTAAAAGCAGCTATCACATGCTAAAATCATAAAATCTTATATACCATGAAATTTAATTTTTATAAGTGAAGGAATTTTTTTGTTATTATTACTAGTCCAAAGGGATTTGAGTCCCAAAGGACTATTACTTTCATTTTGGCATTTTGTGTCGAACTCCTATAAATGTTGGTTCACTTTTCAAACTGTTGCCACAAAATTTTAGAGTCCTGCATTATATTTAAAGAAATTAAATAATGAAAAATCTGCATAAATCTATGTTTATTTCTCACATTGTGATAAAACAACGGTATCTAGAGCCATCCAATTTTGAATTACATAATCCTACTGCGAATATGGGCATCCGAAATTTGAAATTTTGAATTTGTTTTAATATCGATTTTATATTTTGTAAAACTTTAACGAATTTTTGAGTAACAAACTCAATGATTTAAAAACGAGCAATGGCAACACACTATGGGAGAAAACCCTTTTTATCTCCAGCGCGTCGAACTGCGTATCGGAAATTCTAAAGATATGCTCATTTTAAAATTATTTTGTGACATTGCTATTGAACTAAATTTTATGGTTTAAGTGCAAAGAACATGATATTTAATAAATAAAGGTAACACACAAAACGTTAAAAAAACACCCCTTTAGACGTAATTTAAAATCTGAAGCATTTATTTTTTTTATTTATTTATTTATTTATTTATTTATTTTTTTTTTTTTTTTTTTTTTTTTTTTTTTTTTTTTCATTGTTTAAAAGTTTGCACTTTTTCAGTCAATAAAAAATAAATACATATAAATAAACCAAATCTAGGAAAGGATTTAGATTTCTGCAGTCACCCAAACGGCTCTTTCAAAGTTTAATATGGTTTATCAATACGGTAACCCAGCTGGAATAACAACACATTTTATAAGACACTAGATTAATATTATGCATCTTCTGTACATTTGAAAAGTGAAAAAATATATAATTTTATAAAAATGTTTAATGGTTTCAATGAATTAATTAAATGCAATTTTATTTAAATCAATTGGGTTTAAAAGTAAAAAAATAATAATAATATTCATAAGAAACTGCATCAATCGCTTTTAAATAGCTTAATTTGTTAAATTATAACAGACAGATTAAATTTGAAAAATGAATATCTTGCATGTTGCTGAATGACAACAGACTTGAATGAAAAATGCATCTACAGTGGAAGACATTTAAAGTGATATTAAGTAAATTGACATATAAAGTGAATTTAAAGGAAATGCATCTACAACGGATAATTTAAAGTGAAATAACACAAAATCGTAACATGCAACATAAACAAGTGTATTTCTTTGACACATTTTTATTCTTTTTGTCAGCAGAGTTGTAAAGTTCTACAACAAAAATCTGGTCCCGGGGTGGGGCGATAATCTTATTTCTTAATTTTTTTTTAATTGCTCAAGAAAAAAAAATCACCCATTCACCAAGTCTCCTCCAATTAATGAATTTGATTTCCATAGTCTTCAGATTTACCAAAATCATTAACTTATGTTAATAATTTTAATTTCAATCCTGTTCTTCAAGATAGATTTAAAGGCCTTGCATCATAATTCTACTTTCTTTTCAATTCTTCCCTCGATAATTTGATCCTTCCTCAATAAATAATATTACAATTGTTGTTTTATTTATATACCTTACTTAAGCTGTAAAATTTTGGGAAATTGGCATCCAAAAATTTGCTTTTTGGAAAAGACCTGCAAGAGATTTCTTTAAAATGCATATAATTTTTGCCAAAAATTACACTTAACTAGGTCTGGTTTTTTTTTATTTTTTAAAAAAATTCTTCAAGATATAAAAAAAACGCAATTTTGTTTTTTAATTGAAAAAAATTATAAATGTCTCCAATTCTGGAATTTATTTATTATTTGCAGGTCATCACGATTTCTAATATTGCTAATACTGCATAGAAAGCTACACTATATCTCAAATCATCATGAATTTGACAAAATAATAATAATAATAATAATAATTTTAAAATATTAAAGAAATAATTTGCACTTTTGAACAGCATTCTGGAGCTTCTTTAAAAATGGAATATTACTTCAAAAATGGAATATTACTTCAAGCATTTTTCAAAGGTAAAATGCTTGAGACATATTGTTTTAGAAAGCAAATAATAATTACCTATGAGCTAAAGGATAAGGTTGAGCATTGTGCATTATTCTAATACCTTCACACATTTGTCTGAAAATTCGCAAAATTCGTTCCTCTGGTATATGATTTTTGTTCTTAGCTCGAACAGTAAGCTCGTCTTGAAGTGTACCTTTCTAAGAAAAATACTATTTTAGTGAGTTTTTAAAGAAAAATTTTTTATACTACTGACATTCATACTCAAGTCAGAGATATTACCCAATTTTAGACATTAGGATGAAACAGTACAATAATAAACATATATGAAAAAGGAAATTTAACTCCATTATGCTGAATATTAATTATATCTTTCTACATCAATAAGACACACCAGTCCTCATGATTAGTAGAACTCCAAAGTGACTAACATGTTGATGGGCTTAAGTTTAGAACCAGGGGCAAGATGTAAATTTGGGACCGCAACATCTTTAATATGCAAACATATAAAAACCTGTCAATCCAAAATATGTTTCATCCAATCGTTCTTTTTTCCCCTCTCAAATACATTTTGCATTATAGGGAGATTTTATCTGCCAGGCACTTTTCAATCAAAAATGGGACAAGCTGAGAAAACTTGCAGAGTGGTAACACTACAAGTTTAAAACTTTATTTGCATTTACGTAACCTCCCCCCCAAAAAAAACTGCAAAATTTTATTTGGGTTAAATTAAAAAAAAAGTTTGCTTGACAGAATATTTTATCTGAAACAGGTTTACAGGTTTTACAGAAATACAAAATTAAAAAATAATAAATCTAAGAGTTTAAATGCTTTCTTGCTATATGTGTTACTACGAACAGCAACAAAGACCATCCTCTCCTTGACCTCCTTTTTTCATACACAAAAAATACAACAAACAGAACCTAGGAACTTATAAACAGTCAAGAAAAATCAGCGAAGATGAAATCATCTATGTAACAAAAAATATCATGTAGAGGTAAAATAATAAATAATACGGTAAATAATTCTTTTTGTTCTTTCTTAAATAATGAACACTTCTAATGGATGTCAATAAAATTAATTTTTCCATAGTTTCAACTGTTTAATAATTTCATAGGTTTAGTATAGCATAGTTTAAATAAAAAAATTTAGATTATATAAGTTTTTAACAAGTATAATAAAAATCAGAGTTTTTGAGTTTGGTGGGTTTAAAATCTTTTTATAAGTTTTGCTGCATGCACTGAATGCTCTATCCATGCTTTTTTCTCTTAAAAACACTTGTAATAAATAAAGTGATCAAAATGTTAGTACAGTTTTAAAAAATTATGAAATTAAACAAATGGATCTAATGTAATGCAGATAATTACGAGTAAGGAAAAATTTTTCGGTTGAGGGGAGTAGATGTTTAAACTTTTCACCAAGAAATGACATTGTGCTACATCCACAGCAATGATTACAGTCACTTAATGTCACAGTTATCATTTATATACATGCAACTGTTATTTATTACAAAAGTATTAGTTTAGCAATAGTAATTAAGAAACTATTTAGTGCAATTCTGGTTGTGATCAATGCTGTTTATATAAAGCAACATCCTCTATCCCCCCAGGAAAAAAAGCAGTGAAATTTCTCTAAGACCACCATTTACAGACCCAGATTATTCTGATCTTGTATCAAGGTCTTAGAAAGGCCACACTCCGCAGAAGGCATGGCCAATATGAATGGGAACACTGCATTTATCCCTGCCTAAAAAAATTTCCTTTCATGTCATGTAACCTGCATTTCATCATTATAATCTGTTATACACATTTAGTAATCTTAATTGGTACTTGGTATGTCTTTGGAGACTGATGCAGACAATGGTAAATTTTTACATAATTATATATTTAATTCAAAATAATTAATAGAATACTAATACACTTCAAAATGTTGTCTAAACAACATAGTAAATTTTATCAGGATTTTAATGAAAACAGTGTATAGAATAAGGGCAAATGTGACAAAAATACAGAAGTATTCTTCATGAAGAAAGTAATGCAAATATGTGAACTATAAAATGGCATTTCATTATTCTTACGCATTATCCATGCTTCTCTTACCCTATAATAAGGCAAAAGCAGTCTAACTTCACCCCGATTCATTCCATCACATTTTTCAACTAGAGAAACATCAATACATTTTATGATGTTAGGATGATTGAACATATTGTGATATTCAGCTTCTTTCATGGCACACCTTTCATCTTCCTTGCTATGACAAACAATGCGTTTCAAAGCATATGAACGATGAGTTTTTTGATCTTGAATTAAATCTACCACACTAAAACCTCTATAAGAAAGAACAATATGTGCATTATTATGACAAAAAATAAAATATGATTAAGTATAAAATTTCTACTTTAGCTATTTGAATATTACTTCAATAATAGTTTCTAAGATCTTTCCTTCTGTTATTATTGTGATTTATCAAAATATGTTTTTGCTTATAGGTATATTTTTGACATAATAAAGATCATATAATGTGCATGCATTGAATATCTGCCTTTTGCCAAACACTCATAGAACTACTTTAAAAAGGCAACATTTTGTAAATTGCATAAAGGATTCAAAATGTAAGTTAGAAATGTTGCTATTACTTGGCAGAATTGTGCTACAAGGCTAGTGCATAAAATAAAGTGCCTATTTATGCCTTCTTAAGAAAATAATTTCTTTGTAAAAACATTATCAGGTGTATTACTATGAAAAGACAAATGACGAAAATTTCTAAACGTACTAAAATTTATCACCAAATTACAGAAACATTAAGGGGGGAGTACGTCATTACCATTTATAATCAAATGGTGCTAGCAGTCAAAAACCTTAACTGATGATGACTTCAAGGATGGTAATCATGTTTCACATCATAAGACATTAAACTGCAGATTGATGAAATGATTCATAATAATCTCAAAAATTGCATAGTAGTTAATTTCTGACTATATGACAGTCTGCAAACAAAGAGAACAGGTGCAGAAACTAGTTCTATGATAGCTTCATGATTAAAAAGCAGATTTCTAGCAACAAAGAATCAAATTTCAGTTGAATCTTGAAGTAACTACTTACAAATTTTGGGTGACTACTTTGAAAAGTAGTGTGATATATGTGTGTCATACTACATAGTAATGTTCCCTCAATAAAATTTTCATAACCCACAATAATCATATCTAACTTGCTTTTTGAATCTTCTTGTAATTTCATAAAATGTGATTAAATAATAATAATAATAACAGAAAAGTAAATATAATTTTCTGGTAATGTTAAAAGAAATAATATTACTTTAAGTTTACATTAACAAATAACAGTATTGCCAAAAAAATGCAAAATAAATCAAAATCAAACCACTGTAATGTCAGAAAACATAAAAACATTTATTTTTGCACTGAATTCTCATTTTTATTAAAAAAATGTTTTTAATTCAAAATTTAACAGAAAAAATTCAAAAACATGTACTGTTATGAATTTTGTATTTAGATAGCTAATTTTAGTAGAATTATAATTGTTGCATTTCTCCGAGCAACCCAGCATGAGACAAATTTTGAGAGAAAGCTATGTTAGAAAAGTAAGAATACAGGGGCATGTGCATTTAACTTTGAAAAAATGGATATCTCGGTAATTTGTATTGAAATTGAATTAATATAATTGACCAATTTGTTAGCTGTAATCATAATTCAACACCCCTTTTGCTTTCTAGAAATCTTGAGAAGAAGAAAATACTACAAAGATCTTGTGCGGCAGCTGAAATCTATAAAAGGCCAGAAAGAGGGCGTCTGAGTTAGTTGCTTAGTTACTGCAGTTGCAATTTGTTTAGTTCCATGTGAACTGAGATATCTGAATTAGCTTTCTCTTTAGATAACACGTTGATTTGCATTGTATTTTAACATTTTTGGTATTTTGAAGTATAACTACTGTGTGATATTGTGGACAGTTGCACGGATATCTCTGAGGAAAATTCAAGCATTCTGATATATTTCTTTTGATAAGAATAAATTTTTATTAACTTATTACTGGACTTGTGCATTCAATCTATTACGAACCCATATGCACCCAACAATACTAAACAATTTTGTATGTTATGTTATAGAAAAGATAATGGCAGTTTTAATGAAGTGGAACAGCAACTCCACCAGAATTTCTAGAAGTCCCTTAAGCTTGACATATAAACAATATGTTTATTATTTTTTAAAAAGTTTACTAGTAGTGCTAGGACATTTTAAAAACTAGATCCTCTTGCAACTCCAACCTATATAAAATTATAAATCACTCCTTGAATTATTATTATTATTATTATTATTATTATTTTTTTTTTTTTTTTTTTTTTTTTTTTCACTTTTGAATGAACAAAATACTTTTCCTTTCATTTGAATAAATTATTTGTTCTAAGATTTATATTTTAAACATTTATTTCAGCTTCTTTCATTCTGCTTTTATTTCTTTCTTCAACTACAAAATACACTTAATATTCAATCAAAATATTTCTGCATTAAATATAAAGAAATAAGTTACTAGAGTCACTGATGCAATCATTATTATATACAGCTTGACCCTTTCAGCTAAAGAAGTAACTGGTTATTAACTCAGACAAAATAAATACAACAGCAACTTCATATAATTTAAATATTTCATTTTTGAGGATTGTGTATTTAACAGAGTGCATTTAATTCTGTGATTCCTGACTGCTTTAATTAATTAAAGTAATTGATTTGAGTAAGTATAAAGAACACAGTGTTCATTAATTTTAAACATAAAAACAATGTCTTACTTAGGAAGAGCTCGTAAGGAAGATTTGCAAAATCTTGCGGCTGAACTGGAAGTTCATGTGAATGCAGATTTGAAAATAGTCGATTTAAAACAGAAAATTGTTGAAAGTAAAGATTATGATGAAGTATTCATCAAAGGAGTCTTAGACATAATAATACAAGAATGAAAAGTGAGGGAGGAAAGAGAAGAACGTAGGAGGCAGGAAGAAGATGAAGAGCGGAGAAGGAAAGAACAATATGAATTACAGCGATTACGATTTGAAGCAGACAAAGTCTCAAACTACCGGATAGATCCGGGCGAAAACGGAGCTGCATCAAATTATGCAGAAATTCGATGACAAGAAAAGAGATATCAGCCTATATTTGCTACTGTTTGAAAAAAAGCAGAATGGGCTCAAATTGATAAAGAAGAATTTGTATCTCATTTACTAGGACTACTTCCTTACGAAGTAACATAGTTAATAGCTAGAGAACTCTCCAATAAAGCTAAAGACTATAAACACATGAAGAATTTACTGTTAAGATGGTTTAGGCTATGGCCGGAAAAGTTTAGGCAAAAATTTATGAAACATCAAAAGAGTACTGAATCCACATGGGTGGATTTCAACTATGAAATAGAAAATTATTGCAAAGAATGGGTGACTAGTCTAGGAGTTGAGACTTTTGATCAGTTGCTAGATTTGATGGTGATTGGCCAACTTAAACTTAGAGTTCCTCCTGAAATTTGAGATCATTTTCTTGATGAGTGGGTAGAGATGATTTCATCTAAAAAAATTAGCTGAAAAACTTGATGCCTATGAAAATGTTCGCAGAAACTTTCAAAAAAGGCTGTAGTGGATCAGCAGAAAGAAAGATACAATGCACTAACGCAAAGTAAAGGAAGTTCAGATAATAAAAATAAAACTGGAAAAAAAAAAAAAATTGTCATCAGGATTTAATTCGCAAAGCTGGTTCCATAAAATTCCTATATTAAGGGATTCAGGTGCTAGTATTGATATAGTTTGTCGCAAATACATCACACCGGAAATGCTGACAGATGAAAATGTGTGGATGCAACAGCCATTAGATTTGAATCCAACCTGTTTACCATTGGCTGAGGTCGAACAAAATTGCGATCTTAGGCGAGTAATAACTAAGGCTGCCATTATTAGAAATGAACTTGACAAAGGAAGGTATTTACATACTTGCCAACCTATGACACTCAAAAATCAGGAGACTTTTTTAAGAAATCAGGAGATTTTTCACAATGTTAAAAAGACTTTTTAAATGATAAAAATATAGTTTTTAATAATGAATTAACTTTAAATAGTTACAAATTTTTAAATGCAAGCAACACAAAAATACTTTACTCATAAAAAACATTTTTATTACTTGCATCGTTTGGGGGGGGAAGACATTTTAATCAGTTTTCGTACAAATGTTATGAACAGTGGCAGATTTTGCTTTCGTTAAGAAAGAAACTTCATAATTTTGTTCATAGCAATTGCCATGTAGGTCTGCTTTCGCTAATAAAAGTTTTTCTAATTCGCCATCACTAATATTAGTTATGCAACTGTTGGAACTGTTTCAATTTTTCCTTCCTTTTAGAACTCCTTTCAAGATAATGATAAATATCAACAATGTGTTTTGGTCCTTGCACATGAGTATTTCTTAGCAATTTCACTATCGGGAAACATTTTTCTAAATAAAGCTGCAGCATGATCCGATGCATTCAGTGGCAGGTTGTGCTCCAGTAAAAAGGCAGAGAACAGACATTCTGCATTAATAACTTTTTGATCCTTTGTTTCCGAAGAAAAATTCAATTTTTCGTTTTTTTCAAAACAACTCATGTTGTCCTTGTGTTTTTGTGTATGCACATGTTTGAGAACATCCGCCCTTCCACTATGCGAAATCAAAAAAATTGCAACGACAGACAGTACACATCGCAAATTTATTACATTTCCTTGAGAAAATAATGGAAGGAAAGTCAACTGTGTATGATTTTTGAAACGTACACGAGTATTTCACCTTTCTTGCAGAGATAACAAAAGATGATAATTTCTAAAACTATTTCCCGAAGGCACGCAACTCAGGACTCACACAACTCAGGACAAGATGAACGAATTAACTAAAGAACATACAAATAACAGTCTTGAGCTTGCTTTGTGTTCATTGGCTGATATATGCCAGATGACACGCAGTGGAGCTCGATGCCCATTGGAAAACTGGAGAAGGACGTTTCTGGATACGTATACTCTCACTCACAAAGCAGAAAAAATTCTCATCTGATTCGCAAGGTTTTGTTTAAGATAAAATTCAATTGCTTTCAGACGTCCAAAATCTGGTTTTTTTTTTTTTTTTTTTTTTTCCCTCCCCCCCCCTCATATAACGAAGTATTAAGCCAAGTTCCATAAAAATCGTGAGAAATTTTAAGAAAAAGAAAAAGTCAGGAGAAATATATAAATATATTGTAAATCCGGTTGGCGGGAGACCGGTCGAAAATCGGGAGTCTCCCGCCTAAATTGGGAGAGTTGGCAACTCTATTTATTAAGCAATCAAACTTTTGCACTGTTGAAAAAAACAAAGAAAGGAACCTGATAGTCGTCCTCACCAGGTTAATGCCGTCTCTACAAGAGCTCAGAGGAAAAGAGAAGATCTTGGAACCGAAGAACGAAGAAAATAAAGCATTCAGAGATGTCTTTAAAGAAGAAGTTAAATTACCAGAATTAAATACGAGCTCTCATGAAATTAGTAAACATTGACTCAAAAGAAGTTGCACAAGTTTAGCTTACTGATAAGGAACTGTCTAAAATCAGCCAAGAAGTTAAAGAAGGTACATGCACAAATGAGAACTATAGTCTGACATTAAAAGAGCTTTTAGTTTAAAAAAAAAAAAAAAAAAAAGACAGATAAAGCGGGTTTTGAAAGACACCTTGTAGTTATATCTGAAAAACTCAAGCCCTCAATTATAAAGATGTGCCACAAAGGAACTTCTGGTCAATTAGATGTCCAAAAAAAGACCAAAGACAGACTGGCTAGACATTTTTTTATTGGATGAGGTGTTACAAAGAAACCGAAGATTTTGTAAAAACCTGAGATGCTTGTCAGCATGCTGGGAAAGGAAATGATAAAAAAAGAAGGCTCCAATAATGTTAGTATCAGTCATTTCCAAAATATTCACTAAAATAAATGTTGATGCTGTTGGTCCACTACCTATTTCAAGGACTGGGGAAAAAATATATTATTACAGCTCTCTGTGTATGTCATCCAAATATCCAGATGCTGCTGCGGTGACAGACATTTCTTTGCCATCTGTGATTGATACTTTTTTACAGATTTTCAGTTGTATGGGTTTCCCAAAAGTGATCCAAACAGATCAGGGGACCTCTTTTGTCAGTGCTTTGACAGTGGAATTTTTGGAGCGTTTCGGCATTAAACATGCAAGAAGCTCTATGTATCATCCACACAGTAATCCCATTGAACGATTCCATAGAACTCTAAAAAGGGTGTGTCATATGTATATGAGCGACTTCTGATTTTGAGAACTATCTACCATCAGTCACACATGAAAGAGTCACACATGAAAGCACTGTTTTTACAACAGCAGAACTAGTTCATGGCAAAAACCTACAAATGCCAGTCACTTTACTTTATGACCAGTGGCTAGAACTGACTGATGATAATAATAATGTTGTCAGTTACGTTTTCGAACTTATTAATCAAATGAAGAAATGCCAAGAACTTGCCATGGAAAAGATGAAAGAAGCTCAACAACGGAGGAAAACATGATATGATCGGAACGCAGTGAAAAGAGAATTTGCTAGAGCACATTTAGTTCTTGTTTTATCTATGAATCGTCAAAATAAACTAGAGGTGCAATAGAAAGAACCTGTAAAAATAGAGCAGAAAATTTCAGAAACCAATTATATTGTAAGTTTCAAGGAACAAAATGAGCCAAATAAAGTATATCACATGAACATGCTTAAACCATATTACAAAAGACCAGAAATGATTAATATGATAACTGAAGTGGAAGGAAACTTAGAAATGGACATACCTTATTTACTTTCTAATCCAAGTATATTAAATTTTTCGGACATCATAGAGGGGAATGAAATCAAGAAAAGGTTGATACCTGAGCAAATAGAAGATTTACAAATGGTTTTATGGAAATATTTTGGTTGTTTTTCAAATAATCCTAGCCTAACAAACTTAGTTTGTCAAGATATTGAGCTATTAAATAACAAACCAATATAAATAAAGCCAGACAGACTGTCACTCCAACAGACTGAAATTCTCAAAAAGGAAATTCAGAAAATGCTCAATCTCAAAATATAGAGTTGGGAGAATCGGACTATACATCTCCCATGATTTTGATAGAATCTTCATTAAAGGATCCTCGGCCTTGTACTGATTATCGTAAACTCAATGTTGTTACTAAAAATGAATACTATCCTTTAACTAATACTGAAGAACATATCGAAACTGTAGCAAAAACAAAATATATAACCCTATTCGATTTACGTAGAGGCTACTAGCAAATTTTGTTAACAGAAAGAGCCCAAAGATATGCAACATTTGTAACTAGTTTTGAAAGTTTCAGATCTCTACGCTTACCCTTTGGTTTAAAAAATGCCCCATATTTTTTTTGCGAAGTTATGACTAAGGTCCTGGCTGGATGCGAAGGATTCACTGTACCATACCTGGATGACATTGCCATTTACTCAGAAAACTGGAAAGAGCACCTTAAAAATTTAACTTCTGTTCTAGACAGAATACAGAAAGCAAGCTTTACGACTTAAACCATCAAAATGTAAATTTGCACAAGATCAAGTGAGATACCTAGGCCATGTTGGGAAACAAGGACAATGAACTCCAGATGAAGTAAAGATCCTGGCTGTAAAGGATTATCCTACACCTAAGACCAAAACAGAAGTATGTGCCTTTTTAGGACTAGTAGGGTATTATCGCCAGTACATACCGAGATTTTCGGAAATTGCTTCACCCCTCACGGGCGCTTTGAAGAGGTTAACCAAAAAAGGAAATATATAGGGTGTCCCAAAATTAACGCAAGATTTGAATTTGGTGCTATTTTTGCATTAAGTTTTGGCAACCCTGAAAAAAGAACAGTTTGAAAGCCGAGAGTTTAGGGTTAGTGAAAATGGAGCGTTATACGATATTACAGTGTGTCTTCATTATTGAACAATATTTTTTAAATAATTCATTATTGAACAATATTTTTTAAATAATTCATTATTGAACAATATTTTTTAAATAATGAAAGTTTGGTGGCCGCAGTTCGGAAATTTTATACAAAATATGGTAAAAATAGTGTTTTAACCTCATCAACTGTGAAAACATTAATTGAAAAATTTGTGGAGACCGGATCAGTTGGAGGCGTTAAACACACTGGTCATCCAAAAACAAGCCTCAAATGTCAATATTGAAGCAGTGCATGAGAGTGTTGGTGAAAACTCAGGAACATCAATTCAGCGTCATGGACAAGAATTGCAAATTTCACGAAGCTCTCTACAGCGTATACTCACAAAAGATATGTGTCTTCCTGCTTACAAAATTCAATTAACAGAACTGAAGCCTAATGACCATGAACAGTGAAGAGAGTTCGTGGAATGGATTATTAATCATCAAAAAGTGGATGCTGGTTTTTCGAGGAAAATAATCCTAAGCGATAAAGCACATTTTCACCTCGATGGCTTTGTTAATCGCCAAAATTACGCTGTTTGTGTTCGAGATTTGCAAGAACTAACCGTTCTCTTTCTCCTAATAAACTTAAAATAAAATAACTTTACATATAAAATTCTACAGCATCATATTTATTTTCAAAATCCATAGAACTACAACAAACTACAAGAAAGATCAGATGGTTGCCACTCTTGCAGTGACAAACTATGAAAAGAAAAATAACAACTGAGGCTGGGTTCTAACAATACTCCCACCTTTTGATTGATGACGTACACTTAATCAATCAAAACAAAATATAATAAAAAATACTGTCCACAATATTAAGGCTAAATAATAAACAAAAGAAAAAATTAAGTTCTTAAATTTCTACACTAAAATAACTCAAGTAGTGTTCAAGTTAGAAATCTAGACGGAATTTTAATTTGTCGTCCACTTCTAGTCACGACAGTCTTAATGTCCTTTGATAAATCTGCAGCTGAATTATTCTTTGGTAATTTTGAGACTAAACTGTCTTCACCCTGCATCTCAGTTTCATTTGCCTCATCTGACTCCAAAGATGAAGGTATTTTGAGAGGGAATATTCTCTGGATTGGTCGAACTAATTCTCCAGACATGGTTTTGACACGAACTACTCGAATGTTGCCATCTTTTCCGGGATATAGTTCAATTACTTTTGCTAAATGCCACAACACCTTGCATTTGTCATCACATTCGATAAGAACTATATCACCGATTTTTATCTGTTGAGAAATCGGCACTGTAGATGGACGTTGCACTAGTAGGCCGAGATTTTCATTTCTAAATCTCTTTCTCAAGAGCTCTCGTAAATTCTGCAAATGTCTCAGTCTCTTGTTGAAATCAACTTAATCAAAATGATCCAAGCCAGGAAATCCAAAGACTGGAATTTCACCTAAAAACAAGGATGGTGTCAAAGGGATGAGATCATCAGAGTCCTCTGACACATAAGTGAGTGGTCTGGCATGCACAGTTGCTTCGCAGTCGCACAGCACACTCATCAATTCTTCATAATTCAGACATGACTGGCCTAGGACTCAACGCAAAAGCTTCTTAATCATTTGAACAAGTTGTTTCCAAAAGCCACCCCACCATGGTGCTGCAGGTGGACTGAACTTCCAATCGATCTTGTTTGTGGTGGCTTCTATCTCAATGGTATTCCAATTAATCGATCTCATGAGATTATTGGATCCGACAAAATTGCTTCCTTTATCACTATAAATTATCGATGGCCTCCCTCTACGAGCAATAAATCTTCTAAGACCAAGTAAAAATCCTTGAGTTGAAAGGGACAAAATCAGTTCCAAATGGACTGCCCTGAAAACAGCACGTGTGAAAAGTAAAATCCAAGCTTTTCTTTTATCCTTCAAAATTAATGGGCCAGCTAAATCAACGCCGACAATCTCGAAAACACGAGCCTCTCTAACACTGTTTTCTGGTAGAGTAGCAGGCATAGTCTGTAGTCGTTTACCTCCATGTCTCCTGCACCTGACACATGCATATAAAGCTTTTTGAATCGTAGCTCTACTTTTCAGGATCCAAAACGTCTCTCTAAGTGTTGACATCAGTACGTGAATTCCTGCATGAGACATAGAGAGATGTTTATCAATTATCAATTTCTCCACAATCTTATGATTCTTCGGAAGTAACATCGGATAAATATGTAATTGTGTTGTACTGATACAGGCCTTACTGCTGTTGTGCTGATCTTTGAAGACCGGTCTGTGGGGAAGATAATGATTGTTAACTCGTTCCTCTTCTTCTGTTACTTCTTCTATTACTCCAGATTCGAGCCATTCTTCGAACACTGCATTGTATGCTTCAAATTTATCTTTCAACATGAGCTTCTTTGTCGTGGAAATTAATCGCTTTTCAGCAACTTCTCTGTTACTTGGTAAAGCTTCTTTATCGTTGATCCAAGGTAAACTGACTTCATAGCGATCATCCACCCTCTTCAGAGTCTTGTGAAAGTGATCCCACACTGCTTCTTCTAACTCTGAGTCAGTTTTACTTTCTTTGGCATCTGTAATTCCCAGTGCTTCTAGCTTCCACAAGTTTTCTATGTCACTGCTGTGAGTCAACATTGACGTTATGGTTGAAGACATGGACAAGGAGTTTCTTTCTGAAATGTTATCTTTTATCTTTCCCATGATTGTCCATCCAAGTAGTGATTCCACAGCAGTCAGCCCATTTTCTAATTTCTGAATTCTTCCAGTTAACAGAACACCTGTGACGTCAGCTCCAATAAGAACTTCTATTTTCAAATCCTTTTTTCCTACATCAGATGCATGGATATTCTTCTGTCTTAGTTCTTCTATCCATGGTCCAGGCTGTAAACTGACAACTGGTCCACAAATCTTTGACTGTTCCAACAAGATTAGTCGTCTAGAAAAATCACCTCTTAGGCTTCTAACGTTTACTTCATAGCGTTTGTGAATTTCTCTCTTTGTTGTTACTCCTCCAAAAAGTGCATGGATTAAAGATTCAGATCTAATTGCGTGGCACCTTATGTCTACAGCAGTCTCCTTTAATATGTATGAACGTTGCGATCCTGTATCGATAAGTGCCCTTACTGTCTTCTCCTTTTTATTTGCGTCTATATTAATTAATAGTGTTTGAAAGAACACTTCATCTAGGAAATTAGTGCTCGCAATTATGTTTTGTGTTTCCTCTTTATTCTTTTCAACATCATTGCTTTTTTGATTGGTGGGCAAATACGGACACATGACACCCCAATGTCTTTTCGAGCATATCAAACATTGTACATTTGTCTTACATTGCTTGGCCCTGTGTCCAATTTTGAGGCAGAAGAAGCAACCCTTCTTTTTCTTAATGTTATCATTCTTTTGGCTCAGAGGCATCTTCTGAGCAACAAAGCAATCTCAACTTTCATAAATTTTTCACAAAATATGCAAGAATTCTTCTCACTATAATTGGTTGCTTTATTATGGCCTGAGAATAAATCATTTGCTGTAGGCACGAAATGTTCACTCTGGTACCTTTTATCTTTTCTACTTTCTCTCTTGGCACCCGAATCAATTAATTTAAATCCAGCTTTTGCCAAAGAAATTCTCTGCTCTCCTTCCACTTCATTCTTTAAAAACAATAATAATTGTTTCAATTTCTCAGAGTGAGAATTTTCTGCTGTAAATATTGATGCATAATTTCTAATCCAAACTCGTAAAATTTCCTCGGGAATGCAAGATTCCACAAGCGGAAACAGCATTGCAGCGTATTTATCGCTTGTCATTCCTATTGACTCCAACGAACACAAATAAGACTCTAACTTGTCATACAATTCTGATATACTGTATTTTCCCTTTTGATCAGTGACATTTTTAATAATCAAACCTAATAATTCCCGAATATAGAATTCTACCAACAATTCTTCCCTGCCAAACCTATTTTTTTAAGCTTTCTATAACTTTTTCATAATTTTCGGCAGTTGCAGGGAAGCTGTTTACAATATCCCGTGGTCTCGTACCGGGTACGGTCGCTTGAACAAGATAATGCATCTTATCCTCGTTTTGAATTTCTTTATCTTCATGTATTCGCCGAAATTGTCCCCAAAATGGTAACCAATCTTTAATTTCGCCACCGAATTATTTTAACTCAACTTTAGGTAATTTTAGTTTCCGTTTGTTCGAATTCGGCGGAACACTGCCTATGGATAGTGTCGTTTGGCGATTGAAGAATAATTCCATTTCTACTCGTATTAAATCTAATTTTTCTTTGTATTCTTCAATTTTCGCCCATTCACTTTCAAACTGATCATTTGAAGAAAATTCCGAATTTAATATTTGAGTACCAAATGCATTATGTTCAACAGATAAACGTTCTAAAGTAACAAGTTTTGTTTTTACAGATTTTGCATCAGGAATTTCCTTTTCTAATTCTTGCAAAATTGCATTAATTGTTCTCGTAAAAGACGCTCTGACAGGTTTTCGTTTCTCAATTAATGATTCCATTTCAATAAAAATAAATTCAATAAAGTCAAATAGAATTAAATTCGATAAAACCAACAAAATTACCTTGACTTGTTTTACCGATCACTTCCGTCGTCACCAAAATTGTTCGAGATTTGCAAGAACTCTCCTTTCTCCTAATAAACTTAAAATAAACCCTTCTCCTTTCTCCTAATAAACTTAAAATAAAATAACTTTACATATAAAATTCTACAGTGTCATATTTATTTTCAAAATCCATAGAACTACAACAAAGATCAGATGGTTGCCACTCTTGCAGTGACAAACTATGAAAAGAAAAATAACAACTGAGGCTGGGTTCTAACAGTTTGGGGTTCGGAGAAACACGTGTGATTTGTAAAAAACAAATGGAACCCACAACGTGTCACTGTTTGGCGCGGATTTTGGGCGGGAGGCATCATCAGACCATACTTTTTTGAGAATGAGTCCGGTCAAGCAGCAACTGTTAATGGTGCTTGATATCGCGACATGACAACACAGTTCTTTCTGCTGAAATTGGATGACACTGATGTGGCCAATATGCGGTTTCAACAAAACGGTGCCACATACCATAAAGCCAATGAAACAATTCAATTACTGCATGAGACATTTCCTGATCATGTAATCTCTCGTTTCGGTGATCAGAATTGGCCCCCTAGATCATGTGATTTAACACCATTAGATTTCTTCTCACGGAGTTATTTGAAGTCAAAGGTTTATGTCAAGAACCCCACAACCACACATGCTTACAAGAGGAAATTAAACGCTGCATCAACAAAATTCAGCCACAATTATGCAGATAGGTCGTGAATAATTTCGACGAAAGAGCGCATATGTGCCAGCAAAGCCGTGGAGGCCATTTGCCCAATGTGTTATTTCATAAATAGCCCTATCCTATGTACTTTATCTTTCACTTAAAAATAAATATCTAAAGACTAAAAACTATCTTTTATATTGAATTGAAATCTTGCGTTAATTTTGGGACACCCTTTTACAATGGTCTGAAATATGTCACAAAGCTTTTAAAAATTTAAAAGAGTTGCATACTAATTCCGTATTCTCCCAACTTTGATAAAAGGTTTATTATACAAACCAATTCCTCAGACAATGGCATGGGTATAGTACTATGCCAATTAGATGATGAACAACATGAACATCCTATCTTGTATATATGCAAAACATTTACTAAATTTGAAAAGAATTATTGTACTACTGAATAGGAGTGTGCATCCATCATCCATGCTATCAAGAAACTGCATTTTTATCTGGATGGTCAGCAAGAATTCTTGATTCAAACTAAGTACATGAGAAAGGCGAGCTCATAAATTTTCGAATTTTACAGAACTTTTCCTTTCAGAAAAAGTCTCCATTGGGGAAGAGGTTGTAACATCTTTAAATATTGTTATTAAAATCTTGTAATTTAAAATAAATAATTTAAATAGATGAACAATTAAGGTATATGTTAACGGCAATGTTTGAAATGCAGGCTCAAGAGCCATGTGTGGCTCTCGCACGCAGAATGTATTTATTTTATTTTTAAATGTTAGAATATGTTTTCTCTTCTTATTTGTATGTCGCCATTTTGAGTGTTAAATAAAAATTATTGCTGTGTTCCATCAATGGAGTTTGCTGTTTGCTTCAAATTGCGAAAGAAGTATCACAGTTTGTTATTTTTTTAATGTATTACATAACTCTTACTCAATAATTCAAATCTGTATTTTAAATTGCTCAAGTATGTTTCCTTTTCATATGTTGATAATATTTCCTGAGGATAAGTATTGATAGTTTGGGAATCTTTCTAAAAAAAGTGTTAAAAAACATCCAACATGCACCCAATAGGTAACTTTAACTTTTCATCTGTAAAATATCACCAAACTGCATCAAGGTGGTTGGGTTAATATATAAGTACCTTAAAAAATATCTCTTCACACACCTTACTATATTTTCATGTACCTTAAAAAATATCTCTATTTTTTAAGATCATTTTATCTTAAAAAAACTCACTAAAAAAAATGGCAAGAAGAACAGAATATTTGGAAACAGGGCAAACATAGCTTGATTGTGTATCAACAATTGATCTAAATCCCAAATTTCAATTCCATAGTTATATAGACAAATAACAGGACATGGTACCTTCATAAAATTCTACTATAGACATAAATTTATCAATACTGATAAATTTGTCTGTGAGGATGCAGAATCTCCAATTCATTAGATCAGGGTTTCTTAAACTGTGGGTCACGACCTCCAATGGGGTTGCGGAACCTGCAGCAGGGAATCGCCACAAATTTTAGCAATTTTGATATTTCGTTAACTTATTATAATAATTTTACAATTAGCAAATATTTTTACACAGTGTATCTGAAAACAGATAAAGATAAGACAATACAGACAAAGAAAATAAGAAAACGTTTCAATGTATTTCTTTTTATAATATAAGCGTTCATTTTCCTTGCTTTGGATATGACACTGTCACTTAGTCTGTTACTTATTTAAAATTTTCATTTTGTTCTATGTCTTAAAATTAGAAATTAAAGTTAATGACCTAAAACTGCAATAGTATATTACAGTAGTGAAAAAATTGACAGTTTCACTCATGCGTGATACTTTCGGATTTGCACAATACTTATGGGGTCCCACAAAATTTTTGTAAATATTATGACATCCTGAAGGTCGGGAAAAAATCTCGGTGATAAAAAGGGGTTACGACTGAAAAAAGTTTAAGAAACCCTGTATTACATAATGCAATTCTGCATCTAATGTCATTTCTTTCAAAAGATTCTTTTTTAAACAAAGACATCTTAAAATCTGTAAAATTATGAATCTACTTTTTGCATCGGGAAAAGTTATTTGCCAACCCATTTAAAAATACAGACCTAATAGTAGCATGTTTGTCTCCATTCAAATTTTATTTATTAAACTCTCATTTTTCAATAACTGATGCTAAATAGTGCTGCTTGGCAACAGTTTCAGGTCGACAGGATAACAGTTAAGTACTGATAAAATCACAAATATAATCTCATTATTAAATGGATAAAATAAACAAAAATTTAATTTTACTGTACCGGTATGAAGCCTGGATGGCATAACTGGGAAATGATGAGGAGGAACTTATTGTTTGGATAGATAAAACTGTTCTGATAAAACTGTTGAATACTTATAGCAGCAGTGTTCAAACCCACCCAAATAAGCTAGCTACGTGGTTGAATTCATATTTTCCCATGTGTAATGTGAACACAATAGAAAGCCCTCCATGAAGGGATCTTGATGTTACTTTGGTAGATGGGTGCCCAGGTTTTTGGCAAAAAAAAATTACATTTGGTGGTAGCTGATGATCAATATGACTTATGACAACCCATTGCTGGACTAATGATTTATGTAACACATAGTTTGAGCACTGTAGCATTTGACATCATTTAATTTTTAAAATAATGCATTTTAATATGCATAAATTCTGTGTTTACAATATTTATGACTGTTAAGTACTAAAAAATTGATTTAATTTTGCCTTTTTATTTCAAATACTGACTTTGTTATACATATGTTATTTTAAATAATTTTATGCTGTGGATGATGTAATCAATGTTCTCATTTTGTTTTTTAAATAATGTGTTTTAATATCTGTAAATTTTGTATTTTAATATGGATAAATTTTGTGTTTAAATATTATTTACGATTGTTAAATATTTAAATATGATTTAATTTTGCATTTTTACTTGAAAAACTCATTGAACTGATTTTACTATTTATGATTATTGGCTCGCTGATGGTTACAAGAATTAAATGCATTACCGCAGTATTTTAAAAATTTGATTCCATTATTCATATACAAAGGATTTACAGTTTGTTCTATTCTGAATTTTACTCGAAATTTGGATAGCAATGGCTTCTTCAGTTTTACCTGTGAATGTAGTTGTTAATTATCAACAATTATTTGTATCTGAATCTAATAATTCTCCTTTGAGACTATTCTGGTCAACCTGGCTTTCCAAATTAGAGGTTTATTTACTACCTTTACCCCAATCTTGTGAATCTTAAAAACAATATTTATTATTGGAAATAATTTAAAAAATTTTTTAAGATTTATGATCCATTAATTTGCTTGTAAATTGTTTTATCTATTTATAAAGGTTTTGCTTTATATATGTATATGTTGTTTTTCTATTTCTTTATATATGTATATGTTTTAAATGGTGGTACTAACTAATATATGCTTAAAAGTTATTAGACACTTGACAAAAACATAACTAACTATTTTTCTATTACTTTATATGGATATTTAATTTTTTATAAAAAAAAATTATACATTATTTTCAACAAAGGCTGAGCTATTTTTTATTGCCACTGCTGTTTTACACTTAAATAACTGTATTACTTTATTTTCTTGTTCTTTTATTGCTTTTCTTTCTTTATATTCTTATTATTTTCTTGTTTTGTCAAACAGTAAAACTTTTTTGTGGTTAATTATTTGAAGATCGAGATAAAAAATTTTAATTCAAAAGTCAAACAACCAAAATCAGCATTAAATTTTCAAATTTTCACAGGACTAGTTCCGATGGTTTTACCGAAGCACCATCATCAGCTGCAAAAACGCAAATGAAGGAGATAGGATATAATGATCAGATAAGATAAGAAAGCCTGGACAGAAAATGAGCTAGTGGTGCCATCTCTTGATGAAACCAGAACTAAAGCATAATATCTTTAAAGGCCAAAGGCAAAGATGGATTGGAATTAGAATCGTTAACTAGAACAGAAAGATTTTTTTGAATGTGAAATGCCTCTAGAAAATCTAGTTCTTCAATGGAAGATGTGTTTTGAATAATTTTGGCAGCAGAAAAATTGAAAGTGTGATTTTCAGACTAACAATGTTGGGCAACAGAAGACTTCTGCATTTCCTTTTTTCTAACATATGCCTCATGTTCCTTAGCTCTCTTAGTTTGGCCAATGTAAATTAGACCACACTGGCAAGGAATCCTATAAATACCCCAGGAATTCATATCCGGAATGGGGTCCTACTCAATGATTATTATTATTGTGTCTTAATTAGTCAATGTTATTTTGCAAATTATTAGTTTTATTAAGTGTAAGGCATTTTGGATAAATCTCGGAGTATTCAATCTCATTAAAATTATTAAATGTAATAAGATCATCTATATATCTGTAAGTGTGCTTGTAGTAATTTAATTCTTGATGTTGTAAATTTTTTTTTGAAGTTAAATTCTTTGATAAATAAAAAGAGATTCCAGATCGAGGTACTGGAATGGGAGCCCATTGGACGTCCTCCAACTTGTTTAAAAAGTTGATTTTGAAATTTAATGTAGTTACAAAAAAGTGTGCATTTTAGGTAGGTTTTCCATTTACTAAGATTCATAATTGTGAGCATAGCAGGGAAGAGTTTAGGCAGATCTAGTAGACTAGTATAAATTTCTTCTAAAGGAAGTGAGGTATATAAGTTTTCAAAGTCATAGTAGTTAATGTTTTGTATGTCAATTGTTTGAATGGGATTAATGACAGGAGTGTTATTATGGATGATCCAGCAATAGTTATGATTAGTGTTACAATCGTTGAAAATAAATTTACAATTTTTTTAAGTTGAATTGAAAAAGTTATTAGTTCCATTTGCTATGAATCTGAATTTTAATGGTGTTTTATGGAATTTGGAAAGTGCATAGAGGTTAGTAAATCTGTTGTAGCTTGGATTTAAAGAGATATTTAGTTTTTTATGAAAAGGTTATTATTAATTCTGTTTATTATAGATGTTTCTGTAAGGTTTGCTAAATGATAAGTATTGAGATAATATAATCAATATTTCTTTAGTAAATAAATTATTATTATCTTACTTTACAGCTATTGCACAAGTATTAAAAAAACTTGTTTTCGAACTAAGTGAATTTAAGATCATACAACATATATACATTTTATAACCACCAGATTTTCCAATCATTCTAAAAATTTCACAAAACATAACATGTTATTAAATAAAAGATAACAAACAGATATATGCCTTCCAGAATAAATTGCTATTAAACTGAAAATTACTGTAAATTGTTCTAAAAAAGACGACAGAATGTTTTACTAAAAATATTTAGAGTAGCCATTAAAAAAGTTGTTTCTAATACTAGTAGCGAAATAACTTTTAAATATTGCACTTTTCTAAAAAAGCTTTTTTACAAACAATTCCTTTAACTAAAAATTTCATGCTTTCTTAAAGAAAAAGAAAATTAGAAAAAATTAGAAAGTATCAAAAAACAAAATTTTTCTTCAAAATCTAAACTTGCTAAAAAATATTGATTTTCTTCTATCATGTAGCTGAAGAGAATCTGCTACTGTATTAAAAGTTATACATCTAACATCATGTAAATGAGTAAAAACAAAAATGGATTTTTCATAGCTAATTTGATATTTTCTGATTATCCACACCCCATTTCAAAAAGCTGCTAATTATAATACCAACTTTTATATTTCAGACAGAAAATAAATATAAACTACATTTTCCCCCTTATTATTACTGTTTATGATTTAATAAATATTTAGTAAATAAAATTCTAAGTTTAGTTTTGTTAAAAATAAACTTTATATTTTGGTAAAAAAATATTTTGGCCCAGCTGCTTTCAGATCGTGCATTCGGACAGCAAGCAATCCGAGTTAGATTTAGAATGTAACATAAAAAAATTTATTAAACACTTACTACCTCAAGGGATACTTAAGCATTTTTCTGTTCCTATTAACAGGTTATGGTACATGGGAAAATTAACTTTATTTATATAATTCAGAAATAAATGATATTAGAGTATCAGTATTGATATTTTTAGTTTAAATATTAATACATAATTTTTTTCCAACTCATTTGATTTAAACTATTATGGCAAAGAACATAAAGGTATTTGTCTAAGAAGAAAATATGTCTTCACGAAGGATTTTTCAAGGAAAATCAGTTCATATTTATATTACACATGGGCAAAATCATAAAAATTCAGAGATTACCCTCTTATTGGGATATAAACTTGGATTAAATTTCCAATATCCACTAGTCCTGGCCACTGTCTGTGTATTCAGTAGCTGCAATAACATACGACCTATTTTGGAATATGGTCTCCCCATTTACTGTTGTGCCTCTTCTACCAACCTCCAGAAATTGGAAAGAGTCCAACTTAGTGCTTCTCCTATTATAACTGGCTTACGCAACACTTGCCCGAATAAAATTGCATTGTATGAAACAGACCTTCAACCCCTTAGCCTAAGAAGAAATGCTGGCCTTGCAAAATATTATAATAAACTTTTCAGTTATGGCTCCCAAAATAGAACTTCAGAATTATTGCAGCATGCAGCATTGGAGTAATAACCAAAGACTTAAAAAAATTAGCCCATTTTAGTCAAATTGAGTATGCTGGTATAATTGACCATAATGTTGAGCTGCATTCCTTGAAAGAATGTTTAGATCTGTCTGAGGGACTCCCTAGAGTGAAGTTTCATATGGAACTTCTGTCTCGAGTTTCGAAGAAAAAATTATATTCCGACTCTGTTACGTCAATCTGCCTTAGAAACTATACACAAAATTCCCGCTGAAGCTACTCTGATTTATACCGATGGGAGTAAAAGCAAGGACTCTCGTTCTGGTAGAGAAGTTGTCATTAAATGCACAAATGGAAATATTGTTAAAATAAAGAAAATTCTGACTTCAGTTTGGTTTTTAAGAGCAAGCTTATAACCATTGAAGAGGGACTAAACACTGTTTCGTCCTTTACAGATCTTAAGGCAGTATGGTTTTTGTCTAACAGTCGTAGTGCCATCAAATATCTTTCAAACCGGCGAAAAGTTGGTGATAGGGCTGGAATTGCAATTCTTAGCAAGCTTCAGCAGGTCTTGTCACTCTGCAAAGTGCCCCTTTAGTGGATTCCTTCCCATGTTAACATATGGGGGAATGAAATGGCAGACATTCTGGCGAAGGAGAGTTCCGAAGAACCATTACCAGTTACCAATTCATTGACATATCTTGAACTGTATTCCATTAAAAGACATGCTGACAGGGAAATTTGGCTCGTTCCCCCGAATCATCCCTAGTATCAAGCTGATTGTCTTGGAAGATCTCTTGCTATTGATTGTGATAGATGTGTTCAGACAACACTTTCCCGATTCTTCAGTGGACACCTAAAAGGACTTACTTTTAAAAGAGGTCTCAAGATGCACCCAATTTGTTCTGAATGTCAAAATGCACCGGCATCACTGGCACATATCCTTGAGTGCCTGGAATTGTCTCTTGAGGACCTTTACAAGTTTCCTAAGCTTGTTTTCAATTTTTTGAAGGTGAATGGACTCGTGGACTTCGTCTAGTATATCCCTAGACATAGAGATTAGTAATAACAACAACAACATTTTATGCATTTTAATTTTTGATAGTCATAGTAGATGAGCTCAGCTTGCATTTTAGTTACACAACAAGCTGGCCGCAAACAAATATAGCTCACTTTACAAATTTATGAGTAACATATATTGTGTATATTTGGGAAGAAAGAATTGCTTATTCTTGTAACTGCTGAATAGTTAAAAGCAACATTAAATGTAATAAATTGTTATAATCTAAAATCTTACTAATGTATAAAAAACTTTTGAAAAAACATGATTAAGAATTTAGAGGAAAAATGTCTTTATTTGGTTTATATATACATTATTAGCATTTTATTATACATTATTTATCATATGGTTATTAAAGAAGGCAGACTGAAACTAAGTTCTAATTTCATTTGAAACACAAATGTCCAAGAAATACTAACAAGCTTTAACTTACCCTTCTCCTATCCTTGCTTTAATTACATATGTTTTACCATTAACTTCAATGGTTTCCTTTCCACAAGCACAACCCATGAGAAGGTATGGATAGTAAAGCTGCATGTTATGATTAGAAAACCTAAGTTGTAAACAAAAACATGTTTAATGGATATACTTAAGAATTAATTCATATGCTGCATTATAATCAAATATTCAAGAAATTTACAGAATTTTTTTTTTTTTAACAAGTTAAATACATATTTACTGCAGAGCAAGTCGACAGCATTTTATTCTTCTGTTTATTGTATTTCATTTCAGCATACACAATTAGAAACCTATATATTCTCTTATTTCCATGAAATCAAAAACATTCTTCCTCCCCTTCTAATAAATTAAACAATGAAATTATTTTTTTACTTTTAAACACGCAATCCCTTTCTATGTAAACTAAAACAAAACTATGAAATTTCTTCTTATAGGACCAAAATTAAGCACACAGTCTTGCAGAATAATTTTTTTAATTACTGTTCTTAATAACAGCAGCACTGCGATCCATTTAGCTGTCATTCTAGATGAATACCTATAACTGGTAGAATACATGCATATATTTCAGAAAGCAGAATGAAAACAATTATACATAAACTGTGATAATTATTTTGATCTTAAAAAATGTTGAAATATACTTAAAAATCAAGAAATGTAACTTTTAATCATATATTTATATTACTCAAGAATTCATAAACTTCAAAATAACTAAACAATCCTGAAGAGATCATATATATGTTTCATAAAAGGCATAAACTTCATTTCTTGATAGCTAGATTGTACCACTAATTAAGAATGTAATGACAGAAAAATAAATCTTGCATCAGTTATATCACAGCAAAAGGATTATACAACTGTAAACTGTATGTCAACAGATCGGTCAAAGACATGGAATACAAGATTATTACAGCTATACACCATACTCAAATAAATGAAATCAAAAGTGATATTATTACAAACAAGTCATAAGTTATTCTGAAATCTGTACACTTACATATACATTAATCTAGACACGAAATTAAAATTGCTACGACACTTGATACAAAACTGTTGAAAAGACTTTTTGTTTTTTTAATTAAGATTCCTACTAACCTTAATTTTTTTTCTCTCTGTGCAATGCCTTATAATAAATTATAACTTCAAAATAATTAAATACATACATTGACTCAAGAACTTGCAGTTTTTAACTGACCATCTGAAAAACTTCTCATACCGTAATCCATATCTGTACATAAGACTTTTTTTTGTTTTTTAAATTAAGATTCCTACTAACCTTAATGTCTTTTCTCTTTGTGCAAATGCTTTATAATAAATTATATCTTCAAAATAATTAAATCCATACAATGACTTAAGAACTTGCAATTTTTAACTGACCATCTGAAAAACTTCTCATGCTGTAATCCATATCTGTACATAATTAATTAGTGATTCTAATTTCAAAGATATGTGTTTTGTAGTACTATTAATGAATTATACACGTTTTACCAAACAAGTAAAGGAAAATTCATTTAATTATTCATTATTCATATATCATAACTCGATAACTTAAATTTAAAATTCCTTCAAATAAAATTCAAAATCTCATTTGTCCAATGCTACATTTTGAAAAAGGAATCAAATCTATAAACCGGATATTATTCATTCTAAAATCAGTAAGAATTATCAAATTTAAACTTTGAATATTGCTATTAAAATTTCAAATGCAAAGTGTGCATGAAACAAATATCAATAACAAATTGATGTTACATTTTTAGCCAAATTACCTTCTGCATAAACATATCAAAAATTACTTCCATTACCGTGAGAAAATTTTACATCAAAACATAAACACAGCTGACGACACAATCCATTTCCACGCGTACGGTTAATACAAAACAAGACTGATGCACATACTATTATTCAATTAATCATTTAAGAAGATAAATATATCAAGTGTGTCTTTATTTTTAATAAAAACTTTTTATTTAATACTATACTTGCTTACTAAGCAGTCGTAAATTATTATTCATAATTAGGCTGATTGTTTTTTCAACACTTCTCAGATGTACTGTCATTCTCATGAAAATGGCAGCTTTGGTCCGTTTTGACGATTTGACGAAAGCTACAAAATGTGTTTTAACAAAGCAATCATAAATTATTATTAATTTCTGTAATTGAACATCAGTATTATCACGAATACAGGATAACTATCAAATTGGATTGTTCGTTTAGAGTTGATATGGCTGTGTCCTCTGGAATAAAGGGAACATTACTGTATCTAATATTGGGCATAGAATTGTTCCAGAATGAAAGTCGCCATGATTTTAAAGATTTTCGCAATTCATTCCTTCTACAAGATCAGAAAATACAGCAATCACCGAAAGAAAATTTCTTTATTAACGGTAAGCAAAGGAAAGGAAAGTTATGATTATGCTAAACTTTGATACAAAATTATGTCATGAGGTATAAGACATTTTTAATAAGAAATAGAAAGAAACAAAATAGGATGTAAGATAACATAAGATAATTCCTTTAGTTCTCAACCTGTTTTTCTCCATACAACCCTTTCATGCAAAAGTCGAAAAATGGGTATTTAGATTTCATTTAAATTTGTATTATTATTAATGTGTTTTATAAGTTAAGCAACAAAAATTACAGAAAATAATGATAAGTACCTTTTTTTTTTTTTTTTTTTTTTTTTTTTTCTTTCCAATGGTTAGGCAAGAAGTTACAAATAATAGAACTAATAAAAAAAAAATAGGATGAAGTCGTTGCCTAAGGAACGTTCTTGCTTCCTAGTATCTCGATTCTGGGTGAGACTAAATTTCAACTTGGCAGGAAATTTTGATTGGTTGGCTTTGGTGACGTCATTTTGACGTATTTAAACTCCGCCTCTGATGTGGTTTACAATCAAAACACATCATGCGCCATGTTTGGTCATGACCAAAGATGGGTTCTTCTCTTGCTTTACCAAGATATCCGTATAGCCAGGGCTTAAATTGCGTCGGAGCCCACCGGAGGCTGGCTCCGATACTTCTTAGTTTTAGGAAAAATTCATAATTTTAGCCGGAGCCCTAAATAAGAAGGCTTTAGCACTTCTTTTATGTAACTGAACAATAATTTCAGTAGAAATCTGGTCTTGGAAACTTTATTTTTAATAATAAAATTATATTAAAAATTGCTTATTAAATTCTAATTTATCACTTTGCATACTATTAAATTTTAATTATTTAATTACTTTAACCATTAATTTTTTTAATAATGAATTATTTAATTTTTTAATTGTTAATGATTTGATTAGTCATCTTATTCTCTTATTTATTCTTGTTCCTCTTTCCTGAAGGTCTTCTATACGGCTCTGGTACTTCTAATTTTTGAAATTAAACCCTGCGTATAGCTGACCGTTTTGTTTTTCTAATATGCTTCCTTAGGGATTATGACAGCCATATACTGGTAAAAGGCCTTAGACCATTTACCAAAGCAAAGATCCGAAATGGTTTATATGGTAAATAAGAGAGTTTGTAAGGAAGGTTATATTGTAAGAAGTTCGTTTGGTATGAAAACTTCAGTTTTCATAAAGCAAATGGATTAAATGCAGATATTTTTTCCCCATGAGAGAAAAGTCCTAAAACTGCTTCAACTGTTTTATTTTGTAAATGAAGATAAAATAGCGCCTGATATGTGTATGTACTAAAGAGGACTTTAATTATTTAGTGAAATAAGGACAAAATACAAAATTTGATATTGTAGTTTAAAAATATGTTTTTATTTGATTAAAACACTCGAGAGCTAACTGCCTACAAGGAAGGATGGCTTCCTGGAGAACTTTCTAAGGGAAACTGGCTCATATACACATTACACATGAGGAAAAACACGAAAACGCCTATGCAACTACCCCAAATCATGTTTAGAATAAAAATTAATTTGTTATTTATTATCATTTGCGATTATTAGTGGTAAATATGTATTGAAATCCATTTAGAGCAAGATCTGCAAAGAAATGAATGCGGAAGAATCTAAATTCTCAGAAGAGATATGCAATTATCTGATTATAATCAGTAGAATTTGCTTTGAGTTAATCCATATTATGTAACGTTATCAAGTGGCTAAAAGTATAAAACACTGGTAATTAATTCTCCTTTCCTTGATTTGTAGTAGTTGAATGAAATGATCATAAGATAATTTCATGACAAAGAAGCACTTAAAAGTCTATCATGCCTGAAATCTGCTTGAATGTTGAGTCATAAGGGTACAAGATCTCAAAATATATGTTAGAATGTGTCTGCGGTCAAAAAAGGGTTGGAGTAACTCCTATACATTTTGTGTTCATTAAATAATCTTGTACAAATGATTAGGTAAAGTTTTTTAAGTCTTTTGCCATTAGTTGATCCATTAGCATGCTAATATAGTCTAACTTCATGCTTATTTTTACCTTATGTATCAATGATTTCTTATTATATACAGATAATATTAAGTTTTGGTCATTATTCATACTGTCAATAAATCAATATGAAGAATACATTTGTGATTTAAATTGAAAACAATTAGTTCAGTGTTTACAGATTCATGTGATGTAATGAAAGTTTATAATAAAATTAAGAATATTCTATGGTTTATTTTCTTAACCCGCGAGCACACGCAATGGGTATGTCATACCCATGGGCATTTTTCTTTTTGTATATTTATCACTTATTCTTTCATAAAAGGACGAAACTTGGTGTAGCTGAGTTCAAGGCCACATACTTAAATGCGGGAAATTCCTAAGGTGACAGGTGCAACGGTTTTTTAGGAACAGCATTGTTTGGGCATCTCATACCCGCGCATGTACTCATGTTTCTCAGTGAGTCACTTCGCACTTCTCGTTTTCAAGCTTTTTTTTTTCAAGTATAGGTTTTTCTTGAGTTGTAAGCATGACGCCGTATTCCTTACGATGAAGAGATGAAAAGATTGAGAAATATTCTTAAAACAGTTTCTTCTGATGAGGATTCATTTAGTGAAGACGATGAAGATGTTGATGACGAAGAATATAATAGTCATCATGATTCATCCATAGAAAGTAGTGATTCAGATACAGAAACAGAAAAGGAAATTTTGCAATGTAGCAATGAGTTTTATGTTGGAAAAAATGGAGTAAAATGGAACAAAAATAAATTCCGGACTAATGTTAGAATTGGAGCCAAAAATATTATAACTAAACTCCCTAGAAATACGAAGTATTCTAAAGACGTCTCAACACCTTTAGATTCCTGGTCACTGCTTATTGATGAAGATATGTTAAAACATGTAGTTGACAATACAAATATTTATATTGATTGTACGTGGAAATTTCACTCTTGAACGGGATGCGAAAGCAACAAATGAGTTGGAAATCAAAGCTTTAATTGGATTGCTGTATTTATGTGGAGTTTATAAATCATCCCATGTGAACGTAAGAGATTTGTGGGCAACAGGCAGAACGGGAATGGACATAGTTCGGGAATAAATGTCAATGAACCGATTCCTCTTTCTTTTACGATGCCTCCGTTTTGATGACATTAGAGATCGTCCCAGTAGAAGAGACGTTGATAAATTAGCTTCGATCAGAGAATTTTTTGGAAATTTTGTCACAAATTGCCAAAAGGCTTATACTTTAGGAGAGTATGTGATCATTGATGAGAAGTTGGAATCATTCAGAGGTCGTTGTTCCTTCAAACAAAATATGCCCAACAAGCCAGCAAAGTATGGCATAAAAATATTTGCTCTTGTAGACGCAAGGGTATTTTATACCTGGAGTATGGAAATTTATGCTGGTAAACAACCAGATGGGCCATTTCAAGTTGAATTTGGTGCAAGCGAAGTTGTCAAACGTTTAATAAGGCCCTTATACAACTCTGGTCGAAATTTAACAGTTGATAATTGGTATATGGGATTTGAATTATCTCAAGATCTCCTAAAGAAGAAAATTACGATAGTAGGTACAATGCGTAAAAATGAGAGAGAAATCCCACCTGAGTTTCTGGCAGAGAAAAGAGAAGTATATTCTTCAATTTTCGGTTTTCAGAAAGAAGCAACACTTGTATCTTATGTGCCGAAAAAAAATAAGAGTGTGATCCTGTTATCCACAATACATTCCGGCGATCAAATCGATGAATCTGCTGGGGAATCTAAAAAGCCTGAAATCATTACATTATATAACATGACAAAAGGAGCAGTCGATGTTGTAGATGAGATGGCAGCTGCGTATTCTACAGCAAGAGTAGCACGTCGATGGCCTATGGTGATTTTCTTTTCAGTGTTAAACGTGGCTGCCATTAATGCAAGAATAATTCTACTATCAAAGAAGGAACTACCAACGGAATACTATACCAGGCGTACTTTTCTCAAAGCCTTAGGGATGCAGTTAATAGAAAATGTTCAAAATGAACGACGACGAGCATCTGTAGTTCCTGATTCTAGACAAACACTGACCACCGATGAACATGTTAACAATGAACCACCCCCCAAAAAACCTAAAATTACAAGAGGTGTACAGAGTGCCCCAAGAAAAAAGATAGAAAGACTAGATACATTTGTGAAAATTGTAGCAAAAGTACGAGTATATGTATGGAACATATGACCTCATTTTGTAAACAATGTTCAAAATATTGTAAGTAAATAATTTTACCTCTCCTTAATTCTTTCATATTTTGTCTAAAATGAAGTATTAACTTGGTTTTACATTTTAATTTCTTTTAAAAATCGATTAATTTTATTCGGCAAATTTTTAATTACAAACGTTTTATTCGGGTATGACATACCCGGCGCGTGTTCTAGTGTTCGTCGGATCGGTGCGTGTGCTCGCAGGTTAAATGAAACTTTGTTTTTCCTCTGGAAAAAAATCCAAATAGCTTTATGTAAGAATCATTAAAGAGATCTTCATCAATAACAATGTGTTAATTAATGAAAACTATATACTTGTGTCTATATCAATAATAATAAGGCCCTTATACAACTTTACAAACTCTTTCCTTTGAAATCTGTGTATAAGCCTTAGTAATCTCAAGGTGTGAGATTTATAATGTTGTAATATTCTGAAAAGTCGCTTGACTTTAATATGTATGCAAGTTTCATGAAAAATTAAAAGCTGTATAATTTGCATCCATACATAAAAGCAAGAGCTATGTATACATAAATTCTACAGTTTTACTGTGTGGAACAAATCAACAAAAGCATTATCAAAGCATCACTATCAACAGTTTCATCATAAAACAACTACATTGCAGAGCATGTTTCCAAAGTATATCAATTTTTTAAAGTACTGATTCTACTGAAAATCTATTGTTTACAAGATAAATAAATAGCTCTTGCATGCTTCGCCACTTTATAAAATTTTTAAAGATTTTATTTTTATTTCTGTTATTGGTTGTCATATATCTGCATACTTTTGCAGCCCAATGATTTATTTACTGTATGAAATTTATTAATCAATTCTCTTGGAATAATTTAAGTTTTCACTATTCATAAATTGTTATTGTAATCACTAGCGATTCAAAAATGCTCGATAACAAAATACAGTAGCATTTTCAAAAACACTAAGATTTACACTTATATGAATTTAAGAATTTTAAAGCACTTATTATATTTTTGTGGCATTTTTAATCATTTATTTAAAGAAATACCTGCATGCTCTGATTTGTCAGCAGATACTGAATTATGATTTTCCTTTGTAATAATCAAGTGCGATTGTTATTCCTATTATGTTCTCTATCTGTATATGATGTTACTATCTATATTTGACTGAATCTGTAACTGCATATTTCATGCTGAAACTTTTAGTTCTTTTGCACATATTGTTGTGATACGTCCTAATAAACACATTATATGTCGATGTTTTGTAAAATGATGTTGCTAACTGTACTGTATGTGTACCATCAACTGGAGAACTTTACACTAATAATTTAGTAGTGAAATACTGCGACAGAATATGAGATCAAAAACTGATTAATAAATTACTTGTGTAACTAGCAAGGATGAAGTAGTGACAAGATTAAGAGCATTTTAAATTTATATACTGTTTTTAATTCATCATATTTTAATTTATAAACTATTTAGAGATTATTTTATATACAATATATTTACATGATGAGATATCAATATATATGATCAAAAGAATCATGAATTATAAGAGTTTCATTATTTCCAATGGCATCTATAGCAGCTTTCTTGTATGAAGTTGTTGCAATATTTTCAGTACTGCATGGACTTTTTCTTTTCTTTCTCGTAAAAAAGAAATTCTTTTGTTTCCCTGCTTTTTTATTTGTAGGTTCATAGTTCACCATTTTCAATTTCGGCTTTTCGTTCTTTAATTTTGTAATCACTTTATTCAGTGTGTTTTCAATATCTCCCAAAGTTATATTATTTACTGTTGTTGATGTTACAAGTTTTGATATGATACTCAGTTGATTTATAATATGGTGCTTGGTTCCTGATTTTTTTAATTTTTGTGCTGATAGATCAAGAAAGAGTTTTACATCATTTGATTCTTTAGTTTTAGCTGACTGTTCTCTATTAAGTAATCTTGTCTTTAAAATTATTGCATGTATATGTTTACAGACACTTCCTTTAATCGTGGCATCTGTGCATGTGCATACAAATGCATCGTTACAAATTTTGCACCATTTACAAACAATGTTACAATTAATGCATTGTGTATGTATTTGAGTAACAGTATATTCAAGAGTAGGGTCACTTTCTGAAATCACATGCCAAGAAAACTCATTGATTTCTGTGATATTATTAGCTGGAAAATTTATTGCTCTGTTGTGTCGTAAATTTGTTTGGTTGATCTTTGATGTGTTTGGCCCTTTTGTTGTTTTGATAAATCTCTGGAACCGTTTATCTTGCACCATATTAATAAGCTTCGCAATGCACCTATCAACCCTCTTGTTTTTCAATCCATCAAGATAAGAATAATTTAAAACTCGATGCAGTGCTTCAAGATGATTGTTAGTTGTGATGTTACATCTTTTTCTATAACATTTAGCCCACAACTTGCATCTGTTTGCATAATTTGAAGCAAAATAATTAGCAAACTTGTCTGTATCTCTATCAGCAAAGAGTTTGCTGAGGAAATCAGATATCAGTGCTTCAAATTCTTTTATATCATGACATTCAGATACTACATTTAAAAATTTCAAAACTTCCTTTCGCTTTGAGGGGATAATTGAATTTGCTGCTTGCAGCCATGCCTTTTTAACGTGCCAGGTGCATAGAATCCTAAATTTGGCATCACACATTACTGATGTCCATGCAGTATAATATACTGGTGCATCATCACTCATAAAGCAGTTTACAGACAGCAGTCCAACTTTGTCCCTAATACACTGAAAAAATTTTTGCATTGAACCTAAATTTACTCTATTGCTTAGGCAAAAAGCAGCAGGAAATCCTGAATTAAACTCGTCTATGACTAAAACTGTCGATAATTGAAAATCGTAAGCATTAGTCCCATGTGTGCTATCGATGCATATGCTATCGGATCCAAACTTTAAAAGCATATGCTTTTGAACATTTGTCATTATGATGATGCAGAAGTCACTAATTTCCAAGTGCTGATCTGCTGCTTCTCCTTGGAATTTTACAAAAAGAACTGAATTATCATCTAAACATTTCGTTTTTTTCTATCCAGATCCTTAAACTGACAGCATCAGTTGGATGATATTGTTCATCATTACCAATACAGTAAGAATTAGAAATGTTATGTATGTCTTTTTTTGTCAATAAATGCTCCCTGTAAATGTCTTCTTTAATACTATTCCTTGTGGAATCTAATATTTTCTGTGGTGGAATGCCTTCTTTTAACTTACCTGAAAATATTGCATTTATATGATAATGTTGTATAATAATGTCTGTTTTATATTGAATTTCACAATCAAGTTCATAAAGAAACTTACCTGCAATCACTTCTCGCAAATCTTTTGTTAACGGCAAATGTTCTAGATCTACTGTGTGTCCCACGTGTGTTTGGAAATATAAAATCTTAATAATGCCATTACTGGTAACTTCAATAGTAGATGGACAGTGCCCCTCTATTTTGCAGGTACCTTGTGATTTTATAGCTCTTACACCTTTACTTTTAGAATTATAAAATCCAGATCAATTACAAAGGAAGTAACTCTTTTTCCCACCTTCTTTAAGAGTTATTGTACTTCTCAAAAAGTAAGAAATGTTTTTCCTTCGTTCTTCCTCAATTTTCCATTGTAAGAAATCTAAATTTGAAGGGTAAACATTAGCCTACATACAATATAAAAGCCCATTATAATTGTGAACTAGTTAATCTTTAAAACAAAATTACTAATTTAAAACTAACCAAAATCTTATTTTGGCACTGATTGTAAATAGATACCGGTCACTTTAGCAGAATTTTTTTTCTCTTCAAGAAGAGGGACCTGTGTCTAATTGCTCTCAAAACTGATAGTTTTATTTAAAATCTACACTGAAATAAAGTTGCCTAATTTTAAGTCAGGGGCGTAGCTAGAGGAGGGCATCTGTCCCCGGGCGCAGATTCGAAGGGGCACCAAACTGATGTTACGACATTTTAAAATTAAATGTTTTCCATCCATGGCAAGCAGTAGAGGGTGCGAAACCTTCAGTTGTCCCTGGGCGCTGAAAACCCTAGCTACGACTCTATTTTAAGTTGTACATTGGCATATTTTTCTTCCTATTTGACAGTTACTAGTACTCATGTTCCAGCTAAACTAGACTTAAAACATATTCCCCAAAGTTGTATAATAATGCAAGAAATTTATTCTTAAGAGACAAATTGTCATCAGACATTTTCCATAGCATGAGTGTCATCTGGCCTATGTCTAAAGTAAAAAAACATTGTAGCCTGTTTCTTGATAACTGATACAATGTGTATAGGTTATTAAAATTTTAAGACATTGAATAAATTTCTTTAAGTAGTTTTAAAATAACATATAATAAATTTTAAGCCTCATTTACATATAATAAAATAAGTGTCTATCATTATGATACTAAACTTACGATTGAAGGTTGCCACTTTAATAAAGATTTTAACAATTTTTTTATTAGGTCCACATTATTTTTGATATCTTCATCATACATATGCATTAAGAGATCCGTTTATGTAATAACAGGATAGTCTTTTTTTTTTTTAATGAAGCACTGAATTACATGTATAAATAATTATGTAGCAGTACATCTCTATATATGTTTTTATTATTTAGAAAATGTTTACTTCATATTTCAAATAGTTGAGGAAGAGAAATATTACTTAATCTTAATATTATTAATAATAATTATTATTTGAAATA
Source organism: Stegodyphus dumicola (assembly GCF_044657685.1). Classification (NCBI taxonomy): domain Eukaryota; kingdom Metazoa; phylum Arthropoda; class Arachnida; order Araneae; family Eresidae; genus Stegodyphus; species Stegodyphus dumicola. The sequence goes on along the minus strand of NC_140769.1, from coordinate 152,870,384 downwards.
TTTTTACTGAAGAATAATGGGGGTTTATCAGGCTAACAGAAAAAAGCAAGATGCTAAGGAAATTATTCTGTTATCAATTATACTCACAAAAATAGATGTATTTTATTCCCCAACTTGATGAATGAATTTGCAAAAATAGTAATTTGTACTCAGTTTGGGGTAATTCAAATTAAAAACGTTTATCGCAGAAAATGCAAATTTCTAATATCTTACCTTCATATGTATTAAATGTCATTTCAACGGAGTTAAGAGTGTATCCATGTTGATCTCTTGCGTGATTTCTTAACTCTTCAAACGTTCTACATGAAAAATTGCAGGCATTAATAGGACATTTCAAATTTCCTTCAGCCACAACAGGTACTTTATGTACTTCCCGAATGTGTTCATATAAAACCTTTTTCTTTTTGTACTTTTTGCAGCAGTACATACATTCAAATACTGCTATCTTTTCATATTCCATTGTTATAACAAAAAGTTATGTACTACAATAGAAAATAAAAAACTTATTTTGTCATCAGAAATATTAAAAAAATGAATAAAAACTGTAGCATATATTAAAATATTTAATGTTTGACACAAAAAAAATGGTAGCATATGATATTAAAATATTTAATGTTTGACACAAAAAAATGGTAGCATATGATATTAAAATATTTAATGTTTGACACAAAAAATGGTATAAAATATTTAATGTTTGACTGAAACTAACACGGTTTGCTATTCTGAAACATTTTTCATTTTCCTTTGTTCAACAAAGGAAATTTCAGCTAAATTTATCTGTTCTCAAAAGGCAATATATGAAAAATAAATAGATTACAAAAAGTTTGTCTCAAAAATAAATACTTTACAATAATTTGTAATCACGTGTTTAATTACAAGCAAACAATATCTAAATTACCAATTAAAATATTTTATCAAAAAATTCTTTTAGCTCGCCAAAAAATATCACTGCAGAGCTCAGAAAACAAGCAACCGAAAATGGCAGGTAATCCTGTGGGGTAAATCTAAAACACCCCGCTTTTGACGTCACATGTGACGTGTACCGTTGACCAATCAAATTTTCCTGCCGAGTTGAAATTTAGTCGCTCCCCTCGATTCTTCTGTATGACCACGAAGTGGGGAAATAGGATCGCTTGAAATGCCTATGCGGTACAGGTGGACGTCAAGGCAATCATATCCTGTAGAGTAGACAGACGGAAAGCCGGAACTGTATTGCGTTTTGGACTATCGGGAACAAGAGGACTTATCATTCTCCAACTTTTTAAAGCTGTACGAGTCTGAAGATCTCGTAAGATATTAGACCTAAATAAATTTTTAAAAACAGTTTAATCCTCCAATAAGAAATGTCTATTTTAGGATGTTGTAGTAAGCTGGCACCTCTTTTTGCAAGGAAGTCCGCTTATTCATTGCCGCAAAGGCCAAGTTTGTTTTTCCTTGATATTTATAAATTAAAATTAAATGTTTAGCAGCTGAATTAAGGGCTGACTGCTATAAAATTCCCCCCTCCCGTCAAAAACTCCCCTCGTCAAACCTCTGCTTTAGGAAAATATTCATAATACAATCGCCATGAAATATAATTCATTTAAATTTTTATACGGATCTACTTACTAAAAAATAACGGTAAATTTAACACGTTTATATCATCTCACATTCTTTAAACGCATGGCTTTGTTTCTAAAATTAGAAATACCCTAGCCCAATGCAAAACTGGATTACTTATTACAAAAAAAAAAAAAAAAAAAAAAAAAGCATATGCATAGTGCAATACCATCTTAAACAGCATTACCGGCCCCTAGGCAAACTCTAGTGTGTTGGGGCGCCTAATACAACAACCACTTACAGAAATGAATTGTAAATGGATTTGCATGAGATCCCTATGGTCATTGGTCCTCCACGTAAGTGCCAAGTTAATCCATGTGTTAAGATAGCCCTGGATTAGGACATCAGGGAAAGAGAGCACTACAAACAAAGATGTTTAAGGAGTCAAGGGAAAGGCGGCATCACAAAAGTTTCCCATTGCCATTTTTACAATGGAATATATATTGCAAAGAGATGAGGAAGGGGAAAAACAGGCGTAAATGTATTGCAGGGGCACCAAAATCTTTTAAATACTTAAAATGTCTAAAAGTCTTGATCCGGGTCTGTCCTTATGGATGGTTGTCAGGAAAGGTGAACAAAAACACATAAACAAACTAATAAATAATTTATAATTAAAATTAAATAAAATATAAAGAGGTAAATAAAAATTCATAAATATATGTCAAATTAAAGACAATCAATTATATAGTAAATTAAATTATCGAAGTTTATTTTATTTTGGTTTCAGGCTGGAATTAGTTTCTTTCAAAATTGAGAAATATTAGAGCACAGCTCCGAAACTTGGAACTAATAGCCTATTACTACAGGGAGCTTTTGCCTACAATTGACGAGGGACCTTGCAGCGTTCGCAATGAGTACAATGTGCATCACCTAACAAAAATGGAAAAAAAACAAGGAAAATTGCCATTGCAGGACCACAAGGATTCCCAACCTTTTCTTGCCTCAGGGCACCATTCTAGAATACCAGAGCGAGCATATTTATTTTTCGCGGTAAATTTATAGGTTGACATAGTTGATAATACACATAATATACAAAACAATTATTCCAGAAAATTAATTTTTAGACATAAAAATTGTTGATTGCATTCTTATGGAACATAAATAATTACTAAATAATCACACAGAAGCTGACAAATATTTTGGTTTACAATTCGTAGGTACAAAAATTCTTATATAAGTGAGATTCTTAAAGTCAATGTGATATTTGAATTTCATTTCATTTGCCATTACTTCATAATTAGGAAAGTACGGTGATATTCGTATTCGCTAACACTGGCTTCATTTTAGCCCACAAATTTTACAATATCTACAAAATTCTTTGAATTTTCAAAAATGCGCGAAATAGCGAATTGGGCGAAAATCCAGGGGAGTCTATACAGAGTTGGAGACGCATGGGTAGCACGTGAAAATATTCAAAACGCTGCTGTCGAGTTGGCGCACACTTAATTCTGCAAAATTCAAGATCTGCTGCTCTGAAACCTGCTGACAATTTGTCAGCAAATGTTTGGGTTTGTTTTGCTTCTTTCGTAAGGGAGATAATCTGTGAAATGAAAAAGGAGGTGTAATTTTCCAGCACCTAGTTGCTTGCATCTTGAATTTCACTGGGTAAATTCTTCTGAATGACTGTACTGACAGAGGACTTGACGAGTAGGGATTATATCATTTGATTCTTTAGTCAGCTCTGGGAAATTCTTCTCAGTTTTAATGCAAGTTCTCTTCATCTGAGGCTCTGAAAAACTTAATTTCTGGAGTTTATAGTTATTTCCAGACACACCCTGTAGCAGCTCTCATGGGGGGGGTCTTAACAGAATATATTAGTAAGTTTGTCTCTTTCTTCAGTAGGTAAACATAGCTTCTGTCATTTCCCGTACATTTCCCATATCTTATTCGCTGAAGCGTACATGCTGCTTACGTCAGACCTTTCGACTTTAAAGTCTTTCCCTCGGACTGAACTCAGTGGCATAATTAAAGCTTTCGCCGCCCGGGGTGGTGTATTTGCCGCCCCTTTCAAGGCACACCAAAAAATCAAATGTATAAAATGTCAAAACGACAGTAGGTAAATACATAAAAGCTGCGTATTAATTTTTTTAATGTGCAGTTTCACTTGTTTTTTTATCAGCAAAATCGTCGATGACAATCTAGAAATTTTTTCATTCTTCCAGTTGCTCTTCTGTTGACAATACAGTATTTATTAAATACAAGATAGTCATTTTTAGGTCTGATTTTAGGTCTAAACTGATTTGTATCTAGAAAAACTGCTTTCAAAAAGAGTAATACTTACAGCAGTTGTGAGGAAAATTCGAAGTAGTACTTACAATACTTGGAATTTCGTTTCGATGACTCTATTTTGAAATAAATTTTAAAAGTCCAAAGCGATTGGTCTACTTTTCAGTTTCGTCTTGTCAAGTAGTAATAAAAACTCTTAAGCATTTCTCTCTCAATGAGAAACTCTTCCCTATTTATGTGATTAAGATCATAATTTAATTGTTCTTCGTATTTCCCATTCAAAGTTTTTGAGTTTCATATCCCATTCAGCATCTCATGATTTATCACCTCACCAATGGCCGAGTGGATAAGCTGGCTAAATACTGCTAGATGGAGTTGGGGTCAGATCCCAAGCAATGGATTGGCTGCTTTATGTTTGTTACCTAACAAGCAAGTAAAGCTCCTTTATACTAATTTAACCAGTTATTATGGTTTAGATTTTACTATTACTTCTCCCTTCCCTTTCCCTACATGAATTTAAATTTAGTTTCAGAATATTTAAGCTGAAGATTTTAGATTGTAAGTCAGAAAGTTTTTTTTTTTTTTTTGCCTCTCGAGGCCACCTTACTAGGTTTCGCTAGCTCAGATAAGATGTAGCCGTCGGCTTTGCATTATAATTGTTGACATTTAAATTGTTACTCCGATGAGAATTTTGAGCCAACTTCGCATTAAATAAATTGCGTAGTCTTCAACTACTAGATTTGGTTTTAATTTTATTTTAACTGTTACTTCTGAAAAGGCTAAATTTGCTAAGCACGAGACATACATTTCTTTCATTTAATATAAAGGATATTTTGTAATCTTCATAAGTCTTTGTCGTTATCTTCAGATGAGTGATAATTCGCTTAGAAGTTTGGATACCAGTACATGCTCCGAAAGAACACCAAACGCTGTAAGTAAAGTGCAGGATATAAAACATCGTATTCAAGTATTCACGATGTGAATGCTTGCGCTTTTCCCAACATGACTACGAGCCAGTTCTCATTTTTAATTCCTTCGCAGAGAATTTTAGTCCTCAATGAAAACATTTGAATTGTGCAATGTTTAAACTCAGACAACACAGTGAATTTTTATATAATCCAATAAATCTCAATCAGTTTTTCTGTTGCGAAGATCAATATGACTAACTCTTACTGCTCAGGGCTGACCGCCCTTGCCACTCCCCTGTAGCTACGTCACTGAGTGAACTGTTCTGTATGCTTATTCATACTCAGGATAATATTCAAGTTGTAGATTGCTTTGCCTGAATCGAGTCGCGAAACTTCCAGGTAGTACATGGGTAATTTCTCCGCCAAGTAGGTTCTGCCTCTGGTGAATTGCTTTGCAAGTAAAACAGAAAAATGATTGGTTCAAGGTTAATTTTAATGTCTTTCTCGAAAGTGGTTCTTGGGATTTTCTTTAGGTTTCTTTAGAACAGCCTTGACTCTAGTAGTTCGACAGAGAGTGCTCTTAAGTTTCAGAAACTATTAAACAGCACTTAAAATTCTTTCTAACTATTTTGTTTTTGTTTAATTATTCGCCATTTACTCTTGTAATTCATTCGGAATTAAATTTATATAACGGTATTAGCAAAACGCACTTCTGTCTCAATATTTTGTACCGTAATTCAAGAGCACTGAATACGGTAAATCCGTTACAAACATGATAACCAGTATCATCAATGATAGTCAGATTCTCTAATATCACTATCTACACAGAAGTCCAAAATCTCCTGGAACGGCAAGTAACTTAGAAAGAGTTCATTGCATTTGCATGTATTAAAAGCCAAGAATTCTAGTTTTCATTTTCTTTTCTCAACAATGCCATTTCCGATATTTTTACCTATAGTGTTATAGAGACATTAGGTTATTTCGAAGCAGGAGACATGAAAAATTATCAATGCCCTCACCGGGACATCGAACCACGGATCTCTCAAGTACGCACCGAGTGTGCTGACTACTACGTCACGAAAACATGCTAAGAAGGGGGAAGAAATACTTTATACACTCCCCCTTTTAAAGGGCGACTGGAGATAAAGAGACCCAATCGCCAAATCCTGGTTGTGGAGAATCATCATCCACCGCCTTTTTTAGTTCGGGCACCACTGTAGAGACATTAGGTTTTTTTTTCTTTTGAAAACATGAGAGATGAAAAATGAGCAGTGCCCTTGCCGGGACTCGAACCTCGCACCTCTCGAGTACGCGTCGAATATGCTGGCCATTGCCCACGAAAGCATGCTAAGAAATCGGGAAAAGTACTTTATAGTGTATAAATTTATATTTATATTTTTTACGTTCTGTGACATAAATATAAAAATTTTTAATATTTTTAGCAATGTGCCTACACTATACCTTTTCCTTGGGCTTAGTTTTCTCTTGGATCTAAGACTGACATCTGATATGGGCACTATGTTAAAAAAAGGATTTCTGAAATTGGAAATTTATGTTGACTTTGGGCGCTTTTTACAAATTGCTTTTTCAAGAAAAACTCATACATCTGAATTATGGTATTATAATTTTTATTTAATTTTATCTATGAATAATCGTTTAACAACGACAATTGTAATAAAAATAAAAAAATCTGATGTGTGCACCACATGACTTCCTTGTACGGAATATTAAATTATACCCATTTTTTCTTGCATTTCATTTAATCCTATTGGATCGAATTAAAACTACTTCGTCGATAGCGCATAAACCACAATAGAATAAATGCACTCTTTAAAATTCACTATATTTGTTTACGATAGTGACACTCAGGTCCTAGGTTCACTTAACAGCGTTACATTTCATTCATTTTTTAATTCAGAATGTACAAACAAAATTTATATCATCTTAAGAATAACCTAATCGTTGCCATATGTTCTATTCAAATACTATAATAAATCTAAAACGATGTGTAAAAGAAATTAAACAATGAACAACAAAAACAACAAAAAAAAAAGTTTTCCACAGAGGATTCAGTATTTCTCATTCAATTAATTCAGTTCTCACTTCGCGACAAAGCAAAAATACATTAAAATTCAAGATGTCTGTATTGAAAATTATGAAGTAAATCTTAAACACTTATTTCCTCGAATAAATTCCAGAATGGATTAAGCATTTTTTAATTCCCAATAATAAAAGAAGTCAATATCTTTGTTATTGCGAAGCTTACTATCTCTAGATTGGCAACAAATCTACTATTCTGCTGTTTCAAATGTAAACAAGCAATGGGCGCCATGGAAAAAGTTATTAGGCTTAGCGGCACTTAAACAATTTTTAAATTGTTGTTAATTCTAAAAATATTGCATATAAATTTACTAAAGACATAAAAACCTTAACCAGAAGATAAGAACAACATAATTCAATCATTTTTAAAGCAAAAAATGCACAAACATATAAGAATTTCCAAACATATAAGAATAATAAAACTGATATCACTGAGCCGAGTAACAGAGTGGATATATATATAACATATATTTATATACTTTTGGTTCGGCAGATTGCAACCAAAATACGAGGTGCACATCTGCATGTTATAGCAGTCCTATATACAAAATTTCAACGTTCTGAGGCTAATCGTTTTTGAGTTAAGCGAGATACATACGTACGTACGCACAGACGCCACGAAAAATTCTCTTCAGAATTCATTTTAAATTAGTTTTACAATTTTTTTGGGGGAAAAGAGTCCTTTATCCTGTCCTTACGTACAGATGTCACGCAAAAACATCGTTAAATTGCATTCGATAGCGGTGAAAATGGATACTGGCGTTGAAATATGATGCCTGAAACTTTTCGCGATTACAATACTTCCTTTTTACTTCATACAAGGAAGTAAAAAGGGAGCTTCTTTCATTATGTACGATTGATATATTCAATTCAAAGAAAATGGGAAATTTTGAAATTTAGTAAAAGTTCTCACGAACAACATTACTGTTATTAATAGTCTTGTATGCAATGTTCCTACGTTTTTACGAACTAAGTCTGAGCATGTGCGTTTTGAGCAGGGGTTCCCAACTAGGGGGAGGAATTTCTGCCTGGGTTTTGAAACTATCGATCTCCCTAAGGCGGATGCGATCAGCCTTTTATGTACGTTTTAAATATTTAATTTTAGTCTATGAACATAAAAAAATTACTTTTGCATTTATCCACATTTTTCTACCTTTTCTTGTTTAATTTATGAAACACATTAAAAACAATTTTAATTTAAATAAATGTACGTGTAATTTTCGAGTTTTGGAAAGGATGGGCGGAGCTGATGGTCTAGCAAAGGTCAAAAACGGTTGAGAACCACAGGTTTCAAATGAGATTCTTAACTGTATTTTATAAAATAAATAGGCTTACTAAATAAACATGATTAAACCTTTCGTGCTGCCATCTGTTGCTAAAAATATAAATTAAACGTTGTTCTTGGAAGTCGGTCTTACTTTCGGGTTAATATTTAAAAAGAAAAAAAATTAAAGGCCTACTAGTGAAATAAAGTCGATTTTCGCTCTTGGTAAATATGATAGCTATGAATGTAGGAGTTCCTTCACAGACAGACCGGCCCCACAGCCGAATCTAGGGGCGGCGAAACTTTAAAATTGAAGAAGAAAGCTGCGAAATTTAGAACTCGCAGAGTTTGCATTGTGCCGCAAAATGCCTAGCGCCAGGCTTGTTTACAATAAAGAAAAGGATGGAAAAAATAGCGAATAAGCTGATAAAAGTGTTGGATAGGCAAACTCACTAGTGGTAAAAAGATTTGGTACTTTTCCTTTATTTGCCCGCAATATCGTGAAATCGTAAGAACAAATAATATAATATAATAACACATAATAATTAATAAGACAATGCGAAAAATTAATTTAATTAAAAAAAGGATAGAACGGGCTTTACTTATGTCAATTAGTATTTATTTCAGGTGGAAAGTGTTTGCCTTTAACGAATTTTGTACATAGATAATTTTAGGGAAATTATATGTGAAGTTGTTGCATTTTTCTGTCTAATATAACATGAAAATTTAGAGAGAGGAAGCTCCGCCAGAAAAATAAGCATACAGGGGTAAGTTCATTTAACATTCAGTAAATTGCTGTCTCCCTAAATTGGCGAGATATTGCCAAGTTCGCAACGGCTTTGGCGACTAATTTTTTAGCGACATTTGGGCTCCATCCCTGTATCTCCGTAATAGGTATTTTAATTGAATAAATGTAATTGGTTACTGTATTAGTTATAACCACATCTGGGCATTCCATTAATTTCGAGAAACAGAAAGTACTATAAATATCTCGGTGGCCGGGTGAAAACCGTGAGAGCACCTGTCCTCAGTTGCAGTTGTTAGCTCAGAGCGACTATAGAGAGCTTCGCCTTTTAGATGTGCTTTGCATTGCGTTGTATTTAACGTTCTTAATAGCTTGAAGTGTACTACTGATCGTACTCTGTGATACTGTGGGGAAGTTCCAGAACTCTTTTCACAAAATAAATTTTACCAACCCATTATCGAACCTGTGTGCATTCAATCTATTACGAACTCGTACGCACACAACAGCCTGTTGTATCATAAATTATAATACGACGTTTAGCTTAAGACAGCTTCTCCTGGCGTATGCGCCGTTCACGTTTATCCGCGCGGTGATGATGATGACGTAACTGTTTATTACGTATGTATGTATATGTATATCTTTCTTACTTCTTCGCCCTTTTTCTCTGCTGTACGCAACTATGTTTAAGTTAATCTCTGTCATTAAAAATGTTCATTGATATTACAATCTATTTAGGCTCATTTATTTCTTCAATGGTTATGGGCCCAGGAACGTTTCAACTGTGCTTAATTAACAAAATACCTATTTTAAAATGAACATTTTGAAGTTTTCGAGCATTGAACTCTTAAGCCTAATTCAGTGCAAGAACTGTTACGTCTAAGCAACGGTAAGAACTGATCAGAGTTCAGTTAAGATTATTTTTATAGCACTCAATCTTGTTTTTTGGCTGTGAGAGACTGTATTACATTATGTCGCATTTGACTACTATAGAAAAGCTCGGAAAAGATAATTTTGACAGTTGGAAATTACAAATAGAAGCAGTATTGATTAAAAACGACCATTGGGATTATGTAACCGGTAAAGCGCTAAAACCTGCTGAAGAAACCGAGGATGAAAAGAAATGGCTCCAAGCTGATCAAAAAGCTCGCGCAGATATAATTCTTGCTATTAATCCTAGTGAACTGTGTCATATAAAGCATTGTGTGACATCAAATGCTGTGTGGAATAAACTCAAATCCGTATATGAATCGAAAGGACCTGCGAAGAAGGCTACATTATTAAAACAGCTTTTATTTAGAAAAATGGTGGAAAGTGAAACGATGTCTGAACATTTGAATAATTTCTTCGAAATAGTTGATAAGCTTAAAAATTGACATAGCTGATGATTTATTATCGATTCTTCTGCTCTATAGTATTCCACAAAATTTTGAAAATTTTAGATGCGCCATCGAATCAAGAGATCAGTTACCTAGTCCCGAATCTTTGAAAGTCAAAATGTTAGAAGAATGGGAAGCAAGAAAAGGGAAATCGTCTCAAGATTCACAAAATACATACTATACTGATTATAAAAGAAGAAATAAAGAACAGAAGAAAAATGATAAATGGAAGGTAAATTCAAACAAAAATTTTCCAGCTGAAAGAAATTTTCGAAACTTGAAATGTAATTACTGTTCGAAAATTGGGCACAAGGCATCTGAATGCAGAAAGAAAATAGCTGATAGAAAATATCAAATAAGGGAAATCAAGGTTCTATGATGGCTTCTAATTATGAAGAGCAGATTAGTTTAGCAGTAAACAATGCTTATCAGAAGACCTCCTCATGGTGCTTAGATAGTGGCTGTACATCTCACATGTGCAATGACAGAAGGTTATTTTCAGAATTTCACCCTCGAACGAATTCAACCATAAAGTTAGCAGTTGACAAAACATCAAAAATTACAGGAATGGGAACTGTCCTTATAACAGTATCTAACGGAAATAAGACAATTAAACTTACGCTCAAAAATGTGTTATGTGTTCCGGAATTAAAATGTAATTTGCTTTCAACATCTAAAGCTACTGCAAATAATCGTTCAGTGATTTACAGAACGACATGCTAGAATAATAGAACCAAATGGATCTATACTAGTGCAGGCTATTCGTCATGGTGATCTTTATTATATACATCCAAGCACTGAAACAGCTGCAATAGCACAGGTAAGTGAATTTGTAAAGTGGCATCTTAAATTAGGTCATTTAAATGAGTCTGATTTGAAAAGACTTAAGTCTGATAACATGGTTAGAAATTTAAATTTTAATAACACTGAATCTCTAAAAGACTGCAAAGTCTGTATCCGAGGTAAACAAACTGTGCAACCTTTTCAAAAAGAATCAAAATTTCAAAGTGATGAATTACTGAACTTGATTCACTCAGATTTGTGTGGACCTATGAGAGTCCCATCCCATGCTGGTTCGCGTTATTTTGTTACTTTCATAGACGACAAATCGCGTTATGTCGAAGTCAGTTTCCTTAAAACTAAAGATGAAGTGAAAAAGGCATTCATTAAATACAAAGCTGCGATCGAAAATCGGCTGGGAAAGAAAATAAAAATCCTTCGGAGTGATAACGGTCTCGAATATCGCGGAGAAGAATTTAATAAATATATTCAAGAATGCGGGATTAAACGAGAATTCTCTGCACCAATGACTCCTCAACAGAATTCAAGAGCTGAACGTATGAACCGCACTTTAACTGAAATGGCCAGATGTTTGTTGCTACAAAGTAATCTTCCCCAATCCTTTTGGGCTGAAGCCTTGAACTGTGCTGTTTATATTCGTAATCGTTGCCCAAATCGAAGCCTGGGAGTAAACAAAACACCTTATGAATTATTTTTTGTCATCCAGCCAACTGTATCTCACTTCAAAGTATTCGGACAGAAATGTTTTGTACTTAATAAAAGGTCTAAAGGGAAATTCGATCCTCGATCAGAAGAACATATATTTGTAGGATACTCAAATGAATCGAAAGCATACAGGCTGTGGAATAAAAATTCCAGAAAAATCGTTATAAGCCGAGATGTTAGATTCATTGATGAATTTGAAAACTGTACTAATTATGATAAAGATTCAGAAGTTTTATTTCTCGAAAATATTCCTGATAAAAAGAAGGAAGAACCTCTGAATGTAAATCAAATATCGGCTGATGAAATAACAGAAGACCCCTCAAATATGGCAGAAGCATCTGCTGAATCATCTGATAATGAAGATTCTGATTCCGAAGCACTACCTGAAATGCAGATTAAAAGGGGGCCAGGTTGTCTAAAGAAAGTCAAGACTGGGAAGCCAGGAAGACCAAAAAAGGAGTACCACAATATAAACATAGAAAAGGAAGAAGCACAAATTGCTGAAGAAGATACAAATCCGACATTAGAAGAAGCATTAAATGGAAGTTATGCTGAAGAATGGCATAAGGCTATGCAAACTGAGTATGAAGCACTTGTTAAAAATGGTGCATGGAAATTGGTAAAGCGACCACAGAACAAAAAGGTAATAGGATGTCGCTGGGTTCTTAGAACGAAATATAATGCAGATGGAACAGTTCAAAAGAGAAAAGCTCGATTGGTTGCTAGAGGATTTGCACAGGAACCTGGAATTGATTTTAATGAAACCTTTGCTCCGGTAGCCAGAGCAAGTTCTATAAGAACTGTGATTGCATACAGTGCTGAACAAGACCTTATGTTATACCAACTAGATTTTGTTATGGCTTATGTTAACGGAGATTTAAAAGAAGAAATTTTCATGGAACGAGCTAAAGGTTTTGAAGACCAAAATAATCCTGATTATGTTTATGCTTTGCAAAAGTCTCTTTATGGTTTGAAACAAAGTGGACGACAGTGGTATGAAAAATTAGACAAAAAACTCAAAAACTTTGGATTACAACCATTACAATCAGATAAGTGTGTATACAGGATGAAAACATCTCAAGGTGAGTTAATTCTAATTTTATATGTGGATGACTTAATAATAGCAACAAATAGCTGTGATTTATATGCTGAACTTAAAGGTTATCTTTCTAAAGAATTTCATTTTAAAGATTTAAGCAAACTTCATTATTGTCTTGGAATAGAATTTAATCAAGATGTAAATAATAATTCTATTAGTTTATCTCAGCAGAAATATGTTGATAATATTCTACGAAGGTTTAATATGCAAGATGCAAATCCAGTAGCAACTCCTTTAGATCCTAGTGTAAAATTAAGTAAAGAAATGTGTCCTTCTGAAACTGAAAAGGAAGAAATGAACAATGCACCTTATCGCCGTCTGATTGGTTCGCTTATGTATCTTTTTGTGTTTACTAGGCCGGATATTACATATGCCGTCAGTCACCTGAGCCAATTTAATAACAATCCTGGAAAATTACACTGGTTGGCTGCAAAGCTCGTTCTTCGATACTTAAAAGGAACTAAAAATTATTGTTTAAAATTTCGAAAGACTGGAAAAGCACTTATTGGATATACCGATGCCGACTGGGCGTCTGATGTTAATACTAGAAAATCGTATACAGGTTACCTATTCAAGTTTGCTGGAAATCCAATAACATGGGAATCACGAAAGCAACAAACTGTTGCATTATCAAGTACTGAAGCAGAGTACATCAGTCTTTCAGAAAGTGCCAAAGAAGCAGTTTATTTACGTCGTTTTCTTAAAGAATTAAATTTCACTGCTGATTATCCAACCATTATATATTGTGATAATCAAGGTGCACAGAAGCTTATGAAAAATGCTGTTTATCACTCACGCACTAAACACATATGTATTAGACATCATTTCATTCGTGAAATTTATGAAAGAAATGAAATAGACGTTAAATATGTGCCAATAGAGAAAATGCCTGCTGATGTACTGACAAAAACATTGACTGCTTCGAAACATTCTAAGTGCTGTAAATTAATTGGAATAACTGTAAATGATTAATGTTTATTTTTTTTTCAGCCGCCAAACGTCGAAAGGGGCATTGTTGTATCATAAATTATAATACGACGTTTAGCTTAAGAGAGCTTCTCCTGACGCATGCGCCGTTCGCGTTTATCCGCGCGGTGATGATGATCACGTAACTGTTTATTACGTATGTATGTATATGTATATCTTTCTTACTTCTTCGCCCTTTTCCTCTGCTGTACGCAACTATGTTTAAGTTAATCTCTGTCATTAAAAATGTTCATTGATATTACAATCTATTTAGGCTCATTTATTTCTTCACAGCCTATAGCCTCTATAATGGAATTAAAATAATTTTTCCCGTCTGCATCTTTCTCCAAATAAATTCTGACAGATAGGAAGTGTATGATAAGATATAGCTAGTATACTACAAGATATTCAAGTATTCAGTCAAAAGATAATGAGATACGATTGTCAGATTTGCGGGCACATAAAGCAAAAATACCGAAGATTTCCAAATTTATTTTTGCATTTTTTTGCAAAGTTCTCTTCTTTAGAATTAATTCCCTCTTTAGAAACAATTCAAAACACACTCTTAGAGTTGAGTTCTTTCCTCGAAAATAATTACTTTTATTTCCAACAACTTTTTAATTTATGGCAAAGAAATTGCTTAAAATTGTTCTGTCGCTATTCATGGTCTAATAAATTAAAAGTTAAAAAAAAAAAAAAAAAAAAATAGTAGTAATAATTTTTATAGTGATTTTTGAAATAAAATTACAACACTCTGAAGTGCTATTTCTCTTGCTTTCTCTGTTAACATAATCATTGGTGACTTTATTAGGAAAGAATTTTTTTTCCATAGGGATGGTTCTTCTTGCGCTTTTTATTACATCTACTCCAATATACACTCATGTCCATAAATTAAGGATAATGCAAAATCAGGCAAAGGAAGAGTTAGAAGCAAAACAAATTTGACTTATTTGTAAAGCTTATTTATTAAACAAAAGGTAAAGAGCAAAAAAAGATGCTATATGTTTGATATTATTAAAAAAAAATAGCGATTTTTTCTTCCTGTAGCAAATTACAAGGGAAAAAAAAAACCTATTTACAAAAAACCAATATTACATGGTTGGTATGATTGTTAATACATTGTATGTCTCCCAGACGATGCAATACACTCCGTACAAGGCCTAGGCATGCTGAGTATCAAATTATCGATCTGATCTTGGGGGATGTTACACCACTCAAAAAGCAATGCTCTCCGAAGTTCCGGTAGACATGTAGGAGGAGGTTGACAGGCTGCAACTCGTCGGCCAAGTATGTCCCACACGTGCTCTACTGGATTCAAGTCCGGTGAGAATGCTGGCCAGTCCATACGGGTGATATCCTCCGACTGAAGGCATTCGCTTACGATGTTTGCACGGTGAGGACGGGCGTTGTCATCCATAAACACAAATTGTGCGCTCATGGCACCCCGAAACAAACGTACATGTTGTTCCAGAATGAGGTCCCGATAGATTTGGCTTGTCATGGTTCCAATTTGAACATGCAGGTCAGTTCTGGAACCCAGAATAATTCCACCCCAAACGAGCACTCCTGCACCACCGTAACGGTGTCGTTCAATGATGTTTTCTTGGTGGTAACGGGTACCTGGAGCTCTCCATATGAACGTCCGGCGAGAATCAGACTGCAGGCTAAACCTGGACTCGTCGGAAAACATCATACAAGCCCACTGTTGCGGTGTGCACAATGCATGCTCTCTACTCCAGGCTAACCGCAGGCGACAGTGAGTTCCAGTAAGTGGAACGCATCTGACATGTCTACGAGCATATAGACCAATCTGCCCTAAGCGTCTGTACACAGTCTGCCTTGAAATTGTCGTACCAATGGCTGAAGAGAGCTGACGAGACAGGTCTGAGGCTGTGCTCTACCTGTTTCTTTTGGTAGTAACTGCCAAATACCGGTTCTCATTCGGCGATGTAACTCTGGGGCGACCTGTGCTGTAACGTCTACTCACATTACCATCATCTTGGAATCGTTGCCAAAGCCTGGAGATGACACTCTGGGCAATTCTAAGTTCATCTGATACTTCCAGTTGGGTACGCCAACATTCCAGACGGCCGATAATTTTACCATGTAAAAAATCATCCAAATGCGTCCTTTGTGTCATAACTATTCGGTTATTAACCTGAAATGCTTATAAAGTGCCTGCGAACAATTTTACTTCTTTGCCTGTATTCCTTATATATCACTATCTTACATTCTCGTCATTGTGACGTGCCATCGGTGTCATCTGGTTACTTCCTGAAATTTGCATATGATTCTTGAAGATGTGTGTAGTGATTTTACAGGTGATATATTTATTTTAGAGTTCGATTTCCGCGTGACTCCGAATTATCCTTAATTTATGGGCATGAGTGTATATCTATCAGTTCCCTATATACCTATTTCATATCAATACCTATGTTTAGAATTTTGCATAACTATATATTGCTTTTGAACGAGCTAAGAATGTATGTAGTTTACAGCAATTTCTTCCAGGTACAAACCTTTAGATTTCAGGTAGAAAATATATATACTTTTGATTTTTTGAGTTACTGTAATTATTAGTATTGTTTATGCATTTTCATAAATATTTAGTATATGGAATTTAAAATTCAGTTAAAATTTTGATTTTAGTAAGAAACAGTTTTCGTTTCAAAATTATTTCATTTTGTTTATGTGCCATTCGACTCGCATGCCATGTGAGTTTGAGAACAACGATCTAGTCTATCACACATGGTGACAAAATTGTCATTTATTCCGTGGTGCTTTACTTTTTTGTCAAATACGCATTTTTATCAATAATCATAGTCACTTTTTTCAATAAATACACCTTGTACCAAAATAATATCTAAATCTTCTTTTGAATATTTTAAAAGACATCGTCACTGGAATAAAAATAACCTCTCAGATTAAACTTAATAATTTACAAACCCGCTTACTTTTTGTCGTGGTTTCAAAAGTTTGATTAAGGAATAAAAAACGAAAGTGATAGCATTTTTCATCTTTCTCGCGGTGAGAGAAATACGTTCTACAGTAATGATGCAGCAGCATTGGTGACGATGAGGAAAAAGAACATTGTGCTTCAGTATGACATCACATATTATCAAGCAAAATGCAGTCTGGTCTACCATATTTGGCGACAGGTGATTCTTTATTCT
This sequence comes from Stegodyphus dumicola, assembly GCF_044657685.1. NCBI lineage: Eukaryota > Metazoa > Arthropoda > Arachnida > Araneae > Eresidae > Stegodyphus > Stegodyphus dumicola. The sequence goes on along the minus strand of NC_140769.1, from coordinate 152,853,422 downwards.
TTCATCATATGATCATTAAATTCAGTGGATAGCGACCTGTTGATTAAATACACTCTGACTGCTGCAATAAAAATGCGTTACGTTCAACATGCCAAAGATTCAGCTGAATTATTATTCTATCGAAATGCTTATGATAGAAGCAAAAGGTTACACCATGGCGTAAGTGGAGGCGAAGGGAATGGTCCGCTCTGGGCAGCGAATTTTTAGGGGCATCACATCTCACATCAAACATAATTTACAGGGTCAAATCAGAAGGAACTAAAGACAGCTGAATGCTGCCTGAACAGTCTCGAATGCTAAATTGTCACACGAATTTGAACTAAAAGAAAATGGCTTTTACACTCGACAGGGTATTCAAAGGAATCATAATTAATACGAATATGAACTAAATTACGATCATGATGATAATAATAAAGAAAATTTCTCAATTTATTCTGATACAGTGAAACCTCGAGATACGAGTTTGATTCGTTCCAACATTGACCTCGTACAGCGAATTTCTCGTATCTAGAAACAAACTTCCCCATTGAAAATAATGGAAATCCAGTTAATCCGTTCCGCACTCCCAAAATATCAACATAAACATTAATTTTTCTAATAAATAACACTGAGAAATACTAATATAACCGTAGTTTACCTTTATGATAGCTTCCGACACGGACCATTTAACTGCTTCTCGTTAACCCACACCAACAATAGCTTTTTAACATATTCTAGGAATTTTGGATGGCGCTTGGAAGTAAGGGTAACTCCTTTGGCTACATGAAGTTTCTTAATTTCTTCCTGCTTCTTCAGAATAGTGCAGATCGTCGATGCCGAAAGGCCGTAAGTCTTTGCCAATTCCGTCACTCTTACACCATTCTTATGTTTATCTATGATTTCTTTCTTAATTTCAACGGCCATGGCTTCCTTATTCTTCTTCACTGCACTATTTGAGGCTACTATCTTCTTAGGAGGCATCGTGAAATAATTATGTAATAAACAAATTAAATGTAATAAACAAATGACTCAACCACAAGTGCACAAACATGTAGATCAAAGAACTCTCAGAGATCTGACGAGGGGATTCCTAGAGTAGAGCTGGATCGGAAAATGCCGCCACGCATACCAACAGCCTGGCTCATTCCTCGTTACTCGAATCAATGCTTGTATTTAGAGACAAATTTTTCGCTCATGCTTTCCTCGTATCTCGAATTTCTTGTACTTGTATATAGAGGGGCTCGTATCTCGAGGTTCCACTGTACTGCTTTGGAAGATGAAACAGAGACAAGGACGGACTGTCACGTTTTGCAGTTTATTCTAAAACTGCGGTTACCGGAATGCAGATTTAAATATCCTAATAATACTGCGAATTTTCATCACAACTGTTGTAGCATTACTTGCTATGACGGGAATGTTTTTAAATACAAATCGTTAAAGAAGGATCAGAATCTAAGACCTAAGAAAAATGAGTAACTTGTGTTTAGGAAATCGTACCGTACTATGAACAGAAGAGTAATTGGCGAAATGAAACATTGGTCATGAATAATTTTACGAACAAAAATAAATAAATAAATCTAAAAAAAATAAATAAAATCTGAAAGGTTCTAGATTTTAAATTACGTCCAAAGGAGCATTTTTTAAAACATTGTGCTACCTTTATTTATTAAATATCATATTTTTTGCACTTAAACCATAAAAATCAGTAAAACAGCAATATGGCAAAATTATTTTTAAATGAGCATTTCTTTAAGATTTCCGATGCACAGTATCGCGCGCTGGAGATTTAAAAAAAAAAAAAAAAAAAAATGTATAACGTTGCTATTGCTCGCTTTGAAATCCATCCGCTTTCTTAATCAAATATTCGTTAAAGTTTTACAAAATATGAAATCGATAATAAAACAAATTTCAAATTTGAAATTTGGGCTTTCAGATGCCCAAATTCGCAGCAGGATTACGTCATTCAAAATTGGATGGCTCTAGGTACTGTTGTTTTATCACAATGCGAGAAACATACATACATTTATGCAGATTCTTCATCATTTAATTTCTTTAATTATAATACAGGGCAATAATATTGGGTGGCAACAATTTGAAAAGTGAAACAACGCTTGTAGTGAATTAACGCGAAATACCAAAACGAAATTAATAGTTCTCTTGGGCAAATTGCACCTTTGGACTAACAAATAAATAAATAAATAAAAATAAACAAATTTTTAATTTTTTTAATTTTTAATTAAACAAATTTTTTAATTTTAAATTTAAAAAAATTAAAGTGAAAAGTGTGATGTGTACACACGATTTCTGTACGAGGAAGTCATGTGTTGTATGCGTCATGTGCGGTGTCATTTGGTTTTATTATTGAATTATACGCCTTTGTTGCAGCATTCTATTTAAATTTATATCCTCGAATTACTCTAACTTAATTAACCGATCCCACAAACCAAGTTGAAAATGATATCAAAATTTGCAAATTATAATCACGCTTAATTTTTATCGTAAGTATTAATGATATGGAGTCAACTCCATATTATTTTACTTTTTTATAACGAGTATAAAACTGTCCTATATATATGTACAAGAACTGGAACACCGCATTAAAATTTAGATTTCGTTCTTTGTTGAAAAGTAATTAATTATTACTATTCTTTTTAAGTTGATATTTCCAAAACATGAATGTCTTTGTCATTCAAAATACTTCTGCAATCGGAGTATAAGACTTCGATCAACCATTGCGAAAATAAGCCAGATAAGGAGATCAGTATATACACTCTTTTTGCAAAAAAAAAATCGAAGCACCATGAAGGAAGTAGTTGTTTTTGATGAAATTGAATATGTGTATAGCTCATACACAGATAATAAAATGATTAAAAAAATCAAGGTCGTAGTACCTGTTCGCGGCTCACAATCACCCATTGAGTGTTTAAATTAGTATTTGGTGGAACCGCCCCTGGCGGCAATGCATGCTTGAATTCGTCGAGGCAAGGAGTGGTAGAGGTTCCTAATGTCATCCTGTGACAGATTCTGCCAGGCATTCATCAGTTTTCGCTCCAGATCTACGATATTTTGTGGTGCCCGAATCTGGCGGCCTACCATGTTCGAGACATGTTCGATTGGTGAAAGGTCTGATGACCTTGCTGGCCAAGGAAGAATATAAACCGCACGGAGACAGTCCAGAGATATGCGAGCGGTAGGTGGCCTGGCATTATCTTGTTGGAAAATGGCCCCAGGATGACATGTCATGAAGGGTAATGCAACCGGCCGCAGGATGTTATCAACATATCGTTGAGCTGTTAAAGATGTACGGAGGGTGACTAAAGATGACCTGCTGTCATAAGAAGTAGCGCCCACATCATCACACCAGAGGTTATGGCTGTATGCCTTTGTAAAAGAAAGGCTGATTGGGACCGCTGGCCCCGTCCTCTCCAGACACGAACACGATGGTCATCTGCTTCAAGAGTGAAGCGGGATTCATCGCTGAACACTATACGATGCCAGTCTGATGGCAGCCATGATAATTGGCTGCGACACCACTCCAGACTACTCCGTCGAAGTTGTGAGGTCAAAGGCAAACTTCTTAAAGGCATCTGTGAGCATAACCCCGCCTCAGACAAGCGCCGTGAGATAGTGGACGGTACCACGGGAGGTATAGACGTGTCTGTAGTGCGTGGAATAGTCGACAGTGAAACTGTTGGGGCAGTTCGGGCCTGGCGAAGAATCATCCTATCTTGCCTCGCATTTGTGCTCTTTGGCCTTCCAGAGCTTTCATTTCTTCGACAATTTCCTTGTAGCAATCATTGCTGCCAACACTTTTGCACAGCAGTGTCTGTACGCTGCAGGTGGCGGCCTATTGCTCGGTATGACCACCCAACTTCACGCAACCCTACAATGCGATTACGTTCGAAGTCGTTTAGTTGTCTGTAAGGTCTTCGATATCGTCGTAATGGCATCTTTAGTTGCTTCTTTACGGAATTACAATGGCAGCAACAAAAAAAGTTAAATTTTCCGCCTCTGTTACTGGCTTTATACTTTGCGAATTTCGCACTAACAAATGCGCACTATGATCGCAATTCCTGTTGATTTACCTTTAAACTTTGATCATTTGCATGTTCGATCAAGATGATGTTTTTGCATACCAAATTTCGTCACGATCGCAAAAGTCCTTCTTGGTGCTTCGATTTTTTTTGCAAAAGAGCGTGTGTGTGTATATATATATATATATGGTACTGCCAACTTCTATTAAAAAAATGGAGGTGCACAACTAGATGTTATAGCAGCCTCAAAGTTATAGCAGCAATTTCAATGTTCTGCGACTAATCGTTTTTTGAACGTTTTGACGTCACGAGCAAATCCATTTTACAATCCGTTTTGGGAGAAAAAATTCTTTATTCTGGCCGTCCGTACAGACATCAAGCAAAAAATAATCAAAATGGGTTAGAAAACGGTCAAAATACATATTTCTGTGGAAATATGAAACTCGAAATTTTCGCGATTATAATAATTCCTTAAAAAGCTAAATAGCATTTTAAGAATGTTAGAATAAAATTTTATTTCAAAAATAATCTCAGAGCTTTTACGTATTTATTTCCCATTGCTCTATTTATTTTCCTATTTGCTATACGTGACTTTGTCATTCTATAGAATTTTTGGTATACACTGAGAAAGGCAGCAAGAGCTTACAGAATTTACCTAATTGGAATTCCGTGCAGTTAATATAATTTCTTATATGATTGTTCCAAAAAACAAGTTAATTGCAGATTTTCTTCTATGTAGGGTATGGGTGTCTAAAATGCGGCCCAAAAGTCTTTAAATTGCGGTCCAAACGCAAATTATGAAAGTATTTAAATTTACACATTTTTATTACAAAATAAATGCTTGAATTTTATTCATATATGATCGATTCATTGGCATTTATTTTAAAATAAAAATTTAAATTAGAACATCTTAGTATGTCATGATGTATTAACTGAAAAACGACATTCAGGTGAAAGAAAAATTTGAAAATGTTTCTTTACTGGAATTTTATAAAGATTATCTACCCCACGGTAAATATCCTAATTTTCACAATGATGCTTTATTAGTGTCTTCAGCTTTTGGCAGTACCTATATTTGTGAACAATTATTTTCAAAAATGAAGCATACAAAAAACAAAAATAGGACAAAGGTCACTGACAAATATCTTGAAAATGCATTAAGAATTGTAATCTCGTCTATTGAACCGGATACCGATTTGCTTGTTCAACAAAAGCAAATTCATCCATCTCACTGAATTTGAATTTTTTCCATCTTTATGAAATCCAAACTAAATGAAACGAAACTTTTGCAAATTAATAATAAATATGTACTTGTACATATCCAATTCAAATTTTAAAAAATGATAATAATCAGAACTTAATTTATTTTAATAAAACAACATAGAGCTAATTTTTATTTGAATTTGTTAAAAAAATATTTTATGTGTGGCACCGCAAATTTTTTTTCTTTGAAATGCGGCCCCGCAAATTTTTTCCCTTTGCAATGCGGCCCTCAAACGATCATTAGACACCCATGATGTATAGGGCTTCAGTAGTGGTGCTAGATTCAGTAGAGTGGGCCTCCCACTCTACTGAATTTGCGGCACATTTTTGGGGATAGAGAAAAGACATTTTTAACGCTTAGGTAATTTTTGAGTAATGAACTAATGATAATATCATCGATGATTTTTGTAACAATAAAGAGGAAAAGGTAATATTTTACAATGCTAAAGTTTACTTCAGGAATCAACGTAGTATTTTAGTTTATTAGCTGTACATTGCCTTGGCTTTTATATGCTGTTGATGAATACTAAGAGGGAATAAACTTATGGATCGCCCTGGCGACAAAAGCTCTGGCTATGCCAATATAAGGCTCGTATTTACAATTTCATATCCCGAGAGATTAATTATCGTATTTTTCTTATTTGATCTAACGACTATATTACAGGATTTAGAGTTTTTAATTTACATATATTAAACCGGATTCCTTATCTTCTGTTGCAGAAGCTGAGCTGTAGAATTTTGCTTTGAAACATAACACATAATATTCTCCAGTAATTAATAGTTTGTTCTGATAAATAAACCTCGTCTCACATCGTTTCGCGAAATGCACAAAGCTTACCCTTAACAAAGCTTTTCGAAGCAGTGTGACCAACAGTTATTTTTTATTTTATTTATTTATTTTTGATAAAGCATCTAAAGTTACATGTTGCCTATTTTTAAAGACCTTATAAGGTATTTCTCCCGCCTTCTTAGTATGCCTTCGTAGTGTAGCGGTCAGCACGCTGGGCGCGTATTGCAGACGTCCGAGGCTCGATTCCCGGGGAGGGCGTGGCCCATTTTTCATCACTCCTGCCTCGAAATAAATCTAACGACTCTACAGTGGCGCCCGAAATAAAAGGGTGGTGGATGATGATTCTCTACACCCAGGATTTGGCGATTGGTTCTCCTAAACCCCAGTCGTCCTTTAAAAGGGGGGTGTATAAGGTATTTCTTCCGCCTTCTTAGCCTGTCTTCGCAGTGCAGTAGTCAGCACGATGGGCGCGTATTCCAGAGGTCCATGCTTCGATTCCCAGCGAGGCCGTTGCTCTTTTTCCATCTCTCCTGCTTCGAAATAACCTAATGTTTCGACAACCTATTGCATTGTTATTTTATAGTAATACTTGTCTCTATTACGTATATTCCTTGAAATAAAAAACTGCTATATATATTATATAACCTTGGTGAAGCGCTTTGGGTAACATTCTGCAAAATCATTGTGCTAAACTAAACAGTAATTCCCAACTGAATGTGAGCAAATTCACAACTAATGGTTGCACTGATTTTATTTCGTGTCTAAGAAAGATTAAAAGCCGCAAATTTTGCATCTGCAACTCTTTATAGTCCACAGATGTTAGTTTAATTTTAATGCCTTAAAATTAGAAGCTCCTTGAAAAACTCTGCAGAGTAATTTTTTTCCATGTAAATCAGAGATATCAGATATTACCGCTTTAAATAAATTAAGTATTTTACGAGGATCTAACTTCAAATTAAAGAGCTTTCGCTACAGATTTCAAATATCATGCGAAGTAGGAGAAATTCCCAGTATTTTGCATATAGAAAGAACGCATGAACAATTCTTTCAGCCTGTCAAGAAGGTACTTAACCGTATCTTGCTGACAGGCTGAGTCAGACAGATAATTCTTTTAATCTTTTGTCGTGAAAAATTGATTCGTCCATGCTCTAAATTAGGATTTCATGGAATCTACGAATATTAACCATAGAATCCTTAGACTATTCGTAGATTTCATGAACTAGAATTTCATGGAATGTACGAAAAATGCTGTAAAATAATTTTTGCCAATGAATTTAGTAACCTAGGATTGGCAACAACTAAAGTTTGAGAGCTTTTTTTCAGAATTTTTCAAATTATTTGTTTAATTTCAGTGTACGAAGTATTGAAATCGCGAAAAGTTTTGAGTAACATATTTCAATGGAAATATCCATTTTGACAGTTCCCAAATCCCATTTGGACTTTTTTTTTTTTTTTTTTTTTTTTTGCCTGATGTCTACATACGGACAGAGTAAACGACCCTTTATTACAAAACGGATTATAAAATGGATTTAAAAATGCTTTCAAAAAGACTCTTTCGTAACGCCCGTATGAGCATACCTACGAATGCATGCATGTTGTTGTTACTAATCTCACCTGTTTGGTATCAGAACAAGCCCGTGCAGTTTATCTTGGCAAGAACGTTCAGATTTGGCCTGTCGTTGGAGAAAGCCTTCGGCACCACACGGTGACAATACGACTTTGCTTAGTTCTGCCCACAATTTTGAAATAGAGCACCCCGGAAGGACTGGTCCAAGGGTCTTCCACTCCTCTTCCCCTATCACAAATCTCTGGAGAGGACTTTCGGCTCGTCACATATTTTCAGTGCTCCCATGCCGCACAGACATTATAAATTTACAAATAGCCATGACTTCTTCGGGATTCAAACTCGGGCCCTTCTGTACTGCAGTCACAGTCACTAACCACTATCCTGGTTGAACGACATGTATGCATGTATCTCGCATAATTCAAAAACGATTGATTGTGAAACGTTAAATTTTTATAAATGAGAGTGAATTTCCTGTCTTTTTATTGTAATCGACAGTATCAAACGTACATGCATGAGTGTGTAAAATATAAAATAGGAAACAAAATTATTAAACTTAATTGGAAGCAATTGGCAATAGAATTTTAAATTCGTAATTTTTAATTAAACACATTCCCACTTCAAGGATACACTTTGCACTATTTTGCATCAAGCTGGAGTATGTTACATCACGCTTTCCCTGTAGTAACTGCAATGCGAAATCATCTGCCATATCGCTGCTCAGGATTAAAACAGAGACTTTTCAACCTTATAAATACTACTGCAGTTAGTACGCATCATTTTTTCAGCTGCTTGGTTTGCCTAGGAAAGTCTCGTCTCTTAACAAAGTTTCTTTTTTCTATTACCTAAAACGTAAACTGCGTATATAGAAATTGTAGAGCACGTTTAGCATCCTTAGTGTTGTACCAATTAAGCAAAAATGTATTTAGTGAAGAATTATACCTGTTCAAAATAAAAATGACGTTTTAATGATCAAGCAAGCTGTGATTTACTGAGACCTACGCAATTATTTTTGTCGGCTCTGATTAAAAGTGAACTGATTTCATCTTCCGCTAAAAGTACAACATCACACACGTATATATCTAACAATATTTTAATATCAGTTCATTGCTGTAAATATCTAATAATATTTAATATCAATTTATTCTTGTTCTAATAATAATAATAATATTTAATAAGCTGTACAGCAGAGTCATGTGGTGACCACATTACATGTTTTTTTTTTTTTTTTTTTTTTTTTTTTTTTAATCGCAGTGTAATATTGTTTACATATATTTTTTCCCTCCGTGCTTCTCCAATTTTTTATTTGATGTCTGTTCTTTCATTTTTAATGTTATTGCATTAAATAAAATAAAATGAAACGCAGTAACCTAGCTGAAATATAAATATGCATTTGATGTTCATGATAAATTATTAGTTCATGAAAAAGAAAAAAAGAAAGAAGAATATCAAAAATTAAAATAGCTAGAGCGTCGCCAAAATTTTGGCGACTTGGCGGAACAGCTGCACAAAAACAACTTTGGTGATAGACCATTTGTCAACATTCGAATCACCGGGAAGTTCGTTGAGTCACTAGGCCAAGCTTTTATATTCCTTTGCTGAGTAACCCTCTGAGTTGAGTCATGTTATCCCTTTATGTTCTGAGGTGGGGGAAATTATGTTTGTGCAAGATATTGTGCTTTGAGTATACTAAATGGGAATTATTTATTATTACTAAATGGGAATTTATTTATTATTAGGTGATTAGGATATTCGTATAGGAAGCATTAATGCTAAAGTAATTGTTGATTCAAGAAGGGCTAAAGGAAATAATTTATATCGCGTACATTTTGATTTATTTTTCCTAGTTTAGGTAATGTGAAAAGCATATTTACGAAAATAAAATAAATTTTAATAAATGCATTTTTATATTTATTATTCTAAATGTTAATTATTTGTTTTAAGTTTTAATATGCTAAACATATTGAAATTATGAATGATAATATTTTTCGATCTTGACAGAAAAGGTATTTAGTTGCAATTCCGTTGTTGTTGAAAAACATTATTTTGAATTAACAGACACACTGGCACACAAATTTGATAACTTCTAAAAGCTGAGAAAGTTTTTTGTTATATATAAAATGAAATATAACTTATAAAAAAAAAAGGAATTAAAATCCATATGAGCCGTCGAGAGGGGAAAGTGGTTTGCGAGGTTGACTGTCGTACCGAAGGGCCAGGGTTCGAATCCCGGAAAAGTAATGGATGTTTGTAATTCCAATAATGTCCGTGGGCATTCAAAATATGCGGCAAGACGAAAATCCTATTGAGAGGTTGATGGTAGAGGAAGAAGGGTGGGAGACCTCTCCCCACGGGGTGTTTGGGGCAGAACTAAGCAAAGCCAGATTGTCGTCTGCACGGTGCTGAAGGCATGGAGGTAGGAAAGGGAGGAGGGGCTATTCCGCGCTAGAAGTGAAGCACTGCTTTGAAGCTTGGGTCACCAGACAGGGTGTTCTTTGTTTACATTCAGAAGCTCGCTAGACAAGAGTCTGATAGTATTTCGACACACGACAGTTCCATAAAAATCGAAAAAGGGACACTCTCGCATGAAAGAAACATTCATAGTGTAATGGATAATAGCAATTTGTACAGTTTACTGACATTTACGCAAAAATCACATCCTTGGTTATTTTTCGATAACTAACAACAGCGATTTTGATTATGAATTTGTTTTATAAAATTCTAAGCTGTTGCACTACAAAAATATAGATTTTAAGAAAATTGCTAAAAGAGATCTGCCAAAATTTATTTTCTAGAAGATTTGAAAAGTTTGAAACTTGATGGCTAAATGTAAATATAAAATTATGTATGTTAAAATATTTGTAATTAGGCACATAGGTCAGATTAAGTTTTTATTAAATAGAGTAACGCATGCAAGGGCTATCTTCCTAAAGAGAAAGATGCCATCGTGGAGAAATTGTGAAGAAAAACTGACCTTTGAGTGGGTATTAAAAATAATACTTATAATTTTCATTCAAATTATATTCATATATATTTTTTATGTAAAACTTTCGGGTGTATGCTAAATTAGTGTAAATTACTTTACACGAAAAATATAGTGAATGCACAGAAATTAAAGATTTGCACATGCCGGAAATGATAAATAGGAAATATGTATGGGTATTTATGCATGTGCTTGCAAAAAGCATGTATCTGCCTTTGACAAAATACTTAAATATTCATTAAATTATTTATAAATGTATTTGAAATGAAGTTTTTTATAAATGTATTTGAATGAAGAATTTATTCACTTATAAACAACTGTGAAAGTACTGTGAAGAAATCAAATGATTAAATGTATCTAATTTATAATGATTATAAATGTTATCTAAATATATAATAACCTTAATATTGAATTGTAAACATAAATTGAAATCCTGTTGACAAATACGTTATAAAACTATTTAAGCAAGAATTGTTCGTATTGGAAAGCAATCTGTTAAAAGGTATTGTAAAGCAAATGCTACGAGATGCGCACTTAAGAACGTAATAAAGAGTTTTGGAATATGTATTGTTGAAATGAAGGGTAAAAAAAAAAAATCTGATAAGTATAATTAAAAGAATTATTCCCTTTACATTTTATAATAACTCAGTTACAAGTTTTAAATAATACTTTAAAAAAAAAAAAACTTATTTTATTCCCTTTCAGAAATGTTCAGAGAAAGTCAAATACTATTTAATATCTATTTAATTAGCGAAATACTAAGTATTTCGCTAATTCCTAATAATTCTCTAATTTAAAATGAACCGAATAGAGCATTAATTATAAATTGACTTACATTTTTCGATTTAAAAGAAGCCAAAAAATCATGTCATATTTAAGAAAGTATTTTAGGAAGAAGCTCTATAAACAGAAAAGAAATAATGCATAATTTTAATATTAATAATACAATAAACTTTGATCATAATTTTTGTACCTTAACCGAATAAAATCGAATTACCTTAATTTTTTTTTTCTAATGTAATTAACGAAAACTTGTGAAAATATTTCATTCAAATTAAACCATTCTGAGAAAACTGTCCTGTGAAAAGTATAGCATTTAATTCCGTTCAGAATGAAATGTTGTTTAAAAATATGTTGTTTTCACATACTTAGGACTCTGAAGTGTTGTAGAAAAAGAAAATATATACATTTATATGTATATTTGCGATGTAATTACAAAATATTTACACCCGAACGCGTCAAATCCCATAGAACTCAATGGTAAATGACCCAATGTTTTGGTCACCACGTAGGGATCGCCGGTGCTTCAGAGCAGGGTACGGAGAAACTTGTTTAGGGCGACTCCATCTTACTTCCTACCTCCATGGCTGAAGGCTCTGGCCACGATAATAATTCGCGGACTTGTCCTGATTCAGACAAGTGAAATAAGTAAAAAAAAAAAAAAAAAATCTATATGAAACATCCCTAAATTAAATGCCATAAGTAAATTAATATTTTTCTTTTTTAGATTCTAAAGTTATGTGATCATTATTATCATGAAAAAGAATTCAGGAAGCATAACTTAAATAAGATTAGGCTTAGTTTATTTGTTTCATCAAAGGTGTTTTATGAACGATTCTTTCGTGGAGGACGTTCTACTACAGCGGCTCGTATTCATATTATACATTGGAAAACTATGAAAGCTATAAACATCCAAACTCTTTAGTCTTGAGATGAGAACTAATATCAATGCTATTATCCATTCGTTTAAACTAAATAAAAATTTTAATTTATAAACTCACGGACTGAGTTTTATCAAATGAAATATCATTATACATTAGTACTATAACAATTAACAATAATGCCGTCGAAAATTTGTTTACGGGCCAGAAGTTTGTTTACGGGATACTCTGTATATGTAGTATTTTAGGTGCGTAGGAGGAACCCGATACGATAACAGCTTTCGATAGTGGAAAGGCAAGATGTTGACACAAACCAAGTTCAGCTAATTATCATCTTTATTTCTAAGCACATTAGAATCATTCTTCGTAGACAATATACTTTTTATCATAAACAATTACAATATCTCATATATACAGGTAAAAGGGGGCGACATCAAACAGAGCAGCGGGGAGAAAGGAATGACGTAATTACTTGTGAGCGTTATTTATATCTAGTATTTGCAGAAAGTACTCAAAGCTGTGATTGGTTAATTTTAGTTTTAGTTATCCATCCTTTTCAAGATCTCGAATTTGAGAGAAAGATGAGGGAGGGGAACATAAAATCTAGAATAGTTACTTTGAGGTCGCCAATCATTCTTAAAGCAGCCATCGTATTTTACTATATCTTACATATTACATGTTAATATTCGCATTCTATCGTCGTAGTCATATGGTTCCATTTACAGAAGTGTTTTAAATGACGAAAATATTCGTGTTTTGACAATGTCAAATTTAAGAAAAAACTTAATAATTTTTGACAAATAACGAAATCTAACCTTTAATATGGTCTTTCAGCCCCTATACTAGTAGTATATTTGGGAAAGTTTTATGCTCGTTACAAAAAAAAAAAAAAAAAAAAAAAAAAAAAAAAAAAATTATAAGAAATTTGAGTTCTGTACGAGAAAAAGTGACCCATATATTTAATTTCAAATATTTGCAATTTTTGATGCCATTTTCGGCTTGCCTTAGGGGATTGGTTATTTTAGAATAATTCGAGGGTATATGTTTAAAAGAAATGCTGCAAAAAGTGCGCATAATTTAATAGGTCGTACAAAAAAGTCATGTGATGTCCACATCAGATTTTTTTAGTTTAATTTATTACATTTGTGCTATTTTTAGTTCTTTTATACGTATAAAGCTATCTTTCTTCATTCCCAAATTTTAAGTTTACAACTTCTGTAGTAAATTAACATTTAATTTGTTATTTGGCTAGAGGCAGAAAACATTATTCTTACTTTCCCTGTTTTTGGTTTGTTGTAAAGAAAGACAAAATTGCAAATCTATTCCTTTGTAGGGTTAAATAAATTAATTTTAATTTCTCTCTCTCTCTCTCTTTTTAAAATTTATTTTTGTCTTTGTTTATTTGTCTCTTTTTTGAGATGGTGTCAAAATTGTTTTTTCATTATAAAATACTTTCTTTTGTATCTTACTCTATTAAATTTTAGAAGCCGGTTCCCCTTAGAAAATTCTCCACGAACGCATCTCTCCGTTAGGAATATAGCTCTCACATGCTTTCCCGCAATCGATAAAGAAAATTATTAAAACTTACCAATCGTCTCAATGGCTAATTAATAAGCATTAAGAAAGAGAATTTCAAAGTGATATTTCTTAAGCGGAAATGCAATATGAATATGTTTTTGCTATTCTTTTGAATTTCTTCTTTGTTCATTCTCAGTTTCATTATTACCTTGTAGGGATTTATATTTAGTTTAAATAACCAATTTTATTTAATTAAATTCTTTCCTATAAGCCTTCATTCCCCTAATTGTCAATGCCAGAAGATTTAAATTTGGTAGCGCGTGTGAAGGAATACAGATTCTACCTTGAGGAGAAAAAGTATAAATACCAAGTTTTAGAAGGAAAGTTAGAGGGTTAGGCTATTGCCATCACATCTGTAGCGTGACCTTCTATTTCCGCAGTTATTGCTGGTTTACGTGACATAACAGCATTTGCTTTGTTGCCACTTGTTTCGACGAGGTCTTAAGTAACAAGAGTTTTCTGAGCCCTGTAGCTTAATTTCTACTGCTTGTGAATATCTTTGAATTTTTAGCTTAGTTCTTGTGATTTGAGTTAGCGGCCGAGTGAGGCGTAGTGTGTTAGCGTCACGTCGACGCAGTGTGAATTTTAAAGAGTTTAATAAAGGGTACTTTTAATCCAACACGTACAATCGTCACGTAGAAGATAAGCAAGTTGTTTCTACAACCTATAATATTGGTATAATAATTATATTAAAAGCAAAATTACAGTGTTCATTAAAAAAACAGAGATCTTTATATATGTGTTTTTGATATTTATAATATATATATGACATGTAACTTGTAGACATCAGGTATGTGTTTTTTCTTTTTTGGGGGAGGGAAGGGGGAAAGCAGGAAAGATGAAAAATGAGCAATTCCTTCGCCGGGAATCGAACCACGGACGCTGTAGAATACGCGCCCAGCGTGCAGACCTCCACACCACGAAGGCACGCTGAGAAGGCGGAAGAAATACCTTACAAACTTTGTAATCAGTGTACTTTGCAATCATCCAAAGCGTACTGACTCTTGGTGTAAGCTCAAATGTAAAATTTAAATTTAAATCAACTGGTAGCCAAATGCTATACAGATCAGGTAACGCAAAGTTGGCTCAAAATTTAACCGGCATGGACATTAACTACCGGCAGTTATAATATAAGGCTGAAGACTACAGAAATCTTATCTTATCTAGCAACAACGTGTCTTCGAGAGCATGCTCTATTTTACAACCTAAAAACCTTATCAGGACTAGTGTTTCTTTTGACTTGCTTTGTAAACATGAATGGTCCTGAATAGGAACAGGGAGCTTACTCAAGCTATGTTCAAGAATGTGTGAAGTAGACAATACAAGCAGGAAGGATATACGAAACCCTTTATTTTCTATACTTTACAGGAATTTCCGAAACTTCGGAATACAGAGACCAACCACTTTTGGTCTGAACGTAAGAATATAAAAACTACTAACTAAAACTCTAACTAAAACTAACTTTGAATTAGTATACAAGTGCCTAGCACTAAGATTGGCCTTTATTTAAAGAAAGGTACGTATGTAGTACGCCGAGCTGCTAAAACTACGATACGTCTGCAATTATCAAGAGGGCTAAACCTCTGGCCTTGAAGGCAACCAGCAGCAGAGTGAAAACTCGTAAAACTACAGTGGCAAGCGGCTTGCTTCCAATAACTCCTTCCTCTCCCTTGCTTGGCAAAAAGCCATAACTTAAGTACTTGGCGTTAGCAAGACAATTTGCATAAATAAGTTGAAGCGTTTAATTCTGGCCGGAAGTAGAAAATAAGAAGTGATAATACAGTTTTAAAATAAAATAAACGTTAGTAAAACTTAGGATCCTTACAACCTCAACTTAAATACCCGCGAACTAAATTTGCATTCTGGCGGGAGAACGGAAGGGAGAAGTGACGGTAAAGATCCAAAACATAAAATAACTGTTTAATTGACATAAAAGGAGCTGGTTCGGTAATGCTATTTTATGTTTTCATGATTTATTAGTATGAGGGCGATTAAGTGAAGAACACCGTCATTAACTTATTTTCTCTTACAAAAAGCATTCTGTAATACGATTCGTTGTTTGATTAATAATTTCAAAGACTAGTATGTAGGGGAAAATGCTTCTATAGTAAATTAAAGTCTGAAAAACTCTGTAAGGAAAAATATGCTGTTCTTTTTGTTACATAGAAAGCAAGAAGACGCTCATACAAAAACAGTCTTCTTCATCAGAATTGGAACAGCGGGAAAAAATTACCAATGTTCTGTGGTTTAAAATTGTTCGATTAGTGGAGCGGGTTTGTAAATTAAGATACTAGAAGAGAAGAAAAAAAATTTTTTTTCCTGGTAGTCAGTTGTTCAGATAGAAATAAATTCAAAATAGAAAAATTAGTAAACGAATAAAACTGTGTGGTCCGAATGAAAATAGAGATGAGGTCTTTTAACGCCTCTCAAAGTCTTGGCATTAAATTTAAAAAAGGAAAAAGTCCTTGTTTTTCAAAGTCTGTATGTAAAACTGAATACTGACACAGCCATTGCTTCCAAAGTAGTCATATACATAGCTTCAAAAACAGCTTTCGCAATTTTTAAATTCTTCATGAGTGATCAATATCGATGAAATAGATGTAACTAAGAAAGTGAAATGTTAGTGAAGAACAAGATTGGACAAAAAGAAAAGAGGGCAAGTTTCATACTTCAGATTGAGGAACTAAGGTCGGCATCGTCAGAAGAAAGTCAACCGAGACTCGTGGCAATGCATTTAAAGTAATAGTCAAATTCCAATTTAAAACGGATAGTAGAATAGTAATCAAAGGCTACTCATTTCAACTTTAAATCTAATCTGGCTCAGAATTTCTAACCGGCATATCAAATTTCAAATATCGGCAGCAAAAACGCCGACATAAAAAAATTAGAAACTTACCAGAGCTGGCAGGAACTAAAGTAACCTACCTGCGAAAGGCAGAAACACGCTCTCTCTTACAATCCCAAAATCTCAGCTTAAATGCTGTCTATCTATCTGATTTGCATTCTGGTGCGAAGTTAAAAAAAAAGGCAGAAATTAAAAATAACTCTTTAGTTTATAATAGTTTCAAATAACAACTTTACGAGTCTCTATGGACAAGAAACATTGATCCCAGAACATATGAATTTGTTGAAATTTCTTGAATAAATAAAATTTGTCAAGAACTTTATTCATTGTACTTTAACTGGAATACTGTTCCCGATTTTCTGTTTATCGCTTTCTGTTTCAATATTTTTTGCTTTTCCTTTCTAAAAAGATATCCTATTCCGAGTGCCTATCCGCCTTACCGAACTATCAGCCTTACGAAGACCGAGCGGTTAAAGACTACTGAATACTGGTAGTTCGTTCAGGGTTAGAATCTAGGCGAACGGACGGGCTGCATAGTTAGTTTTCGTGATTTTTCCCATGTGCAACATAAATACGAATCAGTTTTCCTCAGGAAGTCCACCACGAAAACGTCCCTCTCCTAAGTCAGATAGCCTTCGTGTACTTCGCCATATTTAAATAACGAAATCAAACCATCTGTTAACCATTTTCCTTCTTGATATATGTGCTCTAAATACTGAATTAAAGCTTTTTTATAACTTAGCATATATGCTGCAAAACTCATCAGCCGTTCTTCTTAGTTTTGCTGAATCTTGAAGCGGTAGTTCTTAATGTTTTATCTTTAGCGGAACACATGAAATATTATACAAGGAATGAGTGCATGAAAATTATTTTAATTATTTTTCTGGTAGCTAATTTAAGGAAAAATTTAAACTGTTTAAAAATTTGTTGGCAT
The DNA here is from genome assembly GCF_044657685.1 of Stegodyphus dumicola. Taxonomy (NCBI): domain Eukaryota; kingdom Metazoa; phylum Arthropoda; class Arachnida; order Araneae; family Eresidae; genus Stegodyphus; species Stegodyphus dumicola. Next base: position 152,835,791 of record NC_140769.1, on the reverse strand, counting down.
TAAAATAAGTAAGTATATAAGGTATTTCTCCCGCCTTCTTCGCATGCCTTCGTGGTGTGGTGGTCTGCACGCTGGGCGCATATTCCAGAGGTCCGCGGTTTGATTCTCGGCAAAGCCTTGCATATTTTTCATCTCTCCTGCTTCCGAAATAAACCTAATGACTTTACAAGTTAATTAATTAAAAGTAGTCACCTACTTAGACTTTTGGGTGGATGTGTGGCCGTCCATCATTTTTTGTGTACAAATACCCAGACTGTAAAACAAATATTGTCCCCCTAGGTTGACGGGGGGGTATGCCTTCCTGAAACTCCTCTAGGGGTTGAGGCGATTACTGTGTAAGACTGTCTCGTGCAGTGCCTGGTCTGTGTGCCCCTTCCTCCTAATGAACTGTTTGACGAACCTGTTGCGGTAAAACTATGCCTCATCTTAATAAAAATAAGCGGATCGGGTTTATTGTGAAGAAGAATTTGCATCCGTACAGCAAAACCTATCTGTTGGCAATAATTTGTTGCAAGTAATTGATATACAGGAACTATCTTATATAGATGGAATTTAAAATCGGTTTTTAAAACCATCTTAATATATCCCCGTTCTAAAACGTCATGTTGATGAATGTACCGAACCGAGCGTTTGGGACTACGGAGAAACGTTGCTCCCACTCTGACGACATCCCTTGATGCTTTCACCGTGTATTCAGCCCCTTGTAATGTTTTCGAAGTTATAAAGCCTGTGGTACAAAACTGTTTAACCCATTTTAGGATGATTTTTCATCTTGGTGCTTAATGCCGCCATATGTATATGTTCCATCTGTATAACACCTGGGCTGCAACCACTGAGTCGCCGTTTCTAACACAATTATTGGCAATTGAACACGCTATTTCTCACTGATAGTGACTAAGGCTATTAAAAATAAATGTAAAATAAATAAATGGCATTAGCTCATACACATTTTACAACAATAATTATAAAATTTGGTGTTATAATGACTATGTAGAGTACACTCGCCTGTATCACTTTGTATAAACTCTGTATAAGTGCTGTATTTGGACTATTAGTAAGGCCATTTCCTAGTCCTAAAATAAAAGTAATTGATGAACCGTGGAAAGAGCAGAAAAGAGTCGCAGTGTAAAAATAAAGAAATGCCCATTTGTCAGAGACAGGGCAATCACACCGAGTTCATAAGAAATTAATATTTGTATTATAATTAATTGTTTTGTTACATTAAAATCTTCAAAAACATGTACGGAGTTTTTCCTATATGTCATTAACATGAAGAATTTTTTTTTTTTTTTTTTTTTTTCAATTTTAAATCAAGAGAAAACTTTTTAATCGAATGAAAAAATGTTGCATTTTGAATACTTTACAATTTACTTTCCTTTTTCTACTGTAGCTTATAAAATGCAATTAGTACTTCTGTAGTTGCTGCCACAAATTTAATTAAGAAAGTTTTCTAACAAAAGCAGATTTTCGAAAAAAACTGCTTTTGATAGAAAACGTTCTCAGTTAAATTTGTGGCAGAACTGAGTTTTGCCACAAGTTTAATTGAGTTTTTTGTAATTGAGTAATTTGACTGAGTTTCGAAAAACTGAGTTTTGTAATATGTTTCAGAATGTAGACTGGAGAAACGAGAAAAAGAAAATATAATGGATCATATAACAATTACTGTATGTTTCTTAAAACCAATTCATTTCTTTGAATGCTTCCATTTCCTTTCGTTCATTCATACAAGCAGCCACATTACCGGACTTCCGGCAATTCCAGGAAACGGAAGATGAAATATTCGAAATCCGTACCCGCAGACGATTTTCTAGAGATAGCACTGTTTTCCTAGTGCAAACGCCCTTTTCTTGCTGCGGTCATCCACTCTTGAATATTAAAATAACGGTGAAAAAACAAAACGGTTATTTCCGCTGAAAATTTTATTCTTTCTAACTGCATTTCCCTTAGCTCATAAGCTATGCATTTGTTTCCCTTTCTTTTGAAAAGTATTAAGGAATATAAAGAATGTAAGCGGAATTATACCTTTCAAGTAAGAGTAAATACATATTTTAAACACTGCAGTGCAAGAATAATACAATTATAAATCAATAAACTATCATTTTTGGCCCAAAGGGGCGTTAGTCCAGAAGGGCTATTAATCTCGAAACGACATTTTGCGTCGAATTAATCATTATAAACGACTGTACAGCTTTTCATATTATCGCCACCAAATATTATCGCCTGTATTATATTTAAAGAAACTAAATAATGAAGAATCTATATGAATGTATGTATGTTTCTCGCGTTGTAAAAAAACAACTGTACCTAGAGCTATCAAATTTTGAATAACATAGTCCTCCACCCAAATAATGGCACTTGGAAGCCCAAATTTTGAATTACGAATTCGTTATATTATCCGTTTCCTATTTTTAAACTTTAACAAATTTTTGATTAATAAATTCAACGATTTCAAAGCGAACAGTGGCAACAGGATATGCTGTTTTTAGCATAAAGGGGCGTTAGCCCGAATGCTCTCGAAACCTGTATATGTGCGTAAATGGGAGGGAGGGGGAAACGCCGCTTTGGGCATAATATGAAATCTGAAAGCTTTCACGTTTTTTTAAAATTACTATAGTTTTATTGACTACTCTTCTAAAGTTTTGACCGCGTAATTGAGTAGATTATAATGTTTTGTCTCTTCAGTGTGTGTGATAAGGATTTTTCGTCCCATTCGCTAATAATTAATTAAATCTGATTTGATTTTGTTAATTGATCAAAGAAAATCACACGAGTTGTGAAATTGCTCAAGAATATAATGCCCTTTTTACTGATTTAAATTTTTTATTTTAAAACGGTGCTCTTCAATACGTTTCTAAATTAAAAGTTAACTATCGTAATTTATTTTTAACAGTATCTCTAAAATTGGGTGTACTCCAACTGCGCTAATGAAAATCCCCCCGGGTCGAGCTATAGTCCAACTGCGCCAATCAAAATTTCTTCCCCCCTGCTGCCTACAGGGTTACAATTTAACTTTTCGAAGCCAATTGTAGTCAAGAGGAAAATAAAAATAAATAAATAGAATTTAATGGCAACTTAATAATAAATATAATTAAGTATTAGATTAAAAAATAAAAAAAAAATAAATTACATATCACAAGAACAAGTAAAAAATATCTAACAAGCAGGCTAATTACTTAAATAACAGTAATAAATGCGAGAGCTAACAAAGAAAATAAAAGGTATTGGTAAACATACATATTAGCATTACAAACATCTTTCATTTATGATAATAATATCATAAATTAAATAATTATAAAGCATACAAATTATATTTTTAATAAATTACATCAATAATAGTCAAGATGTCTGAACTAGACTGGAAAATTTAATAGAGTGCAAAAAATTATTCCATATCAAAGTGTGTTAAAGTGTGCTAGAAATATTTTTCGTTAATTAAAGTAATCATGTAAATGTTTGCAGAAATTAATAGTTAAATTTAAAAAAAAAGCTTAGCATGAAATCTATTATAGCAACATTACTATGCGTTTGGATCACTTACGTATAAATTGTAAATAAATTTAAATTATTATGCTAAGAAGTTTTTCTAAAATTTATCTAGAAGAAAAGAATTAGATAAACAGTACTGCAAATTAATATAATCAATCAGGCCTCTCAATAAATAAAAGCTTATTTTTTTAACCAAAAAACTAAAAATTAGGATGCAAAAGTTTATGTAATATACTTGGAAATATCTGAACATATAATTAGTTAGAAACATACAATTAAATTAATAACAAGCTAATTAACAGTAACATTAAGCTTAATTTCATTCAATCTAAAACAAGCAATCAATGAGGAGCTCAGCATAACTGAAGTTTTAATGCTATTTTACTTAGATTTGCGTATAAAATAAAAAGTTGCACTTGTGAAACAAGTGAAGAATGTACTGATAGTCAACAGGAATTAAAATACAGTGGTTAAAAATATAACTACTTGTCAGAAGGTATGCAAAGTTGCCATGGCTAGAGATATTGAATGATTATAGAAAACTCATAAAGTTAAGCGCTACAGTGTAAAAAGAAAATTCTGGAATAAACATGTTAAGAAAATTAGATGGAGAAATAATCCTTAATTTATTGTTATCCATATAAACTCTATGCTTTTGGAAAAATGCTACATATAATTTGCACCGAGGTATCAATCACCGAAACCAAGTTAATTTCTTTCCTTATTTTTTCTTATTAGAGGGATTTGTAAAAAGATATGCTAAGGTAAAGGTGAAAATTTTTGCAATATTTTTAAAGAATAAATTTAAAAAGTATTTTTACTTCATGAACTGAAATTTTTACGTTATATTTTTATACAGTAAATAAGTACAAAAAAGAAAGAGCTGGGGGATCACTGGGACTACAAACTCGGGTCGAACTCCCAATGTTTAGTGACTTTTCCACAACACCTTTTGAAATTAGGCTGAACAATATATTAAAGAAAATAGAAGCACATGTAAGAACAAAAGTGGGCTGAATTAGAGATTTACATGTTTGGTGAATGAGTTAAACTTACCTGTATGCCATTATGAAGTATTAGGAATGTAGCATAAAAGCATGAGTGAAGAAGGCAATGGCAATCTAAATGTATATCATTATCAGTATCTGCTAGTAAATTCAATACTGCTGAAAAAATTATAAATGAATTATATTATAAATCAAATGAACTCGTTGCGTTATAAATTACAACAGTTAGAAATATTATTAGCCTGATTTAGCGACCATCTTTGTTAACAAATAATTTCAAGTAATTAATTTTACAAATAATTCAGCCTGAAACTAGGTTGGAAAATAAGCTACATGCTGAAGATTAAGCTTTGCCAAGGTGTTAGAAACATCTTCTGTTAACTAGAGTTGGATGCAAGAATTTGTAAAAATTACCATTTAAATGTAAATTGGCATAAATACAATACAAAGTATATAAATTCTACATACAATGAAAACTTGAGTACAGTGCAACAATATGTGAAAAAGGAATGGATTAAAAGGGAACTGAAAATCCCAGGATATGAATATAAGGGAGTTTATTTTATTTATTTATTTATTTATTTATTTCTGTTAATTATGAAAATTCTTCTAACGCTTATAATTATTAATTTATTAATTAAATGTGTATTAGATATTAAATGTATGCCAAAGTACATCAGATGGAAAACAGAATAAATATTTAAACGTTTCTAGTATTAAAATATGGAATTTGTAACAAAGTTAAATAACCTTAAAATAACTTCAATGATTAAAAATGGAAAGCTTAATACGGGAATATATTGCAATAATATTAGTGTGAATTTAGAACGACTTAAGAAGTCCAATTTTTAGATTTAATAAAGATAATTTTTATAATTAAATTAGAACTGTTTACCTAAAATGGTAAATTTGAAAGTTAAAACCAATTTGCTATCTAAGAAGATTTGCTAATATTTATCTAGACAAGAAACTTATTTAAGGTGAGCTACAAATCCGATATTTGATACGTTGATTATGTATCAGTTTTGTGTATGTCAAAATGGGTTAATCTATCAATTTTACTATTTAAAACTGATATATATATATATATCAGCGACTAAAATCTACAACTTGGAAAGTTTTTAATTCTTACAGAGAATAAAAAAGATCTGGCTCATCATTCCTTTAAGCATCATAAAACTTTAAAATGAGTGTAAAAGAAATTTATTTTTTAGCACACGCAGACTTTAAAGTAATATTTGTTTTACATGCACAATTTTTACAATATTGATAAACGTATGGTGATTTCCGGTTATGTTTTTACCACCAATCCTCGAATTCCATATCACAGATTATGTTCGTACTGCATTAATATAAATATTAACAAGACATAGTGCACAATAAAAATTAAGCTTTATTTAGGAACTTCGCGCACACTGCTCGACAGCCTGCCTGTTTCGCTCTGCTCGCTACTCGTAAGAAATTTCTCCTCTAGGGTTGCCACACTTATCGGAGGGCGCAAGGCGCGCTCCTTATCGCCATTACCACAGAGTTTCCCCCCAGTTCCTTTAATGACTATTCAAAGGAACGACATAGGTTATGAAATTATCTTAGAGGATCCGTACTGTCGGGTATTTTTTACATGATTACAAAATTAGAATATAAAATTAGAAAAGATCAAAATGCAATTCAATATATAACAAGGTATTGACACATATAATAAACATGAAATACAAGAAATATGTTAAGATATGAATTTTAAAAAAGTGTTTTAAATTGTTATGTAAGAAGCAAGTTTCTTAGGGAAGTGAACATGTCTTCCCGATCTGGTGACAGTTTGTGTCTTAGAGAGTTCGTTTGCAGATTTATTCTGCTGAACTGTCTTTAAGTCTTTATTTGTTTTCAGTTCAGGCAAATTAGAGTCCGAAAGCAAATAGGCTGGTTTCACACGGTTTATAGACACAGTAGATTTCAGACCGTTAACATCAATTGTGAAAGTTTTGTTCGTTCTAGAAAGAACTTTATGCGGACCTGTATATGGTTGGCACAGAGGTGGCTTTACTCGATCGACACGTAAGTATACATGCGTACACGACTTTAAGGTAGCACTTACGTAACATTTTTCTTGCCAATGTGCAGATGTTGCTATTGGATTCAACTGTTGCATTCTATGCCGAAGATTCGTGATAAATTGTGTGTCATACGGAGATATCTTAGATGACGTTATCATATCACTAGGCAGCTTGAGAGTTGTGCCGTACACCAGTTCAGCACAAGATGACTGTAGATCTTCCTTTACGGCTGTCCGAATACCAAGCATAACAACTGGTAGTGTTTCAGTCCAGTTATTGGTCTCGTGAGCCTTGAGAGAAGATTTTAAATGTCGATGAAATCGTTCAACAATGCCGTTGGACATTGGATGATAGGCTGTTGTTGTGATTCTGTTCGTACCCAAAATGCGCGTGAATTCAGCAAAAAGTGCGGATCTCATTTGAGAACCTTGGTCTGTTGTTATGATCGATGGGCAGCCAAAACGAGATATCCAACAGTTGAAGATGGCTCTGCAAATGGTTTCCGTTTTCATATCCGGGATGGGAATGGCTTCAGGCCATCTGGAGAATCTATCTATTAGAGTCAAAAGGTACACGTTGCCTTCTGATGGAGGTAACGGTCCAACGATATCCATATGGATTTCTGAAAAACGTGCATCAGGAAGAGAGAATGTGCCCAGTGGTGCTTTAGTATGCCTAGTAATTTTCGATTTTTGGCAAGATTCACAGGATTTCACCCAATTTTTGATATGACGTTTCATATCGGGCCATACATAACGAGAACAAATAAGCTTCGTAGTAGCTGCAATTCCTGGATGTGACAGATTATGCAGATGATTAAAGATGAGTCTGCGAAAGGAATTCGGAACAAATGGACGAGGAATGTCCGTTGATATGTCACAAAGAATATTACCATCAGAATATTGGCACGGTTTAAATTCCAGTTTCAAAGATGATGTGTTGTTTTTGAGAAGGTCTTGTACCTCCGGATCATACCGTTGAGCTTCCGAAAATTTTTTAAAATCCAAAAATGGAGATTTTGTTATGGAATCAATTTTGATTCTTGAAAGAGCGTCAGCAACGACGTTTTTTGAACCTTGCACATGCCTAATATCAGTAGAGTACTGAGAAATAAAATCTAAATGTCGCAATTGTCGAGGTGAGCATTTACGAGGGTTCTCTTTAAAAGCGTATATTAACGGTTTTTGATCCGTATAAATTATAAAATTTCTGCCCTCTAACATGTGTCGGAATTTCTTAATTGCAGAATAAATAGAAAATAATTCCCTATCGTACGCGGACCATTTCTGTTGACTTTTATTGAGTTTCATAGAGAAAAATGCTATAGGTTCCCATGTTCGTTGAGACAACTGCATAAGTGTGCCGCCTATTGCGACGTCTGAGGCATCTACCCAGATGCTTAGCTGGGCTCCGGGAATAGGGTGTCTCAAAAGGGTAGCCTGAGCAATGGCATTTTTGGCAGCAATAAAGGCTTGTTCAGCATTCTCGTTCCAATTTAATTGTGGGGATGAATCCTGAACACGAGAACGAGATTTCTTTTTATTAATATAGCCTTCTAACAATTTTATTAAAGGAGAAAGAATATGTGCTGCTTTAGGTATGAAACATCTATAAAAGTTAAACATGCCTAAAAATCGGCGAAGCTGAGTGAGAGTGGTAGGTTGAGGAAAATCTAAAATACATTTGACTTTGTCAGGAAGAGGTTCAATTCCGTTTTCACTAAGGTGAAAACCTAAGAAATCAATAGATGTTTGACCAAAAGTGCATTTTGAAACATTTATGCAAAGTCCATATTCCTGAAGTTTGGAAAATAAAGCTTTCAAATGCCTGCAATGTTCCTCAGAATCTTTAGAGGCTATGAGCAAGTCATCGACAAAAGCGTAAACACCTTCTAAATCCCGCGTGACTTCATCTATAAAACGTTGAAAAGTCGCAGATGCATTGCATAAGCCGAATTGCATACGGGTACTTTCGAATAAACCGAATGGTGTGCATATGGCGGTTTTGTGGATGTCGGCTGGGTTAATTGGTATTTGATGGTATGCCTTAATCAGGTCGACATGACTAAAAATTTTAGTACCGTGCAATGCAGCAGTAAAATCGGCTAAACATGGAATAGGGTATTTGTCTTTTATTGTTTGAGCGTTCAATGCTCGATAATCTCCTACAGGTCTCCATTCCAGACTTCCCTTTTTTGGAACCATGTGAAGTGGGGATGCATAATTGCTGCTCGAAGGTCTCAAATGCCCCAATTGCATCATAGTTTGAAATTCTTGTTTTGCTATTTTTAAGCGATCTGGAGCTAACCGACGAGGTTTTGCAACCACAGGTGGACCTTTAGTTATGATATAATGAACGGTGTTATGTTTAACAGGTTGGTTAGGATCTGGTAATCTAGTAACTGAAGGAAATTCTTTTAAAATTTTGTGATATGGTGTATCATTAAATACAGTTTTTACTGAATAAATGCTTGCATTTTTCACGCAACCGACGGTTTTAAAATGCGTTTTTAAATCTTTGAGACATTTGTTTCTGAGATCAGGCACCAATTCAAAGAAATGGAGAAAATCTACTCCAAGAATGGGTGTACTAACATTTGCTATAAGAAAAGTCCGTGTAAACTGTCGTCTTAATTTGAAATCCAAAGAAAGTGTTTTTTGACCATAAACATGAATAGTAGAAGAATTAGCAGCGAAAAGTGTTTGTTGGGACGAATTCCGTTTTTGAGAATTATTTGCTGGAAGTAAGGACACGTCAGAGCCGGTATCGACCAAGAATGAAAGGTTTGTTCTACGGTCACGAACGAACAGGCGACGTGAAACTTGAGGCAAAGAATAAGTCGCCTCTATTCTTTGCTGATTTCGTTTCCCTGCCATGAACAAGGTTTTGTACATTTGTCATCTCTACACTTTTTCCCAAAACGTCTATGATACCAGCAAACAGAATAATCTCTCCTTTTGGAATTGCTTCTTTCCTTATTGCGATCTCCGCGATTTGGTGAGTGACCACGAGAAAGAGAAATGCGATCAATACGTTTGTTTAATTTTCTATTTGTTTAAATAATTTATCCTCAAGAGACTGATCGACTGTGCGAGAAACGGCACAAGTCCCTGGGGTTGGATTTACTTCTAAAATTCTGTCGGCAATTTCTGCAGCTTTATCTACAGTTAAATTGGAGACCGCTGCCAAAATAGACTGAACAGTCGAAGGCAAACGTTGAAGGAATAATTCTAACATTAAGTTATCAGGAACATTTAAAGATTCTGCTCGACGTTTCATATTTCTAAGCAAATCGGAAGGTTTTCGAGAACCTAATTCTTCTCCAGATAATAATTGGCGAATTTCTTGCTGAGAAGATTCTCCTGCACGATTTATTAACTCAGTTTTAAGCTTTGCATATGGATCAATAGGGTCTGGTTTCATAAGTAAATCCCGTACTAGTGATGCGATATCTGGAGGAAGATGAGAAACTACATAATTATATTTAGTAATGGATTCTGTGATAGGTTTGGGGGTGGCAAGAGCAAAGGTACTTTCACACATAATAAACCATAAAGATGGGTCTGATCGGTTATAAACCGGAATTTGGACGGCATGAACATCAGACATTGTGCAAGGTTTTTAAGCCAAAATAAAAGCAAAAATTTTACTAAAGAAAATGAAATTAAATGATAAGTAGTAAACAGAATTATAAAATGATCTATAATTACTACTCATCTGTGATTCGGAGGATGAAAACCGATGTAATCCATTACTTCTGGTTTGGAGATCTTGAGTGATGACTTGTAGTCAAAACCGAAAGTGCTTGAGAACTGTTCATACGATTTAACACAGTCCGGGTTACCATTATGGTGATTTCCGGTTATGTTTTTACCACCAATCCTCGAATTCCATATCACAGATTATGTTCGTACTGCATTAATATAAATATTAACAAGACATAGTGCACAATAAAAATTAAGCTTTATTTAGGAACTTCGCGCACACTGCCCGACAGCCTGCCTGTTTCGCTCTGCTCGCTACTCGTAAGAAATTTCTCCTCTAGGGTTGCCACACTTATCGGAGGGCGCAAGGCGCGCTCCTTATCGCCATCACCACAAACGAAAATAAAGGCTTGCAGTCTCAATAGAATGTCCCATTAATGGCGATAAACGACTTTTTGTAGCACCCAATCTTCTTGGAAAGAAACGGGGGACAGGAAACGTCGCGCAGTTCGTAGATTAGAAAAGAGGGGGTACGGGGATTTTTCGATTAAATTTGGCGTAGTTCGTACCCTACTCTAAAATTGTGTACCTAATCCGGCGTCCTTCCAAGCCGTTCCCTTGAGGCAAGCGGCCTCATTCTATAAGGTATTTCTCCCACTTCCCTAGCGTGCCTTCTTGGTGTAACGGTAGCACGTTGGGCCGGTATTCCAGAGGTCCGTGGTTCGTTTCCCGGCGAAGGCGGTTGCATGTTTTTCATCTTTTCTGCTTCCAATTAACCTAATGACTCTACAACTCTCGTCCCAGCTTTGGCTTAAAGTATTAAAAAGGTAACATAAACAGAATATTATATTGCAAGTACAGGCAAAATTTTTACATATTAAACTTTTACATTTTACAACATGCACACATTGTAATGCATGTTAAGTTTAGAACTGAATTAAACCCGCTTTCCATAACTCCGATTCAACGGTAATTTTTGTTAATTTCTTGAAAATCGCTAAATTTTACGCGACTGCAAGTATTAACGATTAAAACACCAACAATTTTACAGTAATCATGTTATTAGTGTAAATTGACATAATTACTGTACAATAATTATGTGTATAATTATACGTAACACGCTGTTATATAATTTTAATTATTTTGCAACAATTAATCATTCTTAAGCTATACAATATTTAATTACATACACGTACTTCGTAAAATTTCTATTCTCTCCCTTTCTTGAGAAACAATGTTCATATTCTTCTATAATTTGAGATTTATTTTGACGACGCTATTGTGAGTTAAAAGTATCGGGAATGATTCCTAAAATAAAAGATTCCTATTTATTGATCAATATTTATTACATTTCCTTCAAAGAAATCCTCTCCCGGACTGCAATCTACTGATCCAGCGTATTTTCCATCCTCGAAGCATGTTCTAAAATTGTTTTCCACTGAATTTGATGTCATCAAGAGACTCGAAACGGTGACCAGGAAACGACAGTGTCATGTCAAATGATTATGGAGATTGCGGAACCGCAGTCACCTGAAATGGTACAGTTTTGCGTTTAATTTTCTAGTATACGGTACACACGCGATTTGGCGACATTATGGCAAGCAATAATTGCGGTATTTATGATGAGCAGTAAACGAGTCATTTGGGTGTTGGCGACAGTTTTAAAGATCGCGCCAAGGCCATACCGTATGCATATTTCACAAGTGCACATCAGCCTAGCCACTGAGGGAGGGGTTTCGAAAATAGACCAATGAGCGTCTATTGCTCTTGTGACGCTAAATCTTCATGCATGTGAGCGTATGTCGTTTAAGTTTTAATTTGCATTTGTTTCGCGGTAAAAAATGTATGGCGTAGTAGAAGAAAATCTCGTAGTGCATTCGTTTCATGAGTTTAATTAATCGCTGACATTTTACTTTCGCGATTTTTATCACAATATTTGGATTTATGTTCACGGCATATTATCGCTCTTTACATCGAGAAAATGACTCAAGCTATAATTAGCTTCGAATATTATGCATTTACTTAGCACCTGTGAATTAAGAAAATTCGAGTGTATAGTTTCTTAAATAATTTTTCATATAGACTGCAATAAAAAGTGCTGACTTCTATTTACATATATAATTGGTGTAAATATTTTTCTCATATGCATAGTTTTATATAAAGATAGCATTTGGGCTCAGATGTTTATCACATACTTCTTTCTTCATCTTATTTACCATTTATTAATTAATATTTCACATGGATATTTTTGCGGAGTATCCAAAATGTGTTTTTATTTAATTTATATTCTTTCAACCAGGTAGTGAAATCTTCACATTTGCTTATATTTGATCTAACTTCGCAATGAAAATTTTCAGAACTCGACGGTACTTTAATTATTTTGTACAGAAAATTGCGTGGCAAAATATTTTAAACCATTTTACTTAAACTTTAAAGCACGCGAAAGGTCATGTGATATGTCAGAAATATTACTGGATGCCCATTGGTCCATCCTAGAAGCCACACCCTCGGTGGCTACACAAATGTGCACTTGTAAAATATGCATACCGTATACTAGGATGTTACCCAGTTTTTTGAATTTGGGGATAAAGAATTCACGAACAAGAGCATCATGAGAAGGAGTATTATCACGGTGCAAAGTCCGTAACTTATCACACCCACAATTCAGGTTGTTTTCCATGAGCTGTTTCAAACAAAAGCTGCAAAACACTCTAGTAACGTTGTTTGTCAATAGTTTAGCCGCTTGGTAAATATGTTGATGCTCAACGCTAGAACAATCGAGAAAATAATCACTAACTACATTGAATTATACTTCAACTTTCGAGTGCCATTCGAATGACCGATGAGTTTTCTATATCAAAAACGTAGATCGTTATTTCATCACCAGCAGTAAATGAGTTTTAAAAATGATTCACATTGAAAAGGTATCTATCTCTTGGGCCACTTAAAAAACTTTTCTCTCTCTCTCTTTATTTCAGCCCAAAAAGGGACAGTTCCGAATGGGATATTACTTTCAAAACGGCATTTTGCGTCGAAAAACTTAAAGGCGTTGTATCACTTTTCAAATTGTTGCCACCAAATATTATCAGCCTGTATTATATTTGAAGAATATAATACAGAATAATGAAAAATGTGCATGAATGTAGGCATGTTTCTCGCAGTGTGAAAACAACACGGTACCCAGAGCCATCCACTTTTGAATAACGGAATCCTCTCCCTGAACATGAGCAAATGGACGCCCGAATTTTGAATTTTGAATCTTTTTTATTATCTATTTCATATTTTGTAAAACTTTAACGAATTTTTGATTAACAAACTGAACAAAATCAAAGACAGCAGTGGCAACACTGTGAGGAACATAATATTTTTGTATCCAGCGTGTGAGACTCTCTATCGGAAATTCTAAAGTTATGCTGTTTTTAAATATTTTGTGATTTTGCTGTCGAATTCAGTTTTATGTAAGTGCAAAGAATACATAAAATAAACAAAAGAATACAAAGAATACAAAAATAAAGATATTTAATACATAAAATAAACGAACAAAAGATTAATAATAAAAAGACAAAAAAAATGTTTTATAAAGCCATCTTAGTAAGAAAACTGAACATTGATATGATGAACTGAGGAAAGACTGGAAAAAAAGTATGCCAACATTTAATGCTTCATCGGGAATTCTAAACGTGTACTGCTATATTCTGCTTTTAAATTTTTTGTAATTTTACTGTTGAATTGTATACGGCATAAGTGCCAAGAACAAAATGCTTAATAATAAAGTTAAAATGACAAAAAAAAAAAAAAAAAAAAAAAAAAAAGAGGTTAGTGAGTGCAAGAGCAAACTGGTAGTCTTCGAGCTCAGAGAGAGATTAAAAACCTTAACAAGCTCTTTTGAGGGACCGTTATTATCTGAAAACTTTCAGATTTAAAAAATGAACTTTTTTTTTATCCATTGTTTTTGAATAACTGAAGTGGCAAGCTGCAAACTCAAACGATGTCCAAAATTGCTTGTCGGGATCCAAATGATAAAGGATCAATAAGAATTTTTAAACAAAGATTAATAAGCCCCCAATATAATAAACAAAGCTGACATGACCATTGTGTTGATTATTGGTTGAAGTGGGTGGTATGTCAGAAGTGTAAACTTTAGTTCACATTCGAAGCATTCTCTGCCTTCCTTAAATATTTTACATCCCTAAAAAATTCTTGTTTTTTGATTAAGTGTATCATCAGAGACTTGCAATACTTCAGATGTTTCTCTAGCAAAAATTCCATCGCGAAATAAAATTTAAAATTTAATGCATGCTCTTTCTTACATTCGCCATTTTGGAAAGTCACAAAACCAAAAATTTTTTGTTCGTGTAAAAATTCAGTTTCATACGATAAAAGGAAATGAAATGGGAGCTGTTTTCAGATATCGATAAAAGTTACAGCAACTTTTGATTTTTTACACAAGCGCATTTTAAATGAATCGTTTTCAATACTTTTTTTTAAATTACAGTAGTGTACTTAAATTAGTTGGTAACCCTTCAGTTGAAGTGGTTTATCTATAAGATACTTTTTTAAACTTTAATGATTGAAGAAAAATAAACTGGGCGGACTGAAGAGTTAAAAGTGCGGTTACGGTTACGGTTAAAGAAGTGAAGATCCTTTACTATTCAGTTGTTGATTAGTTAAATAATTAAAACAAAGCAAGTGAGAGGTCTTTGCCTAAGGAATGATAGGCCTTCGTGAAGGACTTTCTAAGAAAAACTAGCAAGCGGAAGAAAATCCATGAAAACCACTGTGCGGGCAAACCGTTCTCGGGAATTTGGACTCTGGTTCAGAGCGCATTACAGTCATTTCTTGTGCAAATGCATCGGGAACACAATAAATAAACTTTTGGTGACTGGAAAAGCTGAGGAGCCTAGATCATTCAAAGGGACCGAAGTGAAAAATTACCGTGTAGATTAGTGCGGGCAAAAAGAAGTATGGATGAGAGGTATAAAGAGATATTCGAAGATTGGTTCAGAATCAAAACTGAGTGACTTTTTTAAAATGTAAAGAACTATCATATAGAGCAGTATTGTTATCAGATAATGCACCTTCTCATCGAAACGAGACTATTTTTAAAACAACGGATGGTCTAATGATGGCTAATTTTTTACCGCCAAATGTTACCAGTTTAATTCAGCCGATTGACTAAGGTGTAATATCATGTGTTAAATAATACCGTTCAAGTCTTCTCATAACTCTTGCTGAGGAAGATAATAATGTTCTGGAAAATGTTGACTGTATTGGATGCCATGTACAGAATAACAAAAGCTTGATTGAAAGTAAAACGTACACTGGTTCGCTCATGAAGAAAGATTGTTCCTGATATAGAAATCCAAGATTTGGCAGTAACTGAAGTTGTATGCCAAGAAACTGAAAATGTGAAGTTCTTCGAAAATATCTATCGGAAAAACATCGAGGAATGGTTCGACGGCGATTCGACTGAGCCGGGCTTTCAATGCTTGAGCGATACGAATGTCGTTTCAAACTCCACAACAATAGAAGAAGCAGAGAGTGATATTGAAAATACAAGCGAAGAAGATACTGGCGATTACATTAGTACCAACACAGCAATGGCCTCTGTTGAAAATCTGCGGGACCTCGAGACTTCCAAAGAGAATTCGAATACAATGATAAAACAGCACTTCGAAAAATACGCAGTGAAATTCGACAATATTTAAACTTTCTCAAAAACAAATTACCGATTTTAAGAAATAAACACATACATATCCATAGAAATTGGTAGTTTGGATTATCCGTATTTTTTAATTATCCATGACTTGTCCCTCAGCCTGGATAATCGAGAGTACACTGTAAATGGATTGCATATCTGGGTGGACTAAAAAAAAAAAAATCAAGTCATTGCTTCATTTCATGCAAAAACGTAATTTTATATTTTGTTTTAAAGAAATAAAAATACTTCGTTTTTTAGCTAAATCTGAGATGAAATAACATAATATAAATGGAAAAAATAATTCTATTCATTATTTTGGCATGTTGAAAAAGTATAGCTAAGGTACAGGATTTTTCGATGAGCTATGGCTCAGCTTAATTAGAGTGCTACCCTGGGCTCTAGATTAACTAGGGCCACTAATCAGGGCCGTGTTAAAACTTTTAGAAGCCCTAAACACTTAGAACATTTTGGAGTCTCCACATATGTTTACAATAGCTTTTTTTTTTTTTTTTTTCCCATTCCTTTTCTCTCTCTCTCTCGGTTGTAGTTTAGCTGCACTATGCATTCCATGGTAAAAACGGCAATCAGAAATTTTCTGGTACCCTCTTTCATGAATACCTTAGGACCTTTTTGTGGTGCTCTCTTTCCTTGAAGCTCTTAGGATGAGCTTATATTGCTTAATGGTCAATTCAGCCCTTCCACTAATGTATCCAAAAAATACATTTGAGCAACTGTTACCAATCAAGTGATTATGACATTGTGCTGGAGATGTTTTCTGCTCTAAGCATAAACTTTTGCAAATAACAACAAAAATATGTAAATTAAATACAGAAAATTTGAAATAAATATATTTTGACTTATACAACTGATATTTATATAAGGACACAAAAATAATTTATAGAGTAAAGGAGAACGACTATTTTCTGAGATAATGAAAACGTCGTATTGAGAACTCTAATACGCTTAATTTCAGTTATGCTTTAAAACTCCTCCAGATGGCGGTAGACTCGCAAACTGAATAATTTGACAGCTAGATACGTGGTGATTTGCTTGGCTCTTTTGCAAATAGTTTTCCCCAGAACTGTTAAAGGATTTGTCAAATTCTCACCCATGTTGTAAACTGTTGCAGACTGTTGAAATGTTTGGAAGGAGAAAATATAATAATAATTTTAGAAACGTGATTTAAAACCGTGTTTCTAAGTTGTACGTTACACAATTTGCCGGGTGTCATGAGCTTGTCATTTTCGGAACTACATTATACTATATTATCGTGTCACTTCGAAGTAGAATGTCTTTTATGCGACATAGCCAAATAGCATTTGCAGTTACCTCCTCTGAGGGAAAAAAAAATTATACGACGTCTGGGCAGTAACGTAAGATGAATAAATAGCAAACAAGTGCAAAAAAAAATTTAGCACTGAAAGGAAGTTTTCATGTGAAATTTAATAGTTTGAGTTAGCAAATTCCGAAGAATCATGAAAGTAAAAAATCAGTTTTCTTATTATATTATTTATTAATAAAAAAGAAAATGTATATAACGATTTTAATGATTCTAGCTAGTATAATTTCATAAAAATATTGAATATTCCTAATTAGACAGCTCATGATTTTAAAGCAGAAAAAAATACCCTTAAGAACTGCGTCTATTGCTTTTAAATCGCTTGGTTTATTACTCAGTAACTACTGTATTAAATCTGAAAGTATATTAGGCTTTCCTGAATGGCAACAAGCTGGCGCGTGGAAGATAAAAGGATGCAACGCATTGCTTTCATACAGCCGAGTTTGTTAATTAAAATTGAAAGAAGCTTACATTTTTTCCGAATGGTAACCTCGCGTTGGAGACAAAGATGATTTATTTCAAGCAGTGTTGCCACTGCTTGCTTTCAAATCGTTGAGTTTGTCAAACGAAAAATTCATTCAAGTTTTACAAAATATGAAATAAATAATTAAACAAATTCTAAATTCGGGTTTCCAGGTGCACATACTCGAGTGTGGGACTACGCTATTCAAACCTGGATAGCTCTAAAAACCGTCGTTTTTTTCACAATGCGAGGAACATACATGTATCCAGATTCTTCATTGTTTAATTTCTTTAAAAATAATACAAGGTGATAATATTTGGAGCAACAACATGAAAAGTGATACGCCGTTTATAGTGAACCGACGCAAAATCCCAAAATTTCGAAACTAATAGCCTCTTTTAGACTAATAAAGAAAGAATTACTTTACTATAGACTATGTGCCTTGGATTGTCACGTTTGAGGCAAGTGTGGTTTCGTTTATTTAATATGGCAAAGCATTCAAGGGCTATTTGCCTAAGGAAAAGGATGCCTTCGTGGAGGAATTTCGAAGGATAACTGGCTCGTATCCACGTTACACATGGAAAAAAACGAAAACGCCCGTGCAGCCAGCCCGTTCGCCGGGAATCGAACTCAGGTTAGAACTACAAGCATTCAGCGACTCGAGGTAAAATGTATATGGTTTGGGGATGAGACTTAAGGGGAACTGACTGACTGAAAACTCATCAGTAAGTAAAGAGATCATTTGTGATGAGGAGGCTGATTGAGAAGTGGAAGGAGTTGGCATGTTAGATGGGTCACCAATACCGATTCCTGAAGTATATCTTAAGAAAATAAGTGACTAAAATTGTCTGAACAGCATTTTTTAAAAATAAGTATGGCAGGGTAGACCTTGCTTTAGCAAATCTCTCAGAATTTGGATCTTAATTTTTCAAAAAAGTGAGCCGTTGATCAAATTTGGAAAAAGCTACTGCCATTAAAATTTTGTATCGAACTTTTTAATTAGTGTAGCTGTTCCTCATCTTGCCCTGTTATCTCTGTTGCTCTTCGAGACGCATCATCTTTCGTTATACAATTTTTCTCTGTGTGAGTGTAACAGTTCTTCAAAATCCTTTCCAGCAGGTTTAGATCAAACTGCCTATATCAATGTATCAAGTATGAGAATAATTACATAATATGTTTGAAGAAATGATATGGTAATAAAATATAAAAATCTGATGTGGACACCACGTGATTTCTTTGTACGGCTATTAAAACACACATACTTTTTGCTGCACTTTATTTAAACTTGCTTCCTCCGAATTATTCTAACTTAATTAACCGAATCCTCAAGGCAAGTTGAAAATTTTGAAACTAAATATCCTGGTCAATTTCTGTTGTACGGAAGTCAAACTTCTTGTACTTTTAATTTTTCATAATACGTATAAAACTTTCCCAAATATAAATGAAAGAACCGGGTGAACGCATTAAAATTTAGATTTCTTTATATTAGTTTAGATGATCAGATTTGAAGATTTTTTTTTTTTTTTTTTTTTTGTTTAATGCAGTGAGGAAACATTCTGAGCCTACTTTATTGATCGATGAAGAGTTTACTATAGGTACTGATGTCTGTATTATTATAATGAGAGATTTCAGCGTAGTTGTCAAACGAAATGAAAATGTATTTTCTTTTATGAAACATCATTTTAATGTGAATATGGTGCCGAGTAACTATCCAAGTACACTGCGCAGTTTATTTGTAGATTTAACATTCACTAGGAATACAACTGCAAATATCTTAAATTATGTATCTCATTTCTCATATCATCGACCAATTTTACATAGGGTCATATTGAATGAATAAATATTATAAATAAAAAATATAAAATTTGAAAGAAAAAAAAACCCTGAAAGCCTTCAGGTTTTATATTACGCCCAAAGGGACGTTTTTTAATGTTTTGTGTGTTATATTTACTTATATTATGTTCTTGGAACTTAAACCATAAAATTGAATTCAACAGCAATATCAAAAAATATTTAAAACAGACTATCTTTAGAATTTGCGATACACAGTCTCGTACGCTGAAGAATTCCCCCCCCCTCCGTACAGTCTTACTATTGCTCGCTTTGAAATCGTTGAGTTTGTCAATCAAAAATTCGTTAAAGTTTTATAAAATATGAAATAGATTATAAAACAAATTCCAAATTCCATATTTGGGCTTCCAGATGGCCGTAGACGAGTGGAGGACTACGTTATTCAAAATTGGATGTCTCTAGATGTCAGTGTTTTTTCACAATGCGAGAAACATACGTACATTTATGCAGATTCTTCATTATTTAGTTTCTTTAAATGTAATGCAGGGCTCTAATATTGAGTGGCAACAATTTGAAAAGTGAAACGCCGTTTTATAGTGGACAACGCAAAATGCCAAACGAAATTAATAGCCCTTCTGGGCAAACTGTTCCTCTGGGCTAAACATAAAATAAAATAAGATATATGTGTGCGTAAAATCTTTTTCTTGTTTTATTTGTTCTATAACTTCCTCACATTTCCGTTAATAATCCTACGCATAAAACATCAGCGGCTCTTAAAACTAAAGAGAGAGCCTACCGTCAAATTTTTGCGTATGATTTATTTGTATAATGAATAATGTTGCCATAAAAACTTTGCAAAACATAACCTTCTACGCTGCATAAATTGTTATTCCGTTTATTTATATTCTAATTTATGGTGCATTGGCAAAGCCTCAGTTCCATTTAAAAATAATTATCATTGGGTTTATAACTCCCTTTATCCCCCCCCCTGCGGGCTCTCGTATTATAACGGATAATGAATTTAGCTAACATCTGTGGAATATCCGTGATTCGAATCTCAGAAACGGCATGTTTCAGTTTTCACGTTTTTCTCAAAGTCTATTGTCTCTATAAATTTATGTAATTATGAACGATTATTGTTTTCGTAAGAAAAAGTTACTGTAAATGGCTGGATTTATTAAAAAGTGCAAAAAGAGATTTCAGCATGAAATGTATAACCTCGAACTCTCATTTATATTGAATTCTAAATAAAATGTATAATTGTAGTGGCCCAGTTATTGCATGAGAAATAATTATTTTTTATTTCAAGTTTTTTATATTTCTTTTCATGTGTTTAATTATTTTATAAAATTAACTTTAATATTTTGTTAATATTCATATTATATTTCTTTTATGTTGAATGGCAACAAGTAGTCCACATTTATATTTATACTTCTTTATGCTGAATGGCAACGAGTTTTGATTCATGATTACTTTGGTTTTTCCGAACGTTGTTATTTTAGTAGCGTCGCGTTTTGATCGCTGAAAATAAAAAGCAATAAACTTAGCTACTTAGTTGTAATTGATGCTGTTCCTAATCATAATTTAGTTTCAACATTAGCAGCCAAGGCCACATAATGCAGTTTATTTTAATTGATTGAAAATAATTTCATGTCGAAAGGCTAGCAGAAATAAATCTTTTTCCTATGAGAATTATTCTGTGAAAGGAATTGCGGTACTTTTCCGTTTTGCCGGCGCAAACGATAAATTCGCCAGTAATGGTACAACTGATGCCAAACGGAATATTTCCGTTGGTAACCTTTTACCCTTCATTTTCAAAACAAGTCGCAGCCATTTCTTATCAGATTGACTGTTTCTTTCAATACTGGCATACAATTACATAGAATTTTTACAAGATAGTTAAATTTTATGCCCTAAGACCTTTCGAGGTAATTAATTAGGATGCAATCACACCACTCACCCGAAGGTGAAAATATAGAAAAGGCAAAATAACTTGGTTAAATTCATCAAATCTAATGAGAATGCACTAGCGAAGTAAAGCACTTCGGTTTTACATAATTTCTGAGTAAGCTATTTGTAGGAATTGAAATAATTCTTGTATTCCATAACTTGTATTCCATAAGATTTAATTTAAGATTTAACTTAAAATTAAATTACTGAGAGAATTAGTTTTTTGTAGTGTAGTTTACGTGAGATAAGATTACATGGGGTCACGTGATACGAATCGGCGAATCAGGATGTTGAACCATGAAAGCATAGTAAATTCTTAAATTAATGTCTTTTACAAATTTATTGTCTTTACTTGGTGGCTTTTTACAAAATTTTAAACCATATTAAAATGTTTATGCTTTCAAAATAAAAAATTCTTAGAACTAACATTTGTTAACATTTTTTATATGTATACTGTATGCTGTCGCCAACAAAGTGTGCTTGGCGAGATTTGCGCTGGCGAAACGGAAAAGTACCGGAATTGTTTGAAAAAGGAAAAAAGTTAAAAATGCTTTAATCTTTTCTCGGGAATAAGATTCATATTAATTATTTCTGAACAAATGAAGGATAAAACAGAATAGAATAACGTACGCAAGTAATAAAAAGAAGGTAAGAGGAAAATGAATAAAAATAGAGGCCATAAAACAGACAATAAAACGGAAGCAATTGAGTATTTTCTCTTTATTTTCGGAAAGGCTAAATAACATTTCTTATTTATATAAACTATTTTATATATCTTGTCTAACTCGGAAAAATAAATAAAATAAACGTGGCTCTAAAAGTTTTTAAATGCAGTTGCATTCTTGACTTCATAAGCTTAGCCGTTCTATATTTTATATTAGATTAAGTTTAGCTGTCAGAGATTTATGATTACGCAACCTAGCAGTTTCAGTTAAATTCTAGATCCATTTGTGAAATGAAATCTCATTAATACGCTAGTATACGCTTTTATAGTCATGGTGGCAAAAGGAAAAAACACTACCATATTTCAACATTTCAAAAGCTATAGTTTAAAAACGATGAAATTATAGTTGACTATAGTCAAACATTAAAAGCAATAATTTATTGGGTTCTAAAACAGCATAAAGAACACGAGCATGTTGATTTGGATTAGAATTCTTAATAATAATAATAATAATAAATCATGAAAATAATTACACAGATTTTCAGAAATCAGACATCAGAGTGCTCGAAAATTAAAGATGTAAGGTCATTAGGTTACTTTGAAGCAAGAGACATGAAAAGTGAGCAATGTCCTTGCCGCGACTCTTTCGAACCCGGACCTCTCGAATACGAGCCGAGTTTGCTACCGTTACACCTCGCAGGCATGCTGGAAGGAGGGTGAAAATACCTTATATACTCCTCCTTTTAAGGGACGACTGGGGATTAAGGAAACCAATCGCCAAATCCTAGTGGTGACGAATTATCGTCCACCTCCTTTTTCAGTTCGGGCACCACTTTACAGTCATTAGGCTTTTTTGAAGTAGGTGAGACGTGAAAAAATGTGCAATGCCGTCGCTGGCACTCTAACTCTGGACCTCTCGAATACGCGCCGAGTATACTTCCAATTACAGCACGAAGGCATGCGGAAAGGAGAGAGAAAATACTCTATAAAGATATAAAAATTGAGTATTCATCAAATTAAGGAATATCTAGATTTGTTATCTTATATGAAGAAAAGTGCTCCAAATATAAAACGGTCAAGAAGTTCAAACAAAAATTTATCCTTAAATTTATAAACAATTGTGTCCGGAAATGGACAGGAAATCATCATAGAAGATGAATCGGATTTTACATTTGACTCTAACTCATTGGCAGCATTGTATTCAACTCTACCTCTGCCCACTTCAGGATAAAATCTTTAAAAAAATTCCCATGTAAAATAATGGCATGGCAAGTTTTTCTTTCAGAGACCTACAATACTAATTAAAAAAAAAAAAAGAGAGAGAGAGAGAGAGGAAAAATATGTAGTAAATTTAATGACTCCAGCTAGTGTAATTTCATAAAAATATTTACTTTTTTGATTAAAAATTTCATGATTTAAATGCATTTTTATTCTAACCAATCAGATTAAAAAGCAGAAAAAGTAATTCATTTGTTCACTTATTGAGGTTTGCATTTATTGCTTTTTAAATCGCTTGCTTTGTTATGAATAACAAGCAGATTATATTTGAATCTTTAGCTTTGCAAAATGACATGGTGCATGGATGATTAAAGTATTTTTTTTATTCAGTGGCAACATATTGGTTTTAAATAAGCGAATTTTTTTAGTCCAAAGAGGCAATTTGACCAGGACTATTAATTTCGTTTTGGCATTTTGATTCACTATAAACGTTGACTCACTTTTCAAATTGTTGCTACCAAATATTAGAGCCCTGTATAATATTTAAAGAAATTAAACAATGAAGAATTTGCATAAATGCAAGATGTCGAACTATACATTGGTTCGGTTACACGGTTGGCTATAACCCATTCGTTCGGCTAATTCTCGAGTGGTTTGACGCGCGTCTTCGTGCAGAATTTGATGTACGTGTTTCTCGCATTGTGATAAAACAACGGTACCTAGAGCTATCCAAATTTGAATAACGTAATTTTCCATAGAATATGGGCATAGGGAAGATCTAATTTGAACTTGAAATTTGTTTTATTATCGATTTCATATTTTGTAACACTTCAACGAATTTTTGATTAAAAAACTAAACGATTTCAAAGCGAACGTAAGAACGAAAAAAAAAAAAATTTTTTTTATCTCCAGCGCTCGAGGCTCTGTATCGAAATTCTAAAGATATGCTCATTTTAAAATTAATTTACGATATTGCTGTTGAACTGAATTTTATAGTTTGAGTACGTAGAACATGATATTTAATAAATAAATTTAACACACTAAAGGTTAAAAAAACGCCCCTTTAAACGTAATTTAAAATCTGAAACCTTTCATTTTTTTTTTTTTTTTTTCGTTTTTTTTTTTTGTTAAAATAAAAATTTTAAAATTAAAAACAAACCGGCATTACTTATGTTTCAACCCAATATGTATGTTTCTCGCATTGTGATAAAACAACGGTACCTAAAGTCATCAAATTTTGAATAACATACGTTTCCACCCGACTGTGGGCATCTAGAAGCCCAAATTTGGAATTTATTTTATTATCTATTCCATATTTCGAACTTTTGATTAACAAATTCAACGATTTCAAAGCGAGCAATGGCAAAACTGTACGGGGGAGGGGAAAAAAAAAAAAAAAAAAAAGCATTTTATCTCCAGCACGCGAGACTGTGTATCTAAAATTAAAGATAGACTGTTTTAAAATATTTTGTGATATAGCTATTGAATTGAATTTTATGGTTTAAGTGCGAAGAAAAGGATATTTAATAAATAAAAGTAACACATGCTGTAACTCTGTAAATGGGGAGTCTTGTGCTACCCTCTCTGAAGTTAATCGTAGTATTAAATTCATACATTTTTTTTTTTTTTCTTTGGAATTTTCTTAATTGAATTATTTATGCTAAACTTGGTGCTTGGTTTTATTCCAAATACTGCCCTTCATAAATATTTAAGAAGTCCTATACTAATGCATTCAGAAAAAGAATACATACAGTTATTTTAAAAGAAATGAATTATGAATGGCGACGAAAAAAAGAACAATAGATGTGCAAAAATGCATTAATATTCCTTATTTTAACTGTATGCAGTATTGTGCTACATTATTAACTCTTCGGCCCACCAGCGGCCGAGCGGTAAAGACGCTGAACACTGGTAGTTCGGTCCGAGGTTCGAATCCCGCGAACGGGCTGGCTGCATGGGCGTTTTCGTGGTTTTCCCCATGTGTAACGTGTATACGAGCCAGTTTCCCTTAGAAAGTCCTCCACGAAAGGCATCCCTCCTCTTAGGCAGATAGCCCTAGTGTGCTTTGCCATAATTAAATACACCACACCTTATTAACTCTTCTTTTGATTAATTCATATTTAAATTTTTATTTTTTAAAGTCCATGTCAGAGTTTTGATATTACATAACATATTTTACTTCACTCTTATTTTATTTTATTAAACTTCCGAGAAATTTCTTTGTTTTTCTCTTCATGGATTCCGTTTAAGTAAAAAAATATTTGTTATGAATGGCGACGAAAGTCTTGCGTGGAAGCGATTCAGTGAAATAAGTGCTCAGTTGTGTCTTGAATAATTCATTTCTATATTAAATAAGCTTACAGATTTCTACGTGGCGTTAATTTAGGATAAAATAACATTATGGAAATTTTTTCTACTGTCTGGCTTTACTATTTCGAATATAAGACATTGATGTTCTACTTTAATTTCTAACTAAATTCTTAAACTACTAGCCTTATCGTATATGCTTAGCTTAAAATTGCTGCAAAATTTAAACTGGAATTTGCACACTAGTATGATATTGCGATTCTTTTAAATCTTAAAATTTTAGTATTCTTTAATTTTCGCAATTTAAAAATTACCATGGTTATTAGAAATGAAACAGGTTAGGTTAGCTTATTTGGATTACGGTAAAGGAAACGTGAGCTATTCACTAAAGGTAAAGAAATTTTCGTGGAGGACTTTCTAAAAGAAACTGGCTTATTTCATGCCAAAGATGCGGGAATCCTTTAAAAAGAGCCCCTCCCATTCCGTGTAGTGCCTAAGAGCGGAGCACGTAATAAGTAAAAAAAAAAAAAAAAAAAATGCGGAGAAACCGCATAAGGTTCCATGCAGCCAGCCGAATTCGAACGCGAGAAATAGATGGATTGGATTGGATTATTCAATTATGGCAAAGCACACGAGGGCTATCTGCCTAAAGAGAGGGATGCCTTCGTGGAAGACTTTCTAAGGTAAACTCTTATGCACGTTACACATGGGAAAATCCACAGAACTCCCATGCAGCCAGCCTGTTCGCGGGATTCGAACCTCGGACCCAACTACCAGTGTTCAGCGTCTTTACCGCTCAGCCTCTGGTGAGCCCGAACGGGAGAAATTAAATAGGCATGTAGTGCAGTTACCTACAGAACAAACATAAAGCGGCAAAAATACTGGATCTACCTCGTTCCATATGTTTTAAATGCTAAAATTTTAATAAATTAATTTAAACTAGTTTAAACCAAAAGAAACACTAATAAAAAAGGAATAACAAAATGAAGAATAAAAAGCAGTTAAATTTAAAATGGCGAAAATCTGAGCACGTACCTGCTAATAGAATTTCATAATATTTACAGAAATCTTAATAGAAATGTTTTCACAACATGATTACCGCACATTAGTGAACTGAAATTGAATAAAATCTGAAAGCTTTCAGATTTTACATTACGCCTAACGGGGCGTATTTTTTTTTTTAAGCGTTTTGTGTGTTATTTTTACTTGTTAAATATCACGTTCTTCGCACTTAAACCATAAAATACAATTCAACAGCAATATCGCAAATAATTTTAAAATGAGCAAATCTTTAGAATTTCCGATACAGAGTCTTGCGCGCTGGAGATAAATATGTCCCCCCCCCGTACAGTGTTGCCATTGCTCGCTGTGAAATCCTTGAGTTTGTTAATCAAAAATTCGTTAAAAGTGTTACAAAGTATGAAATCGAGAATAAAACAAATTTCAAATCCTAAATTCGGGCTTCCAGATGCCCATATTCGAGTCTAGACGAAAGTTATTCAAAATGGCTCTAGGTTCGGATGGCTCTAAATACCCTTGTTTTATCACAATGCCAGAAACATACATACATTTATGAAGATTCTTCATTATTTAATTTCTTTAAATACAACACACTGCTCTAATATTGGGTGGCACCAATTTGAAAAGTGAACCGACATGTATAGTGAACCAAAGCAAAATGCCAAAACGAAATTAATAGCCCCTCTGGGTAACGTTCTTTGGGCTACAAATTAGCGCATGATAGGCTGCGACATTATCCCGAAAGGCAGAACTGACTATACCCTGGAAGGCAAAAGAATAATTATAGATTTGCGATATATTTTATCAAAACCACAGAATTAGTGCAGAGTAGCGTTAGGAAAGTTTCACCAGTGGATTCAACAGTATGCAAATCTTCAGCACTTGGCACAGCGTATTCCTAAAAAGGTAACGGCGGTGGTTTCGTAACTGAAACCACGGGATGCAAATAGACTCTTTACAGCTTTCTTAAAAGAAGTCATTCATAGGTTCTTATCAAGTACGAGTGAGAAATTCTCGGTTTGAGGGAGTAAATAGTTGCCAGAAGAAAATAAAATTAATGGTTTTTTTTATCAGTGTTTCCCAATTTTTCATGTTTTATGAATCTCGCGGTTTATTTCAGTACCTTTAAATTACTTAATAAATATATTTTAATGTAAAATTCATCATAAAATTACAAAATTCATAAGAGTAAAGCAAAAACTTTATGTTTAAAATCTGCCTAATGATCTCCTAAAGTATTGCTTACTTTTATGTAAAATAAAAAAAAGAGAGAGAGAGACAGAAAAAGAAAGAAAAGTGAATTAAAATCTGAAAGGTTTCAGATTTTAATAATCGCCCAAAAGGATGTGTAAAGGTTTTTACGCTCTCACTGAGCTCGTAGTCCACCAGTCTGCTATTGCATTCATCCTGCTAATCCCCCCTTTTTTTTCTTTTTAGCTTTATTATTAAGCATCATTTTCTTCGCACTAACGCCATATAAAATTCAACAGCAAAATTACAGAATTGTTAAAAGCAGCTTAGCAGCTTATGTTTAGAATTCCTGATGCAGTGTTAAGTGTTGGCACACATTTTTCTATTTTTTTTTTTTTTTTTTTTTTTTTCAGTCTTTTCTCATTTCATCATATCAATGTTCAATTTTCTTAGTAGAAAAACTTTTTTTTGGGGGGGGGCGGTCATTTTACTAGCAACAATTTGTGTGCTAACTTTATTTATTAGATATCACATTCTTCGCCTTTAAGTCACATAAAAATCAATACAAAATTTGAAAGATTTCAGATTTAACATTACGCTCAAAAGGGAGGTTTTTTTTTTTTTTTTTTTTTTTTTTTTTTTTTTTTTTTTTTAACGTTTTGTGTGTTACCTTTATTTATTAAATATCGTGCTCTTCGCACTTAAACCACAAAATTCAATTCAATAGCAATATTACAAAATATTTAAAAACGGTATATCTTTAATTTCCGATAGACAGTCTCGCGCGCTGGAGATAAAAATGCTTTTTTTTTCGTACAGTGTTGCCATTGCTCGCTTTGAAATCGTTTACTTCGTTTACCAAAAATTTGTTAAAGTTTTACAAAATATGAAACAGATAATAAAACAAATTCGGAATTCCAATTTGGGCTTATAGATGCCCATATTTGGGTGGAAACGTACGTTATTCAAAATTTGGTGGCGCGAGGTACCGCCGTTTTTTCACAGTGCGAGATACATACATACATTCATGTAGATGCTTTATTATTCAACTTCTTTAAATATAGTACAGGGCGATAATATTGGGTGGCAACAAATTAAAAAGTGATTCGCCTTTTATAGTGAAACGACGCAAAATGCCGTTTCGAGACTAATAGCTTTTCTGGGCTAACGTTTCTTTAGAATAAATAATAATAATAAAAAGTAATAATAATTTTAGACAAATAACGAAATTTAACTTTTGATGCGGTCCCCCGGTTCCTATACTTATATTTGAGAAAGTTTTACGATCGTTACGAAAACATAAAATTATATTTGTTTGACTCCCGTGCGATAAAAACTGACCGGGATATTTAATTTCAAAATTTGCAATTTTTTATGTCATTTTCAACTTGTGTCCAGAGATCATTTAATTAAATCAGAATAATTGGTCGAAATTTCAATGAAGTGCGGCAAAAATTGTGTAAAATTTAATAAGTCTTGTGGTGTCCACATCAGATTTTTTCTATCAAGGTATAACAGCATATTTAAAACGTTTTTTAAAAAAAACTGCATGGTGTGGATTAAAATCAACAGAGAATGGTTTATAATCAGTTTACATTATGTCATACTATCGGGCTATGTATGAGGGATTTAAAAGCCCTCTAGGACATGGATTGTGAAGATGTTACTAATGAAAATTTCGATTCTAAATGAGAGTGGTAACGACCTGTTGCCACCTTTAGCAACAAAATTCAATGAGCATTTGGAAAAAACTCCAGAATTTCCTTGACAGGTACTTTTACCATGGTAAATCTAAGTTAAGCTTCGATATACTTGCCGACTCTAACTACACTGATGATAAGATTTAACTTCAGATGAGTTGTTGGATGACTTTGAAGCAAAGAAACAAGTCATAACCACCAAAATAAATAAGTAAATAAGCAAACTGCAGCAAGAAAACTAGAATTTCATTAAGAAGGATCCAGAGTACTTTAGTATTGCTTACTAGACCCCCATTTATATCTAGGAAGAAAGGCAATACATGCTTTGATATCATTTGCTAAAATATGTGTTTGTAAATTGAGTCTCACAGTTAAAAACAAAGATTGGAAGGCAAAAATAATTGGGCACGCAATACGGTTTTTATTGTACCTTGCAGATGAGTATAATTAAAAGTTTTCCTATATAACTGTAAACTTTATTAAAGTAGTGAAAGATCATGGAATTCTTTTTATCATTTCTTCCATGATCATTTCTCAACAAAACTGCATTTGTTGATACCTCACTTTCAACCTTGTCGGTTTTTTCCCCTTTTCATTCCATTTTTATTGTAACCTCGAAAAGATCTTCAAAATTTATTTGTTCTAAATTTGACTTATTTTGGGCGTTTCACCCCTTTTTTTATGAGAAGTCTCTTTATTTAGTGACATTTAACTACACAACTTACTTTTCATTTTTCAATTGCGAAGTATATTAATTTGTAGTTGGTGACTAAAGAATCCACATTTAAAAAAGAGGTGCTGATTTTTAATTAGGAATCACAGATTCTTTTTGATGTTGTACAACTTATATAATGGGAGATTTTGGAGGCATCGGTAATAGAAAAAGTTACGAATCACTAATCTGAAATTTATCTTCAAATACGAGTAATTAAGCTGGTAGCAGTGAGAAAGGGTAAACTGAAAACCTTTATTTTCTTTTCAAATGACAGTTTTCCTCTTTCTTTAATAAAATATTACATTTTCTTCTCTTGATAACTGAAATGGGAAACAATTCCTAAAATAAAAATAACTGTGTCAGTTCGACTCTACCAGAGCTCTTTATCTATTTCATTTTCATGTTTAAATGGAGTGGAAGAACCATCGCATATTTAAAAAAGAATATTCCAAAAAAAAGGTGGAAGGATAAAATAAATTTGTGGTTTTCTTGCATTGAATAACATAATTCTAATAATATTGCATTCAGAAGAAAGGCATAAAGAATTGCTGAGAAAACCTGGAGCAGTTAAATAACGAATGAGCCTTTGAAACGACAGACGATCTTTTTATTTCGAATATCACGCCATGCTGTTTGAAGGGAGAATTCCAATCAAAAGATGGTCGTCTTATCGAACGAAGCTCGGCGAAGCGTGTCGTCTTTTTTTTAAAATGCACGCATTCATTCTTTCGGTTTCGAAGCGTCCTGTTGGCGTCGAACTACCATATATGGGCATAGTTGTTCCACACTTTCCGCATGAGCGCACCCCGCAGAAACTTTCTTCTTTTTACTTCTGTATATTTTCTTCCCAGGATGTTAAAAACCGTCACGCCATGATTCGTTTCTTCGTCCTCGACGATGCGCGAACGAACTCATCTCTTTAACCTGTTGAGAGAAGTAATTCCCGCTCTCTCTGTTGTAGATCATTCGGAAGCAAAACGGTTAATAATAGATTATCAGTTGAATGACTCGAAAGAAAAAAAAAAAAAAAAAAAGAATACTGTGAGAGAACCACATATAAAACACTCACTGATGAAATTCATCTGGATAAATTTGGGGGGTGGGGAAATAACTGAGAAATTTTTATTACCTAAAACTGTGAAACTTAGAACTCTGCTTTCGAGAAAGCGTCAAAATGGTGAAGAAAACTGTAAATTCTAATGACTCGCAAGACATTTATTTAAAAAAATAATATTGGTGTCGTAAAAATATCACAAGAACTCGGTCATGGATCCCACGTGATCTTCTACAGTTTTCTTCTTACTCTGACCTGTAGTTAACTCTAAAAAATTAAAAAATGAAGAATCTTCGAGGCGTATTCGGAAACTAAGTACCGTTTTGAAAGAAAAAAAAAAAAAAAAAAGTAAAACAATTTTTTCGAATCCAATTTTATTTTTACATGAAAATACATGTCTTAAACTATTTTTCAACATAGTTTCCGCCAATGATCAAACACTTGTCATAGCGGGTGACCAGTTTTTGTATACCATCGTCAAAGAAACTTCCCGCCAGTTTCGATAACCACGACTCCACAGCATTTTTCGTGTCACCGTCAGATCCAAAGCGCTTGCCACCAAGCTCGCGCTTCATGTGCAGGAACAAGTGATAGTCGGACGGCGCCAAGTCCGGGCTGTACGGCGGGTGATCGAACTGCTCCCAATGAAACTGTCGAATTAACGATTGAGTGACACCAGCAGTAAGGGGCCGAGCATTGTCATGGAGCAACACAATTTCTTTACTGAGCATTCCTCTTCGTTTGTTTTGAATGGCACGCCTTAGTTTTGCTAAAGTCTCACAATATCGTGCCGCATTAATGGTTTCACCTCTGGGAAGAAATTCAGTTATCAAAACGCCTTTCCTATCCCAGAAGACAGTGCACATGATTTTTTGTGATGACATTGTCACTTTGAACTTTTTTTTTTTTTTTTTTTTCGGAGAATGAGTGTGTCTCCACTCCATCGATTGTTGTTTCGATTCTGGTGTGAAATGACACACCCATGTTTCATCACCTGTGACAATTTGGTTTAAAAGGTTTTCTCCCTTATCACTGTACCGCGTGAGAAATGTCAGGGCACTACCAAGTCGCTTTGTTTTGTGAACATCAGTGAGCATTTTTGGAACACAGTTTGCGATAGTTCAAGCGGTCAGACACAGTTTCGAACAAAACAGTACGTGAAATTTGTGGAAATGCCTCTGAAAGAGTTGTCATTGTGAAGCGTCTGTTCTCATGAATTAATTCATCAACTTTCCTTACCAAATCATCGGTGACAACAGAAGGCCGACCACTCCGAGCCTTGGCGTGGACATTTGTTCGACCTGCATTAAACATTCTTACCCACTTTCTCACCATTCCATTACTTATCGCCTATTCACCGTAAACTTCTGTCACTTGACGATAAATTTCGGCCGGTTTAACATTCCTCGCGTTCAAAAATTTAATCACGGCACGAATCTCACAGTCAGCGGGAGAACTAATTGTCTTAAACATTTTGAATGTGCACAGCAAACTGAAAACACAACATAGAGCAACCAAAATGGCGACAATTGAAAGTCAATGAACAAGAAAGACTAGTGCGCATGCGCGGGACGCCTACAACAGCGCTGCGACGGCGCTAGAATGAAACGGTACTTAGTTTCCGAATACGCTACGTACATGTATGTATGTATGTACGTATGCATGCATGTTCCTCGCATTATGGGAAGACAACAGCTAAAAAGAGCCACTGAATTTTGAACACATTTAATCCTCCACTAGAACACAATTTCCACATCAAAGCCTGAATTTTGAATTTGTAATTATTATTATTATTATTATTATTTATTTATTTCACATTTTCTCTGTTGATTAGCAAATGCTGGAATTTAAAAGCAATATGTTACCACTGCTCGAAAGATAACGTTTTTATTTTCCGCGGGACAGCGTATTGCCATTCGGCAAAGAGTATGATATTTATCTTTGAAATTTAATTAATGAGCTTGACTATTTAAAAGCAATCTGGTGCCAAAGCTGGAAAAAAATATTTTTATTTTTCACGCGCCATTCGGCAGAACTTAAGATATTTATCTTGGTGATTAACAAACTTAACCAATGGTCTCAAATTGGAGGCCCGCAGGCCGTATACGAACCATGAAACAATTTCATGCGGTCCGCGAAGATATTTCAATATTGGATTTATTGCAAATATCACACAGTGTACCAAAGATTTCAAGATTTTAGTTATTTGAAGTCCCAGTTAACATTATTTTCACTTCCATTAAAAGTGAACATGAATAACGCTCCAGAAAATATATAAATGGAGTTAATTAATTTACAATGTGATATAAATCTTGTTCAAAGATCTGAAGCTACAGATTTCATTAACTTTTATTCGTGCATGTCAGAAAATAAAAAAAAAAAAAAAACGTTGTTAAGAATTTTGGCACTAAGAATAATTCGCTTTATTTGGGAAAACATTTTTTGTGAACAGCTTTTTTTCCACAGCTGAAAATTAAAAAGAAAAATATTCGACAGACCGAGTCAAGTGTCAAGCTGCAGTAAGAAATAAAGAAGTTAATAATTATTACATACAAACGTATTTTTATTTATGCGTGGCAAAAAAAAATTTAATAACTAAGAGAAAGGGAATAGGCTGCCTTGCTAAATGCCCCATAGAAACCAGTAAAACGTTTTATGGGTACCCACGAACGTGACGCTGTCATTTCGTCAGTTACTTATTTAAAATTTTCACATTGTTCTATGTCTTAAAATTAGAAATTAAAGTTAATGATTTAAAACTGCAATAGTATATTACAAGTGAAAAAATTGACAGTTTCACTCACGCGTGTGTCGGATTTGCGCAACGCTTATGGGGCCCCACAAAATTTTCGTAAATATTATGGGGTCCTGGGGTTGCGAAAAAAATCTCAGTGATAAAAAGGGGTAGCGACTAAAAAAAGTTTAAGAAGCCCTGGTCTAGGGTATGCAGCCTACTAGTTTGCTCAGGAGCCCAT
This sequence comes from Stegodyphus dumicola, assembly GCF_044657685.1. NCBI lineage: Eukaryota > Metazoa > Arthropoda > Arachnida > Araneae > Eresidae > Stegodyphus > Stegodyphus dumicola. Next base: position 152,801,455 of record NC_140769.1, on the reverse strand, counting down.
AATGCTGTAAAGACGGCATTGGTCGCTATGACGGTGCGCTGGAGATTTTGTATGAAATAATCAAATTTAAACATTTACAGACAAGACAACATGTACACTGCGAAAAAAAAAAGGGAGAGACAGTTCTCTATCTCTCGTTCTACTAAACCAATTGACGAAATTCAAACTGCGTTTTTCATGTCTCGAAAGCGCGACTTAGGATATATATTAGATTTATATATAGCATCATTCTAACAGAGGTATTTTGACACAAAATTGGACTTTTTCTGAAATGAGATGCCAACTTTTTTTTTTTTTTTTTTTTTTTTTCCCATATTTCGATTCTACGACTCAAATAATGCCTAAATATTACATTTTGTAAAGTTTGGTGCGAAATTTAAGGAGAAACTAAAAATTTTATCTTGGCGTATTTTTACAGTTTTCGCCAAGAATAATTTACTTGGCGAACTTCTTAATTTATAGCAACTTATTTTCCTTTTCTTTTTTTCATTGTAGATGAGCAGATAAAAAGTCATCCTTCATGCTTCTAAATAATTTTAACAAAGTGCGTAAACCACATTTGGCGTTATTATCGCTGAAAACAAGATGGCATATTTCAAAACGCTCCAGTATGTAAATTCACATATATCTTAGAAAATTTTAAATAAAAAACTCTAATTTTTTGCAGGTGTGCCTAGAAATACATCTACTTTAAGAAGATGTTAAAAATTTTATAGGTTATAATTCAAAATTTTTTTCGAAAAATTTATAAAAACTATTTAAAAATAAAAATTTAAAAAATAAAACACGAAAAATGGGTAAATTTTATTTGAAATGAACATAAATTTCGAAATATGAAAGGAAGAATCAAATAAGTTTAATAAAAAAAGAGATAAATACCTGTATTAGATCAAAGCTATACATAAATCAAATACATATCCTATGTCGCACTATCGAGACATGAAAAACGCAAGTTGAATTTCGTCAATCGGCCCAGTAGAACAGGAGATATAGAACTGCCCCCCCGCGGTGTACATGTTATAATGTAATAAAAACACTGATTTTTTGCACGATGCACAACAGACTGGTCAGTCAGGACCGCCAACTGAGACCAAACGCTGGTTAATTATCAGAACATAATAAATAGTAGTAGAAATACTAGTACACTAGGGGAATATTTCGTGGAGGACATTTTAAAGGAAATTTCCTCTTATTCATGACACACATGGAGACAATTACTCAGTTTTCCTAGCAAAAAGTCCATTCGTCAGGATTTGAACCCTGGTCGAGCTGCCAGTGCTCAACAATTTTAGCACACGGCTGACGATGGGCCCAGGGGTGACACATATCGAGTACCTGTAAGATATATACAAAAAATTGGAGAGAATTTTTATCCACTGATATGCGTCTTTTTCCTGTGTTTATGTAGTTATTGTATTTAAAATTCTTCATACCTGGAGGAAATTATAAATTACTGTACTTTACGTCGAATTTAGATATATATTTACAAACACTGGCATACAGATTATTAAATTCAGTGTTACATAATTTATAAAAATAAGAAACTCAGTAAAATCGACAGTGAAACCGTCAACAAAACTAAGAACGCGCTTTTGAATTTTTAGAGCATTTTCCATCGTAATCATTTACAGTAGTTTCTCTCATTATTTTATTATAAGGCGTGACGGTTATCGACTTCGAAATGCCCTTCAAGCAGGTGATGGATAGGATAGAATTAAGGAGATACGTTCCAGGGATAATCACGTCTGATACATGTGATTCTCGAAGCTTTGTTTCCTGTCTAATTTTCATAAAGTGTTCAACAGTCTGTTCCTGTGTATCTTTTGTTTAACGATTTATAACAAATATGCTACTTTTTTTCCTTTGTGTTGAGTTAAAATTCAAGCTGCAATAGCTATTTAAAATTCGCAGAGGTTTGATATTCCACCAATCGAGCTCATTATATATTTTCTTTTTAAAATAAGAGAACTGAAATTCGAGTAAGGAAAATTTTAGATTTACGTAAAATACGTTAAATCAGCCTTCTGTGAATCTGCATAAATAAATTGTTTACCTGATAAATATTAAAGAATAGTCGCTACATCTGATGAAAATAAGAGCGACTATAATGTGAATAAAGTAAATAATTTGAATAAATCAGAATAATCCCCACTATAAGATTGCAATTTGAAAATAGAAATCAGAATTATAGTTTAAAATTTCAAAGAAATATTTAGCATTAAAATAAAAATTTTAAAAAAATCTTTGAAAGTTTCAGACTTTATTACTATTATTATTATTATTATTAGTTATTTATTTTTTGTATAATGTAACATGAAATTCTAAAGTAGCGAAGTTTTGAAGGAAAATTAAGTATACAGGAGCAAGTCTACTTAACATTGAGTAAATGGTTAATCTCGCTAAATTGGCGATATATCGCCAACGACCAAATCTGGCGAGAAATTGCCGAAAGTCGCCAAACCTGGTGACCATTTCCCGACATTTTGGTACGTCCCTGTATCACCGTAATAGGTATCGTAATCGAATAACTGTAATTGATCCTATAAGTAACTGTAACTATATCTGGCTCTCATATGCCTTCCAGTTATTTCGAGAAGTGGAAGGTACTAGCTATTTCTCGGCCGATTTGGGGGGGGGGGAACTATGTAAGACCGACGAAAGCATAAGTTTCTCAGAGTTGTTTAGCTCAGCGTAAGTTCGGAGTATCGAGATATCTCCGTGTGAACTTCGCTCTTTAGATGCGCCTTGCATTGCATGCATTTAGCGTTCTTAAAAGTTCTTAAAAGTGTAATTACTGATTGTACTCTGTGATACTGTGAACAGTTGTACGACTATGTTTGTGCAAAGTTTCTCAACTGTGAAGTGTTTTCTTTCGGTATAATAATTTTATAAAGTTATCATCAATTTTGTAGGGATTCAGTCTGCTACGAACCCGTGCGTACGCAACCGTATCCTAAGAAGTTCTCGAATCCTTTATCAAATAACAATAATAATAATAACAAAAATTATTAAGAATTTTTAACTAAAGCAAAATTTGAAATTTGCCTTTAATGAAAAATAAATTTGATAATATAGGTTTTAAAAAAACTCGTATATTTATTAAGAAGATCCAAATAATATTTAATGAAAAAAGTACTTATATAAAAATCTTCAATCTTTAAATTAATTTTCTCGATGTAATTTAACAAAATATATTTGAGTGACAACTGAAATTTGTTAAATTTTTCCAGCATGTTTTTAAATCAAAGCAAGTGTAAAAAGAAATATTTTTTTCAAGAGTTACCATTAAACTTGAAAGGCTAAATTCGTCACCCCCCCCAAAAAAAAGCTGAAACAAACTGATTCAAACTGAACTAACTACAGAATTTTTTTTTTTCTTTTAAATAAATGATCTTGTTGTGGACACCACAGTTTCTAGTTAAAACTTTTAATGTCTTATTGGATTAGGATAAAGATCCAAAAAAGAAGAATGCACGCCCATCTGAGTTTTTGAATCTTGGATCTTTTCTGAAAATTCGCGGATTCGATACTTTTATTAATGCTTCATTCCCATTAAAAAACATTTATTTGACTGTACCGAATACTTTTAATATCTGCGTTTTCTGTGGAACGAGGAAAGATTACATATAAGTCCCCTAATAAAATTTAAGTATCCTTGATTCTGTCTCAAGGTTTCAAATCCTGAGACACTGAGACCATCATAATTTACATAAGTCAAATTTACATGATAATAATCCTTGCTCGTAACAGAAACTGAAACATCATGTCATGGGACTTTCTTTAATTATTTTCTTCCTTTAATAGCTTTTCCTAGTGTAATTGCATGCGATATGCACATTATATTTGTATACACAAAGGCTTCCTTTCATATTATTCGCTTTTTATGTATATTTACAATTTACATCACAATTAGCGAAGGGGAGAGAACTGACCTTAACTCAGCCAGGCGCGGGCTGAACCACCGCACAGCAAAAACCATCTGCTTTGTAGGTCATGTGGCCGTCAGAACAGATGTTCTATTATTTGAGATGATCTGCCATTTTGTTTATGTCCAAAAGCAAGGCCTTTGAGATTTGGTTTCGCGTTCTCTTTGTTTCAGATTCAGTATTGTGCATTCATTCATCTTCTTTCTGATAATGTTTATTTATTTATCGGCAGCAATAGAATCGATAATTGACCACAACAATTGAAACGATGAAAGGTGGAATGGATTGAGATATTGTGAGCTGCACGTAACATTCATTAGTTAAAGAAGCAGAAGATTGCTTCTCTTTATAGAATGAAATTGATGGCATGGATGATTATGTGAGAAGACTTTAGTATAGCCTGGCCTTTTGAAAACAAGGACAGGCTTCTCAAACTTTCAGCAATAATTGTGATTATTTTAATTGCTTTTAACATACGGGGGCACTTAAATGTCTGTGATAAAAATATCGATAAGAATTATATATAAAATGTTAGTGCGATGAAGTAATTGAATATAACTTTTTCCAAAATGTTCTAGATCAATGAGAGAGTAAACAGTTAAATGTTAAAACACAATTAAGCAAATAATACAGAAAATAAAATACACCCACATTTTTTAAAAAGGGTAAATAAATAGTGATAGCCACCCAAAATAAATATAAACAATTTTATAACTTTAGTGTTTTCATACTTACATATGTATTCATAAAAATTTTCATGGGGAAATTTTGAAATGCTGGTAAGAATGGACGCCTAAGTTAAGAGTTTTCATTTATTTATCAATATTAACCCCAAAGGGACGTTAGTCTAGAATGGGCTATTAGTCTCGAAACGGCATTTTGCGTCGGTTCACAATAAACGACGAATCACTTTTCAAATTGTTGCCACCAAATATTATCGCCCTGCATTATTTTTTTAAAATGAAGAATCTGCATGGATGTATATATGTTTCTCGCACTGGGAAAAAACAGCGGTACTCAAAGGCATCAAATTTTGAATATTGTAGTCCTCCACCTGAAAATGGGCATTTGGAAGCCGGAATTTTGAAATTGAAATTTGTTTTATTATGTATTTCGTATTTTATAAAATGTTAACGAATTTTTGAATAACAAACTAAACGGTTTCAAAACCAACAATGGCAGCACTGTACGGAATAAAATATTTTTATCTCCAGCGCTCGAGTCTTTCTGTAGCAAATTCTAATGATATGCTGTTTTTACATATTTTGTGATCTTGCTGTTGAGTCGAAATTTATGTGGCGTAAACGCCAAGAACGTGATATTTAATAAATAAAGCAAGCACACAAAATGTTAAAAATAACAAGACAATTTTTTTTTTTTTTTTTTTTTTTTAGGCCATCTTACTAAGAAAACTGAACACTGATATGATGAAGTGAGAAAAGACTGAAAATAATAATAATAATAATAAAGTAGAAGTATATATTCCGACACATAACAGCCCATCATGAATTCTAAACATATGTTGCTTTTAAAATTCTTATAATTTTGCTGTTGAATTACATATGGCGTAATTGCGAAGAAAATGATGCTTACAAATAAAGCTAAAAAGACAAAAAAAAAAAAAAAAGGGGGGGGGGAAGGTTAGCCGGAGTGAATGCAACAGCAGATTGATAGGCTGCGGGCTGAACAATAGTGTAATAGACCTTAACAAAGCTTTCTGCAGAACCATTAAAATCTGAAACCTTTCAGATTCCTTTAAATTTAAATTAAAGCGAGTTATCTAATGATTAATTAAACGGATTAGAATTATTGGAAATAAATGGCTGGCTGATATATGACTATTTGGCTGTGTAACCCAATGGTTTTCAAGCGCGTGGTGACAGCAAGACGGACTTTAAATGGCAAATACGGCATTTTAGAAAAGATTTAAAAGAAAAAGATTTTTAGAATAACAGTAACTAATAAAATATTTAAGAAGGTAACAACGCATAGAAATACGGCATTTTAGTTATAGCTATCAATATGTTTGAATTACAAAGTTTAACAAATAAAATCTTACGAGTACCAAATTTTTTGTTTCAGATAAAAAATAAATATATTTTCCCTTTGTGTTATTATTGTTGTTGTTTTTGTATGTTTTGAAAAATATTTAGTAAGTGGGATTTAAAATTTAATCAAAATATTTTTATTATATTGATAAAAAATTTTCATTTTGTTAAAAAAATAACAGGACTGTCTACAGTTTTCACATCGTGCATTCGACCCGCGGGATACATGAGTTTGAAACCACTGATATAGATTATATTACAAATATAGATTATATTACAGATATAGATTATTTTATATAGTTTATATTACAAATATAGATTATATTACATATATAGATTATTTTATATAGTTTATATTACAAATATAGATTATATAATATATAGATTATTTTATATAGTTTATATTACTAATATAGATTATATTTCTGATATATATTATATTATTATATAGAAATTATATTACTGATATAGATTATATTATTATATAGAGATTATATTACTGATATAGATTATATTATTATATAAAAATTATATTACTGATATACATTATATTATTATACATAGATTATATTTCTGATACAGATTATATTATTATATATAGATTATATTAGTATATATAGGTTATATTACTGATATAGATTATATTATTATATAGAGATTATAAAAAAACAAATATATACTTAAAAATATAATTTCATATCTAGAAAATACTTAAATACTACATAAAAAATATTTAAAAAATACTTAAAGCAAGTAAATAGTAAGTTTTAATGCTAACTTACCTACTATATTAGCGTTGGGGTGTGCAATAGTATTTCTAAAGTGATGTAAGTGTTCTTCAAATTATATAGATGGCGCTTATGTAAGTAAAGTTGAGTGCCAAGCTGCTATCTTTGTTTTATTAAAAATTTTTTGCAAACTTTAATATTAAAATATTTAAATATAAATCTAGAAAAAATTAAATATCCTAAAAGTATGTAGTTCAAGTTTTAATTTTAACTGATCAACTATTTATGGTAGGGAGTTAAGTAGCTGAGCCAATCAAGAGATGCAAGTTTGCTTTGCAAATATCATAAAAAGAGTACTAATTGAAGTAAAGTAGAGTTAAATGGTTATTGAGAATTAATAAATGTAAACTGTTTGTAATGTGAAATGTGTGTTCTGTTGCAAAATTGCGTAAATATTGCAAATAATAAGGTTAAGTGAAAAAAAAATTTTTTTGTGAAAAGTGCAAATAATTAAAAAGTAATTAAGTAAAACTGAAATGTTTTAAAATTTTTTAAAATAAGTTTTAAAGTAAAATTTAAAATTTAAAAAAGTTAATTAAAAGTTATATTTAATGAAAGAAAATATTGAAAGTTTAATGAACTTGATTTCAACTGGTATATCAAAACTTAACTAAATACTGGCTAAAGTATGGAAAATTAGAAGAAGATTAAAATCTTCACTCAATTCGGGCTATAATTGAGACTTTTGAAAAGAGTTAGCCCTTTATTAATAAAAGGAAAGAATCCAGTATTGATTAACTATACATATTTACAAATTTATTTACAATAAAAATTTTTAAGATAATTCCTTTACTCTTCTATATCCTCCATTACCCTCCAGCTAAGGTTTAAGGTAATGTTATCATACCAAAAAGAGCCAAAAAATTATAAAGTAAAGTTAATGCCTGCCTTTTTAATATATAAAATAATAAATTTTGGTGGTACTTGGTTATCAACTTGAACACTAATTATACATTATATTATTATACAGAGATTATATTACGGATATACATTATATTATTCTATATAGATTATGTTACTGAAATAGATTATATTATTCTATATAGATTATATTACTGATACAGATTATATTATTCTATATTAATTATATTTCTTATATAGATTAATGCTGCTGTGCAGCCCTTAGCATATTTATGTCGTGAGGGCTGCAGAGCAGCTTTAATCTATATCAGTAATATAAACGTAAGTAGTATTTCGCGATTCTTAGCACATCTTTGTTGTTTCGTTCGGTTAAAAAGCTGCGAAATTATGGACACCCATGGTTTGCTTTGTTGGCAATATTAAATGCCTGCCTGTGGTGGAACAGAGAGAGCAAGTTTCTAACAATTAAAGACAATGAACTCACCCGTACAATTTTCTGAGAAATTATTGTTAGCATTGCTACTCGACTAAAATAATTTCATAGGGTTATTTTCTGGATAAGTAGAGCATTGTGGCAAAAATAAAAGATAAACCAATTGCCGGTCATGGCTCTAAATCCACTGTCAAGGTCGTTGGGGTCAACTCTCGTTCGGCAGGAAAGAGCAGGCGATACCAATCTTCCGACATCCTCTGCGGAACAGCGAAAGTGGAAAAAGTCAGCGCACTCTCGCCTTTTTAATTTCTATTACGAATATTGTATTGGTCACAGGTCGTGGGCATACATAGCAATATATAGTTGCTCAATGTTCATGCGTGTTTTATTCTAAAAAATGTTTGTTTTGCGGTGCCTTTGTAGGTTTTCCTTCCAACAGAGCGCCACAATAGCCGAAAATGATTCTTTCCGAAAACTAGCTCAGTTGACCGCAAAATTCGAAATTTTAGAACTTAAGCCAAGCGTAGTATTATGGCGAGCCGAAAGAATCACGATCATATTTTTTAATGATAAAGGAATGCATATGGCATATGAATAATTTATTTCTGGTGCATGATTCTGTTTTATAATAAAAGAGCTTTTTTTTTTTTTTTTTTTTTTTTTTTTTTTTTTTTTTTAAGCTCTGTTCCGAAGGTCATTTTTAGAGGCTTGTAATTGTCATTATTATTATTTGAGCTAAAACGATATTACAGTTTTCCTAAATAGGTTGTAAATCGTCAAAAAAAAAAATTATATTGAATATAGATAAAAAGCTTTGTTGTATTGCGGTTTATTATAAAAGTAGTTTATCCCTCTTACTTAAAATAAATTTTAAAAAAATGTCTGTAATAATTAGAAAAATAATTAACTCCTTTTTCTTTAGCTCAGCACATTCTTCTAATGTGGTTGTACTGTCATTAATTAATACAGGTTAATTTCGTGTTCATTAATAGAAAATAATAATTGATTATTTCTGACCTCTCTCTAGATCTCCCTCCTAGGAAACTAAACGTTTGGCGCCTCTCAAAACGAGAGTTAGCGCCCTCTATGCATCTCGTTAGTTGAAGCCACCAGCGGTTTAATCGTTATAAAATAATTTTAATGAGTCCAGCTAGTGTAATTTCACGGTGCCAGTTAACAGACATGAAGAACTGCGTTAATTGCTTTTAAATCGGCCAGTTTGTGAATCAATAACTGATAGATTAACTTGGAAATAGAAGTTAAACATTTTATAATTTGACCAACAGCAATACGCTCACGCGTGGAAGATAAAAATATTTTATTTCAAGCAGAGGTAACACATTGCTTTTAAATTCCTCCCCCCTTTTTTTGAGTATATTCGAAAGACTCAAAAAAAAGGGGGGAGCTTGCAGAGTAGCAGTGGCGTAGCTAGGGTGGGGCAAAGGGGGACATCCGTTCCCGGATGCAGCATCCAAGGGGCGCCAAATTGATGATACACCTTTCAGAATGAAAAGTTTTCGATTCTTGGAACACAGAAAGAGGCGCAAAATCTTCAGGTGTCCCCGGGCGCTTAAAACCTTAGCTACGCCTCTGCAGAGTAGCTAATAGCTTACTCTAAGGAGCCCCCTGTTTTTAAATTGCTGTGACTTCCAATCTAAAATTCATTAAATACGCACAAAGCATGAAATTAATAAGAAACAAACTTGAAATTAAAAATTCGGGTTTCGAGGTGCACGTGTTCTACTTGTGTTCAAAACTGGGTGACTCTGGGTGCAGCCGTTTTCCCAGAATGCGAGAAGAAGATTCTTCATTATTTAATTATAGAGGAATGTAGGTTATTTCGAAGCAGGAGAGGTGAAGAATGTGAGCAATGACCTCGCGGGGACTCGAACCACGGACCTCTCGAATACGCGCCGAACGTGCTGACCACTACACTATGAAGGCAGGAGAAATATCTTATAAGTTTACTTTCATATAGATTTGGGCGAGGGGGAAGCTACTGAGACTATTGCCCCACGGAAACATCTAAGACGAAAGTCAAACTCTTTTTGGAAAAAAAAAAAAAAAATAATAAAATAAAATTAAAATAAAAAATAAAAAATAAATAAAAATATATAAAAGAAAGGAAACTTTAAATTCGTAAATTAACTCATATAAAAAGTTGTTTATATATAAGCTAGTTTACATACCATGCCCACAGAAGTCTTTACCCGGCCTTTATTTTCGCAATCCTTGGTCCTAGACATATATTTCCAGTGACAAAAATGTTTAAATGAAGCAAATATTCATGTTCGGGCATTTTAAAATTTAAAGAAATCTTCTTTTTTTTCTTTTTTTTTTTTAATTACGAGATCTAACTTTTTACATGTTACTCCGTATGAGTCCGAAATCTAAACGTCCAGTATCCGGACTTCAAGACCGCCAGAAGGGAGAAAGAATTATGCTTCGAAAGTAGCGTCTTGCTTTGTGTATGCGTAATGCTTCACGCGTGCGCAGTAGAGTTTTCATCATTTGTGCATTTTTCCCTTCAAATATGACTGAATTATGTTGTTTTTATGTTTCAATTAAAGATTTTACACCTTTAGCTTATCTGCATGCAATAGTTGTAGAATTATCAACAGTTTAAAAACGTAAGGGCCTAACGAGGCGGATTTGTTATGAAAGTCTTAATAATACAGCAAATTAAGTCAGTTGCTGCACCAGTTTAAGTATCATCCTTCTCAGTATGGGGACAAAAGTTAACTTAATTTTAGTTAACCGAAAATTTTTCCTTTCTGCCAATTGGCTGAAATGCTTGTTTTTTGGGTAGAAACTAATTTTAATTGAAAAAAAATGACTGTTTTTAACTGTATCTGGTGTTTTAGGATTTTCTGTAGTTTACAATTTTTAATGAAGATGATTTGAGTTTTTATGTAATTTTTCCTTGCGGAGTGAGAGCTGAATTGATTGAATAGGAAGTGCATCTCTAATAAAATTCAAGGAAATGAGTTTAAATGAAATGTAGCGAGAAATGTGCATAATTTTCATAGGCAGTACAAAGACGTCATGTGGTATCCACATCAGATTTTCTTACTTTGTTTTAAATGTCTGCGCGGCATTTTATTTGGACCAGCCGTTTGCGCCGATAACCGCATATAATATAATAATTATTGCAAAAGGCGAAGCCGCCCGATGGTATAGTGGTTAGTGACAGTAAACCGCTTAGTAGGCTTCCGACTAAGGTATACTTGAAATATCAACGCGGAATTGCGTACCACCCCAGCGGGAGTTAACCAATAGCTGCCAGGCCGCAGCCTTGAGTCATCCAGGCAGAACAGACGGCATTTATTGAATTTAAAAAGAAATGCAAACATTGGGGTGAAACATTGAAGAAGGTTAAAGTCGCAGAGTATAACAGGGATAAACTATAATGCACAATATAAAATTCAAACAGTACAAAGTACGTATGCAAAATAAATTCAAATGTATCAGTAGCAAACATAGAGCATAAACATAATAAAGTATAATACGAAGATGAACTACATTGGCATTCCTTATTTTACCTACACTACGTAATCAATTTATTAATGTATCAACCATGGCACGAAAGTCATATCATCGACACTGTATAAATAGGCTAATATGCGAGTGACTGTACCGCAAGGGTACAATATTTTCATAATGCTGAAATAATACTAAAAGTTATTCCAAAATGAATGAAACTTTTGCGTGCGTAATAACATATACATTTATTGATGAAATTAAGTAATTTGCTCATTACACACTTACATATTGTTTCGCTTCACGGGTTCGTGGATTATTTAGAGGGATTGATGACAACACTTGATGAAGAATTGAAACAGAATTTATTCGTCAGTATTACACAAAACAGCTCCAAAGACGCGTTACAGTGGTAAAAAAACTACGACAAACAGGCTGAAAACATCAGCAACACAGCCTTAAGGCTATAACGGTGAAGACAGCTTCACGGCAAAGCACTAAAGTACAGCTCCCGACTCGATCCATCGCTTTCAACCTAATCTATGAATTCAGCGTACTCTAGATACTCAAGATACTCACCTACTTCGCGTACATAGCTTTTGACCTGCCTTCAAGAACATTTTCGGGAAAACCATGTAGAGACATTAGGTTATTTCGAAACAGGAGAGATGAAAAATGATCAATGCCCTCTCCGGCTCTCGAATCACGGACCTCTCGAATACGCGTCGAATGTGCTGACCACTACACCACGAAGGCATGCTAAGAGATTCAAATTTAAGTTTCACGTTATGTAAGTACATGCGTCATTTTGAAACGACGCAGTTCAGAAAGGTTATATTATATTAATTATAAACATATTATTGCTTTCAGGACAGAAAGGGGAAATAACCAAATTAAAAACGAGGCTTACATTTTATATTAGGTTGTGATATGCTATTCAAATATGGCAAAGCACGCAAGAGCTGTGCGCCTAAGAGAAGGGATGCCTTCATGGAGGAGTTTCTAAGGGAATCTGGCTCTCATCCACATTACACATGAAGAAAAAGCAAGAAAATCGATCATGCAGCCGGCGCATTCGCCTGGGATCGATTTCCGGTTTAACTCGCATTATTCAGCCGTCTTAACTACTCCAGCTAGTGGTAGGCGATTAGTTGTATTATGCAATTTAAAAAATATCCTAAAACTATGTTTTAAAATCATAAACGTGCATTGCGAGAAAAATAAGACCAAAAAACACGTGATCTGAACGTATGCTAGTGTTTCGTACAATGTATTTCGTACAATTTCTTTCTTTCAATCGCTCCTCGGCGACGCTACATTCATTAAGAAACAAATAAAATTAATTTAAAATACTAACAACTTTTGAAACTGTTTTAAAAATCTCGAATCTTAATTATCTACTAATATTTTTGTTGTAATTAGGGATGGAGAAAAAGAAACGTTTACTACTGCAGTCTTCTGCCAGAAATGCTCCAAATTTGTAAAGACGCACTCCTCTTCAAATCTCCACGGAATGCCACTCCCTAAGCCAAATTCGCGTGACCTTACGAAAAATAAGTAGCTGCGACCGTGGTTTGAAATCTTTCTGAATCCGTAACCTATTAAGGAAGCACAAACGATAGTTATGGCACGGATGTGGAGTGGGAAACAAAAAAACTGACGTGACCCAAACTAACGCTTACGTTCAAACTTAAGAAGCCAGCCGAGTGAGATGAAGCTCTTCAGTTGCTAGCGTAGGATGATAAATTAGATTCTGTTTCGATTTATGGGTGGTATTTGCGTCATTTTATTTCCTCTCGATTTCTAACTTTCGATGTGCATGAAAGGGCAAAATAGAAGGATGCTTTCCGATACGACATCTCAAAGGTATTTTCTGCCCATAAAATGGAAAATCGATCATAGGCAGGCAGAAAGGATTTTACTTATGTTAAGAGCTTGTTGCAATCAAAATCTCCTATTACGAAGTTTCAGTTGAAGTCTCTTTTTAGTGCAGTCATTATTTCAATTAAAGTCTGGTATTTGTTAACTAGAATTTGCTTACCTATCAGACTTCTGTGTTAGATTAATTCCAGTTTTTTAGCCCAAACTAAAACTATAGATTTGTTATCAATATATATTATAAAAGTAAGTGTACAAAGTGCTCAGAAACTGAGTCCCGGTACGATCAAGGGAGTTGTATGGTGAGGTAGCCCTCTATGCCCCACCCATTAAGGAGATTTACGTTTTTACCTGAAGGGCGTGCTTTTGAAGATATAAGGGCTGGAAGTTTCGGGCTTTAGAAATTTCTAGAACAGTCCAGAACATTCGAGAGCATTCCACAATATTTCAGAATATCTCAGAACATTCTGGAATGTTGTGGAATAGTCTGGAACGTTCGGAAACATCCCAGATCATTGTGGAACATTCCAGAAGGCTCTCAAATGTTGTGGAATGTTCTGGAACATTGTGGACCATTCGAAGCCTTTTTTGTAAGGGTGGGGCTACACATTGGTAGGGGTTTATAAAACAAGATCCGTTGTGGGTTCTAACGTCAGTTTCGTATCAGTAAAGTGCAGTGAGTGAATAAAAACAAACAGTGGAGTATCAGTAATCAAAGTAATACAATAACTGAATATAAATTGAAAATAAAGTGTGAAAAGTGTGTAAAATATACTTAGTTTTTAGAGTCGTTAGATTACTTCGAAGCAGGAGTCATGAAAAATGAGCAGTGCCCTATCCGGGACTCGAACCTCGCACCTCTCGAATACGCACCGAGTGCGCTGACCATTACACCACGAAGGCATGCTAAGAAGGCGAGAGAAATACCTTATAGTGTATTTCTTAATCGAATTAGCCCACAGTTTTACAATTAAAAAAGCGCAAGGACAAACTTTAAAACATTACGGTCATCAACCTCAAAGACAATTCGAAAAATTTTACATATATATTCTGGATAGCAAAATGAAAAATGTTGTTTATAAATAGTTCTAAATAGTTAGCGTATGTTTTAAGTAAAAAAAAATTTACCTCTTATATTTTGAAGTATATCCTACTACCCTTTTAAAGTATTCCAACTACCACACAATTTCTAGAACAGTCCAGAACAGATTTTTTTCGAAGACCTTCATCCTACCTTTGGAAGAGTATATTTTAAAATAATATTTAAAATAAATCAATATGTTATAGGCACTTTATGTAAAAACAATAAAAAAGAGTATTGTATTATTAATTAAACAATGTTTAGCATTAAACTAATGTAATTTATTCATTAATACTATCAACTCTACTCCAGAAGACATCTACCCTCTCATTATATTAGTGATTAGGATATATATTAGGTTTACATATAGCATTGTTCTAACATAAGTATTTTGACACAAAATTGGACTTTTTCTGAAATGACACGCCAATTTTTCCCCAAATTTCGATTCTACGACTCAAATTATGCTTAAGTATTAAATTTTGTGCGAAATTTACGGAGAAATCCAAAAATTTATTTTGGCGCGTTTTTCCAGTTTGCGCCAAGAATTAGCGAACTTCTTAATATATGGGAACCTATTTTCCTTTCCATTTTTACATTGTGCATGAGCGGAAAAAAAGTCACATTGTTCCTACTCTCAAATAATTTTAACAAAGTGCCTAAATCACACTTGATGTTATTATCGCTTTCAACAAATAAGCCAAATTTCAAAACGCGCCAATATATAAAGTCACTTATATCGTCGGAAATTTTGAATAAAAAGCTCTAATTTTTCGCAGGTTTGCTTAGAAATACATGTACTTTAAGATGACGGTAAAAATTTTATAGATTGTAATTCAAAATTTTTTTCGAAAAATTTATAGAAATTATTTTAAAAATAAATCATAAAAAATGGGCGAATTTCATTTGGAATGAACCTAACTTTTGAACTGTGAAAGGAAGAATCAAATAAGTTTAATTAAAAAAAGACAAATTAATAAATAATATATACCAAATTCAATTAACACGGAGGAGCTCAAACTTTGACAGCTAATTTTTTAAAACCTACTCGTGCGATGTTTACAAAACTCGGCAGTTTGGCATAATTTGAGTCGTAGAATCGAAATATGGGAAAAAATTGGCATGTCATTTCAGAAAAAGTCTGATTTTGTGTCAAAATACCTATATTAGAACAATGCTATATATAAATTTAATTTATATCCTTAGTCGCGCTTTCGAGATATGAAAACAAGTTGAATTTAGTCAATCGGCCCAGTAGAACGGGAGATATAGAACTATCCCATTTTTTCTTTCTTTCTTTCTTCCCCCCGCCCTGCAGCGTGCCTTTATATTTTTTATTTATTAAACACTAGTCAACTGGTGTGAGTGCTTTATAATTTTCTTTCGGAATTTTCATTTTGACTCGCGGAATCCCGGGTTTTGATTCAAGGAATCTTGAGGTTCCGCCGCACACAAAAAGACATTCCAGAATATTCAAATACAAAAATGATAAAACAAGGTATTTTTTCCAACGAATAAAATAGTCGTCTGTTTATCTTGAGATAGTGTTGTTGCAGCGTGTGGTCGTAAGTTATAAAGTAAATGCTCAAACTGTGACCACAGCGAAATGGTTCCGTTAACAGTAGAGCACGTCGCTTAGCAACCTTAAGCTATTGCTTTACCATCCAGACAAGAAGACAAGTCTAAAACCAATAAATAAACGAAATAGAATCAATATGCAATTGATTAATCATGTTGTTTCAGTGTTCTCATGCGTTCCGTCGAGCTGTAATCTCTAAGCAAAGACTAACTGCAACTGCGCACGTGATTTCTGAAGACGCGAATATTCAAGCGAGAAATTAACTTCTGCAAAAATCTGTTTCGGGAAAAGTTCGCCATTTCCGAGATTTCTTACAGAATATGCTCATACACACACACACAAAAACCAATGGAAAAAAAAGCTGCGAGCGGAATTCGGAATTGCGTTCCCCCTGCCTCCACATGTCACGCACCAGTTCCTATCACTTCGCGACCTCACAATCCAGGTGAGGATGTCTTACTCCGTCTTTCCCCACATTCGTAGCGTTTTGTGTTTTAGTTAACTTCGGGGTCTTTGACGAATCGCATTCCACACTGGAATGCTTCTTCCTTCGCGCCGGAAAGCGAATGGTTGTTGTTTCTTGGCGAAGGTCAGGAATTTCCGTTCGAAAGTGCAGGTCTCGTCTTCACAGCAGACGACCGTGATTAGTAAAGTCAATATTCTCTTATTTTACAGTCTTTGATTTTTTAACGAAAGCGTAATAGTAGCAGATAAATCGGAATGTCTGGAAAATTTGCATCAAATATATACAGCTTTTCTACTGAAAATAATGCTTAGACTTGCGCGTATAAATCTTTAAAATCTAATCCAACTTCATGTATCGATCTTGTTTTAAGAATGTCCGCAATTGAATGCTTTTTTTCACTTCCATTAGTCTTCCCTCACAAAATGTGTAAAACCAATTTCATATTAAAAGATTATGTACATTTCTTTTCAAGAAGATTACAATAAAAGTTAGTACAGTGAAGGTACCAAACGTATATTTGATAACACAATGATATAGTAATGACTTTGAAATAGGCATTTGACTTTGCAACCCTCCTCCATTTGCGATAGTAACACGTGTCGTCATCGCCGCACAGCACTCATCTTCTTCACTTCATTTGAGATTGTAGTTCAACTCTGCTATATCCGTACACTTTTCACGGAAAGCACTTTAAACGAAAATGAAATGGAAAGAAAAACAATTAGGGAACTCATAACCACGGTTACGTAAGACGGGCGGAAGAAAATGGCCGTGAATCGCCTATTCTAAAATAATACACTATAGTTACGTAACTGCTATTCATGATGCCAAATTATGTAAACCGTTGATGAAAATTACGAATATAGAAAGGATGCAGAATCGTTCGATTTCGTAAGCAAAATCGTTTGCTCCCGATTTACAAAACAAGAGACCCGGGGCAAAATCTCTTACAAAAGCGTAGTCATTTAATTTTTCGCAACGTCGTCGATGTCGCTGACGCAAATTATATTTCATGTAAAGTGCATTATATACATAAGCATATAAAGCATTTCTGATATATAAAGAACTATTATTATTATATAAGTATATAAAGTATATCATGAAATAACCTTTTTTTTAACATTTTTCATACTTTACTATTAATAATTAAAATTATAAGGAATTATAATTTAAAATCCTTAAGTTATTTAAATAAAAAAGTACATTTTCCCTTTTCGTATGTTCGTTCGTTTTCATAGTTTTAATATAGTATCTATTGTATGAAACATAAACTTATACCTTTTAAACCGAATTTACTTTCTCTGTTAAAGCAACTGAAAAAATAAATAAATAAATAAAAATAAAATTCTGAAAGCTTTCAGATTTTATATTGCGCCCAAAGGGGCGTTTTTTTAACGCTTTGTGTGTGTTCTTTATTGATTAAATATGCTCTTCGCACTTAAACCATAAACATTCAATCAACAACAATATCACAAACTATTTGAAAGAGTATATCTTTAAAATTTCCAACACACAGTCTTGCGCGCTGCAGATAAAAAAAAAAAAAAAAAAAAATTGGGGGGGGGGGGTGCCTTTGCTCGCTTTAAAATCGTTGAGTTTTTAAATCAAAAATATGTTCAAGTTTTACAAAATATGAAATAGATAATAAAACAAATTCCAAATTTGGGCTTCCATATGTACATATTCGAGTGGATGACTACATTATTCAAAATTTTATGTCTCTAGTTATCTTTGATTTTTCACAGTGCGAGAAACATACATACATTTATGCAGATTCTTCATTAGTTAATTTCTTTAAATATAATGCAGGGCGATAATATTTGGTGGCAACAGTTTGAAAAGTGATATAACGCATTTATGTGCTTCGACGCAAAATGCCGTTTCGAGACTAACATCCCATTCGGGACTGACGTCCCTTTTGGGCTAATAATTAGTAGACCTTGTCTTTAAATGTACAGACAACAAAATCATCCTCTAACATAAGATACAGAGTTTTTATTTTCTTGTACGAAGTAAAAAGTAAGTATTGTAATCGCGAAAAACTTCAGCCATCATATTTCAACGAAAATATCCATTTTGACCACTATCGAATGCAATTTAGCGATATTTTTGCGTGACATCCGTACGTAAGGACAGGATAAAGGACTCTTCCTCCCCCCCCAAAAAAAAGTTATAAAACTGATTTAAAATGAATTCTGGAGAGTAATTTTCGTTTCATCTGTGCGTTATCTCGCATAACTCAAAAACGAGTATCCTCAGAACATTGAAATTTTATATATAGGATTGCTGTAGCATGTAGATGTGCACCTCGTATTTTGGCTGCAATCGGTTGCACCAAAAATATATAAATAAAGTGAATTTAAGATCATACAACATTTGATATGTATATACAAATATATCAACTCTGTTACTCGGCTGAGTAATCTCAGTTTGTTTATTTTTATATGTTTGTAAATTGAGCACTTTTTGCTTTAAATATGATTGAACTATGTTGTTCTTATCTTCCGGTTAAGGTTTTTATGCTAGTAAATCTGCATGCGATATTTTTAGAATTATTAACAATTTAAAAGCTGTTAAGTGCCGCTAAGCCTTTTGCAATGGCGGCAATGTTTGTTTACATTTGAAACAGCAGAATAGTAGATTTGTTGCCAATCTAGAGAAAGTAAGTTTCACAAAAACAAAGATAACGCCTTCTTTTATTATTGTGAATTAAATCCTGCTTAATCCGTTCTGGAATTTATTCGAGGAAATAAGTGTTTAAGATTACTTCATAATTTTTCAAAAATTCGTTAAAATTTTATAAAATATGAAATCGATGATAAATCAAATTCCATATTTCAAATTTGGGCTTCCAGATGCCCATATTCGCAGTAGGATTACGTCATTCAAAATTGGATGGCCCTAGGTACCGTCGTTTTATCACAATGCGAGAAACATACATACATTTATGCAGATTCTTTATTATTTCATTTCTTCAAATATGATACAGGACGACAATATTTGGTGGCAACAGTTTGAAAAGTGAAACACCGATTTATAGTGAACCAACGCAAAATGTCGAAAGGAAATTAATAGCCCTTCTGGGGAAATTGTCCCTTTGGGCTAAAAACAAAAATCTGATGTGGGCATCACATGACTTCCTTGTTCGGATTATTAACTTATACACAATCTCTGCTGCACCTTATTTAAACGTATTTCCTTCACTCTTTCGGTTTTTTAAAACAAGCTTAGGCAAATGACATCCAAGAACCCTGAATGGGCTTTGGAAAGACCAAAGAGGAGCGAGATAACACTGAAGCTAAGAAAAGTTTACGTTCATGGAAAGTTTAAGCTAGAGACAGAGCTAAAAATCAAGTTATCAGATAGAAGAAAACTGCCGCAAGAAATATTACGCACAAAAAGTAATAATCAACATCATTTCCACAAAGTGCGAATTATCTCCTGTACAAAGTTTAGCATTTTAACTCTTTCTTGTAGTTTCGCATTTTTAAAAACCAGATTTGAAAAAATACATAATTCATATACTTGAAATACTTCAGTAGAATTTAGAGGTACTTTTGAAAGTGAAAGCCGTGTGTGCGTGGACCATTTGCTCCTGTGGGAAACTGGGCCTGTGAGGGAAACAAATATCGTAATACCATCTGAAATAAAACTGAATTCGTTCACCTGACGTATAGGACACACAGTCGACCATTGATCACCTGACGTATAGGACACACAGTCGACAATAATAACCATTGCTTCATTTGCGAGTGTGTCATGTTAAAATGATCTTGAAACGTCTATTGTAAAGTAACAGATTATTGTCCTCATAAATGGGCAGATATTAAAGTGATAATCGTTTTTGTGCTGAATAATTTTAATTTATTAACACTCAAAAGCGATTTATGTTTGTGAGAATAAACACATAATGATATTCTATAATTATTTATGGTCTTTTCAGCTCACTTTACTCGCGACCGTAAAAGCTCAAAATGAGGCAAGACATGAAAAGAATTCTCGCTTTAAGCCAGATTTATTTTATGCAGCAAAAACTACAAAAATGAATATATCATTCTAAGGATAATCTAATACTTACACAGAAGAAAAATGGGATACGAATTCTGAGTGAGCGATAACATTCAAAATAACATTATGATGAATTATATTTACTTAAGATTTTGGGGTTTTATCCCTTACTTGCGCTCGACTGCCCATCGTAATGTGGTAAAAAAAAATGTATCAAGCAGACATATAAATAAAATTCAGTAATCTGCTTTAGTAAAAGAAATCTGGCAACAATAATTCAACACAAATGGAACAAAGCCAAAGGCATGCATCCAGACATCATTGTTGACAAATTTTTAAATTGTTGAAACTCAGTCGAGCATTTGACATTGTAACAAGATGTAATAGCAGTTATATTTAAGGAAAACAGAAAAGAATTAGTTTCTAAACAGATCATTGCACGAATGAGCATTTTTTTCTCACGAAGACACAGTTTTAAAAAATAAGGTCAAATTCTGTTATAATGTTTTGTACACAGAAGGTAAGTAAATGAAAAAATAAAAATTCCAATTTAAGAATTTCAAATTGAAGTCTATCCTTCGAAAAAGAAATTTAAAGTATTTTTTTTTTAAAGTCTTCATTTTTTAAATAAGTAAAGGATCCCGTATGACTTATATAACATACAACATTACAAATATCTTTTATTACTTACAATAAAACGCAAATCAGCAGCCGATAAGTAAGAATGCAGACCACTGGTTTATTTGATTTGGTTTCTGATTCCAGCAGATTGGCTAGCTACATGGGAATTTTAGTGGTTTTTCTCATGTGTTTTCCCCAGATACGAACCAATTTCCCTTAAATCCTCCACGAAAACTAGCCCTCAAGTGTTTTGCGATGATCTAAATAATCCGTTTAAGTCCTACAATAAAATGTATAAACGGTCATAAAAATTATCAATCGAGTATATTGTTAATTAAATGTACTCTAATTTACAACAATTAGATAGGTAATTGCAAATAAAAAATAAAAGTTTAAATTATAAAGAAATGCGTTTAATTGATTAAAAAAAAATAGAACTCTCACGGTTACCGTGACAGTAAAAAAATTTCCATATTATTTTTTCGATAAAGTTTCGAAATTTTCCAATGGCAACGTTCAAATTATTCCTGCGCAAATTGATTGATCACTGCATGGAAAAACCGTAAATGCTTTTTGAATGATACACGTATAACGACAGGCGTAAAACATGTGCAAAGAAGAGCATTGTAAAGGGCAATGAAAGAGAGCAGAGAGGGGGGGGGAGCTTGTATTAGAATTAAAAGTTTTAAGCTTGCCCTTCTTCGCAGACGTTAACGCATTGCATGCCGCAGATCGTTCACAATGACCTACGTAACATAGCAGGAGGAATCTGAATAACTTCACGTTTTATGGCATCTTTCAATTCTGACAGTTCTTGTGGAGTTGATATGTAGACCTTTGATTTCAGATAACCCTAGAACCAGAAATCCATTGGCGTGATCTGGAGATCGTAGTGGCCAAGAAACTTTCTTTGAAGGTATAATGACACCATTTTCCGTGCATACAATGCCATTAACGACATTTCGTCGCTGCAGTTCTGGAATTACGTTATTATGCAACAGTGATCTACGCCAAGCTCGTACTTGTGGCGGAGTCCCTATTCCTACCTGTGGAAGTTACCTCTTCGAAGAAATATGCAAAGTGCGTCAGTCTGTCTTGTCATTGGCCCTTAAGGCTCCATGCAGACGGTGGTATAAATGTCATAGAGGCATAAGGCATAAAATGCTGGAGTTCCAGACAGGATCTAAGCCGTAGCCATTCTAATACCAAGAAGCGTAGACTTGAAAACGAACTTTATGCCAAAAGCCCTGAACCACATATTGTGACGTAGCAAGGTCTGGTTACCTAGCAACAACGCTCGGCTTAGGACAGTTATGACATTTATACCACCGTCTGAGCGGAGCCTAAAAGCTCCTCTAAATTTGTGCGTGCGTGGATATCTCTACAGTATTCTCACTAAATAGGTTTTGCGCGTTCGCTCTGATTGGTCGACTCTTGTACCAAGTCGGCATAAACTTCCAACTTTATACCAAAACCCTAAACCAGTTTCTGTGACGTAGCAAGGCCTGGTTACCTAGTAACGAAACTCGGCTTAAACACCTATGACATTCATACCACTGTCTGAACGGAGTCTTGCAGTTTTCTGCTTTGCCAGCAATTTTTGTCATACGTGTATCGTTCTAACACCATTTGTGGTTTTTCAATTTGCGCAGGAAAGAAGTAGGCGTTGCCATTCGAAAATTTCGATATTTTTTATCTGTTAAAGTAATCATTAGAGCTCTGTTGTTTAAATCATCCCAATCTCGACCGCATACCTTCAGAAACAATATCTGAAATTTCATTTCGACCCGCTTTGGAAGTTTTCTCTAAAGTCTTTTCTGACTAAAACAAATTACTAACTAAAAATAACTAAACTAAATTAACTAAGTAAAACTCACTTTCTAACTAAAACTAAACTTTATAATTTCAAAATTTGACTTAATTAAAATTAAAGTAAGTAATTTAATCATTAATGTTAGAATGTCAGTTGAACATGTTAGAATTACTTGAAATAAATATCTGTCTGAAAATGTAACACTTAGCTGTGAATACATTTGAATTACAAAGTGTAACGAATAAATTCTCTTGTGGGTGCCAAATATTAGATTTCGGATATAAAGAAATATAAATTTGATGTTTTTTACATTATTATTTTTATCGTTTATGTATGTCTTTGAAAAATACTGAAGAACAGAAATTTTAAATTTTTATTTTATTCATAATTTTTAACTCAAAAAGCTATTAATTTCGCTTTGGCATTTTGCGTTGGTTCATTATAAACGGCGTTTCACTTTTCAAATTGTTGCCACCAAATATTAGAGCCTTGCATTATATTTAAAGAAATTAAATAATGAAGAATGTGCATGAATGTATGTATGTTTCTCGCACTGTGAAAAAACAACAGCACCTAGAGACATCAAATTTTGACTAAGGTAGTCCTCCACTCGAACACGGGAATATGGAAACCCAAATTTGGATTTTTGAATTTGTTTTATTATCTGTTTCATATTTTGTAAAGCATTTACGAGTTTTTGCTTAAGTAACTCAACGATTTCGAAGCGAGCCATGCCAACACTGTACGAAAGAAAACACATTTTAATCTCCAGCGCGCGAGATTGTGTATCGGAAACTCTAAAGATATGCTGCCTGATGTTTAATAAATAAAGGCAATACAGAAAACGTCAAAAAAAGCCCCTTTGGGCGTATTATAAAATCTGAAAGCTCTCATTTTTTGTTTTAAAGCCCAAAGGGAAGCTTTGTCCCTGAGGGACTATTGTTTTCGTTTTGCGATTTTGCGTCTAATCACTTTGAATGTCCGTTTCGCTCTTCACACTGCCACCGAATATTAGAGCCCTGTATTATATTTAAAGAAATTAAATAATGAAGAATCTGCATGAATGTACGTATGTTTCTCGCATTGTGATAAAGCAACGGTACCTACAGCCATCAAAATTTGAATAACGTAATCTTCCACAGAATATGGGCATGTGGAAGCCCTAATTTAAATTTGAAATTTGTTTTATTATCGATTTCATATTTTGTAACACTTCAACCAATTTTTGATTTCAACGCGCGAAAATACTAGGCATGTTTATATTTGTTTTTTTTTTTTTTTCCTTCAAAATAATTGTTTTGTAATTATATATATATATATATATATATATATATATAATAATTTATTTCCTAAACAGTATTGATTAATTGATTATATTATCTCCTAAGTTTAATTAAAGTAGAATGCGTGATTAGACCCATATTGAAGAAGATTTTGATTGCGTAGTATGCTAGTAATGCTAACTTAGTAATATATAAAGAACTTGGCAGTCGAGGCAGTTTTAATTCCATTTTTATTTGCAACTGATATTTGTGGCCAAAATCACTTGGCACTCTAGTCGTGCCTTTCCACAGAAGATTGACATTTTTGAAAAACACCACAGCAGATTTACATTTTTGATATTGTTGAGATAGAAAGCAAGCCAGAGAAATTACATCTCAGCACACTAGGGAGCAAAAGCTGAAGTGCGTAGTTATGAAAGATGGAAGCACGGCGAAGAGAAAAGTTTTGGTTTACAATGGCAGTTTCAGTTCGCAATTATTACGTCATCACAGCTGCGCGGGCCATAGAGTGATCTAGAAATGACGCAATACAGAGAAGTTATTACGATTTTAGAATAAAGAGAAAGAATTAATGTTTATAGTTTAATTATAATTCTGATTCATATAATTTTATCTTACATATTCCTCCCCCCTTCAAAAAGAAAAAGGCAAAAAGCCGGTAGGATTTACCTGGTGAAAGTCTTCCCGAATGGATTTCGAACTCTGCTGCCTCAAACTACCAGTAAATCATCAAATTCATTTCCGGTGTGGGATTTAATGGCATATTCAAAAAGTGCTTCGAAAATCGTCGAGTAAATCGGTAAGTTCAAAATCGAAAGTGTTCGGAATCAAGGCCAATGTCGCCAACTTAGTCAAATATGGTTAATCTTCCTTGCTCGCTTCGAATATTCACAATGTTTATGCATCTCCGATCATCGCGTAGAAAGAAAACTAAATATCCAAAGTGCTTTGAAGGTCATCAAAATGAAATATGAAATGCCAAATAGTATTTTGTGCTCTCTTGCATGTTCAGTGCTTTATTCGGAAAATTCTTCATATTCTAAGAATGCTATATTATCATACGTCATCAATTATGATAGGGAAGTGATATTAATTTCCAAATTGAGTACATTAAGTTTAAAAAAATTGCATTGATAAGTTAATTGTATTATGATTTATTGATGGTAATATTTTGCTTAAATCATTTTAAGATCAATGTTAATAATTCAAAAATATTATGATTTATTTAAAATGTAGTTTTGTATTTCTGAAATGGGAAAAAGAAATTATTGAATTTGGTAAAAATTAGGAATGTTTTACTTAGGCAAGGTTTCTAATGCGAATAATATTTTTGTACTATTGTTTAAAATTTTTTTGAATTTTTACTGTATTTTAAGAATGAAATTATTGTTTGAAAATTTTAAATTCTAGGAATTTCTTTAATGTTTTTATGATTAACGTTGAAGGTTCTCAACTTATGAAAAAATACATTTTTTTTAAATCTAAGTATTTTTATTTTTTCATAAAATGGAGTGTGTTTTTAATATTCATATGGAATGACAGCAGTTCGAAAAAGGCCAGTTCTACAGAAGGAACGGAGGTCTTTTCTGCAGTAACTGCTAATTAGGCAAATCTTTTGGCCACTGGTGAAGAATATTAAACACCAGTTTGCTCAACTGATAAACCAATAGGATGGAAATGCTAGTATTTAGATAAAGTTGTGGAGTCTTCAAGTTTTGTAAAGAATAAGTAAATTTTAAATGTCTTAATAATAGTGAAAAATTTGAAATTGTGTTTATGAATGATATTTTACAAAATTTTTATATTTTAAAATGCCTTCCTTGAAAAACATAATTAAGTAATATGAAAATTGGCATCTTAATTTGTAATATAATAGAAATATTTTCATCAACAAAAATTTGAAAGAATTTTATTTGAACATTTAGTTTGTGAAAAAATTTGAACTTTTACCATGTGGAACTATCAAGAACTTTACAAAATTTCATTGGACATTCTTATCTCAAAACACTAAAATGTGCAATTGTTTTAAAAGAGTACAGTGTTTAAAATTATTATTGAATTCAAAATTTTATGACATTCAGTGAAATGTCAAAATTGATTCAAAATATCGGTCAAAATTTTATGACAATAATTTTTTGTTTAAAAGTTAATATGTTTGTATTTTCAAAATTATATCTTTCACATTTTGCTGCTCTAATGCTTGTTCTTCCACCCTGCTCACCCAACTTTTCTTTTGAAGGGGGGGATATGTAAGATATAACAAAATATGATAGCCGTTTCAAAAAAATAATTGACGACCTCAAAATTAACATTCTAAATTTGGTAATCTGCCCCTAAATTCTTTTCTTCTCACAGGTTCCAGACTTTTCTATCTTATGTAACGTTTTAATGCAGATGCCTCTTGTCCAATCAAATTAATTGTAAACCAGAACTGTGAATTGAAACTTTTCCGACTCCCACCCTTCTTCCTCTGAAGTTCTATGTTACTCTGACCTTTTCCTCGTTAGCTCTCCTGCTGGTAAGACGCTTTTCATCCATGCTGCTGCCGCTTAAGATGACGTCGTACTTCAAAATGGGAGTTATTCTATTCAAATATTATTAAGAAATATCTTGTCTGAAAAAGGATGATTTCATATGCATGGAAAAAATAAAGATTGTGATTTTTCAAGATATGTTGAGCTAAATTGCGTCATCATGCTTTCCACTCTGCCACCTACAAGCCACTGCGGTTTTCTCGGTGATCTAAGCAGTATCGTAAGCTGTTGAGAGTTCCACTGCTTTCATCTACGCTTTTGAAATCGCTACATATATATATATATATAAATATAAATTTGTTTAAAAAATGAAGAAAAAATCTGGCGCTTTTCAGCTGTTTTCGGATCAGGTATTCTGCCCGCTTGCTATTTGAGTTTGAAATCACTGATCTACAGTATCATAGGTCACGGCCATCTAATGGAACAAGTTGCAGATTACAATGATCAGCTGAATCCAATGATTATTATTCTTGAGGGAACGAGCATAAGCTGTGAGCTTGCTATCGATCATGTGTTATATGAGGAGGGCTGCGAGCTGTCTGTTGTCACTGCCCTCCCCCGATGGATTAATCCCACAGAAAGGAGAGTGAGTCATGACAGCCGTTGTTTAGAATCTGTAATGCATTTGATGATTGCAAGCTGTTAGTGAGCAAGGCACCTCGAACGAACGTTGAGAAATATAGTAGCAGAACCTTAACAAATCATCCTTTATGAATATTTGAAGAGGGCTGCTTATGTTTTGCCATGCGTTAGTGTATTGCATACAGTATTTATGAAATTCCAAGTAAATGGGTGGACACTAATTACTGAACATCACCGCACCATCAGACAATAGCGCATTTGAAACGCACAGAATTTTTCGTTTCACATCGAGAAACGGTTTAAGACAGCACTTTTCAAAACTTTTGGCAAGTGTGGACCACTTTTATAAATTAGAATGCTCTCCATGCCTCCTTGTCCCCTTCGAAAGAAAATTTCTTGCATTTGTATTTTTCAATCATAATTATTTAAAATTCATTTAATGTTACCCTAGTATTAAGTAATAGCTAGAAGTAATTAAGTAATTAAGATTTTTTATTTGTTTCAATAATTAATGGCTTTTAGAGCTTGAATAATCTTTCATCTTTTTAACTAAAAATTGAATAAACACTCACATTAATGAGATGAATGAGTCTGCCGATTCTTGCATGATTATCCTATGTTTCGATGAATGTTGGATAAAAGCTTTATAGTTATAGTGTTTTAAATCCCCTTTTTTTGTCTTGGTAGAGAAGATTAGAATACGTAGAGTAACCGGTATTTAATTTTATAAAATGTCAGCATTAAAGAGAAAAAATGATAGACGATTGCCATATAGAATTTACAAACTCTGAGATTTTCAGCTATAGTGTGGTACACGCAGATGATTTCTCCCTCCTAGGAGGATCACAAGAGCAAACTTCAAGGACCACTTTTGCTCCGCCAATCAGAGGTTGAGGAAATCGGCTTAAGGTATTTAAAAATGTTATCTGCTTATGTCTCTACAATTAAGAAGTCAGTAGCATGCAGAATGAGAAGATTGGGTCAGTGTAATGTTTTATTTACAATTTAAGTAAATTTTATTGCATAAAAAACAATAAAAAATTCATATTCTTTTAAAAAGTGAACTTGTAGAGACATTAAGTACTTCTTTTTGAAGCAGGAGTCATGAAAAATAAGCAACGGGAATCGAACCACGGACCTCTGGAATACGCGCCTAGCATGCAGACCACTACACTACGAAGGGATGCTAAGAAAGCGGGAGAAATACCTTATAAAGTGTTTTAATTTAAAATTACCCCATTAATAGTCAAAGAACAATTCGTTTTAATGTATTTCAATATAACATCGCTGCAAAAATCAAGACATTCTGTACTTTTAACAAAAATTCTTGATTTTGTGAAAAGTAATCCAGTTTTACAAAAATATTCTTTATGATTCAGTATTAAGGTCGACGGAAAGGTGTTTAAGTGAAACATGTGCTACTGAACTCGTAGAACTGAGTATACATTGAACTAAACGCATGCAACTAAAACGCACAGATCATAGACAGGTAGAATAGGTTCAGTTTTCAGCCTTAAAACCAGGGTTTAGTTCTAATCTAGATAAAAAGAACGAAAGATCAATCAACTTTTATCTTTATTTAAAATGAAGTGTTACTTTTTTACGTGCCTCTCATTATTACCACAAACTCCTGAATTATTCAGTTTTCTCGATTTTGAACTGAAACTAACTAAAAATTTTAAAAAAACTTCACTGCAGACTTAGCAATAGTTAAGTGTTCTCTGGGAATTCTAGTTAATTTTTTATGTCTGAAATTTTAAAATTAATGAAAAGTAGGATTCCATAGAAAAAACTTTATATGTAAACGCATCAACTACAAATATCTCTATTTGTGGTAAACGGATGTATTGTCTGGACTGTGGTAAACAGATTAAATGTAAATAATCTTTTAAATGCGACAATTTGACTTCATGGTTTCTCGAATATATAATATTGCGAAAATGACATACATTAAAAATTTTTAGTCCAAAGGGACTTTGTCCCTGAGGGACTATTGTTTTCGTTTTGCAATTTTGCGTCGAATCGTTCTAATGTCCGTTTCACTTTTCAAACTGTTGCCACCAAATATTATCGCCCTGTATCATATTTGAAGGAATTAAGTAATGAAGAATCTGCATAAATGTATGTACATGTTTCTCGCTTTGTGATAAAACGACGGTACCTAGAGACATCGAATTTTGAATGACGTAATCCTACTGCGAATATGGGCATCTGGAAGCCCCAATTTAAAATTTGGAATTTGCTTTATCATCGATTTCATATTTTGTAAAATTTTAACGAATTTTTTATTAACAAACTCAAGGATTTCAAAGCGAGCGATGGCAATGTTGTACAGAAAATAAAAGCATTTTTATCTCCAGCGCGTGAGACTGTGTATCGGAAATTCTAAAGGTATGCTTATTTTAAAATTATTTTGTGGTATTGCTATTTAACTGAATTTTATGGTTTAAGTGCGAAGAACATGATATTTAATAAACAAAGGTAACACACAGAATATTAAAAAAACGCCCCTTTGGACGTAATTTAAAATCTGAAACCTTTCAGATTTTCTTTTATTTGAATTAAAATATTTCAGAGTTACCAAAATAAAAGGACGATAGGATACGATAGGTACAGCGTGAACTATAATTTGTTACATTAGAATAGGTACTTCAGGGTCATTCCACCTTCCGGGTATGTCTCGTAACCATGGCAACAACAGCTACGGCAGATGGGCTAGTCCTCTACCCGGTTTTTTTTCCTGCTTTTTCCGTTTAGTGTGTTTCGCTTTCCGAAAAGCGCGAGTATCAAGGTTGACCTTGAACTGCAATCTTATATAAGGTGGTGAAAATGAGTATTGTGCGGTAATGATGACACATATTACAATCGCGAAGTCGGAAAAACCCTGAAGTGCCCATTTTTTTAAAGTAACAGATTATAGCAGGGGCACTGATAGTTAGATACTACTTTCTCGCTTGCTAGAAAGGAAAATTTTTGTACCGTAAAAGTTTATTATCTCATCTTAAAGCCGATGCTCGTTAAAACCTCTGATTAACTAAAATGTGTTGATATTTTAACGCGTTTTTTAGCCTCTGTTCTTGAGCATAACTAAAGAAGAATATAATGGATGACCTTGTTATTTTAATATCTCTCTCATAGGGTAACTGAGTAAAATGTCTCAATTGTTCTGTTGGCCTCGTATACTTTCAGCTGTGTGACGATACCTGTATACCATTTCCTCTCCCCCCATTTTCAGTCGAATATTACATCTAATTCCAAAGTCTTTTTTAAAGTTTTGATTAAACGGATCGTTAAATTTACGGTCACTCGTACAAGGCGCTATCAAAGTATAATGAATGGACAATTTTTGAAATTAAGATGATAATATAGCGATGAGACAGCAAGATCTGAGCTAACATCAAATAGTTAGCTCAGATTAGAGAAAGTGAAGTCTCAATGTAAAAATTCGCAGAGAAGATTCAGTTCAAATTGCTTGAGCTGAGGAGGATTTAAAGGTATTGTTTCGTGCGCACACGTGCGTAATGGATTGAATGAATGCAGAACGTATGATAGGGTGGTAAAAGTTTATCTTCCCAAAAAGAAACACGTTACAGTTTTGGAACTTTCCACAACAGCACTCGTACAGTTCCTCTCAGTATCACAGAGTAAACTAATAGGAACGTGAAACATAGCGCTTTTAAAACCAAAGCATTTATACAGAGATCTCAGTATTCCGAAGTCAGCTCTGAACTAAAAACTGAGAACTGATACTCTGTCCGATCTTACATAGCTTTACCCTGGCTGCCAAGAAATAAAAAAAAGGTTAATACATTTATACAATAATAATCAGCAAACACCACATATTTCGTTCACAATGAAAAATTATATGAAAGTAGAAAAAACTTATCTTGTACAGAAAGCTTCACATTTCCATATCACTGAAAAGGAACTTCACGAAAAACAAGAACAAACCGACAAACACAAAGCGATATCAATAAACTGATAGTGTTATGCGGCCAATTTTTAATTATTGTAAACATAATAATCATCGCTTACTCAGCAATGGTACCATCGATCAACAGTTAGAAAAAACAAAAACGGAAACTTCCAGTGATGCAATTACAAACAAAAATCAGTTGGTTCTCATAAAAATCCATTAAGTTGCCCATTGACACGGAGAAAAACTGTGTTAGTAACGACTACAATAGCATATGCTTGTAATTCTAAAGGAAAGAGAATTCGAGTTCGCGCTAACATTGATAACAGCAGCATATTCATGGATGCCAACTCTCACTTTCAAATGTCGCTAGATACACATACAAAAGTAGCTAAAAAGTCGCTGAATTCAGAAAATTTCGTTAAAAGTAGCAGCTAAAATTTAAAAAAAAAGTATAATGCATATTTCATAATAGGTTTTGTTACTCGTCATTTTTTAAACTGATTCTACATAAAAATGCAAATAATGTCCCAATTTTTCTGCGGACCATCAAAACGTTTTCGCGGACCACCGGTTGGCGACCGCTGACATAACGGATCAATTATGTTATTCCATTACAGTTATACAGAAACGGAACAAAATGTCGCCGGATAGTCGCTAAGCTTAAAAATTAGTCATCAAAACCAGTGCCATTTACCTCGACGTTCAATGGGCTTGCCCCTGTAACCTTATTTTTCCGACACATTTCGCTTTTTCAACGATTTCATGTTACATTATACAAAAGATGCTACAGCTTCACACGTAATTTTACTAAAGTTATTTACATATATACAAAATTCGTAACAATAGAATTCTTAAAGGGGACATTAGGGTATTCACGATCTTTTCATCTGTAGTTCATATAAGACAGATTTCGAATTTCTAACAGTATAAGTAAAGATGTGAGTCATAAAACAAGGCTAGAAAATAGTAAAAGGTGCCTAGAAATTTTATTACGTGAAATTTTAGGATGGTTGTCAGCATACCCCTCTGTTTGAAAAATTGTAAATAATGTGAAGATTTAAAATAAAAAATGATAAAAAAGAAATAAAAACTGTATTTCGAAATGATGGTTTTTAATGAAATTTTACTTCAAATACTTCTCACTCCAATATAGTTTTATTGTACTGCTTTCTTCCCCTTTAGAAAAAAAGAAAAATATCTGGGGGGACGGGGGAGAAAGCAATTCCGAAAGGATTAATATTTTAATGTCGCACCAGAGAATTTTGTTACGGTTTTTTATGCTCTTCCTGTGTTCTCGGACTCATTACTGCTAACACGCCTTTTCCCCCAGCTTTAATTTTAAGCATAGTTTGCTTCGCACTTACATCACATGAAATACAAGAGCAAAATCACAGAATATTTGAAAACAGCATAGCTTTAGAATTTCCGATAGTGTTGTTGCCATACTTTTTTTAATATATATTCGCTGTATTATTTCTTTGAAAACTAGCAGCTCGATCGGCCAACAGCCTAAAAGAATTCTCATAAAAAAGGAAAAAATATACAAAAAATTTTAATGACTCCAGCTAGTATCTTTTCATAAAAAAATATTTAACATTTGTTTTTACAAATCAGTCGGATAAAAAATATAAATATATTTTTCAGAACTGCGTTTGTTTTTCAACCACTAGGTTTGCTACTCAGTAACATTAGTTGCAAAGATTAAACGTGAAAGTTAAATAACGTGCGCTTTACTCAATAGCAATACGCTTATGCGTGGAGATAATAAGTATTCTGCTTGAGGTAGTAGCAGTACATTGCTTTCAAATAGTTCGAACTTGTGTATTAAAAACTGAAAGATAAATACATTGCATTTGCCATCTGGCGCGCTAGAGCTAAAAATATTTTACTTTGAACAGTGCTGCGACTTCTCGCGTTCAGATCACTGTATTCATATGGGAACATATGACATAAAATTTTCAAATTTCAATTTTGGGCTAAGAAAATAAAATAGATTGAGACGATTCTAAAAATATATAATTTATGCTGGTTTCGAAATTTTAACAGACCGAAATCTTTCATTATAAAATGTAAACAAGTTACAGGAAGTCCACCAGTTTAGAAGGGACAGATGTCTGGTATGGTTACAATAAAGCCATATCAGCTGGTAAAACGTATGGGTTCATAAACATTCTTTGCCAGAATTTGTTTTATTAGATGTTAAAAAGTGTGTTTGACAAAAACCTACTATCAAATTGCATTCATGTAAGAACTCAAAATCCGAATGAAAATTTTAATAATTTCATTTGGACACGCACACCAAAAACTGTTTTTGTGAGTGTCATCATACTAATATTAGATTTGTTAGATGCGATAATATGTTTTAATTATGGTGAACAAAGCGACAATAAAGTAATGAAATTATTAGGAATACAATCAGGATTTGGTAAAGTCTATATGATAAAAGTCTTCGCGAAAAATAGATTGTGATAGAATTCGTGAGGCCTATCTCGCTTACCAAAAGCTTCCTAAAATGGCCAGAAAGAAATATACATTAATAAAACAAGAACAATTTGATGTAGAAATGTCAATTCAAGATTATTATTGTGCAGGAAAATATTAAAAGGATTTTTTATATAAATTATTAGTGTTTAAATAATGGTTTTCTTTCTTTCTTTCTCTTTCTTTCTTTTTTTTTTTTTTTTTTTTTAAATCTTTTGGTACACTTTTCTTGGAACCTATTCAGCCTGGAAGGTTTAAATTTTCCACAATTGTTTATCTTAACTATTTCTTTGAAACTATGCAAGATGTAAAATTTACGATCATTAGTTTTGGATATATTAAAAATTTAACATTATTTTTTATATGATTTTCAAAGCATTTTTTACTAACTTATTTTTAATATTTTTTCTTTTTGAGTAAAATGTAAAATACTGCTTATTCTTAAATGATGTGTTTTTAACCGTCATGCAACATTTGAAGAAGCTTGGTACAGTATTCTTTAAGAAAAGTGTACCAAATTAGCACACTGTCACAAAAGATTCGTCAAAAGTAAGAGAAACTAAACAACTAATTTAAAAAAACATTAGGTTTTTAATTTACATTTTATGTGTTTTATATAATCTACAATCTGTCTATTTTAAGTGGAAAAAATAATCTAGAGTATAAGTTTATTTTGAGAAAAGTTATACCCTAATAACATTTTTCTTGAAATAGTTGCATTTCGCCTGTCGAGATGTCACATGTCCCCTTACGAAAATTCATTATTTGTACAAAACAGGAAATAAATCAAAAACAAATCCGGAATTCAAAATTTGGTGGCTCTAGGTGCGGTCATTCTTCCACAATGGGAGGAACATGCATACCATACATACAGAGTTTTCATTATTTATTTATGCTTTTTAAAATAATATATCGCGATAGCACTTGGGGAAAACAATTTGAAAAGATATACGGACAATAAACGAGCTTCGAGCATAACAGCACCTCTCTTCCCAAATTATGATTGAAAAACCTGATTGCTGTTAAATATGATAAGACAATTTTCCGATGACTTCTCTTCTCAAGGTTTTAAGGTCACGGGCAAATCAAATCGGAAATTACGCTTCATTATTATCCTCCCTCCAATCCCTTTAATATTACTTTCTTTTGTTCCGTATGAAGTTCTTTTTTCCTCTTCTTCTCTTTTGAGGTTAAAGCATTTGAAATGTTTTACAGAAGGACTTAAAATACAAACAGCTTTAGAGCGCTTTGAAGAATTGAATGATTGATGGTGAAAGAAGCTTCTAGATTATTATGCTTTAAAACATTTCGTGGACGACTGAAACTTACAGTTGAAATGTTTGAAAGGATGAACAACCCCTAAAAAGATAATCCCTCATACGATTTTGCTTTTAACAAATTGGTTTTCGCTTCATCTTTAAACATTCTTTTACGAGTATTTTAAAATTTTGTGAAGATGTTTACAATCGTATAAGTTGGTTTTGGAAAAGTTATTCAAAGATCAATGTAGTGCCGTTTCGGTCACATCGACTTATTGCGTCATCATCAAATTTCTGATTAAGTTAAATTAAAAAGGAGTGGCAACATTAAGTTCCCTTGGAAACCAAGAAATCACATATTTATTTTTTTTTTTCCTAATATATTCTTGTCCTCTATTTTAAGCCTTGCTTGTTCCAAGAGAAATATCATCAAAATATTTCCTTGTAATAAAATAATTTATTCAAAAAGTCTTAGCAGCTCACATAATAATTCTCACCAATTTTGCTAATATGTTTTGGCAGACGATGTTTCTTGTGACATTTTTTTGTTTCAAATGAAAATATATCACAGTTATTTTCTGCATTTAGAAATTATTACTTAGAAATTATTCACTATTTTAAGCATGGTCAGAGTACTCAAAAGATTCAGACAGGTCATTGAAGTAAAAAACACAACTACCTTTCATGTTATAAAACGATAGAGAATGCGTGAAACTACTGAAAATAGGCTGAAGTCCGAACCTCATTCCACGCTAATACCAAATAATCGGATATTATCCTTCAAAAAAATCACACAAAATCCGAAAATGAGTGGGTAAAACTTATTTTCAACGGGTTTAGGAAGACGGTTTGCAATAAAAGTTAACCCTGAAACTGTAAGAAGAGTCATTGGGGCACATGAATAATACAAAATTTAATACATTTCGTTCCGATGGAAAAATTGCAATGCGGCGAAAACTGAATGAAGAATTGAATTTAAAAAAATTATTGGCTACTGGTAAGCACGAGGAGGGGGGGTTAAGACATAATATAATGGCTTGTTAATACTTCGCTGCCTCTGGGATGGGAAATTTAATTTTATAGAAATAATAAGGGGAAATAAGAAATAATGGGAAATATTATAGAAATACAAAATCCATTCAAATTCTGGCAAGATCCTAATACACAGTAAATGTTCGTTTGTGGTTCAACTGCCTTAAGTTATCAAAACCCATCCATATATGCTCAGGACTTAAATCATACCGAACACGTAGTATGTAGTGAGTTGGCAAGAAGAACAAGGAAACCTGATATTTCTTCCAAAGCTCTATTAAAAGCAATTCTTAGGGAAGAATGGAATATTTTTACACGAAAAATTTAGTTGAATTCATACCAAAGCGCAAGACAATAATAAGTTTAGTGAAGGATACTCAATGAAACATTATATGTCTCGTTATTTTCATGTTTTTATTAAATGAATACTTACATGAATTCATTCTTAGAACGGCCCGCAAGCAGCCGAGAGGTAAAAGTCGTTGAACACTGGTAGTTCGGTTCGAGATTCGAATCCCGCGAACGGACTTATTGTATGAGCGTTACTGTGATTTTTCTCATGTGCATGTATACGAGCAAATTTCCCTTATTCCCAATTTCCCTCCAAAGTCCTCCACGAAGGCCCCTCCCTTTAGGCGGATGGCCCTCAAGTGCTTTGCCGTAATCGAATAAACCAAACTATTTGTAGAACTTTTTTGAATAAACTAATAATTTAAGCAAAATGTTTTTAATAAATTTTTTAAGAACAAGCAGGTTTTAAAAAAGATGATCAATAGTATATATCAAAGAAAAATAAAATTATTTCGATAATATTTAATAGCCTATCTTTTCAAATAAATGAAATTTAAAAACATAAGTGCTCAAAAACAAATACGAGCCAATCGTTTTCCGAAAAGAGAAAAACATGGAGACCTAACACTTAGTTATGTCTATACAGAAATTATGCGAACAACATTATAAACAGTAAAACAGCATAAACAATGATGATATTCTCGTATAAAAAATTATTATATTCCTGAAAACTGCTTTTTTCGTCCCATCTGAGACCTCGCACGAGTTATTATTTTATTAGATACGCGAAGCAGAAAATAGAAGTTCAACTGAAACTGGGTCGTCTGCTCGTTTACCAATACACAAAAAGGAATTCAAAAAGGTAAAAAAACTAAAATGATGGAAGAATTCGATGCTATCAATTAGGTTATTGTAATAAAATGAAACAGTTTGATTCGTATACTTTTATGGTGTGAGTGAGTGTGTGTGAATTTTTATTTTAATATCAGGTGTGCTTATTTTCGCTATACTTTAATAATTACATTACCTTAGAGAGCGCCATCTGTCTCCATTTAAAGTTATTCAATCTGTTGATCTGAGATTCAGCGGATAGAAGTTGCAGGATGTTAAATTCTTCTCATCTGATAGCTGCTCATTATGAAGCATTCCATAGAAGTTAATTGAGGAGAAGTTTTTTTTTTTTTTTTTTTTTTTTCTAAGTGAGCCAAAGATTAAGTCGCCTATTGTTATGTCTAGATGACGAATTATAAAGGGTTTTGAAGGTGAGGTAAAAGACCTTGCCGCGCCAGTGATGCGAAGCGAAGTATTTGTTGATGACCAAGATGATTTTTTTTTTTTTTTTTTTCAGTTAGAAGTCATCGAGTTCTAAACCGCTAACTAATGTTTAAGTGCTCAGAGAGTGTAATAAAAATTAAGTTTTATTTTGCAATTAAGGCAATTATTATTTTGTCTGTGTGTGTGTCTGTAATGCGCATAATTATTTAGTATCTATTTTAAAATCTATCTATTTTATTTATATTTATCTATTTTAAAATCTGCAGTGTATTAGTTAATGATTTAAAATTAGTTATCTTACAAAGTTCTTAATAGTTTATAATTAGGTATATGTATCAACCCATTACAACACCACAAAATTTAACGATTTTCATAGGTGAAAATATTATAATTCCTATGAGGCACTTGAAATGAACCTTCAGGAGTTTTTCTGCAATAAGTTATCTGAATTCTTTAGGAATGACATTAAAAATACCGATTACAACGCTAGAAGAATATTATTGATTCAAATGGGGAATATAGACTTGATTAAAATGGTATCTTACTGCTTTTCTATTTCTTTATTAACCTATTTGAAAAACGATATTAGCGTGTGTTGTGACTTAGCTCACTTGTCTGTCAGTAACATCAAAACAAGACCACGGAAATCATTATGGCAAGGAGTGCAAGATTGAGCCTCTCGTTGGCAAGAGTCTTGAGCACAATATAGGTGACAGAACGACTTTGCTCGGTTCGGCCCCAAGTTTGGATGGAGAACACCCCGGGGGACGGGTCCAAGGGTCTCCCACCTCTCTTTTCCTACCAACAACCTCTCGATAGGACTTTCGGCTCGCCGCATATTTAAAGTGCCCCCATGCCGCATGGACATTATACATTTACAAACATCCATGCCTTCGCAGGGATTCGAACCCGGGCCCTTCGGTAATGCAGTCAGCGTAGCTAACCACTATCCCGGTTGGGCGGTGCGGCATTAGTTATGGAATGAACTGAAAATTTATTTATCAGTACAATTGCGCTCACGTATTATTACTGTGGTCCCAAAACAGATTTTTTTCTTAAACCAAAATACTGAAGCATATCTTTTAAAAGTCAAATAAGATGAAGGTACTTTATCAAATACGTTATGGAAACCATAATTTGTTATTCTGTTTCCTCTTGAACATGCTACAGTGTAGTACAGGTATACTAATACAGTAATGTGCACTAGTACGGATACAATATTTGATATAAATAATCATTTAAAAGGTTTTTTCCACTCTATCCTATGTTGCAAACAGAAAATTTCTGAGGTTTTTTCTTTAGATTGTCCGTTAAACGATGATAGTACCAAAAATCATTTAAACATTAAATCTAAGAAATCTAAATTTGAAAATCTGAAATTTCTAATCTAATTTTGAAAAAAAAAAAAAAAAAAAAAAAAAAAAACCGCTGTTTTTCATTGCATTATCATCGACAAAATCTGAATTCGAGATCTTATCAGGAAATAGGTGAAAAGTCAATGATAAACTTTCCACTATAACTACAGACACCGTGAATAACTAAAAGCTTATGAAATATTAG
Organism: Stegodyphus dumicola; assembly: GCF_044657685.1. Lineage (NCBI taxonomy): Eukaryota > Metazoa > Arthropoda > Arachnida > Araneae > Eresidae > Stegodyphus > Stegodyphus dumicola. The sequence goes on along the minus strand of NC_140769.1, from coordinate 152,762,257 downwards.
CTGTAATTCAGCATTTTAGAAATATAAAAAAAGCTTATGAAATATTAGCTGTAATTCAGCATTTTAGAAATATAAAACTTTTTTTTAGCATTTCATAAAGTCTAAAAATAGCTTTTTCAATTCCCCTCCTTTAATTATGAAGTTCAAAATATATTATAATACTTTTTCGGTGCCTGGGACAACACCGTAGTTAAATTCTTTCCAGAACCATAACTGTAACCCTCAAAGCTGGTTGCTAGAAGAAAGAGTGCATGTCAGAAATCTTGACGTTAACGATCAAACGTTATTTCTCTAAGCTTATTTATATTTTGAAAATGAAAAAAAAAAAAAAAAAAAAAAAAAAAACAGAAGCAGCAGAAGGAGGGGGGTAAAAGTATTTCAGACGTTCAGTATGGGATGTTATTTAAGTGATAAACAAGATATTCTTTGAAAACGTTTTTTTACCATTCCTTATAAGATTTTCAACTTTTAAAGATAAAAATCCAACTGCATACCACAGGCTCATACCCATCGCTTCCAGAATGTAGCAAAACCGGTTACGAATTGCTTTTCTCGTAATATCTTTCTTCTTCTTTTTTTTTTTTTTTTTTTTTTTTTTTTTTTTTTTTTTTTTTTAAGGTATTACCTTTTTATTAGAGAAGTCAAGTACTTGACTGTGGGGACTTCTGCATTTAAATGTTATTCTTGGTTCCCAGACTAAAAGCCTTAAATGAACCTTAAAAGTAGCACACGATCGTTTTCAAAATCGCTGATGTATAAAAATATTTGCTTTTATATGTTTGAATATGAATTTTGAAATCCCCCCGCCAAAATTTTCCAGTAAGGAATAATTATTTGAAGACAGATTTATTACCCTCCTGTCATTGATTTTATTTTCTCTTTTTACTTTCTTGTACGAAGTAAAGAAAGTATTGTAATCACGAAAAATTTCAGGTATCATATTTGAAAGGAAATGTCCATTTTGACAGTTCCCGAATGCATTTTGACTTTTTTTTTTTTTTTTTTTTTTTTGCGTGACGTCTGTACGTACGGATAGAATAAAGAACTTTTTTCTTTTTCTCCAAACCAGACTGTAAAAGGATTTTTTCGTGCCGTGCTAAAACTTTGTACATGGGATTGCTGTAACATCTAATTGTGCATCTCCCTTTTTTATTGCAATTGGCAGAAACAAAAATGCGTATATAAGGAGATAATATAATCAACATTTCTTTAGTAAATAAATTATTATTATCTTACTTTGCAGCTATTGCGCAAGTATTAGAAAACTTGTTTTCGAATTCAATGAATTTTAGAATATCTGAAATTTTGTTATTCATGATTTAAATTCAAATCCCCTTAGAAAGGTGTTTTTTTTTTTTTTTTTTTTTTCCCCATGATTTGCATTCAAGTTCCTTTAAACAACAATTTTCGGAATTATATTTCCTACTTATGGGTTCCCTCATTTTGATACATTCTACTACATTTATATAAGGAGATAATATAATCAATATTTCTTTAAAGTAAATATATATATATATATATACGTCTTTACTCGGCCTTTATTTTTCGCAGTCGCTGACCGCAGTTATATACTTCGTTACAGAAGTGTTTTAAATGACGAAAATGTTCCCTTTTGTTAACGTCAACTTTAAAATTTAAAAAATAATGAAATCTAAGTGTTTTCTCCTGTTCCTATACTCATATTTAGGGAAATTTAATAGTCGTGATAGTGAAAAAATAAAATTGTAAGAAGTTTGATACCCGTACGAGAAAAACTGACCGGGATATTTAATTTCAAAATTTGCAATTTTTGATGTCAATTTTCAGCTTAAGATCGATTAATTAGATCGATTAATTAATTCGAGGACATAAATGTAAATGAAGTGCAGCAAAAACTGCGTATAATTTAATAGGTCTTCACAAGGAATTCACGTGGTGTCTACTTATAAGACTCTTTCACAAATATTTTCTCACAAATATTCACAAATATTTTTTTCACAAATATTATTTATTAAAGATTTTATTCTTATATATCTTTATTTATTAAATATCATATTCTTCGAACCTAAACCATAAAATTCAGTTCAAGAGCAATATCGCAAAATAATTTTAAAATGAGCATATCTTTAGAATTTCCGATACACAGTCTCACGTGCTAGTAGAGATAAAAAGTCCCCCCCCCATAGAGTGTTGCCATTGTTCGCTTTTAAATCGTTGAGTTTGTTAATCAAATATTCATTAAAGTTTTACAAAATATGAAATAGATAACTCCAAATCTGAGCTTCCAGATGCCCATTTTCGGGTGGAAATGTACGTTATTCAAAACTGGATGGCTCTAGGTACCGTTGTTTTATCAGAATGCGAGAAACATATATACATTTATGCAGATTCTTCATTATTTAATTTCTTTAAATATAAGACGATAATATTCGGTGGCAACGATTTGAAAAGTGAATCAACGTTTATAGTGAACCAACGCAAAATGCTAAAACGAAAATAATAGTCCTTCAGGGCAAATTGCCCCTTTGGACTAATAAACATTTTACAATAAGTTTAAATTCAATGACATTGTTCACACTTTGTGAAGGTAAATATTGTTTCTTGATGGCATTAATCAGTTTCTTCATTTCTAATAATGTTTAATCTACCGTTATTTAAAATGATTTCTTGTTTTGAATACTTACTTAATTTACGCTGGCAACTGAACATTTTCTCTACATTAAACATCTTCAAAATACTGGATAACAATATTTTTTGTTATTTCCCCATCTTGTGTTCTTTTTATTGCTGTCTAATTAACCGTAATTTCGAGTTAACCACTGACGTCCCCCCATCCCAATTAATCGACAGTCGACTGAACTAACACTGTAATTTATCTTTTTAACATTCAGCAACATTTGATCTTGCTTCGACGTCATTTTTTCCTTTAAAGCGCTCATTAAATGCAATGAGTTCGATTTTATTGAAATTAATGTATTAAAGTTGATTTTTTTTGCAGTTATTCTTTCACTCATTACCGTCAAATAGTTTTGGATTTCAAATATCTTCCAGAAAAGAAGAAATAGAACAAAAATAGAACGCGGGATGAGGAATTTGATTAGTATTATCGTCACGTATAGAAAAAGAATTCCTAACACGACTTGTGTAACAGTAATAAGTAGTTGTTTATTGATCTTCTCTGTAGTAAATTCTCATACACTTATGCTTTAACGTTACTGCGAATGAAAAAGCTGATTGCTTGGGATTAAAAATTAAGCGGATTATCAAGATTATGAGGGATTTTGGAGAGTGACGAAATGCTGCATTATAATTCAAAAGCATGAACTTTTAACGATGCAGGAAATCTGTGCAGAAGTACGAATTATTATTTTTCGGTTAAAAATATTTAATTTTTTTTATTTATAAGAAGATTTAATACTGAAATATGCAAAGAAATAATCCGTATTTAGTCCCAAACTGCAAACGAAAACTTACGATGTTAAAAAATCTGATATTATTTTTTTATTTTCTTGTTCCAAGTAAAGAAAGTATTGTAACGCCGAAAAATTTCGGGTATCATATTTTAATGGAAATATCCATTTTGACCGTTCCCGAATCCGTATGGATCGTTTTTCTTTTGGCGTAACGTCTGCACACACGTAAGAAAGAAGTCTTTTAAAAAACGGATTGTAAAATGAATTCAAAAGGGATTTTTTTCGTGACGTCTGTATGTACGTACAGACTCAAAAATGATTAGCCATAGAACTCAAAAATAGCCGTAGAACTTGCATAACTCAAAAACAATTAGCCTTATAATCTTGAAATTTTGTATACAGTACTGCTATAACATGTAGTTGTGCACCTCCTTTTTTATTGCAATCTGCAGTATCAAACATACATATATATATATATATATATATAAACATATATATGTGGGAGTCATCAGCGTCCAATGCTGAATTAGAATACCAGGATTATGACGTCATCAGTATAGCATCACCCAGCGCAGTAAGAATCATCCCAGACAGCGCTGAGACCTGGTCGAGAGTGGAGGGCAGACGTGAGCAGACGGCTCACACGTCTTCAAGAGTTAATAAACTTAGATTGTGCTTTCGATGTTATGCCTTTACATCATTATGTTAATCCTGCATACCGTTAACTTCATCTTTATATACTTTTCTTAATTACTTTTATTTCTTCCTATTAAATAAACCATTTAAATATTACTTCGTGCTCTCATGCTGTGAATTAAGTCAAATTCTACAAAAAAATATGGCGACCAACCGTGCGGCCTCGAATTCCAAAATGTGCGAGTAGTAGAACTGTCCTTTGAACTACTGAGTGAAAGTTATTCGATTTATTGGATTACTCGTATAAAGTGTGGATTACCCTTATTTACGACGATCATCTGTCGGGTGAGTACAAAACTTTCTTTCCAATATGAAGTTAGTAGAAATTCCAGAATTGGAAGCAGCTTTAAAGAACCGTAAAAGTTCTGAAATCAAAAGTTTGCATAAGCTTATTTTTAATACTGATGGAGATCGAAATAACCGGAAAAGATTACGTGAATTTTCTGGCTTTATATTTAAACCAGATTCTGAAGAATTTAATAAGAAAATAGATACAGTGCAGAATAGTTTTACTTTGAATGAGTTAATTAAAGTTTGCAATGTATTGTGCATAAATTCAGAAGGTTTAAAAACGGAAGTCGTAACCCGAATTGTCTCTTTCCTATGTGATTTATCTGTACTATTTGAAAATATTTTGCATGAAGAGAATAGTGATATTGAAGATGAAACTATTAATAAAATTTCTGAAGTAATGCTTGATGATAATCAAAGAGACAATCCTGGTTTTACCGAGTCTCAAGTAAACAACAGTATGCAGCTTCCAATTCAAGATCATTTTAAACCTCATCTTAGTTTTTCTGATATTGAAAGTATTGTTAATCCTTTTTCTGGTAATGCATATGAAAATGTTGATAAATGGATTGATGAATTTGAAGATGTTATAAATTCTTTGAAATTGAGTGATTTGCATAAATTAGTTTTTGCTAAAAGATCATTAAAAGGTAAAGCGAAACTATTTATTCAGAGTGAACCTAAAGTTAATGATTGGTGTAAGTTAAAAAAGCTTTTGAAATCTGAATATGGTAAAGCTTTTAATTCTGCTGAATTGCATGAAATGTTATGTAAACGTAAATTAATGCCTAATGAATCCTTAGATGAGTATTTTTTGAAAATGAAAGAAATATGTTCGCGAGGTAACATTGAAGATGCTTCGTTAATTAAATATGTTATTGATGGTATTCCCGATTATGTGGTTAGGAAAACTATATTATATGGTTGCGAAACAATATCTGAATTTAAACAAAGGCTTAAAATTTATGATAAAATGAGATCGGACAATGATAAGTTTAAAAATCCGAAACCGAAAGTAGACACTCAAATTAAAGATAGAAGTAAGCTTTCGTCATCAAACCGAAATCAATCTAACGTTAATAAGGTCAAATGTTTTAATTGCCAGGAATTTGGGCATTATTCAAAGCATTGTGTAAACAAATCAAAGGGTGTAAAATGTATAAAATGTAAGAAGTTCGGGCATTATTCAACGAACTGTCCAGAGCAGACCCCCGAGACACATCAAGCAGCTTTATTACAACGAATTTCCGACAAGGATAGAATTGTGAAGACTGTAGAAATAAATAATCATTTAGTTAATAGTTTAGTTGACACTGGTTCAGATGTAACGATATGCAGCGTAGAGTTACACAAGCAGATTGGTTCTCCTAATTTAAATTGTAGCGATATCACATTAAACGGAATTGAATCAAAGCAAACGTACCCCATCGGCTTTTTCATTTCTGATATTTTAATTGATAGTTTTTCACTTCGTACGAAAATTTATGTTGTTAAGTCATTATGTAATCAAATTGTATTAGGTTTGGATGTATTGAATCAGTTTAACTTCTCTTTTACCGAGAATGGCCTTCAAATAATTTCTCATCGGAATAAAAGTAATGTAAACCTGATAACTGCGGAGTCATATCGAAATTCTAACGTTCGTTGCGTTATGGGAAATTTGAATATTGCTGTCTCATTGAAGAATGCTTTGAATAATCCTTCGCATCGTCTGGCGTCTCTGTTAATGTAAACAAAAGTCCCGAAAGCGGAAGTGGATCGACGTTTAATTACCTTTCACATATGGTGAATGCTATTTCTGTCAACGAGATTGATTTATCGCATATTTCAAATGCAGAACATAAAGAAAGACTGTGTAATTTAATTAATTCGTGCCAGCCTCGGAAAAATAGACAATCTGACTTCAAGATGCAAATAAATTTATGCGATGATATTCCTGTCTGTCAAAATAGAAGATACATGTCTTTTGCGGAACAAAAATTTGTTGACGATCAAATTAAGGAATGGTTGAAAGAGGGCATAATAAAGCCTAGCAATTCTAATTATTCGGCGCCTATTGTTTTGTGTAACAAGCGTAATAATTCGAAACGTTTATGTATAGATTATCGGAAATTGAATAAGAAGATTATTAAAGACAAATTTCCACTGCCTTTAATTCCGGAAGTACTTGATTGCTTAGAACAGTCAAAAGTCTTCACGACACTAGATTTGAAAAATGGCTTTTTCCATGTAGACATAGACGAAAATTGCACCAAATATACCGCATTTGTAACACATAATGGTATCTACGAATTTCTTAAAGCTCCTTTTGGTTTATGTATTAGTCCAAATGTTTTTCAAAGGTATATTTATTCAGTATTTCGTGACTTGTTAAATGAAGGTGTACTAATTATTTATATGGATGATATAGTTATACCGGCTAATGATGAAGTTGAATGTTTAGACAAATTAGAAAGAGTATTCAAAACTGCTTCGGAGTATGGGTTACAAATAAATTTCAAAAAGTGCCAATTCTTAAAACGTAAAATTGAATTTTTGGGACATGTAATTGAAAACGGAACTATTCGACCATCGCCTTCCAAAACTGTTGCTGTTCGAAACTTTCCACAACCGCGTAACTGTAAACAGCTACAAAGCTTTTTAGGTCTAACGGGATATTTTCGTAAATTCGTTCCTCAGTATGCTAAAATAGCTAAACCTCTTAGTGACTTACTTAGAAAAGGTATTGGTTTTAAGTTCGATTCCGAACAACAGGAAGCATTTTGCAGACTAAAAGAAATTCTCTCTCAGGCACCTGTTCTACACATATTTAGGCAAGGATATCCATTAGAACTCCATACTGATGCTAGTAGTCAAGGCTTTGGTGCGGTATTACTCCAATTGTTTGATGATGGTAATTATCACCCAATCCAGTATATGAGTAAGAAGACTTCATCGCAGCAAGAGAAACTCTGTAGTTACGAATTAGAAGCCCTTGCAGTAATAGAAGCTCTGAAGAAATTTCAAAACTATTTGTTAGGGACTAAATTCAAAATTGTAACTGATTGTAGCGCTTTTCAGAAAACTTTAGATAAGAAAGATTTAACTCCTAAGATTGCAAGATGGGCAATGTTCATTGAAGAATTCGATTACGAAATTGTACATCGTTCAGGAAGCCAAATGAAACATGCTGATGCTCCAAGTAGAAACGCTCTAATTTTAACATCATACACATCCGATGTAACTGAGAAGATTCGGTTAGCACAACAACAGAATGAAGATGAACATGTGAAATTAATCAAGAATTTAGTTGAGAAGGGAGAAAAAAATGGATTCTTCGTGAGAAATGATATTTTGTACAAATTTGAAAATGGTAAAGATCTTCTAGTAGTGCCAGAATCCCTACAGAATGAAATCATACAGAAGGTACATAAAAAAGGTCACTTTGCTGTAGATAAAACCGTGAATGCTGTAGAGCAAGAATTCTATATTCCCAGACTGAAATGTAAAGTTGAAAAAGTAATTGCTAACTGTATAGAATGTATACTGTACAACAAGAAGCAAGGAAAAGCAGAAGGATTTCTTCATCCTGTACCAAAAGAAAACGTTCCCTTGAGTACGTATCATATCGACTTTATTGGACCTCTTCCATCGACGAACAAGAGATACCAACACATTCTAACTGTTGTCGACGCTTTTACGAAATTTACTTGGTTCTATCCAGTGAAATCACCAACTACACAAGAAGTTATTTCAAAATTGAAGCAACAACAGACTGTATTTGGAAATCCAGCCAGAATCATTTCAGATCGAGGTGAATTTTCAGCTTATTGTACTGAAGAAGGAATAGAACATGTCAAAATTACTACCGGTATTCCAAGAGGTAACGGACAAATTGAGCGAATTCATAGAATTTTGATTCCCGTTTTGTCAAAATTATCACATGAAGATTCAACGAAATGGTTTAAATATGTTCCAGATGTTCAGAGAATCATCAACAGTACGACTACGAGAAGTACAAAATATTCACCGTTTGAGCTTCTCATAGGCACGAAAATGAAGAATAAAGAAGATTTGAGAATTAGTGAAATATTGAATGAAGAATATCTAAAACAATTGATACAAGAACGTGATGAAATGAGAGAAGATGCTAAAAACAACATTTTGAAGATTCAAGAAGAGAATCGAAAACAATTCGACAAGAAACGTAAGAAACCGAAACTATACAAGATTGGTGACTTGGTAGCCATTCAGAGAACTCAATATGGGACTGGTTTGAAACTACGACCTAAATTTCATGGACCGTATAAAATCATAGCTGTTCGACCAAATGACAGATATGAAGTCGAGAAAGTAGGATGCCATGAAGGACCAAATTTGACATCTACTGCGGCTGACCATATGAAGCCATGGTCAAATTGATTTGATGTTTGTATCAGCTCAAAGCCTAAGGACCTGATACTCTTTTTTTTTTTTTCTTTTTTTTTTTTTTTCTTTTTTTATTATCTTTGCAGGTACATGATAGTGATGTCCATTCAACAGACATCGAGGACGATGCCTCTTCAGGCTGGCCGAAGCTGTGGGAGTCATCAACGTCCAATGCTGGATTAGAATACCAGGATTATGACGTCATCAGTATAGCATCACCCAGCGCAGTAAGAATCATCCCAGACAGCGCTGAGACCTGGTCGAGAGTGGAGGGCAGACGTGAGCAGACGGCTTCACACGTCTTCAAGAGTTAATAAACTTAGATTGTGCTTTCGATGTTATGCCTTTACATCATTATGTTAATCCTGCATACCGTTAACTTCATCTTTATATACTTTTCTTAATTACTTTTATTTCTTCCTATTAAATAAACCATTTAAATATTACTTCGTGCTCTCATGCTGTGAATTAAGTCAAATTCTACATATATATATATATATATATATATATATATATGCAAAGAAAAACAAAGTAGTATGCCAAAAACAAAAGTTTAACCAAACCTACTCTATTTTTATTCATTTTTTTACTCATTTTCTCTTTTTTCGAACTGTTCGAATGCATTTAAGGAAAATTCTGAATACATTTTTTTTATTTGATTGAATCTTTTATCGGTTTTTGATCTCAAATGATTCAGAAGAACGAAACATGTATTCGATACACAGTAATCGACTTACATGAAACTTTAATTAATTTTTTCTGATGAGTTCTGAATTAGGGTTTCAGACAAAGGAGATTAATTTGTAGTTTTTATTTGTATTTCCAATTTACTTACTAATTGAAATACCGACTAAAATCTTTTTTTTTTTTTTCATTCATGGTTTTAAATTGAATTTCTGTTCCTTGGAGATTGTATATGGAAAGTTTTCTTATTATTATGAATTATTGGTTTATTACTTTGCAGCTTTAGAGCAAGTCATAGGCTTTTTAATTTACTTTTAATTACTTTTATTTTGAATTTATATTCAAACTAATAGCAGCTTTTAGCGCTATTTTAGTAACAGCCTACTCTCTAGGTATTAACACCAAGAAATTTTTCTGTTTTGTCGCTAATTTAGGCTAAACTTTCTTAAATAGAAAACTACATTTTACAACAACCTTTTACTACCATCAATTAATAGTTGCATTTCCAGCCATTTGGGTTTTTAAAATTTTGAAGGCAAGTTAATTTTAACATACTAGTTTGATCTGTAAGTTTTAATTTTAAGGATTGTATCATTATTGATCTTCTTATGATTTTGAATTACCTTTTAATGTTCTAAAATGCATACTTTTGTTTTTGAGTTGAAAATGAGAGTGTAGGGGATATGTCTTCTAAAGTAAGCATCCCGTTCAGTTTAATTGTGTTCTTAGAGAGAAACTTTAATTTTACAACTTATTTGCTATTTGTATTGTTTAACAGGAGTCTTTTAGCTTAAATGGATTAAAGTCTTTATTAGGATTGAGCATTAATTGTGATTTATGATTTAGATTTAGAAAATAATTTGATGCTTACTTGCAATAAGATGAAACACTCTCTCTACTAATTTTAGTTATTAATTGATGGTAGATTAGTTTATTCCCTTGATAAGTCGATTAATCTGCGATCAATGACAACAGCTACTTTTTCAGTGCTTAAAATGTTTACTTTTGGTTTTGGTATTTTTGCGATTAAAGATTTTTCTTAGCATATTTTTATGTTTTTAAGCAAGGAGGTCTTGAAAGTACTAATTGAAATACTGACTAAAAATAAAATTAAAAAAAAAAAAAAAAAAAAAAATCCTTATCCGGCCGTTATTATATTATTAGTTATATATCTACTTCAAATTAAAGAATTGTTTTAAATGATAAAAGTATTCATGTTTTAGCGATGTTCAATTAAAAAAAAATTTTTTTTTGACACATAACGAAATCTAATTTTTAATGCGATTTCCCTGTTCCTATTTGGTAAAGTTTTATACTCGTTACGAAGAAATAAAATTACAAGAAATTTGACTTCCGTATGGATAAAAATTAAGCGAAGTATTTAATTCCAAAATTTGAAGTTTTTTAGGTCATTTACAGCTTCTTTCAGGGATTGTTTAATTAGAGAAAGCAAAGCAATAGGAGGAAATAATTTTTGAAATGAAGTGCAGCAAAAAGGGTGTATAATTTAATAGGCAGTACAAGAAAGTCATGTGGTGCACACATCAGATTTTTTAGTTAAGGATAATAAAAAACTACAATTAAATTTCAATTTCTAATGAAGTCTTATTTCTATAGTTTGTTGAAATGTTTTGTAACATACCATATGCTTTGGTATGTTACATGCGATAAAGAAATTTATTCATAGATCAGTCAATTTATTCGAAAAATTACCTATCGCCTGAGCTATAATTAAAATTTATAAAATGCTCAAACTTTTGAAAAAAATGCACTTCTTTTAAAGAAAATCAAATAAAAATAAAATGAATGCGTTTCAGAAAGCGCTTTGTATCTACGTTTATAAAATTTTCATTAAAATTTTAACTTTTACTTATAGCCGAGATAAAATCTGGTGAACTCTCATTTAATACTGTATACTAAACAAAATGTAATCTAATTTTTTCACGAATTTATAATTCTTAATGCATTCTTCGACTAACTTCCAGTCTGAGCTCTCAGATTCCAACCTACAACCGTACCAAAAATTACACCACAAAAGAAAAATTTGCATACTCGGTGAAAGGAACAATACGTAATAATAGTGATACCCACATTTTGATAGCTTGTAAAAAAAATTTCGCATACTGGCATTTCTTTAACAATGAAAAATTTTATGTAAAGTTATAAAATATAACATTTAAATATAACACTTAAAAATATAACACTTAAAATATAACACTTAAATGTAATAAAAAGTCATGTTATGTGCAAAGCTGTTATCTCTGAATTCTGAAAAACTGATGGGGGGGACCTAGAGGATATCATCGGAGGGAGGTGATAGGAGGTAACAAGATGACTCAAAAAGGGCCAATGATAGTCATAGGAAATCCAAACTCTAAAATATCAAACAATCTGTTTCAGTCATCTGGAGAGAGGGTATTAAAATAACGACGAAGATCATATGCTTTGTTATAGTGTCAGAGCGCGAAGCGCTCTTTTACTATGTTTCATATTAAAACTATCAGGAGTTAAGAGTTCGTTAATGAGCTGTCCGAGACTGGTGTTTGAGTATAGAATTGAGGTGAGCCGTTCTTCAACCGGCGAGGCGGTGGTGGCGGGGCCACACTAGTCTAGCAGTGACGTGAAAGGTAATGTAGTGTTTTTGTATAGTGGTAGCTGTAGTGACGGTGTCAGTATTAATGCCTGTGTTATGGGGCAAGTATATGTGCTGGGTACCTGTGTTTTTCAACAGGGATTGGAGTATATCGAAGGTTTGATATTTCTGCATTATGATGAAATTGGACTGATTGAAAGAAGTTGGTGGAGAGTTTGCGTATATATTCTGCAATGGTATTGATATTGAGATCTGTGTGAATGGTGTTATTTGGGATAAACCAAGGTGCATTTACAATTTCACGAAGCATTTTGTTTTGAAGAATTTGTAGTTTTTTTATGTGCATTTTTGCCGCTTGTCCCCATATAGGGCAGGCATAGAGTAGAGCAGGTCTGAGTATCATTTTGTAAAGTATGACTTTGTTGGATATGGAAAGTACACTGTGTCTGCCTAAGAGTGGCCGCATAGTGGCCGCTGTCATTTAAAATTTTTCTGTGACAGCACTGAAGTGTTGCCTAAAGGTGAGTTTGCTGTCCAGAGTGATCCCTAGGTATTTCACCTCGGAGACCCATTCTATATCATCATCAAAAATTTGGGGTGGTGCTGGGGTGTAATTCGAGGTACCTTTACGAAAGATGATTGCTTTTGATTTATTAGTGTTGATTGCTATTCTCCAAAGTGTGAACCAGTGCTCGAGTGCTATGAGGTAATGCTGTAATTGAAGTCGAATGTGATTTGTATGTATTGCCCTCGTGAGAATGGCCGTATCATCAGCGAACAGTGCTAGTGTGATAGTGGCATCTTTGGGTATGCCATATGTATAGATATTATAGAGTAGGGGGGAAAGAACTGCTCCCTGGGGGACGCCAGCTGTGATGGGTCGTATGGAGGAGTGCGTATTGCGAATTTTGATGGTAAATGTGCGATTACTAAGATATGAAGCTATAAGTCGGATAAGATGATCTGGGAAGTCCAACTTGATAAGTTTGTAGATGAGGCCTTTATGCCATACTCTGTCAAATGCTTTTGACACGTCTAAGAAAATTGCTCCTGTGGGGATTTTGGCATTGTAACCATCTGTAATGTAATTGATGACTCTTAGAAGCTGATGTGTAGTGCTGTGTGAATGACGAAAACCAAACTGTTCTGAGGGTGTGTAATGACTGACTGGAATGTTTTTGTGAATGAAATACAAAATAATTTTTTCCGTGATTTTAGATAGGCTGCTAAGCAGGCTTATTGGCCTGTAGTTCTGTGGAAATGTATTATTCTGTTTGGGTTTTGGGAATACTATGATAGATGCATTTTTCCAGGCTGATGGGAAATATGAATATTTGATAATAGCATTGATGAGTTTGGTAATGTAGGTAATCCCATTTATGGGGAGATTTTTTAATGCCTTATTTGGGATCCTGTCTTGGCCAGAGGCTTTCTTATTTTTAAGTGCACTGATAAATTGAGCAACAAGTGTTGGTGTGGCAAGAAAGGTGAAATTTAGTGGAGCCGGAATGCCAAGATAGCTATCAACCACTGCGTTGACGTGATCAATATGATCATTGTCATAAGGGGCTGGATTTGGTGTAAAAGAGTCTTGAATGACATCTGCTTTTGTGTTGGCTTTGTCAAGATCAGAGTAAACCATTCCCGACGGTCCATGTAAGGGGGGATTTGCTTATAAGAATTTTTGAGTTTACGAGAGATGTCGTACAGTGAGTTATCTTCAGTGGATAGTGTATTTAGAAAATTTGTCCATTTGCTGCTTTTGTACTCCTTGATTGCTCTTTTTATACTGTTTTGGAGTGAATTTAGTCTGCGTTTGGCCTGAGGGTCTCGGGTGTTTTGCCAGAATTGCGTACTCTATTTTTTATGATAATCTGCTCCCTTATGTTGCGTGGAAGGGGTTGGAAACGTCTGTTGACATAGAATGTATTAGTAGCGTCATTAATGGCTGCTTTGATCTGATTGGTGAATTGCTCAACTTCCTTATCAATGTCCTCTTTATTATTAATGAGGGGGTTGCGTGGGACTGTACTGGAAATAATATTAGTAGATTTGGGCCAGTTTGTAACACCAATTGAGCGTAGTAGTGAATAAGGGCTAGCATTTGTAAAAATTTTTAGTAATACTGGATTGTGATCAGAAGAAAGTGCTGGGATTGAGGTAATTTCATGCTGGTATGGAAAATCCCTTGCGATGAAGAAATCAATAATTGTCGATCTGTTTAGGGAGAAATGCGTGGGTTCTTCTGGTGCTAGCAGTGAGTAATGATTTTGATTAATGAGATCAAAAAGTAAGTTGCCATTTCTGTTTGCTCGTCCAGGATTCCAGCTAGGGTGCTTTGCATTATAGTCACCTCCTGCTATTGATTTGGGGTGTATAGTGATCAGGCTATTGAGTTCTGTAATGTTAAGATGATTTGTGGGTGGTATGTAAATATTGGTAATTGCAAATGAGGTATTGTCAATTGTGATAATGACGTTGACGTTTTCAAAGCTGTTTGTGAGCACTGGCTTGTGGAAGTGTGAGATACTGCTTTTAACATACGTGATGACCCCGCCGCCTCGTCCTGAGAGTCTATCACATCTGTAGGCAAAGTAATTTGGAAAGAGGACCGTCCTGGCTGGCTTGAGATGAGTTTCCTGCACTAAAATTACATCCGGCTCGAATTCTAATATGAGATCGCTTAATTCATCTTTTCTGGATAAAAGTCCATTGGCATTCCAAGTGAGAATGCTGTAGTATCTGCTATTATTTGCTGCTGGAGTGTTAAATGTGACTAGTGATTTTTTCAATAATGTCCACTATTATTTCTATTTTGTCAAATATTGAAGTTTTTTGTTTGATTGTTTTTATTCCGTTTTTGATGTCATTCCATATGACTTTTAGCGATTTGAGACTGAAGAGGTCGTCAGAGCTTTGCATTATCTCTGAGGTTTCTGTCTGGGCTGCAGCAGCTGGTTCTGTGAGTGGCGGGAAATTTTCTGAATTGCTTGTCCAGGGGTTATTGGCAGGTGGCTGGCTTGGGATGAAATTGTCAGTTTTCCTTTTTGTCTTTGGTATAGCCGGGCAACCGGAAAAGGACGCAGGATGTGGCCCCCCGCAGTGACAGCACCTTGCAGGTTCTTCTGGTTTTAGTTTACATTCGCCGGACGTCGATCCATGTGGGCCCCCACATCTCACACACACCCATTCTCTTGTACATAATAATGAGTTGTGGAAGAACCCCTGGCACCTATAGCACTGTGGAGGTCCTGGTTTTCTTTTAAGTGCCTCTACGGTAACTCTGAGGTAGCCAATGTAAGTGAGGTTGTAAATGGTTTTGTTTTGCTCGTTTCTTGGCAAATGCACTAGAAAGAGCGGCATTGGTTTGTTTTCGCGTCTATTTCTAAGATTAGTTATGTAGGTAGCTCCATATCTTTGATTTCTTAATTCTTGTACTATGTACTGATGGTCCATAGTAACAGGAAGTCCTCGTATGACAATTTTTAAAACCTTTTCATCTTGAAGTTGGTAAGTGTGAGATTTTAACTTTTTCTCCTTAATGACTCCTCTCACATATCTGTGAGCATCTGCATCAGGGAGAGTCACATGCAATTTGGTGCCTTTTAATTGGCCTGTGATTGTTTTCCCTGTTTGAACACTAAGCTCAGCCAGGAATTTATCAGCTTGAGGGACATCATCTATAATAATTGGCGGGACTCTGATTTTTCTACTGTTCGAGGGCTCAGGGGCCGCCGGATTATGTGTACCCTCACTTTCACTATCCATTTTTTCCTCATTGTTGTCTATATTAATTTCACTCATTTCTGTTTCAAGTCCACTGTATCTGTTAGCGGTTTTAATGGCAGGTTCAAGTTGTTCTGTGTCGGAGTTTGTAGAAGCCGAAGAACGGCGCCTATGTCTTTTACGTTGCTCCTTAAATGGTTCTCCATGTAAGGCGTTCATTAAATGGTCGACTTTTTGTTCCAATTCTTTAATTTTTTGGTCACGATATTCAATTTCAGTGATTGCTTGGTTTTCTTCTAATACACGTGTTTTGTTTAAGATGCATATTAGAAAGTGTTGCAGTCTATGTGAAGCATGATAAGTAATTGTTTCACTAGTTAATATGTCTTGAGCTAGTGCAGAGAGTCTAGCGCATTCCTCAACAGTGGAGAGGATGTGTAATTGTTTTTCCAGATACGTGATTAACTGATCAGTTTCTGCTTCATTTTGGAAAAGCTTTTTTCTTTCCTCTGGATAAGCAATGATCTTTGAAATTGGTGAGCTAGGTGGTGAGTGCGACATTTTATCTCTATTCTTTTCTGGGCTGATATCTGGTGGAATTGCAGCAGAATTCTTAAAATGATCTGTCATTGTGTATCATGTAATACTCAAAAAGAGTATCGACCGCAGGAACAGGAGAAAAAAAACAAAAAATCGAAGAGCCACTTTGCCCGCACCGCGCCGGGTGTGCAATAGGTGGAATCTCCGATGAATACAACCAGTGCCTCTGTCAAGCGCCGACACGCAAGCTTGGAGGGTACTCTGGTTGCAGAACGACCAAATTTCTAAGTTATTTCTTGTTAATCACAAGAAATTATTTGCACAGAGTGATTCCGTGCGATAAGCATATATGGCACAATTGCTTCGTCGATACCAAAGCTGCCACGTGTTAGTCCTAGTAACTCCACGAGACGAGCGAGGGGACGGAGCACCTTCACGCTCGGAAGTCAGGAGACGAATGAATGAGGAATGTATTAAAATAAAGCAATTCTGAAAACCAGTAAATGGACATCCAAGCGTCACAACCACTTAGGAATCACCGCTTTCTGTGTTTGCAAGCAAAACGCCATTGGTTACTATATGCAAGGTCATTATGTGCAAAGCGGCCAATGGTTTGCGTCCATTGACAACCTTTGGAACTTTAGAACAACCTCGCACGGGCGGGGCCGTTTAAACTGGTCTTGAGATTACTTTAACTATGAACTGAAAACAATGGGCATAATATTCTTTACAAACGGAGTTGTTGCTTGGTCTATAGATTCATTCCCGGTGGTTATTAGTCTGGAGAACACCTGGACCTCGCTACCAATAACGTCCAACAAACACCAGTAATACTATATAAACTACCACGCCACCAATACGTCTCCAATAACTTATAAATACCAATAACGAACTGATAGCAGAGAGAAGTCATATTAGATCATTTCGGCAAGAATAAGGAGGAGATAAAATGGCGGCTAGACAGTAAAGCAATAATTGCCAAAACTTTGCTATTTTGACTTTCTTAGCATACTTTAAAGAAAGGGTTTCACCCCTTGGGGGATCGATGAAATTTTAAAGGGGATCAATGATAATCAAGGGGTCAGCAGCCGAATATGTACTAGCAACTGATCGGCACAATCAATCATAATCCATTGATTACAATAAATAAATAAATTAATTAAATTCATAATTAATTGTTTATTGATATAAAGCTATATTAAGCAGTAAGAAAGAAGTCTATATAAGGGAAAATATTCAGTAAAATTGCTTAATACATTTTTAAAATCAATTTTTTTTTTTTTTTTTTTTTAAAATTTTCGTTTTAAATTTGACTTTTTCTGTCGACACTGAATCGAAAAGAATTCCATTACTTTAACAATTAAATGCGAATATCTGTTACTGAAAACGTGTCCACGGCTTTACTTTTATTTCTTTTCACACAAAGACGTCACGTATTTACATACCACAGTTTCGTCGCCCAAATATAGGATGTTAGGTTGTAATGACGTCGCATTGTGACGTTTAGTGACGCCCTGTTATCTACGGAATCTACCTTTTTTTGTAACTTTCGCGAATTCGTCGCTACGATGATTTTTAATAAATATAATTCCGATTCATCAGATTTCTTCCTCCTGAATTCCCCCCCCCTTTTTTATGCTTTCTAAAATCCTGAAAGTGATCAACTTAGTAATTTTTTTTAAATACTTGTGTAAAAGTGCATATTTTAACAAATAATTTGTAGATACATTAGATATTTTGGAAGCACGATAGATAAAAAACGAGCAATGCCCTCACCGGGAATCGAACTACGGAGCTCTCGAATACGCGTCGAGCGTGCTGACCACTACACCACGAATGCACGCTAAAAAGGCGGAAGAAATACTTTATAAGTTAATGAAATAGAATAAGCGCTATGGAATTGTTGAGATCTTATAAGCCACTCCTATAAAATATTTAAACATTTATATCCTTAAATAACTGTGTATCTAGAGACATTAGGATTTTTTTTGAAGCAGGCGAAGTGAAACATGTGCAAGGCCTTCGCCGGGACTCGAACCCAGACCTCTCGAATACGCGTCGAGTGTGCTACCGTTACATCATGAGGGCATGCTGGACGGAGGGAGAACATAACTTATAAGAGGGGTGCAGTTCGGAATGCTTGTTGGTTTTCTGGCAGTCTGTTGCTTACTTATGTACAAAATTATGAGTTGATCTATCGAAAAACTTTACGTGATTGATTAATAAACACTTAACCAACGTTTCAGTTTTATATAGCAGTCGAAATTCCTCGTTATCAAAGGTGTTACCCAAGCAGTCTTTGAAAAACTTGTTTCCCTTTTTTTTTTTTTTTTTTTTTTCCTCCCCCGGAAAGTAAGTTTAGTTGCAAGAATTTTATCTAGCATTTATCTTCACTTAAGAAAAGTACTCGTCCATAAATTGTTTGGAAATCGTAAGGTGGTCGGAGGAATTCTGTAGCCCTTCGGCGACTCTACAGTCTTCTCCTGCGACAGAAAAATACGGCGTACGCAGTCTCCATAAATATGTATTTTGGATACTTCTTATCATTAATTGTAGCGATTGTAGAATACCCGTAAGCTATCATATTGCTTCTAAAATAGCTCACGCTTCAGTTTCAAATGAAGCTTCTCAATAGAGCGTTCCAGCAATCAGTATGTCGATGATTATTTGCATGTATTACCTACGCCGATACAGGAATAAACATTACATGCATAGGCCTTTTTAGTGCTATTCTTTTGCAAGGCAATTTTGCAGCTGGAAAACACCTAAGCTAGAAAATTGCAGAATATTACTCATTCTTTGCGTCTTCGGTGTAGTGTCAGAAATAATAAGATTTATTGAAAAAGAGTCAGTTCATCATACAAAAATTCTAAATTTTTATGTCGTAAGAACACGCTTTTCTGGTTTCAGAGTAAAAGCGCCAAGAATTCTTTATTTATGTTTTTAGAAATAAAATGTATTGAATAAAAAATGCAAAATTTTTGTTAATTGAACTTAAATGTTCCTTTTTATTCTAAAATTGTTTAATTACTTCTAAAATTATCTTTTTTGATAAAAAGAAATATCTTACTATCACTCTTGTAAAAATGTAGTTGCGTATCTTAAATATTCGCAGATTTTAACATGCGTATCCTGCTGACATTAAATTTGGCCACCCCTGCTACAGACGTTTCTATGCTGTGTGGATGAGGGAACAAAGAATATAGCAACTGTAATTTGTATGCTGTTGCGTACAATTTTCTGACCGTCATTCTTGGTTTAAATTTTAGTCTTGATTCAGCGTACAAAATTAGGAGACAGAAATTGTGCAGAAGAGGTATACAATAAATAACGCTTGAATTAATTACACTAATGGCATGAAAGTTAATAAAACAAGCTTTTAAATACAAAGTGCTAATAATAATTAGAGAAGTAATTTTATTGTGGTAAAAAATGCTATTTAGTAGCGAGAAAAACTGTGATATTTTGTAAAAATTTGGAAGCTTAAGACTTAAATTTTCGAAAATTAAATAAAAGTAAATTAAAAAAAAAGCTTATTAGATGCAAAAATTTTATAAACAAACTAATGCGTACCTAAATAAGCATCATGTTATACAATTACGAACTGATAGTTACTGTATTCACCCGATTATAAGCCAACCATTTTTCATTTATTTTCATGGTTCAAAAATGCCTCTCAGATTAGAATAAGTAACATTAATACAGTTGAAGTTATTAATCCAAAGGCGCAATTTGCCCTTAAGGACTATTTCGTTTTGGCATTTTGCTTCGGTTCACGATAAGTGTTGTTTCACTTTTTAAATTGTTGCCACCAAATATTATCGCCCTGTGTTCTATTTAAAGAAATTAAATACTGAAGAATCTGCATGAATGTATGTATGTTTCTCGCATTGGGATGAAACAACGGTACCTAGAGCCAGCAAAGAATATGAGCATCTGGAAGCACCAACTTGAATTTGAAATTTCTTTTATTATCGATTTCATATTTTGAACACTTCAACGAATTTTTGATTCAAAAACTAAACGATTTCAAAGCGAGCAATAGCAACACTGTACGGGGGATAAAAATTATCTCCAGTGCGCGAGACTGTGTATCGGAAATTTTAAGGATATGCTCATTTAAAAATTATTTTGCGATATTACTCTTGAACTGAATTTTATGGTTTGAGTACGTAGAAGATGATATTTAATAAATAAAGATAATACACAAAATGTTAAAAAAAAAATCGCCACTTGGTCGTAATTTAAAATCTAAAACCTTTCAGATTTTTTTCTTATTTTTAAAATTTTTGTTTATTTCCGTTTTTTTATTTTCTGGGCTTAACTAACAACTACATACTGTATATATGTACACATACAAATCAATTAAATTCAGTGCTAATAATGCATTACATCAAAACAAGTTTTATTGGGTTGGCAAGAAAGAATTTTCAGTTTGCAAAAATAGATAGAGTTATGTTTTTTATTTTTTTTTTTTTTAATTTATTTATTCTTCTGTCAATCTTATGATTTTTTTACTTTCTTGTAAATAAAGGAAGTATTGTAATCGTGAAAAAATTTGGATATCTTATTTAGACGAAAATATCCATTTTGACGCTCACGAATCCATTTGAAGAATGTTCTTGCCAGACATCTGTGTGTGTACGGAGAGAATAAAGGACGCTTTTTTACAAAAAGAATCGTAAAATGGATTTATAATGGATTCAGAACAGACTTTTTTCGTGACGTCTGTACGTACGTATGTATGCATCTCGCATAACTCAAAAACGTCGCAACAAACGTGTGTAAATGTATATATATATAATTTATTTACTAAATAATATTGATTTTTTGTTTTAAACGTGATTGAATTATGTTGTTCTCGTCTTCCGGTTAAGGTTTTTATGCTTTTAGTTAATCTGCATCCAATAGGTAGATCTAGGCCTAACGAAGCTGCCATTTTTTTACATTTGAAACTCTGAAATTAGTGAATTAAGTCGGTTAGATAACCGATTTCGATGTTTTTTTCCTCACTGAAAGTGACAGTTAACATTTTGCACCGAAAATTTTGCCTTCCTGCTCGCTGGCCGAATTGCTCGTTTTGGCGTAGAAACTGTATTTTTTTTAAAAAATTGCTTTTTAACTGTTTTAAATTTTACCTGGTGTTTTAGGTTTTTGTGTATTTTACAATTTTTTAAGAAGATTGAGTTTTTACGCATATTTTTAAGAAGATTGAGTTTTTACGCATAATTTAATAGGCCTTACAAGGAAGTCGTGTGATGTCCACATCAGTTACGTTTCGTCTGTGATTTGGCAGCGGACACCTTTAGGTTGCTATAGAAACTAATTCCATGTATTTTTGTTTACAACTAACTGTTAGTTTACAGTCAGTTTTAACATGGGGTTCAAAAATAAATACACTGGTGTGCAAAACATAAGCAGCAGGGTGTTCTTTTTGCCATAACTACACGAAAAATCATCTAAGCGACATGAAATTCAGAAATAAGAGGCAGTATTTTGTATTTAAACGATGACGAAAGCGTAGTTGCGCAAAAATGAATGCAATGCATATAGTATGGAATCAACCAAAAAAGGCTTTATTGATCTTATAGTATCATTACAATGATTGTCTGTAGAAGAGGAAGAACATCAAGCAGATGTTCCTTAGTATGGGATATGCCCTCCCCTTACTGAAATGGTTGCTTCGCACCGTCTCTCCATACTAAGCACCAGACTGTCCAACAGATCTTGAGGTAAGAATACCCATTTCTCAATAAGCATCTGTTTCAGTTGTTGGGTGTTGACCAGAGCATGTAATCGTGCCGCAAAATGTCCCTCTGAAGCATCCCACACATGTTATGTGAGATTTAAATCGGCGAAGTAAGCTGGCAGATTCATTCGAGTGATATCTTCACTTTCCAGTAGCTTCTGAACAGCAGGAGTCCGGTGGATCGTGCATTGTTATCCATAAAAATGAAGTCTACTCCAATGCCATCTCGAAACAGAGGAACATGGGGAAGGATAGCGATCTCCGGTTAATCTGACAATAGCGATCTCCGGTTACAGAATCTCTGTCGAAAACGTGGAGCTCTGTCCGCCGGTTCAGCATAATTCCTCTCCAGAAGAGAATTCCAGGACCACCGTAACGGTCTCTTTCAGTGATGATACCGAGATGAAATCGTGTCCCGATCTTTTTCCAAATCAACTTACCTTGAGACTCGCTTGTGGCACTAAAACGACTCTCTAAAGAGGACACAACTCTATGGATGAGATGTCCAGTTTCGTGCTCAACTTTAAAAGGGATGCAGCGTTCACGACGGCGGGCAAATAGGCCACTTTTAAGAAGGCGTCTGGACACAGTAACGACACTTGTCGCCACGTTGCTGTACACAATTGCTGAGCTATGGCGCTTGCTGATTAGTTTCGGGCTCTTTTCGCCTGCAGGACGATATATTGGTCATCCACTGAAATTATTTTCCTGGGGCGGCCACCACCAACCTTTCTATCAGTTGTACCTATGGTTTGGAAGGCTTTCCAAGCGCGAGAGATGACACTTTTGTTGATTTCGAACTCTTCAGCCGCACTGGTCACACTACGCCCCTCCTCCAGCTTTCCGATCATCCTCCCACGTATGAAGTCCTCCAGGTGATTTCTTCTATCCATATTTCATGAAAGAACTCATCTGTACTTGCAATGAACGTCTTTTATTGTGTCTCCGTCCTTCCTTTTATTGAAGTCTTGAGTTGAGCGCGCCAACCGAACGCGCTTTCGGTACACTCACGTCACCTGTAATGATTTGTTCCTGACATTCGCATACGTATAACCTTTCTACTGAATTGCGTGTTCATTGTACTGATCGCAAGAACCCCTTTTCTGCAGTTTCATGGCTATCTGATTAAAATTTACACTGTTGCTTAAGTTCTGCACACCAGTGTATTTTCAACTCACTTGACTTTTCTATTTTCATATACGCAAGAAAGCGGATTGAGGCTGAGAAAGCGATAAGTGAAGTTTATGGTGTTGATTGATTGACAGAATTGGTTTAAAAAATTTCGTTCTGGAGATTTTTCACTTGAAGATGACCAACGTTCTGGCCGACTTTTTGAAAATGATGACGATAAAATAAAAACCATAACTGAATCAAACTATCATATAACTAGGGAAGAGATTCTAAAAGGGTTAAATGTATCTCACACAACAACTGAAAATCACCTAAGATGTCTTGGACTTGTTAAGAAGCTCTATATCTGGTTTCCGCACGAATTGAGAGAAATTCACTTAACACAACGAATCAATATTTAAGATACGCATTTCAAATGTAATGCAATCGACCCTTTTTTTAAATGAATTATCACTGGTAATGAAAAATATATCGTCTACAATAACATTAATTGAAAAAGAACATGATTCAAATATGATGAATTAGAACAAATCATATAGAAAGCTAAATTGCATCAGAAAAGGCTCATACTGTGAATTTGACAAGATTAAAAAGGTGTTAGGTATTTTGAGCTGCTTCCAAGCAACCAGACGATAAACTCAGATGTTTACTGCTAACAACTTATGAATTTGGCGAAACCAACCAAAAGAGAAAAGGCCAGAAATGTCAAATCGCAAAGAAATCGCATTTTACCACAACAATGCGAGACCTCACACATCTTTAGCTACACGTACGAAATTATTGGAGCTTCGTTGGGAAGTGATGCCGAATCCCGCATACAGACCCGACCTTGCACCATCGGATTATCATTTATATCGAAATTTACAAAACTTCTTAAATGATAAAAATTTCAGATGGAATAATGAAGGTATCAAGAAAAATGACAGACATTGAGCAAAATGGAAGTTATTTGGCCGATTAAAAATCCTTTTTTGTGTAGAAAAAAATTAGTTTTATTTCACACTAAACACCGAAATTGCTTTGTTGCAAATCCGATAAAATGAATGGCGTTTGATTTATCAGCATGATCACAAAAACACTTTTTGATTTATGCTCACCCTAAAATTTCATCTGTATTTTTAAAATAATGAAGAATATACGTTCCTCGCATTGTGAAAAAAAATGGCTACACGTAAAACCACCCCACTCCTCTACCCGAATATGTGCACTTCGAAGCCCAGTTTTGAATTTCGAATTTGTTTTTATTTTTTTTTTTATATTTTGTACGAATTTAATAAATTTTTTATTAACAAGCTCAGTGATTTAAAAGCGAACAATGGCAACAATGTTCGGAATAAATCATTCTTATCTGACTGTTGCCTTTCGGCAAAATGTAGCTATTTTTCTTTCATTTTTATTCTATAAACTTGGCTATTTAAATAAAAAAGCATTGCCACTGCCTGAAATAAAATATTTTTACCTTCTACATGCCAGCTTGTTGCTATTCAGGATAGCCTAAGATATGTTCAAATTTAATTAGCTCGCTGTTAATATACCAAGCGATTTAATAGCAATAAATATGTCCTCAAAAACATTTTTTCTACTTTTTAATCTGATTGGTTTAAAAAAAATGCTTTTAAATCATGAGATGTCTGACTTTCATAAAATGAAATTAGCTGGATTGATTAAAACCATTAAATATATATTTTTTTTTCCTTTTACTGATGACTACGTTAAGGCGCAGGCTGTGCAAGCGGCTTGTAAAGTAAAATGCTACTAAAAGAAATTGGCAAATGATTGTTGTTGTCACTAATCTCGCTTTGAAGGAGAGCGGCCCGGAGAGGGAGTGACTGAAGTTCTCCCACCTACCTTATTCACCTACTATCAACCTCTGGAGAGTACTTTCGGTTGTTCGCCGCCTATTTAGAGTGCTCCCATACTGCACAGTCACCGTACGTTTACAAACATCCCTGCCGAATCCTGGCCCTTCAGTACGACTGTCAGAATCACTAACCACTATCTTTGTTGGTCAGTAGTTGGGAAGTATGATAGTCAGGACTATCTTCTCTACATATAATAAAAGAAAGAGTCTGTCTGTGTGTGTGTCTTTCGTTCGCGCTGCGCGTAAGCTAATAGACCCACGGCTACGAAATTTGGTACATAGGTGCATCTAGACAAGAGCTAGTGCACCTCGAAGCGATTTTTTCGAAATTCGAATTCGAATTTTTTTTATTTTATATTTTGTGGCGAAATCGCGTCATTTTGAGACATAATAGGCTATAGGAAAGCGAGATTTTACTCTACAGACTCCATTTTCACATCTTCATGAAACGTAGGCCCTTAGCTATTTTACGAACTTAAAATAAATTTCGTGTTTCAATAAATCGATTAAATACGAATTTATTTAACAAAAGGAACTTACCACCTTTTCAACGGGATTTTTTCTAAAAAAGTTTATTTTTAAAAATGTACAGTTTATTTTTCTTTGATTTTTGGACACCTTAAACTTTCACCCTTGCGACTGCTTTTGCAAAGAGAATTTTGGAAAAATGATAATATTTTGTATTTTAAAACATTTATTAAATGAAGCTTCCGAGTACATTTCTCACATCTTTATAAAGGTGATTTTGGCAACAATTTTCCTGTCTTATTGTTGTTGATAGATTTTTGATGAAATCGGATCATTTTGAATAGTTTCATTCTTTTAGAAATATGAGTTTGGCAACAATTTTTCATCGTATTTCTTATGTCACTATTTTTAAAAGATTGGCATATTTTATTGTCATTTATATATATATATTAATTGAAAAAGAAAATGTAAAGCAAACAAGTAATTAGACGTAAGACCTATATATATATATATATAATACATTTTGATTTTTTTTTTTTTTTTTTTTTTTTTTTTTTTTTTTTTTTTGATAAAGTTGTTCTGCAGAGTAAAATTCTGCGCGGAATTTTATGTTTTTTGAGTAGCTTTCATGTTATTTTTTGCTTACTTCACTGTTTATAAAATATTGAAAAGATTTGCATGATCTTTTTTTCTTCAACGGAAAGTTGGTTAATTTTTTATTAGGATAATTAATATTTGTATTAAGGGATATAGCTTATTTCATTGTAATTTTTTTTTCTCTTGAAAATATAAGATAAAATATAATTAACTTAACACTTTTTTTTTCAGAATTTTTTGTTTTTTGTATTCTTTTATGTTATTTACTGCTCATTTCACTGTTTTTAAGATATTGAAAAGTTTTGAGTGATTTTCTTAGGAAACAAAGTTCTTAACCTCCTTTCTACCATTTGAGTTCTTAAGATTTTGCAAAGGGAAGATGGTTAATTTATTTATTAGGATAATTGATATTTATATTAAGGGATATTGCTTATTTCATTGTAATTTTGTTATACGTAATAACTTTTTTATGAAGTTGTTATGCAGAGTAAAACTCTACGCAGTTTTTAAATTTAACGTTTGGTGTTTCCTTGAGCCATTTTTTCGCTACATTTAAAAGCCAGACCAAGCCTGGCAGCAAAGCTGCTAGTGTTAAATAAATAAACAAAAAAATAAAATAAAAAAAAAATGAAAGCTTTGAAATTTTATTTTACTCCCAAACGGGTTTTTTCCATTCATTTACAGACACATACACGTTTCCAGAATATGTGGGGTAACACCACTTTGGGCTAACAATAGTTATAAACACCATACCTTTGGAATTTCCAATAGACAGTCTCGCGCGCTGGAGATAAAAATCTTTTATTGTTGCCAATGCTGGCTTCGAAATCGTTGATTTTTGAATCAAAAATTCGTTAAAGTTTTAGAGAATATGAAATAGATAATAAATTCGAAATTCAAAATTTGGGCTTCCAGATGCCCATATTCGGGTGCAGGACTACGCTGTTCAAAACTGGATGGCTCTAGGTACCGTAGTTTTTTGACAATGCGAGAAACAACAGACATTTATGCAGATTCTTCATTATTAATTTATTTAAATATAATACAGGCCGATAATATTTGGTGGACACAATTCGAAAAGTGATATGGCGTTTATAGTGATTTATCGAAAAATGCCGTTTCGAGACTAAAAGCCCTTCTATGCTAGCCCCTTTGGGGTAAATTCCCCCCTTTTTTTTCTTTTTTGAAAGTGCTAGGCATGACTATTTTTGACAGTGACATTAAAAATAGCTTTCACTTACAGCAAGGAAGCTTGTGTATGTGTATGTGTGTGTAAAAGCTTGTAAAAATGTTTGGAAAGATTTTGCTAGGAACTTTTCTGATGATCAAAATTCCGCCCTGTGTCGGTTTAACTCCAATTCAAGAAAAGTGATTAGACACTTTCTAAGGCAAAGGAAATTTTGTTTTCAGCAACAAGACCAGTTCTTCTCTTCGTGGTTTTTGAATTTCTTTCATTTGTAAACAGATGCAATAATTGATAGAAGAGTTAAAGCTTGATAAATGATAAAATTATCAGAAACTGGTAATTAAAAAATGATTAGAAAAAGAAAGAATTCAATCAGAAATTCTTATTGATGATGATGTCAAATTTTCCTAAGATACAAATATTTTAAAATAAATCTTAACTTACACTGATATAAATAAATAGATAAAATAAAAATTCGTTCTATTTACAAAGAAACTGCATAATCGAGAAACCTTGTGGTGTTAGTAACAAACCCAAAATAGACACAGAATGCAAAGTAAAGCATTTTTCTTATGTTGTGAAATGGCTAAATCCGGATACGTTCTCAGCGAGTTCTGGAAACCTTACAAAGTTTGATCAAGATTAAAAATACTCAACAAACTCGAAACAGTCCGCTTTGCGGGTCAAGTTGATGCTTGTGAAGAAACGAAATGTTCTTGGATGTCTGAAGCCTTTCTTTCCAGTAATAACGAGGTTAGTTCATTTTTGTTTTGTTTATTCGGTCAAAGATAACGCTTTGTTATGCAGTTACTTGGAAAGTTCAGGCTACGACAATAAAAGAAATCTATTAGAATTATAGAATGTGTTCTTTCACCACTACATTAATACACTGCAAAAAACGGCAAAAATCACAATGCATCGCCTACTGGAACTTTGTAATAAATTATTAATAAGCAATAATTTGTAATAAGTTATTGTAGTAAAAGAACGTTCGACTCCTACTTTTTTACACTTGAAAATTTTACTTTTTCCACATATCTGCATCCCTTAAACAATAAGCAATGTTAGACTATTTTAACCATTTACCCGTTCTGTGTTAAATATGCAGTATATATTAAAATTTGCTGCCATTTCAGCAAAGAATTTCGGAATCTCCGTAAAGCATCTAGGTGTTTGGAAGTTTTATTCTTTATTTACAAACAAAAAAATAGAGGTTGACTAAAGATGGAACATTTTAACTATAAATTTAAAAATAAATAAATAAAAAATTTAAAAAATAAATAAAAAAAAATATGAAAGATTTCAGCTTTTAAATTACTTCCAAAGGGGCGTTTTTTAAGTATTTTGTATGTTACCTTTATTTATTAAATATCATGTTCTTCGCACTTAAACCATAAAATTCAGTTCAAGAGCAATATGCCAAAATAATTTTAAATTTATCCTATCCTTTAGAATTTCCGATACGCAGTCTCGCGCGCTGGAGATAAAAATGCTTTTGCTGTACAACGTTTCCATGGCTCGCTTTGAAATCCTTCAGTTTGATAATCAAAAATTCGTTAAAGTTTTACAAAATATGAAATCGATAATAAAGCAAATTTCAAATTTGAGCTTCCAGATGCCTATATTCGCAGGAGGATTACATCATTCAAAATTGGACGGCTCTAGGTACCGTTGTTTTTTCACAATGCGAGATACATACTGTTGCGTGCGTACAGGTTCGTAACAGATTGAACGCCCACAGGCCGGATGTTAAGTTGATATAAATTATTTTATCGAAAGAACCGCTTCGGAGTTTTTGAACTTTCCACAAATAATCGTACAGGTATTTATTCACAGTATCACAGAGTACAGGCAGTAGTTAGCATTCAAACTAAGAACGTTGAACACAAACGCAATACAATGCAAAGCTAAACCGGAGATAGTAATTCGGAACTCACGCTGAGTTAACAGCTAACAACAGAAACCAGAGATAAATAGAACCAGGGATCTCTTCCAAGTCCTGAAAGCACGTTCCAAGTTTCACTTTATGCCGGAGATATCGCACAGTTGTTGCGACGTGTTCCAGCTCCATAAAATAAGGTTCGAAGGACACGCGACAGTGAAATGTTCGTGAGGGTGGATCTTCGGAGAGTAGCAGTGAGAAGAGCATCACAGGTCTGGAAAAACATAGCATTTTCTTCACCAAATAAAGAATTGCTCAGTCTTGCAAGATCTGTGAAAAATAAGAATAAAATATAAGATATAAAATATCTTAAGCAAAGCTAAGAGCAAATGATCTCACCGGCCATATATAATTTTCACCCGGCCGGCGAGATATTTCTTGTACTTTTTGCTTCCCGAAATTGCTGGAAGGCAATATGATGGTCCAATTACGATTTCAGCTAATATAGTGGTCAATTACATTTATTCAATTACATTACATATTAGGTTGACACAGAAACCGGACCAAAATGTCGTCAAATGTTCGCGAAGGCTGGCGACTTTTGGCAAATGACCATTTCTCGCCAAATGACCGAGATAACCATTTACTTGATGTTAAATGGACTTGCCCCTGTACTGTTACTTTTCCGGCACAGCTTTTCTTTTACATTTTTCCTGTTACATTACACAGAAAAATACATCCATTTCACATATCATTGCACTAAAATCATCTATCTATGTACAGAATTCGTAACAATACATACATTCATGCAGATTCTTCATTATTTAGTTTCTCAAAATGTAATACAGAGCAATAATTATTTCGTGGCACCCATCTGAAAAGTGAAACGGACATTTATAGTGAGCCGATACAAAATGCCGTTTCGAGACTAATAGCTCTTCTGTTCTAATAAAGAAAAGATCAGCATACAAAAATTATATTTATACAAGTACCTAAATGCTGTTTGTTTAAAAGAAATGACATTCCTTATGAGCTTCTTAAAAAATCTTCTTATCCGATAGCATGAAAAGTTCGTCATATTTGTCTTCCATTAGACCTTCAGGCCATCATCGAATTCTGTTTCGTCTTCACCATCACTATCATTCTGATCCATAAATAATCATCTTCCGTTCCATCTAGATTGTTAGATATACTACATTTTTTAAAGGACTTGAATTATATCGGGTTTAATTCATTCCATGCTTTAATTATCCACTATTTCTAGACTGGCATGACGCCATTTGGCCTCCTTTTCTTTCCTTGCCTTCGATGTTCACTTCAACATCAAGGCTTCAAGTGACTACAGAATAAAAAACATCTAACTGCTAATTCTGCGAATGCATTAGGATCGGACGTGTATTATTACCTCAAATAATACCTACCTTTTCTCGAAACACTAGAATAACATTCTTGTGCACAGCTGCATTAAATACAGCGCACACTCTTTGGAAAAATATTTATCCCTCAAGCATTTCCACCACACAGACACATATCGTTTCTTTTATCGCTTTGTCCATTCAGTATACGTGTGTTCGAAAGTCTGGGAGAAATCTACGAATAAATAACTTCAAAAGATAAGAGCACTTCACATGTATCTTTCAGGTTTCTTCGTAAAAAGAAAGGGGGCGCTTTATACGAAAATATACCTAAAAAACTAAATAATGTACTTTGAAATTTCTCCAGTATACTTCAGATTTTGGAATTTTTATGCTTCTTTTTTTGGATATATTACAAAATAGTACTTATTTTCAATTAAATGTAAAATTACAAATACTTACAATGATTCAAGATATTCGAATTACCTTTTACTATTATTATTATTATTATTATTATTATTATCTTTCCTTATGAAAGGGAGGGAAACAGCTTTGCAAGAATTGTGCAACGTTAATGTGAACTATGTTATGTAGGAAGATATTTCCATCTTTCTTATTAAAGACATGAAAGATATTTTGCGTCACTCTGATCTGTATAGTAGTTGGCAAAACTAGCTGCCAAAATGTTCGACTATGTTGAATCCCGTAGAAGGCATGGTTGTCTGTAAATGTGTAGTGTCTTTACGGCATGTAGGCACTTGAAATACCATTCAGTCAAAATCCCCTGAAGAGGGTGATGGTAGAAGAAGAGAGGTATGATATCTTTTTTTCGTTCCAAGAAGGTGCTCGCCATCTAAAATGGATCGGGGCAGGGTAAACTCATGCTGTCACCTAAGGTCGCTAAGATAAAATAACTATAGGGCATTCTTCGTTCCACCGCATTAAAAGGGTACTCCCCCTCCGCCGAACCAGGTCCAGGGGTTCAACCCCTGTCCTCGAACCTTGGAGGAATTGGCACCAACGCACCTGGTGTAACACAGACCCCAGGGCGTCATTAGTCGTCGATTTGCTACCCACCAGTCATACTCATGGAGGTAGGAAGTAAGAAGGAGTCGCCCTAAACCAGTTTCTCCGTACCCTGCTCTGAAGCACCGGCGATCCCTACGTGGTGACCAAAACATTGGGTCATTTACTATTGAGTTCTATGGGATTTGACGCGTTCGGGTGTAAATATTTTGTAATTACGTCGCAAATATACATATAAATGTATATATTTTCTTTTTCTACAATACTTCAGAGTCCTAAGTATGTGAAAACAACATATTTTTAAACAACATTTCATTCTGAATGGAATTAAGTGCTATACTTTTCAGAGGACAGTTTTCTCAGAATGGTTTAATTTGAATGAAATATTTTCACAAGTTTTCGTTAATTACATTAGAAAAAAAAAATAAGGTAATTCGATTTTATTCGGTTAAGGTACAAAAATTAAGATCAAAGTTTATTGTATTATTAATATTAAAATTATGCATTATTTCTTTTCTATTTATAGAGCTTCTTCCTAAAATACTTTCTTAAATATGACATGATTTTTTGGCTTCTTATAAATCGAAAAATGTAAGTCAATTTATAATTAATGCTCCATTCGGTTCATTTTAAATTAGAGAATTATTAGGAAAATAGTATTTGACTTTCTCTGAACATTTCTGAAAGGGAATAAAATAAGTTTTTTTTTTTTTAAAGTATTATTTAAAACTTGTAACTGAGTTATTATAAAATGTAAAGGGAATAATTCTTTTAATTATACTTATCAGATTTTTTTTTTACCCTTCATTTCAACAATACATATTCCAAAACTCTTTATTACGTTCTTAAGTGCGCATCTCGTAGCATTTGCTTTACAATACCTTTTAACAGATTGCTTTCCAATACGAACAATTCTTGCTTAAATAGTTTTATAACGTATTTGTCAACAGGATTTCAATTTATGTTTACAATTCAATATTAAGGTTATTATATATTTAGATAACATTTATAATCATTATAAATTAGATACATTTAATAATTAGATTTCTTCACAGTACTATCACAGTTGTTTATAAGTGAATAAATTCTTCATTTCAAATACATTTATAAATAATTTAATGAATATTTAAGTATTATGTCAAAGGCAGATACATGCTTTTTGCAAGCACATGCATAAATACCCATACATATTTCCTATTTATCATTTCCGGCATGTGCAAATCTTTAATTTCTGTGCATTCACTATATTTTTCGTGTAAAGTAATTTACACTAATTTAGCATACACCCGAAAGTTTTACATAAAAAATATATATGAATATAATTTGAATGAAAATTATAAGTATTATTTTTAATACCCACTCAAAGGTCAGTTTTTCTTCAAAATTCCTCCACGATGGCATCTCTCTCTTTAGGCAGATAGCCCTTGCATGCGTTACTCTATTTAATAAAAACTTAATCTAACCTATGTGCCTAATTACAAATATTTTAACATACATAATTTTATATTTACATTTAGCCATCAAGTTTCAAACTTTTCAAATCTTCTAGAAAATAAATTTTGGCAGATCTCTTTTAGCAATTTTCTTAAAATCTATATTTTTGTAGTGCAACAGCTTAGAATTTTATAAAACAAATTCATAATCAAAATCGCTGTTGTTAGTTATCGAAAAATAACCAAGATGTGATTTTTGCGTAAATGTCAGTAAACTATACAAATTGCTATTATCCATCACACTATGAATGTTTCTTTCATGCGAGAGTGTCCCTTTTTCGATTTCTATGGAACTGTCGTGTGTCGAAATACTATCAGAATTTTGTCAAGCGAGCTTTTGAATGTAAACAAAAAAACACCCCGTCTGGTGACCGCAAGCTTCAAAGCAGTGCTTCACTTCTAGCGCGGAATGGCCCCTCCTCCCTTTCCTACCTCCATGGTCATACTGGCTGCCCGTCTCCCAAAGACATTATCCAGCACACCCGGGGCGCCAACCCCAGGCAGAACCTGGGACGCCACCCAGGGCTACTACAACTCTAGAAATTGCCAGACTCTAGAAATTGCCAGAAAACTCTAGAAATTGAACTCTAGAAATTGCCAGACCCACGGGCCGACCAATAAGTGATCTTTCCGGAGCCTTTAGAACCACTAGGTTCATAATTTGTATACCCCCAGTGGCTGAGAGTGCCTAAGTACAGATCCTAGCCAGTAGCTTCGCAGAGTTCTCTACGTCGACCCCCGGAAGGAGTAATGTCGCTAAAGTATAAAGACCCAAAAGATCCAAAAGTATGCGTATAAAGACCCAAAAGATCATCTGTAATATGTTAAATAAGAGGCGCCTTCTTCAATACCTGTACGAAGCTGCGCAAAGTCGTGTTATCACCTATAAACAGGCGATATCCCTTGCCCCTTGTCCAAGATAAAATTCGTAGATTTGATCTTGCTTAGATTCAGATCAGGAGAATCAGCAGCAACTGCAACTAAAAATTCTGGCTAACAAATAAAGCAATGAAGAACTTCCCTAAAAGACAACGATTCATGGCTCAGATTTGATTTTCTGCAAAGGTCCATGACCAATGGTGATTATGACGACCGCTGATGACCATAAAGATAAGGAACATTGAAGTTCAATACCAGTATTTGCATATGTTCGCAGAAACACTGATCACTTTCAGAGATAGATCGTAATCGATCAAGGGGTAAAACCGTAAAAAACCAAGTTCAAATCTCAGCAACTGTCTACGTGGGAATTTCTATGATTTCTTCATATCTAAGGTAATTTACGACTCAATTTCCCTTGAAAACTCCTGAAGGCATCCGCTTTTAGGCAAACAGCTTTCGCGTGCTTTGCTGTAATCTTAAATAATCCAATAATAATCCTTTCAGAAATAATAGCCTGCAGAGGTTACATTTCAATAGATAAAAGTATACTATAAAAAGTAATGAAATAAAACATAAAGGCTGTTAACACGGCAAAAACTTAACCTATCATGAAGCTTAGAAAATATATGTTTGTGAATAAAAGATTTGTTTTTTCTTATTCTAAAAAATGGCATATAAAATTGTGATTGAATTTAATTTAAAGGAAATATCATTTTAGAATAATGTAAAGAAAGTATTTCGTTAATATATGCTTTGTTTTTAGTAAAAAATATATATTCGTAGTATTTATTTTCATTCAAAAAAATTTCATGATTTAATAATTTGATACAAAATCTACTACTTGCCTTAAATTAAAATGAAAATTACAGTGAAAAGTAAAATAATTAATAAACTAATTAAAATTATATTTTAAGTCTATTTTTTTTTTAATTTAGCTTTTTAATTTCTAAAAGCGTAGATTTTCTGTGGTATAAGTTATTGTCATTTTAATTTCAGTCTTTAATATTAGAAAAAAAGGCTTTCTTTAATTTAAAAGACTTAACATTAATTCTTAGCTTATTAACATGCGCAGAACTTTTTATTCCTGTTCATGACTTCATCTTCTGGTGATTTTAATTGCTTTCGCATTATCTTCTGGACATTTTAATTGCTTCATTTCGCATTATAATTTGCGAATTTCGCAACCATCTCTATAAAAGCTGCTTCTCTTTCATTATCTTTGCTATTTTGAGGCCATTTTTTATTTTCTTGAACGAAGTAAAGGAACCATTGCTATCGAAAAAATTTCGGCTATCATATTTCGACGAAAATATCCATTTTGAGCTCTTTTGAAACCATTTGGATGATATTTTTGCATGACATCTGTATATACGGACAGAATAAAAAAAACTCCTGTTTCCAAAACGAATTGTAAAATGGATTTAAAATAGATTCAGAAGGTTTTTTTTTTCTCCAAAGTTTGCATATACGTACGTACATATGTATGTATCTCGCATAACTCAAAAATGAGTTGCCGTCGAACTCTGAAATTTTGTATATCGGACTTCTATAACACCTCCCTTTTTTATTGCAATCGGCCGCACCAATGTGACAAACATAACGTGACAGGAATTTGTTTAGATATGGCATTCTTAGTAGTATAGTGAATTAAGTCAGCTGGTGCACACAGTTCGACGTCGCTCTGCTGAGATATTAAATTTGAATCCTCTGAAAGTTTTGTCTTCTGACACGTTGGCCGAATTACTTCTTTTGGCGTAGAAAAACTAATTTTGATAGTAAATTGTAAAAACTTTTTTTTAACTCATTTCAATTGTATTATTTAGTGTTTTTTGCCTTTCCGCGAAATGAGAACTGAATTGATTGAATAAGAAATATGTCTCTAATAAATTTCGAGGAAACACGTTTAAATGAAGTGCATATATGTAATTTACAAAGAAGTTATGTGATGTCCACATCAGATATTTTATATTGCTGTATAAGCCATATTTTGAACAAATCCAAAAGTAAATAACAAAATTATTATTATCAATTTGAAACTGCTGTCGATTCATAAAAATCTGAAGTTTCAACTTGAACCAAATACTTCGGGACTGAAAAATATGGTTCAGCGTACTAGTTTCCAAACAGATTACTTTGATGTTTCCTTTTCTGTTTTAAAACGCCACATGCAAATAAATTCTCACTGCTGTATTTCCATCCTGGCAAGTTACTGAGTTTTAATGTTTATTTTGATTGTAATTAAATTCTCCCCCTCCCCCCCCAAAAAAAAGAGGCATTTCTCAGTTAAAGGAATTAGTATATCTTTCGTTTAATTTTTCTTTGTTATTTTTTGTTCTTGCTACCTTTTCAAAAACTATTATTCTATAATTCCTAACTTAACTAATAATATCACATATGGGGAGAATTATAAAAAACAATTATAAACACTAAAGTTATTTAACTTTATTTTTAGCAATGATGCCAAGTAATTCCGACATAATAATTGAAATATTTGCGATCTAAGAAAATTTCAACTTCGTACGTTAGAAAGAACTAGAGATGGTATGTACGAATCCTACCAACCTTGCAAAAAATTATTCGGAAACTCGAAGAATCGCGCAATTTCTGTCATTCGAATCCAAACCTAAAAAACCGCTGAAGGTTCTAATTCATAATTTTAGAAAAGATTAGTTTTATTTAAGTCTGATAGAAACGTTCATGGAGGGGGGAACAGCACGCTTGTTGCCCTGTAGAGACATTAGGTATTTTTTGAAAGCTGGATGAGAACATGAAAAATGAGCAATACTTTCGCCGGGACTAGAACCACGGACCTCTCGAATACGCGCCGATTGTGCTGACCATTACATCACGAAGGGATGCTAAGAAGGCGGGAGAAATACCTTATAGCCCTTGCAAAAGATTGCTAATCAGTCATGATGGCCTGGAATGTCACACGTTTATTTTTCTGGAGAGGATTTAACATTCCACGTTTGATGTTTTAACTCTGAAATTCGCGTTAGTTCTTGAAATAATTTTCTCTCCTCTATACATACTTTGATTTAAAAAAGTTGTAGCATAATGTAAAAAATTTCAATTGCACTCCCTTTTTGGCAGAATGCTCCACTTTTTTCTCTCACCAGACTTTCTGGCTCTATAATTAATTCTTTGTTTGAAGTCATGTTAGCTTCTATACCAGCCACAAATACAAAATATTTTTTAATAGATTTGCATCGGTTTGAAACTTTAAGACCTAAGGAAACAGTATGGGATTCTCCCTCATCAAAGGTTTCGAGCAAAGAAACTGATGTTTTTTGCCATTGGATGGGAATTTTTCCATCTTTTTCACGTTGTAAGACAAACTTATGAGGAAACATTCTTCTTTTGAACTTTTCACAGATGTCTTTTCTTTTATCATGCAAGATGCCAGATTTCCAAACTTTTGGTTTTTTATTTCCTGGACATTGGGAATTTCTCAATGCATTTTGCACCTCATAATTAAGTTAATTAAGTTAATTAATCATTAAGAGTTTCGAAATACTTCCTTTTTTTGGGCAAAGCAGCATATTTTCGTACTTTTCTTCTCAGTGACGAGACAGGTTTGTTTCATTGCAGAATCTGCTTCCGTAACAGCTGTCGGATCTGATACATGAATACCTTTCAAAAATGTAAATTTCCTTTTCTATAATTTCAGAAGCCAAAACAGGCTTCTCATGCAATTCATTAAATTTACAGTCTTCTAGGTATTTCAGTAGTACAGGTTCCTAGGGCCGTACCTAGCGGGGGTGCAGCGCGTAAAAGTACGCGGGCGGCGAAAATCAGGGGCGGCAGGACTCTCGCGATACCACGACTAAATATTTTAAATTCATTGTTAAGTACCTGTCATAAGTAAGTACTTTTTATGCAGTTTGTCATATGTAAGTACTTAGTGAATATGAAATAAAAATTTTATTAATTATTGAACTTTTGTGTTTTTAATTTTTGGGGTTGCAATTCTAAGAAAGTATGCTGGCAGCCAATGGCCTAGGAAAAGCCGTGCAAATTTCTTTGTTATAAACCCTTTTGATAAAGACTGTTCTGAAAACATTTCTACTGATATCTAAAAAAAATGACTTTCTCTAAATCTTCAATTTCAGGAGGCACACTTCCATTTTTATGATATACATATTGAAGCTTACAGGAGCTTTCTTTGTGAACTAAATGCACTTTCAGTCAAATGAAATAACATGCTTGTGAGAGACTTCATGAAATCCCAACACTCATTCTCCCGAAGCCTATTTTGGTGATCTGTAGTACTTCAAACGACCAGTGATATGCATTCTGAAAACTGGATGAGTATGCAAAGAGCCTTCTCCTCAAAATCTTTAATCTAATGATAATATTTATCGTAATATTAATTTATTGTTGTTGCTAAAGTATACCAAATTATTTAATAACAATTTATAATAATAAACGGTATAACGTATTTCTTGTCAAATAATTATGTGTCGTTTTGTGACGTCGTTTACAATTTTTTATCTTTTAGCAGTATACGTAATTGATATAATTTGAAATATATTTATAATTTATGATGTATTTAATAGGTATGGGCATTAGCTGTTTTACGGTAATTATTAACTAATTTGAAACATTATATATTATGTACATAGCTACAAAATCGTTTCGTTTAATTTAAAATATACCCAGTCCCGAAAAGATAAATAACAGAACTAATAAGGTGCTATTTTTGTAGTTTACTTTTTAACGTGAAGTCCCAAAAATGTTAGATTCAGCAAGGCGTCACTTAAACGTCGTTATACTACGTCATTACAAACTAACGTCCTATACTTTCTGCGAGGCGAACATGGTACGTCTTTGTGTAAAAAAGAAATGAAGGTAAATACGTGAAAACGACATCTTTTCGATGGTCGCAAAATCGTGCAATTTCGCAGACATCTGCACTTCTACCTCCTACTAGCTTACATTTGAGAAGGAACCCTTTCTCAGTTACGGTGCCTCTACTCCAGAGGACTGTTTTTGTTAACCTTAAGATAAAGAAATTCTGTTCTTGTTGTGACTTGTCTCACTTTCCTTACAGTAACATCAAAACAAGCCCACGAAATTCATAGTGGCAAGATTGTGCCTCGCGTTGGCAAGAGCCTTCAGCACAATACAGATGACACTACGATTTCGCTCAGTTGCGCCCAAAATTTTGAAGGAGAACACCCCAAGGGGCCGGGTTCCGAGGGTCTCCCACCCTTCTTCCCCTATCACCAGCTTCTCGAGAGGACTTTCCACTCGTCGCTTATTTAGAGTGGTCCCATACCACACGGACACTATACATAGAGAAATAACCATGCCTTCTCAGGGATTTGAACCCGGGCCCTTCGATACGGCAGTCAGCGTCTCTAACCACTATCCCGGTTGGGCGGCAAATAAATTCTGCCCCTTAGAAATTCATTGCAGACAAAAAACTCTGAAACAGTGTGTCAAAACGTGTCATGTACAGGGATCGCGCCGGGAACAAAAATTCAGTCAAACACGTTTTATTGAAGTACTCCATACTTGAATGATAAAATCACGGTTCACAATACGTCAAATGGATGAATTAAAGCTTTCATAGATACAAGGAGGATATCCTGTCACTGAAGAAATGGTCTTTTGCCAGTTTGAATTTTATAAGCAGCGAGTTCAACAAGCGGCGGTTTTTCTATTGTTTAGAATATATTTGGTTTGGTTCCTG
Source organism: Stegodyphus dumicola (assembly GCF_044657685.1). Lineage (NCBI taxonomy): Eukaryota > Metazoa > Arthropoda > Arachnida > Araneae > Eresidae > Stegodyphus > Stegodyphus dumicola. The sequence goes on along the minus strand of NC_140769.1, from coordinate 152,722,600 downwards.
AAAATCTGAACGTAATAGGAGGGTTTATTAACCAGTGAGTTTAATAAGTAACGGAAGTGACATGTTACATCACTTCTTTCCTGCAATCTGTCTGCACTGCGACATCCGTAGCTCAAAAGCTACTCAGGATTAACACAAAGACTTTCTGGCTATAAAACATAACTCAAGTTAATTTTCGCTTGCTCTTACCTGAGTAACCCAGGTGTTTCACTTCGCCTTCTTTCTTCATTGCCCCAAAATGAAAATTACGTATGTCGAATTTGTGGGGCGCGTTTAGCCCTAGTGTTCTACCAGTTTAATTAAAAATATATTGCTGAAAAATTGTTCCTGTAAAAAAAAAATAAATGATGTTTTAACCAACAAGTCAGCTACGGAAATTCTAAAGATATGCTCTTTTTAAATTATTTTGAGATATTGCTGTTGAATTGAATTTTATGGTTCAAGTGCGAAGAACGTGATATTTTAATAAATAAAGGTAACACACAAAACGTTAAAAATCTCCCCTTTGGGTGTAATATAAAATCTGAAAATTTCAGGTTTTATAATAGATTTCAGATTCCCCCCCCCCAAAAAAAAAATTATTATTTTTATATGAGAAATTCAAGTAATTTAAGATTCGAAAGCTGAAAACTCTGAGAATATATCTCCCATAATATGCGTCATCTTTTTCATATTCATGATACAATGCTTTATTGTGAAGACTAAACAGCCTTTCAAGAAATGCATAACAATACACTTTTTTATAGTTTTCGTGTAATAATTCGAAGGCTCATTTAAATTTTAAACAAGTATAGGTACCTATTACAGATCTGCCAAGCGGGATCTAATCTCGTATCTCGACAAGCATTCACAAGCGGGGACATTACGCATCAGTAGATATCAGCTCTTAAATCCAATTTACATAAAATGCTAGGTTGAGCAACAGCCTGAAAGAACACTTTCCTGTTTGTCAAAGTTTATACGTACTGCACGGAAAGTAGGCACTGAGCGGTTCGAACAAACCCAAACGCTTTTCCACGACCTCCGGAATAGCAATTTCAACTTCCTTCCTACTTCCTCCTGGGCCATTTGACTTTCTAACCAGCCCAAGGCTGCAAGTTCATTATCACCGGCTGAGACAGAAAAGGAAATGCTGCTATTTAATAGTAGCTCTTTTAACCAAATAACCCTCTCGCCGTTTCACTAAATGTAACGATTATTCCTATTCAGTTTCTTCCGCTGCGCTGCGGCTAGCTTGGACAATTCTTTTCGTAAAAGAATAAATCCTAGTTAATTGCAACTAAACATTTTGTAACGCTTTTTATACATCGAAATAAAAACCAGCTTCAGAGCTTTTCCTTTATTTGAATAAAAACTTACAATGAATGCATTTTTTTTTTTATATATATATCACAGTCAAGGTTAGGTCAAAGAATGGAGCAAAACCCGAATACTGCTTTGAAAGGGAAAAACAGGGAACTAACTATAAAATAAATAAATAAAGTCATAAAAATAAACAAAATAGAAATCACAACAGCATTCCTTTAAGTCGAAATTGTACACAAATGCTGGTTTTTATTTGTCGTCGTTAGTCATACCGTCAACTGATTTTCTGAACCGCAGTTCTAATTTCTAAACCATATTATTATTACGAAATTATCTTAAAAAGTAGTCTTATTTTTATTATTATTGAAAGCAGCCTTATTATTATTATTATTAATTACAATATATAATACTAATATTAATAACGATTATTAGTCGCTTTTGCACTTACTTTTACACATGGTGCTCCACTCGAAAGGGGTCCGGGGAAAGTGGGATAAAAATCTTATAAAAGGAAATGAAATCAAACTTTTACATGACATACCTTTATGTTTGAGAAATAAAATTGCATATTGAGCTCCAATGCTTGGATTTCACGACGGATGTTCTGACGTCGATGCGTGGTCCGTGCTTGTATGCATTACTTAAGGGGAACATCATAGGGGAAAATCACAAAGGAGATCATCATAATAATCATCTGGGGATCTTCAGTGGCCAACAGAGTAATGGCATATTGTTTGACACAGCATGGCCAATCCAGCGATAAGGTATACTATATTTCAGGTCCTGGCGTACGTTTTTAGGCTAGTGTGTTGGCGCATCGTCTTGTTGCAGAACGAAGCTGGCCAACTGAGGGAACAACAAATCTGATAGCATATCTTGGTAAATGCACCCGTTAATTGATTCTTTTCCGAAGAAATAAAGGACCAAAGCACAATTGTTGGAAATGGCGCAGAAAACGTTCACCTTTGGGGAATCATGCTCATGTTCCATTACACTATGTTGATTTTGCGTCCCTCAAAATCGTAAATTATGGAGAATAACTTTGTCAGAAACATGAAAAGTAGCTTCATCCGTAAAGGCAAGTCTATTGGTGAAACCGTCTACCTCCAGCTTATCTTGCAGATTCTCGCAGATGGCTTTTCGCAACGGTTTGTCAGAAGGTGTTAAAGCCTGCATCATCTGAATGGTGTATGGCCGGAATTGTAGATGTTTCCATAACACACGTCATACATGAGGCACATTGAGTTCAAAACTCGCACGATGCACTGATTTTGTGGAATTTCGTAGAAACGTTTCACGAATTTTTGCAGCCATTTAAGTTTTGGCTGCTCCGTATCCTGAAACTGCTTCACTCATCGTTGGATGTTGTGGTGATACGATGGTTTTTTACCAAATTTTCGTGCGAAAATGTCTTTGAACGAGGATAAAAGATGGTGTTTTGGTGTACTCCTAAACAAAGTACGCTTTTTGCTGTATGGATGATGCCATTTTGATTAACAGTGTCTCTAGCGGTGATTTCGTAACCGGAAGATTTTTCGCTGTTGCCAGATAATACTTGTGTAAGTGTAGTTTCAGAATTAATTTGTTTCGGCTTAATAAATCAATTGCAGAATTTGAACTATGCCATTCTTTTTGCCCCATTCAATATGAAACACACTGTGTTATATAAGCTTATAATATTCCCAGTATTATTACACTATTATATAGAAAGTACGACGATAACTCCCAGGATGCATCTTAAAAATATATATGCGGAGGCATAAATTAACGAACATTTTGCCTTTCAAGACGTATGGAACGTAATTATCTAAAATGTTAAATTCTGGCTACGTAAAAACAACCAAAAGATTTATCACCTTCCTAAATCTTTCAGGAAAGTAATACTAACTCGGAAGAAGAGTTAAACAAACCTCTTATTAGATATTTAGTTTAACAGCTTTACACAGCTCTTGTGATAACAGAAGTCTCCGCTACTTGCAAGTTTAACAGTACGCAAGAGTTAACTTATTTTAAAACGGGAAAACCGACGGAAGCTGGGCAAAAACAGCAGTTAGACGGTCAATAACTGTGTCTTAACTTCAAGAACTCTATTTTTATATGCATTACCAATTTGCCTATTGGTGGAAGCCGACGAAAATAGAAGTGGTAGTACAGACAATAATAACATAATAAATTAATAAACATAAAACTCTACAAAGATACTCTCTTTGTGCTCCTATGCATTGACTTCGAAAATGTTTCAGTTTCTAATGCAAGCTTGGAACTCATTTTCCGGATTATTCTTGGACATCTATCCCTCATTTCGATGAGTATTACTCTTTTCAGTGCAGCTTTAAGCTTGAAAATAGCCAGAAAACAGAGGTTAATAGACAGACTGATTTAATTAGGTAATTTCTAAGTTGGTTATTTCACAAGAATCGCACTTTGACGAGGGGGGGTAGCATAAATCTCGCAGAAATCTTTCTCCTGCAGTATCTTCAGTTAAAATAAGCCTGATTTTCGATTAATCTGTAATTCTGCAGGTATTAGTCTCGCGTTTAGTTAGTTTGTCGGATCATATCGTGTCTCGTACTCGTATCCATGAGTGGCGTTTATACCTCACTTGTGGGATCATCTATCACATTTTTTTCGCCTATTTTTAAATCCCCCGCATCTTTCCAACACAATTCGCTTTTTCATTTTCACCATTCCCATTTTCGACAGTTCTAACATTTTAATAGCGCCTTTTTGCAGAAATTTAATGCAACAAAATGATGAATAACACAAATTGTAATGTTAGTATGTTGCTCAGAATTTTGGATGCCCGTTTTCGCATCTAATTGCGCTGTAGATATCTATTTATCTCTCCAAAACTTTACTTACGTAATGTTTCAGATATAACTACTCGCGTTATTTTGGTGCAATTACATAACGAGCGATAAGGCACTCTATGGCATAAAAAATGACGCACCAAGAAGGAATTATCCGAATGTATATGCCCATACCTTAGGCTAGATTATGTAAATGATTAACTTTAAGAGGCCAGTGATTGAGTAGTTAGAACTCCTATACGCTGCAACGTGCCATCCAGATGGTGTATAAAACAGGAGCTATTCCAATGCTAAGGCATAACTTCTATACGAATGCGGTTCGATCGACCCACGTGGACTGCTCGAATGCCTTGCAGACGGGTTCGTTAACAGCATGAGCAGATGTCACCATTTGAGACAGGAGGTGCAATTGGACTAAAGGAAGCCGGGTGCTCAAACTGCAGGATCGCTAGAGATTTGGGTCGGAGCGATGCTACCATTCGATAATTTTGGCAGAAATGGATGAACCATGACCGTATCGAGAGCGTTAAGGAGGTAGCGGTCCATCGAGAGCGATGACAGAACGTGAAGACCCCAGTGCTCGTCCGATCGGCGCTCACAGCCCCTGATGAATCTTTATCGATGATTTGACATATAAAAGCGACATATAAAAGCAATGACCATTTTATTTTTATTTACTATCACCACTGAGCAGACTTCTGGCCTAAGGTGTATACCAAACAATATAGTGCCTGCTCAGCGGGAGATAAGGCACAATCCAGCAGCCGCCAACACCAGGGTAGCTGACAAGTCTAACATGTTTTTAACAAAATCAGAAAGTACAAAAAGTAGCAGTATTTCATAAACAAAGACAACTTGCATTCATATGCTACATATAATTCAGAGCTGTAAGTTGGTACTTAATATAATAAAAAAAGTTGCTGAATTAATTTTACAAATACTTAATATAATAAACAAAAAATAAATAAATAAAATAAAATAAAATAAAAATAAATGAAGAGGAAAATAAAAACAAAAATAAAATAAATGAAGAAAGAAATAATACAAATAAAATCGAAAAATACATATAAATAAATGAATGTAAATGTAAATAATAAATAAATGAATGAATATATAAAAAAAAATGAAAAAAAGGTTTATACAACGATTACTTACCTAGCTGATGAGTATGAATGTCGCTATCGAATGAGCACTTAGCTAGTTGATGATTATGAATATAATATCTTTCTTTACAGAATTGCAATATTTTAGTCAGTTTAGTAAGAGCTTCCTTAGTTCTTAATAGGCGTGAAGTCCATTGTTCCCAGTATTGATCAGATGGCTTGGCCAAGTGAAATATACATAATGATACATAATGATCCGGAGTTCATAATGATCTGGAGTTCCTTGCTGGCCACATTCACAAATGTCCATTTCTATAATACCAGATCGATGAAGATACGTTATGAAAGGTCCATGGCCTGAAAGAAAGATTATCAATGCAGAGGAAAATGTAAGCATCTTAGTAGAGGACATGGAGAGAAAAACGGAAAGTCCGTCTTCCTTTTGTTGCAATATTCCATCTGGATGGCCAGTGATTTATTAAGTGCTTGTAAGTAATGCTTTTAAGAAAGGAACTTGGCAAGGAATGTTCCGACAAGTTCGTGCCAGTTGCTGCTTGTTTGGCAAGTTCGTCAATAAGTTCGTTGATAACTATGCCTGCATGTGCTGGAACCCAGTATAACAGGGGGCGAAATTCTGACGTTATGCTGATAGAGTCACTGCATATATGGGCTTGTGTATCGAATCTATAGGAGAGTTGAATAGCTTTTTTTTATTGCTGTCAATTCAGCTTGAAATATTGAGTTATTATTACTTAATCTTCTTTCCCACATGTGTTTCAGGATACCATTTAGCATGACACACAGACCACAGCCCGTGCCTAACTCAGTAAGCGAACCATCCGTGTAAATGGCGATCCCGCGATCTAGAGCAAATATACGAATCTAGGTCATTATTGGGGGGATGGTCATTATTGGGGATCTGAATTTTTTGGCTCGTAGTCTGAAGCTGAAAAGGAAACATTCCATAGAGTAATACGTTTGTTCAGTCGTAATAGACAGCTATGTATTACTTCTCGCTCCGCAGTTAGGTCGAGAGAGGGAATATCAGTTAGTACCCGCAGGGCTGCTGTCGAAGTTGTGCGGTAACCTCTACTGACTTGCAGGCATTCTTTGTATGGAGAGAAACTGAACGGCGTTAATGTTTAGTTAAAGACGTTGCCCAGATACCAGCACAATACAAAATGAGTCTTTCTGTGACTGACTGATACCAAAGTTTCAGTAAGGAAGAAGGAACACCCCAGTTTTTAGCCGAAGCTCCGCATCATTATTCAAAATTCCAGTTCGATTTTTAATATTTTTCAGGTGAGGCAGACAAGAAAGTTTGGAATAAATTGAGAGGCCTAGATACTTGACTTGTTGAACTATCTTAATAGAGTTGCTATATAATTTAATTGTGGGCTTTCGATTAAGAGGGGTTACAGCTCCTATTGTCATAGCTTGAGTCTTAGAGACTGAAATAGCAATTTTGGGATCTCTAGCCCAGTTGCTGAACTTATCAAGGCAATGCTGTGCTGTTGATTGTAGTTTTGATTTCCCGCTTACAATACAGTCATATGCATATGCTATGATAGAACAATTAGGTGTATTTTTGAACTCTTGGAATAATGAATTTGCGACCACTGTCTATAAGACAGAACATAAACATGAGCCCTAAGGGCATCCTCGATGCTGTTCTTGTGTAACAATTCCAGCTTCTAGAGTAACTTGAATGGAGCGGTCTTGGAGATAGTTTCTTATGAGGTCTACGAGATCGGCTGGACACTCCATAGTGACCAAAGCGTAAAGGATGTCTGGCCACCACAGAGAGTCAAAGACTTGAATTGAATAGCTAAGCTGATAATCAGAGAGTGAAGATTCATTTCTCTGTTGGCGTGAATAACTGAAAAAAGACTCGAAATTGTCTGTTTTGTTGATTTGCCTTTAAGAAAACCAAACTGTGAAGGGTCCAGAACATTATTACGAAATAAGATGTTGTTGTTGTCGTTGCTTGTGCTTACTTGTGCCCAAGCCCACGAAATTCCTCGTGGCAAGAAGCGCTAGATTGCACCTGCCCTTGGCAACAGCCCTTGAGCACCATTCGACTGACAGTGTGATTTAGCTCAGTTCCGTCCCCCAATTCTGATGGAGAGCACCTCGGGGGGGGACGGTTACGGTGGTCTCTCACCCCTCTACCTTCCCACCAAACCACAGGAGAGGACTTTCTGCTCGCCGCATATTTAGAGTGTCGCCATGCCGCACCGACACTATCCATTTACAAGCATCCGTACCTTCTCCGGGATTCAGAGACGCTAACCACTATACCAGTTGGGCGCCACGAAATAAGAAGTATTGTCATCTAACCAGGATCACGCGTTTCAGAAGTTTCCCAAAAGCTAGGAGAAGACAGATACGACGATAAGAAGATGCTTGGACCAAATCCTTGCCTTTTTTATGAAATAGTACAACCTCTGCCCTTTTTGTATATAAAGGGAAGTGTCTGAGTCTTTAATAAGTATTTAAAAATAATATGATAAAATCCGGAGCAAATTTAAAAATAATTTGGATGATAGCATAGTATATGGGTCTATGCTATTGGGCCCTGGGGCCTTTTTGGGTTTAAAATATTTTATTATTTCCGTCAGTTTAGATTTATTTGGAGGAGGTTCAGCAGACTACTTATGTGAATCATAATTATTAAATTTGGCTCACAGTTTTGATTGCTGTGCTGTGTCATCAGCTGGTGGATCATTCCTAAAAAAAAGGGAAGAAAGAACCAATTTTATTGTATCTGTTGGTGAATCAGCCACTGGGAGTATTTCCGCTGGTAGGACTGTGGGCCTGAATATATTAGCTGTGGCGATTTTGAAAACTGTCTTGTAGGTATCAACTGGTTTTGTGCAGAACTGGATCCAGGAATCTTACTTGTCAGTTGCGATTAAAAAAGACAGCGAGACTGTCGAAGGTGTTGGCCGTTAAACTTCGTGCTCCGATTTTAGTGCATTTTAAAGGTGGAAATAGCTACAGTTGGTATTTTTCATGTTTTAAAATGTGTGCATAAAGTGTTTCTGATCAAGTAGATACCAATTTTGTGAAATTCGACCTGCAAATTTCAAAGTTATGGTGATTTTGGAATACTTAGTTGTGGTATAGTGTTGCGAGATTCCGTTTTGTGAAGTTTTGGATCGTGTTTTGTGCCAAACAGGTGTAGAAATTATGTTCTATAACTTCCGTGGATTGCATCGATTTGCGTTATATGCATTTTAGATAAGTATTTAGTGATTTATCTTTAATTTTGTATTTGTTTACATTGTACTTTGTGTTCATAGACTGATATTAAGCTAAAGACTGTTTTCGAATTAATTATGGTCCTTTTGGTGAAATTAATTGCAATTTTCTTTTAAATATTAATGCTTTTATGATTATATGACTTACATATAAAATTTTTGGACAGTTTCATCATAAATAGGATAAGTAATTAAGATTTTTATACTATGGTACAAAAAGGACGCTATCTTACACCACTGTTCTTCGAAATTCTTAAGAGTCTGTAACCGGAAGGGGCCATACGCATATAAAGTATGTTCTAAATTTATATATTGTTACTGATTATAATCTCTAGAGAAGTAATGTTTTTGAACTCGTCAAATTTACGTTCTGAGACTTTGGTTCTTTCCTGGCAAACTCCATAGACTGTATGTTAAATTCATGTTTATATCACTACTTGAAGTCAAGTGATAATTGTTTTAATTTCTGTGCTTTAATGTTCCTTGGGGTCCTTTTTGTTAATTTAATAATTCAAATCGTACTTAATTTTAATTAGTCTTTTGTTAATTAATGATTTTTGTTTAATTGGTTCTTTTCTGCTTACCGATTTGTATTTGATAGCGTTACTATTTCTATTTCACTTTTAAGTCATATGTTTAAGGGTTTTATGATTATACAGTAACTCCCTTTGCAGAAAAGCTCATTTTATAGTATTATAATAAAATGTCTCATTCTAATGTAACGCTTTCTCCGGCACAATCAGTTTCTTCAGTCTTTGAATCTTCTGGCTCTGTAAAAGATTTGGCTCCAGAAAAGGTAACTGGGAACCATCTAGCATTTATTAATGAATCCTATGATGGTATCTTAGCATTTTTAGTTGATGCTAATTCAAAACATAAATTAAATAATAAAGATGCAGCGAAACTTAAAAAGTTTGTAAGCAATATCAGATCACATTCAAACAAACGTGAATTATACATAGCTCACCTGGAAGGTTTTAACGCCCGCTTGAAGGAAAGAGTCTCTTCATTGGAAGAAAAGAATTCTTTGTTGGAAAAAAGACTTTTGGAACTTGAGTTAAAATTTAATCAGTTAACACAGCTTCACCAAGCCACTGTCTTACCACATTCGGAAATAACGTTCGATTTACAGGCTTGTCATTCACATAGTTTAGACGATAAATTTGATAAAGTGAATTCGGAGTTTTCTTCTGCGGAAATTGTTAAGCTTAATTCGAAGCTTTCACAGGTAAGGAAGATTCCAGCTCAACAGGATCACGTTTTGATTATCAAGGCTAAAGATACAAGTAGATCGCCAAACAGTATTGAGACGCAATTAGTTCAGAGTATTAAACCGCAAAGGCTCGGAGTAAATATTTTACAAGTTCGTCCAACAAGAGCCAAATAGTTACTTGTTCGTTGTAAAGAGGAAGGGCAATTTGTGACATTGAAAAAAGCCATTTTGGAAAACTCGGATTTGAAGGAACATTTGGAACTGAGAATTCCAAGACTGCCAAGGGTGTCTTTCATAGTTTTTGGGGTTCCTCAGGATACTACTTCTGAGGAACTAGAAATAGCTTTTCAAGAACTCTTATCTTCAGGTGAGAAGAATTTTGTTTTTCCAAGGGAACCCAGACCCAGAACAGACGGTACGTGCAACTGCTTGTTGAGGTGTCTAGGGAACAGGCACAATTGTTGAAGGACCTGAAGAGAGTCTATATTGGTTTCGCATCGTGCTTCTTTCGAGAATTTCATAAAGTGACGCGTTGTTATCACTGTCAGGCCTTTGGTCATTTAAGTCGAATTTGCAAATATCCACCGGCCTGTGCAAAGTGCGGGAAGGGCCACCTTACTCAGGAGTGCTCCGAAAACATTGCAAATTACATCAATTGTACTCACTGCAGTACCTCTGCAGGAACGAAGTACGAGACATCACATCAGGCTAGCTCATCACAATGTCCGCTTTACAGGCAGGAGATTCTTCGCCTCAGCAAAACTCAGAACTGACAGGCTTAATGAACATACCGGTTAATCAGAGCATCTCGGGTCTGACTTGTGCACAAGTAAATTTACAGAGATCAAGGGCAGCTACTTTAAATTTTATTAATTTTATAATTAGAAATGAAATACAGCTCGCTTTCTTACAAGAACCTTATGTCAAAGATGGCAAGATCATTGGATTACCAAACTTTAGTAACATATTCTTTTCTGGTTCTTTTAAAGCGTTGATAATATATAACGGCCCTCTAAATCCGTTTTTTGTGGTGAGATCTTTAGATGTAGTGACAATTCGCTTGCAATTTATCAATAGAAGTATTAATATTACTAACGTTTATTTTCCACCGACGGACGATTTAGATAGCAATTTAACCGAACTTTGTTCACATATTATTCATAATGATCATTTGCTTATTGCGGGTGATTTTAATGCTATGAGTCCTCTTTGGGGTGGAAATCAAGAAGATCATAGGGCTGCCAAAGTTTTTGATTTTATCCTAGAACACAGACTGTGTGTTCTTAATTCCTCCGATTCAGAGCCAACATTCTTGACTGTCAGAGCCAAGGGTTGGCCTGATATTACATTAGCTTCATCTCCTTTTGCAATTTGTATAACAAATTGGAGGGTGTTGACAGGTTTGTCTATTAGTGATCATCAAATTATTTTGTTTGCAATTGGAATCTCGGAAGATATAATTTTGAAACGTAGATGTAAAACTTCATATGGTGGACATGAAAAATTCGACGAAGTTTCTCAATTTATAAATTTATTTGAGTCTAATATTTCTCGAGGGAATTTAGAAAATAACTACGACCTTTTTATTGGCTCATTGATGGATGCAGCAACAGCGTCCTATAAGTCGAAAAGAGTACGGATTAAAACCTCTACATCATGGTGGTCCGACTCGCTCACAATAAAAAGGAACAAAGTTCGTGCTTTGAGGAGACGTATGCAAAAAGAAAGGGATGACAATATAAGGTATTTACTTAAAATTTCTTATAAGAAGGAACTAGCAATTTTTAAAAGATTGATTATAAAGACAAAAAGTGAATCTTGGAAGGCATTTTGTGCAGCTATTGAAAATCCTTATGGCATCACTTAAAAGATAGCTGTGGACAGAGTATTTCGACCTCTTTAGCTGCCAGTAGAGGTAGCTCCGGACTGCACTTCTCTGGGAGAGAAATAAAATAAAAATAACAAAAAATTTAGATGAGTTATTTCCATTGGATTTGGAGATTGACGATATGGATTTACATAAAGTAATGCGAGAAAAATTTAAAAATCAAACTTGGAATTCTACTGAAAGTGACTCTGCCTTGCTGGAGCTTGAGGAGTTAGAAAATACAACTCGTTCTCTACCGTCTAAGAAGGCCCTCGGAGTCTTGATAATATTATCATAAAGACACTTTTCAAAGAATTCCCCCAATTGCTGTTATCTTTATATCGAGCATGTTGGAAATTGGCTTTATTTCCATGACAGATGAAAATTGCCGAAATAGTTTTATTTGGCAAAATAGGTAAAGATCCTGCTATTTTGTCTTCTTATAGACCAGTGAGTCTTCTTTAAATAAACTCTTTGAAAAATTAATATTGAATAGACTAAATTATTTTCTAACTGAAAATAAAGTGATCAGCGACTTTCAATTTGGATTTAAAAAGGGGGTTCCAACTGAAATGGCTGTTTCTAATCTGCTGAACACAGTAAAAGGCAACAGGGATGGTAACAGGCACACGTTAATCATCTCCATTGATATACGGTCTAGTGTCCGGACATAACTGATGCATTGGATAGCGCAAACTGCTCTGTAGAAATTTTGAATTTAATTCGAAATTATTTGGAACAACGCAAAATTCAATTAACCCTTGATAATGAAATTTTAATAAAAGTTTTGCAAAGAGGCTGTCCACAGGGTTCCTGTTTAGGACCAACCCTGTGGAACTTAGTTGCTAATACGGTCTTTGGTATGTTTGAAAATACTGAACAAGTAACTCTGCAAGCTTATACCGATGACTTTCTATTAATTATCTCAGGCGTAAAGGATATTGAGGTAAAAGCTCAACAAGCGATTAATAAGTTTGTAGAGTGGGCAGACATGCATAAATTAAGAATTTCCGAAGAAAAAAAACTACTATGTTGTTTATCGGTAGGAAAAGAAAAATGCGTCGAAATCCGTCAATAAAAATCCATGGAAGGCCCCTAAAATGTGCAAACACCTTGAAATATTTAGGCTTTGTTATCAGCAATACGCTGTCTTGGTTTCCACATGTGAAACATCTTAAACAGAGATGTGCCGTTCTTACGAATGGCATGACAAAGACTATGGGCCTTAATTGGGGTACTTCCCCAAAACTTTTGCGGCTGTGGTATAAAACAATCACTGAAAGATTTCTTTTGTACGGAGTCTCCATTTGGGGTTCTGATATGAACCAAACTATGAGTGGCTTACTGAATTCAATACAGAGGCATCAGCTATTGCTTATTTCCAAAGGTTATAGAACAACCTCGACAGCCTCACTGCAGATTTTGGCGAGTATACCTCCATTAGATCTGCAGGCTCAAAGAGACTCTTTCTTAGGACGGATCCTACGATTACGACAGAATGGGGATTTATGGAACCAACATCACCTAGTAAATGATTATGAACTACGGGTTTCATCTAATCTTGGCCATCCTGCCTCTTTAAAATTCAATTCTGCAGTCAATTTATACTATAAGGCTCCAGTAGGCAATGACATTGCTCTATTTACAGATGGTTCTAAAACTGAACGGGGAACAGGTTGTGCATTTTGTGTATTTAACAATACTCAAAAGCTATATACATGAACTCGAAGGCTAATTTATACTATACGGCTCCAGTAGGCAATGACATTGCTCTATTTACAGATGGTTCTAAAACTGAACGGGGAACAGGTTGTGCATTTTGTGTATTTAACCATACTCAAAAGCTATATACATGGACTCGAAGGCTTGATGACAGAAATACTGTTTTTCAGGCAGAACTTTTAGCGATAAACGCTGCTCTCACTTATGTTAAAAGAAATCTATCGGGCAAGACTAAGATCTTCAGTGATTCATTATCTAGTCTGCAGGCTATCTTAGACATTACGAATAGAAATCCGATTGTACACGTTATTCAAGAGAAATTGCTAAGATTTAATTCATCTGAAAAACCACTTCTTACCTGGGTGCCAGCTCATGTTGTTATACTGTGCAACGAAGAAGCAGATACTTTGGTTAAATGGGCTGCTAATGATATCAACAGAATTGAAAATCCAACTAAATTGCCTTTTTCACACTTGAAGAACAAGACTTTAAATCAGTGTTTCGTAACCTTCTTGGCACAATGAACCACTTTAAAAATTTTATATATATTACGGACCCCTCTGTGAAAAAAAATTGCTTAAACATCATTTATTACAAAATATATTCTGTTTTATTATTTAATTATTTTAATATTTTTATTTCAATAGTATAAAAAATTTGAAGAAATTAAAATTTTTAATGTGAAGGCTGTTGCTGCTTTTCCTTGATTAACAGATTGAATTGAGGGATGGTTTTCGACAAAGCAAGGCGCATGTCATGTTCGACATTCAGTCTATTTAGATGTTTTGTTTTTATTGTGACAAGTGTAGAAAATCCCGCTTCGGAAAGATATACTGTAGCAAACGGAATAATGGCTGCCATAGCTCGTTTTACAAGCAATGGGTAGGCTTCTCTTAAAGAAGACCAAAACTCTCCAAGAGTTTTAGAATCGAAATCCATTTTTAACAAGGACTTTGTTTTCAAATCAATTAGCTCATCTTTGGCAAGGTTCATGTCGTCGATACAGTCAATATCACGAAGAAAAGGATTACGAATCCACAACTCATCTTTTATATTTATTCCATCCGAATTGAAATATTTTTCAAGTGAAACTTGAAGTACTTCCAGGTGTTCACAGATTTCATTTTTCAAGTTATTCAATAACAAACTAGCTTTCCGAGATCCATTTTCAAAAAGCACTTCGTCCAACATTTGAAAGTTTGCATACATCCCATTTTGAATTCTAATTTTCCAAAGTGACATTTTCAATAAAAATGCCTGTAGTTTCTCAGTGGCATCCATAAATGTTGTATCAGGCCCTTGAACTGAAAGACATATATCGTTCATGTGGTTAAAAATGTCTGCCAGGTAAGCCAATTTACATATAAAATCTTTTTTCTTGAAATATTCGAACAGTGAGTTATCGTTTTCTTCTAAAAAAAAGTCATACTTCTGTCTTCAACGTGAAAATTCGTTTGTAAACCTGCCCTCGTAACAGCCTGCGCACTCCTCGTGACAGCCAGCGCAATTCCAGCGTTCAGAAGTACCTCATGTTCTGCGTTCATTTCTTAACACAGTGTTTTAAAAAGACGATGATTAAGAGCTCTACTTCTAATAATATTGACAGTTTTAATAACTATTGACAATACTTCTTTTAAGCTGGTTGAAAGAGTTTTTGTAGGCAGTGCATGTCTATGTAAAAAACAATGTGTAACAATAACATTAGGAGCCTCTTTTTTTACCAAATGGACAAAAGCAGATTTATTGCCAAGCATCGCAGGTACTCCATCCGTACAAAGTGAATGAAGTTTTTGTTTCCAGTCGAAGTCGTGTTTGGAAAAGAAAACATTTAAAATCGCTAAAACATCAACTGCCTTTGTAGTTTGCAAAAGAGGCTCACAAAATAAGAATTCTTCTTTGATAGTATCAGCAGACACGTAATGAACAGAAACAAGAAGTTGACTAAAATTCGAGATGTCTGTAGTTTCATCCAGTTGCATACTAAAGGGAAATGGCGATGCTTTCAATTCATCGATGATCTGTTTCAAGATATTGCAAGAAATTTTAACTATTCTTGAATGTATCACATCCTTGGACAATGGAATAGCCTTAAGTTTTTTCCTCTGTTCCAGTCCACAAACTAATTCAACCATTTCCAGCGCACATGGCTTAATTAATGTCTCTCCAATAGTATGCGGTTTCTTACTTTTGGCAATACGATATGCAACTCTGAAAGATGCCTCAACCAAAGGTTTTTGTGAAATACCAAATCCAAGTTTGGTTAATGTTCCAGATTTCGAAAACTGGGCTTTCTTCTTTGTAAACAATTCTAGATCTTTAGATGCATTTTCAGGATGATTTGAGATGCTCTATCAATTTTGCCGGTTTCAAACTGGCGTTCGCCAAAACTTTTCCACACAGAAAGTATTCTGGCTTTTCATCACCGTCCAATTCCTTCATGAAGCAGAATCCATATTTTACATAATTTTCATCATATTTCCTTTTTTTGGACATTTTGGGCTACAAAAAAAAATCAAATAATCAAATGAAACATTAAGAACAAACATTAAGACACAAAAAAACACTTGAAAAAAAATACTTTAATTACAACTTATGAAAAAGTAAAACAAATATTTTGTTTTAAAAATTTGCAAGAACTTTGCGGAACTGATTTTAACGTCACTTTATTTCCAAGTGAAGTAAAATTCAAAGGCTACTTTGTGTTTCTAAAAATTTCAAATTTTATATGGTTTGCGAATGTTCCTTTCCTCGTTTCGTGGAGGTCTCTATTATTGGGAAATGGCAGACAGACGGCTTACAGAGGTTGCCCATGACAAAAAAAAAAAAGTTTTTTTTTTAAATATTGATGCAAACATTTTAAAAATTAGGACTTCCTAACTTCCTTCCTATTTTAAAAATTAGGACATCGACTTAAAGTCGATGGACCCCCAAAATATGACCCATGGACCCCCAAGGGGTCCATGAACCACAGGTTAAGAAACACTGCTTTAAATGCATTGCTTGTGAAATGGCAGGAAAGATGGACTAATGACTCCACAGGAAGACGAGTCTTCTCTTTCTTCCCAAACGTTTCACTAAGTCAAAGAAGCACATCGAATTTTTATACTCAATTTTTCACTGGTCATGGACCTTTTAATACATATCTCTTTCGATTTGGACTACGTACGACTGAGCTTTGTTCTTGGGGGGAGTTGAGGGACCCTAAACATTTTATCTTTCACTGTTCATTTACTAAAAAACTTCACTTGAATAAACCTTTAGATCAACACAGGCCAAAATGGGCTGAATTGATATTAAAAAACTGTAGTGAGAGTAAGAAATTTAAGGAAATTATGCTTTTCTGTCAGGAATTAAATTTTTCTGTAAATAATTCTCTCAGATCATCTCTATTGGAAGTGAATAATTGACTTTCAGCGATAGTTAGATTTTTTACTGCATAATGGTAATTGTTTAACTTATTGTGTTTGATGCTTATTATTGTTCAGTTTTGTTGTTTCCACTACTTATGTTACCGATTTAAAATTAGAAATGGTTTTTATTGTTCAGTTTTGTTGTTTCCACTACTTATGTTACTGATTTAAAATTAGAAATGGTTTTACGTAGAACAGACGTATCTGACATTGAATGCATCTATCTCTTATAAATTGTAACGGTTACTTGTAGCCTATTACTTTCTTATATTGTACAAATAGTCGGTTTTATTTGTGACGCACATAGTATTTGTTGTATGGTACTGAAATCGTTCTTAATCATATATATATCATGATTATTTTGTTCGGTTTTGCAATTGTGAATTAAATTTAAGAGAAAATTTTTGTGACAATTTTAATTATTTTGCATACCTTAACGCATTCTTTTTTAATTGAATTGATTCGCTTTGGTGAATTTGATAGGCATTAATTGTGCATTCTATTATAAAAATTTGCATTCATGACAGTTATTTTATATTAACTTTCTTTGCTTTAATCTTGAATGCATTTTGTATTTGATTTTGAAATTCTGTAAAATTTTATGTCGGCATTTTTCTAGTATTGCATTTGTCTTAGCGATGCCAGCAAACCTAATCTAGAATAATTATTTTGTATACATTTTTGCATTTTTCTGAATTGAATAGTTGATCTGTTTTTGTGAATTTGATTGGTTTTACTTGAGTTCTCTATTGTAAAATGTGCATTTAAGGCAGTATTTTATAATTTTCTTTGAATTATTTTTGAATGCATTTGGTTTTTGAATTTGAAATTTTTCATATCTTTATGTTAACATTATTCTTGTACTGTATTTCTATCGCGTTGCCAGCAAACTTGATGTAGAGTTTTTATATTACTTTAAGTGGTTTTGTTTTTTAAACCAAATTTATGTTTTGTATTGTAGTAATATCTCAGGTTCAGTGTATTTTATGATAATATTGTTCAGTTATCAAATTTATTGGTTCTTAATTCTTAATTCATATGAAGAAATTTTATTTGGCAGTTTATTATTGTCTTAGTTTATCTTTATGCATTTTTTCTAAATTGAATGGTTCTTCTTGATATTGTGAATCTGATTGAAATTAATTGTGTATAATGCAGTAATGGATGTATTATATTTTGTTTGTTTGTACCATAGTTCTTATTCCAATTAGTTGGACTCAGTTTTGAAAGTATTTCGTATTTTCAGTACAAATTTATAGTTAACAAATAGATCACGACGAAGATTAATAAGTGATTGACTATTGATATGTGACTCAGCGAACGTAATTGAGTTCGAGAAGGTGATTACGCCGACTGCCTTTCATCGTTGTTATACCGCCAGACACGTGTGTTGTGGTGGCGGGAGCAATCGATTTCGTATCTAATGGAATAGAATTGTTTTCAACGATTACTCCCTCTTCGAACTGAGCCCCGATCGCCAGCGAAGACTTGTCTGGAGACGCCCAAGATAGCGGTAGGAAACTCACCTGTCTGTGGTTTGTCACACATAACGACAACCAGGAGTTATTGTAGGGGTGCATTTCATTTGATAGCCAGATCAATTTCGTTATCATCCATGACTCCCCCCCCCGGTACGCCGACGGCATTCTACGTCATCAGGTTTGGATCATGGACCTTATAAGAAATAGACTAACCCAGTGGGCGGGCTGTGCGTCACCGACATGTCGGCAAGAAAGAGTAGGGACGATCTGGTTTACTTTAACATTGAAACCTATGGCGTTTGTATCACATAACTCTTTTTAATTATTAAATGCGATACGTTGTATAGTGATGAGATTATGAAAGCCACAGTTTTTTCCAAATAAGATTTAATATATCTAATTAAAGCACTTTTTACTGCATTTCGCGCATTTTTTTCACACGTAATTCTTGTACAAACATCTTTACTTTGGTAAAACGGTAAAAACTCTAAGCACAAAATTTATGAACTTAATTTTGCGTAAAAATAAAGTAAAATTAAATAAGATTGATAGTACGTGATGCTTTGAAATAAATAAGTAAAATTAAACAAGATCTGATAATTTTTTTTAAAAAATTTAATGAAAATTTTCAGGCAGTGATTTTCTAAACAATAATAACATTACAAAACGATCATATTTACTTGATTATAGGATCATTAAATTATTAACATTAAAGTGGATTACTTATTTTAATAATTCATAAAATTCGGAGCATAAACTTTTCTAAGCGTAATGAAGGGGAAAAAAAGATAAAATAACATCTAGAAGTACTCAAATTTTATATTACGCCCAAAAGGAACCTTTTTTTAAAGTTTTGTGTGTTACCTATTGTACTATGACTCTAAACTAATAAGTGGACTGTATAGCAAAAGAACTAACTAATTTATTTACAGTAATTAACTATTCAGATCTAATACATGCTCTGGCATGTTGCTCAGCCGAATCCAGATGGCCAAGTGAGAGTTTCTCTCCCTATCCAATAGGTGGCGCTGTATTCTAACTTAACATGCCGCCGCCCGTTGAAATTACAAATTTCAACATGTAAATTACAAACAAACATACAGTTTAACGATTCAAGAAAACTTAATTCTAGAGTACAATATGAAAGCTAATAGATAATTTCATCATGAATATAATATAAAATAATATAATCATTTTGAGAACATTAACTTTCACTATGCTACAATCGAACTTATTCTTAAACAGTTCCATTTTTATGTAAAGCACAATTTTCAATAAGAACATAATGTAAACTAAGCATTATTATCCTGGATAGGTAATAAACAAATTTTACTAATACATCGAATATACACACCCTTTGATATTTTCACTTTAACAACTCTGGCCTTATTATCTTTACCAGGTAAAACTTCTAGATTTCTAGCTAAAGACCATTTAAATGGGGGAAGATTATCTTCCTTTAACACAACTAACATACCTGCCTTTAAATTTTCTTTATTAATAAACCATTTGGTGCGTTGTTGTAGATGATTTAAATAATCAGTTTGCCAACGTTTCAAATAACTTGAATAAACTTGGTAATAACTTGCCATTTAGAAAGTCTATATCTGTAAGATGAGACAAATCTGGTTCAGGATATGAAGTAATGGAACGTCCAATTAAAAAATGTCCTGGCGTTAAGGCTTCAAAGTCATTTGCATCTGTTGATAATGGTAAAATTGGACGAGAATTGAGAATACCTTCAATCTGTGTGACAACAGTCCAAAATTCTTCTAAAGTTAATTTATAACTGTTGATTGTACGTTGAAGATGATATTTAAATGACTTAATACCTGCTTCCCATAAACCACCGAAATTTGGTGCTCTAGGTGGAATTAGTTTCCAATTTATACCTTCACATGTTAAGCAATCTACTGTGTCAGAATTAGATTTAAGGACTAAACTGTGCAATTTTTTCAGTTCTGATTTTGCACCAACCATATTAGTACCGTTATCTGACATTATGGTATTACATTTTCCACGTCTAGCAATAAATCTTTTAATAGTAGCAAGTAATGAATCTGTGGTTAAATCAATTACTACCTCTAAATGTACTGCTTTAGTAGCTAAATATATGAATATAGCAACGTACACTTTTGCATAATTACCCTTTCTCTGATTTTTATACTTAATGAGGAATGGACCAAAAAAGTCGAGTCCACAAGTATTAAATACAAAATCTGGATTAACTCTCTCACCAGGTAAATTTCCCATAAGTTGTTCACATACAATTGATTTAACCTTAAAACATGTTACACATTCATGTACAACCTTTCGAGCTATATCTCGACCATTAATAACCCAAAATTTACTACGAACCTGATGCAATAGTGCTTGAGCACCAAGATGTAAATATTTAACATGGTAATACTGAAAAATTAATCTAGTAAATACATGATCTTTTGGCATTACATAAGGAAACTTTTGGTTGTAATTAAGATTACTATTGGCAAGTCTGCCTCCTACTCTGAGAAGAGAATCATTATCTAAAAATGGACATAAAAATTTTAACTTACTTTTGGAAGAAACACAATTCTTATTTTTTAAAGATAGAATATCTTTGCTAAAATGTTGTAACTGTACATACCTGATCATGATTTTCTCAGCGTCATCCAATTCTTTAACTGTTAGAGAACCTATTAAATTTTTTCCCTTACAATTGGCTATAAATCTACAAACAAAACTTAACACACGAATAATACGAATATAGTTATTACTAATGTTAAGAATATGATCTAAAACAAGAGAATTAGAGTTCACATTTAGATTAACTAAGTCATTATCCTTAAGTTTGAGTTCTTTGACGTATTCCACATCATGCATATCAGATGAAATTACTTCACAAGGATTAGTCAAAAACCTCTCCTTAGTCAAGAAAGTTGGTCCACACCACCATAAATCATTATGAAGAAGATCTTTAGGTTCAGCTCCACGTGATATCAAATCAGCTGGATTATTGTGAGTGCTAACATGGTACCACTCATGAACCGCAGTCATGCTTCGAATAACAGATACTCCATTAGCAACAAATGTCTTTAGTTGATAAGGTTCCTTCTTAATCCATGCTAACACTATTCTCGAATCAGTGAAGTAATAAACCTTGACTATAGGCAGCTGAATGGCCTCTAATATTCTTTTCATTAGTTTTACCAACAGAACTGCACCACAAAGTTCCAAACGAGGAATGGTAATTGACTTCAGAGGTGACACACGAGACTTGCTGCACAGAAGTCTTGATGAACATTCATTTGAAGATGACATACATTTCACATAAATTGCAGCACCATAGGCTTTCTGACTAGCATCACAGAATCCTATAATTTCTATTTGTTGTAATCCATTGGTTAGAACAAATCTGGGGATGCGATAATCGTTGACTATTTTTAGACTATGCAGAAATGCCTTCCATTCTTCAGAGTAATTTTTAGGAAGAGGTGTATTCCAATTTAATTTTAGAAGCCAAAGGTTTTGTAGAAATATTTTAGCTTTTGTCGTAACAGGTCCAATTAAACCTAACGGATCAAAGAGGCCACCTATCGTTGATAAGACATCTTTTATCGTTCCAGTTTCTTCAATGTCAAGTATCTTTAAATCGTAAGAAAAACAGTCTGTAGACGTATTCCATGACATTCCTAAGGCCTTTGTAATCTGAGGCTTATCCGTAACTTGAAAGGAGTAGTAAATCCTGAGTAGCACTTTCTTTATTCTTCAATAATTCTGGATTATTTGAACACCATTTGTGTAACTGCATTCCACCACGTTCTAGAAGACAGGTTAACTGTGTCTGAAACTCCTTGGCTTCTTGCATCGTATTAGCTCCAGTAATAATGTCGTCCACGTAAGAGTCCTTCAGTATGGCTCTTGAGGCATGAGGAAAGTCTGTCGCTTCATCCATTGCTAACTGCTTCAGGACGCTTGTTGCAAGGAATGGTGCACTTGCTGTTCCATATGTTACAGTCCTTAGACGGTAAGTCTGCACAGGACTACCAACTGATTCCTTCCACAAGATCAACTTCAGGTTTCGTTGAGATGGTTCAATAAGTATTTGTCTGTACATCTTCTGAACATCAGCTCCTAATGCATAGTTGTACTTTCGAAATCTAATAATAATAGAAAATAAATCTTCTTGAGGTATTCGCCCTTTCATTAATATTGAGTTCAGTGACTTTCCATTGCCAGTAGCCGTGGATGCATTAAACACAACGCGAAGCTTGGTAGAGGCTTTCTCTGGCCGATAAACACCATGATGACTAAGAAAATTGCAAGTCGATGTTTCAATTTCTTGAACTTCTTCCATGTGATTTAGGTCCTTATATTCTTTAATAAAATTCTTATATAATGTTTTCATATTCGAATCACTTTCTAGTCGATTCCACACTTGATGCAATCTTTTCTCAGCCAGCGTTTTCGATTCTCCTAATTCTACACCTTCCCTTATGGGTAACTGAACTACGTATCTTCCATCATTTTGTCCATAGTGAGTACGCTTGAAATGTTCTTCACAGTATTTTTCTTCTTCACTCAAAGCATCCTCGATATTTTCAATGGATTCAACTTCCCAAAATCTTTGCAAAATTTCTTTAACTCTTTCTTCACTATTTAGAACTAAACCACAATAATTTACTTCTGAGTCACTCTTGCATGCACCAGACGCGATATATCCAAAAACTGTTTCTTGAAATATTAACGGTTGATTTTCTAATTGAAATTTTCCATCTTTTAAAATCTCAAAGAACAATTCGGCCCCTAATAACATATCTATTTTGTTAGGTGTTCCATATTGCGGATCCGCTAATTCAATATCAATGGGAATATTTAATGACTGCACATCTAAACACCTTGATGGAGTTACGCTGGTTAATTTAGAAATAACCATACAATTAACTGATCTTACATATGTTAAATCTTTATTCGAAATCTGTACATCTAGTTGATAATTTATATTTATAACGTTCTCATTAATTCCGGATACAGATGCAAAAATTCTTTCTTTCTTTATATTTAACAAGTTAGCAACTCCTTCACACAAGAAACAACTCATGCTGCCGTTATCAAGTACTGCGCGAACTGGGATTCTTTTTCCTTCCGAATTGCAAACATATATTATTACAGTCGCCAATAAGACTCTTTTTCTGCGTGTCAAAAGACAACTTAATTGATTTTTATTAGAGACATCTGCGTTCTTGTTTATAATTTCGTCACTCGTTGCTTCCGTTTTTGTTTTGTCTAACTTATGTTCGATGGCGCCGTTTCTGAGCAGGCGATGTATTAATAATGAATGGTGTTTATTATGGCATTCCGAACACCTGAACTTAGAATTGCATTTTGCGATTAAATGTTCGTTACTGAGACAGTTTAGACACAGTTTATGTCTTTTAACTATTTCATATCTTTGATTTGGATTTAATTTTAAAAATGAATCACATTTATGCAGTAGATGATTATTATTTTTACATTTAACACAAATCGAAACACTATCGGTTTTAACCATCAGAGCCTTTGATTTCGAATTTTTTTCTAACAGATATTTCATTTTATTAGCATTACGGTTAATGTTATCCAATAACTGACATCTTTTCTCTAAAAACGAAATTAATTCATCAAACTTAACTTTCGCAGCATTAATGCTTAGTTCAAATTGTTTGCGCGTTTCGAAATCTAGTTTCTGAAGTACGATATTTAATAACAGACTAGCGGGCAAGCCCGCCAGCTGAGCGGGCTGAAGCCCGCTTATCATTGTTCGTTTTTAAAAGATATCCTATGTTAAATTTGGCCGGTATTGAAAAGTTGAACCGAACTACCATTTTTTAGCGGCATTCCGCGGGCTTCCCCCGCTTTTTTCACCTATGCATCCAGAAGTTACCGCATACACTATACATATGCGGAAAATCACGAAAACACCCATGCTTCCAGCCCTTTCGCGGGTATTCGAAATTTGGACCGAAATACCAGTGTTCAGCGCTTTTGGGCGGGAGCCCGCCCAAAACAGTGTTCACGTGTGCATGCAAAAGATACTGCGTACACCGTACACATGCGTAAAATCACGAAAACATCCCTCCAGCCAGCCCGCTGCCGATTCGAAAGTTGGACCGAAATACAATTTTTCAGCGATTTTGCGCGTGCTGTGCCCGCTTTATTAACGTATGCATGCTGAAGATGGTGCATAAACGATACACATGCGTAAAATCACGAAAACAAACATGGAGCCTGCCTGTTCGCAGGTATTCGAAAGTTGGACCGAATTACCAGTGTTATGTGGCTTTGCGCGGGCTCTGCCCGCTTTATTCACATATACACCCAGAAGATACTCCATACACTATACACATGCGTAAAATCACGAAAACACCCATGGAGCCAGCCAGTTCGTCGGGATTCGAAATTACCGCATTACCAGAACCGCATTACCAGTATTCTGTGCCCGCTTTATTCACGTATGCATCCATGAGATACTTTATAAACGATACACATGCGAACAATCACGAAAACACCCATGCAGCCAGCCCGCTCGCCGAGATTCGAAAGTTTGAGCGAACTACCAGTGTTCAGCGGTTTTACCCGGTATCCGCGCGCTGTATTCACGTATGCATCCAAATTTTATATACAGTAGCCCGGAATTCGAAAGTAGGACCGAAATACCAGTGTTCAGCGATTTTGTGGAGCGGGCTGCGCCCGCTTTATACACATAAGCATGGAGAGGATACTGCATAAACGATACACATGAGTTAAAGCAAGAAAACACCCGGGGAGCCAGCTCGTTCGCCGACACCGAAAGTTGGATCGAACTACCAGCGTTAAGAGGTTTTGAGCAGGCTGCGCCCACTTTTATCACATATGCATCCAGAAATCACTTTATACAATATACACATGCGGAAAATCAGGAAAACACCCATGCAGCCAGCCTGCTCGCAGAGATTCGAATGTTTGACCGAACTACCAGTGTTCAGCGGTTTTACCCGGTATCCGCGCGCTGTATTCACGTATGCGACCAAATTTTATGTACAGTACCCCGGAATTCGAAAGTTGGACCGAACTACCAGTGTTCTGTAGTTTTGCGCGGGCTGCTCCCGCTTTATTCAAGTATGCATGCAGAAGATACCGCATACACGTTACACATGCGAAAAATCCCGAAAACACACATTGAGCCAACACGGTCGCTTGGATTCGACTACCAGTTGGACCGAACTACCAGTAATCAGAGGTTTTGAGCGAATTTCGGCCGCTTTATTCACTTATGCATCCAGAAGATGCTGCGTACACGAGGCACATGCGTAAAATCACGCAAACACCCATGGACCCAGCCCGTTCGCCGGGATTCGAAATTAGGACCGAACTACCAGAGTTCAGCTTTATTCATTTATGCATCCAGAAGACACTGCATACACAACAGATATGCGTAAAATCACAAAAAACATGAGTGTAGCCTGCCTGCTCACCGGGATTCGAAAGTTACCGTATACCATCTCAAAGGAGCAAAGAAAAATCTTTAATCTAAAAAAAAAAAAAAAAAAAAAGTGTGAATTTAATTTTTATTGGTGCGAACTTATTTAAAATATCATTTGCATTAAAAGATAATATCTAAATTAAGTGCACGTATCTAATAACATAAAAAAATATATTATTCCAAAAAATCAAATTTATTATTAAAAAAATAACAACATATTTTTAAAAAATAGCTTTTTCAGATTTTTTAATTAATATCCCAGCTGATTAAAGTTGTACAACTTCAAGAACGTCATCATTTAAATTTAATGTAATATAATAACTTTTATTCAATATCAATAAAAGAATTAACGTGACAATCATCCTAACCTGAAATTAAAAAAAAATTGTGAAAAGCAGCTGTTTATTTAAAATGCCTACATTAACGAAATATTTTTAAAATACAGTTAGGTAACATGCAATCGCGTGCTTTATTCAACTTTAGAACATAACCTTGATTTGTATCTGCGGCGATTCAAGAAACTGTTGCAATCGGAAAAATGAGCCCGAAAATTAGCGTTTTCACAGTTTTTAATTAATATCTCAGCTGATTAACGTCCTACGAAGATGAGAATGGTATCATTGGATTCGTAGAATTTTTTGGAATCCGCAGACACCTGCCTCGAATTCCAACTCAGCGCCGTTCCATAGATATTTAAGAAAAAAGAAATTGACACGTGACCTTTCGCCAGCACAAATCTCGAGCGGAAGCAATTGTCATCCCCCCGGCGCTTTCGAAAAAGCAATTTTATCTCAGCTAATTCCGAGACGGTTGCCACTCCGAAAAATGAAATAACGTTTTCGCAGTTTTTAATTAATAACTCCGCCGATTATTCTCGTACGAAGATGGGACCGGTATCGATGGATTCGTTGATTTTTTTCGAATGCGGGGATATGCGTTTCGAATCGCAACTCGGAGCCGTTCCGCAGATATTCGAGAAAAACGAATTTGGCACTCGGCCAAATCCCTAAAATAGGGGAAACCCGTGAAAGAAAGTGCAAAACGTAGGGAAATGTAGGGAGAAAATCAGTTTTTAATTAATATCTCGGCTAATTAAAGTCGCACGAAGATGCCGATGGTCAATATGGCGAGCCACGGGCATTCTGAATCCAGCGGTACCTTCCGCTAAGCTCTACACCCAGCCGTTCCCGAGGAGATGATGTTACAAACACACAAACAGACAGAGGCACACAGATTTTAATAGTATAGAATGTCGGATAAATTATTTTTCTCATATTTTAAAACATTCAAAGCCCTAACGTTTTTAGTAACATTATCTATTACATATCTTATTCCTTTAGACGATTCGAATGTTAAAGTACGTAAATCCATTATTGACTTTATATGCGTCTCAATTAATATTCTTTTATTTTCATACCTATCTTGAAGAGCTTTAAATAGAGAACTAAAAGTATCATCAACAGTTTCAAGATTTTTTGCTTCATCAGTTAATGCAGCTTTTAAATAGTAGAGTTTCTGAACTTCTGTCAGTTGCGTGTTATTCGCTATGATGTTTTCGAATTGAAGCTTAAAATTATTCCATTCGGTATATTTACCAGAAAACTTAGGAATTGGTAATTCTGGCAAACGTATTTGTACTTTAGGATCAAATTTATTACAATCATTTTCATTTTCTGAACGAGCGATAGATGATAGAATTTCCATAATTCTTACCTCTAGAACTTCCGTTCTTTCTTCCATTTCGGCGATTTCTTCATCGATGGCTGTGACATCTTTTTCATCAACGCTTTCGAAATATCCAATCCTCAAGTTTCTAATATCCATTTGAATGCTTTGAAGGGATTTATACTTTATTTGAATTTCATTCTTATTCGAACTATCATCATATTCCTTCACTACATTTTCTAACCTAGTTAGTTTCGCTTTTAACGAAGTTTTATTTCTATCTAATGCCAGCATTTTGTTCACTTCTCCGGCTCTGCTGACCATGTACTGTGATTCTAAACTAATAAGTGGACTGTATAGCAAAAGAACTAACAAATTTATTTACAGTAATTAACTATTCAGATCTAATACATGCTCTGGCATGTTGCTCAGCCGGATGGAGCCGGATGGCTGAATCCAGATGGCCAAGTGAGAGTTTCTCTCCCTATCCAATAGGTGGCGCTGTATTCTAACTTAACACCTATATTTATTGAATATCACGTTCTTCGCCCGTAAACCAAATACATTTGAAAACAGCATATCTTTAGAATTTCCTCACTGGAGATAAAACTGTTATTTTCTGTACGGTGGTCGCTCTGAACTCGTTGAGTTTGTTAATCAAAAATTCGTTAAAGTTTTACAAAATAGGAAATAGATTAAAATAAATTCGAAATTTGGCCGTCCAAATGCCCATGTTCGGTTGGAGAATTACATTATTCAAAATTTGATGGCTCTAGATACTGTCGTTTTTGTCACAGTGCAAGAAACATACATGTATTCATGCAGATTTCTTCATTATTTAATTTCTTTACATATAATACAAGGCGATAATATTTGGTAACAACAATTTGCAAGGAGACACGGACACTTATTGTATAACAGCGCAAAATGCAGCTTTGAAACTAACAGCCTTTCTAGGCGACCGCAGCTTTGGGTTAATAAATTAAATTAACAGTAAATAAAAATAATCTTATGCAGAACTAAAAATAAATTTAAAAAATATAGTCACTATAAAATACTAACAAAATTAATTATTACGGTTAAATACAATTTTAATATTAGAATTAAATGTATAAAAATTTTTAAGGCATCAAAAGTGTTTATCACTATAATGTATTATGAAAGATAATTAAAATAAAATTCCTTTATAGAAATTGTGCTATAATACTCATCTATAATTTTAAAAAAGCAGCACAATTTAGAATTTTAAACAAATCTTTCAAAAATTCGTTTTTAAATATTTTAGTACTTTTTACTTATTTACACCAATAAAAAGCATAAAAACTGCAAGAGAAAATTGCTTGTTTGAAATTTTCTATTAGTTCAGATTTAAAATATTATTTTCTAAAAGAAGTAGTTACAAATTTCCTTACAGCATAGGAAAAGCTAAAAAAAATAGCCAGCTCTGAAAGCATGCAATAGCTTTATAATTATTTGAAACGTTAATTATGCTTGATAAATATGCTAAAGTTTTAAAAATCAATCTCAGTTTCAAAAATAAAAATATATAGAAATTCTAATTTGTGAAATGAAGCGCTACATTCAGCTTTTTCTTGATAATTATACACGCTGCAATAGGCAATCAATGTTAAATTTCTGCAAGTCGTCCCTACTCCTCCGGATGTGATCAAGGTGACAGCCGACAACGCCTCAGACGAGGGAGAAAACCCGTTTGGGTTAGTCTATTTCTTATAAGGTCCATGGTTTGGATTAACCATTAAAGCAACATAAGCACGTGCTTAAGGCATTTAGGAAAGGGGGCATCAAAAAAATTCCCATCGCCAGTCTTACCATAGAATGCATGTTTCAGCTAAACCAAAATCGAGAGAGAGAAGGAATGAAGAAAAAACGGCCGCAAACTTATGTGGGGGCAGCAAAATCTTTAAGTGCTTACAGCCTCTAAAAATGCTGTGATTCTGTGCTTACATTTCAACAGGATAATGCCCGGCCGCAAATCGCACATACCTTTCGACTGCTTGTCTTCGTGATTCTCGCATATTCGCAAAGCCTACAGACCGCTTCTTATACTGTTTGCTCCGATTGGTTGATACAGGAAATGTAAGGTTACAGAATCTTGTACTTGACGAATTTTGCTTCATCGCCTATACTAATTCTATATTAGCCTGGTGTACCGAAAAGTGTGCGAAAGCCAACGGCGAAACCGCAGCTCAACGGTAACGAGGATGGAAAAATTTCTCGGACTTCTAGATCGCTGGTTCTATCCCCGCGCGAGACTTTTACGAATTCTGCTCTGGACGGATTTATTTTTATCCTCACTTTATTGAAATGACTTTGTCATTATTGGTATTTTCGCCTTCGGGTGAGGTGTTAAAAATTTAACACTTTCATTTCCTCTATTTTTGTTAATGATAATTTTTCTTATTTTTATTTACTGATTTGTACTCTTTGCAGCAGGTACCAGTAGCAAGATTATGCACCAAGATCCCGAAAATCGTTTCTACAGAAACAAAGCATAATGGAATAAAATATAATTTTAGTTATACTTACTTTCATAATTTAGATTAAAAGAATATGTATCCGATGCCCTTAAATGTTTAATGAATTGATTGATTGTAAACCTTTTTTCTTGCAAAACAATTATCGTACTTTTAACAGTTTAAATTCTAATACAAATAAACTATTAATAAGATCAGTAGGTTATTTAAAATATATTCCACACAATTCCCCTTAGCTTTCATTCATAAAATAAAAAATTATCGAATGAAATAAACGCTGTTTCTTCTCACTGTACTGAAAGCCTGCAAGGTTTGTTTGGCGTTACTTACCACGCCTACAAGGCGATAACTCGCCATTTCAAATATGACCGACAAGCAGATGTTTCATCCAATGAGAGCAGACCGTAGTAGAAATGGTCTGTAGGCTTTGTGAATATGCGTGATTCTCCAACACTTCTCTGCCGGCGCGATTGCCATATCCCTCCCCAATACAGCACGTTTAGGGTCTGATGAGCAGGCATCTCCGAACTTCGATACATCACGCCGATCTAATTTGCCATTTGGTATAGTAAGCAGTCTCTTAGGAGAACATCCGCTAACTCTTTTACGAGTCAATCATCCAAATAACAGCTTGCATCAGGACGAGATGTGGGATTACGCATTATTGATTTTTTTTTCTTTTCTTGTAGCTGTATTTCCTGAATAAAACATTCAATTCATATGATACAGTTTGCGTTTCGTTTTTAGTACATGTATACATCCCATCTGTCTACTTTCGTCCCATTAGGATAACTCCTTTTTGGTGTATGTTATAGAATGTACGTTGCCATTTGAGAAAACAAACTGGAGAAACATTTCTGGGAATTAAGTATCACACTTTATAATTTTAATCGTCGTTTCAAATTATGTCTTGCCCTGTTGTGAAGGGTTCTGATTTTACTTACAAATATGCCTGCAATTTTTTCACCTGTTCCAAATATAATTTAAGCTTTTGTGCACATGATCCACTTTCGATACAGCAATTTAAGAATAGCACTTTCACTTACATCCTTACTTCCCGTATTTTTCTCATATTAATCTATAATGTTCTTGTGGAAAGATACATATAAAATGTATTTAATATACTAACATTCTGGAACACCTTGTATCAGAGCCCGATTAAGAGATTCTTAATCGGGCTCTAATACAGGGTGAGTCTTAAGCGCAGCAGTGTTTCAGGAGCCTTCAAAACGTACGGATAATTTGGAGACCGTTTAAAGTAATAGGCAGTTACAGTTACAGTAACAAGTATATGGGACACCACGATATCGTCATTGACAAAAATGGTATAGCCCGCATATACTAAGTAGAGAACTGCACCCCCATGAGCACATCAGTGCCAAGCTTTGGGGCTTTGTTGGATACTATTAAAAGGCCGCATTTTGCAGAATAGGATAATAGTTACATAAGGTTACATTTCATTTGTG
Source organism: Stegodyphus dumicola (assembly GCF_044657685.1). NCBI lineage: Eukaryota > Metazoa > Arthropoda > Arachnida > Araneae > Eresidae > Stegodyphus > Stegodyphus dumicola. Next base: position 152,691,320 of record NC_140769.1, on the reverse strand, counting down.
GGCTCATGGTACTTGTGTACAGAAAGATAATTTGACAGGGTACTGGGAATTGGTTATGTAAATAAGCATAGTAATTAAATCCATAATTTGAAATGCTAACAGAGTACAAAAGTAATAGGAAACAGGCCCAGACTTTATGGGCCCAAGGGCTAATCAGACTTTGAACATTATAATTTTCAAATGCAACTGGTACATTCTAGAATGTGGCTTTCCTTTTACTTAGCTTTTCTGCCATCACATTTAGGAAATTATCTTATAACTTCGACAGTTTATGGCTCCAGGGTGCTTTAATAAAAAAACAATTGGTAGTTCAAGCAATCAGCGTTTGGTTAATATAGAGCTGTTGCTCATTCTTGCTCTTGTTTTATGTGATTCAGACTATGCCCCATTGTTTGTGAAGAAGAATACTGACAGCTCCTACTTAACTAACTTCATTCAAGGACATCCTTTGGCAGAAACTCTTACGTGAAACGGGAAAAAAAATTGAAGCAGAAGTGTTGGAAATAACGACCTATAAATTTCTCCAGCCTCTTGATGGAACGTGCAGCTTTTCCGCGAGATAACCTCATTGAGTGAGCTGTCCTCATATTTATGGCCCATGCTATCAGGCGATGTGGGTCTTTGAGAGAAGCACGTGAACTACTTTTCGACATCATTTGCCGAGCGTTGACAAGAGCACTAAAATGTTGATTAGCTTCAAAAGACACATCATAAAAGAGGCCCTGAATCTTGATTCTTGACTTATTTTCTAATTTCGTACAGACCGGTTCTTCAGGGATCCGCAAATTATAAAAGCACTGAAAAACATTAGGCTTTGTTTACATAATTCTGTACAGTCCTTACGTGATGCTTTTATATTCCCTTTCAAGCATTATATTGACATCACAAAACGTCTTGTTATCACTAGCTATAAATATTCAGGTTACCAATTTCTGCTTCTATTCTCTTATGCAGTTGAATAACGACCCTTCAACTTTTCTCTGCGAAAAATAGGACTGACCATTCAACTATCTTTCATTTATACTTTCATTAGCCTCTTTTCTATAACTTTCTTAATCACTCTTCTCTTCGCCTTGAACTTTCAAACAAATTACCCTGTCAGAACAAAATTAAATAAAAATATCAAAATGAAATAACTAGAAAAATTGAAATAAGAAATGAAACAGAACACAGAAGTGAACAGCAAAATAAAGTGATACTTCAAATTCACGCGGACTTTTAAACTCAGTGTCATTTGCGAATATTAAGACTCGGAAACTCGGAAAATGCATATTAAATTGATTTTTCTTCCACCATTAAGTTATATATTTCTTTTAAAGTGTTCAACAATAAACTATCATTAGAATTTTCGGACTCGCAATTTACACACGGAAATGTTCAAATTTTGAAACATTTGTGATGATGGTTTGGTTTATTTAATTATGGCAAAGCACACTAGGACTATCTGCCTAAGGGGAGGGATGCCTTCGTGGAGGACTTTCTAAAAGAAACTGGCTCGTATACACGTTACACAAGGGCATGTAGCCAGCCCGTTCGCGGGATTCGAACCTCGGACCGAACTACCAGTGTTCAGCGACTTTACCGCTCGGCCGCTGGTCGGCGAAAAATCTGTGATGAAGAAGCTGTGAAAATCTGCCTCGACGTTTCTGGAAATTTCTGGAAAGATCTGTGATATGTGTGAATGAGATGTTCAAGTTTCCAAAAACACTGAATTCCAAGCTTTCGAAAAAAAAAAAAAAAAAAAAAAAGGAAAGTACAGAAAATCTCATATAAATGTAGTACCTCTTATATATGTCTCTTATATATACATATCTCATATATACTTCTCTTATATGTATGTCTCATGCCTTACCTATCTCATAAATACATTGTATATACGTTATAAGGTATTTTCTCCCTCCTTTCTGCATGCCTTAGTGGTGTAACGGTAGCACACTCGGCGCGTATTCGAAAGGTCCTGGTTCGATTCCCGGCGAGGGCATTGCTCATTTTTCGAGTCTGCAGCATCAATATAACTTAATGTCTCTACAGTGGCGCCCAAACTAAAAGGTAGTACACAATACTTCGTCACCAACAGGATTTGGCTATTGGGTCTCCTAATCTCCAATCACCCTTTGAAAGGGGGTATATAAGGTATTTTTCCCTCTTTCAAGCATGCTTTCATGGTGTAACGGTTAGCAGGCTTGGTGCATATTCAAGTCCCGAAGAGGGTATTGCGCATTTTTCACGTCTCTTGCATTAAACGAAACCTAATGTCTCGTAAGCGTAATATAGAAGTAATAATCTCATATATACATAAATGAATAAAACAGAATAAAGATTTTTTTGCTCTATTCAGAACGTTCTTACTACAGCAAATTAAGGAATTAAATTAGCGATATTTATCGTTAAATAAACAAAACATCAGTTCCCAGTAATTCTCTTAAAACGTAATAGAATTTTAATTAGCGTTATTATTATTAACATAATTATTAGCATAATTTTAATTCATACTACATAAAACACTTTTTTCTTAGAGTAATTGATTTAAATTTAAATTTAAAGCTATTTATTAGACCCAGATATGCACAACGAAATACCTATTTTTAGAAATTTTTCAAAAAATTGTGGAATGTCTTATGGTCTAGTGTGAATTGTCGTTCGAAAAACATAACGCTTATTAATTATTTTTATTTGCTTTTTTGTGACATTTAACATGGAACTGAAATCCTGAGAAGAGAATTTTAAATCTTGGCTAATCCTCTTTTTAGAATCGCAAGATTATTACGATTTTTTACCCCCCCCCCACACACACCGCACGAAAAATCGCTGTTAAACTAAGATTCTGCTTTAAAGGTGTACTGTAATGGAATAAAAATAAAATTATTTCAAATAAATGTTTTGCGTTGGTCCTTTACAGGAAGAATTGTATTCGCTTCATAGTAGTATTTTCCTTTTATTGGTATTAAAATCACCGATCTGATAAATTTTCAGAATACATATGAGAATTTCAAGGCTGTTTTTCCTCAAAGAAATTTTGAATTTTGTTCATTAAAACACAGTTTAAATAAAAGATGATATCGACTTTTGTGAAGGAAGCAGAATAGCTTAAATGTAAGATAAGTTTACAATATGGTAAGATTGATAAGTTGAAGACATTGAAAAAGACAGAAAACTAAATGGTCATCCTACATGATTATTTAAAAAAATATTTTATTATGTTTAGTTTAGAGTACGTCTTTATAGATAAATCATAGATCAGTAGTTTGTAGGGTTTATATTTATTTTAACTAACATTTAAGTTTAAACTAGCTTTCCTGTCAAGCCTTACTTTCCCCTGGAATTGCCAATGCCAGAGTATGTAAATTTTAGTAGAACGCGCAAGGATTCAAATTGTCAGCGGAAGTAATCTGAGTTAAATAGAAGGGAAACGAGTTCGAAAGTGCGCTTTCTTGCTTCACGAGCGTGGAGGTGGCTAGTTAGAAATTGAAGAACCACGCGTTTCGGCCTGTGTGCTTGCCTCGGCAGATTGTTAATCTTTCAACGTAATATTCAGAAGTTTGCTGAATTATCAGCGGTATCTTAGAACGCGGTGAGGTTAGTTACGTTTAGAGAGCCTCGTAGTTAGTCACTTGTTACTATTCTTTTTTTTTTTTTTTAGTTTCTTATTTTTATTTTACCGCCGGGTCGGCGTAGTTTGTGAGCGTCAAGAGCACGCATTTGTAATTTCTAAAGTTGAATAAAAAGGGATTTAAACCCTTCTCAAAACTTTGTCTACTTTCCAGTTCTCAGCAGTCACCACTATTGTTGCGTGCAGGTTGGAAGCGCGCAACATTACAAGTTCAAACTTGAGGACTTTTTCGAATAACCAAAAACTGAATGAAAAGGTGCGCGGATGTGGCACTGAAATTAAAACTAAACTGCTTTTTAAAATATGTTCACTTTATGATACTTTAGTAAGAGTTGCTTTCTAAATGTTCATCCTCACTCATATCAATTTCTATAACCACAGACTGAAAATTGAATAAACTTTATTTTCTATTACTTAAAAGAAAATAACTTAAAAAAAAAAAAATCTGAAAGGTTTCATATTTTTACGGTTGCCCAAAGGGATTTGTTAGGGTTTTTTATGCTCTCACTGAGCTCGTAGTCTACCAACCTGCTTTTACCCATTCACCCTGCCAACCCAACATTCCCCCCCCCCCGTTCTTTTAGCTTTTTAGTTCTCAGCTTTATTATTAGGCATCATTTTCTTCGCACCTACGCCATATACAATTCAACAGCAAATTTACAAAAAATTTAAAAACAGCATACGTTTAGAATTCTCGATGCAGCTTAAGTTTTCGCATACATTCTCCCCCGCCCTATTTTTTTCAGCCTTTTCTCAGTTTATCATATCAACGCACAGTTTTCATACTAAGATGTTTTTACAAAACTTTTTTTTTTTTTTTTTTTTTTTTTTTTTGTCTTTTTACTATTAAAGTTTTGTGTATTTACTTTATTTATTATTATCTTCTTGGCGTTTACGCCAAATAAAATTCGATTCAACGGCAAAATCACAAAGTATTTAAAAACAGCATATCTTTAGAATTTCCGACAGATAGTCTCGCGAGCTGGAGACAAAATGTTTTATTCCGTACTGTGTTGCCACTACTCGCTTTGAAATCGTTGAGTCTGTTAATCAAAAATTCGTTAAAGTTTGACAAAAAAATGAAATAGATAGTAAAACAAATTCAAAATTCAAGATTCCAGATGCACACGTTTGGGTGGAGGACAACGTTATTCAGAATTGGATGGCTCTAAGTATAGTTGTTTTTTTACATTGCGAGAAACATGCATATATTGATGCATAACCTTCGTTATTTAACTTCTTTAATATAATACAGGGTGATAATATTTTGTGGCAACAATTTGAAAAGTGATACAACGCATTTATCTGCTTCGACGCAAAATGCCGTTTCGAGACTAATAACCCGTTCGAGACTAACGTCCCTTTTGAGCTAATAATTAGACCTTGTCCTTAAATGTACAGATAAAAAAATCATCCTCTAACGTAAGATACAGGGTTTTTACTTTCTTGTACGAAGTGAAAAGGAAGTATTGTAATCGCGAAAAACTTCAGGCATCATATTTCAAGGAAAATATCCATTTTGACCGCTATCGAATGCAATTTAGCGATATTTTTGCGTGACATCCGTACGTAAGGACAGAATAAAGGACTCTTTTTACCCCCAAAAATTACAAAACTGATTTAAAATGAATTCTGAAGAGAAATTTTCGTGGCGCATAACTCAAAAACAGTAGCCTCAGAACACTGAAATTTTGTATATAGGATTGCTATAGCATGTAGATTTGTACCTCGTATTTTGGTTGCAATCGGCAGCACCAAAAGTATATAAATATTTCGAACTAAGTGAATTTAAGATCGTACAACATTATATATATATATATATATATATATATATATCCACTCTGTTACTCGGCTCAGTAATCTCAGTTTCTTTATTCTTATATGTTTGTAAATTGAGCACTTTTTGCTTTAAAAATGGTTGAATTATGTTGTTCTTATCTTCTGGTTAAGGTTTTTATGCCTTTAGTAAATCTGCATGCGATATTTTTAGAATTATTAACAATTTAAAAGTTGTTTAAGTGCCGCTAAGCCTTTTGCAATGGCGGCAATGTTTGTTTACATTTGAAAAAGCAGAATAGTAGATTTGTTGCCAATCTAGAAAACATAATCTTCGCAAAAACAAAGATAACGCCTTCTTTTATTATTGTGAATTAAGTCATGCTTTATCCATTCTGGAATTTATTCGAGTAAATACGTGTTTAAGATTTACTTCATAATTTTCAATACAGATATTTTGAGTTTTTATGTATTTTTGCCTTCTCGCGAAGTGAAAACTTAATTAATTGAATGAGAAATACTGAAGCGTCTGTGAAAAACTTTTTTTTAAATTTTTGTTGTTGTTTGCTTAATTTCTTTAATACATCGTTTTAGATTTATTATAGTATTTGAATATATGGCAACGGTTAGATAATTCTTAAGATGATATAAATTTTGTGCATTCTAAGTTAAAAAATCTGATGTGTACACCACATGACTTCCTTGTACGGAATATTAAATTATACACACTTTTTCTTGCATTTCATTTAAACTTATTAGATTGAATTAAACCTACTTCGGCGACAGCGCAAAAACCACAATAGAATAAATGCATTCTTTAAAATTCACTTTGTTTACCATAGCGACACTCTGGCGCTAGGTTTACTTAACAGTATTATATTTCGTTCATATTATAACTTAGAATGCACAAAATTTATATCAGTTAAAGAATTATCTAATCGTTGCCACATGTTCTATTCAAATACTATAATAAAGCTAGAATGATGTATAAAATAAATTAAGCAAACAAAACAAAACAAAAACAGTTTTTCACAGACGATTGAGTATTTCTCATTTAATTAATTCAGTTCTCACTTCGCGAGAAGGCAAAAATACATAAAAACTCAAAATATCTATATTAAAAATTACGAAGTAAATCTCAAACGCTCATTTCCTCGAAAAAATTCCAGAAAGAATTAAGCATTATTTAAATGGCAATAATAAATGAATGCGTTATCTTTGTTGTTGCGAAGCTAAGTTTCTCTAGATTGGCAACAAATTCACTAGTCTCCTGTTTCAAATGTAAACATCAATGGCCGCCATTAAAAACAGGCTTAGCGGCAATTGAACAACTTTAAAATTGCTGATAATTCTAAAAATATTGCACACAAATTTACTAAAGGCATAAAATCCTTAAGCGGAAGATAAAATAATTGAATTATTTTTAAAGCAAAAAATGTACAATTTACAAACATATAAGAGTAAAGAAACTGAGATCACTGAGCCGGGTAATAGAGTGGACATATATATAAATATACGTTTGGTTATATATTTATATATGTATATTTATATATGTTTGGTGCGGCCGATTGCAACCAAAATAAGAGTTGCACATCTACATGTTATAGCAGTCCTATATACAAAATTTCAACGTTCTGAGGCTACTCGTTTTTGAGTTATGCGAGATACGTACGTACGTACGTACATACGTTCGTACAGACGCCACGAAAAATTCTCTTCAGAATTAATTTTAAAGCAGTTTTATAATTTTTTTGAAGGTAAAGAGTATTTTATTCTGTCCTTACGTACAGATATGACGCAAAAACATCGTTAAATTGCATTCGATAGCGGTCAAAATGGATATTTTCGTTGAAATATGCTGCCTGAAACTTTTCGCGATTACAATACTTCCTTTTTACTTCGTACAAGGAAGTAAAAATGAGTACATATTTTCCTGGCAACATTGTTCTACTTTTCACGTATAATATGAAGTTTCACTGGGAGTTCTAAACGTACGCTGTTGTCAAAAATTTTTGTGTCTATAAATAAGTCATTGATTTGCGAAACCAAAAAACAAAAATGTCCTTTTATAGGACACCACTCGATAGTTCTGATGAAGAGGACTACCGAAGCGAGCGTTCGTCCAAAACCAACAAGACCTATCTATTGAAGAAAGAGGATTTCATTCTTATGGCTAAAGAAAAGAAAAGTAAAGCGAAAAAGGCGAAAACTATGTCAGATACGGAAAGCGAACAACCAAGTAAGAAGAAAGATGTTAAGCCTGGTAAGGAAAAAAGAGACATTCAAACACCGAATGGAGAAGCTACTGATGAACAGACACCAGAAGATTTATCAATGGGAAATGATGAGCACATCCCAAAATTCAAGTCATGTTCTGAAGAAGAAATCCGGGACCAGATTGCGAAATTTGGATTTGACGTAATTTGCAATTACTTTCATAAAAGAACTAAGGGTGAGATGGATGTAGAGACATTCACGAAAAATTTTTATCCACGGCTGATAACTGAAAGAGGAACAGACAGCAGGGAACAAGAATGGATATCTCCTAAGAAAATCGCGAAAGTATCAGAAAACGAAGCTCCAATGGAAATTACGACGGAAAATCGATTTCAGCAGCTAAGTGAAGTAGAAGGTCCATTCCATAAGAAGAAGGAGGAGCCGAAAAAGAGGAAACTCCACCCCCAATAGTTTTCCAGCAAAGCGAAGTGGATTGGCCTAAAATTCATGAAATCCTTATCAATACCTGCAGTGAAGAATTCGAAGCCAATATGAAAATGAAACTACTATATGTTAAGTCAGTAGACGATTACAGAAAAGCAGCTCTGGTTTTGCAGAAAAGAAATATACCATTTCATACTTTCCAGTTACTCAGCGAAAAACCTATTAAGGTTGTTCTTAAGGGCCTCCGATCGACGATGAAGGAAGAAATAATCCAGGCAGATCTGGAGAGAAGGAAATTCCCGATAAGTAAAGTCAAGCAGTTTTCCAGACGAAGAGGAGACGCTATCGAGAAACTTCCGATTTTCCTGTTGGAGCTGAAGTAAACGAAGGAAGGACGTGCAATTCATGGACTCAACACTATGTTAAGTGTTAATGTCAAGATTGAGAAGTTTGCCCCGAAAAAACGCGTAATTCAATGCTATAGATGTCAAGAATATGGACATTCGCAACATCTTTGCTTAAATCCTGAGCGATGCTGCAAGTGTGAACAGCACCATAGAAGTAAAGAATGCCCTCTAAAGCCAGAAGAAAAACCTAAGTTCATCTTCTGCTCACTACCGCATGTAAGTTCATACAGGGGTTGCCCCGCGTACAAGAAGCGATATGAAGCAAAGAAGCAGCAGGCGAAGCCAGCAGCTAAGATCCCTACGCCGATTTTCCGAAATTCATCGAAACAGAGGAAGACAGCAGTAAACCCAGATGAAACCTCTCTACAGTGACAGAGTAAAGAAAAAATTGGAAATCCCACCCACAGAGTACAAGGATATCATAAACTGGATCCAAGATCCTAAAATCAAAAAATTTCTGAACAGTATGGTTGAGCACGTTGAGAAGATCCGCGCTGCAAAAACCACGGCTGAGAAGTTTGTAGGGTTTATATTTATTTTAACTAACACTTATTTTAAGCTATCTTTCCTGTCAAGCCTTTACTTTCCCCTGGAATTGCCAATGCCAGAGTATGTAAATTTTAGTAGAACGCGCAAAGTATTCAAATTGTTAGCAGAAGTATTTTGAGTTAAATAGAAGGGAAACGAGTTCATAAGTGTGCTTTCTCGATTCACGTGCGTGAAGGTTGCTAGGTAGAAATTTAAGAACCGCGCGTTTCGGCCTGTGTGTTTGCTTCGGCAGTTAGTTGAATCTTTCAACTTTTTATTCAGAAAGTTTGCTGAAATCTCAGCTGTATCTTAGAACGCGGTTAAGTTAGTTACGTTTAGAGAGCCTTGTAGGTAGTGACTTGTTATTATTCATCTTTAGTTGTACTTTCTTATTTTTATTTAACCGCCGGGTCGGCGTAGTTTGTGAGCGTCAAGTGAACGCATCTGTAACTTCTAAAGTGGAATAAAAAGGGAGTTAAACCCTTCTTAAGAGTTTGTGTACTTTCCAGTTCATAGCAGTCACTACTATTGTTGCGGGCAAGTTGGGGCCACGCAACACCACAAGTTTACTGCCGGGTTCAAAGCAGCCATGACACTGATGAGATTTGCTGAAAGTGAAGAGTAATCACCAGCTTAGAAGCATTTGAGGAAATTTCACTATGTTTACGATTTCTTTTCACTTTTTCAACACACAGGCAGTGGCGTAAATAAGGGTATGCAAGGAATGCCGTCGCATAGGAGCCCGAAGGCTTAAAGGGCCGTTTAAATATCCTGCTGAACTACATTTACATGTTTAAACTTTAAGACGGATTCCATTACATATATATAGAAGCTTTAATTTATTTTCCCTTGATGAGTTCGAAATTAGAATTTCTATAAAAGAAGATTAATTATTATTTTTATATTTTTTATCTTGTATTTTTTTCCCTTTTGCTTTTCATTTTTATTTTTAGAATTTGAACTACTATAAATTCTTATTTTATTTTTGATATGTTTGGATTTTGTGTTAAACCCCTTTTACACGATTTTTAATATTAATATAGTTGAGGAATAGCCTTGATTTGACTCCAATTTACTTTTAACTTTAGAATCTTTAAGCATATGTAGATAATAGATTTTTTTTTCTTTTAAGGGCCCCCCACCAACCTATATGGTGCAGTGACGCAATTCTCTGTATTGCGCAGATAGGAGGCCCTTGGAAGCACCTGAAACAGCTAAATTCAGGTGCTTGCAAAAGTTAAAATTCCAGCATTCGACTATGAAATAATAACTTCATGACCTACCCCAGTTTAGGGATAGCAGTGAGCGAAAAATAGGAAAAGTTTCTTTGTATTTCTTAGTCTCAAACCTGAAAATTATTAAAGGCGACCCCCTAAAGGAAAGGTTTCTCCTTTTTGCAGTCCCAAATCAAAAAGCGGCGGAAGTGGAAATTAATTGTAACTATTTATTATAAAGTACTTATTTTATATATTAATTTATTTCTGTATAATTCGCATTATGATCGAATAATCAGTAGACATATTTTCGAAGTATAAATCAAAGAAGTAACTAGGCAGGATTCTGGTTTTGCCAGTTAGTTCGTAATTTTCATAATCTGTCATTCCGTAGCGTTTAATTTTGTTCATATATTGAATCTCTTACTAGCTTTTCCATTAAACGCAAGTCCAAAAATCAGTCCTAATATTCATTTTGAAATTGAATTTATTAATGTGAATGATTCTTAGAATTTAATATAACATGTATTTCGTTGGTTCGCTATAAACGGCGTATCACTTTTCAATTTGTTGCCACCAAATAATTTAACCCTATATTATTTTTAAAGAAATTAAATAAGGAACGATGGTACTTGCAACCTGTGCAGTCGCACCAAGAGGCAAGGTAAGGGACAGAAACATTTTGGATTTAGAAGCACGATTGACATTACAAAATGACAAAGTTAAAGGCGGATCGATTTTTTTTTTTTTTTTTTTTCTCTGCTTTTTACATTAATAAGCTGGAGGGGAGGAATCATTCGTAAGTATTAATTGCTAACTTCAAAATACATGCTTTTCTTTCTTAAGGACATAAAATCATTGACGTAAGTTGAGCAGTTGTGGCATGAAAGGTCTTTGCCCCACCCCCCATGTCGAAATGCCGTTCTAGTCCAGAAAACACAAAGAATGTATTGCACCACATTTGGAAAGGAGAGATCTTTGAATGAATTCGGAGTCCGAAAAAAGAGGGGTGAGTTTTACGACAGGCTACGAATACACAGATGCTCAACTATTAAGCGGCCAAATATTTCAGTTAATTTCCGGCGTAAATTTAATATTTCATTAAATTTATCGAAATTCATTACTTTTTCACTCATGGGTGTAGGAAATGGAATGGATGAATATTTTTACTTGAAATAATGAGTAAATAAATATTTAACCAATTTTTCATATCAAAATTTCAAAATATTCTCACATTGCAGATAAAATGCAGGTTAGGAATTCTTTAAAATCCCTAATCGAAAATTAAATCTGAAAGACAGAACTCGTTTGAGGATTTACTTGATTTGCTTTAGAAAAGAGAAGAGCTGTAGTGTTTCTTAACCCGTAAATTACCCATCTACCAAAAATTCACACTTATCTGTAAAAGGTAATTCTGAAGACATTAAATTTGTTTTGAAAGTAATATATTAATCTCTCTTCGTTTGAAAAAAAATATAATAAATTACAATTTATTTTAACAACATGAAAAATTTAAGCGTATGATTGAGTAATGTGCAATAATTTGTACGTTATTTAAATGGCATTGAATTGAATTATTATATAATAATAAAGCACTCGAGGACCATTTGCCTAAGGGGAAGAACGCCTTCATGGAGTAATTTCTAATCGTTATTTGTAATGAAATTTTACAATTTACTTTACTTTTGCTTTTAATTTACTTTCCACAGCATTCAGTACGTGAAATCATCAATAATAGTATAATAATGATAATGAAAATGGCATCACACAACTAAAAGTATATACTACTTCGTAAATTTCGATAAATTAATTACTGAAAATATTAAACATATCAATGGCAGCGTTGCCCTAATAGTTTTAAGTTGCATTTCAACATCTGAAAGAACGCGAATTACATTGCTATTTTCACTACACAAACGAATGGAATATTTCAGAAAAGAATGCTGCCCCGTTATTGCAATATTTCAATAATTTTTGCAAATTAAAAAATTTAATTAACACGTTTTAATAGTAAAGATGCGATTTTTACTTATAAAAATCCCTTTGTATATTATTCTCTTTCATTTCGGCATCACTGCATAACTTTTCTAAGACATAAATAGCTTCCGTTAATATATGTTCTCATATATTATATTTATTTTTTATATATTTTTTCATTTATAAATTAATGATTAAGATAAAAAATTGATACTGCTTAATTTTTAAGCAATGTAAAGACTGGAAGTCTGAGGTCATTAATTTCTGAGACATAAATAGCTTTCTAAGACGCAAATAAAACAGATAACAATAATCATAAATACTAATGCTCCTATATAGCCGCTTTTCCTAACTAATTTTTGCTTTCTGATCCACCTGGAGTACAACAAACGTATTTTCATTAAATGAAATTTTGCGCATTTCTCTACGAAGTACGCAAAACTTGTTTCATACAATTTTATTTTTACTAATTATGAAGAAACTTTATACTGGTTTCCTAAACAAGTATTTATGTGTACTACTTTTAGAATCGCATGCGACAGAGTGTGAATACTCATCTTCAAATATACGTTAGTGTCGATAAGCTTAACTCTAAATTATTAAACATTTCTGGGACCTTGAAACTTCGAAGGGAATCGTCATATTTTGCTATAGTGGGCATTTAAATTTAGATAAATCCTCATACCATAAGTATTTTGTGTTTAATTTTAAAATTTCCATTTCGTATTACATAATCATTTTCAAAGCTCTTTGGATACATATCAATAAAATTTGCTTCTACCTGTTTATTATTTCATCCTGAACTTGTGAAGAATTTCCTAAAAATATTCGAATATCCATAATTTTTACTGTCAAAATATGTAATAATTATACATTAACTGAAATGCATTTATAGTACAGAGGAAATGTAGAAAGATATTGCAGGTGATGTATTATGTATCATTGGAATATGGCAATAATAATAGTGCAATTTGACTGAAGGGGAAAAAGAAAACAACAGATGTTTCAGCGTTTTAAAAGTGAAATGAACAATGGACATCTTTACAGTAAAGTCTTAGATGAAAGTTTTAATGTGACTCAACTTGGGAAGACACTGTAAATTTATAGTGGAGGTGGGGTCCCTTTCTTCGTTAAACAGCTGCATTGAAGGGTGATTTCGGATCCCTTTCTTCGTTAAGCCACCGCATTGAAGTATGAAACGCATCCCTCAAGTATACTTATAAATTGCCTGATGACTCAGAACAGAAAACTGAACTTAAACTTGCTCTTATTCTAATGCCATTTCTCTAGTCTATGGCGAGAACAAACAGAAGTTTTTCTTTAAAATTAATTTTCAAAGTGATCTCAAATATAATTCTTCATTATAAAGGTAAGTTATTGATGTGTAATATCTAAATTAATCATAAACTAAATTCTTATAATTTAAAACTTGCTAAAAATTCAATTCAGCTAAGCTTTTAATCCATTTATCTGAAAAATCCAAAATCATCACCATTAACAATGCAAATGTCTACTAATATCAATTTAATTAAATATTTTTATGATAAATATGAAATATAAATATAATCTATGTTTCCAATTCATTAAGAAACATCATAACATGCCAAAATTAAAAACAAAATATTTTAAACACATCCTGCGCTATAGTGCAGGATCGATCAACCAATCAATCAGCTCGACAATCGAAAATCAATCGACTTGAATGGAGCACATCATCTAAAAAGCGTTTCTATTAATGTGCAAGTTTGAAGACATTATGAAAGAAGCTGAGTTTATTGCAAATAAATGGAGCATAGAAACTAAATTTGGAAAATAAAAGAGATATGAAGAACCTAAAACACTGTCATTGTTAACAAATACGGAAATTATTAATAATGTTTCAAAAATACAGAAAACATATAAAGAAGACTTGTACTGGAAGTACAACTTTTATTATTTATAAATACTTTCAGAACAGAAACCCAAAATTTGAAATCCGTTAAGGATTTAGCTAAATTAGCAATGGTAAAATATTATGACATGACAAGCAGTTATTCGGGAGTGTGCAACTCATTTATATTGTATTTATCATTACCTGTAACCACAGCCACGACTGAGAGGTCATTTTCAACACTGAAACTAATAAAAACATATTTAAGTAACAGTATGACACAAGATCGGTTGTCAAACCTTTCACTATTGAGCGTTGAAGCTGAGATGGCTGAGAAAATGGACGTCCAAGTATTGATAAATAATTTTGCGGAAATGAAGGTTAGGAGACGCAAATTTTAAAAGAAGAATTTTTTTTTTTTTTTTTTTCTTTATGATGAATTTTGGCCACGAATGTTATCATTATACTTATTGAGGAAGGAAAAAATTACAGAAGAAGAGCAGTACGGACTGAGGAAAATTAAAAGGAAACAGTAAAAAACTTTAGCATTCATATTTTTTATAAAAATCATGTATTCAAGTAGTTTAGTGTACCAAAAGGTTTTTTAAAAAGACAGAAAAAAATTTTACCATACATATTGTATGTTTTTGCATAGGGGCCCAAGAGTTCTAGTTACGTCACTGCACACAGGTTCCCCTGTTTACAGCAGCAGAGCTCGGGGTCAGTACTTGGGTGGATGACCACCCACGTGACTGGCTTCGACGTATCATCTTTCAAGGATCAAGGAAGTTAATTTACGGAGTGCGCTAGGCTATTTCTTCAACTAGTGAAGATACATCACAGCTTGTACGCCGGCCCAGATGCTTGAACCTTCCTTCTCCAAAGTCTACTTGACCAACTCCGTGCATTAGCACATGTTCCTGCTTACCTTTGTCGGTGCGGTGTAAATCACCTTAATTTTTAATTCTTCCCAACGCCTTAGGGCATATCTCCAACAGAGACGGTTAAAGTAGCAGAGGCTACTAAATGCCGCCTAACCATTCACTCGATTTCGTTAAAAAATGAAATTTAACTCTGTTAAGCGAATCTAGGGCCAGAATGTCCGTATGGTAAAGAAATATAGTGAATTTTAAAGAGTGCATTTATTCTATTGTGGTTTATGCGTTAATGACGAAATAAATTTATTTCAATCCAATAAGTTTAAATGAAATGCAGGAAAAAATGCGTATAATTTAATATTCCGTACAAGAAAGTCATGTGTTGTACACGTGACACTTTTTTATTTCTAGTTAACCACTATACAAGGGGCTACTTACTCACCTAGTATGGCTCAACTCTATGTGGTCTCTGACCAATGCTCAGTTCTCAGTGCAGATAGCTGCACTAGCAGTTACTATAAACAGTATGTCGGCTCTTAGCACAACAATACAACAGATGCAGATAGCCATCCCTATCTTTTAAATTCTTTCGCGCATACTTCGCTTGGCATAAATTCCTGAGTGAATGTATGTCACGTAAAGCAAAGGAAACAGAGGAAAATGTTTAAATTAAGCTTAATTATTAGTAAAACTAAAAATAATCGCCACAAAATGAAATGAGTCTTTAACGTCAAAAGCAGTTAATCCGCTGTTTTAAAGAACATTCCATATCAAATTGAAATTGCAATTCAGCTCTCTTTAAAAACAACAACTTAATTCGAATGGCATATTGCTTTATCCAGACTCTATCCTAGGCGACTGGGCTGGCTGCACAGTTGGTTTTCGTGATTTTCCCAAGTTTAACGTGAATACGAGCAAGTTTCCTTTAGTTTCCTCCACGAAAGCATTCTTCCTCTTAGGCAGATATCCCTTACACGCTTTGTTATATTTGAACAACCCTCAAACTTAATCCTGTAGTATGAGAAAGTGCAATGAATTTTAGAAAGTAGTTCTTGCTCCTTTCGTTCAATTTTCAAAGAAAATGTTAAAATAAGAAATGTGGACGTTTATGGTCAATTTTCCAACAAGTATTATCATCGTTATATTTACATATAAAAGGCTAACTGGTGTACAGACGACACACTTTTAATGACAAATTCCCAATCGGCATGATACTGCTTATACAATTCAGTGGTGAAGTAGCTTTTAGCTAGCATTACCTAGTGGTGAACAGTAGCTAAAAGGAAAAGTTACCTGTCCCTCCTCCCCATCTCAAAGAAGAGGGACCTATATCTGATAACCCTCGAAATACATACTATGCTATTCAAAAATTATGTAGAAATCAAGTTGTGTTTTGCCTGGTTTTTAAAAAGTTACTCCCGAAACGGTAGTAAATCTGTCATTCCAGAAGCTACTTTTTTAAATATAAACCAATAAAAAGCTGAATTCGAATGTGTACCTCTTGACTTCCTTGTACGAAGTAAAGGAAGTATTGTAATCACGGAAAATTCCGGGTACCATATGTCAGCGAAAATACACATTTTGACCATTTTCGAATCCATTTGGAAAGTTTTTTTGCTTGACATCTGTACAAACAAACATATTAAAGATTTTTTTCCTCAAAACGTATTGCAAAATGGATTCAAAATGCACTTTTTCGTGACATCTGTACGCATGTATGTATGTATGCATCACCTATAACTCAAAAACAATTAGCCGTACAACCTTTAAATTTTGTATATGGGACTGCTATAACATCTAGTTATGCACCTAATTTTTTTTTATTGCAATCGCAATAACAAACACGTATATATACCTCCTCTTGATAATGTTGAATCACATTTGATTGCATTCGTCTTTTCTGTGTATTTGTTGTAGTCTGTGTTTCACATTTCTTTATTGAAAATTCTGACTTTTGGTTGATTTTTTAATATTTTTAGGTAATTTTAAAATTTTACTGGCTTTGAATTTCATTTCGTTTGGATCTTTATGTATCTGGTTCTTTTGTCTATAATTGATTCAGTTTCAGCAGCAAATTGCGGAAATTAGATTGGTATAATTTTTTTGTTTTTAATAAAAATTTGTGATACTGTAATATAAAGGGTGTGGATATCCAGACTTAAAAGTCCTCACAGTCTGTCTATCATAAGAAAAGCTCTCGCCAGTTAGTCTGCAGCTGTCTGTTGCCGTAGAAACGAGTCTTGACCCATTTTCAGTAGGGCTGTCTTGAAGACGAATGATAAACTCTTTTCCCCTCATTTAACAGTAGCCGCAAAGAAAATAACAATAAAGCAGCACTTGGTTCGCCCCTATTTGAAATATACAAGCCCTGTTGCTATAGCAATCGTCATCCACCAGACACTGTGGCGGAACCTTTTCTTCTCGTAGACAGACAGTACCTAGCCATTATTTTGGCAGTCTTCTTTGTTCGTAGTCTTACATTTCCAGTTACAGAAATGTTTTAGATGACGAAAATGTTCATGCTTTGGCAATGTCAAATGTTTAAAAAAAAATAAATTTCTGACAAATAACGAAATCTAATTACATATATAATGCAGAAATATACATGCAGAAAGGATGGAGAAAATATCTTATAAGTTTATTGCTGTTCTAAAAAGAATATTTGATAGGCCGTACAAGGAAGACAATGATGTGGATTTAATGTGAATGATTCATAGCTTTTGTTAACCATTATTTGTAGTTCATAAATATATTTTACATGTGTTGATGGTATCCTTAATGTAAATTTGCTAAAGTTATTACTGAAAAGAAAGGAATAGTTTATATATTGTGCTACCATAGTTATTTTGACATCCTTGTCTTTCAAAAGTAACAACCAAAGTATATTTTAAAGAGTTGGAATGAAATTAAAAGAAGGAAGTCATGTGATGACCACATTAGACTTTTTTAAGTTGATGACAAATATAAGAATAAAATTGCTCAGGAATTCATTACTTTTTTGGTGAATCTCCAAAGCAATTTTTTGTACAACAGACTTTATTGCTGGTCATTAAAAAATAGTAAATTTAGTGTACAGCTCTTGTAATATATATCTCAGGCAGTGTGGTGCTTCGCATATCTTTGTTGGCCCTTACGGATAAGTGTGTGTTTACAAAATCTTATTTTTGTTATCTTATTAAGTTTATTCATGCTAAGCCTCGTGTTATATATTTATATAAGCGTCATATTTGGGAGGGAGGCAATGCCTATATCGAAATATTCGAGTGACATCTTTAATCTAAAATCGGGGCGTCTTTTGACCTTGGGGCAATCCGTACAGAATTCGAAAGTACACGAATGTGTCAAGAGAGGAATCCCGTTTTGGAGATGAGAGAAAATTGACCCTTCTTCGAGCTATCCCATCAACACACGTGCTATTTGGCACCATGCAGTCCCAACTAACATGTGGTGAGCATTTTCTAGCAAAACGACCTTTGCCTCGTGGAGAGTCGTTGACCCCGAGAAAAGAACGATCTTAACGTGGACCGCTGCATTCTGCTCCTTTCATCCACTCTCCAGACCGCCCAGTCGGTCGCCATGACAACCGCCATTTTCATCCAAGTGTAATTCACTGCAAGTGGTTCCCTGCAGCACGGATACGAGAATTTCGATAAGAACTGCGGATGGAATTAGTTGTGAGGTTGAAGTTACTGGAATAAATTTTTCCAAATTTGGTATTAGTTTTTCGGGGTAATTTATTAAACATAATCAATCGTTTTAAGCCGAAAAAGACTGCCGATGAAATATTCGGGAATTTGATCTCGTTTTTCTCCTTACTCGTCATTAAGTGCTGAAATTGTAAATTATTTCAGAATTCTGCAGTATAAATTATTTGTTTTCTAAATAATACAATAGTTTCAAATTTTCTAATGAATCAGAGCTTTTTACATCAGAGATCTTGTTCTTTAACTATTAGGAATTATGTTTTTATTATAGGGTAAGTGGATGATTGTTCCTTTTTATTTTATTTTATTTATTTATTTATTTATTTATTTATTTTTTTTTTTTTTTTTTTTTTTTTTTCATTTCTGTTGCCAATGCTGCGTACTAAACTTTGTTTTATAAAGTCTTAAAATTAGTGTGAGTGTGACATCAAAACACATGCTGAAGAAGAATTTTTGAAAATGTATGTAGAAAAAATAAATATTTTAGGAGGGAAAGTAAAATTCCGCGAAACAGATTCAGTCCATGGACCATATTCTATAAAAACACAATTATATATATACATATATATTGAGAGAGAGAGAGAATAATTGTTTGAATGTAGTTTTATAAATGAAGCAGATATTTTAAAGATACCGAATAATATGAATCGGTCTTTACTGTCCAAACAAGCAAGAGATCAAATATTTTACTGTTTTTAACTTCGATATACGAAGTAAAGGAAGTACTATAATCGCGAAAAATTTCAGGTATCATATTTCAACAAAAATATGTATCTTGACTGTTCCTGAATTCATTTCCCCCCCTTGACGTCTGGACGTACGGACAGAATAAACGACTCTGTTTTCCAACACGGATTGTAAAATAGATTCAGAAGAGATATTTTCTGAAGTCTGTACACGTAGGTATGTATATATATATATCTCGCATAACTAAAAAACCATTAGCCGTAGAAGGTTTAAATTTTGTATACGGGACTATTACATCTAGTTGTGCACCTCGTTTTTTTTTATTGCAGGCAGTACCAAACGTATACATGTACTTTCACCTCCTTAACACAGATTAACGTCCCTAGCCGAACTTTATTTTCACAATCGTTGGTCGTAGTCATATACTTCCAACTATATAATTGTTTTAAGTGACGAAAATATTCATGTTTTGGACATGCCAAATTAAAAATTAAAAAAAAAAAAATCTGAAAGCTTTCAGATTTTACACTGACTTTGTGACTAAAGTGACTTTTTTTAACAATTGTGTGTTACCTTTATTTACTAAATATCCTGTTCTTCGCACTTAAACCATAAAATTCATTTCAACACCAATATTGAAAAATAATTTAAAATGAGCATATCTTTAGAATTTCCGATACACAGTCTCCCGCGGTGGAAATAAAAGATTCCCCCCCCCCCGCGTACAGTGGTGCCATTGCTCGCTTTGCAATCGTTGAGTTTGTCAATCAAAAATTCGTTAAAGTGTTAAAAATATAAAATTAATAATAAAAAAAATTCCAAATTTGATCTTCCAGATGCCCATATTCGGGTGGAAACGTACGTTATTCAAAATTGGATGTCTCTAGGTACCCTTGTTTTATCACAATGCGAGAAACATACATACATTTATGCAGATTTCTTCATTATTTAATTCCTTTAAATATAACACAGGCTGATAATATTTGGTGGCAACAATTTGAAAAGTGAACCGACATTTAACGTTTTCCAACGGAAAACACCAAAGCGAAATTAATAGCCCTTCTGTTATAACGCCCTTTGGGCTAAAAAAAATCGCCAAATAGCGAAATTTAACTTTTAATGTGGTCTCCCAGTTCCTATACTTTTATTTAGGAAAGTTTTATACTTGTTATGAAAAATAAAATCATAAAAAACTTGACAGTCGTACGACAATAAGGATCTATCAAATTTATCATATTTCGTCAGTTTTATCGCAAGTATAATATCTAGAGTAGAATTCTAAAAACTAAGAATTGTTCCAAACAGCAGAAAATAAAAGTGAAGGACTTATAACGTAAGATCTAGTCTTTTTGGCTAACATATATTGCTACTGGACGTACTTGAAAGTCTGTTAGCAACTTATCGCTAAGACTAGAAGATAAATATGACAGGAGAAAGGTCTAAAATTCTCTTTTATTGAACTCAGCTAGATGGCACAGTCTTTGTGCTTACAAATCCACCATCCACTTGTGGTGATAAATGAGTCTAAAGATAATGGTAAACTAAACTAAATTTAAAGTAGTACTTCAAGAGTACACAAATTGGTTTTATTTAGAAACCTACACCGGCGTGATATAAAACTTTGGTGGCAGGAATGCGTTTGTCGAGAATCAGAATTCAAACAGCTGGTAGAACAACGTGCGCACTCAGCAATAAAATACGCTCTGACTTATCTTTTCGCTACTTCAGTTTAAATAAGTATACTACCCTAACTCATTTCCATCCTGGCCAGGAAACGAGAAATGTCAGAAAAAGGTAATCAATTAAAATAACTATTCGCAAAAAAATACACCTCTTAATGATATAGGGATATATGTCGCACTTTGAAATCATAAGCTTAAGTATATTGTTATTATTCTAAATAAATACAAACAGACTAATATTTTGAAACGAAATTTGAAATTATAGACATAAAAATATGAGATGTTTGCAGAATTAAATCCTCGTTTTACCAACATAATGATAGCGACCATAATGTTATGAATGTGCAGCCACGGATGAAATGGCATAGCTAGAGGATGGCGGAATGGTGCTCCGCCCAGGGCAGTATATTTTGGGGGATTTTTTTTTCGCTTGAAGCATCATTTTATATAAAATATTCATATTTATATAAAACATTTACGCAAATTATATATATTTTTTTCAATTTTTGTAGAGAAGGGTGGAGTGGTGGTCCGCCCCGGGCGGTATATTTTGGGTACTTTTTCGCTTGAAACATTATTTTATATAAAATGTTCAAGTTCCACATCTGTTAATAGTACTACGAATTTTCTTCACAATTTCTGTAAGTGTTGCTAGCTATTAGAAGCGTTTTCTATATAAGAATCATTTAAGTAATATTTAATAACTACAAATGTTTATTTTGCATTTAAGTAAACTTTCTGCACTGCACGCACAACAGAAAATGGAGCAATCAAGTAGACCCCTATGATGTCTTCGATGATTTTCCGAACAAACAAACAAAAAAAAAAAAAAAGAGAGAGAGAGAGAGAACGAGAGAAATAGTAATATAATTTAAAATGGTGGAATTAAAGCTTTCCTTCAAAAATGAAAGTAGAGTTTTAATTTATTTTGCTAAATGACATTTTCACATTTTTTGTTTTACGTCAAGAAGGGCGGCAAATTCAGTTATTGCCCGGGCAGTAAAAATCTAGCTACGCCACTGCATGGGTACTATTTACGATTCTTGAAATATTCAAAACATCTCCTCAGTATTCAGATTTAAACCTCATCGAGCAGTAGTTATAGGTACTTGTTTCTAAATCAAGAGGGGTGGCAAATTCAGTTACCTCCCCGGGTGGCAAAAGAGTTACTTTTTAAGATTTTTGAAATAATCAAAATATCTCCTCAGTATCCAGATTTAAACCCCTTAAGAAATGGGTTATAAAATTCGAAAATAAAATATTCCTTTAAAATAACCTTTGAGCAAGAAGAATGGACAAATATAAGGCAAGAAATAATAAAAAAAAAATACAGTTGAAATGATGCCAAAAAGATCAAACCGTATTTTCGAAAGTTAAAGGTCCCCCCATAAGATTTTTCCCCCTCCTCCCCCTGTTAGTCTGCTAAGTATCTGATAACCTGTTGTGACACGTGTTCTGTTCAAAACAGAACATATTAAATTTTATGTTCAATATTTTTTGTGAGGCGGATGGGAGGCCGGAGGAATATTTAGTGTAAGAAAATCGCTGGGTAAACATATGTATTTCAAAAGAACATATAATATTTCTTTAGTAAATAAATTATAATTATCTTACTATGCAGCTATTGCACAAGTATCAGAATAACTTGTTATCGAAATAAGTGAATTTTAAATCATATATATATTACATATATATTAGATAAGAATTTTAGTTTAACGCACTCCTCCCCCCCTTTTTTTTTTAAGTCCAAAGGGGCTTTGTCCCTGAGAGACTATTGTTTTCGTTTTGCGATTTTGCGTCGAATCACTCTGAATGTCTGTTTCACTTTTCAAACTGTTGGCACCAAATATTATCGCCCTGTATTAGATTTGAAGAAATAAAATAATGAAGAATCTGCATAAATGTATGTATATTTCGAGCATGGTAATAAAATAACGGTACCTAGAGCTATCCAATTTTGAATGACGTAATCCTACTGCGAATATGGGTATGTGGAAGCCCGACTTTGGAATTTGTTTTATTATCGATTTCATATTTTGTAAAACTTTAACGAGTTTTTGATTAACAAACTCAATGATTTCAAAGCGAGCCATGGCAAAGTTGTACAGAAAAAAAAAAAAAAAAATTATCTCCAGTGCGTGAGACTGTGTATCGGAAATTCTAAAGACAGACTCAGTTTAAAAACTATTTTGCGATACTGCTGTTGAACTGAATTTTATGGTTTAAGTTCGAAGAACATGATATTTAATAAATAAAGGTAAGACAGAAAATGTTTAAAAAAACGCCCCTTTGGGCGTAATTTAAAATCTGAAACTTTTCAAATTTTAATTCCCCCCGTACAGTGTTGCCATTGCTCGCTTTGGAATCGTTGAGTTTCTTAATCAAAAACTCATAAATGTTTTAAAACTATGAAAAAGATAATAAAACAAGTTCCACATTTTCGCTTCCAGATGTCCATATTCGCAGTAGGATTACGTTATTCAAAATTGGATGGCTCTATGTACCGTTGTTTTATCACAATGCGAGAAAAATATATACATTTATGCAGATTCTTCATTATTCAATTTCTTTCAATATCATACAGGGCGATAATATTGGGTGGCAACAATTTGAAAAGTGAAACGCCGTTCATAGTGAAACGCCACAAAACACCAAATGCCCTTCGAGTTAATAAAAAAGGCTTATTAAAAAGGAAAACAAAAGCAAGTGTAATAAACTACATTAATCAACTACAGTATTAAGGCCGATTCCTACTTTTCTTTGATTCTTCACAATCGTCTAGCAACCAGCCGTAACCCCCCTAACTTGTTATCTGATATCGGAAATGAATGTTCAGATTTTCGCCGGAAGTAGTTCCTGGTAAATTTCGGAAATCCACTTTCCTGACTTGCTGGAAGAAAATCCGTTGGAAATTAGATTCCTATGGAAAATAAGAACCAGATGCGGCGCTTCTTTCTCTTTTGACACGCTGAAGTAGTATCTGGAAACAATGTGTACTTGAAAGTATCCGCTATTTTCATGAGAAATAAAAACTGGTTTTAAACAAACATGAACCATTATTGTATCAGTTCATTTCTAATTAACTAAAATGCAGAAGGTGAAGAATTTCCGTTTGAAGCATCTTGACATTATTGCTACCAGAATTTCTACCAAATAAATGCCTTTATTTGCCCTTTCCTATCTTATTCGTAAAAAAGTAAGTCTTTAAACGACGTTTTAAGTTTCAGTAATGGTAAAATCAAAAGAATCTTAATAACCTAATTATCATTTTCAGAATTTTCAAACAAAAACGCATTACAAAGATATAAATGAAATTTTCGCCAGTAATTTTGGAGTAAGTTTTGTGAAGGTCTCTCCCAGTCATACGGATTTAAGCACTTTTATCAAAAGGTCCACTTCTTCGAGGTCTAAATTCCCAATTTAATGAAGCAGAATTTACCAGAACTCATTTACCCTCTGTTAAATTAGCGAGTAAGGGCAACATGTAATAAGAAGGCCCTGAACTTAAATCCGAGTTAGAGTAAGGCCTTTATAAGAAGAATAAATCCTTGTTAGGCTGTAAGGTTTTAAGTTAAACTAACCAAGTTTCTTTTTATTTTAAGTTACCCTTTCCTGTAAACTCTTATTTCAACTTCCCTTCAGAATAAGCGCGCGGTTCAGGTTTATGCTAATTTGTGTTGGAGACAAGTTTTGTATTTAAAGGTTAGTGAGGAACTTCTCAAGTGTGAGAGAGCTTTTAGTCTCAGACCACGTCGGCTCGGTGGACGTTCGCAAGAATAGTTAGTATTTAAATTCTTACGCCTTAGTGCTATTTCTCAAATACTGATTGAAGAGATTTAAGTGCGTTAGTACTTAGCTAAGACTTGCTACGCACCATAAATAGGCCAATCTCGCGTTTAAGCTCTGTGACAGCGACTATTTATATGTCTACTGAAGTGTTACTTTAAATTGTTACTTTAAATTGCTTGATTGTTCAGTTTTAGACCCAAGCGCGGTCATTATTTTTCCGTTATCACTCCCGAGCCGGGAGTTGCTGTAAATAGTGATTTAAATAAAAGGGTCTTTTACACTCTTCTTACGTTGTAATTCTTCTAGCACTCACAAGAACATAGCTGTATTCAGCTCACTGTTCGAGTTGAGGACATTGATACTGTCACCATTATGTTTGCCAAAAGTATGCATAGAACACGAAGTCCTGACAAGGCAACGCCTAAAATTATGGCCTGGTTAGAAGAAAAAGGAGGAGATCGCCTAGGTACGTTGATATTCAGAACATAAATCGGAACATTTTACATAGGAAGAATTAGAAAATATTTACTCCGTGATGTTCCTTAACGTTCCATTCGATCGGTGTTACATAAATTCATCCACTAAATCATTACTTTTGTCCATGAAATCCTTATACAACGGCTGTTCGTATATTTTTTAGACGATTTTGCTTTGCTATAACTATAAATTGTCTGTTTGGAGATTACTTTTTTAACTGCAACTGTATTTTTGAAAGTATAAATTATCATCTACTGTCTGACAGTTTAGTTTTCAAGTGAAATGGCGCTTTTAAAAAAGCAATGGATGGAAGGTTAAGTTTATGCTTTTTCCGAAGAAAATTATTCGTATCCAATTATTAAAAACCGCTGTAAAAGCCATTTCTACTTCCTTGTACGAAGTTTATGCATTTGAGGCTTTTGTACTGTCTAATGAAAAACTTGCGATCGCGTTTCAAAGTTTCCACATCAAGTAAAGTAGACAATAAATATCGAATTTTGATACTGAAGTAGGCAGGTACAGGAACTGCATGTTAGTAATTTAATGTAGATACAAAGGATAGATCAAGTAAAGCAGATAATAAACATCGAAATTTGATACTGAGGCAAGCAGGTGCAGGAACTACATGTTAGTAATCTGATAGATACAAAGGACGCATCAAGTAAAGCAGATAACAAACACCCAGTTTTGATATTGAGGCAAACAAAGTACGGGAACTGCATGTTAGGTGATCTGATAGATACAAAGGACAACTAGAGGCTAATAAATGATCACTTTCCTGTCCCTTTTACATCTGGTATTACAATATATACTTAAACGGAGGACGTGTTCTTTTACCACGTGTTCCAATCTTCCGCTATCTCGTCTCCATCGACACAGGGGTATGATTGTTGCAAGTCCATGGCTTAGAAAGTCTATGCACAAATGACCAGCTCCGCGTTCAAGTGTGCACTGTAATTACACTGTAAATGTATAATTTCTATTTATATGCGTTAGTTACATTATATTTACCATTCTTAATTCTTAGCATTATTTACTATGAATTTTACAAGTATACTTTGAGAACCTAGGGAAGTTTTAAAATATTTCCCTTCTTTCAAAAACAGTTTTCTTTCTTTGCTTTACAAGATTCCGGGTAGAGAAAGATTTCTTAGGAATGCTTAAAAATACTTTTGAAAAGTTCAGAGACTTTACATTCTTATAATATACGTATAAACATTCGTGAATATTGTAAAGGGTGCACAGAAGCAAAGTATTTCACATACGCATTATAAAGCTACTTTAAACACCAGGATGACATTATATCTACTGACTTTTCGTTGCTAAAGCTTAGAATTTAAATTTTACTGCCAGTTCTGTTTTTCGTTAGCTCGCAGCAAGATGTGAATAAAATATGTGTATGTAAGAACAGAATTTTTGAAAATTAAACGGAGAGCTTTGGTAGCGACGCTGAACGTTTTACTATTCCCTTGCCCTGAGAATGAAGATAGCCGAGTTACTCGCTCAATCAGGTAGAATTATGCAAACACTTGTTTGGCTTGTTAGGCTGTGTCAGTCTCCGGAGTCAACTAATATCTAATTTAATTTATAGTTTCATGTTACTTTGAAATCCCGCAAGCAGCGGAGACTGATTTCTAAGCACAAGCCGTGCATTGTTAAGTTAAAGTTTAAATATAAAGGCTTGTTTAGATTTTCTGTGTCTACATATTGACACGAAACACGCAGCTGCGGTAAGATAGCTTCTTCGCAAAGCGGGTTTAGGGTTGCCATATTTGGCGCGAATTTGGTGGCAAAATTGGCGATATGCCATTTACGGAGCGAGAACATTATCTTGAACGAATTCTTACCGGTTTACCCCAGAATGTTCTCGAAGGCAGGTCAAAATCTATATAAACCCTGCTTGTACCCGGAATAGCAGTGTATTCCCCAATTGCTCGAAACGGTGTTTCATCTATAGGTAATAAGCTACTCATTTATAAATCCATTCTCCGTCCATTACTTTGTTATGCATGCCTGTATGGGCATATGCAAGAATTACGAATGGAAAGCGGCTTCAAACCGCCCGAAATTGTAAACTCATGCAGATCACTAACTCACAGCAGTACATCAGAAATCGGAGAATTCATGAGGAATTAAGGGTCAGTCAGCTTCGAACCCACTATTATAAAATTTCCAAAACGTTTCATGAGAAGCAAAAAACTTTAGACAACCCTGTTATCAAAATTGCCATTTACGACTCTAATGATCTTGATAATATTGTTACGAATTTGGTATTTAAAAAGCTAATGTTAGTTCAATTAGAAATTAAATGGTTTTATTTCTCGCGCAGTGCAGCGCGTGACGAATATTAAAAGAAAGCTAAGCCGGAAAATTGAAAATACAAGAGCGCGTGCATTAAATAAATAAATATCTCTTTTTGATTTCGAGAAAGTACTGGAAAATTCTAGCGCGTGATTTTAAAATCTTATAAAAGGAGGAAAACATCTCAGTTTGTAGTAGTTGCTTAGTTTGTTGTTGTTTAGAAAACTACTGTTGTTGATTGTAGCGAATTCGCGGATTAGCGTTCTTTAGCTGTTTTGAATTACGTTCTATTGGACATTTGAGTAGTTAAAAGAAAACTACTGTGAGATATTGTAATACTGCATGATAATTTGAGAAAATTTAAGCATTTTTGTTGTGATAATAATAAATTTTTGTTCATTTTTCATCGGACTTGTGCATTCATTTCATAACGAACCCGTACGCACGCAACAATTTTTGGTGTCAGGAGTGGGGTTTGAATGCCAATAACAAGAGCGATGGAAGAACAATTGAGACAGCTCATTAGTGCTTTTGCTGCATTCCAAGAAAAGATGGAAGCTGGCCAAGCATCATTTAAGGAAGAAATGAAATTGGGCCAGGAATCCGTTAAGGAAGAAATGAAATTGGGCCAGGAATCCGTTAAGGACGAAATGAAAGCCGTTCAAGCTGGTCAAGAAGAAATGAAAAGAGAAATTACTTGCATAATAGAAAATAAATTTGAAGCTATGGAAGGCAGAATTGACGCAGTTGAAAATAAAGTTGGACATATTGAAGAAAGAGTTTCTTCGGTGAAAGAAGAAATAGAAGAAAGAGTTTCTTCTGTAAAAGAACAAATTGATGAGAGAGTTTCTGCAGTTGCCAAAGAAATGGATACTTTAAAGAAATTCGTAGCGTCGGCAGGGAGCAGGAGTGATGATTTTAAATTCTTACCAATGCCTGCTCGTCCACCTCTGAAGCTATCCACATATGATGGGAAGACCTCCTGGCAGGTGTATAAGACACAATTTTCTATCGTGGCGGATGCGAATGGATGGGATTCCCAAGCTAAGGCCTGTCATCTCGCCGCTTCTCTAAGAGCCGACGCAGCGGATATCCTTCAGACTCTTCCCGAAAACAAAAGGTTAGATTTCGAAGCTCTGTCCGGCGCCTTGGAGTTGCGCTTTGGGGAGAAGTGTTTAAAAGACTACAGCAGGCTCCAATTAAAATCTCGTCAACAGAAGCCTACCGAAACACTTCAGGAGCTCGCCGCGGATGTTGAAAGGCTGTCCCATCTCGCCTTTTCGGAATGCCCGACAGAAACAAGGGAAATCCTGTCCTTGCAATACTTTATCGACAGCATCCGAGATACTGAAATACAGAAAGCTCTACGAATGGCGGATGTAAAAGATTTAAAAAGCGCTCTGTTGTACGCCATGAAGTTCGAGGCAGCCCAGCAAGCAACTAGTAGAGATCGCTACCCAGTTAGAGCTGTGCGAGTCCATGAGCCAGTGGATCAACTGATGGCTCGTTTAGATGATTTAGCCAGACAAGTCGAAGATTTGATACGGAGTAGGAGCGAGAAGAAAGTGGCTCTAAGGTGTTGGAGATGTGGTAGTGAAGGTCACCTAAGACGGAATTGCAGAACTCCCCAGGGTACGGAATATAAAGCAGATGATTTTACCAGACAAGTCAGTGGCTTGAGACGGAACAGAAGTGAAAAGAAACTAATTCTAAAGTGCTGGAACTGCGGAGTTGAAGGCCACATACGAAGAAACTGCAGAACACCCCGAGGTACGGAAAATAAGACCATTTCCCAGCAACAACGCAGTAAACAAATTAGTGACCATATCGAGGAACGGAGGTTGCCAGATAGTGAAAAACCTTGTTTTAAAGCTCTTAAAATTTATACAGTGAGTGGCAACAATAACGGACTGTCCATCAATGGGAATATCGATGGAGTTCCTTGCAGAATGATCATTGACACAGGAGCTAATGTTACCATCATTAGGAAAGATTTAGCTGAACAGTTTAAAGATAAACTTATTTGGACGCCATCCTGTGTTACCCTTCAGACTGCGTCTGGTGACAAGATCGACATAACTGGGAAGTTAAACGTAAACATCACGTTTGGAAGTGCCGCCTACCATCACACGGCATATGTGGCGGATATTACAGATCCATGCATACTCGGATTGGACTTTTTAAGGAAATACAATTTTTCCTTATACTTGAAAAACAACAAACTGCTTTCAGGATCTGAAGACATGACTATCCATCCTAAGAAGGGATCCTCACCTGGAAATGCCGACGCTTTGTCCGAAAGAACCAGCTCGAGAAACAGCCGAAATCATGCTAGGGTCGAAAAGAAACACCAGACTACCAGCTATTCTCCATCTCAGATGCTCTTCGGTCGAGACCTTCGTCTGCCTTGTGACCGCCTGTTTCATCGCCGTACGGATGCGCCTTCATCGCCTGAGGAACACATCCAAGATGTCAAGGCCCGTTTTGAAGTGATGCACCGTTCCGCACGAAAGCGAGTGAACTTGGCGACGGAGAAAGTGAAGACCAGATACAACACGAGAGCTGCTGGACATAGATCCAACGAAGGAGACAAGGTGTGGTTGTGGAACCCGATTCGACGAAAAGGAGTCAGGCCTGATTTACAGTCACCTTGGGATGGTTCGCACACAATCCTAAACAGGCTAAATGACGTCATGGTTCGGATTCGTAAGTCTTCGAACTCTAAACCTAAAGTCGTTCATTACGACAGGTTAGCTCATTACTATGGCCATAGTACATAATGTAAATAATTGTAAATAGTATAAGACCATGGTCCATTTTTGTTTTTAAATGTGTATTTGATTTGTATTTGATAGCATTTGATTTGTTTTATGTATTGCATTTATTGTTCATGTTGTTTATTATTGTAATGTAATGCTTCTTAATGCATTTATGCCACAGTTGTAAGTTTTGCTTCCTGTCCAGGGATTGTACTGCCCGGGACGTGCAGTCCTTGGGAAGGGGGCAGTGTTACGAATTTGGTATTTAAAAAGCTAATGTTAGTACAATTAGAAATTAAATGGTTTTATTTCTCGCGCAGTGCAGCGCGTGACGAATATTAAAAGAAAGCTAAGCCGGAAAATTGAAAATACAAGAGCGCGTGCATTAAATAAATAAATATCTCTTTTTGATTTCGAGAAAGTACTGGAAAATTCTAGCGCGTGATTTTAAAATCTTATAAAAGGAGGAAAACATCTCAGTTTGTAGTAGTTGCTTAGTTTGTTGTTGTTTAGAAAACTACTGTTGTTGATTGTAGCGAATTCGCGGATTAGCGTTCTTTAGCTGTTTTGAATTACGTTCTATTGGACATTTGAGTAGTTAAAAGAAAACTACTGTGAGATATTGTAATACTGCATGATAATTTGAGAAAATTTAAGCATTTTTGTTGTGATAATAATAAATTTTTGTTCATTTTTCATCGGACTTGTGCATTCATTTCATAACGAACCCGTACGCACGCAACAATATCAACAGACCATTAGCTATACTGAACACTTGGATCATGTAACCCTCCTGGGGTAGTCTTTTTCTCATTATTGTCCATATTCTGCATATTAGTATCAGATACATTTATTTATAATGCATCTATGATTTACATGTACCTGTAAGATAATTAATTTCTATATTTTCAATGCATTTGTTCTGTATTGTAGTGTTATTACTCGGTTTTTGCTCCCCTAAAAGATTCAAGATGCCATAAAAAATAAGTCTTATTTTATTTATTTTTTTAAATGCTATCATGAGCTTATAAGGTTATTTAATAGAAAATTTATTCGCGACGTTATAAAATATCCTACATGGGGTAGGGCTTTGGCTTAGATACCCAGATGCTCAGACACCGTTTCACTTGAGAGGAGTAACAGCGTATCTTAAGTTTAACGTCAGAGTACCGTGAGTTTTATTGCGAAGAGTATCTTGAGTGCATTAGTAGAGACATTAGGTTAATTGGAGGCAAGAGAGATTGAAAAACGAGCAACGCCTTCACCGGAATCGAACCACGGACCTCTGGAATACGCACCCAGCGTGCAGACCACCACACCATGAAGGCATGCTAGAAAGGCGGGAGAAATACTTATACGTTGAGCTCCGAGCGATCGACCGACTCGGCAGCTTTATTTAGACTTTGCCGTGAGGCTGTGCTGCTGATTGTTTCAGCCTGTTTATCGTAGTTTTTCGACGATTGCAAACGTGTCTTTGGAACTGTCCTGTACAATACTGGTGAATAAATTGTGTTTTCATCCGTCCTTAAGTGTTGTCGTCAATTACTCCAAATCCGCGAACCCGTAGAACGCAACTTAAACAGAGCGATAAATGATCAGACCGTCTTAATAAGTCAAGTTAATTAAGTGGTGGAAGCCTACAAATTCAATACACGAAATAAGAGAAAAGTTGCTTTTTTTTTTTTTTTTTTTTTTTTTTTAAATTGTCCTCTGAAGACTTTGATTGCAACAAAATGCCTCGAAGACCATTAAGAACTTCAAAGATTTTTAATAATCTTTCTCAAAAAGATTTTAAAGAATTTTAAAGCATGTAAAACATTATAAAAATTAAACAATACAAATAATTATAAAGTTAGAAACATCTTTTACGTTCCAGGAAAATTCCGGAAATAAAATGCCGCTGTGTTCAGTGGAATTCTTCGAAATTTTCCGATTGTACATCCTCTCATATTTTATAATTTAATTTTTTGATATCTAAGATTTTTTTTAAATCAAAATTCTTAAGTACATCTATTTTCTGCCTTACCGTAACAGTTCTTATTTCAGAACCCTCCCTTCTCCAATTCTGCCACAATCTTTGAAAGTGTATGATCCATGGATAAAACAGGAAATGAAGTTTTATTCATAGATTATACCTATTTATGGCATCTAACTCCCCCCCTCAAAAAAAAAAAAAAAAAAAAAAAAAAAAAACAGAAATTGGTAAAATATTTGTAAAAAAAATTTAACTAGCCGCCTTGTCGGCTTTGTGATAAGGAAGCCGGCTGGGCCATAAGGCTGGGCCCGGGTTTGGATCTCGGAGAAGGCATGGTGGTTGCAAATGTATAGTGTCACTGCGACATGGCTGTACTGAAAGTACTGTCTCGTTGAAAGCCCTCTCAACTGATTAGTGGTTAGCACTCTTGGATCCGTTCTCCTTAACTGTTCTCCATTAAAATTCAGACAGAACTGGGCAATTTTTAGGTTCGTCAGGTGCCCAAGGCCTTTATAACGACAAGGGCTACACTTTTCCTTGGCCACGATTAAATCTTGGACTTAATCTTAACATAGCACTAAATTAGACTAAACAAGTTTAATTTAGGAAAAGAATGCAAAGGTTATCTGCCAAAGAAAGAATACCTTCGTGGAGGACTTTTTGTGGGAAACTGAATCGTATTCACATCACACATGGGTAAAATCGCGAAAACATATATGCAGCCCGTCCGTTAGCCAGTAATCCAGGTCAGGGCGAAATACTACTATTCGGTGTTTCTCAAAAGGATTGTGCTTCGAGTTAAAAGAAAAATTAACTACAAAATTGTTTAAAAATTTTGTAATCTTAAAGGTGTTAGTGTCGGATAATTTAGGAAAATCAATACTTGCGGATAATACGCTTGTTCTACCCTTAAACACATAATTTAACGTCGAAATAAAAATACATGGTTAATCTTTGGATTATGGCAACTTGGCGATTTTTTGGCGAAAATTTGGGTCCAACCCTGCTACAGCCAAAGAAAGTCTGCTACAGCAACCTGCTAGTTTCTTTATGGACGCCATTTTGTTTTCACAAAGTAAAGGCATGTTTTTTTTTTTTTTTTAACTCAAAATTTTTTTTCTCAACAGTAACCGAATTACGCGTATGCTAGAACTTTTATGGAACAAAAGTGCTTAATCATGACGAAGATTAGGTGCAAAATTGGAAGAAAGTGCAGAATCGCCCACTGCTTGCCGCGTTTTTAAGAATTGCACATACACGGTATCATCCATGTACACGTCGACCTATTTTCGCTTAAAAAAACATCCCAGAATTGCAGGAAAATGGCATTGCGCACACTCTTGACTTTATCCATGTACACTGCTAAAGTCCTAGCTAGTAACCTTTATCGCCTTACCAAAATGTCGCCAAACTACCTGTTACCATATTACAAAGATTAGCTAAATACGTAATATTTGAAAATAAATTTGCATTTAGTTAATGTAATGTTTAAAACTAAACATTTATTTATGATAATCCTTTTTACATTTTTTTACAAAGTAAAGGAAGTATTGCAATCGCGAAAAATTTCGGGTATCATATTTCAAACAAAATATTCATTTTGACTGCTCTCGAATGCCTATGATTTTGCGTGACATCTTACCTACGGACAGAACAAAAGACTCTTTTTCCAAAACGGATTGTAAAATGGATTCAGAAGAGATTTTTCCGTGACGTCTGTACGCACGTAAATGTTTTATGTTGGTAAATTGTGCAGTTTTTGCTTTAAAAGTGATTGAATTGTGTTGTTCTTCTGTTTCGGTTAAGGATTCTGTGCCTTTAATTAATCTTAATGCAATATTTGTCCAATTATGAGTAATTTAAAAGTTGCTAAAGTGTTACTAAACCTAACGAAGCCGCCATTGTTTACGTTTGAAACTCTTAACAGAGCAGTGAAATAAGTCATTTTGGGCACCAACTTCCGTGTCTTTTTCCCGAATGGCATCAAAAGTAAACTTTCAGCTTTGTGAATCAAAAAATCTGCATTCCTGCCCGCTGGACGTATAGATTGTTTTTTGTGTAGAAACTCTAATTTTAATTGTAAAAGAAATTTTTTAACTATTTTTAGCTGTATTTGGTGTTTTATATTTTTCCGCATTTTACAATTTTCAGTGAAGATGTTTTGAGTTTTTAATCTGCGAATGAGAACTGAATTGATTGAATGAGAAATATATCTCTAATGAAATTCGAGGAAATAAGTTTAAGTGAAATGCAGCCAAAAATGTGTAGAATTTAATATTCCGTACAAGGAACTCATGTGGTGTCCACATCAGATTTTTATTTTTAATGTTAAAATTAATTATCTGAACCTCTCCTTATCACACTCATTTCGGATAATCAAAATTGTACTAAATGCGAAAGTTAAAGTTTTTATGACCATTCTTTTGAATTCAAAATATATATTTAAATATATGTGGACGCGGTTACCAAGACGAAGATAGATGCTCTATTTAAAAAAATTATTCATTGATATTACATTTTCAAACTAGAGTTTCAAATAAACATGACATTCTTTGATTTCTGTCTTCCGAGATCTATAAATATGTAAAACATATATGAAAGCGAATGGCATAGCAACAAATTTTTTAAAATGCTTAAATTCCACCAAAGCACATGAAGCAAATTTTTTTATCCTCTCGAAACTATATTCAAGAGATGAATGTAACATTTTATGCATTCCTAAATAAAGTATCATTTTAATTGGATTTATGTGAAATCGAATTAGTCAAAAGATGATTAATTATAACAGGAAAAAAACCATAAAGTGAAAACAAGACGTACAGAATACAACATCTGTTATTTCTTAAGAGAAAAAAACTCAATCCGGAATACTTCCGGTATTGCTGGAACTGGAAGAAAGGGAAAGTCCGAAAATACTTCCAGCTATCCAAAGTATGTGAGTGCTTTGATATCCAATCGGGAATGCGGAGCTGAAATGAAAATAAAATTTTATACCACACTTCCTAGAAGCATATTTTGTCCAATGGTAACAAACGAGTTCGTAGCGTGCAGGCTTTCGAAACGCTAAAATGGCAATATCTTCTTCCAGGAGACTTGTTCCTCTATTCATTTACTTTTATTTTTATTTTTTTAAACTGCCGTCAACATGAAACAGAGTGCTCAGGATCGTGAAAGTGATATGTGCTCGAAAAGTGCGAAAGAATCACTCGTGAAATAGAGCAAACCGGAACTTAGAACCGATTTCGACCGAAATTTTGCTTCCTTTAGCAAAATTAACTAATTAGAAATCTGAAAAACATTCCTTTCCTCTATGAATTACGCGGAAATTCCAGAATTTTGTTTTGGCCATTTTACCTGTACATGTTTCGTCGATGTCAAAGTGTATGAAACTGTTGACATTTTTCAAATTTGATTTTTTCCCAAATAGTCTAAATAGCTGAGCAGATGATATGAAGCTCAATGAAACCTGCTCCTATACAGAAGAACTGGGTTTCGAATCTCAAGAACTATATGGAAATGGGGTGTAGGTTTATCTTAGCGTTTCGCAACCTTCCCTTTTCTCCTTATTTGGAATTCCAACATATCCAAAAAAGTAATTAACAATACAATAATAAATCAAATACAATGAATTAAAAATATCTGCACAGATACAATAGATCTACAACGCGAAATTTTGCTCCTTATTAAAATTCTCAAAAATAATCTAATATCCAATCAATTTATTAACCATTGCCTTAAAAGAGCAGGCGTTAAATACTCACTCTAAATCATTTAACTGATAGGGATATGATAATTTGTTCCTAAACATGAGAAGGCGGTATAAGTTGGATGACTATCAGTTGAAGGATTTGTATATAGTGTAATTACTCAGCTGTATATATTGTAAAAAGCTAATTGTCTTCACATTTATGCTGTTACTAAAAAAATGGGCCTATTTCATAATCTTTAGTCTGTCAAATAGCTCTTTGATAGTGAAAATTCCTTTTTTCCTTTCTTAAATTCTTAATCGTTTCAACACGACAATTAGCCAGAAATTAATTTCCATTCACTAGTATTTAAAAGGAAAAATTTAACAGACGGTTTCACTCAAATAAGAACTCCACAGAATACATTCCTCAAGAATTCCTAGTCCCACCCACTACCATAAATTACTTCACACAAGTCTTTCCAACTGATATTATTCAAAGCCCCCGCTGCCGCTAAAGAATTATCGGAAACACTACACTTCTGAGTCAGACGCAAAGAAAACAGTTTGCCCACTCCCCACTAGAAAGAACGTAAGTTAATTAATACTTTTTCTTGCCTTTATATCTTCATGTAAATTCACTTTTCTTATTATAATTTTTATTTTTATTTTATTTTTTGATTTGTTTTTACAAAATTTGCATTATCTATCTTATATTTTGTAATTTTCTAATGTTTATTTCAACTTTATACTTTGAATTCTATTTCATAATGACAATTTCCAATGTTTAATTTTTACAAATAATATAGAACTCAAATGCATAAACACGGGGGTGTCGGGGGACGGTTACGCGAACATTATCAAATTTTACTGCAGAAATTGCTTTTCACTCAAAATTATTGAGTAATTGAATTAGCTAAAATGCTTAACAGAAATGAGTTCTTTAGATATTAGCATTGGTTCATAATCCCTTCTATTCACGGAAATATTTAGCCTGACTTGAATTGCCGGTTTGGCTTATTGCTCGAGTATATTGTTCGAGTAAAGACGAAACACCTTCGTATTTATTTCTTAATTATTGTTTATTGAACGGGAGTTGGTTTGTTCCCCTTGAAAAGTCAACTAATTTCCGATCAATGACAATGATTACATACATTTAATTTAATTCTTGCCTTTAATTTATTCCTTTTACAATTTAGATTTTGTTATTCATGATTTAATTCCAGTTCCCATTAAAACATTTTTAACAATTTACAATCAAGTTATTTCAAAATAGAACTTACTAGTATGGATTCACTCTTTTAAGATAATTCTGCTATAATTAAACTTAGGAGATAATATAATCAATTAATCAATATTATTTAGTAAATAAATTATTATTAACTTACTTTGCAGCAATTGCGCAAGTAGTAGAATAACTTGTTTTCGCACTAAATAAATTTAAGATCATACAATATTATAATATATATATAGTTTATTTACTAAAGAAATATTATTATATTTTCTCCTAATATAAATCTAGTAGTAGTATAAAAAAAGAGGGAACTTATATGTAGGAAGTTTAATTCCGAAAATTTATATATAGGTATAAATTTATTAATTATGAATTTCAAAATATTTGGTCTTTGAAACATTAGTTTTAAATTTCTTACTTCATATATATAGGCATTATTATTATTATTATTAGTAGTAGTATTATAAGGGCACAGCCCCGATCCTCCTAGATGGCACAAGCCGGGCGTATGATCAAAAAATGGGACGGGAAAAAAAAAAAAAAAAAAACATATATATATAAAGTCCAAAATCTGAGTCTCAGTGCCGAATTCCAGTTCTATCTTGTTCGTGTTTATAATCTTCATTATTGTCTCTGCAAAATCTTTCAAATTTGAATAATTCCTTTTAAAATCTTCCTTAAAATTGTTTCTATATTTCTCTCTTGCATTCCGGGTAAGACTCCGGGTAAGTATTCATCGACGAAGTGCCTGGCGTCCCCAAACTTATCACAAATTAAGCATTTATCATTCTTCTATAGATGGAACCGATTAAAATAAGCCGGAAAACGCCCACGATTAGTCAGTACCTGATTTATATCAACATTAATTACAATATTCATCTTCTTGTTTGACTTTATATTTTTCATTATCTCTTTTTTTCTTAATAAACTACTCCAAGTAAAAATTCCATTCTGTATAAATCCAGTTTTCCATTTCAGAAATTATCTTTTCTCTTGAATCTTGGATACAAAAATTATCGGTTCAATCCCCAAATGCCGCCATTTTAGTATATACGTATATATTCAGCAGTGAATTGACATATTAGCCTTTTTATCTCAATTTTCTAGGGTACCCCTTGTCAATTCAGACGCAACCTTTTTACAAAGAAAAAGTCTGCTAACCTTGAACTTTCAATATGTTTAATACGCGTATTTATATATAATCGACCGAGTTTAGTGTTTCAAACACTTACCACTTGACAAGTTCGGCTTGAAGCGGTAAGGGAGATAAATATTTTGTTTTGCGGTATTTTTTTTTTTTTTTTTTTTTTCCGCATTTTTATCTACAAGCTTCATGTGCTCATTTTTCATTGCTGCTTTTTTAGTTTTTGTTAACTTTAGTTTTAATTTTTAAGATCTCAATTTTTTAAACTTGTTTAAGATTGCAGTACAAAAGGTTGACTTATTTTTATACCATTAATTTCTTGGCTACACCTTTTCCTTAAATAAGATAATTAGGATTACTTTTTTCCGAATTTACTCAAACTTTATATATATATAATTTATTTCCTAAACAGTATTGATTAATTGATTATATTATCTCCTAAGTTTAATTAAAGTAGAATTATTTTTAAAAAGTGAATCTATACTGGTAAGTTATATTTTGAAAGATGTTTTGAAGTAATTTGAAAGCAAAATGTTAATAATGTTTTAACGGGGACTGGAGTTAAATCATAAGGAAGAATAAAATTTCAATTGTAAAAGGAAAAATTAAAAACATGTAATCATTGTCATTGAGCGGAAATTAGTTGACTTTTCAAGGGGAACAAACCAACTCCCTTTCAATGAACAATAATTGGAAAAAAAAAAAAAAAAAACGTAAATACGAAAGTGTTTCGTCTTTACTCGAGTTATAAGTTCAAGCCAAACCGGCAATTCTAGTCAGACCAACTATTTCCGCGAATAGAAGGGATTATGATCCAATGCTGATATTCAAAGATCTTATTCTTATGAAGCATTTTAGTCAATTCAATTTGGAGTAAAAAGCAATTACTATAGAGAAATCCTAATTAACCTGAGTAACCGTTCCCGACACTTTCATGTTTATGCATTTGAGTTCTATATTATTTGTAATCATTATGAAATCGAATTCAAAGTAAAGTTGAAATAAACATAGAAGATTACAAAATAAGATAAATAATGCAAACTTTGTAAAAACAAATCAAAGACAATATAAAAATAATATAAAAAATAATATATAATAAGAACAGTGAATGTACATGAAGATATAAAGGCCAGAAAAGGTATTAAGTAACTTACATTCTTTCTAGTGGGGGAGTTGGCAAAGTGTTCTCTTTGAGTCTGACTCATAAGTGTAGGGTGTCCGAAAATTCTTAGCAGCAGTGGGGGCTTTGAATAATATCAGTCGGTAAGACTTGGGTGAAGTAATTTATGGTACTGGGTGGGACTTGGAATTCTTGAGGGATGTATTATGTGGAGTTCTTATTTGAGTGAGACTGTCAGTTAAGATTTTTTTGAAAATATTAGTGAATGGAAATTAATTAATTTCTGGCTAATTGTCGTGTCGCAATGATTAAGAATTTAAGAAAGGAAAAAGGAATTTTCACTGTCCAAGAGCTATTAGACAGACTAGAGTCATGAAATAGGCCCATTTTTTTAGTAACAGTATAGTAACAGTAAAGGTTTGAAGACAATTAGCTTTTTACAATATATACAATTGAGTAATTACACTATATACAAATCCTTCAACTGACAGTCATCCAACTTATACCGCCTTCTCAGGTTTAGGAACAAATTATCATATCCCTATCAGTTAAATGATTTAGAGTGAGTATTTAACGCCTGCTCTTTTAAGGCAATGGTTGATAAATTGAATGGGAATTAGATTATTTTTGAGAATTTTAATAAGGAGTAAAATTTCGCGTTGTAAATCTATTGTATCTGTGCATATAATTTTAATTCATTGTATTTGATTAATTATAGTATTGTTAACTACTTTTTTGGATATGTTGGAGTTCCAATTTATTAATTTGTTAGTATTGAAATTGAAGTTTCTTGTTTTGTCAAAAAGTAAAATTTTTTTGTAGTTAATGATTTGAAGATCTAGAAAGTCTATGCTATTTTGTGAATTATTAGTTTTATTAAGTGTAAGACAATTCGGATAAATCTCGGAGTGTTCAATTTTACCAAAATTATTAATTGTAATAAGGTCATCAATATATCTGTAGGTGTGTTTGTAGTAATTTAACTCTTGTGGTTGTAGATTTTTTTGGAAGTTAAATTCTTTGACACATAAAAAGATATTACAGACCGAGGTGCTGGAATGTAAGCCCATTGGCAATCCTCTGACTTGTTTAAAAAGTTGATTTTGAAACTTGATGTAGTTATGAAAAAGTGTGCATTTTAAGTAGGTTTTCCATTTGTCAAGAGTCATGATATTGAGCATATCAGGGAAGAGTTTAGGTAGAACAAGTAGACTGGTATAGATTTCTTCTAGAGGAAGTGAGGTATATAAGTTTTCAAAGTCATAGCAGTTAATGTTTTGGATGTTAATGGTTTGAATGGTATTAATGACAGGAGTGTTATTATGAATGATCCAGCAATAGTTATGATTAGTGTTACAATCATTGAAAATAAATTTACAGATTTTATTAAGTTGAATTGAAAAATAATAGTCTACATTTTTCTTGTAATTATTAGTTCCATTAGCTATAAATCTGAATTTTAATGGTCTTTTATGGAATTTGGGAATCGCATAAAGATTAGTAAATCTGTTGTAGTTTGCATTGAAAGTAATATTGAGTTTCTTATGAAAAGTTTTAATCCTGTTTATAATAGATGTTTCTGTAAGGTTGGCCAATTGATAAGTAGTTGCGTTGAGAAGTTCTTTATGAATAATTTCAGCGTAGAATTGTTTTCATATAATGCTAAAGTTATTAGTTGCTTTATCTATTTTTGTAATAGTAAAAAGCTGTTTTAATTTATTAATATCGGATGTAAGTTGCGACCAATTCAGTGTACTTTTAAACTTGAGGTGACTGATTTCGGTGGATATGCGTTGAAGAATTTTAGCTTTCCATTTTAAGAAGGTATCTATGGGTAAATTCAGTTGATAGCTTGCTTTAACTATAAATTCGTTGATGTTGTTTACGAAAGTCTTGTAACAGTAATTTGTAGTCATGTTTCTGACTGG
Source organism: Stegodyphus dumicola (assembly GCF_044657685.1). Lineage (NCBI taxonomy): Eukaryota > Metazoa > Arthropoda > Arachnida > Araneae > Eresidae > Stegodyphus > Stegodyphus dumicola. The sequence continues at coordinate 152,649,914 of NC_140769.1, read as the reverse complement.
TCTAAATTTTGTACCATAATATATATATATATATATATATATATATATATAAATTTCTCACCTAAAAAGCCATAGTGATAAAAAGCTAAAAAAATGCTTCAGATAAGCAAATAAAAATAAGCAAATCATAATAATCTTTGGTGATATAGCACTGTTTAATTATTTTCCAGAATTTCAAAATACTTCTTTCAGAGCCCCCATAATTATCGATTCTCGAGAAATAAAATAATAATAAATAAGCCGCCTTAAATGGTTATTATAAAAAAGAAAAATATGTATACTAATTTTAATGAGTGTAGCTACTCGAGTCAATCTAGCAATTAGGAATTAAATAGAGATGGAAACCGGATTTACTATTTTTAAGTCGCTTATGATTTTTTTAATCAGCAACAGACAAATTAAATATGAAAAAAATAAATATTTTATGTTTTGCCGAATGGCAACAACACATTTTCTTTCGGGCAATGGAAGTACATTTTTACTTCCATGTGCAAAGCAAAGGAAGCATTGTAATCACGAAAAATTGTGGGCATAACTGAAATATTCCCTTTTACCGTTTCGAAATCCATTTGGACGATTTTTTGCGGGACGCACGTGCGTACGCACAGAATAAAGGCCCCTTTTCTCCAAAACGGATTGTAAAAGGGATTAAAAACGAATTTTTCATAAATAAATTATAAGGCATTTCTCCCGCCTTCTTAGCATGCCTTTGTGGTGTAGTGGTCAGCACGCTCGGCGCGTATTCGAGAGGCCCGTGGCTTGAGTCCCGGCGAAAGCATTGCTCATTTTTTCTCTCGCTTCGAAATAACCTAAAGACTCTCAACTGGCGACCGAACTAAAAAAGGTGGTGGATGATGATTCTCCACAATCAGGATTTGGCGACTGGGTCCCCTAAAACCCCAGTGGCGCATTAAAAGGGGTAGTATATAAGGTATTTCTCCCGAATCTTAGCATGTCTTCGTGGTGTGGCGGTCGGCACGCTCGACGCGTATTCGAGAGGTACGTGGTACGTGCCCCGGCGGGGGCATTGCTTGTTTTCCTTTCTCCTGCTTCAAAAATATCTAATGACTTGTTATTAGGTATTTTTTGTTAATAATAGTAATATGTTTGTCTGTATCTCGCTTAACTCAAAAACGATTAGCCGTAGAACGTTAAATTGCATATGGAACTGCTAAAACAACTAGTTATGCACCTTCCTTTTTTATTGCAATCTGCAGCACCAAACGTTATACATATATACTCACCCGCTTACCCGGCTTAAAAGTCCTTTGACGGCCTTTTTTTTTTTTTTTTTTTTTTTTCTTTTCATCGTTGACCACAATCATATACTTCCGATTACAGAAGTGTATTAAATGACCAAAATATTCATGATTTGGCAATGTCAAATTCAAAAAAAAAAAAAAAAATATTTTTGGATAAATGAAATCTAACTTTGAATGCTAGCTCCCGATTCCTATACTTACATCTAGGAGAGTGTTATACTAATTATGAAAAAAATAAAATGAGGAGTTTGACTTCCGTAGCATAAAATTGACCATGATACGTATGTAATTTCAAATTTGCAAGTTTTGCTATCATTTTCAACTTTTTTCGAGGGATCTATTAATTAATCATTCGAATAATTCGAGGAAATAAGTTTAAATAAGATGCAGCAAAAAGTGTGTATAACTTAGTAGGCCGTAAAGTCCTGTAGTGTATTATTTTTATTTTACTAACAGAACTCAAACTTCGCAATCGTCGAGCTAGAAAAATTCTTTCATTATTATGTTTAAATAGTTTATTGATGCTCTTCAAGAAAGGCTGAAATCCTTTCAGCGTATCATTGTCTGTTGTTCACAATGAAGTTAATCGAAAAACATCAACAAATAACCTTAATTAATTTACTGGTACAGAATCTCCTTCGATACCACTACTTGCTATTTCCGTAAACGGTTAAATTATCGAAAGCAGGGTGTTAAATAGGTCAGTCGGACACGACCTTCCGATGAAACGACCTTAGCACACGCGGATGACGTCATGTCACCCTAAACTCTCGGTTTCACTTCGGTCGGTGCGCCACAGAGTACCCGTTTCATCTAAAAGTCGTCTGCAAGCGTAATCTTTAGTTAAAAGAACAAAGAGAACTTCCCATTTTAATTTCAACGCGGCATTATTTTGAATAAATATAAAAATTCCACTGCTCTACTTGAATTATAAACTAAAAATATAAATTGATAAAGCAATTATTTTGGAATCATCTATCTCGTTTGGTAGGAGAAATTGTAAAATAAAAACAATAACTAAGAATTCTTTCGAAAATTCTTTGTATAAATTCTTACGTTTTTTCTTACTGAAAGGAATGTCTCTTCCCCGGAGTTTTGACTACCAGTGACTACCAGTTCAGGTCGAATTCAAATCGTGGGGAAAAGATTGGCTGATGGGAACTTTCGCGGTTTATATGAATATCTTCTATTAAACCGTCTCTTTCCTTCACAGACCTCGTAAGTTTTGCCATAGTAAAAATAATCCAAACATTTCATTCGAAAATTAAAATAAAACTAAAAATTTAAAAAAAAAGTCTAATTTTTACTCATATATATATATCGTTTATTAACGTTTTCTATCCTCTCGCTGTGCTTGCAGTCTACCAGTCTGCATACACTCCCGCTAACAGATCTTTTTAGCTTTATTATTAAGCATCGTTTTCTTTGCACTTATACATACAGTTCAACAACAAAATCACAAAATTTTCAAAGGCTGCTCAGCAGCATATATTAAGAATTCCGGAAGTAGTGCTAAGTACTGGCATACTATTTTCTGTTTTTTTCTTAATTTATCATATCAGTGTTCAGTTTTCTTAGTACAAAGATTTATGTAGCTTACCAATTACTTCCCCCCCCCCATTGTTATTACTAACATTTAGGGTATTAACTTAATTCATTAAATATCACGTTCTTTGCTCTTAGTTCTCATAAAATTCAACTCAACAGCAAAATCACAAAATATTTAAAAACAACATACCTTTACAATTTCCGATAGACAGTTCCATGCGCTGGAGATAAAATGTTTTTATTTCGTACAGTATTGCTCGCTCTTAAATTGTTAAGTTTCTTAATCAAAAATTCATTAAAATTTTACAAAATATAAATTAAGTAATAAAAAATATATTACTTCATTCCGTTAAAATACTGTTTTTAATTACATAGATCATGAATTAAACGCCTTTTTATTATTTAAAACAATCCAATCCAAACGCAAGAGACGAATATTCTTAAGAACTGCATCTATTGCTTTCAAATAGCTCAGTTTGCTAATCTCCGAAGGCAGATTCAGTTTGAAAAATAAATATTTTACATTCTGCTGAATGGCAAAAGACTCGAATGAAAAGTGACACAACGTATTTACAGTGATTCAACGCAAAATCGCGTATAGCCCTTTTAAGCTAAAAATAAATGTTTGCCTATATGCATGCATTCATATTAGTTTCGTTTAAATGATCACTATCATAATATCTAATATGAAATTTATACAATATTTTACAATAAAAAAGTGTGCTTACTTGTAGCTTAAGTAAACTTAGAACTATCAATATCGAAATCTATATAAAAGAGAAATCAAAAGATGATATCCTAAAATAAAATCTGCTCTTACAGCTGCAATCAATAACACACTAGTCTCTTGTGCGGCCATTCGCTTAAAATAGTTACTATAAAAAAGGTGAAAACTGTATATATAATGATTTTAAAGAATCCAACTAATGCAATTTCAGAAGTCCAGCTAATACATAATTAATAATAACTGAAGTGGATTTGCGGTTTTTGCTTTTAAATCGTTTAATTTGTTCATTAATAATAGAATAAATATGAAGTTAAAAATTAAATTTTGCTGAATTACAACTCGCTGCACGTGGAAAATAAAAATATTTTAATTCGGACACATTTCTTTTGAATTGCTTATTTTTTGATTAAATTCGGAAGAAAAAAATATTGCGCTTTATGGAAATGGTAACACACTTCTTTTATATCGCTCAGTTTTTAAATTAAATTTGAAATATAAAAATCTTACGCTTTTCAGACTGGAAACACAAAGCTTTTATATCGCTGCGTGCCTTATTAAAAATAAGTTAAGTAAAAAAATTCCTTAAATTCACTCAAAATAAGAGAGATAATAAATAAGAGAAATTCGAATATAAAAATTCGGGCTCCGAGGTGCACATGTTTCGGAGTTTTACATGTGTAGAATATTTGGTGGTGCTTTTTTTCCACATTGCGAGGAACATGAGTACAGATTCTTCATTACTTAATAATACAGACTGTGACAGAAAATATTTTACAAATTAACTTTTTAAAAAATTCCACGTGTTTCTTTTCAAAGAGAAAATTTTGAGCTTTTTCGACGGGGGCTTTACTGCATTTTCTGCATTCTGAGGAAGAAGCAGCTAATAGCAAACATACAACGCTTTGTAAGATTTGTGACGTGAATAGGAGAACTGCCAAGAAATCCCACCGCAGTGCTAACAAACTCCTCCAGAGTGTTTGTCTATTATTAATAACCTCGTTGAGACGTGTTTTACGCTGTTCTTTGAGAACGTAGATTGATTAAACAAACATTCCACGCCATTTTGTTTTTACGGCAAATTACTCTTGGATTTGTGCCATGGGTATTCATTCTCTCTTTCCGTTTTTTCTAGCTGTAGAAGTCGCAATTATCTTACGCAAATTGTAAGCACTTTACGAATGAGATTTTAACGTAGCCTTTCAAGTTGACATTTAGAAAGGAATGATTATGCATCGAGCGGTACACAGGGCCTGATTAAGTTCAATTGGGTCTCGGCAAAGCGTTCTTTCAGTTCTTCAAGATCCAGCTTACTTATTTTCATGTGGAAAAAAAAAAGAGAGACAACTAGTGTGACCCCCCCCCCAAAAAAAATATTTTCAAAGGTTTCAGATTTTAACAGTAGCCCAAAAGAGTTTGTTTGTTAAGGTTTTTTAGGCTCTCGCTGAGCTCGCAGTCTACCAGCCTGCACTTAATAATAAAAGCCTGCACTTAATAACTCCCAGTAACCTTCTTAGCTTTATTATTAAGTATCGTTTTCTTCCCACTTGCGCCATATGCAATTCAACAACGAAAATTACAAAAATTTTAAAAGCAGTATAGCAATATACCTTTAGAATTCCCAGTGCAGCCTTAAGTGTTGGCATACATTTTTCTTTTTTTTTCTTCCCCCCCCCTCCATACTTTTCTCAGTTTATCATATCAACGTACATGTTCCTTACTGAGATTGCTTTACATTTATTTTTTTTTTTTTTTATTTTAACTCTTTTGAGTGTTTGCCTTATTTATTAAATATCACGTTCTCGGCACTCCATAAAATTCGATTCAACAGCAAAATCCCAAAATATTTAAAAACAGCATATCTTTAGAATTTCCGATACACAGTCTCGCTTGCTAGAGATAAAAATCTTTTTTTTTTTTTTTTCCCTTCCTTGTTTGCCACTGCTCGTTTTGAAATCGTGGAATTTGTTAATCAAAAATTTGTTAAAGTTCTAATAGATAATAAAACAAATTCCAAATTCGGGCTTTCAGATGTTCAGATGGAGGACATCGAATATTGAAATTATTCGATATTCGATGGCTGTAGGCACCGTTGTTTCTTTACAATGCGGGAAACATGCATACATTCATGCAGATTCTTCATTGTTTAATTTCTTTAAATATGTAGTATAATACAGGGCGATAATACTGGATGACCAACAATCTGAAAAGTGATAATGATTCCATGTGAAATGCCGCTTGGAGACTAATATCCCATTCGGAACTAATGTCTTTTTATGCAAATTGTTTAGAAATATAGTTTGATTCGAAGATCTTTAAAATCAGAGACCTTAGGCCACATGCCCGATGCTTGTCTGTCGAGGATCTAAAGAAGCTTTGAAGGAGCAAAATACGTCGACTAGGAAATTAAAATATCGACCGTTAATTCTTCTTCAAAGCGAACTCTTTTAAACACTGCGAATGAACGAATACTTCAACTGCTGTGGGTAAACAAGATCCAAGTCGCTATACAGGAAATAAATGTAGATTATTTTTTTAATTAACAGATAACACAGAACAAAGTAACTGCGAAAAGAGAAATCACGAAATTTCTCCGTTTGTTTCTTTATCAAAAAGAATGATAAAGAAATAAACAGACGGTTAAATTAAAAGGAAGAAAAACACGAGAGAGAGATAGACAATGGAAAAGAATATTGAATAAAAAAAGGGGTGGGTACACATAGATAAATGGTGATAAAAGCAATAAATTAAATAGATATGTATATCAGTAAGCTAAAAATTAAAATAGAAATAAACACAGGTTAAAATAAAGACTGCTACAGAAATCTTCACTAACAATATAGTAAACCCTCGTGGCGAGCATTTTTCTAAGACGGCCGCCTTTGAAAATGACTAGTATTTCTGGAACACCACTTCTCTTTGAAGAATACCTTCCGCAGATGGCCAAAATTATCTTGAACTGAGTTGTCGTTCTAGACAGGGTTTATTGTATTACCAGAAAGAAATCTCTGAAAGCTTTCCGATTTTATATTGGTCCTAAATGGGCGTTTTTTTTTTTTTTTTCAGTCACACACACATACGCGTTTCGACATTTATGCTAACGCCCCTTTGGGCCAAAAATATTTAAAAACAACATATCTTTAGAATTTCCGATAGACAGTGTCGCGCACTGGAGATAAAAAATTTTCTTTTTTCCTCCGCACAGTGTTGCCACTCCTCGCTTTGAAATTGTTGAGTTTCTTAATCAGAAATTCATAAATGCTTTATAAAATATGAAATGATAATAAAAAAAATTCCAAATTCGGGCTTCCCGATGTCTATATTCGGAGGAGGATTACGTTATTCAAAATTCGATGGCTCTAGGTACCTTTGATTTATTACAGTGCGAGGAACATACATACTTTCATGCAGATTCTTCATTATTTAATTTCTTTAAATATAATGCAGGGCTCTAATATGTGGTGGCAACAATTTGAAAAGTTATTCCACGCTTTTAATAATTCGACGCAAAATGCCGTTTTAAAACTAATAACCCTTCTAGGCTAACGCCCCTTTGAACCAAAAAAAAAAAAAAAATTGCTGAGTGTGAGAGATAAATAAGCTCTCTAATAAGTGTAAAAAATTCGACTTTAGTTTAGTGCTTAATTTTAAATGAAAAACTCGTTGGGTTTCGGAAGACTATCGAAACGACGACAGCATGTTGAAGAGCCAATTAGTTGCGTAAGCGTAACACGTGAATTTCTTGAAATCTATAGTACTATAAAACTATATATAGTACTTTCTATAGTACCATAAAACAAGTACAATCGAATCTCGTTAACGGGAGGTTATCAGGAAAAGTCTGTTAAGTCACCTACTTCGTAAGTTCAGAGATTCAAGAACTGTCCGTTAAAGTGGAGTGTCGGTTAAGGCAAGTTCGACTGTGTATTATACAATGTGACCTATTCATAAAAAAATAAGAAAAGAGACAGAGCAGAATGAAATTTATAAAATGAGATCATTATCAAAGCAAAGCTGTATTGACATATTTAGTAATAATATGAAGCTCAGGATAAATATGGAATCGGGTGCTCTGACTTAACGTCTTCTCAAAATGTCTCATACATACACTATGGGTTCAGGTTCTTATGATCTAACAAGCTATTGCATTTGAACAATAATTTTACTCTAGGAGTGTGACATTTTTCATGGCGACTAATTGCTATAGACGACCGCTTTTGAAAATGTCTATAAAGACAAACATCGGTATTGAACGTCAGAGAGATAGTCATAAGACAACTATCCACATATTTCCAAAATCTCGTTGCAAATGTGGGGATAATACACTTACTATTCATCTAAGGTTTTACTGTAGCTCTCTTCTTACAGTTCTCCATGCAGACGAGAACTATGAATGGTTAACATAATCTGATGTGGACACCGTATGACTTCCTTGTACGGCCTATTAAATTATACGCATTTTTTGCTGCATTTCATTAAAACGGATTTCGTCGAATTTCATTAGAGATGTATTACTCATTCAGTTAATTCAGTTTTCACTTCGCGGCAAGGCAGAACTACATAACAACTCAAAACATCTTCATTAAAAATAGTAAAATACAGAAAAACCTAAAACTGCAAATACGCAGTATTAAATATATATATATATATATATATAATCAGAAAAAAATCTCTTCTGAAGCCATTTTACAATTCGTTTGGGGAAAAAGAGTCCAATGTACAGTTCTGTCTGTACATGCAGACGTCAAGCAAAAAAAAGTTCAAATGGTCTATATGGATATTTTTCTTGAAATATATGATATTCGAAATTTTTTTGCGATTACAATACTTCCTTTATTTCGTACAAGGAAGTAAAAAAAAAAAAAAAAAAAAGGAATACATAAGAACTAGAGTGATAAATGGACTACTACATCTTTACATTACGTAGCAGTTTTTGATTCACAAAACACGTGCTTGAGGCAGCCGTTCATTGTTGTACCTGCTCGCATCGGCAAACCATATCCTTTATAACAGTTATTTACCAGAAGGTTTGTCTTCCCAGGTTCTAGGTTCTCCCCCATAGTAGAAAATGTTGAGAAGCTTTCATTCTGGATATGAAATTGAGACTCACATCTTTCTATTTCTCTCGCATCAGTGTCCAGGCATCCTATATCCAGGCATCCTATGACCAAAGAGAAGTTGCAGTTGTTACGTTCAGAAACTCAAATCTAGCTGGTTTTGCAAAGATGACATAGAGACACAAGCAGCTGGTTCTTTCGCGTACAGATCCCTTTTGTAAAGCGAATGAGATACTATCTGATGAGATTTCTCTTACATTTAAACATTTAGAAAGTAGACATGCCAAGAGCTGATTATTGCTGTATCACAATGCCTTATACTTCGACACAGCGATCATCGGCTGCGGATTGAATTCTTGAACGTCCCGTACTTTCTAGAAGTCAATATGTTTTCTTTGGATAGCGATTACAAAGTCTGTGCAAAACTTTGCGATGTGTACGATATTATCTTGTCACATCGGCTTGTTTTTCGATGGTATTCCTACAGCCCTACTTCGCGTTTTAAACAGTTCCTTCTAATCACAGTTCACAAAATGGTATGCTACGCTGCCAAAGATTTAATTGCAAGCCAGAATGAGTTACTTTTTAAATATTCCTCTTTCCTTTTTATATTATTTTTAAATATTCCTCTTAATATAAATTTAGCTGCAGACAATTATTTACGTATATTTCTTTACGTGTTTGTGAAGCAACGTCACATTTTGTAAGACATATGTAAATTTTAGGTTCCGATTCAAAGTACTAAACAGGATATCGCGAAATCTTACTTCCTTGTTGCTAACTGTTTTGAGCAGCAGTTTTCATTGCATGAAAATTTTATTTATTTACTTTATATTTTATTTGTCAAATGCCAGTTACATTGGCCGTTAGGCCATTAAACTGCTTGCTTGCCAATAGCGCTGAAATTCACACTCATCCAAATATTCCGCCGTCATTGGCCGTCCACTATTACATAAAACACACAACAGCCAATCAGCTAGTCCAATGCGAAATAAATGATGCTGTAGACAGTCATGTCCCGTCAATAGTCTAAAAGATGCAACCGCAACTGTTCGCGGGTAGTCAGGAACAAAAGCTGGGTTTGATGAAATAACACTCCAAGGCTTACCCTAACAAGCCCGAGTGGCGAAATCTCTAAAAGTCTTTTGATATGTTAGCGATGTTAGAAGCTTAATAGAATGGAGGCTTGCACTCGTTTTTGGCTTTTGGAGAACCGTAGCCCCCCTTTTTCCCAAGCATATAAGCCGTCTCGTTCCCATAAATACCGCAGTGTGAAGGTACCCATTGAAAAGATATCTTGTGGGAAAGTTCTTTTATCACTTCCTCACACTGTTGAACCGCATATGTTCTTACACTCTTGGTAAGAGGTGATGGCCTATATTGCTGAAGTCGAATCAGACAGTACAACAGCCCTCCTGAACGAGCTTTGTCTCAATGATAATTGTTGGACAGCCTTATTGAATGAAAATACGAAAGCGTATAGAAATCAGGACTAAGAAACAGAAAGCATAAAAAGGGACAGGGGCGGGAAACACAGCAGAAGAGGCTTATAAACTTCCCTATGTTCTATTTTAACTTCATGGTCTCCCTTCCCAAAAGATCTTACAGACATAGACCATATAAAAAGACAGATACAAGTGGGATGAGAAGACGATTCAAAGGAGAAATAGCGCTGGATGTAAATGCATATTAAGAAAAAAAGAGACTGCTAGACTAGAGAGAACTACACGGGAAAGGGAGAAGAGAAAAAAAAAAGTGTGGACGAGACATAAAAGGGATATACAGAATTTCGAAAACAGGGAACATAATGGAACAAAGAATCAGAGTATCTGAAACACAGAGAGGTAAAAAACAAAGTTTTCCAACTGACGGAGTTTTTAGAGCAGAAGCAATAGATTCCAGCGATCCAGTCAGCACAAATTTTTAGCAATCGGTGTGCAAAAATGGATTTTTAGCAATCGGTGTGCAAAAATGGATTTTTAGCAATCGGTGTGCAAAAATGGATTTTTAGCAATCGGTGTGCAAAAATGGATTTTTAGCAATCGGTGTGCAAAAATGGATTTTTAGCAATCGGTGTGCAAAAATGGATGGTACATTGGAAACTGGGAGAAAATGTCTGAAAATAAAAGAAAAAAACTTAGCTAGATCTGAAGCAGTGGATAGAAAACTGACCGTTTTAAACTTTTAAACAAGATAAACCGCAGTCCGCAAAATACAAAGTCGACATATTTTTTTGTCCGAAATGCCAAAAAATTATGATAAGAAGACTTTAGTCGTTATCAATTCATGTTAAAAATAAGATCAATCGCAATTTTTGGCAATTTTTGGTTTCAATTTCGCCTACATGCAAATAACGAATTTTTCATTAAAGCAAAACATTTTAATTTGCAGCAAATTCACGATAATTTTAAGTTAATTATGGGAGCATTTTCTTGCCTTGAAGGGAAAATGAATCAGATTATCATTTAAGGCAGAATTCTTCCTTAATGTTCGATATCTCTTGACAGTGTCTTTTAAATGTTTAAACAAATCGGATTTAATTGTACGCGATATGAAATTGTCATATTTTAGGTCGGAGACACTATGAAAGTTATAAACCATTTTTTTTTTTTTTCTGTGAAAATTCATTGTGACTTTTAAACATTAATATTGGCATTTTTTCGCATCATTTGAATCTTTCAAATCCTAAAATCCTAACTGAAAATTCATTAAACGTTTTAAAGGAAAACTTAAAGAAAATTACTGATGCTCAGTGGAAGCATTCATTAAAAAATAAGAAAGCGGCTGTTACACATTCATTTGTTCTGGATCCCCAATATCGTGGGAACTTGGAACACCTCGTTCATTAATTTTCTGGAGAGAATGCTGCAATCCGTGTTTAGCGTACGTTAACTCTTGCAATAACCTTCCACCCTTTACTTTTGCTTTAAAAAAAATTTTAAATGTTATTCTAATGTACATTGTTAAATGCCCTCACGGGAAAGTGGTTAGTGATTCTGACTGTTGTACAAAAGGGCGCAGGTTCGAATTCTGTAGAAGGCATAGATGTAAATCGTCTGTCCCTTCATAGGACGCAACGGTGAGCCATCTGTTAGCAGCCTCCATAATAAAATGACCACCGCTAAGTCGTAAATACATCCTTCGAGAAGGCCAGGGTTAGCAGCCAACGCCAATAATGGCTAGTGCCCGCTGCTGGGGGGGGGGGAGAAAAACGGGGTGTTTTTTAACGTTTTGGTGTGTTACCTTTATTTATTAAGTATCACGTTCTTCGAACTTAAACCATAAAATTCAATCCAACAGCAATATTGCAAAATAAAATAGAAAAGAACATATCTTAAGAATTTCCTATACACAGTCTCGCGCGCTGGAGATGAAAATGTTTTTCTTTTTTCCGTACAGTGTTGCTATAGCTCGCTTTGAAATGGTTGAGTTTGTTAATCAAAAATTCGTTAAAGTGTTACAAAATATGAAATCAATCATAAAACAAATTTCAAATTCCGTTTCCAACGCCGTTTATACTGAATCAAAGCAAAATGCCAAAACGAAATTAATAGCCCTTCTTTACAAATTGCCCCTTTTAGGCTAAAAAGCAAGGAAAGAAAGAAAAAGGACCAGAAAAATTTGAAAGGGCTCAGATTTTAACAGTCGCTCAAAAGGATTTTAGCGCTCAAAAGAAGTTCACTCTGATTTTAATGGTCGTTGTTAAGGTTTTTCTACAGTCCGTTGTTGCACTGACTCCTGCTAACACATTTCTTTGTCTTTTTAGCTTTATTATTTTCTTCGAACTTACGCCATATACATTTAAACAACAAAATTACAAAAATTTTAAAAGCAGCGTGTGTTTAGAATTTCCGATGAAGTGTTAAGTGTTCTCATGTATTTATCTATTTTTTTTTTTTTTTTCAGTCTTTTCCCTGTTTATGATATCAATGTACAGTATTTTTAGTAAAATAGCTTGCAAAAAAAATTGTTTTTATCTTTTTATTTTTAACGTTTTGTGCCAAATTTATTAATTAAATATCATGTTCTTCGCACTTACGCCACCTAAAATTTAGTTGAACAGTAAACTCACAAACTATTTAAAAACAGCACATCTTAAGAATTTCCGATAGACAGCTTCGCGCGCTGGAGATAATAATGTTTTAATCCGTACAGTGCTCCCACTGCTCGCTTTCAGATCGTTTAGTTTGTTAAAACTTCATCTAAGTTTTCCGAAATATGAAATACAAAATTCGAAATTGAAAATTTGGACTTTCAGGTGCGCATGTTCGGGAGGACGACTACATTATTTAAAATCTGATGGAACTAGGTACGGTCGTTTTTTCACAGCGCGAAAAACATACATGCAGATTCTTCATTATTTAATTTCTTTAAGAGTTAATACACGACGATAATATTTCGTGGCAACAATCTGAAAAGTGATTCAGACCTTTAAAGTAATGCACGCCAAATCCCGTTTCGAGACTAATAAATTTTTAGCCCTTTTGGCCTAAAAAACGTTTCTTCAAATTTTATGGAGGAAATCAACCTCAAGATTTTAAAATGTTAATTATATACTTCTTTTGCTAATTTAGTTCCGTTATTATCTTCTTAATAAATATAAGTTATACTTTTTTAAAAACTACATTTTCAAATTTTATTTTAATGAAAAGTGTTTAATATTAAGTAAAAGCCTTTACCTTTAAAAATTAAAAGCCTTTTCTTATCGTTCTTTTTTCTTCTTATTATAGGAAAGATTCGAAAGAATGGAGGAAGAAATGAAAGATTCGAAAGAATGGAATGGTCTTTGAGCAGAAGTTAGAGTAATATCTGTTCAAAGACAGGCTGCGAGGGGGTAGGCGAGAGAACTTTTACAAAAGGCATCTTCAAGAAGAAATATTTTTAAGAAACACTGGCATATGCGCCTAAATCATGTATTAAATCGAAGCCATTGTGTCACAGGATATTGCCGAAAAAATTTCCATCAGATCTTCGACTTCTGTTCTGATAAACTGTGATTTGTCCACTTAGCCCCATTTTTCTGGGACACTCTCGAGAGCAAGAATTACGAGCATTAACTCTCACAGCCAGCCCAACACGGATCCTTTCATCCTACACGAAAATCACATTAAGAGAGCTTTGTGAAATGCCTCTTAGATCAACCCCGCCATTCATCAAATGCCACCTCAGCCGTGGAGCTTCCAAAAATATTTTGATTTTCGAAGCCAGCTCGAAAAATAATCGAGGCAGAAAGCCAAGTTCCATCCTTTTCCCCGCCGCTCATTTTTCTTTCCAACTCAGCGTCTCGTGAATGGGACAAGATATACGTAACAACTCCACCCGCATCAGTTATCCTTGTCAAAAGAATCTGTCGTTGTGACACTTTCACGTGACACTGTCACTCGGCGCTAACTTGAAGTAGCGCCAACATGTGAGCAACTTGTCAGACGTGTTTGCCTTCCTTCCCATTCACGAATTCGTTCAGAAACTTGCGTTCTTTTTACTCGAGAACATGCTAATGTTTGTTACAGTACCTAGCTTTTAAATCCATCATTCTATAGGACTCCCAAGTGCTCTATACCAGCGTTCGTCAACCCTTAGAACTTCACGGACCACTACACATATAATTTTATATTTGGCGGACAACTAACATAAATTTTAAAAAAAGGTAAATACATTTATACAATTATAATCGGCAAACTACACGCACTTCGGTCACATTGAAAAATTACATGAAAAGTACAAAAATCTTACCTTCTTGTACAGAAAGCTTCACATTTCCATATCACTGAAAGGAACTTCACGAAAAGCAAGAACAAATTGGCAAACGCAAAGCGATATCAGGAAACTGATAGTGTTATGCCGCCAATTTTTAATTATTGTAAACATAATAATCACCGCTTACTCAGCAATGACGTCATCGATCAATAGTTAGACAAAACAAAAACGCGGAACAAGGATGCGGATGAACCATCTTGTTTATAATTCCATCAAGTTCCATCCATAATAATCCATCAAGTTGCCTATTGACACGGAGAAAAACTGTGTTATTAAAAACTACAATAGCATATGTTTGTAATTCAAAAGGAAAGAGAATTACAGTTCGCGCTAATATTGAATCCATGGATGCCAATTCTCACTTTCAAATGTCGCTAGATATACCTACAAAAGTAGCTAAAAAATCACTAAATTCAGAAGGAATTTCGCTAAAAGTAGAAGCTAAAATTTAAAAAAAAGTATAATCCATATTTCATAATAGGTTTTGCTATTCGTCATTTTTTAAGCTGAATCTTCATAAAAATATAAATAATGTTCCAATTTTTCTGCGAACCAGCAAAAAGTTATCACGGACCACCCACCGGTTTGCGACCGCTGCTCTAGATATTGGAAGAAGGAGGAAATCTTCCACTACGCTGTAGGATCGTGTTTTCTTTGGTAACATAAACTCTACTAGATCCTACAAAGAACTTGGTGACTTCTCACACAGGCGTAAATGATACCGGCACAAAAGAAGAGTAAAAATAAAACTCTGAACAGAAATGGCACGTACTACGTGCTTACAATAACACCGACAGCTTGTGTTGGAACCTAAGAATCGTTACACAATAAATTTAACGTTTTTCAACTAACACCAAGCTAAGGCTAACTAGGTTGACTCGACAACCTACCCGGCGTGATACTTATTTAAATGGCCAAAAAGGCGTATCAGCAACTCCGCGTAGCAGCAAGGACAGACTCGTAACGTGCGCTGGCTAGTGAAAACACGCTCTGACTTCACCCGCGTAAATATTCACTTCACTTAACTCTAAATTTGCATCCTGGCGAGGAAATGCGAGGGGAAGTTCAGGAGTTCAGAAAAGATTTAAAAAAATTTTAATAATTGGTTAATTGAATTAAGGCAAACCGTACGGTAAAGTAGACAATAAAAATTGCATTGAATACAGTGAAACTACCTTGAGACGATCCACGTTTCAGATGATTTTAGGAACGCTTCAGAGGTGGTCACTTCAGAGAGCATAATAATCAGTAATGTTCAATACGGTTACTTAATTATATAGGTATATCCAAATGAATCCACTGCAAGAGTATTGGTAAAGCTCCTTTAACTCAGACTGACTTTTTTAATTGCACAGATACGTTGCAGTTTTGCAATTGTTGAAAGAAATGGCGGTACTCTTCTTGCAGAGATTTTCTTGATGTGAAGATGTTCATGTAGAATACGCAAAACTGTTGTTTTAGATAGAATTAAATCCAATCTTGCTGCTGTCTCTTTGGCTTTCAATCTCCTGTTACTCAGTATTTCCTACGGGGCAAGAGCAATATTTGTCGATGCCAATATCTTCAGTGGTCGACCTTAACGAGACTCATCCACGGATTGCCAGCCGATACAAAATTGGTTTACTCATCGTTTCCCTGCACAATATAGGACGGAGATAAATCATACTCCAAACTTCTTTTTTATTTCTTTGAGATTAAGGCCGTCGTTAGTCAAAAACTTAATCATTAAACGAAACTCAGCTTTAAACATTCCAGAATTAACTAGCATTGCACTACATTCAGTAGACAGTAAAAAAAAAAAAAAAAAAAAAAAACTGTTTCTCTAACAAAACGTTCAAATTTATTTATTTAGTATATCCACTACATGCCTGTAAGAGGAATTTGTGGTCAAATAATTTTTTATATCTGATGCCTGAAACGTTTCGGATCTGTCTATGTATATGTTGAAAATGTATCTGATATATCTGAACCTATGAACGTCATAGTATCAACTTAGATTCTCGTAATTTACTTACATTAGCTTATGACGGAGTAAAATCATTTAAAATAAGGCCCGTTCTATTGTTAAGCTTTGAACGTCTTATATAATTTACGGAATATTTTACGAAAAGGAAAGTGAAAAACAAAGCAAAAAAAAAAAAAAAAGCATAGTGGAAACGGCGAACACCAACGCCTTTGCTTCACGAATAATTAGCCTCGGGAACAATTTATCGAAACAAAAATCGTCTCGGATTACGAGAACACTCCAATGTACAATGTGTCATTTTCTAACGCACTTTGCCACATAATTATACTTGGAAACTTCTGAAAACATCCTTTTAATATTTATCATTGCTTAACTCTCATTAACAAAGCACAGCAACGAGTTGTAACGTCCCTCGCTATTTTGTCTATGCTAAAATGTTGAGGAACCTAGTGAACTAAGTAGCGACTTATCGCTGAATTCAAGTACTTACAACGTAGACTCGAGAAGGGTTAAAATACCCTTTTATTCACTCAGAGAAATAACTACAGTTGGCCCCTTTTCGAGCTTACAAGAAAGCCTCCACTCGGGTTTTTAAATCAGGGTACGAAAATAAGAAACTAATCTAATATTAACTAAAATAGACTTAGCCGAAACTAGACACAAATATCTAACGCGGTTGGCTCTTCATTTAAACTAGGCGGCGAATATCAACAGGCACGTACAATTCGGCCGAGCGTATATGCCAGGTGGCAGAATATGTGTATCATGTACATGCCAGGAGGCATAACGCTTGTAAACATGCCAGGTGGCATACGGCTTGTAAATAAATTTTAAATAAATGTACAGTAAAATATCTTGGTGCAATAGATCAAGGAACACGCATCAACAACCTTCTAATCATTTGGATACGTACAGTTAGCTTTATGCTGATTTTTTTATGACTCATTTTGTCACATACTTGCTCAGTCTAGAGGTTTAGTAAATAGCAGGTAGATTTTTTTTGTCAAGATTCATAACAAAAGACTGGGGTGATAAGTTGTTTTCTCTTATTTTAAGTCTCACTAGATGCAAAAGAATAAGTTTTACATGAATTTTTACATTTTGGTGTTTTATCTTGTGACCACAGTAAGGATTAATGAAAGACAATAATTGGCTTTAATATGCAGATGTAATTTTTAAGGGTAAGCAGTTAGTTATAAATAATTAAATTAAGTAGTTAGATAACCTTAGTCATTATGGATTTACATGGTCACTATTAAATTTTATTTTTTTTAACAATATTTGTTAAAAAAAGCCCTATTAAAATCACAATCTAATAAAATTTCACAGTTTAAAATGCATGTAATTTATGACATTAATTCTTAAACGATATTAGGATTATTATATTACACATTAAAAGCTACAAAACATTTATGTTTTGTAACAACAACATTCAGCAAAATATTTATGCGTCTTTTTAATTTGAAGCCTTCCCAGGAATTTTGACTTTCTCTTTAAACATCTTTTCTAACACTCAGAAATTCGTCTCAATACGCAAACCAACGCTCTCGCTAGTTTCTGCGTGCATTATCTCCTAACTTATCAACCTCTCTCCAATATATTTACTTGATCTGGTAAAAGTTAAATAGTCACTCCTCTCCCCCCGACAGACGTGAAGCAAATTATCGCTATGTCCGAAAGTAACTACAATGTCAGACATAGGTTTAAATAAGCCTCTTTTATTTAAAAACAACTTAAAATATACAATCATGTTCTGATGGTTACCAAATCAGTTACAGCTCATGGTGATGTAATTAAACAAGAACAGTCAAATTCAAACTAAAAATGTGGACTAGTCACCAAAGACTATACAAGTTTCTTTTAATTTAAGCTGGCTCAGTAACTCTATCATATGAGGAAATAGAAATGGGAAATTATAGTAAAAGCTGATATCATAAACAACTGGGTAATTTACATAATAATAACTATACATATTAATTTAGAATTCAAACAATAAAAATCAGTGTTATATTTGTAAATTTTCACAGGACTAGTTGAACATGTAAGTAAACATGGTTTTACCGAACCATCGAAACTAGTCCTGCGAAAATTTACAAAATAACGCTGATTTTTGTTGTTTGAATTCTAAATTAATACTTGTTCGGCGTGTTAATTTGTTCTAACTGTACATATCTTTGAAGAATGATTTTCTTTATGTATTCAATTTCTTTTTTCAACATGTTTCATTTTAAAATTTTCGGATTTAATTAAGGATTTCTGTTATTCTAAAAATACTAAAAATACAGAGCTGGTGTGGCAGAATTTTTAGAATTTAGTGACACATTGAGCAACAAAAATCTAGAAATGGCAAAACTTTTAGAATTTAGAGCTGGCATTGGAAGCAGAATTTAGGATCCACAGAGACTGCATCAGGTGGGAAAATGCCGAGCGCCAACTCTGTGTATGATGCATAAAGAAATATTAGATGAATCTTTTAAATTTAAATTTTGAATTTCTTTATTAATAAAAAAAATTCCTTTTATAACGCCTGTCCATGTCATAAAATTAGAAGAATTTTTTATATTTTCCATGCTTGTGTCTAGCGAAGAGTACAGAAAATAAAGTAAAAATAAACATATTAAGAAAAAGATTCTAGTATCAGAAGAAAAACATTCAAGTATTATGTTTTCATTGTTCTTCCAGACGTTCCCCAAAAAGTAAGAAATTCATCGCAAACTTTCTGTAAAATACATCCATTAGGTGTAATACCATGGAGACATTTTTCATTTTGTCACATATTTCTGGAATCTTCTAGAGGTGTCTTCCTGTTTGCGCGAAATCATCAATCTTCATTACCCCCTTCCAAAGGGGTTCCATAATGGGGGGCCGACTGGGCGTTGGCCTCTTCCGAAATGTAGGAAAGCAAAAATTTTTTAGATTTAAAAAAAGAATTTTTAAAAGAAATAATCGAAAGATATTTACGAAGTCTGAGTCTTTGTATATCTTTGCATAAATGAAGTACTGTATTTAAAGGGAAGAGATGTTCAAATTCTGCGATGATTTTGGCAATGAACTAAAAGATCGTTTCCTAAAGTAAAAACAGTATTCTTCCGAAATTCTGCATAAAGGTGAATTATAATAAAATCTCAGAATATATATTCGTTGCCAAAAGAAAGGCAGATGAGAAGAAAATATACCTCGAATATCAAGGCAGCTTCTGAGAAAGCTTTGTCCTAGCCAAAAGAAGCTTTTTTTTCCTAGCTGTAAATTGTCAAAGTCATAATTCAGAAATGTAGCATCTGAATCTCGATTGAATGGCTTTACTTGCATTCATCGGAATATCCAAATACATTAATAGAAACCATTGATAAATTTATTAATTGTCAAAGGTAAATTTGTTAGTTTCAAAGATTTAATTCAGAAATTCCAGAAGCATAGCGCACGATTCAGCAGTGATTGTATATATTTATCATACTAATTTAAAATAATTAATTATGTGTATATACTTGTTAGTAATTATTGACAGTAAATATAAATAGTTAAAGAGTATATTTTAAATCATTTATTTTTAGATACACATCTGTATTTGTATATAATGAAATTGCTAATTATTATCAACTTATTTGATATTATTTCATTTTAAAATGCTCTTTTTCTAAATCTCCTATTCATCTAGCTTCTTTTTAAGAGAAACTGTACTTTGTGAGTCACTTTCAATTCCAACTGTAAATGCGATTCGCAATTTAATTTATTCGTATAGTGGCAATATTAAAAAATTCGGAAACACTGGTTCAACAGTTGTAACTGAAGAGTAAGTACAATCAGCTTCTTTAAGGCAAATATCAAACGACTTTAGTTTAGTCTGATGATGGATGTTTAAAAAGTGGAGAATTCAGTATTCGTCGAATATTGCGATATTGTGATAATCCCTTAAAATTCGTGCTTTCGAAATCTCTAATAATCGCAAAAGTGAAAAATATGCAGTGCCCTCCCCGAGTCTCGAACCCTAGACCTCTCGAATACACGCCCGAGTATGCTTCCAATTAATCACGAAGGTATGCAGAAAGGAGGCAGAAAATACCTTATAACTAAAATTATCAATTTAATAACAGAGAAAATTCAACTTTCCTTCACACTTTTCCAGGCTTAGGAGTGGCAGTAAAAATGCTGGCGTGTTTAAAAGTTGTGAGATGTTAGTCACTTTCCTTTTTTTTTTTAAGAAAAAATTAAGCTATTTTTAGAGAAAATTTTCATATGTTTTAATCGAATTTTTGTAGATAAGAAAGAGAGAATAAGCACTTTCTTATATTTTGTGATGAGAAAAATTCTTGCATAATACGTTGGATTCTTTCCTCTTTTTTGACCACACTTGTTTTCCTTCTTTTCCCTTCTAAATTTACATAACGACGATCTATAAAATAATCACTTTCTTTAGCTTCGATTTTCAAAAATTTTATCAGTTCTAGAGTTTTAGGATGGATTTTCCTAATAACAGAATTTAATTTATGATGCCATCCTCCAACAATATTATTTGTCCTGTGCAATTTTTCATTGCAATTCCACATCTGTATAGTTACGACGTCATTTTCAAGCCACTGCTCAATAAAGTAATGATAAAATGCCTCTTATCTTGCATTACGAGGTGAACTTTCTTGTATGCACAGCCAACCATCATCGACACATTCCGCGGGTATGTATGCAAGGGACGCGTACATTCTGAGATGGGTTCTAATTTCTTCATTATGCCTATATTCGTTAACAAGTCCCAAGTCTTGATTCTCCACAGACACTGATTTCAGTGGAAATTGCAACCTCTTATATTTAAGGAAGGAAAATATTTATCAGCGAAATTATAACTGCAATTTCAAAATCCATCACAATTTTTTTAGGATCCCAATCAGAAATATGATTTTTAATTAAACGAAATAATCTCTCATAAGTCTGCTTTCGCTTCGCTTATCGAGAACTAAGCAAAACAACATAGGAACAACATTAATCTCGTTAGAGGTACTTCCAATATCAAAATGGATAGTATAAATTTGAGAGAAAAGCTTAGAGCAACTTTTAAAAGTTCCATCCATGAAGAAAGTTTTGCCGCATTTCATTGCTTCCCTTCCCTTCTTACTTGAAAATACCAAAATTCGGCTATCTTTTAAATCATCGAACAACAAGAAACTAAAGTTATCATCCATTGCTAATAATTCATTAGGAATTTCTAAATCTTCCATACATGTAGCTTCTCGATCGTATCCTTCGGCACTTTTCTTACCTCCATGGGAACTTTGGGAGGGGGACTGTACTCCCCGATTTCGCGCAAACAGGAAGATTTTTTAAAAACGCGCAAACAGGAATCGCGAAAACAGACCTAAATCTCTTCTAGAATCGTGGGTCTATAAATCTTACCTTCAAATCCTTCTAAACTTTCCAAAATGCAATGTCTAAAATCCTAAAGAAATATTATCCTTACCAATTCTGTAACAGCAAAAAGCCAGACATATTTTGGAAAAAAAAAAGGGGGGGAGTGTGAAATTATTTTCATAGAGAAAACTGATACATATTCTGAGACAATTACACGGGAAAAACTCTTACTATGAAAAAATTAAAAAGAAGACATTTCTAATTATTTACATAGCTAATTCTGCTTTTGTTAAGAAGTATTTCGAAAATTGTGCTTTATAAGTATTATACCTTGTTTATTTTTCAGATTCAAAATATTGTATAATACGTTTCCAAAATGGAACTTTATATTATGACAACTAAAAGTAAAAATATTTTATTTTAATGTTATTTTTTAAATATAATTTTAATATATTACCATTATTTTAATGAAATTTATCAATGTTACAATGTTTCAATGTTTTAGAAAAATCGAAAAATTGCCAGATCTCAAAATTAAAAATTTTGTATGAAAACTGATCTTAAAATCGCCAAAATGTTGATACATCGCCAAATTTAGAGCCGTTTAATAAAAGATTTCACATCCTCAAAAGAGAAAAGTTGTTTAAAAGTTCTTCATTAGGAAAAATGAATTTCGAAATGCTTATGTTTCACGTCTTGCTTAGAAATTCGAGTATCCCACCATTTATATTAGAAATAGGAACAAATTATAACACATGAAGCCATTCAAAAGATAACCATATATGTAAGTGAATCGCCAAAAACATTCCTCCAAAATGCAAAGTCGCACTCAAAATGGCAGTCGTAAAAACAGACAGAAATTTCGGATGATTAAAATTAAGGACCTTCTGACGATTTGGGCCAAAATTAAGGACTTTTAAGAACCAAAAATGGATTCCAAAAAACCTAAGGACTCTTAACAACCGTACGAACACTGGCGCCATTAGGGATTCCTAAGCACTCTCTTTCGAAGTTGGGTTGAACTTCCTTTAAATACGACTTCTAACTCATTTGCATTCAACGCCATTATAAAAACTCATTCTGGTAGGGAGTTGTAATTGGGAAACAAGAATTGAAAGGAAAAAGTTTCAAAATTAAAAATAACTGTTATTTGTGCAAAATATGATAAGATAAAATTTTCGGGCAACGATATCACTCTGACAAAACAGCAGCAAATTACAGCATAAGCATTTTCAAAGACAATGCCATGTCTCACTTTTAGAACATTTTACTCTCCAATTTCTGCATCCTATTAGGACTTTGCCATATTTAAATATCTTTCGCCTGCCATATTGCCTACATCTGGACTTTTACTGAAACTCTTCGCATCCTTACTTCGATATGACATAATTGTTCTATTAATTTTTCTACATTTTTATGAGTTCTGAATCATGGTATTTCAACGTTCGGGAAAGGGATAACTATTGCTATACTGGGATAAGGCTCAGCCCAGGCGCCCAAGATTACTGAACACTAGTTCACCAACGAAGAAGCATTTTCAAACAACAAAAAATGAACAATAGGCAACAAAAAATCATATTGGACAAAGTTTGAGTGAAACAGAGGCCCTGTGAATCTCAAACAAAGTCGCCCTTAGAGACAAAGAAAAGAAAAGAGAAGATAACCTCTTACCTTATGTTTTAATGGAAGGAAAATTCGCAACTAAACAAGAACATCCTCCTTATCACTTTCCTATTATGCCGATGTGTAACGCATATACGAGCCAGTTTCACTTAGAAAGTCCTCAACGAAGGCCTCTTTCCCCGTAGGCAGATAGCCCTCGAGGCTTTACCATGATTCCACAAATCGAACCAAACCAAACCAATTATGCCATCCTCTTTAATTCACACAGGTAAACTAAAATTACGTGAATTTTATTTTTTAATATTACATTTATCATTTTTACTTTATATTTTTAATGATTTCCATTCGTTTTGGCTTTTGAACATTAGCACAAAAGCTGCTGTAAAGTTTTCAAATAAACAATTAACTTTGGTCCAAGAACAAATGAATTCATTTTGCATTAATTCGTACGAGGAAAACTGTTTCAGCTTAGGAACATTTCAACTGACGAACAACCTTCAGAAAGGAATTAAATTTGTGAGCTGAGGTTTCACGGGAAGGTTTAATTTGTACACACCATTAATGTGTGCTTTGGACCTAGTCGTGAAGTCAGAGCTTTCTCAGGCAAGGGCGGTTTCTGAGTATATCGCCCTATCCAATGCACAACAAAAATACAACAGATCGTTGCCCCCCTCCAAAAAAATAGTGTGAGGAAATAAACTGAAATATTATATTTATATCTGAAAGGAAACTTTGACATTTATATTCTAAATTGGATACTTTGGTATTATCGCAACCACCTTGGCAAAAATCACAAAACTTTCAGAAGTCGCCAAATTGTGGAAGTCATGTGCATAGAAATCCACCGATAAATGTGAGTTTGAATTAGCAACTTCGCCATTTTCGAACTACTGGCGTAAAGAATCAACAAGTGTTAAATTTTACTTGGAAGAGTTAGAAATGGCCGATAAGACTGTAGTCGAGTGGAATAATTATATGCTGGAGATATGCAGAACAAAAAACCTATTTTAAGTAGTTTTATAAATTGTTTGCCGGGATAAATATCGGGCTAAATTTAAAATATGAATCTAATAACGTGTATGATATGAAAAAATAACTTTCTTTGATTTGAAATTACCATTCTTTTCCATCTTCAGAAAATCGCCAAACTGCGCCAAGGTGGTTGTGATTTATCGAAATGGCAAGGATGTGGATTTAGGCGAAAATGTTCTAGAGACATTAGATATTTTTTAGAAGCAGGAAAGAGGAAAATTGAGCAAACGCCTTCGCCGGGAATCAAACTACAGACCTCTGGAATACGCGCCCAGCGAGTAGATCACCACACCACGAAGGCACGCAAAGAAGGCGGGAGAAATACCTTATAGTGCCACTAAGTTAAACTTCTGTTATTCATTTATTACTGAAGACTTTGTGCGGAAATGTCGCGTGCGAAAACACCACTAAAAACATTGACAACGACGATGTCTGTTAATGACAAAAATCTTGTCCCTAGATTAAAAACAGCAAAACTTCTTCGAAGCTTAAACTAAATGAGAAACACCGAATTCGAAGCATTTTACCTTCATGTTTTTAAAATCTTAATGATACAAAACAAACAAACCAAAACTGTTTAAGAATGAAAAAAATGCTAATGAACATTTTAAAATAAATGTCCAACAAGGAAACTTCCTTCACTTCTTTCATTCACTTAAATTTTATATTTCTTCATGAATATAGAAAAACAAATTCATATAGCCCAAGAAAAATGAATAACTGCGAGGATGAAGAATAATTTTTTATCTTTTCAGAAGCCCAATTTTGTCGTTGCATATAAATACTCAGAACTGAATTTCGGTCCACTTTCGAATGATCTGAATTTTCACAATTCCTAATACATATTAAAGTCCTCGAAATTATATCGCTTGCTCATCCAAGCTCAAAATAAGATGGATAGCTACGAGGATTACATTTCTTATCTATGATATCAGGATAAATTCTAAATATGGAAAAATTTGAGTTTGATAACATAAAATTTCCCCCCAGCCGTGTTCTAATCTTAGCGCGTGATAGCAATGGCGTTCCATTTCTACAGCTCGATATTTCTCTCTCCCATTCAAACGAGGTTAGCGACCGAAAATTGTGATGGAACCCGGTCTGGATCGATCAGGGACTGGCACGTGAGCTCCGGCAGACGATGAAGAAGCCTGGAATCGTCTGTGCCTGGGAGTCGGGAGAAGAGACAATGACAATAAGAGGAAAAGTCAAAAACGCATCGCGTTGACCGTAATCGCGCAGACGATGTCCTGCTCCATATTGGGGCTTTTCGATAATACAAAAAATAAAACAAAAATGCAAAAAAGAATGAAGTGAGGGTGGAATGAGAACATCGTCTGCTTTTGACGATTCCGCGAATTAGTTATGCTCATCGCATGTGTGATGAGAGAATTTTAGGTCAGTTTATTCGAGCTAAATCATACTTTCCTTTATCAAAGAAATAAGCGAAAACGGAGGGGGGGAGATCTTTATTTTGTGTTGCCATAGGTAATGCTGGAGTGAACACGCCCAAGTTCCTCCCGTCAGTCAGAATTAAATTACATCAGAACAGCAGAAAATTAAATAACGACACTCGCGTCTCATTTCTGTCTGACTAGAACTCATGACCTTCCTTTAAAGTACGGCGTGTAAAGAAACATTCGCATCGTTCGCCCTTAATTTTGCAGCCGACACAGAATAAGGAAAGAAATCCAAAAATCTGAAATTAAATCACGTCTAAAGGAGGATTTTTTTTAACGTTTTGTGTGTTACCTTTATTTATTAAATATCGTGTTCTACGTACTCAAACCATAAAATTCCGCTCAACAGCAATATCGCAAAATAATTTTTAAATGAGCATGTCTTTAGAATTTCCGATACACAGTCTCGCGCGCTGGAGATAATTCCCCCCCGTACAGTTATAAGGTATACTTTTTATTATGAACTTTTGCGTGTTTAACATTATTCATTCAATATCGCGCTTTCCGCACTTACAGTACATAAAATTCAACAACAAAATTATAAAATATTAGAAAGAGCGTAAGATCTTCCGGTAGATTGTTAGGGATTGCCATAAGTTTTTCTGATTACCTACTATATTATTTATTTAAAACTAGCCGCCTAAACTAATCATCATTGAAAGGAAAGAAAGGTATATAATGTCCATTTGATGAAATTTCATAAAAATATTGAATATTTCTAATTAGACATCTCATGATTTTAATCCATTTTTGTTCAAATCAATCAAGTTAAAAAGCAGAAAAAATATTCTTAAAGACTGCGTTTACACTTTAAAATCACTTAGTTTATTACTCGAAAACCTTCCAGAGTTAATTTGAAAGTTAAATATCGTAGACTTTATAGAATGGCAACATTCTGGCTCGTGGAAAACAAAAGTATTTTATTAAATATTTTATATTTTTCCGAATAACAGCAGTCTCGCGCGCTGGAGATAAAAATGTTTTATTCAAAGAGGTTATTCAAAGAGCTAACTTCCTTAACTTTAGAACAGAGCTGCTCGCTTTAAAATAGTTGAGTTCGTTAATCAAAAATTTGATAAATCTGCACAAAATACGAAATAAATAAAAAAACAAATTCGAAATTGAAAATTCAAGATTCTGAAGAACTAATTCTTAAAGGAGTAAACGCATCGGGAGTGTATAGCTTAAAATTATTTCAGGAGCTAACTTGAAATCTACATGCTAAAATCAAACATCAATTTCTTTTTAACTTCCTTTTTTTTTTTTTTTACTTTTTATACTTCAATTTTTGTTAGTTTTTTGCATTGATAAATTCTTAGATGTATTAGACCGTAACTTAAAGTTTTCGAGTCTTGCAACCCTTTTTTGTTGTTGCTATTTAGGGGATTCGAATGCAGTAGTATTTCGTATTTAGATTAGAAAAATAAAGCACAGAAGTTAGAAACCAAGTAATTTCAACATCATCTTGCATCAACTATGCGGAAGTGAAAATAGCTGTCCCTTTATCGCCCCACACAGGCCAGTTTGTTCATACTTGTTTGCCATTGGCAAGGGTAAAATGAAGAAATATTTGAGAGCAATGAAGGTCCAGCTTTTTTTTATCTTCACCAGGAAGTAGTTTAAGATTTTCCTTTAAAACCAAGTATAAAAATAGACTTCGCTATTTTTGATCATATTTTAAAATTTTCAGAGATTTAGTGGCAGCAGCAACGAATATCAGCTATTTCCCTCTGTAAACTTTAATATTTCATTGCATACACTGGTTGTTGGAGAGGTGGTTATAGCCTTTATTTCCCTATATATAGAATCACGCCTACTCCAGACCGTCTGAATTTCAAAGTCATCTTTTTTAAATAAAAATTAAGTTGGGGGTGGGAACTGAAAATTATTTCCAGTTTTCTATCTCTCCAAAATAAATAAATTAATAAAATAAAAATCTGATGTGGACTCTACATGATTTCCTTCTACAGCCTATTAAATTACACACATCTTTTGCTGCATTTCATTTAAACTAATTTCCTCGAATTTAATTACAGAATATTTTTCATTCAATCAGTTCAGTTCTCACTTCACGGCAAGACAAAAATACATAAAAACTCAAAGCATCTTTATTAAAAATTGGAAAAAAAAAAAAAAAAAGCATGAAACACCAAATACAGATAAAAAAAATTGAAAATGTAATTTTCCCAATTAAAAATAGAGTTTCTAAGCAAAAACAAGCAATTAAGCCAGCGAGTCGTAAAATAGATTTTTTGGTGCACAAAATTGAAAGTTTACTTTTGGTCCCAGTAGGCAAAATGACACGAAAGTTAGTGCACTCGTTATTCTAGTGTCATATGTTTCAAATGTAAACAAATGACGGCCTCGTTAGTTCTAATTAAACTTTTAAACTTTTGATAATTCTACAACTATTGCATGCATATTAATTAAAGGCATAAAAACCTCATCTGGAACATCAGAACAACATAATTCAATCACTTTTAAAGCAAAAAATGCACAATTTACCAACATATAAGACTAAAAAAATGAGCTCACCCAGCCGAATAACAGAATGGAGACATATATATGTAAGATATAACAAAATCCGATGGCTGCTTTAAAAATAATTGGTGACCTCAAAATTAAATACGCATTAGATTTCGTGCTCCCCCCCCCCAAATTCTTCTGTACTTCCAAATTCGAGATCTTTCCATGTTACATAACACTGCTTGAAAAAGGTAACCAATTACAGCTTAGAGTACTTTCTGCATGTTCTCGGTATAAATACCACTCACAAATAACTACGTTATTCACCCTTTCCCTAACTTCTGCTCTGTCAACACCGCACTGCTTTATCTTGCTTAAATGCAATGTTACTTGCTTAAATGTTATGTCTTTTAAAAAAACAATGTACATAGAAATTATTGAATTTCGTTAGGATTGGATTATTGTCTACTATATGGTTTTATATGCGTGAAAATAACGATTAGGACTTCTTCAGAATTCATTTGTGTCAGCGAAGGCCCACCAGCGGCCGAGTGGTAAAATCGCTGAACACTGGTAGTTCGGTCCGAGGTTCGAAACCCGCGAACGGGTTGGCTGCATGGGTGTTTTCGTGGTTTTCCCCATGTGTAACGTATATACGAGCCAGTTCCCTTAGAAAGTCCTCCACGAAGGCATCCCTACCCTTAGGCAGATAGCCCTAGTGTGCTTTGGCATAATAAAATACACCAATACACCATTTGTGTCAGCGTCATCTATTCGTCTTTCCACTCAGCCATCTAAAACAGCAAGCTGTTGAAGTATCCGATTTCTCCTACGCATTAAATTATGACATTATATACGTTTGGTGAGGCCGATTGCAACCAAAAAGGGAGCTACACAACTATATGTTGTAGCAGTCTAATATACAAAATTTCAGCGCTCTAAGGCTACTCGTTTTTGAGTTATGCCACATACCTACATACATACACACGTCGCGAAAAAAAAAAATCTCTTCTGAATCCATATTAAACCCATTTTACAATCCGTTTTGGAAAAAAACAATCCTTTATTCTGTCCGTACATATACGATGTCATACAAAAACACCGTTCAGATGGATTCGATATCGGTCAAAATGGATATTTTCATTGAAATATGGTACCCGGAATTTTTCGTGATTACAGTACTTTCTTTACTTCGTACACGGAAGTAAAAATGATAGACGATTTCCCTGCATAATTTCCAACGTCAGAAATTTTCAGTTTTTGTGAGGTATACATAGATAATTTTCTTTTTTCTTTCTTTTGCACTAGGAGGACCACAAGGACAACAATTCGCGATTTTTCGCGATTACCATACTTCTTTTACTTCGTACAAGGAACTAAAAATACATAAATCATAACGAAGGATTAAATCTTATTAATTATCCCTCCCACTAAAAAAAGGGGGGAACCGTAAGTAGCTGTGGTTACATCCTGAATTGAAAAGAAAATCAAACATATTTAATTAATTAAAAGCATTTTAAAAGTTTTCGTTTCATATTTTTGCTACCAGGAAATTTCTCTTTTTCTGAGACATAGTGACAAACACGAGAGATGTTGCCATTTCACGCTATATAAAAATTTTACTTTTTCTGAAACTTTAAGACAATATTTTTTTATCATAACAAAATAAGCCAACAAACTGTATATTTCTCAATAACATTCTGATATCTTTGTATGAAGAAATGTTATAAACGAGGCATTAATTTTTATATAAGGCATCATCTATGCAAATTTTCATTGTTATTTTTAATGTAATATTGAGTTTTTAAAAACAGATTTTCGCGAAGATAAGGATTGCAATCTTTTATTTTCATTGTTCTTTCTTTTTTTTTTTTTAATTAAGTTTAACAAATATCGCACATTTAAAAAAAAATTGATTAGTTTTAGTATATAGCTTTTCATAACTTCAAAAAAAGCATTTCAGTTTTTAAAATAAAAATGTTATTTGAACTAAATTTTAAATTCATTGGCATGTTAAAAATTGCGGTTTCATAAGGTGGGGAAAATGATGCAAATAGGTTTATAAATTATTAATTTAGTATGTTATATCAGGCATATTATTAAAAATAAAATAAAGATATTTATTATTAAGAAATCTATTTATTACTCTTTGATCTCGCAATTGGTTTAAAGATTATTATATATATCAGTCAATAAATGATGTAAAAAAGAAAAAAATGACTGCTAAGAAGGAACCACGGGAATATTAGTTGTTGAATCGCTATGATGTGATGTTTGTGGAAAACAAAAGTAAACTCGTTTGTCCTGTTAAAGAATGTTAAAGAATGCGTCAGTTATTTCAAGTACTTCATGAAATTCATTTGGCTGTTGGGCACTGAGGCCGTGACAGAATGTTGAAGGAGCTTTAAACCAAACACAAAAGTATTACGTGAAATGATATAGAATTGTTCACCCACCTTTGTGGGCCCTGCTAGGAAAAACATAAAGGTATTAAAAAGGGCATTAATGTGAAACCTATTATTTTTCTGAATTTAATTCCCGCTGTCAGGTGGATCTTATTGATTTCCAGTCAGATTAAAAATACAAATTTATTAGGAGTACCAAGATCATCTCACTAATTAGTCCAAAGGGGCACTTTGCCCTGAAGGACTATTATTTTCATTTCGGCATTTTGCGTTGGTTCATTATAATGTCCGATCCACTTTTCAAATTGGTTCCACCAAATATTATCTAGCGCCTGTATTATATTTAAAGCAATTAAATAATGAAGAATCTGCATAAATGTAGGTATGTTTCTCGCATTGTGATAAAACAACGGTACCTAGAGCCACCCAATTTTGAATAACGTACGTTTTAACCCGAATATGAGCATCTGGAAACTCAAATTTGGAATTTGTTTTTTGTCTGTTTCATATTTTGTAAAACTTAACGAACTAACGAAATTTTGATGAACAAACTCAACGATTTAAAGGCGAGCAATGACAACACTCTACGGGGGGGGGGAATTTTTTATGTCCAGCGCGCGAGACTGTTTATCGGAAATTCTAAACACGCTATTTTTAAAATTATTTGGCGATGTTGCTGTTAAACGCATCGGTGCAGAAAGATTTAACGGGTGCAAAACAAGACGTCTGTCTGTCTAAACTGAATACGAGAAATTTTTAAAATACTTTATTTACGTATTCGATTATTTTTACGACTGACTGAGAGAGTGTCGAATGCATAAGTATCCTTAGTTACCACAATTCTTTCATCTCTAATGTGCAGGTGGTGAATTCTACTGGCTCAGGAATCTTTTTCAAAGAAAAGGGTGTGAGATTTTGGTGCTTCCAATTCAAAAAGTCAAAACGCTTTCAGTGTCGTCGTTTTCCTGCCTCCTCTGAGTTCTGACAGCGACTCTTGTTTGACGTCAAACGTCCACAAAAGAAAGCTCTTAATACAAAAACGCACCTACGCAATTTCTTTCTTTTGCCAAACGGATCTGCAGTTTCTTGAGCCATAACGATATCGAACGAAGGAAAATGTAGATAACGTGGATCTTGATCGGACATGATCAATTGATCTTCCGAAAAAGACACGTGATGCTTTTTAAAGTTTCGAAATGATATTTTACTTATATTTTGCTTCGAAAAATTCTTCTTGTCCTTCCAAAAATGTTTCAGTAAAGTTACTGTCTGAAATTACAAATCTATAAAGAGTTCTTGGAACAGTTTTAATATGGACTAATAAATAAAAATACGAATATAGATAAATAAATAACAATAAAGAAGAAACTGCAGTCTCTTCTTTGTATGCAAATTTCAGTTTAGCTCGTGGAAAATATTTTAAATGAAAATATTACATCTCTTTATTTGTTTAAAAAATAGTGCCGCAGAAGTTAAAGACATGGAAAGCAAAATCTGATATTTAAAATTCAAAACGCAAAGTCTTAATAACTCGGAAAAATATTGTTTTGGCAATTAGCATTTCACGATAAATTAACACTACGAGGAGACTTGTGAATTTATTTAATAAAGAAATGTCAATTACTCAAGGCGTAGCTGAACTTTTATTTCATTGGATCCCCTTAGGCATAATCCCTTCATGTGGCAGTACTTTCCATTTTGCCAGTACATCATATCTGAGAACTAAAGCAGTAAATCCCTCGAATAAATTTCCTTAGAGGTATTTAAAAAAATAAATACTTTAGTATTCTGCGAATGTATACATAATTCGTTTTTCTATATTATACTATTTAAGAACTAGCCGCCTAAAAAGTTATTATAAGAAAGAAAAAAGTATATAAGTATTTTTATGAGCTCAGCTAGTGTCATTTCATAAAAATATTTAATACTTCTAATTATACATCTCACGATTTAAATGCATTTTTATTTAAATCATTCAGATTAAAAAGTAGAAATATTTATTGCTTTTCAGTCACTTGGTTTGTTACGCAGAAAGATTAAATTTCAAAGTTAAGTATCTTACACTTTACTGTATGGCAACACGCTGTTTCAGAACCCTAATAAGTATTCGATTTACGACAATGATAGCACAATACTTTCAAGCAGGCGAATTTGTAAATTAAAATTGAGAATAAATATCTTACATTTTGCCGAACAACATCCTGGCGCGCTGAAGATAAAAGTGTTTTATTTCAAACAATGTGGCCACTTCTCCCTTTCAAATCGCTGAGCTTGTGAAACAAAAATTCTCTGAATTTATAAATACGAAATAAATCCAAAACAAACTGGAAAATCGAAATTCGGGGCTTTGAAGATCACATTTTCGGTGGAGGACTATGTGGATTAAAAATTATGTGGACTATGTGGATTAAAAATTTGGTGGCTGTAGGTGACCACATTTTTTCCACAATGCAAGGAATCTACATCCATCCATACATACACAATGTTTCGCCGTCCAGAAGGGGAAGTATTAGTGAGGCTGGCTGACGTACTGAAAGGCCCGGGTTCGAATTCCCAAGAAGGCATGAATGTTTGTAAATGTATAGTGTCTGTACCGCATGAGGGCATTCAAAATATACAGCAAGCCAAAATCCATCTCGAAAGGATGATGAGTAGGTATAATAAGGTGATTTGGGGCCACAGGGCTCGGGGAGCAGATAGGCGGAGCCTCTTCAGGCGCAGAGGGGGGGGGAGGGAATTGAGCACGCCAAGGTTGCTACGTCATCAACCACGTGGCTCAAGCAGGGATGCGTTGCATCCTGTTCCTGACGTCATCACGCTTTATCCATGGACCTTATAAGAAAATTCTATGGCTTTATCAGCTCGGATTATCTTACTATTGCTACATCAGCCACATGTTTCCATGGGCCTTATAAGAGATAGACTAACCCAGTGGGCGGGGCCCCGTCACAGACATGTCGGCAAGAAAGAGTAGGGACGATCTGTTTTACTTTAACACTGAAACCTATGGCGTTTGTATCACATAACTCTTTTTAATTATTAAATGTGATCCGTTATATAGTGATGAGATTATGAAAGCCACAGTTTTTTCCAAATAGGATTTAATATATCTTATTAAAGCACTTTTTACTGCATTTCGTGCATTTTTTTCATGCGTAATTCTTGTACAAACATCTTTACTTTGGTAAAACGGTAAAAACTCTAAGAACAAAATTTATGAACTTAATTTTGCGTAAAAATAAAGTAAAATTAAATAAGACTAATAGTACGCAATGCTTTGAAATAAATAAGGTAAAATTAAACAAGATCTGATAATTTTTTTTTTTTTTTTTAAATTTAATGAACATTTTCAGGCAGTGATTTTCCAAACTATAATAACATTACAAAACAATCATATTTATTTGATTATATGATCATTAAATTATTAACATGAAAGTGGATTAGTTATTTTAATAATTCATAAAATTTTCTGAGCGTAATGAAGGAAAAAAAAAGATAAAATAAAATCTAGAAGCACTCTTTTTTTTAAAGTTTTGTGTGTTACCGATATTTATTGAATATCATGTTCTTCGCCCGTAAACCACATACATTTGAAAACAGCATATCTTTAGAATTTCCTCACTGGAGATAAAACTGTTATTTTCCGTACAGTGCTCGCTCTGAACTCGTTGAGTTTGTTAATCAAAGATTCGTTAAAGTTTTACAAAATATGAAATAGATTAAAACAAATTTGAAATTCGGCCGTCCAGATGCCCATGCTCGGGTGGAGGATTACATTATTCAAAATTTGATGGCTCTAGATACTGTCGTTTTTGTCACAGTGCGAGAAATATACATGTATTCATGTAGCTTCTTCATTATTTAATTTCCTTACATATAATACACGGCGATAATATTTGGTAACAACAATTTGCAAGGAGACACGGACATTTATAGTAAAACAGCGCAAAATGCCGCTTCGCAATTAACAGCCTTTCTAGGCTACCGCCCCTTTGGGCTAATAAATTAAATTAACAGTAAATAAAAAAAACCTTATGCAGAACTAAAAATAAATTTAAAAAAATAATCACTGTAAAATACAAGCAAAATTAATTATTACGGTTAAATACAATTTTAATATTAGAATTAAATGTATAAATATTTTTAAGGAGGCAAAAGTGTTTATCACTATGATGTATTATGAAATGTAATCGAAATAAAATTCCTTTATAGAAATTGTGCTATAATACTCATCTATAATTTTAAAAAAGCAGCACAATTTAGAATTTTAAACAAAACTTTCAAAAATTCGTTTTTAAATATTTTAGTATTTTTTACTTATTTACACCAATAAAAAGCATAAAAATTGCAAGAGAAAATTGCTTGTTTGAAATTTTCTATTAGTTCAGATTTAAAATATTATTTTCTAAAAGAAGTAGTTACAAATTTCCTTACAGCATAGGAAAAGCTAAAAAAATATCCAGTTCTGAAAGCATGCAATAGCTTTATAATTATCTGGAACATTAATTATGCTTGATAAATATGCTAAATTTTTAAAAATCAATCTCAATTTCAAAAATAAAAATATGTGGAAATTCTAATTTGTGAAATGAGGCGCTACAACCAGCTTTTTCTGGAAAATTATACACGCTGCAATAGGCAACCAATGTTAAATTTCTGCAAGTCGTCCCTACTCCTCCGGATGTGATCAAGGTGACAGCCGGCAACGCCTCAGACGAGGGAGAAAACCCGTTTGGGTTAGTCTATTTCTTATAAGGTCCATGCATGTTTCATTCTGTTTGTGTTGTAATCCGGTTTCATTTCCGCGCTTATCGATTGACGTAGAACTCCCCACTGCTCTGATGTCATACTAAATCCGCATCCTGATTTCAACATGATAGAAGTTTCTAGTGCATTCTTTTTTAGTTCAGCAATGACCGCTAGAGGGCAGTAGTCTCAACCATAGCGCATTCTGATTGGTTCTCGTGGATCCTGACTAAGGCCTATATAGAGAGACAATGGATCCTATCATATCATTAATCATGCAATAGACAAAATGCAAAATTACCTCTATTCCGTAGAAGACTGTTGCACAAATTGGCGAGTAAAAATCAATGCTAGCAAGTCACAATTTTTAATTCTTAGCAAAACTAAGAAAAACATTGCTTTTAAAGACCTCTACCTTTTTCAGGAAGCTGTTCCTCTGGTCACAAAGGCCAAATATTTAGGAATTTTTTGAACCAAAGGCTCACATGGTCTAATCACATTAATAGTGTCAAGAGCAAAGCCATGGGCATAATATGCAGATTTCTCCCGGTCATTGGAAAATATTCAAATCTTAGCTTGCGTACCAAAAAACATATATATACCACTTGCATTCGACCGATACTTTGTTATGCTGCTCCTGCTTGGAACACGGTCACTCAAACTCAACTGCATCAATTACAAGTAGTGCAAAACAAATTTCTGCGCATTATTACTGATTCACACTATCTTATTCGCAATAAACTTTTACACAGAGACTTAAAACTTGAGACGATTCCAAATTACATCAGAAGATCTAATGAAACATTCTTCAACAAAGCTGTGCAATGTGACTTTGTTAATTACTCCCAAGTCTTTAATTATGAAATTCTCTTCGAAGATAGAAGCGTCAGACCACTTGCAGCTCACACCTTCATGGGAGGAGATGACAACTTTTTTCACTTAGATCCTCAATTGTTAGCTATGTATACTTCCAATGCATCTAATTTTGATTGAAGTTCTTCTGTAGCTTCGTTGAATAATTGTATTTAAATTGTGTTGTATAGTTGTTTTGTATTGTGTTGTATTTAGCACTACTGATTGATGTTATTTAATTGTATTTGAATTGTCATTGGAACTATTGCTGTAGTGTATCTTCTCGCATTGTTGTCATTGATTTCCATTGTCTTGGGTCCTCCTTGAAAGCTATGATCGCTCGTCACATTTTGCGAACTGGTCCGATTGGATTGTCTTGCTCCTTTTGGTACTTCTCTTCTTCCCCTTATCTCCGTTTTCTCATCTGAGATTTTTTCCACGTCCGGATTTATTTATGTCAAGTGCCCTTGGGCTTTAATTCTGGAACCAGCAACATTGCTCTTCGCAATAGCTCGGTCAATTATAGAGTCTAAGTTTCATATCATTTCTGTCTGTGCTGTATGCTTCGCTCCTGCTTTCTCCATTCCTGTTTGAACCAAGACGATTGTACTTCGAGGCAGTCACTACACACCATTCTCACTACGGCTGGAAAATTTGACGATCAGTTAATACTGCACTATTTTAATGATTTTCACGACAAAGAAAAAGCAGAGTCCATATTTACGGAATTGTGCGCTTATCCATTCCAGCCTCTAAACCTGAATATTTATGGACGGCAATACGTTCCAGCTCGACTTTGCTGCGCCTTCGGGGATGATGATGGACTCATTTACAGTTTTTCGGGAACGTCGGTCGCCGCCCAGCCCTGGACTCCTACGCTGCAGCAAATTAAATATGAAGTTGAAGCACTCACCCACGAAATATATAATTACATTCTGCTCAACAAATACCCTGACGGAGGCCAACATCTCCGCGCAGAGACGCTGAAAGCGCGCTAGACCCTTCGTGCAGCATTTCAACACTGAGTTACGGTTCGACGCGAGAGATGCATTTTATGAGTTAGAATTATATGACTCACATTAATCGCTTCTTGTAATGAAACACCCTACGAACACAGTCTGGAAACACAGTATCCCAACCCAACCCGAAGTGAAGACTACTCGAATTAGTCTGACGTTCAGAAAAATTTTACTTCCGTAAGGGAAGCGTTCGTGTGTTGAAAAGGACTTTAATCATTACGATGGCATAATTAATTCCGTAACCCCAAAACTGTGTATGAATAAAAAGATTCTTCCACGCAAGAAAGCACGTTTAGAAGACGAGATACGTCAGGATGACTGGCTGAGTCGACATGCAAATTCACGTTTATCATCAAAAATGTTTCGCTATGCTTCAAATGATGAAACTTTGCTGAAGCTTGATTCTTTGCCAAAGAATATGTTTCATCTCGGAGGGGATATTTTTGTGACTGTATCGTGTTTCATAGGTTTGACTCGTATTCGGAAATATGTGACTGATGAGAATGATCTGTTACATCCTACCAAAGATGGAGTTTCGCTGTCTCCACTAGTATGGAAAGAATTCTGCGATCATGCAAATACATTTGCTTTCTTTGAAGACTCTGAAAGCGTTTCGATTGTAAAGAATGATGTATGTGTTTCGAAACAAAATGTCAAAGGTGAAATAATTATATCACTACAAAGATTATTTCAAAGAAAAGATTTTAGACTGGAATTCGTACCGGAACATGTTCTGTTGAGGAAAGAACATTTACTTAAACTTGACTCAAAATATAGCGAAATATGTGCCGTCCTGAAAGAAACTCCCCCCCCCTTATTTCTAAAGCTCTTAACTATTTCGTGAGAAAGCAGTTGGTTGCTGATATACATTTTGAACGTGAATATGCTGGTGATCCTGACCGTCCAAATGGATTTCATGAATTGCAGGACTCTTTGTGTAAGTGTATTGAAAAATTTATTTCTAACAAAATTACAGAACTTTTTGTATGTTTTGGTTGTCAAGTAGGTTATAACAATCAGCTAGGACATGAATGCTTATCAACAAGCCGTGCCCAAAAGTGTGAAAATTATTTTGACCAAGCTTTGTTTACAGTTAATTGGACTGACATAGCAAAGGACTTTATTCTTCAAAATAAAAGCAATATAAATTTTAGTAACCTAATTGTTACTGATGACTTTTTTGATGTTATTAATGTAAATGATGTACTGACTAATGTTCAAAGTTTGTATGTAGGTGAAGAAATTGATTTGTTTTAAGATTTTTTTGAATAGTACTTTTTGAAAAGAAATAAATATCAGGTTTTTAAATTTTTATATTTGTTTATATTTTCTTCTGCGTCAAGAATTTTTTTTTTTTTTTTTTTTTTAAATCCTACTCAGGTTTTGTAATGATGTATTACAAGATCTTACATTTCATCGAAAATTATGCAAAAGTTAACTGCTCTTAATGAATGGGATTGGATATTGGACATTTCATTGCATTTTTTCCTGAGACTAATAATATATAGCATAATTATTGAAATTTTTGAAAATTCTAACTGTAAATTTCAGTAAATTTTAACATTAAATTTATGTTAAAATTAGGTTGAATCAGTATTAAGTCTTTCTAAAGGGCTGATTGTACTATGAAATAATTAATGATTTTTGTGTGTATACTCATAAAGGGAGCTTCAGTTTTTCCCACTCATAGTAAATCTGAAGCCGATAAGAATCTGTTAAGACTCATTTTTTAGGTAAAAATAGTTGCTTTCTATTGCAAATTTCTCTAAAACTCGTTGGGAATTTTATGTAAATAACTTAAATTCGGTAAAGTTTCTATCATCATTTGAGTAAAATAGCAAATATTCTACAGTAGAACATGTATACTTCATATTTAGTTCCTAATATTATGTTAATAAAATACTTCTAAGATGGGTATTATCTACTAAAGCAGTATGTAATGTAGAAAAATTTGAATGAATTAGATAAGTCTTTGAAATTTTCGTAAATCCTGCATAACAGGAAATACTGACATGAATTTCCAAATAATAATACAACTTCAATATATTCAATTTAACTGAATATATTCAATATTTAAAGATACGCATTTCAAACTGACATTACTTTACTTAGAGTTCTTACAGCTCTTTGAGTACATCCGATATTTAATTTTTCACAGATATGAGAAACATTTTTGCATAAATACCATACAAAACATATAATATTGACATGAACTCCATATTATGGTCCAACATTGGTAACTTAAATGAACCTTTAATATATTTTAGTATGAATTAATTTTAAAAAGAAAAATTCAAATGCAAGTATTCAAACAGATATGCTTCACAAATTTACATATTAAGCAAACATTCAAGAGAATACCTATATATCTAGAGATATTATTTACACTAATTGCTAATGTAATTTATTAGAACAGTCGCAGACGTATAGGAGAGGTATGCGATATCCATGAAAAAAACTTCCTACCAAGCCAAAGAGCAATAGTGAAATATAACGTATATAAGAAGGGGAAAAAATGTCTAAGTATGGAAAACATGAACAAGGAATGAATATTTTTTCCGAAAATGTCCCGAATGGGATAACAGTTTCAGGAATAGGGCTTGAAAAATAATGAAGTATTTTTAATCTTATTTTTCTCTATGATGCATTTATTTATACTAAATTAATATTATTTGACGCATGTTTCCCTGCAACATCCATAACCAGGTGGCTTTAGGTTGCTAAATATTGGTCGTTCATTCTGGATTCGAACTCGAGCAAACGGGTTCGTTGCCTAGGTGTGTTTCGTGGGTTTTTTTCTTATGCAATGTGAATACAATCTAATTTTGTTTAGAAAGCTCTCCACGATCGCATCCCTTCCCTTAAGTAAAACCCATTGTGGTTTTGCCGTATTCAAGTAATCTAACCTGTAATGCAAAAGATCCGTATTTTTTATAAATTTTTTTAATGTTAAAAACGTAAGAAAATAAGTTTAAAAAATTATGAAAAACACACTTACTAAAAATTTTAATCATATTTTTACATTTATTTTTCTGAATTTTAAAAACAAATTTTTAATTTATATATTAACTGAAATGACTGGGTAATATTTTCAGCGTTGGACGAACACAGTGACATTTCTTTCGTTCTTGCCCGCCATGACCTTGCAGCTTCAACCAGTTTTCCCCTGCTGTTAAGTGAAGCCAGCTGACTCCACGAAAACACCACCTGCTGCTCGCATTTTCAGAGATTTGCTGATAGACCTGGGTGCACGGCAGAACATAGTCAATCATTCATTTTCTTTGTATCTGATGAAATTTTACTTTTTTACCTTTCTATTTGAGTTGTCTGTTGGCAATATAACTTCAAATGTACCGTAAATTTATTGTTATATTCTAAGAAGACATATATTTACAAAAATTACTTAAGAGTTGAAATTGAAATAAGAGTATGACGCTTTATTCAGAAAAACAGGACGAAAAAACAAGTCACAAAATCTATGTTTCAATCAATTCCGAATATGATTGAACAATTTTATGAATTACATTAGCCCAGAAGGGCTATTTAGCCTCGAAACGGGATTTTGCGTCGAATCACTTAAATGCGATGTATCACTTTTCAAATTGTTGCCACCAAATATTATCGCATGTATTTAAAGAAACTAAATAATGAAGAATCTGTATGAATGTATGTATATTTCTCGCATTGGAAAACAACAACGGTACCTAGAGCCCGAATCTTGAATTTCGAATTTGTTTTTTTATCTACTTCATATTTTTTAAACTTTGACGAATATTTGATTAAGAACCTTGTAGGGTTTATATTTATTTTAACTAACATTTATTTTAAGCTATCTTTCCTGTCAAGCCTTTACTTTCCCCTAGAATTGCCAATGCCAGAGTATGTAAATTGTAGTAGAATGCGCAGTATATTCAAATTTTAGAAGAAGTAAGTTGAGTTTAAATAGAAGGGAAACGAGTTTGTAAGTGTGCTTCTTGAATCGCTAACGTGAAGGTTGCTAGGTAGAAATTTAAGAACCGCGCGTTTCGGCCTGTGTGCCTATCTCGGCAGTTCGCTCAATCTTTCAACTGCTTAACCAGTAAGCTCGCTGAATCTCAGCTGTATTTTAGAACGCGGTTAGGTTAGTTACGATTTCAGAGCCTCGTAGGTAGTGATCTAGTTGTTTATTCATCCTGTCATTAATTTTTAGTTTCACATTTCTGTTTTTGTTAAACCGCCGAGTCGGCGTAGTTTGTCAGCGTCAAGTGAATGCAGCTGTTATTTCTAAAGTGGAATAAAAAGGGCTTTAAGCCCTTCTTACGTGTTTGTGTAAATTTACAGTTCATAGCAGTCACTACCACAGTTGCTGACAAGTTGGGGCCACACAATACTACAACGTCAACGATTTCAAAGTGAGCAGTGGTACGGAATAACATTTTTTTATCTCCAGCGCGCGAGACTCTCAATTGGAAATTCTAAAGATAATGATGTTTTGAAATATTTTGAGCCTAAACTGGGGTTAGTTCAAATACTCTTGAAATGTATATGTGTCTGTAAATGGGGGGGGGGGGGGAAAGCCCGTTTGTGCGTAATATAAAATCTAAAAAATTTAAGGTTTTTATTTTACCCCAAAGGGACAATTTGCCCAGAAGGTCTATTAATTTCGTTTAGACATTTTCCGTTGGTTCACTATAAAAGGCGTTTCACTTTCATTCAAATTGTTGTACCAAACATTCAAATTGTTGCTACCAAATATTATTATTTTCAACGAAATTAAGTAATGAAGAATCTGCACGAATATATGTTCATTGCGCTGTGAATTCTAGAGACATCAAATTTTGAATAACGTAATCCTCCATTTGAATATGAGCATCTGGAAGCCTAAATTTGGAATTTGTTTTATTATCTATTTGAAATTTTGTAAAACTTTAATGAATTTTGGTTAACAAACTTAACGGTTTCAAAGCCAGCAATTCACTGTACGGGAAAAAATAAATAAATAAATAAATAAATTACCTCCAGCACGTCGTGAGACTGTGTATCAGAAATTCTAAAGATATGCTCAAGTTAAAATTATTTTGCGATATTGCTCTTGAACTGAATTTTATGGTTTAAGTGCGAAGAAAATGATATTTAATAAATAAAGGTAACACACAAAACGTTTAAAAAAACGCGCCTTTGGGAGTAATTTAAAATTTGAAAGCTGCCAATTTTTTGGTGGGGAGGTTGTGACTTGTAATGGTCTTTTTTAATTATTAAATAAGCATA
This sequence comes from Stegodyphus dumicola, assembly GCF_044657685.1. NCBI lineage: Eukaryota > Metazoa > Arthropoda > Arachnida > Araneae > Eresidae > Stegodyphus > Stegodyphus dumicola. The sequence goes on along the minus strand of NC_140769.1, from coordinate 152,607,413 downwards.
AACGAAAACTATAGCTTTCGGGTTACTCAGATATAAGAGCGTTTTTAAGGCATGTTTTGGGTCTTTTTTTTTTTTTTTATTTTAGGGGGAGTCCCTGAGACCGTCATTGAGGAATGTAGTCCTACATTAAAATATTTTGTTTACAACCCTTTGGAAATATTCATCGATTTCATCACGTGTCCGAATTTTGGAAGAAAGCACTTTTCCGTCAACATTTATTTCGCAATATGCTGTCACTAGGCGCAGCATTTTCGCCATCTACTCCATTCATTAATTTCTCAGCCATTTTACCAATAGGTAACAGGTGATGAATAAGTAACATCAGCAGCAACTAAATAAGAGTTAAGAATGAAAGCTTTAGGTGAAAAGTCAAAATTGCTGACCACAATGGTCGCCAAAACACATAAAGGAAAAAAAAGGGGGGCGTATCGCCAAAGGGAAGCCAATTTAACTCCTTTCTGGGCCGAATAGCTTCCCTTGACCAACGGACAATGCTGTGCCACATAGGGTGTGCCACTTCGCACCAGACGAAGAAAGAGACGCCTGTTTTACAGGGTGTGCGGAAAAAATGTCACTAGGAAAATAAGGAACGGAAAAAACGGAACTCTAAAATCTCGCCAAATAATGTCGCCTATTGGAGTTGGGGAAACCTGCCAAATTCTAATTTAACGGGCAGGGTTATAGCAGGCTCTCTTGAGGGAGGTTTTAAGGGTAAGACGTTGAGCTGGCTGCAGCTGAGCAAGGTCATGTCGATGGCAGGTTTATCCAACTTGCCTGCGGGAAAATCGTATGTTCTCCCTCGTTTCTTGCTTCACCCGTTTCCTTTAGGAAACCGACCCACGTCACCCGGAAGGCAAAAATTCACGGGGAGCAAATGTTTCTCTTCTGTTAAATACCAATAATTGCCGTCCTTGAAACTAAATTTCATCCATCCCTAACTGGAAGCTAACAGTTTGTTCACAGTAAAGTGTTGATAAATGACGAATTGTCAGTAAAGACGGCACGCGAAAGCTGCTTGTTTGCAGGACTAAATAGCTTAATAATTTGATAAGCTGTAAAAATTTAAACAGAACTATTGGCGTAGTATAGTCTGTTATTTTTTATTACGGTTTAACGAATCTAGCAATAATATTATATTATGCATTCCGTTATTATTTAATCTATCCGTAATAGGAAATATAATTTTCTAAACATTAGCGGTTTATCATCAGTTAATTTATAAAACGATAGGTATTTTATAGTGTCATTTTTTTACATTTTAACGGTTTATCATTAGGTGGGTTTTTTTTTTTTTTTTTTTTTTTTTTTTTTTTAAGTCCAAAGGGATTTCAGTCCCGAAGGACTATTGCTTTCGTTTTGGCATTTTGCGTCGGACTCATAAACGTCGGTTCACTTTTCAAACTGTTGCCACAAAATGTTAGAGTCCTGCATTATATTTGAAGAAATTAAATAATGAAAAATCTGCATAAATGTATGTATATTTCTCGTATTGTGATAAAACAACGGTACATAGAGTCATCGAATTTTGAATAACGTAATCCTCCAACGAATATGAGCATGAAGACCAAATTTGAAATTTGAAATTTGTTTTACGATCGATTTCCTATTTTTTAAAACTTTGACGAATTTTTGATTAACAAACTCAAGGATTTCAAAGCGAGCAATGGCAACGTTATATAGAAAAAAAATACTTTTATCTCCAGCTCGCGAGACTGTGTATATCGGAAATTCTAAAGATATGCTTAATTTAACATTATTTTGCGATATTGCTCTTGAACTGAATTTTATGGTTTAAGTGCAAAGAACATGATATTTAATAAATAAAGGTAACAACACTCAAAACGTTAAAAAAACGCCCCTTTGGACGTAATTTAAAATCTGAAAAATTTCAGATTTTTTTTTTTTTAAATATTTATCTATTATTATATTATATCAGTATTCATTACTAAGTGTTTATTTTACTAATAAAAGTGAACATATTATAGGAGAAGATGAAAACTGCTCAGGAATCTACAGGATGAAATTCTTAGTAAAACTAAATGGTTAACTGGAATTCTATCAGATTGTAGAGACATTAGGTTATTTTTCTTTTTTTTTTTTTAAGTCCAAAAGAGACTTTGATCCTGGAGGACTATTCTTTTCGTTTTGCGATTTTGCGTTGAATCGCTATAAACGGCGAATCACTTTTCAAACTGTTGCCACCCAATGTTAGAGTCCTGCATTATATTTGAAGAAATTAAATAATGAAAAATCTGCATAAATATATGCATATTTCTCGCATTGTGATAAAACAACGGTACATAGAGCCATCGAATTTTGGATGACGTAATCCTCCTGCGAATATGGGCATCTGGAAGCCCAAATTTGAAATTTGTTTTATTATCTATTTCATATTTTGTAAAACTTTAACGAATTTTTGATTAACAAACTCAACGATTTAAAAGCGAGGAATGGCAACACTATACGAAAAAAGAATTATCTCCAGCGCGCGGAACTGTGTATCCGAAATTCTTCTAAAGATATGCTCTTTTTTAAATTCTTTTGCGACATTGCTATTTAAATGAATTTTATGGTTTAAGTGCAAAGAACATGATATTTAATAAATAAAGGTAGCACACAAAACGTTAAAAAAAAGTCCCCTTTGGACGTAGTTTAAAACCTGAAACCTTTAAGATTTTTTTTTTGTTTGTTATTAAGTTTTTTTTTTTTTTTTTTTTTTTTTAAATATGAATGATGGTCTCTCAGCCGACTTCGACTTGACCAGAAGCAGTTGTCACTTTATTATGCAGTCACCTAATAGGTGGGCCACCTTCGCCTACTCTGAAGGGACGGACAATTAGAACTATGCATTCCCCTGGATTCGAACCCAAGACGTAAGGTATCGCAATTGGCTCCCCCAATCACTACACCGTCTGGGCGGCATTTATCATTAGTTAGTTTATAGAATATGATATTCTATACTAATTAATATAGTTATTTTAAAATAATTAGCTAAACCGGCTTGGCTAGTTTCCCCCCCCCCCGCCAAATATTTATTTATTTGAGGAAATAACTTAATTATACGCTTTAACGGTAACATATATTTTACACTATATTTATTTTATATTAAAATTTTTCCTATATATATAAATAAATACGGGCATACACGCAATCGAATCGGCTTAATGTACTTTCATTTACACAATAATGCACTTCAGAATGTGAACAGTGAACTTTCTTCTGGTGATTATCTTCCTATGATGATCAGTATTTCTGAGAACTTGGACATCGGTGCTGAGAGCTATTTCTCTAATTCGCAAAAGCCCAAAATCGTATAAACCTGTGGTCATCTTAGAAAGGGTTTACTGTACTTTCTGTCTCTAACTGTGGCAATTTATTGGTATGAAAAAAGTTCTTGTAGTAGAATATAATCCATTCATGCAAGCCCTGTTATAAGAATAATTTAATAAAAGAAGCAAAATTATCATTTTATTCAAAATTGCATTTTTCGACCAAGGTAGTAAGGAGTTCTATCGGTTAAATGTTGCTATTTTCGATTTTTATCTTGCTAATTTAACATTTATTTATTTATTTATTTTTAGCCCAAAGGGGCGTTAGTCCCAAAGGGCTATTAGTCTCAAAACGAGATTTTGCATGGTTTCACTTTCTGCGTTGATTCATTTTTCAAACTGTTGCTACAAAATATTATTGCCATGCATTATTTTTAAAGAAACTAAATAATGAAGATTCTGCATAAATGCATGAATGTTTCCGCATTTTCAAAAAACAACAGTACCTAGAGCCATCCAATTTTGAATAACGTAGTACTCCAACCAAACATGAGCACTTGAAATTCCGAATTTGGAATTTGTTTTATTAGCTATTCCCAATTCTGTAAAACTTTAACGAATTTTTTAATTAACAAACTCATCGATTTAAAAGCGTGCAACGGGAACACTGTACAAAAAAAGAAATGTATCTCCAGCGCCCGAAACTGTGTATCGGAAATTCTTAAATTTTGCGCTTTTTAAATATTTTGTGATATTGCTGTGGAATTGAATTTTATGGTAAAGTGCGAAGAACATTATATTTAATAAGTAAAGGTACCACACAAAACGTTAAAAAAAATCCTTTTGGGCGCAATATGAAATATGAAAGCTTTCAGATTTTCCTTTAAATAATGAAAAATCTGCATAAATGTATGTATATTTCTCGCATTGTGATAAAGCAACGGTACATAGAGCCATCGAATTTTGAATGACGTAATCCTCCTACGAATATGGGCATGTGGAAGACCAAATTTGAAATTTGGAATTTGATTTATTATCGATTTTATATTTTGCAAAACTTTAACGAATTTTTGAGTAACAAACTCAGCGATTTAAAAGGGAGCAATGGCAACACTCTACGGGTGGGAAAAACCTTTTTGTCTCCATCGCGCGGAACTGTGTATCGGAAATTCTAAAGATATGCTGCGGCATTGCTATTGAATTGAATTTTATGGTTTAAGTGCAAAAAACATGATATTTAATAAATAAAGGTAACACACAAAACATTAAAAACACGCCCTTTGGACGTAATTGAAAATCTGAAAACTCAGATATTTTTTTTTTCCCCAGTGGCGTGGTAAAATGAATCATTAAAAACGAAGCTGAGCTTCTTAATTACATTTTGCAGCTTTAGAATGATACCGCTAATTTGATTATCCAGAACTCGAAGTATTGAATAAATTTGAGTTAAATAAAATTCAAAATTAATGCGAAAGAATTTGTTTTAGCAAATTTCGTGAGATAGATTATGTTCTGCTGTTCTGTAATTTTTAATTAGGACCGTAAAAGAAATGTTTCTTGACGAAGAGGTGAAAACTGTTGAAAACAGTCAATTTCCTATTTATGAGAAAATATTATAACTTTGGAGATTAAAAAGTACATATAAATATTATAGTTCTCATTTTTCATGTTTAAATAATTAGTAAGAAATATGGATTCTAACGCAGCAATTGTAGTGTATTCTAAATGAACTATTTATAACATTGTTATCAATGAAGCAACAATCGTATAATTAAAAAAATGAATGCAAAATTCTATCATTATTGTTTTGAGCTCAAGTTCTATGTTTCAAGAGCTTTCAAGTCTGAATTAATTACTTTTCAGACTTAAAATTGCAGTATAACTTTTGTATTTAAAATTTTGTTAGCAGTTTCTTAGCAGTTCTAAAACAAATATCATGCAGAATTTTAGCAGTATTAGAAAAGGACTCAAAAAGAGCTGACAAGGAAACTTCCTATCTTTTGGCTTTTTTAATTGTTTAAGTGTATGGAGTCAAAATTAAAGCTACTAACCAGTTTTTAAGGTTGTTATTAATTAAAACATCTGTAATTTTTAATAAGCATCATGTTTATGAGGAAATGGCAATTCAGATAATAAGTATTATCTGAATTATCGTTTCCTAGTCATTCCTAGTATCACCAGGGCCGGTGCCAGAGCATACGCAATCGGCGCGGCCGCACCGGGCGGCAGAATTGAGAGAACGCAAAATTTTTAGAACTTTGGAAAGAGCTGGGCGGCAGAATTTTGAAGTTCTAAAGCAGGCACCGTGCGGCAAAACGTCTAGCGCAGGCCTTGAGCATCATTCCAAGTCTTAGTAAATCAGCTTAGAAACTTAGCAAATCGGAACTTACTAAAATAGTCGATTTGTATAATTCCGCTAAGAGCGAGTATTGCTTAACTTAAAACAGTATAAAACTTGTTCTTTTCCTGCAGTGATAATTTTAAAAGTATAAATGAATTATTTTGTACACTTAAATAGAATTGGTGCTCGTTGATTGAACACGTTAACTTATTTTGTTATTACACATTGTACTGTAATTAATTTAAACTTTTGTTACCATTAATGCTTAAGTTAACTATAATGTTACTGTACTGAAATTAATTGCTTTTTCGTAGTCTGTTGTTGCATCTGCACTGCATTGTTAATATAATTAAATAATTTTTGTGCCTTTCTTTCTTAAATGAAATCTAATTCCATTGCATTATATTTTTTCTACGTGAATTCCTTTGCATTTCAAAAGCCTTATATTTTATTTCTTTTTGTAATAGATAGAGTTTTATGGATTTTTTATGGTAAGCCTGACTGGCTCTAAATCTCAGCGTGTGATGAATTTTGTAAGAAAAATGCTACTTTAAAAACAGGCAAAACTTAAACGAGAAAGGTCTGAGTTTAGTAGTAAAATTGTATGCATTTCAAAGAAATATAGAGTAACTGTTGTAATATAGAGTACATAAAGTTATTGGATTCTACACTTTAACTAGTAATTTTATAGAATAACGATTTCCTAATCGTTAAAGAATTAGAAAAGACCCTTCGTCAAATTGTTAGTAAATGCCTAATCGTAAGTAAAGATGGTGTTAAAGCGTTAGTAAATGACGAATTGTTAATAAAGATGGCACGGGAAAGCCGCTAACTAATGTAGCAATAATATTATATGTTTGTTCTGTTTTTCTTTATTATTTATAAATTATTCTATTCGTAATATGAAATATATTTTTGGAGAGAATTTCCCTCTTACTATTAGTTAATTTATCAAATAACGAACTTATTTTAATCTCAAATTGTTTATTTTTCACTTTACCGGTCTATCATTTGTTAGTTATAGTATAACTAATTAAAGTGTGAAATTATTTATCAATTACATACTTTAACCGATTGGCTAGTTATTTCATTAAAAATCAATGAAACAACTGAATTATACGCTTTAGGGGTAACATATATTTGTAAAGTTGCATCATTGATAACGTCCACTGGTAAGACAAGATTCATGATGCGAAACTTAGTTGAAAATATCCTAGTCCTATCTATTTTCATGGTTTAAAATTTTAGCCATTTATGGTGGAATATTTTCAATTATAATGTATTCTTGGCAGTTATTAATTATGAATGAAATAAATCCTAATAAGCAGATTTCGTAGCATTGCCCGCTTTTGTATTTGAATACAAATACGAAAGTGTTTCATTAGGCAAATATTTGATTAAAGGTATAATTTACAACTAAGTGAGAACCCATGAATCAAAAGTAATGTTATACAATGTCGCTTCTCAGAAATTATAAGTATAACACAATGATTTCTGAAAAATCAATCAAATTTCAAGTTATTCTGAAAATGTTTTCTACAACAAAATTTACTTGACAGAGCCATCGCATAAATGCTGCTTATTATTATTAAATCGTCATTTTGAGGAACTGGATTAGAATTTCATACTTCTTTTCATCAGTGGCATTTTGTTGTTCACCTTATGTCATTTGGTGAACCGTACACAACTGTCCAGGAGTAATTTAGTCAGGTATTTTTTTTTTAAATGTTAATATGCAAAATATAGAATTAATACTAAATATGCATAAATTTTAGACTTGAGCCTTCTTGACCTGCTTTCGTGGTGTAGTGGTCTGCACGCTGGGCGCGTATTCCAGAGATCCGCGGTTCGATTCCCGGAGAGGGGGTTGCTCATTTTTCAAGTCTCCCGCTTCCATAAAATATCGAATGTCTCTGCAATCTAAGTGAAGAAATATTCTACATAACAGACATTTAACTTTTTCTTATAATATAAATTTTGGGTGGGAACAGTTTTACATTGAGCTGAAAATAAGTTTATGTATTCTGCAGTAAAAATACATTAAAAATAAAAGTAAAATTTACATTCATTCAATTAATTATTTATGTGTACTGAAAATTGTTTTTTCATTTTATGTAAAATTTATTTGGCGAAATTGAATTTAGAAATTTTCTGCATTGGCTATAATTTTCTTCCTTCTGCAGAGATTGATATGTAAACGAGACATATTTTGTCGAATGCCGTTACAGCATTGCCGTATCCCTTTGTGTGAATATATTCAAAATTTTTAAATGCTATTACGTAAATTACAGCATTATATGTTACATGAAGGGGATTAAATTGAATCCAAATTCAAAATATTTACATGTCTTTTCACTCATATTTCTAACAATTTTATTTTCATAGGGAAAGTTACCAAACACTGATGATATAATAACATTCACAGTAATTTGTGTTCTATATTCTTAAGCAGAATACATAATGCAGCTCATCAGCGCTCCAGCGGTCGCCAGGGCCGTAGCTAGAAGGGGGCAAGGGGGGCATCTGTCCCTGGGCGCAGAATCCAAGGGGCGCCAAACTGATGTTACGACATTGTAGAATTAAATGTTTTCCATCCTCGGCAAGCAGTAAGGGGCGTGAAATCTTCAGTTGTCCCTGGGCGCTGAAAACCCTAGCTACGACTCTGGCGGTCGCTTAACACTGATAGTTCGACAGGGGCTCAAATCCCAGCAAACAAGCTGGTTGCAAGATAATTTAGTTATTTCTTCATGTGTAAGGTAAATACAATCAAGTTTCCCTTTCTCATACTTCGTTAACTCCTTCACGAAGGCATGCCTTCTCTTAGACAGACAGTTCCCGTGCTTTGCCATGATTAAAATAACCACCAAAGAAGAAATGAGGAGAAAATACAGTAGATACTAGCTATTCAAGGGATAGAACAATTATTAATAGATGTAGAAGAGCATTTTTGAAATCATTTCTTGAGTACAAATTCCGGGGAGTTCTAAATCACCGAGAGTTCTTAAATGTTAAATAACTTCAGTGCCTTTAATTGAGTCTGAAAATTGGATTGATGGAGTTGAATTTTTTGAATTTTAAAATTAGCAATTTGCTAGAAAAGACGAATTTTCTGCTCAAGTGCTTGCAACAATATTGAAAATTCTAAATTTGCGAATCTATGGGCGACGTAGATCATTAATTACATCAAATGCTTCTAATAATTCTTCTAATAACTATTTTAGAGTTTAAGGACAGGTTGCGGAGACTGTAAATAATCTAAAGATATTTAGAAATACAACAAGATTTGACAGTTGAGGAAAATTGAAAAATACACTAATTATCATAAAAGATGAACTGAAAATAATTATAATGTAAGAAAGAAAAATTTTCTCCTTTATTTTTGTTTATTTTCACAATTTAAAAAAAATGATATAAATCTAAAATTTGGTTACTTAGGGAAATTGCTATAAATTAAGCATAAAACAAATCAGTGCGAGAATGGTTTTGCATACGAACTGCGACTGCAACACATTTCAACCAGTTTTAACCAACCCATGCAGCCAGCCTATTTGACGGTTTTCGAAATTTGGATCGAACTACCAGTGTTCTGCGCCGGCTTATTCACGTATGCATCCACAGGATACTTCATAAACGTTAGAAATGCAGAAAATCTCAAAAACACACATGTAGTCAACCCGTTCGCCGTTATTCGAAAGTTGGACCGAACTACCAGTTTTCAGCATTTTGCGATGGCTGCGCCCGCTATATTCACATATTCATCCAGAAGATACTCCATACACGATACACTTGCGTAAAATAACGAAAACACCCATGCTGCCAGCCCGCTCGCCGGGATTCGAAAGTTGGTCCGAATTACCAGTGTTCAGTGCTTTTGCGCTGGCTGCGCGCGCTTTATTAACGTATGCGTCCCCAATATCATGCATACACGATACACGTGTGGAAAAGCACGAAAACATCCATGCAGGCAGTCCATGGGCCTGGATTCGAAAGTTGGACCGAACTACCAGTGTTCAGCGACTCAGCCGCTAATGGGCCATTGTACGAAATATAATCACGAATATTTTCTGGTTTATTATTCCAAGAGTAGATCGCCGGGATCGAACTACCAGTGTTCTGCGGTTTTGCGCGCGCTGCGCCCGCTTTATTCACATATGCATCTTGAAGACGCTGCATACACGATACACATGCGGAAAATCACGAAAACACCCATGCAATCATCCCGCTCACCGGGATTCGAAAGTTGGACCGAATTACCAGTGTTCTGCGGATTTGGGTGGGCTGCGCCCGCTTTATTCACGTATGCGACCAGAATATACTGCATACGCGATACATATGCCTAAAATTACAAAACCACCCATGCAGCCAGCCCATTCGCGGGTATACAAAAGTTAGACCGAACTACCAGTGTTCAGCGGGCTGCGCCCGCTTTATTCACCTAGGAATCCAGAAAATACTGCATGCACTATACACATGCGGAATATCCCCAAAACATCCATGCAGCCAGGCCGTTCACCGGGATTTGAAAGTTGGACCGAACTACCGGTTTACATCGATTTTACCTGAACTGATCCCGCTTTATTTTGGTATGAAGGCATAAGATACTGCATACACGTTACACATGCGTAAAATCAAGAATACACCCCTCCAGCCAGCCCGCCGTCCGGGATTCGAAAGTTGGACCGAACTACCATTTTTCAGCGGTTTTGCGCGTGCTGTGTCCGCTTTATTCAGGTATGCATGCAGAAGATAGTGCATAAACGATACACATGCGTAAAATGAAGAAAACACCCATGCATTCAGCCCGCTCGCAGGGGCTTCGAAGGTTGGACCCAACTACCAGTGTTCAGCGGTTTTGCGCGGACTGCGCCCGCTATATTCAGGTATGCATCCAAAAGATACTGCATACATTATGCATATGTGGAAAATCACGAAAACACTCATGCAGCCAGCCCGCTCGCCGGGATTCGAAAGTTGGACCGAACTACCAGTGTTCAGCGGTTTAGCGCCCGCTTTATTCACGTATGCAAGCAGAAGATACTGCATACGCGTTACACAGACAGAAAATAACGAAAACACCCATACAGCCAGACCGTTCGCCGGGAATCGAAAGTTTGACCGAACTACCAGTGTTCCGTGACTTTACCGCTCAGCCGCTAATGTGCCGTTGTATAAAGTGCAATCTCGAAAATTTTCGCATTTATTATTCAAACAGTAGATTCGTTATTAAAATTCCTATATTTTTTATAAACTTCAATATAATCACACACAAAATTGTATCAATATATATATTAATGCAATTAATAATTCATAATTATTTATAATAAGAAAAGTTTCCATATACCATCTCCAAGCAACATATATTCAATTTAAAACCCTGAACGGAACTACCAGTGTTCAGTGACTTTACCACTCAGCCGCTAATGGGCCGTTGTAGAAAGTGTAATCGCGAAAATTTTCGGGTTTGTTTATTAAAACACTATATTCGTTATTAAAATTCCTTTACTTTTTATAACTTCAACAGAATCACACACAATACTATATTAATGCAATTAATAATTCGTAATTATTTCTAATAAGAAAAATTTCCATATATCGCGTGGTTATAGGATCCATTTTAATTAGATTTTAAAATTTTAGTAAAATAAAAAATCTGAAAGGTTTCAGATTTTGAATTACGTCCAAAGGGGCCTTTTTTTTAATATTTTGTGTGTTACCTTTATTTATTAAATATCATATTCTTCGCAAACCATAAAATTCATTTCAAGAGCAGTATCGCAAAATAATTTTAAATTGAGCACATTTTTAGAATTTCCGATTCACAGTCTCACGCGCTGGAGATAAAAATGTTTCTTCTGTACAACGTTGCCATGGCTCGCTTTGAAATTCTTGAGTTAAAAATTCGTTACAAAATTCAAAAATTCGTTACAAAATATAAAATCGATAATAAAACAAATTCCAAATTTGGGCTTCCAGTTGCCCATATTCGCAGTAGGATTACGTCATTCAAAACTCGATGGCTCTAGGTACCGTTGTTTTATTTGGTGGCAACAGTTTGAAAAGTGAAACGGATTTTCAGAGTGATTCGACGCAAAATCGCAAAATGAAAACAATACTCCCTCAGGGACTAATAATTTTGAAATAAACCTCTTAATTTTAATAACTGTGGTATTCTTGTTTTCAAACTTAAGTGCAAAATTAAACAATTGTTTCCTGTGCAGATACGTTACTTTTAATTAAAATCAAATGAGAAAAAAAAAATTATGCGAAAATTAATTAGCTAAAAAATTTAGTACTATTCTTATCGCAAACCGTAACTTGAAATTGCATCTACAACTGTTTCTTATACCAAAGCTGAGGATGAATTCGTTTTCTGTTGTGCGTCAATAAATGTTTCACTAAACCGCAGCTTAAGGCTATAACTACATGCGGTGCCAGGAGAGTAATTACTAAAGACCTGACAATGACCGACGCTGGACAACCCGCCTTTCCCCCTGGCTTCCATCGCGAAAGCTTTCCGCTCTTAAACAACCCTCTATTTTTAACCTTAACGAAGAAACCATGGAGGTAGGCCGTGGCCTTCGAGATAACATGGCCTGGTTAGCTACGAGTGACGTCACGAAAGGCGTCCGATCCTTCCGTGACTTTCTTTGCTTCAGATTTGAATGCGAGCGTTTCGTTCGATGTTTAGAGTGTTTTGTTTTTAATCATGCATAATAATTAAATTTCCAGAGACTTGAAAACTTATATTCATTTGCAGTTAAGATTAATAACTTAATAAATATTATTTTTTAAGAAATATTCACGAAATTTTCTATGCCATGTTTTAGGTTATCTTGTGCATTTTTTTTACACTGTATTGTAATAATTTGTTAGGATACTCTCAAAAAAGAAAGTTTTGAAATAAGTAAATAAAAAGGCTGTTATTTATTAACATAAAAATGTCATTACAGTTTGAGAAGGAGAGGAATGAAAGGAATGAAAAGATTTAGAAATATAAATAATTCACTAACAAAAGTAAATATAATTTAGCAAATTAAAAGACATAAAAAATAATTTTTCCTTAAAACTATAAATATTTCAGAGCTTCCAAACATTATACAAATCTATTTTTAATCCACTTAAATTACTATATAATAAAATGAACAGAAAAGCCACAGAAAAAATTTAAATCTCAAAACTTTGTTAATTAAATAAATTACAATTTTGCTGCAATATTACAGAAAACGAATAATTTTCACATATTTATATGTTATCTATAGCAATAATTATAATAATATTTACATCATTTAATAATATTTACATTATTAGTTATATGAAGATGCATAATAAATAATATATTTACAAATAAAAGCCATCCATATAATGTTCCACAAAAGCGTAAAATCAATAAATTTGCCAACGAAAACCTCAAAACAACTATGCATAGAACAAACCATCATTTCTGTCTATTTAGCAAATACTGTGCAAGTTGTACTAGTATACTGAAACAATAATTAATCGCAATTGAGAATTTATTTTGAAAAATTATGAAGTATTATCAAATAATAAGGAAACAGCAAAAGGATTAATAAATTTAAATGTAAAAGATTATTGAAAATATATTTGAACTGCATCATATTTAGTACACTATTTTTAAAAAATAAAACAATGTCCATTTACATACTCATATCTTTTCATCACGTATTCTTGACATTTTAAGTTTCCTTTCATTGATTTTTGTATGCATATTATTTTGAAGAACTTTAGTATAATTGTTTAAACAAATATTTGAAATGGTGCTCGTTATTTTTTTCCACACATTAAACAAGTTTCATGAAGGGAATTCCACACATTAAACAAGTTTCATGATCATCAAACATGTTAATGTTTTGTACATATATCTCGGTAAGTTTGACCAGTAAAGAATGCTGTTCAACTTCTTTACTGTTCTTCTTTACTTTCAACTGGAACAACTTTATCTCCTAGATGAACTGCTATATCTATATGAAGCGATACAAAGATACTTTTCTCAATTTTAGGATATGGATGAAAACTGAGCAATAAAATATAAATACCAGCAACAGATTTGTGTAAAATAATATTTGAAGTATCTGAAATATTTAATTTATTCGGTAACATAGAAGAAAAATTCTCAAATGATGCTATTTTGTCCTTTCTCAAAAATTCATTAAAAATATGCTTCTCCATCTTAGCTCTTTTTTCCGCCCTGCTCATCCTCTGAGGGGTTGGACTTTCAGATAAGTATTTTGGACAACCAGAAAAAATGCATGGGTAAGCATCGTTATTTAATTTAGGATGCCCTCTACACATCTGAATAAAAGTATCTTCGTTTGTTGGTAAATAATCATAGCGAATAATATCATCTTTTCGAAATGTTTTTAACACACAACGTTGCGATCACTTGAAATAATTTTTTTTATCCATAAATCCCGTTTTATTGTATCTTTTGAAAATTTGAATACTGATACATATTCATTAGAGCCATCGTAATTGGATTTGCATGCTGGAACGCAACATCGTGCAGGCATGTTGAAGACGGCTCTACGTAGACGTCGATCGTTATTCTTGTTAACAAATAAGTTAACTAGTAATCTCAATTTAAAAACGAAAATATCCTTAACAACATTACTTAAATTTAGCAATAAAAAAGACACGAATAATAAAAATATACAGCACGCAATCAACGCAATAAGAAGTTTTCGCTTGTAGTGTCCACACAATGCAGTGCGAAGGGTGAAAGTTCAGACGCCTTACGTGACGTCAAATCACGTGATTCTGCAGCTGACCAGGCCATCTAATCTCGAAGGCCACGGGTAGGCTCCATGGAAGAAACAAGCAGCCAACACATCTTCTTGCTTCTACTCGCACATGTTTCCGGTCATCCGAAGTTACGGTTGTTGAGATAAAACTTTTATCACCCAGCTTGGCGATCTTTCTAAACATGCCTTATATTTCCCATTGCAAACGAAGGGCGACATTTTTTCCGTTCCTTATTTTCCGGGGACATTCTTTCCGTTTCCCTTTTTTCCGGGTGACATTTTTTCCTACAACCGTTTTACAGACCGGGATGGGAAAGAGAGCGACTGAATGCTCCAACCACAATCGCAGAGAATGTATTCATTCTTTGTCTTTCTTTCAACTGCTGTGCCGCCGAAATGCGGTAGTTAATTTAAGTTTACGTACGGTGTTTTGAACAAAAGGATGAAAATTTAGTTTAACAACTGATATCTTAAGCTTTCATGAAACTGTTTCATCCACTTGCATAGTTTCTGGCCATCTATGCATACAAATGGCACGATTTTTGAAAATATCGTTCGAAAATTAATGTTTGAAACGTCATTACATAACAATGAAGCATGTTTTAATTGTAGGCTTTTATTTAAAATCCTTTCTTCGTCTGAATCAAAACTTCATACTAATATTTCGCTCCCCCCCCCCATCGATCCAAATTTCTTAAAAATTTTCGTATGTACGTATTTGCGATCTAAATACAGTATTTCATGGGAAGTCTTTCTAAATTTGATACAACTATTTGTTTACCTGGTGTTGAATATTATGCACAAAATCCTTGTTTAATAGTGTTTAAGTGTTAAGGAGTTTTGTTCGACACAGCTAAAAACAGTCGTCCAAATAAAATGTTCCTTTCGTTCTTTTTTTTTTTTTTTTTTATTTTATTTTATTTTTTTTTTTTTTTTAATTTCGGTACTTATGTTTTAACGCAACCACCAGCAATTTTTCCCCGATGAAAAGGTAAAAGTTACTTATCGAGTGCAAGTTGGTGGTTTTCGCACTTTTTCCATTAGAAATATTCCTAAACTATCGATATTTATCGTTAAATCGGTAAACATCATCAACATATGAAAAAAATATACGTTAGCAATTTGAATTATTAAATAAGAATTATGTAATACATTAAAAAATAAAACACTTACATTCTTTTTTTTTTTTTTTTTCCCCTTTCTTTTACTGTTCTTCTCTGGAAGTAGACGGCGATCTATTTTTCGCTTAAAAAAGTCAGAGAATTGCAGAGACTCGGCTTCGTGCATCGTCTGCAACAGCGGCAGTTGAGGAAACGCATTTCGTCGTTATTACCTTTAGAAAATTTGCAGCAAAACTCTGTATTCTTGCAGAAATTTTGCTAAAATTTTTTTCCATTGCTGTCAAATTCCACAAGTTCACATTTTAAAACTAAGGCAAAAAATATCACGATTTGTTTATAAAAACCGTTGGAATTTGGAATGAAAAAAAGAGAGAGAGAGAACCGCGTACGAAAATGGCGGCGTTTCTCGACTAAAAGATTGCTATCAATTAGTTGCCGAAAGAATGGTTATGCGCATGGTTGCCATAGTTTAGCACATTCTGAAAACTTGGCGACTTCTACTAAGGTTGTTCCGTTAATATGTAAGTACCTTAATTTCTAATGGTTTTACTTAA
Organism: Stegodyphus dumicola; assembly: GCF_044657685.1. Taxonomy (NCBI): domain Eukaryota; kingdom Metazoa; phylum Arthropoda; class Arachnida; order Araneae; family Eresidae; genus Stegodyphus; species Stegodyphus dumicola. Next base: position 152,591,369 of record NC_140769.1, on the reverse strand, counting down.
CTCGGTTTCTTGTTAGGGGCAAAACTTAAAATTAATTTCTGACTCCATTCTGTCAACATATGCTTTTCGAGGCTTACCAGTGCCCCAGGCATAAACTCGCTGAGCAATGATAGTTCGATCCGATTTAAAATCCCGCGAAAACGTGTCCCTGCATAGTGGTCCCCCTGTGTACAGTAAGTTTTTCTAAGAAATTCCTCCACGAAGGCATGCCTTACCTTAGTCAAATAGCCCTCGCATGTTTTGCCATAATTAAAAATTCACTGTAGCTGTGGATTACAAATGTAATTGCATGATTATAAAATTTTTCACATGTGCACATTGGCAATGGCAATGAATTCACAGCAATTTTTCAAAATTCAAGATCGGATTTTTTTTTTAATTTATTTAATTTTGAATTTTTCCCACAAAGCCTTGCTCTAACTATATAACTGATTATCGCAGAATGTTGAACAGTAGACAATGGAATAGAGGAAAAGTGGTTTTCTACTTTTTTTTTGGGGGGGGGCAGTTTTTCAAAAAAGTATTGAATATCCATAAAAATTTTGGGGATTTAGATCTCTTTACATTTAACCACATGTATAACGGAAACAAGAAAGCTAACAATGATGGATTTTTATAACAATGTTTCACCCTTTATTGTTAGAACCTCAATGATTTTCAGTAAAGGTAAGATTCGAATTGTAAATCTAAAGGAAAGTCATGTGAATTGAATATAATCTTACATCAGATTAAGAAGGAAGTTTCCAGACTTTCAGAGGCACTCGATTTGTAGTTCTTCTTCTTGTTATTATTACTATTATTCCTTTTTTAGATTAAAATGAATAAAGTAAAATACATAAAACCATTTTTTTTAATTATACAATCTTTTTAAGAGCACTATAAAATAAAATAAAATAAAACAAAACCCTATTATAATATCCCTAGTCATATGTTGAAAAATAAAACCATAAAGATCAATGCAGAAATTGTTTTAGGACATTAACAGGATTTCAAGGAAGAATAGAAATGACTTGTATAAAATTATTAAATAATTCAATTCGTGCAACATTCTATTTGGGAATTTTGATCTAAAAGCAGCCATTGCTTCAGCCATGCGATTACATTTCTAGTTACGTATGGCGAAAAAAATTATCACAGCCAATAAATAAATAAATAAATAATAAAAAATCTGAAAGGTTTCAGATTTTAAATTACGTCCAAAGGTTTTTTTTTTTTTTTTTTTTGTTACCCTTTATTTATTAAATATCACGTTCTTCACACTTAAACCATAAAATTCAGTTCAAGAGCAATATCGCAAAATGGTTTTAAATTGAGCCTATCTTTAGAATTTCCGATACGCAGACTCACGCGCTGGAGATAAAAATGTTTTTTTTCTGTACAACGTTGCCATGGCTCGCTTTGAAATCCTTGAGTTTGTTAATCAAAAATTCGTTAAAGTTTTACAGAATAGGAAAACGATAATAAACAAATTCCAAATTTCAAATTTGGGCTTCCAGATGCCCAAATATGATTCGCAGTAGGATTAAGTCATTCAAAACTGGATGGCTCTATGTACCGTTGTATTATCACAATGCGAGAACTATACATGCATTTACGCAGATTTTTCATTATTTAATTTCTTCAAATATAATGCACGACTCTAACACTTGGTGACAACAGTTTGAAAAGTAAAACGGACATTTATGGTGAACCAACGCAAAATCGCAAAACGAAAACAATATTCCTTCAGGGAGAAAGCCCCTTTGGACTGAAAAAAGATATTTTATCTAATTAAAACAATACAATTTAAAAGGCATTTTTATATTCTTATATATAAAAAATAAAGGAATTTTGATTTTTGTTAAGCTAATTATAATTTATATGTATAAATATTTAAATTAAATATTAAGTAATTGCAAAATTTACGACTGTTAAGTAATTGCGAAATGTTTTCCAACTTTTATTATTTTACATGTAAAAGAATTAAAATTATGTTAGCAAAACTTAAGTTTTCATCCATAAAGATTCTGGGGTTTGTATCTCTTTACATTTAACCACATGTACTGTAAAGGAAACAAAACACGTGCTAGCAATTTTGGAATCTGCCCGAAGGTCCATGATTTAACAATTCTCGTAAACATCGGCTGTTATCGAACGAGACCTCCCACGGTTTCGATGAAAAGGACGCTAAATAGACCTCGAGTTATCGTCTGTGGTACGGGACGTATCTAATTGACATTTCCCTCTTGTGTTCGGAGGTTCTATTCAGTCATTAAGAGTGTTTTAAGCTCAACAACGAACCAGTCATTAAGAGTGTTTTAAGCTCAACAGCGAACGGTAACGGTGTAGCTTAAATTAAACGAAACGACAAAGCAGCAGGGAGCATTTTCCAATACTTCCCCATGCACATGAAAGATAAGCAATCGTCTGCTTTTAATCCCCTGAACCCCTTTAAAACAGTGACTCAACTGGTTTAGAGAAAGATTTCTAGTGTTTGCCAATAAACCTTTCCTTTACCCCGACGTTATTGGTTGAAAGACGAAAGCAAGAACATTTTGAGAACAATAATTGTAGAGCGGGTACTTTAGGAAACTTCAAAATAATTCCAAAGAATGTTAACTTAAAAGGGAAATGTTCTCACACGAGCTATTAAAAATACTGCTACGTTCTACCCGTAGCTATACCAATGATTTACAGCAGTGGTTCTTAAACTATGGGGGTCGCAAATCGAAATTTTGGGGTCACGAAAATTAAGTTCCATAGTTGAATTTAAAAAAACTGCATTCATAAGACTTTTAAAGAAATTCCATAGATTAACATTAATGAGATTAGACTAGACATTACATTAATTGATATTAATGAGATTCATTACCTTGTAGAGACATTAGGCAATTTTGAAAAGCAGGATATGGGAGAAATGAGCAATACCCTCGCCGAGACTCGAACCACGGACCTCTCGAATACGCGCCGAGTGTGCTGACTTCTACACCACAAAGGCATGCTAAGGCGGGAGAAATACCTTATAACCTGTTACATAAAGTGCAAAAGAATTTGTAAAACCATCTAAAACTTGAGTTTTCACAAAAATCCTTGATGAATTCTGGACAGGTGTTAGAACTAGATTTCTCGTTATTTTTGAAACGCATTAAGTGTTCTTCTCTCATTCAGCAGCACATATTTTTATAAAACTAGTGTTTCAGCTTTAACGCTAATTAAAACTAAATGTCGTTCAACATACTGAAGATGCTTTATGCCCAGCAGTGTCAAATTTTTAAAGGGAACGGGGATCGTATTCATGTTACAAATGTGAAAATGAACCATGCAGCTAGCCCGTTCGCCTGGGATTGAACGTGGGTCGAAGTTCCAGTATTCAGTGGTCTTAACCACTGGCGTTTAATATGCGAGAATGGAAACATTAAAATAAATATGACCAATTTAACAGCACAAATGCTTTGTAAATAAAAACCGCTAATTGGTGGGGAGGAAAAAAACTCATGTAGAACTACGTGACACTGTATGATCTTAGATAAAAGTTATTGACCTGAATTCTAGTCGAGTAAACTCCAAATATTCTAATTTTCCAAAAAATAAAAAAGCAGATAGTTTATGTTTTCTTATGGCTGATAGAAACAACATGAAAAAGTCACATAGTCGCTCTCTTCACCGCAGCGCATCAAATACTGTCAGGGTTAAGGAATTTAAAGTATCTCGAAGACCATCCCGATGCATGGACATGTAAGGATCGCCATGCAACCCAAACGTACTTCATTTATGACTCAGATGTGACCTAGTAAACCTACCGTATTCAAGGGCCTTCCTTCAATTATTCTTCTCTCCGCTGCATTTAACAAAATAATTTTTTCGCCGCTTTCCGAGGAGTCAGATGGCCTTATCTAACAACCTCTTTCCAAAAAGGGCAACGTTCAAGCAACAGAAGACGAAGAATGGATATAAAAAAAGAAAGTGGAAGCAGAAAACGAAAGTGTGTCTTTTTCTAGACCTTGACTTCCACTTCCTGGTGTGGCAATGTCGGTCTTGGCCCTTTCGGCAGCAAATAAGGAAATGTTAAGCGACTGATGTGTACACTCCTTTAGTTAAAATGAACAAATGCAGATGTAGAAACTTACACAGTAAAAAGATTTAATGGCTTTGATAACCTTTAATCAAAGTGAGTGATTTAGTTGAAATTAAACTCATCTATACAATTAAAATCTGTGCGCGTCTGTTTGCTTGTGGCATTGTCAGGACTTGTATGTCTTTTGACTTGTTTAGGGAATATGATGTACCCTGAATAGTAACAGGGAGTTTACTCAAGCTATGTTCAAGTATGTGTGGAATGGACGACACAAGCAGAAAGGGTTTACTTTACCCTTTATTCTCTATAAGATGACAGGTGTTCCTGCACTTCGGGATACAGAGACCAACCACTTGTGGTCTGAACGTAAGAATATGAAACTACTAACTAAAATTCTAAATAAGAGCTAACTTTGAATTAGTTTACAAATGCCGCTAAGACTGGCCTTTTAAAAGATTACGAATGTAGTACGCAAACTGCCGAAACTAAAATGCGTTTTAAATATCAAGAGGACTAAACCTCTGGCCTTAAAGGCAAGCAGCAACTGATTGAAAATTCTTACAGAATGCAGTGGCAAGGTGGCTCACTATCCCTCTCTCTCTAACTCTTATCAAAAAGCCACAACTTAAATACTTGAGCGTTAGCAAGTACAGTTTGCATAAACAAGTTAACGCATTTAATTCTGGCCGGATGTGGAAAATAGAAAGTGATAGTATAGTTTTAAAATAAAATAAACGTTAGTAAAACTTAAGATCCTTACAGCATCATCTCCTCTGGAACGGCGAGGAGTTGAGTTGAGGTACCCTCCCCCCCGGATTCCAAAAATACGTGGGAAGCCATTTCGACCATTCTCATCTTCAGGCAATTTTAATCAGCCGAAATATTAATTAAAAACTCCGAAAACGCTCATTTTCGCCCTTATTTTTTCGAGTGACAACAGTCTCGGAAGCCGCTGGAAATAAAAATTTGCTTTATTTCTAAAAATGTTGTCACTGCTCGCTTTCAAATCGCATAAATTAATTAAAATTGATAACTTTTCCTGAACGGCAACAGTTCCGGGTGCTGCAGACAAAAGTGTTTTATATCTTAAATTGTTGCCATTGCTCGTTTCCAAATCGTTTAGTTTGTTAATCAAAAATTCATTAAAATCTTACAAAATATTAAAAAAAAAATGGAATTCATTCTTCGGGCCTTTCCAGGTGCACATGTTCGGGTGGAGGACTACTTTATTAAAAATTTGATGGCTCTAGGTATTGTCGTTTTTTCACAATGTCAGGAACAGACATACATACATGCAGATTCTTCATCATTTGATTTTTTTAAAAATAATACAGGGAGGTGATATTCAGTGGTAGCAATCTCGAAAGTGATTTGCCGTTTATACAGAAGCGACGCAAAATCCCATTTTGAGGCTAATACCCTCTTTTAAACTCTTTATTAAAAAATAAATAAAATAAAATAAAAATAAGAAAATCTGAAACCTAGATTTTATATGACGCCCAAAGAAGCATTTTTTTTTTTAACGTTTTGTGCGTAATTTTTATTTATTAAATTTCATCATCGTCATATTTAGTTATTAAATATCTTCGAACTTAAACCACATAAAATTCAATTCAACAGCAATACCACGAAATATTTAAAAACAGCATATCTTTAGAATTTTCGATAGACTAGATAGACTCGCGCGCTGGAGATAAAAATGTTTTATTCCCCACAGTCTTGCCATTGCTCGCTTTGAAATCATTGAGTTTGTTAATCAAAAATTCGTTAAAGTTTTACAAAATATGAAATAGACAATATAACAAATTCCAAATTCGGGCGTCCAGGTGCCCATGTTCGGGTGGAGGATTACGTTATTCACAATTTGGATGGCTCCAAGTACCGTTGTTCTTTTTTTCACAACGAGAGAAACAAACATACATTCACGCAGATTCTTCATTATTCCATTTCTTTAAATATAGTACAAGTTGATAATATTTAATGGCAACAATTTAAAAGTGATTCGCTGTTTCTAGTGAAACGCCACAAAATGCAAATGAGCTTTGAAGCAGGTTTTCCCTAATCTGCACTAAATGTGATATTCAATATGTGATATTGCTCGAACTTCGGAATCGCGCCGACTGATCACCACACACTCTTACCTTCATCTACACAGCCTGCTATGAATTCCGGTAGTAAATAAATATAGTGGTAGTAAACAAATGAATTAATTATTTGCGGTGATAAAGAGTCACAACGAAATTCCAGAAACTTTTGGACTGCCCGACGTATAAGAATTATATGACACAAATACTTTTTGAACTGATGCAGTTTAGAATGATTTGTAACAAGCATGTTACTATTTTTTAAATCGAAAGAAAACAGCCAAATTAAATTGCAGATTAAAATTAGGATTTTATATTCGATTTTCTTTATCTTGAATGCATATAACAAAACAATGCAATATTTTCAGTAATATAGGACGTATATTCACATTACATAAAATTTCTTCAATTTATTAAATGAACTAAATTTTATCGGGGAAAATTTTTGATGCAAGATTTCATATATGAACTTTATTATTATTAATGGCTTTCCTTCAAAATTTTGCATTTAAACCGATCCTTTATATTTGACGGAACATTGTTACATTATACATGGTTTATGTTCTGTAATATTAGTGATGCAGAAAACTCATCAGAAATTCACATTAGATTCTTCATTTAGAGGTAAAAACTTTCAAGGTCATACGCAAAATTCAAGGGCGTGTTTATAATAATAGTTGTGCTGGACTGAATAGCATAACATCAAATAAAAAGATATTTAAATAACATTTCAGATATAAAGTGACGGTACAGAGATCTGGACTAATGGATTCTTCTCTTTCAAGGAACTTAAGGTAGTTATATGCGCAAGAAGAAGCGTCAAAAACAAATCTGTTTTCCTTTAATTTGTACGCCTACGCCGCTGCATTAAAGGAAGTCACTAGAATTGCTTGTCGTGAGCCACCAAGTTTTCTGTACAGGTGTCTGTCTTCCTGTTAGGAAAAACGCTTTGTAAGCTGAGCGCTTAATTGTATTCTTCGAGGTGATACATCAGTTGCAGCTGAGTCATTCTCGGAAATAGAAATCCGTTTTGTATTCTATTCGAGATTCGTTCTTAATTGCACTTATTTGATGGCAACTGAGTTCGTGCAAATAGATTGCTGATTTCAATTTTTAAGTCTTTCAGAAGAGATTCTTTACGTTTCGTTGAATGAAATTGCCGCACCAAAAAATGAAATTCTTCTCAATCCGCGCAACAATCTTGCGTTTACTTTCCACGTTTTAAAAATACATTGCTTATCAGTGCAGAAAAGTAATTCATTTATAACAATATCTGCCCTCTCGCTTCTTAATCGAATTAGCGTTAAAATTTAACATTTTTAACACAGCAGATGAAACTTCTTCGAAGTGTGTGTTATTTTCAGTTCTCGGATTTGTTTTTCTGTTAAAATAAAAGATTCTGCTTCTTGAAAGCACAAATTTGTTGCAAGACTCATGAGCAAGAGATCCACTGAAGTACACACACCTTTTCTGAATATTTAAGTCTAGGTTTTTTTTCCGTTCATTAAACGCGCCTACCTATTTTCTCTACCACGATCTATGCACCAATTTGATATATTTATCAAGAAAACATTATAAGGTATTTCATCGTCGTGTAGTGGTCAGCACGCTGGGCGCGTATTCCAGAGGTCCGTGATTCGACACCCGACAAAGACGTTGCTCATTTTTCACTTCTTCCTGCTTTCAAGAAATACCTAATGTCTCTACAACATATTTTCAAGTCATTCAGCTCAATCAACTCATTTTGACTATGATAAAATTTGTCGGTACTTTTCTGTTAGCGGAGCTTTACTTAGCGTAGACATAAAACTCGGCACGAAATGTAACTAGATGGCGGCAACATTAACAACACATAAAGCTCCCTAAGGGGGGGAAAGCCTTGACTTGCAGTAGCAGTAATATATCGCATAATATAATATATAATGTTTAGTGTGCCCAATGCCGAAGCTATGCACGATATTGAATTTTTTGTAGTTCTCTGATTTTCTGAAGCGAAAACAGATCGCTATGCACATGGGGAGAGCAACAGCCTTGGCACTGCACATATTTATGACGCGACAAAAACGCGGTATAATATTTGGTGTTTTGGGCACATTTGGCGACTAACGCCGCTTTAACAGAAAAGTACCAGTTTTTAGCACAGAAGGGCTATTCATTTCAAAACGGCAATTTGCGTCAATTCACTTTTCAAATTGTTGCCACCAAATATTATCACCCTATTTAAAGAAACTAAATAATGAGCAATCTGCAAGAATATTTTTCGCATTGTGACGAAACAACGGTTCTTGAGTTCTCAAATTTTGAATACCGTTGTCCTCCAACTGAACCTGGACACTTGGAAGCCCGAATTTTGAATTTTTTATTATGTATTTAAAATTTTGTAAAACTTTAACGAATTTTCGATCAGCAAACCCGATGATTTCAAAGATACCAATGGCAACATTGTACGAAAAAAAAAAAAAAAAAACATTTTTATCTCCAGCGCGCGAGACTGTGTATTGAAATTCTAAAGATATGCCGTTTTGAAATATTTTGTGATATTGCTGTTGAATTGAGTTTTATGTGTTGTAAGTACGAAGATCATGATATTTAATTAAAAAAAGGTAACACACGTAACGTTAAAAAAAAAAAAAAAAAAAGCCTTCAGATTTTTTTTTTTTTTTTTTTTTTTTTTTAAATATAAGATATATGTTGTCGATACTTCTTTGTTACACTGGCTTCCAACCATGTTTGGAGATTTTAGATTTGTGCCGAGATTTCAGCTATAATTTATCCAAGCTCGTGAAGCGCGAATGTAAAAATAAACGACATAATATATTATGAGAACAATAATACTCACATGTTCTTTCCTAAGGATATTTTTAAGAATCCTTATTATTATTAAGGGCTATTAATTTCGTTTTGACATTTTGCGTTGATTCACATAAATATCGGTTCACTTTTTCAGACTGCTATTATTTTATCGCATGTAATTGTTCCAGCCACCTGCAGCACTTTCACACTCATTAAGCTGTTTGTAACACCATTTCATAGACGTCAGCTCCTCTGCTCAAGAATACATAAATCTATTAGCAGTGACGAACTATATTCGGGGCTTGCTGAATCAATTTCCACGAAGACCCTTCTTCTTTTTGCAATTTTTAACATTGCACCTCCAAATGATTTCGTCATTAGCATAAAGTTTCATGTTGTGGCTATTTTCGCATACTCGTTTGTCAGGTAAAAGACCTATTTCTTGAAAAAATGATATGGCATCCACATTCAAAATCATTCAAATTTGAAAGATTTTGCAGAGACAATAATGAAGATTATAAATACGAATAAAGATAGAATTAGAATTCGGAACTGAGACTCAGATTTTGGACTTTATTTATATATATATTGTCAGTCCCATTTTTTTGATCGGCTTGTGCCGGCTAGGAGGATCGGGGCTGTGCCCTTATAATGATAATGATAATGGCATTCACAAGAACCTCATCAAAACGGGAACACGCGGCAAAAGCAAAATCCAACTAGGTGCTAATATACTTTGATACTTGGTCGGTATATTGGCCTGCAGCGGTAGCTAGTGTTGCCAGTTATTCCCATTAGAGTCCCATTAGGGTTTGACCTATGATGCAACCGTAAAGATTATTCTCCAAAAGAGATTAGTATCTGACGGGGAGAGAATAGACTGAAGGGCTTTGTTTCTAAAACTGAAGAATGGGGAGGTCTGACGACTGATCGGTGCGGATGCTGGTAGTTTCACAAAACTCCTGCATTTGCAAAGACACAATATCAAACTGAATAGTAAAAGCACTAGGGAATTCTGCTTTCTCATTGATCAGCCTAATTGTTCAGTGTAGTACGCAGCAAATGAGCAGCGTAGGGCCTAAAAAAATATATCTTCCTCGACAATGACGTACTTCAGGATTTCTGCGAAATTTGCTGGGTTATTTTTTAAAGTTCGCTCATAAAATCTTCCATTAATCCATGCGGTGAAATCTTTGATTGATTTTATTTTTAGATCCGAGTGCAGGCGTCTGTTCCTTACAAAATACGGGCACCAGAGATAATTCTAAGAGATTTATTTTGCAACACTTGAAGTTTTTTGTCGTCTTTCTGACTGGCAGTAGTGCAGGAGGAACACGCATATGTAATAATAGGCCTAATAGATGTGATATAGATTTTTCTCTTCAAATTGCTAGAAACATGATAATTTTTAAGCAATGGGAAAAGTTTGAACATTATTACGTATGCTTTTCCATACACTTTGGCCATGAAAGTGGACCAGGTGAATGACCTATTAAAGGTAACCCCCAAATAACTGGCGCTGTCCACTCTGAGAACTAGTGTACCGAAGAGTTTTACATCTTTCGTGATAGCTGTCATTTTGGGGTATTTCCTAAACCATCAGAATTTTTGATTTGTCAGGTTGAATACTGATTTTCCCTTTGCTACATCATTTCTCAATGGCGAGGATCTTTTCCTGTGTGGCCGTCTTTAAAACTGAAGAAGTTGTTGACATACAAAATGTAAAATATCGGTGCCAAGACAAAGCCTTGCGGAACTCACGCGTGTATGCTTTTAGCGCTGTAGATCTCATTTTCTTTTTTAACATCGAAGGTGTGACTTTCCAAGAAAGATTTAATCATCAGAACCGAGCTACGAGGCTGTCTCACCTTGATCAGCTTATATATGAGATCTGGATTCCAGACGCGGTCAAACGACTTGGCCATCATCAGGATTGCAACACACATCTTGTTATGAAGAGTTGAGCCGATGAACTCAGTAAGGCGAACGAGCTGCGCACACGTTGCTATTAAACGATTACGTGGCGAGGTATAAGAACACGTAGCCGATGCTAATATACGATCACGTGGTGAAGTATAAGAACGAGCAGCCAGATTTTGGCGAGATATCTCGGTTGATTGGTCATTTAATCTTGGGGGCCGCTATAACAAAGAAGTGCCAAATTTTCCATTAGGTTAATTGTTTCAATGAACAGAGCGCGAAATGGAATGATACATTTTAAAAACTTTTTACTGATAATACTTGCTTTGAAAACAAGAATATTGTTATAAGAGTTAACATCAATATACTGAATCGAGAAGCTAATAAGAGTTAACATCAATATACTGAATCGAGAAGCTAATAAGTACGGTTCGCGCAAATAACTTTCTGCTGAAAACTCTATGGCGCGTGTCGTTCTATAACAGAGAAGATTTAAGTTTTTCCTTTATTAAAGAAGTGCAGAGTCTGCATTTGGCATTAATTTACGATGAACTAAAATCGTAGCAAACCCTTCCCCCCCCATCATTTGGTTTTGTCATTTTGAAGAACGTATTTTAAATATAAGATTTTATGCTGTTTAATTTCTGAAAAATTAATTTAATCCTATCGTAATTGCTCAGCTTAAAACTGTTTGTAGGCGTTAAACTGAAATCCGATATGACTTTACTATATTTTTAATTTTTTTATGCTTTTCGCGAACAATTTAAAAAATTTAATAGTTAACTCTTCCTGCAGTTATTTTTCCTGCATTATAATTATTAGTAGTAATTGAAAGAATGATGATAATAATATAATATCATGGAATAAAGATAAGAAAACACAATTATAAAAAGTTCATATTCGTTTATTATTTTCGACCAGGGTTAATTATCGGTAAAGTTCTTAGCGAACGATATTTGGGCAAATCGTGAATCACTCACTAGCTTAGCAAAATAACTATAAAAGGCAAAGCTTGCAATTTAACTGAGGCTTTTGAAGCAACTTTTATGAAATAATCGATAACGATACGATATCTTATCGAGAAGTGTAAAGCAAATATTTGTTTCGTATCTCTCTGTAACAGAATTGCTATTGACTAAACGCCGCGAAGGAGATTGTGGGGAAAAGATAAAATAAGATTTTTATGTTGTTATTTTCATGTCATCAATAGCAGACCACTTGTAATTAATCTTTCTTGATTGGGCGTAAAAATTATTGTTTGCTATGTTATTTCATCACTGAACATGTGTAGATGTAGGGGGAAGTCTTATTGTTTCCCCTACAATTCATGATAAAACGTCCAAGAAAATAATTGATAATAAATTTGGGTAATATTAATCACTTAGTTTTTTTCCTCTGAAAATCAATCTGATCGTAGTCCATAAAACTATTAAAGAAAGTTCTTTCGGTGTTGCGCGTTCCATTTGATCACGCGATTCCCCTAATAATTTCCCGGGGAGGGAATTATTGTAGTATACAGATATGATATTAAAATTATCTTATCTAGCGAGCACTGGCATAAGACCATATATTATACTCGGTGTGTAATACTTCCGGTACTGATATACAGGCTGTATCAGTACAATGGAAACAGACTTTCAAGAGAGACAAAGTATACCCAGAGTCTGGGTCTAGGTCCTAGACTAGTGATGGCGAAATGGCACGCGTGCCACAGTCGGCACGCAGAACCTCATCAGCCGGCACGCGACTAAAATATTACTTCCTTAATCAATAATCACAATAAAATGATACTATGTAATTTAAATACGTGTTATAGTCTGTTCTTAAACGTTTCACTTACTTATGGCTTACTTTTCACTTATTCACTTACGGCATTTTAACACCAACCACAAGATTGTTGCCGAACTTGATGAAGTTGAACTGAAGGTGTTTATTGACGGGAAATTGAGGAATTATAATTACCAGAAAGTTGATTTTTGCAATTATCTTTGTAAAACAAACCATCTAACAAAGGCCAGCTTTCAAATTTCACTGTGCCTGGCAAAACATGGTAAACCGCTTACTGATGGGGATTTAATCAAAGAGGTTTTGGGCACGCCAGCCCTCCCAAAAAAGGTTTCAGGTGCGCGGCCTAAAACCTTCTGACTCGCACGTGTCTCGCGAGGCACAACAGAAAAGAATTTCCTCCCCCTCTCTCTTTTTATTAGCTAATGGCAAAGAGGTTTATATATTTTGAATTATGTCATCCACAAAGCACAATTTTGATTGGTTATTGCTTTCTGATGATAGTTTCATTATTTTAGAAATGTGGCTTTGGCAACAGTTTTTCATTCATCGCTTTGGATAACGCACTGCTAACTGTTTTCTCTTGAAAATATGAGATTTATTGCTTATTTCATTGTAATTTTTTATATTATGGTTTAATTATGTAAAACGTTTTGCATGATTTTTTTAGGAAACAAAGTTTTAAACTTTCTTCAAAGTTCCATTCGAATTCTTAAGATTTTGCAACGGGAAATTGGTTAATTTATTTATTAGGATAATTAATATTTGTTTTAAGGGATATTATTGCTTATTTCATTGTAACTTTTTATATATAATACATTTTAATCGATTTTTTTTTTTTTTTTTTTTTTTGATAAAGTTGTTCTGCAGAGTAAAATTCTGTGTAGTTTTTAAACTTTATGCTTGGTGTTCCTTAGGCATTTTTTCTAGTACATTTAAAAGCCAGACGAAGGCTGGCCGCGTAGCGTCTAGTAAATAAATAAAAAAACTTCTAAGAACTCCATAAATAACTGGAACTCTTGCAGTTTTATTTTCAATTTAGAATTTTTCTTCCGAATGTATATTTTAAATTGTGAACTTTTTTTTTTTTTTCTTATAAAAATCCGCTACAGAGGAACTAAATCTGAATTTTGAGCGCTTCATTGTCTAATATTAAATCACTAAAACCTTAATTTGAAATTCTTAAAAATTCATTTTACAATAATTTTTTTAAATCAACCATGATGAATATTTATGGAAATAGATTTATAAAAACACGCCATTACTATAGAAATTCCATGACTCGCAATAACACAAGAAAATAATCTAATTTCGAAACGTCAATTCTAAATTCTCAGAATTAAACCCAACAACGCCCTCGCTTACACATCAGCGGTCAGTAAAGCCGCCTAGAAAAATATACTTCTAGGAATAATCGTGACGGCGAAAGCTTAATGTATGCTTTACAGGCTGTTCAGAGCCATAATAATAATAATAATAATAATAGCAGCAGAAACCCTACTTTTTCATCATCGCCATTCATAGATTACACGCTGTACGAGAAGATGCCGACCATCAACCGACTCGTGACTACATGACGTCATACACGATGCAAAAGTACTCAAGTGGGTTGCCAGATTATTGATAAGGTCTAATTCTGAGATTCGAATGTCGCCAGATATCAACAAAAAATGCTGAATTCTAAAACAATATAATTTTTTAGAATTATGTTACAGTGAGGGGAATATTTCGGATTCACCACACGATAATGTATTTTATGTCATTATCAGAATTCTAACAAGAAATCAGATTTTTGAAATAAAGTGAATCATAGGATATCCGTTCATCACTATGCATCGCGAAGATCAAACCGGATATCTGATGTCAAAGTCCACTTCTTTCTTTTCTTTTATTATTTTCTTTATTTATTTTTTAATCCTTTTTTTCATCTCCGTCCAATGCAATAAAAGACATAGATAAGATAGAATTATGAGAGCAGAATTTCAAAATGAAATTTTCAGCACGATGTCTCTGACTTATATAAATTCCTCATTAACATCAATTAAGAGACGGATAATATATAAAATGTGTAACGTAACTGAGCTTACAATATCAGTGTAATAACAGATAACTTTGATTTAAATTAAATTCTTATGATAAATTATTTTTAAAATAAGTAGTTTTTATTATTCGATTGTTAATCACTAAATCAACAAAATTAAACATACTGAAGGTAAAAAAACATTTATATCATACTATCTTTTTATGTCTTTGGGGGGGGGGAACTGAAAGGTTTCAGATTTTAAATTACGTCCAAAGGGGCGTTTTTTTAACATTTTGTGTGTTACCTTTATTTATTAAATATCATGTTCTTCGCAATTAAACCATAAATATCAGTTCACGGGCAATATCGCAAAATAATTTTAAAATGACGCTCATTTTAAAATTATTTTGCGAAGAATTTTGCTTTAGAATTCCGATACGCAGTCTCACGCGTGTGAGATAAAAATGTTTGTTTTTTCCGTACAGTGTAGCCATTGCTCGCTTTGAAATCGTTGAGTTTCTTAATCAAAAATTCGTTAAAGTGTTACAAAATATGGAATCGATAATAAAACAAATTACAAATTACAAATAGGTCTTCCATATGCCCATATTCGGTGAAGATTACGCTATTCAAAACTGGATGGCTCTAGGTATCGTTGTTTTATCCCAATGCGAGAAACATACATACATTTATGCAGATTCTTTATTATTTACGCTCCATTGACTATCGAATATATTTTACGCCATTTTTAGAATTACTTCTGTAATTTTTATAAGCTTTAGGTTTTAAACATTTATCTACAATTTTGAAATCATCATCATCATACAAGCGGAATTCCAAAGTCATTACCAAAATAAAATCAGCTCCAATTGCAACTGTTTTAAAAGATCCCGAAATTTACTTGTTTTAATTACACGAATGATAGAAACGGAATATGCAAACATTTTCAGCTACCATTTTTAACGTGATAATAAAGATTAATTAAAAATTATGAACAATTGCATTTTTTATAGAAATCCTCCGTGTGAGATAGAATTTTCGTTCTTCTCAAAATAAAAAAAAAAAAAAAAAAAAAAAAAAAAGGAAGAACGCAGACGATAGTCATTACAAGTTGAAATGAGGCCATTGCACCTGTTTCCAATGATACCAAACAATACTTAAGACCCTCAAACAGAACATTAAAGAAAAATAAAAGGAACTCGAACAGTAGCTTATTGTTTCGATTAATAAGATTTTTATGCGACTGGTTGAGATAAACTTGCGGCATTCTTTTATTCCCAAACATCACCGCAACTGAAATAAAAAAGATAACAGTATAATTAAACGGAAAATGGAGTTAAAAAAGTACTAGAATGTTCAATGATGCGAGTAAATGTTATCCACCCACTTTCAACAAAATATATAAGCAAGAAGATAATATTTATATAGAAATGATAAGGTAAAGGAAAATGACAAGATAAAAAAGCAGATTTATTAAATTTTTTGGTTGATTTGATATTTAAACAAAGCAACTGATACAGAAAAGGCAAAAGCAGCAACGTCTTTCCATGACTGATTATTTTTGCTTTTGTTGTTTTGTATATGCTGCATAAGGTTAATAGAACACAACAGATAATTAAGAAAAAATTCGCATTTCTAGAAAAAGGTTACAGAATATTCAATAGACTTTTATTAAAAATTTATCACAATTTGATCTTTACACAGAACAATTTAAGAATTTTTAAGGAAACAATTTTCACGTAACATCGATTCAGAATTTTTTTAACTTTCTTGTAAAAGTCGAATGTAAAGCATTTTTACAAGTTATTAAAATATCCTTTAAATAAGTTTAAACGTAAGTAAATAAGTTTTTGTTTTCATGTAGCATAAGTTTGAAATTTAATAACTGAGTTAATTCTCGATAACAATAATTAGTATTTTTAAACTATATAGGACTGCAATTACTATATTCTTGATAATGTCGATACTATATATGTTACCGGCAAAGTATGAAATCTGGCACTCTATAGAATGCCTAGGCATTGTATTTAATGCCTAAAACTAGCTCGCAATGTATGAAACGATTCATATTTCATACATTTCCTAGGCATTCTATAGAATGTCAGATGACAAACCGGCAAAGAATAAAATACATTTCCCACTCGTTTTGAAGAACCGAAACTGCTTACCAGACGTTAATAAATGATGTAAAATGACAAAAATAATTACCAAGAAGGAACTTCGGGACTACTGGCCGCCGAATCGGTAGGTTGTGATTTTTGTGAAAACTTAAAGTACATTCATTTATCCTGTTAAAAAATAGCGTCAGTACTATGCAGTATTGCGTCACGGACGCTGAGTTATTTTCCGTATTTCATGAAAACTCATTTGAGTACTGCCCAGGAACGACGTGACAGAATGCCGAAAGACTCTCAATCCATTACAAAAACGTTACACGTAATGATATTGAACTATAACAATCACCTTTGTGAGCCCTGCCAGGAAAAAAAAAAAAAGAAAAAGAAAGAAAGGGTATTAAAAAGTGCACCGATTGTGAAACTTGTGATTGTTTCTGAAGTTAACTTCCGTTGTCAAGTAGATCTTACCGATTCCCAGTCTCGGCCAGATAGAAAATACAAATTTATTACGCTGTATCAAGATCACCTCACTATTTTTTTTAACGTATTTCGAAGAACAGTTTTTTAATGGCAGTTTCATTAATTTTTCAAAATAACATTCGTATTTTAGAGGAATGAACGTTCTTTAAATAATAAGCCTTATCATAATCTTTTTTTTTCATACCTTGCCTAAAAGAGCATTTGTCATTCTATAGAATGCCGGATTTCATACTTTGCCGGTAACATATATAAAAAATTCTGATGTGGACACCACATGACTTCCTTCTATGGCTCATTAAATTATGCACATTTTTTGCTGTATTTCATTCCCGAATTTCATTGAAAATATATTTCTCATTGAATGAATTCAGTTCTCCCTTCGTGGCAAAGAAAAATACAAAACATTTTCTTTAAAAATTATAATATAGAGAAAAACTTTAAAACACCATGTACAGTTAAAAAATTTTTACAATTAAAATTAGAGTTTAAATTCATTACAATTAGGCAGAAAGACAGATTCTTCAGTGCACAAAACGTTTTGCCTCACTCGACAAAAATAGAATGTAGTTGGTGCAGAAACTGACTTAATTCACTATGCTGCTAAGTTTCAAATGTAAACAAATAGCGATGTTCGTTAGGCTTAGTGGAACTTAATTTTAAACTGTTGATAATTCTACAACTATTGCATGCAGGTTAACTAAAGGCATAAAAAACCTTAAGTGAAAGATAATATTAACATAATTCAATCATTTTTATAGAATGCACAGTAAAAAATGCACAGTTTACCGACATATATAATCAAAAAAAGCTAAGCTCACCGATCAGGTAGCAAAGTAGCTTAGTCATTCGATTTTAAAATTCAATTTTACTATTTTTTTTTACTTTATGTAATTAGTTACGATTGGTGCAGCCAATCGCAACGAAAAAGGGAGATGCACAACTACATGTTATAGCAGTCTCATATACAAAATTTCAACGTTCTATGGCTACTCGCTCTTGAGTTATACGAGGTACATACATACGTACGTACAGACGTCAAGAAAAATATCTCTTTTGAATCTATTTTAGATACATTTTACAATTTTTTTTTTTTTTTTTTTTTGGCAAAAACAGTCTATTATGCTTTCCATTCGTACAGATGTCACGCAAAAACATCGTTCATATGGTTTCGAGAGCGGTTGAAATGTATATTTCCGTTGAAATATGATACCCGAAATTTTTCGCGATTACTTCGTACAAGGAAGTAAAAATATCGGAATTGGAGAGAAGAAGTAATTTTGTGAATATAGTTGATCAGATGCATCATATTTTTAATAAAATTTGATAAAGAGGTAAGAAACGATACACATATGAATCAAATATTAAATTCACTGTACTTATATGTAACATTACTTTTTAAAGTGAATAAAAATTAATTTTAAATAACTTCAAAAATTTACAAAGAATCAAATTCGAAAAATCTGAACCTTTTCAGATTTTAATGTTCTTCCAAAAGGGCTGTTTTAAAGTTTAATATGGTTTATCAGTAAAGATTATCGAGAGAAATGTCCCAAGCGGAACAGCGAAGCATTTTATAGGATGTTAGATGAATAGACATTTAGAGTAACATGGGAACGCTTATATCCAACTTTTAAAATTATATATATCGTTTGTTTATGTAAAAAAGGGGAAAATATGTAATGCAGTTCTATAAGACTATTGAAAGTTTTTAATTAGATATATTATGAATTAAATGCATTTTATTTAAATCAATGAGATTAGAAATTTTAAAAAAATAATAATATTCTTAAGAACTATATCACTTTCAAATAGTTTAGTTTGTTAATTAATAACAAATAAATTAAATATGAAAGAGCAATTTATCACGTTTTTACGAAAGGCAATAGACTCGAATAAAACAGCGCAAAATCCTGTTTAGAGAATAATAACCCTTTTGGATTAATACATAAATTCAGTAACAATCGTTATTCCGATCGCTCAATAAGCTGTGTAACCAAAGGCTCTCAAGCGAGTGGTCACGACAAGACAGAGTTCAGAAATGGGAAATGGAAACGATAAGAAAAAGTTTAAAAGAAAAATATTTGTATAAATCAGTAATTGACAAAATATATAGTTAAAACGAAAGCTTTCCGCCAAAAACATTCTTAATAAAGTCCGAGTCGTAGCTAGGGTTTTTAGCGCCGAGGGACAACTGAAGATTTCGCGCCCCCTACTGCTTGCCAAGGATGGAAAACATTTAATTCTAAAATGTCGTAACATCAGTTTGGCGCCCCTTGGATTCTGCGCCCGGGGACAGATGCCCCCTCTAGCTACGCCCCTGAATAAAGTTAAGGGAAAAAAAACATGAAAGAAGTACCTAGTAATCACCACCCAAATCTATGCTTTTCTGCCAACGATTTGGTAGTTTTTTTTCAAAGCCTTCGGCTCAGAAACTTGGTGGCCGCGAGTCCAAAAACAGATCAACCTCAGTCCGGATGTCCTGTGGAGAATGCAAGATAGTACCAGTAAGACGTAGCTGCAGGGTGAAAAAATGTAGAAGTCGAAGAAGCGATGTCTAGGCTATATGGTGGGTGCAGCAAAAGATCCCTGTCGAGTCCGTACAGTGTCCAGCCGGTGAATGCAGACACATGTGGTCTTGCATTATCTTGATGGAACATTACCTTTTTGCGCCGGACCTTAGTTCGACGTTTTTCCCGTGAACGCTCTAATTATTTTATTTTGATAAATGAAATTTACAGTGAAACTATAGTTATCCAAATTTCTATAGATGTTCTATCTGTGCCCCTCCGGTGACACGGCAAATATCTCTGCGCTATTCCAGTTCCTGCCACACTCGTTATATAATTTGATAATGATTCGAGCACTTCAGGTATCTGCTGCTTCAGCTGCTATTAATTTCAGCAAAATGGAGGGATGCACAGTTTGCCTTAAACTAAATCCCATAGGAAAAAATCAGAAGAGGTTAGGTTTGGGGATTTTAGTAGCCAACATAAGAATAACATATCGTTTGACACAGCACGGCCAACCAGCGATGGGGTAGACTATTTTTTACGTACTGGCGTACGTTTTTATGCAATGAGATCTGGAGCACCGTTCTTGCTGCAGAATGGAAGGCAGGAACCGCTTCCTCCAACTGAGTTAACAACCAGTCTGATAGCATATCTCGGTAAATGCACCCGTTAATAGATTTTTCCTCTAAGAAAATAGGACCAGAAACACAAACTACTGGAAAATGGCGCAGAAAACGTTCACATTTGGAGAATCACGCTCATGTTCCATTACACTATGGTTTTTTCGTGTCCCAAAATTGTAAATTATGGCGATTGACTTTGCCAGAAACGTGAAATGTAGCTTCATCCATAAACACAAGTCTGTTCACAAAACCATCTACCTCCAACTTATCTAGCAAATTCTCACAGATATCTTTAAACAAAGGTTTGCCGGAAGGTTAGGCGTATGGCCGGAACTGCAGACGTTTCCGTAACACTCGCAACACCGTTCCATGAGGCACTTTGAGTTCGGAGCTCGTGCCACGCTTTTATTTTATGAGTCTTCGTAAAAACGTTTCACGAATTTTTTCACCCGTTTCGGTTTGGGTTGCTGTTCGTCCTGGACTGCTTGTTTTACTCGTACAAAAGCAGATCATATTCTGAAACTGCTTCGCCCACCATTCGATGTTGTGATGACGCAGTGGTTCTTTAGCAAAATCGTGCAAAAATGTCTTTGAATGACGATGAACGATTATGTTTTGGCGTATTCCAAAACACAGTACGCTACTCCTGCATGGGTGGCGACATTTTGATTAACAGCGCTTTCGGTTTGGGTTGCTGTTCGTCTTGGGCTGCTTGTTTTACAAAAGCAGATCATATTCTGAAACTGCTTCGCCCACCATTCGATGTTGTGATGACGCAGTGGTTCTTTAGCAAAATCGTGCAAAAATATCTTTGAATGACGATGAACGATTATGTTTTGGCGTATTCCAAAACACAGTACGCTACTCCTGCATGGGTGGCGACATTTTGATTAACAGCCCTTTTAGCGGCGATTTCATAACCGGGAGATTTTTCGCTGTTGCCAGATAAAACTTAAATAATTGTAGCTTCAGAATGAATTTGTTTCGGCTTAATAAACCAGTCACAGAATTTGTACTATGCTTTCTTTTTGTCCCTTTCAATATGAAACACTCTGTATATTTGTCTTTCAAATTTAATAAACAAAATCAGAGGTGTAAGAGAAATGCATTCATACTGCTTGAATTAAAACACTTTTATCTTTCCCGCATCTGTACATTGTCATTCAACAAATCGTAAGATAATTTTTTGTTTCAAATTTATTCTGTCAATAAATAACAAACTAAGCGATTTAAAAGCAATAAACGCAGATTCATTTAATTTAATATTAATTACTAGCTGGACACGTGAAACTACACTGGCTAGATTCATTAAAATCTTCTCTATGTATAAAAACAAGTGTCCTTTTGTTTGGAGTAATTTATGCAAATCTAACAGCTTTATTACGATCTTGATTAAGTTTTGCACACATGACCTTCAAAAGATGAGGAAGGTCACTATCTATGTAAGATTTCGGTAGATCACTGCGCGGGGTCTCCAATCGTGGCGTTTGCACAAGATCGACACCCATTTTAGGTTCACGTCGCCGCTATTGCGCTCTTGCTATCAGTAAAAGTCATACTATATGCTAAGGAACTTATCATTATTTTTTATATATAAAATAAATATCAGTATTTATACACAGTTTCAGTTTGAAATGACGTCACCCACTTTTAAGTTCATATAGCCGCCGTTTTGTTCTCTCTGTCAGTTCTTACGATGATGGTGCCATATTCGTTTACTTTTGAGAAGGGTTTAGAACCTTTAAAGCAGAATTTAAGAGTATGTTCCATCCGTTTTTCGGGAATGTTTCGAAATGTGAAGAAATCAGACTTGATAGATGGAGATTTTACGAAAGTTCATTAAAAAAAAAAAAAAAACTAATGTCTCTACAGTAGAGTCTGAACAAAGAGGCAAACTGATTGAGATGACTTTTGTGTTAGTCTCCTAACAACGGGCCATATGTTGACAAACTATGAAAACACTAAATATAGCTATCTAATTCCTGTAATAATGTCTAAAAATCTAATGTGTCGAACAATCACGAGCCTTTAGTTAAGCATGCCTTCAGTCACAAATTGCTGAATGTTTCTATTGAAGTTATCTTGTAGGGTTCTTTTAATATTTTCCTGTTTCTTATTAAATACATTCTTTTATAAACATGTTGCAAACGTAATATTTATATAGTGGTTTAGTGATTCTCCTCCGCATTGCAGATTTGCACAACAATATTGTTGTAATGAGGATTCAGAAGTCGCGCAGCTGATAAAAGAAAATATAAATGAGAAAAGAAAAATCTGAAAGGTTTAAGATTTTAAATTACGTCCAAAGGGGCATTTTTTTAACATTTTGTTTGTTACCTTTATTTATTAAATATCATGTTCTTCGCACCTAATACACCTAAACAATAAAATTCAGTTCAACAGCAATATCGCAAAATAATTTTAAAATGAGCATATCTTTAGAATTTCCGATATACAATCTCTCGCGCTGGAGATATTTTTTTATTTATTTATTTATTTTTAATGTTTCGTATAGTTTTGCCATTGCTCGCTCTGAAGTCGTTTAGTTTGTTAATCAAAACTTCGTTGAAGTGTTACAAAATATGAAATCGATAATAAAACAAATTCCAAATTAGGGTTTCCAGATGCCCGTATTCCGTGGATACGTTATTCAGAGTTGGATGGCTCCAGGTACCGTTTTTTATCACAATGCGAGAAACATGCCTACATTTATGCAGATTCTTCATTATTAAATTTCTCTAAATATAATGCAGGGCGATAATATTGGGTGGCAACAATTTGAAAAGTGAAACAACGCTTTTAGTGAATCAGCGCAAAATGCCAAACCGAAATTAATAGTCCTTCTGGGCAAATTGCCCCTTTGGACTATAATGTTCCAACCTATTATTTACAGCTAAATGTGTGAAACCTTAAGAACTAGTAAGCGAGTAATTGTTTAGAAACGTAAACGTACGAAGGGTTAATTACCCTTTATTGTTCAAACTAAATTTAACAGTTGACTCCTTCTCGGAGTTTACAGCAAAGCTTTCACTCGGGCTTGAACTCAGGAATACTAAGAAATAAAACTTAACTAAAAAGATATGGCCGAAGCTATCAAGATTCTACAAGATTTGGCCCCTTAACGCTAATTAAACGGCGAAGCTATCAAGGGCCTGAAATACGGCCGAGCGTAGAAACAGCTTTAGAGAGAGTAGCCTAAAAAGCGAACGCGCGCTGGTCAGAATCTCTGGCTCTCTAACGAAGTCAGTAGAACTTCAACTTTAAATACTTGCTCTTCCTTCACTCGCATTTAACCGCGATTTTGAAAATACGTTCTGGCGGGAAATTGTAAGCTAAAATAAAGAAGGATAGGAAAGTAACTTTAACTCAAAATTAACTGTAAAAAACTTAGAATAAACCTTACAAAACTTAAAAAAAAAAAAAAAAAAAAAAAAAACCACTACAATCCCCACCCCCCAAAAATTTATCTTTCAAATTAAAATAGTGTATTGCTTATATCAAAAGGCGATTTAAAAACAGTTTACAGTAAACTTCCTTTTCATCTTGCCCACGACGACTAATCACTAAAGAAAACATTTAAAAAAATTAGGGGCGATTTTTCTTCGTTTTATTTGGCATACGAACTTTAAAAAAAAAAATAAATAAATAAATAAATACAGTCTCCCGCTTGATGGAAAGGAAGAAGGAAGCAAAATGAGTAGACAGCTAGTGCAAGAGTTTGTACTTTTAAAAGGCAGTTAAGCTCCAGTTAAGGCATATTTTGGCTGATTCGAATCAACGTCTAAAATATTGAATATTGATTGCAATAAGGCACAAAAAAATCTATGAAAGAGCCAGACGACTTATTACATGTGTAAATATTATTTGCGTCACGTATAAGGAACATTATGAAAACCTACTGCAATTCGCTTTATTCACCAAGAATCGAATTCAAATATATATATATATATTGTGTTCATCTGTTCAGCCAATGGAATTCTGAATATACGTACAATGAACACTGAGAGAACCACTTATCATTTCAGACGATCTTGTCTAATAATAGTCACCACCTCGAAAAAGTGATGTTCAATACTGATGGTTTTTTTTTTTTTTTTTTTTTTATTTATTCACCAATATGCTGTATGCTGGTCAATCTTTAGAAGTTCCACTGCGTTTTACATTTAAGAAAAGCATAAAATGCACAGAATATAAATTAATTTTTAAATATTTTTAAATATTTTAATATGCATGTAAATTTACCTTTAATATTGTTGCGTTCTTATACACAGGTTCGTGAGATTTGGAGTGACTGACGATAACACTTGATGAAATATCAAAACACAATTTATTAGCCAGTATTATTCAGGACAGTTCCAAAAACACGTTTACAGTCGTCGAAAACTACAAAAAACACGCTGAAACAATCAGCGAAACAGCCTTCAGGCTATAACCGTGAAGACAGCTTCACGGCAAAGCACCAGAGTACAGCTCCCGACTCTGCTCGGTTGTTCTCGGAATTCTCCGTACTCTCGAGACTCTCCAAGCTACAACTCGTGATGCATTCGACAATAAGCACTACAGTACAGCTCCCGACTCAGTTCGGTCGTTCTCAACACGCTCAAGATAGAACTCGACGAGGAACTAACTCGCGATCAACTCGCTGCTAGACTACGAGACACTCACTCGCTGACAATTAACTGACTCACTATCGGCTGCTATTCCGCGTACCAGCAGGGTTTATATAGCTTTTGGCTTGCGTTCGAGAACATTCTGGGCCAAACCGGTAAGAATTCGTTCCAGAAGGTTCTCCATCCGTCTATGGTATATCGCCATTTTTTGCCGCCGAATTCGCACCAAATCTGGCAACCCTAAACCCGCTTTGCGGGGAAGCTATCTTGACGCAGCTGGACATTTCGTAAAAATATTATGAGATTTAACACCTTCTAGCCAGTATTTGAGAACAATGATGTTTATGCATAACAAAAGTAACAATCTGAACTTCCAGTTCCAACACTGGAAAATGAGTATCATGAATTGAGAATCAAGTACTCCAATAAGTACTTATAGTGAATCAAAAATATATTTGTACACGAAAAGCTTTCAGACATTCTTCGAAAGAATAAATAAATATCTAACTTAAAAGGAAACACATTTCTTACATACCATATTTTATGACTAATCGAATAAAGAAAAAAAAAAAAAAAAACTCTGAAAATTACCCTGAATTATGGATTCAAATTTTCCATATGCTGTGCCAGAAAACTCCGAAGATTGAAAATGAATAAAAAATCGCTGCTTATAAAATGTTCCTTTTACACTCTGAAGTGTCTTATTTTCGCTATATAAAATCCTGTCCTGGCGATACAAAATCCATAGATGCAATCACGCTTCGGAAGCTGACTAATAATGAATCTCTAAGTAGCGTAATTATTAACTCATAACAATTATATTGCTGTGGCAGACTTTTGTTACTGCAGTGGTTTGTTTAATAAAAACAAATAAACGATTCATGCATTAAAGATAAAAGTTTATTAAAATAGTGCTTATTGTTAATTTATTTGCATGTGGTGGCTGAGTGAATACATTTATAAACTACCGTTCCAGATGAAACTAATTAAATATGAGTGATGTATACAGTTAGTGAACCGCAACCTCAAAGCACAGAAACACAGTCACTCAGACTCCGAAGAAAGAACAGTACTACTAATCTATTCGTAATAAGACTTCTCTGTAATTAATTATTTGGAACACTCAAGGTTAAAGTCATTTAAATTACCAATAAAGTACTATTGCGTGAAGGAAATGTAACTTTTAACAATAAAGGACTCAAGGCTGATTTGGAAGTTAATTTTAGAACACACTTGTGTTAATACTTCTAACGAGGTATCAACAATATCCTGATGACATATTTCGGTTGCCAGTTTTCTAAGAAGTTGATCGTTTCCGTTGCAAAAAATCTTACTCAGACTCGTAGATTTAACTCGTTTTTGTCTGCTCTTCAAAATATTGCGTCTATTTACATATTAATAAGCTTATGTTTAAGTTAAATTTTATGATTTCCATAGTTTCAATTAAATTGAAAAAAATCTGAAAGGTTTCAGATTTTAAATTACGTCAAAGGGGCGTTTTTTAACATTTTGCGTGTTACCTTTATTTATTAAATTTCATATTCTTCGAACTTATTCCATAAAATTCAGTTCAACAGCAATGTCGCAAAACAATTTTAAAATGAGCCTATATTTAGAATTTCCGATACACAGTTCCGTGCGCTGAAGTTCAAAAGATTTTTTTTTTCCCGTAGAGTGTTCCCATTGCTCGCTTTGAAATCCTTGAGGTTGTTGATCAAAAATTCGTTAAAATTTTACAAAATATGAAATCGAATAAATTCCAAACTTCAAATTTGGGCTTCCAGATGTCCATATTCGCAGAAGGATTACGTTCATTCAAAATTCGACGGCTCTATGTACCGTTGTTTTATCACAATGCGAGAAGCATTTATGCAAATTCTTCATTATTTAATTTCGTCAAATATAATAAAGGCGATAGTATTTGGTGGCAGCGAATTGAAAAGTGATGCAGCCTTTTACAGTTTTCAACGCAAAATCGCAAAACGAAAACAATAGTCTTTCAGGGACAAAGCCCCTTTGGTCTAATTATGGCTTATCATCAGTATTAATAAATGCGGTGGCTCCCAAAAGTGTTCGGAGACTTAAAGAATTTGTAGAAAATGTGGTGTAGAATTAAATTTCAATATAAATCCCAATACTTTTCCATATCATCTCTATGCGATTTTGAATAAAACCAAACTTTTTTTTATATTACTACTGACCTTTTTTTTTTTTTTTTTCTTCTTCGTTATAATTTAATAAATATTTAAAAATTTGTCGTAGTCGTAAGGAAACAACAAATATTACTCAAAAATTGATCATTTATCATCAGAAAGGTGGAAAACAGATCCAGAATATCGCTAAATTATTAGTAAATTAATCCCTTTCTACGGTGCAGTATGTCATGAAAAAAATCGGATCGAAAGTGAAGTAAAAAGACGTCGCCCGGTAAAATTAATTCAACGTGATCTGACCTGATCAACGTTTATAGTTAGAAAACTTGTGTAAAATCCCCGTTTGAGTGTGTAGAGACGTTAGGTATTTTGGAAGCAGGCAAGATGAAACATATGCAACGCCTTCGCCGGGAATCGAACCACGGATCTCAAGAATATGTGCCCAGCGTGCAGACCACCACACCACGAACGCATGCCAAGAAGGCGGGAGAAATACCTTATATACACCCCCTTTCATAGGGCGACTGGAATTTTTAGGGAACCCAATCGCCAAATCCTGTGTGGAGAATCATCATCCAGACCCTTTTAGTTTGGGCGCCACTGTAGAGAGATTAGATATTTTGGAAGCAGGAAAGATGAAAAACGAGAAAAACCTTCGCCAGGAATCGAACCGCGGACCTCTGGAATACGCACCCAGCGTGCAGAACACCACACCACGAAGGCATGCCAAGAAGGCGGGAGAAATACCTTATAAGAGCTGTAAAGATTTCTACAGGAATTACTGAAAATTTTTCTTCTTCAATTTCACCTGAAACTGTTCGACGAGTACTCAGGTCAGCTGGATTACATGGGCGCTCTGCTCGAAGAAATTTTTTGGAAGTGCAAAAATAGAAAGCTTATTCTTTCCTTCGCAATATGAATGGTAAATAAGCCCGAAACGTGTTGGAACCGTGTCTTATTTGCAGATGAAAACAAATTTAACGTTTTTGGTTCCGACGGGCATATAATATTACGGAGAAGAAAAAATAAGGAACTGAATTCGAAGACCTTGGTTGATACAGTAAAGCATGGCGGTGGAGATAGCCTCGTGCGGGGGTTCATGTCAGCATCAGGGTTAAGTAATTAGGTATTTATTGATGGCGTAATGAACCATGCTTTTTGTTTAAATATTTTAAAGCTAATTTAAAATTATCCACCCAAAATGTGGGGTACTGGAAACAAATTAATTTTTTATCAGGATAATGATCCTAAAAACACGGCCTTCAACGTTCACCTTTGGTGTATCTATAATTGTCCACAAGTTCTGAAAACACCACCTCGATCATTAGATTAAAACGCATTTAGGGAGAATTAACAGGTTAGAGTACGAAGACACATCATAAAAACGTAAACCGAACTAAAAACAGGAATGATAGAAGAATGGGGGAACACTGATGCAGATATATATATAAAATAATAATAATAATACTAAAAATAAAAAATAAATAATAATACTAAAAATAAAAAAAATAAATAATAAATAAAATTTAAAAAAAATCTGAAAGTCTTCAGATTTTAAATTACGTCAAAAGGGACGTCTTTTAACATTTTGTATGTTATCTTTATTCATTAAATATCACATTCTTCGCACTTAAACCATAAAATTCAGTTCAAGAGCAATATCGCAAAATAATTTAAAATTAAGCATACCTTTAGAATTTCCGATACACAGTCTCACGCGCTGGAGATAAAAATGTTTTTTTTCTGTACAACGTTGCCATGGCTCGCTTTGAAATCCTTGAGTTTGTTAATAAAAAATTTGTTAAAGATTTACAAAATACGAAATCGGTAATAAAACAAATTCCAAATTTCAAATTTGGGCTTCCACGTGCCCATATTCGCAGTAGGATTACGTCAATCAAAATTTGATGGCTCTATGTACCGTTGTTTTATCACAATGCGAGAAATATACATACATTTATGCAGATTTTTCCTTATTTAATTTCTTCAAATATAATACAGGACTCTAACATTTGGTGGCAACAGTTAGAAAAGTGAAACGGGCATTTATAGTGAACCAACGCAAAATCGCAAAACAGAAACAATAGTCCTTCAGGAAAAAAGACCCTTTGGACTAAAAATTGGTGAACTCTATACCCAGAGACGTTTGAGAGCTGTCATATAATACTGCAGGACATTCTAAAATATACTAGTTAATAGAAATACTACGGTATTTACCAATATGTGCAGATTTCTTTAAAGTGTACGAAGACTTTTGTGGGGTAACTTTTCTGCTACTTTTTTATTGCTGATTTTTTTCCAAAAAAAAAAAAAAAAAAAAAAAAAAATTCTATGATCATAAAATAACTAACGTAATTTTGCTAAGAGAAATTTATAGATGTTATTAAAAAATTCTCATTTTCAAATATTAATTTTTATTAATGAGTAAAGGAATATTTCACTGAAACTCCTAAATCTACGAACACTTTTGTCAGCCACTGCAGATCAAAATTCCAATAATTTTTTTACAAACAGAAAATCCTCAGTTTGTCAAATGTAGTCTAATCTCCTTTAGAAGACGCAAAATAGAATAGAAGAGTTTTTCCTTCACTCGTTACAAATCAATAAATCAAAACAAATTACCTTAACCATCACCCCAACATAACCCATTCATCCAAAACTGCTACTTTGTAAGCAGTAATTTTATATTCTTATGATAATAAAATACAAAGCTGTTAACTCTATAAGCTTGTCAAGATGATGCGAAAATTGGCATATTAGTAAAAGACAAACCACTAAAACAAGGATGTCAAACTCGCGGCCCACAACAAATATTTTTGCGGCCCGGCCAATATATCGGCAAATAATAATATATAATAATAAAATAACATATCAACGAAGAAAAAAAATTAAATGTTTACTGCTAAGTAATTAACGATAATTTATTCAGTGTTGTTAGATTACTCACAGCGAGCTGACACACACACTACTTAAATGACAAATGCGTGTGAGTAGCTTGCGTTCAGCTACCTTCAGCTTTTGGAGAACACGTGCACTCAGAACTTGTACGCATCCCCCGATAGCCGAATGTGGCCGAACTCATGGTCTCAGTTATCCAATCATAGTTTTGTACGATATATTGGTGCATGCATGTGCATGCACTTTGCTTTATTATTAATTATTACTTAATTCATATTGTTACGGATTTCATAGTTATTTATTTATTTAGTTTTTTTTATTTAGAATCGTAATTAGATTTGCTTCATGTTGCCTTAGCAACGCAGACGATTTTTGAAAAGACAGCTGCGTTGGAAGGTTAAAAATAGAACAGCGCCTGCATTTAATACCTAATAAATAAATATCTCGTAATTGCTGTTGCCATCCACAAAAATCCAGATATTTATAGATGTTTCCAGTATATTCGAGAAATTAATTATAAAGCTTATAAAAGCCGAGAACAAACAACTCATCTCGGTAGTAGCTGTAGTTCTAGCGAACTGTTTGTTTACTTAATCCTGTGATTGATTTGTAGCGATTTCGCTGTGAGATAGAATTAGTTTCTCTGTTTTGAATTGATTTTTGCTAAACGTTTGACATTTTGTGATATTGTTAGAATATTTTTGAAGAAATATTTCAGCATTTTGATTTATCTCTTGTGGAAAGAATAAATTTTTGTTAACTTTTTAACGTTAACCGTGTTTATTCCAGCCCTTTGTATTCAGTATGTCTATATCAAAACCAAGTGGTAGTAAAATTAAACGAAACATCTCTGACGAACATAGAATATTCCAAGTAAAATGGGAATTAGAATATTTTTGCTGTGAAATAAAAGATAAAATAATCTGCTTGATATGTAATAATACTATTAATGTACCAAAGTTATATAATATTAAACGTCATTACGAACAACACAAATCGAAATATAACAATTACGAAGGATTAATGAGAGAAGAAAAGTTGAAAGAGCTCAAGTTAGGAGTGAAAAAGCAACAGTCCATGTTTAGTAAAGTATTGCAAGAAAGTGAAGCGGCGGTACATGCAAGCTACGTCTTGTCCGAGTTGAAAGCTAAACATTCGAAGCCTTTTACTGACGGTGATTTCATCAAGGAATGCCTAATGAAAGCTGGAGAAATTGTTTGTCCTGGAAATGTGAAGGCTTTTCAATCAATTTCATTGTCTCGAAATACAGTTGCGGAAAGAGTTACTGATTTAGCCGCGAATTTAAGTGATCAGATCAAAGCAAAATCATCTAGTTTCGAAAGTTTCTCCATTGCCTGTGACGAGAGCACGGACATTAGTGGCAAAGCTCAATTAGCAGTGTTTCTTCGTTCTTGTGACAAGAATTTTAACATTTTTGAGGAATTACTGGAACTAATACCGATGCCTGGTACTACCACAGGAGAAGATATATTTACTTGTGTTTTGGGACTTCTGCAGAAATACAATCTACCTTTGGCAAAATTAAATTCTGTAGCTACAGATGGCACTCCATCAATGACCGGGAAAAACAAGGGCTTCGTAGCATTACTAAGAAAAAAACTTAGTGAAATTCACGGTTCAAACATTCATCATATGCATTGTATTATACATCAAGAAGTTCTATGCACGAAAGTAATAAATATGGAGAATGTTTTGTCATATATAAAAAAAGTTATAAATTTTATAAGATCTCGAGGTTTAAATCAGCGTCAATTCACTGCTTTCTTAAGTGAGTTAGATAGTGAATATTCGGGTTTGTCCTACTATACCGAGGTACGTTGGTTATCTTGCTCCAAGATTCTCAAACAATTCTGGGATTTGAAAGAAGAAATATGTCAGTTTTTAAAAACGAAAAATCAAGGCGTAAGTTTGTTTTACGATCCAATATGGATACAAGATTTATCTCTCTTGGTTGATATAAGCAAACACTTAAACGATTTAAATTTATCGTTACAAGGAAAAGATCATATCATTACGAACATGTTTGACATAATTAAAGCATTCAAATGTCAACTAGTTCTTTGGGAAAAACAACTTAAAAATGAAGATTTGACGCACTTCCCGACGTGCAGCATGAACAAATCAAGTTTAGATGATGCTTGTTCGTATCAAAAATACGCAGAAAAAATTGCAAATTTAACAACTGAATTTGAAACGAGGTTTAATGATTTTAGTTCCCTCGAAGACAAATTTTTTTTTGTTTTCTTCGATTTTCTCAACAAGTATTGACTCAGTACCCAGCCATATGCAAATGGAGGTGATCGAGATTCAACGCAACTCAAATTTGAAAGCAAAATTCATTGAAGTGGGCGTGCCTGAATTTTACAAATATTTACCAGCCAAGTTTGAAAATACTCGAAAATTCGCATATGAAATTATTTCCATGTTTGGTAGCACTTATCGGTGCGAGCAGTTATTTTCAGTCATGAAAGGTAATAAGTCTCCTATTAGAAACCGTATTAATGATGCTCACCTTGGGTCAGCGTTGAAAGTTATCACTGCAAACAAAATTTCTCCCGAAATAGGAAAGATAATAGCAAGGAAGAGATATCAAGTATCAGGACGTAAACATTAAATTTTTCTTGTTCTTTTCTATATAAATATATATATATGTTTATTATTGTATTATTCGAAATAAATCTACGTTTCTATGAATTTTTTTTTTTTTTTTTTTTTAAATTTTTTTCCCTGCCCGCCTAAAGTTAAACCTTGTTTGTTTGGCCCAAGTGTACCTATGAGTTTGACATCTCTGCACTAAAACAACAAAAAAAAATTTTTTTTTTAAATTCTTCCTCTTTTTTTTTAATCATCTGCGCAAGACAGAGATGACTCGAATAATATTTATTATTTGTTTTGGAGTAATTTATAGACTGATGGTAACCTAGAAACTTTTAGTTTTTATTTCAAAGTCATTCCGCCAAAATTTTACTCCTATTTTTTTTAACGTTTTAAGTAGGTCGCTGCTTTTTCGTCAAAAATGAGCGTAATAAAATTTTATTCATTAAAGACCGCGGCATGATTTAAATTTCTTTTTTTGATGCATTTAACCTGATTTTAATTCGGCCATTTCAGAGTTCTGATATAGAAAAATGGTCTTTACAATTTAGTATGATACTTGTAAAACGTTGAATGTATTTCTAATGCTTTAACATTGTATTCACATAATATATTTACATTATTTTACAACAACTGGAGAAAGAACTGAGCTGAGTAGGATAATATTTTCGTCTAGAAATAAGATTATTTGGACCCTTTTTAACACATAGAGAAATCCATTGGATTCTAAATATCGTCTTCTAGTAAGTAAATTATTAAACAATCACTAAATTCGTCGCCTTTTGGAGTGAGAAGACGGTGAAGGTTTTCAAAAATACTTATGTTCTGAAACTTTGACTCATATTCATGCAGTGTCGTAAAAAACATTGTGAAATACAGAAATCATTTAAATCTTTAATAAGAGATAATATTGAAACGAAAACGAAAAACAGGGATTACTCCATTGCTATTTTTTATGTATTTTTAACTATCAAAAATGTGGAACAAGAAATTCCAGGAAATCGTGCAATTTGGCAATGCTCTGTAAAGCTATCAGTTTAACAGTTGCAGAAATATTGAAAAGAACACATTGTATCGAAATTTTATGCATGTTCGTTTATAATAGTATAGAACAGCAAGCTGGGAATGAGATAAAATACCGACTTTTGTAATAATAATTAGAAAAGGAATCACAGGAAAAGAAAGGAATATATATCTAATTTCTAGAGACATCAATAGAGAGAATTTCAATATAATCCACATCTAGTGATGGTGAATGTTTAACAAATAAACTATAGACAAAAGCTATTCGACAATTAAAAATAAATAACTCCTAAAACTGTTCTATTTTAAAATTAAGCAAATTTAGTTTTCGTAGGCTACTGTCTTATTTGAAAATGATGCCAGTCAAGGCAGACGCCAGGCAGACGCAGCCTGACGTATGCAGTTTTTGCAGGTCCTAAATTCTGCTACCCGGTGCTTCCATAAATTTATTTTAAAATTTTGCCATCTTTAAATTTTGTTGTTCGATGCTTCACTTAATTTCAAAATTTGTCGGTGCAGTCGCACCGGCTCTGTTGTCGGTCCTGATGCCAGTATTGAGATGATTTCAAATAAAATGCTGTATACTGTAGCAGATATAGATTTTACTAAATTCCAATCAAGCTTTCTGATATCCTGATAATTATTTATGGAAAAATCAAACAAAAGGTGAATTTAGGAATCCAAAGTGTCGGCAAAGTTTTAAGAGTTTGAAACATGAAATGTTCAAAATACCGAAATAGAACTGCATCGCTTATAGCAGCGGTTCTCAACCTGTTGACGAACGCGTAAAATCTAAACAAAAATTGAAAAACTTTAGTACGACCACCACATTTTACAATGATTATTTTTCAATTTCTCAATAGAAATATTTAAAATATATACATTTTGCCACTTGTACAACTTATTGGCTATTTGTATTAAGTATGCACACACAAAAAAATGATAGATTAAAAATTGGTTACCATTTTGTTAATTATCAATATTTAAGTTATAATACTTAAATTCTAAAATTTAGAGAGAAATTTGGATCTGTTTAAGAGAGATCAATTTCTTTACGTCTGGTCTTATTTCACTTAGTTTTAATCGTAAATTGGCATTCACTTTTAATTTTGTTCCGTATTTATTTTTCAAATATGACACGGAAGAAAATGCTTGTTCACACAAATAGGTTGTGCAAGAAGGCAATAAAAATTTAATAGCTTTATTTGAGATGTTATTTTTGAAATCTTCAGTTCGAGTTCGATCACAGGAAATTTCTACCAACTTTTCTTTTTCTTCATGAGATTTGTGAATTTAATAGTTAAAAATATTTTGTTCTTTGCGTACCACTGGTTGAGAATCGCTGGCTTATAGTAGTATACGTACGTAGTATGGCTCGCTGGCTTATAGTAGTTTAGTGTACCTACTAATAAAATTATGTTGAAGCTAAGGAATCTTCTTTAAAGCCGCTGCTTGAAATTGCTTTTAAAGCTTTTAAACTAGTATTAACGTCAGGTCACATATAGCATCATATTAGCTATACCTGCTAATCCTAATTCCAGAAAGTTAAGAGAGAATTCGCGCACTTGATATCTAGGTTCGCTTGACGTGACAAGATTTACAACGCTTCTGAAATTAAGATATTACATGTTATTGAACAAACACATCGGCATTCACGACGAAAATTTCCAGAATTTCATTCTTTCCGTCTACCGAGCGCAAGTTGCGGATGACGTGGCTCTCCCCGTCTGAGTCAGGTCGAAAAAGAACACCTGCGGAGGTCACGTGACGAAAACGCCGGCTTCTTCGGTTGCCAAGAGCAACGACCGCTGTCTCCGCCATCGTGTAATGAAAACTGCATCTTTTCTTCTTCCTCACTCTCCAGGAATATCGGTCAATCGCAGCATGTTTTTGAATTCGATAGAAATTGACCGTGGCCCAAATACGATAGAGACAGTGAAATAACTAAATTAAAGATGGCGGTGCACGAGCAATGTACTGACATCCCGCATAATGTCTAAAATCGAATATCAAACAATGATATTGTGCCCGTTTTTGGACGCGTTCATAACCTTGAACAATCCTCAGCGCTTGTTTGTTTCACGAGAACGCTTACCTCTTACAGGGTAAAAGAGAATAACTCCGAGGGTTGCCAGATTTTACGTTTTTTTACTTGTCGCCAAACTTTCGTAAAAAATCCGAGAGAACGAAGTTTAATGGTGTACTTGAATTAAAATATTCCTTAAAAAATAAATTGGAAAAATAGTAGAATTCCAATTATCCAGAATAAATGGACCATATGTATATCTCAAAAATTCAAATAATTGGTTATCTCTTTCCCTACCCTGCAGAACCTATTTACTGTGAATAGAAGTGAGGGAACATAACTATTATTATTAGCCCAAAAGGTGTTATACCAGAAGGGCTATTATTTTCGTTTTGGCATTTTGTGTTGGTTCAATATAAAACATTTCACTTTTCAAATATTGCCACCAAATATCAGAGTCCTGCATTATATTTAAAGAAATTAAATAATGAAGAAGCTGCATTGAATGTATGTATATTTCTCGCACTGTGAAAAAAAAGGTACCTAGAGACATTAAATTTTGAATAACGTAGTCCTCCACTCGAATATGGGCATCTGGAAGCCCAAGTATGGAATTTGTTTTATTACCTATTTCACATTTTGCAAAACTTTAAAGAATTTTTTTATTAATAAACTCAACGATTCCAAAGCGTTTCATTAAACATTAATAACGGGTGCTTTTTCAAGCACGGATTTTGTATGCGCGAAGTTTCTTTACATTTCTTACTGGTATTATCTTGATAGCGTAGGAATGAACATAAAGAGGTTACAATGTCTAACGGTTTTTGCGTCGAATGACTTTGAATGTCCGTATCGCTTTTCATATTCCGTTTTGAATTCCCCGGTGATAAGAAACGCCCCTTTTGAGAGTAATATAAAATCTAAAAGCTTTGAGATTTTTTTTTTTAATTAAATGTTGGCTTTATCTGAGCATAGATTATGGTACATAGCTAAAAAAGGAATAAACTATTTTAACTTCCGCAAGTAAAACGTAAATACGCCCATAAGATCAAAAGACAAAATTACTTTATATTTGCCTAAACTCGTTTACTTACATTTTATCTGCTGACATTTGCATAACCCAGTTTTATTTTCAACCAACATAACGAAAAGAGATTAATTTTTGTTTGGGTAGGTTTTTAAAGCTGAACATCACAAGCCTATTAATAATATGTAATTTCTTTTCTCATTTAAGGCTAGATCTCATTTGAGAGCGACTTGCTTAACGAATATCGTAGTAGTTTACGTGTTTTTCTATAAATGCAGTGTAGTATATTATCTTTTCATATTATTCAAATCAATGAAAAAACTGAAAACGAATAAGTATATCTTAATAATAATAATAATAGTAATAATAATACGAATAAGTATCTTCTTAATAAAAATTAATATTATTTTGTAATATATTAATCATTTACGAATTTTTATACAAACTTGATATAAAATTATATATAAAATACATCATAATAATTACAACTCGATTTAAAATATTACTTCTTCGTGAATTCATAAAGAACAAGAAACAAAGATGAGCTTTCGGAGTATGAAAAGTGACAGAACACTTTTTCTTAACTTTAAATACCCAGTTTGAAAGGTTTATTACATTTATTCCAAAGTTTAATTTCACTTCATTTCGATATTTAATTTTAAGTAAAAATGGTATCCTATAAAGACACGTGAGATTCCAGAAACAAAGTTTCGCTCTATGCTTTTATTATGGCACTTATATTTCAGTCCTGGATTTTACACGTTTTACTAATATTCAGAGCTGTTATGAAACGATGCATTTTTTAACAATTTTATATTTAAGAAAATAAACATATACAATTTATAAATGCTATGTTAAACAGCTTTGATATATTATCAAAAATAAATTTACATATTGTGCATTTTATGAGCATCTTATTTTTTATGTAAAACTTATTTATGATGTAAAACTTTCCATATCATTTATTCAATCAAGTACGTCCGAAACCTTGCCGGCTAGACGGGAAAGTGGTTAGTGAATCTGAATGCTGTACCGAAAGGCCCTGGTTCGAATACCGGAGAAGGCTTGGATGTAATTTCTCCGTCACTTCATAGGAGGCAAAGGTGCCTCCATAATAAAGAGACCACCCTTCCGGCCGTAGTAGTAGCCAATGCCTATAAACGGCTAGAACTAGCCATTGAAAAAAAAAAAAAAATCGAAACCTATAGAATAGGGTACCGTAAGCGTGAAGCCCGCCAGCGGCAGAGCGATATCTCTGAACACTGGTCGTTTCGGTCCGAGATTCGAATACCACGAGGCCCACCAGCGGCCGAGCGGTAAAGACGCTGAACACTGGTAGTTCGGTCTGAGGTTCGAATCCCGCGAACGGGCTGGCTGCATGGGCGTTTTCGTGGTTTTCCCCATGTGTAACGTGTATACGAGCCAGTTTCCCTTAGAAAGTCCTCCACGAAAGGCATCCCTCCCTTTAGGCAGATAGCCCTCGTGTGCTTTGCCATAACTGAATAAACCAATCCAATCCAATCCGAATACCACGAGCGGACTGGTTGCATGGGTGCTTTTGTGGTTTTTCCTCCTGTATAACGTGTAAAAGAGTCAGTGTCCCTTAGAATGTCCTCCATGAAGGCATCTCTTCCTTTAAGCAGATAAACACCGAGTGCTTTGCCATTACCAAATAAACCAAACGAACCTTAAGAATGATTTAGGCCTGATCGAAACCACCTTTCTTGTTCTGCTTTACCCGCAATAAACAGGCTTATTTCCAAATCTCTTGTTTATTTATTTCTGCAATCATTTTCTACTGTGTAATCATTTTGAACAAATAACGAACTAAAATTCATAATCAAGTAATTAAAACATAAATTGCAATTGCACCCACCAGCTGAAATTTTAAAACCGTCCCCGCAATATCAAATATGTGCGCTTGCAACCAAAGGACTTCGCGTGTTAGAATTGCCAATGATATATAACGATGTCTAGATCGGATATCTGTCTTTTAGTCAGTATTTTGCTTCTCTTAAGTATAAGATATAAGATCAGTATTTTGCTTCTCTTAAGTATTAATACAGTTTCCGCAAACACGAGGCCCTTATGTCAAGATGTGTCTGCAAAAGCAATTCCAGACACAGCGATACTGGTAAGTTGCTTGCGCTAAGATGTCTCGTATAGTCCACAACATCAGAAGGGACATTTCGCTAACAGTTCCAGCAGTTTCATACGTAATGATGAACCAGTTTTGTTTCTAAAACAATTCATTCTACATTCTTTGATATCTACTTCTGTGATTAGGCTCCCAGTCGTTTTTTCTCAAAACAGCTTCAAACGGACATGTCATTATCGATCCTGGACCATCAGCGACTAGAAAATGATCGCAAGGTCAGACAACTCTTTTGTTTTCATTAATTTAGTTGATTAAACCATGTGGACGGCGGCCATCAGATGTGATGAGACCAAATGATTTTCGTTTCATTTTAGTGCATTTGTGGACGCATCCAGGTGTACGAAGGGAGTAATAATGTCTTGACATTTATCTTCTTAGGCAGTGCATTGATCCACCATTCCTGCAGAACGAACTTTGACAACTCTCGTCTGTCTGCCCAAGAACAACTTTACTTTCATAGCTTCACAAATGCAGCCCTTTACAACGACTAGTCTTTGGCGGAAATAGTGTCTTTCAGTGAGACGGTTCTCAATAATACACTGCGAATAAAGAGTTTTCCCAAGCTCATGACATGGTATTCCTTTTATTTCATAAAGTCCAAATTCCCTGCGCACAATCTAGCGAGTCATTCTTTCAGGAAATGAATTTAACCTCCGGTTATGAATCTAATCATCTCTAGCTAGTTGTTTGTACGGAGAAACTATTAAGCACAATGTTTAACAATTATGGTAACTGGAATTCTTTTGTTGTAATATTGATACTATACATCAAAGAACGTTTGCCAGTACATTTTAAAACTGTATTTCTTGCTGAATGAAAGAATCTACTTATTACTAACTTTAACTTCGCTGCATAATGAGTTT
Organism: Stegodyphus dumicola; assembly: GCF_044657685.1. Lineage (NCBI taxonomy): Eukaryota > Metazoa > Arthropoda > Arachnida > Araneae > Eresidae > Stegodyphus > Stegodyphus dumicola. The sequence continues at coordinate 152,551,606 of NC_140769.1, read as the reverse complement.
GATACAAGCTGAATCAGATGTTCTACTGTAAAAAAATCAGTGCTGAAACATTTATTCTTTCATTTTTGAGCATCATAATGCATTTAAAAAATTTCGCATTTTCTTATTGAGATTAATAAGACTTTAGTTTTATGTACAGAATCTGCAGTTTAGATTTAAAATTTGTCAACAACTAATCATTTTCTTTATATTTTCAAACAAGTTGCCATCTCCTGAAAACAAGTACAGAACTGGCGCAGTAGGAAGAAAAGAAGAATTTTGAAACACGATATATTTTTGCTTTAGTTCTTAAAATAAATATCATATTTAAGTATGTCATCATAACTTGATTATTAGACTATAAAATATCAAGAAATACATTTAATAAAAATTAATACCGCCGACTGTTCTGAATGATTAATACTTATCTAACTTTTAAAATTTTTTGTTAAATTCCATGTATTTGTAAATGATAATCGTTATCTTTTAGATTTCTAGAAATTTAATTCATGCAATACACATCATATCATTGTTCATTAAAAAAATATCTATGCAACACTTACTGTTATAAGGTATTTCTCCTGCCTTCTTAGCATGCCTTAACATGCCTGAGCGCGTATTCCAAAGATCCGCGGTTCGATTCCAGGCGAAGGCGTTGCAAATTTTTCATCTTCCCTACTTCCAAAAAATGCCTAATGTCTCTAGAGTGGCACGCGAACTAAAAGGGTGGTGGATGATGATTCTCCCCACCCAGGATTTGGCGATTGGGTCCCCTAAAAAAAAACCCAGTCGCCCTTTAAAAGGGGGAGTGTATAAGGTATTTCTCCCACCTTCTTGGTATGCCTTCGTGGTGTGGTGGTGTGCACGCTGGGTGCATATTACAGAGGTCCGCGGTTCGATTCCCGGTGAAGACGTTGCACATTTTTCATCTTTCCTACTTCCAAAAATACCTAATGTCTCTACACGGTCTCTTCCTACCTAAAAGCAATCAAATATTAACTTGACTTACGTACCTTTACATAATTTCTACAGAGCTTGTTGATTATTCGTCATTCCAACATATTGCCAAGAAGGAAATAATAACAAGCAAGTAATACTCCTATATGGAGGAATACATTCTTTGATTTCGTACAGATCTACACAATCCGAGGATCAGAGTAGACAGAAAACTTCAGATTATTGTCTAGCACTACAAAATAACATTAAAGCTCCAAAACGTTTTTTAAATAAATAGAAAATTTTAAAAATTTATAAAAGTAAAATTAAATTAATCTTGTATTTTATTTTAACATTTGAAACATTTTTAAGCAAAGCAATTATGAAAAGTGTTCTAGTTTAAGAATAAGTTGTAGTCGTAACATAATTTAATTCTTTTCTTTGTAACTATTGAGATTTGCCGAGTGGCAGCATCAATAAAAAAGTTGTTAGCAGTTTTAGTTTTTTGCTGTCGTGGTTTCGATTCATTATTTTTTTCCTAAAACATTATGAGAGTATCCCAGGAATTAATCATAAAGAATTCCTAATTTTATATTTAAAAATGAACTGTTCAAAATAGCGTGTAAATTAACGCTATGTAGAGATTTGTACACTCGTTTATTAAAGAAAAGATTTCATTATCCAAAGTGTAGCTGCGTACTGATTTCATTGGATAGCTTGGGCACGAAGCTTGTAACTAATATCTCAAGTGGCAATACTTTCTGTTTCGCCTGAACGCAAAATGCTCGAGAACAACAAATACTTTGAAGAAGTTTTCTTCAAGCTGTTTAATAATGAACATAATTTCCTTTTATAATGACATTGTTTATAATGTTAAATACGTTTTTTCTCAATTATATGTTCATTATATTATATATCATTTCAATCTATTTCAAAATGATTAGGTAAAACAATAAAAGATCATTACTGTATTTAAAAATTGCGATAATTTTATATTTAAAAGTTCGAAGAAAAGAAATATTACTCAATGGAAGGCGACATCATGTTACGCCTAGCAATACATGTTTAAAAAAAATGTTAAAAAGTATTGCAATGGCTTAAAACTTGGCTCTTATGTAAAAACTTTTACTAAATTCTTTTTTCAGTTTCGTTACGAAATAGCACTAGTTCTAATAATTACACAATGGTGCAAACAAACTTAACGCATTAGTACGAATTTTTATGTCAATATTAATTATGCGTTATCGATTGAAGCAGTATACATACCACTGATATATATTTGCAGTTTAAACGACTGTTACGATCAGTAGATAAAATTCAAGAAGAAAGCAAGATAAAATAGAAAGGGAAAGATATAAAACAAAAACTAAATCCATCATCTTTAAATTTACTAATGTAATATAATTCTCACATTCTTGTCCAAACGTATCTCTTCAAAAAAGTTTTGATTAGATTTCGAAACCAAGTTAATGAATCATCAGCACAATCGATAACAAATTCTGCTGCGGAAGAAATTACTGTTTATCAAGAATAAAAAACAATTTAAAAAGTTGTTCAAATATTTAATTTTAGCTGAATGAAAAAAAAAATCGCTTTTTATGTATTGAGAATTCTTATATTGTTCATTAAAATCTTCCGCTATTTTGTATTGGTAGCAGTAGAAAGTACTGGAAGATCATCAACTTACGCACGCTTTTCTGTGTTTTTGTTTTTAAGAAGTTAGAGATAAGACAGAATTAAATTAGAAGCTGAACTTTCACTTTTTTTTTTTCTGTTGCAGAGATGAAAAAAGCTTTTTCTTACTAAATTTTATCGTTTGAATTCGAATATTCGAATATATAGTTTAAAATTGGCTCTCGTTTAAAAGTTAACGCAAATTTCATATTGCATTTTGCCTATGTTCTGGTTTCAGCACACATTTTTTTTTACCACTGAATGGCAACGCGAAAAGCAGAAGAAGCGCATTCATTTAGAAAATGATAAGTGGCAACAGTGTGAAAGAGAACTCTTTCGATTTGTTTTGATGCAGCTCGAATTCTGCTGATGATATGTTACATTCTTTAGATTAAATTGTTTTGTATGTGATATTCAAAGAAACTCGTTTTTAAACTCGATTTGTTTGCTTTGAAGACAAAAAAAGAATTATCACTAAACCACTACATGTAAAATTTTTATGTGGCTTTCCTGTTTAGATTTATTGCAAACTTTGGAGATATGCTGTGCCATTATTATTCAATCCATAAGAATGTTTTGCCTGTATTTCGAGGTTTTTATCATAATAATTATTAAGAAATAGAATTTTCCTTACAAAATTTCACCTCTCGAATACGAATATACGTTATTTTTTCACTAAGCTTGGTTGTTGTTAGGAAGCTAAAGAAAAATTCATGTTACGTTTTAATATCCGTAAGCAATATTTTGGTCATATTTTGAAGATTCACCATAATGTTGCTGTGGCTTTCGTATACCGTGAGGACCGGTGTTTTCAGTTCCCTGATACCAATGCATTATCATTATACTTTTATTTTGAACTTCAGTTAAAATCAGTAACGTTAACACACTTCCTCAGCAGGGCTATCATTTTTGCTCTTAGCTCCTTAATTATCATATTTCGGGGTCGATTTTGCTAGTTTTGGGTAGCTGTTCCTCCCCCCCCCCCCACCGAACGGATGCGCTATTTCGGCACCTTAATTAAATTCACGCTTATTAATCTTATCAAATGATTATTTTCTGTACATTTTCACGTATATTGTCATGTTATTGTTACACCACCAAAGAGTAAATAATGACTAAGAAAAGAAGAAAAGTAAAACTGTGGTATTTGATGTTGCCATATATTTGATGTCTTTTCACACTGTTGCGCTTAACTTTATGAGTTTTCTATAATCATTCAATTTCTCTAGCCATAGCAACTTTGCATACCTTCTGACAAATAGCTATATTTTTAACTTTAACCACTGTATTTTAATTACTGTTGATTATCAGTACATTATTCACTTGTTTCACAAGTGCAACTTTTATTTTATACTCAAATCTACGTAAAATAGCATTAAAACTTCAGTTATGCGGAGTTCCTGATCGATTGCTTGTTTTCGATTGAATAAAATAAAGCTTAATGTTACTGTTAATTAGCTTGTTATTAATTTAATTATACTTTTCTAATTAATTATATGCTCAGATATTTCCATGTACATTACTCAAACTTTTGCATCCCAGTTTTTAATTTTTGGTTAAAAAATAAACTTTTATTTATTGAGAGGCCTGATTGATTATATTAATTTGCAGTATTGTTTATCTAATTCCTTTCTTCTAGATAAATTTTAGAAAAAACTTCTTAGCATAATAATTTAAATTTATTTACAATTTATACGTCAGTGTTTCAAATGCATAGTAATGTTGTTATAATAGATTTCATGCTAAGCTTTTTTTTAATTTAACTAAATTTAATTTCTGCAAACATTTACATGATTACTTTAATTAACGAAAATATTTTAGCACAGTTTAATGTGGAATGCTTTATAATTATTTAATTTATGATATTATTATAATAAATGAAAGATGTTTGTAATGTTAATATGTATGTTTACCAATAGCTTTTATTTTCTTTGTTAGCTCCCGTATTTATTACTGTTATTCAAGTAATTAGCCTGCTTGTTAGATATTTTTTACTTGTTCTTGTGATATGTAATTCTATTTATTTATTTTTATTTTCCTCTTGGCCACAATTGGCTTCGAAAAGTTAAATTGTAACCCTGTAGGCAGCAGGGGAAAGAAATTTTGATTGGCGCAGTTGGACTATAGCTCGACCCGGGGGGGGGATTTTCATCAGCGCAGTTGGAGTACACCCGAATCCAGATTGTTTCTCCTTTTTGATGATAATAAATGGATCTCTTTTTATTGAAATTATTTAAATACACCCAAGATTCATCTATTGTAACAGCATTTTTCGATTTCAGTTTAAATAAATGTTTCTCATAAAGAAATCTGCAGTGCTTTCTGCGTTCGGAGATATGTCGTGGAAAAAGACGATTCACATTATGTTTTTTGACTTTTTTAAGATTCAAATAAGCATTAATCACTTTTTTTACAATTGACACTGAACATTTCAATGAATTTTCAATTGTCTTTTGCTTTGGTGGATTTTCTTTTAACACTGAAGGTCTAACATTTGCAACATTCGAAACATTCCGTTTCTTCCTTGGATATGTACTTCGAACAATTTATTCACTTGAAGCCAAACTTTGTCATTTTTTTTTTCATTTCTTATTGACAATATTATCTTTCGTACATTTAGTTAACAAAAAGCCGTGGCTTTCACACCGTTTTGTAATAACTAAACAGGAATAATTTTCTTCTTCGGAAAGAGCAGAAACATAGCCTTCCATCCATTGCTTCTTCAAAAGCATAAAAGCTTCATTTTGCATGAAAAAAAAAAAAAAAAAAAAAACTTTCAAGTAGCAGACGATAATTTATGCTTTTAAAAATTTTCCAAGCAGACGATTTTTTTATAGCACAGCAAAATCATCTAAAAATGTGCGAATAGTCTCTGTAATCACACATTCTGTTTTCAGTTTCATTGCTATATTCAATAAATGAAATGAAGTAATCGATGCTTTATGCTAAATGATTTTGCTCATCTGTAGTCTAATATAGAGTGCCGAGCATTATGGAAATGTTTAACAACAAACTGGACGTACAACATTATTATGTGTAACGTAACAAACTCGATAAGTAAGGCAACAATTATGATCTGTTTAGGATTGATGAGGGTCACTCATCAGAAATCTAAAATCATATTGAATTTTAGATTTATGATGAATTTATCGATATTTAAACTCTCTTAAATCGAGCATCACTTCTAATCGGTATATTTCAGAGGTAAAGGAATTTTCAGAACTCCACATTTCATTATTTCTTCAATGAAAGATTTTGTTACTGTTCCACAAAAAGGGGGAGGGAAGAAAAAGAAAAAAAGAATTGAATATTACATTCAGAAGTTCACATACAATGCTGAGCACAGATTTCTAATGTGGGATTTTTCAGTTTATGTTCTTCAGGTTTGGTGTAAGGAGACATACTCGAAACAGACGGGAAAGAAAAAAAAAAAAAAAAAAAAATTACCGTAACATATTTTTCTAGTATCTAGAATGCTCCTTGTTCTTTCTATCACACATCCTCTGCTTTTTTTTCTCAAAGAAATGAATAAATAAATAATAAACTTGCAATGTGATCTTTTAAAATCCAATCTAAGAACCGAAATGGATGATTTTTTTAAATCAGCTTCAGTAAAAAACATCCTTTTTTTCATTCCATTATCGTTATTAATTATTATTATTTTTTTGGTCTTATTATTATTATTATTCTACGACAACGTCTACACACTTTCTTATGTGTCACAACTTGTGATATCTGTTCTCATGCTTACAAATGTGGTGTCAGTTGTCGAACTGCCCTTGGATTATTTTGTTTGTATGTTTTCACATGTCCCATCTATTCATTTTGATGCAGCAAAAATGACAAATAGCACAGGCCTTAAATTTCTTTAGCTTGTAGTCAAGTCACATACGTTTGTAGCTTTCATACTGAATACACCAATTTAGTAGAGTACTGTACTGAATTTACATCTTTTCCAGTTTTCTTTCACGAACAATGAATGTCATTGCAGATTTGTACTTCCTCCATCCTCCTAAGGAACACTTGTTAAAGTTCTCGCATTCAGTCTCTATAAACGTCTTTGATATGATTCTCTCTGTCCTTTTCATGTATGATGTCACATTTCAAGCAGCAAGTAGTCTATTAATAATCACACTGTCGATGGAATAGATAGAAATCGTATTAAGAAATATATTTTTGATGGCTTATTTAGTAGTATGTTTACTCTGAGCAGAAAAGCTCTTCAGCGCCATGCCAAAACCAGAAATAACAAAATCGCTGTTTCGGCAAAAGAACTAAAGGTCTTGGCATGCTCTTGATCTTAAAAAAAGTCGAGTTATGGTTTCTATATGAGAAATGTCATATATTTATTTCACAGAATATGCATTCTTTTCTCACATCTCACTGTACATATATGTACATATATATGTTACATATATGTAAAGCAATAATAACTACAGAATGCATGAAAATAGAACACATGCATATTCGTGATTTTGGTCTAATGCCAAAGGTATGATCACATCTTCATCTAAGATTGGTTATTCAAGATAATTTGATTGATGCTTAATTCTCGCTGATTTAATTTTCATTATAAATTAATTGTTTTCCCCCTCCCAATGCTCTTCTTTTTCTTTTCCTTTTTTATTGCCCCAGGGGAGGGGGATAAAGCCAATTTTATTCGTCATATTCACTTTCTTTTCTTTAAGGTCTGATTACGGGATTTCTTTAATGTTTTAATCTTTTTTAAATTCCAGGAATCTACAGTTATCATGCAATAAATATACAACTTTGTTCTCTCAGAAAAGCAGGATCTTCTTTCCAGATTTTCACTTCAGAACTGATCAGTTTCCAATAAACACTGATCAGTTTCCAATAATTGGGCAGTCCAGATAACTGGAATTTGGATAATCAGTGTTGTACTGGACATAAAATTAAACAAGTTCATCTTTAGACTTAAGATGGCTTTTATACAGAACTCTGCGTATTTTGAGGAAAGCTAGCACTGTATACTCTTCCTCAAAAAGAAAACTGTTCACCAGCAAATTCTGAAAAAATATATTTGAAAGATTGATTAAGGATTTTAAGGTAAAGATTGGTTATTTAAGGTAAATTACTCATTATTTGCCTAAGAGAAAAGACACCTTTGTGAAGGACTTTCTAATGGAAATTCGCTAGTATTAACGCTTCATGTAGGGAAGAATCTTAAAAACACCTAAGCAGTCTGGGATCTAACCACCAGTGTTCAGCGATTACTCGTCAGCTCGCGGGAAAGAATGGATTATTTGATAATGGAAATGCATACTAGCACTATCTGCCTAAAGGAATGGGTGCCTTCATGGAGAATCCACCACGAAATTGTTGAATATTGCTAGTTCAAATTAGGTTCAAATGCTAGCGAATGGGCTGTCTGTTATGCATGGGAGTTTTCGTGGTTTTTCTCATCTATAACATGAATAGGGAGCAACTTCCCTTTAATAAGTCCTCCAGCAACGAAACTTTCCTCTCACGTCGGTAGCCTTCAAGTATTTTGCTGTATAATAAAGACTACTATCCAATCCAAAACCTTTATGGAAGGCCTTATAAGCGAAAATCTTTCCTGCCATGCTACTATACATGAAAAATATCAAGAAAACATTACGTTCATACGCTGTTCATACGCTGATCAGTTTTCATTAATTCAGCTCGATCCAACTACCAGTGCTCAGTGATGTTATCCATCATCTGAAAGAAGAACGAATTCTATATCTGTCTTTTTCGCCCAAAGGAGCTTTAGCCAGAAGGGATTTTTCATTGAATTTATATAAAAGTCTGAATCACTTTTAAGATTCTTGCGACAAAATATTATCGCCCTGCATTAAGTTTAAGAAATTAATTAAAGAAGAGTTTGCATGAACATATGCATGCTTTTTGCATTGTGAATAAACAACGGTACCTAGAGCCATCGAATTTTGAATAACGTCCTCCACCCGAATATGGACACCTGGAAGCCCGAATTTTAAATTTCGAATTTCTTTTATTCTGTATTTCATATTCTGTAAAACTTATGATTTCAAAGTGAGCAGTGGCAACATTGTACCATTTTTTTCCCCCTTCAGCGCGCGAGACTGTCTATTGGAAATTCTAAAGAGAGGCTGTTTTTAAATATTTTATTGTGTATTTCAAATTTTGTAAAACTTTAACAAATTTTTGATTCACAAACTCGACGATTTCAACAAAGTGAGCAATGCAATGCTGCACGAGCCTTTGGCCGTAATATAATATTCGAGAGCTTTCAGATTTTATTTTTATTTTTATTTTAAATGTATAAGAATTTTTCTATAAAACTCAGTGTCAATCTAGGGTCAAATTTCTCTTTATTTCAAATTTCACAATGACAAGCTTCCCTTCTAAAAATTATTTTCATAATAAAAAAATTTCGATGCATTTTCAAAGATTAAAAAAAAAATTACAAAATGTTATGTATTTTTAACAAACGCTTTACGGCATTACTGCATTATATCTATAGTTCACGGAAGAATTCTTTAAACAGACTTGTGGTTAAAAATATTTAAAGATTTAGCAATAAAACGCCAGAACTCTTAGCAGCGCCGGTAGCAAATTTGCTCAGACTGGGAGAAAAACGATTTGCAATCCAACAAAGGATACGTTAACTCGGAAGTGAACATTTTTGCGACTGCTACAACAATCTCGGTTAGGAGCATAATGACTATGCGCTTTTAAACAGATTTCTGACTGATAGCGAAATATTATAGTAATTTTCGACTACTGTTATGATACAGAATGAGGTTGAATGTTACTACGAATATTACTATTGACGCGTGTCTTCCAGAAAGCTTTGCAAGGTGGCATCGGGAGAATTAACAGCGTTTATGTGCTAGACCTGACCGGGAAATTGAAAATTCGGCTTTCTTTTAGAAGGATTGGTAAAAATTTAACTGTCTAAATTTCAACACTCTCTTTAAGTTGTGTGATTATTACTCACTTCATTAGTTTATAATATAAACGGAAAATGCATTCTTGCAAAAATATCCTCATATTCTGTAACACCGCAATATTTTCGTCTTCGTTACAGAGTTATTTTATTTTGGAGTAGGAAATGTGAAAAATGTGCAATGACTTTGTAGAGATATCAGATATTTTTTGGAAGCAGGAGAAGTGAAAAATGAGCAACGCCTTCGCCGGGAATCGAGCCACGGACCTCTGGAATACGCGCCCAGCGTGCAGACCACCACACCACGAAGGTGTGCTAAGAAGGCGTTAGAAATACCTTATATACTCCCCCTTTTAAAGGGCGACTGGTGTTTTTAGGGGACTCAATTGCCAAATCCTGTGTGTGGAGAATCACCATCCACGACCCTTTTAGTTCGGACGCCAATGTAGAGACATTAGGTAATTTGAAAGCAGGAAGAGATGAAAAATGAGCAACGTCTTCGCCGGGAATCGAACCACGGTTCTCTGGAATACGCGGCCAGCATGCAGACCACTACACCACGAAGGTACGGTAAGAAGGCCGGAGAAATACCTTATAACTTCACTGGGATTCGAACACCGGACGCATGTTTCGTATGTGGACATCTATATCGCCACTGAGGGACTGGCTTCTAGAACGGGCCAATAGGCTTCAGTAATATTTCCAGGGCCGGATTTACATATAAGCTACACAGCTACAGCTTAGGACCGCCACTTTCTTGGGGGTCCCCAAAAACATTAAAATATAGAATTAAAATATATTATAACAGACCCGTATCTCAAATAGCTTAGGGCCTTATCAAGTCTAAATTCGGCTCTGAATATTTCTGTCACTTCACATGACCTTTCACGAACTTTTAAGCAAGATGGTTGAAAATATTTTGCGACGCAATTTCCTGTACAAAATAATTAAGGCATCGTGGATTTCTTGTGAAAATTTTCAGTGCGAAGTTAGATCAAATATAAGCATAATTATACAGGGTGTATCAGAACAGTGGTGACAAACTTTCAGGAGATATAGAGCACACCTAGACGATGGAAAATCACATAGCAGTGCATGGTCGGAAACGCTTTCCCGGTGACGACAGAAAAATCAAGAAAGGACCCAAACATGGTGAAAAATCGTGTTGATTATTCGGAGTACAGCCAAAACAAAGAAAAAACGACGCAAAGAGACAACGATCGTCATCAAAGAAGGTGTTCCCGGATCGTGATGCAGAAACCGCGCGTCATGCATCTTCCATGCGATTTGCCATTCGTGATGCAGATCTTCCATGCGCCGGAGAAGTGAAGTCTGCATCACGGTCCAGGGCCGTCATTTCGAACACCTTCTTTAATGACGATCGTTGTTCGGTTTTGTTCTTATTTGTTGGTTGCTGCTGAATAAATTAAAGCACGTTTTGTATCACTATTTGTGTCCTTTCCTTTTTTGCTTTGTGTGGTCACTACCGCGCCAGGAAAGCGTTTCCGACGATGCATTGCTATGAGATTTCCCATCGTCTAGGTGCCACGTGGCGAAACCCTATTAACTGTCAGTTCGCTTAAAAATAGGGAAACTGATATCCGTTTTGCTCATGTGCGTGTTCATCCTATGGAAATAAAAGAGCTGATTTCTTAGACAAAGACACTTTAAATTCATCCATAGATATCAATATTAGCATTCCAAAGAGTTATTGGAAGCCCGTTCATTATAACAAGCTTTTAGCTAAGTGGGATGAGGAATGCATTTCATCTTGTAATGCTGAGTGCACCCAAAAGTTCTTTCCTTCTTTTACTATGTATTGCATTCCGAGTCTTTCCTCTTTATTAATTTTAACGTATCTCAGTTTTTGTCTGGTCAAGGTAATTTTGCAAGTTACTTGTTTCGTTTAAATCTAAGATCAGGTTCAGGTTCAGGTGGAAATGTAGTGGGACACCCAATGTTTACTATAAGTAATGTAGGTATAGTCCCTCTACACTTCGGTTTATTTTTAAAGTTAATATTTAAAAAAAAATACATAGTATAATAAAACACATAATATAACAGTATAAATAGTATATCGCTATTTTGATTGATATCATATCTATTAGATATAATTATAGAAGTTATAATAGGTATAATAATAGTAGGCTAACAGTCATAATTTATAACAGTTCATAATAGTTCCTTGAGATAAAGTTTGTTATATGAATCTGTATCTTCTTCCTCTTCTTTTTTCCTTTTTTTACTATATCAGTATTATTGCAAGGGTTTGTTTATAAGATAATTTGATAAGAAATGTTTTAGATGAATTGCAGCTTCAAAAATGAGTTTTGAAATTAATTACTTTAGTGTTCACATAAATTTTTGCCTATTGAAGATATATATTTCATTGTATTTTCTATTTTATTTTTTAAATGTTTGTTGGTAATTGCAAAACGAAGGAAGGCATTGATATTTGAATTAGGCAATTTAATATGAGTTGACTTTGTTAAGGGACATTGAGTAATATAATGGATTGGATCACCTTTATTTCCACATACACATTGCTCAGAGTTTGAGATGTTGAATCTGAAGAAGTATGTGGGAAATGACCCATGTCCAGTTAAAAAGCGGTTTATATAACCATCGACCATTGTACATGTATCATTTACGTGAGGTGCTATTTGATGTAATTGTCTTCCTATATTTATTGTTGACCATTCTTCTTCCCACATTTGGAGGCTGATTTTACATAGATAGTTCTTGAGGTATGATTTCGGCCAGGAGATTTTTCTTGAAGGGATATTATTGTTGGTAGTAGCTGATTTGGCTGCTGAATCGGCTTCTTCGTTACCAAGAATTACGACGTGAGCCTTTATCCAATAAATGTTTGGTGATATTTGAGGATATTGAATAATTTTGTTAAAAATATCTTGAATTATTTCAGATGCGTGTTTGAGATTTTGTAGAGCTAGTATTGCTGATTGACTATCTGAGAAAATATTGATTTTTTGTAAATTGTTATCGACTGAGTATTCTATTGCCATTCGAATTGCGTATAATTCTGCTTGGAAGATACTATTTTCCTTGGCGAGTCGATTTTGGAGAGTTATTTTCTGGGTTTGATCTATTTGTATTATACATGCACAGCCAACTCCTAAGTCCATTTTCGATCCATCTAAGATCTAAGATCAAATAATTTGTATGAGTGTTCAGAAAAAGTACCTCAAGACGTGGATGGAACATTTAATTTTTTTCCCTGCCTTACCTTCGATGGCTCTAGATCATGCTTGCAGAACGAGGTAAAAAAGTTTGGTGTGACTTGGCCAGTGAACTTAACTGTTTTTTGAAGTCTAGACAGCTATTCTCTGTTTTTATTCGCTTTATTTTTTCATGTAATATTTAATGCTTTAGTTAACTTAATTTTGTAAGACCAGTGTTGTACATTTATGGTGCGCGGAAAGATCGTATGTGAAAAAAAAAATTTCTGAAAGCTCTCAGATTTGATATTACGCCCAAAGGGACTTTTTTTTTTTTAAGTTTTGTGTATTACGTTTATTTATTAAATATTATGTTCTTTCCACCTAAACCATAAAATTCAATTCAACAGCAATATCGAAAAATATTTAAAAGGAGCATACCCTTAGAATTTCTCATACGCAGTCTCGCGCCCTGGATAAATTTTTTCTCCCCTTAACAGTTGCCGTTGCTCGCTTTGAAATCGTTGAGTTTGTTAATCAAAAATTCGTTAAAGTTTTAGGTAATATGAAATACATCATAAAACAAATTCCAAATTTGGGCTTCCAGATGCGCATATTCGAGTGGTAGACTACGTTATTCAAAATTGGATCTCTCTAGATACTGTTGTTTTATCACAATGCGAGAAACATACATACATTCATGCATATTCTTCATTATCTAATTTCTTTAAATATAATTCAGGGCTCCAGTATCTGGTGGCAACAATTTGAAACTTGAACCGCCGCTTTATTGTGGACGATGCAAAGCACCAAAACGAAATTAATAGCCCTTCTTCCTCTTTTGGACTAAAAAAGGCTAAGCAGTGGTTAAGGACTAAAACTGCTCAACACCAGTAATTTCTTTCTGCGTTCGATTCCGGTGCCGGATGCATGTGGTGTCACTCGAAAAGCATTCTACAGTTAATTGTATCTTATAGTCGAAGAATTATGATATTAACTACACACATATTTAACTCTTTTTTTTTTTTTTTTTTTTTACTTCGTTATCCCTATAAACATAAACACGTCAGAAAAGGCATAAACACGTCAGAAAAGACATTTATATAGGATTTTTTAAGGGAAAAAACTGGGTGTATTATAAACGATGAACTGTGACAGTTGCTGCTATCCATACAAATATAGAACTGTGATTTAATGATGAACATTTTCCTCCCCATAAAAATATTAAGCCGAAGTTATATTTCTACGTTATTTTCTATATTTAATAAATTTTCCTTCTACTGCAGCTTCAAGACAATGATATTTTCGACACAATTTTGATACACAGTTTTTTTACAGTTTTGATATTGCGATAGCTGGTAAACTACTTGCAATAGAATCCTGCAAAGAACGCTATTGACTACTTTTTTTTTTATTGATGTCAAGAGGCATTATTCTATTTGAAAAATATAACTTTGTTAAAAAATACTCAATGTAATAATTATTAAAATTCGTGTATAGACTCAAATTATAAAAACTTAAAGGGATTTATGAGCCTTCAGTGAAATCAGCACACGAATGGCATATTTTCAAAAATAATTGTGGTTCAAATTTTAAGTGATTGACCGTGTAAACTACGTTTTGTGATTTTGCCATAGTGAAGCTTAAATACGAGCTAGATACTATTAAAAAGTTCTCGACGAAGGCATCGTTTCAAATAGGCAGAGAGAGCTTACATATTTTGCCTTAGTCAATTAACCAGCAACCCAAATATCATATTTTGCTTCAACCCCGCTGAATTTAGTATTATTGAAATCTACTTTATTTATGAAAATTAGTATCGTTTTTATTAAATAGTATTAACTTCAATGTATTATCTATATGTAAGTGGAATGTTTTTCATACGCATATTTCCTGGAATTTGTTTTCTGTCTTCTCTTTATGTCTTACCATTACGCGTCACGTTTCTCCCTTTTAAGTTTTTTTCGTTAGTTAAATTATCTGCACAAGGAAAAGGATGCATTCATGGAGGACCTTTTAAAAGAACAAACTTGCATTCAGATTACACATGCGCAAAACTATGAACTCCTCTGTTCAACTAATCTGTTCGCCGAGAACTGTTTCCGGGTCGAATTAGCAGTTTTTAACTGAAAAATCTTTCAGCCATTGGTTTACATGTCGTAAAAACCGTATAGTAGTTAGGGAGTCTACTGCTGTAACGAAGGACACAGGTTCGAAAGGCACTCTAAATACATGGCGAGCCAAAAGTCCTCTCGTGTGGATTGGTGGTAAGGGAGAGGGGTGAGAGACCCTCGGACCTGCCGCGAGTGCTTTCCCTCAAAATTGGGGGGGAAACAGAAGTTCAACCTCCTTAAGGTTCCTTCATTCTTCCATGAAGTTCATGGGCAACATCGATTTACATGTTCTTAACATACTGGAAGGACTACTTTTGTGTAAAATAATTTTGTTCTTTGGTGAGGGGGGGGGGAAGGATCTATTAAGTCATAGTATTCTCAAGCTTTTCTATGTTGAAATTATGGTCGGTATAACTTAAGGCAATGTTATTTATCAAGACTTTTTTTAAATCCGTAAGAATTTCTCTTAAATTTGTCAGTGAAATAACGAAACTTACAACAGCTTTATCCTCAACTTCCAATTACTTTTTTTAACGCTTTTATAATTGCAGTACAAATGTCAATGAAGAAAGGCAGCTGCATCATTTGTGCCAAAATCTTCAATATTTAATCTGAGATCTATATCAGACAAGTGTCAAAAAATGAAAATGTCCGGGAAATGAGAGCATAAACATCTGCGATCGAATACCGCACAAAATGCTCCAGACAAGTCAAAATTGGCCACATACCAAAATATCACATTTTTGCAAAGCACTTCCGTTTAAGTATCCAACGAAATGTCAAAAGACTAGTGATCTAGGCAACGCCAAAACAAAACAAAATGCAATGGTATTTTTGCTTTAACTTCCAAGATAAAAATAAAGATCACATTTGTTCTTATTCAAAGTAAAGTATATTCCCTGACTAGCTAGCAGTTTGATGCCTGAAAGGCATCCTGAGCTATTTCCATTATTCTTTCATTTGTTCTAAGTTGAGAACTGATCTTTTATAGAAGAAAATTGGAAGAAACTGATATTTTAATCAAACCAAAAATTTCAGTTTATGAAAATAAAAAATAAAAGCAAAGTCTGCAATGAAAATCTATAATTCCAATTTCTGTACTGCATAAGGCTATGGCTTTCCGTTTCGTATCCCCAACCCGAATATTTTTCACTTCCCAAATTACATTTCGATAATAAATAAACATTACTAATATCTTTGTATAATTTGAAGTTAAATTAATAGCTGACATTTCGAGATAGAACTATTTTTTAAATTATTAAAAATGAAAGAACCAGAATATTAAAATCGTCTGTCTCAACAAGCAAGTTAATTACATATCTGCTCTTCTAAACGAGCTTAAAACGAATACTATTAGAAAAAGTAAAGCAGCAGAACACATGTCAACCACAAATTACAATTTTAATAAATAAATAAAAAAATAAATGTAAAATATTCTTACTAAAACTCACCCATATTGAGTAAATGACAAAAATTGTCAACAATGCGTGTACCTAAATTACCTCCAATAGCATTTTATTTACATGTACGAAGTACTGAAGGAACTCTGAGATTTGCTTAGCAAACGTTTTCTAAACCAAACGCACTTTATTTTCCAAAATATTTACAATCTCATAAACGCAAAGTTTCTCTGAACAAAATCTTAATTCATACTGATATTATTGTTTTATATTATTAATAATACAGTACTTTGAATGTTTAAGTGGTCAAAAATCTTTCTGCTTTTTTTTAGGTTACTCATGATAATACTTTTACTCTTTTTGAAGAAACAAATATGTATCTGATTAGGTTTGGTTTATTTATTGGTTTATTTAATTACGGCAAAGCACACTAGGGCTATCTGCCTAAGGGGAGGGATGCCTTCGTGGAGGACTTTCTAAGAGAAACTGGCTCGTATATACGTTACACATGAAGAAAACCACGAAAACGCCCATGCAGCCAGCCCGTTCGTGGGATTCGAACCTCGGACCGAACTACCAGAGTTCAGCGACTTTACCGCTCAACCGCTGGTTGGCCCATTAGCTTAAAGGTGTGTTAACCAGAAGGGCTATTAGTCTCGAAACAGCGTTTTGCGTCGAATCACTCCCCACAAACGGCAAAATCACTTTTCAGATTGTTGCCACCAAATATTATCGCCCTGTATTATATTCAAAGAAATTAAATAATGAAGAATCTATATTAATGTACGTATGTTTCTTGCACTATGATAAACAACGGTACCTAGACTCATCAAATTTTGAATGACATAACCTTCCACCAGAACATGGGCAGCCCGAATTTTGAATTTATTTTATTATCTATTTTATATTTTTTTAGCTTAACGAATTTTCGATTAAGAAACTCAACGATTTCAAAGCGAGCAGTGGCAACAGACTGTGCAGAGTATAATATTTTTATCTCCAGCACGCCAGACTATCTATTGGAAATTCTAAAGATATGTTGCTTTTAAATATTTTTAGCCCCCAAAGAAGCGTTAGCCCAGATGCCCTCGAAACGTGTATGTATGTGGAAAAAAAAAAAAAAAAAAAAAAAAAAAAAGCCCCTTTCAGGGCAACATAAAAAATTAGAATATATAATCAGCTTCCAGAATTTTTTTATTGTTAATATTGAAGATTTTGTTTTATTGCCTTTCTGGAATGCAAAATGTTTCTCTCTGGAATTCTTTTTAGATTGCTATTTTCGGTAGACAGCAACATCTTGCATTTGGGGGGGGGATAGAACGTTTATTCTTCATATTATATACTTCTGCTACAGAAGATTCAATTACCGCCACGAAGTTAAGAGTTTGCTGCATCTTTATTTTAAAGAAATACAAAAGTTTTCCGTTTAAATTAGAGATATAGTGAACATTGTTTGCGATGAACACTTAAGCATGAGACTATAAACTTTCTTGCGTAATTTTTGCCGCTGCCATTTTAAAAACAAAATTTTACCATTCATTAGATCAACTGACGCAATTTTTTAGTCATTGGGATGATTTCAAATTGCAAATCAAGAGCAGTTTTCGGTACATTGAAAAGCAGTGAGTCAAGAAATTCTACTCATGCAAAGCTCTTTTTCAACAGTGTATACTCTGGAGCAATAAATTAACTGTCCTATGTGCCACGTCAGAGATAAGTTGTTTAAAAAAGATACTGGAATACAGTGATGAAAATGGCGATCATGGTATAAATTTTGCACGACGCCGGAAATTCTTCAAGAATGAGTTTCTACTTATAGCTGCGTTAACGCCCTAAACGCTTACCCAGTTGTGTCATACCAACTGATAAAGAACAGTCGGAATTTAGTAACTTTTTTTTTAAATCTTATCTATGACCTTTGAGTTAAAGTGGTAGTAAAGCCACATCCCTTCTTTTGCAATTACGTATTATCCCAGCCAATGTGGAATGTATTGCGATGCCACTTCCTCGATTTAACATAAAAGATTTTTTATTTTACATGATTTTGATATTTCACGTAGTCAAAGAAACGCAGTTCAGTTCTTATTTTGTTCGATATATTCTTATTTTAATCAGTTACAATATATTTATATCATTAAAAAAATTCTTAGAGGGTTTAGACGACATTTACGGTCAATTTTTTCAACAAAGTTTTAATTTTGAAAATATACTCTTTTAATATTCTTCATCGCTAATATCCTCGAAATAAAAATATTATGTCAACGTAATTTCATAAGTTTTTCTTTAGCAACAGATGTCAAGTAGCTCACTTTTTACCCGTATCACATTTGTGTCCAAATCACTTTTCAGATTGTTATCACCAAACGTTATTGCGATGTTTTATTAGACCAAAAGGACAATTTGCCTAGAAGGGCTATTAATTTCATTTTGGCACTTTTGCGTCGTCCTCTATAAAACGGCGTTTCACTTTTCAAGCTGTTACCACCAAATACTAGAGCATTCTATTTAAAGAAATCAACTAATGAAGAATCTGCACGAATGTATGTATGTTTCTCGCAGTGTGAAAAAGCAGCGATACCTAGAGACAACAAATTTTGAATAACTTAGTCCTCCACTCGAATATCTGGAAGCCTAAACTTGGAATTTGTCTTATTATCTATTTCAGATTTTGTAAAACTTTAACGAATTTTCGATTAACAAACACAACGATTTAAAGCGAGCAATGGCAAAACTGTACGGAATTAAAAATATTTTCATCTCCAGCGCGCGAGACTGTATATCGCTAATTCTAAAGATATGATCTTTTAAAATTGTTTTGTGGTATTTCTGTTGAATTGGATTTTATGGTTTAAGTGCGACGAACTTATATTTAATAAATAAAAGTAACACGTAAAACGTTAAAAAAAGCCTCTTTGGGCGTAACATAACATATGAAACAATATAAAATCTGAAAATTTTTTAATTTAATTTAATTTATTTATTTTTGTGCAGAGTGTACATACTTCCATGCCAAAGAAATATATATGTAATTTATTTACTAAAGAAATATTGATTATATTATCTTCTAATATAAATATATACAGTGAATTCCGGCGTATAACGCGCCCTTTTAATACAAGAAAATGGTATTCATAGGTATTAGGGCCCACCAGCGGCCGAGCGGTAAAGTCGCTGAACACTGGTAGTTCGGTCCGAGGTTCGAATTCCGCGAACGGGCTGGCAGCATGGGTGATTTCGTGATTTTCCCCATGTGTAACGTGTATACGAGCCAGTTTCCCTTAGAAAGTCCTCCACGAAGGCATCCCTTCCCTTAGGCAGATAACCCTAGCGTGCTTTGCCGTAATTAAATAAACCAAAACCAATCATAGGTTTAGATGAATTACAATTACACAAGGATAGAACAAAAATATCTCCAAGTATGGCGACATTAGACGATTTTTTGCCAAATTTGTTGACAAAAATGAGTTGCCAAAACCGTCGCCACTTTGGCAAGATAATCGTATACCTGAATGTTCAATGGACCTGCCCCAGTAATCTTATTTTTCCGGCGGAGCTTCGGCTTCTTAAGGCATTTCAAGTTACATTATAGAAGAGATACTGCGATATTGCATGTGAATTCACTAAAATTATTTAAATACATGCAAAATTCGTAACAGTATTTTTAAGTAGTTTAGAAACTTAAACTCCGTCGCTAGACATTAGGATTATTCTTTCAAACGCAATTCTATGTCAATGCTAATTATTCTTGAACGTATCTTATCAATAATTTACCTTAAAATAGGAAGGGTATCTGATAAAAGTTATTTTTCTGGAGACAAACTAGCTTCTGTATGGATGACGCAAGGAAAACTATGAAAACAAATAACCTTATATTCCGGAGTATAATGCGCAATTTTAATACAAAAAATTAGATTGAAATTGACGGGTGCGCGTTATACGCTGGATATAAAAATGATTCATTTAAAAATAAGGAAAAGATGAGCATTAAAAAAAATTGATTTCTACATGTACCTAAGTGCTGTTACTAGCGATTTCGATGATTTTCTAGGACCCAACTCGCGACACTTGCTTTTAGGATAGGCCATTTCATTACCCCATATTCATTATTTGACTTATTAATTATTGTGGTATCCTTTTCTTCCACTCACGTATAGAACTTTTACCAATATCAAACATCCTTGCTGCTGCACGATTTCCATTTTCTTTCGCAAACTGAATGACCTTCCATTTGAAACCAGCACTACGTTTGTTTCATTTTGCAGAAATCATATTTGCGAAGTAATACTAGATCAACTGCATTTCAACAACTGCAAGTAAATGCGATTTACAAAAGCCTTCGATGTTCACTTCAAAATCACAGCTTCAAATGACTACAGAAACAGAAAACTTCTGACTTCGTATTCTGCGATATGGAGTCGGAAGTACATTCGTATCCCTAATGATCGCGCCCTTTTCTCGAAACCTTGGAATAACATTCTTGTGCGCAATGCATTGAATACAACCAACCCTTTTTGCAGATTTACTCCCTCAAGCACTTTGCCCACGTACATTGTTCGCTTTATCGTTCGTCAATTCAGTATACCATGTTCGAAGGCCTGCGAGAAATCTTCGATTGAATGATTTAGAAGATAACAGCATCACGCACGTATCTTTCAGATTTCTTCATAAAAAAAGGGGTGCGCGTTATACAACGAATATATCTAAAAATTAAAAATACATCTTGAAATTATAGATGAGCGTTATACGTTTATTTTAAAATCGAAAAGATACAGGTTCACATAGTATTTCAACAACTTTAGAAATTAGGCTATTCATTTCGTTTTGGCATTTTCCGTTGATTCACTACAAGCGTTGTTTCATATTTCAAAATGTTGCCCCCACATATGATCGCCCTGTTTTATATTCAATAAAATTAAGTAATGAAGAATCTGCATAAGTGATACCCACTTATGTTTCTCGCATTGTGATAAAATAACGGTACCTAGAATCATCAAATTGTGAATAACGTAATCCTACACCGAATATAGGCATCTGGAATTTGTTTTATTATCGATTTCATATTTCGTCAGACATTAAACAATTTTTGATTAACAAACTCAACGATTTCAAAGCGAGCAATGGCATCACTGTACGGGGGGGGGGGATATCTCCAGCGCGCGAGATTGTGTATCGGAAATTCTAAAGACATGCCATTTTAAATTATTTTTCAATATTGTTGTTGACCTGAATTTTATAGTTTAAAGGTCTTCGCGCTTAAACCATAAAATTCAGTTGAATATATCATATATTTAATAAATAAAGCTAACAGGCAAAACGTTAGAAAAAAACGACCCTTTATGCGTAATGTAAAATCTGAAAGCTTTCAGAATTTTTTTTTATTACATCATTTTTTTAAAAATGCTTTAACTTTAGTCAGAATAATTTACATAGAAATTTATAGAATTCCATTTAAAAATTGACTGCATACGCAAATTTTAAGCTGATACTAAAAATTTGGAACTTTTAAAACAAATGAAAATTATAATGATAAATATTCTAAAACAGAAATATAAGTTTTCAAACATAAATGGAATTTTTTTATTTCAATTTTATAAATCTTGACCGCAAATGTTTTTTTCAATAATTATTTCCAGACTTATAAGACGATAAGGTAAAATTATTTAAAGGCCAAATGTTTGTTCTTTAGAAAGGATTTCCGGAGGTTTGGGTGATTTTTCCCACATAAAATTAAACTCTAACTAGATCCCTTTAGACATATTTCCATTAAATCATTTCAGAATAGTCAAATATCTACCATTTCTATACAATCTATTTGAAGACTTTCACATCTGGTACTAAGATTTTCATATTAAATCAAAATCAAGCAGCTTAGGTATTTTGTAATTTTAAGTTTTAGCTATGCATTTTTTGACTTATATTATATAGTTTTTTAAGCTCAGAATTTCAGAAAAGCTTCCTTGCATTTATATCATTTTATAGTAACATATCGCAGGAGTTTATCTTTTCACCAATTTATGCATGTACTGTGTTGTTTCTTCCTATTTACATCATTAGCTTTTAGACGCTGATTTTTAAATACACTCATGTCCATAAATTAAGGATAATGCAAAATCAGGCAAAGGAAGAGTTAGAAGCAAAACAAATTTGACTTATTTGTAAAGCTTATTTATTAAACAAAAGGTAAAGAGCAAAAAAAGATGCTATATGTTTGATATTATTTTAAAAAAATGACCGATTTTTTCTCCCTGGAGCAAATTACAAAAAAAAAAAAAAAAAAAAAAAAAAAAAAAAAAAAAAATTACAAAAAAACAATATTACATGTTTGGTATGATTGTTAATACATTGTATGTCTCCCAGACGATGCAATACACTCCGTACAAGGCCTAGGCATGCTGAGTATCAAATTATCGATCTGATCTTGGGGGATATTACACCACTCAAAAAGCAATGCTCTCCGAAGTTCCGGTAGACATGTAGGAGGAGGTTGACAGGCTGCAACTCGTCGGCCAAGTATGTCCCACACGTGCTCTACTGGATTCAAGTCCGGTGAGAATGCTGGCCAGTCTATACGGGTGATATCCTCCGATTGAAGGTATTCGCTTACGATGTTTGCACGGTGAGGACGGGCGTTATCATCCATAAACACAAATTGTGCGCCCATGGCGCCCCAAAACAAACATACATGTTGTTCCAGAATGACGTCCCGATAGATTTGGCTTGTCATGGTTCCAATTTGAACATGCAGGTCAGTTCTGGAACCCAGAATAATTCCACCCCAAACGAGCACTCCTACACCACCGTAACGGTGTCGTTCAATGATGTTTTCTTGGTGGTAGGGTACCTGGAGCTCTCCATATAAAAGTCCGCCGAGAATCAGACTGCAAGCTAAACCTTCACTCGTCGGAAAACATCACAAAAGCCCACTGTTGCGGTGTCCACAATGCATGCTCTCTACTCCAGGCTAACCGCAGGCGACAGTGAGTTGCAGTAAGTGGAACGCATCTGACAGGTCTACGAGCATATAGACCAATCTGCCCTAAGCGTCTGTACACGGTCTGCCTTGAAATTGTCGTACCAGTGGCTGGAGAGAGCTGACGAGACAGGTCTGAGGCTGTGCTCCGCCTGTTTCTTTTGGCAGTAACTACCAAATACCGGTCCTCATTCGGCGTTGTAACTCTGGGGCGACCTGTGCTGTAACGTCTACTCACATTACCATCATCTTGGAATTGTTGCCAAAGCCTGGAGATGACACTCTGGGCAATTCTAAGTTCGTCTGATACTTCCAGTTGGATACGCCCACATTCCAGACGGCCGATAATTTTACCATGTAAAAAATCATCCAAATGCGTCCTTTGTGTCATAACTATTCGGTTATTGCCCTGAAATGCTTATAAAGTGCCTGCGAACAATTTTACTTTGGAACTTTGCGGTTATACTGGCTTTCAGCAGGAAATTAAAGTCCTGCTTTTGCCAGTTCCTGATGTGATCCTATGTGGGCCTGACAGAGTAGAAACCTGAAAGAAATTTTCTCTCGTGGAGGTAGAAGTGTGCTGGAGAGAGAAAAAGAGAAAAAGAAGCACTTTGCTCCTGTACTGCTACATCTTGGATGGAATCCGCCAAGCAGGGGCCGGAGAAAGAAACTTCGGATGACCTGTGTAGGATAGCCCGAATACTAACTGTTCATTCGTCGGAGCCAGTCACGTTGGAGGTCACCCTCCCAGAAACTGACTCCGATCGATGCTGCTTGAAAACCAGAAAACTGGAACTTAGAATTCTGAACTTAAGAGGTGGGCGGCAAATGGGCGGAGGTTTTTGTCTTCAGCCAGGATTTCGTAGATAAAAATGTCCGTGAAATTAGCGGGATTCACATTGATAATATTATTAAAAAAGTTGTTGTTTATTCTGCTGAGGTAGTCCTGAATAGTATCTATTTTGAAGTCGGAGTGGAGAGTCCTATTCCGAACATAGTAAGGAGCTTTTGTGATGATTCTTAGCACCTTATTTTGAAGCACTTGGAGTTTGCTAATTTCGTTTGCTTTGTAGTTTGCCCAGGCTGGGGAAGCATACGTGAGAATGGGCCGGATTACAATTTCATAAATCCTCTTTTTCAGTCTGAGGGTGAGGTTTTTATTCTTTAGGAGAGGGAAAAGCCTGAAAATGATCCCGTGTGCTTTTCCGCTTACTCTAAGCATATGATCCTTCCAATTGTAGTTCTTGTTAAGGGTAACTCCCAGGTAATTAGCTTTATCAACTGTAGGGATGATTTTGCCAAAAAGTTTAACCTCAGTTCTGACTCGTTTCCTCTGTCTGCGATTTCGAATGAGTAGAATCTTGGACTTTCTGGCTGAATGCACGTTTTCCAGCGACTGCATCACCCCTCAATAGCAGGGATTTTCGCCTGAATTCTTGACAAGGCATACTCTGGGTTTAGAGACTTGGTGGCTATCGCTGTATCATCAGCGTAGCTGGCTGCGAGAACATTTGTATCCTCGGAAAAGCAAGGGAAATCGTTGGTATAGATGATGTAAAAAAGCGGGCCTAAAATTGACCCTTGAGGAATACCTGCGTAAATATTTTTGACACATGAAGTTGCATTTCCAACTCCAACGGTACAAGTTCTATTTTCAAGGAAGGACTTGATAATGAGTACAATTTTACTTCTTTGCCTGTATTCCTTATATCACTCTCTTACATTCTCGTCATTGTGACGTACCATCGGTGTCATCTGGTTACTTCCTGAAATTTGCATATGATTCTTGAAGATGTGTGTAGTGATTTTACAGGTGGTATATTTATTTTAGAGTTCGATTTCCGTGTGACTCAATTATCCTTAATTTATGGACATGAGTGTAATATAAAATACTGTTACGAATTTTATATATATGTAAATGATTTTAGTGAAATTATATGTGAAACTGCAGTATCTTTTGTATAAAGTAACACGAAATGCTTAAAAAAGCGATGCTCTGACGGAAAAATAAGGTTAGAGTGGCAAGTCTATTTAACACTGATGTAAATGGCTATCTCGCTAAATTGGCGGGATATTGCGAAGCTGGCGGCAGTTTTGGCGACTAATTATGTCATCAAACTTGGCGAATATCTGCAACATTTTGGTTCGGTCCCTACCCTGTCTATAATTGGTACTGTAATTGAATAATTGTAATTAATTCCTACATGTGACTTTAACCGTATATGCCTTCGAATAATTTCTGGAAATGGAAGCTACTAGAGATTTCTCGGTGGCCTGGGGAAAACTATATAAGATCGGAGAGGTCATCAGCTCTCAGTTTTGAGTTTAGAGTTTTTAGACCAGAGCTGACTTCGGAGTATTGAGATCTCCGTGCGAGCTTTGCTTTATAGATGCATTTTGCATTGCGTTGTGTTTAACGTTCTTAGTAGCCTGAGGTGAAACTATTGATTGTACTGTGGGATACTTAGGATAGGATATTCCCCTAGCGGTGACTTTTGGAACTAATTTGTTTTTTCGCGGAATCCTTCGTCCCCCGTCTTGTTTAACCTTCCTACAAAATGTGGCGTCATTCTCGCAAATAGATCGCGCTACAGAACACTGTGAGCACTGTCAGTTTAATTATGGCCACCCGGTATATATAATTTATTTACTAAAGAAATATTTCTTATATTATCCCCTAATATAAATTTAGTAGAAGTATCAAGAAAAAAAAAGGGGGGGGAGAACCCATATGTAGGAATTTAATTCCGAAAATTGTGTTTTAAAGTAACTTGAATGTAAATTATTTACATCTTAATTGTTGTATATAGTTTATTGTACATGCATAATTCGTGTTGGGGAAGTTTCCTGTAGGCAAGAGTTTCTAAATTACTTTGGTTTTCTAAAAAAATTGATTTTCTACTCTTAATTGACTTTTAATTAATTTAATTATTTTAACATTAGTCTTGTACTTGCTTTTTTCACAAAATTCCACTGTTTAAATTTCTTTTTTTGTAAATCTCAACATTTGATTTTACTTTTGGTTTTGAATTTAAGTTTTACCCTTGCCTATATGGATGATGAAACACGAATTGAGTAATTGAAGAGTTAGGTTCGGGAGCAGCCTCCCCTTGATAAGTCTGTCTCCTGCCTGCTCAACAATTATTCACTTATGCAATTTTTAGGAATAATATATTTAATTTTTTGAAATAAAATATTTTTTCACGGTTTTAGATAAGTGCAATTAATTTACATATGCTCTTAGAATTTAAATGATATTGTAAATTAATTCGTAGGAATTATAATAACAATTATTTTTATTTCTTTGCAATTAAAATTTCTTAATTAAATTTTAAATTTTATATTTTATATTTACTTTATACGAATAGAGAATACTTGTTAAATTTAATAACCTTATAAGGTATTTCTCCCGCCTTCTTAGCATGCCGTCGTGGTGTAGTGATCAGCTCGCTCGATGCGTATTCGAGAGGTCCGTGTTTCGAGTCCCGGCAAGGGCATTCACTCATTTTTCATCTCTTCTGCTTCGAAATAACCTAATGTCTCTACAATGGCGCCCGAACTAAAAGGTAGTGGATGATGACTCTCCACCACCAGTATTTGGTGATTGTGTCCCCAGTCGCCCTTTAAAAGGTGTTATATAAGGTATTCCTCCCGCTTTCGTAGCAGGCCTTCGTGGTGTAGTGGTCAATACGCTCGACGCGTATTCGAGAGGTCCGTGATTCGAGTCTCGGCTAGGGTATTACTCATTTCTCATCTCCTCTGTTTCGAAATAACCTTAATATCCTCAGCAAACAGATGATTTGTTTCTATTAATATTTATGAATTCTAAAACTACTAGCATAGAAATCAGCAAATAAGAAGGATTTCTTTTGAACAGCTATGAAACAGCTTTTCTGTGTTTGGATAGTTTCCAGGGCTCCCAGGGCTGTGTTAACAGACACTCCTTCATTTAAACGAAACATGCAGTATCTATCTTATTTTTTAAGTTTCTCTTCTATGCCTATCTATAAATATGAAAATACTAGTAATCAGAAGGAGATCGAGATTAATGATTAAAAGGATGCGGTTTAGAAAGAGACAATTATCAACAACAGTTCGCACTTAAAGATTTAATTAACTACAAAACTGCGGAAATAGAAGATGTTGATGAATCAACAAAGACAATGTTCTGTAGAACATTTTTTTCTGCATTGTATAATTCTTAATCTTTTAATAAAAAATTCTATTCCTTCGCGAAAATACGCAGCATTTATTAAAAAAAATATATATATATGAAAGAGTTCAGGTTTTAACGATCGCCTAAAAGGATTTGCTAAGGTCTTTCACGCTCTCGCTGAGCTCGCAGCTTACCAGACTGCTGTTGTACACAATTCTGGTAGTTTTATTACTAAGCATCATTTAGCCCATAAACAATTCAACAGCAAAATTACAAAAATTTTAAAACAGCCATATGTTTAGAATTCCCGAGGCAGTGTTAAATGTTGGCTAAAAAGGTTTTTCGATTTTTTTCAGCCTTTTCTCACTTCATCATATCAATGTTCAATTTTCTTAGCAAAATCGCTTACAAAACGTTTCTTTTGTCTTTTCGTTATTAACGTTTTGTGTGTTAACTTTATTTATTGAATATCACATTCTTAGAAGTTACGCCGCATAAGATTCAATTCAACAGCGAAATTGTAAAATATTTAAAAACAGCGTACCTTTAGAATTTTTGACAAACATTCTCGCGATAAAAATATTTTATTTCGTACAGTGTTGCCACTGCTGGATTTCATATCAGAAATTGTGGTTTTTTAATCAGAAATTCATTAAAGTTTTACAAAATATGAAATATAAAACTTGAAATCCAAAATTCGGACTTACAGCGCACATATTTGGGTGGTGGAAAACGTTTTTCAAAATTTAATAGCACTACGTACCTTTTTTTTTTTTTTTTTTTTTCCCACAATGCAAGAAACATACATACATTACATGCAGATTCTTCATTATTTAATTTCTTTAAATATAATACAGGGAGATATTATTTAGTGACAACAATCTGAAAAGTGATTCGCCGCAAAATCCCGTTTCGAGACGAGCTCGATGCCGATGACACAAAATTCCGTTTCGAGACGAGCTCGATGCCGATGACACAAAATTCCGTTTCGAGACGAAGAGCCCAATCGTGCTAACGCCCTTTGGGGCTAAAAAAAGGCAAATTCATCAAAATAAACCTCGTTTATCCTTCCTTTTCAATAAATATATCTTTTTCATTATAGTTCTCAGCAAAAAGATAAAAACGCGTGTGTTTATAATTATCAACTAACGTATCTAACAATCTTTGGAGTGTTAGGTAACCGCTTATTGTGAAATAAGTTTGTAAACAGTCGGAAAGGAATTTCCACAATTAGTCTAACATACGGATAAATTATTTTGGCAACAAAAATTAAATTATAGAGCAAGTTCAGTAAAAATGAATACCATTTCCGTCCTCGCAAAAAGAAGAAGCGTTTCAAAATTAATTCTGAGCACTAAGCTTTTTTACCCCAACGCCAGTATAACAAATCTGTAAATACAGAAAACAAATCAAATTTAGTTTTAAAAAGAATCGACTTGTAACTTCTACTAAATAATTCAGAATATTCCATTCATAGAATACGAATTTCCTTAAGACTCGACTTCGAAAACACTCAAATTTCTGTAGCCTTGGAAATCTGTCATGCACTTGAAAATAAAAATATAATCTGAACATAGACACGTTGAATATGATAAAGCATACGAGGGCTATCATCCTGAGGAAGAGAACGCCTTCGTGGAAGGTTTTAAAGGAAATTCGCACAGTAAAAGCATTAAAAACCAACCATCAAGCCAGGCCGTTCGCCTGCGTCGAATTGCCAGTATTCAACAGTTTTAGCCACTCGAGTCACTGGTGTGCCGCACCAGTAGAAGAAATCTTAACTTGTCAAGGTTGGTCATTTCAATGAGGCTAAACACGTGAGATCTATCTGCCTAAGGAAGATCTGAGCGTTGATCGAACTACCAGTATACAGAGTCTAGCGCGCTGCAGATAAAAATGTTTTATTCCACACAGTGTTGCCGCTGCTCGGTTTCCAATCGTTGAGTTTATTAATCAAAAACACATTTAAATTTTTCGAAATTTGAAATATATAATAAATAGATATATATATATATTACTCTGTTCTGTGAAAATATTGAATAATTTTAATTAGACAGATCATGAATTAAATGCATTTTTATGATTTAAATCAATCCGATTCAAGTAGGAAATGAATATTCTTAACTATATCTATTGCTTTGAAATAACTCCGTTTGTTAATCCACAACAGACAGATTCAGCTTCAAAGATAAATATTTTTTTATATCATTTTGCCGAATAGCGACAGATTCGAATGAAAAGTGAAACGACGCAAAATCCCATTTCGAGATTAAACCCTTTTGAACTAAAAACCATAACAGTCAATTAATCTTGTGAGAAATTTATATTTTAATTAAAAAAATCTGTAAGCTTTTAGATTTTAAAGGTTGCCCAAAGAGGTCTGTTAAAGTTTTTTTACGCTGAGCTCTCAGGCTGCCAGTCTGCTTTTCCACTCCTTGCTATCCCCCTTTTTGTCTTTTCAGCGTTATTATCAAGCATTGTTTTCTATTCACTTACGGAAAATATAATTCAACAACAAAAACACAAACATTTTTAACAGCTGCATACATTTAGAATTCACATCTGGCATATAGTTTTTTCTATATATATATATATATATATATATTTGTTTTTTGTTTTTTTTTAGTCCAAAGGGATTTGAATCCCGAAGGACTATTAGTTTCGTTTTGGCATTTTGCGTCGGACTCATAAATGTCGGTTCACTTTTCAAACTGTTGCCACAAAATGTTAGAGTCCTGCATTATATTTGAAGAAATTAAATAATGAAAATCTGCATAAATGTATGTATATTTCTCGTATTGTGATAAAACAACGGTACATAGAATCATCGAATTTTGAATAACGTAATCCTCCAACGAATATCAGCATGTGGAAGACCAAATTTGAAATTTGAAATTTGTTTTATGATCGATTTCCTATTTTTTAAAACTTTGACGAATTTTTGATTAACAAACTCAAGGATTTCAAAGCGAGCAATGGCAACGTTGTGCAGAAAAAACATTTTTATCTCCAGCGCGTGAGTCTCTGTATCGGAAATTCTAAATTTTTTTTTTTTTTTTTTGTTTATCATTTATTTTTTTTAGTTATTTAGTGTTTAGGCTTTTTAGTCCAAAGAAGCAATTTGTTCAGAAGGACTATTAATTTCGTTTTTGGCATTTTGCGTTGATTCACTAGAAGCGATGTTTCACTTTTCAAATTGTTGCCACCAAATTTTATCGCTCTGTATTATATTTAAAAAAAAAAATAAATAATGAAGAATCTGCATAAATGTATCTCTGTTTCTCGCATTGTGATAAAACAACAGTACCTAGAGTCATCCAGTTTTGAATAACGTAATCCACCTGCGAATATGGGCATCCGGAAGCCCAAATTTCAAATTTGGAATTGGTTTTATTATCGATTTCATATTTTACAAAACCTTAACGAATTTTTGATTAACAAACTCAAGGATTTCAAAGCGAGCAGTGGCAATGTTGTACGAAGAAAACATTTTTATTTCCAGCGCGGAGACTGTGTATCGAAAATTCTAAATATATGCTCATTTTAAAATTATTTTTCGATATTGCTGTTGAACTGAATTTTATGGTTTAAGTGCGAAGAACATGACTTTTCATGTTCAACATACAAAATGTTACAAGAACGACCCTATGGACGTAATTTAAAATCTAAAACCTTTCAAACCTTTCAGAATTTTTTTTTTTTTTTTGTCTTTTTATAATTAACGTTTTGCATGTTAACTTTATTTATTAAATATTGAGTTTTTCGCATTTACACTACATAAAATTCAATTCAAACGCAAAATCATAAAATAATGTTACGGTTTTTGTATTTGGTTTGTTATTTTTGTATAACTGAAATTAAAATTGCTTTAATTTTGTTCGTAAAATTGTTTGTAATTTAATTTGTAATTAAATTGTTTTAATTGTTTTAAAATTGTCCATGCAATGCAGCACGAGACTTATTTGAAGATTTGTTTACTACGCTGGAAAAGTTAAAATACAGGAGCACGCGCATTTTAACGTGTAATAAATAGATAGCTCGTAATTGTAGTCTTTTGCTTTCCAGAAACCTCGAGAAAATAAAAATTACTAGAATGTTCTCGTGCATAATTAAAAAGCTTATACAAGCCGGAAGAAAACATCTCAGTTCAGTTGTTTACTTAGTTCTTGTTGATTGTAGCGAATTCGCGGTGACATCGGATTAGCGTTCTCTGCTTTGAATTGTGTTCTATTTAACGTTTTAGTAGTTTAAAATATAACTACTGTGAGATATTGTGATATTGTACGAATATCTCTGAGGAAATTTCAGCATTTTGTTTTATTTCTTGAGATAAGAATAAGTTTTATTAACTTTTTATCGACTTGTGCATTCAATCCATTACGAACCCGTACGTACGCAACAATAATTCAAAACAACAAATCTTTAGAATTTCCAATAGAATGTTAGAGATTGCCATACATATTTTTATGTTCCCTGCATTTTTTCTTTAAAAACTAGCACTCACGCCTTAAATAGTTACCATAAAAAAAGAAAAAGTATAGAAACATTTCACTGAATTCAGTTAGTGATATTTCATAAAATAAGTGAATATTTCTAATTAGACACCTCATGATTTTAATATATCTTTCTTTAAATCAATCGCATTTAAAAGTCGAAAATATTATTCTTATAAGAACTGTGCTTATAGCTTTTAAATCGCTTAGATTACTCAATAACCTTCCAAATGAAATTTGAAAGTATGTTGCGGTTTACTGAATGGCAATTGACTGACTCGTGGAAGATAAAAACATTGTATTTCCGGCCGCGGTAACACATTGCTTTCATACAGTAGAGTGTGTTAATTCAAACTGAAAGATAAATAAATATCTTACATTTTCCCGAATGACAACAGTTATGCGCGCTGGGGATAAAACTTTTATTTCGAATAGTGTTGTTTTCTTTACTCGGTTTTAAGTCGCTGAGTTTGTGAATCAAAAATTCATTAAGGTTTCGAAAATATAAAATAAACATTAAATTTGAAATACCGCTAGAGATAGATGTCTATAGCAGCTTAACTAAATAAGTAACAATCTTTTCTGAACAAGAACTCCGGATGAAATTAAGCGCAAGCATGTATATTATGTTGGGTTATTTGAATACAGCTAATCACACAAGGGTTATGTTCCTCAAGAGAAGGATAACTTCGCGAAGGATTTTCTAAGGGAAATTGACTCGTATTCATGTTAATCATAGCGAAAATCACAAAAACCAACTATTCGCCTGTGTTCAAACCAGCAGTAGTCAGCCGTCTTAACGGCTTGGCCACTGGTGGGACTAAAATGCTTGGATTATTCAGATTATAGCAACGCAGACAAGGTGTTTGTTACCTGCCTGTGGGAATGGATCTTCATGAGCGGCTTTTAAAGAAAGCCGGCTCGTATTCAAGTTGCACTTGTGGAAAATAAGGAAACCCCCATGTAACCAATCCGTTCTTCCAGATTTGAACCCAGGTTACTGCAATACTCCGAAGTTACAGGATAAAAGGGATCGATCAAAAGCGTGAAAGTTCAAGTTTACAAGCTTAATTTTTAATTAATTAACGCCGTTTTTATTAAATAGGTTCAAGAACCGAAAGACACTTGTTTAGAAAAAAGTATATAATAAAGAATGAAATTTCCATACTTATTAATACAAAAGAATATGAAAATTAATGTGTTTCTTAAAATGGAATCGTTTCACTGCTGATGACTTCATAAAATTTAACAAACTTCTCTGACCTTTCAATTCATACAGTTAGTCAATAAAGTCTGCGTACATCAAGAAAAGTAATATCAAATCCAAATTTTAAGGTGCGAAAAGGGTAGTTTCTTAAAGTTTTATTTTTTAAATATTTTGTTTCAATAAGGGACTTTGAAATTATTTAATTGTAATATTTTCATATCTAATAATTTATGCACACTAATTTTTAAAAGATAAGTGGCCAGAAATCAAAGCCAATAAAGTTTGCGTACAACGCGAAGGAGGCGGGGGATTTCTTATCTAACTTTTAAACTTCAAATTTGAGAATGCAAAGAAGGTTACACTTTCAAGGTCATTGACTTTTCACGTTGATTGGAAGTAGCTATTTCTATTTTCTTTGACGAAAATGACAACCAATAAAGAAATTCCTTTAGTTACGAGACAACTAATTATCAAATTGAGAGATGAAGGTAAAACTCTTCGTCATATTGGTAAAACCATTGGAAAACCATTTTCTAGTGTGCAAAGAGTTACTCAAAACTATCTTGACACTGGTAGTCTTGTTGTAAAACCAAGATGTGGGAGACCGAAGAAGCTAACGCAGAGAGAAGAAAGAAAAATTCTTTTACGAATTAAACAAAATCCTAAACTTTCTGCTGCAAGCATTGCAAAAGACATTTTTTTAACTAGCAACAGGGAAATTTCTCCTGAAACTGTAAGAAAAGTGCTGCGAAAGTCCGATTATCATGGACGCAAACCTAGCTCTAAGCCATACATTTCCGAGAAAAATAGAAAGAAAAGAATTGCTTTTGCCAAAACATATTTAAACTCTTCGCAGGACTTCTGGAACAATGTAATTTGGTCAGATGAAAGTAAATTTACAATATTTAAAGTTAATGGCCACCCTATTGTATAGAGAAAACCAGGAACAGAACTGAATCTGAGAAATTTAAATCCAACTGTCAAACATAGAGTTGGCGGTGTGATGGTATGGGGGTGTATGTCGTCGAAAGGAGTTGGAAATTTTCACATTATTGATAAAGTCATGGATAAGTATGTTTATCTGGATATTCTGAAGAAAAATCTACGAGACAGTGCCCGAAATTTAAACCTTTCTAATACCTTTATTTTCCAACAAGACAACGACCCGAAACATACAGCTAAAATTGTGAAGGAATATCTCCTCTATCACACTCCAAGACAGTTGCGTACTCCTCCACAGTCACAAGACCTCAATCCAATCGAACATTTGTGGGCAAAATTGGAGAAACGAATTCTAAAACACAATATTACGTCGCGAAATAAGCTAATTAGTTAATTGCAGGAAGAATGGGCGAAATTTACGTCGGATGACACTGAAAAACTAGTTCAGTCAATGGCCAGACGTCTGCAAACTGTTTTGAAGAATAAAGGATATCCTACAAAGTATTAAAGTAATGTAAAAAACTTATAGCTTGCTTTTTTTTTTTTTTTTTTTTGAAAGTGTACGCAGACTTATTGGAGGGAATTTCTGAGGTTTTTTGACAAAATATATTTTTGAAAAAATGTAAAAAGTATTACACTGATATTATTTACTTTTTATTTAAGCTTACAATTTTAGCTAATAGAAGAAAAAAATGCAATGATTAAAATACATTTTTCTATGCTTTAAGTGTTTTTTTAATTTAAAATTTAGTCTGTACGCAAACTTTTGTGACTAACTGTAGTTATAAAGGAGAGAAAAATAAAAGAAAGAAACTCCATTGTTCTCTTTTTATAGAATAAAGAAAATGACATTTATACACATAATGTGTTCTTTACATAATAAAGAACATATAATTGTATATAAACATAGAATAAGTACATTGTCTATGAGCCCAGTTATAACTTAACTGCAGTTTTCGAAGAGAAATTCGAGTTTTAGAATATTTCAGCGTACATTTTTTATGCTTCGATATATGTTATTTCTTTAAATGTAAGGAATGTAAGGAATGTAATGTCTAATGTAAGGAATTTTTTGTTTACCAGCATTTTCTGAATAACTGATAGTTTCAAATGCAAATTAATTACAAGCATAAATGTACAAAATAAAATAACGAAACGCGTAAAACTTCGAGTTCGCGAGGTATTACAATACCAGTGTTCAGTGCTTTTCACAACTCGGCCACTTGTAAGCTCCAGATCGGAGTTAAAAAGTATGAAAAGATGTCAGTTACGACCTACTAATGGCCTGTTTATCTAAAATGCAAAAATAGATTTTCTAATATTCAGTGAAAATATTTTAAGGCATAGCGTTATTATTTATTTATTTATTTTTTTGTAAGCTAGAGAATATATATATTAATTTACTTGTTAAATTTTTGACAAATGGCATAAGTTCTTCATTCACAAAAATCTTAAGCTCTTCATTCACAAAAATCTTTCAATATAAAATGTTTTCTCATCTTAAACCAGAATTTATTGTAATTTCAAGCATCCATAATTCATCCATAAAATTGCAACGTGTAGAAATAAAATTTGGTAATAAATGATGCGTTAACAGAAGCTACGTCATATTTAATTATTAAACGATTAGTCGAATTTATGACATTTTCAGAATAATCTATTTCAAAATAATAATTTATGCCTTTCTATGCTTTACTGTTTATATTTTCTACTTGCAGCGTGCCAATATTCTTGAAAAAGAAACCTTAAATGGTAAATTATATATTACGAACGAAGAGTTTTAAACGATTGAATTTTCATAATGATTTTTAAATCAATTTGAGCTATAATTGATAAGAATTTTTTAAAACCTTTTAATGATGATTTTTTATAGGTAAATTTAATTAAAAATTTCAGTATAAAAAAATTTCTCGACGACAGAGTTCAATTGCATTTACTACACCTATCGTTTCTATAGTTTCGCCAAGATGGCGATAAAGATACTTATCGAGATGAGCAATCATATTTCCGTTTTTGAATCTCTCTACCGTCGATCTCCGTTCCAGACGCGCGATTCCGGGTCAGCTTTGCTGATGCCATATATGGTCACAAAGAGCATATAGGATCTCTCATTGGTTGAGGACCACAGGCGGTTTGTGAATATTGAGAGATTCTAACCAATCATAGCCGACCACCGTAACCGTTGTTGGAAAGGTGGCCAAGGAGTCTTACCATATATGGTCAAGAGCGGGATGCCAAAACTGCCAACGCACACGTGCCATAAAAGCCGGCATCTCAGCTACGTCGCTTGCAGTTTGCGCTTATCCGACTTGTCTAGTAGTACTTTGTGCGGAATAATTTTCGTTGTGTAAGTTCAAATTGTTCATTTATACCTGTTCTTTGGATATAAAATTTCTAGGATTTGGGTGAGCCACGTAAAACCTTTCGTATAAATTTCTGTGCTGGAATTTATTAATTTAAATTGGCATAATTTAAAATTTTTTCAAGTATTTGAATGCATCTCATTTCATGGGCGTGTGCCGCAAAGCGTAGCCATATTCTAGATATTTAAATGCTTTGTATTTAAAAAGGTCAAGATAACTGACTTTTTTAAAATTAAAAATATTCGTACAAATATTAATACTTAACTTAATAAGATTTTGTCCAATAATGGTATTTATCAACTTAGAAATTTGGCTAGTGTATAATATTAGATTTAAAAATTTAATTTTAGAGTTACCTAATGTGTATTATTAAGTCTCAAAAAATTTAATTTCATAATTATGTCATAAGATTTTGATAAATCTGAGTAACCATATTAGATGTTTTGTAATGTTTGTCGTAAACAAGACTGAATATTAAGCTTATATTAAACAAGACTGAATATTAAGCTTAGTTTTTGAAGCCTTGGCTTAGTTTTTGAAGAATATTAAGCTTATAGTAAACAAGACTGAATATTAAGCTTAGTTTTTGAAGCCTTGTGTAACTTGAAAATATGAAAATGTATTCAATTTGCAAGTAGTTTCGAATTAGATCAGGTAGAAGATGAAGAATTTGTTTGAAACGCATAGTATTGTTAAGTACTTTTAGAAAGCAGGAGATTGTGGAAGTTTTGACGTGACGTTAAAAGGTTGCTTAAGCGGGAAGTTTTGACGTGACGTTAAAAGGTTGCTTAAGCGGGAAGTTTTGACGTGACGTTAAAAGGTTGCTTAAGCGGGAAGTTTTGATGTGACGTTAAAAGGTTGCTTAAGCGAACAAGTGTGTGAATGCTCGTTGGATAAAAGCCAAGTATTGTGAAAAGTAATGGCCTTTCATATATATATCTGTTAATAGTAATTTTCCCCTACCTGAAGTGCGTAAGTAAAACAAAAGTTTACTTCATACTTGTGTAATGCTTTCTTTAAAAAAAGTTCTTGGAAGGGCGTAAATTCGGATATAAAGCAATATTAGTTGAAGACATAATTTTCTGTCGAAAGCTAAAATGTTCGGAACTTTTCTCATATTTTCTGTGTGTGTTCACAAATTATTTTATCAGTTTGCCTGTTGGAAAGTTTTTAATAAATCTGTTAATTTTTTTTAATTTGACCAAGTAGCTAAGAAATTTAATGTCGTACTAGTTAATTTGCGTTCCTATCTTAATAAACTGAATAATTAATGTAACATTTTAGCAAATTAAATGCATGTCAAGTTGTACTAAAGTGTTTGTGCTATCGCGTTAGTTTACGAATTGTAGAAGAAAATTTTATTTGAAATTGCTAATGTACGAAATGTAGTGTATCTAAAACTAATGCTGGGAGAGCTTTCATCTGTTACGTGGTGGCTGTGTTATTTTTTGCTGTAAAGAGTCTACTGTATTGTAGCGGTGCTGATTCAGTGAATTAAAATATTTGAATGGTGTTTGAATAATATTGCAATCTGAAATGATTTAGCACTTCTCAGTTCTGTGTTCTAACCTCTAATAAGTGAAAAGAAAATTGCTAGTTAGTTTACGCTAATAGCTTCTCATTTACGTTACTTTTTTTAAAACATAACGAATCTCATTCTAGGCCAATGCTACTTGTTTTTAATGTTCTTTTTATAGCTCTTATTGTAGTGTATTGATTTACAAATTCTTCTACAGGCACTCTAATAAACAATCATGTGTGACGACGACGTTGCTGCTCTTGTTGTAGATAATGGATCTGGTATGTGTAAGGCAGGTTTTGCTGGTGATGATGCTCCCAGGGCTGTCTTCCCCTCAATTGTTGGACGGCCTCGTCACCAGGGTGTCATGGTAGGCATGGGTCAGAAAGATAGCTATGTTGGAGATGAAGCTCAAAGCAAAAGAGGTATCTTGACACTAAAGTATCCTATTGAGCATGGTATTGTCACCAACTGGGATGATATGGAAAAAATATGGCATCATACTTTCTACAATGAACTTCGAGTGGCACCAGAAGAACATCCAGTCCTCCTTACTGAAGCCCCCTTGAATCCCAAAGCCAACAGGGAAAAGATGACACAGATTATGTTCGAGACCTTCAACACTCCAGCTATGTATGTAGCCATCCAGGCAGTATTGTCCCTATATGCATCTGGTAGGACCACAGGTATTGTTCTGGATTCGGGAGATGGTGTCTCTCACACTGTACCTATCTATGAAGGGTATGCTCTTCCCCATGCCATCCTTCGTCTTGATCTTGCTGGCAGAGATTTGACAGATTACCTCATGAAGATTCTCACAGAGAGAGGCTATTCTTTCACTACCACAGGTAAGTTATCTTTTAACTTAATTTTGAACTCAAATATTTAAATTAAATGTGTAGGCCTTGTACTTTTCTATATTATTAAAGAAATCTGTGATGAACTTTATGAATATAATTTTACAAAACTTTTTTTTAAGTTCTGTAAAAGCATGTCTCATTCTGTGATAGACTAAGTGCATTTAGTGATATTCCTTGGTCAGTTTCGTATGGTAATGAAAATGCAAAGAATCTATTAAATAGTTCATATAGAATAAAGGAATGCTGCAGGTTTTGAAAATATCATTACATTAATCTTTGAAATACTGCATTGAAGTAAACATGCATTGAAAACAAAGTACAATTAAATTATACTGAGTGCTTGATATTGATGATCTCTTGGTTAAAGAAGTTCGAAATACTTTAACAAGATAATGGTAGTTATGTTTGTAATATGTAAATTTTCAAAACTGCAGGATGTTATGAATGGTACTTTTTCAGTTTACAGGACCAGATTGAGGAAGGTACTGTATGAACACACACATACATAAACATATTTCTGTATCTGGTCTTGATAGCAGAAGTACCATGTTAACTAAATCCTCATGAATCATATTAGCCTTCATTTTCTTGAGCAACAAGTAAAATTGAAATGCAGTTAACTATTTATTGCTTTGGAAATCTGAATGTTTGTATTGAAATACTTGACAGAATACTGAAATAGCTTGTGTTAATTTTGTACTTAAATAGCTTGTGGTTTTTTCTTAATAAAAGCCATATGAATGTTAAATTTCTGGTAGAATGCAAGTGTTGAGTTTGACAGACAAATATAGCATGTGCATTAGAACTTTATTATTTATTTTAAATGAACTTGAAGGAAGTAGCCCACAGTGGCCTAGTGGTAAAGTTACTGAGTACTGGTAGTTAGATCTAAGTTCAAGTCCCAGTGAATGACATCGGGGTTTTCATGGTTTCTCCGTATGTAATGTGGATACAAGTCGGTTTTTAAGAAATTTCTGTTAGCATCTTCTCCCTTAATAGATGACTAAAATTTAGCATTAAAAACTTAGGTATATGTCAAATTGATTAAAATTTAGCATTAAAAACTGTTAGGTATGTGTCAAATTATCTGTATACCAGTTTTTTTAAGATGCTGTCCTTTTGTGTTAAAATCTCAACTCCATTTTTGGCTGAAAAGACTAATTTGTCATTAAAAAGTATAGTTTTATTAGGAATTTGAGACTTGTAGGATTTGAATTTTTATAAGCAAGAATTTCGTGCCATTCATTTACTGTGGATATATTTTACCTTCATTGTTAAAATGTATATAAAAAAGCTAAAAGATTTTTGAAGGGATTATATCCTGTTGTGCAGCCAGCCATCGTCTGGCTTTTAAATGTGCTTACCCAGGTACCTCGCGACAAACGTCCGTTATCCTAGAGAAACATTAAATTTTAAAACCAGTACAGAATTATCACCCTCATTATTCAGAGTGGCAACATTGATATATCTGTAACAATGGCTAATCGCTTCAAGGTGCACTGGCTCTTGTGTAAATGCACCTTATTTCGTAACCCTGGGTCTATTAACTTGCGTGCAGTGCAAACAAGACTAACACTGTTCCTTTTATTATATGTAGAGGTTTAAGGTATAATTTCTAAGAATTAGCTCATTAAAATAGCTATAGTTTAGGAAGTAAAATGTATTGCTTATTTCTGTGTTTTTATTAATTTCTTAATTTTTTTTCCCCTTTAGCTGAAAGAGAAATTGTCAGAGATATCAAAGAGAAGTTATGCTATGTTGCTTTAGACTTCGAACAAGAAATGGCCACTGCTGCATCTTCTTCCTCTCTAGAAAAGTCGTACGAGCTTCCTGATGGTCAGGTAATTACAATTGGTAATGAAAGATTCCGTTGTCCTGAAGCTCTCTTCCAGCCATCCTTCTTAGGAATGGAATCTTGTGGTATTCATGAAACTACATACAATTCTATTATGAAATGTGATGTCGACATTCGTAAGGACTTGTATGCCAACACTGTATTATCTGGAGGAACCACTATGTATCCAGGTATTGCCGATCGTATGCAGAAAGAAATCACAGCCTTAGCTCCTAGTACCATGAAGATCAAAATCATTGCCCCACCTGAGAGGAAATACTCAGTCTGGATCGGAGGTTCCATCTTGGCTTCCTTGTCCACCTTCCAGCAGATGTGGATCTCAAAACAGGAATATGATGAATCTGGTCCAAGTATTGTCCACCGTAAATGCTTTTAAATAAAATAATTTTAAAAAGAAACAGCTGCACAAAAACTACTAGGATTTGATTATTTAAGAGGAAGATCCTTGAAGAAAGAGCTAAATTATGCTATGTACCATCAAGAACAGTTTTTCATGTTCTTTTTTCCTCCCCAAAGAAAATTTTAGTTACTGACTTTGCCCCCCCCTCCTTGCATGTAAAGACTGCTGCAACAAGAGGTATTAAATATGTACATTTGAAGCTGTCCAAGTGAAGATTGCGGAGAACCAAATTGTCAGTGGCTACTGTTTTTCCTTAGTGTTGCACGAAGGACTTTTGAATTACTTACTGCTGTACCAGTCTTTTGTCTTAGATGTATTTATAAATTGTGTTGTATACTAAGTGAAAAATAACAGGAGTTTTGTTTATATCTTGACTTATTTCTTTATGCTTCTATATTTTTTAGTTAGCTATAGTATGGAAAAAAATTTAATGTAAATTGCCATTATTTTTGAAAATTTAAAAGTAACACATGGCATGTTCTCATTAATCAGAGTGAACATGCTTAGATAAAATGATTCGTTCTCTATAAAATTTTGGGAAAGTTAACTGAGATGAATTTTTGAGCTGCATAATCTAGCCAGATATAGCTTTCATCTTGGAATTATTCACGATTGGATATGGGGCGTGTAAACGGGAAATGCTTGGGAGAAGGAAGTTTGCAAGTAAATTAATGTTCAAGTTTTAGGTAATTTTAAAGCTCAAAAAGCAAGGTAGGTATGGTTTCTAGAGATTATGGCTATTTTAAGTTAGGAAGATGTTGAAAGGCTTGCAAGAAATCTGACTAATTGTTCTCTCAGTGTTGGGCATATTGAAGACGGTTTGCCTTCAAGTTGAGAGAAACTGTTCCTCTTTTGAGTATGCAATGATTAACATTTACGTAGAAAGTGCATTTGAAAGACTACTAATTTCTGGCAGCAGATTTTTAAGTGCTTACGTAATGGTATATGCAGGGTAATAGGGTGATGTCCTATATTGAACTACATCATTCCCACCCCCCCCTTTCTCAGATTTCTTGATAGAA
The DNA here is from genome assembly GCF_044657685.1 of Stegodyphus dumicola. NCBI lineage: Eukaryota > Metazoa > Arthropoda > Arachnida > Araneae > Eresidae > Stegodyphus > Stegodyphus dumicola. The sequence goes on along the minus strand of NC_140769.1, from coordinate 152,509,624 downwards.
GAGAGAGAGCTCTTGTGTTATAGTTGTAGAGTAGTATGAATATTAAATGGTAATTGCTACTGCAAAAACTTCCTTTAGAATTGCCAGAATTTCTTTGAAAGAATACCATTAAATACATGTTTGTGTCACTGAAGATAAGGAAGCAGGAAGTGATTGCATAATATTTTAAGGAACGACAAATTGTCATAAAAACCAATTAATGTGGATAATCTGAGTTTCAATGAATGGTTGTCTTTATTATGCAATAATAGGCAGCCTAATATAGACTTAGGTCAGATTGGTAAATCATAATGGATTTTTACAGGTTCATTTCAACAATACATCCAATACAGTGTGTTTGTGCATTTTGATTTTATTAACTAGTCATCTGGCACAATTCAGGTTCAAGGTTTTGTGCCATTTAAAGTCAACCAACCATAATGGATTTTATGGCTTTCAAATTTTGGATTATTAGTAATTTATGTTTTTTGCATTAGTAAAAATGTTATTGAAATATCAAAAACAGTAGTATCGGTAGATCTACTGACTACACTTGATTCTTTACTTCAGATATTTTTTCCACTTCAGTTTTAGTTAAAAGAGCAAAAATTTGATAATTAAAAAATCTTCATTAAAGTGAACCAGTTATCTTTTTTAAAAATGTTAAGCATATTGGATAATCTTCGAATATTCATCTGTAATACATATACTGCATATCCAAATGGTGATGTAACTCGAGAGAGCTGATCTGCGTTTTTTTTTAATCTGTGAGACGAGTAAGTCTTGCTATGTTTGATATGAATGGGAAAGTTAACATACTTCAGTATAACCACTTGTGCTAAAAGACTTGCCACGCACGTGGAGATGCTTTTGTCTCAAACCACGAGCGACGTGAACGCCACGTCGATGGGCATTTATTGCAAAAATGAAAATAGTGTGGTGCACACGTCGCCTGACAAGATTGTTTATTTCTCAAGTTACAGCTCTAATTTGCATTCTTACTGAGGCAACCTTTTCCTTAGGCAGATAACCCTTGCATATTTCAGAATAACCAAAGTAAATGAACATGGATAAGACTGTTTCTGAGGTTACCATAATTTATGCACCATTTTTGCTCATGTCTCATCACTTTTGATAATTTTCCTCTAATCCTGCCTTCATCTCGTATAGTTTTATAATTGCACACTTACAAAAATGCAGGCAAGTTTCATTTTGTATCCAAATGCTAGCTAACATGCCAATTGTATTAATTTGGATACTGTAACATGATTCAACTGCATTATTAAAAAATACTATGTATAATTGAAGTAACGGTTTTAGGTGGCCCAGGGGAACATAAGATTTGACATAATTTATTATCAAGAAGAATGTAATGTATCCAAATCCATAAAACTGGTCTTGAAACTATTAGCTTTTGATATGTTGGGGGAGTCCTGCATCATTGGCCAGGCTGATGGTAGTATGCTGAGTAGTGTTTATAAAATTATATATGGTTAATTTTGGAAGTTTCCTAGCTCATTCTGGAAAGGTATGTTCTGGAAAAGTACTCTCCTGTTTCTCATCTTTTGCCAGAATACTTTTTTTCAGCCCATAATTGCAAAAAGCCAAACTTCCATGAAAATTTCATTAATTTTAAACACGATTCCACTTCACATATCTCAAGTACAATTGAAATTATGTAACCTGCAATAAAAATATCTGCACAAAATTTGAGAAGTGTCAGAGAGAACAATTATTTGCTATACAGTACTAAATTTGAGATGTTGAAGGATGACTATTTTCCTAAGTATTGTGCCATATGCTCAAAACAGTTGGGGCATATGATTAGAAAGAAACAAGTAGTAATTTAATTGATACTTGTTGTAAATGCACAATTTGTGCATATTGTACAAAGGAACCTCTTGGATACAAATGGGTATGATTTCCCTTGACTGAAAGCAATGTAGCATGCCTAAGGGGCATGAAATCGGTGAGGGAAGGGGTTATTCTCACTACTCTAGAAGAGCTTTTAAATCGCTGAATTGTTTTCGAAGGTGACAAGAGACTAGCAGCGTTTTTCCTTAGTATATCGGAACACGTTTTATTGGGAAGATGGTGGCAAATCAATTTGAAGGTTTCCTTTGTCAAAAAGGAAATTCTTCACTATTTGAGCACAAATTAGCCTGCCTTATATCCATTAGAAGGAATTCCTTCCCAAAAAGCTGCAGTGTATAGGGCAGTAGGTCTGAGGATCTCGTGCATACATTGCCGTTCTCGTATCTTAACATTTATCCATTCGTGATGCGTTCTCGTATCTTAACATTTATCCATTCGTGATGATGTGTAGGTCAGTGAAGCCAATCTACCCAGACCATCAGTCCACCATTACCAAACTGAACATTTTTGTGCACAAATGCAGGAGTATTTACCAGTTCTCTCCAGATGAGAATCTGCCTATTATCAGGTTGTATACTAAAAGTGAGATTCGTCCATGAAGAATGCGTTGCACTCATCTTGTTTCCATCCAAGGGCAGCATGGTCATTTTGTGTCAACAAAATGGAAATTGTAGGTCTACGAGCAAACAAAACCCACATGGAGACTTAGTTTCGAACAGTTTGAATTGAAACTGGTACGAATAGCCCTTTTAAGGGGCTCAAAGTGGTTTTCATAGTGCAGTTTCTTATGTTGTTAAATACCGATCCCCATTTTGTGTTGCTGCAGGCATACGACCTTGCTCCAGTCTTTGGTGAGCATTTTCATTTTCCAAAAACTCAGTCTATAGTCTGGAAATGATACCTTGAGAAACATCTAATGCTTCTACTATAATGTATATTGTGCTTGACCTGCTTATAAAGGACCGATAGCCATCTAGGCTTCAGTTTGATGTTCCTGAAACTAAATGCATGTCAATTTTTTTAATTTCATATTACAAAAGGAATGTTGCAGGTTGCATTTCTCTCCTCTAAATTTTGACATGACAAATGCAACTTTGTAAATGTTACAATTTTTCTTAATAACCTTTTCTATTTCATTTTTGTAAAAAATGTATTTTCTTCCACCTTTCAGAAAGAATGCGTTTGTGGTGTTACAGTAGCATCCTCAACACTTATTTGAGAGGTCCAGGCGCGTATTGGACATTTTTTGCTTCAAAATAACCTAATGCTCACTTGACTGACCTATAGTTAGCCAACAAAAATTACTCATGGCAAGAAGCATAAGTGTACACCTGCAATTGGTTACAGTGCAATTAAGCTCAGTTCTGCACTCTGTTTTGATGGAGAGCACTTAAAGGGATGGGTCCGGTCCAAGGGTCTCCCACCCCTCATCTGTCTAGAGGACTTTCAACTTGCCCCATATTTAGAGTGCCCCATGTTGCGCGGACACTATACATTTACAAACATCATCTTCGGGATTTGAACCTAAGCCCTTTGGCATGGCAGTGACGCTAACCACTGGTTGAGCTGCTGTAATTACTTTAAAAGCAGCAACCTAACTAAAAGGTGGTGGATGATAATTCATAACCACCGGGTTTGGTGATTGTGTTCCCTAATCCCCAGTTGCCCTTTAAAAAGGGGAAGAATATAAGGTGTTTTCTCCTTCATGGTGTAATGATAGGAGACTCAGCATGTATTTGGTCTAGGGTTCAAGGGCATTGCATATTTTTCATGTCTTCTGCTTAAAAAATCCTAATGACTCCCAGAAAAGTGTCAATTATATGGTTATTTCATACTAAACTCACAATATCCTAATTGTTTTGGGCAGTGTATTTTTATTCGATGTTTTTATGTGGTGGCTACATCGAGATGTAAATATGTCATCTACCATATGGATTTTTTTTTTTTTTTTTTTTTTTTTTTAGTCTCGGACACCACAGCTATGAAGTATTTATGCACTGTAGTCTGCTAAAATGATTTCATCTTTTCGTTAGATTTGAATTATTCTGAACTGGCAGCATATGAAGTAAAGAGTGACATGATATTCAATAATGATTTTTATGATTGAGGTACACATATGGAGTGACATAATAAGGAAATCTGGGTTGATACACTAATTTCAGAATGAGTAAGAAGACAACATTATTTATTTTTTAAATTGTTACTATGCTGACTTGGAAAATAAAATGAAAGTAAAGAACTAACACCATGACGAGCTGTAACTGAATGCTAAAACTCATGAGCAAGCTGAAAGTTGAACTCGTGCGAAGTTCTACTTGTGCAAGTGCTTTAGATTCTAATTCAGATATCTCAAAAATCCCTAGAGTTAAAATTAAAATTCTCCAAGATGGAAAATATGACATATCTTATTATTTTTAATTGTAAAGTAACTGACGAAGAAATCTGAGCTCCAACAGCAGTGTACTTCTTTCAAAGTTCTTCATTTGACGATGAAAATGTAAGTGCACTTATTTGAATAACCTTGGCTGGTGTATTCTAAAATTAAGATGGAATTTATTGTAAATATTGTGTAATATTCATCAATGGATACAGGCTAATCAAATTTCGGGACAATTTCTAAAGTTTAAGTGAGATAAAAAAAAAAAAAAATGTACAGAATCTGTACGTTCACTCCCTCAGTTTGGCAGTTTCTGATACATGTCATATTATAGACATTCGTAATTGCGACAGAGTGCTACAAAATAAACAGATTCATTGAAAGCAATTTGCCCTGCCTGTTCTAAATAAGGAATCTGGGTTGATACACTAATCTAATAAGATAACAACACAAATAACAAATAAAAAAGAAGGATAAAAACACAAAGTTTATGGTTATGGTGAAGCTACTACAACCTTTATATCATGTCGTAGGAATCATCCATCATCTGCAGCTTATATTCTCTTGAGTTCAATGAAATGCTCTGCTTTTGAGATTGCATTGTTTTAAGTTGCAAAAATATTTTAATATACATTGCCATTAAATTGGATTTTAACAGTCAAAATCAATAAATGTCACTGAAACAATTCAACTATGTGATGATATTTTTAAAAAACCACAAGAAATTCAGTACAATTTTATTCAGTCAATCACAGATATGAAGCAAATAAATGAATAATTTGAAATTGCTCATCTGGGACAAGTAAGTAAATATGTCATTTTAATACAATAAACTGAATCTGCCAAATCTTAATTTCAGATATAATTTTTAATCAAGTCTTGGATTATGTGATCTTGCACTCAGAATGACATTTTATTAAATATAAAGAAATATATTTTTTTTTAATATTTAAATTTTCCAAAAAAATAAGTTCCTACTCTGAATTGAATATAAAAGAAAAGCTAAAAATATGTTTAAACATATATTTGTCTGATTTGTGGTATAGTAATATTGGTATTTTAAATACTGATTGTGAACTTTGGTAAAGAAAACTGTAATAAAAACACTTATCTCCAATAGATTCTTTAGAGGTTTGTAAATAGACTTTTTGTAATATTACAAACTTTTGAAAATAACATTACCAGAGGCCCGCGCCAAGCCTAATCGGCAGCATCGTGCAAATTTCTAACGAGCGCCTTTATGCAGTTACGCCTTTTGTCTCTGGTTAACATTTAAAATTAAGCATTATGAACATGATAATATGAAAAAAAAAATAATTATATCTTTTGTCTAAATATGCAAACATTTAGTGCTTTGTTAAAACCCACACTCAAACATATTTATTGAAGAATTATACATACATTTATGTTATAAAAAGCCGCCCATTCGGTATAGTGGTTAGCGGTGCTGAAGGGGCCGGGTTCGAATCTCGGAGAAGGCATGGATGTTTGTAAATGTACAATGTTCGTGCGGAACGGGGGCATTCTAATGCGCGGCGAAAGTCCTCTCGAAAGGTTGTGGTAGAGGGAAGAGAGACGCTCGGACCCGTCCCCCTAGGATGTTCTTCATCAAAATTGGGGGCGAAACTGAGCTAAATCGCACTGTCACCTGTAAGGCTGCTATCACATGTCAGTTTGTTTCGGGAGAACAACTGTTTGGAACAATTTTTCTGCTTTGTCACAACAGCCAATCATCATAGATCGCTTTGGGCTTAACACAGGGAAAACTGGTTTCCCATTACAAACAAGCTGATAGCTGATTGGTTGAAAACGAACAACTTGCAATTTTTTTGAAAAGGATGGGAAAAGTCGCACGTCTTTCTTTCAATAGTAAACCAGGCAGAAAAATTGTCCGAAACAGTTGTTCGTGTGAAGCAAACGCCGTGTGATATGGGCTTAAGGTGCTCAAGGCTGTTGCCAACGGCAGGCGTATCTTGCGCTCCTTTCCGTAGTTTCAGTAACAAGTTATTCGAAAGAAATAATAATTTTTTGAAGTGTATAGAAATGATCACTAAAGTTGACCCTATCATGTCTCTATCTATTAATAAAATTCAAACTAAAAAAATTATGCTTCATTACCTTAAAAATAAAATTCAATATGGAACAATTAGCTTATTAGGGAATAATATAAAGCAAATTATTTTAAGTAAGGTCAAACAGGCAAAGTATTTTTCTTTGTACCCCTGATGCCAGCCATCAAGAGCAGTTATTAATTTGTATGAGGTATCTTAATTTAGAAAGTACAGACATGAGTACTGAAGAAAGGTTTTTAGTATTTTGTGTTTCAACAGATACGACCGATGAATAACAAACAACATTCTTATTAAAGACTTCGAGGAAAATGGTTTAGATAGTAATAATTTAAGCGGCCAAGAATACGACAATGGTTCAAAGCTGAGAGGTTAACAGTTTTCGAGTAATTATGCTCAAATCGTTGATTTTCCAAATTAAAAAATTAACCTAAGTTTAACATAATATGTGACAGTATTTTGTGTTTCAACAGATACGACCGATGAATAACAAACAACATTCTTATTAAAGACTTAGAGGAAAATGGTTTAGATAGTAATAATTTAAGCAGCCAAGAATACGACAATGGTTCAAAGATGAGAGGTTAACAGTTTTCGAGTAAGTATGCTCAAATCGTTGATTTTCCAAATTAAAAAATTAACCTAAGTTTAACATAATATGTGACAGCAGTTACCTTTTTTTTATGTAGAAAAGCAATCACAAAAAAGATAAATGTTGCAACAAATTACTACTACTGCAACAGTAGACACAAAATAAAGATTAAGCAATTGATCGAATGCGTCTTACATACTCATCCGGCATCACGTACTTTCACGTTCAAATAAGACAGATGAAAACATCAGAGATGAATTCCTGTCCTGGTTATAACTTTCTGTCAAGTGATAAGTGACGGAGGACGTGGGCACTGTCCCTTTACCTTAATGGTTAATCAGTAAAGCACCACGTCCGCCATTATCCAGAGCCGCCAATGGGGTTCGCTGCCGTCCAACTGCCCGGGTCCCAGTGTTTGTTGATATCTGAGAAAAATATAAGTACATGGCCATACAGGGGCTTTTTTAACATGCTACTTTTACAATACGTTACGATACTAATGATTCAATTATAATACATTTAAAAACTAATTTTGCAGCATGCACTATATATTACGATACTGATTTATACAATTCATACATTACCAATTATACATTAGAGTACTAATTATGCAATTTCAATACATTATAATACTAATTATGCAGTACACACATAAACTTTACAGTGTATGTTACGATGAATAATAGAAACATTACCAATTATAGAATTATTATACATTACAATACTAATTACATTACCAATTATACAATTATTATACATTACAATATTAATTACATTACCAATTATACAATTATTATACATTACAATACTAATTCAGTGCTACTGCTAGTAATTCTGATAAATATTACACATAGTTATGCAGTAATTCTCAAATGTATTCTCAAGCATGTAAGTACATATTCAGCAATTTTGAACAGTTTGGCACTGATCAAGCCTAAGGCAGAAGATGTGTGCATGACTTTTATTATTATATTCACGCAAATAGATGATTGATAGTGTATTCACTTGCAGGTGTTTTTTTCAAGCACATAATTACATGAACATAGTCAGTGTTACTAAGCTATTTGGCAAAGATCGGTGCCTAACGCAGATAGTTTGTCCATGATTTTTGTTATTTTTTCCACAAGATATTTTTGTTTAATTATAAATTTACAATAGGCTTGTCTATTAAGCTCTGGTAAATGAACGTGATGCTGCTCTGTGAGTGGGCAGTCTGTGAGATAATGATCCGGGCTGCCTATATTACCACAAACACAATTATCTGTTTCTGTAATTCTGAATCTTTCAAAGTACTGTGGAAACGGGCCATGCCCTGAGACAAATCGGACTAACAGTAAATTCCCTATATTGCGTTCAAGATGCACCTTTGGAATAAAATAAGCTGTCCTTCGTTCTGTATTGCTGATATTCCGTTCATTTTGCCATGTGTCAGTTGCTTTCTGCCTGAGTGTTTTTTTTTTGAAGTGTGACATTGGCCAGAGTATATGATACTGCCTTATATTGTGTTCTGTAGGATTTTCAGCCGCTTGCTTTGCTAAAGTATCAGCAAATTCGTTCCATGCATGACCTGCATGCGCTTTGACCCATTTGAGGAAATACTGGCTATCGTAGTTTTCCCTTAGTATCATTTGTATTGCAGTTACAATGGGAGAAGAGTGATCGGGATTATTGATCGCATGTATCGAGGATAAACTGTCAGTAAATATGATAGCTCTATTATGACGCTGTTCTACTAGGTAAGTTAATGCTTCTTTTATAGCCAACATTTCGCTCTGGAAGACAGTATTATTTTCATGCAAGTGCCCTTGCCAAGTATGTAGAATGTTTTGGTTAGCGACTGCAACAAATGCACTTCCTACGCCATTATCAATTTTCGATCCATATGTATATAGGCATACTTTAACTTCTGGATCTGTTGCGTTTTGGTGCAGTATGCGGACTCCAATTCCTTTCTTGGCTGAATATATTTGATCATTAATTAGAGATCCTTCATAATCCGAGGGGTTAAAAATCTCATCTTTGTATTGAGTAATTTGACTTAATTGCTTCAATGTTTGCCTAGCTGCCTCTTCTTCAATTCTAATGTGTAAAGGAAGTAGTCCGGCAAGCACATTTAAGGCATCCGTAGAAGTTGTACGATAGGCCCTAGTAATTAGAAGTGCAAATGGTCTTTGAATCATGTTTAAGTACTTGATTTTCCGACCTTGCATTGGTGATGCCCATACAGCGCATCCATAGGTAATGATTTTTTCAATTACTGTTTGGAAGAGGATTTTCTGAAAATGATGACTGATGCCCCATTTATTGCCTTGAAATTGTTTTAGATAATTGGCTATGGTCACTGCTCTTTGTTTCAGATTGAGCAGGTGCGGAATCCAGGTGAGTTTGGTGTCAAAAATGACTCCCAGATAGCGCAAGGTTTTCACTATTTGTATGCGTTGATTGTTAATGCAAATTCTGGGCTGTCTGGTAAGTGAGCCACCTTTTTTCGGGAAAAGTATAATTTTTGACTTGTTATCAGCTATCTTTAATTTCCTCTCTAGACAAAGTTGATGAAATTTTTCACAGACTTCATTACAATTCCTTTGTATTTCATCGCGACTCTTACCCTTTACTATGAATGCTACATCATCTGCATACGCATGTATGCTTGCATATTCAGGCCAGGATGTTGCTATGATATCATTGAAGGTAACATTCCACAGATGTGGCCCCGCACAGGATCCCTGAGGACAGCCCATAGTTTGTTGGTTTTCCAATATTCCACTATTATGAACAATGATGAGACGTCTGTCAGGGAGATAGTGTGAAAGCACCTTAAAGATGTTGCTGGGGCAGTTAACTGATCTTAATGCTTCCTTTATTGCTGGCCACCATAGCATATCAAACGCGCTTTTTAAGTCAATGCTGACTAGAGTCGTGTGATAGCCATGGTTACAGTTGTCATAGATGACCTTTTGTATATCATTTAATGCATGTAACGTAGAGCATCCTGTGCGAAATCCATATTGGTGTGGATGCAGATAATTTCCAGAGTGTAGATGATGGCAAAGACGATTCATGATCAATTTTTCAAAAATTTTCCCCAGGGATGGTAGCAAGCATATAGGGCGATAGGCCAAAGGGTCTCGAGGATTGCGGTTCTTTTTAAGGAATAATACAACTTGTCCAACTTTGAAGGCCTGTGGAAATGTGCCTGTGTGTAACAGTTTATTAAATAATTTAACAAAGAATGGCAGGCAAGCGCCCACTGCTATTTTCATTATTGCATAATTAATTCCATCAGGGCCTGGGGCCTTCTTTTTTGGTAATTGTCTTAGGACTTGTTTTACCTCCATATTGGTAAAGTGGACGTCGGATGGTGTTGGAGGTGTACTGTTGTTAATTCTCATTTGTGTGTGACTAACTGTATCATCTTCCAGAGAGTCTTGGTATATAACCGAGTTTAAAATACTCTGAAAAGTTGCAGCTGTATGTTGGTTGGAAAGATCAGGAGATGTAATTAGCTGAAATTGAGTAGGTTTAAAGAGTTTTTCTGTAGCTATCTTATGTGGTATGCCATAGACATCAGTAGACTCCGTACAGAATGTTCTCCAAGACTGCAGTCTCGATTGCACAGTTAGCTTTTTATAGGCTGCTCTTTCTCTCTGAAAAATCACAAGTGTATTTGTTTGAATATTGTTCCTTCTTTCTTGCTTGAGGCGACAACGAAGAGCTCTGCATTTCTTTTTTTGAATTTTGCAAATCCTGCGTCCACCAACTGATGTTTTGTATTTTCTTAGCGGTGCGTGTCGGCAACTGTTCATCACAGACATTCTTTAAAATTCTCATTAAGTCATTTGTTAAGTCTTCCATTTTTGCCGAATCATGTGCTTGATCCAGTGATGATTCAAGTAAGGCAATTTTCTCCTTTATGGTCCTTGTAAATGCACGTATTTTATTGTTTGGCAGGTTATAGCGGCGAATGATCATGGTTGTAGTTGGGCTATTAATGTCAAAAGTAATGTATTTGTGATCCGAAAGACTTTCAGTTTCTTCCACTTGCCAGTTTTGAATGTTTTGTGCTATGGAGAATAATGAAATAGTCAAATCCGGCCAGCCCTGTGCATATATGCGATCAAATGTTGGTGGCGCATCAGCAGTATTGTGTAAAACCAGATTGTTGGCAGCAATAAAGTCTTCCATAAGTTGACCTCTGGAGTCTGTCTGTACATAACCCCATCCTGTGTTATGGGCATTGTAATCTCCCACCAGCAAGATGTTTGAAGTCTTGAATCTTTGCAAAAAATCTTGGGAGTGTTGCAACGAGGTACTGATATCTGCGGATGGCGGAGAATACTGTGAAACTAATACTGCAGTAAAGTTTTGCAACTCTAATAGTATGGAAACACTATCTCGTTGAGTGGAAATGATAGTAGGTGCCCAAGCCGGATTACAAGAAACTATTATCGCACGTGGTGGAGAAGATGGATCAATATTTTGATAAACTGTCCACTTTAATGGGAAGCCTATCGCTTTCCCACTTCGTGTGTAAGGTTCCTGTATAAACAGAAGATCAGCTGCTAAGTTGGTAGCAAAGGTAACTAAGTGCGTAGTGGCAAATCGAGCATGTTGTAGGTTGATTTGTATACATTTTAAAGGCTGTTCTCTTTGGAAATGCGCGACATTTATGTGCTGTTGGGATTCTGGACTATTGCTTTCTGTTGTCAGGTGGCTAGGGATGTTACACTCTGGGATGCGGTTAGTATTCTGTACTAAGTCTAAATTTAAATGCTGTTCGTTGGTAGCAGGGACAGTTTGAATCGTAGGCTGGGTGTTGATAATCGAAGTTAGTACCAAATCGTTTATTTGAGTCGCCGCAGTTAATACAGGCTGGCATTTCTGCTTTGCAGTCCTTAACATTGTGTAGTCTTGCGCAGTAGGCGCAGAATGTCTTCTTACTTTGGCACTTATCTTGGAGATGACCGAATTGTTGACACTTAAAGCATCTTTTAATTCCAAGGAATTCTGTAATTGTATGTGCTTGCCAGTCCGTGTAGATTTTTCGAAGTTTGAGTGCTGCTGCAAATCCAGTGGGAGTACACTCGATGACCCATTGCACTCTGTTGGGGCGTCGTTCTTTGAGCCGGAAAAGCGTTTTGTAAAGATTTGCGGAGACTCCTGCAGTAGCACTAAGCTCGGCAATGAGTTCTTCAGGCCTGATCTGCTCAGAGACATTGTGTATGGCGCATCTGGGGCGTCGCTTTTCTCTTCGTTTGACATCAGCTTGTACATCTGCTTTTTGTATATGCTCCTGTAATTTATTTATGTCATCTTGCGTGTTACAAAAAACTTCTATACCTCCTTGTCGAGCCTGCTGTATTTTACTGACAGTAACAGGAATTTTACTCAGAGGAATCTTCTCCTGAAGTTCACGACGTAACTCTCTTGGGTGTTTATTATACTTAGGCTGAATTATCAGACTTGGCTTACTAGAATTACGTAATACTTCCGCAAAAGTCTGTGGTTGAAAAGGTGGCGGGAGCGAAGGCACTCTTGGTTGCTTGTTGCAACTCTGTTGATCGTGAGCCGGATGTTGTTGTGAATGCGTATGGGCAATCTCACAACACAGGAGGGTTGATGTGTTAACTCCTATTTCAGCTTTATCAGCCTTGATTATATTATCAGGGCTTGCGAGAGATAATTTTTGTAGAGCTGCAAGTGATCCTAGCAGCTGCTCCCTTAGATCTGTTGGGAGGAGGTATTTGTTTCCACGATATGTGGTTGAAACTCTTCTTATGTTCTCACAAAGTATGCCCACCTTTTCTTGGTACGCAACGTGTGAATCAAGAAGCACTGAGGGGTCTAATTCACTCTTTTGTAATGCTATGTCACTGTCAGCTGAAAGTACTGTATGTCGTGACATGATATGTTGAGAATGAATTTAATGATCATGCGTAAAGCACTAGAATTAACAGTGCCACTTGCCAGTTAGAACGATGTTAGAGGGAACTGCTTATCAGTAGATTATAACTATAGGAAGTAAATCAATACATAGACCAGTTCGTTGTGTACTGATTGTCAGTTAGATAGCAGTAGACAGTACTGTCAGACAGGTCAGTGCTAAGTACTGGTATAAAATGAAAGTTCAGGTTACAGTTAAAAATTACGCTAAATCTATTTAAGATATAAATAACAGATCTAGAGAGCACTGGTTCTGTTGAGTACAAAGCACACTGTGAACTGTAGAAGGAAGTTGAATGCGCTAAATTACAAATAATACAATCATACAATGTTACTGCTCTGTTTAGTAGTGACAGAATGTCTCTATTATCAGAGGGATGTGACAGAGTTCAGTATGTGTTAAGGATAACAGTAACTTATTAACTTACTGAATATCAGATAGGATCAGCTAGATAAAACAGTTAGATACACTAATTCTGTAACATGAGATTTCATAATGCACAGTAAATAAAAAGGGGACGACACAGCAATTTAAATATCTAGTCAGTGCCTATTATCATAATTATAATATCAATAGCAATTATCACAATTAAGATCAATTAGTCGTTATCACAATTAAAATATCTAATCAGTCCTTGTAAACAATAAATGAATGGTTCTACAGTATGTCTAATTTACCCATCAAGTAGACCCTGCACGGTAATTGGGTTGTTGCACTTATATAATGATGTACAATCAGCACAGTGAGTAATTAAGTTGCAAAAAATATCCCAATTAGCACTTCATATTAACAGTCAGCTCGGAAAGTCTAATTAGCAATTTGGTGTAAACATCAAATTAACATAGCAATCACTTAATTAGCACAGGAATTTGACATTGAAGTTAATTAAACACAGTTAAGGCATTCCATGACATTCAATTTGAACAATAAACAACCAATCAACACCCTTTTAGCCAGGTAGTTAGAGATTGGTACTTAAATAATGTAATTAATTAACACAATTTGCTGCTTGTCTAGATAATCTAGTAAATTTAATTAGGAAGACCAATCAATTTCCGTTCAGCACAGTGGTTAGAGGCAAACACAATAATTAAGACATCCAATTAACAGTAATGGTATATATCAGTAAATCTAATTAAGATAACCAATCACTGTCCGAATATCGCGGCGATAGGAATAAGGCACAGTTGCGAATTTAATTAAATAGCACTTTAAGAGTAATCCAATTAACACTGTAATTATTCAAACAACTCAGTTAAGGGTAATTTAGTATATCAGAACCAATTGACACATATGGTAATTGGGTAAGAAGTGACAAGAGCGTGCCGATCAAGTAATGGATTAATTAATAACAAAATGCCTACCTTGTCTGCAGTATTTCATTTGTTCTTGATAAAGGCATTAATCTAGGTAATTCAGAGGGAAACACACACTTTAACACTATTACACTGTGAAGATTGAAATCATTAGTGAGGAACACTAATTAGAACTGGTAGAATCTATTGAAGAACGTTAATCTGAAATCACTAGTGAGGGACGCTATTTAGCACTGTCAGAAACTATTGAAGAACACTAATTGAAATCACTAATGAGGAACTCCGATTGTAATCACTAATGAAGAACTCCAATTGAAATCACTAATGAAGAACTCCAATTGAAATCACTAATGAAGAACTCTATTTGAAATCATTAATGAAGAATTCCAATTGATAAGCACTAATTAACACTATTTGAAACTATTGAAGAGAACTGATTGAAGTCACTGTTGAAGAATACTAATTTGTGTACTCATGACACGGGCTTGTAGTAATTAGGAAACTTGGTTAGATGACACAGCTCCAGGTCCGGTGGCGGTATTAGCAGATAAGCTGTTTCCAGACTTCCACTGTCGACCATATATTCTACTTTTGTACTAGTGTCGTTTACCTTGGTTGCTAACCTTCTCTGTACTATCTATAAGCAGCCGCGGTAAGCGAATTGACACTTGGCCGCTATTTTCTCTGCTCTTCTTCTGTATAATGAGTTTCTGCAGAAATCGTTCAAATATTGTCACTGTGTAATCCAAGAGATGGACATAAATCAGATAAACACTGTACGTAAACACAGTCGCGCGAAGGTGAAAATCCTGTCTAAAATAGTCACAAAAAATGAAAACTCGGGTTGTAGTCGTCCAAAAAATTTGAAATCTATATCCCTGTAATCTCTGTCACATGAGGAGTCCAAAACTGAAGGTTCCGAAGAGCTACTTCAGTTAGTTGCCTAATTAGCGAAAAGACGAATTAAAACACAGTCCCCTTTGTTGTTCTTCTTTCCCCTTTGTTGATAGAAAGGAAGTCGCCGACGCCGGGGGGTCGCTGGACTGCAGGTGGTCGTTGGATCGCTTGAAAAGGTCAAGGGTCACGGACACCTCGTGGCTGCAGAATCACTTACTTTAAAAATTAATTACTAGCGGTATAATTAACCAGTTGTCTTGAAACTGGTCTGTAAATACTCCTTGTAAGGTCCTCTTTCCAGCGATATAAAATTCAATATTCTTTGGCTTCCGGCGGTCGCTCAAAAACAATTTAAGGTTCAGCCCCGTTGGATGTTAAACTGAGAAATTAATGAATCCGTAATTAATGAACCGTTGGTCGTAGAACCAAAACATTAGTGTCTTCGTATTCCTACTGATGTGGGCTAAATAATAAAACTTGTTTCAGCACCTGAAAATAAAAACTTCCGCTGCTAAAGACGAAACACGAGGAGCGACGAAAATGCGACCTACTGCTGCAAATATGGCCGCTGTATCTAGCTTAACTTTCTGTCAAATAAAACAGTGCGCTAGGAGAAAGGTGCACACAGATCTGGCAAGCTTGAGGCTGCCTTAACACGGTTAAAGTCTCCAACCCCTAGGCGATACAAGAGGCCGCTAACCTATCGGTCGAGCCGATGAGTTAAGACTAAGCTGAGTCGACAGGAATATCCAGCAACTCACATTCCACGTCCCCGTTGTGGAGGGATGGTAAAAACATCTGCCATCAACAGAGCCCCAACGCCGGACAGCAGAGCGAAATCACTTAAACACTGTCAGGCAGACCAGGCCGCCAATTCGGCCTGCTAACACTACGTCATGGTATACAGATGCCGGCTTTAGGCGCCCCCAGGGAAAAACCATGGAAGGATATGAATATGCAGTTTTGAGGCTCCAGGTGCTTACTGGAAACCTCAAGCAGTTTAAAGGCTCGTTAAATTCGCCGACTCCACCGGTTTGTCCGGGCTGTTTCATCCCGGACAACCATGAATATCTGACTGTATAGCTGAACCAAAACCAACGGAACGGACGAGAACGCTATATGATCTCTGCCGAGTCTAAAACAGCCATCGTTAGCGATGACTCCAGTTCTCTGGAGACTGATTTTAAACATCCGTAGCCGAGACTGCTTAGGTACAGATCCTAATCAGTAGCTTCCCAGGTTTTACCTGAGTCGACCCCCGGAGGGGCGTTCAAAAAGTACAAGAATTTTCTTGTTCAGACAGGCAGCGAGACGAACTGCTCGTTTTAATGATTGCCCGGCACCTTTTTGACTCCGCGCCGTCGTGCGCCGCACGACCTAGCACCTATTGTCGAAGCGGATCTGATGGGAGAAATTGTTTAAGTAAAGTGCATTTTTTTTGTCGTATGTTATATCAATAAAAGAAAAAAT
This sequence comes from Stegodyphus dumicola, assembly GCF_044657685.1. Taxonomy (NCBI): domain Eukaryota; kingdom Metazoa; phylum Arthropoda; class Arachnida; order Araneae; family Eresidae; genus Stegodyphus; species Stegodyphus dumicola. Next base: position 152,493,105 of record NC_140769.1, on the reverse strand, counting down.
GGTACTTCCCCATTTCTCGCTGGCGCAAACGATAAAGTCGCCATAAATGGTACATTTATTGTCAGTCAAGTCTTTTTCCTAATACGTCAAAAATAGATGAAAAACCAACGAAACTTTGAGATTTACCCAGAACAGATGAAAAAAATTTGTCAGATTCTTTCAACCGAAAGGCATTTTGCCTAAAATTGCTAATTGTGATAAAAATCATGAAATGAAAGTGCATTTCGGAAACGAAATTCAATGGCGCTTATCTTTTCGCAGTATAAGAAGTATCCGGAAAGGCACATAGTTTGAGTCATTGTAATTGAAGTGTGTGCGGTTTATTTATGGTTGGAACGAAGAATTAGCTTCAGTTACATGGTGTGAAAAGCAATTGGAAATCAGCCAGGAAACAGTTGTGGACTGGAATAACTACCTGCACGAGGTTTGTGTGGATTCTTCGCTTAAACGTTAACAACGGACCTGATATGATCGTCGAAGTGGATGAAAGTTTGTTCTCGAAGCACAAAAACGATGCTGGACGGATTCTACCATAACAGTGGATCTTTGGTGGAGTTAGCCGTGAAACAAACGAATGTTTCCTTGTGAAGGTGCCAAATCGATCCATGAACATTATATTAGAAGGAATTAAAAAAAAAAAAATATCGGAAAAGGAATTATATTATATTCCGATTCGCGGGAATCGTACTGCACTGAAAAACTGGAAGAAGAAAGTTTGGAACATTTGAATGTGAAGTGGAACATTTCAAAATAAATACAATTTTGTGGAACCAGAAACGGGAACGCACACACAAACAATAGAAAGAATGTGGGATGGCGCCAAATGGCTAAATAAGAAACACAGAGAAACGTCAACGTTATCATCTGGAAAGTTCGCGGAATTTATGTGGAAAAGGGAAACAATTTGAAAACAAAATTTAAGGGATCCATTTGAAAGCAAAATTTAAACAATATAAAAATGTTTATGCCTCCAAAGTAAAAAATTGTTTGAACTAACATGTGTTAACAGTGTTTTTTATGTGTATACTGTGTGTTGTCATTAATAAAGTCTGCTTGGCAAGATTTGCAGTATTATTATTATTATTTTGTTTGTATACTGCGAGTTGTCGCCAATAAAGTCCGCTTGGAGACATTTGCACCGACAAAATGGAAAAATACGGAAAAAAATTTTCAAACATTCTTTAAAAAAATAATATTAATATATAATTTTGTTTAAATTAAAAATCGACTGTTAGGAATCTCTTTGACCGGATAAAAGGTACTTACGTATTATCGCAACCAGGTTGGCGCGATTTGTAAGTTTGAGTAAAGTATGAATAGAAAGAAAATGTACATTTATTAATTACAGATAATTTTTAATACAGTTTTTTATATTATTTTGTTTTAAAATATAAAATAGCAATTAAACCCTTCCGGTTTCGAATTTGAATAAGTTGCAGAATTATTTTTCGGCGGAAATCTTTTGGCTATTGCTTTTAGCACTGATTGAAAACCGTCTTCGCCATTAACAGCTTGAGCTTGCCGCCATATAAATTCAATAAGGTACGAGTCAAGCTGATTTTTACAAGTATGTTCGTTCGGTATAATTCCATATCCTTAACGCAATTTGAATTTATCAATGGGCCCATTAGAGCGGGAGATATAAAACTGTGCCCCACCATTTTTTTTTCTTTTTTTCGCGCAGTGTAGATACCTTTTTATATTGTCGGTTGGTATTTTATTATACATTAATAATATAACAATGCAAATGAAGCAGAATGAATGTGATGTACTGTACTTAATATAACCTGATATAACTGCAAATATGATTTTTAGATTAAATTGAATTCTTAAATGGCAAAACTATAACTAAGAAAAATTACACAATGGTAGTGTGTGTATTTAATTATGGCAAAGCACACTAGGGCTATTTGCCTAAGGGAAGGGATGCCTTCGTGGAGGACTTTCTAAGGAAAACTGGCTCGTATACACGTTACACATGGGGAAAACCACAAAAACGCCCATGCAGCCAGCCCGTTCGCGGGATTCGAACCTCGGACCGAACTACCAGTGTTCAGCGACTTTACCGCTCGGCCGCTGGTGGGCCACACAATGGTAGTTAACACATTATCATGTTGACTGCTTCTCTGCAAAATTAAATTCTAGGTAAGAAGCTACGGATAATGCTTAGAGCTTTTTCTTGAATTAATCTGATTTAAGAATTTCCTGTGATCTATAATGACTCTCTTTCTTTACTGACCAGAGACAGCAACTAAGTAATGAAATAAATTTGAATAGTAACTATTTTAATTGTAAGTATTTAAAGGTAAGAATTGGAGGCTCCCTTCAGCCCACATGTATTTAAAGGTATGCTTTAAATTTGGTTTTACACTGCTGTCCACATCACTTTTTACCTCTTTTATAGCAATAATGCTTGACTTTGAAACGGAGCTGTCTTGAGCAGCCTAGATCTGGAGGAGCAAAGTCCCTGCCCCAGGTGGCGAATTCAAGTGTGGCACTGGATGGTATTTGGAATGTTGTCTAATTTTGCTACAACATTAGTAGTTTTAAAACAAGGTTTAGAAACCTCTTTTAAGAAAATTTATAATTAAATACTAAGATTTTTTTAAGGGAGCAAAGGGTTGAAAAAAGTTAATTACAGCTGATTACGAATGTAAAGGTAGCATTAAAGAGAGGGCAATAATGGGCTTCCAGACTTCATTGACAAGATCTATCTGACCTTCTCAGCGGAGGAGTATTCAGATGAGAACGAGAACAAGAACTTCGAAGCGCCCTAGCAACGCCTCTTGGCAAATAGAGAGACATTGCAACTACACGGTAACCAAAAACGTTCTTGCCGTTTAGATAGTCAGAAAGAAAAGTCATAAAACAAATAATAATTACCGCTAATCTTCAAAGTAACCACCATCGGCCTCCAATGGCTTTAGCCAACGACAACTGACAGGCTAGTTGTGCGATGCCATCGCGGTAAAACTCAGGAGTCTTGGGCGCAAAGAAGTCCGTGAGGGCTTGTTCGAGGTCTGGCCCGTTGTTGAAGGTTTTCCCACGAAGATGGTTGTCTAGGAAATGGAAAAAGTTGTTGGCTTTTTGCGCGAGGGCTGGGGAGTATGGTGGATAGGGTAATGTCTTCCAGCCCAGTCGTTGGATGGTGCCCCTAGCCTCCCGAGCAACATGAGGCCTCACATTGTCATAGAGGAGGACTACACCCTTACGATAGACCACCTCTTTATGCATCAGGACCTGATGCACACGTTCCAACTGCTGCGAGTGCAGGCCTGTCGTGATGGTTTGGCCCACTGGCAAGAGCTTATAGTGCACCACTTGGCGACTAGTCCACCAGATACAGAGCATGATCTTGCGGGGGTGGAGAGAAGATCTCGCGGTGTGAGGCATAAGATCCCGTGGTGACAACTAATGTCTGGAACGCCTGGGTGTGTCATACTGGATCCACCTTTCATCGTTGGTGAGTACTCGATCAAATATGGATGCATTGCGTTGCCCGAGTAAGCAATGGAAAACAGGCAGGGATACGCTGTTGCTTGTTTGCATCGGACAGTGAATGGGGTACCAACTTGTTCAACTTGTATGCCTTTCCTATGCGGTGCAAATGGAGTCTGATAATTTCGACTGATACCTGGAAGTGTGCAGCAAGCTCACCTCATGTTTGACTACTGTAACTCTCTATGGCTGCTCTCAGGGCCTCGTCGTCCAGCGCTTGTGGCCGACCGCTGCGTGGTGCATCACTAAAAGACATATTCCCTGACCTGAACTTCTGAAACAATTGCCTAGCGGTTCGTTTGTTAATGGCATTATCCCCAAAGGCCTGCAAATTTGGCTACTTGATTCTCCTGCTGAAAGGCCCACTTTAAATCATACAGCAAACAACTGCGAATGAGTACCTTTGACTAAGGCTCCTCTAAACCAGGCTGAATCACCAACTTTTCTCTCTTGGCGAGGGAGGGAACGCGCTACCAATTTTGGCGCGTTTATCGCACACACTGGCTGAATGTCTGCTGTTTTTTTAAAGATTTATTTTATAGACGCGCGGCATTCAGCGCACATAAACTTTTCGGATAATTTATTAATTCTCGAATAGTATATAGACGTTTTCACTTAAATAAAAATTTCGCGTATATTTTGTAAACATATTCAAAATAACTTATTCTTTAGATGTTTTAGTTTTGTTAGCAGACTAAAATAAATAAGATATGAATAAAAACTTTCAATAGTGTCAAATGGGGAAATAGTTAAAGCGTAGAGTGTGCAAATAAATTTATCTTAATGACATTTTAACAAAAATTTCCATAAAAACACTGTAAATTCATACTAAAAAAATAACTTAAGAATATGTTGTCATTTTAGTCTGAGGTATATGGAAATAATTGTGCAAGACTCTGAAGAAACACTTTCTTTTAAATGTGTGAAATATTTCATAACATATATGGAAGAAGAAAGTACAGCATTCTGTGTTTTGGATGATTTTCACCAAATGTAATATAAATACGAACTAGAAACCGTAATAAAAAGTCCTTCCTCTCCAATCAGATCACCTTTGTGTTGCATTGTATTTGTAATACTTCTAAAAATGCAATTTTTACCTAAATTAAAAAACAGTTATTCCATAAAAGATAATAAATTTGAACATATATAGAATGAATTTTGTAATTTGAGTTATGTTACAAAATAAGTCATAGTTTATATATTTTATACTAATAATTTAGATAAAACCTGTCCAATTTAAGAATGTGTGTTAACCACATTCTTAAATTGTAAAAGGACGACTTAACCACATGTAATTCATTTCAAAGCATAAAAGAAAGCTTATTTTTTATTTTACACAGCAACAGCATTTTCATGCAGTCAAGTTTTTTTAACTGCTAGTTATTATACATAATACTTAATTTTAAACCCATTCTTATTAGAAAGCATAACTAAGAAACTTCTTTTTAAAGCACCACAGTGATTGCAAAGAATGTCGTTAAATTTACAAAAGTATTGAAGATATATTGAACAGCATTATAACAAGAAAGTACTGTACAAAATATGTAAATTTAGCATAACTTCTTTTTTAATATTTGCATAGTTTCCTCCAAATGAACCTTAATGGGAAGTTATCTTGCGAAAATTTAAAAGTATTAAAATGGCCTCTATTTAAGATGTAACTGCATTTATAATTATTTTGTAATTGCGAATAGATTATATTATTGCAATTAGATTATGCACTTACAACATAATTGCATAAAAGAATGAAATTAAGAGTTCACAGATACAATGTAATATAATTACAATGCAATTACCTAAATTGTAATTATAATCACTTATTTCATACCACAATATTATTACAATCACAATGTAATTTAAATTGGGTACTATATTTGCATACCCTCCACTCAAAAGGAGGTACTGATAAGCCTGGAAGTTATTATCAACAAAAAGCCTGTTCAGGACAGTTTGATGACAATTTCCACCGGGCGAAAAGTACATTCTTAAGCCCAGGCAAATCATGACAATAAAAATCATTTAGTCTTATGATTCACTATATTTTAAACCCTAAATTTGAATTCTGCACCAAATTATTTACCTATATTTTAACATACTTTATGAATTATTAGAAGCGATATGGCAAATATCTTCTAAAAATAACTGTAAAATATTTGTATCCATTAATTGATTCAGATACACACTTTTATTATTTAAGTATATCAAAATAACAGTTTCATGTTCCTGAAATACAAAAATTATGAAAAAAGTTAAAAGTAATATTCTTAGAAGCATGATATTAGTCACCAGCTGCAAAATAGTTAATTTTTTGCCCTAAATACAAGTTTATTACACAGTAGTCAAACATGTAACTTAATAACATGTTATATAAAAAATTAATGATAATAAGTTTATCAGAAATGAATTAATTCTGCAAATAAACTTTCTGCATTTGAAAATTTTCTACACCTGAGGGGAGAAAGAGATCTAGTAAAATTAGATTTATTATAACTTCAGTTGGACCAAATACCTTCTCTCTATATATATGCATCACTAAAGAAATAAATAAAATTATCATGCTTAAAAAACAGATGTACCATACCAGTTTTTTTCCCCTTGTTACCCTTTACATTGAGAAATAACAAACAGTACAACGCTGAAAAATACTATCCTTGAAATTTTGTTTAAATAAAGAAACACACGCACTATCTTTTTATTTAAGCATTACACTTCAAAAACATATACACATACCAATTTATTTTCACTAGCCTTTATACTGATAACATGCCATATAAAAATGAAAAGAATTATCCTTGAAATTTAGATAAAATGAAGTAACACAATGGGAAAATTTATGCACACGGACATCAGTTACAGATGGTGGTGGATTTGGAATGCTAAAGAGTGTTGGTACTGCAGTTTTTCTTAGTTTTTTCTATCTTTGCATAGTGACTCAAATTGAGATTCCTCAAAATGATCCTGTAAATACATAAAGTAATAAAAAAAAAGTATACAAAATAAATAAAAGTACAAAAAACAAACCACACAGTGAGGTTGTGCCAAAGGCAGCAAGCATGAACTGTAAGTAAGTATAGGCAATAAATAAATATGCAGGTAATTAAATTAGGCCCAGTATTATAAAAAACTGAAACAATAAACAAACCATGTCTAACATATCAGCAGCAGCATCTTGTAAGCTTGGGCAGAATTTAATTATCCAATATTTATTTTTTGCCTATAATTTAAAGTGTTCTTTAGAACATTATCCAAAAATTAAATGAAGTAGTGTTTTGCTATAACATTAAAAACAACTAAAAATAAACTTTATATTTCTTGCTATAGTGCTCTTACAATAGATAAGAAAATAAGAGTTCACTTCACCCAACTTTTAAGATACTAGGCCGATAAATACATTTATAATTACAGCAGACTATGATTCTTGTTATAATTGTAGTATTGTTTATTGCTCTAATTGAAATATTTAATTTTTAATTCTCTAATCATTCAAAACATAGCCCTAATTTCGGAGCACAGTGCCAACATGCATTTTAAAAAGCATCAAGGCCAGTTTAAACAACAATTTTTTAAATTACACCGGCACAGACATATCCAATTAAAGTTATTAAAAACTCTAGAACGTAGTTCAGTAGCTTTCTGAATTTGTAGGCAATTTTTTATTTAGAGATGACAACACAAAATAACGCTTCAGAAAATATTATTTATCATGTATAAAAATCTGTTTTGTAACACAGATCAGTAATAACTGTTTATCAATGTCATGAGGATTTAATTTGACGAGATCACATTCTTTAGAAGTATCAAATTCATGAAAGGATTTTGGCTTGGCCTTTGAAATTCATCATTACAGGCAGATTTATTTGATTGTTATGCATGCATTAAACACTACACATGCATTAAAAACACTACACATGCATTAAAAACACTACAATTATTTTTGAAAAATACACATGCAGTTTCACAAGTTTTCTGTGCTTATTTGAAAGTTCTGCATTCATTTCTAAATCTTTACTCCATTGCCAAATTGTATAATACTGGATTATAACTATATGGTACTTGCAATTATTGATTAGATTATATATATTTTGTCTCATACTATTCAATTTATTCTACTGACATCAGATGTCAATGTCAAAATTCTGGAAGTTATTTTAACCAAGAAACAGTAGTGGGCACCGTGCATAAACAACTCATCTAACTTTTTAACAACAGTGATTATAAAATAAAGAAAAAAATTATATATTATTCCAACGATATTGCAACTATAGTATAATGTTACATATATCTTTAGCAAACATTCAGATTTTATCTTGACTTTCCAAATTATTATTTATTTTTTAATAAATTTCAATATGCTAATGATTTTCATGTTACATTAGTATAAATTCCACAATTAGCACAGGAAAACAAAATCTGCGCTTTATATTAGAAGAGAAATTTCTTTTCCACATTCAAAACATCCACATTGGCGATGTTTGGCGACGGGTACATTAACCCTAGACTAATTTAAGGTGTGGTGTATTTAATTATGGCAAAGCACACAAGGGCTATCTGCCTAAGAGGAGGGGTGCCTTTCGTGGAGGACTTTCTAAGGGAAACTGGCTCGTATACACGTTACACATGGGGAAAACCACGAAAACACCCATGCAGCCAGCCCGTTCGCGGGATTCGAACCTCGGACCGAACTACCAGTGTTCAGCGACTTTACCGCTCGGCCGCTGGTGGGCCAGACTAATTTAATTATAGCTATTATTACAGAAATTAGCAGATACTCAGGTTATTGTACACAAGAATTTCACTTTACTTGCACATTATAAACATCAGAGAAGATATAAACTCTAAATGAAGGCGTAATTAACATTATACTTACTAAGCAAAGTTCAGCGCCTGGACCAGGTTTCCAATTGTCTCTTCGGCAATTATTTACCCATATTTTTCTCCTTTCTTCATTTTTAGGAAATTTTACCAATGTATGACCTTTCCGTGAATGATCTGAACAATTAATAGCTGCACATCCGCCCATTTTACACAAAAAAACACAAAAAATTGTTGCACCGTAACTACACAGCCGCCATTAAATCTCCCACTTGGGATCGCGAATGCCTGATGATTCAGCCTGGTATATAGGAGCCTTACCTTTGACGCGTCCATTTCAATCAGTCGCTGCGTACCGACGCAACTCTTGGTCAATGTCTGTACTCCCATCCTAACCACTTTATCGCCAGATGTGGCGACTATTTTTATGTTGGGGTTCACTCTTCCAGTGTCATTTCAGAAACAGCAAGAACTTTCTTGATAACCTTGTACTATTTAATTGTAATTAGTATTTACTGAGATCGGACCCAATAAATATTAACCTCGAACCATCCTGGGGAAATGAAGTAATTCAAATTAATGTACGTAGAGCATACACAAAAGACCATTGACAATGACTGTTATCTTCAAGAATGAAGCAATGCATTTCGATTTTTTTGAAGCTAATTGGCAACTTAGACTCGCTTTCAGTCGTAACGGCGACGCGTTTTGGATTTCTAGAAGTGGATTTATTATTTTGTATGTTTTTTAGTTTTGAGGTTTCTTTCGTTCTTTTTTTTCTTAATATACCTACGTTTCGTAGTCCACACTATATTTAGCGAGACGCAGCCATTTAGTTACCACGCGCGCCCCCGTATGCAGGCCTAAGACTCTTGAAAGTAATTGCGACAATTTTTAGTTATTCTTATTAAGAATTATTCATAATGTATTTCATTTAAGGTCAAAGAAATTATGTGAGCAATATAGAAAAATGGCTAAAGACAGGGCCGAAGAGGGAAAAGAAACTGCATGTAAGAAACAAAATGGCTTCACGGAAGAGGTGAACCATCCGCAACTTCCCATACCACAATGTCCAATGATGTCGACATTTTAGATGATATTAATATTTCTTGCAATTTGCATGACCATGATGAAGAATCTTTATCTAGCATGCCTAAACAACCTACAAGTCAGATCTTAAGAAAACAACCTTCTTCCTCGACCTCAAACGAACAGCTAAAGCAGTCCAGCATTTACATATAAGCTACATAAGTTCTAGCTTAGGGCCCCCACTTTCTTGGGGGCCCCTAAAAAACTCTCTATATATCCGAAAATCATATTTGGCCCTAATATATAATATCTGGACTTGTAAAGGGTCTCATATCTCAGATAGCTTAGGGGCTTATTAAGTCTAAATCCGGCCCTGAGCTGGAGGACGTGAAGCTGGGATATAAAAAATATCCTCATTTAGGTGGATATGGACAGCAGGAACACGAAGACCTAATGCCTTTTGATTTGTTGGACTCAGACAGCACAAAAGAAATGAATGATCCGCAATGATTTTTCTTAAGCAGTCAAGCTGTTGGTTGGTTATTAATTGGAATCACAGTTCACACTAGTTCACACAGTATTCAGAGAGCTTGGGGATTAGCTTTAACCAGATGTTTTAGAACGGTGCTTACCGAGGCCGTCTTTGTGTTGGCTGGGCTGCCTTCTCTCTCAATTTTATACGAATTTTATTATGAGAAATTTTTATTTAGAACTGGACGAATGGAATTGAAAATGTATGAAGATTATTTAATTACAAAGAATTATTTTGAAAAAATTAATATTCATTTAATACATCCTTCCAATAGATTTGTTTTTGTTTTTGATAAAAGTAATCCAACTGTTGATGTGTTTGATATTTATACAGATGGTTCTGAGGTCGGAGGGAACGTAGGAGCTGACATTGTTCTTTTTTACTATAGAACTGAGGTGGATTATAGAATGTTTAAGTTGAACATATATAATTCAGTTTTCCAGGCAGAAAGTGAAGCGTTCAAACAAGCCTTATTATGGATTAAAAATACCTTGTTTATACCCACGTCTGTAAATATTTACACTGACTGCCTGTCACTTCTCCATGGGCTCTCCTGCCCAGACAATTTCAATCCATTAAATGTCGAAATTAAGAGTCATTTAGAAACTTTGAGTTCATATTTAAATATTAAGCTACATTGGGTTAAAGCCCATATAGGCTTTATTGGTAATGAGAGGGCCGACAGCCTGGCCAAGCAGGCGGTCTCAAATGTCAGTGCAATGGATATTGAAGTAACAGGTTCGAAGAAAATTGCTATTCGAAGAATGAAAAGATTTTACGTTAACAAAGGGAAAATACAGGGGTTCTCTTCATCTAAAAACAAAGGATTTATGGAACTAATTAATATCACCAATAAAATGAATTGTATGAACAATATTGATGTTAATCAGGTTTTAACTGGACATGGTAGGTTTCCGTTCTATTTCAACCGATTTAATCTACAGGAAAATAAATTATGTAATAGTTGTCAGGTTGATGGTGATGCTAGGCATTTCGTGGCTGATTGTAGTTTAACAGCCCCTATTAGACAGATTTTTAACATTACTGATTATAATGTAAGTGTCATTAATTTTAAAGTTTTTAAATCATATTCTATTGCTCTAATGAAGTTTATCAATGAAAATAGGGCGCTGGTAGAAATCTTCTGTTAAAATTGAATTTTGTATTTATATGGGTTTTAAATATCTGTGGTGTTCTATGTTGTGAATTTGTGTTTATGGACTTTTTTTGTTTGTTTGTTGGTCTGTAATTTTGTGTTAGATGTGCTTACTTATTTTTCATTTAGTATTTTTGTTTATTGTTTGGGGGTGGCTGGGTTACTGGCTGCCCTCGTTTGTGGAGATACGGGGACCCTTCTTTTGAGCTAAGGGGACACTCGTGTCCAGGTGGGCTGAAGGGAGCATCCAATTCTTACAATTCTTCTTACTTAGTTCACACTACGACATCACATTTAATTCTCACAATAAGGAAAATAAGATACGAAAATAAAAACCACAAATTTGCAATGACACGCAATGTTTCAAGCGTAAAATATAAAATCAAGCACAATCACAATAGCAAACACTGTGTATTAAAAAAATAATGCAAAAGTTACTCAGTTCAATCTTGCGATTTTCGAGACTCGACTTAAAAATTGTCAAACTGTCGACATTTATCATAAGTCTAAAAACATTATCAACACAAATATATAAAAATACAATAGTAGAAATGGTTAAAATGCATTTCATATAATATGCGATATAATACTCTCTTCTCCCTATGTATACAGAGATCTGGTTTCGCTTAAAAAAACAGAGAATTGCACAGACTCAGCATTGCGCTCAGCCTTGCCACTGAGCGCCAGCCACGATCCCGATCCCGCTTGAATAGTTGCACCTTTAATATACTCTCCAATGTAATGCAAATAAAATAGGGTTCTTGTACTTTAAAAAACAAGCCTTTTTAAAAATAATATATAGCAATCAGAAACACGGGACAAATGATCGAGGAAAAAATATCCCACAACTCGATTGATTCGAGTTCTAAAAAAAGTAACGTTTCCAGAAAAATGACGCAATGACTAAAATAAAATTACCATAATGATGTCATTCATTACCTAATAACGAAATCACCAATTTTGGTGTCCATCCAATATTTCAGTTTAGTCAATAATAATAAATAAAACTTACCTTCGGTTCTCGGCATTGGGCGAATATCTACATTTGGATCTTCAAAGTGCAAACTATTTTTCGCTTTCAAATCATAGTGCTTGTATCCTTCGGTCTAGAGGCAGCTGGACGCTTTCCATTAGGGCGAAAATCGCAAATGATTCGGGCAAGACATTTGCTTTAATTATTTCTAAAAATGATTCGACAGCCGTAGCTTCAACCAATGTGTCACAGTTTTTATAGTTATTCTTAACTCAGATTCTATAAAATCATTCCTGCAATAGCCCAACTACATATACGTTGCAATTCCCTAAAATCACACATGCTCAATTTACTCTTCGCAAAACACGAATCCTTTCGAACAAGACCTTGTAAATTCTACGCTTACATTCGCCTCGCGTAACTCCACATATCTGCTAAAACTATCTATGCTTTTCTTTCACTCTACAAATTTCATATTCGTTTTACAAATCGGACATTAATATGATCTTCCAATCAAAATTTTCTCCACGCTTTCTTTTCGCTCCAGTTGGTAAAAAAATCAAAATCCAACTTTTCATCCATTCTGCAGAAACACCGACATCAGGCGTATTCATCAAATAATTCTTGATCAGATACGGTTATAAATTTTAAATCTTTTATTCGATATTTTTAATCGTTTGGTAAATCGTAATAAAGCATTTTTACAGCTAATTCGTTGTGTTAAATGTTAACAATAGCACGCAATAGTAGATTTTTAATTAAAAAAAATCTCTCGCAGTAACATTATAAACATCACATTTCAACTCAGTTAAAATATAACTAAAATTTTCAAATATGGAGCTGTAGCATAACTAGTGATGAGTCGGTACTACCGAACCGGGTATTTTGTAACGGGTACTTAGTTGTAACGGGTACTGAAAATCGGTACCTCCAAGTACCCGTTACTTCAGTACCGAAATCGGTACTTTTCGGGATTCGTTACTTCTGTACCGAAACGGATACTTTTCGGTATTCGTTACTTCTGTAGCGAAACGGGTACTTTTCGATATTCGTTACTTCTGTACCGAAAAGGTTGCTTTTCGGTATTCGTTACTTTGTAACGAAAATATGCGTCTCTTCTCGGTATTTCGGTATTCGTTACTGGAGGATCGATGAGGGTTCAGCTCACTTCGGTTTTGGTACGAGGACAGTAGTATCTGGTTGTATTTGCGAAATGGTGATATGCGCTCCTTGTGTCCATGAATGGTCACTTCCGTAGTTGACACTTCCGTAGACACTTCCGTAGTTGACATGTTTTCTGATATTCAAAATCTTACCCCGTACAAATAAAATCAAACACGTGGTGACGTGGTAGAGTTCCTTCAGTGCGCAAAATCGTTAGCTGCGTATTTCGGTACTCCAAATCGTCACTAGGGCACTTCGGTATTCCAAATCGTTACTAGGGTACTTTGGTACTCCAAATCGTTACTAGGGTACTTCGGTACAGTAAACCGTTACTAGGGTACTCCGGTACAGCAAACCGTTACTCCGGTATTTCGTTACTTCGGTACTCCAAATCGTTACTTGGATACTCGGTACTTGAAATCGGTTTTCGGTACTTTTCAAAGTAACGGTTCCTTGAGTAACGGGTATTTTGTACCGGGTACTTGTCTGTACCCGTTACTCTCGTACCGGGTATAAGAATGTACCGAAGTTGCCCATCACTAAGCATAACTATAACTTGTTTCTGGAAAGAAACGTACCCAATATAACGTTATAAAAAGGCGATCCAAGTTTGAGACAGGTAAACAACGTCTTGATATGTGCAGCGTCTTCTGCGATTGAGCCCATATTTCGATTTCTTTATAAACCAAGTAACTCTAATAGAGTATTAGGCTTGGAACTTCGGTTATCAATAATCCTCACTGGTTGCTCCATGCTTGGTAGTAAGTTCTATCATTAATAAATATTAAAAGCTTACTTTGGATATAAACTGAATTATAGATTTATAGCTACCTGGAAACACTCTAACACAAATAAATAAGGACACAAAATAAGTAAGATTTAGATTTTTATATGCACTAACAGAAGTTTTTACATGTTGGCATTTTGCATCGTTTGTTTTTTTATATCTGTCGCCAAAAAACAAAAATGAAGTAAAATACATACTCGAAAAACATCTGGCGAGACGACAGCGCCACCTACAGAAAAGTATTAAATGAGACATAAAACGTTTTGAAACTTAAAAGGTATATCCTTTTAATTGCAGTATTAATTAGTTACATTTTTAATATCTCATTCAAGGGAAGGGAAATATTTTCTGTAATATAAACACAGATTAGAGTAGTTCACTTGTTTTCAATAACAGTGGGGCAATTTTTGTTAATGTACTATTTGAAACTACTAACTTTTATTATTTTGGAGCTTGCTTTTCCAATCTTTTGAAAAAAGTACATAATTTCATATCTTTTCTTCCGGTGATAGATGAATGAGAACTTAGGGTTTATTTTTATGGAAAAAGTATGCAAGTCAATAAATTTATGATGAATTCATAATTGAATTTATTCATGAAATTCACGAACTCTTTTAAGTTTATTATACAGTTTGTAAGGATTATGTTAATTTTATTAACAGTTAAATTTTAAGTTAAAGTTCCTTTCCTGTCAGATTCTTAACTTTAACTTACTACTTCCGGCCAAAACGTAGTTTTGGAATCATTCTGAATACTTAATAAGGAGGAGCGGTATTTAAACCGCGAAGTCTACAGTGTTAGAGAGAATCAGAGTTTCTGATTTACGCGAGTCTGCATTTTGGCCTACTCTCTCTCTCAAAGTTGTTATTACGCTCGGCCGTACTCAGGCCCTTGATAAGTTTCGTAGTCAAATAAAGGGCCAACTCGATTAGAATCTTGATAGCTTTGGCTATACATTTTTAGTTAATCTTAGTTTTAGTTTAATTTTTAGTCTCTTAAGTTCAAGCCTAAGTGTTGGCTTTGATTGTACACTCCAAGACGGAGTTTTGTTAAATCTTATTGGAATAATAAAGGGTTAGTTACCCTTCCATCTCGTTGTTCCTTGCTACACGAACTTAAGCGATTATTCTCTTACTAGTTCTTAAGATTCGTCACTTTCTACAGTAACTGAGAAATACACTAGTGAGAATCTTACAAGTTTATTACAATAACTGCTTAATACAGTCTTAGGTTCCTTACTAATACGGTTTTTCAAACTCTAGCTATGTTTCACTTACCATTTCCTAAATCTTTGAAAGTATTAACTTTTAAATAAAGTCATTTTAAATACCGCATGCGGAAGGGGGGAGAAAATACCTTATATACTTCTCCTTTTAAAGGGCACCCTGGAGATTAGGGGACCCAATCACCAAATTCTGGTGTCGACGAATTATCGTCCAGCACTTTTTAGCTCAGGCTCCACTGTAAAGTCATTAGGATTTTGTGATGCTGGGTACGTGAAAAATGAGCAGTGCCCTCGCAGGGATTCAAACTCCGTGCCTACCGAATACGCGTCGAGTGTGCTTCCAGTTACACCGCGAAGGCATGCGAAAACATTTTATAACTGTCAAATAACTTCAAATTCTTAAAAGTTAAAAGCATTTATGAATAATGAATATTTTTCCTTTCTGCATCAAACACAAAGTGTGAGGATAAGATTTTATGAGCACCGAATGTGTTTATTCACTAAATATATGTAACAAAGTTATTTGATAAGTAAACAAAAATAGGTAACAATTTTCAGTTATAGAATGCAATGAACATTAGAACATAAAAGGTAACTAAATAGCTGCTCAGATATAAAGCAGAAAGATGTGGAAAATGATAATATACATGTGCCTAGGAACAAAAAGTAAAGATATTGTAAAGCTGTAGATAGTTATTAGTCCAAAGGGGTTTTGTTCCTGAAGGACTATTGTTTTAGTTTTGCGATTTTGCGTTGAAAACTTTAAAAGGTGTATCACTTTTCAAATCACTGCCAGCAGCATAAATGTATATGTCTCTCGCATTGTGATAAAACAATGGTACCTAGAGCCATCCAATTTTGAATGACGTAATCCTGCTGCGAATATGGTCAAATTTAAAATTTGGAATTTGTTTTATTATCGATTTCATATTTTGTAAAACTTTAGCGAATTTTTGATTAACAAACTCAACGATTTAAAAGCGAGCAATGGCAACACTGTACGGGGAAAAAAATAACCTTTTTATCTCCAGCGCGCGGAACTGTGTATTGGAATTTCTAAAGATATGCTTATTTTAAAATTATTTTGTGACATTGCTGTTGTACTGCATTTTATGATTTAAGTGCAAAGAACATGATATTTAGTAAATAAAGGCAGTACACAAAATGTTAAAAAAAAAAATGCCCCTTTGAACGTAATTTAAAATCTGAAACCTTTCAGATTTTTTTTTTAAATTTATTATTTTGTACGTTTAATCACGTAAGTGATGAATAAACTATCATTTGATATCGTTCTGTCAACTTTTTAACCTGATGTTTATGCTATAAAATGAGAAGCGTATACAGTGACTGAACCTAATATCAGGACTTGCTCCGGAATCACTCCAGGAAGCAAAAGAAGTGCTTAGTCTCAAAGTTTTCGTCTCGGTAATCAAGGAATCTGGACTTCCTTCAATTTTTCAGCAACTATCTACCACTCAAAATGTTACTAATAAGGAAACTGTAAAGAAACTGAACTTTAATGGATACTCTTTTGCACTACGAACCCCATATTGTTTATCGCGTGGAGTGCAAATAGCATTCTTTACAGGAAAAGTCTCCAGGAATTTCTCTATAACTCTGACATAGATCTAGCTATGATTAATAAGACTCATGCTCAAGCATGCCACAATCTGGCTATTGCTAATTATCATGTGTAATAGATGTGACCGTACAAGCTGTCGCGGGGGGCGGAGTGTGTATATGTGAAAAGGCGCATCCAGCCTTGCCTTATGCAGGAATGCAGCGACTTTAATATTGAAGTTGTAACTGTGTGTGTAAATATTTTCATTTTTAATAATTTATACTTTAGTGCTTGCTATAATCCACCTAACAATCACCTCAGTGATGTGCAATTAGATGCATTTCTTCCTCCTGATATTCCCACTGTGCTAGCGGGAGATGTAAAGGCAAAGAACTCGATACGGAATTGCTGCCGTACCGACTTTAATTGTAAAGTCTTCTGTAACTGCATTCTGAATCATTCTGTGGCAATTTATGCCCACGATGAATACACGTATCGACCAGGCAGGCCTGAACATGCCTGGTCATTTTTGGATATTGCACTTTCTACGACCATCATCCCTATTAATATATAAGTAAAACATGAACTCTTGTCGAACAGCCTGCCAGTTATTGCATCGCTGGGTGTCAGGAAGTGAAAATTAACAAAACTTACACTAACTGAACACTTTTATGAAAATAGCATTAAAGATCGTAGAATTTCCATCCAAAATGTACATACAGTTGAAGGAAATGATATTGCAGTCGATACTGTCACTAAATCCATTCATTCTGCTGTCGCTGAAGCCAGTCAAAATATCTCAAAGTAAATCTCTGTCGGCTGCCTCGTAATATATGCTACAAGATGAAACAACGCAATAAACTACGGAAAACCTTTCATCTTACCTGGGATCCGCTCATTAAGCGCGAAATCAATCGTCTTAGTAGAGAAATACAGAAGGACATCAAGACTTATAAAAATGAGATCTGGAGAAAGAAGCTACTTAATCTGAATATTCAAGATGGATTCTTATGGACTATGATTAAAAATCTGAAGTCATCTTATACTGCTAATCATCCCATCTTCTTTAATAGTAACATCGCCATTACGAACCAAGAAAAAGCGGATGTTTTTCGCTTCTCACTTGGAATCTCAATTTAGCCCAAATCAATGTCCGATTAATGACAATTTTGAAGTACAAACCCTTTGCAAGTTTTGGGATTGGCTGAACGCCCCTGCCGCCCGCAACGTCACTATGCTTACATCACCTAATGAAGTAAAGAAAACTATTAAGAAATTAAAAAATAAAAAAGCACTAGGCATAGATGGGACCACTAATTCTACGCTGAGAAACCTTCCTATTAATGTTGTTTGCAGAACTACTAACATTTTAATTGTTTGTATGTACAATTTCTATTTTCCGAAAAATTGGAATATCGCCAAAATCATTCTCATTTTCAAAACTGGAAAACACCATACAGAATACTGGCCCATAAACCTATTTCCCGCTCTAGTTAAAGTCCTTTGAAAGGATTCCCTTTAAGAAAATGAACATCTATCTCAGTCTTCCTTCCCCCCGCCCGGAACAGTTTGGCTTTCGGGAAAAGTACCTATCGCAATAGTCAGACAGTCGCTATCTTCATGCTAGATGTGGCGGAAGCTTTCGACCCCGTCTGGCATGAGGGGCTCATCGCTAAGCTCATCGATCTCGGCTTTGAACGCGAACTTCTGCTGCTGATCTTCTCTTTTACCACTCAGAGATCTTTTAAAGTCTGTGCCAAAGATGCTTTCTCGTCTGAAAGGACAATGCTTAGTGGAATTCCATAGGGCTCGGTCTTAAGACTAATCCTTTATTTATTCTACGTCGCATACTTTCCCAATATTCGCTCGAATAACTCCATATTAGCATGCTACGCGGACGACACTGCTCTTGCAGTAAAGTCCTCAAATGTCAGTTTTGCTGTACGCAAACTACAGGGTTTTGTGCCACTAATTGAAGACTGGTGTGCAAAGTGGAAGGCGAAAATCAATGCACAAAAGTCACAATTAATACTCATTCGTAGGAGAAAAAGAAACATCCCTATCAAGAAGCAGCTCTACTCTTATTTAATGAATATGTCGCCATCGTGAGCCATGCTAAATACCACGGCGTCACCATAAATGATCGTCTCACTTGGGCACACCATATTGACAATATTCGACTTCATGCTAAAGTTTATGAATTGCCTTTTTCTTATCATCGCAAAATTTTCCAAGCTTGATCTTCACAAGAAGAGACTTATCTATCTCACGACTATCCGACCACTATCTATGCGATGATCTATGCGTCGCCGGCTTCCAGGGATTATGATTTAAATAAATTGCAGATTGTGCAAAATAAGTGCCTCAGTACCATCACCAAAGCACGTTCTTTTGTCAAGAACAAGGTTTTGCACGACCAAGGACTTAAAAATCCCCACGATTAGCGACTACCTGCGGAAGGCAAATGAAAAATTCTTTAATGATGCCAGAGACTGTGATTTTCTAAATTTTTTCAACACTTTCCACTACGAAGTACTGACGGATGATCGTCATCTAAGACTTTTTGCAGCTTTTTTTTCATCTGCAGCAATCATGGTTTTCCGACTTAGTGTGTATTACTTTATTTACATGAGTTCTTCGCTTTCAGCGAAATCAAACAGTATACTCAAGCGCCAGGGTGACCACCCGCGTGACCACGGACTCTCTTATATGACCTCTCTTATGGACTTCTGGTGCATTATTTTTATGCCTCATCCTTATTTTTCTCAAGAGTATATACAGTCCAGGATTAAGGGAAAATTTCATTTTTGTGCCTTACTGCAGCCTTTATTTACGAAAATTACGTTTATTCATCATTTTGACTTACTTTCTGCTCCAGCCAAGATTACAGCAACTTCACGTGACTGTAGCTCTATGTTTAAATTGTGCTATGAGTTATGTTTTAATTACATTAACTTCTCCAATACACTAATGTCTTACGAATGTTCTATACATGTATATAATCATCTTTATTACTGAAACTTTGGTTTATTATACCCGTTTGCACTTCATTTACTGACCCAAGCAGCAATGCCCAGAGACTGGACTCGGGAGGGTGGCCTCCCACCTGCGGACCTTCCACATCTTATCTCTGCATTCCTGTATTACCATGCTTTGGAATCATATTAACTAGATGATTTACCTCCCGTGGTTTACAGGAAAATCATGTATTTGTACCTGACATTGTATATATTTTTGTTATTATCATGTTTTTGCAGCAATTCTACTATTATCTCTTCGACCTGTGAGATGTTCTGAACGCACCACGAGACTAGGTGTCACGCTCCCCTTCACTTTTCATCCTGTCTCCGCGACTTACCACGACATCTCTCTCTCTCTTCATCGCTTTTTGCAGCATGAACTGATGACTTCCGGCAAAAAATCTACAAATATGCCGGTTAGGACCGGTATATAGTGGAACCTGGAACCTGTGACCGGACAGATATTTCAGTGAAACATGATATTAAAGGAGTAATACTACATTGGAAGCAAATCTCTGTTTCTGCATCGCTCTTTGCAGCATGAACTGATGACAGCAGGCAAAAAACTTGCAAATATGCAGATTAGGACCGGCATATATTGGAACCTGCGACCGGACAGATATTTCAGTGAAACAGGATATTAACCTTTTAACTGTCATGCCCGAGATTATCTCGGGCACAGCACTGGTGTTCGAAAATGTCACGCCCGAGTATTTCTCGGGGTAATTTTTTTTTGAGTGCATCGTATTGTCATACCCGAATATATATCGAGAGATGTTTATTTCGGCTACATTTGGTTTTTCCAATAAAAAAATTTGACAATTTGTGTACCCAAATCATCAAAATAACTTGACAGTTAAAGGGTTAAAGAAGTAATGCTACATTGCAAGCAAATCTCTCTCTCTCTCTGCATCACTCTTTGCAGCATGAACTGATGACAGCCGGGAAAAAAATCTGCAAATATGCAGGTTAGAACCGCCATATACCTGGAACCTGTGACCGAACAGATATTTCAGTGAAACAGGATATTAAAGAAGTAATGCTACATTGGAAGCAAATTCTGAGTCATTATAAAATCCCTGTTCATTTACTTTACGACTCAATAAATGTGAGTCGTAAAGTAATAGTGAGTTGAATGAAGCTTTTGAAATTTAATTCTTTAGCTGTTAATAGCAGGTTGGAAAATATTTATTTATTTTGGTAATTGTGTAACTTCCTCAATACTTGTACTATCTTGCCACAATTATAATTTTTATTAATTAAATAAAGTTTATAGTCAAATTCTTCAACATGTTCAATATAAATACTGGATTAAGCAAGCAAGTATATGTTAACTTATATTTTAATTAAAGATATTTAATTTTTATAGTTTAATGAGATTTCAAAACATTTACGATAATACTTTCTTACATTGACAGTATGCATCAACATAGCAATGCTGCATATCATGTTTCCCATGAACGATTAATAAATTCACTGCTAATTAAAATTAAAGTTTGCCAACAAATCTTTCAAAAGTCAAAAATATTAAATTAAAGTTTACAAAAAATAAAGATATAAGGAAATGTTACAGGAAGGAAATTTCGGTGCTACTTTGGTAGACGGTTGCACGGATTTTTGGCGATTTACGTTGGCGCAATAGTTGGCGCGATTTTTACAAACGTCAGCCATCTTGAAAAACGCTGCTTTTACGCATAGTAAAGTATTCGAAACTTAAAAAAAAATAAATATCATTAAAAGTAATGGATTAATTTTTTGTTGAAAATGCCGTTTTTTAAGATGGCAGGCAAGTGTAAATAAATACATTTACTATGAGTATAAAATACTAAAGTAAGGTTATTATTACTTTCATATAGCAAAAAAGAGAATAAAAACACCGCTATAAAAACATTGGGTCAACGTTTAATTAGATTAAAATATTACTGAAATTGAATATCGAATTAAAAACCATCATACCAACATTTAAAAGAATTAGAATATTATTTAATTCAAATACTTTAAAATACGTTATATAGAATATTAATTAACATTAAAACATATGGTCAATAATTATCTCAGCAATTTCTGAAAATAGTGTATTAATTTTTTTAATAAAAATTGAAGTAAGTATACAAATATAAAATAAAAGAAAAATATGTACTTACATTTTTTGAGTATTTAACCTGTTGTTTATTGGTAAGTACCACAAAAAAATCAGAATCATAATTTAGATAACATCTTTGAAGACATCTATGAAAGAATTCGAAGATATGAATTAAATTTTAAAACGGCGCGGAAATGCACAAATTGTCAGTAACCAATCAGGGAGCTGATTACAGCTCGTTAATTCACAAATATTCTATAACCAATCAGAGAGCTCATTACACCACGGCTAGAATTAAAATTATTTAAAAATTCATACATAATAAAATCATTTTTTTAAAAAATGCAAAATTAAATTGTATTTTAATATTTAACAGCCATAAATAATGTTTAAAACATTAGATTAAATTTATACATATTAAAACGAATTACTTTTAAAGTAAGGTGACGTCATTGATTACATCATCCACAACATAAAATTTCATAAAATATGATAAACAATAAAATTTTTATTTCAAATAAAAATGCAAAATTAAATTGATTTTTAATATTTAAAAGCCATAAATAATATTTTAAACACGGAATTTATGCACAATAAAACGCATTATTTTTTAAATAAAATGACAACAAAGTATCGGTTACCATAAATAACTTATCCAGCAATGGGTTTACCATAAGTTGTATTACTCGCCAAAGGAAAATCGCCAAAAAATCGCCAAAATCCGTGCAACCGTCTACCAAAGTAGCACCGAAATTTCATTCCCCCCATTTCAGCCATACAAGTATATATGGTGACAAAGAAAAATTCTGCTGAAGTTTCCATAGTCGTTCACACATACTCAGACAGACAGACACACAAAGCAAATAGATGTCTTGTTCTAAGTCTTTTCGCCCGTAGGCTTGGCACATTCACTGCAGGTTTCAGTTGAAATTAACCTCAGCCTCATGAAATATTAATGCCACCTTTATTTGAATATTGTTATCAAAAAGTGATTTCATGAAAGAAAATTAAATGTAATATTACAGTCTATAAATGGAAGTCCTTCTATGACATTTTTTTCTAAATCTGAAAATACTGAAAAAGATAGCCAGTATTTTTATAGATGATTAATCTTAACAATAATTATTGATATCCAACATCGTTAAGTAAAAATGGCAATTCTTGCTACATCTCAGAAAACGTAAAAAACTCTCGAGCCACGGAAAAACTTTCCTACAACTTCCTCCACTAAAACTTTTAAAAGATGTATTTAAAATTTTTCAAAGCATCAGAATGCTCTCATTTCATAGTCATATTTCATGACATCAAGCTTAGCCATATTTCAGATGTTAAAATGCCCTGTCAAGATAACTGAAGTTTCCTGATCTGAAGTATATTTTACAAATATTAATTAAATTAATATTTAATTCAATATAATTTAACTATTTTGTCTAATATTGATATTTGTCAAGTCTGAAATTTGCCTACTGCGTAATATCAGTGTTACCTTGCATTTATTAAGTTTCATTTGCTAAATTTTTTGCAGTCTTTAAAACTTGATTTCAAAATTACGTCTTAAGATTTTGATAGAGAAATCTGAGTAACATGTTAAATATTTGGTAATACCTTCTTTTACTGTAAAGAATTTTGAGTGTAGTTTTTTTAAATTTCCTTGTTATTTGAAAGTGTGAATATATATATATATATATATATATATTCATTCTTATATAATTATAATTATATAATTCGGGTAAAGTGAAGAATCGCCCATTTATTTGTTTGACGTTTGTTTGGCTCTTTTTACAAGAGTAAGAAGAATTGGATTTTTGTCAATTTTCTTTGACTTTTTAAATGAAAACTGGTCGATGTGTACATGGATAAAGTCAAGGGAGTGCGCTATGCCACACAAAGTGGCATAGCGCACTGTGCAATTCTGGGATGCTTTTAAAGTGAAAATAGGTCGATGTGTACATGGATACCGAGTATGTGCAATTCTTAAAAACGTGCCAAGCATTGGGCGATTCTGCACTTTCCCCTATAATTCTTTTCTTTTTTTAAGTAATTTTGAATTCGGTCAGGTAGAAGATTAAAATTTTTTAAGAAATCGTTTTGAGAAATGCATACTTTTTATTCAGCTAAGTGCTTCTGGAATAATTGCAGAAGAAACAATGAAAACTCGCGAATGTGACGTTAGAAGGTCTCATTGATGTGAATAAGTATATGAATGCTCATTGGATAAAAGCCAAACATTATGATGAAAAGTACTTGGGCTTTCATATCTACTACTAGTCAATTTTTTCTACCTGAAATGGTAAAGAGAAACTAAATTTTTCTGTTTAATGCTAGCGCACGGTACACACGATTTGGCGACGTTATGATGAGCAATAAAAGCGACATTTATAATGAGCAGTAAGCTCGTCATTTTAGTGTTGGCGACAATTTTCAAAATCGCGCCAAGGCCGTATCGTATACTAGGATTCTACCAATTTTTTTTTTTTTTATACTTTTCGCATAAAAGATTAGTGCTTTGGTTAAAAAGTTAATGGCGATGGTATTTTGAATAAGCGTAAATTTAGAAGCATAATGTCTAATTTACGCCCATTAGAATTTATTAAACATAAATCTAATCTTTCTACCAAAAGTTAAAATGTCGGAACTCTGATATTTTGTATGTATGGAAATTATTTAGTTAATTTCTTTGTTGAAGCAGTTTTAAACAAATCCTTTAATTTTGTGAATTTTACTAACTAGCTTAGAGAAAATGCAATGTCAGACACGTGTTGATTTGCGCTGTATTTTAAAGGAAATATTAGTACTCTTCTATCATCAGGACCGGATAACAGAAGACTTACAGACTCTTTTGTTATCAGGATTCAGAAATGTATGAATGCACAGCTTTGTATGAAGGCACATGTGTATGTATGTATGTGCGTTTAAGTAAGTGTGTGCATACGCACACATACATACGTACATATATATATACATGAAAATATCCATCCATCCATCCATACATGCATACATTTCTGAATCCGTTCCCGATAAAATAAGAGTACCGAAATATTCATGGCTAAATGCATATAACTTAAATTTTCTGTGATATCCAGTTGCACTTAAATGTTTGTGAGAGCGCGTTAATTTGTTTATGAATTTTATCAAAATCTAATTTGAAAATGCCAGTCAAGGTAAGTAGCATAAAATGCAGTGCATCTAAAACTAATTCCGAGAGAATTTTCATTTGTTAAGTGATGGCTGCGTAATTTCTTTCTATTAAGATTTGTCGAGTAGAGGCACAGATTGTGTACTATGGCTCCCAGCGGCCGAGCGATAAAATCCTTAAACACCGGTAGTTCCGACCTGGATTCGTATCCAGGCGAACGGGCTAGCTGTATGGGCATTTTCGTGGTTTTTCCTACGTGTAACGTGCATAGGAGATGATTCCTTGATGACTTTCTAAGGAAAGTCATCAAGGAAACCATTCCCCCCATTAAGCGAATAACCCTGGTGTGCTTTGCCATAATAAATTAAACCAAATCAAACCAAGCCGGTTCAGTACACTAAAATCTTTAAATGCTATTTGAATATACTGCACTCTTAATGACTTTCAGCTGATTTAAAAGCACTTCTCAGTCGTGCATTTTAACATCTAATATGTGATATGCTAATGGCTTGTCAATACTAATAGCTTCTCGTGATTCACATTGCTGTTGTTAAAGCATAATGAACTTCTATTCTAGGCCCGTGCTCAGTGTCATTTTTAATGTTATTTTCGCTCCTCCCTCTTATAGTATACTGATTTACAAATTCTTCTGCAGGCACTCTAAAAAACAATCATGTGTGATGATGTCGTTGCTGCTGTTGTTGTAGATAATGGATCAGGCATGTGCAAGGCAGGTTTTGCTGGGGATGAAGCTCCCAGGGCTGTCTTTCCCTCAGTCGTTGGACGACCTCGTCACCAGGGTGTCATGGTAGGCATGGGACAGAGAGATAGCTATGTTGGACATGAAGCTCAGAGCAGAAGAGGTATCCTGACACTAAAGTATCCTATTGAGCATGGTATTGTCACCAATTGGGATGATATGGAAAAAATTTGGCATCATACTTTCCAAAATGAACTTCGAGTGGCTCCAGAAGAACATCCAGTCCTCCTTACTGAAGCTCCCTTGAATCCTAAAGCCAACAGGGAAAAGATGACACAGATTATGTTCGAGACCTTCAACACTCCAGCTATGTATGTAGCTATCCAGGCAGTATTGTCCTTATATGCATCTGGTAGGATCACAGGTATTGTGCTTGACTCAGGAGATGGTGTTTCTCACACTGTACCTACTTATGAAGGTTATGCTCTTCCACATGCCATTCTTCGTATTGATCTTGCAGGCAGAGATTTGACAGATTACCTCATGAAGATTCTCACTGAGAGAGGCTATTCTTTCACTACCACAGGTGAGTGACTTGTAACTTATTTGTGATTTGACTCAAATGTTTAAGCTTTAAATTGGATGCGTAGTACTTGTGGCTTTGGCATACTCAGTTACCCTTAGCTAATTTTTAAATTAATGTGAATATAACTTTTTTTTAAAGTTTAGCCAAACATGTTGTATTTAGGGCTAGGTTAATTATTAAGCAAAATAAGCACATGCTTAGGGTACCAAGGAAGGGTTCACCACAAAAAGATACTTAAAACTCCAGAAAGGGGAGCAGCACAAATTTGACAATGCACTTTTAGCATGAAATGCTTAGTGCAGCTGAAGGAAAACCGACAGAGAAGGAATTAGGGGGGGGCAGGGCTGTTGTAAATATACGTGAGGGCACAAAAATCTCTTAAGTGCTTAGGTCATCTGAAAGTTTTAATCAAGTCCTGGACGTACGTTAACTGAAATCCTTAGTCAATTTCTTATGGTAACGAAAATACAGTGTCTGTCTTACATGTCATGCTTTTTTTAAGAAATGGTTGCTGATATTGCAGCGGATTTCCAAAATGCAGTTAAACTTTCAAATATTTCTTTGATTTTATATCGAAGTAAACACGATAGCATTAAAAACATTTCAGTATAATATATAGAGTGCTGAGTATCGGTGATATGTTATTTAACATTAAAAAAGTTTGAAATAATTTAGTCCGCAAATACTTCTAATTAAGTTTGTAATCAGCAAATTTTTAAAAATTGCAGGATATTGGTAGAAATGGTACTTTTCCGTTAACGGGATTGGATTGAGAAAGGTGTGTATATGTGTATGTATACATGTAAGTACGTACATGCACACAACAATTACGTAAACACACACATGCATACATTCACTTCTGAATCTGGTCCGGATAACAGAAAAGTACCATATGAACTAATAATCCTCTAAAATCTTGTTAGCCTTTATTTTCGTGAACAACAATTCAAGTAAAATTGAAATACTGTTAAATTGTATTATTAACTTCTATTATTTCTGCAATAAAATAGCTTCATACAGATGATCAGGTTTTTCCTTATTAAAAGGGATATAAATGCTAATTTTTTATAGTGCGCAAGTATTATTTTTGAATTTGAGATATACAACATATAAACTAAAAACTGTTTCATGATTTTAAAGAAATACATTTCTTAATTCTGAAATGAAATAGCCCACCATCCGCCGAAGGGTAGAGGCGCTGAACACTGATAATTCGGTCCGGATTCGAATCCCGGCGAATGGAGCTGGCTACATCGTGCTTTTCCCCGTATGTAACGAGTATACGAGTCAGTTTTTCTAAAAAGTTCTCCACGAAGGCATCCTTTTCCTTAGGCAGATAACTACCGAGTGCTTTGCTATAGTTAGATATATCAAACTGAAATGAAATATTAAAAATGTAGTTTATTAGGTACGCATGCATTTATCTATACGGCAAGGGTCCGTTTTTAAAAATTTTTTAGCAGATTTATAGTTTATAAAAGTATTTTAAGTGTATACTGCCACAAAATACTGTCCCTTTGTGCTAAAATCCTTGAACTAAAAATGTATTATTTTTGGCTGAAAAAAAAAAAAAAAAAAAAAAAAAAGAAAGAAAGAGAGAGAGAGAATTAACTTTAGAAAGCACAGTTTTATCAGGAATTATTTCAGTTGAATTTTAATTTCCTTAACCCTCTGAGTGGCCAGGTTTTTTGCTAAGAAAGCACAAATTTCCCGAAACTTCTATGAGAACGAATTTTTTTTTTTCTTTTGATTTTAATGTAAAAGTTCTCCTGGTATGAAATACCAGGAGATACAAAGTGGTACAATAGTACATTACACATTGCCTTAATTTCTACATTGATACATTGCCTTAATTTCTTTGACATATTTATGGGTTCTTATAGATATCACAAAAAATATTCTAGGCCGTAAATAAATATCCGTATATTTACAGCCTTGCTGCTTAGAGGGTTTTAAGCATGACTTTTGAGTCATTTACATACCTTCTTTAACCAGGGCTTAATTTTTAAAATTAGAAGTGCCGGTGCCCTGTGTAAGACTGTGAGGAACGAAGTAAAAAAATAGCTAAAAATTTAAACAATTAAATTTAAATTAAGATAAATCTTAAAAAATTTAAATAGTTAAATAAAAAAATATCAGACCTTGTCTTATTTGGGTACTGGCTGTAATTAAATTCCATTTATTAGCTAAGGAGCAGCTCAGTCAATCTCTATTTAAGCCCTGATTACATGTGTAATATACTATTGTACCACTTTGTTTCTGCAGCACACCAAGCAAAAGAGATGCAATGATTAAAGCTGCACTAAGGAGAATAGTGAGAATTCTAGAAAAAGTATGAGAATATGGAATGAAATAACTGAAAATAAAGAAGGAGAGAAACTTTCTGAGTGTAATGCCTGTTGATATAATTCTAGCCGTCAAGCAGAAAATTTTCCTGAATGCGATTAGGTAATAACGTGAGAATAGACATAAGACTTTTCTATACAAGTGACAGCAGTAGTCCCCCCATTTAGTTACATCATTCTGAAAGTGTGCAGGAGCTGTGCAATAGGAAGTCACTGTCGTGGAACGTGCATGACCTCGTGAACGTGTATCACATTTAGTACTTTGGGGAACAAAAAATTTGCCTGCTCTCATAAATTCCCTGCACATTCTGGAGAATAAGCCTTAGACATATCGTTGGAGAGCTTTTATTTCCTTAAAAGTCTCAACCTCTGTGTTCTTGACTGCAAGGGAAACACAGGTCTGCATTCAAAAGTTAGAATTGCTTTGTATGGCATGTTAACTAGTATTAAAACAAAACTTATCTGTTAAAATTGTGGTTCAGTTACGTAAAAGAAAGCCGGTGCCGTTTTATTTAGGGCTCTGGCTGAAATTATAATTTACCTCGAAAACTGCGAAGTAACGGAGCTGTGCTCCGACGCAATTTAAGCTCTGTGTATACCTTAAATTGTATATAATAAAACAAACAATGCTTTTGAAGGAGTCTGAACTATGTATCTATATTTAAAAGATATGTTTGAGAATGTACACTCATGTCCATAAATTAAGGATAATTCGGAATAAGTTAATAAATAAGTTCACGCGGAAATCGAACTCTAAAATAAATATATCACCTGTAAAATCACCACACACATCTTCAAGAATCATATGCAAATTTCAAGAAGTAACCAGATGATACCCATGGTACGTCACAATGACGAAAGTGTAAGAGAGTGATAGATAAGAAATACAGGCAAAGAAATAAAATTGTTCGCAGGCGCTTTATAAGCATTTCAGGGCAATAACCGAATAGTTATGACACAAAGGACGCATTTGGATGATTTTTTACATGGTAAAATTATCGGCCGTCTGGAATGTTGGCGTACCCAACTGGAAGTATCAGATGAACTTAGAATTGCCCAGAGTGTCATCTCCAGGCTTTGGCAACGATTCCAAGATGATGGTAATGTGAGTAGACGTTACAGCACAAGTCGCCCCAGAGTTACAACGCCGAATGAGAACCGGTATTTGGTAGTTACTGCCAAAAGAAACAGGCGGAGCACAGCCTCAGACCTGTTTTGTCAGCTCTCTCCAGCCACTGGTACGACAATTTCAAGGCAGACCATGTACAGACACTTAGGGCAGATTGGTCTATATGCTCGTAGACCTGTCAGATGTGTTTCACTTACTGCAACTCACTGTCGCCTGCAGTTAACCTGGAGTAGAGAGCATGCATTGTGGACACCACAACAGCGGGCTTGTGTGATGTTTTCCGACGAGTCCAGGTTTAGCTTGCAGTCTGATTCTTGCCGGATGTTCATATAAAGAGCTCCAGGTTCCCATTACCACCAAGAAAACATCATTGAACGACACCGTTATGGTGGTGCAGGAGTGCTCATTTGGGGTGGAATTATTCTGGGTTCCAGAACTGACCTGCATGTTCAAATTGGAACCATGACAAGCCAAATCTATCAGGACGTCATTCTGGAACAACATGTACGTTTGTTTCGAGGCGCACAATTTGTGTTTATGGATGACAACGCCTGTCCTTACCGTGCAAACATCATAAGCGAATGCCTTCAATAGGAGGATATCACCCGTATGGACTGGCCAGCATTCTCACTGGAATTGAATCCAGTAGAGCATGTGTGGGATATGCTTGGCCGACGAGTTGCAGCCCCTCAACCTCCTCCTACATGTCTACCGGAACTTTGGAGAGCATTGCCTTTTAAGTGGTGTAATATCCCCCAAGATAAGATCGATAATTTGATACTAGGCGTTGTACGGACTGTATTGCATCGTCTGGGAGACATATGATGTATTAAGAATGATACCAACCATGTAATATTGGTTTTTTGTAAATAGGTTTTTTTTTTTTGTAATTTGCTCCAGGGAAAAAAAATCGCTAATTTTTTTAATAATATCAAACATATAGCATCTTTTTTTGCTCTTTACCTTTTGTTTAATAAATAAGCTTTACAAATAAGTCAAATTTGTTTTGCTTCTAACTCTTCCTTTGCCTGATTTTGCATTATCCTTAATTTATGGATATGAGTGTAAGTTAGAACATTATTAAAGTATACATTAACTAGGAAGTAAAATGTATTACATATTTCTGCGTCTTCTACTAATATCTTGATATTAATTTTTTCATAGCTGAAAGAGAAATTGTCAGAGATATCAAAGAGAAGTTATGCTATGTTGTTTTGGACTTCGAACAAGAAATGGCAACTGCTGCATCTTCTTCCGCTCTAGAAAAGTCGTATGACCTTCCTGATGGTCAGGTAATTACCATTGGTAATGAAAGATTCCGTTGTCCTGAGCCTCTCTTCCAGCCATCCTTCTTAGGTATGGAATCTTGCGGTATCCATGAGACTACATACAACGCTATTATGAAATGTGATGTCGACATTCGTAAGGACTTGTATGCCAACATTGTATTGTCTGGAGGTTCCACGATGTATCCAGGTATTGCAGATCGTATGCACAAGGAAATCACAGCCTTAGCTGCTAGTATCATGAAGATCAAAATCATTGCACCACCTGAGAGGAAGTACTGTGTCTGGATCGGAGGTTCCATCTTGGCTTCCTTGTCCACCTTTCAGGAGATGTGGATCTCAAAACAGGAATATGATGAATCTGGTCCAAGTATTGTCCACCGTAAATGCTTTTAAATAAAATAATTAAAAAAGAAACATCTGCACA
This sequence comes from Stegodyphus dumicola, assembly GCF_044657685.1. Taxonomy (NCBI): domain Eukaryota; kingdom Metazoa; phylum Arthropoda; class Arachnida; order Araneae; family Eresidae; genus Stegodyphus; species Stegodyphus dumicola. Next base: position 152,461,653 of record NC_140769.1, on the reverse strand, counting down.
AAAGCTACTAAAATTTGATTATTAAAAAGGAAGATCCTTGAAAGCGCTAATGAAATTGTGTTATGCACCATCAAGAACAGTTTTTCACGTTTTTTTTTATTTCTTTCCCCAAGGAAATTTTAGTTACTGACTTTGCCTAATTTCTTGCATGTAAAGATTACTAGAACAAGGGGTATTAAATTTGTATATTTCAAGCTGTCCAAATGAAGATTGCCAAGAATCAAATTTTCAGTGGTCTTTGTGTTATTCCTTAGTGATAGACAATGTACTTACTGACTGCTCTTTCAGTCTTTTGCCTTGGATGCATTTATAAATTATATTGTGTACTCAATGAAAAATTATAGGAGTTTTGTTTACATCTTGACTTGTTTCTATAATTTTTAAGTTTAACTAGAAAAAGATTAAAAATTTTATAGTCATAAAATATGAACTGTCATAATTTTTATTGAAAGTTTTAAAAAAATTTGGTTGTGAGAGGTAAATATTAATTTTGCTGAAAAATTCCAGTTAAGTCGGCAATCTGGAAGTATATAGTAGTTAAGCTCTCCATCTTGTAAGGATAAGTTGAATACAGCTTGGCATTAAAAGTGGTAAAAATATACTTCATATTCCTTAAAGAACCTTGTAAATATAGTAAGCATGAAAACTTCAGTACTAAATAAGTTTGAGGGTGATAGTGATAAATTAATGCATTATGTTAATTATAATTTATCATTTTGACTTGATATGTTTCATAAATATATAATTTTGGAAAAGTTAACTGAAGTATTTTTTTAGTACAAAGGGGCCTGAAGGACTCATTTTCGTCTTGTTGTTTTGCATTGAATCACTATAAATGTCCGCTTCACTTTTCAAACTGTTGCCACCAAATGTTAGAGTCCGCATTATATTTGAAGAAATTAAATAATGAAAAATCTGCATAAATAAATGTCTATTTCTCGCATTGTGATAAAACAATGGTACATACAGCCATCGAATTTTGAATGACGTAATCCTTCTACGAATATGGGCATGTGAAAGACCAAATTTGAAATTTGCTTTATGATCGATTTCATATTTTGTAAAACTTCAACAAACTAAAGGATTTTGAAGCGAGTAATGGCAACACTCTACGAGAGAACAAAAAACCTTTTTACCTCCAGCGCACGGAACTGTGCATCGGAAATTCTAAAGATATGCTCATTTTAAAATTATTTTGTGACATTGCTATTGAACTGAATTTTATAGTTTAAGAGCAAAGAATGTGATATTTAATAAAGGTAACACACAAAACGTTAAAAAAAAAAGTCCCTTTGGACATAATTTAAAACCTGAAACCTTTCAGATTTTTTTTTAAATTTAGGAAAAACTGAAAATAGGTAATCTAGCCAGACAGCTCATCTTAGCTATGTGAAATCATTCATGATTAGTTATCATATATAAAGGGAAGAAGGAAGTCACAAGGGAATTTTGAGAAATGTAAAATTTTCTTTTAAATGCGTTTTCAGCAAATTTCATGTTTCACTATTTTTGGAAAACCTTCTAGGTTTAAACTTGTACATTAAGAGCAAAGTAGGTATTTCCTAGTGATTAAGGTTATCAAATAAGTTGGGAACGCATTGAAAGACTTGCAAGAATTTAATGAATTACTGTATATTCTGTTGGTGTACAAAGCACACCTGTAATTTCAAACTAAACTTTTTAATTTTTAGGTATATTCGCTGTATAACACGCACCTTTTCTTTATGAAGAAACTTGAAAGATGTGTGATCCAGTGGAGTAGCGAGTACAATTGGCACCTGGGGCAAAATACCTTTTTGGTGCACCCACCTCACCCTGGGAAAAAAAACCCACTGATATGATGAAAATCTTGTTTGGAGACCATTTGGCACCTGGGGCATCATACACCCCCTTGCTACACCACTGGTGTGATGTTGTTATCTTTTAAGTCATTTAATCAAAGATTTTTCGCAGGTTTTCAATCAATGGTATACTGATTTGACAAATGATAAGAGGAACAATATGTATGTGGGCAAAGTGCTTGAGGAGTAAATCTAAAAAAAGGGTTGGTTGTATTCAATGCAGCTGCACACAAGAATGTTATTTTAAGGCTTCGAGAAAAGTGCGGCGTAATTAGGGATTGGATACTAATGTACTTCCGACTCGAATACATTCGCGGAATACGGAGTTCGATCCAGTCCAAGATCTGAACTTCGGTGGTTCCAAATATTAGATCCTCAGTTTAAATCTAGTAAGAAGACATGCAGAAACTTAAAAAGATTAAACAGTGTTTCATGAAATAATGAAGCATTTATGAGCTTAAGGGAATCAAAACTAAAAAATAAATAAATTAAAAAAACGAGAGCTCAACATTTGTTTCAATGCATTTATTGTCTTATATGCTTTTTCTTTAAGTCTATAGACAGACATTTCTCGTTCATTGACAAAGTTCCATTCTTCAAGACCTGTAATTTCCAAGTCCAGAATCATTGACATGAAAACCAGTAGTGTAGCTGGGGATGACATCTACCCTTGGGTGCCAACTTTATGTTAAGAAACCTTAAAATGAAATGTTTTCCATTCATGGCAAACACGATGGGGTGTGAAATCTTCAGCTGTCCCTGGTTACAGAAAACCCAGACTACTGTTCTGACCACAATAAAAACCTTCTGTTTATATCGCCTTCATTTATTACCATTTCTTCACAAATTAGTTAATTGTAAAATTTCGATTTTTGTTTATGATATCGTAAAATCTTCAAATCACGGCGATAATCATAGAGAATAGGTAAAATCCACTATACACTATTGGTAATGTTTAATGAGATTGCAAACTAAAGTTATGTTGTCTTGCTTCTCTTGCAAGTTAACAAATCTCAATTAAATTAGTTATTTAAAATAGTTACGCCTATCTCCCGCACATGCTTATCTATTGATCAATGTTGGACATTTTACGACCTGATGCAGTCTCTAAATGTCCAAAATTCTGCTGCGAAGTACCTCCCTGATTTTTAAAGCTTGCTCTCTTTAATTCTGCTGCTCAGTTCTTCTCTAAATTCCAAACATTTTGCTGCCGGAAGTTCTGGCATAGACTCTGGACTTGTATGAATAAAAAATGAGTTATTTAGCACAAAATGTAATCTTTAGGCCAATTACTTAGAAAATGTACTTTCTTCCTTAATATACCAGTGTAGCTGAAGTCTATAATCATCACCAAGAGTGTGAATATAAAGGGTTGCCATGCTCTTCAGTATTTACTTACTAATAATTATAAAAAAATGTTTACATTTCACCTGTACGACTCATTTGTCAAACTGCCGTGTGTCATAGTCATGCAGCAATTAAAGTAAAAATCATAAATAATAATTCATCAGGGTGGCGTCAGGTATTACAATAAATGGCAAATTCAACATGGAAATAATTTTATTTAGTCCCGAAGTAAAATTAAGAATGGGACTCGACATGTTTTGCATGGTAAAATATAAAATGCACATGTCCTCCAAAAAATTATTTTTGCTTATTGTCAGTGTTTTGGACTTTGAACTGTATATTAAATAAACAACTACAAAAGGAACAAATGTAAAAGTGAAGAATATGGTTATACAATCAAAAGTCGTTAATTCGGACCTCAAAGCTACAAACTTTCGGCGCATGTGTCGCGCACAGGCGTTTACGAGAGCGCGTAAGACCCTTACGGCTGCGAATATGTTTGTGCGCATGCGCGTTTAAATTGTAATGGAGTTATACGCTAAGCTAAAGTTATCTGTGTGTGTGTGATTATGGCAAAGCCTCGAGGGCTATCTGCCTAAGGGGAGGACTTTCTAAGGGAAACTGGCCCGTATACACGTTACACATGGGGAAAACCACGAAAAGGCCCATGCAGCCAGCCCGTTCGCGGGATTCGAACCTCGGACCGAACTACCAGTGTTCAGCGACTTTACCGCTCGGCCGCTGGTGGGCCTAAAGTTATCTAATTCAGTTAATGTTGCCGATTGCGTTGTTCCTTAATCTTCGAATTGGATCCGGCTTATTATTTTTTGCAGACTGGTAGAGCAATTTTATAAAAGTAAACTTGAACGTTCGATTATGTCAAATAGAATTTCCGATATATATTTACTACAAAGCGAAAGTATGTTTTGAAATCCGAAATCTGTTTATCAATTTCACCCTGCTCTGCAGCAGAAGGGGGGGGCAGAAACGTCATTATTAGATTATGATAGATTATGTCAAATAGAATTTCCGATATATATTTACTAATATGTAATTTGTATCTACAAAGCGAAAGTATGTTTTGAGATCCGAAATCTGTTTATCAATTTCACACCACCAATTGGAAGTTGATCTGTCAACACTATCCTTATCTTCAGGGCAGATGTTTTTATTTATTTGGTTTATAATTCCATACTAAGTGTAGTATTTCATTCTGTCTTTGATATGATTTAAATCAAGTTCCTGGTCATTATAATTCATAATTCGCTTCCCATAGTGAAGAAAGTGACCCAGAGGTTATTGAAAACGAAAACATTTCGATTGACAAATTAGTCGGTATTCTCAACACAGCAATTATAGGACTTGAACAGGGGAACTTTGTAACTAAACAAGAAATTATGTCTGTTTAATAGAATTAAAGAGAAAGTATTATCACATGAAACGAAGCAACTTACATTGAAGAAAATGTTTAATAAAGTAAACAAATAAATATTAAGCTTTTTCTTTTTGTAAATTTTGATACCCTTTAGATCATAATTGTTCTTTATTTCATAAATTACGGTTTCATATTTTTAATTTCTGCATGCCATCTTACCAGATTTAAACTGATGATCTATTATAATCCGGAATCGCCGAAGTCCCGACGAGTTCGGATTAACGACTTTTGACTGTATTACATTTATTGAATTATGTAACACATTCTGAAGCTTCACTGGCTGCAAGAATGTGAAGCAACAAATACTGCTGTGTCACTTGTAACCAACAGAAATCCTGTATGCTGATTTGAAACACTGATTTTACTGAGTAATCCAACTAATGTTAGTGGTTTTGTCTCATGTTTTAATCAGTACCAAGAACTCTCAGAAATGGGAAACGGCAAGGTCAATGCTGAAACAAATACACAAATTCATCCAACTTTGCAAAAAAACTGTTACCATTTCAATCTTTATATTTAAGTAAATGTGGATTTATTTCTTCATATTCAGCATTGTACATGATTTGTTACTGAAGAAAAGAAATCGAATATCACAAAATGGGGAACCTTGAAACTGAAGCTGACCTTTCGCAGGAAGCTCGAGGATCTCGCTAAATTTAGTAAAGTCGTCTAAAGTGATTTAGTTTTTACTGAAAAAGGATGCAAGTCAATAAATTTACCACAACTACACAAGTGTTTAAAATGTCACCCTTTTTTTTTTTATCATGCTACACCCAAGATCTTTTTCAAGTTTACAATAGAGCCATTATAATAACTGCTTCCATTCTGTCTTAGGTTCCTTACTAATACATCTTATCTCTACCTATGTTCCACTTACCATTTCCGAAAGCTTTGGAAGCATTAACTTTTAAATAATTTTAAGTCCCGAATATAAGAAATAAAATGTAATATTCCATTACTGTCAAATATTCCAAATTCTAAAAAAATACGAGTATTTATGAATAATGAGTATTGTTTCTTTTGCATTAAAAACAGAGTGACAGGACAAGATTTTATGAGTATTGAACATGTTTATTCACTAAATACACGTAACAAAGTTATTTGATAAGTATACAAGAATAGGCAATTACACTTTTCAGTTACAGAATGTAATGAACATTATAACATAAAAAGTAACTATTTGCTACAGCTGCTCAGATAAAAAGGAGAAAGATGTGGAATGATAATATACATGTGCCTAGGAACAGAAAGTAAGGATATTTCAATGAAATTAAATATTAATCAAGTATTTAAGACAATGCTACACTGGAAGCAAATTACGAGTCATGATGGAATCCCCTTTCATTTACAACTCAATGAAATATGAATGAAACTTCTGAAATTTAATTCTTTAGCTCTTAAGAGGTTGAAAATATTTGATTCATTTTGGTAACTGTGTAACTTGCTCAATACTTGTCTTATCTTGCCACATATATAATTTTTACTAATTAAATAAAATTTACAATAAAACTCTTCAACAGCTCATATGTTCAATATAAAATTTGGATATTGTACTAAGTAAGCAAGAATATGTTAACTTAAATTTTAGGCTGAAGGCAAATGACTTGCATGCATTAAAAATCTTGAAAGTGATACATATATTTTACAGAACAGATATTTAATTTTCATACTTTAATGAGATTACAAAAATTTCACAATAATACTTTTTTATGTTAACAGTATGTATCAACATAGCAATGCTGCACATCATGTTTCACATCAGGGATTAGAAAATTCACTGCTAACTTACAATCAAAGTTTACCAATAAGCATTACAAAAGTTCAAACTACAAAATTAAAAATTACAAAAAATAGAGGTATAAAAAATGCTACAGAAAAGAAATTACACAAACAGAATTTTTATTTAAGCCAAACAATTATACATGGTGACAAAGAAAAATATTGCTGAAGTTTGCATAGCTTTTCATACATGCTTGGCACACTCACTGCAGGTGACAGCATGCAGTTTCAGTTGGAATGAACCTCATCTTCATCAAATATTAATGCCACAATTAATTTTAGCCATATCTGCTCTGAACATTTTATCAAAAAGTGATTTCATGAAAGAAAAATTAAATGTGATATTACAGTCTGTAAACTGAAGTCCTTCCATGACATTTTATTCTAAATCTGGAAGTTCTGAAAAAGACATTTGGTAATTTTATAGATGATCATCTTAACAATAATTATTTATATAACATCGATGAGTAAAAATGGACATTCTGGTTTCATCTTCAAATACAAAAAAGCATACTGTAAAGTATATTTATTTGCTTACATAGAAAGCAAAATTCTACAAAAATTATAACAAAGAAGTATTAATGCTCTAAAATTTTTATAAATCAGGGGAGCAAAATTATTCAATTTTATATTCGTAATAATTACAATGACCAAGATAGTCTTTCTTTTAGCACTTAGTTAAAAAATTGCTCATAAAAACCAGCTTTCTGCTAAATGTAGAATGGTTTAAAAAATCAAATTAGGATACATAATAAAAAATAAGTTTTTATTTAAAACTAAAAATCAGTAATGAACTAAAAAGGAGAAAAACAATTTATCATGCAGATCAATGGGAAAGAAGAGATTCGTGAAAAATCAAGCACCCTTGATAAGCATATAGACTTATACTTTAAACAATGCTATTTAATTATTCAGTTTTATTACTCAGGTGCCACACTTTTATTATTCATGATAAAAATTGTACACGAATTGCATAAAGATTCTTGTTATATCTCTTACTCCCATTAAACCTAATGTCAACTTTTCCCCCTTTTAGTTCATTAATGATTTTACGAGTATTAAATAGCAGCTTACTTCATAAAAACATTTCTTAAATATATTTTCATCTTTCTGAATGATGTTATCAATCAAATTATTTAACTGAAAAATCATCCTTTTATTTCTCACAACTTAAAATGGACCAAGATTTTGCCAAAAAAACTGGAAATTAAGTGAAAAATCTTTTATACACTTAATGGAAAGACTTCTCCCCCCCCACTCGATAGCGCAAACAATAAAAATTCTGAGAGTTTTCCAGTTTGCTCATTAAAAATGTGTGTTCAAAAATTCTCTTCAAGAATAAATTTACAAAAAATCTAAATTGAATGTTGACAAAACAGATTCTTCACATCATACATAGTTTAAAAATAAATGAAAAAATTTGATTACAGTGAACTAAATAGAAGTTTATAAAAAATACAGAGGTTGTAATAAATCTAAACATGAAGATCCTTCAAAATTTAATATACCAACATCTCACTGGATCAACACATCATACGATAATCAATACATGTCAAATTTAAATAGCTCAAAAAAGTTCACAGTAGATTATTGTTGAAAACTATTTAACACTGCACGTATGCCTCATCAAAGCTGCTTTGTGCTTAACCATTCCAGAGAAAAATGGAAGCAGAAATCCCTTTGATATACAAAATCATCCTAAAATACACTAGAACAGCGGCTCTCAACCTTTTGACTAACATGTACCATTTAAACAAAATTTCAAAAACCTAAGTATCACGACTACATTTTACAACAATTATTTTTTAATTTCTCAATAGAAATACTAAAAAAATATATTTTGCCATTTTCACAACCTATTGACTATTTGTATTAAGCACACATAAAAAATATTAGATTAAAAATTGGTCACCATTTTAATTATCGAAATTCAAGAGGATCAGTTTCTCTATGTCTGTTTTTATTTCATTTAGTTTTAACCATAAATTAGGATCCACTTTTAATATTGTTCTGTATTTATTTTTCAACTATAACATGGAAGAAAATCCTTGTTCACACAAATAGGTTGTGCAAAAGGTAATAAAAATTTTATAACTTTATTTAAAATGCCCTACTCCCCCCCCTAAGGTTCAGCCAAAGGTTAACAAGTGTTTTATTTTGAAATCTTCAGTTAGAATTATTCGATTACAGGAAATTTCTATCAATTGTTCTTTTTCTTCACGAAATAAAATTTCAGGTGTGTTTGAACAAATGTTCTTTAGCCGCAACATGTCTTTTAAGAAACCATGGGTTCGTACTTTGAATAAAAGTTACCACAAACAAGATTGAGGCTAAGAGTCCATTTCATCTCTATTCCAAGTAAACCCAAATGATAAATAACCCTCATTATATTTTCTACAGACAACTTCCGCTTACTCAAACCTAGCCATTTATCCATTTTGAAAATCTAGATTTGTTTTATTATTCTTTCAAATATCTAAATGCACAATATATTAAGAGTTCTTAAAAAAAAAAAAAGACGATATTCTCAAATTGCATAGAAAAGTAAGGAATGCAAAAAATAAGAAGACAAAATACCTGCAGTTAGAGACAGTAAATCAATGTAAAAAATGATTCTAATAGAAAATAGAGCAATATGAGCCAGGAAATGGTGGCGACAAAGTATAGACATGCTAATAAATCGATCCAGCTCTAAAAGAATTAATGAGATATTATTATCCCTTTTTACAGGAACTTGTTTTTATTTCATATTATAAAGAACATCCATTTCTGTTACTTCTTTTCAAATCATCATTTATGACAAATTTTTTTATGTCTATGGCTAAAAAAAATATTTGGGGGGGGGGGGAAGGATTATTTTGTGGTTGAGTGGATATTGACCTTGAACAAAACTCAGATTGCATAAATTTACATGTTACAGAAAAAACTTAAAACAGGATGTTGGGGTATTTTATTTTTGAATTTAATAGTAAAAAAGTACTTTGTTTCTTTGTGTATCACCGGTTGAGAATCGCTGCACTAATGAAATCTATATGATATCACTAGAAAAAAATGCCACAATATAAAAATGGTCCAAATCTCATTTAAAAAACATTTGTCTACTGAATGTCATAATTATGCATAATGAATACACAACTTTCCCAATGGCTGGCATTAAAAGTTAGATATAATTATTTGGAAAAAATTATTATTTTTATATGAAAGACTTAAATATATTCAGATGGTGGAATTGTGAACAATGAGATAAAAAAACATTTACATCTGAGACCTTCAATCAAAATACATTTTTAAAACTGGAATGATATTCGGCAATCTATCAACTTTCTAGCTTAGAAGTACCTCAAAAGAATTTTTTTACTTGGGCAGCACTTTTCAATGGGTTTAGCCATTTGATGCAAGTTCAATAAAATTAAAATAAATGAAAGCTTTCATTTTCATAATATTGAAACTGAGGCAATAAACTTAATTTGTGTTATGAATAAAATGTTAACTTGCTTGACCAGACAATTCATATGAAAAATCTAGTTGATTTAGTAACATTTTTATAGCTGCTTGGTTAAAAGAAGACACAATTTAATAGATGACCTTTAAAAATATGTAGCAATATATATGCTGTTCAAAAAGGAATTCTGAAAACAATTATTAATTACTAGAAATACACGGGTACTATATGTATTTATATATGAGAGTAAAAAAAAGGGGGGGAAGACAAATCTACACATCTTTGTAGATACGAGTACACAGAATTACAAAGCATGCTTAAATGCCTGATGTAACACGGAAAAGTGCTTTAGATAGTATTTAATGCTTATCAGTAGCAAATGTATTACAGTTTCATTCCTAAAGCAGAATTTGAATATTTGACTAAGGTTTGATTTTCAGCCCAGCCAGTCATTCTTCCTATTATTCTCTACCAATTCCGAATATTTCAAAGTATTGTTTAACTACAGTGCATTTCTTTACAAACTTTCTTCTTTACTAGTCTAAAAACCCAAGGAAAAAATGGAACAGCCGACTCTCATTAAGTATAAATCATATCTCCACATCACTCCTATTACTATCTAATTAGATATATTTCAATTCTCTTCAAAATCATCACAGAACCTGTACTCTTGCCCCTCTTTTTCATAGTCACAAATTAGCAAAAGCTTATAGAATATGCCACATGCATATACCAAACCCAACAAAAGCAGAGAAAAATGCTGCCTTCTGTCAATCTCAATCAGCCGATCCTTGTGGGAAAGATTTACTATCACTGACAAAATTTGATGACATATGAACATCAAGAAATATTTTAATTATAAAATTGAACAAAACTAGGATTTATATTAGGAAGAAAGCGACATGGCAATAATTATAATGCTCTATTAAAATTTGCAACAATTATTGTACAACTACAGTACCCTCGTACCAATTCTCAATATCGGAACAAATATTTACTATTTACAGACAATAACTACCAGTTTATAATTTAATTTAAATTCTTAAAGAATAAAAGCAAACAGAAGATTGCTTTTAAATTAAAACTTACCTTCGTCATCACTATCCCCAACAGCATCATCCTAAAATTAATTACATATATTTTAGGAACATTTTAAAATATCTATTCACAAAAATAGAAACAACATAACATTTTAAAACATATATTCACAAATTTTGATTTTAACTTTTAATTAAAAATACTGATTTTTAAATGTCCCATTCAAATTAAAATAAATAATCAAACAGTTCAACTTTTAAATCTCATGCATACCATACATAAAAGAGAAGGAGGAAATTAGCTTTTACTAAATTACCTTTCCAAAAACAAACTAATCCAGTCCTTTTTTTTAATAATTTTTTATTTCTTTATTATTCTATACATAATTCCCGATATTCTTAAGTCTTTCTATACTATTATTGATGACAGAAATGTCTTAAGAGATTTTCTTAACTTTCTTGGTCACTGCATAATTCCACAACACCATTTATGGTCCATGTGATTTAGCACGTAATGCCTTTATATGAGACGCAATATATAATTCATCTTCTATGCAATCTTGCAAACAATGTCTCAAACATTGCTATTTGAACTAACATATCTTTCAAACTATAGTTGTAGTGCTTACCAAGCTGAACAATTTTAAAGCAATAATAGCATTTAATAATTTAAATTAATTTTTGCTCATACATCTGATATAACTTCACATTTAACTTATGACATAGGCAAATAGCAATTCTAAGCATTTACAGCATTTTTTAAACTAACAAAAGATATTTCTAATGCCAAATTACATCTTTTTTTCCACAGATCTATATATCTGCTCGTCCTTTTTTTTTTCAAACACATTGCAGATGGGATCTCAGTTAACACAAGACAATGGTAGTCTGAATTATTGTTGCTGGCTTGATCAAGTATTTCAAAAGAAAAACCTGGTTGATACAGCAACCTTTTCTATAGCTGCATAAGTAAAAAGTTATAATCAATATATAACTTTATAATACAGATCAAGCAGCAAAACTAAAAAGTTAACTACTGTGAGAGTACTAAAATTAATTTATTTCTTTCCTCTCCCCCTTTTTTTCTTATGTAAGATTCTAAGCATTTATAATAGCATTTTTGAAAGTAACAAAAGCTGTTTCTAATGCCAGATTACATCTTTTATTTTACAGATCTCTATATTTGCCCCCTTTTTCAAACACATTGAAGATGGAATCTCGGTTAACACAAGACAATGGCAGTCTGAATTATTGTTGCTGGCTTGACCAGACATTTCAAAAGAAAAACCTGGTTGATACAGCAACCTTTTCTATAGCTGCATAAGTAAAAAGTTATAATCAATATATAACTTTATAATACATATCAAGCAGCAAAATTAAAAAGTTAACTACCGTGAGATTAGTTAGTAAACTTTTTTTTTCTTCTCCCCCTTTTTTTGTTCTTATATATGATTCAAACACTGCTCAATTTTAATCAATTAAAAATTCCTGCTGTTGAAAGAAATACCAATTGGTCTTAACAGCAGGGAATTTTTGAATATTGTATCTAAAGTAACTGAAAATTTTTAAAACTGATTCTCTTATTTAGAAAGAGAGACATTTACAAATTTCCCATTGTCCCCCTCTTTTCAAATTTGACTTCTTGATTGTGAAATACATCTGATCTACAGTGGGGTGAGGCATGCAGAACCAGCAAGCTCAGACATTAAAGGCAGCTGAGAACTTCATAGATGTATTCAAAAAGCTTGCGAATTCCAAGGGTTACCTTTCACAGCGGGATTTTAATTGTGAAGAGACAGTCTCTTTCTGGAAATGATGAAGAAGCAAACTTTAAGCCAGGCCATAAGCCAAAGAAAGATGATTGTAGTGAATTCGTGGTGAGATCGGATTAGCTTTCTCTGTTTTTGAATTGAGTTCTATATAATATTTTAGTAGTTTAAAATATAACTACTGTGAGATATTGCGATATTATACAAATATCTCTGAGGAAATTTCAGCATTTTGTTTTTATTTCTTGGGATCAGATTAAGTTTTAATAACTTTTCATCGACTTGTGCATTTAATCCATTACGAACCCGTAAGCAGGCAACAATACACTTCAAATGAGCAAGATACATGCCGTGTGCAAGTTCACCAACAATGCTTAGTTGACACGTGACCTAAATTAATATGCTATGAAGTTGTTTAAAGACAATGTTTCATCTCAATTTCGAAAAATTTTTTAGCAAGAAGAAAACCAAATATCCTCAAAAAACTTTCTTATAAAAGGGATATGTTATAAATTTGCTTGAACATTTATTTCAGCAAATTATGTAATTTCATTTTATTCATGGAGAAAAATTATTTCGCATTACCAGTACGAATCTGAAACAAATTACGCTCATCACGCAAATATGCCCTGTATTCACTTTTTAATGTTTTTCTCTTTCGATACATTTTACATTACTGCTTGGTTCCTTGAATTTATGAATAAGCGGAAATGTTGAAAAGCTTTCATATGTCCTTCTTATATTAGGATAAAATTTACATAGAAATAAAAATGTAAGCTTATTTTGCCCCTCAGATACCGCTTCTGAAGCATTTCTGATACTATTTTGGCACAAAATTGGCAATACCTTAGTTCTGCCTATTATGCTTGTTACGTACTCATTAAAACACAGAATAACACAAGTACAAAGTGATTATTTTAATTTCAAATTATAATCCAATGCATTTTAAATCTTTTAATAACTATCTCCCAATAGTTTTGAGATTAAATAGGAGAACAAAAAGAAACTTAGAACAACATTAAAAGTACCCAATCTGAAGTTATTAAAATAAATCAAAATTACTTTATGTGTCACAGAACATAAGAAAAGTTTTGGATGGCCCAGGTGAAATTGCAAAATTCTTTACAGGATAATAGAAAAATATTCTTTTAGAACATATCTTCTGTATACCGGGAAAATACATAACACAATTCTAAAAAAAATACTAGTGTTTTTAATTAGATATATCATGAATTAAATACATTTTTTATTTAAATCGCCTAAATTAGAGAGCTAATAAATAACAATTTTATTGCTTTGGTTGATTTGAAATAGACATTTACTTAATTTTGTTTGTCATAGCTAATTTAAATATATGGAATTTTGCAGCATTAACATCCACAAATGTTAACTACGCATGCCACTTTTATTATTATATCCTCATAAATCTTCACATAAAAATAAATAAAAACTTCAATATTTATGCTCAATAGAACTATTCTGTAAACATGTTAATTTTATATTTACAAAAACCAGAAACTTACATAATTAAGATCACTACTTTCACTCATGCCTCCCATTTTACGCATCATCTAAAAAAAAAAAAGTTTAATAACTAAGTAAACATCAACAAGAACACAATCACATAAATTTTAGGGTTTTTAAACTATTCTTAACTTCAAATACTTTGTTTACAAAAAGCAATTTAGTAATACATAGTCAAAAAATCCATTAAAAATCTAGATTCAAATTTATAAATCACTGATCTAGAATTCGTAATACAGGAGATCGGTAAGAAAACAAGTATTGCTAAATTATCATACCAAAAGGCAATTACAGTGAAACAAGAATAAACTGAAATGACTGAAGAAAACTGTCACCACTGGCTTAGAAGACGACTAAATATCTATACAGTCAAGTCTTTAATTCGGAATCGTCGGGACTTCGGCGATTCCGGATTATAGATCATCAGTTAAATCTGGTAAGATGGCATGCAGAAATTATAAAATAAAAAATATGAAACCGTAATTTATGAAATGAAGAGCAATTATGATCTAAGGGTATCAAAATTTACACACACACACAAAAAAAGGGGGGGGCTTTATATTTATTTGTTTACTTTATTAAAACATTTCTTTCAACGTGCGCATAGTCGAAATTAGAAAATTGCAACCAGAAAACTATTTGATGTGTATTCATGATATTTATAATGACGAGAAATTTAATTTAAATCATATCAAAGACGGAGTACATCGAGATGAAAATTATAAGCCGAATAAAATAAAACAGAACAGAACTTTTATTTTACATACTTTCTCAGATGACAAATTCAAACCCAAATATTTGCCAGGAGTATGCATACAAATTTGGTTACAAATTATCAAAAATTTTGAAATCCTTTCAAGAAAACTGCAAATTTGTAAAAAAGAGAACTTCAAGAGCAAGATCATAAATACACAATAATTCTTGTAAAAAATTACTAAAATTTCAAAAGACCTCTGTAGAATTTCATAAAAGTTGGGATTTGATTAGATTACTTAACATGGCAAAGTTCAGGCACTATATTAAAGCACACCAGATTATTTTGATATGACAAAGGGTAGCTTTTGGGCTGGACTTTGTAAGGAAAATGGCTCGCATTCACATTACACATAGGGAAAAACATTAAAATCACCATGCAGCCAGAAAAGAGATTTCAATCCCAGTTGAACTGCTAGTATTTAAGATTTAACCGCTTGGATGCTGATGGATGTTTATTACAATTCAGCTACTTACCTCTTCAAAGTCTGTTCCTTCAACTTCATC
Organism: Stegodyphus dumicola; assembly: GCF_044657685.1. Taxonomy (NCBI): domain Eukaryota; kingdom Metazoa; phylum Arthropoda; class Arachnida; order Araneae; family Eresidae; genus Stegodyphus; species Stegodyphus dumicola. Next base: position 152,446,219 of record NC_140769.1, on the reverse strand, counting down.
TTCAGAGTCATCTTCATCTTTCCACTTGTTAAAGTCAACTTTTAACCAATGAAACTGAAAGAGAAAGCAAAATTTTTAGCTAGCATAATCATGGTTATTTTTAAAATTACTATGTAAAGACTGATCAAATTAAGCAACTTTTCATAAAGCTGAAACACCAACATTATGAAAAGAACTACTGTATTTGCTGGCATATAAGAAGCACATTTTTTCTTTGAAAATCGGTCCGAAAAACGGGGTGTGTCTTATACAGTAATACTCAGTTTTTTATTACATTCATTTCTGGGAATTTCCTCTATTCAGAGTTATGTGATTTTGTTCTTTGTTTCCTTTCGAAGCGTGGGAATATTACAGTTGCACAAGTGAACGTGCATGCACTGTCATTGACGATCACAGGTTGGCTCATTTAAACTTTCCAATTTTTCTGAACGACTTTTAAGTGTGTGAAATTTCTAATGTTCAATTTTTAAAATTTTGTTAGCAAATTATGGCTCAAAAACAATGTTAACATTACTATAACATACAAGCTACCAGATTATGTATGCTAAAGAACATGGAAACGGCTGCAGAGGAACATTTCGGGCCAACCCCAACTGAGAAAATGATAAGAACTTAAAGCGAAACTTTCAGTCTCTACAAAAATGATTATTCATCAAGTAAAAATGACTTAATAGAGATTGTCGATTTCAATGGATCAACATCATGGTATTCCAAGACTCATGAACAGAAACCAACAATGTACAGTGGTGGCCAAAATTGTGGACACTTTTGGAAATTTTCATGTTTTTGAACTTTGTATGCTTATAGAAAACGTTACGTTTCACAAAATGCAAACTTGTATATATCATTTTAAAGAGAATTTACTACTGAATTCAATACAAAACACAAAATTCAATTATTTGCAATACAAAAAATGTTAAACGATAATAGTTATTGATATACATTAGATAGTGATGATTGCAGTGAGTTATCAGTACTTAGTAGGGTACTCTTTTTGATTACAGCTTCAAATCGACGTTTCATTGAGCTGACAAGAGTTTTAAGCTCTTCTTTCGTTATTACATGATGCCAGGAAACAATTATAGCCTCAATTAGTTCCCTTTTATTTGATGGGCACCTCATTCGGACAAGAGTTTTCAAACGGTGCCACAAATTTTTGATAGGATTGAGGTCAGGACCGTTTCCTGGCCATGACAACAATTTAATGCTCTTTGTACGAAACCACTCTTTCGATATTTTGGCCGTGTGGCAAGGAGCAGAATCCTGCTGAAAAAGAAACGAAGCATTGTTGCAAAAGAGATCTCTGAAGGAAGGTAGAAGTTTTCGTTCTAGAATAGTGTCAATGTATTTTCTGGCATTCAGTGTCCCATCGATGACATGAAGGCGACCAATACCATCTGCTGACATGCATGACCAAATCATAACACTAACTGGGTTCTTCACAGTTGCTTGAATGCAGTCAGGATGTAGCTTTTCTCCTATTCTACGTCTTACATATTTTCGCCCATCACTACCGAATAACGATATCTTAGTTTCATCACTCCATATAACTTGTGGTCACTGATCATCTTTCCAATTAATGTGTTCCTTTGCCCAATGTAGTCTTTTTTTCATTGCTGAAAATTAAGATAAGGCTTTTTTCGTGGAATTTTACCTTTCAGTCCAACATCTGTTAATCTTCCCCTGATTGTTTTTGAACTGACAAAAACACCAGCATCATTCAGATCACTTCTGATGGCCGCTGATGACATTTTTCTATCTTGGAGACATAGTCTTTTATTCTTCTGTCATCAATAGATGTGGTGCACCTTTTTTGGCCTTTTCCTTCTTTGTTTTTTTATTGAATTTGTCTCCTGATGTCGTAAACAAAACTTTCAGACTCCATATGTAGTCACTGAACCCCCCACCTGTCTTACAATTTCAGCATAGGAAAGACCACTTTCTCGTAACACAATAATATTACATCTCTTTTTAGGTGTCTAATCTACTCTTTTATTTGATGTCATTTCTTCTTGACTAAATATTAAAAATTTTTACAAAAATTCCTACTTGTTATTGCAATGTATAAGAAACAGGTCCTCTTTCTACAGAACAAAGCAAAATAATGAATTGTTTCAAGTGTAAACATGATGACAGCTTCTACTGGCAGCTACTAACATTTGATTGGTTCTCAGAACAAGAACAGTGATCGGCCAGGAAAGCTAGACATTACAAACCACTTCATAACTGTGTTTTTTATTTATATTAAAGTACATATAACTTTTTTTGTATTGCAAATAATTGAATTTTGTGTTTTGTATTGAATTCAGTAATAAATGCTCTTTAAAATGATGTATACAAGTTTGCATTTTGCGAAACATAACATTTTCTATAAGCATACAAAGTTCAAAAACATAAAAATTTCCAAAAGTGTCCACAATTTTGGGCACCACTGTATGCAAACTAAAAGAAAAATATCACAAAATACGCCAGACGAATATGAAGAGTTCCTGTCAAAACTTCATTTAGCTCTGCAGAAAGTACTTTTTCTTATATATTGTTATTTGATTCCTACTGAATATCTGACATTAAGAATTCAAAATGTGTATAAAATTCCTACGTATTTACTTGAACCACCAAATTTGAGTAGGTATATAAAGCTGGGAAAAGGCCATTAGTGTCCACAAAAAACTTTTCTACCTTGCCGATTCCATCTGTTAAAAATTTCCTTCTTTAACAAATGATATGTAATTATACCTTTACATAAAAAGAAGGCAAACGTGGATGCGTCTGCTCATTATTATGACACCAATAATGTTAACTGCATCATAAATATAGGAGTCAGATATATAATAGTATACATAAGAAAGCACTTGTATGCACTTAGCCATTTTGAAGAAGCAACTAGATTGTCTTATATACACAACTGCATAACATTAAAAGAAAAATTAAGACTTGTAATTTAAAATATGAGCAATGCAATATTTATTAAGAGAATGAGCATTACCTCAACAATGGAAACCAATTAACTTTTCTTTTTTAAATGACAGTTCAATTTACAGAATTAGTTTACAATGAAAGAAAAAAAGAAAAAAAAAAAAACTATGCAGAACTAAACTATATTACAAGATTTAATGATGAAATTTCAGTTCAAAATATAGAAAATAAATAATAAGCCATATTAATTGTATTCGTTTTGCACCTAATAATAAATACAATTTATTTTTCTACTCATATTAATATTTAAATAATTTAACTTAAATCAAAATTCTGAACGTTTTCCAAATTTTCATTGCATAATAGTTTTCCCTTAACGTATATTCCAAGCAAAGTAATTTAAGTAAAAAAGAGGCACATATATGAAATCAGAAGACGGGAAATTGCTTCATGCAGTCATCCTTTAACCCCTTAACTGCCGCGGAAAAGGTATAAGATTCATTTCCTAGTGCCACGGTTTTTCACACAGGCGCACGTAGTTAATGCGATGTATTAGGAGGAAAATAAGTGCAAGTTTTACTTTCACAAAGTATAGAATAAAATAAAAAAAAATGAATGCACAAAATTTAATGTTGTGAGTAAAAGCATAATAAAACGAAGCAAGCATAATAAAAATGATGTTTTTATAATAAAAAAGATCCCTAAATTGGAGTTTCGATGAATTCATTTTTAGACCAGTAAAGTGTAATATCAGGTTTCAGTGTTATACCTTGTGAAACCAGTATGCCTAAAAAAACATATATTTCTTCTGAACTGGTTGAATGCCACGATTTTGTTCTTGATTTTTCGTTTGCAAGGTGTTGGTTCATATATACTCGCCTACAACACAGTTTCAGTAACAATATGAAGCATGAGCAGTGGCTTTGAAACATCCGTTATATCTTTCTTTATTCCTGGAACCTACTACAAAAAGTAAACGAAAACGGAGGACACAGAATAAAAAAAAAAAATGTTTTACTCAAACACCAGCTAATACGGCGCAGTCATTACTTTCACCACTTTAGATGCACCCCTCTCTCCAATTTCTCCCCACACTTCTCTGAAATAGTATCCTCCTTCGCATACGTTGTCAAGGTCATTGTGGCGTTCCATTCCAAAGCTTTGCGAATAATTTTCCGGATAGCAGCGCAAAGTAAATAAAAGTATTTTGGAAGGGCATATAAATACGCCCTGGGCAGTTAATGCATCGGTTGAGCAAGGCGTATATATACGCCCGCGGCAGTTAAGGGGTTAACAGTAAAAGCTTAACTAACCCGCATACTCGGAAACTGCCGAATAGTAACTGGAAAAAGAGGAGTGGGGGAGACTGTAGCCGTTCTTTAGATTTCTCCGCTAAATAAATGATTTTGACATTTCAATATGTGCATCATATAAAAATAGACCAACTGAACTGAGAAATATTCTGCTTAGAAAGCACAGTAAAACTCTTAAGTGTTCATAAACAAATCTCAGACTGAACATCAAAATAAATTATATCTGCAAAATAAGGCAAACGTTATTGCACAATACATACGGCATAATCCTTCCATACATGATATTACACAATCGGAATCAACCGCTGCTGGTATTTGGGGAATAAAGAGCTAAATAAAGGAAAAGAAAGAGACTTACTAATCTGAGGTGTTTCTGATTCTAATTTTCAACAGACTGAGTTAAATTTCCAGAATTTTTTCAATCTTCGCTTGGGTTGGGTAGACCACAAAAAGTTTTAGTCCTATTCCATCCAAATTGAACAATGAAAAAAAAAAAAAAAAAAAGTCTGATGCTTCAATATTAGAGATTTTGCAGAGAAAGGGGACAACCTCCGTACTGTATAATGTATTGGGGAGGGGGGGAATTATTTTGACTATTCGATTACTTTTCTTTTATTTAAGCCATTCCAAATAGTATTCCTTAGAAAGCTAATTTTGTATAAAAACACACCCATTTTTCGAAGTTTATCTATACTTCAGCAGTTACTGCAAGTATATTATTATAAATATTCATACATATGCTCATAATATAAGCATAACGATCATAATAAACAAGAATATGAACTGACCACGCGGAACGAGAATGCAAATTATTAAAATCTTGATAGAAATTCAAACGTGTGTAGTATTTGGGAGGGAGGAAAAGAATACCGAATGTACCGGATTTTCTACCGTTTTCGCAATTCTTTGACCAATAGAACGACGTGCACCTGCCTGTACTCTCTCTCGCACCATAGGTTACATTAATGTAGAAAGGGGGGAAAAGAAATTTCCGGGAGTATGACTCACCATCTGATGTTGCATTATAAGGAAGAAAAGTTGTTTATTTAGTTGGTACGAGGAAAAAATGCGCGTTCATTAAAAAAAAAAGTACTAAAAACAAAAAAATAAGGGCTTTAAAGAAAAAGTAAGCACCTATAAGGGCCTTTATATTTTATTTTCAAATATAAGGACTTATAAGCACTTGTAAGGACAGCTATGAACCCTGTAATAGCCCTTCTGAGCAAAACTGCCCCTTTGGACTAAAAGAAAGAGAGAGGGCAAAGGGAATATAAACTTGTTAAGAAAACGACCTCTAGTATCAGAAGCAAAACATTCAAATATTATGTTTTCTTCATTCTTTCAAAAATTCTCCAAAAACTACGAAATTCATCATAAGCACCATGTAAAATACATGCATTATGTGTTAATACCATGAAGACATAAATTTTGTCATACCTTTCTGGAATCTTCTACAATCGGGATCTAGATCTATAAATCTTGCATTTAGATCCTTCTAAAATATCTAAGGTCGATATCTAAAATCCTACAGAAAAACCAACCTACCAATATATATAAAACTAGAGGAAAAAAGTGTAAAATTATACACGATCTGAAAAAATTACATGTAGAAAAACCCTCACCATGGGGAAAAAAAAAAAAAAAAAATCATATTAAAAGAATTAAATAGCTCTTTTGCTAAGAATCGTTTCACAAAGCATACTTTACAGCATTTATCAACTTGTTTATTTTCAGATTCAAAATACTGTTATGGTTTTTGTATTTATTTAGCTATTTTCAGTAGAATTTATAATTAAAATCGTTTTATATTCCCGCACGAGACTTAACTGAAGAGAAAGCTGTGCTGGAAAAATTAAAATACAGGAGCACTTGCATTTAACATTTTAATAAATAGATATCTCGTAATCGTACTTTTTTGCTATCGAGAAAAATCGAAAAAATAACAGAATATTCTCGAGCACGATTAAAAAGCTAATAAAAGCTAGAAGAAAACATCTCAGTTCAGTTGTTTAGTTATTGCTGTTAATGATTGTAGCGGATTCACGGTGAGATCGGATTAGCTTTCTCTACGTTCCTCTGTGTTTCTGAATTAGAGTTCTATTTATATTTTAGTAATTTAAAATATAACTATTGCGAGATTTTGCGACATTGTATGAATATCTCTGAGGAAATTTCACCATTTTGTTTTATTTGTTGTGATAAAAATAAATTTTATTCACTTTTCATTGGACTTGTTCATTAAGTTTTTTTATGAACCCATACGCACGCAACAATACTGTAATAAGTTGCCAGAATGGAAAACAATGTGACTTTATAATATGACAGGGAAAAATAATTTTTATATATTATTTTAATTAAATTTATCAATGTTATAATACTTTATAAAGGATAATTGTCTCAAAATTGGCAAACTCCAAATTAAAAGCTTTGCACGTAAACTGATCTTAAAACTGCTAAAATGATATGTTGCCAAATTTACAGCCATTTACCCCAAAAGGCTGAAGTCGTTTAAGAGCTCTTTATTGGGGGCTGAAGAAAGAATGAATTTCGAAATGCTTATGTTTCACTTCTTGTACAACTCGCACCCTTTATAATTCAGAGATAGGAAAAAATTCAAAGATAACTCAGAAATACATATTTGTCAATGTATCACCAAAAATATCTGTGAAATGCTGATTCACACTCAAAATGGCAGTCACAACAAAACAAAAATTACACACTAAAAAATGTTTATTCACTTTTCTCCTAATACCTTTAAAAAAATTAAAGGTTCATACCCTTTTACTAACATTTAAAATAATTGTAGCATCTTAATATAGCCTTTGGTCTTGATTAAAATTTGGTATATAAAAACAAACTAGTTTTGAGCATTAAAAATAAAAAGAGAAATTTCTCCCCTTTTCTTTTTAAGGGGAGGGAGGGACTTTCAAACACAAGAATTTCTGCTTTTTTATAAAATTTATATAATTATGACATTTAAAATTATGTAGATACAAGTGCATAACAAGCAAGCTTGTTGCTCAATTTTCTGAATGCACAGCTTTTTGTTTTATGTTGCTAGAACAAAAAATGAGATACTTCAGTTACACATGCACACACAAGAGAGGAAAGGGTACAATTTAGTAAAAATAATTGTTTTACATTAGCGATGTGCTGCAGTTATTACAATACAAAATCTTTATTGTAGTCCTGTAAATGAAATGATGTTATACCTACATATTACATTACCTTACATTTATAATATATTCCAATTCCTTAAAGTAAAAAACAATTTCTTTAATTTTTTTAGTTGAAACAGGTTGTAGAGTCAAGCAAATAAAAATAATTATATACTTAATTTTTCCAAAAAAGTACAGTTTCCCCCCATGGAAATAAAATGTTATAGTTTTTAAATGTGTGAACTTCAATGACATAAAATGTAATAAAATACACATTTGGTTTTCCTCCTTGGTAGTTGAGGCACCCTATTTCTGCAAGTTTACAACAAAGCCATCCCCAAAAATCTTGGTAATAATAAATGAGGGAAGTTTATTCCAATAGCATATTACTCTAAGGTTCAAATACAACACTTACTACTTTAGTTAAGCATAAATTAGTTTATAAATTTAACTGATTTATATCAGTATGTATACAAGTAAATAATGCATCAATTTAACCCTTTGACGGTTAGGGAAATGAGCAGTTTTCGTTTACTTAATTCATGCAGTATTACAAGTAAACAGTAGTCGAAAGTGGCAGCCGGTCCCCCCCGTTCTTCTGGTAAAAAAAAAAAAAAAAAAAAAAAACACACCTTTCTCTGGCAATGCCGTACACAGCGACTCACACATTAAAAAAATTTCTTAAAGTATTTGTAGTGCATAAATAACAGTTTTTACGTACTTAAAAATAATTACTAATCACCATCATAATTATCTAACTTTTGCTTTTTAGCCATTTTACTTTGCAAATACCCTGAAAAACAAGCCAAAATATGCATAAAGAGAGCAAGGTAAAAAAAAAATTCTCTCTTCATTATGAAAAGAAATGCATGAAACTCGTACTGCCATCTGCAGACAGAAAAACTAACTAAATTTCATGAGTAGGATTTCTTTGTAACATAACCAATGCAGAATAATAATGGCGAACGAGCTCAGCTTGTCAGCACGCATTGGGGGAAATTTTCACTACGCAAGTAGTGTGCGTTACTAAGCATTCGGTCAAAATCTTGCTTCCGAGCGGAACTCATTTACGAGCATTATGAAGCACGATTCGACTGCGAGCTGAACTCGTTCATAACCATCAAAGGGTTAACCTGTGTGCATATTTACATGTGTTTGGAAACAACATTCCACAATATCAATAGAAAATTAAATCTACTTATGTAATAGACATGTATTTCTTAAAAAGGTAAAAATCCAGTTTAAAAAAAAAAAAACAAAGTGGTTACCTTCTTTTTCAAACAGTGGCTTAACATAAAATTTCTGATAATTTTAAATGAAATTATAAGCATTCAAGAGTTTTAACCATTAACACTGGCAAGATCCATTTTTCAAATTCAGATTTAAAGATACACTTCATAACATGTCAATTAGGGGAAAAAATTAATCTTACATTTTTCATTATATGCAATACATCTCTTAATGCTATCAAAATGCTTATATGAAATACGTATTTACAGCTTTCAAACTATATGCACAAGTAAAAATTCAAACCTTTTTATCTTCTTTAAGAAGTCTCTTCCAGAAACCTTCCTCTGCTTTGATTAAAACAAATTCCGTAGCTCTGTCCCTGACAGAATATTTAGATTCCTATATATAAATATAAATTAATCAAAATACTAAAACTCAAACAGTTATATTACTCAAATGTTTTATTAAAACACTGTTGCATTATAATAACAAACACAGCTGATAAATATGAAATATGTTCACGTTCTTCACAGAACTGCATTTTCATGTAGAAAATAACTACACGCTTAAAAATATCAATACCTTTCCTTTAGCCGTACGTTCATGATACAGAAATATGGCTAAAGTAATAATATCAGAGCTGCCAACCTTGAAATCTGGGAGAGAAAAAAAAAAAAAAAAAAAAAAAAAAAAAAAAAAAAAAAAAAAAAACTGGGAGAAATTGAGGATTTCACAATGTGCAGTGACACCATCTCGAAGGAAATCCGGAAATCCAAACTGGCTTTAATTCACGTTATTATGCAAAGTTCAGGTTATTGAACTATTTAAAAATGAATTCTGAGGTAAAATATATTAGTATTTATTTGGATATTCAGATTCTATGTTCTTTGACTAATTACATTATCATGAGAAAATCCCATTAGTGAAAGGAAGCTTTTATTCATCGTAGTATTTTTAAATACGATGAAACTAGAATTAACAATTGAATGAACATGGTATATTTGTGAATAAACTTAGTAATATATATATTAAAATAAACATATACAAATATTACATGCTAAACACTGCTTGAATTTCCATATAAAAACTTATAAATGTCTACAGTAGAATAATACAATTCCGATCAAATGGCAATTAATAAGATCAATAAAATGTAATAAAAAATTATTCTGAAAATCATTAGAGGCGGGGAGATGGAATAGGTCTCATTTAAGCTTTATTAATTCAATGAATTTTATTTATTGTCAGGAAACATTTTCCTCAGCAAAGGCTAACAATTATAAACTGGGAGATTTGCTGTAAAACTGGGATAGTTGGCAGTTATGTAAATATTAAGGAAGCTATTTATCTGCAAACATGAAAGAAGTATAACATATTTTAGAAGTAAATATTAAAACATACACACAACACACACATAAAAAAATTTCGGTGAAGCAAATCTTTCTCCAAATTATAATCTAATTCATTATGAACAATACTATGTAAAGTAAGGAATAATTATCAATTCAAATTTTTTGCCTTTGAGATGGTATTAACACAGCTACAGTGGGCTACCAAACATTTTATAATAGAGGGAAAATTTGGACTATTTTCAATTTTGTTTTTAATAGACGTTGTAGTAAAAAAAATAATAATGTTTTTTACTTTTAATAGACGAATTTAAAGTTCCAGGGCTTTGTAACATGAGAGTTCATGCAATGAGATGAATGCTCCATTGTAAAGTGTGAGAAGGGCAGCCTGTGACTTACAGGACAGATGCTTTAGCATTTCATAATACATGCCATCCAGACCCGGACAAGACTTACGAGTCTGTAACAAAGCTTTCTTTAACTCTAGCAAAGTATACTTGGAGTAGAGGATGTTATTGACAACACATATGAAATCCAGGAATCCCTCTGGCTCCGTCTTATTTTTCGTGCACTTGCTTTGGCTCTTAAATGCTATAAAGGTTTTGCGAAGTAGGGTATCTGCGAAAAACCCCCCATGCTTTTTTCTGCTTTTTCACTGCTCCATGGCAGTCACGATTCCACCATGGTTTTGAATACTTAAGCATTTTTCCCGATGTCCTAGGGATGGAGAGCATAGCTGCCTGAATAATAGTATTAGTAACTGCTTCATCGATATGCACATCTACCATGTTCTCTGTGAGCTCTGCAGTGGAAGAGAAGAATTCCCAGTCTGCCCTATCAAGTACAAACCGAGGGGATCTCAACATGGGGTTTGCTCCTCGTCGTGCAAGAGACACTAAATGGGATAATGATCGCTGTTGTAAAGATCAGTTCCGACACTAAAAGTGCAAAATGGCAACAGAGATGGTGAACAGATGGCAAGGTCTAGAGCGTGGAATTTCCTTGAAGGCTCATGGAAGTACGTATCCTGCCCATTATTCAGGAGACAAAGGCTATGATCTTCAATCATCTGCTCAATTTGCCTTCCTTGGGAATTTGTATCTTTACTACCCCAGAGCGGACTATGGCCGTTAAAATCTTCTATTATGATAAAGAGGTGAGGCAGCTGCTTTATTAGACCATTTAAATCTTGCTGATCAATGTGCTCATTTGGAGGCAAATACAGAGAAATGACTGAGACGACAGTATGAAATTTTGCTTGAGTAGCGACAACTTGGAGGGATGTCGTCAAAAGAAGTTATCATTTGATGGATAGTCCAGTGAGGTGAGGAGGCCTACACCCCTACTGGCACGCTCACCTGCAAGGTTATCCTTCCTGACTAAAGAAAAACCCCGAAGTTTTGCTAGTTGTTCCTGTATTGCTAAGCACACAGGATTATAAGCATTGATTATAGCTTTGATGTCGAGCAAATTTCGGTGGAAATGCGACAATTCCAAGACATAAGGATGGCCATTATGTTTCCTATTTGTTTTTCCGGTGCTGCTTTTTTGTCTTTCAAGGAAGGAGGTGTTTTGGGATTTCCATTCCCTCTTCTACTTCCATATTATCTGAGTCTGGAGTGTCAGAGACAGAATCGTCAATCAAGCTACTGCTGAGATTCCGGTTTTTGGATTTTTCTGAATTACTATTTCTTTCTTCTGGATTGTGTGAAGTGGGTCTTTCTTGTTCTTGTTATTAATTAGAGGCTCTTGGCTTTTTGTTGATAAAAAGAAAGATGTTTGGATGGCAACTCATCTCGTGGTATCAGCATTGGCAAAAGATAAATTTGGGCGCACTTGCGAGCTTTCTACAATTTTCCTGGCTTCAGCATTAGATAAGTTTCTAGTTATTTTTGTCGCCTGAACTTCCTTTTCAGATTTCCATTTAGGACAAGAGCGAGAAATGCTGGGTGTTCACCCTTGCAGTTCACACACAATGGCGCAGTGATAAGTGTAATTATCACTATTGTGGCCAACTAATGAGCATCTGGCACACGTAAGGTTGCCACAACAGGACGTCTTAGAGTGATCAAACCACTGGCATTGGAAGCATTGCATTGGGAATATATGGTCTGACGAGACAGTTAAGATACCCTGCCTTTATATTCTTCGGCAGATCAGGCGATTTGAAGGTCAGGATCACGTTTCGTGTCAATCAACCTGCCTTCCTTTGGCATCTTGATCTGACTAGCACCACAGACATTTTGTTCAGCTAACTTGAAGACGAACTCTTCTTCTGAAACACACCTCTACAGGAATTAAGTGTTTTGTGTGCTGACACAGTTATAGATACTTGTCCAAGTTTGGTCAAGGTGGCTAAAAAGGTATCAATAAGCAGGTCTCCAGAACGGAGACGCTTTATGTTTCTTGGCTCACCTATGCATGAATGAATGCATTTGCTTACCAGGAAAGGAGACATCATCTTTTGCAATTCTCCACAGGCACTGGAAACAACAAAGCACGGACAATCAGTATTTTCTTTGGCATTTGCATCGGTGCGGATCTTCTTGCTAATAGATTTGTCAATAATTTTGATATCTTTGGCATCTCACCACTTTCTCGTCGACTTCAAAATAACAGCCCGCTTCTCTATTTCCATCTTTCTCAACTACCTTGAGTTTAAACTCAGCAGTAAAACTCCAGCGATGTTTCATCAATGTTATCAAAGATGAAAGACAAAATACGAAAACAAAATACTGTGCAATGTGCTATCCTCCTGATAAGTGGTAATGAAATGTGATCTTCGACCCCACTCACTCGGTATTGCCAAACCACGCTATAGTAAACGAATCACACTTTTTTTTCGTACTCCAGGTACTTGCTACTAGGGCTTCTAAAAACCGAGCTGACGCATCAACTACTTTTCCCTCTCCCGGCAGTTGCGCTAAAGCAGTGCGAAGGATACTGGGATACAAGACTCCGTTTGCGCTAAGTGAGTGCTCATTTCCGGCATCGCTTGATGTGCCAGCCTGGATTTTAGGAGCTCTACTTGCTACTACTCATTCGTTCTGCACTATGCTCTATGGTTTACTCTCGATACGATACACACGAAAGCTTTCTTGGAACCTCGCACTTTTTTTATATTTTAATCATCGGCAGTTCACGACATCGTGTTTTTTAAATTTCAACGATTTTAACCGTGAACAACCAGTGTATTATCTACACTTGTGGATAGTCCGCAGTTTCAAAAATTCACATTTTAAACACAGATAGTCCGCGGACTATATGCGCAAAATTACGGTACTCTGTAATTTTGATATAAGACTGTACACAAATAAATTTTTTAACATTGATTTGCCCATATGCATATTAAAGGTAAGGTATACCAATGAAGGCTTGCTTTATATTATAATCATCTTCAGCACAAAAAATGAATGGTTTACATGATTTAGAAAATCATCTCGCAGCTCGTATTTTTTCTGATAATGGGTCTTTATGCTAGTTATATAGAGAGAGCATAGTAATTTTATATAATGCTACGGTAAAAACATACCTATAAAAAGTTTATAACCTATTAAAATAATATAGTGTATAAAATGCCTACTTTTCATATTTACCAGTAACATTTCGAATATGTCCACAATTAGTCTTGATCAAATAAGCATTTCTATTATTGTTGCTGCTCTCTGAATCATATTAATAATGTACTTAATCAGTAGCAGCAGAATATTATACGCAGCCCAAGTTCATATCCTTTTTACCCAAAAAAGGATACTGTTATAGCTGCATGAATATCTAATATTTAACCTTCTGTAGTTGGAATATATATATATAGATTATTTATTGGGGTCATTTAGTCGTACATTTTGACAGGGGAGAAAAGAAAAAAATAAGGGAACAAGGTTTGCCATTTAGTACTGCAAATTAAGCAGACAATGATTTTGAACCTTATTTAAATGTAGTGAATGCTTGGGACATATTTTTTTATATTATATTTATACTTAAAATACTATTATTCACTAGAGTTCTTTCATATGATATGCATGTTATATAGAACTTGAAAAAATTGCAGACATTAGGATTTTTTGGAAGCCAGAGAGATGAAAAATTGAGGGAAAGGTGTATTTTCAGAAGGAAAAGATTCACTGTAAATTAAAAGAAAAATCTCCTTTGAGATTAAATATTAATAGAAACATTTGAAGTTTGTCTTGCATTCAGTGTTCTCCCATTTCAGTAATACATTTTGGTAACAATTATATAAAAGCAAGTTTAATCATGATTATTTTTTGGCCTTCTTTGGACTTCTTTCTGCATTTTGTTACAGATGATGCAGCGTCTTGAAATTTGCATAAGCTGTTAGGACCAACAAGGCACTAATTATGCATCAGTTGCTTTACACTTGAAGAGCAATAGAAAACAGCTGCAGTTCTTACCAAGTTACTGGCACTTCATGTGAATTGCAATTCTATAATGATTTTGCAGCTTACCAATTAAATACTACATTAAATAATTTCTACTAATACCTAGAAGCCAAAACTTTTGAATAGCTCAATATATTTATATTTCATTACATTTCTTTTCTAAATTGTCACTTTTATCTCAAAACCTTTCTGAAAGTATAATAATAATAATAATAATAATAAAAAAAAACTCTTTAAATGAGTTTCTAATAGTTTTCCCAACCCTTTGAAAGGCCGCTTTTAAGATTTAAATGCTTCCTTCTAGTTCTTCCCACTTAAAAAATTCCGCAATACCTCCCCCCACCTAGTTACTCAAAATTGTTCTGTAAAGCTAAAAATATGCTCTATTAATAAAAAATACAATTCTTCAACAAAATTGGGCATTTCAATGTGTATGGATGTACCTTAATGTACATGTGGTCTTGATCAAGCTTGGCACTGGTCTTAGGGAATAACGAAACTCAATATTGAGGTAGATTTTTATTTCTAGAAATGCTGGTCATTTTCAGAGGTGCTTTTTTATAGGAAATGATTGCCAAGAACAGATTCCCATACATTTAGCAATTAATTTGCTCTTAGATTGCAATACATTAAACATAATTGAGGAGAATGATTTATTCAAAAGTTTATATATTTTTCACTTGATAAATTTCAAATGAAATGATCTAACTTTTTTCATCAATAAATAACTTTTTACAATAGACACAAGCCTAATTTTCAGAACACATCTTATAGATAAGCAACCTTTTGTCAACTGAGGATAAATTTTTTAATTCATAAAAAAACTACAGTTAAAACATACTGGTGAGCACCTTTTTCTTTTTAAGTATGGTGAGCACTTTTTCTTCTTTGCTTTCCAGCTCAAGTACACACAGCTTATTGCAATGTATGCATCCTAATCTTTGCACTTCCACAGATGATGCATTTTTTGCTATCTCAAGAATTAAATATTCAACAATATCTTAATTTCTAAGAATAGCTTTTTCTGATATCGAACACAGCTAACGCATGCAATTATCCCAGCAGTGACATGACGGAAATTTCAAACCTGAAGCCCAAATGCAATATAATTACACATCATCACTACAAATGTATTGTTAATGTAAATATTTTAATCCTTTTCATTTTTGATCTTCTCTATTTTAGTATTTTGTATTATTTTTATTTCTTTTAGAATTAATTTTATGGCATGTTTTATGTTTAATACAATTTGTAACCAAATGCCTTGTTCATTAGTGTTTATTTGTACATACGAGGGCCATCCAGGAAGTAGATTACGTTTCCATCTGTGTCCGCTAGGGGCAGGGCTAGCGCGGCCATCTTGGGGTCAGAGCGTTGCGCAGCTCAGTCTGCATCTAGCCGTGCTAGTGAGAGGTTCGTGCTGTGCTCCGTTCAGATACTGTGACGGTTTGAAATGTCTGCGTTAATTGAAAATCCCGCGAGCTGCGCTCAGTAATAAGGTTTCTGACTGCAAAAAACTGTAAACCGATAGAAATCTATCGGCAGCTTCGTGAAGTGTATGGGGACAACATTATCACTGAAGGTGGAGTGCGTCAGTGGGTCATAAAATTTCAAAATGGCCGAACCAATGTTCACGACGAAGATCGAAGTGGGAGACCCAGCATAGTGACCGCCGAACTTCTCGAAAAAGTCGATGCTAAAGTCCGTGAAAATCGAAATTTCACAATAACGGAACTTTCTTTGAGTTTTCCACAAATTTCGCGAAGTTTGTTGCACGAAATCATCAGCGAAAAGCTTGGTTACCACAAGTTTTGTGTAAGATGGATTCCAAAAATCTTGACAGAGGACCACAAAAATCAGCGAATGGCTGCAGCGGTGAACTTTTTGGACGCTTACCATAAGGATGGTGACTCTTTACTCGATCGCATCGTTACTGGTGACGAAACATGGGTGAAACATGTGAACTGTGAAACGAAATTGCAATCAATGCAGTGGGAGCACACAAGTTCTCCCCAAAAACCCAAGAAATGCATGCAAACAATGTCGGCAAGGAAGATGATGGCGACTGTTTTTTGGGACAGAAAAGGTGTAATTTTGGTGGACTTCCTGGAAAGAGGCACTACAATAAACTCTCAAAGGTATTGCCAAACTCTCCAAAAACTCAGAAGAGCAATTCAAAACAAGCGCAGAGGAATGTTGAGCTCTAAGATCTTGTTCATTCACGACAACGCCCGGCCCCACACGGCAAATGTCACTCGTAAAGTTCTTGAATCTTTTAAGTGGGAGTTGTTTCCTCATCCGCCGTACAGTCCCGACCTGGCACCGAGCGACTTCCACCTATTCCCAGCAATGAAGAAGTGGCTGGCTATGCCGCGTTTTGATGACGACGCACAGCTGCAAGAAGAGGTAACGAAGTGGTTGAAGGCGCAGGCGGCCGAATTTTTCGACGAAGGAATTTCCAAGCTCGTACATCGCTACGATAAATGCCTTAATTTGTATGGTGACTATGTAGAAAAGTAGTATTTGAGTGTGGCTTTCATCTGTATATAATAAAATTTGTTTCCTATACTTTATTTTTTTATTCCAAAACGTAATCTACTTTCTGGATAGCCCTCGTAGAATACATTTTTAAAATTCTGAATGCAACAGCTTTGGAATTGTAAAAACAGCTCAATTACAACTTGAGATATAAGCAATTTCATTCCCAAGGGGCCTTGGTGACTTTCTGAAAGATTCACGAAAACTGATTTTCGAAGTCCTGACCGATTTTTCCAGAGCCCATGCTGTGGGGCATAAATATGGGTCAGAAAGCTGCTAAGGAAAGATTGCTAAATATCCCTGATGGTCTAATTTTGAAAAATAATGTCTTACTTCCATAGATTAAATTACATTAAGAAAGAAGAATTTCGTTAAGAAAAAAACAAACAGCCTTTTAATTAATTTACTAAAATTCAATGCAAGGAGTAAATTCAGTTAGGGTTTATTAACATTTTCTAAACAAATTAAAGAAAGACTTCATAAAGAGATTATAATTATTAAAACTTACTTCAGGTTTTATTTCTTTAAAGAACTCAAGTGTGACCTCATGTTCCTTCTTATCTGTACCTCCTTTACCTCTGTAAAATTTTGATGATATATATAATGCAATTTTTCATATAAAACACAAATTCAATTAATTTTTTCACTAAAATGTGTTTACAAGTAGCATCATCATGTAACTAACAGTATTTCTCTATTTCACTTTTAGTATTTAAATAAAATGCATAAATTTAGACACAAAGACCCCCTTAACTGTCAGGATATTAAAAATTAATTTATAATAAATAAAAATCCACTATTCAAACAATGATGAATAACAATATGTCTTTTAATATATCCCAACCACATGTATATTTGGACTTTCATTAAAACAACTGTAACATCAGAGAGCATCTTGATTTCAACTCTTTAGCATGCTTTTAATTTACCTTATCTGCAAATCTTGAAACATGAAACTGAAAAAACTCAAATTAACAAATTTATTTATTCAAATAACAATTTGATTTCAAAATCCTTTTTTTGAATTAGAAATGTGGTTATAATAAATGACTAAATATTTTATTCATTGCTTCAAAAGAAATTTAAAGAATTTTTTTAAATGGCAAATCTTAATTGGTGATCTTTAAGAACTAGCAAAAAATGCTTGTTTCACCATTTTTATGGCTTATTAAGTACTACCCTGTTCAAAAATGAAATAAAAGAATTTTACAACAGACATTTTACAAGAGAGGAAAAAAAATATACAGGGCTGATATTTTTCACCTTTATAGTTGGCAGATACTGTTTAATCAATAACTTGGGGAGGAGGACAGAAAGTATCCCTCATATCCGTGCATCAAAAATGGATTTTATATAATGTACGATTCATACAAAATTACAATTCCTAAACTATTAATAGTACTTTCTGATAATCCACATTCATGAAAAGTTGATTAACTCATTTTGCAGCTTAGTGAATTCACGAAAAATACATGCTTACAATTCATAGGTATTGTACTGTTTATTAATACAGTCAAAAGTCGTTAATCCGGACTCGTCCAGATTATAGATCATCAGTTTAAATCTCGTAAGATGGCATGCAGAAATTATAAAATTAAAAAACGAAACCGTAATTTATGAAATAAAGAACAATTATGATCTAAAGAGTATCAAAATTTACAAAAAAAAAAAAAAAAAAAAAAAAAAAAAAAAAAAAAGCTTAATATTTATTTGTTTACTTTATTAAACATTTCTTTCTATCTAAGTTGTTTAAGTTGCTTCGTTTTTTACGTGATAATACATTATCTTTAATTCTATAAACAAACATAATTTCTTGTTCAGTTACAAAGTTCTGCTGTTCAAGTCCTATAATTGCTGTGTCTACCGATTAATTTGTCAATCGAAATTTTTTCGTTTTCAATAACCTCTGTTACTTTCTTCGCTATCGGAAGCGAATTATAATGATGAGAAATTTGATTTAAATCATATCAAAGATGGAGTACATTGAGATGAAATACTACATTTAGTAAGGAAAATAAAATAAAATAAAAACATCTGCTCTGAAGATAAGGATAGTGCTGACAGATCAACTTCCAATTCAGTGTGCGCCACTGCGTTAAAGATAAACAACCGTTAAAGTTTAGATAAACAAAGGATATGCCTTTATCCGTATTTTTTGCAGCAATTCCACTTTTTGTTTAATGAACTTTCAAACATACTTTCGCTTTGTAGATCCTTTAAATATTAATAAATATATATCAGAAATTCTATTTGACATAATCGAAAGTTCAAGCTTACTTTTATAAAATTGCTCTAAAAGTCCGCAAAAAATAATAAGCCGGATCCAATTCGAAGATTAAGGAACAACACAATCTGCAACATTAACTGAAATAGATAATTAGATAATTTTAGCTTAGCTTATACTGTCCGTTATACATTAAACGCATACTCGTAAATGTATTTTGCGCACGCGCACAAGCATATTCGCAGCCGTAAAGGTCTTACGCGCATGCGTCAATACAACGCATGCGCAGAAAGTTTGTAGCTTTGAGGTCCGGATTATAGATCATTCCGGATTATGGGTGTCCAAATTAACGACTTTTGACTGTATATGCTGTTATATAGTGAAGAGAGATATTTTTGAACCATGGTAGGAACATTAGGATTATTAGCCGAGTTAGTTTTTAACTAGAAGCATAGTGATGCTTCTATAACTGGTTTAAAAGCATAGTTAATTCACTAATAATAAATAAAAATTTATCACATTGGTCGTACATTTCTATTAGAAGTATGAAACAGTCATTATAGAATATAATTCATAATTATATTTACAAGTACTAAAACAGATATAAAATTTAATATATGCTAAAAATATTACTTGAAATATATTCTGTCTTTTTCCACTTTTATTGTGGGGTTCCTACAGTCTTCCAACTGAACTTTAACATAAAGTAAGTTTTTTCGCTGAGCCCACAAAACTGGAGGAGGCAAGAGTCTGGGGGAAGAATACGTCATAATAATTAAAAACATTATGAGAATTACACAAGATCCAGTTTTTTCATTATTAAATTATATATCAAAATATATTTTATAGAAATAATCCAAATACCCACACTTTATGATAATCTATTACGCTGTATATACTTTCCAAAAATCTACAGAACTCAAATAAATATGATAGTTATCTATGTGTTCCACATCTTACACATTTATTTAAAGATGCTGTTAACATTTTATTTAAAGGTACTTCTATTGATAATAAAAATTATTATATAAGGTAGATTCATTAACATGCTAATGATAATGCAAAGGTCTTGCTCACTTGCCAGTAATATTAAGACTGATACAGAACTTTTATGAAAATCAGCATTTTGATATAGGTGCATCACAGAAGTATGCAAATATGTTCTAGTTTGTTACTTTGACTAATAGAATAAAAATCTTACTAGTAGAGTAGTGTCATGGCATGAATATCTTCACACCTATTTACAAAGGTTTCTTGCTTGGCAAAGAATGGCTGACTTGCATAAAGGTATCAACACCTTTATAAAAAGACACTGTTACAAAAAATAATATTTTTGACTTGTCCAACAAGTTCCTGCAGATCGAATAATTAAGACAGCACTTACTTCTGACAAAGTTTTTTTTTCTTTCATGTACACTACTTGCATTGTCATTTCTACAGGGGTTGGACAAAAATACGGAAACACCGGAAAAGAACATATTGCTGTAATTAATATGGTGTAGGAAAACCACTGGCATTTAAAACAGCTTGCAATCTTCTTAGAATGGAGAAATAGAGCTCTTGTACAGTTTGTAGGGAATCCTATACCTTTTTCATGTAAACAATGTCAAGTTTAATTAACAATAGCGGCAGTGGATGTCACTCATGCAGATTTCTCTCGAAAATAGCCCACAAAGGCTCAACAATATTGATATCAGGTGACCATAGTATATGTGAAAGTTCACCCTTGTGCTCAGAAAAAGTCCTGGATAATGCGAGCTGAGTGAACAAGAGCTCTATCATTTGGAACATGGTATCACAGCTAAACTTGCATATAAACCCATTTTCTTGACAACTCTATTCCTACTCACCAAGGGGCAGAAAGTGTGCCAATTACAACAACCATGCAAGCAATGCAGAAGAATCTACTTCTTTATGTAGTTTTTTCTTTACATGGTGCATTTACAAAAGCTTTTCTTATTTTAACTATAATTTATCGTTTTACTTTTTCTTTGATCTTATATATTAATTGATATTTCAGTTTATTATTATATTTTACCATTTCATTGTAACATTTAGTATTATTTTTTATTAGTCATTTTGATCTTATTCTACTTATTACTATATTATTTATATATTGTTCTTTAAGTGCGATTCATTATACTTCATTTTATTCATATTTTGCTATTATGTACATATTTATTTTATTGTATTTTTCATACATTATTCTAACTGTAATTTTATATTAAAAATTTATTTAAAGTAATTTATATTTTCTAGACTAAAATATTAGTTTTCTTGAGGGAGGGGGGTAACATGGAACCCCTAAAATATCAAAACCATTATAGCTAATTCTAGCCATTTGCCGCAAGAAATTTTGTTTCATTTTTAAAGGAGGCTGAACTGATTCAGAACAGTATACTATGTCCAAATTGCAACTGTTCAATGGTTCTGAAAAATGACCACAAACTCTTAGACAGCATAACATGGTACTGAGGGGGGGGGGAGACAAATAATAGCAGTGTTGCTGTGCTTCAAAGGCTATAAAGTATCACCATGGTTTTCAAAAAACAAATGCAACATAGCTGAAATTTGTGTTGACTTATGATGTACTCGAAAAAAACTGCTACAACAAAGATAACGAGAGTATAGTTTCAGATTAAAAACAACTTCCTGCAGCCAATGTTAAAGAGACAATTCTGGAATACATCAAAATGAACAGCCAGATGATTGGTGGACCTGATAAAATGGTTGAAATTGATAAAAGCAAATTAGAAAAGAGAAAATATCATTGGGGTCAGTGGGTATTTGGAGGAGTGGAATGCGACAGTGGAGACCTTTTCATGGCTGTGCACGATTGTACAGCTCAAACACTTATCAGTGTTATTATTATTATTATTATAAGGGCATAGCCCCGAACCTCCTAGCCGGTCGTATGATAAAAAAAATGGGACTGGCCAGAAAAAACCAAATACATACTTGCCAACCTATGACACTCAAAAACCAGGAGATTTTTTTTAAGAAATAAGGAAATTTTTCACAATGTTAAAAAGACTTTTTAAATAATAAAAATATAATTTTTAATAATGAATTAACTTTAAATAGTTACTAATTCTTAAATGCAAGCAACACAAAAATATTTTACACATAAAAAACATTTATATTTTTTTGCATCGTTTAAGGGGGAAAAAAAGACACTTTAATCAGTTTTCATACAAATGTAATGTTTTGCTTTTATTAAGAAAGAAACTTCATAATTATGTTCATAGCAATTGCCACTTAGGGCTGCTTTCGCTAGTAAAAGTTTTTCTAATGTGTCATCGCTAATATTAGATCTAAATTAGTCCTCGTTTTCGCAACACCGAAAATCCTCTCACACTCTGCATTACTATGGGAAACTGTCAAGAGAGTGAACATAATTCTAGATAGTTCACTATATTTTAAAATTTCATCATCACCTTTCAGTTTTCCAATTAAACTCCACTGGGTGCCAATCCTAGCTGATTTTATAACTTCATCGAAGTTTTCTAATTATAAACTGCAAAATTGCAACTGCAATATTATCAGTGGGAACATCAATATTATCATCTTTTAGGACTAAATGAGGTAACACAGGAAATCTGTTTAAAAAGAACCTTATATCAGAAAAAGATGCATTTGCTAAAGCAGAAACGTCAGCAACTATAGCATGTAAAATCCCTTCATTGTTGACTGGAAATTTATGTAGTATGTAATTGCATAATTAAGACACAATAACATGCCGAACAAATACTAATTCAGAAGTCAAACAACAAAAATCAGTGTTATATTTTCAAATTTAGTTTTGATGGTTTTACCGAACCACCATCGTCAGCTGCAAAAGCGCGGTGAATCCTATCTCGTTCATCAAGATAGGATATTATCCGGAAGCAGTTCTGCAGAGAACCCGGTAAATGTAAACATCGCCAACATTGGCGATAATAGTTCAAACCTGGTAACCCAGCAGATTTATCCTATTCACTTGTTCGAAGTTTGCAACCATTCCTCTTGCGTTCATTTTGTTGAATTATCACGGTCGTTGTTCGCATTTGCAGATTTGTATTACTCTTCTCTTATTTATTATTATTTTTTCTGAAGATAGATGCCAGTTATCGGTTCGGGATGAAAGGAAGAAAATACGGTGGGAGGGCTAATTTGTAACACGGCTGTTTACGTTGTGTTTTTAATTATTAACAGCTCTAAGAACCACAAGGTTTCCAACCTCTAAAATAATTTGTTTCCGTAGGCCGCT
Organism: Stegodyphus dumicola; assembly: GCF_044657685.1. Classification (NCBI taxonomy): domain Eukaryota; kingdom Metazoa; phylum Arthropoda; class Arachnida; order Araneae; family Eresidae; genus Stegodyphus; species Stegodyphus dumicola. Next base: position 152,422,842 of record NC_140769.1, on the reverse strand, counting down.
AAAATGTGCATTTTAAATAATTAAGTAATGCTTTTATTTTTATTATTGGTTATTGTCATCTAAAATTATGAGAATAAATCAATTTTTATGGTGTAAAATTTTAACAAGGTAATATATTGTTAATGCGTTTCTAACAATAACCTTTCAGAGGATGGCAGGTGTGACACAAATAGATTGTTAAATTGAAATAAAAAATATTATTGATTATATAAGATGACAGAATAGTTTGATGCATTATCATAGTCATAGGTGTAAGGAAAATATTGTTTTCTGCGTTAAATGGAATTTAAGACAACTTTTTTCGTTTATCACGTTTAACCGGTTTATTTCAGTATATTAATACTAATTTATATTTTTTAAATGAATTTTTATTTCCGTTATAAATGCTTATATATTGTCTTATGCTAAATATATTCTTTTCTCTGCCAACTTGAATTTAATACAAATTTACTTTCGTATATCATGTTTAACTGGTTAGTTTTACATCTACATGCTTATTAATTGTAAATTTTTGCTACCATATGCTTAATATATTGTTTTGTCTGCTAACTTGAATTCACATGCACTAAAAATCACGTTTACAAAATATATCGTTTACGGCTCGGCTCATCGTCGCTGAACCGCGAGCTTGGCGAGTAAAAATGCAACAGCACCAACGGGTTCTCTGCGGATGAAAACCCTATTATCCTATCTTGTTCATTTCATAATAATAATTGTATTATATAAATACATCACTGTCCTTTAAATTAGTTCCCGTAGTCTGCAATACACTTCTGACAATGTTCATATAAGTTCCTTTGAGACTGTGTTAAGTCCCTTGGTAACAGCAGCTTGAATGTCTGCAGATTCTTGAAAATCGGTATCCCTTTAGTGCCAATTTCAGTTGTGGAAAGAGGAAAACATTTGCTGGCGCAAGATCAGCACAAATTACTGAAAATAAGTTGTGAAATTGACACTAAAGGGACACCAATTTTCAAACATCTCAGACATTCAAGCTGCTGTTACCAAGGGACGTAACACAGTCTCAAAAAAGGACTTGCATGAACATTGTCAGAAGTGTATTGCAGACTGCGGGAACTACTTTGAAGGACAATGATGTATTTATATAATACAATTATTATTATGACATCAGCCTCCTTACTTTTTGGTCTCACCTTGTAATATGGGCTATGCAAAATACTGCTACTCAACCACTATGATGCACTAAAAGAAACCTCTTTGGACCATGGTTAAAAGTATACACCCACCTCAATCATAAAATTTTTTAATGTTCATATCACTCTCAAAGATACATTCTTCTTAGTAATACTGTTCAATCACAATTTCAAATGATCCTGTGCAGATGTTAGGGCTGAAATACCGACAGAATAAGCTTTTGTCTAAACAAAAGGCTTCAGATGTTTGAAATTCTACTACTGCTATTATGTCGATGACCATTTTCAGTGCATTCAAAGTTAATTTTATGCTTGGATCTTATAAATCTAGCATGCACTTTTTTTAGGTTCAGAATGATAAGACTAAAAGATATTGTAGCAGAAATTAAAATTCAGTTTCTTCTAAATAAGCTTTAAAACTACTTAAGTTTGACAAGAATTGCTATAATTAGACATAAAAAGGAAAAACTTTTCTAAAACATGAATTACTGGTATAACTGTAAAAATAATAAAATGCTCAAAGCTTTAATTCTATTTGTCATGAAACCTTGACAGGATTTATCATTTAAACGACCGCACAATATAATAAAATAAATTCTAATATGATTTAGAAGCTTTTTAACCAATAATGTTTTATATACAACAAAAATATTTTTAATCAGGAAGCGACACAATCCACTGAAAATTATTTAGTACGATAACGATGCTGCATAGCTACTAGTCACTTTCATGTAACTACTATTCTGTTTTTTAACAGAAAAGTATTCTTTCCTTTTTTAACGCTTAAAAGATCGAAATTATCTTCTTTTTCATATCAGTATTTTTGCACAGACTTCCTGCTTTTCCCTCTCAAGAAAAAGTTACTTCCTCATCGTAAGAAACAATCCAACAATCTAGAAACCTGGTTTTAAAAATAAAACATTTCAGTCAGCTTAAGAAACGAAAAAAAACCTTTTGAACTGAATGAATTCATTCGTACCCCGAGAAGTATTTTCAGAAAATGAGATAACAGGGAAATTACCTACATAATCACATTACGTTTCTGCTAACAATTTTCAGGAATTATGGTTGATCAATTCATTTTAAATATAAGTTCAGAGGCGCATAATATACATCAAATTACATTTTAACATGAAGGTATGATTAATATTTTTTAGTAAATAACATTTCTTTGTTGAGCACGCCATGCATTGTGTAGCCTACGACAATAGAACGAACCCTAAAGGCATATCAAAAACCTATGATATAACTTACCTTTCGTCACCCATTTTAAACGCTTAGAGTAGTATATAATATTAAGTTTAATGTATAAAATACGGTTTTTCGACAGAAGTCTTCACTTTTTCTTCAAAGTGATGGAAATTCTCGTTCGATTTCACAGTGAGAAACCGCTAGAATGACATGCGCATAAGAAAAGAATTCAAAGTTGCCATTCTACAGAAGACAAAGACAAGATCTTTATTTCCTCTTCTTCGTTGCGATCGTAATAAAAAAACTGTTCTTTTCAATTATGCATTCCCTACATATCATTTTTTCGAAAACAATGAATCGAGATATTCGTTTACTCAATTTAATGTTATGTTATTGATTTTATTTACCAGTTTGATAACATAATAAGCTCTAAAGTAATATTGCAAACTAAGAGTTTTTCTTAGCAAGGTCGTTCTTAACGAAAGGGTGTCCCCAATTACGATCTCAACGCCAGTCAACTTAAAAGAACTTGTGAGAGAATAGAAGAGGAGAAATAAAGAATGTAGAAACTAGAAGGAAATTAAAAAGATGAAAAACATTTGATTAAGGTGGTTTATAACCCCTTTGACTTCCGAAAGTTAGTAATTGTACCTAAGAAGCTGAATTACCTTATTATTGTCTTTCACTACTAGATAAATCCACAGCAGCAGTGATTAGAAAACTCTCAGCAGCCGCCAATCCATAAAACACGCATTATGCGCTTTTCGAACGTGATATTCCTGTACAAAAAGTTAAACAATAACTAAACTGTAGGACGGCTAATTTCATAACTGAGCAATGTACTTAGCCGAAGTCAAATGAAATAGCTAGCAAGGGCGAGTTCCCGTATGACTCTGCCTTCTGTAAAAATTTAAAAAAGGTGAATCAGAGGCCGATGATAATTAAATAGAGGCTTTATTAAAAGATGGAATTTCACGCACATGGCACAGCCAACGACTTCATATAACAGGTAGAGGGCTCACCCACAGAGAATTCGTCTGCTAGGGTGTCTCCAACATATACCACGTGACTAATGCTCTTGGTGCTCTTGGGGAGTGATAGCTTAGGCTGTTCATCGCCAGTTTGGCCCGCTTTTGATATGACAGGTAGTGCTTTTTATTTCCGTCTGCTAGCAGTCAGCAGACAACGGCCTCGAATTAGGTTGTTCGATTTTTTACAATTATATTTAGATATAACTTAACCCCTTTTTTCCTGAATATTTTATCTATATTTTTAATAATCGCTTTAAATTATTTGCACCATTGGTTAAGATGTTTAGCTTAAATAATTTTAGGACGAAAATCTAAAATAAATAATAAAAAATTGAGATGGAAACTTTAATTTTGAATAACGTTAAAAAATTAATTGCACTACTGTTATAATATTTGAGAAGGTAAAAAAAATCTCGTTTAATTTTAATGCATTGCATCCTAAAGAGAAAAAGAAAATCACATTGTATTATATGTATTTATGCCATTGATTGCCTCTCTTTTCTTGAGATTATATTACTGGAACAAAATAGTGCACTCTCTTTTCTTGAGATTATATTACTGGGACAAAATAATGCAATCTTAATTACTGATTTCCACACTCATGTGTATGTCATGGCGGGGATCATAACATCTTATTAACTATGACAAATATTTTATATTGAATATGTATCAAACGGTAACAAACTTCAAATCAGTATTTATTATTAGGAACAAAACGATATTACAGTTAAAAATTCTCTCACGCTCCTTTTTTTTAAATACTATTTAAAATATAGTAAGTTTTTCACATCACATTTTTTCAATTATAATAAATTTCTAACAGCATCGTAGATGAGACAGAATTATAATCCAGATTATTTTTATTTTAATTGATTTTATAGAAAATAATGATAAAGCATTGAGCTTTATAAAAGTAATCTGATTTTTAAAATAATGCTGTTTAACTGTTTATGTTCAATGTTGCATGAATCAAGATCTTCAGCTCTTTTTTTTTTAGTAAACATATCGCACAATCTTTTCTCAATAATTTAATGCTAATAATAGCATTTTTCTTTTTTATCGCAGGCAGTAATTGTTTATGAAATCAAAACGCGTACGACTTGGCGAAAAAAGGTTAACGCCAATTGGCGCAGCTTTCTATTTCAACGGAATACACGGAAAAAACATATAAAACTCAATTATTTGTAAAGGGTGATTCCAGTAAATAGTGTCACAGTATTTAATACATTTTGATGCTAATAATACATGCTGAAAATGTCATATACAGCGGGAATTTTCTTATACAATATGGCTGAAACTTTCCAACCAATTCAACAGAGATAGTAAAATGACAAAAATACTGAAAATAAAATAATAAATCATGCAGTTTTAACTTACCTATGAAAGGTTACAAGTCCTCCTTTCATGATACTTTCTTTACATCCGTAGGCGGTGCCGCGAATAACCATTTTTACTTAAATTTTATGTGACCAAGCAGAGCAGCAGTCTTTCGTTCCATAGAAAGCAATGTAAAGTATTTCCGGACTCTCGGAATTCGCGCAGCAGTCACGTGACACTAATGTTGGAACCGGTTGAAGGTTGCAATACGCTCTCTACCAGTATACTATCTCGTTGGGCACAGCACGTTTCTACATATCACACCATGACCAAGAACTACTACAACTGTTCCCAGATCAACCTAAGTAAAAGTATAAAACAGTTACGGTTAAAATACATGACATTAAAACAAGAACGGGGAGTACGTGTGATTATTCTCAACACCCTCCCTTAATCACATATTATTTTACATTTATCTCTTAAATAACATAATCTTGGTTTAGGCAAGCATTTTGTAAACAAATCAGCTAACTGATTTTCACTAGAAACATATAGAAGATTTATATCACACAATTTTACAATATCCCTAATGTACTTTAATTTAATGTTCAAATGTTTTAGTCTAGCACAATTACTTTCATTCAATATTCCTTTAATTACAGACTGATTATCCTCATAAACTGAAACTTTAATATTGTCGACTCCTAAAATTTCTTTAGATACATTATAAAATACAGTTAGGTCTTGAATAGCTTTTGCTAAAGCCAAAATTTCTGCCTCAGTAGAGGACAGAGCAATAGATGTTTGCTTTTTAACAGACCAAGTTACAGGGCAATCATTAAAAAAAATAATGTACCCTGAAATATATTTTCTATCATTTGTATCTGACCCCCAATCAGCATCAACATAAACATTTATCATAATATCAACACTATTAGATTTACAAAATAATAATTTCAGTTCAGATGTCCCTTTTAAATATCGAAGAATTTGCTTCAGACCAGCCCAAGCACTGTTAGTGGGTTGTTCTTGTATCTGACTCAGACAGTTCACAGAAAACAGAATATCAGGACGAGTTGTCATAGACAGATACAGCAAAGCACCTACAAGTTCACGATAAGGGCCATGAAATCTTTCACCATTCACAAAATTTGATGAAGTTGACTTTGGCACTAAAGGAGTATCAGATGGCTTACAATCTAACATTCTAAATCTATTTAACAATTTTTCAACATAAGACTTTTGGCCTAAAGTAAGTTTGTTCTGTGAATATTCAAAACCTATTCCTAGAAATTCATTTGCAACTTCAGCCTTGGACATCTCAAATTCATTTCTAAGTAGTTCAATCACAATTTTTACCTCTGAATCATTAGAACTAGCAATTAGCAAGTCATCCACATACAGCACAATAAATATTTCACTCTGTTTAGTTCTTCTTACAAAAGTACATGCTTCACAGTTAAGTTGTTGGAAGTTTAACAGAATTATAAAATCAGTAAATCTCTTGAACCACTGCCTCGGTGCTCTCTTAAGTCCCTAAAGAGTCTTAAGAAGCTTGCACACACGACCACTGTTGTCACTGTAGCCCATTGGTTGTTCCATGTAAACTGTTTCTTGGAGATTACCATTCAGAAATGCAGTCTTTACATCTAATGCATAGATTTAAAGATTCTTTTGAACAATGATAGCCAGCACAAGTCGAAGTGATGATATACAGTCGGTCACAAAAGTATTCGAACACCGGTACCCTATCAGAAAATGACAAGATGGCGTTTTTTTTCCCTCTTTCTCTCTGTGTGTCGTGTTATTCCATCCTAGGTTTTCTTCCCCCCCATCTTGGAAAAAACTGGAAAAAAATTGGTTACGATCTCTTTTTGAATGGGGAGATGCCATTTTGAGAAAAAGCTGACGACCCTATCTTGGAGAATGAACATGACCGCTCTACACACCCTTTCACTCTCTCTCTCTCTCTCTGAATTGGGAAGCCATTTTGGGAAAAAAGCAGATGACCCTATCTTGGAGAATGGAAATGAACGCCTCTCCCTCTCTCTTTGAAATGGAAAGCCATTTTGGGACCCTCTATTCTTGGGGAGGGAGAAAACTGAAGTCTGCACTTCGCTGTCTCTGAAAAGCGGACCCTCTTCTTCTGATCTTGAAGAACTGGAAATGAACGCTCTACACGATCTCTCTTTAAATTCAGAAGGTATTTTGGGACCTTCTAATGTTGGAAAACTGAAATGAACGCTCTACGCATTTTCTCTCTCTCTCTCTCTTTGAGATGAGTAGCCATTTTGGAGGATTCTCCACCACCATCCTAACCTTGGAAAACTGAAATGAACGCTCTACACCTTCTCTCTCTCTCTCTCTCTTTCTCTGAAATGGGTAGTCATTTGAAAACTCCCTAACTTTGGAAAAAAAACAGAAATGAACGCTCTACACCATCTCTCTTTGAAAATGGGGGGGTGTCATTTTGAGACCTCCCTCCCCTAAACTTAAAAAAAAAACTGAAATGAACGCTCTACACTTTCTCTCTTTGGACATGGGTAGCCCTTTGGGGACCCTCTCCTCTTGGTAGGAAAAAAAAAGAACTGAAGTGAAGGCTCTACACAATCTCTCTTGGAATGGGATCCATATTTCGGGAAACGTGGATCACCTCATGCTGGAAAACTGAAGTGAACCACCAAGATTGGACTCTATATAATATTTTTTTTTAATTGACATCATTCCCCTCCTCCAATTTGTTATTAAAAAAGTTTTTTTTTTGTTTTGGTTTTTATCCCATTTCCGATGTGATTTCAGAAATGCAATTCCATAACAGTTCAATTTCATTCGAGGTTAAATGATCTAAACAGTCTTTGACCCACCCATCCGTATGATTATTTTCTTCTCCTCCCTGTTGCACCAAATTTTGTAAGTCCATATAATCATTCCATACGGGAAGGGCTGGATCCTCACAAGGCTGTCTTGAAACACTTGGAGTCTCTTTGGGATGAGTGGAGGGATCTAGGATGTCTGGACCCGGCTGCGATTCTACCTCCATGATTTCTGGACCCGTTGGAACTTGTTTACCCGGCTGAAATTCTACCTCTACGATTTCTGGACCCGTTAGAACTTGTGAACCCGGCTGTGATTCTACCTCCATGATTTCTGGACCCGTTGGAACTAATGGAGCCGGCTGACATTCTACCTCTACGATGTCGGGACAGGTTAGAGAAGAAGAAGAAGAAGAAGAGGATACTGGAAGAGGTTCTGTCTGTGAGGAGTCCAAAAGAGGCTGCCTGTTTGAACAAGTCGGGGAAGAAGAAGAAGCTTCTGGATTCTGAAGCGGATCTTGCACGCCAGGTAGGTTCCGGTAAGTCGACCGTTTTTTAAGAGGTAATTTTTTTTCTTCCTCCTCATCTTCAATGGTGATGACTTCAATTTCATTCCGTTGCCGGGTCGATTTTGTTTCGGGAAATAACGGTTTTTTCCAGCTCCTCATATCATCTAAGGAAGGGATGGGTAAAGGTGGCGGAGGGTTTTCTTCTTTTTCTTGAAACATCATCGGCGATTGGAAAGAAATCTCCTCTTTCAATTGTTTCCAAAGCGAGTACGAGCACCGATCGACGAGAAAGAGACTCTTCTGGGTTGTGACGATGAGATATTGCGTTTTCGGGGGAACGACATAGTTTTGAAAAGGTCTTAGAATATATTTCTTATATTTCATCCTGTCGCTGACTTTAAAACTTCTTTCCTTCAGATTGGGGGACGATGATTCGTAATAGGCGAGAGGAGCGGCTGTGGTCTGAACAATATGAACTTCGTTCTCAGCCGTCGTTCTCACTCCAAACGTAAAATATCGTTTCGTGAGAAAAATATTCTTCCACCGAAAACTCGTGCGCGGATCCGTATATCGCCGGTCTGTTTGAATGGGCCGTCTCAAAGCTCGATCCATCCGATTCCAAGAGAAGGGAGATTCCTCTTTCGTTTGTTGCGATTCGAATAAATTTCTGTATATATTCTGAACGAGCAGGTTGGAGGATTCGACATCTTGGTTGAAAGAAACGATCGCTTGATGAGGTGGTAAATGCGGAATAAATGTCGCACAATGACACGCCAAAAAGATTTTCAAGTTGGAGATTTGCTTTAGCGTCTTCAAATCCTCCCCGTTCGAAATCCGTTGAGTTGGAAAAACATCTAATAGCGACATGGCTCCCAATGGAAAAGAAATGATCTCGCCCAGTACTCTCGCGTTTTCATATATAGACACACACAGACACACATAGAGGCTCTATGACGTCCGTTTTATTTGTTTTTTTTGTTTCTCTCTCTCTCTTCTTTCCAAGAAATCTTATCTCCATGACCTCTTTTTCTTTTCTTAAAAGATGAATGTGTGTGGGTTGAGGAAGTGAAAGTAATAATTTAATAAACAAAAAATTATCTAACCATGACCTTCTTTTTTTTTATCGTTAAGTCATCCTTTCCAATCCAAGGACGTCCAGAGATAGAGGAAGCAAGGGGAGAGGAGGAGGAGGGAAGGGAAGGTCACACTCTCTTTCTCTCTATAAATAAAAGGGGAGAGCCCCAAAGTCGTAGTTTTGTCCAAGTGGATCATGAGGAGGCATCCCCAGCTCACTACGTGTATTCCTTTCAAATATAAATATGTTGATCTTTCCTTTTATATCATCCAAGGAGTCGTTTACTTGAAAGCCTCCGATTTTTCAAAATGTGCGGGTTATCATACCGTGGGGAGTTATCAAAAGATGCGGGACGAATTTTTATCCGACGAAAACGTGTTGATGGCTCGTGACATTCCACCTTTGGATGCACAAATTTTGTTAATGAAACGAGCCAAATATTTTTACACGTCCCACTTTCTAACCGTCTCGCAAATGAATAGGATTATGGATCGTCTTGAGAAGACAAAAGGGATTCTCGTTCATTTTAGTGAATGGTTGCACAAATGTCTGCACGAACCTCTCTCGATCGAGAAGACTGGGAAGAATACCTATTATATTCTTCTGGAGGACTCTCCTCCTTCGTCTCATCTTAAAGAGGCCACGACTTTTGAAAAAATCCTCGAGCAAGAAAAAATAGAATGGTGGAACAACTACCCCATCCCTCTCCCCGAGCATCAAGAGAAGCCTGTTCAGAAGAAAAAGAAAAAACCTTTCCAAAAGCCTATCCTCATCCTCCTCGATAATGATGGGGATGAGGAGAAGCCTGTTCAGATTCCTCTCAGTTTGTCAAAACCCGTCGAGGATGAAAAACCTCTCCCTTCCTCAAAACCCCTTGAGGAAGAGAGACCCCTCGAGAAGGAGAGATCTCTCCCATTGTCAAACCTCCTCGAAGATGAAAAACCTCTCCCTTTCTCAAGACCCCTCGAGAAGGAGGGACCTCTTCCTTTATCAAACCCCCTCGAAGATGAAAAACCTCTCCATTTATCAAGACCCCTCGAAAATGAGGGACCTCTCGATTTGTCAAAACCCCTCGAGAATAAGGGAACCAAAACTTCTCTCTCTTTCGAAGAGGAGGGACCTCTCAATTTGTCAAGACCCCTTGAGAATAAGAGAACCAAAACTTCCCTCTCTTTCGAAGAGGAGGGACCTCTCAATTTGTCAAGACCCCTCGAGAATAAGGGAACCGAAAATCCTCTCCCTTTCTCAAGACTTCTCGAGGAGGAGGAGGAGGAGAGACCGCTCCATGTCTCAAGACAGGACCCCCCTCTATCTCTTGAGGATCCGAGGGAAACGATTCCTATTGAAAAACCATCTATCGACGATCCCCAGAAAAGGTCTTCGGAGGAGATTAGACTTCCATGTAGAAAACGAATCTGCCACAATCATCATCATGATAATAATAATAATAATAATAATAATAATATACCCCCTTCTCAACAACAGAATCCTACAACATTTGCAGATAAATGCATTCAAACCAATCCCTTTATAGTAACCCTTTTGATTGGAGAACCCGTGCATTAGCCTCGAAAAAAAATGAGATTCTAGACTGTATCTATGAGCAGAATGTTAAGCCAATAGATAGGTCTAGCTCAGAATTTTTCTTTTTAAAAGAAAATAAATAAATAATCCAAAGACTATTCGTAAATATAAATGGTAAAGTCTCGAGTCGGCTGGAAAAAAATTTTCAGAGCTGAGAAAAATTCTACAACTCAAAAAAAAAAAAAAAAAACTCTTTGCTAATTTTTATCATGTCTTAGACATGATAAAAATTAACGACCCCCTTCCCTTTTCGTCTGGGAATGTTGTCTCACTCTTTTGAAAAACAAATCGTGATTCATTCATGGAATGATTGCCATTAGAGAAAGGATGAGTCATGATCTATTTTTGGAAAGGGTGAGACATCCTTCCCAGACAAAAAGGGAGGGTCATTAATTTTTATCATGTCTAAGACATGATAAAAATTAACCAAAAGTTTTTTTTTTTTTCATTAGAGAATTTTTATCTCAGCTCTGAGAAATTTTTTTTCTCCCAGCCGATTCGAGACTTTACCATTTGTTTTTAAGAATGATTTCTCCCTGATCTATTATTTCAAAATTCCAAGTTTCGCTTCAGAACCATCTTTGCTGTTGAAGAAGTAACGTGATATATGTATTTTTTTAATGAGTTTTGTCAAGATTGAATTGTGCAGGATCGACCTTGCGAATTTCTTCTCTGTGTCTTTAAATAATAATGATACCGAACCACTTTTTGTAGAGCGCAATGGAAAAAACCTTTTGTATGGTTAGGACAATTCATGTGTTCGATCCCATTGTATTTGAGAATCTCTTGCGTCGATCCCGAAATGCAATAAATGGATCTTTGCAACCATTTCTCTAAAAACTGCCGTTTCATTTCTCCTCGCACCCAAATCATGGAAAAGGGTTCCGTCAAAATCGTTAACACCCATGGAAAATAACTGTACGGAATTTCTCCTTCGTACCACGACAAGCCGTGATAATAATCACTCGCCCACACAGCGGTTCGTTTTTCTTTTTCGGTGAGCATTTGCCATGGAAACGGGGGTTTAAAAACAAATACCCCTCGAGAAGTACCGTCCAATGTGACGTAAGCCAATTCTTTCACAATAAAGGCTCCTTGAGAATCGTAGAAACCTTCAAAGTCGAGCACGAGTTCCATGTTTTTTATTTTTTTTCCTTTCCAAGGTGACCTTTATTATTATTATGATGGATGTGTATTGAGATACGCATGATATTATTCAAAAAACAAATATATATACGAATGTGACCTTTTCCAGAATTCATACGACCTGTCACGTGCAACCTTCTCTCTCTATATATAAAAGAGGAGACGGCGAGAGAACGCTATCCATTTTTTCCTTCAGGACACACAGCGAGAGAGAGAGAGAGAGAATTTTGTTTTCTTTTTTTCCTCAATTGAAGAAGATGGACATTTTGAGTGCCAAACCTCTCAAAGATTCCTACATTGTTCTGGACATGGAATACTTTCACTGTTATGATCCAAAGACGGGAGATATATGTTTCATCTTGAAAGAACTGGGCTACATCACTTGTGATTTAACCTTATGCGGATCCATGATTTTTCTCCCTCCTGTCCATTACGATGACTTATCGTCCCGCAATCAAGCTGTGGTCAACCAGACTACAAATAACCGACACGGCCTGCAATGGACCGAGGGTCGTCTTTCCTACGAGCATCTTCCTACGATCCTGAAAATACTGACCGAAAATGTGGAGGCGATCTACGTCAATGGATACGATAAAGCCGAATTTTTCAGCAAGCTCTGCCAGCGATCCGTTTACGAGTTTTACATCCCAGGGAAAACCGAGTGGCGGAACAAGTCGAAATGCACGCGACACCAATATTTCCAAAAGATGATTCATTGTGCCGAGAACAAGGTGAGAAATTTTCGATACCATTTGATGGAGGGTAGTTATGTTTTCCGGAAATTACATTGTTACCCCTCCGAAAGCAAAGCTGTCGAAGACGAAGAGGAGGCGGAAGAATCTCCCCAGGAGAACTCGTGCGACGATGAGGAGGAGGAGGAGGAGGAGGAGGAGGAGGAGGAGGAGGAGGAGGAGGATGAACTTTCTAATAATAATAATAATAATAATAAATGTCTAAGTTGGGATGCTTTAGAGACCCAAGAATATTGGTCTCAACCCTTATCTCACCTAGACCTGAAAGAGGATCCTCAAGTGTACTCTTTGTGGTCCTCTTCTAAAATTTGGTCTTGGAGAGAACCCTTGAATGTTCATGAATGAAATGGTATGTAAATCCCTAGAGAAAAAAATAGAAAAAAAAAGTTCCTTTTTTTTGTAATGTGTTGATTTCTTTCCAATCCCATTTCTTTTCCATAACTCCACCCCAATCGACGAGAAGAAGAAGAATTTTCCAAGTTACACAAGACGAATCTTCCAAGTTACACAAGACGGAGAAAGATTTCACAAGGATTTATAAATCACACGCTCCCACCTGATATATGTATAGAGAGAAAAAGACCCTCTGTTCTCTAGCCAATACGTCAAAACTTCCCTAAACTAAGAGAGACCATGAGTACCGAGGAAACCTTAGCAGAGCAAGTGGAAAGACTTTCAAAGAGATTAGAAGAGTTAAGACGGGATAGATTTACAGTTCCGCCGACTAAAGAGGAAACTATCATCGATTTCAACAAACCGCTGTACTTTCATCCCCTACCCCAAAGAATGAGACGAGTGGACTCGCCGTTGAACAGTTCCAATGAGAAACAAAATGTCACTTATTTGAATAGCCAATTTTAACACATGAATATTTCATAAGTATTTTTTCCCTAAAGCGTAGAGAGATCGGATCAGTAGTTTTTCCCTTTTCATCGTCGAAAAAGATTGGGAGGAAAAATCTTTCTCAGCTCTCTCAGAAAAATTTTTCAGCCTAAAAAAAAAAAAAAAAAAAAAAAAAAAAAACTTTTTGTTAATTTTTATCATGTCTTAGACATGATAAAAATTAACTCTACCCCCCCTTTTGTCTGGGAATGTTGTCTCACACTTTCTAAAAATAGACCATCACTCCTCCTTTCCTAAAGAATAGAATTCCAAGAATGGGAAAAAACTTTTTGTTAAATTTTATCATGTCTTAGACATGATAAAAATTAACTCTACCCCCCTTTTGTCTGGGAATGTTGTCTTACACTTTCTAAAAATAGACCATCACTCCTCCTTTCCTAAAGAATAGAATTCCAAGAATGGGATCTGGTCTATTTTTAGAAACGGTGAGACCCTATTCCCAGACAAAAGGCGGGTAGAGTTAATTTTTATCATGTCTAAAGTTCAGGGTCCATCCATCTTCTTATGTGAATCGGTGACCCTGACGAGATCGAGATAAACAAGTCCTGTGAGTTGTTTTGTAATCTTGACGCGATCCAAGAAAGACTTTTTATTATTTTTTTTTGAAATAGGCGGGGGGTGGGGAGAGAAAATGTTCTCACGACCCTCAGATATCTTTTCATAAATATATTTTTTATCAAAGTGTTTCTTTCATTCCGATCCTTTTAAGAGGTTGGAATGACCCTGACATTTAGATGGGGTCGCGATCCCGACAGATGTCGTGCGAGTATAAAAGTGTGCATCCTCCGCGAGATTTCTTCAGAGAACAGAAGAAGACGTGAACTGAGCTGGTAAGTCCCTTTGGTCCTATGAATATGGTTTAATCATAACTTCATTTAAAAAGACCTTTGAAACTTTGAAACTTCTTAACCCTTTGAAAAGAAAAATGTCTCTTTCAAGACGATGACTCTAAAACGTTTTATTGTTTTTTTTCCTTTCTAGATCTTCCCTGTTATAAATATATAGCTTTTCGATTCTCTTTTTTGCTCCTGTTTGTGGGAGACATCACCGTATTCATCGCCATGGCGTGTTCAGAAAACTTTATCGTGCTCGATCTAGAGGGTTTCCAGTCCTACAACCACAAGAAGGGTGAATTTACCTACGTTTTAAAAGAATTGGGCTATGCGACAAAAGATTTTTTGACCGTGGGATCGTTGACGTTTGCTCCTCCTCACCCCTTCCACCAACTGAGTGAAAAAAACCAAAAGACGAATGCCTGGCTGACGAGAAACCGGCACGGACTTCGTTGGAACGAGGGTCATATTCCCTACAACCATTTAGGACGCATTCTCCAATCGCTCACTCACAGCTTCTCCACGATTTATGTGGTGGGATGCCAGAAAGCTAAATTCTTTGCTAAAGCCTTGGATTATCAAAAACCCGTGACGGAAATTTATGTGCCAGATGGAATCATTTGGAAGTATCGGGAAAATGTGCCCCACATCATCAAAGGAGGAAATATTTCCATTGTGCCGAAAACAAAGTGCGCAACTATCGATGGCATATTACGGAAGGCGATTTTCATATCAATCACGTCTATCCAGACGGAACGGAGAAAGAGGAGAGGATTCAGGAGGAAGCAGACAATCCTCTGCAAGCTTTTGATAAGGCCTACGATCAGTTAGAGAAGGATCCGTCCCCAAAAGCGTACGATAACCTCATCCAGAAATGGGATAATCTGTCCTGTTTCCAAGTGATGGAACATCCGGATGAGCATACGCCTTTAATCTTGATGGGCTCTTCTAGTTCTTCTTTGTCGTCAACTTCCTCCAATAACTCGAGGAAGACGGAGGGTTGGGGAGACATACCTGAAAATATTCCCCATTACGATCCAGCAGCCTGTTGGGACGAACCTTCCAAAGAATCTCATGAGACCCCCAAAATATCTTCAGAGGATCCAAAGACAAAATCCACTGAGTGTTGGGACAATGAACGGACGACTTATCCTCCAAAATCCACTAAGACTATGTCCACTGAGTGTTGGGACAATGAACAGACGACTCATGCTCCAAAATCTACTGAGACTATGTCCACTGAATGTTGGGACAATGAACGGACGACCCATGCTCCAAAATCTACAGAGACTATGTCCACTGAATGTTGCGACGATGAAACCGAAAAGACGACAGAGAATTGGGATGACCGTTCTCAAAAGTATTTGAATTGATATATACATAAACTCAGGAAAAAAAATAAAGAAAAGATTTTTAGAAATAAGTAGGGAAAGGTTCTCCGCTTTCCCTATATTTATGGAAATAGACTAAGAAGAGAGAGAGACGAATCAGGAGACCAAAAAAAATGGGTCTTGGAAGGAATGAGTGCAAATGCATTCGATTCCTTCCAAGACCCATTTTTTTTGGGTCCCTCTCTCATCCAATCTTGGAAAAGAACTTTGTCCTATTTTTCTAGGTCCATTCAAAAAGAAATGAATCTATCCATAAATTTTCTTAAAAGAAAAAAAACAAAAAGATCCATTACCTCTTGACGGTCCAAAGTCGAGAATCTTGGAAAAAGTCATCCACTCTCTCCATCCAGTCAAGCTTCTCTGTAGAAAATCTAGTAGGTGCATCTGCATTCTTGAACACCCGGCAGTTAATATTGGACGCGAAACGTCGAATGCTGAAATAGTTAACAGTGATCCCATTCTTAAAGAAACGGGGATGTTTTATTCATCCAGTCGAGTGCGGAAAAATTTCTGAGAGGCGGAGAAAAATTTCCCTGGCTGAAAAAAAAAAAAAAATATATATATATATATATACCCCCCTTTTAGTCTGAAAATTGAGGTCTTCAATTTTTCAAAAATTGAAGACATCAATTTTCAAATTTTCAGACTAAAAAGGGGGGTAATTTATTTTTCAGAAACTTTTCCCAGCCGACTCGATGTGAATAAAACTTTACTGTTTGTTAAGAATGTTATTTAATGGATCGATTTCAACCTATCGAGTTTCGCTTGAGTTCCGGCCGTGCTGTGGGCCCACCTGGATACAAGTTTTCCCCTTTTGGAATAGAATAAAACTTTACTGTTTTTTAAGAATGTTATTTAATGGATCGATTTCAACCTATCGAGTTTCGCTTGAGTTCCGGCCGTGCTGTGGGCCCACCTGGATACAAGTTTTCCTCTTTTGGAATAGAATTTCCGTCAAGGTAGGCTACTTTTCCTCTTTTTGCATTTTTCATGTCATTTCATTTGTATTACAATATACTGAAAACGGGCGTTCGAACTGATTCCTAGGCTATTTCTATACAAATGGAGCTCGATCCAAGAAAGAAATGATGTCTTTTTTTTATTTTGTGGACTGCCAATTTGTATTGGAATATACTGAAAACGGGTGTTTGAGTCGGTTTTCAGTATATTTCAATACAAATAGAGCTCGATCCAAGAAAGAAATGATGTCTTTTTT
The DNA here is from genome assembly GCF_044657685.1 of Stegodyphus dumicola. Classification (NCBI taxonomy): domain Eukaryota; kingdom Metazoa; phylum Arthropoda; class Arachnida; order Araneae; family Eresidae; genus Stegodyphus; species Stegodyphus dumicola. The sequence goes on along the minus strand of NC_140769.1, from coordinate 152,405,927 downwards.
TTTTTTATTTTGTGGACTGCCAAGTTGTATTGGAATATACTGAAAACGGGTGTTTGAGTCCGTTTTCAGTATATTTCAATACAAATAGAGCTCGATCCAAGAAAGAAATGATGTCTTTTTTTTTTATTTTGTTGACTGCCAATTTGTATTGGAATATACTGAAAACGGGTGTTTGAGTCGGTTTTCAGTATATTTCAATACAAATAGAGCTCGATCCAAGAAAAAAATGATGTCTTTTTTTTATTTTATGGACTGCCAATTTGTATTGGAATATACTGAAAACGGGTGTTTGAGTCGGTTTTCAGTATATTACAATACAAGTGGAGCTCGATCCAAGAAAAAAATGATTTCTTTTTTTTATTTTGTGGATTGCCAATTTTGTATTGGAATATACTGAAAACGGGTGTTTGAGTCGGTTTTCAGTATATTTCAATACAAATAGAGCTCGATCCAAGAAAGAAATGATGTCTTTTTTTTATTTTGTGGACTGCCAATTTGTATTGGAATATACTGAAAACGGGTGTTTGAGTCGGTTTTCAGTATATTTCAATACAAATAGAGCTCGATCCAAGAAAAAAATGATGTCTTTTTTTTATTTTATGGACTGCCAATTTGTATTGGAATATACTGAAAACGGGTGTTTGAGTCGGTTTTCAGTATATTACAATACAAGTGGAGCTCGATCCAAGAAAAAAATGATTTCTTTTTTTTATTTTGTGGATTGCCAATTTTGTATTGGAATATACTGAAAACGGGTGTTTGAGTCGGTTTTCAGTATATTCCAATACAAGTGGAGCTCGATCCAAGAAAAAAATGATGTCTTTTTTTTATTTTGTGGATTGCCAATTTTGTATTGGAATATACTGAAAACGGGTGTTTGAGTCGGTTTTCAGTATATTCCAATACAAGTGGAGCTCGATCCAAGAAAAAAATGATGTCTTTTTTTATTTTGTGGATTGCCAATTTTGTATTGGAATATACTGAAAACGGGTGTTTGAGTCGGTTTTCAGTATATTCCAATACAAGTGGAGCTCGATCCAAGAAAAAAATGACATCTTTTTTTTATTTTGTGGACAGCCAATTTTGTATTGGAATATACTGAAAACGGGCGTTCACGTTGGTTTTCAGTATATTTCAATACAAATGGAGCTCCATCCAAGAAAAAAATGATGTCTTTTTTTTATTTTATGGACTGCCAATTTGTATTGGAATATACTGAAAACGGGTGTTTGAGTCGGTTTTCAGTATATTACAATACAAGTGGAGCTCGATCCAAGAAAAAAATGATTTCTTTTTTTTATTTTGGGGATTGCCAATTTTGTATTGGAATATACTGAAAACGGGTGTTTGAGTCGGTTTTCAGTATATTCCAATACAAGTGGAGCTCGATCCAAGAAAAAAATGATGTCTTTTTTTTATTTTGTGGATTGCCAATTTTGTATTGGAATATACTGAAAACGGGTGTTTGAGTCGGTTTTCAGTATATTCCAATACAAGTGGAGCTCGATCCAAGAAAAAAATGATGTCCTTTTTTTATTTTGTGGATTGCCAATTTTGTATTGGAATATACTGAAAACGGGTGTTTGAGTCGGTTTTCAGTATATTCCAATACAAGTGGAGCTCGATCCAAGAAAAAAATGACATCTTTTTTTTATTTTGTGGACAGCCAATTTTGTATTGGAATATACTGAAAACGGGCGTTCACGTTGGTTTTCAGTATATTTCAATACAAATGGAGCTCCATCCAAGAAAAAAATGATGTCTTTTTTTTATGTTGTGGACAGCCAATTTTGTATTGGAGTATACTGAAAACGGGCGTTCGTTGGAATATACTGAAAACGGGCGTTCACGTCGGTTTTCAGTACATTTCAATACAAATGAAGCTCGATCCAAGAAAGAAATGATGTCTTTTTCTTATTTTGTGGACTGCCCTATTTGTATTGGAATATACTGAAAACGGGTGTTCACGTCGGTTTTCAGTATATTCCAATACAAGTGGAGCTCGATCCAAGAAAAAAATGATGTCTTTTTTTTATTTTGTGGACTGCCAATTTTGTATTGGAATATACTGAAAACGGGTGTTCACGTCGGTTTTCAGTATATTCCAATACAAGTGGAACTCGATCCAAGAAAAAAATGATGTCTTTTTTTATTTTGTGGACTGCCAATTTTGTATTGGAATATACTGAAAACGGGCGTTCACGTCGGTTTTCAGTATATTCCAATACAAATGGAGCTCGATCCAAGAAAAAAATGATGTCTTTTTTTTATTTTGTGGACTGCCAATTTTGTATTGGAATATACTGAAAACGGGCGTTCACATCGGTTTTCAGTATATTCCAATACAAATGGAGCTCGATCCAAGAAAAAAATGATGTCTTTTTTTTATGTTGTGGACAGCCAATTTTGTATTGGAGTATACTGAAAACGGGCGTTCACGTTGGTTTTCAGTATATTTCAATACAAATGGAGCTCCATCCAAGAAAAAAATGATGTCTTTTTTATGTTGTGGACTGCCCTATTTTGTATTGGAATATACTGAAAACGGGCGTTCGAGTCGGTTTTCAGTATATTCCAATACAAATGGAGCTCCATCCAAGAAAAAAATGATGTCTTTTTTTATGTTGTGGACAATCAATTTTGTATTGGAATATACTGAAAACGTGCGTTCGAGTCCTTTTTCCGACTATTTCTACACACATTCCACTATATTAAAATGACGTTATGGTTGATTCCAAACAGAGTCGTCCGCGGACAGAGTCGTCTCCGGACAAAGTCGTCCCCTCTTTTCTTTGAATTCTATTCTTTAAAAGGATGAGTCATGGTCTATTTCTAGAAAGTGGGAGACAACATTCCCAGACAAAAGGGGGGGTGAGTTAAGTTTTATCATGTCTAGAAGACATGATAAAAATTAACAAAAAGGTTTTTTTTTTTTTTTTTTTTTTACATCTCAGAATTTTTTTCTGAGCTCTGAGAAATTTTTCCTAGCCGATCCCATTTCGTTTTTCGATTTTCACTTTCAACTCCTCACTTTTCCTATCCACTGTCGTTGGAATTGTGTTCACTGGAGGCTATTTCTTTTTTTGCAATCTCGCTTTTAGTTTTCTCTGAGATTCTTTAGAAGTGGCTATACAAATTTCACCATCTATATAGAGATGATGTCCAAACAAAGTCGTCCCCAGACCATCTTGATGACCGAATATGTATAGAAATAGTCTGAAAATGGGCTTGAGGGCCGGTTTCTGGACGATTCCTCTACAAATTCGGCCGCATCCAGAAAAACAAAAATACATAATTTCTTTTTTGGGTGGACAGGAGATGATAAATTTCTTTTCTCTCTCTCTTCCAATATTGGAGGAGAGAGTGGCCCAAAAAAATGGGTCTCGGAAGGAATCGAATGCATTTTGAAATGCACTCATTCCTTCCAAGACCCATTTTTTTGGTCTCCTGATTCAACTCTCCAGTCTATGGAATAGGGAAAGCGGAGAACGTTTCCCCTTCTTTAAGCGACTGGAGACCATATCGCATCATCATCATCATCACCATCATCATCCTGTTTCTGATACTTTTCAACGAAGGCTTGATGTCTCTGGATGATTTTGGGGAGATGATGGATCCCGAATTGAGTGATGAAAAAGAGAGGACTCTTTTTCCTTTCTTGTTCGTCTTGCACAGTCTCTCGGAGGGTGATATACGTTTCCCCGTCCTCCTCAATTTTCGTCAGAGGTCTCATGAATATTTTACACATCCAAGGGAAGAGCGACTTGTTATGCAGGGATTTCGAAGCGACGAAGGCCGCTTCATTCGAAGTGAGGACAATCTGGTTCGGTTGACCCCATTCTTTGGAGTAGTTGTCCAAATCGCCTAGTCGAAGAAAATGGTGTCGATTAGGAAAAAAGACTTGGAGAACACTCGTCGTATGCGAGACGTTCGTAGGCAAGAGAGTCAAGATATCTTTGGCATTCCAGTACAGGAATCCTAGATCCACATACGCGTACACGTAATAGTCGTCATTATATTCCAGTTTGAGCAGCATGGCTTTTGTGTTTTTTTTCCGTTCTCAAGGCGAAACACTCGTCTGATATGAACAAGAGCTCGCTGGCGATCCGTTTATATAGATTCCTCAGAGAGAGAGAGAGAGAGAGAGAGAGGGAGAGGGGAGGGGGAACAAGGTTGATGAATTCTAAAATAAAAAAAAATGATAACGAAATGAGTGTTTGTGAAGGTCATAGAGAGATGATTATAAAGTTGTTTTATTTTTTATTTTCTCAAAAGAAAAAACCAAAAGGGTCCCATTCCATACGACATAACCTTTGAGAAGGTGACGGGGTCATGTGTCTACAAAGTTGATAAACTCTAGAATAAAAAAAAAGCTTTCATCACGTAGCTCTCGAGAAGAAAATGACAGGGGTCTCTAGGAGAAGGTCATAGGTAGTATACAAAGGATGGTTGTTTTTTTTCTTTCGTTCCTCTCAATCCCATGACCTTTGAAAAGGTGACGGGGTGTCCTTTAGGAAAAAAATAGAAGGTCATAGAGAGAGAGAGGTAGACAAAGTTGATTTTTTTTTCTATAAGTCAACCGTCACGTCACCCATCACGTGGTCTTCTCGTATATATAGAGAGGCGAGTGGAAGACAGACTCTATTTCCCAGAGAGAGAGACTGCTGTGCGTATCCATATTTCTACTCAAGATGATGATCCGCGTACTATATAATGAGTTTGTGAGCATTCGCTGTTATGTGGATGACGGAAGATTGTTTTGGAACGCTACGGACATTTTGCCTCTGATTCATACTTCCAGTAAAAGAACCTGGGATATTCTCTCCGTGTTTTTCGACGAACACCACGTCTTCAGGAAAATAAAAGATCTTGAGAGTCTCGGCAGTTCTCAAGAGGGATATGTCCTCTCCAGCGAAGAAATGTTAGATCTGGCCGAAAAGAATCCTAAAAATAATCAGCTTCTGGCCTGGGTGTATAGCATTTTAACTCAGCCGCTGGTTCGAGTTGTACCCAATCAACCCGTTTACCGACTGCTCTATCCGGGGGAGAAATTTCCCTTCATCACCCTCTTTAATCTGGGAGTGCGCTACATACCGCCTCATCCAGGCATGACGGATTCTTCTAAATACCCTAAACAATATGCCAGCGCTTATTGCCAGACAGACCCCCGTCATGAAAAGGTCGTCGAGACTCAAACGGATCCTCTGGTGGTCTCTTTAAATGTCACTAAAGTCATCACCTTCTAAAAAAAACAACCACCACCACCCCAAAAAAAATTTGATCCTCCTCCAAATTTTTTTTTATCTTCTCGAAAGAAAAAAAAAGAAACTTTTCCATCTAGCCTCTTTCTTTCAATCCCTCTTAAGAGAGAGAGGGAGGAGAAAAGAAAGAGAGTTCTGAGGAGGCAAAAGAAATGGGTCTGGAAGGAAACGGGTGCATTGCGAGAAAAAGAGGGTCCTCTTTTTTTTTCTCGAAATGCACTCTTTTCCTTCCAGACCCATTTTTTTTTGATCACTTCTTCAAGCCAATCTTGGAAAGGGGGGGATACAATAAATTGTGCGTAAAGTCCATTTCGATCAAGACTGGATTTTGTTTTTGAAAAGAAAACATAATGTTATATATAGATAGCTAAATCTTTATCATGATATTCTTTAAGAATTTTTTAGCCATTTGTCAAAGAAGGGGACTATAATTGAAGAATTTATGAATTTGGGAACATGTCACCCATGGCAAATCTAAAATCTTGGAAGTGGATACTGGAAAGCCCGCTCTGATTATAATTCTGAGTTCTAGCATGGGACATTTTTTAGATCAATATGCCAAACTATTTTTCTAGTCTCATATTCTCTCGTGACTAGGGTTTCAGATTTGGGTAGAGAGAGACACTGTTCTGAACAGAAACGTGGAATGCTTTTATAGAAAAGTGAAGAGTTGAAAGTGAAAGTCGAAAAACGAAATGGGATCGGCTAGGAAAAATTTCTCAGAGCTCAGAAAAAAATTCTGATATGTAAAAAAAAAAAAAAAAAAAAAAAAAAAAAAAATTGTTAATTTTTATCATGTCTTCTAGACATGATAAAAATTAACTCACCCCCCTTTTGTCTGGGAATGTTGTCTCCCACTTTCTGAAAATAGACCATGACTCATCCTTTTAAAGAATAGAATTCCAAGAAAAGACTGGGTTCTGGTCTATTTTTAGAAACGGTGAGACAACATACCCAGACAAAAGGGGGATGAGTTAATTTTTATCATGTCTAGAAGACATGATAAAAATTAACAAAAAGTTTTTTTTTTTTTTTTTTTACATCACAGAATTTTTTCTGAGCTCTGAAAATATTTTGCCAGCCGATCTCATTTCGTTATCATTTTTTTTTATTTTAGAATTCATCAACCTTGTTCCCCCTCCCCTCTCCCTCTCTCTCTCTCTCTCTCTGAGGAATCTATATAAACGGATCGCCAGCGAGCTCTTGTTCATATCAGACGAGTGTTTCGCCTTGAGAACGGAAAAAAAAACACAAAAGCCATGCTGCTCAAACTGGAATATAATGACGACTATTACGTGTACGCGTATGTGGATCTAGGATTCCTGTACTGGAATGCCAAAGATATCTTGACTCTCTTGCCTACGAACGTCTCGCATACGACGAGTGTTCTCCAAGTCTTTTTTCCTAATCGACACCATTTTCTTCGACTAGGCGATTTGGACAACTACTCCAAAGAATGGGGTCAACCGAACCAGATTGTCCTCACTTCGAATGAAGCGGCCTTCGTCGCTTCGAAATCCCTGCATAACAAGTCGCTCTTCCCTTGGATGTGTAAAATATTCATGAGACCTCTGACGAAAACTGAGGAGGACGGGGAAACGTATATCACCCTCCGAGAGACTGTGCAAGACGAACAAGAAAGGAAAAAGAGTCCTCTCTTTTTCATCACTCAATTCGGGATCCATCATCTCCCCCAAATCATCCAGAGACATCAAGCCTTCGTTGAAAAGTATCAGAAAGAGGATGATGGTGATGATGATGATGATGCGATATGGTCTCCAGTCGCTTAAAGAAGGGGAAACGTTCTCCGCTTTCCCTATTCCATAGACTGGAGAGTTGAAACAGGAGACCAAAAAAATGGGTCTTGGAAGGAATGAGTGCATTTCAAAATGCATTCGATTCCTTCCGAGACCCATTTTTTTGGGCCACTCTCTCCTCCAATATTGGGAGAGAGAGAGAAAAGAAATTTATCATCTCCTGTCCACCCAAAAAAGAAACTATGTATTTTTGTTTTTCTGGATGCGGCCGAATTTGTAGAGGAATCGTCCAGAAACCGGCCCTCAAGCCCATTTTCAGACTATTTCTATACATATTCGGTCATCAAGATGGTCCGGGGACGACTTTGTTTGGACATCATCTCTATATAGATGGTGAAATTTGTATAGCCATTTCTAAAGAATCTCAGAGAAAACTAAAAGCGAGATTGCAAAAAAAGAAATAGCCTCCAGTGAACACAATTCCAACGACAGTGGATAGGAAAAGTGAAGAGTTGAAACTGAAAGTCGAAAAACGAAATGGGATCGGCTAGGAAAAATTTCTCAGAGCTCAGAAAAAAATTCTGAGATGTAAAAAAAAAAAAAAAAAAAAAAAAAAAAAAAAAAAAAAAAACCACTTTTTGATAATTTTTATCATGTCTTCTAGACATGATAAAAATTAACTCACCCCCCTTTTGTCTGGGAATGTTGTCTCCCACTTTCTAAAAATAGACCATGACTCATCCTTTTAAAGAATAGAATTCAAAGAAAAGAGGGGACGACTTTGTCCGGAGACGACTCTGTCCGCGGACGACTCTGTTTGGACTCAACCATAACGTCATTTTAATATAGTGGAATGTGTGTAGAAATAGTCGGAAAAAGGACTCGAACGCCCGTTTTCAGTATATTCCAATACAAAATTGATTGTCCACAACATAAAAAAAGACATCATTTTTTTCTTGGATGGAGCTCCATTTGTATTGGAATACACTGAAAACCGACTCGAACGCCCGTTTTCAGTATATTCCAATACAAAATAGGGCAGTCCACATCATAAAAAAAGACATCATTTTTTTCTTGGATGGAGCTCCATTTGTATTAGAATATACTGAAAACCAACGTGAACGCCCGTTTTCAGTATACTCCAATACAAAATTGGCTGTCCACAACATAAAAAAAAGACACCATTTTTTTCTTGGATCGAGCTCCATTTGTATTGGAATATACTGAAAACCGATGTGAACGCCCATTTTCAGTATATTCCAATACAAAATTGGCAGTCCACAAAATAAAAAAACGACATCATTTTTTTTCTTGGATCGAGCTCCACTTGTATTGGAATATACTGAAAACCGACGTGAACACCCGTTTTCAGTATATTCCAATAAAAATAGGGCAGTCCACAAAATAAAAAAAAGACATCATTTCTTTCTTGGATCGAGCTTCATTTGTATTGAAATATGCTGAAAACCGACGTGAACGCCCGTTTTCAGTATATTCCAACGAACGCCCGTTTTCAGTATACTCCAATACAAAATTGGCTGTCCACAACATAAAAAAAAGACATAATTTTTTTCTTGGATGGAGCTCCATTTGTATTGAAATATACTGAAAACCAACGTGAACGCCCGTTTTCAGTATATTCCAATACATAATTGGCTGTCCACAAAATAAAAAAAAGACGTCATTTTTTTCTTGGATCGAGCTCCACTTGTATTGGAATATACTGAAAACCGACTCAAACACCCGTTTTCAGTATATTCCAATACAAAATTGGCAATCCACAAAATAAAAAAAAGACATCATTTTTTTCTTGGATCGAGCTCCACTTGTATTGGAATATAGTGAAAACCGACTCAAACACCCGTTTTCAGTACATTCCAATACAAAATTGGCAATCCACAAAATAAAAAAAAGACATCAATTTTTTCTTGGATCGAGCTCCATTTGTATAGAAATAGCCTAGAAGTCAGTTCGAACGCCCGTTTTCAGTATATTGTAATACAAATGAAATGACATGAAAAATGCAAAAAGAGGAAAAGTAGCCTACCTTGACGGAAATTCTATTCCAAAACAGGAAAACTTGTATCCAGGTGGGCCCACAGCACGGCCGGAACTCAAGCGAAACTTGATAGGTTGAAATCGATCCATTAAATAACATTCTTAAAAAACAGTAAAGTTTTATTCTATTCCAAAAGGGGAAAACTTGTATCCAGGTGGGACCACAGCACGGCCGGAACTCAAGCGAAACTCGATAGGTTGAAATCGATCCATTAAATAACATTCTTAACAAACAGTAAAGTTTTATTCACATCGAGTCGGCTGGGAAAAGTTTCTGAAAAATAAATTACCCCCCTTTTTAGTCTGAAAATTTGAAAATTGATGTCTTCAATTTTTGAAAAATTGAAGACATCAATTTTCAGACTAAAAGGGGTATATATATATATATATATATATATATATATATATATATATATATATATATATATTTTTTTTTTTTCAGCCAGGGAAATTTTTCTCCGGCTCTCAGAAATTTTTCCGCACTCGACTGGATGAATAAAACATCCCCGTTTCTTTAAGAATGGGATCACTGTTAACTATTTCAGCATTCGACGTTTCGCGTCCAATAATAACTGCCGGGTGTTCAAGAATGCAGATGCACCTACTAGATTTTCTACAGAGAAGCTTGACTGGATGGAGAGAGTGGATGACTTTTTCCAAGATTCTCGACTTTGGACCGTCAAGAGGTAATGGATCTTTTTGTTTTTTTTCTTTTAAGAAAATTTATGGATAGATTCATTTCTTTTTGAATGGACCTAGAAAAATAGGACAAAGTTCTTTTCCAAGATTGGATGAGAGAGGGACCCAAAAAACATCGGTCTTGGAAGGAATCGAATGCATTTGCACTCATTCCTTCCAAGACCCATTTTTTTTGGTCTCCTGATTCGTCTCTCTCTCTTCTTAGTCCATTTCCATAAATATAGGGAAAGCGGAGAACCTTTCCCTACTTATTTCTAAAAATCTTTTCTTTATTTTTTCTCCTGAGTTTATGTATATATCATTTCAAATACTTTTGAGAACGGTCATCCCAATTCTCTGTCGTCTTTTCGGTTTCATCGTCGCAACATTCAGTGGACATAGTCTCTGTAGATTTTGGAGCATGGGTCGTCCGTTCATTGTCCCAACATTCAGTGGACATAGTCTCAGTAGATTTTGGAGCATGAGTCGTCTGTTCATTGTCCCAACACTCAGTGGACATAGTCTTAGTGGATTTTGGAGCATGAGTCGTCCGTTCATTGTCCCAACACTCAGTGGATTTTGTCTTTGGATCCTCTGAAGATATTTTGGGGGTCTCATGAGATTCTTTGGAAGGTTCGTCCCAACAGGCTGCTGGATCGTAATGGGGAATATTTTCAGGTATGTCTCCCCAACCCTCCGTCTTCCTCGAGTTATTGGAGGAAGTTGACGACAAAGAAGAAGTAGAAGAGCCCATCAAGATTAAAGGCGTATGCTCATCCGGATGTTCCATCACTTGGAAACAGGACAGATTATCCCATTTCTGGATGAGGTTATCGTACGCTTTTGGGGACGGATCCTTCTCTAACTGATCGTAGGCCTTATCAAAAGCTTGCAGAGGATTGTCTGCTTCCTCCTGAATCCTCTCCTCTTTCTCCGTTCCGTCTGGATAGACGTGATTGATATGAAAATCTCCTTCCGTAATATGCCATCGATAGTTGCGCACTTTGTTTTCGGCACAATGAAAATATTTCCTCCTTTGATGATGTGGGGCACATTTTCCCGATACTTCCAAATGATTCCATCTGGCACATAAATTTCCGTCACGGGTTTTTGATAATCCAAGGCTTTAGCAAAGAATTTAGCTTTCTGGCATCCCACCACATAAATCGTGGAGAAGCTGTGAGTGAGCGATTGGAGAATGCGTCCTAAATGGTTGTAGGGAATATGACCCTCGTTCCAACGAAGTCCGTGCCGGTTTCTCGTCAGCCAGGCATTCGTCTTTTGGTTTTTTTCACTCAGTTGGTGGAAGGGGTGAGGAGGAGCAAACGTCAACGATCCCACGGTCAAAAAATCTTTTGTCGCATAGCCCAATTTTTTTAAAACGTAGGTAAATTCACCCTTCTTGTGGTTGTAGGACTGGAAACCCTCTAGATCGAGCACGATAAAGTTTTCTGAACACGCCATGGCGATGAATACGGTGATGTCTCCCACAAACAGGAGCAAAAAAGAGAATCGAAAAGCTATATATGTATAACAGGGAAGATCTAGAAAGGAAAAAAAAACAATAAAACGTTTTAGAGTCGTCGTCTTGAAAGAGACATTTTTCTTTTCAAAGGGTTAAGAAGTTTCAAAGGTCTTTTTAAATGAAGTTATGATTAAACCATATTCATAGGACCAAAGGGACTTACCAGCTCAGTTCACGTCTTCTTCTGTTCTCTGAAGAAATCTCGCGGAGGATACACACTTTTATACTCGCACGACATCTGTCGGGATCGCGACCCCATCTAAATGTCAGGGTCATTCCAACCTCTTAAAAGGATCGGAATGAAAGAAACACTTTGATAAAAAATATATTTATGAAAAGATATCTGAAGGTCGTGAGAACATTTTCTCTCCCCACCCCCCGCCTATTTCAAAAAAAAAATAATAAAAAGTCTTTCTTGGATCGCGTCAAGATTACAAAACAACTCACAGGACTTGTTTATCTCGATCTCGTCAGGGTCACCGTTTCACATAAGAAGATGGATGGACCCTGAACTTTAGACATGATAAAAATTAATTCTACCCGCCTTTTGTCTGGGAATAGGGTCTCACCGTTTCTAAAAATAGACCAGATCCCATTCTTGGAATTCTATTCTTTAGGAAAGGAGGAGTGATGGTCTATTTTTAGAAAGTGTAAGACAACATTCCCAGACAAAAGGGGGGTAGAGTTAATTTTTATCATGTCTAAGACATGATAAAAATTAACAAAAAGTTTTTTCCCATTCTTGGAATTCTATTCTTTAGGAAAGGAGAAGTGATGGTCTATTTTTAGAAAGTGTGAGACAACATTCCCAGACAAAAGGGGGGGTAGAGTTAATTTTTATCATGTCTAAGACATGATAAAAATTAACAAAAAGGTTTTTTTTTTTTTTTTTTTTTGGCTGAAAAATTTTTCTGAGAGAGCTGAGAAAGATTTTTCCTCCCAATCTTTTTCGACGATGAAAAGGGAAAAACTACTGATCCGATCTCCCTACGCTTTAGGGAAAAAAACAAAAAAAATACTTATGAAATATTCATGTGTTGAAATTGGCTCTTCAAATAAGTGACATTTTGTTTCTCATTGGAACTGTTCAACGGCGAGTCCACTCGTCTCATTCTTTGGGGTAGGGGATGAAAGTACAGCGGTTTGTTGAAATCGATGATAATTTCCTCTTTAGTCGGCGGAACTGTAAATCTATCCCGTCTTAACTCGTCTAATCTCTTTGAAAGTCTTTCCACTTGCTCTGCTAAGGTTTCCTCGGTACTCATGGTCTCTCTTAGTTTGGGGAAGTCTTGATGTATTGGCTAGAGAACAGAGGGTCTTTTTCTCTCTATACATATATCATGTGGGAGCGTGTGATTTATAAATCCTTGTGAAATCTTTCTACGTCTTCTGTAACTTGGAAGATTCGTCTTGTGTAACTTGGAAAATTCTTCTTCTTCTCGTCGATTGGGGTGGAGTTATGGAAAAGAAATGGGATTGGAAAGAAATCAACACATTACAAAAAAAAGGAACTTTTTTTTTCTATTTTTTTCTCTAGGGATTTACATACCATTTCATTCATGAACATTCAAGGGTTCTCTCCAAGACCAAATTTTAGAAGAGGACCACAAAGAGTACACTTGAGGATCCTCTTTCAGGTCTAGGTGAGATAAGGGTTGAGACCAATATTCTTGGGTCTCTAAAGCATCACAACTTAGACATTTATTATTATTATTATTATTATTATTAGAAAGTTCATCCTCCTCCTCCTCCTCCTCCTCATCGTCGCACGAGTTCTCCTGGGGAGATTCTTCCGCCTCCTCTTCGTCTTCGACAGCTTTGCTTTCGGAGGGGTAACAATGTAATTTCCGGAAAACGTAACTACCCTCCATCAAATGGTATCGAAAATTTCTCACCTTGTTCTCGGCACCACTCGGTTTTCCCTGGGATGTAAAACTCGTAAACGGATCGCTGGCAGAGCTTGCTGAAAAATTCGGCTTTATCGTATCCATTGACGTAGATCGCCTCCACATTTTCGGTCAGTATTTTCAGGATCGTAGGAAGATGCTCGTAGGAAAGACGACCCTCGGTCCATTGCAGGCCGTGTCGGTTATTTGTAGTCTGGTTGACCACAGCGTGATTGCGGGACGATAAGTCATCGTAATGGACAGGAGGGAGAAAAATCATGGATCCGCAAAAGGTTAAATCACAAGTGATGTAGCCCAGTTCTTTCAAGATGAAACATATATCTCCCGTCTTTGGATCATAACAGTGAAAGTATTCCATGTCCAGAACAATGTAGGAATCTTTGAGAGGTTTGGCACTCAAAATGTCCATCTTCTTCAATTGAGGAAAAAAAGAAAACAAAATTCTCTCTCTGTCTCTCTCTCGCTGTGTGTCCTGAAGGAAAAAATGGATAGCGTTCTCTCGCCGTCTCTTTTACATATATAGAGAGAAGATTGCACGTGACAGGTCGTATGAATTCTGGGAAAGGTCACATTCGTATATATATTTGTTTTTTGAATAATATCATGCGTATCTCAATACACATCCATCATAATAATAATAAAGGTCACCTTGGAAAGGAAAAGAAATAAAAAAACATGGAACTCGTGCTCGACTTTGAAGGTTTCTACGATTCAAAAGGAGCCTTTATTGTGAAAGAATTGGCTTACGTCACATTGGACGGTACTTCTCGAGGGGTATTTGTTTTTAAACCCCCGTTTCCATGGCAAATGCTCACCGAAAAAGAAAAACGAACCGCTGTGTGGGCGAGTGATTATTATCACGGCTTGTCGTGGTACGAAGGAGAAATTCCGTACAGTTATTTTCCATGGGTGTTAACGATGTTGACGGAACCCTTTTCCATGATTTGGGTGCGAGGAGAAATGAAACGGCAGTTTTTAGAGAAATGGTTGCAAAGATCCATTTATTGCATTTCGGGATCGACGCAAGAGATTCTCAAATACAATGGGATCGAACACATGAATTGTCCTAACCATACAAAAGGCTTTTTCCATTGCGCTCTACAAAAAGTGGTTCGGTATCATTATTATTTAAAGACACAGAGAAGAAATTCGCAAGGCCGATCCTGCACAATTCAATCTTGACAGAACTCATTAAAAAAATACATATATCACGTTACTTCTTCAACAGCACAGATGGTTCTGAAGCGAAACTTGGAATTTTGAAATAATAGATCAGGGAGAAATCATTCTTAAAAACAAATGGTAAAGTCTCGAATCGGCTGGGAGAAAAAAAATTTCTCAGAGCTGAGATAAAAATTCTCTAATGAAAAAAAAAAAAACTTTTGGTTAATTTTTATCATGTCTTAGACATGATAAAAATTAATGACCCTCCCTTTTTGTCTGGGAAGGATGTCTCACCCTTTCCAAAAATAGATCATGACTCATCCTTTCTCTAATGGCAATCATTCCATGAATGAATCACGATTTGTTTTTCAAAAGAGTGAGACAACATTCCCAGACGAAAAGGGAAGGGGGTCGTTAATTTTTATCATGTCTAAGACATGATAAAAATTAACAAAAAGTTTTTTTTTTTTTTGAGTTGTAGAATTTTTCTCAGCTCTGAAAATTTTTTTCCAGCCGACTCGAGACTTTACCATTTATATTTACGAATAGTCTTTGGATTATTTATTTATTTTCTTTTAAAAAGAAAAATTCTGAGCTAGACCTATCTATTGGCTTAACATTCTGGTCATAGAAACAGTCTAGAATCTCATTTTTTTTCGAGGCTAATGCACGGGTTCTCCAATCAAAAGGGTTACTATAAAGGGATTGGTTTGAATGCATTTATCTGCAAATGTTGTAGGATTCTGTTGTTGAGAAGAGGGTATATTATTATTATTATTATTATTATTAATATTATTATGATGATTATTGTGGCAGATTCGTTTTCTACATGGAAGTCTAATCTCCTCCGAAGACCTTTTCTGGGGATCGTCGATAGATGGTTTTTCAATAGGAATCGTTTCCCTCGGATCCTCAAGAGATAGAGGGGGGTCCTGTCTTGAGACATGGAGCGGTCTCTCCTCCTCCTCCTCCTCGAGAAGTCTTGAGAAAGGGAGAGGATTTTCGGTTCCCTTATTCTCGAGGGGTCTTGACAAATTGAGAGGTCCCTCCTCTTCGAAAGAGAGAGAAGTTTTGGTTCTCTTATTCTCAAGGGGTCTTGACAAATTGAGAGGTCCCTCCTCTTCGAAAGAGAGAGAAGTTTTGGTTCCCTTATTCTCGAGGGGTCTTGACAAATTGAGAGGTCCCTCCTCTTCGAAAGAGAGAGAAGTTTTGGTTCCCTTATCCTCGAGGGGTTTTGACAAATCGAGAGGTCCCTCATTTTCGAGGGGTCTTGATAAATGGAGAGGTTTTTCATCTTCGAGGGGGTTTGATAAAGGAAGAGGTCCCTCCTTCTCGAGGGGTCTTGAGAAAGGGAGAGGTTTTTCATCTTCGAGGAGGTTTGACAATAGGAGAGATCTCTCCTTCTCGAGGGGTCTCTCTTCCTCAAGGGGTTTTGAGGAAGGGAGAGGTTTTTCATCCTCGACGGGTTTTGACAAACTGAGAGGAATCTGAACAGGCTTCTCCTCATCCCATCATTATCGAGGAGGATGAGGATAGGCTTTTGGAAAGGTTTTTTCTTTTTCTTCTGAACAGGCTCCTCTTGATGCTCGGGGAGAGGGATGGGGTAGTTGTTCCACCATTCTATTTTTTCTTGCTCGAGGATTTTTTCAAAAGTCGTGGCCTCTTTAAGATGAGACGAAGGAGGAGAGTCCTCCAGAAGAATATAATAGGTATTCTTCCCAGTCTTCTCGATCGAGAGAGGTTCGTGCAGACATTTGTGCAACCATTCACTAAAATGAACGAGAATCCCTTTTGTCTTCTCAAGACGATCCATAATCCTATTCATTTGCGAGACGGTTAGAAAGTGGGACGTGTAAAAATATTTGGCTCGTTTCATTAACAAAATTTGTGCATCCAAAGGTGGAATGTCACGAGCCATCAACACGTTTTCGTCGGATAAAAATTCGTCCCGCATCTTTTGATAACTCCCCACGGTATGATAACCCGCACATTTTGAAAAATCGGAGGCTTTCAAGTAAACGACTCCTTGGATGATATAAAAGGAAAGATCAACATATTTATATTTGAAAGGAATACACGTAGTGAGCTGGGGATGCCTCCTCATGATCCACTTGGACAAAACTACGACTTTGGGGCTCTCCCCTTTTATTTATAGAGAGAAAGAGAATGTGACCTTCCCTTCCCTCCTCCTCCTCTCCCCCTGCTTCCTCTATCTCTGGACGTCCTTGGATTGGAAAGGATGACTTAACGATAAAAAAAAAGAAGGTCATGGTTGGATAATTTTTTGTTTATTAAATTATTACTTTCACTTCCTCATTCCCACACACATTCATCTGTTAAGAAAAGAAAAAGATGTCATGGAGATAAGATTTCTTGGAAAGAAGAGAGAGAGAGAAACAAAAAAAAAAACAAATAAAACGGACGTCATAGAGCCTCTATGTGTGTCTGTGTGTGTCTATATATGAAAACGCGAGAGTACTGGGCGAGATCATTTCTTTTCCATTGGGAGCCATGTCGCTATTAGATGTTTTTCCAACTCAACGGATTTCGAACGGGGAGGATTTGAAGACGCTAAAGCAAATCTCCAACTTGAAAATCTTTTTGGCGTGTCATTGTGCGACATTTATTCCGCATTTACCACCTCATCAAGCGATCGTTTCTTTCAACCAAGATGTCGAATCCTCCAACCTGCTCGTTCAGAATATATACAGAAATTTATTCGAATGGCAACAAACGAAAAAGGAATCTCCCTTCTCTTGGAATCGGATGGATCGAGCTTTGAGACGGCCCATTCAAACAGACCGGCGATATACGGATCCGCGCACGAGTTTTCGGTGGAAGAATACTTTTCTCACGAAACGATATTTTACGTTTGGAGTGAGAACGACGGCCGAGAACGAAGTTCATATTGTTCAGACCACAGCCGCTCCTCTCGCCTATTACGAATCATCGTCCCCCAATCTGAAGGAAAGAAGTTTTAAAGTCAGCGACAGGATGAAATATAAGAAATATATTCTAAGACCTTTTCAAAACTATGTCGTTCCCCCGAAAACGCAATATCTCATCGTCACAACCCAGAAGAGTCTCTTTCTCGTCGATCGGTGCTCGTACTCGCTTTGGAAACAATTGAAAGAGGAGATTTCTTTCCAATCGCCGATGATGTTTCAAGAAAAAGAAGAAAACCCTCCGCCACCTTTACCCATCCCTTCCTTAGATGATATGAGGAGCTGGAAAAAACCGTTATTTCCCGAAACAAAATCGACCCGGCAACGGAATGAAATTGAAGTCATCACCATTGAAGATGAGGAGGAAGAAAAAAAATTACCTCTTAAAAAACGGTCGACTTACCGGAACCTACCTGGCGTGCAAGATCCGCTTCAGAATCCAGAAGCTTCTTCTTCTTCCCCGACTTGTTCAAACAGGCAGCCTCTTTTGGACTCCTCACAGACAGAACCTCTTCCAGTATCCTCTTCTTCTTCTTCTTCTTCTCTAACCTGTCCCGACATCGTAGAGGTAGAATGTCAGCGGGCTCCATTAGTTCCAACGGGTCCAGAAATCATGGAGGTAGAATCACAGCCGGGTTCACAAGTTCTAACGGGTCCAGAAATCGTAGAGGTAGAATTTCAGCCGGGTAAACAAGTTCCAACGGGTCCAGAAATCATGGAGGTAGAATCGCAGCCGGGTCCAGACATCCTAGATCCCTCCACTCATCCCAAAGAGACTCCAAGTGTTTCAAGACAGCCTTGTGAGGATCCAGCCCTTCCCGTATGGAATGATTATATGGACTTACAAAATTTGGTGCAACAGGGAGGAGAAGAAAATAATCATACGGATGGGTGGGTCAAAGACTGTTTAGATCATTTAACCTCGAATGAAATTGAACTGTTATGGAATTGCATTTCTGAAATCACATCGGAAATGGGATAAATTTTCTCAAAATGGCATCTCCCCATTCAAAAAGAGATCGTAACCAATTTTTTTCCAGTTTTTTCCAAGATGGGGGGAAGAAAACCTAGGATGGAATAACACGACACACAGAGAGAAAGAGGGAAAAAAAACGCCATCTTGTCATTTTCTGATAGGGTACCGGTGTTCGAATACTTTTGTGACCGACTGTCTGATTATACTGGGAGAACCATAAAATCGGAAAAGCGATGGGTTTCACAGTTAACGAGGCAATCGAAGACAGACTGGGAAAGAGAGATCCTTTTTTTTAGCTGAGAAGCAGATTGCCCTGAAAATCCGTGTCTCTGACCATATAATTTCTCCATAGACTCTTTGAACGGTATTCAGGAGACATCCTCCATGAGGGAAAAAAATCTCCCCTTCCCCTTCTAAATCGACTGGAAAGAGAATGAGGTGGAAGAGATCCATCCACGAGAGATCATACTCTTGAACGTCAGACAAATATGAAGTCGAATAGCTTAAACAAAAAATGCTTGAAAATTCATCGAGTCTCGAAAATCTAGGTCTCTCTCTCTCTGAAGGAAATGAGAAAATGGGAATCTGCGTTTTTCTTCCTAAACGGCTAACATTCATCTGAAGTGATACTCGAAATGTTTAAATAGATAAACGAGAATCCATTCTTAAAAAAATGACGCTGTGTCGTCAATTGGAGAATCGAGTCGGCTGGGAAAATATTTCGAGAGCCAGGAAAAAACATTTTCTAACTTAAAAAAAAAAAAAAAAAAAAAAAAAAAAATTGTTAATTTTTATCATGTCTTTAGACATGATAAAAATTAACTACCTTCCCCTTTTGTCTGGGAATGTTGTCTCAACGTTTCTAAAAATAGACCATCACTCATCCTTTCTAAAAAGAATAAAATTCCAAGAATGGGTTCTGGTCTATTTTTAGAAACGGAGAGAAAACATTCCCAGACAAAAGGAGGGTAGAGTTAATTTTTATCATGTCTTCTAGACATGATAAAAATTAACCAAAAGTTTTTTTTTTTTTTTTTTTTTTTTGAGTTAGAGAATTTTTTTTTCCAGGCTCTCAAAATTTTTTCCCAGCCGACTCGATTCTCCATTGACAAGACAGCGCCATTTTTTTTTAAGAATAAACTCTCGTTTATCTATTTAAGCATTCCCAGTTTGGCTTTAGATGAGTGTCAGCCGTTGAAGAAGAAGCATCCTGTCACTTGGGAGAGACATATTTTGAGGAGTCAACATGTTGTGTGGACCGTTGAGATCGATTTTTCTCTTCCCATTGTGTGGACATTGTTGAGCGTTTTGTGAAGCTTTGAAAGAATGGAGGGGATGGAGAATATTTCTTTTTATTGAATTTTTAAAAAAAGATTTAAGATTGACATTTTATAACAGGTTTTACATGGAAAGAAGGTTTTTTTTCTAGTTTGACGACTTCTTTTTCTTGGGAGATGTTTCTATTGGAAAGATGGAAGGAAAGACGATTCCCACATTGAAGAAGGTTCATGAGAAACTCGTACGGATCTTGGTTCTCTTCTCGAGCCGATATATCATACGGAATCCCGGACATGTTTTGCAATCGCTCCAGTTCCTCCTCGTATTTTTGCTTGCTCGCCAATTTCATGCGGGGACGAAACTGGTCCAGAATATACAATCCCTGGGGTTGAGTCACTCGAGAAAAAGCGACATATTGCTGAAATCGATTAAAAGGTTCGTGCATGTAAATTGCGATCGACGGAAAGGTGGCTCCTTGGGCTTTATGAGCCGTAATCGCTTCGGCTAACATCAAAGGAAACTGTTCGCGATAAAATGCGAGTGTTTTTGTCGAACAGGTGTCAATACGAATGGAGACGCGATCGATAGGAGCTAGACTATTCGAAAATTGCAGCCAGACACGCGTCACAACTCCGTCTTCGTCCTGGTCTATTTGGTGTAGTGTTCCAATCGCTCCATTCATCCATCCTTTGGATCTGTCGAGCGGTTTAGTCAATTGATATCGCGCTCCTCTTTGTAAATGGAGGACGGATTCGAGATTCGCCATCTGAGATCGATGTAAATGTCGACTCCGTTTCATCATCCTCTTCCGCAATTTTTCGCTCTCGGAATAAATCACGTCTCGAGCCAGACACGAACAGTACGTCCCTCGGGATTGGAGACGTTTCATATTATATTTCTCTGCATCCTTGCTCGAGAAACAGAGAATAATAGCTTCGCGAGGAATTTCGTCGAAACTGCGAACGCGGGACTGGAAAAATGCCACATCGTCCGGTTCTAAAAAGTGATTTCTCGTTAAACGATCGAGTCTCTCCTCGTAATCCAGAGAAAATCGCATACATTCGACTAGTTCATAGTAGAGCGTGGATTGAGGCGTCCACCACCCTTCAGAATAAAAAATGGGCGTGTCGCGAATCGGTTGGAGCTGCTGCAAATCTCCGAATTTAATCATATGCACATTCCCAAACGGCTTATCCGGCACATGACACAATTGTCGAAGTTGCTGGTCGAGGCGCGAAAATAAATTGGATCCGATCGTGGAAACGTCATCCAGAATCACCATCCGTAAAGGAGCATACAGGGGTCTGTAATAGTCTAAAGTCTCTTGGGTCAGAGGTCGAACAAAAGTCCCGTTCATTTGAAGACGCAGGGCATGATGCAAAGTATCTCCCGTAATGTAGACCGCTCCTTGAGCACTGAGTGCGAGTTTGAGAACCGAGCACGCCTCGCTAAAAAGAGGCGCTCGAATCAGAGTTTGGTATAAAGCTTGGATCAGGAAAGATTTACCCGTTCCGGCAGATCCTTGCACAATAATATCCAGAGGAGGGGGACGTTTCGATTCAGGTAACGCGTAATAGGTGTACAAACGGACGAGAACGTAGATCAGGAAATTGTATTGCTCTTTATTACATTGTCGAATACATTTTTGAAAGGCTTCTTCGGACCACATATCCTTATACTGCAAATTCGTATAGCTTTCCCACTGCTTGGGAGGAAGATGTTTCTTTCGCGGTCGGGAGTTCTTTTTAAGAACAGCATAACGTTCCCTTTGAAGTATTCGTTCTCGCTCTCGATTAGCTGAATTGCTTCGCCAGCGTCGTTTCTGTTCACGCATTCTTTCCCTAAGACGTTCTCTACTGGATAGGCTCATCGTGACACCACTCAAAAAGGTGAACTGTGTGTATAGAAAATCACTTCCTTTAATTTATATATATATACTTTTTGAGGAGGGGGGGATGTGAAATGACCTCGTCTCGAAACGAACCAATAGCACTTCGAGAAGACTTGGAACGAGATAGGTTTCTTAGAGAGAGAGAGCGACACAAAAAAAAATATATATATATATAAAAAATCAGAATGATTTATCCGTCGACCTCTGGGCTAAAAGTAAACAAACAAAATTTGAAAAGGTCAAGGTGAACTCACTGAATTCATCTTAGAAATCAGATAGGAAAAAAAAATGAGGGTACGCATGTTTCCTCTTCAACAACATAGACTCATCTAAAACGAAACTCGGAATGCTTACACAAATAAACAAGAATCCATTCTTAAATAAAAATGGGGACGTCTTGTCGATCGAGTCGGCTGGAAAAAATTTCTGTTACTCAAAAAAAAAAAAAAAAAAAAAAAAAAAAAAAAAAAAAACTTTTGGTTAATTTTTATCATGTCTTCTAGACGTGATAAAAATTAATGAACCCCCCTTTTTGTCTGGGAAGGATGTCTCACTCTTTCTAAAAATAGACCATCACTTCACTCACCCTTTCTAATGGCAACCATTCCAAGAATGAGTCATGGTTTGTTTTTTTTGAATGGGTGAGACATCCTTCCCAGACAAAAAGAGGGGACAGTTAATTTTTATCATGTCTATAAGACATGATAAAAATTAACCAAAAGTTTTTTTTTTTTCCCTCAGAAATTTTTTTTAGAGCTCTGAGAATTTTTTTCCCAGTCGACTTGGCTGGACAAGACATCTCCGGATTCTTTCTGGAATGGACTCTATGATCTATTTAAACATTTCGAGTTCCGAGTTTCGCTTCAGTTGAGTGTGAGCCGTTCTAGAAGAAGAAACCATCCTGTGACTGGATAGAGAGAACTATTCCTTTTTTCCATTCACCCGTTGTGTCGAACCGTTCAGATATTTGCTTTTATTAATATTTTTTTTTCCTAACCCACCCGTCTTTAAACAATAGAATAGTTTGAAAGGGTCAACCCATTTTATAGATATCAACCTCATACCTTCATCTCAACGGGTCTCGAGTGGGAGGAAGGAAGGAGCAGGCGACGAGAACTAAGCATGTCTGTTTATCGAGTAGACGCATCGGGGAAAGAACGATACCCGACCGACCCCAACATCCTCATTAGGAATTATACGTTACGGATTCTGAAGGAAATCCTATCTTGGCTCGAGACGAAAACGGTCATGAGTATTACGCAGTAGATTTAAACGGAAACCAATACATTTTAGCTCCTCGACGGTATGCCCGAACGTCTTTTGGAAGAGAATACTACCCGAAATTTCAAAATGGGGACGAGTATTCGCTTTATACGTCTGTTTTATTCCCTTATGCCAAAGACGAATCGGGGCATGAAATGTATCCTAAAAAGGCGGATGGAGTCGAATATTGTTTAACGGCCGGCGATCGAATTCGTTATGCTCGCAATGCTTGGGGAAACGAGTTTTATCCTCGAAGAGCGGATCAGCAAACGGAATACCTCTGTGAAGAAGTGGGGTATGCGAAAAGAGCCGACGGATCCGAAACGTATCCTAAATTTTATATCTACACTTCTGGTTAAGATCTCTCTCTCTATCGAAAGAGAAGAAAATAATAAAGAGTGTGTTACTGCAATGGAGCATTCTGACGCGGAACCTGTTTCGTATTCCATTTGGTGTGTGAAATGCCGAACCAAGACCGATACGGTCGACGTCCACTATCGCATGTCGAAAAATCGACGGCCGATGGTCACGGGAAAATGTCAGGCGTGTGGAACCAAGAAACAACAGTTTATTACAAATGCTTCCGTTCCACCTGGAATTCAGTTCCTGGATGAGGAGAAAGAAAAAGGAAAATGTTCCGAGTAAGAAGAAACTTGTATATTCAAATCAAAAATTGGAAAAAGATGGATCTTACTATTATCTGCTCTCCTAAAGCGGGTGGTTCACCTTTACAGTTTGGCATACAGACGGATTCGCATAATCCGGTTCCAAGACTCGTGAATTTTCCTCAACCGGCAACTCCACCCTTAGATACTTCTTCTTTGAATGAGTTTTCTAGCATTCTGAAAGAATATCTAAACGTCGTGAGAGAATTGATTCTTCCCCTGCATCGAAATATTGAAGAAAAGAGCTCTGAATGTGGAAGCAAGGACACGGATCGAAAGCCAAATTCGGAGGGTTGAAAGGGATAGGTGAAAGTCCATTATTAAAAAAAGAAACAATGGTCATGTCATATCGATCCAGTCGGCTAGAAAAAATTCTCTAGATGAGATTGAAAAAAAAAAAAAAAACTTTTGGTTAATTTTTATCATGTCTTCTAGACATGATAAAAATTAACTCTCTCTTCTTTTTGTCTGGGAAGGATGTCTCACCCTTTCTAAAAATAGACCATCACTCACCCTTTCTCAAGGCAATTATTCCAAGAATGAGTCATGATCTATTTTTAGAAACGGTGAGACAACCTTCCTAGACAAAAAGGAGGGACAGTTAATTTTTATCATGTCTAGAAGACATAATAAAAATTAACCAAAAGTTTTTTTTTTTTTTTATCACTTAGAAAATTTTTTCCAGAGCTCTGAGAATTTTTTTTTCCCAGTCGACTCGATGATCCAAACAACAAGACATCCAAAATTGTTTCTAGAAGAAACTGTCGCTTCTCTATTTAAACCCCTAGCGTTTCCA
Organism: Stegodyphus dumicola; assembly: GCF_044657685.1. Taxonomy (NCBI): domain Eukaryota; kingdom Metazoa; phylum Arthropoda; class Arachnida; order Araneae; family Eresidae; genus Stegodyphus; species Stegodyphus dumicola. The sequence goes on along the minus strand of NC_140769.1, from coordinate 152,381,763 downwards.
ACTTCAGATCCGTGTGTGCTGTGCACTCAACCTAGTTACGCGCTTCTCCTTCCTCCTGGAAAAAGCCTTTTTTTTCTTAGCTCTTAGCATTTTTTTCTCAGCTTCATTTCCATTCTCCAGGTTTCTGTCTCCTCCTTTCCGTTAACACTGCAAAATTTCTAAATTTCTCATCACTCGGAGCTTGGAAATCTGTCATAAAAAACATGACATAGCTCTGCTTTCAAGGAGTCGGTTTAGATTCGTCAGGATCATGGCTGATTTTCCATGACGGCTCTCCAACCTCAATATTAGAGTTTGAAAGGAATAAGGTAAAAAAGTTCGTCCTAGATATCCAACGAAACGTAAAAAGAGCGACGAGGATCTAAAAAAGCTACGACCCTTTCTAGAAGGGGAGGGAACAATGGATATTCAGGTGAGTCCACAGCATGGACTGCACGAAAATGAAACTTCTTCCGCAGATAACAGAATGTTCGAGATGTCTGTCGTCGATCAAGTCAGCTGGTAAAATTTTCTAAGAGCTGAGAAAAATGTTCGCATACCTTCACAGAAATTCTTTCCAGGAGGGAGAAGTGTGTATCCAGGTCGAATTCACAGCACAGACTGAACTGAAGTTGGAAACACGAATGGTTTAAATAGAGAAGGGAGAGTTCCTTCTAGAAACAATTTGGATCTGTCTTGTTTGGATCATCGAGTCGGCTGGGAAAAAATTCTCAGAGCTATGGAAAAATTTCTGAGTGGTTAAAAAAAAAACTTTTTGTTAATTTTTATCATGTCTTCTAGACATGATAAAAATTAACTCTCTCTTCTTTTTGTCTGGGAAGGATGTCTCACCGTTTCGAAAAACAAACCGTGACTCATTCTTGGAATAATTGCCATGAGAAGGATGAGTTTTGGTTTCGTTTTCGAAACGGTGAGACATCCTTCCTTGACAAAAAGAGGGGACAGTTAATTTTTATCATGTCTATAAGACATGATAAAAATTAACAAAAAAATTTTTTTTTTTTTCATTACTCAGAAATTTTTCCAGAGCTCTGAGAATTTTTTTCTCCCCCCCCAACCAACTCAATGGACTAGACGATGAGTTTTTAAGAATGGACGTTTTGTTATTTATGCAGATATTCCGAGTTTCGCGTCAGGTAAATGCGCGCTCACCTTAGATTGGATTTTTTTCAAACAGGTCTAGAGATTGGATAACCCACCAAGAATTCTTCGACAGGTTTTTGGAAAAAGAAATCGTCAAGAAGTGAGTATTGATTTTGATATTTTCTTTTTAACCTTGGTTCAGTTTCTAGTACATTCCTATACTAATTCCATTGTATTTAAAAAAATAATGTCAGCACGCACTGATCTGACCCGAAACGCTTGCCCATCCAGTTGGCTGCTGGAGGGAGGGAAAAAAAAAGAAATTTGTTGTGAAGGATATGTCAGTTTTTTTCTAAAAATAGATTTCTAAGAAAAGAATGAACCTTTGTTGGAAATCTATTTTTAGAAACATGTCTAGACAACATGTTGACAAGAAAAAAATTCTTTTTTTTTCCTGAGAGCGAAATGATTTTTTTCTTTCCACCCACTTATCTTTCTTTGGGAGGAAGGAAGAACTTCCCTTCCCCCCGCCTTTTTTCCTCTAGTATTTATATAGATCCGAGTTTTTCTACCTACAGGGTTCATTCTCGTTCTTCCTTCTCAACCGAGCAAAACTAAAATGTCGACCGATGCCGTTGCAGTTCTACCTACCCTGGTGGAAATCACACCCGTCTGTCATCTCGAAGTAGCTCATCAATGGGAACCTCTCTCCCGTTTCGAAGAATGGTTTCGGGACCCGGAGCGTATGGAACAAATCGTCCAAGAAACCATGTGCTATTTATCCTGTTACGATGGAAAAATCCTGCATTATTTTTCGTCCATCGAAGTTTTCAAGCACTTTGCTTTCCAATCGATGATGGAGGCAGGAACCTTTCGCTTACACGCTTATCTGCGATGGGAAAATGTGATCGCCGTCGATGCTGGAACGTTTTTAAAACTGTTTTACGTTTCACCCGAGTGGGTTCATATTCTTCAAACCGCAGAAGCTTCTATCCGTCTTTATGGATGGGAAATGGAATCAGAAGCCGACGGGTATCATATGATTCCCTATCGACTGCGAGCTCGCTCCGTGTACATTATTCACGGACCTCTTTACTACCAACTCCAATTTCATGACAAGACGGTGTTTGCCGTAGACGCCCTCTCCAGGAAGAAAGTGGAGTCTTTACGAGCGTTGCATCCTGAACAGCATTTTCAATTCCCTGCTCGCGAGGAAGAGAGGAGAAGGAAAAGATCCAGAAGGAGGAGACACCTAAAGAGCTACTAAAAAGAAGTCGGAAGTTAGAAGCATATTTGTTTTTCATTAACGGAAAAAAAAACTGTGGATCATTCTTTGTATATTTCTTGGAAAAAAAAGAAAAAGACTAATAGTCATAATAGAGGGAGTTAGGAGGGACCCTATCTATATATAACTCTCTATATAAATCGGAAGCGTAAACAGGACGGTCCACCGAAAACAATCTACCTTATCTTTCTCAGAGCAGAGTGGAAGAAAGGCTAAGATGCGTGGACTCATTGGAAGCAAAAAAATTCGAGTGGTTTAAATAGATAAGTGAGAAAAGATTTTGAGAGGTGTTGTTTTATGGATGGAGCTGGCTGGGAAAAAAAATTGGCAAAGCTCAGAAAAAAATTTCCCAAATTAAAAAAAAAAAAAAAAAAAAAAAAAAAAAAAAAAAAAAAAAAAACTTTTTGTTAATTTTTATCATGTCTTATAGACATGATAAAAATTAACTCTCTCTTCTTTTTGTCTGGGAATGATGTCTCACCGTTTCGAAAAATAGACCATCACTCATCATCCTTTCTAAAATAATAGAATTTCAAGAATGGGATATGTTCTATTTTTCGAAACGGTGAGACATCATTCCCAGAGAAAAAGAAGAGAGAGGTAATTTTTATCATGTCTATAAGACATGATAAAAATTAACCAAAAGTTTTTTTTTTTATTTTTTTTTTTTTCATAACTCGAAATTTTTTTCCAGAGCGCTGAGAAATTTTTCCCAGTCGACTCACTCATCCAAACAAGACATCTAAAATTGTTTCTAGAAGGAGCTCTTATTTTTTTCTATTTAAGAAAGTCGAGTTTCGGCTTCCCATCAGTCTGTACTGTGCATTCAACCTGGATACCCATTTTTTGGAGATAGGGGGGGGGAAACTTTCGCAGTTTTTTTTTCTGAAACTCTCTATGGATCAGAGAATCTCACACATATCCTCCTCCGTGGATCAAAATGGACTGACCGCCACATCTGTTTTAGATAATAGTTTTGAATTTTCCACCTCCTCCCCAAGATTGGACTATCTCAATATTTTTTTTAAAAGATAAACAAAATTATTTTTTATGATTATTCTACAATTTTTAGTTTTTCTTTCCTCCCCACTCTTTAAGAAGAATAAAAATATAAAGCACATTGAAACAGTTCCGATAAATTTTGAAACTGAAAATCCATCACCTTGTTCTTCACGGGACTAAAATAAGTTTCCCCGGTCTGAGAATCTTCTTGGATTTGAAGAGGTTCTCTCATCACACTCTGAAGCCAGGTCGAAAAGAGGAGAGCGTCTGGACCCAAATCGTTGAGCAGTCTTTCCAGGGAATCGAAGGTGATAAAAGGGGTATAGCGGAGAATCCGGCTGGGGCGGTCCGACGTATCGATCCAGAGATCCGTCGTTAAGGATCGGTAAGGGCGAAAAGGGGCTCGAGAGATCCATTGCTGAAAGGTCCGTTGACCTTTCGGACTCATCCAAGTCCCTTGCTTGGAAAGGCAAGTCACGAGTTCCGATCCTCGAAAATAGAGCGTGCCCGACCCCAAGTAAAACGTGAGGGGAATTGTCTTGGCGAAACGGAAACGAATCGCGAGGGAAAAAGACTCTCGCCGTAACCACTCCATGGCATTTGGTTTTCTCTCTCTCTCTTTCTCCTGAGGACGAGATGGAAAAAAAAAAGAAAAGAGAACTTTTCTCTTGGCTTCTTTTATATATAGGAAGAGAGAGGGGGGGAGGGTTCTCGAAAAAACTCATGGGAAATTTCCTCTTCTTCTTCTTCTTTTTGGGGTAGGTGGGAGGAACTCGTTTTTTTTTGACGGAGAGAATGCGTCGGATGACATCCCGAGACATTAAAAAAAATGAATAGATAGGATGGGTTCTTCAAGTGGGAAATGCGGGGTGGTTAAGGGATCTTATTTTAAAGAATATTATTACCATTCTTCGAGGGTGAGACGTCTTACCATTAAGTAAGGTAATCCGAGATGATGAGCATTCCTTTTGACATGCCTCATATGTTTTCTAATAGTTATGTAACATAAATTTTCCAGGCTAAGAATACGTGGTTCAACAGCATAATTGAGTAACCGCATATTTTCCTCTTCCAATTTTCCGTTTTTTCGCCAGTGTTCTAAAACTGTTTTGGGATCGCAATACCGGACATTTGCACCAGCAAGCAACAACATATCCACGATGAGTTTGCATCGTAATTGATAGGCATAGTGTAAAGGGGTAAAACCAAAAACATCATGTTTGTTCATGTCGCATCCAAGAAGAATCAGTTGCCGAACGATATCATCCATTGAGAACAAAATAGCGAAATGTAAAGCATTTCTTTTCGTTAATCTGTGTTCATAAAAAACGGGTGGTTCCGCGTTTATTATTAATTTTGTGAATATCCATTGATGAAAACTGTTAGAAAAACTCATATTGAATTCAACTCTATTAAATTTACGCGTAGCTTCTTTGATAGATAGGTAGGAGATATCCTTAAATTCTTCACTGGACGGGGTTCTTGAGAAGAGAGGGTAGAACCATGTTGGAGAGCACACACTCATTCTAAAAGGAAACACGGATTGAACTAAAGCGAAACTCGGAATGCTTAAATAGATGAGCGATAGTCCGTTCTTAAAAAATTGGATAGTTTTGTGCATCGATTTCGCTGGGAAAAATTTCTGAAAGCCAAGAAAAAAATTTCTAAACCTAAAAAAAAAAAAAAAAAAAAAAAAAAAAAAAAAACTTTTGGTTAATTTTTATCATGTCTTAAGACATGATAAAAATTAACTGTCTCTTCTTTTTGTCTGAGAATGATGTCTCATCCTTTCGAATATGTTTCTAAAAATAAATTTCCAAGAAAGAAATGAGTCATGTTCTATTTTTAGAAGCATATCGAGACAACAGGTTAACATCATTTGAAAAAGAGGGTATAGTTAATTTTTATCATGTCTAAAGACATGATAAAAATTAACAAAAAGTTTTTTTTTTTTTTTTTTTTTTTTTAAGGTTAAAATTTTTCTGAGAGAAATATTTTTTCCAATGACTTATCTTTTTTACTCCTACCTACTTTCATTCCCCCCTCTCACTCTTTCTCTATATAAACGATTGCAGAAGGAATCGCGGCTCATTTTCTTGAGCAGATAGGTCTAGAACAGATGGCTACGGGAGACTTAATCATGACGTGTGAAGACGATAATGAACCCTGTTTGGACTTGCAACCTTCTTCGCCTTTATATGAATGTGTTTCTTCGGAGAATGAGTATATCACGTCGTGGTCTGATATATCGCCAACTCCTTCTCCTCCACCTGTCCGCCGTAGGATCAAAAAGAAGAAACCTAATCCAATTCGTGATACTCCTTCTCTGAATTTCAATCCGCCGTTATCGCCCATTTCGTCTCCTTCCTCTCATTATTCAGAAATAATGGACCAATCCTCTCCACCACACATGCGTTCTACAATCGAAGAAGATCTTCCCTCCTCATCTCATTCTACTTCTTCTACTAAAAAAAAGAAATATCGAACTGAAATTCATCCGAGTGTCATAGGTGTGCTGGCCATCACGTCTGATGGATACACTCTGACAAACAGTGTCCGGTTTGCCTCTAGAGACATGAAAACGTATCGACCGCATACCAAATGGATTCAGCAATTGAATGAGGATCTGCGAAAACTTCATATTCAAAGACTGTATGTCGCGAATGAACATTGTCGAAAAAAAATTTATCAATTGCTCCGTGTTGAATCTGTATGGACAGTAAGCTATAAACCTTCTCGTCGTCCACAGCAATGTGAGTATTGTGGAACGAAATATTGTCATCGATTTATGGCTATGATTGCCCTGCAACAAATAGTGAAATATGGTGTCAATAAATATATTCATTGAAGAACCAAATGAAGTGTCTTTTTTATGGATGATGATTAGTATTTTGTCCAACCTCCTCTGTGTTCTATGACAGATGCAATTCGTCGAGGCATGGACGCGATTAATGTTTCAAAATAAGTTTCTTCCAAACTATAAAAAGCATCGCGGACCAAGTCCCATAATTCCAATCGGTTTCGAGCTACCCGATTCGCTAATCGACGTTCTAATTCCGCCCAAACATTTTCGACGGGATTCAAATCAGCTTCTTTAGGAGGCCAGTCTTCAACCATAGGAATTTCATGTTCTCGAATCCATTGTGTGACGCGTAAACTCGTATGGATCGGAGAGAGATCGTGCATGAACAAGAGACGGTGTTCGGTGATCAAAGGGTTTAAAGAAACATCGGGAGGTTGACTATGATCGAGAAGCACCGGCTCTAAAATATTAGAGAGGTAATAGTCGGCATTTAAATGCTGGATCCCGATTCGACGGATTTGGTTGGGAAATTTTCCGCACATGCACATCCAGACACTGAGATTAAAACGACCGGAACGTTGACGGCCTTCTAACGCAGAAGAAAAATAACGTTCGTCTTGATAACGCAGAACCTGTCGAGGCCGCCATACGCGAATAGGACCGTACCCGATCGAACTGAATACTTTCTCGTCGGAAAATATAATCCGGGACCAATCGTCAACCGTCCATTCCGCACGCTGAGAAGCAACGTCGTAGCGTCGTTGACGATGAATCTCCCGCAAATAATCTTTTCGGACGGGGATGCGCGACACTAATCCTTTTTCTTTTAATCGTCGACGAACCGTTTGAGCGGTGCAAGGCACTTGTAATCGACGACCAATATCCGTCGCGGGTAAAAAGGGATCACCCGTCGACATTTCAAAAATACGTTGATCCATTTCTTGGGTCGTGGCTCGAGGTCGGCCGGATTTGTGTTTGGTTTGATAGTTCTCCTCATTTTCCGAGGAGCGGGAGATCCAATATTGAACTGTGGAAGGAGCGACATTCAAGTGTCGAGCAATTTGACGAACCGTTTGCCCTCGTTCATAATACGAACGACAAATTTCCCGTCTTATTTCAATAGGTGTATACTGCATGATAAGAATAAGAATAATACAAGTAGGATCTTGGTTACCATGTTCCTTGATTTCATTTCAACGTGTCACGGTCCCGATAAAATCGTAGCAGGTGTCAATGGTCAATTGCAGTGCACGGAATGTGATCAAATTCAAGATGCGTATGCTTTTATTTTACGAGCGTCCTTTCCTGATGACAGTGATCCGTTCTTATCGGCTCGTCTAGCTCAAGAATATGCGAATTGGACGGGAGATTTGAACGTACCCTGCACATTTCCTCTCATAGGGATTCCTGGTATTTTACCGATCCGTAATGTTTCCGTCACGTTACGTATTTTATTAAACGGGATTCGATTATTACAATGCGTGAATGCCCCTTTTCGATCCCAGGCCGAACCTTTTGAATCGTATGAATCGCTCGAACGGTTCATGATCGAATACATGGACGAATACGCCCAGCATATTGAAAAATGAATTGAAAAATCGCCAATGAAGAGAATCACTCCCAAGTCGATAAAGCGGCTCTGCACGCTCTTTTCACCAACATGAAATCGCTCATGGAAAATGTCCATCAAGACGAGGACCAACCTTTCAATTTCTTAAGTTATTATCACAAAGTCCTAGCTCCCTATGTAAAAATATGTGACGGCGACGATGCTTCGTTCCTTCTACCTCCTACTTCCAAGGATGTTGAAAAGGATCCCGCTTATCAATTATGTTTGGAAATGAAAGCCTCGAATCAAATTCGGGCTCGTTATTCTCCTTACACGACCCTATTTGATCTTGTGCACGTCATGATTTATTGCAATTTATGCCGGAACGAACTCAACGTGGTGGCGAATTTCGTGTTTGAGTTTGGAGTTCGCATTTGTCGTCGCCCCTTCTTCTTCAAAGAATCGTTCTTGACCCAGCAATTGCCAAAACTGGTCACTTCTCAAATTACGTACCATCGGAATACAGAATTCTACTACCTCCTTCGAGAGATTCAACAAGGCGGCACGTGCGATGCCTTATCACTAGAATTTATTGAAAAAATGAGTCGAATCGAAACCTTTTTAGCGAAAGTGTTCCTAGGAAAAGCGGATGATCGAATAAAGCAGTTTGCGTTCAAACAAAATTTCCCCTACGTCCTGTTTGTTCCGAAAGAAGACGAAGAGACGACGAAAAAAGCCACCCAAATTGATGAGTACCTCGGATATCTTTTCGGGACCGGGTTTATTATTTCCAAGGTCAAAGGTAAAGGATTAGTGAAAGGTTCGATCGCGACGGGTAAGAAATTTTACCGTCTTGTACAGAAAGTGGCCTTGAAAATATGCGAATTTGAAAAATCCGACGAAGAAATTTTCTGGACGATGGAAATGGTGAAACTGTTCTTATGTTCCGACGGTTATATGGAAAAAGAATTGAGAATGTTACTCAATGTAGCGACGAAGGAATCTCAAGTTCCCTCTCGTCAAGAAATATGTCAAGGAGGAGGAGGAGGAAGAAGAAACGAAGATGGCGAAGAGATGGATATGTCATAATCAAGTAAATAATTGGGAAAAATGGCAGACGCAGAGGAAGAAATCTGTGGAATTTGCTTGAAGGCCTTCAAAGAAACGAAACGCCATAAAGTCTACAATCTCGATTGTGAGCATTCCTTTCATATTAAATGTATAAAGAAATGGATTCGAGAGTATGGTAAAAAGAAATGCCCGACCTGTCGGACTCGTATCAGCCAGGATGATATGCTCTATTTTACCAGCGGAACATTGCAAATGGAACATTTAAGAATAGATTCGGATGAAGAGGAGGAGGAGGAAGAACTAGAGGTGGAAGAACCGCCAAGGCAACGACGAAGACGAAGACCCGAAGAAGAATTAGTCGATCTGGGAGGCCATGGTCTCATTTTTTCAGGGCCTAGTACCAGTCAGACGAGACCCAGAAGACAGAGAAGAGAAGATTTAGTGGGAGATTATGCTTATATGGATACACCTAGACAAAGTTCACCTACCTCAGATGATGAAGAACGGGAAGTCAATCCTTATTTTGGTCGACCGAATGCATTTTGGAGAGAAATGAGACGACAAAGACGAAGTAGAAGGAATTAGATGATTCTTAAAATAAAAATAAATACAGTACGCAAAAATGGAAAAGTAAGACTCACGACTGGTGTATAATATTTTGTTATCAACAGATCCATCTCCTATACATCGTTATATCAACAGATCTATTTCCAAATGGAAAAGTAAAACCGACCGACTGTTGAAAAATATTTCTCAAAAAAATTTGATAGTAAAAAAAAAAAAAAAAAAAAAAAAACTTTTTGTTAATTTTTATCATGTCTTTTAGACATGATAAAAATTAACTGTACCTTCTTTTTTATTTTGAATGATGTCACCTTTTCTAAAAATAGATTTCTAAGAATGAATCATGCTTTTCTTGGAAATTTATACTTAGAAACATGTCTAGACAACATGTTGACATCATTCCAAACAAAAAGGAGGGTAGAGTTAATTTTTATCATGTCTAAGACATGATAAAAATTAACAAAAAGTTTTTTTTTTTTTTTTTAATACCACATTAGATTTTTTTGAGAAATATTTTCCACCAGTCGGTCGGTTTTACTTTCTTTTTTTGGAGATGTTGATAACGATATATAAGTCGATATATAAGTTTCACTCACTGGGTTCTGATTCATTCGTTTTCGCCTTTGCTTTCACGAGATATCGAGACCGCTTCAGCATTTCGAAGGAAGCCCCTTTGATGTTATACTGTTTCTTCAATCGTCGCTTTAGATTAAATAAATACTGGTAATGATTTTTTCCAAATAGTTTGGATGGAGGAGCATTGAAAAGAAACTGGAATAACTTTATCTGATTTGGATCCTTATAGACTTCTAAAGATTTAGACGCAAACGCTTTTCGTTTCTCTGGATCATCGTTTAGGTAGCCCAAGATGTGAATCATCCTCAATTCCGTTTCTAAAAGTAATAAGACTATCAGCGACAGTTCATCTGTTTCATAATTGGAGAGACAGTGATTACGGATTTGATTCATCTGCTCTGCTGTAAAAAGTTGGTGTTTTCGACGACGAGGTTTCTTGACCACCACCTCATCTGCAGAAGGTAAGAACCATTTTCGTCGAATAGCATTTAAAGCATTTGAAATATATTTCGCGGAACGTTGTTTTTGATCGATAAGATATTGGTGATATTCTTGAAGTGTTTCGGTATGATTTAGATCTTTATGCATTTGTAAACACCAAGTTTCATATTGATTTTCATAAATAGAGTAGACTAATTTACTAGTTTTTGAGGGAGACATGATGCTTCTTTTATTTTTGGTATAATGAAGAACTCTTACTTATTTATAATTTTTTTAATAGGTTTTTGAATCAAAAAAATATTTATAATAATAAGAAGAAACAGTAGAAACAAAATGGCCGAATGTTGTCCAATTTGCTTAGACGAACTCATTGCCGAAGATGTAGAAACCATTTCTACTTTAACGTGCCAACATCAGTTCCACACGAAATGTATTGACATTTGGAGAGAAAAAGCATTGACGTGTCCTGTCTGCCGAGAACCGTTTGAAGATGCCCTGCAGAAATTAATTTCTATGTTTTTCCCTTTGCGACGTTCTTTTTTATATGATGTAATTTACGATTATGAAAATCGCATCAGGTTTTCAGACGATGAGGCTGATTTAGATGATTTACTCATGTATGAATTATTGGGACCTTGGGAAACCTCTGATGAGGAAGAGGAGGAGGAAACAGAATCAATCGAACCTGAGGAAGAAAACCAGAGTGAGGAAACTAATTGAGACTGGGAAAAGGAATCGAGACCATAGATGGGTTTGAGTAAATTAGCCGATGACGGATGTAGGGATCGGACTCGAACCGATGGAATGGATTGGGACTGATATTCATCCCATTTCTTTAATCCCATCCGAAGATTTAAAGCCAATGACTTTTTCATATATTCGGAAAGAAGGAATCGCCAGGTTTTGGGACGATACTTTCCAACAATCTCGAGAGCGTTTAACATGCTGAGATAGCATTCTTGAGCTGTACGACACAGTTTCAAATGAAAGACAACATCCATTTCATTCTCGACTTGCTTCCACCATCTCCCAGTTTGATATTTCCTTGGGTACAGCACTTCATTGTGTGGATATATTTCAGCCTCATCTTCGATCCACGGTTTCATGGTACTGGAAGGAAGGTCGTAGGGATCGCCTAAATGATAATTCAGTAACTGACAATTAGATAAATTGAGATGAAGATAGCTCGTGAAAACAATGAGACGATCGGCATAGGCTGGTTTGACCACCGAGTCTCCAAAATTCGGTTCGATCCAGATGAGAAGATCGCAATGCGTGCCGTCGCATTCGTAAGACGGATCTAACCCGCTGACGAACCAATCGTTGGAATCGTCGAGAAGAATATGAACCGTTTTATGATGTCGAACAAAAAGGGTTTCCAAATGATAGGATAAGAGGGAAGGATGCCTTCCTAAATTACCTAATACAACGGTCACGGGTGCATCTTGACATTTCTTGAAAAGATCTTGAATGGAACCCATGCTGGTTGTTCCGCATACTTGATTCCCGAGACGAGTCAGAAAAGATCCCATGCTTCTTATTCTTTATTTTTTTAACGCAGCTCGCATATATTCTTGATCTTTCTGGAATTCCGATTCAGGATAAGGTGGCTTTTGAAGACTGGCATTCACTTCATTATGAAATTGAAACCAGACGTGGGCAAAGTGTTCGCCTAAAAACCGTTCTTTATACGTTTTGAGTTTGGATAAGTAATGATACACACAAACCCCGCATCGGAGAGTTCGATATAAAGATTCTGTCACAAAGTCTCTCCAAAGAGTTTTCGCGAGACGAATATCCTCGTCCTGCTCGTCCTGAACTGAAAACGCTTCGGCCATCCAATGTAAAAGCCGCCAGTAATAAGGACCAAAGACCAACGTGTTGTGGTAATTGATGTGATGAAAATAATCTTCGGCTGAAAAAGGTTGTGGGGATACGGAAATGCCGATCCGGGTCATCAAGTCTCGAATCGCCTGACTTTTCCCCTGGAGTAATTCAATCACCGCTTCGTCTAAAAAGAAAAAGTATTCGCTCTTCCATCGAATACGGTACAGGAGTGTTAAGACGCAGTACGTGGTCAATTTAAAGAGTTGAATCCAACTGTATTCGCCTACCCAAGCTCCAGGTCGTAGAAACGTCCGCCCCCATTTATCTTGGTTCATTAAATTGGCCATGAATAATAAATAGGTGACGACGACTTCATCTAATCGTTGTTGGGGCTCTTCTTCTCGGAAAGCGGTCGTAAAGTGGGTGACGTCGATACCCGGAGGAGGAGGTGGAGAAGAAGGGGTTTTGAAGTGTAAAAGTTCATGAATTTTATGAGCCACGAACGGTGAAACACGAGCCTGGCTTTCTTGGAGTTCGTTCGAAACGATCGGTTCATCTTCTAAATAAGTTCGTTTTAAACGTTTAAAGGTTTGAGCATCCATTCTCTTTACTTAAACCACCATTGATGAAAACGGCAATACCAATCTCCCACGTCTTTATTTTGCACCAAACTGCCGAGCAATTCCCCGAAAGTTGTAAAACTCGTCAGCTTGCGAATTTATCCAAAAGCCAGAAAGAGAAAAATGAGTCCGTTGATGAGGAGGAAAAGGAGAAAGAACCAGCTTTGTGTTAAAATGAGACAAAACAGGATCACGAAGGACGTATACGCTCCAGCGACTAAAAGCGTTCCTAATGTTAAGGAATCCATTTGTTTTTTTTTCTTCTTCTTCTCTATTCTTGACCTAATGTCTCGTAATAAAGGGTCCGATACGTAATATTCTGGTAAGCATTATAAACGGGATGGTGGATAAAGAGAAATAATAAAATCCATAAGAGGATCGATACCATATTTTTGTTTTCTTTGTTCTGAGTCAGAAGAGAAGAGATAATAATAAAGTAACTCATATTAATTAAAAAAAATGGTTCGAAGGGATAAATCCAAATCTGATAAAGCGGAACGAAAATTGCTTCGAATGGAAGCAGCTCCTCCTAATCATGTAGGAGACCCAGTCGTTGAAAACCCCCTTAACAATCACCCTCCAAGCAATCCATCTAACCATCCTCCTCCAATCCATGACAATCCTCCTAATAATGATAATGTAGGCAATATTCCCATGGACGTGGATGAGGAAATAATTCGTCGGCATAGGCGAGATCTCCTGAATTACGAAGAATACTACCCCGATCGAATGAAATCAGATAAGCGCTATGCCAAATTGGCTGACGGAAATGAGATTTATGCTAAGAATCGACAAGGAGATGAATTTTATATGCTGGATCCCGATGGAAATATTGTCTTTGCAAAACAAATCTCTCCCATCACCGGTAAAATAACCCCTGTCTATGCCGTCGATCATCTGAACCGTTCTATTTTACCCGTCGACGCCCAAAACCGTCCCGTGTATGGATTTGATAGTGATGGGGAACCCATGTTTCCCATGGAAAACGGAAAAATGGTGTATCTGTTCTACGGAGGAAAAGAATAGTATCCGGAAAATCCTCAGACCAAAGAACAAATCTATGCTTTAGACGAGCACCATCGACCCTATTTTGCCAAAGACGAGCATCAAAAGCCTTACTATGCTCGAAAACTCGATATCAATCAATTCCCTATCGAATATGCCCCTCTCGATTCCAACGGTCAACGGATCTATATTCCCTTAGAGAACAATAAATTCCAATACCCGTTTAATCTCGTCACAAAACGACCGCTGTTTGAACTCTCTCCGGATCAGGACGAAATGTATTTCCGAAACAATACGCTAGGCGAATATTATCCCGTCAACGAATTCAACGATGAAATTTACGCTCGAGATCGTTTGCACAATGAAATGCCGGCTAGGAACATCGATGGAACCCCTTATTACGCTAAGAGAGCGAGTGGGGACGAATACTATCCCAAGCAACTCAACGGTCTCGAAACGTATATTCGAATTGGAAATAGGGACGAACCGGCCTTAGATGCTTTAGGAGGAGGCATTTATGCGAAAGATGAAAACTTGGACGAATATTATCCGAGAATTTACCACGACGACAATGACGAATAAAGCAAAACGATTACCAAAGGATCTTCGATGGCAAAAGATGAGTATTATGCAGTCGACAATCTTGGAAATCAGCGATATAGAAAGGATCGAAGGGAATTTGAAACATATATTACCACTGACGATCCCAGTCTACTGTATGCCCTAGACAAATATAAAGTTCTCCATTATGCTAAAAAACCCGTGTATATCGGTGGAGAAAAAAAATTTGAGGAGTATTATGGAAAAATCAATAACTTGCCCGTCTTTCTAAAGTACCAGGGTCGAGAAATTTATGCCAAAGAGCATTCCGGGACCGAGATGTATCCCAAAGATTTGTTTGGGAACGACATGATTGCTCGAGATGCCGACGGGCGGTATTATTATGCTAAAGATGAGACAGGAAATGAAAAATATCCCTTGTTCGCCGACGATACGGAACACAAGCCCGAATACATGTCTTACGCCCTCGATAAAAACGGTATTCCGTTCTATCCTATCAATTCTCAGGGTAAACCCATCTATCCTAAAAATGCTACAGGCGATGAATTTTATCAAATCCTTCACCCTTTCACTCAGCAAGTCATCTTTGGAAGAGATACCGATCAGAACCAAGTGTATGCGCGGAAAGCGGATGGAGGCGAAATTTACCCGGATAGCGGTCAATTCGCCATGACGAGGCTGAAAGAATTCTTTTATGCTCATGATAAGAACGGGGTCATTATTTACCCGGTCGATCAACACGGTAACGAACGATATTTAGTGACGGACAAAGGATCGTACGATCAATTGATGTTTGATCCGGCCGTGAAACGATACGCCAAAGATGCAGACAATAATGAAATCTATCCGGAAATTATTCATGCCGATAAGCGCATTACCCAAAAACCTTTAGGAAACCGGTATGCTCAAAATAAATTGGGTGAATATTACTACCCGGTCGATCGATACAATAACGAGTACATTGTCCAGTTCAAGAAAGTGAGTGAGGAACAAATCTTTGCGAGTGGATACCCCATCACGTGTGATCAAATCATCATTGTTCCCAATTTAAATGAGAAGCCCTGGACGCCTGCGTTTATACGAGACCCTAGAATTGAACCCGAAAATTTGATAGGCTACTTGTACCGATCGCATTCGAAACCGATGGATTATTTGACCAATTTGAGATCTAAACGCGCTTCTCGACACGGATTCCAACCCTATAAAGTTATATATAATAACTCGGAGGGTAAAGTGGTCGAGAAAGTGGAAAGCGGTCTTCCAGGACAGGAAGATCCAGTGGAAGAGGAAGAGAAAAAGAAGAAAAGAAAGAAGAAAATATATGCCAACCCGATACAGTCTGACGAAAATAATCATCAATCCACCACCAACTGGACTAAAATCATTCTTTCTATGATAGGTATCTTGGCCATACTTGCGTTCCTAATCTGCATTAATATACTGTTTAAAAACTAAAGTCGTGAGAGAAAGAAAAATATCTGAAACAATCCATTCTTTAAAAGATTGGGATGTCTTGTCAATACAGTCGGTTGGAAAAAATTTTTCAAAGCTTAAAAAAAAAAAAAAAAAAAAAAAAAAAAAACTTTTTGTTAATTTTTTATCATGTCTTCTAGACATGATAAAAATTAACTATCTACTCTTTTTGTCTAGGAATGATGTCTCACCCTTTCGAAAATTAGACCATGACTCACCCTTTCTAAAAATAAAATTCCAAGAAATAAATGAGTCATGGTGTATTTTTAGAAACATGGTGAGACATCATTGAAAACAAAAGGGGATAGTTAATTTTTATCATGTCTAGAAGACATAATAAAAATTAACAAAAAGTTTTTTTTTTTTTTTTTTTTTTTTTTTTTAAGAGCTTTGAGAAATTTTTTCCAGCCGACTGGATTAACAAGTCATCACCATTTTTTTAGGAATGAACTCTTTCTGATCTATTTAAGCATTTCGAGTTTCGCTTCAAATGTGTACGTGCTGTTGAAGAGGGACCCACCTAGATCCTAGTTGACTCATTCATGGGGAAGGAAAAAAAAGTATTCTATAACGTGTTGGATAATGTTGGAGGTAAGTCTCTTTCTTTTTCATTTTTTTCTAAAGATTTATGAATGACAAACGAAAAGGTTTCTTTCTTGTACTCTTGAAGGCGATGAAAATAAAACAAAGCTTCTTGGAAAGCACAATATTTGGTCCGACCTATATGTTTCGGACAAAACGATGAATATTCATAGTTCATTGGTATGGGCGCGGTATGAAACGCCTCCTTGTTCTTGGAGACGAAATTGAAATAAATAGGACGGGCCAGTATCTGGTACAAAACATTAATTTTCCAATAATGAGGGCAGTAAATGTTTTTATATCCTGCCGTTAGAGCTACGAGAAACGGTTTTAATTGATCGTACGGCAAATGACCCTCATTCCATGAAAAGCCATGCGTTATATCCGCTAACGGTAAATGAACACTCGATACACTTTGTTTGGCGGAATAGGATAATTCAGACCACGGTATGGGTGGTTCCACGTAGATAATGCCTTGGGAACGATCATGGGTGATATAAGCCACTTCTTTAATAATATAGTCGGAAAAGTCATTATTATAAGAAAGATTAAGTTCTTTGGCGAGAGGATCAGCATTCAATTCGAAACCTTCGAAATTGAGAACAATATAGGATTCCATGTTTTATTTTTATCGGTCATCTTGTTTCAGGAGAACATTGAATCTAAAATCCTCTACGGTTATCACATGAAAATCTCTCAATTTGCCTTTTAGATAGGTGGCTCCAACTAAGTGGATGGATTGAGTTCCATATTTTTTCTTTAATTGTTGGAAACAAATCCGCTCTGATACTTGTACTGCAATAGGTCCTAGACGTATCTTATCCTTGCGAGTGAACAGAGTTATATATTCTATACCCACTCGATGTTGACGAAACTTTTGTAGAAATTGTATTAAGGACCAAGATTGAAGACCCAAGGTCGATTTTAAATCTCTTTCCAAATTAAACGTGGCAGTATGGGAAATAAGAACAATATATCGAAAGGAGGGACCTATTTGTCGATTGAACCGTTCGGTGATTCGCCATGGAAGAAAGGTTGAATGATTCATTTTTTTTTTCAATTTAATTTAATTTTTTTTTCTTCTTCGGTTCGAAGGATTAAACAAGCATGGCAGAGTATTACGATATTTCTGTTTCGAAAACTATTCAATTACCGATTGATCGACTCATCCGATTCGTGATTGGGCAAAATCCTCAACTTGAAAACTATCAAGCGACGTACCGGTTTCTGAATTTATTTTTTGAGATTACGCCTCGACTCGTTCGAGATTTTCAATCACAGGCCGTTGATCATATCCGTCACGTGTTAGATAATATGTCGCAATATGGACACCTATATCTTTTAATCGATCAGCAGCCCCTGTTTAATGCCCTGGAATGGAATGATGAAGAATTTATTTTATCGAATGAAGAAGTCTTAGACCCTATTCGCAAAATGGCCAGTCAGTTTTTTCCTAAAGATTCTACTCATTACCATATCACTTGCATCTATCTCTTATATTTTTACGCACTACTCGCGAATCCGAAATATACTTGGATCACAATGGATTATTTAATGCACGGCAATAAATATCATCAATATTTATTAGCTAAACATGCTCACGAAGAAAATTAAAAATAAAATCATTAGACGAGAAATTTATTTTTGAAAAGATAAAGCAATATAATGGAATTTTATCCGAATCGATATGGTAGCGAATATTACAAATATCGAAAAAAAGATCCAGTCTTTGTGAAAAGTGAATATGGTCATGAAAGGTATGCCATTCACTCCCAAAAGGGGGAAATCTATCCCGACAAAGGTGATCCTTTCGCTAAAACCCGAGACGGCCTTCCATATTATGCCAAAGATCGGAAAGGAAATGAAAAATATCCTCTACAACGTAAAAAATCCCTCGTTATTCAAATTCAAAACGAATTCGTTCTCGCCAAATACGCGGACGGAAAAGAACGATACCCGGTGGATTTTAGAGGGAACGAATATTATTTAGTGAAAAATGAAGAACGTTACGTCCTGAAAGATGCCCAAGGTGAAATCTACTTTGCTAAAACATGTAGTGGAAAAGTCCTCATTCCCTGGAATTATTTTGAACAGTACAAGTATCTTCTCTCAGAACATTATAAACGCACATGCGATGCTGCAGGAAACTGCGTTTATCAATCCACGGTACCCGTTGAAGAAATTCTTAAAAAGTTGTTTCCATGCCTCTGTTTGTGCTTAGCTGAAATACCTACAATGGCTTTTATTCTAGCAGCTACGTTAATGTCAATACCAGGACTGTAAGAACAACATTCTTATATATAGTCAGTGAGAAGAGAAAGAATGACTCGAAGCTGGCTGAGAAAAAATTCTATTAAAAAAAAAAAAAAAAAAATCCCCTTTTTCTTCCGAAATTGATGTCTTCAATTTTCGAAAAATTGAATGAAAACATCAATTTTCAGACTAAAAGGTTGTTTTTTTTTTTTTTTTTTTTTTTTTTTTTTTTTTAGAATTTTTTCTCAGCTGTTAGGAATTTTTCCAACCCGACTCGATCGACCGGACATCACCATGTTTTAAGAATGGACTCTCACTTATATATTTCAGAATTGCGAGTTTCACTTCACATGATTCTGTGTTTTTGAAGAAGAAACATCTTGAAATCTGGCTTTCTTCAGTCAACTTTTGTTTTTTCCAAGTCATTACACAATGAAATGTTGGGAACCTACCTCATGCATATGTAAAAAGGTTAGTAATTCTTATCTTTTTTCAGATTTTTGATGATAGCATTATCGTAATAAATAACTTGTCTTTTATGCTGAGGCAGATCAATGGGTTCATCGTCCACTTTTAAATGTTTCGTGGTTGAGTGTTCTCCCTCTTCGTCGTCATGCTTTCGTTTGAGAGACGAATTCAATTCGGCATTTTCAAACTGAAGGGGTTCTACTATATCCAAAGAAGAGGAAATATTATTTTCGGCTGAAAAGGAACTGAAATCCATTTCGGTCCGTTTCAAATGTCCAAATTCATCATTGAAACGCATAATGAGTTCCGTTTCGTGGATGGAGGTGTCGCGCATCGTTTTCAAAAATTGTCGAATGGCCGATTTCAGTTCGTTAAAGGTCGTAACAGAACCGGGAATGATTTGTACATCGGCATACTGTTTGAATTGTGTAAAAATATCGGTCGAAGATAGAAATTCTTTTTTGAATTCTACTAATATTTCAGGTTCGGAACGGTAACGGATCATGCCGTCCTCCATGTTAATATTGTGGGCCAGATGCAGATAAATCATTAAAAAGAAACCTTTATAGGAATCTTCGACGATAGAATCTTTGGTTTCGAGTAAATATTGATCCTGCATCACTTGTTCTGAGGTGAGGGATGCAGCATTTTTCGTAAACACGGCGTCAAAAGGAATTGCTACCACGCGATCATTAAACGCCTCTGTGGCCGTACACACTGGGAACGTATTGGTAGAAGCCATGAGTTTGGCACTGGGAATCGCTCCTACATTTTGCTCGTACAAATTCCGAAAACTGGTGGTCGAATTACCCGTGATTTCTTTCACGAGGTTTTCGTTTAATTTTCCCGACATTTCTTCAACAGTCACTACCCGACAACAAAATAACGAAGAGGCCAGTTCGGGTTGGGCTGATAGTCCTTGACCACTCGTCGTTTGTAAATTGACGGCTCGAATACCATGACTATAGCCTCCAAAGACCTTCGAGATCATTTGAAAGAATTTACTTTTTCCATTGCGCGTGTTGCCTTTCAAAATAAAAAATTTGCGACCGTAATTGGTCGCAATGAGAAGACTGGCCAGGACATCTAAAAGGTACATGAACAGATCGTATTCGAAACACGTATATTTACACATGTGCACATAAAAATGAAGCATGCTTTGAATGAGCGGGTTGGTTTCTAGTTTGTCATGAAACTCGCGCACTTTTTCCCGCAGCGTATCCAGTAAATCGTCCGTGAGGTCGAGAAAACAGCTTTTCAGGTATTGTAGAAAAAATTTCCGGTCGGTTAATAAACGATAGATGGCTATCAAATCCGGATCGTGACGAAATTGTATCAACTCGTGTCGACTAAAATTGATGCCCAGACGTCGATCCGATAGGTAAAATTCCGGAACCGTACCTCCTACATGACCCGTCAAGAGATTCAGAACCCCATCGTGGGTTCGAATATGCCATTTATGTCGATCCATTTGAATGATTTTACGATCAATGTTGGTTCGACTCAGAATGGACGAGACCACATAATTAATGTTGACCTGTTTCATAATGTCTGTGAAAGGACACATGTTTTTAGTTTTATCGGCAAACTGATTCCGAGCATAGGCCTGAATGGAGGACCAGATGGCATTCATCAGGTTTAGAATTTCTATCTGGTGGGGCACTTCTTGCCAGTACTCGTGGATATTATTCCACATATAGCGTTGAGGTTTCTTACAGGAATTGTGCATGGTAATGACGAGAATCGGAAAATATCGCTCTTGAATTCGATGAATTTGTTCCACGAGCTGATCTCCAGACACCGAATATAAAATAACGCCTTTCATGGTTTTGATAATAGCTTCCAGTTTATCTTTAAATTTGTAAATTTCAGGATTGAGATTAGAACCACAAAAGAGGATCGTGTCGAGAGTAAAATCTTGGGAAATGATATCTATAATTTTACTGTTGATTTTTTCCACAGAATCTATGAGTTCGTGAGATTCTAATATCGTACTCAAATGGGATGCGAGTGTATGGGAGGACATTCGTAAATGTTGACACAAGGCACAAAAGACAGGTAAAAAATAGTAACCTTGATTGTACTGCATAATCGTACGAAGGGGATTGGGATCGGAATGCAAACTAGGATTGTCTAACTTGAGAGCTTGATTCACCGTCTGGAATACATCGTTTTCGATGACGATAGAATTTTGACTTTCCCGGTACCATCGTTTTAGAGCCCGGTTATTTGATTCAAAGTCTGAAATCACAAACCCGTTAAACTTGATAAAGTAAAACGTTTTTAACCAATGATGACCTTCGGTTCCAAAATCCTTCCCTTTGTAAATATACATCGGGGTTTTTAGTTTATACACAAACGTAGCCACTTTTTCATCGTCGGGTCCAGCTTCCTCATCTTTGCTAATAAGCGTGGGATACGATACTCGATACAAAGGATCGTACAGTGTCACCACAGGCATCATATATTCATAAAGTTGTTTTTGAATATCCATTGGCTGGAGGTGGAGCAGTTTACGAAAAAAGGAATTGGTATTATCCTTGCGACGTTTAAATTTTGATTGAATGCCTAACAATCGCATGCTGAAAGCATTGGGATTGGTCAAATCTAAACGCCAGGTGGTTTGTTCGTCTACATAAATAATCAGCATGGGTTCGTATTTATTCGTATAGGGCTTGGAGGAATTCACAAGCGTCGCATTTGCTAAAACGTCCAACTGGAAAATAAATTCAGATGTTTCGTGATAGAACCGGGGTTGAAGTTGGCTGCAGAATTGAATATAATCATCATGAGCGATCGAGATTTCCGGCAAATGGACATGAATACCACCTCCTGGACGAACAGCCACAATAAAAGTAAAATGCTTAAGGGATAAAAAGTAAAATTTTAAGGTTGAGAGAATAACAGAATCTACATAATCGTAAAGCATAGATGAAGGAAGGGATGCATCGCATTCGGTTTTAATATCAATATCTAGGATAAGGGAATGATGGGTCGTCGAGCAAAGATCCATCGTTAAAAAAAGATTTTCGGCAGACGTTCGAGTATAAAATCGAGAAAATTGTGCGTAGTCTTTTCGGTTACAGTAAAAGATTCCTCCCGACATCTGGTAGAAAATGTAAGCATCGTTGGGCGCATCTCCAACCGAATTAATCCTTGTTAAATAATGGAGGCTCTGCGACATGATTATATATCTTTAACTTGATTAATATTTCTTAAAAAAATACAAGCAATGCTTTGTAAGTAAATATCCTATAAAATCTCCACGTGCTCCTCTAAAGAATAAATAAACTGAGCACTTTTACCTTCATAAAGTCTGTTCCTATATAATGTTGAATTCACGGCACAGAATGATTTAAAGTGAAATTCGTTTCGCACGTCTTAAATAGATAAACCAGAGTTCTTTCTAGCCAGAGCTCAGAAAAAATTCTAAAGTAGATATTAAAAAAAAAAAAAAAAAAAAAAAAAAAAAAAACTTTTTGTTAATTTTTATTATGTCTTTAGATATGATAAAAATTAACTACCTTCCCCTTTTGTCTGGGAATGTTGTCTCACACTTTCGGAAAATAGAACATGACTTATCCTTTCTAAAAATAGAACTCCAATAAAAGAATGGGTCAAGGTATATTTTTTAGAGAGTGAGACATCCTTCCCTGACAAAAAGAGGGGACAGTTAATTTTTATTATGTCTAAAAGACATGATAAAAATTAACAAAAAGTTTTTTTTTTTTTTAATATACATTTCAGATTATCTGAGAAATTTTTCCCAGCCAGCTTTTACTTTTCTAGACATAAACGTCCTTGTTTATGTTCTTGAATGACGTCATCTCTCATGTATATATAAAGCGTGTAAGTTGGCTCTGTAGACTTATTCCTTTCGAGGAAGAAGGCGAGATAAAGTAAGCTCTGTCATGGATAATGAAAAGTATTACAATGTTTCGGATTATGTGGAAGCGTATGGAAATGTTTATAGACAATATTATTTTATAGCTGTTCGTTTCAAACTACCCATCTTCCATGTCGATACTTTGAAACATTTTAGCCCGGGTCTCGTTCGAGCACCTTGCATTCTCGTGGTCAGTGAAAATCGACTCATTTTCCAAGGAGAAAATTTAAACAAAGACTATCCGTTTCCTCGTGGGTCTTTAGTCTTTTGCGTGCATGGAACAAAAGAGGATCCTCGTTGGATTAACGTCTCCAGAGATACGACCGATCAGTTTTTACAAAGTTTATTTCCCTCTCGAGATTTTATCAAGGTCTCCTATGAAAATAATACCTTATTTGTTTGTTCGACCATCAATCCGTTTTCCTTGTTCTGGAAAGTACTTCCTCGCAATATGGCTTTTCGCGCCTTAAGCGATCTGACGATGACCTACATAAAAAGAGAACCTTTCCAGTTAGAGCATTGCATGCGCCTCCGATTTTTCAAACGAAATACGCACGTCTGGGAATCGTGGTCCAACTGGTATCACTATTTACATCCCATGCTCATCCTCCACTTCATACATTTAACGGGACAAGCTGCGAGTGCTCAATTGGCTGCCAAACTTCATAAATTGTGGAAACGCTCCCTTCCACCTTACCTGCATACGGATTCTATTCCATCGGACTTTTATACTTGTGAAATTACTTTTGACGACACGAAATTAACCGGTGTTTGGTTTGTCGTTTTGAATATGTCTTTAGTGATGTATGTTTCGCCCATGATTGCGTCATTCCATCATGAAACGTTCCTCGACGTGAATCGTGAACAATGTAATTATTGGCTACCGTTTTACCTAAATAATGAATTATGGACCCGAGAAGGATTTAAAATATACGTTTCCCACTTTAGAAAGAATCGTCGCTACTTGAAAGAAGTCATGATTTGGTTATCGTCCCGCTCCGAAGAAAAATATCAATATATGTTGCTCGATTTGAACAAAGTAGCCTACCTTTTAATGATTTAAAAAAAAGCAAAAAGAAAAGAATGTTACGAGAACTGGTTCGATGTCTTATTTAATAACAGTCCGATCCCACTTTTATATCTTTAAATGTTGTCGATGGTCTCAAACAAAATCTTCGAGACGACGTGATCGATGCTTTTCTCCTGAGTCGACCTTTACTCCATCTCTATCCTCAACTGTATAAAAAGAGTTCGAGCATCATCGATATCTTGTTTCGCATTTCGGGCTTGCATTTGGAAGAGATTGTTCCGATGGAATCGCAGGACCTGGAAAACAAAATCGCTTCTTTGGAAACTCAATTGGAGGCAGATCGGAAAGCTTTCGAGAAACAAATCGAGACGCTCCAACAAGAGCACCGGAACGAAATGCGTTATTTTCTAGCAGAAAAAGAACAATATGTGAATACCGCTCGATTCGGAAAAGAGCATTCAGTCGTGGATTTGCAACGACAATTGGAACGCCTTACATGGGAGAAAGAAACCCTGCAGACTGAGTTGGAGCAGCTGAAACGGAATCACGAAACCTTACAAACTCAGTGGGAGCAATTGAAACGAGATCACGAAACCTTACAGACACAAATTCGAACGCACGAGTCTGAAAAAATACAATGGCAGAGGCAAATAGTAGAACAACAACAACAACAACAATTGAATAATAATAATATCGAGTTTCCAAACCGTTTGATGAACGAATGGCAAATGCTCCACCAACGCTACGAAACAGGACTTGAAGAATGGATGCAACGAACGGAAAGTTTAATCCGCCCTTTGCAAATGGCTTTACAAGAAACGATCGAGCAACTGAAACTTCCTCCTTCTTCTACAACTACGGTCATTGAAACTTTACCGCTCGAATCGCCTCCTTCTCAGCAGCTCATGATCGAGTCGTCGCGATCTAAATTAGAGCAATTACAAGAAACCTTCGACCAGTTTTTAACATCATATCAATCGGAACAAAAACAGCACGTCCAGCAATTGAACGAGGAACTGAAAGGACAATTGACCCTTTGTCAAAACGAAAAACGGATATTGGAAAAGCAGTTGGAGCAAGGTCAGAAAGAACGAACCGACCTCCTGCAAAAATGGAAAATCGAGTGCGAAACACATTTCCAGGAAGGTATTCAACGCGTTCTTGACACGCTGCAAAAGAAAAATCCTCATATCGAGACGATTCTTCGAGACGAAATGGCTAAACAAATGAAGGAGTTCCACGAAACGCAGTTTATGACGTTTTTACAGACGATCCTTCCCCCCTCATTTTGCAAACCTTTAGGTGCGAACCAAGATTGGAAAACGTTTTTCTTCCAGCAAATTCAAACGTATATCCAGTATTTACAAAATTGGCAAACCCAGCTTTTGAACCAATTAACACTTCTCGGGAATGCTTTAAATCAATCGCTAACGCCCGACAATTTAGCTCATACCATTCTTCACAGTCTCCCTTCTTCCTCTAAAAGCATGATGGAAGACACGACCCTCTTGCAACGACTGCACGATCTTCAACAATCGATTGAGAACCAGAACGAAGCGAAGGAGGTCCTACAACAAATCCAAGCTCAACTCCATCGGGATCGTAGCCAAGAACATAAAAAATTACAGCAGAGTCTAGAACATGAAAAACGGCAACGCGTCGCTTTGGAAAAGAAACTGGAGGTCCTGAAAACGAATTTGGTAACTCTGATACGGACTAAATGGAATGCGTATTTTGGGGCCACGGATTACGATCAGATTCTCGGGGAATTCGGAAAAGTATTCCAATTCAAAGAAAATCTAGAGAGGACCCTCGAAACGCAATTGGCGCAACTGAAAGGTCATTTTCCCGAAATACCGGTCTTTCAATTCGATAATTTAGCGTCGAGCATGATTGAATGGGCTCGACAGGTCGAGAATCGCAACGATTGTGAAGTCGAGCTCCGTAAAACCAAAGAACAACTTTTCGAATTGAAACAGAAACTCGATCAAGTCGAAAGTAATTATACGAAATGTAATGAGTACCTTCTCTACGCCAAAACGAAATTGACCACGTTCCTAAAAACGATCCTTCAGAATGACCCTAGTGATCAAAGAGAAGATTGGCCGCAAGCTGTTGTCCATCAACTCCAAAACGTGATTCACGAGCATCGACAATTTCAAGATCTCGTTTATAAACAAATTGTCACGCTTCGAGCCCAGTTTCCGAACATACCGGATCCTATTGAAGAATTGGCGAATTCGGTGATTTTATATTTCGAACAGGAACGAGACCTGTATCGACGGCAGTTGGAGGAACGTCCTCACATTACCGAAGTGAAAGAACCCACTACCGTACCTGCCATTACGTATCCTACGGATCAAGTGGAGGAATTACAGCGGGAAGTGAAAGATTTACAAAACCAACTGGAAGTGTCTCGGTCTCGAAACCAAACTTTAGAAAACCAACTGGCTAAAGCTCTCATAGCTCCGCAGGATGTAGAAATGTCCGATACTTCGAAATATAAACGAAAGCACGTATCGACGGTCGACGAAGACTATGTAAGAGGTCTGTCATTGGATTTACAAGAGGCCAAACACGCTTTAGATCGATGTCTGGACGAAAAAGCCCACTTGCAAAAGGAATTGGAACACATTAAAACCGAACCAACCCCTTCTCCCTCCGTATCGTCCGATTTCAAAATGCTCAGCGACCTGTTTTATCAATTATACGTGTCCTATTTTCGATTACGATTTGATGTCGTGTACGGAAAAGTCGTTTTTTCGTCGGAGGAATATATTAGATCCGTGCTGAATAAATTGGATTTCGTGGATCGAAGCATTCGATCCAATATGACTGTGAAAGAATGGACCGATGTTTTATTGCAATACATCAAGTGGGACGTACAAACTCTGACAGGAGGATTAGATTGGCAGGGGTCGCACACAGCCTACATTAAAGATGAATTCTTAACCTATTGCATGAATCAAACGATTGAAATCATTGACCGGTACGCGAAAGAATTGAGGAAACAGACCGAGATGTTTAGAAGTCCATAAAATAATAATAAAGGGGAACTATGGAATATTCAGAGTTAATCGATCGTATTCTTGCGCACCCGATTTTAAAAGCGGGGATTGACGAAATCGTTGAAAATAACCCGAGAACGTTAAACCTCGTGAGCCGGGAATGGAAAAATATATTAGCTAACAATCCTCAGTTTCAAGATTTTCAAGCTAAAGCGATCCCGTTCCAGCATCCCGTAGAAAAAGGTTATATTCAGATTGAAAATATTAAAGATTTCAATCATCATTATAATATTCTCGTAGCGGGGTATTGGGTTCTCTGCGCTACTAATTATAAGAGGAATCTGAATGCCCATTCTTTCATATGCAAACTCTGTCCTCCTCTGGTGGACATTACTAAAGCCGTGGCCGCCGATCATTCCCAAATGCTGATTTCAGAACAATGTCGGTTCTTCATTGAAAAATGTAGACCTTCTCTCTGTAAAGCGTGTCGGCAAATGAGTCAACGAAATGATCTGAATTCTCAGATGTCTCAAAATCAATGGTGTTTACGCAAAACCAAAGTGTTTGATAGAACGACCCTTTTAAACGTGTTTCAAGAAACCCTGGACCAAGAATTTGTGAATAACGATATGTTTATTGGTATTTTAAATATTAAAATTAATTCGCGGTACTTTTACGAAACGGACGCTTTGTATTGTAGAGTAGGAGGCATTTGTAGAGATATGATTCTCTTTCAAGAAGATGCTCTGAATATGATCGAAAAACCCGTGTTTCAGTTAAATATTTTAGAACCTTCTTCGAGAAATATTATTAACGAAACCATTTCCACTACCTTCGATAAAGAGAAAATCAAAACTGAAAAGGTGGATCCAGACCAGGTTCCCATCAAAAGCAAGATCAATCCAGATCTGTGCAAACCATTCAAGAAAGAGAAGTCTAAGAAGGAGGCTGAGGATGTAAAAGGCAATGAGGATCCAGTCTATTTAGGTGAGGTTTCTGCCAGTTCTATAAAGAACAAGTTTAGTAAATTTGCGTATAAACCGTACGCTCTCAGGTCTCGTCGTGATCTGGATAATCTGGATTAGAAGTAAAAAAAAAAAAAAAAAAAAAAAAAAAAAAAAAAAAAAAAAACAACTTTTAATTTTTATCATGTCTTTAGACATGATAAAAATTAACTACCCTCCCCTTTTTGTCTGGGAATGTTGTCTCACTCTTTCGAAAAATAAACCGTGACTCATTCTTGGAATGATTGCCATTAGAAAGGATGAGTTATAGTCTATTTTTAGAAAGTGTGAGACAACATTCCCAGACAAAAAGGGAAGGGGTTGTTAATTTGTATCATGTCTAAAGACATGATAAAAATTAACAAAAAGTTTTTTTTTTTTTTTTTTTTTTTTTTGAGCTCAAAAATTTTTTCCAGCCGACTCGATCAACAAGACCATCATTTTTTTTCAAGAATGTGTTCTCACTTATCTATTTAAGCCATTCAAGTTTCATTTCAGATCGTTTAATGCTGTGGTTTGTGTACAAGCTTCTACATGATGAAAACAGATTCTGTGTCAAGGTATATTACCATTTTGTTTTTTTTTTCCTTTTTACATAATAGAAATTTTTCTGTACTGACTTTTTAACCCCCCAACCAAATCAATTTATTTCTCCAAACCTTTTCGCATTTAGCAAGTTAGGAACCGCGTATCAGAAAACTGCATGGCATTTTTCATAATGAGATTATCGGGCAAATCCTTTCTCGTCAATTGTTTATTTAAAGCCGTTTCTTTGGGATACGTGATGCATTTGGATTGATAGAGATACGAAGATCCTGTTTCTTCTCCCATCACAACAATCGGTTCAGGGTGACAAATATCTTCTAACGTATAAAACCCAACCCCTTTCTTGTACGCGACATTCGAAATGACGGTTTCGGGAACGAGGTCTAAATTGGGTAGTTTATGAAAATCGAATAAACAATGCGCCAGCAGGAAATTGTAAAAAGGAGAGAATTCCGTTTTAGGGTCGACAAATAGACCTCCATTCGCCATGTCGCATACCTTTATCTTGTCGAAAAGCGTCGCTACATTTGAATTATTAATATAGTGGTATAAACCGCAAAGACGTTGCTGAAGCGTGCTCTTGAAATGAACCATCATTTCTTCTTGCATCTTCGTGGTATTGTTCACGCCTAAACCAATTTCGTTCGTGTTGCCAACACTTAAATTCCGTAGCAGTTCGTAATGGAAAGGCCGATCAAACACATCCATGGCGTTATTGCGTTTCAAGTCGGTCGGGTGTTGAGAATACAGGTGGTTGATATAGTGCTCGATGCACGGGTTGAGTTTAAATGTGAGATCGTCCAACTGGACGTCGTGTAAATCGGGTCGGAAATGTTTATCCAGGAACTCGCGTGTCGGTAAAATGACAGTATTTTTCGGAAACGAGAAATTTTCCTTCACAATCAGGAAAGGTCCAACGACCTTGGTATGCGATTCCGATTCCATTCGATGATAATAAATTTGCAATCCATAAGGATTTCGAAGATGGTTCAGGCAGAGAATATTCCGAAACGCCGAAATATTGTCCGACCCACAAGGAATTTTTCGATTACTAAAAATACAATTGGATTCGTTCATTGTCTTGGTTTCTGAAAATCCGGCAAGGGTCAAGAGACATGCGATTTTTTAACAAGTCTGGAGGCAAAGTCGCTAAACAATTTAAACGATTCGACATTCCTGTCAAACGAGCAGGGGAGGTCGCTAAAGTCGTCGCGAAGAATAAACCCCTTCAAAAAGCTTTTGATAAAGTGTTTAGTAAGAAAGCTCTTCTGACCGCAGGAGGGGTGACGGCCGTCGCGCTCGGTTCTCAATATGTCAACCAATACATTCGGGACAATTCGGGCTGTTTTCTCTACAACGGAGGGGACATGGTTTGTAAACTTAAAGAATTGAGTTGTTGTCAACCCGAACCTGTTCAAGGGATCGAATCGTGCACGGGATTTCCTATTCAGCAATGGAATGCGTGTGAAGGATACGACAACGAGAAAGAGGATACGTGTTGTCGATTATGTGATTGTCAATATCACGATTGTACACCGACGCAAGAATTGAAATGCCGTCGACCCACGATCGGAGAAGCTTTAACGCATTTCAGTCAAGACGTGACGGGTTCCATCACGAGTGGTATTTTGGATGTTTTGGGTAATATACCGTACCTAAAACCAATCTTGTTGGGAATCGTTCTTGTCATCATCGGCCTTATTATTTGGAAATTCGTATAAGAAAAGATGGATATCGTTACACTTCAATCCTTAAAAACTCCTATTGATCACCTTCTTCATCATAAATATCGTCCTCGACTGAATACCGTGGTACCTCAATATATCAAATTTCATAAATTTTCGCCCTTCACGAGCCTCGTCACGCTCGAACTGGTGCGCGATCCAGAAGTACGGGAAGCGGTGCGAGACTATATTCAAACGCTGTTTCGAGAAAAAGAGAAATACGGCTATTTGTATTTTTTGAGTGAACAAAACCTCGTACTTCCATTTACAATTCAATGGAATACAGAATTGGTCGTGGATCCATTGAACTTTTTTACTATCATTACGGAAATAGATCAGATAGCCGACCAGTTCGCTCAACGGGGAGATATGACGTACGAAATAACTCGCGTTGAAATACTCTATTTTTTAGTGTTGATTGTGAATATTCAACTCAATTGGATCACGGTCGATTATTTGCTACGATGTAATCAGATGTATGATTACTTGATTGCTGCTCCTAATCGAATCTTGACCAATTCCGAAATGGAAAAGAATACAATATGATCTCCAAGTTACGAAATGCTTCTTCTTCAACCCTCCTGAGCGATCTGAAGTAAAACTTGAAATGTTTAAATAGATAAGCGAGAGTCCATTCTAGAAAGAATTTTGAGATGTCTTGCCAATCGAGTCGGCTAGGAAAAATTTCTGAGAGCCCAGAAAAATTTCTGTAGATGAAAAAAAAAAAAAAAAAAAAACTTTTTGTTAATTTTTATCATGTCTTAAGACATGATAAAAATTAACTCTCTCTTCTTTTTGTCTGGGAAGGATGTCTCACCGTTTGAAAAAAACAAATCATAACTCATCCTTTCTCATGGCAATCATTGCAAGAATGAGTCACGGTTTGTTTTTCGAAACGGTGAGACATCCTTCCCAGCCAAAAAGAAGAGAGAGTTAATTTTTATCATGTCTTAAAGACATGATAAAAATTAACAAAAAGTTTTTTTTTTTTTTTTTTTTTTTTTTTTTTTTTTTTTTTTTTAGCTCTCAGAAATTTTTTCCAGCCGACTCGATTCACAAGACATTTCAAGATGACGTCATCGTTTCAAGAATTGTGTATATCAGTGGATAACTTTCGAACTTTCGCACTTCTTGTGAGTTGAGTTCCTAGCTGAGCTAAGGGAATCACCATCTCTCAATCTACAGATATTTGCTTCGTTTTTTTTCTCTTTACAACAGAACACATGGAGAGGAAACTGGTCGTTCCATAAATTCAATTCTTAACCGGACAATATCGAGAAATTTTCGAGCTTCCCGACTTAGGCGAATGACGATCGGGGACGATGAATTTCTTGGTACAATGATACCTTCTTCTTCTTCGGTTTCGACCGTTTCGGCCGAAAAGCATATTTTATGTCGAGCCAAAGTTAGAGCCAATTGAAAGAGTTTCAGATTGCCGTACCTGATTTCTGGATCCGTGGAACGATTCTGATGATAAAACTCCAGCCATGATTGAACCAGGTAAGGTAGATGAGCATAGGGTTTAGCAAGTGGAACTGGTTTTTCTTCTTCGATTTTGGTCAGACACCATAAATCATGAGGAATGGAAGCATATCGAACTCGGTGAAGCGCATGCTGACAATCGTATTCGTAACTCTCGAGAAACGTCAATTCGCTCACATCTGTGACGGGATGGAACAGACACGCCGTGTTTCTATTAGCAGGTTGTTTCGGATGAGATTCGAGCATGACATAACTTAAACATAAGAAAGCCTTTTTGTATTCAAACCCGATGACCGTCGAACAGAGTACGACCGGTTGGAGTGGATACGTGGTTTCTGGTTCGTAAAGAATAGGAATCCAGTGCACGGTCGTGGGGATGGCTTGATATTCCATGTACCGCTGATACGGTGATCGAACGTATAAAATCGTTTCCGGTTCAGAACCGTTGACGACGAGTCCAATGCATTTCCCGTTAGGATTCGATCGAGTAGCATTTTCGAACCCGATTTGAAACGGGTATTCGATCAAGAGTCCGACCTTCTCAAGCGAATTTCTCTGATCGTACGTATTCAAAATATCTTGGACAATATATTGAGGATGGTGCTGATACGTCCATTGTTTTTGAATGAGCGCCGTACTCTTATTGTACTCAATGGGAAACGGGATGGGTTTCTCAGGATTCACGGACGGTAAAAATTCAATAAAGGAAGACCGAAAAGCCGTTCGCGTTTTCAGAGGATCGTAATAAACGTCCGGTCGATCTTTCCATTCGTTGATGAAATTATGGACGAGGTCATTCTCGTGATGGACCTGGTTGGACAAAAAACAAAGACGATACCTTTTCCCTCCGTCATCTTCTGGTAAATGTAATCTGGGCCCGTTATCGTCATCAAAGTAATGTCCTCCTGGATACGGTATATCCCATTCGTCTAAATATAGAACTGTATGATTATTTTGGGAGCGGTACACGTTTTCGAACACGGGATTTTGTAAATACCGTTCGATCGTTTTAGGATCTTTCACAAAAAATGGTGTGGCGAAAAGTTTGAAAAGATTGTGGGAGGATTCCGATGAATTCGGGATCGTGGGGAAAATGACCCGTTCGTTTTCTAAAAGAAGGATCCATGATGCATTGCGTTGAAGAAAAACGGTACACGATAAGTCCGACATTTTACAATAGGCGGCTAGGGCGAGAACGAGTGGTTTCTGACTCGGGACGACTTTATCGAAATGAGCGAGTTTTCGAATCACAGAAGGTTGAAGCCACATATGGGCTAAGGGAAAAAAAATCGTATCTTGAATCACATTGAATCCTCCTAAATGCAAGCCATGAAATTGGCTGTAAAGTGTAGCGTATTTATGAATATTCATTATCCTTTGTTTTTGAGAGGGTCGGATTAAAAAAAGAAGAAAATAGACATCTGAGAAAGTATCCGCAAGTGGAAAAGCTTACGATGAGCCGATTTTATAGTTGGCGTAGTATCCGAACTGACATTCGCTAAGGGGTCTAATAAAATCTAAAATCCATGGCTAGAGAATAGATGGGGAAAATCTTTTATGCTTCTGATAAAAACCGCTCGTTGTAAATCCAGAATCCATTGGTTAGAACAGATGCGGGAAATGTATTTGGAATTCTAATAAACAGACCAAACTGCCTTGAGTATCTGCAAGTAAAAAATCTTACGATGAGTCAATTTTATAGTTGAAGTAGAATCTTGGATCCATTAAGGATATTGATAGAACTTGTATGTAATTAGAGAGAAAGGAATGAACAAGATAAAATGAGTTATGAATCATTTCTCCGATCCGATTTTGGATCTAATTATAAGACATTTATGCCTTTTATTCATACTATTCAGCTTTACTGTTTATTTGTCATTACATTAGTAATTTGTCTGACCATCTGCATGATTTATGAAACACAGCAAGATAAATATTAGGAAAACTATGTTCCCCCTTCATGGTATTTGTTTTTCCGACATATATATTATGGATTAAGTTATTTCTTTATCAATAGCGTCAGATCCTGGCACCCATTCAAAAAATCATTAATAATAATTTAATATCATTAATAAAATTTTGAAACCTTCTAGTATAAACCTTTTTATCAAATTTTTAGTAAAATAAAAAAGATCCTAAAATCCTTACCCTTTAAATCTAGTGTGTCCCATAGGACAAACCGGTTTGTCCTATGGGACACACGGAGAGTTGAAGTGCAGGCTTTTTCAACAGCACAGAGGGATCTGAAGCAAAACTTGAAATGCTGAAATATATAGAAGAGAAATTCCATTCTTAAAAAAAATTGGGATTTCTTGTCAATCGAATCAGGTGGAAAAAATTCTAAAGGTAAAAAAAAAAAAAAAAAAAAAAAAAACTTTTTGTTAATTTTTATCATGTCTTTAGACATGATAAAAATTAACTCTACCCTCCTTTTTGTTTTGAATGATGTCTCACCTTTCCTAAAAATAGATTTCTAAGAATGAATCATACTTTCCTTGAAGTCTATTGTTTACAAACATGTCTAGACAACATATTGACATCATTCAAAACGAAAAGGAGGGTAGAGTTAATTTTTATCATGTCTAAAAGACATGATAAAAATTAACAAAAAGTTTTTTTTTTTCTTTTTTTTTTTTAAGGTTAAAGAATTTTTTCTCCCAGCTCTCAATCAAAAATATTTACGATGTCTCGATACCTCTACCTACTTTTATTTCCCCCTCCTCTTCTCTTAGTATATAAATGGTTGAAAAAGAAATCGGAGTTCATTCTGTTTCGTAAAAAGATAGCGAACACATGGCAACGGATAACTTAGTCATTTCATGTGAAGAAGATCCCTTTGAGGATATTCCAGATACGGAACCCACTTTTTATGGACCATTTTCACCCGTTTTTAGAGTACCGAAAAAGTCTTCTCCTTCTCCAACTTATTCTTTGGAAATACTGTCTTCTCCTCCCTCGTCATCCACTCATCAGCGCTCTAGAAAGAAGAAGTCCTCACAGACCAAGCTCCACCAAAAAATTGTTGGTGTGTTGGCTGTCACCTCTGATGGATATACTCTTACGAACTGCGTCCGGTTTATAGCCAGAGACCTGAAAACACATACGAAGGAATTTATTCAGCAATTGAATGCGGATCTGGAACGACTTCATATTGAAAAACTCTACGTGGCGAATGAACCCACTCGAGAAAAAATTCATCAAAAGGTACATCTCAAGTTTTTATGGACTGTTATTTACAAACCTCAACATCGTCAGCCACAGCAATGTCCATCTTGTCGATCGAAATCTTGTCATCGATTTATGGCCATGCTAGCGCTCCAACAATTAGTGAAATTTGCTGTTCATAAATGTATTCATTGAGTGGATAGGTAATCAAGGAATTTTTCTATCTTTTTCCTTTTTTCAGATGATCCAGAGAAACAAATACTCTACTTCATATGGTTTAGTGGTAAAGACCTCATCAGGACAGGTGGTGATGATTCATCGAAAAATGCCATACTGTTTTCAAAATTATTTAATTCAGCTTTTAAAAAATAAACGTATCGAACCACCCTTCGATTTGGAAAAAATATCGGTGCTTCAAGATGAATTTGAAAACCATATTTATCCGACTCTCCATCCCAATTTACAAGACGATTATGATCGGTACAAGGCTAAATTAGCTTATGAAGATGAATGGGATTTCCCGCATGGACAAATGGATAAAAGACGCTTCAAGAAAGACGACGACCCTCGATTCAAATGGTTCAGAGTTGCGTATCAGGAATTTGAAGAAGAGTCCGGCTACCGATTCGCCTACCAAACCTCGGACGTGGCTCAGTATCCCTTAATCAAACTAGAATTTACGGGATTAGATCAATGCATTTATACACAATATTTTTTTATAGTCGAACATCCTAAACATTTATGCCGTAATACCTACTTTGATAATTATTCTCCTTTCCAATCTCAAGCTGCTTATAGAATGGCTCTCGAACGCAATATCGGGAGTATTGATGATCGGATGGTCTATCGGGGTTACTTAATTAAAATCGAAGAGGCTCTAAGGTATCTAACACGTCAACAGGAAATGAAAAAGGACGGGAAGGATCAAGTGTTGCTATATTTTTTAGAAGGAGATAAATGGAATCCACCCGATTCTATTTGTTATTTAGAAAAGTAAAAAAAATGGAATAAGATCCCTTAGCCACCCCGCATTTCCCACTTGAAGAATCCATCCTATCTATTCTTTTTTTAAATGTCTCGGGATGTCATCCGACGCATTCTCTCCGCCAAAAAAAAAAAACGAGTTCCTCCCACCTACCCCAAAAAGAAGAAGAAAAAGAAGAGGAAATTTCCCATGAGTCTTTTGGAGAACCCTCCTTCCCCTCTCTCTTCCTATATATAAAAGAAACCGAGAGAAAAGTTGTCTTTCTTTTTTTTTCCATCTCGTCCTCAGGAGAAAGAGAGAGAGAAAGAGAGAGAGAGAAAACCAAACGCCATGGAGTGGTTACGGCGAGAGTCTTTTTCCCTCGCGATTCGTTTCCGTTTCGCCAAGACAATTCCCCTCACGTTTTACTTGGGGTCGGGCACGCTCTATTTTCGAGGATCGGAACTCGTGACTTGCCTTTCCCATCAAGGGACTTGGATGAGTCCGAAAAGCCAACGGACCCTTCAGCAATGGATCTCTCAAGCCCCTTTTCGCCCTTACCGATCCTTAACGACGGATCTCTGGATCGATACGTCGGACCGCCCCAGCCGGATTCTCCACTATACCCCTTTTATCACCTTCGATTCCCTGGAAAGACTGCTCAACGATTTGGGTCCAGACGCTCTCCTCTTTTCGACCTGGCTTCAGAGTGTGATGAGAGAACCTCTTCAAATCCAAGAAGATTCTCAGACCGGGGAAACTTATTTTAGTCCCGTGGAGAACAAGGTGATGGATTTTCAGTTTCAAAATTTATCGAAACTGTTTCAATGTGCTTTATGTTTTTATTCTTCTTAAAGAGTGGGGGGGGGAAAGAAAAACTAAAAATTGTAGAATAATCATAAAATAATTTTGTTTTTCTTTTAAAAAAATATTGAGATAGTCCAATCTTGGGGAGGAGGTGGAAAATTCAAAACTATTATCTAAAACAGATGTGGCGGTCAGTCCATTTCGATCCACGGAGGAGGATATATGTGAGATTCTCTGATCCATAGAGAGTTTCAGAAAAAAAAACTGCGAAAGTTTCTCCCCCTATCTCCAAAAAATGGGTATCCAGGTTGAATGCACAGTACAGACTGATGGGAAGCCGAAACTCAAGTTCCTTAAATAGAAAAAAATAAGAGCTCCTTCTAGAAACAATTTTAGATGTCTTGTTTGGATGAGTGAGTCGACTGGGAAAAATTTCTCAGCGCTGTGGAAAAAAATTTTGAGTTATGAAAAAAAAAAAAAAAAAAAAAAAAAAAAAAAAACTTTTGGTTAATTTTTATCATGTCTTATAGACATGATAAAAATTAACTCTCTCTTCTTTTTGTCTGGGAATGATGTCTCACCGTTTCGAAAAATAGAACATATCCCATTCTTGAAATTCTATTATTTTAGAAAGGATGATGAGTGATGGTCTATTTTTCGAAACGGTGAGACATCATTCCCAGACAAAAAGAAGAGAGAGTTAATTTTTATCATGTCTATAAGACATGATAAAAATTAACAAAAAGTTTTTTTTTTTTTTTTTTTTTTTTTTTTTTTTAATTTGGGAAATTTTTTTCTGAGCTTTGCCAATTTTTTTCCCAGCCAGCTCCATCCATAAAACAACACCTCTCAAAATCTTTTCTCACTTATCTATTTAAACCACTCGAATTTTTGCTTCCAATGAGTCCACGCATCCTGGCCTTTCTTCCACTCTGCTCTGAGAAAGATAAGGTAGATTGTTTTCGGTGGACCGTCCTGTTGACGCTTCCGATTTATATAGAGAGTTATATATAGATAGGGTCCCTCCTAACTCCCTCTATTATGACTATTAGTCTTTTCTTCTTTTTTTTCCCAAGAAATATACAAAGAATGGTCCACAGTTTTTTTTTCCGTTAATGAAAAACAAATATGCTTCTACCTTCCGACTTCTTTTTAGTAGCTCTTTAGGTGTCTCCTCCTTCTGGATCTTTTCCTTCTCCTCTCTTCCTCGCGAGCAGGGAATTGAAAATCCTGTTCAGGATGCAACGCTCGTAAAGACTCCACTTTCTTCCTGGAGAGGGCGTCTACGGCAAACACCGTCTTGTCATGAAATTGGAGTTGGTAGTAAAGAGGTCCGTGAATAATGTACACGGAGCGAGCTCGCAGTCGATAGGGAATCATACGATACCCGTCGGCTTCTGATTCCATTTCCCATCCATAAAGACGGATAGAAGCTTCTGCGGTTTGAAGAATATGAACCCACTCGGGTGAAACGTAAAACAGTTTTAAAAAAGTTCCAGCATCGACGGCGATCACATTTTCCCATCGCAGATAAGCGTGTAAGCGAAAGGTTCCTGCCTCCATCATCGATTGGAAAGCAAACTGCTTGAAAACTTCGATGGACGAAAAATAATGCAGGATTTTTCCATCGTAACAGGATAAATAGCACATGGTTTCTTGGACGATTTGTTCCATACGCTCCGGGTCTCGAAACCATTCTTCGAAACGGGAGAGAGGTTCCCATTGATGAGCTACTTCGAGATGACAGACGGGCGTCATTTCCACCAGGGTAGGTAGAACTGCAACAGCATCGGTCGACATTTTAGTTTTGCTCGGTTGAGAAGGAAGAACGAGAATGAACCCTGTAGGTAGAAAAACTCGGATCTATATAAATACTAGTGGAAAAAAGGCGGGGGGAAGGGAAGTTCTTCCTTCCACCCAAAGAATAAGAAAAGTGGGTGGAAAGAAAAAAATCATTTCGCTCTCAGGAAAAAAAAAGAATTTTTTTCTTGTCAACATGTTGTTTAGACATGTTTCTAAAAATAGATTTCCAACAAAGGTTCATTCTTTTCTTAGAAATCTATTTTTAGAAAAGAATTCACATATCCTTCACAACAAATTTCTTTTTTTTTCCCCTCCCTCCAGCAGCCAACTGGATGGGCAAGCGTTTCGGGTCAGATCAGTCGTGCTGACATTATTTTTTTTAAATACAATGGAATTAGTCTAGGAATGTACTAGAAACTGAACCAAGGTTGAAAAGAAAATATCAAAATCAATACTCACTTCTTGACGATTTCTTTTTCCAAAAACCTGTCGAAGAATTCTTGATGGGTTATCCAATCTCTAGACCTGTTTGAAAAAAATCCAATCTAAGGTGAGCGCGCATTTACCTGACGCAAAACTTGGAATATCTGTATAAATAACAAAACGTCCATTCTTAAAAACTCATCGTCTAGTCCATTGAGTTGGTTGGGGGGGGAGAAAAAAATTCTCAGAGCTCTGGAAAAATTTCTGAGTTGAAAAAAAAAAAAAAAAAAAAAAAAACTTTTTGTTAATTTTTATCATGTCTCATAGACATGATAAAAATCAACTGTCCCCTCTTTTTGTCAAGGAAGGATGTCTCACCGTTTCGAAAACGAAACCAAAACTCATCCTTCTCATGGCAATTATTCCAAGAATGAGTCAAGGTTTGTTTTTCGAAACGGTGAGACATCCTTCCCAGACAAAAAGAAGAGAGAGTTAATTTTTATCATGTCTAGAAGACATGATAAAATTAACAAAAAGTTTTTTTTTTTTTTTTAATCACTCAGAAATTTTTTCCAAAGCTCTGAGAATTTTTTCCCAGCCGACTCGATGATCCAAACAAGACAGATCCAAATTGTTTCTAGAAGGAACTCTCCCTTCTCTATTTAAACCACTCGTGTTTCCAACTTCAGTTCAGTCTGTGCTGTGAATTCGACCTGGATACACACTTCTCCCTCCTGGAAAGAATTTCTGTGAAGGTATGCGAACATTTTTCTCAGCTCTTAGAAAATTTTACCAGCTGACTTGATCGACGACAGACATCTCGAACATTCTGTTATCTGCGGAAGTCGTTTCATTTTCGTGCAGTCCATGCTGTGGACTCACCTGAATATCCATTGTTCCCTCCCCTTCTGGAAAGGGTCGTAGCTTTTTTAGATCCTCGTCGCTCTTTTTACGTTTCGTTGGATATCTAGGACGAACTGTTTTACCTTATTCCTTTCAAACTCTAATATTGAGGTTGGAGAGCCGTCATGGAAAATCAGCCATGATCCTGACGAATCTAAACCGACTCATTGAAAGCAGAGCTATGTCATGTTTTTTTTGATGACAGATTTCCAAGCTCCGAGTGATGAGAAATTTAGAAATTTTGCAGTGTTAACGGAAAGGAGGAGACAGAAACCTGGAGAATGGAAATGAAGCTGAGAAAAAATGCTAAGAGCTAAGAAAAAAAGGCTTTTTCCAGGAGGGAGGAGAAGCACGTAACTAGGTTGAGTGCACAGCACACACGGATCTGAAGTTGGAAACGCTAGGGGTTCAAATAGAGAAGCGAGAGTTTCTTCTAGAAACAATTTTGGATGTCTTGTTGTTTGGATCATCGAGTCGACTGGGGAAAAAAAATTCTCAGAGCTCTGGAAAGAATTTTCTAAGTGATAAAAAAAAAACTTTTGGTTAATTTTTATCATGTCTTCTAGACATGATAAAAATTAACTGTCCCTCCTTTTTGTCTAGGAAGGTTGTCTCACCGTTTCTAAAAATAGATCATGACTCGATCGAGTCGGCTAGAAAAAATTCTCTAGATGAGATTGAAAAAAAAAAAAAAAAACTTTTGGTTAATTTTTATCATGTCTTACCAAAAGTTTTTTTTTTTTCAATCTCATCTAGAGAATTTTTTCTAGCCGACTCGATCGACATAACATGACCATTGTTTCTTTTTTTAATAATGGACTTTCACCTATCCCTTTCAACCCTCCGAATTTGGCTTTGGATCCGTGTCCTTGCTTCCACATTCAGTCCTTGCTTTTCTTCAACATTTCGATGCAGGGAAAGAATCAATTCTCTCATGACGTTTAGATATTCTTTCAGAATGCTAGAAAACTCATTCAAAGAAGAAGTATCTAAGGGTGGAGTTGCCGGTTGAGGAAAATTCACGAGTCTTGGAACCGGATTATGCGAATCCGTCTGTATGCCAAACTGTAAAGGTGAACCACCCGCTTTAGGAGAGCAGATAATAGTAAGATCCATCTTTTTCCAATTTTTGATTTGAATATACTTGTTTCTTCTTACTCGGAACATTTTCCTTTTTCTTCCTCCTCATCCAGGAACTGAATTCCAGGTGGAACGGAAGCATTTGTAATAAACTGTTGTTTCTTGGTTCCACACGCCTGACATTTTCCCGTGACCATCGGCCGTCGATTTTTCGACATGCGATAGTGGACGTCGACCGTATCGGTCTTGGTTCGGCATTTCACACACCAAATGGAATACGAAACAGGTTCCGCGTCAGAATGCTCCATTGCAGTAACACACTCTTTATTATTTTCTTCTCTTTCGATAGAGAGAGAGATCTTAACCAGAAGTGTAGATATAAAATTTAGGATACGTTTCGGATCCGTCGGCTCTTTTCGCATACCCCACTTCTTCACAGAGGTATTCCGTTTACTGATCCGCTCTTCGAGGATAAAACTCGTTTCCCCAAGCATCGCGAGCATAACGAATTCGATCGCCGGCCGTTAAACAATATTGGACTCCATCCGCCTTTTTAGGATACATTTCATGCCCCGATTCGTCTTTGGCATAAGGGAATAAAACAGACGTTTAAAGCGAATACTCGTCCCCATTTTGAAATTTCGGGTAGTATTCTCGTGCAAAAGACGTTCGGGCATACCGTCGAGGAGCTAAAATGTATTGGTTTCCGTTTAAATCTACTGCGTAATACTCATGACCGTTTTCGTCTCGAGCCAAGATAGGATTTCCTTCAGGATCCGTAACGTATAATTCGTAATAAGGATGTTGAGGGTCGGTCGGGTATCGTTCTTTCCCCGATGCGTCTACTCGATAAACAGACATGCTTAGTTCTCGTCGCCTGCTCCTTCCTTCCTCCCACTCGAGACCCGTTGAGATGAAGGTATGAGGTTGATATCTATAAAATGGGTTGACCCTTTCAAACTATTCTATTGTTTAAAGACGGGTGGGTTAGGAAAAAAAAATATTAATAAAAGCAAATATCTGAACGGTTCAACACAACGGGTGAATGGAAAAAAGGAATAGTTCTCTCTATCCAGTCACAGGATGGTTTCTTCTTCTAGAACGGCTCACACTCAACTGAAGCGAAACTCGGAACTCGAAATGTTTAAATAGATCATAGAGTCCATTCCAGAAAGAATCCGGAGATGTCTTGTCCAGCCAAGTCGACTGGGAAAAAAATTCTCAGAGCTCTAAAAAAATTTCTGAGGGAAAAAAAAAAAAAAACTTTTGGTTAATTTTTATCATGTCTTATAGACATGATAAAAATTAACTGTCCCCTCTTTTTGTCTGGGAAGGATGTCTCACCCATTCGAAAAAAACAAACCATGACTCATTCTTGGAATGGTTGCCATTAGAAAGGGTGAGTGATGGTCTATTTTTAGAAAGAGTGAGACATTCTTCCCAGACAAAAAGGGGGGTTCATTAATTTTTATCATGTCTAGAAGACATGATAAAAATTAACCAAAAGTTTTTTTTTTTTTTTTTTTTTTTTGAGTAACAGAAATTTTTTCCAGCCGACTCGATCGACAAGACGTCCCCATTTTTATTTAAGAATGGATTCTTGTTTATTTGTGTAAGCATTCCGAGTTTCGTTTTAGATGAGTCTATGTTGTTGAAGAGGAAACATGGGTACCCTCATTTTTTTTTCCTATCTGATTTCTAAGATGAATTCAGTGAGTTCACCTTGACCTTTTCAAATTTTGTTTGTTTACTTTTAGCCCAGAGGTCGACGGATAAATCATTCTGATTTTTTATATATTTTTTTTTGTGTCGCTCTCTCTCTCTAAGAAACCTATCTCGTTCCAAGTCTTCTCGAAGTGCTATTGGTTCGTTTCGAGACGAGGTCATTTCACATCCCCCCCTCCTCAAAAAGTATATATATATAAATTAAAGGAAGTGATTTTCTATACACACAGTTCACCTTTTTGAGTGGTGTCACGATGAGCCTATCCAGTAGAGAACGTCTTAGGGAAAGAATGCGTGAACAGAAACGACGCTGGCGAAGCAATTCAGCTAATCGAGAGCGAGAACGAATACTTCAAAGGGAACGTTATGCTGTTCTTAAAAAGAACTCCCGACCGCGAAAGAAACATCTTCCTCCCAAGCAGTGGGAAAGCTATACGAATTTGCAGTATAAGGATATGTGGTCCGAAGAAGCCTATCAAAAATGTATTCGACAACGTAATAAAGAGCAATACAATTTCCTGATCTACGTTCTCGTCCGTTTGTACACCTATTACGCGTTACCTGAATCGAAACGTCCCCCTCCTCCGGATATTATTGTGCAAGGATCTGCCGGAACGGGTAAATCTTTCCTGATCCAAGCTTTATACCAAACTCTGATTCGAACGCCTCTTTTTAGCGAGGCGTGCTCGGTTCTCAAACTCGCACTCAGTGCTCAAGGAGCGGTCTACATTACGGGAGATACTTTGCATCATGCCCTGCGTCTTCAAATGAACGGGACTTTTGTTCGACCTCTGACCCAAGAGACTTTAGACTATTACAGACCCCTGTATGCTCCTTTACAGATGGTGTTTCTGGATGACGTTTCCACGATCGGATCCAATTTATTTTCGCGCCTCGACCAGCAACTTCGACAATTGTGTCATGTGCCGGATAAGCCATTTGGGAATGTGCATATGATTAAATTCGGAGATTTGCAGCAGCTCCAACCGATTCGCGACACGCCCATTTTTTATTCTGAAGGGTGGTGGACGCCTCAATCCACGCTCTACTATGAACTAGTCGAATGTATGCGATTTTCTCTGGATTACGAGGAGAGACTCGATCGTTTAACGAGAAATCACTTTTTAGAACCGGACGATGTGGCATTTTTCCAGTCCCGCGTTCGCAGTTTCGACGAAATTCCTCGCGAAGCTATTATTCTCTGTTTCTCGAGCAAGGATGCAGAGAAATATAATATGAAACGTCTCCAATCCCGAGGGACGTACTGTTCGTGTCTGGCTCGAGACGTGATTTATTCCGAGAGCGAAAAATTGCGGAAGAGGATGATGAAACGGAGTCGACATTTACATCGATCTCAGATGGCGAATCTCGAATCCGTCCTCCATTTACAAAGAGGAGCGCGATATCAATTGACTAAAACGCTCGACAGATCCAAAGGATGGATGAATGGAGCGATTGGAACACTACACCAAATAGACCAGGACGAAGACGGAGTTGTGACGCGTGTCTGGCTGCAATTTTCCAATAGTCTAGCTCCTATCGATCGCGTCTCCATTCGTATTGACCCCTGTTCGACGAAAAGACTCGCATTTTATCGCGAACAGTTTCCTTTGATGTTAGCCGAAGCGATTACGGCTCATAAAGCCCAAGGAGCCACCTTTCCGTCGATCGCAATTTACATGCACGGACCTTTTAATCGATTTCAGCAATATGTCGCTTTTTCTCGAGTGACTCAACCCCAGGGATTGTATATTCTGGACCAGTTTCGTTCCCGCATGAAATTGGCGAGCAAGCAAAAATACGAGGAGGAACTGGAGCGATTGCAAAACATGTCCGGGATTCCGTATGATATATCGGCTCGAGAAGAGAACCAAGATCCGTACGAGTTTCTCATGAACCTTCTTCAATGTGGGAATCGTCTTTCCTTCCATCTTTCCAATAGAAACATCTCCCAAGAAAAAGAAGTCGTCAAACTAGAAGAAAAACCTTCTTTCCATGTAAAACCTGTT
The DNA here is from genome assembly GCF_044657685.1 of Stegodyphus dumicola. Taxonomy (NCBI): domain Eukaryota; kingdom Metazoa; phylum Arthropoda; class Arachnida; order Araneae; family Eresidae; genus Stegodyphus; species Stegodyphus dumicola. Next base: position 152,337,041 of record NC_140769.1, on the reverse strand, counting down.
ATAAAATGTCAATCTTAAATCTTTTTTTAAAAATTCAATAAAAAGAAATATTCTCCATCCCCTCCATTCTTTCAAAGCTTCACAAAACGCTCAACAATGTCCACACAATGGGAAGAGAAAATCGATCTCAACGGTCCACACAACATGTTGACTCCTCAAAATATGTCTCTCCCAAGTGACAGGATGCTTCTTCTTCAACGGCTGACACTCATCTAAAGCCAAACTGGGAATGCTTAAATAGATAAACGAGAGTTTATTCTTAAAAAAAAATGGCGCTGTCTTGTCAATGGAGAATCGAGTCGGCTGGGAAAAAATTTTGAGAGCCTGGAAAAAAAAATTCTCTAACTCAAAAAAAAAAAAAAAAAAAAAAAAAAACTTTTGGTTAATTTTTATCATGTCTTCTAGACATGATAAAAATTAACTCTACCCTCCTTTTGTCTGGGAATGTTTTCTCTCCGTTTCTAAAAATAGACCAGAACCCATTCTTGGAATTTTATTCTTTTTAGAAAGGATGAGTGATGGTCTATTTTTAGAAACGTTGAGACAACATTCCCAGACAAAAGGGGAAGGTAGTTAATTTTTATCATGTCTAAAGACATGATAAAAATTAACAATTTTTTTTTTTTTTTTTTTTTTAAGTTAGAAAATGTTTTTTCCTGGCTCTCAAAATATTTTCCCAGCCGACTCGATTCTCCAATTGACGACACAGCGTCATTTTTTTAAGAATGGATTCTCGTTTATCTATTTAAACATTTCGAGTGTCACTTCAGATGAATGTTAGCCGTTTAGGAAGAAAAACGCAGATTCCCATTTTCTCATTTCCTTCAGAGAGAGAGAGACCTAGATTTTCGAGACTTGATGACTTTTCAAGCATTTTTTGTTTAAGCTATTCGACTTCATATTTGTCTGACGTTCAAGAGTATGATCTCTCGTGGATGGATCTCTTCCACCTCATTCTCTTTCCAGTCGATTTAGAAGGGGAAGGGGAGATTTTTTTTCCCTCATGGAGGATGTCTCCTGAATACCGTTCAAAGAGTCTATGGAGAAATTATATGGTCAGAGTCACGGATTTTCAGGGCAATCTGCTTCTCAGCTAAAAAAAAGGATCTCTCTTTCCCAGTCTGTCTTCGATTGCCTCGTTAACTGTGTAACCCATCGCTTTTCCGATTTTATGGTTCTCCCAGTATAATCAGACAGTCGGTCACAAAAGTATTCGAACACCGGTACCCTATCAGAAAATGACAAGATGGCGTTTTTTTCCCTCTTTCTCTCTGTGTGTCGTGTTATTCCATCCTAGGTTTTCTTCCCCCCATCTTGGAAAAAACTGGAAAAAAATTGGTTACGATCTCTTTTTGAATGGGGAGATGCCATTTTGAGAAAAAGCTGACGACCCTATCTTGGAGAATGAACATGACCGCTCTACACACCCTTTCACTCTCTCTCTTTGAATTGGGAAGCCATTTTGGGAAAAAAGCAGACGACCCTATCTTGGAGAATGGAAATGAACGCCTCTCCCTCTCTCTTTGAAATGGAAAGCCATTTTGGGACCCTCTATTCTTGGGGAGGGAGAAAACTGAAGTCTGCACTTCGCTGTCTCTGAAAAGCAGACCCTCTTCTTCTGATCTTGAAGAACTGGAAATGAACGCTCTACACGATCTCTCTTTGAATTCAGAAGGTATTTTGAGACCTTCTAATGTTGGAAAACTGAAATGAACGCTCTACGCATTTTCTCTCTCTCTCTCTCTTTGAGATGAGTAGCCATTTTGGAGGATTCTCCACCACCATCCTAACCTTGGAAAACTGAAATGAACGCTCTACACCTTCTCTCTCTTTCTCTGAAATGTGTAGTCATTTGAAAACTCCCTAACTTTGGAAAAAAAACAGAAATGAACGCTCTACACCATCTCTCTTTGAAAATGGGGGGGGGGGGTGTCATTTTGAGACCTCCCTCCTCTAAACTTGGAAAAAAAAACTGAAATGAACGCTCTACACTTTCTCTCTTTGGACATGGGTAGCCCTTTGGGGACCCTCTCCTCTTGGTAGGAAAAATAAAAGAACTGAAGTGAAGGCTCTACACAATCTCTCTTGGAATGGGATCCATATTTCGGGAAACGTGGATCACCTCATGCTGGAAAACTGAAGTGAACCACCAAGATTAGACTCTATATAATATTTTTTTTTAATTGACATCATTCCCCTCCTCCAATTTGTTATTAAAAAAGTTTTTTTTTGTTTTGGTTTTTATTCCATTTCCGATGTGATTTCAGAAATGCAATTCCATAACAGTTCAATTTCATTCGAGGTTAAATGATCTAAACAGTCTTTGACCCACCCATCCGTATGATTATTTTCTTCTCCTCCCTGTTGCACCAAATTTTGTAAGTCCATATAATCATTCCATACGGGAAGGGCTGGATCCTCACAAGGCTGTCTTGAAACACTTGGAGTCTCTTTGGGATGAGTGGAGGGATCTAGGATGTCTGGACCCGGCTGCGATTCTACCTCCATGATTTCTGGACCCGTTGGAACTTGTTTACCCGGCTGAAATTCTACCTCTACGATTTCTGGACCCGTTGGAACTTGTGAACCCGGCTGTGATTCTACCTCCATGATTTCTGGACCCGTTGGAACTTGTGGATCCGGCTGACATTCTAACTCTACGATGTCGGGACTTTTTGAAGCTTGTGGACCCGTCTGACATTCTACCTCTACGATGTCGGGACAGGTTAGAGAAGAAGAAGAAGAGGATACTGGAAGAGGTTCTGTCTGTGAGGAGTCCAAAAGAGGCTGCCTGTTTGAACAAGTCGGGGAAGAAGAAGAAGAAGAAGCTTCTGGATTCTGAAGCGGATCTTGCACGCCAGGTAGGTTCCGGTAAGTCGACCGTTTTTTAAGAGGTAATTCTTTTTCTTCCTCCTCATCTTCAATGGTGATGACTTCATTCCGTTGCCGGGTCGATTTTGTTTCGGGAAATAACGATTTGGTCCAGCTCCTCTTATCATCTAAGGAAGGGATGGGTAAAGGTGGCGGAGGGTTTTCTTCTTTTTCTTGAAACATCATCGGCGATTGGAAAGAAATCTCCTCTTTCAATTGTTTCCAAAGCGAGTACGAGCACCGATCGACGAGAAAGAGACTCTTCTGGGTTGTGACGATGAGATATTGCGTTTTCGGGGGAACGACATAGTTTTGAAAAGGTCTTAGAATATATTTCTTATATTTCATCCTGTCGCTGACTTTAAAACTTCTTTCCTTCAGATTGGGGGACGATGATTCGTAATAGGCGAGAGGAGCGGCTGTGGTCTGAACAATATGAACTTCGTCCTCCGCCGTCGTTCTCACTCCAAACGTAAAATATCGTTTCGTGAGAAAAATATTCTTCCACCGAAAACTCGTGCGCGGATCCGTATATCGCCGGTCTGTTTGAATGGGCCGTCTCAAAGCTCGATCCATCCGATTCCAAGAGAAGGGAGATTCCTCTTTCGTTTGTTGCGATTCGAATAAATTTCTGTATATATTCTGAACGAGCAGGTTGGAGGATTCGACATCTTGGTTGAAAGAAACGATCGCTTGATGAGGTGGTAAATGCGGAATAAATGTCGCACAATGACACGCCAAAAAGATTTTCAAGTTGGAGATTTGCTTTAGCGTCTTCAAATCCTCCCCGTTCGAAATCCGTTGAGTTGGAAAAACATCTAATAGCGACATGGCTCCCAATGGAAAAGAAATGATCTCGCCCAGTACTCTCGCGTTTTTATATATAGACACACACAGACACACATAGAGGCTCTATGACGTCCGTTTTATTTGTTTTTTTTTGTTTCTCTCTCTCTCTTCTTTCCAAGAAATCTTATCTCCATGACCTCTTTTTCTTTTCTTAAAAGATGAATGTGTGTGGGAATGAGGAAGTGAAAGTAATAATTTAGTAAACAAAAAATTATCCAACCATGACCTTCTTTTTTTTATCGTTAAGTCATCTTTTCCAATCCAAGGACGTCCAGAGATAGAGAAAGCAGGGGGAGAGGAGGAGGAAGGAAGGGAAGGTCACATTCTCTTTCTCTCTATAAATAAAAGGGGAGAGCCCGAAAGTCGTAGTTTTGTCCAAGTGGATCATGAGGAGGCATCCCCAGCTCACTACGTGTATTCCTTTCAAATATAAATATGTTGATCTTTCCTTTTATATCATCCAAGGAGTCGTTTACTTGAAAGCCTCCGATTTTTCAAAATGTGCGGGTTATCATACCGTGGGGAGTTATCAAAAGATGCGGGACGAATTTTTATCCGACGAAAACGTGTTGATGGCTCGTGACATTCCACCTTTGGATGCACAAATTTTGTTAATGAAACGAGCCAAATATTTTTACACGTCCCACTTTCTAACCGTCTCGCAAATGAATAGGATTATGGATCGTCTTGAGAAGACAAAAGGGATTCTCGTTCATTTTAGTGAATGGTTGCACAAATGTCTGCACGAACCTCTCTCGATCGAGAAGACTGGGAAGAATACCTATTATATTCTTCTGGAGGACTCTCCTCCTTCGTCTCATCTTAAAGAGGCCACGACTTTTGAAAAAATCCTCGAGCAAGAAAAAATAGAATGGTGGAACAACTACCCCATCCCTCTCCCCGAGCATCAAGAGGAGCCTGTTCAGAAGAAAAAGAAAAAACCTTTCCAAAAGCCTATCCTCATCCTCCTCGATAATGATGGGATGAGGAGAAGCCTGTTCAGATTCCTCTCAGTTTGTCAAAACCCGTCGAGGATGAAAAACCTCTCCCTTCCTCAAAACCCCTTGAGGAAGAGAGACCCCTCGAGAAGGAGAGATCTCTCCCATTGTCAAACCTCCTCGAAGATGAAAAACCTCTCCCTTTCTCAAGACCCCTCGAGAAGGAGGGACCTCTTCCTTTATCAAACCCCCTCGAAGATGAAAAACCTCTCCATTTATCAAGACCCCTCGAAAATGAGGGACCTCTCGATTTGTCAAAACCCCTCGAGGATAAGGGAACCAAAACTTCTCTCTCTTTCGAAGAGGAGGGACCTCTCAATTTGTCAAGACCCCTCGAGAATAAGGGTACCAAAACTTCTCTCTCTTTCGAAGAGGAGGGACCTCTCAATTTGTCAAGACCCCTCGAGAATAAGAGAACCAAAACTTCTCTCTCTTTCGAAGAGGAGGGACCTCTCAATTTGTCAAGACCCCTCGAGAATAAGGGAACCTAAATTCCTCTCCCTTTCTCAAGACTTCTCGAGGAGGAGGAGGAGGAGAGACCGCTCCATGTCTCAAGACAGGACCCCCCTCTATCTCTTGAGGATCCGAGGGAAACGATTCCTATTGAAAAACCATCTATCGACGATCCCCAGAAAAGGTCTTCGGAGGAGATTAGACTTCCATGTAGAAAAGAATCTGCCACAATCATCATCATCATCATCATCATAATAATAATAATAATAATAATATACCCCCTTCTCAACAACAGAATCCTACAACATTTGCAGATAAATGCATTCAAACCAATCCCTTTATAGTAACCCTTTTGATTGGAGAACCCGTGCATTAGCCTCGAAAAAAAAATGAGATTCTAGACTGTTTCTATGACCAGAATGTTAAGCCAATAGATAGGTTTAGCTCAGAATTTTTCTTTTTAAAAGAAAATAAATAAATAATCCAAAGACTATTCGTAAATATAAATGGTAAAGTCTCGAGTCGGCTGGAAAAAAATTTTCAGAGCTGAGAAAAATTCTACAACTCAAAAAAAAAAAAAAAAAAAAAAAAAAAAAAAAAAAAAACTTTTTGTTAATTTTTATCATGTCTTAGACATGATAAAAATTAACGACCCCCTTCCCTTTTCGTCTGGGAATGTTGTCTCAGTCTTTTGAAAAACAAATCGTGATTCATTCATGGAATGATTGCCATTAGAGAAAGGATGAGTCATGATCTATTTTTAGAAAGGGTGAGACATCCTTCCCAGACAAAAAGGGAGGGTCATTAATTTTTATCATGTCTAAGACATGATAAAAATTAACCAAAAGTTTTTTTTTTTTTTCATTAGAGAATTTTTATCTCAGCTCTGAGAAATTTTTTTTCTCCCAGCCGATTCGAGACTTTACCATTTGTTTTTAAGAATGATTTCTCCCTGATCTATTATTTCAAAATTCCAAGTTTCGCTTCAGAACCATCTGTGCTGTTGAAGAAGTAACGTGATATATGTATTTTTTTAATGAGTTCTGTCAAGATTGAATTGTGCAGGATCGACCTTGCGAATTTCTTTTCTGTGTCTTTAAATAATAATGATACCGAACCCCTTTTTGTAGAGCGCAATGGAAAAAACCTTTTGTATGGTTAGGACAATTCATGTGTTCGATCCCATTGTATTTGAGAATCTCTTGCGTCGATCCCGAAATGCAATAAATGGATCTTTGCAACCATTTCTCTAAAAACTGCCGTTTCATTTCTCCTCGCACCTAAATCATGGAAAAGGGTTCCGTCAACATCGTTAACACCCATGGAAAATAACTGCACGGAATTTCTCCTTCGTACCACGACAAGCCGTGATAATAATCACTCGCCCACACAGCGGTTCGTTTTTCTTTTTCGGTGAGCATTTGCCATGGAAACGGGGGTTTAAAAACAAATACCCCTCGAGAAGTACCGTCCAATCTGACGTAAGCCAATTCTTTCACAATAAAGGCTCCTTGAGAATCGTAGAAACCTTCAAAGTCGAGCACGAGTTCCATGTTTTTTATTTCTTTTCCTTTCCAAGGTGACCTTTATTATTATTATGATGGATGTGTATTGAGATACGCATGATATTATTCAAAAAACAAATATATATACGAATGTGACCTTTCCCAGAATTCATACGACCTGTCACGTGCAACCTTCTCTCTCTATATATAAAAGAGGAGACGGCGAGAGAACGCTATCCATTTTTTCCTTAAGGACACACAGCGACAGAGAGAGAAATAACTCTACCCCCTTTTGTCTGGGAATGTTGTCTCACACTTTCTAAAAATAGACCATCACTCCTCCTTTCCTAAAGAATAGAATTCCAAGAATGGGATCTGGTCTATTTTTAGAAACGGTGAGACCCTATTCCCAGACAAAAGGCGGGTAGAGTTAATTTTTATCATGTCTAAAGTTCAGGGTTCATCCATCTTCTTATGTGAAACGGTGACCCTGACGAGATCGAGATAAACAAGTCCTGTGAGTTGTTTTGTAATCTTGACGCGATGCAAGAAAGACTTTTTATTATTTTTTTTTGAAATAGGCGGGGGGTGGGGAGAGAAAATGTTCTCACGACCCTCAGATATCTTTTCATAAATATATTTTTTATCAAAGTATTTCTTTCATTCCGATCCTTTTAAGAGGTTGGAATGACCCTGACATTTAGATGGGGTCGCGATCCCGACAGATGTCGTGCGAGTATAAAAGTGTGTATCCTCCGCGAGATTTCTTCAGAGAACAGAAGAAGACGTGAACTGAGCTGGTAAGTCCCTTTGGTCCTATGAATATGGTTTAATCATAACTTCATTTAAAAAGACCTTTGAAACTTTGAAACTTCTTAACCCTTTGAAAAGAAAAATGTCTCTTTCAAGACGACGACTCTAAAACGTTTTATTGTTTTTTTTCCCTTTCTAGATCTTCCCTGTTATACATATATAGCTTTTCGATTCTCTTTTTTGCTCCTGTTTGTGGGAGACATCACCGTATTCATCGCCATGGCGTGTTCAGAAAACTTTATCGTGCTCGATCTAGAGGGTTTCCAGTCCTACAACCACAAGAAGGGTGAATTTACCTACGTTTTAAAAGAATTGGGCTATGCGACAAAAGATTTTTTGACCGTGGGATCGTTGACGTTTGCTCCTCCTCACCCCTTCCACCAACTGAGTGAAAAAAAACCAAAAGACGAATGCCTGGCTGACGAGAAACCGGCACGGACTTCGTTGGAACGAGGGTCATATTCCCTACAACCATTTAGGACGCATTCTCCAATCGCTCACTCACAGCTTCTCCACGATTTATGTGGTGGGATGCCAGAAAGCTAAATTCTTTGCTAAAGCCTTGGATTATCAAAAACCCGTGACGGAAATTTAAGTGCCAGATGGAATCATTTGGAAGTATCGGGAAAAATGTGCCCCACATCATCAAAGGAGGAAATATTTCCATTGTGCCGAAAACAAAGTGCGCAACTATCGATGGCATATTACGGAAGGAGATTTTCATATCAATCACGTCTATCCAGACGGAACGGAGAAAGAGGAGAGGATTCAGGAGGAAGCAGACAATCCTCTGCAAGCTTTTGATAAGGCCTACGATCAGTTAGAGAAGGATCCGTCCCCAAAAGCGTACGATAACCTCATCCAGAAATGTGATAATCTGTCCTGTTTCCAAGTGATGGAACATCCGGATGAGCATACGCCTTTAAACTTGATGGGCTCTTCTACTTCTTCTTTGTCGTCAACTTTCTCCAATAACTCGAGGAAGACGGAGGGTTGGGGAGACATACCTGAAAATATTCCCCATTACGATCCAGCAGCCTGTTGTGACGAAGCTTCCAAAGAATCTCATGAGACCCCCAAAATATCTTCAGAGGATCCAAAGACAAAATCCACTGAGTGTTGGGACAATGAACGGACGACTCATGCTCCAAAATCCACTAAGGCTATGTCCACTGAGTTTTGGGACAATGAACAGACGACTCATGCTCCAAAATCTACTGAGACTATGTCCACTGAATGTTGGGACAATGAACGGACGACCCATGCTCCAAAATCTACAGAGACTATGTCCACTGAATGTTGCGACGATGAAACCGAAAAGACGACAGAGAATTGGGATGACCGTTCTCAAAAGTATTTGAATTGATATATACATAAACTCAGGAGAAAAAATAAAGAAAAGATTTTTAGAAATAAGTAGGGAAAGGTTCTCCGCTTTCCCTATATTTATGGAAATGGACTAAGAAGAGAGAGAGAGACGAATCAGGAGACCAAAAAAAATGGGTCTTGGAAGGAATGAGTGCAAATGCATTCGATTCCTTCCAAGACCCATTTTTTTGGGTCCCTCTCTCATCCAATCTTGGAAAAGAACTTTGTCCTATTTTTCTAGGTCCATTGAAAAAGAAATGAATCTATCCATAAATTTTCTTAAAAGAAAAAAACAAAAAGATCCATTACCTCTTGACGGTTCAAAGTCGAGAATCTTGGAAAAAGTCATCCACTCTCTCCATCCAGTCAAGCTTCTCTGTAGAAAATCTAGTAGGTGCATCTGCATTCTTGAACACCCGGCAGTTATTATTGGACGCGAAACGTCGAATGCTGAAATAGTTAACAGTGATCCCATTCTTAAAGAAACGGGGATGTTGTATTCATCCAGTCGAGTGCGGAAAAATTTCTGAGAGCCGGAGAAAAATTTCTCTGGTTGAAAAAAAAAAAAAAAAAAAAAAAAAAAAAACCTTTTAGTCTGAAAATTGATGTTTTCAATTTTTCAAAAATTGAAGACATCAATTTTCAAATTTTCAGACTAAAAAGGGGGGTAATTTATTTTTCAGAAACTTTTCCCAGCCGACTCGATGTGAATAAAACTTTACTGTTTGTTAAGAATGTTATTTAATGGATCGATTTCAACCTATCGAGTTTCGCTTGAGTTCCGGCCGTGCTGTGGGCCCACCTGGATACAAGTTTTCCCCTTTTGGAATAGAATAAAACTTTACTGTTTTTTAGGAATGTTATTTAATGGATCGATTTCAACCTATCGAGTTTCGATTGAGTTCCGGCCGTGCTGTGGGCCCACCTGGATACAAGTTTTCCTCTTTTGGAATAGAATTTCCGTCAAGGTAGGCTACTTTTCCTCTTTTTGCATTTTTCATGTCATTTCATTTGTATTACAATATACTGAAAACGGGCGTTCGAACTGATTTCTAGGCTATTTCTATACAAATGGAGCTCGATCCAAGAACGAAATGATGTCTTTTTTTTATTTTGTGGACTGCCAATTTTGTATTGGAATATACTGAAAACGGGTGTTTGAGTCGGTTTTCAGTATATTCCAATACAAGTAGAGCTCGATCCAAGAAAAAAATGGTCATTTTTTATTTTGTGGATTGCCAATTTTGTATTGGAATATACTGAAAACGGGTGTTTGAGTCGGTTTTCAGTATATTTCAATACTAATAGAGCTCGATCCAAGAAAGAAATGATGTCTTTTTTTTTATTTTGTGGACTGCCAATTTGTATTGGAATATACTGAAAACGGGTGTTTGAGTCGGTTTTCAGTATATTTCAATACAAATAGAGCTCGATCCAAGAAAGAAATGATGTCTTCTTTTTATTTTGTGGACTGCCAATTTGTATTGGAATATACTGAAAACGGGTGTTTGAGTCGGTTTTCAGTATATTTCAATACAAATAGAGCTCGATCCAAGAAAAAAATGATGTCTTTTTTTTATTTTATGGACTGCCAATTTGTATTGGAATATACTGAAAACGGGTCTTTGAGTCGGTTTTCAGTATATTCCAATACAAGTGGAGCTCGATCCAAGAAAAAAATGATGTCTTTTTTTTTATTTTGTGGATTGCCAATTTTGTATTGGAATATACTGAAAACGGGTGTTTGAGTCGGCTTTCAGTATATTCCAATACAAGTGGAGCTCGATCCAAGAAAAAAATGATGTCTTTTTTTTATTTTCTGGACTGCCAATTTGTATTGGAATATACTGAAAACGGGTGTTTGAGTCGGTTTTCAGTATATTCCAATACAAGTGGAGCTCGATCCAAGAAAAAAATGATGTCTTTTTTTTTATTTTGTGGATTGCCAATTTTGTATTGGAATATACTGAAAACGGGTGTTTGAGTCGGTTTTCAGTATATTCCAATACAAGTGGAGCTCGATCCAAGAAAAAAATGATGTCTTTTTTTTATTTTGTGGATTGCCAATTTTGTATTGGAATATACTGAAAACGGGTGTTTGAGTCGGCTTTCAGTATATTCCAATACAAGTGGAGCTCGATCCAAGAAAAAAATGATGTCTTTTTTTTATTTTCTGGATTGCCAATTTTGTATTGGAATATACTGAAAACGGGTGTTTGAGTCGGTTTTCAGTATATTCCAATACAAGTGGAGCTGGATCCAAGAAAAAAATGATGTCTTTTTTTATTTTGTGGATTGCCAATTTTGTATTGGAATATACTGAAAACGGGTGTTTGAGTCGGTTTTCAGTATATTCCAATACAAATGGAGCTCCATCCAAGAAAAAAATGATGTCTTTTTTTTATGTTGTGGACAGCCAATTTTGTATTGGAGTATACTGAAAACGGGCGTTCGTTGGAATATACTGAAAACGGGCGTTCACGTCGGTTTTCAGTATATTTCAATACAAATGAAGCTCGATCCAAGAAAGAAATGATGTCTTTTTTGTATTTTGTGGACTGCCCTATTTGTATTGGAATATACTGAAAACGGGTGTTCACGTCGGTTTTCAGTATATTCCAGTACAAGTGGAGCTCGATCCAAGAAAAAAATGATGTCTTTTTTTCATTTTGTGGACTGCCAATTTTGTATTGGAATATACTGAAAACGGGCGTTCACGTCGGTTTTCAATATATTCCAATACAAGTGGAGCTCGATCCAAGAAAAAAATGATGTCTTTTTTTTATTTTGTGGACTGCCAATTTTGTATTGGAATATACTGAAAACGGGCGTTCACATCGGTTTTCAGTATATTCCAATACAAATGGAGCTCGATCCAAGAAAAAAATGATGTCTTTTTTTATGTTGTGGACAGCCAATTTTGTATTGGAGTATACTGAAAACGGGCGTTCACGTTGGTTTTCAGTATATTTCAATACAAATGGAGCTCCATAAAAGAAAAAAATGATGTCTTTTTTTTATGTTGTGGACAGCCAATTTTGTATTGGAGTATACTGAAAACGGGCGTTCACGTTGGTTTTCAGTATATTCTAATACAAATGGAGCTCCATCCAAGAAAAAAATGATGTGTTTTTTTATGTTGTGGACTGCCCTATTTTGTATTGGAATATACTGAAAACGGGCGTTCGAGTCGGTTTTCAGTATATTCCAATACAAATGGAGCTCCATCCAAGAAAAATATGATGTCTTTTTTTATGTTGTGGACAATCAATTTTGTATTGGAATATACTGAAAACGGGCGTTCGAGTCCTTTTTCCGACTATTTCTACAAACATTCCACTATATTAAAATGACGTTATGGTTGAGTCCAAACAGAGTCGTCCCCGGACAGAGTCGTCTCCGGACAAAGTCGTCCCCTCTTTTCTTTGAATTCTATTCTTTAAAAGGATGAGTCATGGTTTATTTTTAGAAAGTGGGAGACAACATTCCCAGACAAAGGGGGGGTGAGTTAATTTTTATCATGTCTAGAAGACATGATAAAAATTAACAAAAAGTTATTTTTTTTTTTTTTTTTTTTTTACATCTCAGAATTTTTTTCTGAGCTCTGAGAAATTTTTCCTAGCCGATCCCATTTCGTTTTTCGACTTTCACTTTCAACTCTTCACTTTTCCTATCCACTGTCGTTGGAATTGTGTTCACTGGAGGCTATTTCTTTTTTTGCAATCTCGCTTTTAGTTTTCTCTAAGATTCTTTAGAAATGGCTATACAAATTTCACCATCTATATAGAGATGATGTCCAAACAAAGTCGTCCCCGGACCATCTTGATGACCGAATATGTATAGAAATAGTCTGAAAATGGGCTTGAGGGCCGGTTTCTGGACGATTCCTCTACAAATTCGGCCGCATCCAGAAAAACAAAAATACATAGTTTCTTTTTTGGGTGGACAGGAGATGATAAATTTCTTTTCTCTCTCTCTCGCAATATTGGAGGAGAGAGTGGCCCAAAAAAATGGGTCTCGGAAGGAATCGAATGAATTTTGAAATGCACTCATTCCTTCCAAGACCCATTTTTTTGGTCTCCTGATTCAACTCTCCAGTCTATGGAATAGGAAAAGCGGAGAACGTTTCCCCTTCTTTAAGCGACTGGAGACCATATCGCATCATCATCATCATCACCATCATCATCCTCTTTCTGATACTTTTCAACGAAGGCTTGATGTCTCTGGATGATTTTGGGGAGATGATGGATCCCGAATTGAGTGATGAAAAAGAGAGGACTCTTTTTCCTTTCTTGTTCGTCTTGCACAGTCTCTCGGAGGGTGATATACGTTTCCCCGTCCTCCTCAATTTTCGTTAGAGGTCTCATGAATATTTTACACATCCAAGGGAAGAGCGACTTGTTATGCAGGGATTTCGAAGCGACGAAGGCCGCTTCATTCGAAGTGAGGACAATCTGGTTCGGTTGACCCCATTCTTTGGAGTAGTTGTCCAAATCGCCTAGTCGAAGAAAATGGTGTCGATTAGGAAAAAAGACTTGGAGAACACTCGTCGTATGCGAGACGTTCGTAGACAAGAGAGTCAAGATATCTTTGGCTTTCCAGTACAGGAATCCTAGACCCACATACGCGTGCACGTAATAGTCATCGTTATATTCCAGTTTGAGCAGCATGGCTTTTGTGTTTTTTTTTCCGTTCTCAAGGCGAAACACTCGTCTGATATGAACAAGAGCTCGCTGGCGATCCGTTTATATAGATTCCTCAGAGAGAGAGAGAGAGAGAGAGAGAGGGAGAGGGGAGGAGGAACAAGGTTGATGAATTCTAAAATAAAAAAAAATGATAACGAAATGAGTGTTTGTGAAGGTCATAGAGAGATGATTATAAAGTTGTTTTATTTTTTATTTTCTCAAAAGAAAAATCCAAAGGGGTCCCATTCCATACGACATAACCTTTGAGAAGGTGACGGGGTCATGTGTCTACAAAGTTGATAAAATTAATAAAAAAAAAAGCTTTCATCACGTAGCTCTCGAGAAGAAAATGACAGGGGTCTCTAGGAGAAGGTCATAGGTAGTATACAAAGGATGGTTGTTTTTTTTCTTTCGTTCCTCTCAATCCCATGACCTTTGAAAAGGTGACGGGGTGTCCTTTAGGAAAAAAAATAGAAGGTCATAGAGAGAGAGAGAGGTAGACAAAGTTGATTTTTTTTCTATAAGTCAACCGTCACGTCACCCATCACGTGGTCTTCTCGTATATATAGAGAGGCGACTGGAAGACAGACTCTATTTCCCAGAGAGAAAGACTGCTGTGCGTATCCATATTTCTACTCAAGATGATGATCCGCGTCTTATATAATGAGTTTGTGAGCATTCGCTGTTATGTGGATGACGGAAGATTGTTTTGGAACGCTACGGACATTTTGCCTCTGATTCATACTTCCAGTAAAAGAACCTGGGACATTCTCTCCGTGTTTTTCGACGAACACCACGTCTTCAGGAAAATAAAAGATCTTGAGAGTCTCGGCAGTTCTCAAGAGGGATATGTCCTCTCCAGCGAAGAAATGTTAGATCTGTCCGAAAAGAATCCTAAAAATAATCAGCTTCTGGCCTGGGTGTATAGCATTTTAACTCAGCCGCTGGTTCGAGTTGTACCCAATCAACCCGTTTACCGACTGCTCTATCCGGGGGAGAAATTTCCCTTCATCACCCTCTTTAATCTGGGAGTGCGCTACATACCGCCTCATCCAGGCATGACGGATTCTTCTACTTACCCTAAACAATATGCCAGCGCTTATTGCCAGACAGACCCCCGTCAAGAAAAGGTCGTCGAGAATCAAACGGATCCTCTGGTGGTCTCTTTAAATGTCACTAAAGTCATCACCTTCTAAAAAAAACAACCACCACCACCCAAAAAAAAATATTTGATCCTCCTCCAAATTTTTTTTATCTTCTCGAAAGAAAAAAAAAGAAACTTTTCCATCTAGCCTCTTTCTTTCAATCCCTCTTAAGAGAGAGAGGGAGGAGAAAAGAAAGAGAGTTCTGAGGAGGCAAAAGAAATGGGTCTGGAAGGAAACGGGTGCATTGCGAGAAAAAGAGGGTCCTCTTTTTTTTTCTCGAAATGCACTCTTTTCCTTCCAGACCCATTTTTTTGATCACTTCTTCAAGCCAATCTTGGAAAGGGGGGGATACAATAAATTGTGCGTAAAGTCCATTTCGATCAAGACTGGATTTTGTTTTTGAAAAGAAAACATAATGTTATATATAGATAGCTAAATCTTTATCATGATATTCTTTAAGAATTTCTTAGCCATTTGTCAAAGAAGGGGACAATAATTGAAGAATTTATGAATTTGGGAACATGTCACCCATGGCAAATCTAAAATGTTGGAAGTGGATACTGGAAAGCCCGCTCTGATTATAATTCTGAGTTCTAGCATGGGACATTTTTTAGATCAATATGCTAAACTATTTTTCTAGTCTCATATTCTCTCGTGACTAGGGTTTCAGATTTGGGTAGAGAGAGACACTGTTCTGAACAGAAACTTGGAATGCTTTTATAGAAAAGTGAAGAGTTGAAAGTGAAAGTCGAAAAACGAAATGGGATCGGCTAGGAAAAATTTCTCAGAGCTCAGAAAAAAATTCTGAGATGTAAAAAAAAAAAAAAAAAAAAAAAAAAAAAAAAAAAAAAAAAGTTTTTGTTAATTTTTATCATGTTTTCTAGACATGATAAAAATTAACTCACCCCCCTTTTGTCTGGGAATGTTGTCTCCCACTTTCTGAAAATAGACCATGACTCATCCTTTTAAAGAATAGAATTCCAAGAAAAGACTGGGTTCTGGTCTATTTCTAGAAACGGTGAGACAACATACCCAGACAAAAGGGGGATGAGTTAATTTTTATCATGTCTAGAAGACATGATAAAAATTAACAAAAAGGTTTTTTTTTTTTTTTTACATCTTAGAATTTTTTCTGAGCTCTGAAAATATTTTGCCAGCCGATCTCATTTCGTTATCATTTTTTTTTATTTTAGAATTCATCAACCTTGTTCCTCCTCCCCTCTCCCTCTCTCTCTCTCTCTCTGAGGAGTCTATATAAACGGATCGCCAGCGAGCTCTTGTTCATATCAGACGAGTGTTTCGCCTTGAGAACGAAAAAAAAAAACACAAAAGCCATGCTGCTCAAACTGGAATATAACGATGACTATTACTTGCACGCGTACGTGGATCTAGGATTCCTGTACTGGAATGCCAAAGATATCTTGACTCTCTTGCCTACGAACGTCTCGCATACGACGAGTGTTCTCCAAGTCTTTTTTCATGATCGACACCATTTTCTTCGACTAGGCGATTTGGACAACTACTCCAAAGAATGGGGTCAACCGAACCAGATTGTCCTCACTTCGAATGAAGCGGCCTTCGTCGCTTCGAAATCCCTGCATAACAAGTCGCTCTTCAATTGGATGTGTAAAATATTCATGAGACCTCTGCGAAAATTGAGGAGGACGGGGAAACGTATATCACCCTCCGAGAGACTGTGGAAGACGAACAAGAAAGGAAAAAGAGTCCTCTCTTTTTCATCACTCAATTCGGGATCCATCATCTCCCCAAAATCATCCAGAGACATCAAGCCTTCGTTGAAAAGTATCAGAAAGGGGATGATGATGGTGATGATGATGATGATGCGATATGGTCTCCAGTCGCTTAAAGAAAGGGAAACGTTCTCCGCTTTCCCTATTCCATAGACTGGAGAGTTGAATCAGGAGACCAAAAAAATGGGTCTTGGAAGGAATGAGTGCCTCCAATATTGGGAGAGAGAGAGAAAAGAAATTTATCATCTCCTGTCCACCCAAAAAAGAAACTATGTATTTTTGTTTTTCTGGATGCGGCCGAATTTGTAGAGGAATCGTCCAGAAACCGGCCCTCAAGCCCATTTTCAGACTATTTCTATACATATTCGGTCATCAAGATGGTCTGGGGACGACTTTGTTTGGACATCATCTCTATATAGATGGTGAAATTTGTATAGCCACTTCTAAAGAATCTCAGAGAAAACTAAAAGCGAGATTGCAAAAAAAGAAATAGCCTCCAGTGAACACAATTCCAACGACAGTGGATAGGAAAAGTGAGGAGTTGAAAGTGAAAATCGAAAAACGAAATGGGATCGGCTAGGAAAAATTTCTCAGAGCTCAGAAAAAAATTCTGAGATGTAAAAAAAAAAAAAAAAAAAAAAAAAAAAAAAAAAAAAAAAAAAAAAAAAAAAAAAAACTTTTTGTTAATTTTTATCATGTCTTCTAGACATGATAAAAATTAACTCACCCCCCCTTTTGTCTGGGAATGTTGTCTCCCACTTTCTAAAAATAGACCATGACTCATCCTTTTAAAGAATAGAATTCAAAGAAAAGAGGGGACGACTTTGTCCGGAGACGACTCTGTCCGGGGACGACTCTGTTTGGACTCAACCATAACGTCATTTTGATATAGTGGAATGTGGTAGAAATAGTCGGAAAAAGGACTCGAACGCCCGTTTTCAGTATATTCCAATACAAAATTGATTGTCCACAACATAAAAGAAGACATCATTTTTTTCTTGGATGGAGCTCCATTTGTATTGGAATATACTGAAAACCGACTCGAACGCCCGTTTTCAGTATATTCCAATACAAAATAGGGCAGTCCACAACATAAAAAAAGACATCATTTTTTTCTTGGATGGAGCTCCATTTGTATTAGAATATACTGAAAACCGATGTGAACGCCCGTTTTCAGTATACTCCAATACAAAATTGGCTGTCCACAACATAAAAAAAAGACATCATTTTTTTCTTGGATCGAGCTCCATTTGTATTGGAATATACTGAAAACCGATGTGAACGCCCGTTTCAAGTATATTCCAATACAAAATTGGCAGTCCACAAAATAAAAAAAAGACATCATTTTTTTCTTGGATCGAGCTCCACTTGTATTGGAATATACTGAAAACCGACGTGAACGCCCGTTTTCAGTATATTCCAATACAAAATTGGCAGTCCACAAAATAAAAAAAAGACATCATTTTTTTCTTGGATCGAGCTCCACTTGTATTGGAATATAGTGAAAACCGACGTGAACACCCGTTTTCAGTATATTCCAATACAAAATTGGCAGTCCACAAAATAAAAAAAAGACATCATTTTTTTCTTGGATCGAGCTCCACTTGTATTGGAATATACTGAAAACCGACTCAAACACCCGTTTTCAGTATATTCCAATACAAAATTGGCAATCCACAAAATAAAAAAAAGACATCATTTTTTTCTTGGATCGAGCTCCACTTGTATTGGAATATACTGAAAACCGACGTGAACACCCGTTTTCAGTATATTCCAATACAAAATTGGCAGTCCACAAAATAAAAAAAAGACATCATTTCTTTCTTGGATCGAGCATCATTTGTATTGAAATATACTGAAAACCGACGTGAACGCCCGTTTTCAGTATATTCCAACGAACGCCCGTTTTCAGTATACTCCAATACAAAATTGGCTGTCCACAACATAAAAAAAAGACATCATTTTTTTCTTGGATGGAGCTCCATTTGTATTGAAATATACTGAAAACCAACGTGAACGCCCGTTTTCAGTATATTCCAATACAAAATTGGCTGTCCACAAAATAAAAAAAAGACATCATTTTTTTCTTGGATCGAGCTCCACTTGTATTGGAATATACTGAAAACCGACTCAAACACCCGTTTTCAGTATATTCCAATACAAAATTGGCAATCCACAAAATAAAAAAAGACATCATTTTTTTCTTGGATCGAGCTCCACTTGTATTGGAATATACTGAAAACCGACTCAAAAACCCGTTTTCAGTATATTCCAATACAAAATTGGCAATCCACAAAATAAAAAAAAGACGTCATTTTTTTCTTGGATCGGGCTCCACTTGTATTGGAATAAACTGAAAACCGACTCAAACACCCGTTTTCAGTATATTCCAATACAAAATTGGCAATCCACAAAATAAAAAATGACCATTTTTTTCTTGGATCGAGCTCTACTTGTATTGGAATATACTGAAAACCGACTCAAACACCCGTTTTCAGTATATTCCAATACAAAATTGGCAGTCCACAAAATAAAAAAAAAGACATCATTTCGTTCTTGGATCGAGCTCCATTTGTATAGAAATAGCCTAGAAATCAGTTCGAACGCCCGTTTTCAGTATATTGTAATACAAATGAAATGACATGAAAAATGCAAAAAGAGGAAAAGTAGCCTACCTTGACGGAAATTCTATTCCAAAAGAGGAAAACGTGTATCCAGGTGGGCCCACAGCACGGCCGGAACTCAATCGAAACTCGATAGGTTGAAATCGATCCATTAAATAACATTCTTAAAAAACAGTAAAGTTTTATTCTATTCCAAAAGGGGAAAACTTGTATCCAGGTGGGCCCACAGCACGGCCGGAACTCAAGCGAAACTCGATAGGTTGAAATCGATCCATTAAATAACATTCTTAACAAACAGTAAAGTTTTATTCACATCGAGTCGGCTGGGAAAAGTTTCTGAAAAATAAATTACCCCCCTTTTTAGTCTGAAAATTTGAAAATTGATGTCTTCAATTTTTGAAAAATTGAAGACATCAATTTTCAGACTAAAACGGGGGTATTTTTTTTTTTTTTTTTTTTTTTTCAACCAGAGAAATTTTTCTCCGGCTCTCAGAAATTTTTCCGCACTCGACTGGATGAATACAACATCCCCGTTTCTTTAAGAATGGGATCACTGTTAACTATTTCAGCATTCGACGTTTCGCGTCCAATAATAACTGCCGGGTGTTCAAGAATGCAGATGCACCTACTAGATTTTCTACAGAGAAGCTTGACTGGATGGAGAGAGTGGATGACTTTTTCCAAGATTCTCGACTTTGGACCGTCAAGAGGTAATGGATCTTTTTGTTTTTTTTCTTTTAAGAAAATTTATGGATAGATTCATTTCTTTTTGAATGGACCTAGAAAAATAGGACAAAGTTCTTTTCCAAGATTGGATGAGAGAGGGACCCAAAAAAATGGGTCTTGGAAGGAATCGAATGCATTTGCACTCATTCCTTCCAAGACCCATTTTTTTTGGTCTCCTGATTCGTCTCTCTCTCTTCTTAGTCCATTTCCATAAATATAGGGAAAGCGGAGAACCTTTCCCTACTTATTTCTAAAAATCTTTTCTTTATTTTTTTTCCTGAGTTTATGTATATATCAATTCAAATACTTTTGAGAACGGTCATCCCAATTCTCTGTCGTCTTTTCGGTTTCATCGTCGCAACATTCAGTGGACATAGTCTCTGTAGATTTTGGAGCATGGGTCGTCGGTTCATTGTCCCAACATTCAGTGGACATAGTCTCAGTAGATTTTGGAGCATGAGTCGTCTGTTCATTGTCCCAACACTCAGTGGACATAGTCTTAGTGGATTTTGGAGGATAAGTCGTCCGTTCATTGTCCCAACACTCAGTGGATTTTGTCTTTGGATCCTCTGAAGATATTTTGGGGGTCTCATGAGATTCTTTGGAAGCTTCGTCCCAACAGGCTGCTGGATCGTAATGGGGAATATTTTCAGGTATGTCTCCCCAACCCTCCGTCTTCCTCGAGTTATTGGAGGAAGTTGACGACAAAGAAGAAGTAGAAGAGCCCATCAAGTTTAAAGGCGTATGCTCATCCGGATGTTCCATCACTTGGAAACAGGACAAATTATCCCATTTCTGGATGAGGTTATCGTACGCTTTTGGGGACGGATCCTTCTCTAACTGATCGTAGGCCTTATCAAAAGCTTGCAGAGGATTGTCTGCTTCCTCCTGAATCCTCTCCTCTTTCTCCGTTCCGTCTGGATAGACGTGATTGATATGAAAATCTCCTTCCGTAATATGCCATCGATAGTTGCGCACTTTGTTTTCGGCACAATGGAAATATTTCCTCCTTTGATGATGTGGGGCACATTTTCCCGATACTTCCAAATGATTCCATCTGGCACATAAATTTCCGTCACGGGTTTTTGATAATCCAAGGCTTTAGCAAAGAATTTAGCTTTCTGGCATCCCACCACATAAATCGTGGAGAAGCTGTGAGTGAGCGATTGGAGAATGCGTCCTAAATGGTTGTAGGGAATATGACCCTCGTTCCAACGAAGTCCGTGCCGGTTTCTCGTCAGCCAGGCATTCGTCTTTTGGTTTTTTTTACTCAGTTGGTGGAAGGGGTGAGGAGGAGCAAACGTCAACGATCCCACGGTCAAAAAATCTTTTGTCGCATAGCCCAATTCTTTTAAAACGTAGGTAAATTCACCCTTCTTGTGGTTGTAGGACTGGAAACCCTCTAGATCGAGCACGATAAAGTTTTCTGAACACGCCATGGCGATGAATACGGTGATGTCTCCCACAAACAGGAGCAAAAAAGAGAATCGAAAGGCTATATATGTATAACAGGGAAGATCTAGAAAGGAAAAAAAAACAATAAAACGTTTTAGAGTCGTCGTCTTGAAAGAGATATTTTTCTTTTCAAAGGGTTAAGAAGTTTCAAAGTTTCAAAGGTTTTTTTAAATGAAGTTATGATTAAACCATATTCATAGGACCAAAGGGACTTACCAGCTCAGTTCACGTCTTCTTCTGTTCTCTGAAGAAATCTCGCGGAGGATACACACTTTTATACTCGCACGACATCTGTCGGGATCGCGACCCCATCTAAATGTCAGGGTCATTCCAACCTCTTAAAAGGATCGGAATGAAAGAAACACTTTGATAAAAAATATATTTATGAAAAGATATCTGAGGGTCGTGAGAACATTTTCTCTCCCCACCCCCCGCCTATTTCAAAAAAAATAATAAAAAGTCTTTCTTGGATCGCGTCAAGATTACAAAACAACTCACAGGACTTGTTTATCTCGATCTCGTCAGGGTCACCGTTTCACATAAGAAGATGGATGAACCCTGAACTTTAGACATGATAAAAATTAACTCTACCCGCCTTTTGTCTGGGAATAGCGTCTCACCGTTTCTAAAAATAGACCAGATCCCATTCTTGGAATTCTATTCTTTAGGAAAGGAGGAGTGATGGTCTATTTTTAGAAAGTGTGAGACAACATTCCCAGACAAAAGGGGGGTAGAGTTAATTTTTATCATGTCTAAGACATGATAAAAATTAACAAAATTTTTTTCCCATTCTTGGAATTCTATTCTTTAGGAAAGGAGGAGTGATGGTCTATTTTTAGAAAGTGTGAGACAACATTCCCAGACAAAAGGGGGGTAGAGTTAATTTTTATCATGTCTAAGACATGATAAAAATTAACAAAAAGTTTTTTTTTTTTTTTAGGCTGAAAAATTTTTCTGAGAGAGCTGAGAAAGATTTTTCCTCCCAATCTTTTTCGACGATGAAAAGGGAAAAACTACTGATCCGATCTCCCTACGCTCTAGGGAAAAAAACAAAAAAAAATACTTATGAATAATTCATGTGTGGAAATTGGCTATTCAAATAAGTGACATTTTGTTTCTCATTGGAACTGTTCAACGGCGAGTCCACTCGTCTCATTCTTTGGGGTAGGGGATGAAAGTACAGCGGTTTGTTGAAATCGATGATAGTTTCCTCTTTAGTCGGCGGAACTGTAAATCTATCCCGTCTTAACTCTTCTAATCTCTTTGAAAGTCTTTCCACTTGCTCTGCTAAGGTTTCCTCGGTACTCATGGTCTCTCTTAGTTTAGGGAAGTCTTGACGTATTGGCTAGAGAACAGAGGGTCTTTTTCTCTCTATACATATATCATGTGGGAGCGTGTGATTTATAAATCCTTGTGAAATCTTTCTACGTCTTGTGTAACTTGGAAGATTCGTCTTGTGTAACTTGGAAAATTCTTCTTCTTCTCGTCGATTGGGGTGGAGTTATGGAAAAGAAATGGGATTGGAAAGAAATCAACACATTACAAAAAAAAGGAACTTTTTTTTTCTATTTTTTTCTCTAGGGATTTACATACCATTTCATTCATGAATATTCAAGGGTTCTCTCCAAGACCAAATTTTAGAAGAGGACCACAAAGAGTACACTTGAGGATCCTCTTTCAGGTCTAGGTGAGATAAGGGTTGAGACCAATATTCTTGGGTCTCTAAAGCATCCCAACTTAGACATTTATTATTATTATTATTATTATTAGAAAGTTCATCCTCCTCCTCCTCCTCCTCCTCCTCATCGTCGCACGAGTTCTCCTGTGGAGATTCTTCCGCCTCCTCTTCGTCTTCGACAGCTTTGCTTTCGGAGGGGTAACAATGTAATTTCCGGAAAACGTAACTACCCTCCATCAAATGGTATCGAAAATTTCTCACCTTGTTCTGGGCACAATGAATCATCTTTTGGAAATATTGGTGTCGCGTGCATTTCGACTTGTTCCGCCACTCGGTTTTCCCTGGGATGTAAAACTCGTAAACGGATCGCTGGCAGAGCTTGCTGAAAAATTCGGCTTTATCGTATCCATTGACGTAGATCGCCTCCACATTTTCGGTCAGTATTTTCAGGATCGTAGGAAGATGCTCGTAGGAACGACGACCCTCGGTCCATTGCAGGCCGTGTCGGTTATTTGTAGTCTGGTTGACCACAGCTTGATTGCGGGACGATAAGTCATCGTAATGGACAGGAGGGAGAAAAATCATGGATCCGCATAAGGTTAAATCACAAATGATGTAGCCCAGTTCTTTCAAGATGAAACATATATCTCCCGTCTTTGGATCACAACAGTGAAAGTATTCCATGTCCAGAACAATGTAGGAATCTTTGAGAGGTTTGGCACTCAAAATGTCCATCTTCTTCAATTGAGGAAAAAAAGAAAACAAAATTCTCTCTCTCTCTCTCTCTGTCGCTGTGTGTCCTTAAGGAAAAAATGGATAGCGTTCTCTCGCCGTCTCCTCTTTTATATATAGAGAGAGAAGGTTGCACGTGACAGGTCGTATGAATTCCGGGAAAGGTCACATTCGTATATATATTTGTTTTTTGAATAATATCATGCGTATCTAAATACACATCCATCATAATAATAATAAAGGTCACCTTGGAAAGGAAAAGAAATAAAAAACATGGAACTCGTGCTCGACTTTGAAGGTTTCTACGATTCTCAAGGAGCCTTTATTGTGAAAGAATTGGCTTACGTCACATTGGACGGTACTTCTCGAGGGGTATTTGTTTTTAAACCCCCGTTTCCATGGCAAATGCTCACCGAAAAAGAAAAACGAACCGCTGTGTGGGCGAGTGATTATTATCACGGCTTGTCGTGGTACGAAGAAGAAATTCCGTACAGTAATTTTCCATGGGTGTTAACGATGTTAACGGAACCCTTTTCCATGATTTGGGTGCGAGGAGAAATGAAACGGCAGTTTTTAGAGAAATGGTTGCAAAGATCCATTTATTGCATTTCGGGATCGACGCAAGAGATTCTCAAATACAATGGGATCGAACACATGAATTGTCCTAACCATACAAAAGGTTTTTTCCATTGCGCTCTACAAAAAGGGGTTCGGTATCATTATTATTTAAAGACACAGAGAAGAAATTCGCAAGGTCGATCCTGCACAATTCAATTATGACAGAACTCATTAAAAAAATACATATATCACGTTACTTCTTCAACAGCACAGATGGTTCTGAAGCGAAACTTGGAATTTTGAAATAATAGATCAGGGAGAAATCATTCTTAAAAACAAATGGTAAAGTCTCGAATCGGCTGGGAGAAAAAAAATTTCTCAGAGCTGAGATAAAAATTCTCTAATGAAAAAAAAAAAAAAAAAAACTTTTGGTTAATTTTTATCATGTCTTAGACATGATAAAAATTAATGACCCTCCCTTTTTGTCTGGGAAGGATGTCTCACCCTTTCTAAAAATAGATCATGACTCATCCTTTCTCTAATGGCAATCATTCCATGAATGAATCACGATTTGTTTTTCAAAAGAGTGAGACAACATTCCCAGACGAAAAGGGAAGGGGGACGTTAATTTTTATCATGTCTAAGACATGATAAAAATTAGCAAAGAGTTTTTTTTTTTTTTTTTTTTTTGAGTTGTAGAATTTTTCTCAGCTCTGAAAATTTTTTTCCAGCCGACTCGAGACTTTACCATTTATATTTACGAATAGTCTTTGGATTATTTATTTATTTTCTTTTAAAAAGAAAAATTCTGAGCTAAACCTATCTATTGGCTTAACATTCTGGTCATAGAAACAGTCTAGAATCTCATTTTTTTTTCGAGGGATTGGTTTGAATGCATTTATCTGCAAATGTTGTAGGATTCTGTTGTTGAGAAGGGGGTATATTATTATTATTATTATTATTATTATTATGATGATGATGATGATTGTGGCAGATTCTTTTCTACATGGAAGTCTAATCTCCTCCGAAGACCTTTTCTGGGGATCGTCGATAGATGGTTTTTCAATAGGAATCGTTTCCCTCGGATCCTCAAGAGATAGAGGGGGGTCCTGTCTTGAGACATGGAGCGGTCTCTCCTCCTCCTCCTCGTCGAGAAGTCTTGAGAAAGGGAGAGGATTTTCGGTTCCCTTATTCTCGAGGGGTCTTGACAAATTGAGAGGTCCCTCCTCTTCGAAAGAGAGGGAAGTTTTGGTTCTCTTATTCTCAAGGGGTCTTGACAAATTGAGAGGTCCCTCCTCTTCGAAGGAGAGAGAAGTTTTGGTTCCCTTATCCTCGAGGGGTTTTGACAAATCGAGAGGTCCCTCATTTTCGAGGGGTCTTGATAAATGGAGAGGTTTTTCATCTTCGAGGGGGTTTGATAAAGGAAGAGGTCCCTCCTTCTCGAGGGGTCTTGAGAAAGGGAGAGGTTTTTCATCTTCGAGGAGGTTTGACAATGGGAGAGATCTCTCCTTCTCGAGGGGTCTCTCTTCCTCAAGGGGTTTTGAGGAAGGGAGAGGTTTTTCATCCTCGACGGGTTTTGACAAACTGAGAGGAATCTGAACAGGCTTCTCCTCATCCCCATCATTATCGAGGAGGATGAGGATAGGCTTTTGGAAAGGTTTTTTCTTTTTCTTCTGAACAGGCTCCTCTTGATGCTCGGGGAGAGGGATGGGGTAGTTGTTCCACCATTCTATTTTTTCTTGCTCGAGGATTTTTTCAAAAGTCGTGGCCTCTTTAAGATGAGACGAAGGAGGAGAGTCCTCCAGAAGAATATAATAGGTATTCTTCCCAGTCTTCTCGATCGAGAGATGTTCGTGCAGACATTTGTGCAACCATTCACTAAAATGAACGAGAATCCCTTTTGTCTTCTCAAGACGATCCATAATCCTATTCATTTGCGAGACGGTTAGAAAGTGGGACGTGTAAAAATATTTGGCTCGTTTCATTAACAAAATTTGTGCATCCAAAGGTGGAATGTCACGAGCCATCAACACGTTTTCGTCGGATAAAAATTCGTCCCGCATCTTTTGATAACTCCCCACGGTATGATAACCCGCACATTTTGAAAAATCGGAGGCTTTCAAGTAAACGACTCCTTGGATGATATAAAAGGAAAGATCAACATATTTATATTTGAAAGGAATACACGTAGTGAGCTGGGGATGCCTCCTCATGATCCACTTGGACAAAACTACGACTTTGGGGCTCTCCCCTTTTATTTATAGAGAGAAAGAGAGTGTGACCTTCCCTTCCCTCCTCCTCCTCTCCCCCTGCTTCCTCTATCTCTGGACGTCCTTGGATTGGAAAGGATGACTTAACGATAAAAAAAAAGAAGGTCATGGTTGGATAATTTTTTGTTTATTAAATTATTACTTTCACTTCCTCAACCCACACACATTCATCTTTTAAGAAAAGAAAAAGAGGTCATGGAGATAAGATTTCTTGGAAAGAAGAGAGAGAGAGAAACAAAAAAAAACAAATAAAACGGACGTCATAGAGCCTCTATGTGTGTCTGTGTGTGTCTATATATAAAAACGCGAGAGTACTGGGCGAGATCATTTCTTTTCCATTGGGAGCCATGTCGCTATTAGATGTTTTTCCAACTCAACGGATTTCGAACGGGGAGGATTTGAAGACGCTAAAGCAAATCTCCAACTTGAAAATCTTTTTGGCTTGTCATTGTGCGACATTTATTCCGCATTTACCACCTCATCAAGCGATCGTTTCTTTCAACCAAGATGTCGAATCCTCCAACCTGCTCGTTCAGAATATATACAGAAATTTATTCGAATCGCAACAAACGAAAGAGGAATCTCCCTTCTCTTGGAATCGGATGGATCGAGCTTTGAGACGGCCCATTCAAACAGACCGGCGATATACGGATCCGCGCACGAGTTTTCGGTGGAAGAATATTTTTCTCACGAAACGATATTTTACGTTTGGAGTGAGAACGACGGCGGAGGACGAAGTTCATATTGTTCAGACCACAGCCGCTCCTCTCGCCTATTACGAATCATCGTCCCCCAATCTGAAGGAAAGAAGTTTTAAAGTCAGCGACAGGATGAAATATAAGAAATATATTCTAAGACCTTTTCAAAACTATGTCGTTCCCCCGAAAACGCAATATCTCATCGTCACAACCCAGAAGAGTCTCTTTCTCGTCGATCGGTGCTCGTACTCGCTTTGGAAACAATTGAAAGAGGAGATTTCTTTCCAATCGCCGATGATGTTTCAAGAAAAAGAAGAAAACCCTCCGCCACCTTTACCCATCCCTTCCTTAGATGATAAGAGGAGCTGGACCAAACCGTTATTTCCCGAAACAAAATCGACCCGGCAACGGAATGAAATTGAAGTCATCACCATTGAAGATGAGGAGGAAGAAAAAAAATTACCTCTTAAAAAACGGTCGACTTACCGGAACCTACCTGGCGTGCAAGATCCGCTTCAGAATCCAGAAGCTTCTTCTTCTTCTTCTTCCCCGACTTGTTCAAACAGGCAGCCTCTTTTGGACTCCTCACAGACAGAACCTCTTCCAGTATCCTCTTCTTCTTCTTCTCTAACCTGTCCCGACATCGTAGAGGTAGAATGTCAGACGGGTCCACAAGCTTCAAAAAGTCCCGACATCGTAGAGGTAGAATGTCAGCCGGGTCCACAAGTTCCAACGGGTCCAGAAATCATGGAGGTAGAATCACAGCCGGGTTCACAAGTTCCAACGGGTCCAGAAATCGTAGAGGTAGAATTTCAGCCGGGTAAACAAGTTCCAACGGGTCCAGAAATCATGGAGGTAGAATCGCAGCCGGGTCCAGACATCCTAGATCCCTCCACTCATCCCAAAGAGACTCCAAGTGTTTCAAGACAGCCTTGTGAGGATCCAGCCCTTCCCGTATGGAATGATTATACGGACTTACAAAATTTGGTGCAACAGGAAGGAGAAGAAAATAATCATACGGATGGGTGGGTCAAAGACTGTTTAGATCATTTAACCTCGAATGAAATTGAACTGTTATGGAATTGCATTTCTGAAATCACATCGGAAATGGGATAAAAACCAAAACAAAAAAAAAACTTTTTTAATAACAAATTGGAGGAGGGGAATGATGTCAATTAAAAAAAAATATTATATAGAGTCCAATCTTGGTGGTTCACTTCAGTTTTCCAGCATGAGGTGATTCACGTTTCCCGAAATATGGATCCCATTCCAAGAGAGATTGTGTAGAGCCTTCACTTCAGTTCTTTTTTTTTCCTACCAAGAGGAGAGGGTCCCCAAAGGGCTACCCATGTCCAAAGAGAGAAAGTGTAGAGCGTTCATTTCAGTTTTTTTTCCAAGTTTAGGGGAGGGAGGTCTCAAAATGACACCCCCCCATTTTCAAAGAGAGATGGTGTAGAGCGTTCATTTCTGTTTTTTTCCAAAGTTAGGGAGTTTTCAAATGACTACCCATTTCAGAGAAAGAGAGAGAGAGAAGGTGTAGAGCGTTCATTTCAGTTTTCCAAGGTTAGGATGGTGGTGGAGAATCCTCCAAAATGGCTACTCATCTCAAAGAGAGAGAGAGAGAGAAAATGCGTAGAGCGTTCATTTCAGTTTTCCAACATTAGAAGGTCTCAAAATACCTTCTGAATTCAAAGAGAGATCGTGTAGAGCGTTCATTTCCAGTTCTTCAAGATCAGAAGAAGAGGGTCCGCTTTTCAGAGACAGCGAAGTGCAGACTTCAGTTTTCTCCCTTCCCAAGAATAGAGGGTCCCAAAATGGCTTTCCATTTCAAAGAGAGAGGGAGAGGCGTTCATTTCCATTCTCCAAGATAGGGTCATCTGCTTTTTTCCCAAAATGGCTTCCCAATTCAGAGAGAGAGAGAGAGAGTGAAAGGGTGTGTAGAGCGGTCATGTTCATTCTCCAAGATAGGGTCGTCAGCTTTTTCTCAAAATGGCATCTCCCCATTCAAAAAGAGATCGTAACCAATTTTTTTCCAGTTTTTTCCAAGATGGGGGGGGGGGAAGAAAACCTAGGATGGAATAACACGACACACAGAGAGAAAGAGGGAAAAAAACGCCATCTTGTCATTTTCTGATAGGGTACCGGTGTTCGAATACTTTTGTGACCGACTGTACTAATTACAGGAGCATAGGTCTCAAAGTAATCAATACCTGGCTTCTGTTCAAAGCCACGAGCAACCAATCTAGCTTTGGAAACATTGTTTCGTTTGATGCGCAACACCCATTTACAGGACATTGGCTTTTCATCCTTTGGCAAGTTGACTAACTCCCACATTTTATTTTTATTAAGAGAAGCTATTTCCTCATCCATGGCTTTCCTCCATAGGACTTGCTCTTCTTTTGGCAATGATGTTATATCCTCATTTGTTACTGTATCAAGAGTTGCCACATTAGCTTCATACACAAAGTAATCATTCAACTTTACAGGTAATTTTATATTTCTTCTTTGCCTAGTAATTTCTTCATGACTTTCTTCAAGATTTCTGGATTCTACATCACTTGAATCATATACTACTTCATTTTTAGCAGGATCTTTACTTTCTATGGAAAAATCATCTTGAACAGAGATACATTTCTTTTTCTCTTCAATGAACAATACATTTCCAGAAACCACAACATGATTTGTGACTGGGTCCAGTAAACGATAACCCATGGTAGAGTATCCAATAAAAATCATCTTTTTTGATTTTGGATACAATTTCTTTCTTAAGTTATCAGGATGCATCAGATCCAAACACCTCAATAATATTCAAATCAGGCGGCTTCGCATATTTGAGCTCATAAGGTACATTTTCAACAGTCTGATTTAGAATTCTATTCTTAAGATATGCAGCTGTCAGTACAGCATAACCTCAGAAGGATTTAGAAAGCTTTGCTTCACATATTAGAGCTCGGGCCTTCTCTAAAAGATATCTGTTGGCTCTCTCAGCCACACCATTTAAAGGAGGTGAATATGGAGAAGCAGGATCTATCATAACACAATTTTTCTTGCAATAACGAGCTTGCACGTATTCCTTGGCATTATCACACCGAATTTTGTAGACATCAGGATTCTGCTTTAGGAACAATTTAAACACTTCATTTATGTCACTCTTGTGCTTTAAGAGATGCACTTCAGTAAATCTAGAAAAATCGTCTATGATTGTAGCAAAATACTTTTCACCTTCCCTAGTGGGTGGATCAATGGGACCACATATGTCAGTGTGTACCATTCTCATCGGCACATGCTCTTTTCTTCTAGGACCTTTGTTTATAGGAGTGTTGGAATGTTTTGCTAATATGCACTCTTCACAAAAGCTTGAAGGTGACTCAGATACTGGCAAACCCATTTCTTTTAATATTTTATCAGATGAGTGCCCCATGCGCCTGTGCCATAATTCTGCACTATGATTTGCAATGTATGTTGAAGCTTTAACTGGTTCAAATTGACTCACATACTGTCCTTTCTCATTGAGTTTAGCAAACTCAAATTTTTCATTCCTCTTTTCAATAACAGCTACATCATTCTTAAAAATTACACTGTAACCTGCTTTTTGAATATTCTTCACAGATATTAATTGACCGTTCACCTCAGGCACATATAACACATCTTTAAGTAATATTTCTCTTCCATTTAATGTTCCAGGTACTGTACCAATACCTTCTACCTTTAAAACATCATTTTTCGAAGCACATGCAACAGTTCCAGAAAAAGGTTTAATTTCTTCAAACCACTCACCTTTATTACACATGTGTGTAGATGCTCCAGAATCCAGAATGAAATTTCCAACAGGCTCACCAACCATGAATGTTACTGCAGCCGATTCTCTATAATCTGATTTATGCTTAAATCTGCAATCCTTCTTGTAATGCCCTGGGCGTCCACACCCAAAACAAACTAATTTTTTCTTGCAAAGCTTGGTAATATTGTAAGGATCCTAAGTTTTACTAACGTTTATTTTGTTTTAAATCTTTACTATCACTTCTTATTTTCTACTTCCGGCCAGAATTAAAAGCTTTAACTTATTTATGCAAATTTGTCTTGCTAACGCCAAGTACTTAAGTTGTGGCTTTTTGCCAAGAAAGAGAGAGGAAGGAGTTATTAGAAGCAGGCCGCTTGCCATAGTAGTTTTTACTCGGTTGCTGGTTTTCTTCAAGGCCAGAGGTTTAGTCCTCCTGATAAATTCAAACGTATCGTAGTTTTAGCAGCTCTCTGTACTACATACGGGTTTTGTTAAATAACGGCCAATCTTAAAGTTAGGCACTTGTATATTAATCCAAAGTTAGTTTTAGTTAGTAGTTTTATATTCTTACGTTCAGACCACAAGTGGTTGGTCTCTGTATTCCGAAGTTCCGGAAATCTCTGTAAAGATAGAAAAATGAAGGGTTTCGTATACCCTTCCTGTGTGTATTGTCTACTTCACAATTTATTGAATATAGCTTGAGTAAGCTTCCTGTTCCGAGTCAGGACAGTTCATGTTTCCAAGGCAAGTAAAGAGGAACACAAGTCCTGATAGTGGCGCCCTACGAAGAAGAATAACCATGGCCGAGTTTCAAGAAGAACCTGTGGTGCCTGCAGAAGGGCACCAGAATCCAGAAATGCCAGCTGCCGCCCTGGAAGGATTTGGTTACATCGTCCAGACCATGCGCGCATCGATGAAACCAGAAGCAACATTCAATGGAAACTCACCGGTAACCAGTTTTTTGGAAAAATTGGATGACCACTTCATGCTGTATCCAGTCCATGAATTCCAGAAAGTCACCTTAGCTACCAGCGCTTTGAGAGGCCAAGCGCTTAATTGGTTCAAATGCATAGACAGAAGCCTCTTGGGTCAAGCGGGAAGTCCCACCTATACTTACGAAAATTTCAAGACTGCCTTAGTAAAAGCCTTCCTTGTCATAAGAAATCGTTCAAAATTAGAAGCGGAACTCTTCAGCATATACCAGCAACGAATTGAAAATCTCTCAAGCTTTATTTTAAGAAAAATTCACGTCTTTAAACTCTTGTATGGAAGCCGTCCGGATCCTGAGATAATCCAAGTGATTTTGCCGAGGTTACTTCCCCAAGTACAAGACTTTATTGAATTAAGGAATCCGACTACACTGAAAAAGTTATTTGAGCTAGCAATCCAGTTTGAAAGTAGAAGAAGCGCGGACATTGAAAGAAGATACCAGTATGAGCAGCGAAGCGAATTTGGTGCGCCAAGACCACAGCAAAGGCAAGAACACGGCTACGGAAGCAAATCGAATCAGTGGGCACGGAAACCTGAGTATCCAAAAACAACCGGCGAACGTCGACAGTTCAATAGTAAGCCAGAAAAAAAGTCTGAAGGCCAGCGGAAAAAGAAGGCAGGCATGGAAAGGAAGAAAGAAATTTTAAACGAAAACGGATTTCTGCTGACGGGAGGGTGCGGAAATCCGAAGGCCAAGAAAACCCCTCTTCCTTCAAGTTAAATACAGTTATTGTGAAAAATTTGACTCTTCCAAAGATTGAAGTTTTGGTGAACAACATCCCAGCCACCGCACTCCTGGATACAGGCGCGCAGTGTTCCTGTGTGGCAGAAGATTTTTTTAGGAAGTATTTCCGTAGATACTGCATATATAATTCGGATAATACGACAGTGTTAGCTGCGCAGGGAGAAAGATGCAAATGCATAGGTAAAATACCATTATATTGTAAAGAACGCTCCTGAACTCTACTAGAAAGACCTATGATGCTCTTGACTAGAGAGAACGTCGTTAGCAAACTCCTCACACTACGAGTACTATAATTCATTTTAACACCTTATTTAAAGAACTGTGAATGGCAACGACTTAACTGAGGAATACGCATGCGTAAAAAGATGAGGTTTCTGTGAGACGCCTGTCAGTGAGAGAGAGTTGGGAAGCTCCGCCAGCGAGCTGAGGTGTGGAGACTAAATTTGTCCAGTGATGACGAGTGCTATCTTCGTTAACGTCTCTGATCGTGTCACCAACTCGGATATGTACTCAAGTTTTTCTAAATGTATTAATTAAACGTTGTATCTGTGTTATGTTGTGTAATTAAAGTGATTCATCACCAATACCAGTGTTGATTCCGTTCCCACTGAAGCATCCACGACGTCACAGACAAAAAATAAATAAATAAATAAATAAATAAATAAAAATTGGAGGTTCCAACCGAGATTTGTGTGACAAGAGACCAGGCATGTGTTCTCCACAATATTCATTTCCAGGCCTGAAGTGTATAATGTAGTTATTTATTACTTATTCGGGAAATCAATTCCCAAAGCAGAAGTAGCACATCAGTGCATAACAGTTTAAACACTCAATGTGTTTAGTTTATATATCTAACAAGATATTTTCCTTTTGTGGTATATTCGGGAAAACATTTTCCCATTAACACGTAGCACATCAGTGCATTTTATAGCACGTCAGTGCATAAAAGTTTTAAAACAATCAAAGTGTTGCATTTATATATCTAACGAGATATTTTTCCTTTGTATGATAATGGCGAAAATCCATTCCCATAAATAAACAGCACATCAGTGTATTTATGTTTAACGTTTCGTTATAAATTGGTGTGATAGAATCTGAACTGTTTATTTTGTGTATATGTGAAAGCACATCAGTGCAATATTGCAATTTTCATTTATAAGTCATTAGAAGAAAATGTATGTTAAATTCTTGTGAAAGAAATAAGTTGTTGAAGATATTAAAAACTTGTTACTTTGGTTTTCTCATGAAAGCACACCAGTGCTGTATTTTAATATGATGTGTTTTTTCTGATAAGTAGAATATTAAATTTTTATCATTTCATGGTATAAAAATTAAAGCTTTGAGCAGAAAAGAAATATTCTAATAGTGTTCTGATTTAAACCTGCGCCTATCGAATTTACGTAGTAATTGCGTTGGCCATGTGGATTGCCAACGGAAGTAGCTGTCATGAAAACGATAGTTAATTAAAGGTGTTTATATTTATTGGCGCTACTCTGGTTTTTTTTTCTGTCTGGCTGTACTAAATGAAAAGAATTTGTTATTTTTTTTATACGAAGTATTCAGTAAGGTTGTTTATTCTTTTTATGTTTGAATGGAAATAAATCCACAGTGATTAATGCTTTTATTAACCTTTTATTTTTATTTGCCTAATTTTGTAAGAAAGAAGAAAGTGTTTTTTATATCTCTGATATATTTTTATGTGTATTATTTGTGAATAACTATTTGAGTTCTTATTTGTTTTGAACAATTACTTTTGCAAAAATGGCATTTTTGGGGAAAGCTAAGAAAAGGGATCTATTCCTTGTCGCTTCAGAACTTGGGGAAATAGCTTTAGAAGATATGAAAGTGATAGATTTAAAACAATTAATAACGAATAGTAAAAATTGTGAGGAAGAATTTGTTAAAAATTTGTTAGAAAGTATTATGACTGATAGGACAGAAAAGGAAAACTTAGAGAAGCAAACAAGAGCGAAAGAATTACAGTTAGAACAGGAAGCTAGGGAGAGGGAATTTCAGATACTACAATAAAATAAAGAAATTGAAAAGCAACAGTTAGAACTAGAATGCCTTAAAGCAAAACAGAACACTGAATCTGCTAAACCTGGAGGTGAAACGGTATTTAATCCGAATTTTCAGAAACTTATGCCCAAGTTTAATTTAAAAACTGATGATATCAGTTTATTCTTAGAACTTTTTGAGAGGCAAGCTAAAGTTATAAAATTGCCCACGGATCAATGGGTGTCATATCTCATTGGTGTCCTTCCGGTTGAGGTAAATAATATAATTGCTAGGGAGCCTGAAGAACAGGCTAGAGATTACCAACATATTAAAGAATTACTACTTAAAAGATTTAAGTTAAGTGCTGAGAAGTTTCGGCAACTTCTTGTTAAGACTCAGAAAAATCCGGATGCTACGTGGTACGATTTTTATCACGAAATTAAAACATTTTTAGATGGGTGGCTCAAGGGATTAAAAATCGAAACATTTGAGCAACTCAAGGATTTAATGTTGGTAGATCAGATTAAAAGGCGCACGCCTAATGAGTTTAAGGAACATTTTATAGATGAATGGGCCATGATCACTTCACCAAAACAGTTGGTGGGTAAAATAGAGGAATTTGAAGATGCGAAAAAGACGATGGTTGGGAAAACGAAATTTGGTGAACTAAAAACGAAAATATCAGGTAGACAAATGGGTGTTTTCAGTCCACTGGTAACGTTTACAAAAATAAAAAAAAACCCTCAAGGCACACAATTTAAAAAAGATGATAATGCACACAATGTTGGGAAAAAGTCGGACTCGAATTTTGATAGGAGAAAAAGTCTCCAGTGCTATGAATGTGGATCTTTTGAGCATTTACGTCCTCAGTGCCCTAATTTAAAAACTCAAAAGGCAG
Source organism: Stegodyphus dumicola (assembly GCF_044657685.1). Classification (NCBI taxonomy): domain Eukaryota; kingdom Metazoa; phylum Arthropoda; class Arachnida; order Araneae; family Eresidae; genus Stegodyphus; species Stegodyphus dumicola. The sequence goes on along the minus strand of NC_140769.1, from coordinate 152,301,450 downwards.
ATTTGTATCGGATAAGCGGGAGATCAGAGAAGAATCTGTTAGATCCCTATACATTAAATGGAAGAGTAAATGGTTTTGAAGTACCTATTCTAAGAGATACAGGAGCAACTGTAGATATTATTTGTCAGAAATATGTAGACAGAGATAGAATGAAGGGGGAACAAGTGTGGGTTCGACATTTGTTGGATGATCATATGACTTGTTTACCTGTTGCTGAAGTAGATATTGAATGCGATTTGGGTACAGTAACCACCAAAACAGCTGTTATAGGAGACCACTTAGACCAAGGACGATATATATTAGGCAACTAGACAGCGAGCGGCTCTTCTCAGAGGAACTGAGAAAAATTATTCGTCGTATGTCGGTAATGTTAATGCGGTCGTTACTCGATCTCAAGCACGACAATTAAAGGAAGCGGAAAATTTATGTGAGACGAATCAAAATTCTGAGCAGAATGAGTTAGAATTGGAAGAGGAGGACGATGCTCATGAGAGGTCTGAAAATGGAGAGATATTGCCTCTTGTCGACCTTTGTGTCCCCACAAGTCCTGCAATTCAAATTGACTCAAGTACTTTTATTGATGAACAACAAAAAAGTAAAGAACTTGCCCCTTTATTAGAACTAGTAAAAAGCGGAAGTAAAACAAGTTATGGGATTAAAAATGGGGTTTTAGTAAAAAAGAAGGTAAATAAGTTAGGAGGAGAAGAACATTTAATTGTTGTTCCAGAAAACCTCAGAGAGCAAATTAAAGCAATTTGTCATGAAGGAACTTCAGGTCACTTAGGAGTTCTGAAAACAAAAGACCGGTTACTAAGACATTTTTTCTGGCCAAATTGTTATAAAGACATTGAGGAATTCGTTAAAACATGCGACTCCTGTCAACGTGTAGGAAAAGCAAGTGACAAAAAGAAGGCACCGTTGGTAATAGTACCTGTGATATCGGAAGTCTTTAGTAAGGTTAATGTAGATGCTTACGGGCCTATGCCTACATCTACTGAAGGTAATAAATATCTTATTACAGTTATGTACTTAGCATCTAAATATCCTGATGCCGTCCCGGTACCGGATATAACGTCGAAATCTGTTGTAAGTGCACTCTTGCAGGTATTTAGTCGGATGGGTTTTCCAAGGGAGGTTCAAACTGATCAAGGAAAATCTTTCATGAGTCGCTTAACCGTTGAATTTTTGAAGAGGTTTGGTATAAAAATTTCCAGAAGTTCGGTTTACCACCCCCAGAGCAATCCTGTAGAACGGTTCCATAGGTCAATAAAAAGGGTCTTAAAGGTATTATGTATTGAAGCTGCCCCAAATTGGGAAGTACAATTACCTGCCGCTCTCTTTGCCCTGCGGACAGTAACGCATGATAGTACAGGATTTAGTCCAGCTGAATTAGTGTACGGGACCAACCTCAGAACACCTGTCGCATTATTGTATGAGAAATGGTTAGATCCTCAGGAAAAAGAAGATACCGTGATAGAATATGTTTTCGAATTAATCAATAGGTTAAAGAAAAGTAGAGAATTAGCTACAGAGAAAATGGAAGAGGTGAGAGATAAAAGGAAGAAATGGTATGACAAAAATGCCGTGAAAAGGGAATTCCATCAAGGAGATTCTGTATTAGTATTAGCAGTGAACCAACCCCATAAACTAGCTCCTCAATGGAAAGGGCCGGGAAAAATAGAGAAAAGATTATCAGAAACAAACTATGTACCCAAGCAGCACCGGAACGTTCCGAAAACGTTCAGAGTCCGTGTCATACCGTTCTATAACGGTGTTAGGTGTATTTAGAACGTTCTACATAACGTGCTAAAGTGGTGCGTGTAACAACCGTGTATTTAATACGTACATTTCAACGTACAACACTGGTACTTTTCGAAACGTTCTCAACATGTGCTAGAAAATACGTTCTAAACGACGTGGTAAAGCGGTGCGTATTATAACCGTCTTCTTAAAACGCACATTTCAACGTACGATCCTGGTACATTTCGAAACGTTCTCAACATGTACTGGGAAAAACGTTCTAAATTACGTGCTAAAACGGTGCGTATTATAACCGTGTTTTTAGGACGTATATTTCAACGTACAACACTGGTACTTTTCGAAACGTTCTCAACATGTGCTAGAAAATACGTTCTAAACGACGTGCTAAAGCGGTGCGTATTATAACCGTGTTCTTAAAACGCACATTTCAACGTACAATCCTGGTACATTTCGAAACGTTCTCAACATGTACTGGGAAAAACGTTCTAAATTACGTGCTAAAACGGTGCGTATTATAACCGTGTTTTTAGGACGTATATTTCAACGTACAACACTGGTACTTTTCGAAACGTTCTCAACATGTGCTAGAAAATACGTTCTAAACGACGTGCTAAAGCGGTGCGTATTATAACCGTGTTCTTAAAACGCACATTTCAACGTACAATCCTGGTACATTTCGAAACGTTCTCAACATGTACTGGGAAAAACGTTCTAAATTACGTGCTAAAACGGTGCGTATTATAACTGTGTTTTTAGGACGTATATTTCAACGTACATTCCGGTACTTTTCGAAATGTTCTCAGCATGTGCTATGAAAAACGTTCTAAACGACGTGCTAAAGAGGTGCGTATTATAACAGTGTTCTCACTGTTATAATACGCAACGTACAACACTCAATATTTCAACGTACAACACTTATACTTTTTGGAACGTTCTGATCATGTGCTAAAGTACGTTCTACAGGACGTGGTAAAGCTGTGCGTATTATAACCGTGTTCTTCGGACATGCATTTTAAAGTACAACACTGTTTTTTTCGAAACGTTCCCAGACATACTATAAAGTACGTTCTGCATGATGTGCTGAAGAAGTGTGTGTTACAACTATATTCTTATAACGTACATTTAGAAATACAATACTGGTATTTTTCAAAACGTTCTCAGCATGTGCTATAGGCCCCCAGCGGCCGAGCGGTAAACTCGCTGGATACTGGTAGTTCGGTCCGAGGTTCGATTCCCGCGAACGGGCTGGCTGCATGGGCGCTTTCGTGGTTTTCCCCATGTGTAACGTGTATACGAGCCAATTTCCGTTAGGAAGCCCTCCAGGAAGGCATCTCCCTTCCGTGTAGTGCCTAAGAGCGAAGCACGTTAATAAAAAAAAATGTGGTATAAATTACTTTATACATGACACGCTAAAGCTAATTACACCGTGTTTCTTAGGATGTTCTTTTCAGAGCATCCATTGGTAATTTTCGGATGGCTCACTGCATGCTATCAAGCGCATTTTACATGACGTGCTTGTTACACCTGTATTTTTCTGTACATTTTAATATATAAAACTGCCGTGTTGTACCATGTTCTTCGTTAAAACATTTGGAGCGTGTGCTATAAAGTACATGCTACTCACATTACAATTATAATAATTACCTAGGTTTCAGGCAACCGTCAAATTATTCATTTTCCATAAATACTTCAATATCTTTTATTCTGCCACAGTATTAGTTATAGAAAACATTTTCATTAAATATGTACTGTAAAGACAGTTCGTAAGGCTTGTATTTCAAAAATAGATAAAATAATGTTACTTGAAAACTGTATTCTGCTTATTAAATGTAAGTTATTTAGAATTTCAAAAAAACATTTAAAAGTTCCTGCATATTTTTTCAGATGAAATTATGTAGATTTTTTTTTTTTCTTTTCTTTTTTTTTTTTTCATTTCGCATTAATCATTTGTGTTTGCAGTACATTCATGAAACATGTCATGAACTTTCTACTAGAACAACCATGTGAATAGTATGTAGCTTTCTATGTGCAATATTGGTATCTTCCATAGCATTTGGACATGGGGTAAAAAAACTACATGTTATTCGCGTTACAAATGCGATTGTACATATTTAGAATAGCAACAGAATTATGATGATGTTAGGACACGTTTGCGAGCGTTCTAATTTTTTCCCTAAAATGCACGAATTATTCGTATTGTAGGTGTTAAATGTTGTTGGTGATGAACTGTTTCTTTCAAGTGAAAGAAGAGAAAAGTCACTTAATGATTTTTATTTAAGAAAATTGTTTTATAAATTTTATTAATTTTACAAACATGTAAACACGGATACAATAATAATAATAATAATAAAGGATACAAATTTGGAGCGACATAATCCGCTTTTTTGCTTGAACATTTTCCATGTTTCTCACCGCCTAAAACAGGCGTCATAAAGAGGATATTTGTCAGGCACACAGACCAAAATCTCTCGCGAACCCCCACCTTCACATATTGCAACAATCTATGATATTGTACAAGATTTACAATAAAGCAGGGTGGTACTATAGAAAATTTACGATAAAAATGAGTCAATGGAAAATCAAACTTATTTTCGAGCGCATGTAAAATAATTAACAACACATGGACCCGAACTCTTTAATTAATTACTTAAGGGGCCTCGAGGGCCCTAAGTAATTGATATGCGCGTTACCGAATATCAGTTATAGTGAGAACTGAAAAGTGCATGACATCAGTAGAAGACCACTAGATAACAAGCATTAGTAAATGCCAATAATCTTATCTAGTAATACGTTAATGCTTAATTGCTTTTCTTTGGAAGAAATGAAAAGGCCTTGGGATTATTGCAAGATTCGGATACCTAAATACGCCACAAATGGAATCCCTTCTGAGTGATCACCAAATGAGTCATTTGCCCACTATTGCGTTTTTACAGAAAAATAAAAAATTGAAAATTAGGCAGCATAAGAAATTTATGAATTCAAAATATCTAGATATTTTACACTTAATATCCATTTTCGTAGACATGAAAAAAGAAGAGTATGAAAAAAATAGTTTTTTCAACAGCATTTTAATTTCATACTCTATATATTTGCTGCTTTAATTTTTTCCCTGTTTAAAAACTGACAATTTGGAAAATTTAATCCTGTTATTTTTCGCAAATTTAAATAATTTAATCATTATTCGGAAGATCACATATATGAAGCTGAAATTTATCAATGATTTTTAATCACATGCGAGAAATTTATGTGTATCTGCATCGAAACTGTTACGAATATTATTAAGCTGTAGATTTTCAAATGAATTTATATAGTTCCTTTTATATAAATTTGTCCTTTATTCATATCAACTTTTAACTCAGAATTTGATTTCCTGTATGAAAATCATGTCGTCCAATTAACTAGAAGCTATTTACATATTATTTCTGATATTTAGCAAAATATTCGTTGTTTTAATGAAAAGCAAATTTTATTTACATTGCTCATCTATGGACAATAACATGTAAACAAAGTATTCTTGAAAACGCTTAACTTTTTGAACAATCGTGCGTGCAAAGCTTATGCACATTCGGTAAACATGGAAAATAATATTTTACTTTACTTCCAAAATTTTTTCGCAGAAGTCTATGAGCAAATGTTTTTGATTTCCTTAAAATTTTTACCCTGTGACTATGACTCATTCTCGAGGATTCAAAGTTTTACACCGAACTTGGATGAAAAGCCTCAGGTTCCCGCTGCTTTTGACCATTCTCAAACTAGCTTTCAAGACATCGTGGGGCGCCAAGTGCCTCGCCTGTGGCCACGTCTGTTAACAATAAAACTGATCTTTCTGGTTACCGACCGCATTATTTCCTTTTCACGGGATACAATAATGTTTACGTCCATTCCCAAAATGCCAATATAAAACAGCAATTGGATCGTTTCAAGATATTCGATGATTAAGAACTTTAGGTTTTCGTTATAACACTGTGAAGTTCATCAATTCCAGATTTCTACAACTTTTCAATTAAATCTAAAAGTGCATTTTATTTCCCTTTATAGCTGTATCCTTTCAGTACTTACTCTTATTATTATTATCATCATCAAAGAACCGTTTTTTGTATACTGTTTATAAGGAACAGAAAATGTTTTACTTTTCACTTAGCATTGTTATCTCTGATGAAACAAAACTTGGTACGTACAAAATTTATTCACTTGTAGAGCAATAATCACATTTAGCCTACAAATAAAAGATTTAAAGAACTACCCAGATTTTTCAATTCAGAATTTAATATCTAGTACCAAGTACTTTAGAACTCTGAATATTTGGAGTTATAAAATACTTGTTTCGTATCCGTAATTAGTTCAACAAAGTAAATAAATATTTTCTACATGCGCTAATCCAAACTTTAATTATGAAACAGAATATGCTCTTATTCAAGAATAATTTTATTTTAAATATGTGCATACTGCTCTACTTAGCGATGAAAATTTCAAATGAAGCGAGTTTCAAATGAAGCAACACAAAGCGAGTTATGTGTTTCTTCAACAAAAGAAAAATAGCTTTCTGGCAACATGGTGTTTAAAAAGAAGATTTTTCTCTAATAAACTGGCTAAAACAACGCTGATTATTGTTTAGAAACAAAACCTATATGTTCAAATATTTGATTACTATTATATAAATGTTCGCATAGAATTAATTAAAATTTACCATAAAATATTTTAAGAATATTTATTGTTAAAATATCCACATAAAATTATCGTTCTCCCCCCCAAAAAAAAGAAAGAAAGAAAAGAGAAGAAAAACTTAACTTAAATGGTGCAGTGTAATGAAATCTATAAAGACTTTATGTTTTTAATAAACGTGCACATATAAAATTTCAAATACACTCAAAAAATCCTTTTGCGACTACAGTATTTTAAATTGTTACATACAATACGTCTGCATGCATATAACAGCATTCGAAACCTGTTAAACATTTATATATCTTCTTTTGTAATAAAAAATTATGAGATTTTCATAAAAATTGCAATCTGATCCTGCAATATCCAACTTAATAGCTAATATGAGTTTAAATTGAAGGCATTCTGTACCATTTAAATTATACATGGCCATAAAAATTTTAACTTAAATGACATACGGTGCATTTAAATGATGTGTATAAGCTTAAAAACTTTTTATTAACAGGGAAATTTATTATTTTCATAGTTATATGAACTAATGATCGTTATAACGTCATTTCGCATCCTTAGAAAATGTCTTTGAGTATCAACGGTATATGAAATATAAACCAAATAATTCAATTGAAAATAAAATTCAAAATAAAAATTGCACAATGTTATGGAAATAATGCTTAAAAAATATTATTCGTTTGTTCTATATTGCACGCTAGACGTAATTAACGTCAAAAAAAGTTGAATGTGATTTTAAGAGTGATGATGTGCGTTCTAATTTTGTTAGCATTATTTCGATATTTTGAAACTGTAACGTATCATGGAAAAATGTTCGCTGAATTACAATTTTATTTATTACCTGATCTTTGGATACCTTGCAGATTGCCGTGTAGAGTCATATATGATGATGGAAAACATGGAAGGTAAAACATAGTCGGACACATGCATGAATTTTTCAGGAAAACACAGAAACTCGTTATATCTTGTTATGCTCATAACAGGAATGAATTGCACTTTTTATTTATTCGTAAAAGGCAGGGATTTTTAATTTTACTTTCTGCATCTATGTAGCGCGAAAAATTCTGATAGTCATGTACAATTCACGCTGAAAACAATCTGCGAAACTAGTTGAGAAATGAGAACTGAAAGCTGTAGTCTCAAATTCCGGGCATTCGTAACTTAATACATTCTTAGGAATGGCCAGTCTTCATCAGTTATTTAGCCATTCCATCAGAGAACTTTGCTGTGAGTGCGACCGATCTTCTGCCGTGAGAAAGGGAAAAGTTTCGTCGCAGTTTTGATGGAGAATACTCCGAGGGACTCTCACCTCTCTTTCCTAGCCAGCAAAACACTCGAGAAGACTTCCGACTCGTCAGTCTTATAAATGCTTCTTTAGAACTAGTAAGTAAGAACTTAAAAATATAATATATATTTTAAAATATTTTAAGGAAAATTTTAAAAGAAATTCCATATGTTTCTGTGAGACATCTAGTTAAATAAATTGCAGTGTTTAGATTTTATTTATCTCTTACGATCTGGTCTAATACTTATTTTCATTGCAATAAAGTTAATAAAATAATTCAGCAGAAAGGTATGCAATTAGAAATCGCAATTTACAGGAAGAAAGTGCCACATTTGAAGAGTTCTTTTACTATGCTTCTATTCTATTATTTGGCTATGGAAAACAACGTAATTTTGAAAATTGTTGATGCACAAAATATATTTCATAAGTAATTTCAATTTTTAATTTCAGAATAATAGGGTGAAGGGTAATAAATTAGGTGATAATCTAAACATACTATAGAAATTGCAATTTAAAAGAGAAACCCCGTTAAGGGGCCCTATGATCCAGCTTGCGAGGACTACCAAAATTACTTAAACCGACCCTAACGATACGATATGTTTTACCTAATTGTGGAGAACAGTTTTTCCTGCTATTCTGTTTACATTATAAGATTTTTTCACCCTTCTTTCCGCATACCATCGTAGTGTAACTGCAAGCACGCTAATACGTATTCGGAAGATTCGGAATTCGAATCCTGGTGAGAGTACTGCGGATTTCTTGTTTCGTGAGTTCTAAAAAGCTTTACAAGGGGCGCCAGAAATAAAAGATGGTAGACAACAATTCGTCACTACCAGGATTTTTCGACTGAGCCACCCCATACCTAGTCACCCTTAAAAGAGAAAGTATATAAGACTTCTTTTCCTCACGTGTTTCATGTTTCCTGGATCGATTTAACCTAATGATGCTACGATACCGTAACTGATCCTGCTATTCTGTTACTTATATAATCGACTCAAAAATAGTAACCAATGACACAAATAACAGGATCATGTTCCGAAAATGTAAAGCAGGCGTTATTCACGGTGGTGTCAGTAACGTTTTACAAGAACGTTCTGAATTATGCCTATCTGTTACACCTTTTATCCGTATAATCGCACGTCAATTACCGGTATTAACAGTTTCCATTACATGTAAAGACAGTATAAAAGTGTCTCATAGACGGTATAGTGGTTAGGGAAGCCTACTACGATACCGAAGATCCCGGGTTAGAATCTCGGAGAAGACATGAACGTTTGTAAATGTATAGTGTCGGTGCGGCATGGCGGCACTCTAAATATGCGGCGACCCGAAAGTCATTTCGTGGGGATTAGTGGAAGGGGAGAGGAGTGGGATATCCCCGGGATGCTCTCTCTCAAAATTTGGGGTGGAAAATAGAAGTACAACCTCTCTTCAGAATAAGCTCTGGCAACCATTGTTCCATGTAATATGGACACGACAACAACAAAATATAAAAGTTTACGTAGTAGAGCACATTAAAACATGTCACATGGACAGTGTATGTTCATGAAGGGTATCTTTTTTTATATGTTTAAGCATGATATTCATAAATGTCTCTTAAGAATAGTTTAATATATATAAATCAAATACGTATGTGCATTTATGGATTCTTTGAAATACTAATGTTTCTTTAAATATCATTATGATGTAATAAATAAAGATGTATGCTTTTTAATATTTCACAATGCATTTAAAAAGAAAGCTAAGAAAAAGGATGCTTTCTCGTGAAGCATTCAGATGCAGAATTCAAAAACACACACGAACATGCCCAATAAATAAATAAATTAAATTAAACTCGGAAAAGGACACTCTAATATTTCTGTGTTAATGGATTTAAATTTCCTACTACCTTCCAATCATGAAGATCAGCTTAATTTCGAGATATATTGGACAAATTTCAAAATATTCGAATATACTTTTTAACCAACTTTTGTTTACTATCAGATATAAAATATTTCATCATAGTCGTGCTATGGTACGTTGATTTTTCTATGATAATTTTTCTAAAATTATAAAAACATTTGTTGATGTCGACGAGAATACGAAAATATGTTGGTTTTCTGCCATAATTATCTGATTAAATTTTGAAATTAAAGTAACTTTTGGAATGTGTGGAACTTACATCACTTGCAAGGAAAGCTGCTAGTTAAATTCTCGACTTAATGAAAAATTTTAAAATTAACACCTCCGTTTTTGATTAACTATTAAACTATTACCGTATAAAAACACTATAAAAGCCAAAACGTCTCTGCTGTGACTGTGTTGTAAATTGTAAAGTGCCTAGTAAAACATTTTTAATTTTTGGTCGATAGATTAATCAAAACAAAATGTTTTTTGTACGTTTACTTTTTTATCATCTCACTCGACTTCTCTGTACACAGTAGACTTTATCTGCACACAGTAGACTTTAGGCTGAAGCTCTTTCCGCTTCTCCATATGTTGTCCCACAGCACTATTTCTCTCAAGGACGAAATCACTTTTTTCCCTCAAAGTTCTCTCCCTCAAAGTATGCCCTGCAGTCCAAAAAACGTATGTAACCAATCAAATCCTGAAATTACTGACGTCCGGCTGACTCTGACCTCAGTCATTCTTAAAGAAGAACGATTCGAAAGACCGGGGTTTGAGGTCATCAAGAACACCGCTAAAATTATTCCAGATCGAAGGGAAGTATTGATGTCTGTTTTATCCGCTCTACTAAAAGTGTAAGTATGCATATTTTCACATTTTTCATCGTATTTTTAATAATGAAAGTTTGCTAAAATTGTTTTGTATATGTCTAAAATCTTCCAAATGCTATAATCATATTGATCTCAAACTTATCATAGCTGCCAACTCAAGTTTTCAACTCAGTCCCAGTTTTTCATCACATCTCAAGGTAAATTACCAAATCTCGAGATTTTAAAGTCTCGAAATTTAAATCTTTACTAAAGAAAATTTTTCCCAGCAAAAAAACGAAATTTATCAAAATAATGAAATTTTTAATTAGGCAAATTGTATTCGTCCACCTGTAATGATTTTCATAATAATTTTTCTTGTTAAACTTTATTTCACAAAACTGTATTTTTTATTAATTTTATTGACATTAATAAATTTTTCTTATCGGATTTCGTTTAATCTGAGTTGTTTTAATCTGCTGTAGACATCAGTAGATTTTTATGTGAAGATTTAGGCAATGTTTAATTAGTTAATTTTTGTGTTTAATTTTGTTTACTTTAGTACCTGGCATATTACTAATTTTATCTAGTGTTATTATGTATGTTAATTATTAATTTCACATGCATCGTATATTTAAAAATACTTTGATAAATAAAAGCTTTGCTTCACTAGTGAAGATTTCCTCAGCATAAAAATGCGAGGAAATAAAAAAAAATGAAATTAGTAAAGAGCATAAATTTTAGACTATCTAATAAAATGCTAATGCATCTTACATCAAAATTGAATTACAAGTACTATAGTAACCCGAACCATCATGCATCATAAACTGAATCAAAGCGAGTTTGGAATTTCTTTGAAATGGTATAACCTCTCAGAGTGAAAAACCTTTAATTTTTTCTAGAGCAAACCCGTCTTTAAAGAAAATCTCCCGTCTTTTAAGATTTTCCAAGGCTGGAAACTATGATCTGCATGCATATACGATTGTGTTTATGGCTTTAGAAATACAATTTTTATACTATTCAAATGTAGTACTGGTATTTTATGCACGTACTGTTTTCATTAAATTGTAAAGAAAAATTAAAACACTAAGAGAATTAGATATCTTATATTTACACAAGCAATGAAATAGACATTTTTTATTATTTAGAGTTAAAAACTGAAATTTTGGCTAGTTTTTTTTAACTTTTTGATAACTATTTTAGAGCAGTTTATGTTCTCCAGCTAAAGCGGCAATAAATAAATAAACAAATAAATAAGTAAAAATTTTAACTTTCAATAAATCACTGGAACTGCACTGGAGCGATGTAAATGAAATATCTTCATCTCACATTGGTCTAAGACATTACGTACCAAGCGAATTTAGTCGGAAACCTAGAATACTTTAAGAAATACAGAGTTGGAAGGCAACAAAGTTTCTTTATTTCTTTTATACACTAGGCCTGTTGTTATGAATTGAATTTTACCATCTGCTATGTACAACAACTTTCTTTTACTACATGTGGAAATTTTTATTTTAATAAAGCCTTCAGATATTGCTTTCTCTAATGATGCATTTGCAGAAAATGATTTAAGAGGTTTTGTTAAACACAGTATTCGATTATATATCGATTATATTCGAGTAATATATGTTAGTGGCATATAGGGATTATTATGTTTGTTATCCATTATGTTTTTAATAAGGTGTACTAACAGAGTTTCCCTCACCTAGAAAATTTTAAACTGCCATGGAAAGTACAAAATATATTCAGAAAGTCAGGGAGGAATTTTCCCAGAATGTCAGGAAGTTTGAGTTTGTATAAGACAAGCTTTTTAATGTTGATAATTAACATACACATTACATATAAAGTAAGATTGCTTCCATTCAGTCTCAGAACATTTATGGATTTATTTCATTACATTCACAGAAAATGGCATTTAGCGTTGTACATTTGCTAATGACCGATGAAGTGGCTGTCGTCCAAGCAAATGAGTGTCAGATGATAAAAAGGGACATGTAACTGGCCTTCGTATAAAGAAAGAAGTCACATGGAAAGAGCAATTCTGGAATACAGAGAACCAGATACATCCTGAGAGAATTTTTATATTGTTATCCTGGGAGAATATTGTAAGTATTCTACAAATGATTTTTACGTCTGTTTTCCCATATTAATTTAATTGGTAAGAAGTTTTTCGAGAGCATAAAATTGAAATAATATGTTTTCTGAATTGAAACATTGAAATTTTAAAAAAATGTTTTGATGTGTAGGAAAATGTATTAAGCATACTTCAATTTTTCTAAACAAATATTATTTATCCTTATTCTCTCTAATTAATTGTGCTCATATTATATCAGCTTATGTTTTAATAGTTTCGCTCCGAAATAAATCATATCTACATTCTTAATTACGGTTCATAGTAAGACTCTAATATTCAATATACTTTGCTAGTTTGTGAATTTTAATACAACCTCTTTAAAAACTTACCCATATATAAAATAATGGATGCTCAAAGGAAGACTGAACGAGAGATTTTAGCCTGCGGATCCATATAAATGTCAAATTCAATTCCATTGAGTGAAGTCATGAATCAGGCTCCAGAATGTTAACACAGTGTTTAACTTTAATTAAAAAACGCCTATCTATATATTTTATTTTCAAATCTGAATAAAAATATAATTTTCAATAATAAGATTTGAGTTTTCTATAAGAAATGTTAAAGTGATTAACGATTCTAAACAATAAATATGCTGTTGAGTTGAAAGATGAGACTGTATCTAATGAACAATGTATGCATTTTTGTAGCTAATTATGCTACAGTTGAATTTAAGTCCAAAAACGGCTTTCAAGACATTGAATTTTAGATTCAGGTTCAGACTTTGAAACACCAAAACAGAAGCGAAAGAGGCCATTAACATTCTGATACATGTATATATTAATATACATGTATCAGAATGTTAATTCTTCGGATGATAAATTAAATACAAAAAGAAATAAAACAGAATTACCTCCTACTAAATTAAATTATAGCTAAATAAAAAGAAATCCCTTTTAATTTTTCCTCATGCGGTAGTAAATTAAATTTTACTACACTTTCTTAAGCTTCTTTACTTAGTTATATTAATTACAGTAGTAGAAGATGTTTTTAATCATTTATTTCAGTTTTTATTTTTTTTTTATAATTAAATCGAAATTATATGTTTAATTCCATTATAATAATTTTGCTTGCTGATTATTTTTTCCTTTATCAAAGTTAAATTTTATTTTGAAATTTTGCATTTTAACAATTCCACATTATGAACGTTTGTCTATTATAAGATTTTTGAATTCTACAGTTTTCTTTTTCTTGGTGGCTTGTGCTTTATGTCACTGTACTTTTTCAAGTTCTTTTTATAAAAAGTTTGTACTTTAGTAGTACTTTTATAGTACATTTTATATAAAAAGTTTCTAACTTTCAAATTAACAAAATTTGCTCTTTTCAAAAAAGTGCTGACTTTTTCATATTTTTACATATTGGGTAACTAATTTTGAATCACGTGAAAAATTAACTAGGTATTTAGTCATTTACTTTTATTTTTCAAGAATGTTCATTTCAGAGACACTTAGCGCTATGTTTAATTCCTCAGCATTAACTTTGCTTATTAGCTATTTTTTCATGATCTAAATTCATTAATCTTTTTTTGAATTTCATAAGTTTACTAAGTCCATATTTTCAAAATTTGGCCAGCTTTGCCTTCTCTGTGGTTTTGAATTCCGCATGTGTCTTTTTTTTTTTTTTTTTTTTTTTTCAATGTACATTATGTCATTCCTATTTTCCAAGTTATTAATTTTTAAAAACTTTTTAATTTAAAATTAATAAATATGCTTTCACTTATTCTTCAAAATCTTCTAAAGAAGGCGCGTTAAAAATACTTCAAAAGGCGAGTCTAGTCTATTTTGTCATTTATGTATTCGATTTTGAGTCACGTCGGAGTAAGTGATATCGTGATAAATACTGATTTCAGATACTTGCAGTTTTTATCATTATTTTAATTTGCCTCATCGGTTGCTAAATGTATAACACTAGCGAAGACTGGGAGTTCGTCTTGGCTTCTATTCCAGACGAACGGTTTTGTTTCGTAGTTGGTTTTCATGGTTTTTCCATGAGTAGCAAGAATACGAGCCAGTTTTCCTTTGAAATTCCTCCACGAATTCATTCCCTCCCATAGGCAGATATCATTTGTACACTTCGTTACATTCGAGTATCCTTAAATAATCATTAAATAATTTTTAAACAGTTTTAAATTTTTTGAAAAATTTTAATTTTGAATTAAGGTTTTCGTCTTTTAATTCAAAGGACTCTTTGATTACTTGTACAATTCATCCAGATATAATTTGATTTCTCTGTTTATAATTCCATTTTCTTTCGGCTGCTCTTTGAAAAAGACCGAAGATAATTTTTAATTCTTTAAATTTCATGCGAACTTTGTTTTATTTATGTATTGATTTAATTTTGCTCCAATTTTGTTTTCCATGTTTTTGATTCATTCTTTTGATTTGTGACTTATTGTTACAGAGTTCATCATTTTAGGTTTATATTAACTCCATTTGTTTGATTTCACATGTCTCTCTGTATGTATATATATATGCAAGGAAGAGGAAAGTTCAAAAGCGATTGCTTAAAAGTACATTTGGAAATTAAAATTTTAAAATAAAAAAATACCCTCACTTCCAATATTTCACTTAACATGATCTTTGAGACTAAATCGCAATTTCAAAATACATAAAAATCATATTCTAACCATATTCTAATCATATTCAAAAAAATTTCAATGATTTTTTTCAAGGATTGTATATTTTTCTTCAAGTGAATTTAACTAAATTCAAATAGTGACATTACACAGCGTGTTAATTTTGTATTTCAATCTCGAAAATGATTGCTTTAAACGGCGACCATTTCGAGAGCATTTTGACATAACTGACGATATATGAAATTGTAGCGCAATTTGTTGGCGACGTTTGGTGCTAAAAACAATTCTTGACCAATAATCTTCTTACAAAATTAATTTTAGTAAGTAGTAGTGTACAAATGAGAGAGCTGGCGCAGTGACCTTTGGGGGCGAAACAATGACTGCGAAACCCTCCATTAAAATCGAACCCACTTTTAGAATGTGATGGCTCTCCAACCCTCCATTAAAATCGAACCCACTTTTAGAATGTGATGGCTCTCCAACCCTCCATTAAAATCGAACCCACTTTTAGAATGTGATGGCTCTCCAACCCTCCATTAAAATCGAACCCACTTTTAGAATGTGATGGCTCTCCAACCCTCCATTAAAATCGAACCCACTTTTAGAATGTGATGGCTCTCCAACCCTCCATTAAAATCGAACCCACTTTTAGAATGTGATGGCTCTCCAACCCTCCATTAAAATCGAACCCACTTTTACAAACGCTACTTTTCCAAAACGCCGCTTTTACAAACGCCACTTTTCCTCTTCATCGCATGCTTCTTTTGCAAGGGGACATTCGTCCCCCACATAATCCACTGGCATGGTATATTTAGTGAGGGTATTAATTTATACCATCAGTGCACCATTATGTATGGCTTCTAGAGCGTCAAAGGAGAGACAATGGGTAATTGATTAATAATACCTAGTGAATAATAAAAGCATTTAAAGAGAAGGTTTGTAGTATATAGAAAGACAAAATGGATTTTCAATCAAAAACAGTTCGACAGTTACAAGATTACTGTCGAGAAAATGATATTCGAGGATACTCGAAACTTAAAAAGGTGGAACTGATCGCCCTCATTCAATACCACAACGGCTTTTCCAGGTTCCACAATGACTTGTTTATCAAGCGAAAGAAGAAGAGGGAGCTAAAAATCAGGTGTTGCGGAAAGTTAATAAAGGAATCTAGCATAAATAAGCACTTACAAACTAAAGCTCATCAAAACTATAAGCCTAAGAAGGCCAGCCAGGAGGTTCACAGAGATGATTTTGACAATATGCAGGGGCTGCATCATATGACCATTAACCAACTACGTGAATTTTGTCGATCGCGTGGCATCGCAGGCTATTCCAAACTACGGAGGAAGGCAGACATCAAAGCATACATAGAAAGCGTTTTGTTCAACCGTCACTTCGAATTTGATTCCGACCTGTTTTCAGATTCGCGAGAGAGAAGGCTATATACCCCCAATGAAATTGATACGGCTTTTGAAAACCGTTTGGTGACGTATGATGTCCAAAATGAGCACAATCTGATGCTTCCCAAAGACTTCTTGAACGATGTTTCATCACTGGTCCAGGGTCTTATTACAAAACATCTGAAGAGGCTGCATGGCTTGAAGGTTAATTTCCAATTTCTCTGTGACTATGAAAAAGGGAAAGATGAAACGATGACAGAAATGGAGAAAAACTTCAAAACAAAAAATGAAGTCATCTTAGAATCAACTGATTTGGTAGCTTATTACAGATCAGTTATCCAAAAATTATTGACGGAGATGGAGGAGTTTGTTGCAAGGGGTTCAGGTTGGACGCTTGCTAGAATCAAAAGTCTTGAGGTGAGGATCAATAAGTACACCCCACTGAGAGGATCATCCTACATTGATTTGTCAAAAGTGATTAAAGCTAAAAAAGCAGTCATAAACGTAAAAAATGAGAATGATAATGAGTGTTTTAAATGGGCGATACTGTCTGCACTACATCCAGCAGAAAAAGATGCCCAAAGAGTCACCAAATATAAGCCATATGAAAATGAGCTAAAGTTCGAAGGCATTGAATACCCAGTAAAGATGGAAGACAGAGTACTCGAAAGGTTCGAAAAATTGAATAACATATCAGTGAACATATACTCATACGATGAAAAGACTAACATATACCCCTTAAGAATAACTAAGCATAAAGTAGATAAGCATGTCAATTTACTTTACATAAGAAACGAGAAAGGGAACAGTCATTACTGTTGGATAAAAGACATGTCCAAATTAATATGTGGGCAATTAACCAAGCATAATGGAAGAGTATACCCATGTGAAAGGTGCCTGTTATTTTTTCACTCTGAGGAAGATCTTCAAACGCATGAAAAGGATTGTAAGAAAAATCAGGCTGTTAAAATAGTAATGCCTGAAAAAGATTCAAAATTAAAGTTCAAACATTACCATAAATCGCTACGAGCACCTTTTGTAATGTATGCAGATTTTGAAAGTTTAACAACTAAGATAGATACATGTCAGCCAGATCCCAAGAGCTCTTACATGCAGAAGTACCAAAAACATGAACCCATGAGTTTCTCACTTTACATTAAATATAAGCACGGAGACTACAAACCGCCTATCACATATAGAGGTCCAAATGCAACTAAAGTATTTTACGAAACGTTGAAAGCTGAGGCCTTAGAGATAAAGAAAATTTATGATAAGAAGCACCCAATCAAAATTACTGATGAAGATGACAGGCATTTCAAGAGAACCCATATATGTCATATCTGCGGGTTTAACATCAAAGAAGTACCA
The DNA here is from genome assembly GCF_044657685.1 of Stegodyphus dumicola. Lineage (NCBI taxonomy): Eukaryota > Metazoa > Arthropoda > Arachnida > Araneae > Eresidae > Stegodyphus > Stegodyphus dumicola. Next base: position 152,283,569 of record NC_140769.1, on the reverse strand, counting down.
TCACCATATTCGCCGAAAGACTCTGAGGACTTCCAAAAAGTAATGGATCATGACCATTTACTCGATCCATCCAAACATGAATCAAACTATAGAGGGCCAGCTCATAAATTATGTAACTTAATGTACCAATACCCTTCCCTCATTCCTGTCTTCATTCACAACTTATCTGGGTACGATTCTCATTTATTCATAAAAGAGCTAGGTGGTGATAATGGGAATATCGATGTCATTCCAAACACTGAGGAAAAATACATTTCATTCAGCAAAGAGGTTGGAGCGGAATGGGTAGATGCAGGTGATGGTAAAAAGGTCAAGCTACCCGGAATAAAGTTGAGGTTTCTGGATTCTTTTAAGTTCATGGCTAGCAGCATTGATAGTTTAGCCAAAAATGTGAAAGAATTCAGAGAAACAGCCAAATTCTTTCCCAAGGACAAATTGGACCTCGTTACCAGAAAAGGCGTGTATCCGTATGATTATATGGACTCGTGGGATAAATGTGACGAAACACGACTACCCAACAAAAAAGAATTTTACAACAAAATGACTGAGTCGGATATATCACACGAGGACTATGCACATGCCAAAACAGTATGGAAGACCTTCAACATTAAAAATTTAGGTGAGTATTCTGATTTGTATGTGAAGACTGATGTACTGATCTTAGCTGATATTATGGAACATTTTAGAGATGTCTGCATAAGGACTTACAAATTGGATCCTGCATGGTACTTCACTGCACCCGGTCTCTCTTGGGATGCTATGTTAAAAACCACTGGAAAGGAATTAGAATTATTGACTGATTATAACATGATTTTAATGTTAGAAAAAGGAACCAGAGGTGGGATTTCTCAGTGTTGTAATAGGTAGGGAGAGCTAATAATAAATATATGAAAGACTATGACAGAAGTAAAGAATCTAATTATTTAATCTACCTAGATGCCAATAACTTGTATGGATGGGCAATGAGCCAATTTCTACCATATGGCGGCTTCAAGTGGGGGGATACCGATATAGATGTAACAGCGATCCCCGACGATTCAGATGTGGGTTATATCTTAGAATGCGACTTGGAATATCCTGAATATTTGCATGATCTCCATTCAGACCTCCCACTAGGAGCTGAGAACAGAGTTCCTGATGGCTCAAAACATACAAAATTACTAACAACCTTATATGACAAAGATCATTATGTGGTTCATTACAGGGGTTTGAAACAATTTTTACAAATGGGCTTAAAATTGAAGAAAGTACACAGGGTATTAGAGTATAAGCAAGCACCTTGGCTGAAGACATATATCGACTTGAACACTGAAATGAGAATTAAAGCAACTAATGACTTTGAAAAAGATTTCTATAAACTCATGAACAACTCTGTGTTTGGTAAGACAATGGAAAATATTAGAAAAAGGCTTGATATCAAACTGTGCTGTGATGCGGAGAAAGCCGAAAAACTTATTGCTAAACCAAATTTTAAAGGAAGAACCATATTTGAAGAAAATTTAGCCGCTATACATATGCACAAAACTGCAGTACTCTTTGATAAACCTATCTATGTTGGAATGAGTATCTTAGATTTATCCAAAACTTTAATGTACGACTTCCACTATAATGTGATGGCACCTAAATATGGGAAAAACATTATACTGTTGTACATGGATACGGATAGTTTCATCTATGATATAAAAACTGATGATTTCTATGAAGATATGAAAGGAATGCTTGAACATTTTGACACGTTTGATTATCCGGAGGATAATAGGTATGGAATGCCGCGAGTTAATAAAAAGGTTTTGGGGAAGATGAAGGATGAAAATGCAGGGGGGATCTTGGAAGAGTACGTTGGCTTAATATCTAAGATGTATGCCTGTAAAACTGAAAAAGACTTAGTTAAAAAATCAAAAGGTATTAAGAAATGTGTAGTGAAAAATAGAATTACTTTCGAGGATTACAAAAACTGTCTATTCTCACATCAAAAACAGTACAGATCTATGAATCTCATTAGAAGCACAAAACATAATATTCATTCCATACAAGTAAATAAGATTGCCCTTTCAGGAGATGATGACAAGCGGCACATATTACCAGATGGTATCCATACCTTGGCTCACGGTCACTATGCGATAAAGAGCAACCTCAAAAGTCACCTGTACAGACGCCAGGCGAAGGATCAGCATTTTGGTAAGGCCCCCAAGAAACCTCTCCTCTATAATAGCTCGGCTACGTACTGAACATTTCAAGGGTATCACCAACTGGTCCTATCCCAACTGCTGTCCTGAATCCCTCATGCCTCTTCGAACTCCGCCAATAGAGATCCGCCTCCAGAACTGGCAGCACCAAGACTTTTTGATTTTTGCACCTCATGCACTTATGTATAGACATGACAACAACATTATCAATCAATTTAAAAGGGGTTAAAAGGAAGACTTATTAAAATAAATATGGACATGACGGAAGAAATGGAGGAAATAATGAGATTGTTTAGTCCAGACACAGAAGTTTCTTCAGACTTGAAAACTAAAGAGTGTGAACACAAATATGTAATTGGTGATGACTGGTACAATTGCCAAGCATGTGGTGAAGAACTGAGATATAATCCAAATAAACCCCCTATCAAATTAGAAGATTTATATTTCGAAAAGGCGCAGACAGCTAGAATGAAAAGCAGAATGACAAATCTTTATAAATGGATAAGTAAGTATAACTTTCCTTTCGAAGAAGAGCTTATGATTGATTTGTCATCTTTTATCTCTAAATACATAGAGTTGTATCCGAAGCGTAAGAACTTAATTAGCAAAGACTATATTTTATACCAAATGTTACGGAAAAGAGGTGGTTATGAGGTCCCACTTAAGCTACCTAAACTGATGACAACGCTAGCTCAGAATGAAGAAATCTGCAGAACCATCTTCGATGCATTAAATTGGAGCACAAATATGGGTGCGATGACCCCAATGAGTGAATTATAATTTTTAATAGCTTTCGTCGGCTATTAAAAATAAACTAAATCCTTCTTATCAATCCAGCTAGTCTCAGGATAGCCTAACCATTTTACTAGATATTTGTCCCCTTTCTTTTTGATGACTTTTTCAATCTTATATACGTTGTCTTTCTTATCATACTTTACCAATTCATTTTCATAACTAGTACCTTTAACCTCTTCATTATTTAAATCCTGAACTCTATAAGTGATTGGATCAGTTTCTAATACTTCAGAAATGACAAATATTTCTTCTGTAAAAGTTGCTTGATAACCTCTTCTGAAGGCAGACTTATATATTGATATTCTTACTTTATCTCCTACTTGGTATTTAGGTTTATGTATGACCTTTTCTTTAAACAAATTGTGATACACATCACCACTGTTTTCTTTTAGACTGGCTTCAACAGGTGTCATTTTGATACTTCTGTGGTAGGAATTGTTATAATTTTTTACTAACTGACTCAATACATCTATGTATCTTTTTGTATTGTTTGCTGCTAAATATTTTCTAATTTTACCGTTTAAAGTTCTGTTGAACCTTTCCACTATGGAGCACTTGATTTCGACATTTTCAGTAGTAAACCAGTGAATATTATTCTCTTTAAACAGTTGTTGCGTCTCTTTGTTAATGAACTCGGTCCCCTTGTCTGTCTGAATTTTTTGAGGAATTCTTTCCTTAAAGATCTTTTTAAACGCTATAGTAACTTCTTCTCCCGTTTTTCTGCGAACTGGTATAGCCCAAGCATATTTGCTAAAAATGTCTATGACTGTTAGTAAGTAGTTGTTACCATCATTAGAACTTGATAATGGTTTTAAAAATAGCAAGTCTGCTTGCCATTGGTCGTCAATGTGTGATACGTAAGTTCTCCTTCTTTTGAATTTACGGATAAGTGGTTTGTGTTTGGTATAAACATCTTGCTGGTGTAAGAACTCTTCGATATCCTTTCTAGGAACATGCACCTTCCTCTGAAGCTCCTTGATGCCGCAATATCCAGTTTCAGGATCATAGTACACATCTCTCAGTCTAGGGGTGTTCTGAGTTACCCCGTCAACTTTAAAAAAGAACTTTTCCTTGATCCACACTTTTCACACTTTCCTTTCATAATAGGCCTTCCGTTGCTTGTTACCGAATTTTCAACATTTAGTGTACCTGTCTTCTTTTTACAAATCAAGCAATATGTCACAATAGCACCTAGTCCAAAAACTCTTTTGGTTTTTATGATAGGTCGGATGATAGCCCTAGCTTGTTTTTCTCCGAGTGGATAAAATCCGCTGTTTGGGTTTTCAATGGCATCTAAATCCTTTAAAAGCTCTTCATCTGCAACATGTCTCTGTCTAGTGTCTTTTGTTTGACTGTATGCTATGTCATGCTTCTTACATGCTTTATCTACTCTGTTAACTCCTGGATCCCCTCTAGTCAATCTTTTAGAAAGCTTTGTAAAAGGTCCACAGTACTGATAACCAGGAAGATGCATTTCTGGTGGATTGAGCTTATCTTGCATCCAACCGACTAAATCTCCACCTTTAATCTTTCTATCTTGTTTGCTCATTTATTAAGAATAGAAAATTATTTTTCGTACCCGTTCAAACCTTTCTCCTTTAAATATTTTTCCATGGGGAAGTACTTCAAGTCCTTAATAAATTCTTGCTCTTTAATCAAAGCTTCCTCCTCCGAAATAGTCTTTGCTCTCAAGCAATTTAGTAAAGACTTATAAAACTTGTAGGCAAACTTGTATTCTTCTTTCCTTTCTGCGACATGCAAGGATTTATCAATAATCTCTATGACACTGGCCACGATGCTCAAGGATGCTAAGGGAAGCAGAGCGAAAGCTGTCAAACTCGAAGTACCAAACAAGAACTTCGCAATTGTCAGAGACAGACTAACATCACTGTAGAATTTGTAGCTTTTTCTGTATGCGTACAAGCATGACTCTAATTTTTGTTCCATGTTTTATTTAAAGAAGAAAAACATTTCCTATACCTAATTTCAGGGTTAACTAAATCAAGCATGAAAAAATCATGAGGTTTCGTGACACACTTTTTGTACATACTATCGAACTCCTCGCTGGTGAGACTACCATCGATTTCCCTCAGGATTTGTTTAACCTCTCTTGGTTGGAGTCTAAAGAAGATAAAGTAGTTACAGTTCTTGCGTATGTTGATGGGTGTTGAGTAATATGATTGAGATATATAGATGATGGACGCATTTTTCTTCCTACCTCTTATGAATAGGTCCTCTATGACTTTTTGCTTCTTTTCTGTCACGCAGTCATCGAATACAACTAGATTCTTAACGTTAGGATCAAGTTCATCTACTGTTATAAAATCGCCCAACTCTGACGTGAATAATGTTTCCTTCTTGAATTTGTGAAACATTTCTAAAACTTTTTCTTTATCAACCTTCTTAACTTTTTTAAGGCTAAGAATATCATCTTCCTCTATATCATTAAACTGCGTGTATGTTTCTTGTAGAGATGAATACTTGGGCTCAAAGATGTCTTTAGCACATACGTAGAGATTGTCAAACTTCAACCAATCATAGATGAAGTTAAGAAGCAAGTTTGTCTTACCACACCCTGAAGGTCCGGTGATTAAAAGTCTGAAGGGATGTTTGGGTAGCAAAGGATGCTGATCAGCATATGCAAACTCTTCAGGTTGCGTGTAATTCTTTATTCGAATCATATCTTTATTTAAGGTGAAAATATTTGCTTTAAGGCAAAAAATATTTACTTTAAGGCAAAAACATTTACTTTAAGGCAAAACTTTATTTGCTAAGTAATAAAGATGAATCAATTAGAAAAGGAACGCATTGAAAAGATAAAGGGGCAGATACTAGCCCAAAAAAGATTGGGTGAGTTACAAAAAGATCTTAGAAGAAAAAACGAGCAGCAGCTTCAAGAAAAATTAGGTGTTCGAGAAATGTTAACAGAGTTTCATAAGCCTGTGACAGAAGAGATGACTAAGCAGGAAGTATCTAGAAACAAACACCTTAAAGCTGTTCAGGATGCAATACAGGAAATATCCTCTCCATCGTTAGAGTCCACAACAATTCCAGAATTGGATTATGGAATAAAAGATTTGGAGCGCAGGATTTATAATTTAAACTTAAATAAGGATATCGACGAGTCTTTCATTCGGGAAGAGGGTTTTGAACTACCATCGGAATTAGTGAACAAAAGTGAGGGCGAGCTGAATGAAATCATAAAACGCGCCAACGACAGAAATAAAGAATTCGGAACTAGAAAAGGGCCTATGAAAAAAGAATGGAAGAACAGTGCAGAAGATAATGAAGATAGGAAAAAATATTTAAGAAAAGAGTTGGACAAGTTCGACTACAAAATTCAAATGATGAGGAACTATACAAAAGCACTCAAAACACTCAGGGATGGAAATTATTATTCAGGCGAGGGTATCGATAGGGTGGAGCTGCTTTCGCGACTGACGGATAAAAGATGTGGAGGGAATAAAAGTAAAACGCTCTACAATAAAATCGTTACTCTGTTGGATGCGCTTTTGAAAAAGGGTGAGCTAACTAATGATTTTGTAAAAAGCTACTACGCAAAGTTTTTGAGCTAACTAAAATTTTCTCTACATATAATAAATGAGTAACTACATTAAAATAAAAGTGCATCTGACTGATCATCAGATCAACAAGTTAAAGACTGCACACAAGAAAAAAGAGGAGGTCACTCTACAGATCAATACCTCCAAGGCGCCAAATCATGATCTATATCTTACACAAACACAGATCGAGCAACTAAAGAAGGGCAAACGCATAAAGATCAGCAAAACACAACTGGAGACAAATGGTGGATTCTTGCCTTTTCTTCTTCCCATTCTTACTACTTTAGCTACCGGTGCTCTTTCGGGGGCAGCTGGATGGGGAGCCAAAAAGATTATGGATAAAGTGAGCGGATCCGGTTGCGGGGGAAAGAAAAAAAAGGGGAAAGGCGTTCTACAAAACTGGGAATCTCGAACAAAATGATTGAGGAATGCATGAATGGTGAGAGAGGATTTCGTGGCGTCTTCACATCAGACTTGCTACCCAAAAAGATGAGAAAGTTTGAAAGTGGAATTATTAATTTAGACTTGTCGACAGGGCCTGGAACACATTGGGTGGCTTACTACAACGATCCAAAAAATAATTTTGTAGAATATTTTGATTCATTCGGAGACTACAAATATAAAGGTACTACTTTAAAGGATGACACTATCCCGGCAAACATATTTCATTACCTGAGAACATCAAACAAAGAAGTTCGGTACAATTCAAGCTTCCTGCAGAAACCCACATCTGAGCGTTGTGGCTACTTCAGTATGACATACATAAAAAAGAGAAATAGAGGACACCCTCCTTGGGACATCTTATACTCCCTAACTCAAGAACCAAGTGATCATAATGAGAAGAAAGTGCTACTTTAATGAAACATGTGTGTTATTTTAATAGGTAAAAGCCCATTAAAATAAAAAAAAAATAAAATGCTTATAATAAAATGACTCTGCTTATATTAAACTCAAAAGACTACCCGAAGTCAGAAGACTTTACTGTCGAATACGCTACGCCTCTGAGAATCAAGAGGGTTGCTTTGCAATCATTTTCCTTATGGGTTTCATGGTACAACATTTGCAAGGCCTATGAGAACAACATGCTTTCATTCTATGATGGAAGCCTTTGGTATGATCTAACTATTCCGGATGGAAATTATACTCTGGGGGAGCTAAACGATTACATGATGCAGTATTTCAAGGACGAAAGTCCTCCCATACAGTTTGGCGTGATATTCGCTCGACAGAGATTTGTGATAAAACTGAAAGAACACTACAAGCTTGATTTATCAAAGAGTAAGCTTCATGAGATTTTAGGATTTGAACCAAAGATTTACGAAGAAGTGAAACAAGAAGCCAAGTATGTGGCTAATATTTCTCGAAGCATCGATGATATTCATATCCATTGTGATATAATAGAGGGAGCTTATTTGAACCAATTTGCATCAGAAGTTATCCATTCTTTCACACCGGCTCAAGAGCCAGGCAGTTTGCTCTCTAAAGATTTTGACAGACCTATCTTTTTTAAGACAAAGAGTAACCACATATATAGGATCAGGATGCGTCTGACCAATCAGGATGGTGAACCTATTGAGCTCAATAATCAAAGGGTACTTTACAGGTTGCTGGTGGAGTGAAGAAAATTTTTGTACTTACAATAAATGAACAGACATAGACTTTACGGAGCAAGCAAGAGGATACAAGGGCGAGGTTTCTTTGGGAGAAAGCTTTTGAACCTAGCTAAGAAAGAGGTTGAACAAGAGGTGCAGCAAGCAGTGAATAGTAAATTGGAGTCAATCCTTAATAAAACGATTAAAAGAGGCACAGGTTTAAAAGTAGTGAACGAAGCTAAATTAGAAGCTATCCTTGGAAAGAATATGAAGCGAAAATAATTTTACTGCATATAATAAAGATGAACAATATTTGGGAGTTGAAACAAACGTCAGAAGACGTCATCAGAGATATAGAAAGTTTTGAGTATAGAGAAATCAAAGAAACGCACAACACTCAAGATACGAGTGAAGATGCCACGTATAACTTTCACATACTCGATACAAACGCTAAAATTCTCTACTCCAAAGGATATATTCACCAAGAACTCAGAGTCCTAAAAGCAAATGGAGATTCTGTAGGGGAAGAGAACGTGACATTGGTGAATGGTGGAGGTTTACTCAGGAGAAGTATCATGACCATCGGTGCCTACGAGATAGATTCAGATGTGCATGACACATCCTTGATGTTACAGGTTATGGGTTTAATTAACTTCACACCTGATTATGCAACTTCGGAAGCGACCAATATGTTTTACTATATAGATACATCCGATTCTACCGAGAGAGGATCGTTCAAGTTTAACGGTGCCCTTACCGACGCTACAACAATAACAATTTTTTTCGCTAACTTAAGAGTGAATGATGACCATAACGAAGGTTTTACCAAAAGATGGATGTATACCCGAGATAGTCAGTCTGTGCACATATTTATACCGCTCAAATACATTTTCGGCTTCCTCAATGATTATGAAAAAGTCATTACAGGCTTTGATGTAAAATTTCAGTTTCAAAGAAACAGTCACAGGAACATGTTGTATACAAATGTACCTAATCCTAAATATAAAGTACAAGTCAAGAAACTTTCGCTTTGGCTACCTTATGTTAAATTCAATTCTTCTGTTGATGGTCAGTTTACAAAACTGATTCTGTCGGACCAATCCATCGACATTAACTGGAGGCAACCTAGAGTAGTCAAGTCCAACATTTTAGAAAATAGCAGCGGATCATGCAACATACCAGCCACTACTGATGAAGTGATGAGCCTTTACGTTGTGCCCCAATATGATAAAAGAAACGAAAACTTTTCTCAAAACAACATGCTGTTCGATAACTTAAACATGATTGATTGCTGGCTTATGGTCAATAACGTGAGGGTGCCAAACATCAATTATACTATGGACTTTGAGAAAAAAGATTATTCGAGACTCTACACCGCTCTCTTAGATGCAGGGCTTAACAATATCACTTCCGAAGCCGGATGTCTGATCAACTATGAAACCTTTAGAAGTCTCTATCCAATCATATGCTTCAACTTATCTTTTCACGAGCCGTACGTAAATGTTAGCAACCTGATGATTGAATTTCACTGGAGACTGAAGAGCAGCCCTGATGATAAGTATGTATTTTACTTTGTTTTGAATGAGAGAAAGAGATGCAAACTCAATATGGTAGAAAAGAAGATCATAGTGTTGAATACTTTAAGGATGTAATATTTAGAGATTATTTTTAGATTTTAATAGATTACAATCTATTAAAAACTTATTTATATAATAATAAAGATGGCTTGGTATCCTTTTGGAATATACTATCCCAGAAAAGCGGTGGGTCTTCGCGGTCCACCTGGAATAGGGTTTAAACTCACAAACGATGGGAATTATGATATGGAAAACAAGGTGCTGAAAAACTGTAAAGATCCAGTAGACGCCAACGATGTCACCACGAAGTCCTTCGTTTCCGGAGAATTGGAGGATTTAAAGCTGGAAATTAGGACACTTTATGATGTTATGACCAACAGAATAGAGGAATTAAAGCTGGAAGCTAGGAGAAGTAATGATGCTATGGTAAACAGCTTTAAAAATTATTCGTCAGAGACTTCGAAGAAGCTTAAAAGCTTGGAAATAGGATTCAAGCATACTGAAGAAAAATTACAGGAATATACTCAAAGTGTTTATGTATGCGCAGATCCTCCTGAAAGCGGGTACAGCAGCTCAAAATTTCAGAAGGTGACATTTACTTCGTTCAGTAATAATTTACTGAATGGAGCACTCATGACATTGAATGAAAGTGTAAAGGCTAAAATAACCTTCTTCGCACTCATAGATAATAATGGTACTTATCTTGAAAGTGTGGTTGAAGCTCAAATTTTTAAGGGTAATAAGATGCTGCGGGAGTTCAATTATAACACCGAACAGGTATCATTTATAAACTATATTAAGAAAGATAAAGAGATACAAGTATTCGTTAAGACTAAGGACCTAAAAACTTATGTATAGTTGAAAGTAGAAATTCTTTTGTGTTTATAATAAATGGCTGACGTAAATTGGAACGATATTTCGAAGACCGGTTTGTTGGAAGGACAAATCAGGGCATTACAACAGAATATAAGTTGGTCGCTCGTGAGTCGATACTCGACTCTTTCGGAGGAGTTCATCGAAGAATTCTCAAATCAGGTGAACTGGAAGGTCATTTGTCAGTATCAGACGTTATCAGAACCATTTATAGAAAAACATGAAGGTTTAGTTGAATGGTATGAAATCTCCAAATACCAGAAATTGTCGGAACCCTTCATGGACAAATATGCCTATAGTTTAGACTGGGAACAAGCTTGCAGGTACCAAAAGATGACAGAACCTTTCCTCGATAAACATATAACAAAAGTGCATTGGATAACAGTTTCCCACTACCAAGTACTGAGCATAGACTTCATGCGGAAGCACAAAGACTATATCGATATGGTTCTTATCTCTTCCCAACAAACACTCACTGAAGATTTCATGAGGGAATTCGCAGAACAGCTGGAATGGGAACGAATTGTCAGATATCAAACCTTTAGCGAAGAGTTTATCTTAGAACACCAGGATAAGATAGACTTTTGTCATCTGATGACTTATAAACACCATTTACTATCGAATGCCTTTTACGAGATGCACTATAAAAAACTGATTTGCATCCTTCTAACTAACATATGCAACAGAAATTTATATAGATATAGCAGCGAAAATGAACCTTAAATCTAGTAATTTTTTAATGCTGTGTAGCATTAAAAATAAAATAACTACCCGCAATTTGTTATGATCGTGTTTCCGTTTTCAACGTCCCGCGTGGGGAAAAAAAATCGAAGCGAACGCTGATGAAATGACCTTGGAGTGAAACGTGTTCCTAGCTTGAGGAAATGATAAGTGTTTTTTTTTTTTTTATTCTATCGTATACGTCACGACCTTGACTGCGTCTAAATGCGTAGTATTAGAAAGTGACAACAGATGGCAGCACTTCACAAAACATGTTTGATATGTTACATTTATAAGACAGTTAGCAATTATTGAATACGGGTACCCTGGCTGAACGGTTAGCGCGCAGGACTACTAACATCAAAGTCCCAAGTTCAAACCCCGACCTCTCCCGGATTGATGTCATTCAATCCGGATTGATGGTCTTAACCTAGCCAAAAAGACATGTCAGCTTACTCTCGCCGTTGAACCAATAGAGTAGCATTCACCGTTATCCCAGCTTACTCTCGCCGTTGAACCAATAGAGTAGCATTCACCGTTATCCCAGCTTACTCTCGCCGTTGAACCAATAGAGTAGCATTCACCGTTATCCCAGCTTACTCTCGCCGTTGAACCAATAGAGTAGCATTCACCGTTATCCCAGCTTACTCTCGCCGTTGAACCAATAGAGTAGCATTCACCGTTATTCATAAGTGGGATCCCCGACGCTAAAGCGTCAGAGTCTTACAGTGTATTTTGTCCTCTATGTGTCTTATATATGTTGTGCGAGAGGTGGCCTGTGGAGGTGCAGCTGGCGCGCCTGTGAGTCCAGTCAGACCACAACTCCAGGTGAAGGGCGCTGCGCCCTCCACTGAGAAAAAGTTGGAGGGCGCTGCGCCCTCCAACCTCTACATTGGGAAAAAGTATGATAGCTTATCTTATCATGATGGTAAGGCCGTCTATATTTACTGTGTATGTGCGTGTTGTAATGGCTGTTCGCTCAAAGTTTAGTCCAATGGGGGAGAGTGTCCGCGGGGTCCTTCGGTCATGCTTGCGGGGCCTTCCTGGCTTTCTTCTCGGTACCTCGGCGAGCGAGTCCTTGGTATCGTTGGTGAGTGTCATCATAGTTAATTACTACAGCTTATGAATATACTGATCTCAGAGTCATTTCAAACGAAGGTTTCGTAAAATTTCGAGGGGTCTGATGAAACCTAGTGAATAATAAAAGCATTTAAAGAGATGCATTCTATATGTAAAGATGGAATTGTTACAAGAATTAAACACATTTAGTTCTCTCAATGAGTTCAAGAAAATGAGCGAACTTAATATCAATGAAAAGTATCCGGTTACAGAAATTAGAGAAATAAACACAAAGTATGGTAAAAAAATAATAGTCCATTTACCTGAGTGTGTTGTATCTTTACCGAAGCGATGTGATAACAAAGCATCTGATTATTTAAAGCTCAATGGCATTAAACCTCTTTATTTTGTTTATTTAGGAAGTAAAGATGTCGGGAAAGCCCAACCTGGAAACATGTTTAAATTTGAGCAATAACTTTTTTTTTTTAATGGTTTTAGAATCATTAAAAAATAAAGTAGGCTTAGTTACACAAAAGAAATCTGGTCATTTTTGATAGAGTGTCATAACCCATATTCTGTACCTTACTATTCTTTTCTTCGTGTAGTATTTGATACATTTGAATAATATATTTTAAAATTAGCGAATGAATTTCAGGATAATTATTATTCATATCTGTTTCTTCTTCAACAGCAGTCAGTAAATGCTGACACATTCTAGCAAGGCCGCACATTCTGCTGTTATTACCTGAGCTATATAAAGCTCTAATATCACCGAATAAGTCATAAATATTTGCCATCTTTACATATAGAATGCATCTCTTTAAATGCTTTTATTATTCACTAGGTAATATTAATCAATTACCCATTGTCTCTCCTTTGACGCTCTAGAAGCCATACATAATGGTGCACTGATGGTATAAATTAATACCCTCACTAAATATACCATGCCAGTGGATTATGTGGGGGACGAATGTCCCCTTGCAAAAGAAGCATGCGATGAAGAGGAAAAGTGGCGTTTGTAAAAGCGGCGTTTTGGAAAAGTAGCGTTTGTAAAAGTGGGTTCGATTTTAATGGAGGGTTGGAGAGCCATCACATTCTAAAAGTGGGTTCGATTTTAATGGAGGGTTGGAGAGCCATCACATTCTAAAAGTGGGTTCGATTTTAATGGAGGGTTGGAGAGCCATCACATTCTAAAAGTGGGTTCGATTTTAATGGAGGGTTGGAGAGCCATCACATTCTAAAAGTGGGTTCGATTTTAATGGAGGGTTGGAGAGCCATCACATTCTAAAAGTGGGTTCGATTTTAATGGAGGGTTGGAGAGCCATCACATTCTAAAAGTGGGTTCGATTTTAATGGAGGGTTGGAGAGCCATCACATTCTAAAAGTGGGTTCGATTTTAATGGAGGGTTGGAGAACCATCACATTCTAAAAGTGGGTTCGATTTTAATGGAGGGTTTCGCAGTCATTGTTTCGCCCCCAAAGGTCACTGCGCCAGCTCTCTCATTTGTACACTACTGTAAGTGTTATAATTTGTTTGCTATTTCACTTTTAAACTTTGAAAAACCGTCAGTCATTTCTAGGATAACCCATATTGATTTTTTACTTTATATTTATTAATTATATATATATGTATAGATTTATATATATCCGTCGATCTGTTTTTTTATATGTGTTAACTTTTCACATATCATATCGATAAGATTAGTTTTTAGTGCATTCCCATGTTTTCCAACATTGATTCTAACAGTTTTATTTCGCATGTAGGCTGTTTTTTCACCTTTCCATGTTAATATTTTTTTAAAAATTACTTCCATGTTAATATTTTAAAAAATACTGCGTTGAACTATTTTATGGAGCCACAGCTCCTGGTAACTTTTTAGCAAGCTCACTAGAATATTTCTTCCTATTATTTCATATTTTTGCAGCATTTTGCGCAAAAACAATTTTAAGACCAAATAGGTCTTACGTCAAATTACTTGTTAGCTTTTCAATTTCAGTTTCAATTTATATATATAATTATATATATTAATATATATGGCATTGCTTATTAAAAGTTTTTTGTGGTTAAAATTGATCATATCTATTTTAGTAGAATCTCATGAGTAAGTATTATGTTGCGCTTCTTGTAGTTGTTCTTCATCATAGGTTTAAAATCATAAGCACTCATTAAATGAATCATGAAATAGCTTTAGCACTACTGTTATATTAATAGATGTAATTGTTGCCCCAAAATTTGGCTACTCGGCTTTCCTGAAGTCTATTGCTCTAAAAAAAGAAAAGTCTATAGTAAAATGCTTTATTCAATTTAAAACAAGGATGCCAAAATTCCTAAATACATATTTGTAGGAATGAATAGAATTACATATTAAACGTTTTTCTCACTTACACATTTCTCCATTTACGTTGACAAATTTTCATGACTAAATACTACTTCACTTTTTGTTAAGATTATTTCACGTTTAATTAGATACCTGCGCAAATTTAATGCAAATAAAGCACATTTAACAACATATAATGACACAATTCTAACTAATCAATGCACTAATCTCTAATATTAAATTGAATTTACATTGTAATTTGATTTTAAATTAATTGTAAATCTCTCATATTAAATTAAATTTTAATTTGAATGAAACACTAGGATAAAAAGTTATTCTGAATACTGAAATGTATTCATATATGCAAAATGTAAATATCAAATAATATTTCAAATCAAATTTCTCAATTTTATATTTATACTTATTATATGTATAATAAATTTTAAAATATTTAGGGAGTCATTGTAAGATATTTTTGTTTGTGAGTCAAAGTTCTATTTAATTTCCTTAACATTCGTATTAAAATACATGTATAGTGTGTATATACATACACACACACATATATATAGATAATAATAATTTATTTCCTAAACAATATTGATTAATTGATTATACTATCTCCTAAGTTTAATTAAAGTTAAAATTATTTTAAAAGAGTATATATATATATGTAAAACGTTTATCTTTACATGCATATGCACATGTACTTCAATTTTTATCATAGTTGCACTGTATTCTCTTATTTTAATATAAGCATTTCAAGGTGACAGTATCCATGCTCCTTATTTTCGTTCGTAACATATATGTTGCCATCCCTTCAATGAAATAATTTTTTCTACTCCATGACTGTAACTCATATGAACCTTTAAGTGCGGTGCCGAAATAAAAGGAAAATAGGAAAAACGAATCTCCAGAATCGAAAATCTTTTGCAGCACATGTTACCCTTGTTCACTAGAGAAACTAAATGGGGAAATAGCTACTTGAAAGAAACACAATTCGACATTTTTTGTTTGTAATACTTCATAATTTTATGACCATTTCATTCTTTTCAAATATTTTAACTAGACCAGCATTTCATGATTTAAATAACCATTTTCGTTTCTTTTCTGGCAAGAAAACAAATTTCATTTTTTTATTGTTGATAATGCTATCTGAGAATGCCAAAAACTGAGGTATTTGTATTGCAAACCTCAAAATCTTTAACCAAAAATTATCTGTTAAAATATCCTTTTTCTTAATTCCATTATATTTTTAGTTCCCGTTTTCTAAATAACAGTTCCATTTGCACTTATCTAATTTTTGAAAAATTGAAATTTATCTAAAATTTTGATTTTTTTAAAATCAACTCTAACGGCGAAATCTCAAATTGAAGCATTATTCAATAGTACTATTTCAAGATAACATAATTTTACATTAAACCGACCACATAGGATGAAAGAGCATCGCTTTTATTAAAGTTTGAGAAAATTTATTATTTCTTGATTATTTAGTTTAAAAAATATTTTTTTTTTATTCTTTTAGGTGCTTTCAAAGAAAATCGGGCCACCAGAGAGATACCTTGCAATATTATTGAACATATTATAAAAGACTGCTTGAAAAGTGTTTCATTTAGAGAAAAGTATCATAAACAAAAAGGAAACTGTACAACAGAAGGAAGTTTGTAAACAATGGAATAAAAAATTTGTGTATTAGCTTGTACGAAAATACTGTAATTAAAGTTATTAATTGTTCAGTTTGTGTCCTAACTTTCATGAAGACTTGGATTGGTAGAGGATACTTAGCTTAAGCAAATATTGTATCTTATACATTGTATTACTGAATATGAAAATAATTAGTTCATTGAATTTGAATGTTTGATTCTAGAAGAGAAATTTATTACATGAATATGCAATATGGAAATTAATTTCATTACATTTCCTTTAATACTTTTAATTTTGCTTTAAAATTTTATGAAATAATATAAAACTATCAGTTTATAGATTTTGGGAATTTAATGCATTCCTAGTAGCTGAATTAAATTAAAACCTTTTGCAATAAATGCTTCAAATTTTAAATTATGACAATAATTATATTTTAACTGAAAATTGCTTGTTAAGAACCTTATCCATTGACTGGACCATCCACTGAACTAATTTTATAAATCAAATTTATGGCAAAATAATGAATTTGTGAAAGATATATGTCATTTTATTTGTTAATTAACTTTCAAAATACGCCTTCTAAATTTATAAAAAAATTACATGGACAGAAGTAATTTTAACAGAGAACTGTTTAGTACAGTTAAATTGCTTGTAAACAGAACACAAGAAAAAATATTTATTTTTAAAATTTGCATACATTTAAATGCAAACTTTTAAATTTATTTTAATGACAAGAAATATCCAAGCATTCACTTTAAATTCCCATCATCCTGATGCTTTTAGTCTACTGCAATGACAAAAACTCTAGATAGCAGTAGTCTCATATAAAGTTTAAGTACAGTTATTAAACTGGCATATCAGAGCTTCTTAGTGTTGAAAGAAAACAATTTGTTTTTAATTTACTGCAAAAAAGTACCGAGGATTATATTTAATAAGAAATAATTATTTCGTCCAGAATATAATACAGTCTCCCATTAAAATAGTTTGGTGTATATGATCACATGAATAAGGTTTCAGAATTTTGAAAATTGCAATGATTCTGGCCATATATTAAAAATCGTGATTTGCAGTCTGATTCCTTTTCCTTCCAGTGAGAACAATAACTTAATTTCTTGGTTAATTTATTAAACTTAAAATACATTTCTATTATTAGAACTGTAACAAATCTTGTTTTTATACGTAGTTAATAAGAATGGTGTGTAAAACTTCTATGGGAATATAAGGTCTAGATAATATTGCATTGGAGGAATTGCATGTAAATGTAGAGAAAAAGTGTAAAGTTTCATTAATAAATGGCATGTATGTAATAAACTAAGAGAATAGAAAAAAATAATAGAATTTGAATTTTGATGCACATATAAAGCATAACATATATTTGTAAATGTAACATTTCAGGCTCAACTCTTCAAACAGATAATGTCTTTTCCAGAAAATTGCACTGTTCTCTTCCGTTAAAGAAATGTAAATTATTATATGAATTCACTATTTGGAAACTAAGTTTCGCATTAGACGCAAGTATTACAAACACAAATATTTCATGTACTGTTGTCCTTCAGAGTCTGTACATATAGACCGGATTCAGAACGTTCTAGTTAGACGTAACTCAAAACGTTCTAGTTAAACGTGATTCGGAACGTTCTTTGCATGTTATACAGAAGTGTTAACAGTACAAGTATTTGACGTGGTATTGCTCGTCATAAACCTTTAATCTATAGACGACATTCAGAACGTCTGCCCAGACGTTAAGAGAACGTTCTGCTAGCACGTTATAGAAACTTTCAAAGAACGTTCTAGGAACGTTATATAAAATTAATACTAGTACCACATTTTGACGTTCTATTGTCCATTAATGAACTACATCTTACAGACGTAATTCAGAACGTTTTGCCTGAACGTTAAAGAAACGTTCTGCTAGAACGTTAAAGAAACGTTCTGCTAGAACGTTAAAGAAACGTTCTGCTAGAACGTTGAAGGAACGTTCTGTTAGAAGGTAACGGAGCTTCCATATAACGTTCAAGGGACGTTTTATAAAATTGTTAGTAACACCATTTTTTGACGTTCTACTACCCGTTATTGAACTGTAACATACTGACGTGATTCACCACGTTCTGCCTGAACGTTAAAGGAACGTTCTGTTAGAACGTTAGAAGAACATTCATAAAACGTTATAAAAAAGTGATAGTAGTACCACTTTTGACGTACTACTGTCCGTTATTGAACTGCAATACATAGACGTGGTTCAGAACGTTCAGGTAAAACGTGTCAAAAACGTTGTATTAGAACGTTAATGACACTTGCATGAAAGTGTTACAAACACAAGTATTTGACGTGTTATTGCCCGTCTTAGAACTGTAACATGTAGACGGCATTTTGAACGTTCTGCTTGAACGTTCCCGACACGTTTGTGAAGCACTTGCTCTGAACGTTCTCTGAACGTTCTTGTGCTAGTTGGGGTAGTTAGTTTTGAAGGGAATCAGGAAGGGAATAAAGTGTATCACATCAATATGTTAAAACCTTATCATAAGAGACCTGAACTTTTGAATATGGTGCTCTTTGACAACGAGGAGTTAGTTGAACCCTCGGAATTAGAGGAGGATTTTCCTTATATGTTAACCGACCCCAATGTGTTTGATTTTAATGAAATAATAGCAAAAGATAATCTTAAAGAAAGACTTAGTGATGAACAAATCCTGCAGTTGGGAAAGTTGTTGGTAAAGTTTTCTGCTATATTTTCGAATATTCCAGGGAAAACAGATTTAGTCGAACATGATATCGAACTAATCAGTGACAAACGCGTACAGCATAAGCCTTATAGAATGACAAATCGACAGAACGAAATTCTTAAAGTCGAGATTGAAAAAATGTTAAAATACAAGATTATTGAACCAGGATCCTCTGAGTATACTTCACCCATGATCCTTGTTGAAGCACCAGGTAGGGATCCTAGGCCGTGTATTGATTACAGAAAGTTAAACGAAATAACGCGTACTGAGTTCTATCCGATCCCCAATATAGAGCAACGTGTTGAAACTGTTGCAGCAGCCAAATTTATCACATTGATAGACTTAACTAAAGGTTATTGGCAAATTCCGCTGACCCTTAAAGCGCAGAAAATTGCTGCATTTGCTACAAATTTTGGTGTATATAGGCCTTTGCGCATGCCATTTGGGCTTAAAAACGCTCCTTATTATTTTAGTAAAATGATGAGCGAAATATTGTGCGGATGTGAGAAATATGCGACCCCTTATTTAGATGATATTGATATTTTTTCTGAAACGTGGGAGGAACATTTACAACATTTACATGAAATTTTAGGAAGAATAAGAAAAGCCAATTTAACTATTAAACCCTCTAAGTGCAAGTTTGCACAAGAAGAAGTCCAATATCTCGGTCACATAGTAGGTCGAGGAAAACGTTCTCCAGCAGAACTAAAAATCGAAGCGGTTCAAAATTTTCCTGTTCCCACAACTAAAACTGAGATTAGAGCTTTCTTAGGGTTAGCTGGATACTACAGACAATATATACCTATGTTTTCTGCTATAGCCGCACCTTTGACAGATTTGTTAAAAGGGAATAACAAAAAGGGTAAAATTGTTTGGAATGATGAATGTAATGAATCCTTCAAATCGTTAAAAGAAAAGCTGTGCTACATGCACCCGATTTTTCTAAACCATTTATACTACAGACAGACGCATCAGATCAAGGATATGGTGTTGTTTTAGCCCAAAAAGATGATAAAGGAGAACATCCCATATTGTATCTCAGTAAAAAATTTACTGATAGTGAGCGGAAGTATTCCACCACTGAAAAAGAGTGTGCCGCAATTCTGTATGGAATAAAAAAACTGAAAGGGTATATATATGGGCAGACTAAATTTTCAATTCAAACGGACCATAATCCCCTAGTATGGCTAAAAAATAATGCAGGTAGAAATGGTCGATTATTACGCTGGGCCTTAGCCTTGCAATCTTATAATTTTATGATACATCATAAAAAGGGAAGTGACAACTTAAATGTAGACTGCTTAAGTAGAAACTCTGTACATGCCAGTTAAATAGACTAGTTATCATTTCTTTTAAATTGTCTTGTTATTTGATTATGTATATATATATATATATATATATATATTTTTTTTAAATTCATACTATATAGTAAATTGTTAGCTTTATTCTTAAAGACAAAAATTTTTGTTTTGGTTTTTCATATATTGTATATGTATTGTTATATGTGTTTTTTTTATGATGGCCTGGTTATGAGAGTGGAGAGCCTTTGTAACAGTGTGGTTTAAAATTAACTGGTAAAATGTTGAACAATCTGTATTGAAACCATAAACTGTGAAGGTTTACTTCTCCTGTGTCCGGAGAAATAAAAACTGGAGGCGGAAGGTGTTTGTTTGTAGTGAACGCCTGCCTGAACTTGTATTTTATTCCGTAGGAACCTAAAAAAAAGTTTTGTTTCCTCTGTGTCAGAAGAAAACAAAATCTGGAGGCGGAAGGAATTAGTCTGTAAAGAACGCTCCTGAACTCTACTAGAAAGACCTATGATGCTCTTGACTAGAGAGAACGTCGTTAGCAAACTCCTCACACTACGAGTACTATAATTCATTTTAACACCTTATTTAAAGAACTGTGAATGGCAACGACTTAACTGAGGAATTCGCATGCGTAAAGAGATGAGATTTCTGTGAGATGCCTGTTAGAGGAGAGAGTTTTGGGAAGCTGAGGTGTGGAGACTAAATTTGTCCAGTGATGACGAGTGCTATCTTCGTTAACGTCTCTGATCGTGTCACCAACTCGGATATGTACTCAAGTTTTTCTAAATGTATTAATTAAATGTTGTATCTGTGTTATGTTGTGTAATTAAAGTGATTCATCACCAATACCAGTGTTGATTCCGTTCCCACTGAAGCATCCACGACGTCACAATATATTCGTATCAAGGACGAGCAAGTAAAGATCATGTTTTTTATCGTAAAAAATTTACAAGCACATGTCATTTTAGGGATAGATTTTCTTTCAGAGGCAGAAGCAACGCTGGATTTCAACCAAGCGTCCCTTAAGCTGACCATGCAACCAGTTCGGGAAGAAAAAAGAGAACCACCCACATTAAACCTCAACCACCTGCCTAAGGGAGAGCACCAAAAAATTCGACAAGTGGTAAGTGAATTTGCTTCGTTATTTAGTGATATTCCCGTATTTACTCAAGTTACTAACCATAGTATCGACACAGGAGATTCACTGCCAGTTCGCCACAAACCATATCGGTATGATAAGAATAAAGAAAAAATTATAGAGTGGCACATTCGAGATATGTTACGTAAAAAGATCATAACGCCCATCTCAAGTAGTTATGCTAGCCCGGTTGTGTTATGTAAGAAAAATAATGACTATCCAGTAACATCCGAAAAGGTGGCGTTTTGCAATTGATTATCGTAAATTAAACTCCATGACTAAATATCCGGTATATCCGTTACCTATTATTGAAGAAATTTTAAGGAACATAACTTCTACGAAATATATGACTACGTTAGACTTAACGACTGGTTATTTTCAAATAGGTGTTATACCAGAAGATGTGCCTAAGACTGCTTTTATAACCAAGTCTGGCACTTATACATTCTTGCGTATGCCGTTTGGCCTTTCAGGGGCACCGGCAACATTTCAGCGATGTATGGACATTGTGCTAAGGCCTGTTCTAGGAAAGACCACATTTATCTATTTAGACGATATCATTATTACTAGTGATAATCTGGACCAACATGTACAGGATTTAAGACAGATGTTTTCATTATTAAATGAGGCCGGTCTAAAAGTTAATGTCGAAAAGTGCAAATTTGCAGCCCCTGAATTAAAATACTTAGGTTACAAAATATCTCAGAAAGGAATCGAGACGGACGAATCAAAAATAATCGCTGTACAAAAGTATCCGCCGCCAAATACGGCGAAGAAGCTCTCTTCTTTTCTAGGACTTTGTTCATATTATAGGTCCTTTATAAAAGATTTTGCAGCTATTGCTGAACCATTGTTAAAATTAAAAAGGAAAAAGGCAAGATTCTCGTGGACGGCCGAAGCCAATAGTGCTTTTAAAAAATTAAAGCAAGAATTAACGCAAGCCCCTGTTTTGAAATTTCCTGAGAACGATGAGAATTTAGAAATTTCAGCGGATGCTTCGGATTATGCGGTAGGAGCGGTACTTTCGCAAAATCAGCAGCCCGAGGAATTTTTTAGTAGAACTTTAAATCAAACACAAAGAAATTATTCCGCGACTGAGAGAGAGGCACTTGCAGTTCTGTTAGCAGTGCAAAAGTTCCGAGTCTATTTTGGAAGGGCGCCAATAACAGTGTATTCTGATCATGCGACGATAACTAGATTGTACTAAGGGAAAAACTTATCCCCAAGGTTAATAAGATGGGCACTCAAGTTACAAGAGTATAATCTGGTAATCAAGCACACCCCCGGAAAGGAAAATATCGTAGCAGATGCCCTATCCAGAATAAAAATAGATGAAGAAGGTAATACTGTAAAGGTGGCAATGCTCACAGCATGTACGATACATTCCCGAGAAATTGTAATAACCGAACTGCGAAAGGATCCTGAATTTAAAAATATTTATGATTATTTAAAGGATCCTGAAAATTTTAGCCACCAAGATATTGTGGCGATAAGAAATAGGGCGGCCCATTACGAACTAATAGATGGTCTATTATTTTATACAAAAACTACGAATTCCAACAACGAATTTCGACCTGTTATCCCAGCTAGTCTTAGATTAAATGTACTGCAGGAGTTACACGACTCTCCTTTAGCTTCTCATGCTGGTATTCGAAAAACCATCCAACGCGTACGCGAAGCAGTTTATTTTCCTGAGCTGCAGAAGTTAACAAGGGCGTATGTCCAGTCCTGTCCAACATGTCAAGCAGTTAATTATATTAATTTCCGCCCGGCCGGGTTTCTAAATAGCATTAAATCGGAATTTCCAAATGAAATAATTGGCATTGATTTATTGGGCCCTTTCCCAAAAAATCAGTTAAATAAAAGTCGGTATCTCCTTCTTATGGTAGATCATTTTAGTAAGTGGACCGAAATTGTTCCCTTAAAACGAGCCTTCGCGAAATTAGTTACTGATTCTATTTTAAATAAATATATATTTTAATATACGGGGCTCCCCTAAAAGTTATATCGGATAATGGTCCTCAATTTGTAAGTAATATATTTGAAGACATATGCCAAAAACTGGGGATACGTCATTTAAAAATGGTCCCGTATCGGCCGCAATCAAATATAGCGGAACGGGTCAATAGAAATATAGTGAAAATTATCCGTAGTTATGTTAAAAATTTTCATAAAAGCTGTGATAACTATGTCAATGAATTAGCTTTCGCCCTTAGGAGCGCAAAACATGATACGACGGGCAAAACTCCTGCAGTTATTTTTAGGCAGAAAGATTATAACGCCGTTAGATAAATTATTTTATGCTCAACAAAGAGCCCCAGAATTTAAAATGGGCGATATAGAAGAATTAATTAAAGAAGCAAAAAAGAATACTGAAGAAGCACAAAGAAAACAGAAGCTCTATTATGATATGAAACGACGGGGAGTAACTTATAAAGTAGGGGATGAAGTGTTAAAAATTAAGCATTCACTTTCTTCAGCACCAGAAGATAAAAATGCCAAATTTTATCCACGATTTGAAGGACCATATGTCATAGAAAAAGTAACTCAGGCTGTAGTGGTGTTAAAAGCCAGGAATGGTGAAACCTGCACCGCCAACGTTGACCAGATAAAACCATTTTATAATCGTAATAAAATGCCAATATTTCAAGATCTTTTGAAGGATCCGGCATGGCAGGCACAAGCTCCAGAGGTGGAACAACGACAATCACAAGGGTAAGCCATTAGTAGACAGGAACAATTGAAAAGAAAGTTCCCCTGTTGGAAAACTGAAGGTAACAAGAAAAAGAAGCCGTTCCACCGACCAGAAAAGAGAGGGCACGACCACCCCCAGAATGAAGAAGGGAGAAGTACGACTAATGCAAAGAGAGCCAGGAGAAATGACAGCAACAATAACACGACTCCAAAATGGAAGATCTACCCATCGGATAGGAGTCTACGCAGCAAATGTCGACGAATTTATGAAGGAAGACAAGCTGTAGATGCAAAGAAGCAAGAAAAATTTGAACAGCCAGCAACGAGATCCAGGCAAGAACGAGAGAGTTGTCCCGGTTCCGCCAAGACCAGCTGCCATCAAACGGCCGAAACCACAAGCAGATGCTAAAAAGAAGGTATTCAAGGGTGACCGAACTGGAGGGAAAAGAAAACTCCTAGAGGAAGGAACTGAAGGGCGAGCCCGCACAAGAAGGAGGATAAATCAAACACGAATTTTCGCTACCTTCCAGGACTGGGCAGAAAAAAGAATGTCCGAATATCACAAAGATAAGTAAAACTTTACGTTACTTTGCAAACTTAAGTTAATCTTTCATTCTTACTGCAAGTGGCAGAATTCATGTTTACCTCATGTGAGGCCTACCTTTATCGCCAAAAAGGCGAGAAATGAGTTGCTACCTATTTTGGTATTATGTTTTTCAATTACTCGCGAGTAAAACTAAAATTAATGTATAATAGGAATGTGTAAATACTTGAATGTTGTAAAAGCATTGATAATCTTTGAGAAAGGTACCTTAAGAAAATTGTAAAAATTATTATATAAAATTTTATTTAAAAGATTCTGGCAAGAAAGAAGTTTTAGTCTGAAATAGTATTTCAATGTAGAAGAATTGGCACTTGCTTGGAAAAGAATAGAAGTTAACAATGTATTACTAATGTATGTTTTAAAATGCGTAAAATTAACGGCATGTTAATATGTCCTTATATACAATGTGAACTGTTATCTTAAAAGTTAAGAAATACTGTGATGTGTTAAAAGTGAAAATATTAGAGTAATGCAAAAAATTTTAACTTATTGGTGTGACTGTAAAAAGAGCAAATTATTGTGAATATGTGTTAAAGGTTGAATGAATGTAGTTAGGCTCTCTGACGCTACACTTCAGAGTTAGCCACTTTTCAGAATAGTACGTCAGGGTTTAGAGATGAATATAAGGTGTGTTCTGAGGTCTTGTTATGTTGAATTTTAACACGTTAGTGTTTTGATTGCAGGCGGTAGTGAAGAACACTTGTACATAGACACGCTCGTGTTTGGTGTTTTTCTTTAAAACACATGTCAGAGAGCACGGGGAGATAATTAAATAACGTCATAAATGAAATAAGAATTTTAAAAGAGAAATATAAATATTCATGTAACTTGTCATTTGATTGTGTAACATTTCATTAAACTAGTTTTCCTTCCAGATATCGAACTAGTATTAGATATATTATTCGACATACTCCTCTTCTTGAAATAAATCTTCTAAAGGACAGAAGAAAATTGTTTGCTGTTTGGCTAGACACAAGTTCCAGATGCACTGCTCTGGTTACAGCGCATGTATACAGAGCAATATAAGCTTTCCCAGTTTCATTCTTTGCACTCATAAGACCAGCAAAATCAAGTCCTACAACTTCGAATCGATTTGCCTCTGTTATTCTTTCGATTGGTAAAGGAGCGATATCCTGACTTAGTGGCTTAGCTTTAAATCCATAGCAAATTACACACTTGTTAATATTACTCTTTACACGCTGTCGACCCTTAAGTATCCAAAATTTTTCCCTAATTTGAGTTAAAGTTTCAGCTACACCAGCGTGTGCTTGCATTTCGTGACAATCTTTAATGATATGATCTGTGAAATGAGACTTCTCAGGTAGTATTGCTGGGTATGTTTGCTTAACCCAGCATTTTGAAGCTTTCCTCCTACTCTGAGTATTCCATTTGAGTCTACAAATGGATTTAATGTAAATATTTTCGAACTATGTATGCTTTGTTTCATCTTTAATTTCCTTATTTCTTCTCTAAAATTTTCTTCCTGAGTTTTCTTGATCCAGAAATTCTCTGCTTCATTCATCTCTTCAGCCTTAACAGGTCCAATTCTTCTCAGTTTTGGGTTTTTCAAATTATTGATAAATCTGAAAACATAAGATGTTATTCTATATACCTTTTTTATGTCACTGAAGTTCTCGATAGGAATGATAGGTTCGCTCTTTTCAACAATACAGTTTGCTGTTAAGATTTCTTGCTTCTTTCCTTTTCGTTTCTCAGAATTTGTTATTTTATCATCTTCCTTAAAATTTCTCGAAGATCTGGGCCAAACGTTGTTATCTTTGACAAGCCAAGGTGGGCCATACCACCACAGCTCATTTTTTGAAAGGGTTTCTACCTTCTGTCCTCTCGTCAATAAGTCCGAAGGATTCTCATGGCTGGGACAATAATTCCACCAACCTGGATCAGTTTTCTCTTGGATTTCTAGACACCTATTTCGTACAAATTGTTTCCATTTTGTCGGATCAGCCTTGACCCAATGTAATACAATTTCTGAATCTGTCCACATATAAATCTTCATTTCTATGTTTTTCAACGAATGTCGGATGTATGTGATGAGTCGACCTCCTATGACTGCACCTAAAAGCTCCAGTCGAGGTAACGTAACCCTTTTTATGGGAGCAACTCTTGCTTTGGACATAACAAATGATGTTTTTGTTAACTCATTTTCATTGTATCTCAAATATACAACGGCACCATATCCCTTTTGGCTACTATCTGTAAAACAGTGCAATTGAATATTCGACAGATTTCCTTTTGACAGATTGTTGAAATAATGTCTTGGAATTTCAACATTTTTTAATTTAGGAATTTCATTATACCAGGTTTTAAATCGATTCTGCAATTCTTGATCAAGTGGTGCATCCCATTGGTAACCTCTTTGCCAACATTCTTGCATCATCATTTTAGCTGCAACAACAAACGGAGATATGAAAACGATAGGATCGTATAGTTCGCCCGCAACTTGAAGAATCTTCCGTTTTGTTATTTCCTCAGCCGGATCCTTGAGTAATTCATCTTTGATTCGAAATTTCAGTTTATCTGCTTCATGATTCCAAATATATCCTAACAAATTGCTATTCATTCCGTCTCCGTTAAACTTCGTATTTTCAGCTGCATTCCAAATCGCATGTAATTGGGCGTTATTGCTCCTCCACTTTCTCATATTGAAACTAGCAAGCATCATAATCCTTTTCACATCTTCATAAATTTCTGCAGCTTCATCATCTGTACCATGAATCAAATCATCTACGTAAAAATTTTCTTCAAGAAGCTGACAGATCTTCGAATATTGTGCTTTCAACTTTCTTGCGTGATGCTTTATAATTGCTGCTAGTAAAAAGGGGCTACAGGTTGCTCCGAATATTACACGCGTCATTCTTAAAATCGTCGGTTGCTCCTTTTCCTTTGAAGTCCAAAGAAATCTTACTGCATTTCTGTCCTCAGGCTTCAACAGAATTTGTAGAAAAGCAGCTTCGATATCTGCAGCAAATGCTATTTTGTGTTGACGAAATTTAATTAGCAAATCTAATAATTCAGGGTTTAAATTTGGTCCTGAATGTAAGCAATCATTTAAAGATAGACTGTCATGAGTATGCGAGGAAGCATCAAATACGACCCTTAATTTCGTATAATCGTGATCTTCTCTGATTACACAATGGTGTGGCAAATAATAGATGTTTTCTTCAGAATTCTTCGGAGCCTTTTCAGCTATTCCTTTATTTAGATAATCTTCAATTACCCTTGAATACTTGTCATAAATTTCAGGATTTTTCTTAAACCTTCTAAGTAAACTGTTTCATCTGTTTAAGGCGATGTTATAATTACTACCTATTTTGTTCATATTGTCCTTCCAAGGTAATGAAACTTCATAACGATTGGTTTTATATTCAATAGTTTCTTCAAATCTACGCATAACTTCAGTGTCATTCTCATTTGTTGAATAGTCATGTATTCTAATTGCATCTAAATCCCATAGCCTTTTTAGAGCTGCACTAATTTCTAAATCATGTGGATGTGAAGTATTCTCAACAACATTCATTACCGTAATTCTGGAATGAAGTGTAGAAACATTACTTAATGCTTCAGTTCCGCTTATAGTGTAACCAAATAAGGTTTCAGAGGCAACAAGACCCTTTGATAATCTTTTAACCTTCCCAGTGACTATTTTCCAGTAATAATCATTACCAATTAATACTGATATTTGAGAGTTATGGACACCTATATCTGTAGCATCTGCAAGTCTTATCAAAATTTCCTTACAATAATTAAGTATTTCCTTTCCTGGCATACCAATAACAGCTTGATTAATTTCTGGAGTTTCAAGAGCTTCAATTATTATTTTCCCAGGTCCACATATATCTTTAAGAATAAGCTTAACCTTTTTTAGCCTTTTAACTGTAGGCTCAGTAGAGTCGAAGGTGTAAATCTGAAGTTCTTCTTCCCCCACAACACTTAATTTTAATTGTTTTGATAATTCTGTCAGGATGAAAGATTTATGAGAGGCAGAATCGAAAATGAGTCTTACATTTTTTCTTCTATTCTGACCTAAAGCTATTGCATTTGCAGTTTGTAAATAAACCCTATTTTTGTTATCTCTTTCCGAAATTGACGCCACCACTGTGTCTGTTTTAAGCTCACCTTTATTTTCCCGTTTATTTTCAAATTTATTATCATGTAAAATAGTATTATGCCTTAATGAACATAAATCACAGCGTATATCCGAGCTGCAACGGGCAGATGTATGAGACATACGAAAGCATAAATAACATCTGTTAGCCAATTTTAATTTTTTTCTTTTTTCCTCAATTGGAATTGCGCAATTTGAAGTAGAATGTTTCAAAGATTCATTTTTTTATCTTCCCACAAAATATACAATCGGCTGTTGATGTATTCGTATTCAACGACGCAACTGCTGGAACAAAATGTTTGTTTTTGAAGGCAGTATGATATTTCTCACTTTTAATAATGTCTCGCGAATGATGTTTATGTTGTTCGGTTCTAATGTTAAACTCGGAATAGTTTGGCGATGTTTGGAAAAACGTACGCTCTCTGCTTTCAACTTCCTTCTTCAGAAATTCCAAAATGTTAGTCACTGTGGTTTCTGTGTCAGGGGTTAAAGATCGATTAAACTCTAAAACCAATTCGCTAGGAAGTATCCTCATTAACAGTGGGCATAACAAATAGCTGTAAGAATTCGAAGTAACGTTAAGGGAATCAAGGCTTCTAATTTCAATTTCTAAGCTATCATATAAGTTACGTAATATTTTAATATCATCCATTTTTTTAACTGGCTTTAAATTCAGCAGACGATTCATATGTGCATTTATTAAAATGTCCTTTCTACCAAACCTTTCTTTCAGAATATTTATTGCCTTAGCATAATTTTCGGCAACTAACGGTAATCCCTTTATTGACATTAAAGCTGTGTCCGTTAGTAAAGATGTGAGGTAATTAAATTTGTCTACATCCTTTAAAGCAGACTTATTATGTATAGCAGATTCGTATTGAGCCCAAAAACTTTGAAATTCACATATTTCGCCTTATTAATTATTCACATATTTCGCCTAATTTATTTATGGTTAGTTTCGGAAGTTTAGCGCCATTTGTATTTGTGTTCTCTACCGTATCTATAGTAGCAGAATTAGATGGCAACTCATTTAATTTAACACATTTTCTATTTCTAAATATTCTACTGATCTTCGATTTACACAAGGTAATTTTATTTTTATATTCCAAGCTATCCTGTATTTCAGTTTCGTACTCTTTTTCATCTGTTAGGATAGATTCGATTTCAGTGTTCAATATTAGTATATCGTTTTCATTTTCATTTAAGATGGATAAATCAAATTTAATATTATCCGATTCTATTTCCTTTTCCATTTTAGTTATCAGTCTTGTTACTGATGCTCTTAACATTCCTCGCTTCTTTTTTAGTGCTTTTAACTTATCCATCTTAATAATCAATATTCAATCACTAATCGAACAATAATAAATACTTAAATCACAATATATCTAAAGATCACTGTTATCTCGGAATTTCGGCACCATGTTTTAACTTATGATCTTTTTTCTTATTCTTATTATTTACATTTAACAACATCGATAAGTGAAATTTTGCTTACCTTTTTTAATGAATATCCACAGGAACTCTTGGAATTCCTTTACATTTTTATCACACAGAAGTTTTATTTACAGCTATGTACAAGAATTGTATGCTTACATTAGAACATTCATCATGTTTTTCTGGTTGCCACTACATCTATCTCAAAAATCCGCAATGCGATAAGAAAAATATAACAAGCTAAGAGTAAAAAACGCTGCGCCCTCTCGTGGCCAGCTACATAAACTGTAACAACTTATTTATGCAAATTTGTCTTGCTAACGCCAAGTACTTAAGTTGTGGCTTTATGCCAAGCAACAGAGAGGAAGGAGTTATTAGAAGCAGGCCGCTTGCCATAGTAGTTTTTACTCGGTTGCTGGTTGCCTTCAAGGCCAGAGGTTTAGTCCTCCTGATAAATTCAAACGTATCGTAGTTTTAGCAGCTCTCTGTACTACATACGGGTTTTGTTGAATAACGGCCAATCTTAAAGTTAGGCACTTGTATATTAATCCAAAGTTAGTTTTAGTTAGTAGTTTTATATTCTTACGTTCAGACCACAAGTGGTTGGTCTCTGTATTCCGAAGTTCCGGAAATCTCTGTAAAGATAGAAAAATGAAGGGTTTCGTATACCCTTCCTGTGTGTATTGTCTACTTCAAAATTTATTGAACATAGCTTGAGTAAGCTCCCTGTTCCGAGTCAGAACAGTTCATGTTTCCAAGGCAAGTAAAGAGGGACACAAGTCCTGATAATATGACCTTTACTTTTACATTTGTGGCAGATGATATCACGCTTATCAGCGCTAAAAGCTACGTTATGACTTGAGCCAGAAATACGAGAATCGTAAGAATTTCTCTCACCTTGCAATTCTTCAGCATTCAAGAGCCTTTGCATAACAAAGTCCAGCGTAAGCACTTCATTTGGCTGGTTCTCAATCGTCGATTTAATAATGTCGTACTCAGAAGGTAGCGACATCAACAAATAAATAATCACATCCATATCTTTGACTTCAGCACCCGAGAGCCGCAGTTCATTTACGATCGCCAACAGTTCGTTAATATGTGACTGCATACTGCAATCTCGGCGTTTCTTCAGTGTCGATAATTTCTTTCGTACTAATATTTGACTAACTGCACTCACCTTATGGTATTTATTCTTTAAACTGCTCCAAATTTCACATGCAGAAGATTCACTCGACATGGTCGCCAATATGGCATTATCTAGAAGGGTTAGCAGCAATGCGTAAGCCTTTTTTGTATCTTTGATTTCAGCAACTTTCGTTTCATTCGCTTCAACGTCTAAATATTTATCAAGTTCTTTAGCCGGAAACACAGCTTCAACACGGCGCTTAAACAGAGAAAAGTTTTTATCGTTAAACGGCTCAACACAATACTTTGTGTTCTCATCACGTGCTGCCATTTCAAATTTCACTTAACGCGCGATTCTGTTCCAAACAAATAAGTTGCACAAAACAAATATAAATGCTTCGCCTCTAGCGTGTTCAATATCAGAACCACGCTCTGCTGTAAAGATTTAAAAAAGGTGAATCAGAGGCCGATGATAATTAAATAGAGGCTTTATTAAAAGATGGAAGTTCACGCACATAGCACAGCACGTTTCTACATATCACACCATGACCAAGAACTACTACAACTGTTGCCAGATCAACCTAAGCAAAAGTATAAAACAGTTACGGTTAAAATACATGACATTAAAACAAGAACGGGGAGTACATGTGATTATTCTCAACACCTTTAGAGTGACTTTCATAAAGAACGACTGCATTTTTCGCTGAATAGCTTGAGAAACATAGGTGTTCACTTCCACGCCTGTCGAATTAATTTCTACCTTTTCGTTGCCCTGCGTTGGCAACACGCTTTTGAGATTTGTCGTTCGTAGGATTCGGTCGCTAAAAGCGTAGCTGGCCTGTAACTGTTGTAATTCTTATTTTATGCTTATCTGTACTCTTGAATTATTACTAAATGTTTACGTGTGAATGTTATATCATTAAATGTCTTCAGTTTGGTTTAAATAGACGTGAGTGACTGAATTTATTAAGTATGTTTAAAGTCGAAACTGCGTCATCCATGTCGGCGCCATTCTAATACGAGGTACGTAAACATCATTTTTGGAGGCACCGGCGAGATCAGATCAAGAATTCGTCAGCAGTTCAAGTACAGATAAGTGATTATTTTTTAGTTCGATTTACATCTAAATTTGATTCTTGAAGTTTTATATCTATTTTGTATTGATTTTGATTTTGAACTTGAATACTTCGATTACTTATTATGGATCAAGCTACTGTCATTAGATTGCGTGGTAGGGCAAAAGCGGCCTTCACAAGGCTTCAGAATACTATTTCTTCCGATTTATCTAGAAATGAAGTAATTTTGCATCTGGAGCGCTTAGAAAGGATTTATTCAGATTTTGATAAATTTGATGCCCGATTATCAGAAGAACAGTCAGAAATTGAAGATTTTGAATTGAAGTATTTTGGTTTGAAACTTCAGTATCAAAATTTATTAGATGTATTAAATGTGGCTAATTTGCCAAATGTTACAGGAAATTCTAATATTAGTAACTTTAAGTTACCTAAGTTGAATATTCCTATTTTTTCGGGTAACTTTAATGACTGGATGAATTTTAAAGATTTGTTTGTTGCAACAGTGCATAATACTTCTTTATCGAATATACAGAAATTTCAGTATTTAATCGGATGACTTGCTGATGAACCAGCTTCTATAATTAAACATATTCAAATAATTCTTATGAAGAAGAATGGGCAAAATTGCTCGCTAGGTACGATAAAAAGAAACAAATCGTACAATCGTTAATTAAAACATTTATGGATAAAAAATGTATTTCACAGGTTGATAATGTTAATTTACGGCAATTAGCTGATACTTCCGATGAAGTTATCAGAGGTTTAAAAGCTCTTGGTGATGAAGCAACTTCTAGGGATCCATGGTTAATATTTATGTTGCTTCAAAAGGTAGATTCAGAAACTCGAAAGTTATGGGCACAGAAAACAGTGGAAGATGATTTTCCAACATTGGAATCATTTTTTGAATTTTTAAATTTAAGGTGTTCTTCTCTCGAAATTATCATAAATAAAGAAGCGGAAGCGAAAGTTGTTGATAAAAATAGTAATGTTAGTTCTAAAACACTACAGAATTCTAAATTTAGTAATACTAAATGTTCGAAATGTAACGGACTTCATGCGTTATATAAATGCGTTAAATTTAAGAATTTGGATGTTACTGCTAGAAAGAACTTTGTGAAAAAACGAGGATTGTGCTTTTATGTTTAAATTCACATCTAATCAAAAACTGTAATTCACAGTTAAAGTGTAATTTGTGTAATTCAAAAACGCATAATAGTTTGTTGCATGAAGATATTAAAGCTAACAACGTACAGATTTTAAAAGCGCCAAATGAAAACGAAAGCACTCCAGAGAGAATTTCGAATGAATCATGCGAGGGTCAAGGTCAGGTAGTTGTCAGTAATACGATTCAAAATTGCAACTCGGCGATTTTGCCTACAGTTCTCGCACTCGCATTTTCATCCACTGGCGAAACTATCGAAATTAAATTATTATTGGATTCCGGAAGTGAAATTTCGTTTATTTCTGAACGAGCTGTTCGAAGATTAGGATTAAAAAGAACAAATCAAAGGTTACTTTTGCGTGGAATTGGCGGAGTGCCAGCTTCCAAAACTCGTGGTTCTGTTGATTTTAAAGTTCGGTCAAAGTTAAATAATCAAGTAATTGATGTTAACGCATACATTTTGGATAGGTTAACTTTGCCATTGCCGGAACAAGTGATTAATGTAAAGCATATAGAATACATTAAATATATTCCGTTAGCGGATCCGAATTTTGCGAAGAAATTGATTTGATTTTAGGAGCTGATTATTTTTTTCTCCGTTTTAAGATGTGGCCAAATATATGGTTCGAAAAATGAGCCTGTAGCTCAAAATACAATTTTCGGTTGGGTGATAGCTGGGAAGGTCGGAAATAATATGGAAGGCCCAAAAACAGCAAATGCACACTTCATAAAGTTAGAAGATAATATAAATATTGATTACGAACTTAAACGTTTCTGGGAAATGGAGAATATTGTCGATGTTGGGAAGAAGGAATTTCTGACACCTGAGGAACAATTTTGTGAATCACATTTTCAAAACACTCATGCTGTTGATTCAGATGGGCGATTTGTTGTAAAACTTCCATTTTATAAATCGCATTTGAAGTTGGGTGATTCAAAACCGGCAGCAATTTCTAGGTTGCGTTCCATGAAACGAAAATTCAAAGATAATCCGGAATTTGAAAAACAGTATAAAGATTTCATACGTGAATATGAACAGTTAGGACATATGACTGTGATTAATGATGATTTATCTATCAGATCGGATACAGAAAAGTTTTATCTTCCTCGTCATGCGGTAATTAAACCTTCTAGCACAACGACAAAATTAAGAGTAGTTTTTGATGCATCCTGCAAATCTGAAAATGGTATATCATTGAATTCTCTTTTAAGGGTAGGTCCGAAATTACAAAGAGATATTTTTGAGATTTTGATTAATTTTCGATTTCCTAAAATTGTTTTCACAGCCGATGTGGAGAAGATGTATCCTCAGGTGATGGTAGCCCCTAAAGATCAGAATTATCAATTGATACTTTGGCGATACAATTCCAGTGATAAAATGCGCACGTACAAGTTGAAAACAGTTACTTATGATCTTTCCTCTGCTTCATTTTTAGCAACTCGATGTCTGAAGCAGGTAGCTTTAGAGTCTAAAGAGGAATCAGATGTATCTCGTATATTGCAAGAGGATATGTATATGGGCGACTTATTGTCGGGTGCAAATACAGTTGATGATGCAGTATTTGTCTGCAAGAAAATATCTTCAATTTTACATGCACGTGGTTTTGATTTGAGGAAGTGGAATTCAAATTCTGTAGAATTCTTAACTGAATTTAAGGAACATTGTTCATTGAATTCTGATTTTGAGATATCTCCTAGTTCGAGTTCGAAAGTCTTAGGACTTTTTTGGAATTCAACTACTGATACATTCAGTTTTAAAGCTACACTGCACATCAACGCACCTATAACAAAAAGACGCATATCAGCAGAATCTGCTCGCATTTTCGATCCTTTAGGTCTCTTATCTCCTTGCACTATATTGATTAAAATATTCTATCAAAAACTATGGTTAGTTAAAGGCGACTGGGATTCAGTTGTTCCCCAGCATATCTCAGATGATTGGTTTAAATTTCAAGAGACATTCAGTCAAATCAATAATTGTGAAATCCCGAGATGTGTCATACTTACAACGGACAGTGTTATCCAACTACATGGATTTTCTGATGCATCTTCACAGGCTTATGCAGCAGCCATTTACTGTCGCCAAAAATGCAATGGTACGGCTAAGGTTAATCTTTTGGTGTCAAAGACTAAAGTCGCACCTATAAAGCAAGTATCCATTCCTCGATTAGAACTCTGTGCTGCGTATTTGTTGACCAGATTAATGCGATCTCTATTGAGCATTTTAAAGAAGTTTGATTTTGAAATCTTTGCGTGGACGGATTCCAAGGTAGTTCTGTCTTGGCTATCAGCTCATCCACGTAAGTGGAAAACTTTTGTGGCAAACAGAACATCTCAAATCATAGAAGTGATACCTATTAAACATTGGAATCATGTTCCCTCTAAACAGAATCCTGCAGACATTGCTTCTTGTGGTATTGAACCTCAACTCCTACCAAATTGTACTTTGTGGTGGAATGGTCCACCATGGTTGCGTCAGGAAGAGGAAAAATGGCCTGAATATGAATTAAAATCTGAAGATGATGCTGAAGTAAAGGCCGAACAAAGATCTGATCCTATTTTTATTTCTCATATACGTGAATCGAATGATTTATTAGCTAATTTGTTCGAGCATTATTCTTCGCGTTGTAAAATTGTTCGTATTCTGGCTTACTGCCAAAGATTTATTACTAATTGCAAGAAGCATCATGTTACTCAGAACATTTCACGTAGTGGCATTAACTCCAGGTGCCTTATGCCGCTAACATTTCTAGAGATTCGAGTAGCAGAAAATTTCATTATTCGTTGGATTCAGAATCATCATTTCAAAGATGATTTACAATGTATTAAAGAAGAGAAATTTTTACCCAAGAAGACCCAACTACGTTCTTTGTATCCATTCGTAGATAAAGATGGTCTCTTACGGGTGGGAGGATGTCTTCGAAATTCATCTTTAGCATTTAACATCAAACATCCTGTCATACTTCCTTCTCGACATAAATTTACAGAATTACTAGTGAAAGAACTTACCTTCTACATATTACTTACCTTCATGCTGGTCCTTCTTTATTATTACACCTCATCAGACAATCTTACTGGATAATTGGAGGAAAGAAACTGATACGCAGTTGTGTCAACCATTGCTTAATATGTCATCGATTTAAAGCTGCTTCAAATCCGCAATTGATGGGTGACTTACCTGAACATCGTGTGACTTTGGAACGACCTTTTTACACATCTGGTGTGGATTACGCTGGTCCTATTACCATGAAATTTAATAAGGGTCGTGGCTCTAAAACAACGAAAGGCTATATAGCTCTGTTTGTTTGCTTGTCGACTAAAGCTGTGCAAATAGAAGCAGTCAGTGACCTGACGACAGACTCGTTTATCGCTGCACTTAGACGTTTCATTTCACGTCGCGGTGCACCACGGCACATTTACAGTGACAACGGTACCAATTTTGTGGGAGCATGCCGAAAACTACAAGAACTAAATCAGATTTGGTCTTCCATGTATGCAACGGAATCGGTTTCCCGAGAACTAACTAAGTCATCTATTGAATGGCATTTTATACCGCCTGCTTCGCCCCACTTCGGAGGAATATGGGAAGCCGGCATTCGCTCAGCGAAATTTCATCTGAGAAGAGTATTGAAAGAACTCTTTTAACCTACGAAGAGTTGTCAACGCTACTTACCCAGATCGAGGCTATTCTGAATTCACGTCCACTTACTTACGTGAACGTTACTCATATTGACTGTATTAATGTTTTAACCCCTTCTCATTTCATTACAGGTGATACTTTAACTTCCTTTCCAGAGACCCAACAAACTTTACGCACAACGAGTTCTAGGTGGGAACTTGTACAGAATCTACGTCTAGGATTCTGGAAGCAATGGAAAAAGGAATACTTGACTTCGCTTCAGCAGAGATCCAAGTGGCAGTACAACAGACCCAATCTAAAAATCGACACGGTGGTTCTTATCATCGAAGATGGATCTCCACCGCTAGCTTGGCCTATTGGACGGATCATCGATGTCCATCCGGGCAAGGACGGCTTAGCTCGCATAGCCACTGTCAAAACTAAAACTGGTGTTTTCAAAAGAGGAATTAATAAACTTTCACCGTTGCCTGTGTATCAGGACTAAACCTGATAGGGTGGGAGTATGTTCACTTCCACGCCTGTCGAATTAATTTCTACCTTTTCGTTGCCCTGCGTTGGCAACACGCTTTTGAGATTTGTCGTTCGTAGGATTCGGTCGCTAAAAGCGTAGCTGGCCTGTAACTGTTGTAATTCTTATTTTATGCTTATCTGTACTCTTGAATTATTACTAAATGTTTACGTGTGAATGTTATATCATTAAATGTCTTCAGTTTGGTTTAAATAGACGTGAGTGACTGAATTTATTAAGTATGTTTAAAGTCGAAACTGCGTCATCCATGTCGGCGCCATTCTAATACGAGGTACGTAAACAACAGGTGTTGATAAAGTTAAACATCGGCATTTGATCCATTTCAGACGACTATTTCAAACTGTTGTTGTCCCTTCTGACCAAGTTCTGGGTTCTATTTGCTACACAATCGATCCATTAGAGTTATTGATGGGTGTCATGATCATATCCGTCAGCTGCTTGAAATGGGATGAAGGCATGGTTGACTCTGTAGTTAGCTTTGGTGCTTCGACATCGGGTAGTGGTGGTTTAAACAATTTTTGTACTTTTTCTGAGAGGAGCTTTCATTCACGGTTTGTTGTTGATTTTCCTCGGTTAAAGTGTCTAAAAATTCTTTTTCAGACTTGTTGAAAAGTTTAACAAATTTTCGATTTTGATTCTTCTTTATAACTCTAGTTTTTCTTGAATGTATGTAGAAGGGTGCCATGGGAGCTACTCATTTTACCATTTCATCCAAGTACGGAATCGGGGATGGCTTATCACATGGATCATGATAATGGTCTCTAGATGGCTCGAACTTTGTACAGCTTGTAGGGTTTTTTAATTTTAAGTTCTTCGTTTAAGTTTTTCCCCAAAGTCGCATGACATTTATCGACAATAAATAATATTTTTTGGGACGTGAAAATGACATACGGTTTATTCGATGGTATGAGGTATGTTCTTTTTGGTTGCGTCACATACCTTTTAAATGTGACTTCATCCGCCGGTTATAAAAGTTCTTCCTGTTCGTGATGGAAGGTGAGAAGAGGACGTTTCGTGGAATACTAAGGTAGCCTGCGCCGTCTGGTAAATGTGCAGTTCTCCGTGTTATCCCCCTTTTTTGGTGAAATTATTTTTGTAAGAAAAATATTCTTGCATCGAAAGTTAGTTCTTGTATCTGTAGATTTCCTTTCCGAGTTGGATGAGTTCACTGGTGGCCGAAGTTTTTGGTAAATCTTTGTCTACATGTAAGAAGTACTTTCATGAAACATTTGACCTTCCAGGAGAGTCCTTTCAATGTTCTGTATGGTTAAATGCAACACTTGTATACGTTTATAATACAATTTATACAAATGAGTTTTATCCACTGGTATGTGGGGAATGAAGACACAGCAATGATCCTTGAACAAGACATCCAAATTTTCAAAACTGGAAAGCTTCACAAACTTGTCGACAGCTTCGGTACGTCTAGACGGGAATACGTCGCACACCTCCTCCAATAAAAAAAAAAACGAACACGAGGAGAAGTGGTGTAACACTATGGTGCCTGAGTTAAAGAACCCTACCCTTTGTAGAACAGCTAATGAATTATGCCAAAAAAACCTAAGCATAAATCGAACAAATGTGAGAAACAAATTCAGAAATCTCACTTCCAATTTAACCAGTGATTGTCGTGTCCTTGATCTAAGGAAACACTTCGCAGCATCAGTCAGTTCCAGAATGAAATGACTCTTTTCGGTTCTGCCTTTAATACTGTATCAAGTTTCTAAATCTTGTATCATCTTTCCGGTCGTGAAGATCATTTTGAAGAAATGGAGGAAGGAGATTGCATCATTTTCCTGTTAGGTTGTCCTAAGAAATAGAACGATTGTATCATTTCCGTGTTATGTGGATCGTTCTAAAAAGTTGATGATTGCATTATTTTCCTGGTGTGTAGGTCAATCAATCAGGTGTGTAGGAGGCAATCAGAATAAAATTTGCAGCTCTCCCCCAATATGGATTCAATTGTAAAAATTCCGAGTAGGTCAATAAAAACAAAATTTAAACAGCCAAACGTAAATGAATTGCAGAACAGAAAGGATTCAGTTACGAAAAGGATATTTACGTCCAAATATCTGCGAAAAATTTTTACAGAAATTGCATATCAGATAGCTATCTGAACCAAACGGTTCATTGACTAATCATAAAAATTTTCTGATATATAATGATAGATTTAATATTTTTACGAATTTTGTATAACAAGAAAAGTCTGAAGAAATGCGAAACTTTGCCGGAAAAGTAAGATTACAGGAGCAAGTCTATTTAACACTGAGGTAAACGGTAGCTCATTAAACTGGCGAGATACTGCCAAGCTGGCGAAGGTTTTGGAGACTAATTTTGATAACTTTGGGAAGGAGTTGCATGGAGTTGCAAACTTTCCGATAATTTTGAGGCATTTTGGTCCCGCCCGCATATTTCACAAGTGCACATCTGTGCAGCCACCAAGGGATCTAGGATGGAGATCTAGGATGGACCAATGGGCATCCAGTAATATTTCTGTCATATCAAATGACCTTTCGCACACTTTAAGCAAGACGGTTGAATATATTTTGGCACTCAATTTAATTTTCAGGAAAATAATGCAATCATCAAAAAAGCTGATGATTGCATTATTTTCCTGGCGTGTAGGTCAATCAATCAGGTGTGTAGGAGGCAATCAGAATAAAATTTGCAGCAAGACGGTTGAATATATTTTGGCACTCAATTTAATTTTCAGGAAAATAATGGGATCATCAAAAAAGTTGATGATTGCATGTCAAATGACCTTTCGCGCACTTTAAGATTTAAGCAAGACGGTTCAATATATTTTGGCACTCAATTTTCTGTACAAAATAATTAAAGCATTGTCAATTTCTTCTCAAAATTTTCATTGCGAAGCTAGATCAAATATAAGCAATTATGAAGATTTCATTATCTGCTTGAAAGAATTTGAAATAAATACAAACACATGTTGGATAGTCTGCAAAAATATCCATGTGAAATATTACTTAATAAGATGAAGGAAAAAATATGCTATGAACATCTGATCCCAAATACTATCGAGAAAAATATAATTAATATTAAAAGTTAATATTATAATAAATAGTAAATATTAAAAGTTGGTGGCAGCTTTTAGGGATTGTTCCTGAGAGTAAATTTAGGAACGGACTTTTTCGCCTGTGAACTTGAGTTTTATGTAAACAGTCAACACTTTCTTCTCTTCAAGAACGATCTAATTTTGCGTGCAAGGACAGTTCGCGTGGTGAAGCCTCTTCAGTGACAAGTGACAGTATGTCAGAAGGGAACGCCGGAGGAAGCGTGATCTAGTGCCGCAAAATAGTGAAATTTCCCGGAAGAATATCCAAGTAGTGCCAGAAGAGTCAGTCGAAGGCGTCTTCAAAATTGGTGAGTACCATTTTTGTGATTTTGGAGAAGTTATGCCAGTTATTCGGGACTAGGCTTATTTTGGATATAGAGCAGGAAAAGTTTGCTTCTTAATTAGCATTTTTTTATATACGCTTTGTTTGTAGGCATAGGTATTATCATTAAGTGTTGTAAGGCAATTTGTGTTCAGACTTGTTAGGGATTTAGGAACAGCTTTAGTATAGCCCACCTTCAAAGTTTGGCGAATTTGGTTTGGCGCCAAAGCACATGAAATACGTTGTTTTGAAAAATGGTTGCCATCGAGATTTTCGACGAAACTCCGTGTTTAAAAAAATAGTGGCCATCTTGATTTCACCAGAAATCGTGGATAATAGAAATAAGTTTATGACTATTATACACAGTTTTAAGAGAAAGAAATATTAAGAAATGATTAATAAAAATGATTAAGGTTAAAAGGATGTAATTTTAAAAACAATACCGGAAACCTTTAGCTATTTCACCTTTAATAAATAATTTGGTGTGACGTCACAATGTATTCTTCATGCTACGCGTAATTTGTATTTTTTCTTTAAAAAAAATAATGAATTGTTTATTATTGTAAATTAACATCAAATTCTTTAAATTTACATTTCTGAGCTTAGGCGTAACTGAAAATAAGTATAATAAATTGTTTATATTTAAAATTATCATGATACAGTAAACGAATTCTACCAGTTATTACAACGATAAAGAACGTCGCAGTCTCTCATACTTGTATTTCATACAGCTTCCATATTTTCAAAAATTTTTAAGCTTTAGCATTTATATAAATAAAAAAAAGTTTTTTTAATTAATACTCTGGAACATATCAATTTTATCATATTTACAAATTAACGTTTTGCTACGTAACAACATAATCCCTTATAAACCAGTAAGTAGACAATTTTCATTATTTTCTACAAATTTTAAACTTCACATTAATGAAAAATTTCTTAAATTTCTAAATCATATTATATTCTTTTTAGGCAGGCATACTAGAATTCTACACATAAATAAATAAAAAATTTAATTTCTCGCAATGAAAGAAAATATTATAAGAAAATAAATACTACAAATTAGGAACACTAAGCAATGCTTCACATACACACACACACACAGTGTCTCACAAAAGTGATGGGACACTTGTGCTTTACAAAAGGAAACTGTAGTAAAATAAATTAAAAAAAACATGTAAAAATTTTTTGTGGGTGTGTTTCATACTTAAATTTAGTAACAATTACTACATAACATACATTTTCTCAAAATATTAAAATATCAATTTAATAAAAATACAATTGTTTAGAACGGAGCAAAAAATGGCTCACATAAGTGATGGGACACTTACTTTTCCATCAAATATTTATCCAAAAATTTTACTTTATAAAAGGTTTTAATATTTTGTTGGATTTCCTTTTACTTTTAAAACATGATTTAATCTTGGGATGAATTCGACTAATTTTTTTTGCAATTTCTGGAGTGATTTTACCCCATTCTTCTTGAAGCACTGATTTTAATTGTTGTTTTGAAGAAATGGTGTGTTTGCGAAATTCTTTCCTGGGTTTTCTCCACACCAAGATTTTACCGTCAGAATCAAATATATTAAATTTACTCTCATCAGCAAATATAACTTCATTCCAGTAATCAGAATTCTTATTTATGTTGGATTTTGCGAAAGCCAGTCTGAGGTTTCTATTCTTTTCACTCACGAAGAATTGTTTCCTGGCTGCTCTACCGTGATATTCAGCAAATCGAATTACTCTTCCAATAGTCTCAGGATTAACAATTACTCCATATAATGCTTGTAAATCAGCAGCAACTTTGGGAGCACTCATTCTTGGATTTTTTTTTAATATTTCGAACGATAATTCGCTTTAGTCCATTGGATAGCTTTGATGGTCGGCCAGGTCTTCTTTATCCTGAATCATATGATTCTTTTTATATCGTTTAATGATATTAAAAAACTGTTGAATGACTCAGGTTAACGGTTTCAGCAGTTTCTCTAATAGAATTTCCACGTTCAATATGCAACTTTATAACTAATTTTCGAATTTCAGGCAAAAGTTTCTTTTCGTTTAGCATTCATGGCTGCACAGAGATAAAAAACACAAAAATTCCAAAACAAAGTGGAGAGAAATACTGCAGACGATTGCGATAAATTATTGCCAATTGCTTTGAGTAAAAATAAAAACCCCAAAAAATATTTTTATTGCTTACTTCAGACGATTTTTGTTGCATAGTACGTAGTAGTATCTAATGGTGTCCCATCACTTATGTGAACCATTTTTTGCTCCGTTCTAAACAATTGTATTTTTATTAAATTACTATTTTGAGAAAATGTATGTGATGTAATAATTGTTACTAAATTTAAGTATGAAACACACCCAAAAAAAATTTTTACATGTTTTTTTAATTAATTTTATTACAGTTTCCTTTTGTAAAGTACAAGTGTCCCATCACTTTTGTGAGACATTGTATTATCAAAGAACTCATATTATCAAGTGCGATTACGATTGCAAACACTACGTATTATAATAATGAGGTAAAAGTTACTTATAGGGTCAAAGTTTACAGTTTTGCTACTGTTAAGTAGATCGTCGGGCTATCGATATGTATCGTAAGTCGGAAAGCATTATAAACATATCAAAACCAAAACATTAAAATACAATTTAAATGAAAAATGATGTCTTAAATATAATTCACAATTAAAACAACTATACAAATTTAAAATACACAAATGATATGTTAAACATTGCATATAAAATACGTTACATTACAGCTCGTCATCACACATTATCTCGTTTTCCTTTGTACACAACGATCCGTATTCGCCCGAAAAACATCAAAGCTCGGTGTCCATGTACACATCTATCTATTTCCACCTTAAAAATATCAGAGAATTGCACAACCTCGGCATTGCGCACTACATTGGCTCTGCCCATGTACACATCGATCTATTTTCACTTAAAAAAACATCCTATAATTGCACAAACTAGGCGCCGCGCACAACCTTGGCATTGCGCACTACATTGGCTTTGCCCATGTACACACAGACATCACCTAAAGAAAGGATGCCCCCAGGGCTCATGCCTTGGACCAGTACTTTGGAAGGTAGTTGCCAACTCAATCTTCAAGGAATTTGATGACAATTGCCAGGACTGTGACATACTGGCCTACGCGGACGACTTCTTGATTATAGTCCATGGAAGATCCAAATTAGAAATGACAGCGCAATTCTACCTCGACAAGTTTAGCTTCTGGGCAAGGGACCACAAGATCACGATCTCTGCCTCAAAATCCTAAGCTTTGCTC
This sequence comes from Stegodyphus dumicola, assembly GCF_044657685.1. Classification (NCBI taxonomy): domain Eukaryota; kingdom Metazoa; phylum Arthropoda; class Arachnida; order Araneae; family Eresidae; genus Stegodyphus; species Stegodyphus dumicola. The sequence goes on along the minus strand of NC_140769.1, from coordinate 152,238,997 downwards.
ATAGGCGCCAAAAGACCTCTCAAAAGGAATCTATCCATCAAACTTTATGGCAACCCCATCAAGATAGTTAAACAACTCAAATACTTGGGCTTAATCATTGACTCAAGGTTATCCTGGCTTCCGTATCTTCAGTATCTAAAAATAAAAAACAGACAGTCTTAAAAATTACATGCAGAGAACAGCGGCTCCAACCTGGGGCATTTCATCGAAACTGCTAAAACATTGGTATCTCACCGTTACTCAGGCCATAGTTTTATACGGATCCGGCATTTGGGCAAAACATCTAACGGTACAAGAGAGGCGCCTACTTAACTCACTCCAACGCCCACACCTTTTGCAAATAAGCAGAGGATACAGGACAATTTCAACAGCGGCACTGCAAGTCCTAACAGGGATACCACCACTAGACTTGGTGGCAGAGCGAGAGGCGGCCATCTCCAATACTCTCCGACTTGGGAAAGACTATAAACTCTGGAACAGGAACTTGCATACCTCGGAGTATATGCACAAGATCTTTGACTATCCCTGCTACCCAGCCCAGCATAACCTCGCGGAAAATATATACACGCAGACACTTCTCTATCGGCAGAACTCAATAGCCATCTACACGGATGGTTCCAAAACAAAGGATGGCACTGGATGCGGCTTATGCACAATGATCGATAGAGAAATCAAATACCGCTGGAAACGTAGACTCAATCCGAACAACACAGTCTACCAAGCTGAATTGTCAGCTATTAAAAAAGCAATCGATCTCTCATATAGTCACCAAGAAACTGTCTATATCTATAGTGACTCACTGTCAAGCATAGCCGCCATAGAAGGACCAGCCAGCCGAGACCCCTTCGTACTCAACATACAAAGGGCATTAGTCAACCTCCCACTCAATTATCGTCCCATCATTAGCTGGGTACCAGCGCACACAGGTGTAGTCGGCAACGAGCTGGCGGATGAACAGGCAAAACAAGCGGCTTCGGGTATCTTCCTGCCAGAACATGCTCTACCTCTGCCTTCCTCTTATCTCAAAAAGATTACACGCGGCGACCTTTACGCAGAATGGCAGCAGAGATGGGATACTTCCCGGACAGGTCGAAGGACGTATAAATTTATCCCAAAAGTTACAGACCTTGTCTTCTCCAACTCATCTTCATTGACTACGTTCCTCTCTGGGCACGGCCCGTTTCCTGATTACCTACACAGATTTGGACTTAGAGACTATGATCTCTGTGAATGTGGACTAATCGGAACGCCAGACCATTATGCATTTACATGCAGATTGACAGAGGCGCACCACATGCGTCCTCCTTCAGATAGATATTGGAGGGAATGGACAAAAGTGCTACTAGAACGGAGGGGTGCGTGCTTTAAGCTTCACAAGATCATCAAGTTCTGCAGGGTACACTTTTCATTTGTCACCTAATACCTCCCAGCGCATAACCCTGCTACCAGATAAGTAAGATCTGTTTACTACTGTTATGTCCATATTATTTTCATCATACTCTTATCCTATTCGTTAGATGCATTTAACGTATTACCTTAAATACTACACTTTATGTGACTTTTACTTGACTGTAATAATCATCCTCGATGTGTTTATAGTATTAACTTAATTATTATAATTGATATCATATGCTTTCATTTTAATCTGAATTTTGTAGCTACAGTATATGTTGTCAACACCTTAACGCGTCTAATATATTAATTTAATCATTATAATCGTAATCTTATGCCTTCCACTTAAATTGAATGTAGTAAATACATAATCCAACGTATATATATGTAAGTGGATTCCCATCAGCATTAAGTAATGAACTGACACTCTTATAAGTATGTTTCATAAGCAAATTATCTTAAGAATGTATTATATTATGTATATTTAAGCATTGCCATAAGTAATGTAAGCAAGATCTTGTATGCGTATCAATAATATGTGTTGCCAGTTGTACAAAATTTCATGCTTGTTTAATCATTGTACCATGGTATTCTGTGCATTGCTTACTGTACTCAGAAACTTCATTTTTAGTACTCATTCATCTCAGTATGTTGCCATTTTTATCTCTTATGTTTTTATTGCATATTACCAAGAAGTGCCATGTAATCAAAATGCGCACTAAGTCATGTCAGCCATAGCACTTCCCTATATTCTTTATTATTTTACTGCTATGTAATTATGCCTTATTGCAAATCGTGTAACCTACTAAGCAAGCATATCTAATCTAGAATTTATCATGCGCTTACTTAGTATTAATAGTTATAAGATAGTTGCATCATTTCGATTTCCGCACAAAATTCCTGAAACACAGCTGTATGTTTTGCATTAAATTAAGAAATTTTGAAACTTATAGTACTATTTGCGAACTTTGTTATGCACTTATGAGCTTTAGTATTAAATACTATTCTTTAGTTACTCAATATTAATCGTTATTAATGTATCTCAGTATCATTCATTTACTTACCTATTCAAATTTGCAATGTTCTGCATTCGAGTATTTAATTATTTATCTTATAATCCTATATATTATGTAAGCGCATATTATGAAACGCATATATTATGTAATATGTAAATAACGTGTAGCTGCTAGGACCTATTTAATGTTTATAATATTCTGTGTGCACAGCTACTAATGAGTACAATATTTGTACGGATATTAAGTTATATAATTTGTTCATTGAGCAAAACAGTAATAATGTTTGATGCTATGTATATTTTTTTTAATGCTATGTGTAATTTTTAGTGCTATGTGTAATTTTTAGTGCTATGTATAATCTACATGCTATGTATGTAATCTTCATGCTATGTATATCATCATGCTATGTATGTATGTACAGTATGTCTTTAGTATGTGACACGGAGAGATACGCAGCATAGATTAAGCCAAGTTCACCAATAACAATTTGTAGTGAAGTCCGGACACCTTACTAACTCAATGTACTAAATTTCATGCAGTGCTCTTAACCCATTACTGCCGATGGAACATTACACAATCAGAGCAATTGTAATTACACGCGCGTATGAATAATACTCAGCTCAGTACAGCACTTACATCTTTTCATGTAGCAGACAACGTCTGCAAAGGTGCCATTGTAACAACCATTACTGTGAATCGGTAACTTCTGACTTAGACTCAATAAATGCCGCTGGTTTGCGGGGCTCGCCCTGGCAGTGGCGGAAGTAGATAGTAGATAATTTCTACAGGTCAGGCACTATTCCAATTGGTTATACCTGAGGCCGGAAGCCTGGTCTATAGTGCTCTGCCCATGTACACATCGATCTATTTTCACTTAAAAAATATCCTATAATTGCACAAACTAGGCACCGCGCACAACCTCGGCATAGCGCACTACATTGGCTTTGCTCATGTACTCATCGATCTATTTTCACTTAAAAAAACATCCTAGAATTGCGCAAACTAGGCACCGCGCACAACCTCGGCATAGCGCACTACATTGGCTTTGCCCATGTACACATCCATCTATTTTCACTTAAAAAAACATCCTAGAATTGCGCAAACTAGGCACCGCGCACAACCTCGGCATTGCGCACAACATTGGCTGTGCCCATGTAAACATCGATCTATTTTCACTTAAAGAAACATCCTAGAATTGCACAAACTAAGCACCGCGCACTACATTGGCTTTCCCCATGTACACATCGATCTATTTTCACTTAAAAAAACACCCTAGAATTGCACAAACTAAACACCGCTCACAACCTCGGCATTGCGCACTACATTGGCTTATACCTGAGGCTGGAAGCCTGGTCTGTAGTGCTCTGCCCATGTACACATCGATCGATTTTCCCTTAAAAAAACATCCTAGAATTGCACAAACTAGGCACCGCGCACAACCTCGGCATTGTGCACTACATTGGCTTTGCCCATGTACACATCGATCTATTTTCACTTAAAAAAACATCCTAGAATTGCACAAACTAGGCACCGCGCACAACGTCGGCATTGTGCACTACATAGGCTTTGCCCATGTACACATCGATCTATTTTCACTTAAAAACATCCTAGAATTGCACAAACTAGGCACCGCGCACAACCTCGGCATTGCGCACTACATAGGCTTTGCCCATTTACACATCGATCTATTTTCACTTAAAAAACATCCTAGAATTGCGCAAACTAGGCACCGCGCCCAACCTCGGCATTGTGCACTACATTGGCTGTGCCCATGTACACATCGATCTATTTTCACTTAAAAAACATCCTAGAATTGCACAAACTAGGCATCGCGCACAACCTCGGCATTGCGCACTACATTGGCTCTGCCCATGTATATAGCGATCTCTTTTTACTTAAAAATCAGAAATTGAATAAACTCTGCATTGATCATATACTAAGAAATCTGCTTTCACTTAAAAGAAATCGGAGAATTGAAGAAATTCGCGCATAAGCAACTCCATTGATTCGCGTTGGAAAAAAAAAAAAAATTTCTAGAAAAATTGAGCTTACTACAGGCGAATCAAGATCCTAGCCTAATTGATTTCTCAGCCGTACATTTCTTGCAAATACTACCATTCGATGACTTTTTCTGACTAACTAACCAGCATGGTATCTTACATTTTTCACAGAAAACGTTATCCTTTTCAATAATCGACAATCCATCAAAAATCCTCTAAAAAGTTCATACTCTATTGTTAATTCATACATAAAATATCTGTTTCCAAAATTTTACGCTTGTTTGAAAACTCCCACCTTAAATTTTCCTTTATAATCTCCTGATATTTAATTACAACATCACTAACAGCAGTTTTAGAGCAAGCAAGAACTAAACGCAAAAATATCACCTCAAGTAGCCAAAAATATATATACAAAATAGTATTCACGGTATCTGAGCGTTAAACAATCGCCAATAACAGTGTTACGAATTGTGTATTTAGATATTAATTTTAGTAGAATTCTAATTTAAAATGTTGTATTTCCTCCTGCAACGCAGCGTGAGACAAATTTTAAGAGAAATCTATACCGGATACCGGAAAAGTAAGAATACAGGGCACGTGCATTAAATTTTGAGTAAACGGATATGTCGGTAATTTGTATTGAAATTGAATAAATGTAACTGACTACTAAATTAGCTGTAACCGTAATTCCATCCTCTTGTTTACATTGCGTTTACCAGATCATATCATTTATCGCCGCTCTTGGTGATATTTTTTTTGTTTAAAGTTCCAGGTGGGCTATACTAAAGCTGTGCCGGGAATTATTCAGTTTTGGAGAGATAGACCTGTTGTTGTTTTTGTATTATTGTTTTTCGGGGTAAGTTATTTTTCTTTAATTTTCCATAATGGGTGAGTTTATGAGGAAATTTACTAAAGCTCTGCTATTGGAGTTAGCGGAGGAGTTTGAAACAAATGTGTCTCAGGCAAATAGAGTAAGAGAAATTAGGCAGGCTATTCTAAATGCCGAGGACTATGAAGAAGAAGCTGCGAAAGAATACGCGGCAAGAATTTGGGCTGCGGCTGAGCAGAGAAAAGCAGAAGAAATAGCCGAGCAAGAGAGAGCAGAGCGGGAACGTGAACAAGAGAGAGCAGAACGGGAACGTGAACAAGAGAGAGCGGAACGGGAACGGGAGGGAGTTTTTGAATTGGAAAGGTTAAAACTGATGAATGTGGTTCAGACTAATTGCCTAGCGTCCACGGTTTCGAAAGTTGAACAATCTAGAGAAAAAAAGGTTAATTTGAAGGATCTAGTACCGCGTTTTGAACCGAGTAATATAGATATTTCATTATTCTTTATGCTATTTGAGAAACAAGCTCAAAAAGAGAACGTTAATGAGATTGATTGGGTCTCGCAATTAATTCCTGTATTACCTTACGATGTAGCCCAGTTAATAGTGAAAGAACCAGCGGATAAAGGGGATGATTATCAGCATGTTAAGAAATTACTCATGCAGAGATTCAAGCTTAGTTCTTGGGTACTAAAAACAAAATTTGAAGAACATTCTAGAAAAAACGGAATGTTATGGGTGGATTTAGTGTATGAATTGAGAGTGTATTTAGAGAGTTGGTTGGATTCAGTAGAAGTTCAAGATTTTGAAAGTCTTAAGGAACTTATGCTCACTGAGCAAATTAAGCGGCGAGTCCCTCTAGAAATAAGAGAGCACTACTTAGACAATTGGGAAGAATTTAAAACAGCTTCCATTTTAGCAGAGAAATGCGACAAGTATGAGGCTTTGCGAAGAGATACGAGGAAGTTAGAACAGAGAGCGGGGTTAAAGAAACCATTTGAGAAAGATAGAGAGCGGTATGTAAATTCTAACTGTAGTTATAATCAGAAAAGTAGTGGTCATCAAAGAATTAAATCAGAGGAGCATAGAAAAGTGGAGGCTCCTAAAAAAAAGCAAGTTTTCAATGAAGCAGGTTTCGAGAAACAGCGGAAAATAAGGTGTTACCAATGTGGAAAGGACGGACATATCCAACCTAACTGTCCTTCGCTGGAAAAGAATAAGGCTAATCTGATGAATAATCTAGGAACGGAGAGTTTAGGAAAATGTTTTGAGCCGTATTTCAAGAAAGCAGTAATTAATGGGATAGAGAGAGAATATCTGAGAGATACTGGAGCTGGTATAGATCTGTGTAATAGTACTTGGATTAATACTAATGACTTATTAGGGGAAACTGTATGGGTGAAACAGCCTTTGGACACAGAATGTAAATGTTTACCTTTGGCGAAAGTCACCATTGAAGGTGATTTTAGTGTGGTCACCACAAAGGCAGCGGTTACTCCGGTAGAGTTAGATAAAGAGTACTATTTGTTAGGGAATAAAACTGCACAGTTGATTGAGGAAATTAGGGAACGACCGGTTCTCTTGAATGTTGTGGAGACTCGTAGTCAGGCGCATGCCCGCAGGAGTTTAGAAAGAGTGTGTGCCTCTCGTTTTTAGGAAAGGGATCTTGAAGTTATGCCACGAGGAAATCTCTGGTCATTTAGGGGTAACAAAAACCAAGGATAGAGTTTTGACACACTATTTCTGGCCTAATTGCTACCAGGAAATTGAAGAATTTGTGAGGACGTGCGATATTTGTCAGCGTGTAGGTCACAATAAGGATAAAAAGAAAGCCCCTATGAAGATTGTGCCTGTTATATCAGAAGTGTTTAGCAGATTAAATATTGATGCAGTAGGACCTCTGATCCCTAGTTCGCATGAAAATAAATACTTAATTACGTCTATTTGTGTTGCTTCCAAATATCCAGATGCCATTCCTGTACAGAATTTAAACTCTAAATGTGTGATTCAAGCCTTGATACAAATCTTTTCTAGATCAGGTTACCCTAAGGAAATTCAGTGTGATTTGGGTAGATCGTTTACCAGTGAACTTACATCTGAGTTTTTTAGCAAGTTCGGAATTAAGGTGTATCATTTTTCTGTGTGTCACCCTCAAAGCAATTCTGTTGAAAGGTTGCATTCCACCTTGAAAAGAGTATTGAAGGCTTTGTGCTTGGAAAGCGGGAAGGACTGGGAAGAATGTTTGCCATGTGCTCTCTTCGCCCTCAGAACTGTTAGCCACGTCTAAACCACACAAAATGGCTCTGAACTGGATAGGGCCAGGTAAAGTAACTAGTGTGATTTCCGAAACCAATTATACGGTAGAGATTCCAGGTAAGCGTAGCAGTGACACCATTTATCACGTAAATTTGATGAAACCTTATTATCAGCGCCCCGAGTTTGTGAATCTTGTGATAGAGGAGGTCATGGAAGATATTGAGGGAGAAGTGGATATTCCTTATCCCTTGGCTGATCCAACTCAGGTAGATTTTTGGAAAATAGTTGGAGATAGTAAGCTAGAAGAAAGAGTTTTGGCAGAGGAAATAGGAAAATTCCAAGAAGTTATAAGGAAGTATGGAGCAGTGTTTTCGTCCGACCCCGGCTGTACGTTTTTGGTTGAAATAGATATTAAATTGTTGGATGAGACCCCGGTTAGAGTCAGGCCTTACCGAATGTCGGCGAGACAAACCGACATCCTAAAAGAGGAAATTAGGCGGTTTCTTGAGTTAGGAGTCATAGAAGTCGGGCAATCTGATTATGCTTCGCCAATGATCTTAGTAGAGGTCCCAGGTAAAGATCCTCGTCCTTGTATAGACTACAGAAAATTAAATTAAAAAACTATGACCGAATTTTTCCCTCTTCCCAATATTGAAGAAGTGGTAGAAAAAGTCAGCGCAGCTCCATTTATCACAATCATGGATCTAACCAAAGGATACTTCCAGATACCACTCACAGAGCGTGCACGGAGGTATGCCGCATTTGTGACCCCTTTTGGATCTTTCATCCCGAAGAAAATGATGTTTGGGCTTTTAAATGCGCCTTTCTATTTTTGTAAATTGATCGCTCAAGTTTTAGGAGGGCTGGACAATTTTGTTCTACCGTATATTGACGACATCGCAGTCTTTTCGCCGACTTGGACAGGCATATGAAGGACTTGGATGTGGTTTTAGGTCGCCTTCAGGAGGCTAAATTGACTGTTAAGCCCTCGAAATGCAAATTCGCACAAGACCATGTGAAATTTCTAGGTCATGAAGTAGGATCTGGGAAAAGGTCGCCTAGTGAGGCCAAGATTCAAGCAATCAGAGATTTTCCAATCCCTACTACTAAAACACAGATACGTAGCTACCTTGGTACTGTGGGCTACTATGCAAGGTACATAAAAGACTACGCCAGTATTGCGGCACCTTTAACAGACGCTTTGAAGGGCAAAAACAAAAAAGAAAAAGTGATTTGGACAAAAGAGTGCGACGAGGCTTTCAATAAACTGAAGACCAAACTAGTAAAAGTCCGGTTTTATTTCCACCAGATTATTCTAAAGAATTTATTGTGCAGACAGATGCCAGCTTATATGGTGCGGGTATTGTGTTGTCTCAAATTCAGGATGGGGAGGAACACCCTATACTGTATCTTAGCAAAAAGTTTACTAAAGCGGAGCGAAATTATAGCACCATTGAAAGAGAACTAGCGGCCATTATTTATGGACTGAAGAAACTAAGTCATTACTTAGACGGACAGAAATTCAAGATCCAGACGGATCATAATCCGTTGACTTTTTTAAACAAAATGATGGGATCAAATTCTCGTTTGACTCGCTGGGCATTGTGTCTCCAACAGTATAACTTTGAAATTGTTCATAGACCAGGCAAATTACACGGTAATGCAGATGGCTTGAGTCGTGTCCTAGTCCAGTGACTGAATATCATTAGTGGATATAAAGTAAGGTAAAAAAGTAATGAAAATGGGTGAAAATGATTTTTGTAGAGTTTTGGAATTATATTTGTGTAGATTCAAAATTGTTTGTATTGTGTGTTTCATTTTCAAAAAAATTGTTAGAATTAAATGTTTTTTCTTAAGTATTAGCATTGTGTAAAATTTGAAGAAATATGCTTTTTATAAGGCACACATTAGGAGTAGTTTAAATTATTTTTGTTCTATTTGTGTGGTTATGCTATCTAAAAATAAGTGCAGGGTAATATAACTGGCTTCTCTATTATCACTTAAATGGTTACCATTTGTGTTTTGAAAGCAGTGAAAAGTATTTAGAATTTTTCTTTTCCATAGTCAAGAAAAATTTCTTTATGAGGGGAGGAGTTGTGATAAGATCACTAAAAAAAGAAGAGACTGAAGATTAATATGGTCAAGGATGTCTCGTGAGAATAAGCTGAAAATTATTATTTTTTAACTTACAAACACGTTTTCAATAGTTGTTAAAATAGTTTTATTAAAATAATTAAATCGTTGGCAATGTTAAAAACACAAGCTCGAGAGCCACGAATTGCTCTCGCACGTAAAATGTATAGAATTTGATTTTTGAAAATAGTAAGTTTCTCTCTTGTCGAATTGTATGTAGCCATTTTTTTAGCGTTTAATAAAATTTTTATGCTGTGTTTTGTTTTGAACCTGATGTCACAACCCAGGTTTTGCATAGCGGTTTCGGCCACTACACCACAGCAGTAAATATTAAAAGTCAAGACAAATATAATAATCGCAGAACAAAGATTTCATCGACTTAGAAAACGATTTAAAAAAGATCCTAATCTATTTTCCGAATACAGGAACGTATTAAGAGATCAGTTAAATCAAAATATTATCGAACCAGTTTCAGAAATTTCAAATGAAGAGGATGTCGTGTTTTACTTGCCACATAGGGAAGTTATACGCGAGGATCGAGCTACAAGTAAATTACGTATTGTTTATGATGCATCATCGCATGCCCCAGGATCCATTTCTTTAAATGACTGTCTACATGTTGGGCCAAATTTATACCCTGAAATATTCGAAATATTGTTAAGATTTCGGTATAATCTAATAGCCTTCACCGCAGATATAAAACAAGCCTTTTTACAGATTCTCATACATGAAAAAGATCGAGACGCAACCAGGTTTCTGTTTTCCGATTTCCCTAATGATGAAACCATTTCTCCTGACATATATAGGTTCACTAGTATTTATTCGGAATAAATAGTAGTCCATTTCTATTAGCCGCTACCATTAAACATCATCTGAAAAAATATAATAAACTTTATCCTACAACGGTTCACTTTTTGAATGAGAACGTATATGTAGATGATGTGATTGGAAGCCAACCAACGATCAATGAAGCATTAACTACGAGTCTAGAATGGGTCCAAATATTTAAGGAAGCAAACATGCAGCTTCACAAATGGCATAGTAACTCGAGACAATTACATGAATTGTGGGTAAAAAAGGGTATCGTTCCAGATGAAAATCCTGAAGATTTTAATAGAGAAAATTTCCCATTTAAAGTCTTAGGTATGGCATGGGATAATTCAAAGGACTTACTGTATTTGATGTTCGGAACTTATTGTCTTTCACATCTAAACCAATAGAAACAAAACGATTTCTTCTACAAGTGTTGGGTCGGATATTCGATCCGATTGGAATTTTGGGACCTTTCACTGTTAGAATAAAGTGCTTAATACAGAAGATTTGGTTGTCACAAATAGATTGGGATGAACCGTTACCTGAAGATTTGTCCTCTGAATGGAGAAAGTGGTGTGAAGAGCTACCTCAAATGGCTGAATTCTCCATCTCTCGTTACCTTTTCATGCACTCGAACATTAATGTCGAAAATCTCGAACTACATTGCTTTTCAGATGCAAGTGTCAAAGCCTATGGTACAGTCGCATATTTACGTTTCACGACAGAAAATAAAGAAATCAAAATGACCTTTGTCTCTTCTAAAAGTAGGTTAGCCCCACTAAAATCCCTTACTTTACCGAGGTTAAAATTAATGGGGGCATTGTTATCAGTTAAGTTAGTCAGCAATATTCTGAAAGCACTGAAATTGAGAATTCCGTGCTATTTTTGGACAGACTCAACAATTACTTATTTTTGGATCCAGAAACAACCTGAAGCCTTCAAACCTTTTGTCAGGAATCGTGTCGAAGAAATACAAAAATTGAGTTCACCTCAAGATTGGCATTATTGCTCAGGTGTCGACAACCCTGCCGATCTCGTATCTCGGGGAACGAAGATTTCCAAGTTAATAAATGAGACTATTTGGACGCAAGGCCCCCAATGGCTTCAACTCCCTCACGAACTTTGGCCAAGATTAGATATTAAAGAAACAATAGATGAAAACAAGCTGGAATACGGAAAGGGATCCGGTGATATACATCAACTTGAATGTACAATCGAAAAAAGTGCAGATAATCTTTTCGACATATCAAAATATAGCAAATTAGAGAAGGTGTTAAGAGTCACTGCTTGCACAACACGTTTCATTAGAAAATTAAGAAAAACTAGCGACATTCAAGGAACTTTCACAGCTGAAGAGTTACAAGAAGCAGAAAATTTCTGGATAAGATCAGAGCAAAAGAAGTTTTTTGCCGAAGAATATGAATCCCTCAAAGAAGGTAATTCGGTTGGAAAAAATTCTCCTTTGTATAATTTTCTTCCTTACATTGATGAAAAGGAAATCATGAGGTTGAGAGGAAGACTGGAATTTTCTGACTTCTCACTAGACAATAAACATCCAATAATCTTACCTAAAAATTCTCGACTAACGATTCTGATTGTATGCAAAGAACATGAGAAGATAATGCATGGAGGAATTGCTGCGACTTTAGCTAAAGTCAGATCACGCTTCTGGATTCCTAAAGGACGACAGTTAGTCAAAAAAGCATTAAAAGGTTGTATAATTTGCCAAAACTATTTAGCTAAACCAGCAGACCAGATGACAGCACCCTTACCAAAGGATAGAATCCAAGAATCGCCTCCATTTGCAGTCTTTGGAATTGATTTCGCCGGACCAGTTTACGTAAAGAGTTCTAAAGACATTCGAAAATCCTATATTGTTTTGTTCGTTTGCGCAGTAACCCGAGCTGTACGCTTAGAACTTGTATCAGATATGTCAACAGAATCCTTTTTACTTGCATTTCGCAGATTTTTGAGCAGAAGAGGAAACTGCGTAATCATCTACTCTGACAACGCCAAGACCTTTAAGAGGACAAAGAAAGAACTTGAGAATTTTTCAAAAGTTTTAAAAGATGACAAATTCAAGAATTTCATTGCCAAAGAAAGAATCCATTGGAAATTTATAATCGAACGAGCCCCATGGTGGGGAGGGTTTTATGAGAGACTTGTTAGATCTGTTAAAGAATGTTTAAGAAAAATCGTAGGAAAAGCATTGTTGACTTTCGAAGAAATGTCTACACTACTTGTCGAAGTGGAGTCAGTTCTTAATTCACGACCTCTAAGTTACGTTTACAACGACAATGACGAGCCGCAACCGTTGACTCCAATGCACTTCTTAAACATTGGACAAACTGATTTGAAGTATCCTCTGACCTTTGCTACAATCATCGGTAGCGAAACAAGAGAAACGCTGTTAAAAAGAAAGCGTTCTCAAGAATTGCTGTTAAAACAGTTGTGGTGGAAATGGAAGCAACAATATTTATTAGATCTTAGAACTGCCCATTTCTCTAAGAATCCGCAACTTCAACTAGAACTAAAAGTAGGAGATGTTGTTTTAGTTGAAGGAGATAATAAAAACAAACTGTTATGGAAACTTGGTAGAATCATAAAAATTATTCCTGGACGTGATGGTAAAGTCCGATCATTCGAATTAAAAACTGGTAATGGGATTTTAAAATGTACTGTTCAACATCTATATCCTCTTGAACTTATTGAAGATATTTTGAAGTTTAATGATGCTTTTTTTCTTTTTTTGTCTATTAATGATTAAATTGAATATCGTTAGTTAAGTTTGTTCAGTTAAGTGGAAATTATTTTAAAATTTAGTTCATTTATTAGTTATAACATTTATTATTTGATACCTGTATTGGAATTGAAGTGTTTGACTAATTAGTATTTTTTAATATTTTTATAGAATAGTGATTTATGTACTTGATTGTATGTATAACTGAGTTAGATGAACTCTTGTCAGAGTTCAGGTGGGGAGTGTGTTAAGGAATATTCTTTGATATCGCCAAGAGATGGCATTAGGAGTCCATCTATTGGCTTACTTAACCTTTCCCCTTCTGAACACGTGACTTGAAAAAATATTCTTCTTCTTGAAGTTAGAATTTCGATGCACTACGCAATAAAATTCGATTTAGATTTTAGTTGGAACTATTCAGTTCTTGCCTTTTGAGCATTAAATATTCGATTCAGGCATTTTAGCCTACATTGTATATATGTAAATATTAAGTTTAATTAAAATTTATAGAAAACCCTCCAGGCCATGCATTTCGCCTTTTGGATTATGAGTGATTCGACTTTGATCTAGAACTTTCGTTACACCCTCTCACGAGATTCCTGAAAACAAGATAAGGTGTGGGGCCTTTATAAGTGGTGACAGACGTGAACTGATAACGTTGGCGTTGGTTTGGAATTGTAAACACAAAGAAAGCCACTAGCAATGAGCAATTTCAAGTATTGTTTAATGCTAAAAACTGATTAAAAATTAAACTTTATTGATTTAAAGGCACTTATTTATAGAAATTTGATTTAGTTTAGATGAAAGAAGGGTACTTATCTTAAAATTCCATGCTTTCGTAGTATATGCTCACATGTCCGCTGTTTCATTCTCATCAACATCGGAGCCGAAAATCTTTAGAAAACGTGTAGGTTTTGTAGAAAACACACTATTTCAAAGTAATTTAATTGATAATCACTAAGAGGAAAAGAATGTTTTACACTTTTTTACAGAGCGCTGCCAACATGCAGCCGCTTGCCTCGGTGATCGCAGCGCCAGCCCGCAACCCTTTCGTAAGTGAAAATATTGTAAGTGAAAATGTATGAGCAAGTGAAAGTAAAACTTCACTGAACTGCTCATCACTTTCCCAGTAAGCTTCAATAGGAGTTCAAATTATCACAAAAACTTTGTCAAAGAACGAATCTTATTAGTTCTTTGGTTTCATTTCGTATTTTCCTCAATTTCCTTTATCAAATGTAACTGGAGGCGAAGGTTTTAACAGCATAGGTGACGGCTGAAATCTAAGAATTGATGGCAAGAAAGCTCTTTGGATGAGGACGATCTGAGCGAATTTGTGAGTTTATGATCCTAGATAGGTCCTAGAGGCCTTGAGTCAGACAGGTCCTAGAGCTGAGGGCTCTACGCTGGGTAATGTCCCTCTGCGAGGGGCAGCCTCAACGACTGGCAGATAGCAAATCATAACGATCAGCGTCGTGAAAACGATGCGTCTCTTTCTGCAAGGCAAAGCATCTCTAAGGAGAAGAATGAAAGTTTCCATAGACGCAATGTAAACCTGTTTCGTCTCTGCGCCGCTGTACCGAAGAGCCACGGCTATGCAGTGAAACACCAGCGAATTTAAATAGCGCAGTTCGAGGAGATAGTAAATTTTTTACTTTGAAATAACTCAAAATGTTTTACTTTCATACATTTCTTGAGTTTTATGAGCAAAGTGATGTTAGTTGGAATTTTGGGCGAATTATAGAAATCCTGTCCAATTTTTACTTTCAATTTAAACAGCGAGCCATACGAAGACAAAATTTAAATGAAATAAATTTCGTAATACTTAAGAGGATTCAGAGACTTTTGTTTTAGATAAATTGTGAAATTGATCTTTTATGTTCTTATCTTTAATTGTTTCGCATGGAACAGCTTAAATTTCAATTGCAAAATGATTTTTTATAAAAAAAATGAATAAATTTTATTATTTTTATATGCCTTATTTCCCCTTAACCCTTCTTTCTGTAAATCCATATAATTGTTTTTCATTTGATATAATATCCAGCATTAATTTATAACTAACATCAGAATTTAATAGAAAACAAAATTAACTACGGCTGTGATGTTAAATTTCTAACAAATCTGCAACTAATTACATAAATAACGCTATTTTTTTATTCTTTTCATATCAAGCATATTATTAAATATTAAAATAAAGAATAACACATTTTAAGTAAAAAAATGATATTTATTGACATTTCTCAAGTTTCAGAATATACGTATGCAAAACAATTTTAAGCATCTTCACAAATACCAAGGAATTTTTTAGACAATTATTTGGAATGACCATTATGAAAACCATCAGCAATGTTTGCAGCCAAGAGCCAAAAGCATATCACTTAAATTAACAAATACAAAATTACACTTAAAAGGTCTTTTAAAAAATTTCACATAAATTATTAAAATAACTGATTTTATTCTTTTTTCGTAAAATATTTAATACTTCTTACATTTATTAATATAAGATTAAATACTTAACTTGAAAATCAAACCTATAGGTATTATTACAACCTGGGAAGAAATTTTGTAAATAATTTACTGAAGCAAATAAATATTTTTATATCAAACAAATATTGTAGCCATTGGGACAAAAATTATTTCAAATTATAAAATTAGGAATAATTTTTTTTTAAATAAAAATTACAAAAATGACTAGTTTCCAACTTCGCTGTACAACTAATAATTGTAAAATTGCTGTATGCTTAAATTTTTCATAATTTGAATTTTGCAAAAAAATCTATTTAATCCAAAATTATTCAACAAATGAGTACATTTAGTTCTAATACGTAATAAATTTTTATGAATCCATAGTTAAAGTTTTACAGTGAAATTTTAAAAGCAAAATTTGCATATAACTAACTGAAACAGAAAAAATAATTAAAGACAATTAAAAGCACCCCTAAATAAATTGAAAACACTGAAATACATTATAATTATCCGGCAACAACTTTAAAAAAAAATACCATGAAAACTTTTAGACAATTATTTGGAATGACCATTATGAAAACCAAGAGCAAAGTTTGCACCCAATAGTCAAAACCATTTCACTTACAGCATTACATTAAAAAAGTCTTTTAAAGAATTTCACATAACTAGAACCAAGTACCTCTGACTACAACAACAAAGAACGTTTTCGAACAACGCGGTAAAAGATTGCTAATATGGCGACGGCATGCTGTTTTGTTGCCTTCTGATGTTATTTCGCACATGCGCAGTGAGGTACGGAGGGTGGAAGGATTCGGTACAGGTCAGTTCGACGCCAACGTTTCGACGCCAACGGTTCGACGCCAGCGTTTCGACGCGTGATCAGTTCGATACGAGGTCGTTTCGACGCGGGGTCAGTTCGACGCCATACTTTTGGTATTTTTATTTATTTTTAGAATAAGTTTGCATCATCATTCAAATAAATTTGGTGTCATCATCATTTGGTGTTTCACACCCCACATTATGGGAATTTATAGATGGTCTCAGGCGTGTTCAAAAATCAATTGATAAATGTTCTGAACAATTTGTACGTGGAGATGAACCGCCGCCCAAGCGGAATAGGTATTTGCGAGCTGATATGAGAATTAAAGTAATAGTTCAATATTTTGAAAATCGAGAAATAATGAAATACCTGAAAGGTGTGGCGCATAATTTTGCAATGGATTAGTATAATAACAGTTCTATGATGTAATCTTATTTATCTCTAATTTTATTTATGTGTAATCTTATTTATCTGTAATCTTATTTATCTGTAATCTTATTTATCTGTAATTATATTTGTCTGAAATATATAACTACTTTGTAACCGTATGTTTATTTACCATTTGTGTATTTTGCCTTTTTGATGCTGTTTTGTGAAATAAATAAATAATAATAAAAAAAACCCTCTCTCATGTCCCGGGGCCTTGATGTTGGCGAGGGGGCTTCTCACTAATCTGAGACACAAACATAAATCTAGAACACTTTCAAACATATACACACATATATTTATTTCAAATATGCATGCAAACAATCGCTAATTCAATAAATAAAAATCAGTCATATTACTTATTAAAACTATTGACTATTATTGACTGATTATATTACTTAATAAAAATCTGTCATATTACTTCATATTTATTCTAAAAATAAATGAAAATACGAAAAAAATATGGCGTCGAACTGCCCCTGCGTCAAAACGTTGGCGTCGAAACGACCTGCTTCGGGATGGATTGCCCATTTAAAACAAGCTTCAGGGATATACATAATGTGTCTCTTCGGTCTGACGGAGCCATATATGCCTCGGGGAACCTTTACTTCTTCTCCTTAGATATTCTTTGTCCAAGGTGCGAGGATGCGTATTTTTACTTCCTCCCTAGGAAACGCAACCAGCGACTAAATTTGGCGATTTAGGAGGTGTTGACGAAATTGTGTGGCTAGCGCATGCGAAGAGATGGACGAACTATCGTAATGATATGTCGTATTTTGTACCGTGATAGATCGCCGGTATTTCGGAATGACAGTTTGAATGTTGTAGGGTTTATATTTATTTTAACTAACATTTATTTTAAGTTTAAACTATCTTTCCTGTCAAGCCTTACTTTCCCCTGGAACTGCCAATGCCAGGGTATGTAAATTTTAGTAGAACGCGCATGGATTCAAATTATCAGCGGAAGTATTCTGAGTTAAATAGAAAGGAAACGAGTTCGAGATGTGCTGCTCTTACTTCACGAGCGCGGAGGTAGTTAGCCAGAAATTGAAGAACCCCGCGTTTCGGCCTGTGTGCTTGCCTCGGAGAATTGTTAATCGTTCAACGTGATATTCAAAGTTTGCTGAATTAGCAGCGGTATTGTAAAACGCGGTGAGGTTAGTTACTTTTAGAGAGCCTCGTAGTTAGAGTCTTGTTATTATTTCTTTTCAGGTTCTTATTTTTATTTTACCGCCGGGTCGGCGTAGTTTGTGAGCGTCAAGAGCACGCAATTGTAATTTCTTAAGTTGAATAAAAAGGGACTTAAACCCTTAGCAAGACATTGTCTATTTTCCAGTTTCAACAGTCACCTCTTGGTTGCGTGCAGGTTGGAGGCGCGCAACTCTACATTGGTGCCCGAACTCTTTTCGAACTGAAATGGCCGAAAATCGGATGGAAGCCGCGGGACAATACCAAGAAATGGCAAGCCAATTGGAAGGATTTGGATACCTGGTCCAGACTTTGAGAGCGTCAATCAAGCCAAACGTCAATTTCGACGGAAAAAATTCGGTGGCGATATTTCTAGAAGGCCTAGAAAATCACTTTCAGCTCTACCCTGTGCCTGAAAGACAAAAAGTTGCCATCGCCACATCTGCACTAAGAGGACAGGCCGCGCTATGGTGGAAGAATATAGGCAAATTTTTATTAGGGGAATTTGGAAGCCAGACATATACATTTGAAAATTTCAAAAAATCGTTAGTAAAGGCCTTCCCCATAGTGAAAGATCGAGCAAAGCTAGAAGCCGAACTACATAGTTTCTATCAACGGGATATAGAAGAGTTGACGGACTTTATTCTACGAAAAATTAAGCTGACGGATATGCTGTATGGGAAGAAACCCGACGCGGAGATTATTGAAATAATCTTACCAAGATTGTTACCTGCTGTTAAAGACTACTTCGAAATTAGAAACCCAAGCACTTTGCAGGAGCTCTTCGAATTGGCGGTGAAGTTTCAAAATCGCAGAATAGCGGAAAAAGCTAGAGGGGCATCGTATTCTCAAAGAACCCGAAGGCAATCTTCAAATGAGCAAACCAGAAATGCAAACCGCTTTTATGGGGGAAAGAGCTATCAAGCTAACTCATCGAACCTCGAAGGTCAAGGCCCAAAAAGAAAATTCGAAAACAAACATCCGCGTACCCAGAAGGCAGAAGTTGAAAGGAACGCTTTAAACGAGTAGAGGGGCCTGTGAAAGCGAGGGTCCAGACCCCGGAAGTTTTAAAAAAACCCTCAAAAAGACATTTAAATACGGTCATCGTAAAGAACTCACATCTACCAATTATACAAGTCCTGGTTGGCGATGTACCAGTAGAAGCCCTCATCGATACAGGAGCAGAAGGGAATTTTATGAGTGAAACATTCTTCCAAAAGAATTTTTATAGGTTACGATTATTTAAAACCAAAAATACCGAAATTATAGCGGCGCAAGGAAAACCTGTCACTGCATCGGGAAATTATCATTAAACATACAGGTAAAAGAGGAAAGCCTCAAAGTATTAATTTTTGTAGTGAAGAATCTGCAAAATCCTCTTATTTCAGGTATGGAGTTTTTAACGGCCGCGAGGGCCAAATTGAATTTTCAAGACAATTCCGTTGTGCTGGAGATGGACCAGAGGGTGGTGGAACCTGTGGAGCAACCGCAAGTTGACCTTAGCCATCTGAATGACCATGAAAGTCAAGCCATCCAGCAAGTGGTGAGTAATTTTTCTAACTTCTTGTCAGAAAAGCCTGGTAGTTGTCAAATAGTTACGCATCAGATACAGTTAACTGCCGAAAAACCTTGTAGGACTAAACGATATCGTTATGAGAAACAAAAAGACGTAATCATCGAAGAACATATTCAGGAGATGTTAAAGAATAAAATAATAATGCCCATAAATAGTGAGTACGCGAGTCCAGTCGTACTATGTAGGAAAAAGAACGAGTTTCCTCCTTCGGATAAAAGGGCTTGGAGGTTTGCTATCGATTACAGAAAACTAAATAATATTACTAAATTCCCAGTTTACCCTTTGCCGGTTATAGAGGAAATTATTAGAAAGATCAAATCTACAAGATACATGTCTACTTTGGACTTAACGTCTGGCTACTATCAAATAGCTATGAAACCCGAAGACATACATAAAACCGCGTTTATAACAAAATCGGGCACTTATGCATTTTTATGCATGCCCTTTGGGTTGTGTGGAGCCCCAACAACATTCCAGAGAGCTATGGACATTGTTCTAAAGCCTGTCCTGGGAAAATCAACTTTAATCTATCTAGATGATATAATTATAACGAGTAGTACGTTGGAACAACACATTAAAGATCTAGAAGAAGTTTTTAAATTATTAAAAGACGCCGGTCTTACAATTAACGCCTCAAAATGCAAGTTCGCAACTAAGGAACTTAAATATCTCGGGTATAAAATTTCGCAAAAGGGTATAGAAACGCAAGATTCAAAAATAAAAGCAATCAAGAATTTCCCACCGCCCAACACCGCCAAGAAACTTTCTTCTTTCCTTGGGTTATCTTCTTACTATCGGTCTTTCATAAAAGATTTCGCTAATATTGTTGAACCACTCTTAGTAATTAAAAGAAAGAGAAGTAAATTTACGTGGACAGCGGAAGCAAATACCGCTTTCGAAAGATTAAAAGAAGCGCTCATCAATGCCCCTGTTTTGAAATTCCCGGAGGGGGACGAAAATCTGGAAATTGCAGCAGATGCGTCGGACTATGCGGTGGGTGCGGTTCTTATGCAAAATAGCCATCCTCTGGCATTTTTTAGTAAAACGTTGAATCGGTCACAAAGGAATTATACAGCTACAGAGAGAGAAACATTAGCCGTATTAATGGCTGTACACAAATTTCGAGTTTATTTCGGCAAAGCGCCAGTAACAGTCTTTTCGGATCATGCGGCTGTTGGTAGACTTTACTCGGGGAAAAACCTAACGCCCAGGTTAATAAGATGGGCTTTAAAACTCCAAGAAAATAATCTAATAATAAAATATAAACCGGGTAGGGAAAACAATGTAGCTGACGCACTTTCTCGTATAAAACTGGACGATGAAGGAAATGAACTTAAATGCGCTGTGTTGACTTCAAAAATTTTAGATTCTAGAGATACGATTATCACTGAACTGAAAGCTGATCCTGAATTTGGAAATATCTATGCATATTTGAAAGACCCCGAAAGCTTTGAGCACACAGATATCGATGCGATAAGAAATAGAGCAGAAAACTATGAAATAATAGATAATTTATTATTTTATACGAAAACAACAAACGAAAATCTCGAGTACAAACCAGTCATCCCAGCCTCGCTTCGATTAAGCATTTTGAAGGAATTACACGACGCGAAAACAGCGGGTCATGTAGGGGTCAGAAAGACTTTAAAAAGGGTACGCGAGGCGGTATATTTCCCGCAATTATACAAAATAGTAACTGCGTATGTCAGGTCCTGCAATCAATGTCAGTTAATAAATGATATTAATTACAGCCCGGCCGGGTACTTAAATAGCATTCGCGCTACATTTCCGAATGAAATTTTAGGCATAGATCTTCTCGGTCCCTTCGCCCAGAGCGAGTTAAATAAAAATCGTTTTCTTTTAGTAATAGTAGATCATTTTTCAAAATGGACAGAAATTGTTCCACTTAAACGCGTGTCAGCCAAAACAGTCGCAGATGCATTCTTACACAGATACATTTTAAAATACGGTGAACCGATAAAAGTCATTAGCGATAACGGAAAACAATTCATTAGTCAAATATTTGAAAACATATGCACTGGACTTGGCATACGCCATATCAAAATGGTTCCGTATAGACCACAGGCAAACATAGCAGAAAGAGTGAATAAAAACATTGTAAAAATAATTCGCAGTTACGTTAGCACACATCACAAGCGCTGGGATGGCTACATAAATGAATTAGCTTATGCTTTAAGAACGGCAAATCACGATACTACGGGAAAAACCCCAGCAGAATTATTTTTAGGCCGAAAGTTAATTACGCCTTTAGATAAATTATTCTTTGTGCAACAAAGAGAGCAAGAGTTTAAACAGAAAGATGTGCAAAAACTTATTGATCAGGCGCTTAAAAGCTCGGATACGGCAAGAAATAAGCAAAAAGTGTATTACGATAGAAAACGCCGGGAAGCAGATTTTAAAGTTGGGGATAAAGTATTGAAGCGGAAATTTTCTTTATCAAGTGCCCCAGACAATTTTACTGCAAAGTTAGCTCCAAAATTTGAAGGCCACTATGTAATTCAGGAAATCAAAGAAGTCGTATTGTACCTTAAGAACGAGAGAGGGGAGATCTGTAAAGCAAGTCCCGACCAGGTGAAAAAATACTATAATCCAAATGATTTTGAAATCCTTAAAAGTTTCTTGCAGGACTCAAGCCTAAAAGAAGTATAAGGTCCAGAAATAACGACAACCGTTCCACCACCCAAGAAGCAGAGAACTGAAGAGAGACCTACCCCTTCTACAACCCAGATGACGGTACCAAAAAGAAAAAGTGAAAACTTTCAGACTCCAGCATTTAAGAAAAACAGCATTTAAAAAAAGCCACCGCGTAAAGAAACCTTGGTAAAGAGGAAAACACCACCTACAACGTATCGCAGTAGTAATTATACATCAAGGAGAACGCTCCCAGGGCCAGAGAGTCAGGTGCAAACAAGGCCGCCGTTCCGGAAACTCAAAAGATAGCAGGGGGAACGAAAATACCAGGAACAACAGAAGAAATTCAAGAAGGACTCCAGACCGGAGGACGTCAAGACCAGCCGTTCAATGGAAAAACGAAAAAGACAACAACCCGACGATCGCTACGCCAAGAGGCCAGCATGCAGAGGACGCAAGAGAAAAACTAATGTGGACGACACTCGGAGGTCAGTAAGGAGGATTGACGTCCATGAAACCTATAACGTGGGAAAAATTTTGCCAGAAAAGAATGACGGTGTTTCAATCATCGAAAACTCAAAGATAAGTTAAAATCTTCTATAATTTTTTTTTTCTTTTGTTCCGAAATGTTATGCATAAGTACGAAGTTCTATGTTTTGACGGAAGTCAATATGTCTCGGTTGAGACTTAGTTTTGTTTTACTTTATTTAGCTAAGGCAAAAGTATTATTTTCTTTAAGTACAAATCTAAGAACAAGCATTTTCTGTTGGTCGAAAGACTACTTCTGTTATGTTAAAGCCAAAATTTGGCTGAAGATAAAAATAACTTCGTATTCTTGTATTAATAAGAATTTTAGTTTCAGTGCCGCCAACTTGGCGAAGAATGAGTAAAGTAAAAATTTATTTTCTCTTATTCATTTTATGGTAAATTGTAAAAATCATATGTATTAAAATTTTGTAAATATACGTAAATATTTGAATGTTATGTAAAAGTAGAATTTAGTCTAGAAGCATAAAATTTTAGATGCTAAAAGTAAAATGCTTAAAAGCAATGAATTCGAATTTAAGTATTAAACTGTAGATAAAATCATGCTTTAGAGCGAAAGCCTGCATGTCTAAAGATGAATGAGGGGGAAGTTAGAATGAATGTGTTTTGTAGGGTTCTCCACCTACACTTGAATTTTTAAGAATGTTAAAGTAGCTCATCGAGTTGTAGAATGTCGAGTATGGTGTGTCTATTTGGTCGTTGAATTCTAACAAATCATGGTGGTTAGGGGAAGTGTTGTAAGACTAAAACACGAATATTCCCGTTTGACACCACACATGGTGGAGAGCCAGGGTAAAGTTAAATTAATGTTTGAATAATTGAATGAATGTGAATTAAGCAGTAACTAAGGAAAACGAACAAAACAAAAATTTCTTCAGTGTCAAGAAAGTGTAAATTATAATGCATTTAGAAAGATACTGATACTTATTCCTTCCAGATGCTGGAAGGAAAAGGACAAGATTGATTGATGAAGTCCAGGAAAAGTTGCTGTAAGAAGAGAGATTTATATAAGTATCGACAGAAATTTAGTATACATTTTGTTACATAAGATTTTTTTTGTGTAAACGAGGCTCTTAAGAGTTAGTTCAGAATTGTAGAAACCTTACAACAGGTCGTTTGTAGGACCTGCTTCCAAGTTTTCCAAATTCTGGCAGCGGCAAATGTAGGGTTTATATTTATTTTAACTAACATTTATTTTAAGTTTAAACTATCTTTCCTATCAAGCCTTACTTTCCCCTGGAACTGCCAATGCCAGGGTATGTAAATTTTAGTAGAACGCGCATGGATTCAAATTATCAGCGGAAGTATTCTGAGTTAAATAGAAAGGAAACGAGTTCGAGATGTGCTGCTCTTACTTCACGAGCGCGGAGGTAGTTAGCCAGAAATTGAAGAACCCGGCGTTTCGGCCTGTGTGCTTGCCTCGGAGAATTGTTAATCGTTCAACGTGATATTCAAAGTTTGCTGAATTAGCAGCGGTATTGTAAAACGCGGTGAGGTTAGTTACTTTTAGAGAGCCTCGTAGTTAGAGTCTTGTTATTATTTCTTTTCAGGTTCTTATTTTTATTTTACCGCCGGGTCGGCGTAGTTTGTGAGCGTCAAGAGCACGCAATTGTAATTTCTTAAGTTGAATAAAAAGGGACTTAAACCCTTAGCAAGACATTGTCTATTTTCCAGTTTCAACAGTCACCTCTTGGTTGCGTGCAGGTTGGAGGCGCGCAACTCTACAATGTAATTGTGCATGTGTCAAACGTAATTACTGAAGCAGCAAACTCCATCTGTGATTAGTGGGGGGTATTAAATAAAAAAAAATGGTGGTTCATTTTTCAACAGAGTGTACTTATGGTGCTTTTTTTATGCCTTGACTACGTGTCGAGCTATTGGCAGTTACTAGGACTGCGGCATATGGTTAGCATGGTCGCATTACAGTAAAGATAAATATTACGTATACACGGAGGGGGGGAAGACTTTAGCTGAGCATGAGCTCAATCGAACAATACAATAAAAATAATTCTTTCTAATTTAATAATGACTATTCTTAGTTTAGCCTACACTGTAAAAAAATCTGTAAGGTTACTAAGAAAACTCATGGAAACTGGGATGTCATGGGTTATTTGAGTAACAGAAACAGGTGTTTTCTTTGTAACGTTACAAGAGTTTTGCCTGTAATGGTTACAGATCTTTTTCTTGTAATATCACAGCATACAGTTATGTAAGTAGAACATATTTTTCTCATGTAAATTCCCAAACGATATATCTGTAATGGTTACAGATTATTTGCGTGTAATATTACAGCAAATAAATATGTAAAAAGAACATGTTTTTCTCATGTAAAATCCCAAACGATATATGTGTAATGGTTACAGATTATTTGGCAGTTACAGCAAATAATTATGTAAAAAGAACATAATCTTCGCATGTAAAATCTCAACAGATATATCTGTAACCGTTACAGGTTATTTGCTTGTATTACGAGTATTTCAACAAGTTATTATGTGAGTAGAAGATACTTTTCTTATGTAAAATTCCAATGGTTGTATCTGTAAAGGTTTCAGATTATTTCCTTCTAATATCTGATTAAGTAATTATATGTGTGTAGAATATATTTTTCATAGATGAAATACTAAAGGATATGTCTATAAAAGTAATAGATGTTTGTCTAAAATGATGCTTATTATCATAAAATACACTGAAATCAATATGTTTTGAGTAAAACAATGATATCTGTATATATATATATATATATCATTTTTATAAATAATCGATTTGAGCTTAATTTGATAGTTAAGTTCAAATTGATATGCTACTCCTTACATTAAATTACATGTATATCCTTTATATAAAATAATGAAATGACATCTGGAATTTATATTTGGCCTGTAAAATAGCTGAGGAAAAAAACAATATTCTTTATTTGCATGTTTTATTGTCAATTATTTTATATTTGGCCTGTAAAATAGCTGAGGAAAAAAACAATATTCTTTATTTGCATGTTTTATTGTCAATTATTAAGATATGTTCTAGAACTTTCTTTTTAGTAATTTTAGCTAAAATAGACACATGTTGCTTTAGATTTAACTTATATGAGTAAACATGTTGCATGTTGATATGATCATATTATTACTGTAAAAGACATTTTGTGAAATATTTCTATGAAGAACTCAGAACAGCTGTTCTTAATGTTTCAAAAATATCATATTCTCTCCTTCTAAAAAATGACATTTTCAGTAAATTAAAGAATTAAACATAGCAATGCACTTCATTTTGTTACTACAAGGAATTCAAAATTTTGTTCATAAGCTTGAATTACAACGTCCAACTAATCTTTTTATTCTTATCTGCACTCAATGTTTGTCAACAGTCTACTATTGTTTGAAATAATAGATGGTAAATGCATAACGTTTTTATCTTACCTTCAAATAATTTCCCTTGAATTAACAGATAGAAGTCTTTCATTAAAAACCTAATGTCATGTTTTTTGAATAAGTATAAAACTTTACCAACTGACCTTAATTTTCAAAGCCTTGCTTCCATTAAAAATCTTAATGCTTAATACAATTATGCCTTTAACAAATTTGTTTCAAAAATTAATACTTCACTTTATCTTAAAATTTAATGCATTTTAATTTTACTTATAATTTTTTTACAAACATGATATGTAATAAATTTAAGTTTAATATTTACCATTCAGAAAGTGATACTAAAAAAGTATTCCTATTTATTATAAAGTTCGAGATTTGCATACAAAATTGTGAAATATACATGTGACACCAGAAAACAAACTTTAGGCCCTATTTATATATATATTACAGCATGTTAATTAAGAAGTTTATTGAATTTATAATTTTATTGTGAAATATTATGAAGCAAATAATATGCTAATTAAAATACAGAAGTAAAAATAATTTTATTACTTAATTCATAAACTTTACATAAAATCTGAAAAAAGAATTAATTAAAAATAACACAATATAACATTTCATAAAAATTCGTTTCGACTGCTTGGAAAAAATGAATGGTTTTTCCCTCTTTGTAAACCATGCCTCCTAAATAAAGAAAAAAACATTTTTTTAAAATCATAACCATGCTCTTAAAAAGCTTATAAAAATTATCTTAATCGATGTTTTAAACGTGTGCTTATATAACACTTTTAATCATATTTCTTTATAATATCTTAAGAAATTAAGAACAGCTTAAATTCTTTAAAATATTGGATTCCAGTGAACCGTCTCATTACGACAAACTACCCCTGTCAACCACTTTTTAAATTTACCCAGAATTCTTCATAAAATAACTAATTAGTAAACATAACTTCTCTAGGATGCCCACTATCATTGAAGAAATCTTCAGGAATCACGTATAGCTAGCTTAGAGAAGGTTCATTGTACAAAAACAGCCAATATGCAAATCTTTTCATAAATGAAGCCACCATAGTTATTAAATATAATATATAGTATACTTATATTCAGAATTTATAACTTGAATAAATTTCTCGAACTATTCAAAATTGTATAGTTCGAGAAATATTGTATTTATTACCTTAAATTTCTAAAACAATATTACATATTCGTCCAAATGAATCACTGGGACTCGGGCAACATTTTCCCCCTAGCTTTCTTTTAGCACACGATTCTGAATATGTTTTAATGATTTTGGTAACGTTTGTCTTCCTTAAGGCGCTCACAAAACGAGTTACCCTAAATTTTTCGTCCGCATAGTGGTCGTTTTCATCTTACTAACTGATTTGCTAGGGGATTTTGGGTGCATGGCCTATCATTGATGAAACAATAATAGTGAACAGCTTCAAGAAAATGGGGATATCTAATGCTCTTGATGCCATATTCCCACTTATTTTTACTAATTTTATCTTCCGAAAATTGAGAGGGAAAAATTAGCGAATAATTTAATTTCCAAAGGACACAGTCACAGTAATAATATAACAAATGAAAAGTAATCATGGATAAACTACTATTATCACAATATTATTTCTTTAAAAGAAACCTATAGTTCAATAAGAATACACACAATTGCAACATCTAATAAGTTATCTCATTTCTACTTCTTTATAATTTGAATTTCTTTCATTCTCATTGTTGTTCTTGCAACTCCTTAGGCCTCAGATCATACATACATAATTAGAGAAGGTGAATATCCAGCTGATATGGCAAAGTTGCACAGTGAATGGCAGTTGGTATTTGCTTTAACTATCATAGATAATTTTTTTATTAGCTTGTGGTAATAACGTGTGGACCCAACTTGTCAGCAACTGTAGTAGTGACTGCTACGAAATGTAAATTTACACAAACACGTAAGAAGGGTTTAAAGCCCTTTTTATTCCACTTTAAAAATAACAGCTGCGTCCACTTGACACAAACTACGCCGACACTGCGGTTTAACAGAAACAGAATGTAAAACTGAAAAAAAATAATGACTGGATGAATAAATAGCTAGATCACTATCCACGAGGCTCTGAAATCTTAACTAACCTAACCGCGTTCTAAAAATACAGCTGAGATTCAGCGAACTTACTAATTAAGCAGTTGAAAGATTCAGCAAACTGCCGAGATAGGCACGCAGGCCGAAACGCGCGGTTCTTAAATTTCTACCTAGCAACCTTCACGTTCGCGATTCGAGAAGCACACTTACAAACTCGTTTTCCTTCTATTTAAACTCAACTTACTTCTGCTAAATTTGAATATACTGCGCTTTCTACTACAATTTACATACTCCAGCATTGGCAATTCTAGGGGAAAGTAAAGGCTTGACAGGAAAGATACCTTAAACTTAAAATAAATGTTAATTAAAATAAATATAAACCCTACAAGCTGACATAATATTCAACAGTTAGAAGAGAAAGATACAACGGGGCCTATAGTGTGCAAAAGTTTGCCTTTGTTAGTATGACGAAAACAATCATTATGTCGATAAATCCATTTTAAAATCTTGGGATCTTCATTTTCTGAATGCATTAAAAAAGAGGAAAATTCTGCAAATATTTTTTTAATTTTGAGAATCTGGTTCTAAAGCTGGGTGGGGTGGAAAATGCAACGCAATACGGTAATTCTGAAGATCATTGATCGTGGTAGTACAAACTGAACGGTGATAACTTGCACGCTGTAGAAGACGACACAAATTGCAGTTTCAGATGCATTAAATGATTTGAGGACTAGGGAGTAGCAGTGGACAATAATAAGAGTGAAATTCAAGTTATAGGGAAGTAGGAATTAAAATTATTATTATCAGATACTGAAATGTTAATGTTACTAAGCATTCTTATTCGAATGTAGGTCTCTTTTAAATAATAATATGATAGTTACCAGTAGTTCATTCATGGATATTTTTGATTGGTTATCTTACTGTAATGATCTTACTGTAATCACATCCTTCAAAATTAAATTGATTGCTTAATTTCCCCCTTGATTTTCATACTATAATATTAGTAAAAAGGAAGTAAAAAGTCTGCAAGTAAACATAACTCCTCTTTCTCTCTCTCTCTCTCTATATATATATGCATGTATCTTCGTGTGCAACTAAGCAAAACAAATATGACTTTTTCTTCTTTAAAAAAATTTGTGTTAATACATATGATGAGAATTAAGTTTATTTTAAAGACTTATGACACATGAAATATACATGATCAAAATAAATTAGAAAATTATAAATTACGTGTTTAAGTTGCAATAATTCAGTTGTAATAATTAATACTAACAAAACAAAACATCATATTCCCGTTCTGCAAAGTATAAAAATTCTTCTGCAAAACTGCAAAAATTACCATTATTATTTGATAACTTTCAAATTCACTCCTTTGTTTGCATTTAGAATTTATAACTTTAATTTTCCACAGAAATTTGTTTTTGATTTTAAAAAATTTCACTGGCATAATTTTATGCATATTCGCATCATTTAGATTGATAGAATATGGCAAAGGATGCAAAGGCTATCAGCCTAAAGGAAAGTATATCTTCATGGACAGCTTTGTAAGGAAAAGTAGCTTGCATTTCCATTTATTCATGTGTGTGTGTGTATATATATATATTTACAATTGTTAATGCTAAAATCAATGCTTCATTAAAATTTTATTATTATTTTATTTTTAATACTAACATACAGATACAGAATTGTTTTAAATTCCAATAAACAATCATAATTTATTTTAAGAAAACTTACTTTATGATTTATATATTATATTACATGAATAAGAGAAACATTTGTCAAGAAATGTATTAAACTTGTATTAGCATATTCATGCTATGCTAGTAACAAGACTATCGTACTTTAAAACTGGGCAAAATAAAATCAACATAAATTCTACATTAAATGTTTAAAACTTATACAGTGTCTCAAAAAAGTGATGGGACACTTGTGCTTTACAAAAGGAAACTGCAATAAAATAAATTTAAAAAACATGTAAAATTTTTTGTGGGTGTGTTTCATACTTAAATTTAGTAACAATTATTACATAACATACATTTTCTCAAAATATTAAAATATTAATTTAATAAAAATACAATTGTTTAGAACGGAGCAGAAAATGGCTCACTTAAGTGATGGGACACTACGTACTATGCAACAAAAATCGTCTGACGTAAGCAATAAAAATATCTTTTGGGGTATTTATTTTTACTCAAAAGCAATTGCTAATAATTTATAAAATCGTCTGCAGTATTTCTCTCCAGTTTGTTTTGGAAGTTTTGTGTTTTTTAGCTCTGTGCAGCCATGAATGCTAAACGAAAAGAAACTTTGCCTGGAATTCGAAAGTTAGTTATTAATTTGCATATTGAACGTGGAAAATCTATTAGAGAAGCTACTGAAACAGTTAACTTCAGTCATTCAACAGTTTTCAATATCATTAAACGATATAAAAAGAATCATATGATTCAGGATAAAAGAAGACCTGGCCGACCATCAAAGCTATCCAATGGACTAAAGCGAATTATCGTTCGAAATATTAAAAAAAAATCCAAGAATGAGTGCTCCCAAAGTTGCTGCTGATTTACAATCATTACGTGGAGTAATTGTTAATTCTGAGACTATTAGAAGAGTAATTCGATCTACTGGATATCACGGTAGAGCAGCCAGGAAAAAATTCTTCGTAAGTGAAAAGAATAGAAAACTCAGACTGGCTTTCGCAAAATCCAACATAAATAAGAATTCTGATTAATGGAATGAAGTTATATTTGCTGATGAGAGTAAATTTAATATATTTGGTTCTGACGGTAGAATCTTTGGTGTGGAGAAAACCCAGGGAAGAATTTCGCAAACAGAACTTGGTGCCAACAGTAAAACATGGTGGAGGAGGAGTTATGGTATGGTGGTGTATGTCGTCCGCTGGAGTTGGTAATCTTGTTTTTATTGACAGTATAATGGATCGGTACAAGTATATTGACATTTTAAATCAAAATTTGAAATCTTCAGCACGAAAATTGAACCTTCATAACGATTTTAAATTCTACCAGGACAATGACCCCAAGCACAGTGCTTTGAATGTTAGACTCTGGTTGCTGTATAACTGTCCTGAAATAATTAAAACACCCCCACAATCTCCACAATTAAATCCCATAGAGAATATTTGGCAAGAATTAGAATCAAGAATTCGCAAACACACCATTTCTTCAAAACAACAATTAAAATCGGTGCTTCAAGGAGAATGGGGTAAAATCACTCCAGAAATCACAAAAAAATTAGTCGAATCCATCGCAAGAAGATTAAATCATGTTTTAAAAGTAAAAGGAAATCCAACAAAATATTAAAACCT
Source organism: Stegodyphus dumicola (assembly GCF_044657685.1). Classification (NCBI taxonomy): domain Eukaryota; kingdom Metazoa; phylum Arthropoda; class Arachnida; order Araneae; family Eresidae; genus Stegodyphus; species Stegodyphus dumicola. Next base: position 152,207,394 of record NC_140769.1, on the reverse strand, counting down.
TTTAAAAAGTAAAATTTTTGGATAAATATTTGATGGAAAAGTAAGTGTCCCATCACTTAAGTGAGCCATTTTCTGCTCCGTTCTAAACAATTGTATTTTTATTAAATTAATATTTTAATATTTTGAGAAAATGTATGTTATGTAATAATTGTTACTAAATTTAAGTATGAAACACACCCACAAAAATTTTACATGTTTTTTAAATTAATTTTATTGCAGTTTCCTTTTGTAAAGCACAAGTGTCCCATCACTTTTTTGAGACACTGTAAGTATGCAGTGGTAGATATTTATACAATATAATAAATTTTGTAATTTATAAAATATTAATGAAATGATATTTTTGGAAATAATGTACAAAATTTTTGTTTTCTTTTATAACTTGTTTAACGAATTTTTAGAAAAATATTTTAGGTCATTTCCATCTTTCCCCTGTTGATATTGGTATATTAAAATATATGGAATAACTAAGTTGCATCTAGTTAGTAAAACAGAACATTACGAAAAGTATTTGATGCGACATATTTTTAATCAGTATAATTACTTCATTTTGGAATTATAACATTTTCGTAAGAAATTAATACCAGTGAAAAAAGATAATATTATTACACTAAAGAATAAATGAGATTCTCGACCGCGTTGTTCAAGTTTTTGTAGTTTTACTTCATAACACACTCGTATATAAACATATTATTAGACTGAATTATAAACCAAGTATAATTAATTAGGTAATCTTTAAGAAGGAATAAACTAAACCTAGTAAGCAAAAACTAGTATATACATTACATTCAGAATTCTAAATGTTTACATAAGCTTTTCTCGCAACGCCTGCCGGGAAAAAGATGTCAAACGTTCTTTGGTCAGACGATTGCAAACGAACGCTAACATAATTAATATTGTTTTCAACAACCACATTACCGGTTCAATTAAATACCACAACAGTAATTAAATTTTGGAATAATTAGTTATAAATAATAATACGGGCAATTTAAGGCGTAATTTATCGGATGCATAATGACAAAATACTACTAATAGATCTGCATTTGGAATGAATATTTTGCACTCTTTCAACTCACTAGACATTACGAACACTGATATTAATTAATCGCTAAGCTTAAACGTTTAAATACTTACTCACTACATGTAACAGTGCAAAGTGCATGAGAATAATCTGCATAAAATGAACAAAAAAAATATTTCAAACAATAATTGTAAACATTTTCTTACCTGCGCTATACAACCAACATGCATTCAGCCATGTTTTTTTCTGCAACTAGCTTTCAAACACTTTTCTCCTGATTGGCTAATTTTCAGTCAGTCATGTGATTCTTCCGCGCGGCTTCTGAAATATTATCTGTAATGTTACAGGCAAATCTGCTGTACCCGCCACAGTTCGCTTTCAACCTGTTACCATTACAGGAAATTCTTGTGTAACTTTTTGATTTCTGTAACTTTACAGATCTTTTGCCTGTAAAGAGCGAGCTTTTTTTTTTACCGTGTATATAGTTCAGTATTAATAACTGTAACTATATCATGTATTGTATATATTTACCTATTAAACAATTCGGAAGCACTTCCCCAAAGGATCCGTTAAATGTAAACATCGCCCAAAATGGCGATAAAAGTTCAAAGCTGGTAACCCGGCGAATTGGATTGTCGGAGGTAGCAACCTGGTTCGCTCTTAGAGAATATTTCTCGTTTGTTCGGGGCTCCGTTTTGCCGCTGGCTAGCGGTGCGTCACTACCGGTAGAGGCAAAGAAAGTCTATGTATGCATCAGGGGATAAATAGAAAGACTAGGTCATTCCTTTGTTCGACTCCTCGCCGACGCGAGCCTCATGGAAGGGGTGAACTGGTAGTAATCTGACGTGTCTGTGTTGCACCTGATCCGATTTCGCGCGTTTAAAAGTGAAGTTTCATTCAGTTGCGACACGATTTGCTGGAGGTCGCATATCCCAAATTAATTTTAATCATAAATCCTTTTAAATTCTATATTTAAAGTATCCTTTATGTAATATGGCTTCTTGTGCTGTAGCAACGTGCCGTAACACTTATAGAAATACGAAAGGAAGAGATATTGTATTTCATGCTTTCTCCAAGGACAATTTGCTTTTGACGAAAGAATGGATGCATAAATGTCGAAGACAGAATTCTATTAATGTGAAAAACGCAAGAATTTGCAGCGAACATTTTCTGTGCAGTTGAAACTGTTGAAATGCAATACTGTGCCGAAAGTAAATTTATCGTGTGCAGTAAACGAAATAACACCAAGAAATCGGAGACATTTGAAAAGAAAACTAATGCAGAGTGCTTTTGAAAGACTACACGAATTAAGCCCAAAGAAAATTTATTTTGAGGCCGAGAACGAAATTGAAGCTCACAATAATAAATCAAATGTGAATGATTTTGAAATAAAACTTACAAGAGACAATATCCCTGAATGCCCTAAGTGTAAAGATAAACAAGAATGTATTGATAATTTGAAGAACAAAATAATATCCTTAGAAAATTGTAATAAAATATTGAAAAATAGAGAAAAGAAAAATTTTAGAATGTTTGCTCAGCGACAAAGAAGGTGGACGACATCTAGAAAGAAATTTGTATCAGAAATTCCGAAATTAAAATCCCAAACAGCGAAATTTAGGAAAAAACAGCACAGAGCGGAGAATTTGGAAAAACGTCTAAAGCATATTTTTACAAAGAAGCAAATTAACGCATTGCTAGAAAAGAAGAGAAAAATCAGATGGACTAGTGAAGATATTTCACGTTGCATTGTCATAAGAGCTCTGTCATCTAAAAGCTACGATTTTTGAAAAGAAAAAATGGGAATTCCTTTACCTAGCACTAGCACATTAAAGAGATGGTGCGCTAAATTTTCATGTAGTCCAAGAATTCAGAGTGATGTTCTTGCTGTAATGAAGGAAAGATGCGAATATTTGAATTCTGTAGAAAAAATATGCGTTCTCAGTTTCGACGAAATGCACATACATTCTAAACTCTGCTATGACACAAAACTGGACCAAATTCTCTGTCCTTTTCAAAAAGTGCAGTTTGTTTTAATCAGAGGTCTCATTTCGCAGTGGAAACAACCAATATTTTTTGATTTCAACACTCCAATGAAGAAAGAACATCTTTTTTCACTCATAGGACATATTCAATCATCTGGAGTAGAAGTGAAAGCAATAGTATATGATTTAGAAGGATCTAGTACTTTGTGGAAAGAGTAACAGATTTCGATTAATAGTTCTCAGTTTTCAAATCCAGTATTGCAAACGAAAAAAGTATGGGTTTTTTTCAGATTTAGCACACTGCCTCAAATTACTGAGAAACCACTTTTTAGATAAAGGATTTGTTTTAGAAGATGGAACTGTTTTAAATGTGGTTATTATTAAAGAGGTTTTAAATAAAGATTCAAGAGAAATTAAACTGTGTCACAAACTAAAACCAAAATATTTATTAGTCAAGGGAAACGAGAGACAAAAAGTCGCTCCAGCGAAAACATTATTTTCAAGAACTACCGCAAAAGGTATACTCTACCTCACAGGAAATCAAAAAGCATCCGACTTCTTTGAGTTAATCGACAATTTTTTCGATATTATGAATAGTACCAAGCCATACTCTCCTTCAGATAAAATACTTAAAGCAGCATTTGGATTAAATAAACATCGTGAAAAACAAATTCAAGTTTTGGAATTTAATGAAGCAAGTCATTGGTGGATTAAGAGTTCAGGGAAAAGCCAACTTTATGCCTTTCCAAAAAGGAATAATAATTTCAATAAATTCTCTTTTTGGCCTACACAAGGATTTGAAATCATCGTATGATGCTAAATATATTTTAACCTCTAGATTAACTCAGAATGCACTTGAAAGTCTCTTTAGTCAGATTCGAGGGCTTGGTAGGTTTAATGACCATCTATCACCTAGTGAAGTTGTACGCCGCCTAAAGCAATTAATACTCGCTAATAAGCTGCCAAATTTACCTTCAAAAGTATGCATGACTAAAGAAAGCAGAAATAGTGAATCATATTTAACATCAGAAATACTTGAAAGAGCTTTGAAAACTGAGGAGGAAGATGCTTTTCCATTAAATACTATTGATGATTTTGATTTGGATTTCATAGAGGAACCTTCTCCTATGCCATGGGAATTAGAATTGAATTCCGAGAGACAATTTTCGACCGCCGAAAAAGAAGCATTAACATATGTTGCAGGTTATATTGGTTTGGTTTATTTAATTACGGCAAAGCACACTAGGGCTATCTGCCTAAGGGTAGGGATGCCTTCGTGGAGGACTTTCTAATGTAAACTCGTATGCACGTTACACATGGGAAAAACCACGAAAACGCCCATGCAGCCAGCCCGTTCGCTAGATTCGAACCTCGGATCGAACTACCAGTGTTCAGCGATTTTACTGCTTAGTCGCTGGTGGGCGCTGGTTATATTGCCTATCATGTGCGAGACAAAGACCCATCATTGGGAACAATATGTAAAAATAGTGCTGATGAACCAATATTTAATTCAGAATGGATTAAATTATTGTCCTTAGGAGGTTTGACATCACCTTCTCATTCATGGATGAATACAGTTTATGAGTTCGAAAACATATTTTGTGCAGTTCATGGTACAACTTACTATAAAGGGAAGCATGTAATTGTCCCTTTAATTAATAAACTGAAGAAACATTATCCTGAAGTTAACAGAGAAGCAATTCCTTTATTTTGGAGAGTGCGAACTTTTATTAGAATACGTTTCTTAAATAGAAATGCATATGTTTTTTCCCAAAGGAAAGCAACCCAAAAGGCAAAAAAATGGATTACTTCGAATGTGGCAGCCAATAAATAATGTTTCAACAACTTGTAGTTGCTTTGCGACTGTACAAGTAAGCATATATAATATGTTTTGATTTGAAATATTTCTAGATGACATTTTAGAAGTTAATAGCGTAAAGCATATTTCAAATGGGAACTAATTCTGTTACGTTATTGTTACAGTTATTTTTATTGTATCCTCTGTTATTATTGATTCGATTTTTTGCTAGCTTAGCATTCTAGATAAAATATATATAAAGTATAACATTAAAGTAATTGGCATAAGAAGACCTGCCCCCTTTTGAAAAATTAAATAATTTTTTTAGGTACTGTGAGTAAAGTTGTTTTGTCTAAATTAAGGTAACAATCTTACATGTATTTATTTAAATGAAATATTGATGTAAGCCTAAGTTACAAAATTAGTAAAAAATATAGGTTATTATATTGAATCGGGAGAAAAATATGCCAATGTAAAATTTACAATTAGGCTGGAATTTAAACTTAGATTAGCAGAAATTTTGCCATATATAACCATACATCTTTAAAACTATGTCAATTTAAGGTTGTTTTTAGATTAATTTTAAATAGCTGTTATTATCTTTGAAGCAGTAGTACAGTTCTCTTAGTTAACATGCAGATAAAGAAATGATTAGAAACAAACAGGCATTTAAAGAGAAAAAAAAAATCCCTGCAAATTAAAAAAAAAAGGGGGGGGAGAACTTTATGCTAAGAGTAGCGCATTTTATCTATTATTTTAAAACTGAGTAAGTACTATTAAATATTTTAATGTTCAGTGTAAAATGCATACTGCAGTAACATTGTCTCTTCCAAATTATAGCTATCTTTCACACACAGCTCATTTTAAACGCTGGTTCTTGAAATTTAAAACGCTAATTTCTATGTGATCAATTGTATCTCCGGGCTCAGTGGCATCATTGCTACGTCATCACTCCCCACTGCCTGTTTCAAGGGGAAAAGCTCTATGAGCTAACCCTTCTCTTTTAAGTCCTGTGTATGCATATTCTTTGGCTGAGGTGGGGAATATAACACGGCTTTTTAGAATAGTATGGCTGTGTTCTTACGTAATTTTTAAAAGTCTTTAAACACGCAGAACCACAGGGCTCCTAAAATATTATGATTAACCTGGGCCGCAATAATATACGTTTTAAATAATTAAGTTTTTACTTTTTTTACTGTTATTTTTACCTAAAATAATAAGAATTAAAGCAGTTTTCATGCTTAAAAATTTGATATATTTTTAATGCATTTTTAAAAATTACTTTTCAGAGGATGCTAGGTGTTTATATACAATAGATGATTAGAATAAAAAAAAATATTATTGGTTCTCTGAGATGAAAAAATACTTTTATGTATTCCCAGGGTCATCAAAGTTAGTAAACCACTGCTTTGAGTAATTAATCAAAGTTTGAATGAATCTTGAAAGATAACATGATGAATAATGTTTATTCTAGTTTTATTTACAATGCTACTTTAAAGGCTTTGAATATTATTGAAGATACTTGGCATTGTCAAATTTATTATGAAAAAGACAGTTGTTTCAAAATAAAATATTTTAAGCTATCAGCAAGTAAATTAAAAAAACAACTTTGAAAAATTGCTTGTGTAAAATGAATCTTTAAATATATTATTTAGTAATGAATCCATTAATCTGTTAAATGCACAGTAGCACTAATTATTTAAACATAATTTTGAGAATATCAACAAGCAAAGCACTTAATGAAAAAGACCCTTTTTACTAAAAATATTAGTATTCTGTATGAATGACAGAGAATATATGTAATGAATACCATGGCCAAATACCTATATAAAGAAAAAGAAACAACAACAAAGAAAAAAAAAGTAGTATTGTCTACCTTGAAACTTGCAAAAGTAATCCTGCTATGCAACACACACTTAATTTCTGATTACATGATATTGCAAGCATTTTCTTTAGATTTTTCCTACAACTGATATTGAATACTGGTAGCTTGATATGGTTTCATATCATGGTTAAAGGGCTGGCTGCATGGTTGATTTTTATAGTTTTACTCATATGTAATGCAAATACAAGCCAGTTTCCCTTAGAAAGTTGTTCAAAACGGCATCTTTCTTCAGGTCCATAGCCGGTATTCTTTGCCATATTCGAATAACCTAAACTTTCCTTCAGATTCTACATTGACATCATGTATCTGTTGTAAGCAGGACAATGATCATTCCGCCTCTATCCGTGTAGCAGGAGTGTATTTAAAACACGTCAGAATCATGGAATTCATAAGAAAATCAACCATGTTTTAATCTTGAAAACTTTATAGATTTTCCCGATTTTCTTACGCCATGGGTTTCCCTAACAAGATATTCATACTTTTGTTCATGTTCACAAGCAGTTGAGCAATACAATTGCTGAATACTGGTAGTTTGCCCCAAGTTTCAATCTTCAGTATTCAGTATTTTGGGCTATCACACTGTCATGCCCCCTAAAGTTATTACTGCTTGGCATAATAACAATCTCCACTTGACCATGTTACCCACTTTGTCAAAACTAATATATCAGCTTCAGTCTCTCCAAAGACTCTCACTATAACAGAGATTTAAAAATATCTTTCTTAAAATAAAAATAGGTTTGTCAACGTCTGGCAACAATTCATGAACTTTTCACGCAAAGCATTTACGACTCATTTCAAATACAACATTTTGAGAAGTGTTTCATCTGCCTTTTTCATACGTAAGGCTGCATCATTCAGAAGAAAATGATGTTGTCATGTTTAATTTCATGAGGGTTTTTCCCACATCTGTTAAAAGGAGAAATAATTTCAATCAATGATATCCTGGAACTGGAATTATCCTAGGGTACATATTAATTTGTCAACAGCATTGGTTATTTCATAAATGAAAATGAGAATATTGCTTTTTCCATTCTCACTTTGGATATTCTAAATTTCACTAATGTATATAGCATTGAATTAGGTCCATTTTAAGATAAATTTGCGGAACATCATTTCTTATAAGTTTCCAAACATCTTTTCAGAGATGGACTTTCTTACAAGATTCAGATAATGAAGATATTGTAATATTTTGTTATTTAACAAATAAATTGAAGTGGCAATGCCATATTTGTATGATGTAACCATTGCTCAGCAACGTAAGAAATTGTTTAAAATGAGAATTCTGAAGTTTTACCAGCTAGTAGTTGTATGAAAATTTTGCCACTAATGAATTTTATTCAAATTATATATCTCTCTAAACTAAAAATAAAATTTATGTTTTATTAAGAAGATCATCTGTTATTTTGTCAATTACTGCAAAATATTTAGCGATCATCATTCTGAATCAAAAAAAGAGTGGTATTCTACAGAAGACATTCCTTGTGATCAAACTGACTATTTTGTAGGAAAAGATAAAACAACAAAATGGAAGAAAGAGCACTTTCGAATTCAAAGATTCCCATAGTATCATAAAAAAATTGCCTGGCAATACACATATAATCTAAAGATGTCATATAATCTATATATGCTTCACCTATTGATGCATGGATGCTAATATTGATGACTAAATGATTGAAATGATTGTGAGATGCTCTAATATTTATGTAAAAAATATTTCGGGAAATTTTAAAAGAGACGCAAAACCTATGGAGAAAGAAGAGTTTCTTGCTTTTTTAGGACTCGTACATAGGTGGATTGCACAAATCCTCCCATGTAAATGCTGGAGAATTCTGGGCGACTGATGGAGCAAGATTCGATATTTTTCATAAAACAAATGAACTTGTTGCGTGCGTACGGGTTCGTTACGAAATGAATGCACAAGTCCGATGAAAAATGAACAAATATTTATTATTATCACAACAAATATGCTTAAATTTCCTCAAATTATCGTGCAGTATTACAATATCTCACAGTAGTTATCTTTTAACTACTCAAACGTTCAATAGAACTTAATTCAAAAACAACTAAAGAAAGCTAATTCGCGAATTCGCTACAATCAACAAGAGCAGTTTTCTAAACAACAGCAAACTAAGTAACTACAACGAACTGAGAGGTTTTCCTCCATTTATAAGATTTTAAAATCGGGCGTGAGAATTTTCTAGTACTTTCTCGAAATCAAAAAGAGATATTTATTAAATGTTAAATGCACGCGCTCTTGTATTTTCAATTTTCCGGCTTAGCTTTCTTTTAATATTCGTCACGCGCTGCACTGCGCGGGAAATAAAACCATTTAATTTATAATTGAACTAACATTAGCTTTTTAAATACCAAATTCGTAACACTGCCTCCTTCCCAAGGACTGCACGTCCCAGGCAGTGCAATCCCTGGAGAGGAAGCCAAACTTACAACTAAAGGCATAAATGCAATAATAAGCATTACATTACAATAACAAAAAACATAAACATTAAATGCAATCAAATACTAAATACAAATCAAATACTAAATACACATTTAGAAACAAAAAGGGACCATGGTCTTACACTATTTACAATTATTTACACTACGTACTATGGCCATAGTAATGAGCTAACCTGTCGTAATGAACGACTTTAGGTTTAGAGTTCGAAGACTTACGAATCCGAACCACGACGTCATTCAGCCTGTTTAGGACTGTGTACGGGCCATCCCAAGATGACTGTAATTTCGGACAAAGTCCCTTCCGTCGAGTCGGATTTCACAACCACACCTTTTCTCCTTCGTGGAATTGATGTTCACTAGCTCTTGTGTGGTATCGTGTCTTCATCTTCGCCGTCGCCAAGTTGACTCGTTCTCGTGCTAAGTTGTGCATCACTTCAAACCGGGCCTGGAGATCTTGAATATATTCCTCAGACGATGAAGGAGCATCCGAAGGACGACCAAACAAGAGGTCACAAGGCAGACGAAGGTCACGACCGAAGAGCATCTGTGATGTAGAATAGCCGGTAGTCTCATGGACAGCACTGCGGTAAGCCAATAAAAACAGTGGTAATTTCTCGTCCCAGTCCTGTTGGTTTCTGGAAACCACTAATGAGAGGTTATTAAGGATGGTTCGATTGAACCTCTCTACCATGCCTTCCGACTGGGGATGTAATGGCGTCGTTTGGGATTTTGTCAATGCCGAGTAGTTTGCAGAGTTCTTGGATTGCTGCCGACGTAAAATTCCTTCCCTGATCGGAATGTAACTGAAGAGGCACTCCGAACCTGGAAATCCAGTGCTGTACCATCACCTCAGCTATTGTGACAGCCAGAACTATTGTGACAGATCAGGAATGGGTTACGCTTCAGGCCACTTGGTGAAATAATCAATGACAACGAGTATGTATTTGTTGCCATCAGCAGTTCGTGGCAGAGGTCCCAAGATGTCAAAGGCGATACGTTCAAAAGGAGCCCCTACGTTGTAACGTTGCAGCTTGCCTCAGCTGCGTCTCTTCGGTCCTTTCCGACCTGCACAGGCATCGCAAGATCGGCACCACTTTTGCACGTCATCCTTTGCATTATTCCAGTAAAAGCGCTCACGATTTCTCTGCAAGGTCTTCATTATTCCAAAGTGACCTCCTGTAGGGCTGTTATGTAGTTCTTTGAGGACATCAGGAATCCGGGATCTTGGAAGTATCAGTTGCCATCGGAACGTCTTCCCATCATCCGATTCGAATTTCCGGTTTGGACGCCGTTTCGAATGTGAAGTGAATCCCAGAGTGCCCAGTATTGTTTTGTTGTAGGACTACAGATAGAAATGTCCTGCCAGGTAGGTTTTCTGTTTGATGACTCCATTAAATCAATTATGGGCTTAATGTGAAGGTCTTCCAGCTGGTCTTTACTGACTTCATCATCACTCCACGGGTCTCGATCAGCCGATGTTGATGTTGTAATTTGTCTTGCGACCGGAGTCAGCAGCTCGTATTTCGCTTCCACCCTGGAACAATATCGGCAGCTTTCTGGGCAAGGTCGTCTAGACAGGGCGTCGGCGTTCCCGTGTGATGATCCCTTACGATGACGGATAGTGATGTCATATTCTTGGAGTCTCTGTATCCACCTGGCTATTTGACCCTCAGGATTCTTGAAATTTAAAAGCTAGGCCAATGAGGCATGGTCCGTGCGGAGGAGGAATTTTCTGCCGTATAGATAATGATGGAAATGTTCTACAGCTTTGACTATAGCAAGCAACTCTTTCCTGGTGACACAGTAATTCTTCTCCGGTTTAGACAGGCACTTGCTCCAGTACGCCACTACAGATTCTTGGCCGTCTATTTCTTGGGACAAAACAGCACCGACACTTTCATTGTTCGCGTCCGTGTCGAGAATAAATGGTCTGTCGAGCTGAGGATACGTCAGGATTGGAGCAGATGTTAAAGCTTCCTTTAAGTTGTTAAATGCATCCTCGCATTCTTTTGTCCACAAGAATCTTTGCTTGCTCTCTGTCAGCTTGTGAAGGGGGTCTTGCGATGGAAGAAAAGTTCTTCACGAATCTCCTATAGTAGGTGCAGAGCCCTAGGAAGCTTCTCAGCTGATGGATATTTTCGGGATGTTTCCAGGATTTAACGGCTGACACCTTTTCAGGATCCGTGCACACACCTTCTGCAGAGATGACATGTCCCAAGTAAGTCACCTCCTTTCGGAACAATTTGCATTTAGCGGGACTCAGCTTAAGATTGGCTTCTTTCAGTTTCTGAAGCACCTTTCCAGGATTTTTTAGATGTTCTTCAAAACTCTTTCCGACGATGATGATGTCGTCCAGGTATATCAGACAGGCTTCGTAGGAAAGACCTTTCAAAACAGTCTCCATGAGGCGTTCGAATGTTGCCGGCGCATTACACAGTCCAAACGGCATCACCTTGAATTGCCAAAGCCCTTGTCCCGTAGTAAATGCCGTCTTTTCTCGTTCATCAGGATGTATTTCTACCTGCCAATACCCACTCTTTAAATCAAGTTTTGAGAACCACTTGCTTCCAGAAAGAGTGTCTAGAATGTCGTCAATTCTAGGAAGAGGGTAACTGTCTTTCTTCGTAACCTCATTCAACCGGCGATAGTCGACACAAAATCTTGTTGAGCCGTCTTTCTTTCTGACGAGAACGATAGGAGATGCCCATGGACTTGCTGAAGGCTCGATGACATCGCCTTCTTCCATATCTTTTAAGTGTTCGCACCTCTTCCTGTTTAGCAAACGGTAGAAGTCTTGGATGTTGCTTGATCGGGGAATGATCGCCGGTATCTATTCTATGTTGTGTCAAACTAGTTCGACCCACGTCAGAAGACGAGCGGGAAAAAACAACTTGAAGATCTTTAATGACACGATAGGCAGCATTCTTCTCTTCATCATTTAGTTGCGCATTCTGAAGTAACTCTGATGTAATTCTTTCTGAAGACACGGATTCTTGGAGGTTACTCTTTCTTTCAACGGTGGTTACTGGAGTACATGCTGCAACCACTTCACCTTTCTTAATAATTCTCACCTTCTCAGTTACATTGGCGACTCTCACCGAGATAACCGTTCTGGATAGGTCGACGAGTGTTGAGGCTACTAGTACTCCTTTTGGGCTATTACAGTTCTTTGGATATTCTATGATGCCGTAGCGGAAATTTCTGTTTTCGGCTTTGGATCCAGGAAGTAAAATTTCTGTTCTTGCCGGTATTGTGATATTGTCTTGTGCTATGATTTTTTGTACAGATTTAACTTCTTCACCATTAACTCCAAATAACTCTATATCCTCAGATGTAGAATGCAATTCGTTATTTTTAAAATCCCAGGAAAAATTGTATTTCCTTAGAAAGTCCAATCCGAGTATGTAAGAATCAGTGATCTCTGCTACATATACCGTGTGATGGTAAGCGGCACTTCGAAACGTGATGTTAACATTTACTTTTCCGTCGATGTCGATCTTCTCACCGGACACAGTCTGGAGGGTAACGCAGGACGGTAAGTTTGTTTCCCAGTTGTTGAGCCAAATCTTTTCCGATGATAGCAACGTTGGCTCCTGTATCTATCGTCATGTTGCAGGGAACTCCATTAATATGTCCTATTATGAAAAGTCCATTACTGCAGCCTCTCACTGCAGAAATCTGAAGCGCTTTAAGTTGGGCATTTCATTATCTGGCAATCTCCGCCCCGCGAGATGGTCACTAATTAGTTTCCCTGCTGTTTGTTAGGAGCGGTCTTAACATCCGTACCCTGGGGTATTCTACAGTTTCGTCGTATGTGTCCTCCAGCACTTAACGGTCGGTTTCTTATCACCAATATTCCGTCTCAAGGCGTTCAGTTGTCTAGTTAAATCGTCTAGACGAGAGGTGACTTGATCCCCTGGCTCCTGGACTTGAGCAGATCTAACTGGGTGGCGGTCTCGACGAGTGGCTTGCTGGGCTGCCTCGAATTTCATGGCGTACACTAAAGCGCTTTTCAAATCTTTAACATCAGCCATTCGCAGTGCTTTCTGTATTTCAGGGTCCCGGATGCCATCGATGAAATATTGCAGCGAGAGGATTTCTCTTGTTTCTGTCGGGCACTCCGAAAAGGCGTGATGTGACAGCCCTTCAACATCTGTGGCGAGCTCCTGAAGTGTTTCGGTGGACTTCTGCTGACGGGATTTTAGTTGAAGCCTGCTGTAGTCTTTCAAACACTTTTCCCCAAAGCGCAGTTTCAATGAGCCTTCAATGTCTAGTCTCTGGTTTTCGGGAAGCGTCTGCAGGATATCCGCTGCGTCTGCTCTCAGAGCAGCGGCGAGATGACAGGCCTTAGCTTGGAAATCCCATCCATTCGCATCCGCAACTATAGAAAATTGGGTCTTATACACTTGCCAGGATGTCTTCCCATCATATGTGTGTAGCTTCAGAGATGGACAAGCAGGCATCGGTAAGAATTTAAAATCATCACTCTTGCTCCCTGCCGTCGCTACGAATTTCTTTAAAGTATCCATTTCTTTGGGAACTGCAGAAACTCTCTCATCAATTTGTTGTTCGATTTGGTGTTGGACGGCACAAACTCTTCCTTCAATTCGTTCCTCCACAGCAGAAAATCTCCCTTCTATTTGTTCTTTGACGGAGGAGACTCTTTCTTCAATTTCTCCAACCTTACTTTCGACCGAGTCTATTCTACCTTCTATAGCCTCGAATTTGTTTTCTATTACTCAGGTAATTTCTCTTTTCATTTCCTCTTGACCTGCTTTTATCTCCTCTCTAACAGATTTCATCTCGTCTTTAACGGATTTCATCTCTTCTTTGAGGAATTCCTGTCTCGCTTTCATTTCTTTCTGTCCCGCTTTCATTTCTTCCTGTTCTCCTTCAATATTTTCCTGATTAGATTTCATCTCTTCTTTCATTTCTTCTTTAAACGAGACAAAGGCTGATATCAACTGCCTTAATTGCTCTTCCATCGCTCTTGTTATTGGCATTCAAATCCTTGTTCTGACACCAAAAATTGTTCCGTGCGTACGGGTTCGTTACGAAATGAATGCACAAGTCCGATGAAAAATGAACAAATATTTATTATTATCACAACAAATATGCTTAAATTTCCTCAAATTATCGTGCAGTATTACAATATCTCATAGTAGTTATCTTTTAACTGCTCAAACGTTCAATAGAACTTAATTCAAAAACAACTAAAGAAAGCTAATTCGCGAATTCGCTACAATCAACAAGAGCAGTTTTCTAAACAACAACAAACTAAGTAACTACAACGAACTGAGAGGTTTTCCTCCTTTTATAAGATTTTTAAATCGCGCGCGAGAATTTTCTAGTACTTTATCGAAATCAAAAAGAGATATTTAGTAAATGTTAAATGCAAGCGCTCTTGTATTTTCAATTTTCCGGCTTAGCTTTCAATATTCGTCACGCGCTGCACTACGCGGGAAATAAAACCATTTAATTTATAATTGAACTAACATTAGCTTTTTAAATACCAAATTCGTAACAAACTGTATATTTTCTTTTCATTCTTTGTGCCTTACGATTCGATAATGTCGGAACATGGGATGACAGAAGAAAGAGTTATAAATTAACTCCAATAAGAGATTTGTTTGAAAATTTTGTCGAGAATCGTCAGAAATTATATCATGTACGGGAATACATGACTTTGGACGAAAAGCTAGAGCCTTTTTGAGGACGATGCTCCTTTTGGCAGTATATGCCTAAGAAACCTGCAAGATATGGTATAAAAATATTTACTGTGGTTGATTTTAGAACCTTCTATACTTTGAACATAGGAAACATATGCAAGGATAAAATTATCCCACCTGAATTTGCGTCAGATAATAGAGAACAGCATTCAACTCTCTTGAGGTTTCAAAAGGATACAATGCTATTTTCTTATATGGCTGAAAAGAACAAATGTGTTAACCTTTTGTCAGCTATGCACAATGATGACCATATTGATGAAAGCACGGGATATTTGAAGAAATCTGAAGTAATTACGTTTTATAACATGACATAAGGAGCAGTTGATATAGTCAACGAAATGGGTGACACTTATTCTGTGACCAGAATATCAAACTGATGGGCATATTATTTTCGCTATTAAATATTGCCGGCATAAAATCAAGGATCTTGCTTTTATCTACTAAACCTCCACCAGAGAAGTTCAGGAATAGGAGGCACTTCTGATTTGGAATTTGCACTTTTAGATCCTCATTTGAAATTATAACAGAAACAGTAGGAATACAACGGATGATTCTCTTGAAGATTCGCAAACAAAGAAAAGAAAATTATGTTACCAGAGATGTTACATGTGCTCAAGAAAAAAAGACAGAACATCAAAAACTGTATGTGTGGAGTGTAGAAAAAATATGTCGAGAATACTGTGAAATAGAAGTTTCATGTATAAACTACAAAATATCTAATTCTTCTTGAGCCTAATTGATTTGAAAATTAATTATATAACTCATTATCCATGTAATAATTATGCATAATTTGGATTATAATTGCATTCAAAAAAAAAAATTCTCTTAGAAACCAATGATTCCTAGTCATCTGAAGAAAATGTGAGTACTTTTATTTGTTATTAATTTTCAAATTAACATTATTTTTAAGTTATTTTGTATAATAAATGTTGCAATTAATATAGAATGCATTATTTCACTGAATTGTAATAATATGTTTCATTTTTATGTCATTTAATTGCGACGCGCGTTCTCGTGTTAAATAATACATCGTGCGTCCTCCCGGGTTAACTGTACACCGCTAAATGTCATTATCAACCTATTTATTTTACTTCTATATGCTAAATATCTTATAACTTGACTTGTACACCGCTAAAATCATGGCTTCCATGTGATAAATATCTTGCAACTTAACTATACCAAAGAATGCCTAACAATACGTATTCTTTGACTGTACACCGCTAAAATCATGGCCGATTAGCCGTTGGTGAGCTTGGCGAATAAATACGCATCGGCGCCAACGGATCTGCTGCGGAAACGCCAGCGGATCCTTTGCGGAAGAAAACCCAATAATTCTGTTAAGATATGTATTGTTTCTTATAAAAATTAAGTGGATGTATAAAAGTTAATAATTTATTCATTTTAACAGTTTTTATTTAACTCATTTCATCTTCCTTTGCATCCGTTGTCTAGTTTGTAACATATACAAACACTTACCAAGTGTGATATGTTTTCCTTTATATACACAGTGACTCCCAAAAGTGTTCATACACTTATAATTTTCATTGAAATAGGGCTCTATCCATTAATTAAAAGTAAACTTTCTGAATGAGATTTTTAATAATAAGATCTATAATCTATTCATAACAAAATTACATGAAATATTTTTAAAATATAGCGAAACTTTATTTTTAAGAAATTAATAATCAAAAAATGACAAACATTTTATCTCACAAAAGTCTTCGTACACTTCAAAAAAATCTTGACATATTAGTAAATACTTTCATTTTTCGTTAAATTAATATTAGTAGGATATCCTTTAGCATCCATAACAGCTTTTAAACGTCTGAGAATAGATTTTACTAGTTTTTTTTTTTTTTAAATTTCTATATCAATGTTCATAAATTACGGCTGTTTTGAGTTTGTTTTGATGTTGTGTTTTCGAACTTTAACCTTCAGCTCTTTCCAAATGTGTTCTATGGGGTTTAAATCTGGCGACTGAGGTGGTGTTTTCAAAACCTGTGGACAATTATAGAGACACTACAGGCGAACGTTAAGAGCCGTATACTTAGGATCGTTATCATGATTTGTTATCATGATGAATACCCAAATTTTGGGCTGATAATTTTAAATTGTCTCTTAAAATATTTAAATAAAGAGAATGATTAATTATGCCATCAATAAGTATCAAATTACCTAGTCCTGGTGCTGTCATGCCCCTCTACACAAGAACACCTCCACCGGCATGCTTAACTGTTCCAACTAAGTTCTTAGAATGAAGTTCCTCATTTTTTTTCCTCCATACAGTTATTTGACCATCGGAACCAAAAATGTTAAATTTGCTTTCGTCAGCAAATAGGACAATTTTCCAGTACGTTTCGGGTGTATTTATCATTGATTTTGCGAATGAAAGCCTAAGATTTCTGTTTTTCTCACTAACAAAATTTTTTTTAAGGGCAGAACACCCATGTAACCCAGCTTCTCTGAGAACTCATCGAACAGTTAAAGGTGAAATTGAAGTAGAAAACTTTGCATTAAATTCTACAGAAACTTTTACAGCACTCGAATGTGGGATTTTCACAGATTTTTTAATAATAAATCTCTCATCACGTTTAGTTAACTTTCTCGGTCGACCTTTTCTTAACTTGTTTTCAATTCGATTTTCTTCTTTAAAGCGTTTTATCACATACTTCACTGTAGAATGGGATAAATTAACTAATTTAGCGATATTTCCAATTGATTTACCACTACTATGGTGAAAAATTATCAATTTTCGAATGCTGTTTGTAATTTCTTTAAGACTGCTACCGATATTTCAATAATAAATAGAATATTATGAGGTAAACAATAAAAAATTAAAGCAAATATTTTTTAAATGCCACCACAATGCAAAAATTAAAAAAAGTTGCAAACGATAATTTTAACTTTGATTTTATCCAAAAATATTTCAGTGTATGAAGACTTTTGTGAGATAAAATGTTCATCATTTTTTTATTATTAATTTCTTAAAAATAAAGTTTCGCTATATTTTAAAAATATTTCATATAATTGTGTTACAAATAGATTATAGATCTAATTATTAAAATCTCATTCATAAAGTCTGCTTTTAATTAATGGATAGAGCCCTATTTCAATGAAAATCATAAGTGCACAAACACTTTTGTGAGCCACTGTATATATATATATGTGTGTGTGTGTGTGTGTAATAATAAAATTCCATAGTCAAGAATACATTTAAAATTCTAACTGTATGTTCTTTTCACTTTTAATGGCGACGGGCCCTTATTTGACGTGGAATTAAATCCACAGCCCCGTAGTCAAGTTGTTTTTCCCGCCTTTTTTACACGTACAGTTATAGAATGTTCTCGAGATATTTAAAGCGAAATGGAATGGCTGACGTCATTTCTTGGAAGCTCCGCCTTTCCAGAGGCTATAAAAGGATTCGCAAAGGAATATCGGGGTCTTAGTAGTTGAGTTTGTAGTTAGTTTTCGCAGAACTTAGGATTAAAGCTAAGTGAGTAAACTTTATTTATACTTCAGATTAAGTTAGTGTTAAAATACGTTTCTGAAAATTTGTGATTTGTGACGCGCTTCAAAACGCTTTAAATTACATCAGAGTATAAAGTTTATACAAAGCTGCGGCTACCAGTAGCTAACAGCTAGGTTGAAGCTAGCCATGTCAGAAATAGAGATAGATGATTTACGGAAATATCTAGATGAACGGGTTATCCGTAACCTACCGAAGGAAAAGTTTAATGAGATTTATAATATGATTATGGAAAAGATACAATTAGAAAAATCAGGTTTGAAAGCAGGAACGGTTACTGTGAGAATTCAGCATACTTCAGAGCAGTTAAGTGATTTACAGCTAAATATGCAAGCGCAGGAAACCCCTAAAATTAGGAGGACGAATTTTAAGCTTAAAAAGAAAAACGTGGTCGATGAGGACGGATTTATTGCCCCTCGCAATACCTTAAAAAGAACGCGATCTGAGACTGAGATAAATGAACCACATCAGAAAAATAAATTTGCGGATTAACAGGATAACGACAAAATGGATAGTGCAGATACCGAAGGTGAATTTATTGCCCCCAGAAAAACGGCAAACCATATTCCCCCAATCGTGTTAGACGAGTTCAGTGACGACTGGGATAAGATAAAAGAAAGAATAGAGGAAGATTTAAAAATTAAAAGTTACAAAGCTGGAATGAAAGGAGATACCCTAACCATTCGAGCAAAAACCCCTGATGATTATAGAGCGATCACAGGCATGTTCGCAAGTGAAGGAGTCCCTTTCCACACTTTCAAAATTAACTCAGATAGACCGCTAAAAGCGGTGATAAAAAAGCTACTCAGAACGATGCAAGTAGAAGCTATTGAAAACGAGCTGAAGGAGTTAAAAATACCCGTAAAAAAAGCGAGGCAGCTGACCAGCTATAGGGAAGGTCAGATAGTGAAGCTACCCTTGTTTCTAGTTGAAACCAAGCGAAATGATGATGGAAAGAAGATTTGGAATTTGGAAAAACTTCGAGGACTTGATGTCGTAGTCAGACAGTACAAGAAGAAGCCTGGACCTGTGCAGTGTCACAGGTGCCAGCGTTATGGACACTCAAGAGAGCACTGCCATTACAGAGCCCGCTGCATGAAATGTGCAGGCTGGCATGAAACGTTCACGCGCAAAACTCCCAAGGAGAAACTACCGGCGCGCTGTGCGCTCTGTGATGGAAGTCATGTCTCGTCGTACAAGGGATGTGAACAGTATCCTAAAATCCGAAGAAATGAACCCCAACTCTCAGCGAAAGAGCAGGAAGCTAGATTTACTTTGAATAAAGATGACTTCCCCACCTTGCCGGGTGGGAAAACTGACGAAAACGCCAAAACTTGGCCCAGTTGGGCGAAAGGCGGAAAACCTGAAGAGAACATATTTGATTGGTTCAAAAAGCAGCTTTGCAAAGTGAAGGAACTTTTTACGAAGTTTAAGTCAGCAAAGTCCCTAATGGGTAAAACTGAAGTCGGCATGGAAGCCATCGAATACATTTCAAATATTGAATATGAGTTCTAATAACCATGCTCACGTGACAAATCTGATCGATGCGACGCATTCTTACTTAAGGATATCCCTTTTCAATGCAAATGGTGTTTACTACAAGAAACTTGAATTAATGGACTTTTTATCAGCTCATGATATTGACATTATGTTGATAAGTGAGACTCATCTCAAGCCTTGTGATAAGTTCAAAATCCCAGGTTATAGCGTTATTAGAAGCGATAGGCTCAGGACTACCCGCGGAGGTACTGCAGTTGTGATCAAGAATCACATTAAATTAAACACCATCAAGCTCCCGACGACGACGAGGTTAGAATACACTGCAATTCTTGCTAGCAGTACGACCAATGAGAATTACCTTATAGTAGCAGCGTACAACCCCCCGCAGGATATCAACTTACAGGACTTGGACATCATAATGTCGACGAATTTCCCTACCATACTTGCGGGTGATCTAAATGCAAAAGATCGCTCCTGGGGAGCCAGGATGGGTAACAGAAATGGTAGTCTGCTTAAAAACTATATCTATGCAGATAACTTACAGCTAAACACCCCAAGTGAATACACTTTCTACTGTCGAAGTGGCGAAGACATACTAGATATTGCATTACTTAAAAATATTAGTCAGACTCCCTACTTAGAAGTCAAGAAAGAACTGTCGTCAGACCACTATCCAGTAGTGTTTAATTTTCAAGGCTTTTACCCTGACCCTCCAAGGAGACGCACTAAAATTGTGACTTGGACCAGCTCTTTACAGATAAACTACGGAACATGCCTTGTAATCCCCATCTGAGAGACAGCGAGGAAATTGAAAGTGAAATTTATTCGCTGACTTCCAAAATTCAAAATGCGATTAAGAGTTCTTCGTATGCTTGCAGAGATACCTTGAGGAATAAACTCCCTGAAGATATATCTCGCGACATAAAGGATAGAAATAGAATAAGGAAAAGGTTTAATGTTACGCAAGACCCTTCACTTAAAAGGACTATAAACTACCTCAACAGGAAAATTCATGCCGGCATCATGGAATTCAGGTCAAGTAATTGGGATAATCTTTTAGAGCATTTTAGCACTGATACAAGCTCTATGTGGAAAATTGTGAATGCGATGAAAAAAGATAGGACGTATCACATTGCTCCAATTATTCACATGGGATCCACCCACTATTCTGAAGAAGACATAGCCAATGTGTTCGCAGAGAAACTTGAGGAGACATTTAGGCCCAACCCCTCGACCAACCCCCAGCACGAAGAGGAGGTTCAAAATGTCGTTAACATGCTCAAAAACAGGGATAATACGGATTATATAAAATTCATCTCCCCGAAAGAAGTCCATACTATCATTAAACATATCAATACCAAGAAAGCTCACGGGTTTGACGGGATCAGCAATCGTGCTCTGAAGACCCTCTTTCCAAGGTGTATAGTGCTACTTACAAACATCTTTAATGGTTGCATCAGGACGAGTTATTACCCTTCGCAGTGGAAACACTCGATTATTATCACTATACTGAAGCCGGAGAAAACCCCCTCACTTGCAGACTGTTATCGTTCTATTAGCCTTCTTCCGGCTATCGGAAAAACATTTGAGAAAGCTTTAAATAACAGAATTACAGACCACCTAGAAAGATTGGATCTGATAGACCTGGTCCAATTTGGTTTCCGGAAACACCACAGTACAACCCATCAAGTACTAAATATCGTTGAGTTTATCACGAGAGATTTTTTCCACAAGACTGGTGTGGCAGCATGCTTCATAGACCTTGAGAAGGCCTTCGAGAAGGTCTGGCACGAAGGACTGATTTACAAGCTAAATAACTTTCTTTTTCCTGTCAGCCTTGTGAAGTTAATCATTTCATACCTAAAAAGAAGAACCTTCCAGGTGAGAGTTGGAGACTCCCTTTCCGGAAGGAAAATCATTGCCAGCGGCGTCCCGTAAAGGTCTGTTATTGGCCCAAAATTATTCAACATTTTCATTAATGATTTACCCAACCCACTGAATGCTAAAACTCTGAAATATGCAGACGACACGGTGATTTTATCGGAATCTAAAAGTCCCCAACTTGCTCTTACTAACCTACAGTTTCACATCAACATAGTAGCTGCTTGGTGTCAACTTTGGAGAATTAAAAATTATTCCGCGAAATGTAAAATTGTCCAATTCCGTCGCTACAGAAGAAATGTCACTACGAACACGGATATCAAGATAGAGAATGATGTGATTCCAGTTTGCTCGTCCGCAAAGTACTTGGGAGTTACCCTAGATTATAGGCTCACCTTCAAAGAGCACGTAACCAACCAAATAAATAAAGCAAACGGAGTTTTCATGTCGCTTTATACTGTTATAGGTAGGAAATCGAAATTGAGCTTAAAAGCTAAACGCATGATCTATTTCACTATGATTAGGCCAGTTATGCTCTACGCCGACCCAGCGTGGGCAATTGCCAATACGACGGATAGGAGAAAACTAGAACTCCTTCAAAACAAAATTTTAAGAGCCATCACTAACGCGCCCTGGTTTGTACGAAATAGCGTCATTCATACAGACTTGAAAATAAAGCCCATTCCTGAACAAATCCTCATGGAGGCGCACAACTTCTTCGAAAAAATGGATAATTCTCTAGTGCACACGCTAAGAGAACTCCGTAATTATGACTCTACAATGGACAGCGTGGTGAAGAGACCTCGGTCAATTCACCATAATGCGCGGTGGTGATGTAAATATGTAAATAGTGTTCATATGAAGTTGTGTTTTGTGCTCTATCTAACCTTATGTAACCAAGTACTGTGTTACTGCCAAAATTGGCTATTTGCCTGGAAGCAGGCTAGAGACTCTGAATTAATTAATATGTGTTAAGGACTGTGTATTGTGTGATCTCACCACGCCCACTGCTGTGGTTCTACTCCTGATTACCTGCTGGACTGCGCACCCTATCTCAGTAACCTTACGCTACTATCCTGACCGAATGCATCATGCATGGACTTGAATGCTGGATGATTTTGTTTTCCAAGTACTAATTTCCAAATTTTCGTATATTCAGCTTGACTTCGCCACGGAATGATTGCATCTTGTTCTAATGTCACGCCCCCGGGCGAGGTGCAGTAGCACCTTAATGTACTAAAAACCGTGAATGGCCTTCATAGGCTGCACAGATTGAACAAGTCAAAACTCAAAGTAGTTGTATACCTGCGGTGAATCAGAAATAAATAAATAAATAAATATCGGGGGTCTTTTCTTTAATGAAACGATGCAGTAAATTTCATACAAAAAGTTATTAGTAATTCTTTTTTATTTACTCTGGAGATCAGACTTTTGTAATTGCTATTTCCCTTGAATAATAATAAATGGATCCTTGTTTTTTAAACTTATCGTCTGATACTTTGAGCTACAACTACGTCTATAATTCTTCACCAATCTATTTATTCCGGACAAAAGCTGGTACATCACATATATATATATATGGGGACACATCACGAGTGGCATTATATTCAAAATATGTATTTAAGTTTTAAAGGAAAATTCAATCTGAGAAATATTTTATCATGTAAGAAATGTTAATCAGAAGTAACATAGTTAGGTTAATATATTTTGAAAGATAATTTTAAGTAATTATTACATTTATAAGTGTTAGGTTTATTTTAAGTTTTAACATATACTTGAGTAATTGATTATTGCTATCCCTTTAATAACAGATTTAAATAAATTAAAAATATATCTTTTCTTACTTAGGCATAAGTAATTATCATTTCTGTAACTTTTTCTTCATTAAGAGACTGTTAGTTTTCACACTTTAAAATATTCTATAATTTAATAACTTGCCCTAATAAGACATAAAAATCATATTTTATAACTCATAATGATAGCGTTGCATTTAAAAACTGGTTATTAGAAATGTAGGTACTTTTTCTGTTATATGGGCACTGCAAAAAACAGATGTTAAAATATGTGATAACTTGTTGAAGATAGCAACAATGTGATCAGCTAGTAAGTCTTCTTGGTTTTATGAATGAACTGAGCCAATATTCATGTGTTATCATTTATTTATTACACTTTCTTATTCTCATTAAATAAATATACTTTACATGCCGTACAGCTTGGGTTGTGCGTTTTTCCAATACTAATTGTAGTCTTTGTGCATTGGACTGCAATATATAAAGCTTTTGTAATGAAATCTAGAAAATGTTCCTTTTGATGTCATTTCAAAATAGAAGATGTATTTTATTTCCCAGTCCTCTATGAAAGCATGCAGAACCTATTTATCGGGCCCTGCTTGACATTCTCATTCTGAGCATATGCCACAGAAATTTAAAAAAATTATGCATGATGTTCCATCGATTTAATTTAATGTCTGCTAGACTTGTGTTTGGCTTTGCTAAGCAGCATCTCCAAAACAACAAAATGCTATTTAGACCATGAACATCCTTGAAAAAGAAACTGTCACTGCAATTTTTTATATCCTATATAGCATGGCTTTATACTGACTGCTTTTAGAGATATAGTACAAAGATCTAGAATATTCATGACATTGGCAATTTCAGATTTGGGATTCTACTGCATATTAGATCTTAAGTTTAAATCCAGTAAAATGTTAATTATAAAATTAAAAATATGAAATGGTGATTTATGAAATAACAAAGTTTGTATGACCTAAGGGGAATCAAAACGTACAAAAAAGAAAAGCTCATTATTTATTTGTTTGCTTTATTAAGCATTTATTTCAATGTAACTTGTTTAATTTTTTGTGAAAACACTTTATCTTTAATTCTATAAATAGAAATTCTTGTTCAATAGCCAATAGCAAAGTTGCCTGGGATTTACAAAAAAAAAAAAAAAAAAAAAAAAAGGAAGCAGTGAAATTACTACAGAAAAAAGGGATTCCTCATAGCTGAAAATTTTATAAAAATAATCCTGAAATGATGTGTTTTACCAATTACGATACACCAAAATAACGTTTCAATCTTAGATCTTGCCCAGGAAAAAGTCTCAGATCTCGCACTTGGTTTGAAGGATCGCATCTAAATTTCCTTGGAGCTGTAAAATTTATGTACCATTGGTACCATGGACTGACCTCAGTTGAGTTTTGTAATATGCAATACAGTTGTTGATTGGAACAATTATATGCAGAAATTTGTTTTAACCATTTCATATCTAGGTATGTCTCATGCTTGTCTCTGAAGTCCGTTAATAAATGTTATTTTACCAAATCCTAGTTGATTTCTGATTTAAACTACAACAGTGCACACTCCTAAATGTTGGAAATTATTTCTTATAAATTTTAATTTTTATGAAAATTGTTAAAAAATATATCGAAGCATTTATCATGCCAGCAAATTGGTGTTAATGGCAATCGTATGGACATTGAACAGGTTAAGAGAATTCTTAATCTACATAAGATTTACAATATAGAAGCATTTACTGCAAGAGAAAAATTACGAGTATTTCTAATGTGTCAGCTAAGCAATTTGACAATTGTAGCGTTTAAATATTAATTACATTGGCAAAATGACAATTTTATGTGCTACCTCTCTTGCAAAAAATATATCTCATTTTAAAAGCATGAAAATATTTTAAGACTTGTTTTTGATATTTTTTTCCCTCTTATTATACAGCAAGGATTATATACGCCATAAGTTTGGCATATTGTTACTATTTTAGGTTATGTGCTATTAATATGCACTAAGCACTTACAAGAAATAACTATCTTGAAATTTTAAGTTTAAAAATCATGGCAACTATTTAAATTAATAGTGTCAAGCTGATATAATTACAGAACAATTTTCAAATTTTAATTAAAATCAGATTTTTTATGATAGCAGTCTTTCATTGAACATTTTTATAAACAAAATGGTATATGTCAAAGGACTATTTACCATTAATTTAAATGGAAAAAGGTTCTCGGATTGAGGGGGGGAACCTTTCAAATTATATTAAAAAAATTAAAATATAAAATGATGATGTAATAAATACATAGTCTAATATATATTATTAATTAGCATTTAAAAGGCCAACAAGTGCATTATAATTACAGGTGGTTGAGTAATGATTATGTTTGGTATCCTAAGTTGTCAAAGATCTGATAGTAAGATATGCTATTTTTTTATGCAGAAAGAAGAACGAGGATCATTTAGTAGTATCTTAACCATTGCTTGAGTGTGTACTACTGTTCCTATGATTTCTAGGCCTGTTTGCTCACAGCACTGGCAATTCAGGTTTATATTTTGTTATGGTTAGCATAAAATATTAAAATATATTCAATAAACAAAAATTTGTTTTCATACATGATCAAAGCATTTTGAAAAAACTGTGTTAGATCAGTATACTTTATTAAAATTAAGGCGTACATTTTTGCAGTCATTACATTAAATAAAAATATTAAATAATAATTTCACATTTTCATTCTAGAAATATGAAAATCCATGCTTTCTTTTACAACCCTTAGTTCTTTCTGAGAGTAAATTTAAGACCTTTGTAAAAGAGAAGTGGCATAAAGGATTTAGTTATTATAGTCATATAATTTGGGAATAATAAATTTTCAAATATTTATTAATCCTAAATATTTATTTGTAATATTTAGGGATTGAGTGGGCTTTCTACTAAAAATACAGAACTTGCCATTGTTCAGATATAATTTCATTTTTTCTTTCAAATTATTGAGGTCAAATAAGAGATTTCTGAAGAATGAACCAAAAAAAAAAAAAAAAAAAAAAAAAAAAGATATTATGATTATTATGATTATTATTACTACTTTTTTTGATGCACTGTATTCATATGATAAATCTGTATTTATTTTGAAAAGTTTAGAATGAGAATTAATAATTGAGGTTGGTGGCATTTAAATTTCACTTCACTTTGTGGCATTTGTGTATATAGCAGAGCTTAAATTGCGTCTGTACTTTTCAATTTTCGAGATAAATTATAATTTCAGCCGGAGCCCTAAATAAAAGGGCTCAGGCACTTTTTTTATGGAAGTGAACCACAATTTTAACACAGAAATTTTGTTTTAATAGTAAACATGTCTTAAAAATCCAATTCTAATTTCTGAATGCAAGCCTGTCTTTCCATCGCACTCAAGCCTTGCACAGAGATTGAGAATTTTGAGGAAAGAAAAGCCTCCAATTATATGTCAAAGGCTTATTCTCCAGGCTATGCAATGAATTTATGAGAGCGGGTAAATTTTGTCTCAAAGAACTAAAAGTGACACCCTGGTCGTGGACGTTCCATGCTAGTGGCTCCCTTCTACAGAGCTGTAGACTTTCTGAATGATATAACCAAATGAGGGGACCACTGCTGCCACTTGTAACGAGAAGTTTTATATTTATTCTCACATTGTATTCAGGAAAAGTAATCAGGGAAAATTTCTGCGTGACGGCTAGAATTATATCGACAGGGCATCGCGATCAGGTAGTCTTGAACTCTTCACTCTTTATCTTCAAAGCTACACTTTTCAGTTAAATTGCTTTCCATACCCTCTACTCTTTCTAGAATTCTCACTATTCTCCTTAGTAGAGCTTTAATCGTTTTATCTTTTTTCCTTGGTGTGCTGCAAGAAAAGAGTGATACTTGTCATCCCTTGGAATAGTACATTTTATGTATAATAAGGGTTTAAACTCAGACGGAGATTATCTGAGCTGCTTCTTAGCATCTAAGTGGAATTGTAATTCCGGGCAATGTCTCACATAAGACGAGGTCCGATACTTTTTTCCTATTTAACTATTCAAAATTAATTTAATAATTTATTAAATTTCTCTTTATCTTTACATTTTCTTAATTAAATTAGTTAATTTAATCAAATTAATCAATTTAAATTTATTATCTAATTATTAGCTATTTTATTTACTTATTTATTTTTTCTTTCCTTCGTCACAGTCTTCCATAGGGCTCCGACACTTCTAATTTTAGAAATGAATCCCTGGTATATAGCATGGAACAATAAGTCCTCAAGAGTTAATGGGAACGGAAGCGGTGTAGATGATCTTTGGATCTATCTCCTGGTCATTGTTTCAAAATGAGATAGAGCTGGGCAAATTCATATCGTCACCTATAATGTGTCCAAGGTTTAAACTAATGACAGACATAACCAAGTGCACTCTTGGTCAATGATTTTGTAGACGTTTCTGATGTTACTATGAGAGGAGTCTGTGATTATATTTAGAATTTAACTAAATCAAAAGTTACTATGTGTTATTATTAATTGCTTCAACATTCAATTAATTTATTATTAAATAATCAATTAATTAAGTGATTTTTCCTTCTATCGTGTCTGAATAATTTTATATTCTGAAGCTGTCATTTCAATATACAAATAGAAATTATAAATTTATTAATTATTTCATAATGTAATGGATGAATTAATATTCTTAAGCATATTAATTCTAAGCAATTGCAATCTAATGTGCTTTCAGCTGTTGCAAAAAATGCCTTCAAAGCTTCTTAACTAGGGCAATTAAAATAATGCCGATATCTTAAGTAAAATTCATTGTACGAAATATGAGGTACTGAATATCACGAAAAGTAATAAAACATATGGCCCATTAGGTACAACAATTCAATGTCGTCACCATTTTGACGGTATTTACTAACAATGAATTCTGTTGATGTATAGCAGAATAAAAACATTATATTATTAATTGTTATTTTACCGGCACGAAAGTAGTTGATGAACACTTCTTTCACCGAATCAATTGGGCGCAAGCAATTCTACGCTTCAGCAACATTACATCGATGTGTATGCCGAAATGAAACTTTAATCAAAGTGCACGGGTTCTTTTTTACATACTCATCACGACACCTTGTATACTTATTATTTTTTTAAATTCTGACATGCAAAACATTCTTTATTTCTGGAAATAGCCTCTTTCTTATTTAGACTTGCATGTTGACACACATGGAAGACACTACTTCGCAGGAATATCCATCAAATAAAATTTTATAAAATTCATTTCCCACTTCGTTTGAGATACTCGCGGCCATCACAAATTTCAAACACAAACAGACAGCGTTATTTTCTTTTGCGCATGCGCTTGGTGTCATAATTTCGCCAAGACCTGATAAATCGCCAAATTTAGTCGCGGGTTGCGTTTCCTAGGGAGGAAGTAAAAATACGCTGCGAGGATAGGGTTTGAATCGATAGCCTGGTCAGGTCAGGTCATAGCTTTTGACTTCAAGTGCCGTACTAATGAAAGTGCAGCATTACTTGATCTGTATTTAAATATCCATTTAAGGCTTTAGTAATTGGGGAAGTTTTTGTCCTTAAAAAGGGCGTATATAAGTAAAAAAGTTGAATGGCTATATACAAGGCTGAATCACCAACTTGGCGAGAAAGGGAAAGCGCTGCTAGTTTTGTTGCATTTATCGCAGACGCTGGCTGAATGTCTGCTGTTTTTTTTAAGATATTTTACAGACGCGCGGCATTCCGCGCATATAAACTTTTCTGACGTATACTTTGTAAAACATATTCAAAATAACTTATGTTTAGATGTTTCAGTTTAGTTAGCAGAGTAAAATAAATAAGATGTGAATTAAAACGTTCAATAGTGTCAATTGAGCAAATAGTTAAGTTAAAGTGTAGACTGCGAAAATAAACTTATCTTAATCATAGTATTTTTAACAAAAAATTTCAACAG
Source organism: Stegodyphus dumicola (assembly GCF_044657685.1). Classification (NCBI taxonomy): domain Eukaryota; kingdom Metazoa; phylum Arthropoda; class Arachnida; order Araneae; family Eresidae; genus Stegodyphus; species Stegodyphus dumicola. The sequence goes on along the minus strand of NC_140769.1, from coordinate 152,177,873 downwards.
AAATACTGTAAACTCATACTAAAATAACTTTAGAACATGTTATCAATGAGGTAAAACAAGATTACAATCACTTTCGTTTATGAAAATAATTCCACAGGACTCTGAACACTTTCTTGTAAGTGTATGAAATATTTCGTAACATATATGGAACAAGTTCTGAGTTTAGGAGCCCTCTGAATATGTAGGCAATTTCTTATTTAAGGATGACAACACAAAATAACGCTTCAGAAAATATTATTTATCATCTATAAAAAGTCTTGTTTTGTAGCACATCAGTAATAACTGTTTATCAGTGTGATGAGATTAAATTCTTTTGAAGTATTAAATTCATGAAATGATTTTGACTTAACCTTTGAAATTCCTTACTAGAGGCAGATTTATTTGATTGTTATGCATGCATTAAAAACACCACAATTATTTTACGAAAAATACCACATGCAGAGTTTTCGCAAATTTAATATGCTTATCTGAATGCTCTGCACTCACTTGTAAATTTTTACCCTATTGCCAAATTGAATAATACAGTGATTATAAATATATAGTACTTGCACTTATTTGAAAACAAATTATATATATTTTGTCCCACAGTATTCAATTTATTCTATTGACTTCAGACCTGAATGTCAATATTCTGGAAATTATTTTAACTACGAAACGGTAGTAGGAACCATGCGTAAACAACTCATTTATCTTTTCAACAATAGTGATTATAAAATAAGCAAAAAAAGTTAGAAGTAATGTCAACGATATTCAAACTCATTATGTTACATATATCTTTGGCAAACATTCAGATTTTAACTTGCGTTTCTAAATAATTCTCAAATTATTATTTATTTTTTTAATAAATTTCAATATGCTAATGATTTTCATATTACTTTACTATAATTTCGAGAATTAGCACAAGAAAACAAATCTAATTATTAAATTAGAAGCGAAATTTCTTCTCCACATTGAAAACATCCGCATTGGCGATGTTTGGTGACGAGTACATTAACCCTAGGCCAATTTCATTATAGCTATTATGACAAAAATTAGCAGATATTTAGGTTACTGTACACAAGAATTTTACTTTACTTGCTCATTATAAACAATTGAAAAGATATAAACTCTAAATGAAGGAGTAAATAATAATTATACTTACTAGGCAACATTGAGCACCTGAACCAAGTTCAAAATTATCTCTTCGGCAATTATTTACCCAAATTTTTCTTTTCTTTCATTTTTAGGAAATTTTGCCAATGCCTTTTCGTGAATGATTTGAGCAATTAATAGCCGCACACCCGCCCATTTTATACAAATAAGCACAAGAAATTTGTTGCTCCGCTAACTGTGCAACCGCCATTAATATTCCCACTTGGGCTTGCTAATGGCGGATGATTCAGCCTGGTATATTGGAGCCTTAGGTGAGGTGATAGACCTCTTAATGTCATTTATTTAGACGGAAAGAGAAATGTCCAGATGTGATAGTTTATGATAATAAAGAGGCGATAATGATGAAGTCGAAGGTGAAATACAGCTATTATTGGCTGATTTAATTTGAGAAAGATTGAAATTTGCTACAGGTATGGAACAATATTTCCTTGCTCATGATCCTGACATGGAAAATGCATTAAAATTTCAACGTAATCTTAAGTTTTGTGTAGCTGGTGTTTGGTAATAAAAATACGAGCGATGAATTACAGAAATAATGGCGCTGGTTCCAAAATAAAACTGACTAGATTAGGCCACACAACTATTTAATTATTTACATAATGTACAAAGTTACAAGTTAGGTGCTCTATTAGCACAGACAAGTGGAAAGAGAGAACGCACCATAGGACCGCTGCGTACATTCTTTCAACTAATAACTACTTAAATTTTGTTCCTCTCACAAGAGGGCGCTGATCCTTGAGGGCGCTATATTAAACCGAACATTCCGGCCCCCACTGAAACAAGTTTCAATAATGCCATAAATATTTACAATCAAATTTAAGTTTACATATACATATAAAATACACAATGAAATGCAATTTAACACAAATTATTTCAATTACAATTAAATTCAGTATCATAAAATAAGAAATAAAATTGTCACATAAAAATATTACACTTGTACTAAATGAATAATGTCCATCTATAATATGGAAATTTTATATTTGATAGTTTTCTGGTATGAGCAAAATACTTAATTTTGTAACAGATCTTTTAAAGAGACCCTTTGCCGTGCGTACACTAACTACTCTAACTGTCTTATCCAATCCGGGTATTAACTTCTTCAACCGGACCTAAAACCCAGTGACAAATAGGCAAATTGTCTTCCTTCACGATCACCATAGTTCCGGATTTAACGTTATCTTTTTTAAACTGCCATTTCGTTCTCTCATAAAGTTGCGATAAATTATCCCGTTGCCACCTTTTTCAAATATTTTGAGTCATTTTGGTGACTCTTTCCCATCTAGACAATCCATTTCAGACTTATTTATAATTTCTGGTTCTACAGGGGCTGTTAGAGAACAGCCAATTAAAAGAATGTCGAGAAGTTAACGCATTAAAATCACTTGCATCTGAAGAGAGAGAGGAAACATTGATCTGGAGTTTAATATTCCCTCTATTTGTGTTACTAAAGTTAAAAATTTTTCCATAGTTAATTTTGAATTCCCAACCGTTTTTTCTAAGACGCGTTTTGAAGGATTTAATCCCCGCCTCCCAAAGCCCACTGTTCCGTCTTTTCGGCAGATAGGTGGTGCTCTTGCTGCGCGCCAATGAAAAATATTCCACTTGACGCTTGAACATGAAGAATGACGCATGTCATACCTTTTTGATGCTTGATTATGTTTCATGGCCGCTATAGGCGGAAGTAATATACTTCATCATTAAGTTTATCGTTAATAAATGTTATTTCTATGTTCTGTGAAATCTTGAAGTTTTGATTGACAATTCTAATGCTCTCCCACCCTGACTCCTGAAAACGAAACAACTTTGAAATTATGACTCATGGAACACCACCATTCATTTTGGTGCCGAAACCCGGGAAAAGGGGAATTACCTTTTGAAAGGTAAGAATTTTGATTTGTTCTTGGTATCGATCTTTGAAAACGAAACATAATGGATGATTTAGCAAAAGAAAAAAAGAAACGTGCTATTGTACGTAGTAAAGTTACTATACTTCTAAATAAAACTTGAGAAATTATTATCGGAAGGATTAAGTAAAGAACATCTAGAAGATCTAAATTCAGCATATGAATTGAATACCATGAGAAACTTAAAAGTCTTGACTCAAAGATCGGTGCTCTCATAATTGATGAAAAAGAATATGATAACGAACTACTTGCATGTGAAGAGTATGATTATTACGTTTAAAGCTAAGATTGTTAGTAAAGTAAAGAAAATTAACAGTAATGAAGTTGTTGAAAGAAGTATACTTACAACTAGTTATGGTATTAGTAGTACTCTGAATGGTAACAATGTTGTTACAAGTAGTGCTTCAGTAAAGTTACCTAAATTAAATATTGAAAAATTTGCTGGTGACCCCAGTAAATGGCTCGAATTCTTTAATTCGTATGATAATGCTATTCATTCTAACCCAATTTTATCCAAAATAGATAAGTTTACTTATTTGAAAAGTTTATTATCTGGTTCTGCATATAATTGTGTATCTGGATATGCTTTATCTGAAGAAAATTATGATATATGTATTAAAAGTTTAGAAGAGAGGTTTGGTCATAAAGATGTTATTACATCAAAATTCATGCAGATGTTGTTACAGTTAGAACCAGTTAAAAGTTCTTCAAATGTTTTTGAGTTAAGAAAGCTCTATGATCAGTTACAAATCTGTGTTAGAAATTTAAGTAGTTTAGATGCTACTAGCGGTTCATATGGACAGTTACTGAACCCAATAATTCTTAAATTGTTACCTGAAGATTTAGCTCTTGAATTCCATAGGAAAAGAGCATCTAACCAAAATATAGAAGTAAGTGAATTAATAGAGTTCATTAAAATCGAAACTGAATGCCGAGAAACAAGTATGTTGATTAATAGCTCAAAAGGTAATAAATACAAAGGGGTTAATCCTAAACAAGGGTTCAAAAATTATTAAGTCAAATCACAAGCTTCTGCTTTTAACACATTGGTAAAAATGTTTTGCATATTCTGCAAATCAAACGAACATACATCTGCCGGATGTTTGAGATTTTCCGACGAAGAAAAACTAAACAAATTAAAACGGGAAGGTCGTTGTTACAGATGCTTTCTAAAGTCACATTTGTCATCGAATTGTAGGTCAAAAATACAATCACGCGAAAATTGTAATAAACTTTTCTGCATAATAAACTTTTCTGCAGTTTGAAATCGAAAGAAATGGAAGATGTTAAATCCGCAGATACGCAGAATAAAACTTTAGTATCTACTTCCCACTGTAATACTCTAAAACCTGAAAATAGTGTGCTTTTACAGACATGTTCTGTTATTGCTCAAAGCAAAAATAAATCGAGAATCGTAAGATTATTAATTGATTCAGGTAGTGAACGAAACTTCATCACCCACAAGTTAGCGCGCGATTTAGAATTGCAAGTCATCAGAAAAGAATCTCTAACAATTTATTCGTTTGGAAATCAGCGCGGTAGCTCGCAAGAATTTATAGCCTAAAAATAAAAAATAAAAATGATAATCGCTGCCTTGTTGTAGAAGCTATCGGGATAGAATTAATATCATCAATAGAATTCCAGACACCATCCACATGTCAAAATATTAAGGAATTTATGACTAAAATGGGTTTGGAACTTTCGGATACAAGTCACGTTAATGAGAACATAAATATTCTGCTTGGCGCTGAGCATTTCTGGTATATACAAACGGGAAGTAATTCAATGATAAATGATGGTTTGTGTATAGTACCGACGATATTTGGATACACAGTGATGTGTAAAGTAAAAAATAATAATACTCGAATTAATGCGTTGTTTTTATCTACCGCTGAAGGAAACACATTTGACTTGCAGTCACTTTGGAAATTGGATTCGATAGGAATTGAAAATGAAAACAAAACATTCTCGGAAACTGATTTGGATACTATTAAGCATTTTAACGACAGTATGGAATTTAATAACGGCAGGTACGAAACAAAACTCTTTTGGAAGGACAATAAATCACAACTCGCTGATAATTTTTTCGTTGCTAAACAACGATTTCTAGGACTAAAGCATAAATTAAAGAGACATGATTTCCTATATAATGAATATGATAATATAATTAGAGAACAAGTTGAAAAGGGGATTGTTGAACAATGTAAGTTTGTTGAAAATGAACCTAACTGTTGTTATATGCCTCATAGGCCCGTTATACGTGAAGGAAAAGTAACAAAATAAGAATAGTTTATGATACTTCCTCTAGGTCTGAAGGAGTTAAATCGTTAAATGAATGTTTGATATCAGGCCCTAATTTAAATCCTAACCTGTTGGATATAATTTTAAAATTTCGCGTACATAAAGTTGCATTTTGTGTAGACATAGAGAAAGCTTTTCACCAAATTCAAATTGATAATGAAGATAGAAATTTTTTAAGGTTCTTGTGGTTTGATCATTCTTACGACGAAAGTGACAATAGTTTAGGCTTTAAGGTTTTCCGAATGTGCCGAGTGCCGTTTGGAATGACAACAAGTCCGTTTATTTTGTACGCCACTGTTGAAATGTTAAATAAGTCTTTATATGTTGATGACCTTATCCATGGAGCAGACTCCGTTGACGACGTTTTCTCATTATCAACTGATGCAGTTAAAATTCTTCAAGACGCTGGTAGGAACTTCAGAAAATTTGAATCAAATTCGGTATCTTTAAAAAATCATTGGCAAGATATTGGTTTAATTAATAAGGAAGATAGTTTGGATAAGAAAACGTTAAAGGTGCTGGGAATAATTTGGGATTTGGATGAGGACACATTGAAATTAAATGTACAAGAACTTTTACAACCAGTTGATTGGAAACACGTTACAAAGCGAAAGGTATTACAGATTGTGGCAAAAATTTATGACCCAGTTGGCTTCATTGCTCCTTTTGTTATCAGAATAAAATTCTTATTACAAGAGTTATGGGAATTGGGTATTGATTGGGACACAATTTTGCCCAGCTATTTGAGTGGAAAATTTAAAACTTGGCACTTTGAAATTGAAGTTATTCTCAACTTGTGTATTCCTAGAAAATACATATTTAATGATAAATGTGTAAATTTTGATAAAATAGAGCTTTTTGTCTTTTGTGACGCCAGCCTCAAGGGATATGGAGCTGTTGCATATTTTCGTGATCCTGATTCTTGCTGTACGTCTTTTGTGCTTTCAAAGAGCCGTGTATCCCCAATTAACCTTGCCTCGTTTAGAACTTATGGGAGCCATTATTGCCGCAAGAATAGTTAAATATTTAAGGAAATTGTTTAATATCCAAGAAGATAATATATTTTGTTTTAGTTACTCTAAAATTGTTCTTCACTGTATCAGGGGTACCGCTAATAAATGGAAACCCTTTGTTGCTAATCGTGTACGTGAAATACAAGATCTTGTATTACCTTCGCAATGGAAATACTGTAAGGGAAATGACAATCCGGCTGACATAGTTTCACGCAGATTAAGAGCTTCTGAGCTAGTGGGAAATAAACTTTGGTTCAATGGGCCAGTGTGGTTAAAAGAGAAGAATCTACCTTCCTCACCTTTTGATCTTTTGATTGAGCCTATGGTGGAAGAGGTACAGGTAGAAGAGCATCAAACTACTGTACGTTCTGTTATTAGCCAAGAGGCTGAATTTGAATTGACATCCAGGTTTTCATCCTGGAAAAAATTGAAACGCGTAACTGCATGGTGTTTAAGATTCTGCCACAATATTAAACTTACATCTTTAAAACTCAAGGGTTTTTTAACAGTGTAAGAATTGGATAAGGCAAGCAATTTGATTTTTAAAATTATACAAAATTCCGAATTTAGAGAAGAAATTAGACTTTTGAAAGCAGGGAAGAAACTGAATCTCAGCAGTAAAATCCTGAAATGAAATCCTTTTCTTGATAGAGAAGAAATCCTTTGAGTCGGTGGTAGACTCTGTAACTTGAATCTTTCAAAAAACACAAAGTATCCAATCATTCTTCCCAAAAGTGACCAAGTTACTGAATTGATAGTCAAACACTTTCACGAAGTGAACCTTCACGGAGGAGCCACATTAACATTATCTGCTCTGCGACAGAAATATTGGATCGTTAATGGCCGAGAAATTGTAAGAAAAATAATTTGGAAATGTATAAAATGTTTTAAAAATCGAACAAGCACATCCAGTCAGATAATGGGGGACCTACTTGCATCTCGCGTATTGCTGGATAGAACATTCTCGAATACAGGACTGGATTTTGCAAGCCCCTTTTTAATTAAAGCTAGGAAAGGGAGAGGGGGAACGAGATATAAATGTTATGTTTGCCTTTACATATGCTTCACCACAAAGGCCATTCACCTAGAAGTAGTCAGTGATCTAACAACTGAAGCATTCCTAGCATCTCTGAAAAGATATGTGTTGCGCAGAGGAAAACCCAAGAAAGTCTTTTCAGATAGAGGAACCAACTTTGTTTTGGCTGATCGAGAATTAAGAAGATACATAGCTACACTTTCCTCTGAGGAAGGATTTCAAAACTACCTGAGCGGTGAAAATATTCAATAGATCTTCAATCCTCCTGCTGCCCCTCACTTTGGAGGCCTTTGGGAGGCTGGACAAATGAAGATTCACTTAAAGCGGACTATTGGGACCCAGGTTCTGACATACAAAGAATTTCACACCTTAATTACACAAATCGAGGCGTGTTTGAATTTCAGGCCAATAGTTTCCATATCATCTTACCCTGAAGATTTTAATCCATTAACACCTGGACATTTCCTAATTGGGACTATATAACAGCAATTCCTGAACCTGATCTTACAAATAATAAGCTAATCCCTGCTGAAAGATGGAAAATAACACAGCAAATTTTCCAGAGCTTTTGGAAACGTTGGTCTAGAGACTATCTTTCACAATTGCAAGGGCGTACCAAATGGTAGAGGGATAAACCAAATTTAACCCTCAATGACTTAGTCTTAATAAAGGGTGGTGACTTGGACGAGTAATTGAACTATTTCCTGGTGCTGATGGAAAAGTTCGTGTTGTGAAATTAAAAACTTTATTGGGCGAAATGAAGCGTCCTATATATAAACTTTCCCGCTTACCATTGAGTGAATAAGACCCTATAAAAACATTAATTGTATATTCATAATTTGTGTCTTTACTGTTATTAATTCAATTATGTTTCAGATTCAGAGAATGGACCACAATTGTGGATTATGGTAATTTAGAAGTTTCGTTATTTTGTTTTCCTTCAAGAGATTGTAAGTATGTTTTATTTGTAGATTTTGTGCTAAATTTAATGTTGTTTGTTAAATGTTCATCTAAAGTGGCTTTCTCCGGCTAGAGGGCGCCAGAGGCTCCATTAGTGAGAGAAATTAAAACCTTGTTTTTTTATTCCTTTTGTAAACAGTAGATAGTTCGGTTTCGAATCCGTGTGATGGACTGATAAATTGTTTCGAAAAGAGAGGCTGTACAAGAAAATGTATTTAAATATTAATTTTTCCTTTTGAATGTTTTATGTAAATAAAATGTGATGTCAAGAAAATTCAATTGTGGTTTTTCTGTAAAGAAGATTGCCAGCTGAAACATCACGTCAGATTCAACAATGCATCAGAACAGGTAAATTAATTTTCTTCTTGTTTTTTTAAATCAATATAAATAGAACCTGCATACGTCAGTGGATTCTGATAACTTCGATCAAATGTAGTTGATTAATTACGTAATATAATAAAGTTTTTGGCGTCCGGCATCAGGACGTGTTGTCCTAAAGAAGAACTAGTTATGTATGCTTTCGAAAACGAAAGTACTTCAAATATGTTTACTTTCTGAAGATCCATTTCGTTGAATGAAAGCATGTTTAAGTTGAATAGAAATAGATATTTAGCAGTTTGAGTTTAAAATATATATTGTTCTTTACTTAATATGTTTCACAAACTATAATCAATCAACAAATGGACTGTATTCCTACACTTTTATTTCATTACACTAATTATAAATAATATGCGAAATAATTGATACAAAATAAGCGAGCCATTCTACATGGATGTCAAAAACACAATTCTATCAATCAATTATCTTGTTGCCACACATAAAGTTCAAAACTAAAGGAAGAAAAATAGAAGGAATTTACGCTGTTTGCAACAATAAAATGAAGCAAACGATACTCACATAAACATCCTGGCCCTCGTTGAAATCCCAGGGGATTTCAACAGTTGGAGCATTTTGAAACTTTTTAGTCTGTAATAAAAGATAAACATAAGAAAAATAATACAAAATATTATATGCGAAGCAGTTCATAGTTTTTAGTCTGAATAGGAAGAGGACACAATTTCACGACTGGTCGTTTTATGACACCATGACCAGTTTTAATACTAGCAATTCTGACTCTTTGATCTGAGCCCGGATGAACAGCAATTATTCTCCCTAACCTCCATTTAAGAGACGGAAGGTTGTCTTCTTTGATGAGGACTAAGTCATTGACTTCTAAATTGTTTTGACTTTTTTGCCATTTAGGTCTTTGTTGAAGCTGAGACAGGTATTCTCTACTCCATCTTTTCTAGAAGTGCTGAAAAATAAACTGTCTCACATGCCATCTGTCAAGGTGATTGAAGGAACTATAATTTAGGTCTGGTTCAGGTATGGCAGTTAAAGACGTTCCTATTAGGAAATGATCAGGTGTTAATGCAGTTAAAACATTTGGATCAGCCGATGTTGGACACAATGGCCAAGAGTTGAGACAAGCCTCAACCTGCGCTATCAAGGTCTGAAATTCCGGATAGGTCAGCACAGTATCACCCACAGTCCTTTTTAGATGTAATTTCATTGACTTTACTGCCGATTCCCATAGTCACCCAAAATGGGGAGATGATGGCGGGTTGAATATCCATTTTATTTCCTCTAAAGACAAAAATTTGTGAATTTCTTGATTTTGCTTACATTGCAAAAAACATTTTCTGATTTCTTTGTCTGCACCTTTAAAGTTAGTACCGCAGTCACTATAAATCTCAAATGGTTTCCCTCTTCTTGCAATAAATCGTTTCAATGCACTTAAAAATGCCTTTGTTGACAAATCTTCTACCACTTCAAGATGTACTGCCTTGATTACAAAACACAAAAATAAGCATACGTAATATGTAAATGATTTTTGTCCACGTCCTGCACGATGTTTAATCATGAACGGTCCAGAAAATTCTATTCCAGTTCGATGAAATGGTCGCGATTGTGTTACTCTAGATTCCGGTAAGATCAGCCATTATTCGACTTGCTGTTTTAGCTCTAAGTTTGCAATACGTGATACAAGATCTTACTACTTTTCGGATAGCAGATCTAGCAGCTATGATCCAAAATTGTTGTCTAATTAAAGATAGAAGAAGTTCCGGTGCTGCATGCAGATATTTGACATGAAAGTGTCTAATTATGATTTCTGTCAGATTGTGTTTTGAAGGTAATAATATTGGATGTTTTTCATTTTCTGATAGTTGCGCATTTTTCAATCTTCCTCCTACACGTAACACTTTGTTGTCATCTAAAATTGGACACAAGCTAAGAAGGTTGCTGTTTGTAGGTAAGTCCTTTCCCAACTCCAAACATTGAATTTCTTTAAAAGTGAAATCGCTGTATTATTCGGACAATACAGAAAGTTGCAGCTCGAATTTCATTACTAGATAAAAAAGACGTATTTCTTTCTAGATATGCTACTTTAGAATTCGATATGAATCTTAATATCCAAGCAAATATGCGTTGTAACTTTGGAAATGAAGATATATTTGATATAATAGCAAGTTCCTGTACAGGTTTAGAAACTACAAATGAGACTGTTTTACGTGCATCTGGTAATGCCTCTTATTCATCATCTATAAGAATATTTTTAGACAAGGCAATCTCACTGCACTTTAACCAAGAAGGACCATTCCACCACAATTGATGAGATAATAGTTCTGCAGGAAATAACCCACGTAAAGCACAATCAGCTGGATTTTCCTTTCCATCAACATGACTCCAGTTCTCAGGTGGTAAGATGGATTGTATTTCAAAAACTCTATTGGATACGAATACTTGCCATTTTTTAGGATCTGACCTTAGCCATGACAACACGATTTGTGAATCACTCCAAGCTTGCACTAAATCAAAATTTATAACTAATGCAGTTTTTACAGACTGAATCAAGCGTGCCAATAACACTGCTGCACATAATTCCAGTCTTGGAATCGTAATAGATTTTAATGGTGCTACACGAGTTTTAGCTGTCACAAGTTTAACATTAATGTCAGAGTTATTGCAAGTTTTGATATAAATAACTGCTGCATAACCTCTTTCAGACGCATCACAAAATCCATGAAGTTCACGTCGAAAATAATCAGGTAGCAGAATTTTCCTAGGTATATTTATAGAATTCAAAAGTTTAACTTCTCTACATAGATTTCTCCAATTTCGATCAATCTCTTCTGTTACAGGATCATCCCATGATAATTGTAATTTCCACAATTGCTGAAGGATCATTTTAGCGAGAATTACAAACGGAGCTATCCACCCCAATGGATCGAATAGTTTTGCTACCGAATGACAAAATAATCCTTTTAATCGGAACACTTTGATACTCTATTACACCGACATTACATTTGAAATCATCATTGTCCGGATGCCATTCCAATCCCAGAACTTTCAATGTTTTGTCTTCTATTGCACGATGGATATTGTCACTATTTGTGTTTGTTAAGCCAGAGGTTTTTAACAATGACGGTTCACTTGTCGACCATTTGTGAAGCTCAAAGCCAGCCCTTTTTAGCAGTTGTTGCAATTCGTCTATCAATGCAATACCTTCCGAACTATATTTTACACCAGTTAACATATCATCAACATAAAAATCTCTTAAAATTGTATTCTTTGCCTTTGGAAAGTTCAAACCTTCATCAATCGCTAACTGACTCAAAACTTTGGTTGCAAGATATAGAGCAGCTGCAGTTCCATATGTAACTTTCCCAAACGACAAACTTGTATTTGTTTATAAGGGCTATCTCTCCATAATATTCTCTGAAAATCTCTATCTTTTTCATGAACCTTTATCTGTCTGTACATCATTTTAATATCAGCGGTTATTGCAATGTTATGAAGTCTAAATCTTAGTAAAATACAAATTAAGTCATCTTGTATTTTTGGGCCTATCATTAGCGTATCATTTAAAGAAACACCTGTGGTTGTTTTAGCGCTCGCATCGAAAACAACTCTCAATTTTTTTGTTAAGCTAGAGTCCTTCAACACGAAGTGATGTGGGATATAATAGTGTTTATTCTCTAATTCATAATCTGTGTCTGGCACTAATTCTACGTGTTCTAGTGAAAAGTACTCTTTCATAAACTGAATATACTGGTTGTAAATTTCTTTCATAGATAACAGCCTCTTCTCCAAGTATTGAAATCTTCTGTACGCCATTTCACGGGAGTCACCTAGAATATCTCTATTATGTTTAAATGGTAATGCAACTGAATAACGACCTGATGTGTCTCTAAAATGCGAGTTTTTAAAATGTTCTTCACAAAGTTTTTCTTCATTTTTTAAAGGTTGTACATTTGGAAACTTTTCTAACTCCCAGAAAGAATTTACTAACTCATCTGTGTTTGTGTTCAAATGATTTACATATACTGGCTCAAAATTTGTAGTACCCGAAATTATCCATCCCAACATCGAATTTAGAGCAAATGGTAGATCAGGACCACGTTTGACAATTTCTCCCGTCATTAAATGCAGAAATACATTTACTCCAAATAAAATGTCAACTGGTTGTGACTTGTAAAATAATGGATCAGCTAATTGTAAATCACTGAAGTTATCGAAGATGATTGATGGCAAAGATACATAGGGAATGTTATCTGTCACCTTGTCCAGTACAAACGCTGATGTTGATATACGAATATCACTTTTAAAATGATAAGTGAATACTAAATCGACTTCCCCATTACTTATAGTATTAAATTCTCCTAGACATGATACAGAAATGGAATTATCTTTCACTCGTAATCCTAATTTCTTCACACAATCCCTTGAAATAAATGATCTCTGAGATCTAGTGTCACATAAACATCTACACTTCACAAACTGTTGTTCAGAATTTTGAACTTTTATTAAAGCAGTACACAATAAAATGTGACTGGTTTGATTACCTTTTGCATTCGAATCATAATGAGAGGCACAAACTGCGGCTGAAACGTCCTTAGGACTCGTTAATTCATTTCTTTTAGGGATAGATTGCGTAGGCGGAGATATACTGTTTAACTGAGTTTTATTCTTTGAATTATTTACAATGTGCAAAATACTGTGATGCTTCTTAAAGCAATGTTGACATGTATTTAAACTCTTGCATTTTTTGAGCAAGTGCATATTAGATAAACAATTAAAACAGTAACGATTAGATTTTACAAATTCTATCCTTTGCTGAACCGATAAATTTAGAAATTTCGAACATTTGGCTAAACTACGATCTTCTTTACAATAACTACAACCCAAAGTAGCAACCAGAACATTATTCTTATTTTGAAACACAGATTTAGGTACCTTATTACTTGTTGATTTGCTATTTTGAAGTGTTCTTGCATAGTTTTTAGGAATTCAATTAAAGTCGTAAGTTTTGGAATCTCATTAGATTTTAACTGACGTTCCCACCATAATTTTGTAGAAGGATCTAATTTTTGAAAAATTAAATAAGTCATTAAAGTGTCACCAAAATTATCAATGGTTTGATTCAATACTTCTAAAGAACGAATTACTTCATTAATATTGTCAACTAAATTTAAAATAGCAAATGCTGATTCATTTTGAATAGTTGGTAAGCTTAGAAAACGTTTAATATATGCAAAAATTTGTTCTCTCTTATTTGAGTATCTTTCGTCTAACAGATTCCATACTATTTCAAAATTACAATCCGAAATTTCAATGGTTTGAATAATGTGATATGCTTCACCTTTCAACGAAGCCTTCAAATACTGCAATTTTTGAGCATTAGATAAATTTGTATTATTTCTTACACAAGCACTGAAAAGATCTTTAAAAGCTATCCATTCTGTAATATTACCACCAAAAGTCGGTAATGTTAACTTGGGTAATTTAATATTGTCAAGAACCTGTTCTGAAATTACCCTATTATAATATTTTTTCACCTTTAAATTTCCACAAATAAATTTTATCTGTGTACTCCTGAACATTATCTATTTCGTTTTCTAATTCTTTAGTATCTGTAATTAAACTTTCGATTTCAGAATCAAGCTTCCTTAACTCAGTTTCCTTTTGTGTCAATAATTCGACACATTCAGTGGCGTAGCTACATGGAGGTAGGAAAGGGAGGAGGGGCCATTCTGCGCTAGAAGTGATGCACTGCTTTGAAGCTTGGGTCACCAGACGGGGTGTTCTTTGTTTACATTCAGAAGCTCGCTTGACAAGATTCTGATAGTATTTCGACACACGACAGTTCCATAGAAATCGAAAAAGAGACACTCTCGCATGAAAAAAACATTCATAGTGTAATGGATAATAGCAATTTGTATAGTTTACTGACATTTACGCAAAAATCACATCTTGGTTATTTTTCGATAACTAACAACAGCGATTTTGATTATGAATTTGTTTTATAAAATTCTAAGCTGTTGCACGACAAAAATATAGATTTTAAGAAAATTGCTAAAAGAGATCTCCCAAAATTTATTTTCTAGAAGATTTGAAAAGTTTGAAACTTGATGGCTAAATGTAAATATAAAATTATGTATGTTAAAATATTTGCAATTAGGCACATAGGTCAGATTAAGTTTTTATTAAATAGAGTAACCCATGCAAGGGCTATCTGCCTAAAGAGAGAGATGCCATCGTGGAGGAATTTTGAAGAAAAACTGACCTTTGAGTGGGTATTAAAAATAATACTTATAATATTCATTCAAATTATATTCATATATATTTTTTATGTAAAACTTTCGGGTGTATGCTAAATTAGTGTAAATTACTTTACACGAAAAATATAGTGAATGCACAGAAATTAAAGATTTGCACATGCCGGAAATGATAAATAGAAAATATGTATGGGTATTTTTGCTTGTGCTTGCAAAAAGCATGTATCTGCCTTTGACAAAATACTTAAATATTCATTAAATTATTTATAAATGTATTTGAAATGAAGAATTTATTCACTTATAAACAACTGTAAAAGTACTGTGAAGAAATCTAATGATTAAATGTATCTAATTTATAATGATTATAAATGTTATCTAAATATATAATAACCTTAATATTGAATTGTAAACATAAATTGAAATCCTGTTGACAAATACGTTATAAAACTATTTAAGCAAGAATTGTTCGTATTGGAAAGCAATCTGTTAAAAGGTATTGTAAAGCAAATGCTATGAGATGCACACTTAAGAACGTAATAAAGAGTTTTGGAATATGTATTGTTGAAATGAAGTGTAAAAAAAAAAAATCTGATAAGTATAATTAAAACAATTATTCCCTTTACATTTTATAATAACTCAGTTACAAGTTTTAAATAATACTTTAAAAAAAAAAAAAAAAAAAAAAAAAAAACTTATCTTATTCCCTTTCAGAAATGTTCAGAGAAAGTCAAATACTATTTAATACCTATTTAATTATTAGGAATTAGCGAAATACTTATTTAAAGTATTTCGCTAATTCCTAATAATTCTCTAATTTAAAATGAACCGAATAGAGCATTAATTATAAATTGACTTACATTTTTCGATTTAAAAGAAGCCAAAAAATCATGTCATATTTAAGAAAGTATTTTAGGAAGAAGCTCTATAAATAGAAAAGAAATAATGCATAATTTTAATATTAATAATACAATAAACTTTGATCTTAATTTTTGTACCTTAACCGAATAAAATCGAATTACCTTAATTTTTTTTTCTAATGTAATTTTTTTTTCTAATGTAATGTTGTGAAAATATTTCATTCAAATTAAACCATTCTGAGAAAACTGTACTGTGAAAAGTATAGCATTTAATTCCGTTCAGAATGAAATGTTGTTTAAAAATATGTTGTTTTCACATACTTAGGACTCTGAAGTGTTGTAGAAAAAGAAAATATATACATTTATATGTATATTTGCGACTTAATTACAAAATATTTACACCCGAACGCGTCAAATCCCATAGAACTCAATGGTAAATGACCCAATGTTTTGGTCACCACGTAAGGATCGCCGGTGCTTCAGAGCCAGGGTACGGAGAAACTTGTTTAGGGCGACTCCGTCTTACTTCCTACCTCCATGCGTAGCTAAGGGGGGGGGGGGCAAGGGGGGACATCTGTCCCCGGGCGCAGCATTTAGGGGGCGCCAAATGGATGTTATGAAATTTTAGAATAAATTGTTTTCATTTTTAAATGCAATAAAAGGAAATTTAAAAAATTCGCATACTTAGTCCATCGCCTCATCATAATAAGGATATCTTTTTCCTACATTTTTTGTCATGTGATTAGCAAAGATTGAATAGAAAAGCTAGGTTTTCGATTTAAAAGTAAGGTCAATGAAAGTCATCCTTCTCCACTAAGCAAACAGCGAGAAAATGCTTCGAAGGTTATGTGATACTTTTAAGTCGTAAAGCTTTTGTCCTTTTACAGCTTTGAATAACCCTCCGTATCCGGTCCCATTTTCCCTGTAGCAATCAAGTTTAGCGTCGCGATTCTTTCAAAGTAGAGACACTAAAATAGCAAAAGCCCTTTCATTTTGAACCAAATATTTAAAATCACAATGATTAAGAGAATTAAGTACTCCAAAAAAGAAAAAAAAAAGTAAGTTTGAGTATTTAATTTTACATTTATTAATTATTACACAAATATTGCACAAGCTAAGTCAATTAAACGTATCAAAAATATGAATTTATTTTACTTTTGATGAAAATTATGCTGGACAAAACACACATAGAAATGGCAGACAGATTCATCAGCTTAAAGAAAGTAAGTTTCTTTTAGATATAAATGGACTAATGGCTACAGGCAACGAAAGAAGCTTGAAACAGTGCTGCATTTCCATGGAAAACGTTTACGATACAGACTTGGATGGCCTGGAGATGTATACTGAAATAATGGACTGCCGAATGCTACTCAAGACTAATGTTAAGCTTTCGACGTCAGAGGACCTGCTTCGCTTTATTGTACAGTACAGAGAAGATGTATTTCCGAATCTGAGAGTTGGTCTTCAGATTTTACTGACTATTGGAACCTCCATCGCCATCTGTGAAAGATCTTTCAGTAAACTAAAACTTATATTGTCCTACCTGATATTATCCATGGCACAGGAAAGATTGTCTGCTTTAGCTTTGCTCAGTGTGGAACAGCAGGTTGCCCAGAGTATAAATTTTGATGAACTAATCGATAAATTTGCAGCAGCTAACGCTAGGAAAATTACACTTTGAAATTAGTGATTACTTTTGAAGCATTATGCATGAAACTGTCATTATACATTTTCAAGTTATTATATTATTATATCCAATATGATGTTTAAGTTTTCGGAATTTATAGTTGAATAATATTTTAGAATAATCATATTTTCGAACTATCATTATTGTCTTTATTATTTTACTACGTTCTAAGTTAGTGACTGTAGAGAAACTTTTAAAATATACGCTTAAAAGTACTTTAAAAATTAAAATATTTAATAATTTAAACTGTTTAAAATTAAAAATATTTAATATTTTTGCAAATTATTATTATTTTAAACAATTAAAATGTTATTATTTTTAAAGTTTTCTTTTCGTTCCCCACTGCATTTTGGCAGATGGGGGGGGGGCGCGAAATCTTCACTTGTCACCGGGCGCTGATAACCCTAGCTACGCCTCTGGACACATTCCTCTAGTTCTATTAAATTAATTTCATCTACAGTTAAAATAGTTTCAATTTTCTTTACATAATTAGTAACACTCCTGCGTAAGACCGCTCTTTTTGTTTTAAAAGTTATAAGTTCACTTATAATTGATCAATTCAAAAACAGAAATTGTTCTTAAATTACTTAACACTATTATTAAAATAAAATCGAATTCTACGCTGTATTACAACATTGTTCTTAAAATTTAGCAACAAATTAAACGAATTTTTGTTCAAAATCCACTTACCTCACAAAGTGGAGGAATATTTTCACCAACCATATGCATATTTGTGTTGTTAGAATACACTTAGAACAGTCACTATCTTCACTAGCTCTCCGGCTAGACTTTTGACCAACAATAAATGTTCTTTACTTAATATGTTTCACAAACTATAATCAATCAACAAATGGACTGTATTCCTACACTTTTATTTCATAACACTAATTATAAATAATATGTCAGCGATGCGAAATAATTGATACAAAATAAGCGAGCCATTCTACATGGATGTCACAAACACAATTCTATCAATCAATTATCTTGTTGCCACACATAAAGTTCAAAACTAAAGGAAGAAAAACAAAAGGAATTTACGCTGTTTGCAACAATAAAATGAAGCAAACAATACTCACATAAACATATATTATAAGTTTTATGTTCTTGATTAAAAGTAATTTCAACGTAAAACAAATTTATGTGTAAGAATCCAATAAAGGATTGAGGAAATAAGATTAAGTATTACCTTAAAATTTAAGATAAAATATTTGAGTGGAGTTTAAAGTAAAAATGAATGTTGATATGATAAAGAAAAAACGTGCAACGGCACGCAGTGCTTTCACTAGAACAGTTAAGGTTCTAAAGAACGAAATTAGTAAAAATGCTCAAGCAGATAAAGCTGTATAAAAGATAAAATTATGAAGTTACAAACGATAACTGCTGAGTTAAAATCTTATGAATCAGAGGTACTAGATTTATTAATTAAGAGCAGTGCCACTGAAGATGATTTAGAAACCGAAATTATAAGCTGTGAAGAATATTTTAATGAATTCATCACAATTGAAAGAAAAGTTAGTGAATTACTAAACGTAAACAAAGTTCCAAATGACGCAGTTTTTTGTAATTCTGATGTCAGTAGTAACTCTAAAGTTAAACGGTATAAATTACCTAAATTGAATATAAAACCTTTTGATTCTCAGTTAATTAATTATTTGTCATTTTGGGCACAGTTTAAGAAGATACATGAAGATAAAGAATTAGACGATTGTGATAAGTTCCATTATTTGCTACAAGCTGTAGAACCTGGAATTCGTGCTAGGCATTTATTAGAAAGTTACCCGATAACTTCAGAAAATTATTCAAAAGCTTTGAGAGCTTTTCAAGATCGTTATGGGGATAAAGATATTCTTATCGAAGTGTATGTCAGGGAATTTTTGAAATTAATTACAGCAAATATTCAAGCTAGGGATAAAGACAGATTATTATTGTGTGACTTATTTACCAAGGTAGAAGCACATTTAAGGTCTTTAGAATCCACGGGGCTTGATATAGAAAGTAATTCAGCCTGGCTATACCCCATGATAGAACCCTGCTTACCTGATGATATTTTAAGAGCATGGCAGAGATGCAATATTAGGGCAAAGGAAGATTCTGATAGTAAAGTGAGTTTTACGAGTTTAGTTTAACGTTGTTAATGAACTTTTTGAAGAGGGAGGTAGCGAGTGAAGAAAGATTACAGTTAGCCAGGTCAGGTTTTTGAAAGTATTATCCCAAAAGAGAAAATACTGAAAATGCATAACAAGTACCCTACTGCAGCTGGTTTATTCGCTGCTAAAGAAATGTCGTGTTTGTTCTGTGGTAAGTCGCATGAAAGTAAGGACTGCGTAGTCGCCAGATCGTTCTCTCTGGAAGAAAAAATAAAGAAAGTCAGGGAAAAGAACTGTTGTCTGAAATGTGTACGCTTTGGCCATCGTGCCAAAATGTGTAAAGTTTCTGTACGCTGTCATGTCTGCTCAAAACCTCATACAGAGCTTTTCTGTCCTGAAATAGGTAAAACGAAAGAAATTAGTAATAAAAGTAAACACCCCTAGCGAATATACAGAACACACTTGCAAATCAGCAGTGTTCAAAAGAAGTAGCTCTCATGACACTAGAAATACTAATTAAGGGTGATAAGAAAATTAAGAAAGTTAGGGCACTATTGGACAGTGGGTCCCAAAGGAGTTATATTTTAAAGAGCACCGCCAATGAACTTGGTCTTAAGCCTCTCGCTACAGCAACTATTACCCACACGGTATTTGGAGGTGCAGAAATAGAAGCTAAACCTCATAGTAAATATAAAATTAAATTAAGTGCACCGGGTAATGGTCACAAATCGGTTGTCACAACCGAATTCCTTGACCAAGAAAAGATATGTGGGAACATTCCACGCATTCCAAAGGAGTCTGTTCTAGATGAGCTTAAGAAACATAGATTATGGATGTCAGATATTGGTACTTTGTGTCCTGAAATAGAAATTTTAATTGGCAGTGATGTTTATGGCTAACTCCTAACAGGACGAATCAAGCAACTGAACAACGGTCTAACGGCAATTCAGACAAAACTTGGATGGACAATTTGCGGTGAGTTAGAGAATCCGTCCCAATGTTACGTGAATAGTGGTACAGCTAAAACGTTGATGACTAATTTATTTATAAGAGAAATTAGCATTCCAGATTTATGGCGGCTAGAAACAATAGAAATTAATGAGCCCGCTGAAACGTTGTCTAAGAAGGAAGAAGAAGAGCTAGCCCATGATTTGTTCCTCAAAGAACTTACGAGAAGTGAAGACGAGCGTTACCGTGTTGGTCTTCCATGGACTTGTATTAACCCAAACATTCCTTCAAATAGAAATGAAGCGGAAAGAAGGTTGTTTAACACTACAAGAAGACTGAAAAAGTTAAATAAATTTGAAGATTATGACCTAGTCTTTAAAGAATGGCAAAAAGAGAATATCATACAGGAAGTCTTAAAAAAGGAACTAGAAGAAGTAGGAGGCCATTACTTGTGTCACCATCTAGTTACTAAGCGAGAGAGTGCTACTCCGTCTATCAGAACAGTTTTTGACGCATCGTGCAAAGTTGGAAGAGCACCATCCCTAAATGACTGTCTCTTCAAAGGACCAAACTTGATAGAAAAAATTCGCGCTATATTGTTGAGATTCCGAGAAAAGGCTATTGCTGTTGTATCCGACATCAGAAGAGCCTTCCTCCAAATTAAAGTTAAGGAAGAAGATCGCCGATTTTTGCGATTTTTATGGTGGGAGAAAGCAAATAAAATTAAAGTCTATCAACATAAGAGTATTATTTGGAGCTACACGTAGCCCTTTTTTACTCAGCGCAGTTATAAGATACCATTTGAACAAGTTGTCAGGACTTAGTGTTCTGTGCATACTTTTGGCAAACATAATGGTGACAGTAATGTCCTGAACTCGAACAGTGAGCTGAATGCAGCTATGTTCTTGTGAGTGATAGAAGAATTACAACGTAAGAAGGGTGTAAAAGACCCTTTTATTTAAATCACTATTTACAGCAACTCCCAGCTCGGGAGTGATAACGGAAAAATAATGGCCGCGCTTGGGTCTAAAACTGAACAATCAAGCAATTTAAAGTAACACTTCAGTAGACATATAAATAGTCGCTGTCACAGAGCTTAAACACGAGATTGGCCTATTTATGGTGCGTAGCAAGCCTTAGCTAAGTACTAACGCACTTAAATCTCTTCAATCAGTATTTGAGAAATAGCACTAAGGCGTAAGAATTTAAATACTAACTACTCTGGCGAACGTCCACCAAGCCGACGTGGTCTGAGACTAAAAGCTCTCTCACACTTGAGAAGTTTCTCACTAACCTTTAAATACAAAACTTGGCTCCAACACAAATTAGCATAACGCTGAACTGCGCGCTCATTCTGAAGGGAAGTTGAAATAAGAGTTTACAGGAAAGGGTAACTTAAAAAGAAACTTGGTTAGTTTAACTTAAAACCTTACAAAGTATCCAAAACAACTCAAAACAGTTACTGACAAACTCTTGAAGTCCTTCTATATTGACAACTGCCTAACCTCCGTAGACAGTGCATCCGAATTAGAAGAATTTATCTCAAAGTCAACTGAAATTATGTTTCAGTTGACTTTGAGAAATTTGTTACAAGAAGTTTGTTTAAAGTAGATCTTACAACTCCAGTTTCGGTTTTGGGGATTAAATGGGATAGAAAGGAGGACTGTTTAATGATCTACAATGAATTTGACGCTGAAACAGAAAATCCTACTAAACGGAAGATCTTGTCTATAACACAAGGTCCCATCGGTTTTCTCATCCCAGCATTGTTGCCAGCCAAGCTAATGATACAGGAGGCCTGGTCAGCTAAGTCAGAATATGATTCCCCGCTTCCAGAGAAGATCTAAAAGGACTTTCAGAAATGGTATAGTGAATTGAAACAATTATCTAACTTGAAGGTAAACAGACGCATAGGTTACGGAAATAAAGAAAAATGGTCTATATATGTTTTTTGCGACGCGAGTCAGAATGCATATGCAACAGTAATTTTCCTGCGCTGTGAAGATAATAATAGGATTTCGGTACAGCTTCTAGGAGCATCTCGACCTGCGTCAAAAAAGACTTTGACAATCCCGCGTCTAGAACTTCTTGCTTGTGTTTTTGGAGCCAGATTAGCAAACTATATTCCTCTGGATGTCCTTACAATACCAGTTTATTACTGGACGGACTCTTCAACAGTTATAGCGTGGATACGAAGAAATGACCAGTGGGGTACTTTTGTGGGTAACAGAATCAGAGAAACTCACAGAATCATACCAATGGTATCTTGTCCCAGGTAATCTAAATCCGGCGGACCTGCCATCTCGTGGTTGTAGTCCAAGACATCTTATCGAGATGAGATGGTGGGAGGGACTAAAATGGTTAAAAGACGAAGAAAATAATTAGCCCAAATCGGAACAGGTTCCCAATGAAGATTAATTGTGTCAGAAAGAAAAAAAAACTGCTATATCCTTATTTACCTGTGCGAAAGTAGATAAATTCATGAATTATGAGAGAATTTCGAAATTTCGCAGATTTCTAAATATTATTTGTTGGATGAAAAGATTCGTATCCAAATGTAGAAATAGAAATTATTTTTTCCCATCTGAGCTCTCGATCGAAGAAAAGAAAGAGGCAGAGAAGTTCCTTTGGTCAAGAATTCAGTTAGAAAATTTTGGTGATGTCTCAGGTACTGTCAAAGGTCTTATTGTTGTGAAAGATCAAAATAACATAATACGAGTGAAAACCAAGTTGTAAGAACGTGATGACGAATTTTCGTTCAAATATCCAATTTTGTTGGCATCAAAACATCACGTAGTAAATTGTTTAATACGAGACTGCCATTTAAAGAACTGTCATGCTGGTCTCCAGACTGTTGGTTCCATTTTGCGAGAAAATTATTGGATTATTTCTGCTAAACGGCTCATTCGCAGTGCAAAAAATCTTCTTCTAAGAACACTTGGTAGATCATCACTCAATTTTGAAGACCTTTCAACGATATTATGTGAAGTTGAAGCTATAATGAATAATCGACCTCTTACATATATTTCAGAACAATCTGATAAATTTATTCCTTTGACTCCATCATCTTTTATTCAAGACATCCAAGAAATTGGGATACCTGCTCTAGAGAAAATTAATTTCCAGAAACTTCGAAAAGATACCGGAAATGCCAAAATATAAAAGATCAATTGAGAAATAGATTTCGAAAAGAATATTTGGCAAATCTCGTTCAAAAATCAAGAGAAAAGGCTCAAGTGATCCAGACGGGTGATGTAGTACTAATTGAACTAGACAACCGAAAGAGACTTAACTGGCCAATAGGCAAAGTCACAAAATTGTTTCCAAGTAGAGATGGTTGTACACGTGTGGCAGAGGTAAAAACCTCCTCAGGAACTTCTGTACGACCGATTCGTAAACTTTTCCATTTGGAGGTATCTAAGAACGATGATCCAGTAATCCAGCTGATGAACTGTATGAACACTTTTCACAACTCAATTTTAGAACTTTTTTTTTGGCTTGAAATTTTCATAGATATTAGTTTTATTTAATTCTATTATTTTTGAGTAATGATTTAATTTTAATGTTTAATTTCTGGCTTCCACCATAAATTAAAGGTGGGAGATGTTAAATGTTCATCTAAAGTGGCTTTCTCCCACTAGAGGGCGCCAGAGGCCATTAGTGAGAGAAATTAAAAGCTTGTTTCTTTATTCCTTTTGTAAACAGTAGATAGTTCGGTTTCGAATCCGTGTGATGAACGGATAAATTGTTTCGAAAAGAGAGGCTGTACAAGAAAATGTATTTAAATATCAATTGTGGTTTTTCTGTAAAGAAGATTGCCAGCTGAAACATCACGTCAGATTCAACAATGCATCAGAACAGGTAAATGAATTTTCTTCTTGTTTTTTTGAATCATTATAAATAGAACTTGCATACGTCAGTGGATTCTGACAACTTCGATCAACAGTAGTTGATTAATTACGTAATAGTTGTTATTGAATTTAAATTTATCATTATGTATTGTTATTTTATATGATATACTGTTGAACGTTTGGGAAACTTGTTTAAATCTAAAACTGAAGATCTTTATAAAAATGTTGTAATGAACCAATGTTCATCGGGGCGAAGTATGTTCCGTCTTTTCAGCAGATAGGTGGCGCTCTTGCTGCGCGCCGATGAAAAATATTCCACTTGACGCTTGAACATGAAGAATGATGCATGTTATACCTTTTTGATGCTTGATTATGTTTCATGGCCGCTATAGGCGGAAGTAATGTACTACATCATTAAGTTTATCGTTAATAAATGTTATTTCTATGTTCTGTGAAATCTTGAAGTTTTGATTGACAATTCTAATGCTCTCCCAACCTGACTCCTGAGAAGGAAACAACTTTGAAATTATGACTCATGAACACCACCATTCACCCACCAAATGTGGAGCTCTAGGGGGGTATAAATTTCCACTCAGTCTCCTCTGACAACAAATAGTCGGATAATCCTTGTTCTGGTACTTTGGCTAATTTAAACAGCTTGCTTAATTCAGTTGGAGCTCCACGAAAGTTTGTAGCATTATCACTAAATATGATTGAGCTCTCTCCTAGCGAAAAATCTCTTTAGGGTAGCAATTAATGCCTCCGAAGATAAGTCTGAGACAATTTCTAAATGAATTGCTTTTGCAGTAAGGCACACAAATACTGCAACATACATTTTTTGAAAAATAATTTTGCAATATTAGAAATTTCAAAATTATTTTTCAAAATTCTCCTTTTCTTTGATTTTTTGCCTTTATAAGAAACGGACCACAAAAATCGAGTCCACACTTGTTAAAGGTTGATTCAACACTCATTCAATAGGCAGATCACCCATTATCTGATCTATTGCTGCAGGTTTGTGTTTGAAACATTGTACGCATTCATGTACTATTTTTCTAGCAAGATTCCTGCCGCTGATTGGCCAAAATTTTTGTCTAACAGTACTCAATAGAGCTTCTGGTCCAAAATGCAAATACTTCAGATGATAATAGTACATGATCAAATAAGTCAACCTATGTCTAGCTGGCAAAATGACTGGATATTTACAATCATAACTTACCTGAAATTGCGCAAGTCTGCTACCGACGCATAAGATTCCATCATTATCGATGAATGGATTTAACGATTTAAGCTTGCTTCTACGAGGTACCTGGCTGTCCCTCTTAAGCGACTCAATATCAGAATAAAACTCACCTTTTTGCACTTCCCTAATCAATGTTAACTCGGCCCCTTTCCATTCCTCTAAGGATATAGGTTCTGAAATCCTTTCCTTATCCCTAATGATTCTGCAGAACCTAAAAATAAAACTACAAATTTTGATTAATTTCATATAATTATTTGTTCGATTTAAGAGAGAAGCTAAACTAGAATTATTTTCTAATATTGCAAAATTAGAGTCTGATAAACATTTTAGTTCCTTGACATAGTCATCATCAGTGGTAGGTTCAAGAGGTTGTTCTGGATAATACATGTCCTCACGGAGAAGGTCTCGTCCACCAAATATCACACGTAAGAATGTCATTGGCATCCAGTCCACGCGATATGACACCAGCTGGGTTACATTCAGATGGCACATATTTCCATTGGTATGACCCCGTAAGCTCTTGTATTAAAGCAAATCTGTTGCTCACGAAAGTTTTTAGTAAGTGTGGTTATTTTCTAATCCAAGAAAGAGAAATCGTAGAATCAGATCAAAGAATTACATTTTCTATTTAAACATTCAACGAAGACATCACTTTATACATCAATCTGGATAATAGTAGGCAACCTGACAGTTCCAATCTACGAATCGATAAGGTTTTTACAGGTGCAACTCGTGACTTGCTACACAAAAGTCGAGCGGTTGGCAATCCTGAAACTGGTAAAGCTTGAACATAGATTGAAGCTTCGTAAGCCAAAGAGGATTCATCTGCAAACCCATGGAGCACTATGTGATCTTCCTGGAATACAAATCTAGGAATCTTAAGATTACTTAATTCAGAGAGTTTGGATGCGAAATTAATCCACTCCTTGGCCATAGAATCTGACAATGTGTCATTCCAATCGAGTTTAGCAAGCCAGAGCCTTTGCATGAATAATTTGGCCTTTGTGACCACTGGCCCAATTAAACCAAGGGGATCGAATATTTTCGAAATTAGTGACAGAAAATCTCATTTACTATAACTGTTAGAATGAGGAATGGTCATTGTGAAGAAAAAGCAGTCAATCTGAAGATTCCATAGAACACCAAGAGTTTTTACCGACGAAGATTCTTGTTGCTCTTCAAAGGTGTATTCTAAATGAGCGGTAACCTTATTTTCAGACACAAGCAGATCTGGATGATTTGCACGCCATTTATGCAATTCCATTTTACCTAATTTCAACAAATCTATTAATTGGGATTGTAGAATTCTAGCCTTTTCGAGTGATGATTCTCCGGAAAGTACGTCGTCCACATAGAAGTCAGTAAGAGCGACGGACGATGCTAAAGGAGGTAAGTTTTGGCTTTCATCTACAGCTAACTGTTTAAGAGTGCGAGTTGCTAGATAGGGAGCATTTGACGTCTCATACGTTACGGTGTTGAGCTTATAAATTTGCACTGGTGCATCAGCACTGTCCTTCCATAGAATTCTGAGCAAGTCTCTTTGTGGAGGATGGATTAGATTCTGTCAATACATTTTTTGTACATCTGCAGTGAAGGCGTAGCGGTTAGATTTTATACATCTAACCATTATAGAAAATAATTCCTGCTGTGGAATTTTTCCTTTCAACAAAATAACATTTAATGACAATCCCGATGTCGTGACATTTAAAAACCACTCTTAAACGTGTACTACTTTTGTCTGGTCTGTAAACCCCATGGTGATGCAGGTAGTACGAATCATTTATGGATTCAGATCCCTCAGCTTGTTCCATATGCTTTAAATTCTTATATGCTTGCACGAATTCTGAGTAATTGCTGTAAATTCGAGTCCCGACCCAATCGCTGCCAAACTTGATTAAGTCTTTTCTCTGCTAAATTTCTAGACTCGCTCAACAATTCAGAGTCCTTCATGGGCATGCATAAAACGTACTGACCTTCAGAGGTTCGACAATGAGTCTCATTAAAATGTTTTTCGTAATATTTCTCTTCAGTACTAAGTGCTGAATCCGGAAAATTAATATTTACTACCTCCCAGAATTTTTTGCAATGTTTCTTCAATTTTTTCATTTTGCGTAAGTAGACCACAATATTGTGATTCAAGTGGTGAATTATGCACAATACCACTAACTATCCGAAAACCGTTTCCTGGAACAATAAGTCTTTTGACGCGCTGCGAACCCAACCCGATCTTAATAAATCAAAGAAACATTCTGCACCCAATAATAAATCAATTTTCTCAGGTGTGTTAAATATCCCTGAGGATGTCAATATTTTCAATAGGTATGGGGGTAAGCGGAGTGATTTCTGTGATTTTGGGAACAATAAAAAAATCAAGTTCTCTAGAGAATGTTTTTTCCTTATTGGCAATTGAAGTCCTCAGTTTATAATTTAAAGAAATTACAGTTCCATTTAGTCCCGAAATCGGAGCGAAAACCCCTGTTTTTTTAATTTCTAATTGTTTCGCAAAATGAGCCGAAACGCAGTTAATCTGTGAGCAGCTGTCAAGAAGAGCCTTTCCTTTGATGAATGTCCCTTTCGAAGATTTCATCCTAACAATCGCAGATTTATTCGTAGCTCATATACAATTAGAAAGCCTCATCACCTTCCCATTAAGCGCCAAAGGAATCCTTCCCGCCAGCTCTCTTCTGCTCTACCGTCTGCGGATGTTTATTTGAAACCGAATCCGATGACTCATCCTTATGAAGGAATGTGTGATGTTTTGAACGGCAAATATTGGAAGAATGATGCAATTGACATTGCGACGCAACGTGCTTTTTTCGCAAAGAGTTCAGACAGAAGTTATTTCGTTTTACTAGCGTAAATCTTTTACCAAACTTCATATCAAGGAATTTACTACATTTAAAAAGGGAATGTGGAGAATTACATATTACGCAATTTCTTTCCGAATTATTTGAATGGACGAGAAGGTTTTTTGTTTTTATTTCATTCGTTTGTTTTGATTTGATTTTTTTTGGGGGGGGATACTTTCCAAAAGAATGTCATCAAGTTATCGAAATTAGGAACATCTGAAGCATTTAGAGATAATTCGAATTGCTTTCGAGTTTCCTTGTCTATTTTGTCTAAAATGACAGTAGTAATTAAAATATCAGAGAATTTGTTTCGTCCGTAACCCAAATTATTTAAAGCTCTAATGTTTTTATTCACAGCATCTACTACACGCCTTAATTCTTTCGATGATTCATGAATAATTTTTCGAATTCTAAGATAACTTTAATGTGAATATTAACAAGAATTCTCTTGTTTTCGAAGCGATTTTCAAAAAGCCCCAAATAATGATTCAAAAGTATCTTCCTGAGTTTGCAACAATTTTGCTTCTCCCTTAAGAACGGCATGCAGATAATGTAGCTTTTATGCATCTGTTAATTGAGTATTCGAGGTAACAATATTATTAAATTCAATTTTAAACATGCTCCACTCTTCATACTTTCCGCTAAATTGCGGAAGTTGAATTTCAGGTAACTTTATTTTACAGCTACTCTTTGTGACATCAACTTTATTAACATTAAGATCATTATCAATTAACTTACCTCTAGATCGTCGATTCTTGCTTCTAGATCTAATAATTCCTCTTCTATTTCAGTAATATCATCCTTTTCAGGCACAGCAATATAATATTCTGATTGAAGTGTATCCAATGCAACAGACATCCTTTCCAAGGTCTTGAGCTTGGCATCTATTTTGATTTTAGTCCATGTGCTGGAACTATCCGCTATGACAGTCTCTATTCTAGTTAACTGGGCTTTTAGTGAGCCCTTCTTTCGATTTAAAGCAACTATAGTGGCCATTTTATACTAATACGAACTTAGTTAACAAAACAAAATAATCTCTGTGAGCGGACCAAAATTTATGTTTGGTAATTAAATACAAGCGATGAATTACGAGAAATAATGGCACAGGTTCCAAAATAAATAAAACTGACTAGATTAAGGCCACACAACTAATTAATTATTTACATAATGTACCAAGTTAGGTGCTCTATTAGCACATTACAAGTGGAAAGAGCGAACGCATCATAGGTCCGCTGCGTACATTGTTCAAGTACTAAAATTTTGTTCCTCTCACAAGAGGGCGGTATATTAAACCGAACAGCTGGACATCAAGAATTTTTATAAGCAACTTGAGAAAGGGAAAAAAGTCGCTAATAACAGACTTTGTATTTAAAAAAAATAGGCCGTTAATAACGAACGAAATTCTTCATTTGAATCAAACCCGACAGTTGAGATAGACATATCTACTGATGATAGGATTTTTGATGCAGTTCGTAATAAACGTACACTCTTGTTATCAAGGAGCGATAAATAGTTGCGAAATTATTTTTATTCCAATTTCAATTTTCAGTGTACCTATGGACTCAATTTTCATTGTATACTATTTTTAATTTTTTTATAATAATAATAAATTGTTTTTGTTTTCTAAATATGGGTAAAATCCTAGTATACCGTGAATAGCCAACTCCAAAAATGACCCAAAGAACGTCTATGTATATACTATATACTATATCCCATGTACTATATATATATTCTTTGAATGACCTGTTTACTACTCATCGTATATGTCCCGTTTTTACTGCTCATCATAAAGTCGCCAAATCCCGTGTGCATCGGATACTAGGATTAAACCTAAATGTGTAATATAGATTTCATTATTACATTTTTTGGAAAAACATTTAGAGTTTTTTCATCTTACACGATTTTTTAAAGTTGTGGAACATATCCCCAAATTTACCATAGGTCGCATGTAGTTTTTTTTACACGATTTCGTTTTGCACGGTTTTCTAACGAACTTATCTACCGTGAGCAAAAAAAAAAAAAAAAAAAAAAAGTTCGTTATTAACGGGTGTATAAGAACGGGGAGAGCATCACTTTTCAGTTTTTACCTCAAAGTTGACTTTGGCGTAGTTCTCTGTGCTAGCTTCGCTCTTTTATGTATCGTGTCCCCTTTCGATAGACAATATTAATTAATGCGGAAAGCATTACAAGAGTAGGTAAGTAAAACAGCACTTACCTGAATCATCGGGTTCTTCATTCAGGTTTATCCAAAAATACATACAGGATCAGCTTTTTAAAACATTAATCTGTGCACAAGTTATAACAAGAGATCAAAAACTACGCCTCCATTTTCATTCATAAGCAAACTAACTAAAACATTCATAAGCAAACTAAAACATTCATAACTAAAACATTCATAAACATTCATAAGCAAACTAAACTAAAAATAGAACATTGATTGCATCATAAATCGTTGAGCGCGCGGTAAAAATTTACGTTATCTTCTTTATCAGTTCAATCCGTTATGCGGGTGCACAGGCGGAAGTATCACATATCAAACATCCTCCCACCTTTGAGATTCGAACCAGGGAATCTCAAACTCTAATTCTAGGTTTAATTAATCGTCCATATCTGGATCTTTTTTCAGGAACAGTCTCTGGAAAAAAGTCATTAATAGTTCTTTGCTTAGAAGGAGTTATCCTTTGAGCTAGTACTGGCTTGTCAGCAGCGGTGTCTGAAAGACGATTTTCAATAGTCTTCGGTTCATTGGGAATAGAATCCTGCTCTGCTACAGGTATAACGGGGTCACTTTTATCAGTCACTTCAAGAGGTATTAACCTAAGCACTGGGCGGAGAAATTCTCCGTTTTTCATTTTAAATTTTACTAGGCGAACTTGTCCATCTTTAGAAGGATAGAGTTCGACCCCCCTAGCCAGACGACATTCAATTTTCTTGACGCTATCACTAGAAACCAAAGCAATATCACCAACTTGGATGAGTTTCTGATTTTTAGGAGATTTCGATGATTGGCGTAAATTGCCTAAATATTCAGAACGAAATCGATTTCGTAAATTTTGTTTCACACGTTGATGGTAAACATGTCTTTTGTTTAGAGACGACGAATCCAAAACATCAAGATCTGGGATTCCAGCTTCTTTAAGATCATGCAAAAACATAGAAGGGGTAAGTGGAGTTAAATCATCAACATCTTCTGAAATATAGGTTAAAGGTCGCTGATTAATCACACCTTCAGTGTCACAAATAACGGTGTTCATTTCTTCTACATTTAGTGAACTTCTACCTAAAACCTTTCGTAGAATTCCTTTTATTATGCCTATCAGACTTTCCCATCACCCACCCCACCCTGGGGCAGACTGGGGATTAAATTTCCAAATGATCTTTTGAGATCCGCTATATTGGGAAATGACGTCCCAATCAATTTTCTTCAGCAAATTCTCCGCTCCTGAAAAATTAGAATCATTGTCGCAGAATACAGGCAACGTTAAGACTTCTTGGTACTTCACAATGGCGAAGAAGATATAGAAGAATTTCTATTTCTTTCAGCTTAGAAAGTTTCTGTCTCCACTTTTCAAACTTCTTTGTAATGATGGTAGGAAGTTCAGTATCCCATGATACTTCCAATTTCCAGCACTCTTGTAGGAGAACTTTTGATCCCAAAGTAACAGGACAGGTGAATCCAAGGAGATCAAAGATTTTATGTACGGCTAACAGGATTTTTCTCATGGTCACAGCTGTATCGTCTTCGACATTTTCTCGTAAATCTACCGTCAAAGCGTCATTCTTTAGTTCCACTTAAGCCCAAGAACTGGAATATTCTTTTCATTTTTCGACAAAGGGTCTTCAGATTCTTGATTATTATAACTGTGCTCCCACCCTCGAAGTTCGAATTTTTCATTGCTAAGAACCAGTTTGGATTCCTCAATAAATTTCTGAAGTTCTTTGGTATTTTTCCCGCTGGTAACACAGTTATTCACGTAAAATAATTCCAACAGTTTAGTGGCTGTTTTTCAAAACGGTGAGGAGCATTCTGTAAATGTGTGTGTGTGTGTGATTATGGCAAAGGCTCGAGGGCTATCTAAGGGGAGGGATGCCTTCGTGGAGGACTTTCTAAGGGTAACTGGCTCGTATACACGTTATACATGGGGAAAACCACGAAACGCCCATGCAGCCAGCCCATACGCGGGATTCGAACCTCGGACCGAACTACCAGTGTTCAGCGACTTTACAGCTTGGCCGCTGGTGGGCCTGGATTCTGTAAATGAAACAGAATGGTTGCTCCCAAAAGATACGGGGAACAAGAAAGTCCAAACACAACCCATCTATGCTGGAAAACTTTAGGTTTGGCAGAATCACCACCCTCCCACCATAAAAACTTTAGATATGATCGATCACTCGCACTCAGTCCAATTTGTATGAAGACTCTACGAATGTCCGCAACAACGCCTATTTTCTTTAATCTAAATCGATTCATGATGGCTGGAATGAGCTCGACGGTGTTAGGGCCCTTTTCCAGGCAGTCGTTGATAGAAGGTGAATTCTTTTCTCCAACCGATTCATTAAAAACAGGTCTCACTCTTGTAGTGGAATTTTCTTTCACTACAGCCCTGTGAGAGAGGTAGTGTTCCCTTTCTTCGTTACAGGAGTTCTTAACTTATTCAATAACGTCTTCTTGAAGTCACTCTCTAAATACTTCTTCGTATTCTTCTAAGTTTCCACTCCTCTTCAGTGATTCAATGCAGCCCTTTAGCCTTCGTTCTACAACATTTTTGCAAATGGGCAAAGAAGGATGTCTTTATATCCACGATAGGCTTACAATGTACCTTCCGTCAACATCTAATTTCACACTTCAATTAAAATGTTCTTCAGCTGCCATCTCAAGCTCTTGTCGAATTCCCTTCTCTCCAGGGTCCAAGTGTATTAAATCGCCATAAGTCTGAAATTTTTGCATCGTTTACATGTAGCGACATAACGCTATTCGTGCTATCTGAAGTTTCGATCGTATTAGTCTTACCGATTATTGTCACTCCAAGCCGCGTTTCCATCATAACTAGAGCTGAGTCTAACTGTTTTATGTTTCCGGTATACAGTTTACCTGCGACATCAGCTCCTACGAGTCCGTGAATCTCATCAGGAGAGAATTGATACAACAGATCTACTTTATCATTGAAATCAGACAGAAAAAATTTTTATTTCTTAATTTCACTTATAAATTTACCACGCGGTATTTTTGGGATTTCGGAACAAATTTGTTCTTGAACAAACTAATTTATCTACGGTTTCTTCTTTAGATGTTAGGGATATGGAATTCAAATTTCTTTCCCAAACTCTCAATATGTCGACAGGCAAACAAGATTCAATCAACAAATACAAAATTGAAGAATAATTTGCGCTGAAAACACCTAACATATTTAAAGACCTTAAATAAGTTTCAATCTTATCGTACAGTTTAAAAAGAGGCATTTTAGGACCTTTACCGATTGTGTCATTTATCATCAATGAAAGAACTTCTCTAATATACACTTCGATTAACATGTTAGTTCGGCCAAATTTCGCCTTCAAACATTGTATTACGTTTTCATAACTATCAGCTGCGCCTAGGGTTCCCACCTCTCCCGGAATTGAGTCGTGGAAATTAAAATATCCCGGCTCCCGGAAGGAAGTTAAAATAAATATTACTCTCCCGGAATATCAAGTTTCTCGAAAATAACGACACGATGCGCACGGACGAAATGGTTGAGAGCATCGAAAATCACACGACAGCGCACAGCAGCCAAAAAATACATATTCTTTGCCAGCAGCGATCTACGGTGAGCGGTGAGTAAGCGCCATGCGGGATGAGTAGTGGTTTCGGCGGTATCGCGAGCACGCGCCCTCATTTCCCTTCACCCTCTCATTTTCAATCCATTTTTTCATTTAGTCTGCAGTTAGCTAGCTATCCACAAACAAGTGCGTATTTTGAAATTATTTAAATGCTTTCATAATAATGTCTAGTGAAAAAAAACGATTCTGATTCTGCAAGTGAACAAACAAGTGCCAATATTTTTTGACCAATATTCGACGTCGTTTCAAGACACGACTCAATTTGATTAATGGAAAGAGACATCACACTTTTAATAGCCAGGATTGCACAAATTGTTATAGCACTCTCTTTCCAGATTCTTCTTTGGCAAAAACGATTTCTTATGGTATAAGAAAATGTACAAGTATTTGCGAGAGTGTGCTTGCTCCAGCAGCTTAAAAAAATACTTTTAAACGAGTTTAAGTAGGCGGAGTTTTTTTCAGTTGGACTGAAAAAAAGGAAAAAAAAAAAAAAACGTTTTTTTCCTCTTCCGGATTTTGACAGCCAAGAGGTGGCAACGCTAGCTGTGCCCGGAAATGATTCAATAAGTTCTCACGCCCTTGAACCTTTTAAAGTTGCTTGTAATAAATACTGATATTTATCCTCCTTCGCGATTTCATTATCGTTGTGTATCTTCTCAAATTGTGCCCAAAATGATAACCATTCTTTGATATCACCGCCGAACAATTTAAATTCTATTTTAGGAATCTTAAACTTCCGTTTCGATTAATCATTTGACAATCAGTTTCGTTTTTAACGTTCGTTAAAACTTTGTACACTTTTGTCCTTAATCTGACAAATCGCTCTTCATACGAACTAAAACCTTCATATTCTTTGTCAAATTCCGCTTAAGAACACTTTTTATCTGTTAGAAGAAGATCTTGTAATTCCTTTTCCTTAAGATTAAGTTCGCTCCACTTTTCTTCTAACTGGGCAAATAAAATTTCTATCTCTTCAATATTTTTATTTTCCCCTGTTCGATAAAATCCTAGTATACGGTGCAGGCTTGGTGCGATTTTGAAAATTATCGCCAACACCAAAATGACCCGTTTAACTACTCATCGTATATGTCCCGTTTATTGCTCATCATAAAGTTGCCAAAAGTAGCCAAATCCCTTGTGCACCGGATACTAGGATTAAACCTATTGTTCTCAAGACCATTCATTACCTATGGGAGTAAATGAGTTTCTAAGAGGTGTTCGTAACTTTTTTAACTGATCCAAAACACTTAAATCGTAATTCAAGTAATTAATATAGTACACAAGATTTCAATTCAAAACAATTAGTATTCCTAGTATTCCGGCACAAGGATGGCAAATTAATATTGTGTCCCCTATCGATAGACAATATTAATTAATGCGGAAAGCATTCCAAGAGTAGGTAAGTAAAACAGCACTTACCTGAATCATCGGGTTCTTCATTCAGGTTTATCCAAAAATACATACAGGATCAGCTTTTTAAAACATTAATCTGTGCACAAGTTATAACAAGAGATCAAAAACTACGCCTCCATTTTCTAAAACATTCATAAGCAAACTAAACTAAAAATAGAACATTGATTACATCATAAATCGTTGAGCGCGCGGTAAAAATTTACGTAATCTTTCTTTATCAGTTCAATCCGTTATCCGCGCGCACAGGCGGAAGTATCACATATCTAGCAAAATGCGCTTTATACACTGACTACCAATACGTATTTGGACACCTATGCAAATGACGATATCTGCGGTTCCTAAGGTACATCACGGACTCCGACGGTATATATCGTGTAGGAAACAGCATCGGCTTTAGTCGCATGCAAGATGCCTCGCAGTTCAGAGCTCTCTGATTTCGAGAAAGGTATAATTATCGGGTATCAGAAATGTAGCCGATCCTTAAGGGACATATCTAGCGCTCTGAAGTACCCAAAATCGACAGTGGCCTATGTGATTAAGAAGTGGAAGATGAGCGGTGATTGTCGGAATGTGCCCCGTGTCGGAAGACCAACGAAACTGGGAGATGGAGACCGACGAGTGCTGTCCAGAGAAATTCGGAAGAACCGCACCCAACCGATGGCCCTCATCCGCGAAGAGTTTCAACAGGCATCCGGGAGTATTGTTTTAATGAATACCATCCGTAAGGAAGCACATCTGCTTGGTTTTCATGGTCGTGCTGCTGCCCATAAGCCTTTGATCAAAAAGTCCAACCGCGCTGCTCGGTTAATGTGGTGCAAAGCACATCGAAATTGGACCATAGATCAGTGGAAACGGGTTCTTTGGAGTGACGAATCAAGGTTCACCCTTTACCGTTCGGATGGCAGGGTCTGGGTCTGGCGTCTACCTGGAGAACGTCTCCTACCAGAATGGTCCCCATTCATGGTAAGCTCAACTGCGATGCCTACTGCACTATTTTGGATGACAATGTGCTTCCTACGTTGTGGCAGTTTTACGGGTTGGATCCCTGTTACTTTCAGGACGACAATGCCAGTTGTCGTCCTGAAAGTTTCGGCGTTAACCAAGGCTTGGTATGGTGCCAATGGAGTTCATCGAATGGCCTGGCCTGCCCAGAGTCCAGACCTGAACCCTATCGAGAACCTCTGGGACGAGTTGCATCGCCGAATTCAGGGGTGCACTACCCGTGCAAAATCGGTGAAGGAACTTCTATGTCTTCTCCAAGCCGAATGGAAGAAAATACCACTAGCTGTCATACAAAGACTTCTGGAAAGTATGCCCCGTAGGGTCCACGCTGTAATTACCTCTCGTGGAGGCTCTACCAACTATTGATTTTGAATAAAGTTAGTTTTTCGTTTCTATCACAGGTGTCCAAATACTTATTGGTAGTCAGTGTAGTGCATTTTATTTAACGTTAATAGTTTAAAGAGGTAAATACTGATTGTGCTCTGTTCTACTAAGAAGAGCAGTGCGAGTACTTTTGTTGAAATTTCCATATCTGTAAAGTGCTTCTTTTGTGAAAATAAATTTTATCAAGCTGTCATCTTTTCTGTATGCATCGAACCAATAAAGAACTCGTACTCGCGTACCGTTATTGAGTTTTGCACATGTCCATATTGAAGGTCTGGAATTATTGTTGTTTTTGTTATTTCACTTCGAAGATTATGGAATCAAGTCTTCCAACATTTATATCACATAATAAACCCAACAAACTTTTAAGTGTTGACTCCGTATGAAAAAAGATGTCTAGTATAATCAAACCAGTAAGGCCAAAATTTAACCATTACTCGTTAAAGCAAACGAGTAATGCTTTAAATTAAAATGACCGACCAACATAAATGTGACCTGTTCAACGTTCAAACCTTATTTTCAATCGCCAGTGATTTCCCTCGAATACTTTTTTTTGATCTGTTAATATTGATGTGAAATCGTCTAGCGCACGGAGAGAACTAACATTTTTTGCCTGTTCTATAAGGTATTTTATCCTTCCATTCCGCATGCTTTCGTGGTGTAATTGGAAGCATTCTCAGTGCGTATTCGAGATGTCCAGGGTTTTCGAGTCCCGGAGAGGGCACTGCACATTTTTCATATCACCGGCTGAAAAAAAAAAAAAAAAAAAAACTAACGACTTTACAGTGGCGCCCGAACTAAAAAGAAGATGGTGAACGATAATTCATCACCAACAGGATTAGGCGAATGAATCCCCAGTCTCCCTTTAAAAGGGAGAGTGTATAAGGTATTTTATCCCTTCTTTCCGCATGCCTTTGTGGTGTTATTGGAAGCACACTCGACGCATATTCGAGAGATCCAGGCCTCGAGTCCCGACTAGGGCATGGCACATTTTTCACGTGTTCTGCTTCAAAAGAATCTAATATCTCTACAGTTCAATTATCTTCCTCAGATTGTTTTCGATTACTCTTATTTTCGAAAGCATTACTTGAAAACGTACACATTGATCAGCTGAGGGAATTCTCTCCAAAAACATGTTCTTCTCGTTACGCCTTTTTCTTTCTTTGCCATTTTTACTTCCTTTTACAAAGCAAAAGATTAATTACGAAAAATTACGAGTATCATACTTCTACAGAAATATCCATTTTGACAATTCTCGAATCCATTTGGACAATTATTTTCTACGATGTCTGTACGTTAACATATATATATATACATGCTCGGGGGTGATCTGAACCACCCCCGAGCGTTGATGGAGAGAACTCTTTTGCGTTGCTGTTTAGGTGTTGGTGTATTTAATTATGTCAAAGCACACGAGGGCTATCTGCCTAAGGGGAGGGATGCCTTCGTAGAGGACTTTCTAAGGGAAACTGGCTCGTATACACGTTACACATCAAATCAGTCCTAAAATGTCTTCAGAAGACTAGAACCAGCGCTCGGGTTGGCAGGGACCATATCGTACTGTCTTGTCGGCTTACCTGATTGTGGTCCTGCTCTACATGATAGATGCAATTAAGATGGTCTTTGAGGGTTCGACTATTCAGTCCTCTCATGGTTCCATTTTTAAAATAACTCTAGTTTAAGTTTGCGCAAAGAACTAAATTATGCAGGAATTTGTTATCTTAGTGATAACAAGTACACAATCTTTTAAATGTTTTTCATAAGAGTCAGGCACATGGAAAAACCTTCTGTGTTAATTTACGTTTGGGCCCTAGGATTTTATTTTTAATTTTTTTTTTTTTTTTTTTTTTTTTTTTTTTTTTTTAGTCCAAAGGATAATAAAACAATAACTATTGTTAGGAACTATTGTTTTCCTTTTGGTATTTTGCATTGAAATCTTTAAAAGGCTGTATCACTTTTCAAACCGTTGCCACCGAATATTATCGCCCTGTATTATATTTGAAGAAATTAAATAATGAAGAATCTGCATACATGTATATATGTTTCTCGTATTGTAATAAAACAACGGTACCTAGAGCCATCGAATTTTGAATGACGTAATCCTACTGCGAATATGGGCATCTGAAAGCCCAAATTTGGAATTTGTTTTATTATCGATTTCATATTTTGTAAAACTTTAACGAATTTTTGATTAACAACCTCAAGGATTTCTAAATGAGCCATGGCGACGTTGAACGGAGAAAACATTTTTATCTCCAGCGCGCGGAACTGTGTATCGGACATTCTAAAAGGATATGCTGAATTTAAAATTATTTTGTGATATTGCTATTGAACTGATGGTTTAAGTGCAAAGAACATGATATTTAATAAATAAAGGTAACACAGAAAACGTTAAAAAAACGCCTCTATGGAAGTAATTTAAAATCTGAAGCCTTTCAGAATTTTAGTTCCAAGGGGCTTAGTCCCTAAAGGACTATTTTTCCCCCTTTTTTTTATTTTAATGTTGTTTCTTTCCCCCCCTTTTTTTTTTAATCATGTGCAATAATTTATAAGTTTACGTCTTCCTTCCTATTCTAATCTCCTTGCTACAACACGAATCGTATTGCTAGATAATAGCTCATTCATGTAAAAAAGCGCTCTGTGTTGCCAAAAAGACGAAAGATACAAATAAAAGTCACTGATGAGTAGAAAGAGGCCACAGAAATAAATTTTGGTTAAGTATTGCGTCGGAAATAAAAGCCGTACGAGTTGCGATTGAACTCTTGATCTTCTGGTCTTCAAGAAGAAAGTTTTGAATTATACCAGTCAAAAAGTCTTTTACTGCTCCTGTGCTAAACGTATGATAACTTCTGTGGTACAAAAGTATGAACTTCGGTATTTTAATTTATTTGTTAACTACTTTTCGTTAATTTAATTTAATTTATTAATTTTTAATCTCTTTACACATTTTTAATTTTAATTATTCATTATTTTATGCAATTATTTTCTTATTTCATTCAATATTTTTATGTTATTGTTCATCATTTTAGATATTTCCTGTCAATCTTTTTAGAATTCTGGCATCTAATTTTAGATATTTAATTCTGGATAAAATTGTTTTATTTCTAACTCATTAAGATGTATATTTCTGTTTAGTTTGATTTCGAAAGTAGATAATAGATGGCACTAGTATCGATATTTGAAACGCCCGATGTGTGTCCGTAAAAAGAATAACGAGTTGTCTCTACAGTTACATATTCATTTGTATTTTTCTGAAAAGAACTGTAAGGAGTAGGAGCTAATCTTGAATGGTGTGTCATGGTTACAAATGTTTATGACTCAGAACTGCAATCGAATAATAGTAAAACGTAAATTAAATGACCGGCTCTTTAATTGTGATATTTCGTTTCCATCTTCGGAATATTTTGTGGAATAATCGTGTCAGAATGCATCTAGTGCTCTTTGAAACTTCATTGGAAGTTAATTTTTGATTAGTTTTAAGTCGCAAAATGTCATTTCAGGACTCGTTTTGGGTAAGTGTTATTTATTTTTTATAATTTATTTGACAAATTTCTTTTCAGTCAGTTATTTTGAAATAAATATACAGTAGTCGGAGAATTTTTTAATGCTGAATTTAATGTGTGGAAACATTATTATAATAGGATGCTTGTAAAATTTGAATTTAACAACGGATAATAAATCGATTATAGCAAATATAGGCAGCTTCGGAATAAATTTAATCTCATGTGGCATTTATGAGATTTGTTTACCTTCCTATATAAAGTTCTGACTTGACGTCAAGTCTGTTATGTAAATTAAGGGTAATTCAATTTTATTTAGTTTAGTTATGTCTTTTATTATCAATTAACAATTCATCTAACTTGTGAAATTTTTTTCAGAGTTAATTTTTTGCATGTTTTAAGAAGGTTGAGCAGTCAACCCGAAGAAGAATTACAAATTTCCCTATAGTCATTTCCAAAATATAATTTTTTGTAA
Organism: Stegodyphus dumicola; assembly: GCF_044657685.1. Lineage (NCBI taxonomy): Eukaryota > Metazoa > Arthropoda > Arachnida > Araneae > Eresidae > Stegodyphus > Stegodyphus dumicola. Next base: position 152,136,789 of record NC_140769.1, on the reverse strand, counting down.
TGAGTTTTTAAGTAATCAATAAATGTCTCATTGATATGATGTAATATGTTTTCAGATTTTGTTTCGATTAAATTTTTTGTACTTTTTCTTTAGATTAGGTCATTCCCGTGTAATGACTGTTGCACTATTTTAGTAATATAAATCATTTGTATTTCTATTTAATAAATAATTATTTAGATTTTTAAATTGTAGGAAGGTTATTGTAAGAAAAATTGTACGTATTTCTAATGTAAGTTTTCCGTGCTCCTGGACAACAATAGCATAAAATGTTGTTTATAGAACATTACAAAAATATTATTTCTTTAAATCTGAACTCATTATAGTATTTCATTATTATTTGGGTATTAAATTATACTTAAAATTAAAAAGTAGTTATAGTAGTAGTAAAGTAAAAAAAAAAAAAAAAGTAGTCATCGAGCGTAAGTATAAAAAATGTTTATGTAATGCGTAAGTATGTAATGTTTACAAATGAATTATAATTAAGTAAACTTACGCAACCGGGTTCGAATAACCGATGCAGTAAACATCAATAGGTTTAAATTCCGTCAGTCTCATACACGGGGTAGTATATCACAATCTATAAGTGCCACAGTACAGGTGATATATTTGCTAATGTCCTAGATTTTAGCGGGCAGTGGAAGCACAAAGACAATGGCCATATAAAAATGGTCACAGGGTATTAACTCCGGAGTTAGAGATGGCCGCCTCATTAACGCGTTTTCTCCTTATATCCGCTTATATTTGAGGCAAATTTTGATTGAGATATTTTCCCAAATGATCTCTGTGTGAAATTTTCGACTAAGATTATTGAAGTATTGGCAAGTATTGGACTTCAATAATTATTATAAAGAGTAATTTTAAAATCTTCTGTACCGGAAATGGCAACAGTTTTTGAATTAGCAGTCCTCACTGAGATCAACTTTTTTTTTGGACTGGAGGATTATATGAATGTAATTTTTCTTCTAGCGTCATCAGTTAATAAGCCGAGGTGAATGAAATATTTGTCAAAATTAATGGCTGTTGCTTATTATAAATTTTCTTGATTTTTAAAGTAATTTCTTTTTTTTCACTTATTATAAATTTTCTTGATTATGTGAATGTCAAAAAAATGATAATAATAATAATTCCATTAGAATAAACAAAATTAAAAAAGTTAATGCTTTAGCTTAATGCCTTGATGCTTTAAGATTTAATGTTTAGCAAAATAAAAAAGCTAATGCTGTTAGGCGAAAAATTAACCGGATGTTTACTTCAGAATAAAAGTCATTCGACGCCTTTTATAATAATAATAATAATAATAATAATAAAATAAAAATAAAAGAAAAACTGCAAATATATATATATATATAAATTTAAACAAATTTAAATTTTAATTTTAACAAACTCGTATAAAAGTAAAAAAGCAAATTTAAAGCCAAAATTAAAAAAAGCAAATTTAAAGCCAAAAAATTTTTAAAAATGTGTAAACCTATAAAAGATTTAATTCTCGAACTAATCTACAATATCATTTAAATTCAGAAGCATAAGCAAATCAAGTGCAAAACCAATCCATGAAAATAAATTCACTAATTTAGCAAATTAAAATTAATCCAAACAATTTTTTTAAAAATGCATAAGTGAATGACTGTTGAGCAGGCAGGAGACAGACTTATCAAGGGGAAGTTGCCTCCAGACCTAACTCTCCAATCATTCAATTCGTGTTTCGTCATTCATGCAGACAAGGGTAAAAGTCAAAACCAAAAGTAAAAAGTGAAGAATGTCCAAAAAGAAATACCAATAAAGTGGTACCCATAGAAATTAGCATTTAAGAATTAAAGTTCTAAAAGGAAAATACTAATGAAGTCTTTTGAGAAACAAGCAAGTAAAGTTAAGTATTAAATTAAACTTTTTTTTTAAATTAATTTTTTATAAAAAAATAATTTAGAAACCAATGTATTTTAGAAACCCTTGTCTACAGAAACCTTCCCGACACGAATATGCATATCAATAAAAAGAAACTAAAAAAGAACTATACATAATCCATATAAACCAATAAGAAACAAAAAGAACTAATTCACAATTTTTAAAAAACAAATATATACTTAAAAATATAATTTCATATTTAGAAAATACTTAAATACTACATAAAAAATTTAAAAAAAATACTTAAAGCAAGTAAATAGTAAGTTTCAATTCTAACCTACCTACTATATGAGCGTTGGGGTAAGCAAAAGTGTTTTTATAGAGAAGTAAGTGTGTTCTTCAAATTAATTATATAGATGGCGCTTATGTAGGTAAAGTTGAGTGCCAAGCTGGTATCTTTGTTATATTAAATTTTTTTTGCAAACATTAATTAAAATATAAAAAAATAAATCTAGAAAAAATTAAATTAAATTAAAAATTAAAAATCCTAAAGGTATGTAATGCAAGTTTTAATTTTAACGATCAATTATTTAGGGAGTTAAGGCAATCAAGTTTGCTGGAAGTAAAATAGAGTAAAATGGTATTTTGAATTAAGAAATGTAAACTGTTTGTAATGTGAAATGTGTGTTCTGTTGAAAAATTGTGTAAATATTGTAATGCAAATAATTAAAGTAATGAAGTAAAAATGAAATGTTTTAAAATTTAAGTTTTAAAGCAAAATTTAAAATGTCTAAAAATTTTCCAAATTTTTTTGAAACGAAGTCCTTAAAAAAAAAACCTCTAAAAAAATTCCCAGAAAATTCTCAAAAATTCCTTAAAGAAGTTAAATTTAATGAAAGAAAATATTGTAAGTTTAATGCACTTGATTTCAACTGGTATATCAAAACTTAACTAAATACTGGATAAGGTATGGAAAATTAGAAGAAGAAGATTAAAATCTTCACTCAATTCGGGCTATAATTGAGACTTTTGAAAAGAGTTGGCCCTTTATTAGTAAAAGGAAAGAATCCAGTATTGATTAAATATACATATTTACAAATTTATTTACAATAAAAATTTACAAATAATTTTTGTACTCTTCTATATCCTTCATTACCCTGCAGCTAAGGTTTAAGGTAATGTTATCATATCAAAAAGAGCCAAAAAATTATAAAGTAAAGTTAATGCCTGCCTCTTTAATATATAAATTAATAAATTTTGGTGGTACTTGGTTATCAACTTGAACATTAATTAGCTTTATTATTTCTTCCTTTAAATCGTCTATTTCAGTACATATATTTTTTATTCTGATTATTTGGCTATGAAACGTGTTTTCTATTACTTTTCTAGAGATATTAGAGTTCCAATTAATTAGTTTAATAGTATGAAAATGGAAATTCCTTCTTTTATCATATAATTTAATTTTGATATATATATGTAATATTAGCACAATTTTGGAAGCACTGAATGTAAGATCACTGAGATGTAGACGCGTAGAAATGCTGATTACTTTTACTATAGAAGCGAACATAGAAGGTTGCTGCAGCGTCTTTACAGGATGAAAGCGTAAGCCAAAGTGAGAGAATGTCGCAGTAGTAATGCAGAGAAAGAAGGGAAGGAGTCAAAAGGTTTTTGTTTGCAATTACTTTGATTGGCAAGAGATATCTGCGTACGTAAGATCGCATGATTAATATGAATAACGCAATTTAGACTTATGGCGCTATTTTTAGATAGAGAAAGGAAGTCCCGAAATTAAAAGAGGTTATAGCCAATTAAATTTTTGAAATTTGCTTTCATATTTTTTATAAAAAATGTTTTTACATTTTTTTAGTCGACAGCATTGGATTACGTGCTACTAACCTCAATGGAACATTTATTCATCAGTTGGATTTCTGTAAAATAGTATCTGCAAATTCATCATTTTAAAAGTTAGACGTCATCGAGTATTCAAATATGTTGTGTTTTACATTACATACATATAAAACGTTGCGTATTAGATTTTCTTTAAAAAGTGTTCTCACCCAACACTTTTAGCATACACTATAGACAGGCCTTAATTTCTAAAATTAGAAATGCCGGAGCTCTTTGGAAGACCTTCGGGGAAGAGAAACAAGAATAAATAGATAAATAAAATAATTAATAATTAAAACAATAAAATGTTTATTAATTAAAATAATTAAATCATTAAAGATTAGAATAATTAAATCATTAATGATTAGAATAATTAAATAATTAAAATTATAGTTGAATAAAATGTAAAGAGGTTAATAAAAATTTAGCAAGTTATTAAAGATAGTTATAACTATCTTACTTAGTTATAACTAATAAAATAAAATAGTGGACCTCGAGTTATTTAGGGTTCCCGCAGTAATTGCAATTTCATTCAAAAACTAAGAAATAGCTCAACCAATCTCCGGCCGAATTTAAGTTCTGAAGATGCAATATAATGTATCACTTGAAGGGATGATGGAAACAACGACCATTCTTTTTCCAGCACACCAATGAGAAACGCTTAACGCTTCGCTAATGAGAATAGAGAGAATGCTATAAACAGTAATAGAATATAGAGGAAATTTAAGAGAGAAGTGTTTGACACTGTCAAGCAGAATGCGACACGGGAACAAATTTTCCCCGAATCCGAGGTTAATTGGGAGCAAAGAAATAAGCGACGATTTTTGTTTCTCGTATTTGGTTACATCGTTCTAAAAAGTCTGCCGATGCTTGTTTCCGCGAGAAGCCTTGGAACGAAAAATTTACCCGCTGTCATAAACGTTGCAGATCCTGAAGAATGAGTCTTTGACGTATGGGGCGCAATTTAAGCACTGACTGTAGAGCTATTACATAGTTCGCTCCATCCCCCCGAACCCTTGACACGAAAAATGAAAAAATAGCTATGCTCTCGCTGGGATTCGAAACACGGATTCCGACTGTTAGGTGGCCGTGCTATCATTCACACTACGAAAGCATAAACAGAGAAAGGCGTTAATAATTCCTTATAATATAAATTATTATGTAATAATTCCTTATGTTTGAGAGCATACAAAGGTCATTCTGAAATTTTTGAGATACGCGCAGACGATAAGTGGCAGGAAAAAAATAACGGTTAGATTTGAAAATATGAACTTTTTTAGCCTAGCAGACGATTTTTTATTGTTTTAGGCAGAAGGAAAAATGGAGTTGACGGGAGAACATGATCGCGCTATGATTTTCCATGATTTTTAAAGTGGGATTAAATCGAGAAAAATGCATTCAACGTCTGCAATTAGCATTTGGAAATGAAGGTCCAACTCGTGCCATTGTATTCAGATGGTATATAGAATTTCACAGAGGTCGGAACTATCTTCAGGAGGAAGAACACACAGGAAGACCTTTGTCAGCAGTAATCCCGGACGAAGTGTCTATTGATACGTATAGTTCGACCGCCTCATCCGCGACCATGAGCGCAAACACGCATGTGCCATTCAGACCGAATTATTCTCAAAATAGGGTGGAAGGATGTGTACTTTCTTTCCCTCCACCATAGCTCTTTCCGGAGAAGAGAAAACCTTTCACGTCGCAGCAAGTAATACCGTCCCTTTTGGACGTGTCTATGTGTTTTGGCAGAATGCCAACCATGATTGCGCATGAGACGGTCGAACTAAACCTAGAGCCATTCAGTTTTGAATGACGTAATCCTACTGCGAATATGGGCATCTGGAAGCCCAAATTTGGAATTTGTTTTATTATCGATTTTATATTTTGTAAAACTTTAACGAATTTTTGACTGACAAACTCAAGATTTGAAAAGGAGCCAGGGCAACTTTGTACAGAAAAAAACATTTTTTGTCTTCAGCGCGTGAGACTGTGTATCAGAAATTCTAAAGATAGGCTCATTTTAAAACTATTTTGCGATATTCCTGTTGAACTGAATTTTATGGTTTAAGTGCGAATACGATATTTAATAAATAAAGGTAACCCACAAAATGTTAATATATAGCATATAGGCTAACGCTGCATAAAAATATTTAAAAACAGCTTCCGATAGAGAGTTTCGCACTCTGGAGTTAAAAAAAAATTTATACCTTACAGTGTTGCTACTGCTCGCTTTGAAATTGTTAAACCAAAAGGGCAATTTTGCCAGAAGAGCTATTAATTTCGTTTTGGCATTTTACATCACTATAAAACGACGTTTGACTTTTCAAATCGTTGCCACCAAATATTAGAGCCCTGCATTATGTTTAGAGAAATTAAATAATGAAGCATCTGAATGAATGTATGTTTCTCGCACTGTGAAAAAGCAACGGCACGTAGAGACATCCAGTTTTGAATAACGTAGTCCTTCACTCGAATATGGGCATCTGGAATCCCAAATGTGGAATTTGTTTTATTATCTGTTTCATATTTTATTTAACTTTAACGAATTTTTGATTAACAAACTCAACAGTTTCAAAGCGAGCAATGGCAACATTGTACTTTTTCGTACAAAGACTCTCTTTTATCTTCAGTGCGCGAGACTGTGTATCGGAATTTATAAAGATACGCTCTTTTTAAATATTTTGTGATATTGGTGGTGAATTGAATTTTACGGTGTAAGAACATGGTATTTAATAAATAAAGGTAACACAAAAAACATTAAAAAACGCCCCTTTGATCGTAATGTAAAATCTGAAAGCATTCAAATTTTTTTTAATCAAAAATTCGTCAGAGTTTTACAAAATATGAAATAGATAATAAAACAAATTCTAAATTCGAGGTTCCAGGTGCCCATGTTTGGATGGACAATGTTATTCGAAATTTAATGACTTTAGGTACTGTTGTTTTTTCACAATGCGAGAAACATATATACATTCCTGCAGATTTTTTAATATTTAATTTCTTTAAATATGATGCAGGGCGATAATATTTTGTGGCAACAATCTGGAAAGTGATACAGTCTTTTATAGTGATTCGACGCAAAATGCCGTTTCGAGATTAATAGCCCTTATGGGCTAACGTCGATTTGGGTTAAAAAATTGTTAAAAAAGAAAAAGAATTTAATTCCTTTATTTTTCTCTTATACATAATGTTTACATTTAATTTATTTATATGTCATTCAGGTATCAATTTGAAAAATTCCAGTTAGGCATCACATTTCTACATGAAAGAGATTTTCAAAAGCTCTTTTATAGAATTATGCTTTGTGGTGCAAGTCTATTTCCTACAGAACCCTTCAATATGAAATAGTGCAAAAATTGAAAATTCTAACTGTAGTGCTGAGGTATAGTCCGCTTACTGTTTCATTGAGTACTTTTTATTCTGCATTCATTAAAGCTAACAACACACAGTAAATTTGGTTTAATTTTGGAACTTTACCCAGTGGCGTAGCTAGAGTTTTCAGCGTCCGGGGACAACTCAAGATTTTGCGCCTTTTTCTGTGTGCTACGAATGGAAAATATTTCATTCTAAAATTTAGTACCATCAATTTGGCTCCCTCTGGATGCTGCGCCCGGGGACAGATGTCCCCGCTTGCTCCACCCTAGCTACGCCACTTACTTTACCTAAAAGCCTATAAAGATTCTTCAGTGTTTATAAATAACTAAATAAAGAATAATGTGCGTAAGATTGTGTGTTATTGAGGAAAGTTAGATGTTTTCTTTTATATTTGTTGGAATTCCGTAAAAGTGAAAATAAAGTCTGTATATTTAGTTTAATAAGTATAATAAATCATTAATTAAAAATAAGGGGAAAAAATTTAGTATCATAGAATTTTTCAAACATGCCATTGCTATATTGAATTTCATTGTTACCAGATTTTTCAATTATTATTTTTAACGATCACCATGAAACGCTAAATAAAAGCTGAAGCAGACTTTAGCGTTATAATATCGCCACTGTTGGCGACAACCGAATGAAGAAAATTTATTAAAAAAATTATAGAAGGCAAAGCAGACGACCACTTTTCCATAAAAAAAAGTTTCAGTGCTAGAAAATTTATTGCAACAATCTTGCGCAATAATTTAATGGTATATCTTGTCTAGCTCTTCTTCACGTTTTTCTCTCCTGAATTCATTGTTTCTGTTCTAGTATTAAAATTTGTGTCTTATCTGTGCTTATTAGAATTGTTCATTGTATAGCATCTCTGCACACAATGAATTGAAAATTCTATGTTTTCATTTCATCTATTATTATTATTTTTTCAATTTTATCTTCTATTTTATTTTCATCCTTTCGTCATTCCGTATGCATCTGGAATAAAGTAGAATAAGATGTGAACTCCACGTTACAAATTTTGTTTTTGTAGCTTAACTTTTTTTTTTCAGTTCCCATTCGTATTCGGATCACTAATCGATGTCAATATGAATGAAGGATATTTCTCACTGTTCAGTGCATCCCCTACCCCAATCCATTGATTTTGCAGCTTTTGCTGGCTCAGTGACTGTGATACATGCAATGTCCAAAATGAAACTGAACTTTTTAAGGGAAACACTTAACTATATAACTTTTAAGTTATATAGTTTACTCTTTAACTCAACTTTTACCCAAACTCTTTATTCAAAACATGCTCCTTTAACATTAGTACAATGCTGGGCACCCTTAATCGATATGCGGATAGGTTTTTGCTAGTCCGCTTTTAGGATGGCCTTCATGAACCTAGTCCCAATCATTTGTTGGTATTGTTATTCATTTTCGTATACAGTTCCTTTCATATTCATTTTTGAAATTACAAAATAGTCACGTGGTACTAAATCTGGGGAATAAGATTAGTACTCAAAGACAGAAACTCCTCTCTTTAAAATACCGTGCAGATAATACGGCTTCGGGACATTTATACCGTCTGAAAAAAATGACTGATGAATGACGATTTTCGAATTTTTTTTTAAAAATTTGCAAAAAAGTAAAGATGTTTTCATTTTCTATTTCTAAATATGCAGTATTTTTTGGCCCCCCAAGAGGTTTTCGTGATGCTTGATTTGAAAGTGCCGTATCACCAGGGATGATAGAATCTAAGAATTTAAATGCTCATTTGTTTGTTATACGAAATAGATAGTGGTTGCCATTCGTTTGGTGCATCTATGCAAATGATTCTTCAGAATCTTTAATAAGTCTTTTAAAAAAACTTAATGTTAGTGCTCTGCTTCATTTTAATTTTGTGATAGTGTGCCAAGCACTATCTGCCGTATGAGAGGTGCTGTGGTGGGAGATTTCCTGAGGAAACTACACTCGTGTGCAAAATTAAGAAAATTTGTACTTTGTGGCGAATTTCTGAAATATTAATGGACAGATTTTTAATGAAATTAAGTACGAATATACATTTATAACAGAGAAAATTATATACCATTCAAAAGTCATTTTATGTACGCATGATTATCAGTCTGATAATGTAGGAATGTCTAAAATCCACGTTGTGATATGTATGAAAATGAGTGTAATATGGGTTATGGAGTGTAATAGGGTACAGCGTGGCGGCATACTGGAATGGAGGCAGTTGAGGAATTCCTGTGACAGTCGATCCCATTCCTACTACAAGCAGTTTTCAACTGGAGATGGTTCTTGGACAGGGATGGGGAGATGAATTTGCACTTTCCAAAGCGTCCCAGACATGCTGTATAAGGTTAAGGTTAGGAGATCTGGCTGGACAATTTGTGAAGCGAAATCTTCACTCTCCAGGCGATCGTCGACCAGTTGAGCCCTATGTGGACAAGTGTTGCTGTCCATTAACAAGGATCTAGGACCAACTGCGCCTCTAAGAAGTCGAACATAGGTCTCTAAGATCTCCTCCCTATCCCCATAGCACTCAAAGTGCCTTTATCAAGCACATTCAAGGGTGTTTGTCCAACGTAATGCCTGCCCAAACCATTATACCTCCATCACCGTAATGATCCTTTTTCTTGATGACGAAGGGATGGTATCGTTTTCCAGAAACCAGAAACAGGTACGCTGAGAATGAGTGTCCAGATTGAAGTTCCACTGAAGTCTGGTCCAAGGCGAATGTTGTTTGCCCCATGCTAAACGCGCTCTCTTTTGTGTTGCAGTGAGATGGACGTAAACAGCGGGTCTTCTGGCATACAGACCTATCTCTTGAAGCCTTGGTCAATTGTAAACTGTGAAATTCGGGTTCCAGTGGCAGCATACAGCTCACGCGTGAGCTAAGAAGCTGTAGCAGTCTTGTGTCGCCGTGCTGAAAGTTCTAAAGAAGATCTTCATTCGTCGTTGTCGATCTTTTTCGATCTTATCCAATTCTTCTCGATATGAATCCAATATCTTGAAGCTATTTCCACAAATTGCGGACGACGCTGAGCATTATTTTGAGCAGGGGGGTAGCTAGAGTTTCCAGCGCCCGGGGACAACTGAACAATTTGCGCCCCTTTCTGTGTGCCAAGAATGGAAAACATTTCATTAAAAAATTTCGTAGCATCAGTTTGGCGCCCCTTGGATGCTTCGCCCGCCCCTTGCCCCACCCTAGCTACGCCACCGATTTTGAGGTCTGAAGCCACCTGCGCTTGTGATTGCTCTATTTCCAATCTACTGGCAATTCTCCATCTTATTCTGTCATCTTTTATTCCTTCTGCCATCTTTCCTAGTTCGTGGCTACTCATTTTATCTGATGCTTTTAAAATGTATCCAACTGTTGAAAGAAACACGACTAATAATATCGTGAAGGGTTACGAGCAAGTAAATTGCCGGAAACCGTTTGTGCGCTTATATTCTCTTCACAATCACGGCTCCGCAGACGCGCACGTGTACGCTTATATATCCGACTCTGAATATTTGCATAATTAGTACCTTTGGTTGATGACTTTTCGTAAAAATAGGCATAATTCAGTTACAGGTCACACAGCTCGAATTACGAATGATCAGATAATAGCATTTATCAAGCATTTATTTATGCAAATGGTAGGTGCTAACTTTTAATATGGAGGGCAGCATTTGATCAAATGTTTTGCTTCGGGCTGTCAGTGACCGAATGAATACGATAACAGAACACTATTGTTTACTCCGAGTTCAAATCCCGATGAACGAGCTGGTTTTATGGATATTTTTATGATTTTCTCAATATGTAGCTTGAATAAGAGCCGATTTCTGTTAGAAAAATCACTGCGAAGGCTACGCTTCCCATAAGCAGATAATCGCCATGTGTTTTTCGTAATAGAGTAAACAAATAGGTATCGTATTTCAGATTTTGCATGGCATTGATTAATGTTAGACAGAAAATAGTAAATTCGTTCCATTTTATACAGACCGTATATAATAGTACTCGTATTTATGATATTAACTTTATCTGTGTCTTATTCTATGAGCAGTACTGAAAAGACACATTTATAAAATTAATAATTCCAGTTTCCTTTCTTGGTAACTATTGCAGATTAACTACTTCGAATAAGCATTATATTATCAATATGAGGGATAAATGAATGTGTAGAAAATGGTTTAAAATTTTTCTTATTCAGAATTTTTAATGTAACATAAAAGTTACATACCTAATAACGGGATATAAAGAATATTTTTGCTCCGAATTCGTCTTTTTAAATTTTTATACTGGTACTTATTAATATAAAGGTATATGTGAAAGAAAATTCAAAATTATTTTTGCAGAATAATCTTTTTTTTTTTTTTTTTTTTTTTTTTTTTTTTTTTTTTAACATTTTACATCTACATGCTTATTGCAGTAGGTAAAAAAGAATATACCTACTGATCAAAATTAAATTTGATATTTTAAATCTTTCTGGAAAGAAAATGGTTTAACATAGTAGTTTTAATTCAGTTTTAACAAAAGATCAAATGGTACTTGATTAATATTTACAAATTAATAATGATTGTAGCATTACATCTGTGTTATAAACTATATTTAAACTTCTAAAATCATTTACACATACGTTCTTACTTTTCTGTTATCATAAAATCAAAATATGTGAAACTGATCGCTCTTCTGCTGAATTCAATACCTGACGAGTTTCCGTTTTATGCAAGAAATTTTTATGTCTTATTGTTAAAACTTAATAGATTTTATCTGAAAGGTCAAAATATTCGACTTCCTGTCGTATCGTAGAATATCTCTCACTAGGTGCCTAACCAAAAGTTACCAAGCATTTCGGGATTTCTGTGTTTTTGATGTTGTTTCGCAATATCAGCATTTTTCGCATTAAAACGTGTTCAGCATTCATCATACTTTTCTCCGAAACTGACGAAGAAGAAATTTAAATAGGGATTTAAAATGTGAAGTTTTAAAAACAATTTGAATCTCATGGATTCGGATGGCTTCAAACGATCATCATTATTTCAGTAGTTCTACGCCGAACATTTTCTCAGGGATTTCTTGTAAACAGTTGTATTTTACTGTTGACAAAATTTGTGTTACGAAAACAATTTCCTAATTTATTATCGCACAAAAACAGCTTCTTTTATTGCATCTATCAGCAGAGAGAACGGTACCGCTGTAATCCTTCTCCAATAGCTATATTAAAAATTTGATGTGTACACCACATGACTTCCTTGTACGGAATATTAAATTATACGCATTTTTTCTTGCATTTCATTTAACTTATTAGATTGAATTAAACCTACTTCGCCGACAGCGCATAAACCACAATAGAATAAATGCATTCTTTAAAATTCACTTTCTTTACCATAGCGACACTCTGGCGCTAGGTTTACTTAACAGTATTATATTTCGTTCATATTATAACTCAGAATGCACAAAATTTATATCAGTTAAAGAATTATCTAATCGTTGCCACACGTTCTATTCAAATACTATAACAAAGCTAGAACGATTTATAAAAGGAATTAAGCAAACAAAACGAAAAAGAAACAGTTTTTCACAGACGATTGAGTATTTCTCATTCAATTAATTCAGTTTTCAGTTCGCGACAAGACAAAAATACATAAAAACTCAAAATATCTGTATTAAAAATTACGAAGTAAATCTTAAATACTTATTTCCTCGAAAAAATTCCAGAAAGGATTAAGCATGATTTAGTTCGCAATAATAAATGAAGGCGTTATTTTTGTGTTGCAAAGCTTAGTCTCTCTAGATTGGCAACAAATCTACAATTCTGCTGTTTCAAATGTAAACAAATATGTCCGCCATGCCATTTAAAACTTAACCGCACTTAAACAGCTTTTAAATTGTTGATAATTGTACAAATATTGCTTCCAGAATTACGAAAGGTATAAAAACTTTAACCGGAAGATAAAAACAACATAATTCAATCATTTTTAAAGCAAAAAATGTACAATTTACAAACATATAAGAGTAAAGAAACGGAGATGACTGAGCAGGGTAACAGAGTGGATATATTTATAAATATATTTATATACCTTAGGCGGAGCCGATTGAAACCAAAATACGAGGTGCACATCTACATGTTATAGCAGTCCTATATACAAAATTTCAACGTTCTGAGGCTACTCGTTTGTGAGTTATGCGAGATACGTACGTATGTACGCACGTTCGTACAGACGCCACGAAAAATTCTCTTCAGAATTCATTTTAAAGCAGTTTTTTAGATTTTTGTCTTTTATTCTGTCTTACGTATAGATATCCCGCAAAAACATCGTTAAATTGCATTCGAAAGCGGTCAAAGTGGATATTTTCGTTGAAATATGCTGCCTGAAGATTTTCGCGATTACAATACTTCCTTTTTACTTCGTAAAAGGAAGTAGAAATAAGATCCATAGTCATACATTTTTCAGTCGTATGCCATATGGAACCCACATAAAAAATTTCCTTAGAAAAATAAGCTAATTCTCTCTCATTATGTCAGCAACAGTGGCACGCAGTTTTCATTGATTTTCGTCTTTCTAATCAAATGATCGTAAAAGCTCAAGTTCCATCCAATATTTAACCTGTATTCAATTTTAGTCGATTAAACGTGGCAAAAAATTTATATCAGAATTGATCAGAGATCAATAATGCGAACAAACAAACGTAGAAAGAGACGTTCTTCTTTATATGTATAGATTTTGTAAAAATTAAACATTTTTGATTAACAAACTCTACGATTTGAAAGCGAACAGTAGCAACACTTTTCGAAATAAAATATTTTTAATACCTCCAACGCGCGACTGTTGTCACTCGGAAAAATGAGTGCGAAAGATAGCGCTTCCAGATTTTTTATAAATATTTCGGCTGATTAAACCCGTACGAAGTTGGGAATAGTCGAAATGGCTTCCCACGAATTTTTTGGAATCGGGAATAATGTATTTAATGTTTGGTAATGCTATTTTTATTTCATCATAAACTTCGAAATTTTTAACAAACTGTAGGATGTGAAATCGAGCAGTGGCAACAACTTTCAAAATAAAGCAGATTTTCATCTCCAGCTTGCGAGACTGTTGTCACTCGGAAAATGAGGACGAAAATTATCGTTTTTCCGAGTTTTTAATTAATTTCTCTGATTTTAGTTTTTTTTTTTCTTTTAAGTGGACGTCGACCTTTTCCAGGACCCAGAAAAGAATTGTAGGAAGTTTGGTGACGATAACCATAGTAGTCACTGAATTATTAGCGAACCAATACACACATAGAATTTCTTCTTAATATATATAGATTATTTATTTTAGGAAATTTGCTTCTAAGATATAACACTGTGCTCATAAATGTTCTTCTGCTGTCAACTGTTGGTCGTAATTATGTTACTTCCAATTGCAACAGTGCTTTAAGTGGAGCGCATATTCATGTTTTGACATTTTTAAATTAAAAAGAAAATCAGGGAAGTTTACAAGTATCCAATGCTTAAAGTTTATACTCATTCTAAAAAGTAAAAACATTTTCCAAATTATCACGTTATTAATTTTTTTGCGATTAAAGTGCTGATGGCAGTTTATTCGCTATCTGCCTCTTTTGAGCTGCGGTGAATGAACTTAGGACATTAAATAGTTAAACGAACAATTCCAAACCATTCCATTTCTATTCATGTTTGCTCTTAAGGAACGTTGTTTCGGAAAGAAAGAAAAAAAAAAAAAAAAAAAAAGAATAGAGTATAACGTCGTTAGTTTCGTTGCTCATTAGTTCAATGTAACATTTTGTTCATCCGGCTACTGTTTGAGTAGAAGCAGTAGCTGGTGGTCCACTGACCTTCTAATTACGTTTCTCTGCTAATAAATACTACATGCGTTGTACAAAAGCCAATATCTTGTTGCAGATATCGAGTATGGCTAATTTATTTATATTTACATTGGTATAACCTAATTTCATTGTATCCATTGAATCTTTATTGGTATAAACGATCTGATATTGATTGGATTCGATTTTCATTGAATGCAGTTGTGTTTGTGGTATAGTAAACGTTTCCCTAATCGAATGCGTGTAAAAATTTCTCTGTCTATTTATGTTTAGCCTTACGTTACCGTAAATGACAATTGTAAAATATTTTTTAAAGCTATTGTAGAACAAAAAACTAAATAAAAATTATTATAACTACAGTTCGTGATATTTTATTGTTAATAATTAGAACAAAATCTTGGTAATCCACGTTAACTTCCTATGTTGCTTTCAGCAGAAACTATTCTTCCGAGGAATATATTGCTTTATCCAACTTCTAAGTTTTCTTTGTGGCTGATTCTTTCTCTTCGCAGACGATTATATTTCTTATACAGCATATTATTTTAATATTTATGAAAGCTCTGCGGTATTTATACAGAATTTAAAAAAAAAAAAAATTCTTTATTTCAGGAAGGCTAAAGTCTTGTCACAGATTTTTCCCAAATTTGATAACAATCAAGTTATGGAATATGCAGCAGTAGTATATGCAATCCTATGTTATGGAATGTGCAGTCCTGCACTTGAAACTAAAAAATGGCTTGTTAATTAATCATACTGGGAATAAAAAGGCGTAGGTAAAAATTAGGTAAACTATCGCGAACTGAATCCATTTCTTTTTTCTTTTTTTTTTTTTTTTTTTCGAGGGGCCGGTCTTTTATAAAGTATTAAAGATTTATAAAGTGAAGAATTTACCGTCATGGAACTTAATTCTACATCTATACTTAAGAGATTGTTTTTAAACAGTGGAATGCGTTCATAAGTGATACCCGTCACCTTGATACATAGGTGGTTATACTTGGTTTCTTTTGCGCTAAGTAATACTTCCCAGTAACCTGGGGGGGAGGAATGAGACACATTCCTTTCCCCCATTTTCTGTCACAAAAGTGCTGGTCAGTATCGATAGATTGCATTTAACGCAACCATTGCATTTAGGGGATGTCATATCCCTTACTGTTTGATTTGTTGTTCTTCCTCTTGGCTAGACAGTTTTTTGTACCCAAGCCATTCTATCAATAAAGCCTTTCTCTATTCTTCAATTTAAGTCATAGCTGTTGAATGTATTTACGGTTTTTATCCTGTTTAGTTCAATTTATAATATCATAAAAGACAATTTGATATTTATAAAAACCAAATATGGAACAAAGGTAATTTAAACAGAAAAACGCTAAGCGTGTTTTTTAAAAAGCATTTTTATGTTTTATCGCCCCAGTGGCGGACTCTAGCTGTTTATAGGCGTCGGCCACTACTAAGGCCGGAAACGACGGGTCTCTTTATTATAGAAGCATTTGATAGGTGGACCACATTGCCTCCTATGAAGAGACGGCAAATTACAATTAGTTGTCAAGCAAAAAGTGACCGGCCACCAAATTTCGGTACTCTTCTGTTATCGGGAGTGGATTCAGAAATATATGTATGCACGTGTGTATGCATGTATATGCGTATATGTTCGTGTATATGCACACACATACATACATACGTAAATGCATACATATATACATGCATACATGAACACATCCATCCATGCATGCATGCATACAGGAACACATACGTACATATATTTCTGAATCCGATCCCGATAGCAGAAGAGTATCCAAATTTTTCCTGAATCTGAGGGTTAGCTAAGGGAAAAATAACAAATGACAATTTTTGTCCCCCGTTTTTCTTCGGTTACATCGTTTCAAAAAGTCTGCGGGCGCTCTTTTCTGCAGAAAGACACTAGCGTTTGAATAAAAAAATTACGCGCTCTCATAAAATCATTGTACTTTAATGGATAATGAGCCTTTGACATGTCGATGGGGGGATTTTTCTTCCCTGAAAAGTCTCTCCATTCAAGGGTTTTTTTTTTTTTTCCCCAAGGAAAGAGAGGCATGCATTCAGAAGTGAGGATCTATTTTTAATATAATTTTATTATTAAAAATAAAACTTTCGATATCTAGTTTCTGATGAAATTGTTGTTCAGTTACATCGGATAGTTCAGCTCCGATAGTTCAGAACTATCGGAGCCTTCATATTTAGGATCACGTTACGCTCCGGCTAGAATGATGATTTATCCCAAAAAATAAGAAGTACCGGAGTCAGGCTCCGGTGGGCTTCTCTGCAATTTAAGCTGTGTCTGGGCGGCATTTTGTTATGTACTAAAATCGTAAAATATTGTTCGTGCATGAAAGTTTCAACCACGTATTTTTTTACAATTTTTCTTATATTTCGCATTATAAACTTTTACTGAATTGATATTTTATTGCTTCGTGCATTTGAAAATATCATTTATACAATTAAAGGCATAATAAAATGAAGAATATTGTTTAATACAAAAGATATTCAAAGAGGTCACATATTGTTAGTTAATTTTTATTCGATTATTTCTTTTTCACATTGTTTAATGTTCTGTTTTACCCGAGGAATTGTTATTACACGCTTTTTGTTTCGGGTCAAAAAGTATCCGATCCTTTCGAAAATGTTTTTCTATCCTGTTTGACTACAGTCTTGAGAACTTATTCTCCATTCTTGCCGCGTGTGAAAAAAGAAAACATTTAAATGTGTGAAGTTTATAAACTTGGAAAATCCCTTCAGTAATCTTCTTTGGCAGCGAAGTTCATCTGAAATCCGATTCTTCCACACCGCTCAAGTTGTTCTTGCATGAACAACACAAATGTTTTTTAGCATTCGCGAAACGCAAATAAGCGCGACGAGAGCTTTCGTTCTTATGCAGCCGTTATTATTTATTGTAAACGATCACCAGAGCATATAAGACACGGCAACCGTCGGTCATTTAAGAAAAGATAGGAGGATAATTGAAATCGGACATTAGTACTTCCGCAAATACGTTTAGATGTTTTTAAATAGCGTTTATTTTCTTCGTTTTCTTGATGGGATTTGGGTATTAATTTGCCTGTACGTTATTGCCCTTGCAGAACAAGTTTGTATTAATTGTCGTTAAATCTGAAATTAGTTTATGGGTAACCGTGGCCGAATAACTTGTGTAAACAAACGAAAGATAATTTCTCTGAAAGGCAGATAAATGCAACAGAAATTATCAGCTTGAAGAGATAAGTTGTGGAGGCAGATATATTTCTGAGTAGGGTTTTTTTTTTTGGGGGGGGGGAAGGCAGATATATTTCTGATATGTAATTTTATGCATATTTGCATATGCGTTCGTATGGCTTAACATTATTTTTAAGGATTTTGAATATTGCAAACAACAATCGTAACTTCGAAATCCGTTATCTTACCTTTGCTTCTTAAATTGTGTGACAGGTTTTATGTCATATCAGATAGATTATCTATATGTTATGGATATTTTTAGCTAACGTGAAGGATAACTTTTTCTTGCGAATTCCATAAATAAACACTGAAAATACTGGCAGATTAAAGAGACTTGAAACAAAATTTAAACAACTTTTGCATTATTATTTTACATATTGAATTTGACCGCCCAACCGGGACATTGGTTAGCGACGTTCACTACCGTACCGAAGGGCCGGGCTATCGAATCCCGCAAAAGGCATGGATGTTTGTAAATGTAAAGTGTCCGTGCGGCATGGCAGCACTCTAGATATGCGGCGAGTCGAAAGTCCCCTCCAGAGATTGATGGTAGATGAAGAGGGGTTGGAGGACCTTGGATCCGTCTCCCTGTGGTGCTGTCCATGAAAATTGGAGGCGGAACTAAGCCAAGTCGTACTGTCACCTGTATGGTGCTCGAGGCTGTTGCGAACGACAGGCGCAATCTTGCATTCTTTGCCACGTGAATTTCGTGGGTTTGTTCTGATGTTACTGTCAGACGAATGAGATAAGTCAAACAACACACAGATTGAATTTGTCGCGCATATATTAAAAAAGGACTGTTGCTTCTATTATTTTAGAGGCGCACAAAAATTAGCTCGTGTGAGACTTGTACGTCAACAGTTGGACAGCACTAGTGTAAACATTTCACTCAATTACGAGAGCTACAGCTTAAGAGTTTCCGGAAAATATCTTGATGTTTGTCATCATCATAATAATAATCAATCTTCATCAAAACAATCAGTCTTATAGAACGCGTTTAAAATATAAAAATCTTATTTTAGTTGAAACTGGCTAGCTTGTTACATTATAATTTAAAAAGAAAAAAATATCCTGTTTAAGTTTAGACTTGCAAACTAATAAATTTATACGCAGCAAGTTTGTCTTTGAAATTTGATATTTATAAAAACCAAATATGGAACAAAGGTAATTTAAACAGAAAAACGCTAAGCGTGTTTTTTAAAAAGCATTTTTATGTTTTATACGTAAAAAAGGTATACTTACATGTTTTACATCTTATTACCTTCATATTTGCAATAAATACTTATACATCGATCCTGGACAAGTCATAATAATGTCAAATTGAAATTTAAGCGAAAACAAAAAGTAGGATTTCTTTTTTTGTCCCCTTTTACTTCCCCCTTCTTTCTTTATAATCACATACATATATATGAATAGGAGGGAAATGACGCAAAATATTGTTACGCTGCGGTATGATAGCTTCCCCGCAAAGCGGGTTTAGGTTCGCCAGAACGGGACAAGGAAAGACAGGGTTGTCATATTTGGCGCGAAATTGCCCATTTGGCAACATTTGACGACAAAATTGGTGATTGCCATAGACGGGGCAAGAACATTTTTCTAGAACGAATTCTTACTGTTGTTCCCGAGAATGTTCTCGAAGGCAGGTCAAAAACTATATATACCCTGTCTGTAGGCGGAGTAGGAGAGTACTTTGTGTTTAGTAGTAGTGTCTTGACTTCAGAGTTAGCTCGAGAGCGATCGACCGAGTCGGAAGCTGTGCTTTAGTGCTTTACCGTGAAGCTGTCTTCACCGTTAGCCTGGCGGCTGTGTTGCTGATTGTTTCAGCGTGTTTATGGTAGTTTTTCGACGGCTGTCTTTGGAACTCTGCTGTGTAATACTGACGAATAAATTGTGTTTTGATTCTTCATCAAGTGTTTTTGTCCATCACTCCAAATCCATTTGAAAAAGTACCGGTGGGGTCAATTCTAATTATTTCGAATCCGAATCGAAGTTTGAATTCTAAAAGGTTTCCGCATCTCTAGAAGTTTACGAATCTCAAATTTTTTAGTTCTAAAGGGTAATAAGAATGATAAGGAAAAGCAAGAGGTAAGGAGTTAATTAAAAGTCAAACTTGAAATCTGATTTTTATAAAAACAAAATTAAGAATACATTTTTCAAAACCTCATCGTTTTTAATAAGAAGCTATAAATGATACTAAGGAAATGAAATACATAATTAAAACTCCTAAGTTTAAAGGTTCATTTCTTCAACATAATTTTATAGAAAAAAATATTTTAATGTCAGCTCAAATTATTCATATTTTTGCAGACTCTTTTTGAACCAAAGTAAGTGCAAAGAGGAGAGGATTATTTCAAAAGTTAACGAAAATAAACGCTAAACGTGGAACATGGAATACGCAGTTTTCTCCAGAAAATCAAGAGCATGACACTTAGGGCGCGGTTGGTGATCCGAGTACACCAACATTGTAATGGTCCTTCCCCCCCCTTCTTTGAATGAGTGCTTCAAATTCGCATCGATAAAACTGATCTTTCCAAAGTTTTGTGGCAAAACATTAAACTTTTTATTTATATATATATATACTATATATTTTTATTTATTATCTTATTTTTTTTAATTAGGATTCGAAGAAGTTTGAATCTCAAAACTATTTTAAGATTCGTGAGGTCTGAAAATTCGAATATCCTTCTCTACATTTTTCTTAATATCTGTTGTTTTCTAGTCGAATCATGTAAACAACTTACTATAAGCCATCTTACACTTTGCAGAGAATATGTCTGTAACTAAATGTAACTTGTGGCTAATCCTCAAACAGATGAGTAACATTTATGGCGTGAATTCAGAAGCATAATTTTAAATTTAATTCTAAATCTAAATAGCTATTAGCAAAGGACTACACAGAAAAATTTTAATGTGGAAAGTGGCTCTTAAACTCACACCGACGTGATAGCACTATCGGCAAGAATAAAGCAACGCCGTACATAGGAACGCCGCTTGCCTTAGAATAACAATTAGTAACGTGGCCTTCAGCAGGTAGAACATTCTCTCTAAACAAGCTCAAATCCTTACTTAAATACGTGCGAGCTGATTTGATTTCTGGCAAAAAAACGAAAAGAGAGAAGTAACAGTACAGATTCGTAACTACGTAAAATAACTGGTTAATTAGCCTAAATATCTTACAACTTTTAAGAAGTAAGCCGTCTTTATGTCGTTTTCTATTTTATAGAAGAGAATGATAACTAACTGCCTTTCATATAAAATTGTTAATAATAATAGTTATTCTAAATGTAAAATACAAAATAATAGTTATTCTGAATGTAAAATACAAAATAATAGCTATTCTGAATGTTAAATACAAATCCCGAATTCAACACTGATTTTCAATGGATCTCTTAATGCTGTCTGTTTGAGGAATCATAAATTGTCGCTTCATAAAAATAAAAAGAATCATAAATTGTTGCTTTATAAAAATGATTAATAAGTTAATTTTATATGTCTTCCTCTTAATTTAGTTTCACAAACAAATGCTTAAATAGCTTTATGTTTTAATTAAAACAAGTTGCATGTTCTGCGTTGATTCAAATGTGTAATTTTAGATGATGAATAACACTTCGAACAATTAAAAAAATATTTAAATTAGAGTTCCATGATAGCTGTAATGTTTGAAAGCTAATTTAAGTTTATCGTCATCGTCTCCTATTTTTACATCTGACTGTAAATGGACATTTAATTTATCAATGTTCATTGCATCTGAGTAACCAGTATTTCGCCGAAGCGAGTTCTATCCAAGCTTTTTGATAATTAATCATTTTGTCCTCAGTACTTCAATGATACATTTTTTTGGAGGACTTCCACCAACCGGCATTTTTAGCAAACGATGGTTATGGTCTTAATTGCCTAATCTTTTGCAGCGAGCGTTAGTTTTCAGTTACCATATTCCCAAGTGACGGTCACAACGGTAACGGTTATAACGGTCACCGTTATAACGGTCACTTGGGAAAAGGAGAAAATTCAGCCCTTTCTTTTACTTTTTTTCTTTCTTCCAGAGCTCATAAACGGAGGACATTGCTCTGTTTCTTCTTCCGTGCTGGTGCATTTCTTCTGGTAGCTATAAACATGTTAAAATGTCAGAAACGTTTGTGTGTGTGTGTGGGGGGGGGAGGTACTCATATTTAAATTTGCATATAAAGATAAACGAATGCGCTTAAAACAGACTGCGTTTTCCATTAAGATACTTTTTGCTGGAAGCTGACATTAAAAATTTTAGCAGAGATCCGTATGAGTAGCCTGTAACGGATTTTGAACTATCACTTGAAACGTAACCATATATGAGAACGCAACCATATATGCTGCGCTATGTTGAGTAAAAATTTGTTTTGTCTTGGTAAATCTTATGAAAGCAGTTCATTTGCAACGTGTAACACAGAGCTCGTCAACCTTTTTGGGCTGAGTGCTACTATCTGAAAAAATTACGTCCAAAGGAGCTTTTTTTTTTTTTTTTTTTTTTTTTTTTTTTTTTAGCATTTTGTGTGTTACCTTTATTTATTAATATCATGTTTTTCGCACTTAAACCATAAAATTTTTTTCAAGAGCAAGATCGCAAAATAATTTTAAATTGAGCGTATCTTTAGAATTTCCGATACACAGTCTCACGCGCTGGAGATAAAAAATGTTTTTTCTGTACAACGTTGCCATGGCTCGCTTTGAAATTCTTGAGTTTGTTAATCAGAAATTCGTTAAAGTTTTACAAAATATGAAATCGATCATAAAACAAATTCCAAATTTCAAATTTGGGCTTCCACATGCCCATATTCGCAGTAGGATTACGTGATTCAAAATTCGATGGCTCTAGGTACCGTTGTTTTATCACAATACGAGAAACATATATACATATATGCATATTCTTCATTATTTAATTTCTTCGAATATAATACAGGGCGATAATATTCGGTGGCAACAGTTTGAAAAGTGATACACCTTTTAAAGATTTCAATGCAAAATACCAAAAGGAAAACAATAGTTCCTCAGTAGCAAAGCCCCTTTGGACTAAAAACGGTATGCGTGCCATTTTCATATTTTCCAACATATTGAAAAATATAAAAAAGGCGAAAAAAATATTATTTATAGGCTGATTATTGGATTTTATCGCTAATAGCATATTTTTTTTAATGTAAATCTGAATAGTGAACATTAAAAATAATGTAATAAATAAAGCAAACGTACAAACTAGAGTCATTGTTAATAACATTTTTAAAAGTTCAGTCAGTTAAGTTATATATAAAATAAAAATGAAAAATTTGAAACATTTATTTTTAAATAACTATTAAACAGTCCATACTTAATTAATGTGATTTTTGAATGTATAGTTTGTTTACCAAGTCATCTGTATGAGGATTAGTTCTTGAAGGTGCTAACAAAATGAGGTATTTTAGGTGCACATGAGTTGACCGATATTTTTATTTTATTATGTTCTTAATAGAAAACATTTATCCACAGACATATGTTGATCCAAACCTACAATAATATAAGACAGCCAACTCGCGTAAATTTGAAAAAATTGTTTACTAGTACAAATTTCCAAAATTCAGTATAATTTGGATCACTCGCAATTGAAACGAGTTTCTTATACTTGCTTACTCAGTGTAGTCTATACTCAGTGTAGTGTGTTGCTGTAGGTCAATAATTTCGATTTGGATTTCAGTTGGGTAACAATTAACGTCTTGCAGAGAAACTGAATTATTATATTTATTCTAATTTGTTTATGTGTATCTATCGACGAAGTTGATACAAACGATATTATTATTTTTTCAAATGTCTTAATTTTTCAATAAATCAGTGTTAAGACTCCACCGTGCCACGGGTTGGCCATCCCTGATATAACGTAACGGAAATTAGAATGCTTGAAAGTGCTTGAATTAAAGTGATTTCTAATGGTGGTAAATAGACACATGTTTTTGAGCTTTCTCCTTTAGAACACCCATTCTGTCTGAGTAGACTGATGAATGCCTTTCAAGTCGTATAATATCTTTTAAAAGAGTGTTCTTTTTCCTTTTTTCTTCCTTCTTTCTTTAAAAGAAAAGTTATTTTTACTTCCTCTAAAACGTTTCTACGATAATACGCATTCTACGATAAATACGACAGCTAATGTTCTTTCTTCAGTCTTAAATTAAGTACCTCGGCATATAATTCCTTCTATTATTCTGATGCAGAATTCCAGATAGTCCAATTTATTGTTGTTTCGAATTCGAACTTCTCCATATTTAGTACGAAAGCGGCTGTTAGCCATAAATTACGCTTAGATCCGGATTACTGGCTAAATAGTTTTCTAAAAGTAATAGAGAAAAATTTTAATAGTTTGTATTTAATTGTAACTCGGTGCACTTTCACATCGTTTAATGATCAATTATATGTGCTTGAAAAAGGTATTTAAAGTTTTGTTCTCAAAATGTTCCATATTGCTCATTTCACGCCATCGTCATCATTAAAACTTAAACTAACACAAAGGTCAGATATTAGTTTTCAGAAGAGATAGTTTGAGATAAATCTGGGTTATAAAGGGTCTGGTCAAGCGCTTTAAACTCACATTGTTGTTTCTGAACTGCATAGACACTTTTTTTTTTTTTTTTTCCATTTTTTTAGTCAAATTGCTGTAAGAAATCGAGGTACCCGTCTTGCGGAAAATTTCTTCGTGTGAAGATGTTTATGTAGAATATGCGAAACAGCAAACAAATCCAGGCAGACCGTTAGACAGATCCAAATTCCAAATCTTGATCCAAACTTGCACCATTCTCCTTGGCTTTTAATCTCCTGTCACGCAATATTTCCTTCTGGACGCGAGCAATATTTTGTGATGTCAGTGCTTTCCAGTGATCGTTTTTCACGAGTACCATCTACAGATTCTCGACCCATCGGAAATTGTTTTATTTATTCTTTCACTACAGAATAGGAAGCAGACCAATCAGCATATACACGATCTAACAGTTTTATTTTATTTTATTTATTTATTTTTTACTTGTTTATTTTGGATTTACAACTGCTTTAGTGAAGATTAATTCACAGATGTATATTCAGTTTTAAACATTCCAGAACATGCCTTTTATGGAATTAGCAGTCAAAAAAGAACGCATACCGTATCTGTAATAAAATTTCCAAATTCGTATTGCCACTACTCATCTGCTAGAGGAATTTTATTGCTAAACATTTTTTTATATTTATTAAAGCAAGAAATTTCTGCTTACGTGTATTAATTTAGATACTGTTAAAAATGAAATAACTCGATCAGGGTTTCCTACAACGAACAGTCGACAATACTGACTTCTCCCCCTTCTTCATAGCATATAACATTTGTTTGGAGCAGAAGACAGAATTCCCCGTTTAATTTTTTGTAAAAGTTATGCAGTTCTATGCTATTGAGTAAAAACTGAAAGGTAGCCGATCTACGTAGTTAATCGGAGCTTAAAAATTCTTTCCAGCTTTTTTGAAATTTCCCGATCTTGAAAAGTGGAATTCTGGTTTTGCGTTCGGCACAAGCTATGTGACTCACTAACATTTCACGGTTCATATTTGGTATTATGTCTACTAATGTTCTTTGTCTCTAGTTAAACAGAATACAATAAGTTACGTGTTTCCCATGTCTATGTGACCCCACCGTTTGGCAACTTGAGTTCCTTACGTCGCTCCTTAGGTTCCAGCTAGAGTTGTCTATGTTACCGTACTATACGGCTGATCCTTTTGGTGCTCTCCGTACTGAGCAAGAGGCGCGGACTGTGCGTGCCCGGAGGTCGTAAAGCAACAGTATACTGCACGTCCCCCCCTCAACTTCTGGGCGGCGAACTAATAAAAATTCTCCACTCACACCACGAAGGATGTGGAACCTGTGAAATTGGAACTAGGCAGATCGTCAAATTTGCCACTTGCCAGAAGAGGCTTTTGACACCGACTCCCCTGTGGTGGGTCCCTGAATTAACGGGGTTGTAGCCCTCTCACAGGTTACAGGAGCCGCAGGTTCGTGTATTTTATACCTCCAGAACCGAGACTATTACGATACAGATCTCAGAAGTGCAACATTTTAAAATAAAGAATTAAATATATACCACATATAAAGCAAAAGTGCGGTTTTGATAGCAAAGGTTTCTGGTCGATGTGCTTATACAGAGAAGAATAACGCTATTTAAAGAATTAGAATGCTGCTTTTATTGTGTCAGGAAATTTTCTCTTGAGTAGTTGATTTGTGTTGTAGGGTTTATATTTATTTTAACTAACATTTATTTTAAGTTTAAACTATCTTTCCTGTCAAGCCTTACTTTCCCCTGGAATTGCCAATGTCAGAATATGTAAATTTTAGTAGAACGCGCAAGGATTCAAATTGTCAGCGGAAGTATTCTGAGTTAAATAGAACGGAAACGAGTTCTAAAGTGTGCTTTCTTGCTTCACGAGCGTGGAGGTGGCTAGTTAGAAATTGAAGAATCACGCGTTTCGGCCTGTGTGCTTGCCTCGGCAGATTGTTAATCTTTCAACGTAATATTCAGAAGTTTGCTGAATTATCAGCGGTATTTTAGAACGCGGTGAGGTTAGTTACGTTTAGAGAGCCTCGTAGTTAGTCACTTGTTACTATTCTTTTCTTAGTTTCTTATTTTTATTTTACCGCCGGGTCGGCGTAGTTTGTGAGCGTCAAGAGCACGCATTTGTAATTTCTAAAGTTGAATAAAAAGGGATTTAAACCCTTCTCAAGACTTTGTCTACTTTCCATTCCTCAGTAGTCACCACTATTGTTGCGTGCAGGTTGGAAGCGCGCAACATTACAGTGTATTGCTGTAACTATACAAAATATCGCACGTCTAAATTTAATTGTTGTTCAGTTTAATATTTAGGCTCTATTCAAAAGAAAACAATTATTTTTATCCTCTTAAAAAATCTGATTTATGGTAGAAAATACGAGAATGATAAGAGCATACGCCATAATTTCCCATATAGTTATAAACTTTTATAAACATGTGTATATTATGTTTTCTTTGTCTCTTGAAAACTTGCTTTTTTCGACTTGCAATGGTATATAATTTTATTTCTTTTAAAATAATGATTTGCAATTACATAACAGTAGAGTTCATTTTTATTCCTATTTAAAGGAGGAAACTCCAGTGCTTTCCATAACTGAATACTTTGAAGTTTAGCTCAAAGGGTATTCCCTGCAGGGGATCATCTTGCTTACAAACTTTTCCATATACAGAATTTTTTAAGGTTGTTAAACATAGAAAATACCGTGTTTCGCAAAACAAATATTTATTACTGAGATATGCAGAGTTACATGCAAATAAATACAAGCAAGCAGAGATAAGCACAAGCAGAGTAATACAAGCAGAGATAAGCTGGATCTGGATCGTAAATTTAAAGTCTGGCCTCTACTACAAAGAGTAATCACCAGTAGATATATTGGCTCTTGGGCTCTTACATTATTTTTTTTTTAAATCAAAGGCTTACTGTCTTGTGTGCCGCGTCCTGGGGACGAAAAAACTAAGAAACACTGGTGGCAAGTCAGGAAAATCATTCCTTCGTGAAAGTTCAAGCATTTAAACAAAGATGCTGAAATTAGTCCATTTAAGCAATAATGCCTTCGTAAATACATGAATAGGTGCGGCTGAAGTTTTACACACAATAAGCAGCTACGTGAGCGTGCACAGAGCAGGAGAAACAAGTACATCGTAAAGTCACATGACATAAAGTCAAATTCAGATTAATCCTTGCTTTAAGCAGAGCGGTTATGATGATGAGACGTAAAAAGCTGATATCTAAAATACATGTAATTTAAAAAAAAATTTAGCTGGGATTATTCTAACTGAACTTCAGAGAGTAAGTAATTTCCACGTTCGTAAATATTTAAATTACACAGTTCAATGGCTTTGCAAAATCAAAGTCCGTTGAAGAAACACGAAAAGCACATTTTAAAACAACACCAAACTTGGCTATACTCAAAAACGGTGCACAGTTAGCTTTGTCAAGATGATTTATAAAAATCACAAAGTCCTTGGTGCAAAACACTAAACACAAACTAGACAAAAAGTGAGTAAATAAGATACGAAAAAAAATACGAAATATTTACATTATGTACATCACTACCACCGTGGGTTGTGGTGGATTGAACGTGTAATAGATCTAAGTATCTTGTTTTTGTAACACATTCATCTTCTGTCTGTCTATTTTCGTTGCTGTAGCCCAGGCCGGTACGGCATACAATAAAACTGGGCGAATTAAGGTGATATAAAGTGTTCTTTTAATCTTTAAATCCAATTTAGAATTTCGTCCTAATAACGGGTAGATGGCCATGAATGCTGTGTTAGCTTTATTGGTCGCGTAAGTCACATGATCATGAAAAGAGAGAGTTCTATCAATATGCACTCCAAGATATTTGTAAGAATTTACAACAGGAATTGGGATATTGTCAATTTTTACGTCAATATTAAGCGGGAACAATTTTTATACCGTCTGTAAATCACTATGTTACATTTAGAAGGGTTCACTTTAATCTTCCATAGCTTGCACCATGCATCTATTTCATTAATTTGGTACTTCAGCTTGTCTACAGCATTTTGAGGGTTCAGGGAGTTAGTTAAAACCACGGTGTCATCAGCATACTTTAAAACAGTTGAAGAGGCTGAGACATGTCATTGATAAAAATGCAAAATAATTTTGGCGAAAGTACGTTTCCCTGTGAGACGCCTTTGTACATTACTTTCTTGCTGGAGAGAGAATCACCGCATCTAACTTGAAAAGTTCTTCTTTTGAGAAATGAAATAATGAGTTTTATAAAGCTATTAGGAAGTATGCAGTTTGAAAGCTTGTACACAAGTCCTGCATGCCACACTCGATCGAAAGAGCACAGATAAGCGGTTACAGAGGTGATATATATATAACTTTACAACAGATCATGGTTTAACAAATCATAAACAAGACACAATAAATAACCAATCAAAAATAACATAAAGAATGGGATTAAGTTTCAGAATAATTCGGACCTGACCGAAAGCTAATGTATGTATTGGCCTTGACAGAAAGCTATACTTCCTTTTAATCAGTAAGAATGCGATTAGAGATATCTCAACACTCCCCCTTAATCGCACATTATACAAAACATAAAAGAATTACGCAATTTTTAAACAGCTCAATGATAACAGTTCATAGAATTTTGCTTTGGACAAAGCCTTAGTTAACATATCTGCAATTTGTAAACCTGATTGCACACATTCAATTCTAAAATTATTTTCCTTAACAATCTTACGAGTGAACTTTAATTTTATATCTTTATGTTTCAACCTACCTGAAAAGTTTTCATTAACAATACTTTTAATACATGACTGGTTATCTTCAAAAATATAAACATTTTTAACACTGGAAATTTCATTTACTACATTTTTTATCCATAAAACATCTTGAATGCCTTTGCATAAAGCAATTATTTCAGCTTCTGTTGATGAAAGTGCAATACACTTTTGCATGTTACAGCACCACTTAATAGGACAGTTTGAAAACATTATAAAGTAACCAGTAATTGATTTCCTATCTTGAGTATTCCCCCCCCCCCAGTTTGCATCTACATACAAACATAAGTTTGCCCTTTCCAAATCACCCTTTTTTGTATATCAATTTTAAATTTAAGGTGTTTTTCAAGTACCTAAGAATTCTTTTTAGAGCACACCAGGCAACATCAGTAGGATGCTCTTGCAGTTGGCTTACTAGTTACTGCAGCAATTACTGCAAATAAAATATCTGGCCTTGTAATATATGCCAAGTAAAGTAAAGATCCAATTAATTCTTTGTATGGGCCATAAAATGCATTTCCTTTCTGAAAATCAGCTGCTGTAGATTTTGGTTCAATGGGAGGTTGGGCTGTTTTACAATCAGACATTTTAAATTTATCAAGTAATTTTTCAGTATATGGTTTCTGATCTAAATATAAACAATCAGATTTAAATTTCAGTCTAATGCCTAAACATTCTGAGACTCTTTCAGATTTTGACCGTTGAAATTCACTAGACAACAATGATATTATATTTGTTTCTTTTACATCCGAACCTGCAATTAATAAGTCATCTACATAAAGAGCCATAATTACTTTCTTACAATTTAAAATTCTGATAAAATACATGGTTCAGAGTCCAATTGCTTAAAATCTAATTTAACAGCAAAATTAAGAATTTTCTGATACCATTGTCGAGGAGACTGTTTAAGACCCTATAAACTCTTTTTAAGTTTACATTTCTTACCACTCATATCATCATATCCTTTTGGCTGGTCCATGTAGATGATTTCATCTAACTTACCGTTCAAGAAAGCTGTCTTGACATCTAAACTAAAAGTTTGCAAACCTTCATTATTGATAATTACCAGGATTAAACGTAAAGAGCACATACTAATCACTGGAGAAAACTTGTCTGTATAATCTATGCCTTCCTTTTGCATAAAGCCACGAGCAACAAGCCTGGCTTTGTAAGTTCCATCTCGTTTTTTACGTAGAACCCATTTGCAGGAAATAGCTCATTTATCAGGGGGTAAACTTTGTAGGTCCCAGACGTCGTTATCTTCCATAGATTTCAATTCCTCGTCCGTAGTTCTTTTCCATAGTTCTTGTTCTACTTGTGGTAGATTTACAATATCTTCAAATGTCAGAGTGTCTTGTTGTGCAAACATTACTTGGTAAATCTCAGGATTAGGATACCTGACTGGCTGTTTCTTTTCTCTTGAAGATTTTCTTTCTTCCTCCTTCTTATTTGCAGCATTTAATTCGCCGTTATCAGTGTCTGAAATTGATTTTTCTTCATTTTTAATGTCATCATTGTCATTTTCACTCAAATCAGAACTATCGGAGATATATTTTTAATTTTCTACTTTCTTCTTTTCTTTATTAAATTTAACATTTCTGGAAACAACGATGCGTCTTGTTTCTGGAATAATTAAACTATATCCCATTGTGGAATAACACACAAATATCATTCTGACAGATTTTTCATCTAGTCTCTTTCTTTGCGATGGTGGCACAAGAGTATAAGCATCACAGTCAAATACACGCATGTTTGTTAAATCAGGATTTTCACCATACTTCAGAAAATAAGGAACACGATTGTCAATTGAACTATTTGGGAGTCGATTATTTATGTAAGCAGCCGTACGTACTGCTTCACCCCAAAGGAATTTTGGTAATTTTGCCTCAAGTATCATTGCTCTAGCTTTTCCCAGTATAGTTCTATTTGCTCGTTCAGCAACACCATTTAGAAAACGTGTATAGGGAGGTGCAGGATCTATTTTTACACCTGCTCTTTTAGCAACATCATGCAATTCTCCACTGACATATTCTTTGGCATTGTCACAGCGCAGTTTTGTAACAGTTGGATTCAATTTAAAGAATAGCTTTGAGTTCATCAGCAATGTCACTTTTTCTTTTGAGCAGTCTGATTTCCATAAATCGCGAGTAGTCATCAATCATAGTCATGAAATACCTTTCCCCATGGAGTGTTTGACGTTCTATTGGACCACATATATCAGTGTGTATAGTTATAAGCGGTTTGGATTCTTTTATGCGAGGACCCTTTCCTATAGGCGAAGCACTTTGTTTGGCACGAACACATACTTCACAAAAGGATTCTTTTGCAGGAAGATTCATTAGTTTTAATTTTTGATCACAGCAGTGTCCTAATCTTCTGTGCCATAAATCATCATTCTTTACTGCTAAAACTGTAAATAGGTTTGGTGAAAAATCACTAAAATATTGTCCGCATTTGTCCAAATATCCAAAACGAAAACGCTTGTTTTTGTGTTCAATGTAAACTATTTCATTTTTAAAAATTACGCTCAAACCTGCTGCTTCAATATTTTTAACAGAAATTAATTGTCCGTTTAATTTTGGAACGTAAAGAACATCTTTTATTATTCAACACCATTCTTAGTTTTACCGCATTATTTCTTAGTTTTACCGAACATTATTTCAACACCATTCTTAGTTTTACCGCAAATATCACCAATTCCTTCCACTTCTAAAACCGCCGACTAAGACGCACATTTAACAGTTCCAGTCTTAGGCTTAATTGAGGTAAACCATTCCTTGTGAGAAGACATAAGAGAAGTTGCACCAGAATCAATAATAAATTGATCATGCACAAGATTTCTAGCCATAAAAGATATTGCAGGGGATGCATACTTATTACTATTTGAATTTGCCTGCTTTTTAGAATTATCAAAACATTCACTTTTGAAATGACCAGTTTTCCCACAATTATGACAGACGCAGTTGTTTTTCCTACAAAATTTAACAGAATGTCCTTTTCTTTTACAATAAGTACAAAACAATTCTTTACGAGCACTAATAACAACAGAGTTGTCCGTATTTGGTTTAGAATACTTATTTTCATTTTTATAATCAAACATAAGAGATTTACAATCAATAAGTCTGCTTGTAACAAAATCCAAACTCAAATTATCACTTGGTTGATTTTCTAGAGATGACTTAACATTTTCATATTCCTTTGGCAAAGATATTAAAATGTAAATAATAATATCAAAGTCGCTTACTTCAGAGCCAGAGACGCGTAGACTACTCACCAAATTCATTATGCTGTCGATATGCTATCTCATTGACACATCCTTGGATTTCCTTATGGTAGCTAGACGTTTACGCGTTAAAATTTGACTCACTGCACCTTTAGCACTATACGTAGCTTGCAGTTTCTTCCATATTTTACATGCCGTATCTTCACGTGGAAGAGAAGCAATAATATTATCACTTAGAAGCGCAAGTATTAAGGCATAAGCCTTTTTTGATTTCAAAACATCTGCAACTCTATCCGAAGTTGCTTCTGTTTCCAAAAATGTATCCAATTCCCTTGACGTAAATACTGCTTGAACTCTTCGACACCAAACAGTAAAGTTTTTAACACCATCAAATGGCGCAACACCAAAAGCTTCCTTTTCACTTTCGGAAAAAGCCATCATTCACGAAACACCAAATCAAAATCACGCGAACGATAAATTATTACACTGGAAGGTTGAATTAGGGAAAATGTCAGCGAATTCTAACTTTCTGAAGAACCGCGCTCTGCTGTTAAACATAGAAAATGTCGTGGTTCGCAAAACAAATATTTATTACTGAGATATGCAGAGAAGCATGCAGAGTTACATGCAAAGAAATACAAGCAAGCAGAGATAAGCACAAGCAGAGTAATACAAGCAGAATAATAGAAGCAGATATAAGCTCTGGATGGATCTGGATCGTAAATTTAAAGTCTGGCCTCTACTACAAAGAGTAATCACCGGTAGATATCTTGGCTCTTGGGCTCTTACTTTATTTATTTATTTATTTATTTTTTTTTTCAATCAAAGGCACACTGTCTTGTGTGCCGCGTCCTGAGGACGAAAAACTGAGAAACACAGGTGGCAAGTCAGGAAAATCATTCCTTCGTGAAAGTTCAAGCATTTAAACAAAGATGCTGAAATTAGTCCATTTAAGCAATAATGCCTTCGTAAATCTACAATAGCTCATGGTTTAACGAATCATAAGCAAGATACAATAAATAACGAATCAAAAATAACATAAAGAATGGGATTAAGTTTCAGAATAATTCGGACCTGACCGAAAGCTAATGTATGTATCGGACTTGACAGTAAGCTATACTTCCTTTTAACCAGTAAGAATGCGATTAGAGATATCTCAACAAAGGTAAAATAACTAGCAAATTTACTTAAAAAGAACTGAAATTAGACTCATGTTTGTGCACACGTAACACATGCGGATAAATTCACAATTATTTCAGCAGGATTATTGGGGATTATAATATATATTAAAGAAAGTGTTCCTATGTAATTGACGGTTATATCAAAAGAATGAAGCTGAAAAATATTCACAGAAAGAGACGAATTTCATGTGTTTTAATTTGAGACTTCGCAATGACCTCATATTCTAATAAGTTTAAATCTAATTCAAAGAAAAACATTGGCCTTAAGCATAGTGAGAGTCGGCTAACGGTATCTTAACCGAATGTCACGGTTGATTTCACTGATTCAAAGCTCAAGTGAATTTACATGGCGTCGAAATAGCTAGTAAAACCAAAACATTGCGGTAGAAAAATTTTCGAAAACGCTCACTTAATCGTAGGTGGACGTTATCAGTTATAACAAATATTGGCCTGACAAAAATGTGATTTCTGTTATTTAGTGTGAAATAAAACTAAATGTTTTCTGTATAAAAAATGAACTTAAATCAGTCAAATATATTCCATTCTGTTCAGTGACCTTTTGCCATCTTTCTAAAACTTCATGATTCAGAGCTCACTGAACTTCTGGTCTTCATTAGCAAAACTATGACTGTGCTTAAGGACAATACGAAAGTGTAGGTATATACCTACCTTGAACCTTTGTTCACACATGGTCAGTTGTATGTCGCATTAAGTAGAGTACGGAGTAGAGATAAAATCGTATTGCCCGTAGATTCAAAAGGATATATTGCAAATGTATAAGGAGTTATTGTAACCAGAATTAAAGGAAGCAGTACTTTTATTAAATATATATAATTAAAAACAATAGAAAAAACTTTTTAAGGTGAATTCTATAAAATCCCGTTCTCAGAACGGGTAGCTCTGCTATTACTAATGATAATAATTTACCTTATTCCCTGCTATCTGCCCCCACCAGCGGCTGAGTGGTAAAGTCGCTGAACACTGGGCGTTCGGTCCGAGGTTCGAATCCCGGGAACGGGCTGACTGCATGGGCGTTTTCGTGGTTTTCCCCATACATATACATGGCACGTATACATGACTTTTGTATACGTGCCAGTTTTCCTTAGAGAGTCCTCCACGAAGGCATCCCTCCCTTTAGGCAGATAGCCCTCGTGTGCTTTGCCATAACTGAATAATCCCAATCCTCCCTGCTATCCGCTATCCTGCAACCAATACAATAAATCTCTCGTTTTATTTGTCCGGCAGTCCACACTCCATTATTGGTCCAAAGGGGCAATTTGCCCAGAAAAACTATTAATTTCGTTTTGGCAATTTGCATTGATTCACTACAAGCGTTGTTTCACTTTTCAAATTGTTGCCACACAATATTAGCACCCTATATTATATTTAAAGAAATTAAATAATGAAGAATCTGCATGAATGTATGTACCCATTGTAATAAAACAACGGTACCTCGAGCGATCCAATTTTGAATAACGTAATCGTCTTCCGAATATGGGCATCTGAAAGCCCAAATTTGGAATTTGTTTTATTATGTATTTCATGTTTTGTAGAACATGACTTTTGTTCAAGAAACTCAACGATTTCAAAGCGAGCAATGGCAACGTTGTACAGAAAAAACCTTTTTATCTCCAGCGCGCGAGACTGTGCATCCGATATTATAAAGATATACTTTTTTTGAATATTTTGTGATATTGGTGGTGAATTGAATTTTATGGTTTAAGTACGAAAAACATGATGTTGAATAAATAAAGGTACCGCACAAAACGTTAAAAAAACGCCCCTTTGGACGTAATTTAAAATCTGAAACCTTTCAGAATTTTTTTTTAAATTTTATTTATTTATTTATTATTTTTTTATTTATAACCTTTGCGTCGCGTTACATATTTGGTAAGGTACTGTGTGTAATCTCATTCATCTGCCTGCTCCTTGATTGTAAGGCTCATTGTAGTTCTATACCCACTGTTACCACACAGCGCCGCGCCGGATATCGACCTTAGATATCGACGGACAATACCAACATGGATGCACACGAGAGAGGCGCGGATTTTTTTTGCAAAATCATTTATTGTTTTTCTAAAAAATTTTTATCTTTAACTATCGAAATTTATAACCAGAAATTCTGGTTGGGTTCAGCTTATCCGGGCGCCCAATTTCCTGTAGTGCGTTTTTTAAGGAAATCGCCCGTACGAAATTTTATTTCATTGGTATTTACAGTAAGAAACTAAAGAATTCTTTTGCGAATTAAAGATTTTCAATAATATTTTGTAGTATTTCGCCTAGTTACATTATAAAATTTTGAAATGAATTCCTTGTAAGCAATTTATTGCTCCAGTGAGATTGAATATTGCTCCAATGGATAAACCTGCACTGTATCCCAGTTAATATTTCATTAAATGGCATCCTCTGTTATTTAATTTTCTTAGACCTTGGCATAACTTTAAACTTTTCCAGTGAGATTATGCTTACTAGTAATTATCATTCAGCTACCAAAAGATTTGAGCTATTAAAATTAGTTTATCGTGTCTGTTTCATTAATACTATTATATTTCATCATTTTTCACTTTCTAAGCACATATTACTTATCCTTTTCATTTTCTGCATTGTATTATATTATGCTAGCAGACACTCTTTTTTTTATTGTTCGCGTGATTTGGAAAATGATTATTCTACGAGCTTTTGTCATTCCAGAATCTTAATTTATCATTCAAATTAAAATAGTATATTGCTTATATCAAAAGGCGATTTTCAAAACAGTTTACAGTTAACTTCCTTTTCATCTTGCCCACGACGGCTAATCACCAATGAAAATTTCGGTAAAGTTTTACAAAATATAAAATCGATCATAAAACAAATTCCAAATTTCAAATTTGGGCTTTCAGATGCCCATATTCGCAGTAGGATTGCGTCATTCAAAATTCGATGGCTCTAGGTACCGTAGTTTTATCACAATACGAGAAACATATATACATTTATGCAGATTCTTCAAGTATAATACAGGGCGATAGTATTTGGTTGCAACGATCTGAAAAGTGGTACGGCCTTTTAAAGTTTTCAACGTAGAATCGCAAAACGAAAACAGTAGTCCTTCAGGGACAAAGCCCTTTGGACTAAAAACCAACTTTATTTTGGCTTAGATTTTTAAATGAAATTCTGTCAAAAACTATATAAAACTTTTTATATAAAGTATATATAAAACTCTGTCCGTCTTCTCTAGGGGGAAAAATTGCTATAAAAGCTACTGGGAATGTAATAGCTTTTACGGAGTGCAGATGAGTAAGGTCTACCGACCGTGATTGATAAAACAATACCTACAGTAGGAAACCATTATGCGAAAGGGTTGAGTCTTTCTAATTTAGATTAAAATCCGATTTCAAATGTGTTGGACTTTCTAGGTACTCGCTTTATTGTTCTGAAATCATAATCTGACACAGCAAAGATTATACCTATAAGACGAGATAGACATCATCATCATAAACAAGAATGGAACACCATTACTAATCATACAATACCTATAAAAGCTGCCGATGCCGAAATATTTATTTATTGCACAGTCCTCATTATCGAGCAAGTTCGTATCAGCTCAAAGTATTTTTGGCACAGAATATCTATGAAATTTGTATTTCTTGTTTATCATGATTTTACTGATCGTTTTTTATACATTTCCGCCATAGAATTTTATGTTATCAATGATTTCAGCATATTGAAAGCGGTTCAATTTACAATCCTTAAATCATTCAAATTTGATTTGAAAAAGCTTATTATTTTATTTTATTATATATTTATTTTTTATTATTTATATTATTACTGATTATTTCATCAGTTATTTATGTTTCTCTGCATTTTACCGTGCGATGCTATTAATTGCATTTGCATCTATTATACGTTTCATTTTTATTGATGCGAAAGAACTTTCGTGAAACTAGTGGAAGAATTTGCCTTTTTTTACCGGAGCAATCACCTGTAGTGCGTTTTTTAAGGAAATCGCCCTTACGAAATTTTATTTCATTGGTATTTACAGTAAGAAACTAAAGAATTCTTTTGCGAATTAAAGATTTTCAATAATATTTTGTAGTATTCCGCCTATTTACATTATAAAATTTTGAAATGAATTCCTTGTAAGCAATTTATTGCTCCAGTAAGATTGAATATCAAGTGATTATGATTCAATATCGCATGAAATATAACAATGAAATCATTAATTTTTTTCTGTTTTATTTGATGTGGATGTTAGCTGTTGTTTGTCAAATTAAAAATCTTTGTAGTATTAATTAGAAGCATCATTTTGTTCGGCGAGTGCTTAATGTACCATTTCTTCCTGAATTCAGAAATGGAATTATTTGTATTTTCTGTATTTATTTGTGGCAAATGCGTGTCATTGAATTCAAAGTTGCTATTTGTAGGAATGGAACGTGAGTTCGAAATTGTTATTTTTATACACATGCGTAACATAACATATTGCATGTTTCATCAAGTAAATCATCAGTGCAGAACAATATCGTAAAAATTACACATCTTCTCTTCGTTATTTATGTGTGTAACGTTCTTAAAATATTTATAAATTCTTTTCTTCCAGTTAACAAAATGTAGGTTTTTGGAACTTCTTTCTTCTTATCGAATACCAGATCGTTTAACAGTAAAGTTGCATCGTCATACTAAATAACATACTAAGAATAGTTAAGAACATACAAGAAACGTGTGTCACCATTTGGGACATTAACAAGTCGCGATTCCACTGTCGGCTACTTTTGTTTTGTTTTGCTTTTAATTTTTTAATGAATAATGCTCTGTGCACTGAACCCTGAAAATAGAACGAGCTGCTAAACTCTGATGCTACTTTCTGATGTGTGTATGTTGGTATATTTGTTATTTTCTAAATATTCTGTAATGTTTGCTTTTAAAATGTGAATGCATTATTCATATATATCGCCTTCCCTGTTTTTAAAGAAATCTTTTATACATAACTTTCGCTAATTCCAGATATAAAGAATGATTCTAAAAAACTATTCATCTTTTAAAATTATCCGTTTTTTTTTTTTTTTTTTTTTTTTTTTTAAGGACTGACGGATATTCTAAACATTCATGTGGAAGAAAAATTTACTGCATTTTACGTTAATGATGAAATAACTCTTTCTTATTAGCCCAAACGAACGTTTGCCCAGAAAGGCTATTAGTCGCCACCAAATATTATCACCCTGTATTATATTTAAAGAGACTAAATAATGAAGAATCTACATGATTCTATGTATTTTTCTCGCACTGTGAATAAACAACGGTACCTAGAGTCATCAAAATTTGAATAACGTAGTTCTCCACCCGAACAAGGGCACCTGGAAGCCCGAATTTGGAATTTGTTTTATTGTTTATTTCACATTTTGTAAAACGTTAATGAATTTTTTATTACAAAACTCAACAGTTACGAAGCGAGCAATGGCAACACTGTAGGGACTAAAACATTTTTATCTCTAGCGCGTGAGGCTGTTTATCGGAAATTCTAAAGATACGCTGTTTTTAAATATTTTTAGACCAGTGTGGCATTAGCTCAAAAAGCTCTCAAAACGTCTCTGTAAATTGGGGGGGGGGGAACGCCCGTTTGGACGTAAGCATTCAGATTTTATTTTTTTTAACTTAATTTCTTCGAATTGGCGGCAATTCTTAACGAACATGGAGTATCACTCTTAAATTTGCGTACATAGACTTTTTATTAGAATCTTCGAAACCTCGAATCTTTCAAATCTTGAAAAGGATTTCAGATTTGAAAGTTTATATTTTTAACCTTTTTCCGACATTGATACATCTTTCAGTTACCAATCTTTAGAATCTTAATTTAAAATAATTAAACGTATTAACTCAAAACTCTGAGAAAATCGCTTTTATTGACAACCATTAAACAGAAGAGTTTATTTAAAAAAGAACGCGCTTTAGAATTTTCTTAATTTTTTGAGGTTAAGAATTATTTAATGAAGAATTTAATTAAAGAAACCGAAATTTTTATATTAATCAATTTTTGGGGGGAGAATTCCACGTTTAGTGTTTTTATATGTTAGTGTTTTTTTATTTTATCTTTGAAATAATCATTCCGCTTCCTTCGAAAAATTTGTAGAAAAATGTAAACATTTTGAATTTTTTAGCCTAAATGGGCGTTATCCCAGAAGGGCTATTAATTTCGTTTTGGCGTTTAGCATTGGTTCACTATAAAAGTCTGAATCACTTTTGAAATTGTTGCCACTCAAATATTAGAACTCTGCATTATATTTAAAGAAATTAAATAATGAAAAATCAGCATGAATGTATGTATATTTCTCGCAGTGTGAAAAAAACAACGGTACCTAGTGTCATCCAATTTTGAATAACAT
The DNA here is from genome assembly GCF_044657685.1 of Stegodyphus dumicola. NCBI lineage: Eukaryota > Metazoa > Arthropoda > Arachnida > Araneae > Eresidae > Stegodyphus > Stegodyphus dumicola. The sequence goes on along the minus strand of NC_140769.1, from coordinate 152,096,578 downwards.
AGTCCTCCACCCGGTCATGGTCATCTGGAAGCCTGAATTATTAATTTTGATTTTGTTTTATTGTCTATTTCATAATTTGTAAAACTAACGAACTTTTGTTTAAAAAAACTCAACAATTTCAAAGCGAACAGTGGAAACACTGTAGCGAAAAAAAAACATTTTTATTTCCAGCGAGCGAGACTATTTATTGAAAATTCTAAACACATGCTGTTTTTAAATAATTTAGTCCAATGTGGCATCAGCCCAAAGGCTCTCGAAACGTGTATGCGTCTGTAAATGAAAAAAAAAAAAAAAAAAAGGTCGTTTAGGCGTAATAAAAAATCTGAAGACTTTCAGTCTCCCGCTCCCCCCCCCCCGAATTCTGTTAAAAAATCACCCCGAAGTTTTATACTTCATTTACGTACTAAGTTTCGCTTATAAGCTCTTACTAAATAAAAGTATCTTTTAGAAAATTGCAATACTAATTTTATTAATAAATACAGATATTAAATTTTGCTATTAATGAAAAGTTCCCCCTCACCTTCCCGTCCGTCTGATTGTTTTTCTTATAAGAAAAATTCAAGAATCTTTTAGGATTCGGATTTCGATTTGGATTCGAGAAAACTGTGACTCACCCTCCCGGTACTTTTCATAATAATGAATTCGTTGTGATTTCGAAAGGGGTGATCTCAGTTAGCTTTTTATATTTAAATATATATATATAAAACCTCTCGTGCCTGTTTTGAAATAGATTTCTTTTTATACATTTCAGTTCCGCTGTTAGATCAGATAATTCTAATTCCGCGCGGATTTGATACGAAAGATTTCATCAACTGTGCCTTGAATTTACCAGTTATGAACTGATTTTTTTTCGTTTTCTCGTATATTTCGTTTAATTGTAACTAGTCTGTCACTTGACCACTCAGTGCTGGCGGTGAGTGATGTTTATCCTTGAGGACAAAGACCCAATGCAGGACGCGCGACATGTTGTCCTCATTTAAAGCACAAGGTCATTCATCCCTCCCTCCTCTCCAAGACTTTAGCTGTCGGCTGAGCATATTTAATCCGACATGCTGTCATGAGTCCGGTTTCTGTTGCAGGAAAGAAGCCAGAATTGTATTTGCAGGATGTATATCCGACCTGACATTACGTTAGGTTTTTTTGACTTTCTTGCCCTTATTAATTCCCCCATCCATCTCAGTTTGAATTTTCAGTGTATGTTTTATAAGTATATCCTGAAAACTAATGCTAAAGCAGAGGTCTTCAAACTGTGTCCAGCGTAATTTAAGCTTCAACAAGTCAAAATAAAAATTTGGAAAGAAACTTACGAAGCACTGAGTACTACTGATTACTACTGATTACTAAGAGTAAGTAAAACTAGTGTTACTTACTAAAGAAGTTAATTACAAAAATCTGAAAGCTTTCAAATTTTAAATTACGCCCAAACGAGCGTTTTTTCCATTTGTAGACACATACACGTTTCGAGAGCATGTGGGCTAAAGCCACATTGTGCTAAAGATATTTAAAATCAGCATATCTTTATAATTTCCGTTAGACATTTTCGCGCGGCGAAGATAAAAGTATTTTATTCTCTACAGTGTTGCCACTGCTCGCTTTGAAATTGTTGGGTTTGTCAATGAAAAATTCGCTAAAATTTTACAAAATATGAAATAGACGATAAAACAAATTTCAAATTTGGTCTTCCAGGTGCCCGTGTTTGGATGGAGGACTACGTTATTCAAAATTTGATAATTCTAGGTACCGTTGTCTTTTCACAATGCGAGAAACATACACACATTAATGTAGATTTTTCATTATTTAGTTTCTTTATATATACAGCCAAAAGTCTTTAATCGGACGTCCATAATCCGGAATGATCTATAATCCGGACCTCAAAGCTACAAACTTTCTGCGCATTCGTAAACACATAATGCGTTTACGCATGCGCATATGCGTTTAAGCATGCCCAAAATACCTTTACGCATGCACGTTTGATGTATAACGGACGGCATAAGCTAAGCTAAAATTATCTAATCATCTATTTTAGTTAATTTTGCAGATTGCGTTGTTCCTTAATCTTCTAATGAGATCCGGCTTATTATTTTTTGCAGACTGTTAGAGCAATTTTATAAAAACAAACTTGAACGTTCGATTATGTCAAAAAGAATTTCCCATTCTGGAGCTGCCAAAGGATCTACAAAGCGAAAGCTTGTTTCGATGTCCATCAAACAAAAAGGGGAATTGCTGCAAAAAATGGATAAAGACATATCCTTTGTTTCTCTAACCATTCCGAAATCTGTTTATCAATTTCACGCTGCTGCTCTGCGGGGGGGGGGTGAAGTCGTGGTGCGCAATGAACTGGAAGTTGATCTGTCAGCACTATTCTTATCTTCAGGGCAGATGTTTTTATTTTATTCGGCTTATAATTCCTTACTAAATGTAGTATTTCATCTCGATGTACTCCGTCTTTGATAGGATTTAAATCAAATTCCTCGTCATTATAAATATCACGAATACACATCAAATAGTTTTCTGGTTGCAATTTTCTAATTTCGACTATGCGTAATGTATGCTTTACGCATGCGCGCGTTGCAAGAAATGTTTAATAAAGTAAACAAATAAATATTAAGCTTTTTTTTTTTTTTTTTTTTTGTAAATTTTAATACCCTTTAGATCATACTTGCTCTTTATTTCATAAATTACGGTTTCATATTTTTAATTTTATAATTTCTGCATGCCATCTTACCAGATTTAAACTGGTGATCTATAATCCGGAAAAACCGATAATCCGGAATCGCCGAAGTCCCGACGAGTCCGGACTTTTGACTGTAATACAGGGCGATAGTATGTGGTGGCAACAATTTGAAAAGTGATTCGGACATTTAAAGTGATTAGACACAAAATGCTATTTCGAAACTAATAGCCCTTCTTGGCTTACGCCCATTTGGGCTAAAAAATGTAAAGATGCATTTAGTTATACATTATCTTTAAAACGTAACGTGTGATTATCATATGTCAAAGAGAATAACGTGCTCTGTAAAGCTAAACAGTTATGGAAAGTAAAGGAATTTAGACGATAGTGTACAAAAATTGTATAATGGAGAGAGTACCTTTTTTGATTGAAGAAAACTATAAAAGAATATTTTCCAGAAGCGAAAACTAAGGGGATAAAAAATCCGTTTAAGTAATAGGATAAGGGAATAACTTTTCGGCATATTGACAGATTCGAGACTAAAATCCGAATTTAAGCAAAAGTATCTCTAAATTTTTGGTTGTAGGTTCGTAAAGTAAACATTTGTAACAAAAATACTTCTTCCTTATTATCTAGAAGTTTACGACTCAGCTATAAATATTTTGATGCCATTCGGACGACACATTTAAGTGAAAAATCTTTCTCAACGTATATGGCAACAAAAACAAAATACAGAAACAAATTAAATGCAGAATATGAAATGTGACTGCAGATGACACCAACAGAGCTACACTTCGACAGTTTGTGGAAAAAAATGCAACCAGAACCCTGTCACTGAATCTAATGCAAGTGTAGGTACATCTGGAGCACATGTTAATGAGTAAATTACTCTAATTTTATGTTAAAACACTTTAATAAATATACAATGCTTTTCTTTAATTCCGATTTCAGTATCTAACATATTGATCTACTTTAAATGTTATTATTATGATCTATTTTTGTAATGATGGAATGGGGGTTCTCCGAAGAAACGTTACAGTCCTATGAGATCCGAGAGTCCACAATGTTTGAAGATCACTGTGCGAATGCATTCAGAACGAGGGCTTTCAAATAGGGGGCAGGGCAGAAGCGAGTTTTAATAATACAGTTATAAATAATGGCAAAAAAATACAGGAGAAATGTCTACTTTCCAGTTTTTTTTTCGTCGCTTTACATTACGTTGTAATAATATTAAATTTTCACACAGGCTAGGTAATTGCAAAGTTCTGACAGTTATCATTCCATGCCAGAACATCCCTTTGCCTGCCATTCTAGATTTTTAATTCAGCTATCAGACAGCAAGAATACATTGCATATGAGCGTAAGTAATTAATCGAATAAAAAAAGCAGTAAACCTGCTTCTGTTTGGTTCACATTGTTGAAACCAAATATTATCGCCTTGCATTATATTTAAAGAAATTAAATAACGAAGAATCTGCATAAATGTATGTATGTTTCTCGTATTGTGATAAAACAACGGTACCTAGAGCCGTTGTTTCCTAGAGCCATCCAATTCTGAATAACGTAATCCTCCACCCGATTATGGGCATCTGGAAGCACGAATTTTGGAAATTTGTTTCATTATCCATTTCACATTTTGTAAGATTTTAAGGAATTTTTGATTACCAAACTCAAGGATTTCAAAACGAGCAATGGCAACACTGTACGGGGGAGGGATATCTCCAAAGCGGCGTCAGACTGCGCATTGGAAATTCTAAAGATATGCTCTTTTTAAATTATTTTGGGATACTGTTGTTGAATTGAATTTTTGGTTTAAGTGCGAACATGATGTTTAATAAATAAATGTAACACATAAAACGTTACAGAAAAAGCCTATTTGGCCGTAATTAAAATATGAGATCTTTCCTTGTTTTTATATATCTAATTGAAATAATTTATAATAGATTTAAATGATAGCTTTTACACATTAACGAACCCGCTAGCGGCCGAGCGGTAAAGTCCCTGAATACTGGTAATTCGGTCCGGGGTTAGAATCATAGCGAACTTGCTAGCTGCATGGGCGTTTCGTCTTTTTCCCCATATATGGCGTGTGTACGAGCCATTTTCCCTCAGAAGACTTCCACGAAAGCATCCATTCCTTCAAGGAAATACCCTCGTGTGCTTCGCCATAATTAAATAAAAAGGACTACATCTAAACCATTACTATAATAAATAAATGATGTTTTTAATACCATATAAGATATTATAAGATATTTTAAAACGTTAATTTAAGATCTTGATTGATATTTCACAATGCTATATCATCCAGTAATTTACGATAGATTTTTTTTTTTTCCTAGCAGTCTTATTATAGCTGCAATTAACTTGAATGATAATATACAGCATTTCTCAGTCATAAGCTGTTAATGTCAGTTGGTTCTTAGTTACCACATTCGATTGTTTAAGTACTTGTTTTCTTAAATGCTATTCCGCATTCAGTGCTGTCCTAAAAGACAAAGGTTTGGTTTCTAAATTATACTGGCGTTAGAAGACTACCTACATTGTATTAAAAGTGAGCGATTATACAGTGCAATATATTTGTGTATATATTAGGTGAAAAAATTCATATATATTATATAAGAATTGGCTTATTTGGATTCGGAAATAGACGAGGGCTATTTGTGTAAGACCAGAGCTGCTTTTATGGAGGATTTTTCTTCAATGAAAACCGACTTCTATTTATGTTACACATGGAAAAAAAATTCGAAAATTCCCGTGCAGTCAAGTCGTTCACTGAATACCAAACTACCAGTATTCAGTAATTTACCGCTCGGATATATTGAATGGCAACAGTCTGAACTTGATTTTCGATTTGTTTTGATACAGCTCGAATGCTGCTGATGAGATATTAAACAGATTCTAGATTAGATTAATTCGTTTGGTAAATTCCTTTTAAAACTAGATTGAGTATTTTGAACATAGAATTATCACTGAACCACTATTTGGTAGAATTTTAGATGCTGCTTGTCTCAAATAGAATTTTTGTAGAACTTAGATGCGCAGCGCCATTCGTCTATTAGATTAGCGTACAACAGCAATATCGCAAAAAGAGAAACTTCGCGCATAAAATACCCGCGCTTTAAGATGCACGCGATGTTAATGTTAATGGACGGCTTTTAAAATCGTTGAGTTTGTTAATCGAAAATTCGTTAAAGTTTTACAAAATATGAAATAGATAATAAAACAAATTCCAAATTCGGGCTTCCAGATGCACATATTCTAAGTGGGGAACTACGTTATTTAAAATTTAATGTCTCTAGGTACCATTATTTTTTCACAGTGAGAGAAACATACATTCATGCAGATTCTTCATTATTTAATTTCTTTAAATATAATGCAGAGCTCTAATATTGGGTGGCAACAATTTGAGAAATGAAACTCCGTTTATAGTGAACCAACGCAAAATGCCAAAACGAAATTATAATAGCCCTTCTGAGCTAAAAAATAAATAAAAAAAAACTTTGGGCTTTAGGTTTCCGTTAATTTCAGCATTTTGTATAAAAGGGGTTACATTGAGTTTTGTTGTACTATATCTGTTATCGTTTGTAACTCGTAATGGAAATGTAAACACATGCGTGAAAAGATAAGCAAAAATGCCAAAATCTCCTGCTAGTATTAACCATCGGAGGAATTCTATTTTTAGCTCTAGCTTGGGAAGATGAGAAAATAAACTACGAAGGTTGATCTCTGCGTGTGAGTATTCGCCTTAATATATTTGGACGTGATTAAAATTTTAAATTCCTAGTGAAAAGCTACTGTTTTGCTTTAAAACTTAAGGGAAGGAATTTATGCACCGAATTTAGCTTGAACCTCATTTTCGTTCTTGACATAGTACCGTGGACGGGCTATATAGAAATGATTTTGCGAAGGATGCAAATAGCAATAAGGGATATTCGAGAGGTCACATGGATTTATCTTGTTCCAAATCAGAAAGCAGTTGTCAAACCCAGCGTTTTATCTGAGCTTTTATTTTTTCTTTTATTTTTAAACTCGATTGTTGAACTTCACTAATGTTGTCACGTAATAAATTTGCTTTTTTTGCGTGCCATACGCATAATCTGATAAAGAATGAACAGGTTTATCATACTAAAAGCGAACAATTATATCTCTTTGATACTATTCTGTGTCTATTCCGCATTTTACATGTTATCTAGTTTTTTTTCCTTATCTTATCTATTTAATTTTTGCTTCACTTTATGCTTAATTATTTTTTATTGCTGCATAACTACACTTTCGTTTCGAAGCTTAGACAGCTACGAAACGAAGTCAGCACAGAGTTCCTTTGATAATTGCAATTAAGTAAGTTGCTTTCTAGGTTTTGTACGTGCAACATTCTTTCTATTCATTATGTGTTCGCTTTCAAAATCAGGTCTAAATTTTAAGTTGAATAGCTCAACTTTTGCTGCTTTGCTGTTAAAGGTAAAAATTGTTACCATTTCGATTTTGTTCATTATTAATTTTGAGGATATTTCTACCTTATAATTTATTACTTAATTTACAGCTTTTAAGATTTTTAGTTTTTCTGTTTTATGCATATGATTATTTGCTTATTTGGCTGTTTATGAACCCAAAAGAACCAGTTAGCAATTTTGCGTCGAATCACTGTAAATGCGCCATTTCACTTTTGATTCGAGGCTTTTGCCATTCAACAAAATTTAAGATATTCATTGGCCAAAAAATGTTATTAATTTAGTTTTGGCATTTTGCGGCGAATCACTATAAACGGTGCATAACTTTTCAGATTGTTGTCACCAAATATTATCGCCCTGTATTATATTTAAAGAAATTAAAGAATGAAGAATCTGGATAAATGTATGTATGTTTCTCGCATTATGAAAGAACAACGGTACCCAGAGACATAAAATTCTGAATAAGGTAGTCCTCCAGCCGAATATGGGCATCTGGAAGCCCAAATTTGGAATTTGTTTTATTATCTGTTTCATAATTTGTAACTTTAACGAATTTTTGATTAACAAACTCAACGATTTCAAAGCGAGCAATGGCAACACTGCTACGGGGGGGGGAAATTAATTTCCAGCGCGCGAGACTGTGTATCGAAAATTCTACAGATATGCTCAATTTGAAATTATTTTGTAATATTGCTGTTGTATTGAATTTTATGGTTTAAGTGCGAAGAACATGATATTTAATAAATGAAGGTAACACACAAAACGTTAAAAAAATTACCGCTTTGGTCGTAATATAAAATCTGAAAACTTTTAGATTCTCCCCCCCCCCAGCCTTTGAAAATGAATCTGTTTGTTCTGGATTCAGAAACTTAGCTATTTAAAAGCAATCGATGCAGTTCTTAAGAACATTCGTTTCTTACTTTTGAACCGGATTAATTTAAATAATAAAAATGCATTTCATTCATGATTTCTCTAATTCAATATATTCGATATTTACATAGAATGGCGTTATATGATTTTCATTATTTAATGTGCCATATTTAAAAATTTTTAATGAATTTTCGATTCACAAACTCAACGATTTTAAAGCGAGCCGTGGCGATACTCTACGGAATAAAACATTTTTACCATCAGCGTGCGACTATTTGTTGAAAATTCTAAAGATATGCTGTTTTTAAATATTTTGTGATTTTGCCTTCGAATTGAATTTTATGTGGCATAAGTGGTATTTAATTGTCAAGAATTTAATAAAATCTACCTGATTTTTAATATTCTTTCCCTTTATGTAATCCCCCAAAAAGGGGGCTTTAGCAGGAGTGAGTGCAATAACAGACTGGTAGACTGCGAGCTCAGCGAGACTGTTGAATACCGTAAAAACCTTTTGGACGATCGTTAAAATCTGAAACCTTTCAGATTTTTAAAAAATTTTTTATTTTTATTTGGCCTGCTTTAACAAGTAAGTGTAGAAACCGTAGTGATGATTGCTGGAGGTTAAGGGTGGTCTGTTTTCCTCCATGTTGACAGAAGCTTTTACGGCAGTTTTATATTTCAGCTTAAGACTTAATTTACTCAGTATTATATCGTGTGATTATAATGCATGTTATAAGCTGCATACAGAGCTTCCCGGGTCGTTAATCCTCTCTAAATTATTCTCGCAAGAGAAAATTAAATAAAGCAATATTCCATTTTGAATTATCAATATGTTTATTTTACACAGGGTGCTAACCATGCTGATCACTTAGGACTCCGAAGATTTTGAAGCCGGGCCGTATAGGAAGATTGTAATTTATGAATACTTAATTACTCCTTCCTTACCTCTTGCAGATTCTCAAATTTTCACAGTTAAACAAATGAGAGCTTTTGTTCTAGTTTTAAAATAAAAACGCTTTACAGCGTTAGTATAATTTTTAACTTGCTATAAAAAAGATAATTTTTAATGATATATTTATTAGTTTACTAATTCGGAATAATTGCATTTTAAATAGATTATTTTTTAAAATATCTATTTATAATTTTTATAAAAAGAGAGGGTATATGGTTTCGGAATATTTTTGTCTTTCAAATCGGTTAATATATTTTAGAATTCCGTACACTTATTTTTTTTCCCTTGAAAAGTAATGTGGAGATTTTCAAACGAATTTTAAATGATTTGATTTTCGAGGCAGTCAGTCAGGAGGAATATGAAGCATTTGTAATTACCTTGGGTGTTGTTGACTGTATTGTAAATATCTGATTAATGCATGTATGTGCATACGTAACTGGATTCATCGCGAAATGAAAAAGGCACATGTACTCACAGCTACCCCAAAACGTGATAAAAAATAACTCTGTAAAAATTAAAGTTAACGCACAAATTTCTTAAAAATTTGAATTCTTCAGAGGTTTCAAATAAACGATGCTCGTGTACCGCTTGAAATAAAGTCAATTTTAAACTAATTGCAACATTTGGTTTTCTGTCGGAATTCATTAAACAATGAAATTACAGAAATGTTGTTATTATTGGGACTTCTCACACTTGTCTGACAGTCACATCAGAACAAGTCCTCGGAATTCATGTTGGTAAGGACTGCATGATTGCGTCTGTCGTTGGCAAGAGCTTTGAGCACCATATATGAATATTTATGAAAAGTATTTATGAAAAAGCAGCGCTGATGTTACGACGAAAGCAGCACATGTATTATATAAGTAATGAAAGGCAGTGCGAAATTATTAATATACAATAAATTAAATATTTGCGAAGAAGTGATGAAAATATTAACGGCCTGCAATTTTGAAATTTGCCATAGATGATAAAATCTTGTAACGGTCTGATAGATTTGCTAGATGGGCTGCATCTCTTGGCGGGCATTGCACTACGAAGATTGGGTAACTTTATTTTACACAGAAATGATTTTTTATGTGCTCGTAAGGAAAAGAAACAAGCATTTACGAGGGGGAAGGGAGTAAATAAAAAGAATAACAAGTTAACACGTGCGTAGTTAAATTATCTAGCGGCAACCTCTCTTTTATATAGTAATTTGCTTCGTAAACATGGCGTACGAGACCTAAGTAATCAAACTGTCAAAAGTTTCGAAGATTTGGCAAATGGCAAACAGAGGGGAGCAATCAACAATCAAGGGAAAAAAAAAAAAAAAAAACACTTTTTCTATTCGCTTACATAATGCATTTTCCGGATATCAGAAAGGTTCGTTGTTTGCTGAAGCGTTAAAATCATATTGTTGCACTTTGCAACCTGCCTGGAAAGTGCTATTTGGGATACATTAGATTAACATATAACATTGTTCTAACATAGGAATTTGGACATAAAACCATACCTTTTCTCAAATGACGTGCCTAATTTTTTATATTTCAGTACTACGATTCAAGTTATTCTAAAGTGCCAAGTTTTGCAAAGAACCCACGAATTGTTTTTAAAACAATAGCTCTCAAAATTTTAGCTCCTCAGTGTCATTTGAACTCGGTGTATATTTTTTAAACTTACTTGATTCCTTCTTTCACAGTTCGAAATTTGGGTACAGTCCAAATAAAATTCGCAAATATTTTCTGCGAATTTTATTTTTAAAAATTGTATTTTTTAGTAGTTTTTATAAATTTTTCAAAAAACGTTTGAATTATAACCTATAAAATTTTTACCATTGTCTTAAAGTAGATGTATTTCTAGGTATACCTGCAAAAAATTAAAGTTTCTTATTCAAAATTTCCAAAGATATACGTGAATGTATATATTGGTGTGTGTTTTTTTTCCTGGCCAGTCCCATTTTCTAATCATACGGCCGACTTGTGCCATCTAGGAGGATCGGGGCTGTGCTTTTATAATGATAATGATATTGCTGTGTTTTTTAAAATTTGCTGTATAAGGGATAATGTCATCAAATGTGGCTTACGCACTTTGTTAAAATTGTTTGATTGGATGAACGATGCACTCCTTTTTTTCCCATCGTGCACATTGAAAGAGAAAGGAAAATAGGTTATCATAAAATAAGAATTTCCCCAACTGAATTATTTTTGGCGCAGTCTCAAAAATGTGCACCAAGATAAATTTTTAAATTTCTTGGTAAATTTCTCACCAAATTTTCAAAAATATAATATTTAGGTATAATTTGAGTCGTAGAATCGAAATGTGGGAAAAAAAATCGGTATGTCGTTTCAGAAAAAGTCTGATTTTGTGTCAAAATACGTATGTTAGAACAATACTATATACATATCTAATATATATCCTAAGTCGCGCTTTTCAGACATGAAAAACGCGAATTAAATTTCATCAATCGGTCCAATAGAATGGGAAATACAGAAATGTCGGGTTTTGGGGGGGGGCAGAGTATACATCTTGCATGATCATAAAGTCAGTGTTTGTTAATATCCGGTTTATTCTGTAAATTCAAAGGAATCAAAATGAATTTGCACGTGTTGCACTTAGTTTCTATTCCCCCCAAAAAAAATTCGTGAAAAACCTTCAATTTCAGCTACTTTCCATAATATAAAAAAATTAACCAAGCTACTAATTTTTAATGCTGACAAAAAATTATTAGTATTTCACTGTTTCTATGGCCTCTTTCGAAAAATAATAATTGGTTAACTTTAAGATTAGAATTTAAGGATAGATTCCAGCAACTATATTAAAATATGTGTCATTAATTTGGAAGTCTATCATTATTACCGTTGTTATCATTAAGAATATAAAACAAGCAAACAACAAAATAATAATGAGAAGCTTAATGCATGCAGTTTCCTAAAAAAATCAGTGCATCTAGTATACGAACAAAGAAAGTATTAAAGTAAATGGATGAAATGTGTTCGAGAATGCTTACTGTTATATATCTAAATCTACTGAAATTTGAGTTTAAATTGTCAGTCATTTGAGGGATTTTTATTCCCCTTTATAAAGCAGAAGTAAACTCAGTAAATTATATATAATTAACATTGTTTTAGGAATATTTTCTGCTTTGTCAAATGATGTTAAGAATTACTTGGACTTAATTATTTCAGTCATATTCAAATAAGCTACTGACAATTGTTTTCATAACAGGAGATTTTTTTTTTCTTATCATCGCCAAAATTGATGAAACGTGCGGAGACTTTTGCTTCATGAGATCTCTTTATACAGGTGATCTATAACGGACAAAATATTTGCTATCTCTTTCAAACCTACTGATGAAAACTGACAAATTCTTTAAAACAGTATTATATCTATTTATGTTATTTATTATTTTATATTTATTTAAATTTTAATGCCATGACGTCATCATGTAAAGAAAAAGTTTCTGCATCATTTGTCTTTCTGTTTATTGAATAAACCTGCTGTCAGTATCGTGTGAAACTGCTGCACATCTCAGGGATAAAGGCACATTTACAAATAAAAATTATTTCGGTTCAGAAACATTCAAACCAAGTCATACCCTTCTTGCCACATAATAAGACCAAGCAAAAAGTTTAAAAATGAATTTGTTCAAGCCGATTAAAACCTGTATGCTGACAGAATTTTTTTTTTATTAGCCATAATTTATATTTCGGGTTAGACGATAGTATAGAGGCAGAAGAGTTAGAAATTTCGTAGTTGAAGTATATAATATTGTAAACTTTCTATGGCGGTCACTTCTAAGAGTGACCAGTATTATTACTTAGAAAATATATAAATATAAGTATTTAATGTTGTCCACATAAGGTGACCTTTTCCACAGGACAAGATCTTCTGTAAGTGTGGATGATTATTTTATAGATAGTTTACTGTAAATAGCATTAGAAACTGTTATATTTAATTTTTTCATGTTTCAAAACTATTTACCTCGATAGATGGTGTCACGTTCATTTTAGCTTTGCCTGTTGCTTTCGCTATAAAATGGTTGCCACTTGTTCTGTTTTTGCAAATTTTTTTGCTCTTGAAGAAAAGGGACTTGTTCTTGGAAAAGGGATTTATTCAAAATCTACGACAAACTAAAGTTATTTTTTTCCCCGTTGTGAGGCACGGTTTTTAATTTGTATTGTACTTACTTTACTGCACCGATAAACTCGTAAAATACACGATAAATCATTTTGCATGCTTCCAAAAAACAACTGAAAAGGAAATGAAGTTTTGTCGTACATGGCCTTGTTAAGTCAATCATAATAACAAAGAAAAACATCATGAATTCAGAATGCAGGCACGCATATATATTCTACATTAAATAAATCAACGCATCTTAAGTATTTAGATCGATGGATTTTAAGTGCCCCTATTTCGCAATGCCAAGATACGGGGGAACCTCGAGATACGAGCACCTCTATAAACGAGAAATTTGAGATAGAGGAAAGTGTGAGCGAAAAATTTGTCTCTACATACGAGCATTGACTCAAGTAACGAGCAATGAGTCAGGCTGTTGGTATGCGTGGCGCCATTTCCCGATCCGGCTCGACTCGAAGAATCCCCTCGTCAGATCACTCGGTGTTCTTTGATCTTCGTGTTTCTGCACTTGTGAGTTAATTGTATATTACATTTAACGTGAAAATAATCTCCTAAGAAGATTTTTGCCTGACATAGTGTTGCAAAGAAAAATAAGGAAGCCATGGCCGTTGAAATTAAGAAAGAAGTCGCAGATAAACATAAGCGTGGTATAAGAGTGGCAGAATTGGCAAAAACTCACGACCTTTCGACATTGACGGTCTGCACTATTCTGAAGAAAAAGGAAGAAATTAAGAAACTTGATGTAGGCAAAGGAATTACTGTTACTCTTTCGAAGTACTGTCCAAAATTCCTAGAAGCTGTTGTTGGTGTGGATTAACGAGAAGCAGTTAAGGTTGGAGTCGGAAGCTGTCATAAAGCTTATATTATTTACCAGTGTTATTTATTAGAAAAATTGATTTTTATGTATATTTTTGGGGTGCGGAACGGATTAACTGGATTTCCATTATTTTCAATGGAGAAGTTTGTTTCTAGATACGAGAAATTCGCTGCACAAGCTCAATGCTGGAACGAATTAAATTCGTATCTCGAGGTTTCACTGTACACTTACAGAAATCCTTTTTTTTTTTTATCCGACTGGATCTGAACCCGAAGATTGAAAGTTGACTTTGATAAATATATATCATTCGAAGCGGTACATATTGTAAAATGCAAAGTGTAGGAAATAATTCCCTAACAGCGCGTTATAGTAATTGCATACACAATTACATACAATTAAAGAGCAGATACATTCAGAATTTCATAAGGAGGTTAACATTCATATGTTTATGATCAGTCTGTAAATATTTTTTTAATTACTAAAATATAGATGAGAATTTTTTAAAGGAATATATATGCATAATGATTGGTTGTCGTGCTTAATTAAGGTGACCAAATTTCGAAGTTCGAAATTCCGGACGCTGTATATGTAATTTTTTAAATATTTTTTTACAAATTAATTATTTTATTATTATTGTGGTAGAGGTGGTATATTGATTAATATATATATATATATATATATATATATATATGCATATAGATAAATCAAAATAAATATTTTTTGATTTATTTTTGATAGTGATATGTAAGATTTTTTTTCATAAATAAAGACTAAATCAAAACGCAGTATTCATTTTTAAGCAAAATAATAAATTTGTAACTCTTTTAAATTATTTTAATGGAATAGCCTTATATTTCTTATATATAGCCTTAGAATTTTTTTTTTTTTTTTTTTTTTTTTTTTTTTTTTTTGTGATCTTCTTATAAAAGTGCGTGCAATTTTCATCACAATTTATTCGAGTGATTAACATACGCTTTTAAGGTGTGTCTTATCCACTAGTCCAAAAACTGTTCATAATGCTATATACTCGCTCAGTTGTAGCATTAGTGCCAGGAAAACAAAAGAAAAACTATAGCAATTTTAAAACATTTGAATAAAGAATGTGGTTCTTATTAAAATATGCATTTATTTCCCTTCACCTCTGAACTGGGTACATCTTATTTTTTTTTTACCATTCCAATATTTTTTCTTCCGTGATATATTGTTTAAAATTAACATATTTATCTTTCCAATAATTTATGACTTGGTATCATTTTTATTAATTAACAAAAAGACCGTTTCAACTTGACTCCAAAAAAGGATTTCATTTAATATGATTCAGCTGTACCTAAGTACGTAAAAGTATGCATTTAAACATTTACGTTCTCATAATTACTGCTTTTCGGGACAATTCGAGACAAATACTATAAATTCGGGACCCAAAAAAAAAAAAAAACGAGTTGTAAAAAAAATCGGGACAGGCATTGAAAATTCGGGACGTAGGGTCGCCTAAGCTATGCAAGAAACAAAATGTAGACAAACACATTTTTGTACAATATATGATTCCTCTCAGGGAAATTTTTATTTTGCAGCATATGTTGATATCACATACTAAGTAATTATAAAAGACATATCTTTGTTTTAAAACCGACCATATAAGGCCAAGACTCGCCGCCTCGAACTCTAGGAAATTAAAAAACTTTTCCTCTTCATGATGGTAAAACAAAAAATTAATCGTGACTGTCAACTTTCAATCCTATAATTGCCTTTATCATTTCCATTTGCACGATTGTAATATTTTTTCAAAATGTCTTTCCGTTAAGCAAAAGTTCTCATCAGACTCATTTAAGAACTCTTGTCGTCGTAACAATTGCTGTTGTTAGGCTTTTTATCGCTAGAGGTAACGCTGAGCAGCTCGTATGAATAATCGGATAATGTAAATATAAAATAGCAAAATATCTATTAAAATTTTTCATGCTATTTTAAGCCAACCGTTTGAGCCTTAAAAGGATAAAGATTCAAATATCTGGCTTTAGAACGTTAGAAATCTTAACAGACGATGATGGGGGTAGAGGATTAATAGCTTTGTCCAAGTGAAGAAAATGCCTGACGTGAGTTGCAAATGACTTCCTGTAACTTGTACACGTTTTGATCCACAAAATAAGCATTTGGAAGGTATCGTTTTCTTAGCGCGTGTGATAACAGCAGTACAACTAAAATGTAACTTTTGAACATTTTCATCCTTTTCATATTTATTTTGCCCATCATAATCAGAAATCGGAAAAGAGAATTCTATCATGGTGTAACTTTAAATGATAAGATGTCCTGGTTTGTGGAGGACACTCCCGTTTCACGATATGTTCCAATAGAAAATATTCGACATTCTGTAAATATTCTAGGATTTTCTAAATATAGTTAACAGAACATTTAGTGAATACATTCATGAAAATGAGCCCACCAACAGCCGAGCGGCCAAGTCGCTGAACGCTGGTAGTTCGGTCCTGAAGTTCGAATTCCGGCGAAAATGGGCCTTTTCGTGGTTTTTCTCATGTGTAACGTATATACGAGCCAGTTTCCCTTATAAAGTACTCCACGAAGGTATTCCTCCCATTCGGCAGATAGCCCATCAGCGGCTGAATTGTAAATCGTTGAGCACTAGTAGTTCCGACCAGTGTTAAATCCAGGCTAGCGGACTGGCTACATGGGCGTTTTCGTGATTTTCCCGGTGTGCAACGTGTATACTAGCCAGTTTCCTTTAGAAGATCCTCCAAGAAGCCATCCCTCCCCTTAGGGGAGGTAGCTTTAGTGTGCTTTGCCATAATAAACTAAACCAAACCCTTGTGTACTTTGCCGTTGTTAAATAAACCCAAAACATCCGTAAAATGTCTGTATATAGTAATGAAAATGCTTGTATGGAGCAGATTATATACAGTTATTTTATGGGATTAGAAATGTATTCAATAGTAAAATAATCATGCTTTACAGTCAAACAGTATAAAAAAATATGAGGTTCACAAAAAACGTGAAACAATTTTTGTATTTTTATTTCAGCTGCACTTAATAACTGGAAAAATGCAATTTAAGTCACCTGAAGAATTTTAAGATTTTCTTTTGAAAATTAAATATGTAGAAGAAAACTTAATTTTCGAAAAGGAATTTTTCGATAAAGTCTTTTAACTGATAACAAAATTATTTAATGAAATACTGTATTTAGAAAGATATTTTAGACCTGAGTTATTAAACATTTGTGAATTTTTAAACATCTGAATTTAGCAAAATAGTACTAGTATTTTCCTATAATAAAAATGTTTTTTTTTTTTTTTTTTTTTTTTTTTTTTTCAAAGTTGTAACATTTATAACTGAACTCTGCTTACTACGAATAATTACAGCAACAGAGCGACAATAAAACATCTGATGGCGACCTGTCTCTGTAAGGTACCTCCTTCATAAGATACAAAAATGGTTTGGAATCGTGGGATTTGTTTGGTTTTATTCTAATATATGAGTAATTAAGAAGAAAGTTACATATTAAGACTGTGATGGGCAAACTATGGTTATTTGTGTCTCTCTCTATGTAAGTAAATAACTACTAAAAATGAAACCCTTTGTAGGAAAGATACACTGAGCTTTGTAAAAAATACTTTTTTTTTTGGAAGTATTGTAATCGTGAAAAATTTGGGGTATCATAGTTCAACGAAAGTATCCATTTTGACCCCTCTCGAATCCATTTTAACGATGTTTTTGCGTGACATCTGTACGTATGGACAGAATAAACGACTCTTTTTCTCAAAGCGGATTCAGGTGAAATTTTTTTCGTGTTGTTTGTACGCATTTATCTGGCATAACTCAAAAGCGAGCAGCCGTAGAATGTTCAAATTTTGTATATAGGATTGTTATAACATGCAGTTGTGCACTTCCCTTTTCACTGCAATCGGCCGCACACAAACGTATATATACTCACTCTGTAACCCGGCTTGGTGAGCTGTTTTTTTTTTTACTCTTATATGTTGGTAAATTGTGCATTTTTTGCTTTAGATGATTGAATTATGTTGTTCATATCTTCTAGTTAATGTTTTTATGCATGCAATAGTTGTAGAATAGTTGTGAATTTAAAAGTTTAACTGACGATAGACGAGACCGCCATTCGTTTGCATTTGAAACCCTTAGTAGAATAGTGAATTTAGTCAGTTGGTGCACCAACGTGAAAGTCTTTTTGCCCAGTGTAACCAAAAGCTAACTTTCAATTTTACGCCTTTAAAAAAAAAAAAAAAAAAAAAAAAAAAAAATCTGCCTTCCTGCCCGCTGCCAAACTACTTGTCTTTGCGTAGAAACTCTAATTTTAATAGTAAAAACTGTTTTTTTTAACTGTATTTGATGTTTTATGTTTTTCTGTATTTTACAATTTTTAATGAAGATGTTTTGAGTTTTTATGCATTTTTGCTTTTCTATTTCACGAAATGAGAACTGAATTAATTAAATTCAAACTATATCTCTAATGAAATTCCCGGAAATAAGTTTATGTGAACTACACTAAAAACGTGTATAATTTAAGAGTACAAGGAAATCATGTGGTGTCCACATCAGATATTTCCTTTTTCAATCACCAATCATGTTCATTTATATTTAGGGAAGCAGATCTTGAAATGACAGATCTATTAATTTTCAAAAAATAATTTTATTTTCATTATTAATTGTTATTCATAGTTGAATCATATTAACAATTTGCTTTAAGCGATGTTTTGCTTCTAGAGTAGGCAAGGCATAAAAAATAGCGTCATCAATGGTTTAATGCCGTTTAATCGAACGAAATTAAATTTGCCTTTTGCGTACAAATATGATTACGATAAAATTATTTATTAATTAATCGTAAACGCACTCATTTTGTATTTTAATGTTTAATGGAAAGTAAGAGCAAAGAATTATAATAGCTTTTCAGAATTCCTCGGCCCCAACATATGCGCATTTTATTTTAAATTCGAAAACTACATTTGTTGTAAAACCTATCGACAAAAAGGTCATATTATCGCTTTTACAAAGCACTTTTTATCAGTGACAGAAATGTACGCTAAGATGTGAGAAATAATGTTTAAAATGCAATTTTCATTTCGTTCGATTAAACGGCGGTAAACTCAGGAAAAACGTAAATTCACAGCAATTTTAAAAACTACAGATTCTATAACTCCTCTTGGGTTTGGTATTGATAAAGTAATCAAAAGACAAGTCAGATATATATATATATATATATTTCTTATTACGTGCCTCGCCCTTAGGCACTACACGGAAAGGGAGGGATGCCCCATGAAGGTCTTTTTAAGGGAAACTGGCTCGTATCCACGTTACACATGGGGGAAAACCACGAAAACGCCCATGCAGCCAGCCCATTCGCCGTGACTCGAACCCCAGATCGAACTACCAGTGTTCAGCGGCTTTAACCGCTCGGCCGCTGGTGAACCGACAAGTCAGATTCAATAAATAATTTCTTCTAATCTATTTTCAAAAACGATAAACGTGAGTTTTAAAAAATATAATGAAAAATTAGCTTTGTACTTAAAAGAGAATAAGTTAAAAAATAAAAATACGAATTATAATCCCCCCCGCACGTTGCAAGTGTAATATGCTGCTAATAACGCATGCTTTAACTTGTGAAGTAACAGTTGTTATTTATATAAGAAAGAAGAGTAGTTCAACAGTCATTTTCATACTCAGTTTTGTGAATTCAGTTTCTGCACCTTTGATGTCTTTTTGCCAAGTGGGATCAAAACTCTAATTTTAATCGTAAAAATTGTTTTTTTTTTAATGGTATTTGGTGTTTTATGTTCGTCTGTATTTTACAGTTTTTAATGTTGTTTTGAGTTTTTATATATTTTTGCCTTGCCGCGAAGTGAGAACTGAATTAATTGAATGTGATTTGTATCTCTAATGAAGTTCTAGGAAATAAGTTTAAATGAAATTGGCATAAAATGTGTATAGTTTACTAGGCCATACAAAAAAGGCATGTGGTGTCCACGTCAATTTTTTCCCTTTTCGATATTATTGTTTATGCATGTTTTGAAAAATATTTAGTTATCGAAATGTAAAATTTATTTTAAATATTTTTTTATTTTGTTAAAACATTTGTCCTTTGGGCTGTTTTCAGATCGTGTATGCAGTCGGTGGGCAATTTGAGGCACTGGCTTATAAACTTACGCGGAACAGGGGTGGTTAAACTTCCTGTTAGTTAGAATCGCATGTTCAAATTCAGGTATTCTAGGAGCCGCAATTAAACATTTCTGTCATTTTAAAAATAGTAAAACGGTTTTTGATTGGAAATAACACTTCCTTCATCTTTGATTTATTTAATAGAAGCATGCTTTCTTTACACAAAGCATGCTTTTTGTATATTGATTTCTTGTATTTAAGCTAGGAAATTTTAACAAAATGGCACATAATAATTTTTCTTCTCCATTATGAGTAAGTAACCCGTATGAGAATCTCTCAAAATGCATAGAGTTTTTCCTCTAAAATAAATATTAAGGTTGAATTTTTCCTATTTCAAATGATTGTTGTTCTGTGCTTAATCCTGTGCTGAAATTCTCTCATTTTTCCTCCGGGTAAATAAACAGACGGCGGAACTTAATGTTACCTTGTTTATCCGATTATGCTTTCAATAATTGTAACTTTGTTTGTTTAACTGTCTGTGTATGCATACATTGTCATGTTTCGTTCTTTCTACTGGTACTTTTCTGCAGAGGACCGAACTTAAAGAAAATAATCCATTTTTAATCTGCGTATCCTGTAAAACTTTTATGCACGGAAATCTTTTATCAGACAATGGCCCATCGTGAGACCTACAGAAGTTGTTCGCACATTTTTAAGACGACTTTGTTTTGCTATTAAGAAAAATCGCGTGCTTGGAATTTTTTTTAATTGCTATATTTTTGGAAGTATAGAGTATCGTCTGCTACTTGACAGTTTTTTTTCCGCTTGCAAAATGACGCTTTTAAAGAAGCAGTGGATGGAAGGCTATGTTTGTGCTCTTTCCGAAGAAAATTAGTCGTATCTAGTTGTTAAAAAACGCTGTGAAAACTATTACTATTGTTTTCTGTATATAAAAGGTACGATAGATAATATTGTCAACAAGAAAGGGAAAAAAAAACGCCAAAGTTTGGCTTCGAGTGGAAAAATTGCTCCAAATACAAATCCAAGGAAGCTCGAAAAGTTTCAAATGTAATAAAGGTAAGATTTGAATGATTTGTTCGAGGAAGTCATGTGGCATCCATATCAGATTTCATATTTTCAAAATTATGAATGGAAAGTAAGAACTAAAATACTGTAGCATATGCTCGTTTCTTTGAATCACTAACGTGTTGAAATGCAGCTATTACAGGTGTAAAATTTATTTACAGAAATGTTCATATTTTAAATATGTTGTAACTTTTAAAAAACGTTAAAATGCTCAGTCTCGAATCTAAAGACTTCTTAGATTTTTATCTGCTAGCAGATGCAATCTACTCAATCGTAAGAATAGAAATGATCAAAGGAAATAACAATATGTCTATCGATATGTGTTCGAGATGATTTAAATATGCTGTTGATGGCGTTTCATAACTTAAGATTAGAGTCGTGGATTTATATGAGATAGGTGGATAAACGCTCAATTGTACTTAATAGGATTAAAGGCTCTAGTGTTGAATTGGGTGGCCCTTCGATTAGCGACAATTTTTTTTTTCAAATTTCGGTGATGAAACCTCACTTCTGGTTACCATGATAGTTTTAACTTTGTTTTAGCTTCCTGATTTTATTTAAAGAAAACAGATTGATGTGTACATGGACAAATTTAAGCCAGTGCGCAATGCCTAGTTTGTGCAATTCTAGGATTTTTTTTTTTTTTTTTTTTTTTTTTGTGAAAACAGATCGATGTGTACATGGACACAGAGTTTGTGTAATTATTTGACTTCTTATTTTGATTTTGTATAGCGGCCATCTTGAATTGTGCCTTCCTGGTGCCGATCTTGGCGTCAAAAAAGAATCGCCAAAAAACAAGGGTAAAACAAGGGTAATCCGGTACGGATTAAATTTTTGAAGCGTATTTGAGACTAAATCGTTTAATGTACATTTTTATCTCAAATCTTTAACTGTCAAAATGCATTCTTTTTACGATCGTATTGTGCACCTAAATCATTTCGTGCTCTAGAAATTTGTTTAGAATAAATTAATTTCTAATCTCCTATTCATAATATGTAACGTACAGATGTTTTCAATTCTGAAATGTTTCAGTCACTGTGACAGCTTCTAATATAGAACAAGCAGAACGATAGTAGTTTCATAAGTCGATTATCACGTACGAAATATTGCCTCACTTTTTTTTTTTCGTCGAACAAAAGAACTGGAAGCAAACACGTACTTTATTCGAAGAATTTTACGCGTTTTCAATGGTTATTTCATTGTGCTTCAACTGGTTATGTTAGGTAGAGAAACTCTGACGTTAAAGTAGTACAGCTACATTTGGCGTGATCGTGGTGTCCTTTCCCTCGCTAATCTCTTTTACTAAATGCTTAATTTAAACATATAAGTGTTTTCCAAGATACGTTTCAACGGATTTTGTAGTTGTAAGAGTTAAAAATTTCCATATTTTTAAATAATCCGGACATTAATAAATAAATAATTCTTCGTGTAACGATAATATAAGCGATGCCAAAGAAATAAATTCTATGAATGATTGGAGAATCAAAATCTGAGGTTAGAAAATAATGCATTTCGTTTGACTAAGTAGATATTTTCTGTTAAAATATGCAAATAAAAGGAATATAATGAGGCGAAATGTTGAAAAGGAATAACGGTACTTTTCCATTTTGCCGGCGCAGGCGATAAAGTCTCCGACAATGATACAACCGATGCCAAACGAAATATCCTCGCTGGTAACCTTTTACGCCTTATTTTCAAAACAAGTTGCAGCCATTTCTTATCAGATTGATTGTTTCTTTCAATACTGGCTTACAATTACATAAAATTTTTATGAAAGGTAGTTCAATTTTACGCCCTAAGGGTATTCACGGTAATTAAGTCAATTAGGACGCAATTACACTGCTCACTCGAAGGCGAAAATATAGAAAAGGCAAATTCAAGGGTTAAATCAATCAATTCTAATGAGAATGCACTACCGAAGTAAAGAACTGCGGTTTTACATAATTTCTGAGTAAGCTTTTCTTACGAATTAAAATAATTCTTGCATTTAAACTTGTATTCCAAATTAATATTTAACTTGAAATTAATGTAGATAATTACTGAGATAATTAGATTTTTGTAGCGTAGTTTACGTGAGAGGAGATCCCTTGGAGTCACGTTATATGAACCGGCGAATCAGGATGCTGTACCATGAAAGCATAGTAAATTCTTAAATTAATGTCTTTTAATAAATTGTCTTTATTTATTGGCTTTTTACAAAATTTTAAACGATATTAAAATGTCTTCAAAATAAAAAATTCTTAGAACTAACATTTCTTAACATATTTTATGTGTATACTGTGTTTTGTCGCCAATAAAGTCTGCTTGGCGAGATTTGCGCCGGCGAAACGGAAAAGTACCGGAATAACTTTTATTTGTTTGGAAGGGAACGGGAATAGGTTTAAAAAAAAAAAAAAAAAAACTGTGGAAAACAATTATTTTGTACCTAAATACATAATATATGACGATAGAAACAGCTGATAAAAGCTGTTTACAATAATGGTGCAAGTGTTGATAAAAGTTATACTACAAATTATATAAATTAGATGTTTTACAAATTATATCAATTTAAAGTATTTTAAATTACAAGAATGAAATCTAATATTAAAAAACTAATAATAAAATAAAATTTAAAAAATTAATATGTAGATTAAAAATAACAATGAAAATAAAAAATTTCAAATGTTTTATATTTTAACCATCGCCCTAATGAGTTTATTAAGGTTTTACGCTCTCGCTGAGCTCGGAGTTTACCAGGCTACTCTTGCAACCACTCCTACTAACACTTTTTTGTATTTTTTAGTTTAAACATCATTTAAGCATCATTTTCTCCGCACGTAAGTCACATGCATATTCACAAAGCCTACAGACCATTTCTCTACGGGCTGCTCTCATTGGAGGTCATATTTAGAATGGCGAGTTATCGCCCTGTAGCATATGCACTTTTTCGTCATTTCTGTTAGAAAGAGTCTATTGTGTAAATTTCCATAGCGCATTAATTTATACAAATAAAGGAATATTAAAAAATTAACCAAATGAAAACATTCAGTAAACATTTAAG
The DNA here is from genome assembly GCF_044657685.1 of Stegodyphus dumicola. Taxonomy (NCBI): domain Eukaryota; kingdom Metazoa; phylum Arthropoda; class Arachnida; order Araneae; family Eresidae; genus Stegodyphus; species Stegodyphus dumicola. Next base: position 152,072,461 of record NC_140769.1, on the reverse strand, counting down.
GGCGTCGGATACCTATTCTTTTTACCTAAATTATAAGTATAACTAAAATTATATTTTATTCCATTATGCGCTATTTCTCTTGAAACGCTTTCCGGGATCTTGGATCGTAATCTTGCTACTGGTACCTACTATAAAAATAAGAAAGATAATAATAAAGGCGTTTAATTTTTAACACCGCACCCGAAGGCGAAAAGACAAATAATGACAAAGTCATTCCATAAAGTTAAAATAAAAATAATTCCGTGCAGAGCAGAGTTTATGAAAGCTACGAGCGGGGATAGAACCGGCGACCTAGAAGCCTGAGAATTTTTCCCACGCTCGTTACCAATGCTGCGGTTTCTCCGCCGGGTTATGCACACTTTTTGATACACGATGCTCAAATTCAAATTGTAAAGGCGATGAACCAAAAGTCGCCAAGCACTAGATTCTGTAACCCTACGTTTCCTGTTTTAACCAATTGGAGCAAACAGCAGCAGAAACGGTCTGTAGGCTTTGTGAATAAGCAAGTCGCATACAGTTCAACAAAAATCACAAAATTTTTAACAGCATAGTGTTAAGTGGCATCAATTCCCCCCTTTTTTAAAGTCTTTTCTGAGTTCATCATATCAATAATCAGATTTCATAGTAAGATGACTAACAAAAAAATGCTGTTGTCTTTTTAAAACAAAAAAATCTGATGTGTACACCACATGACTTCCTTGTACGGAATATTAAATTATACGCATTTGTTTCTTGCATTTCTTTTAAACTTATTGGATTTGATTAAATCTACTTCGCCGACAGCGCATAAACCACAATAGAACAAAGGCATTCTTTAAAATTCACTCTATTTGTTTAACATAGCGACACTCTGGCACTAGGTTCACTTAACAGTATTATATTTCATTCATATTATAACTTAGAATGCACAAAATGTATATCATTTAAAGAATTATCTAATCGTTGCCACATGTTCTTTTCAAATACTATAATAAAGCTAGAACGATGTAAAAAAGAAATTAAGCAAACAAAACAAAAAAGAAACAGTTTTTCACAGACGATTGAGTATTTCTCATTCAATTAATTCAGTTTTCAGTTCGCGACAAGACAAAAATACATAAAAGCTCAAAATATCTGTATTAAAAATTACTAATTATTAAAAATTAAATTACTAATTATTAAAAATTAAGTAAATCTTAAACACTTATTTCCTCGAAAAAATTCCAGAAAGGATTAAGCATGATTTAATTCACAAAAATAAATGAAGGCGTTATTTTTGTTGTTGCGAAGCTTAGTTTCTCTAGATTGGCAACAAATCTACAATTCTGCTGTTTCAAATGTAAACAAATATGTCCGCCATGTTATTTAAAACTTAACCGCACTTAAACAGCTTTTAAGTTGTTGATAATTGTACAAATATTGCTTCCAGAATTACGAAAGGCATAAAAACCTTAACCGGAAGATAAGAACAACATAATTCAATCATTTTTAAAGCAAAAAATGTACAATTTACAAACATATAAGAGTAAAGAAACTGAGATCACTGTGCCGAGTAACAAAGTGGATATATATATAAATATAGTATTTATATACGTTTGGTGCGGCCGATTGCAACCAAAATACGAGGTGCACATCTACATGTTATAGCAGTCCTATATACAAAATTTCAACATTCTGAGGCTACTTGTTTTTGAGTTATGCTAGAACGTACGTACGCACGCATGTACGTACGTACGTTCGTACAGACGCCACGAAAAATTCTCTTCAGAATTAATTTTAAAGCAGCTTTATAATTTTTTTGGAGGAAACGAGTCTTTTATTCTGTCCTTACGTCCAGATATCACGCAAAAACATCGTTAAATTGCATTCGATAGCGGTCAAAATGGATATTTTCGTTGAAATATGCTACCTGAAACTTTTCGCGATTACAATACTTCCTTTTTACTTCGTACAAAGAAGTAAAAATGTTGTTGTTTACGTATTAAATATCACGTTCGTCGCACTTAACACCACATAAAACTCAATTCGACAGCAAAATCAGTAAATATTTAAAAACAGCATATTGTCAGAAATCGATACACGTATTAACATCTTTATGGATGCTATTTAAATTTTTATGTTCGGATGATGATTTATTTAGATTTTAGTGGCAACTTTGTAAAGGCTGAAAATTGTAAGTAGCTTTTATTCTAAAAAGTAATTTTTTTTAACGTTTTCGTACTGTTGCCATTTATTATTTTCTGAATTCTGTTTTGCCGTGATCAAGCACTTGAAACCGTTGGATAACACAGCTACTTATATTAAAAATAAAACCAGAAGTTGTGCAGTGTAAGGGAGTTTTAAGACTTACCATCAGCGATTTCAATGTTCATTTACAATATGAAAAACATTTGAAATATTTTAGTACACAAACTACATCTATATCCACAACATAACAAAGTTCAGCCGAAACGTATCAGAACACCAGCATATATTTTAAGAGACGTATAAGAACACCAGCATATATTTTAAGAGACGTAACAGTTGGATAAATGTATATTTTTATAACGCTTTCGCGATAGCAAATCTTACGGTCGCAGCGAGAACAGGCCAATTTCTAACGTTAAAGAAGTCCGTTTAACATTTGATCTCGTCTCTGACGTCACGCGAATCATACATCATCACACTCGCGAAACAAAATTCAAATTAAATATCCCAGAACAGGTTACGTTGTGCGAAGTTGAAGGCCGAGCTATTATTTAAGTGCAAGAGTCACTCTTGCTCTAAACTTGTACCTATTTTACACACTTTTGTAATTCTGCATATATAGTATATTACTTTACTTAAATTTTGTGCTCGTTTCACATCTGTTATTTTATCGACTGTCGCCTAATTATCGACTGTCGCGTTATTTTATCGACAGGTGCATTGAGATTGTAAATTCGGGATCAGAATTTTGAAAAATTTGACCAAGTAAATAGTTTCTCACATTTTACCGTTCCAAATGCATTTGAAGAACACATACACATTGCAGACATTCACTTAAAATACAAAACTCGTTGTTGAAAAAATAAATTAAATGCTGACTGTACATTTCAAAAGAAAATGTTAAATTATAAAAATATCAAGATATCGCTTATAATATTGTGAAATATGGAAAATTTAATTCCTATCTGCCTAAGGGGAGAGATACCTCGATGGTAGACTTTCTTTCTAAGAAAAAATCCTGAAAACGCCTATGCAGCCAGCCCGTTCATCTAGAATCTAACCCAGATCGAACTACCGTGCTCAGAGACATCAACGTAGGGAGACTGTTGTTTGGTCTCTCAAAATGAGTTGAGTTTTTTCAGTTAAGACGTAAGTCAAGCGAATATTGAATTATATTAGTTATTAAACATTCTTTAACTATATCTCATTTTGAAAGAGATGGTGTTGTTTTATTTGCATGTCCTAACCGTTCTTTTGCTTGATTAAAAATTACTTTTATGTTCTTTTTTTGATGAATAACTTTAAAATATGATTAGATGTTGCTAACTCGTAATTTGCGAATAAATTTGTGCCAATTGTACCAATTATTCGTGTAGAGTTGCGTTGTTTGGAGTAGGCAAGAAAGTGGATACCACGTTCTGGCAACATTATGGCGTCTCCTCTGCCATCTTGAGAGTTTTCTTCGCCTGTTTGTAGCATGCATGTCCCGTACTGTTAAAGTTTTCATTTCATAGTTCTCATTCCTTTATGGATACAAATTTAAAAAGTCAAACAGATGAAAATTTACATTCAGTGATTGCCTTATCAGATTCATAAAGTTTATATCATATGCAGCAACAAAACAAAATTGATATGTTAGAATTGGAATATCTGTCTATGCACTGTTCATAGAGGTCGGAGCGACATCATCAACGTCTGTAAACTGAGGTAAAGTTACGATAAAATTATAAGAGCATGAATACATACAATTTATATCTATATTGACATAAAAATTTTTAGGTGGATTTTATCAAGATATGTTTTTATTATACTGACAGTCCATTAGGTAATTCCACTGTCCCCATCCCCCAAAGGGGCAATTTTCTCAGAAGGGCTATTAATTTCGTTTTGGCATTTTGCGTCGTCCACTATAAAACAGAGTTTCACTTTTTATATTGTTGCCACCAAATATTATCACCCTGGATTATATTTAAAGAAATTAAATAATGAGACATCTGCATGAACATATGTATGTTTCTCGCTCTGTGAAAAAACAACGGTACCTAAAGACATCCAGTTTTGAGTAACATAATCCTCCACTCGAATATGGGCATCTGGAGGGCCAAATTTGGAATTTCTTTTATTATCTATTTCATATTTTGTAAACCTTTAACGAATTTTTGATTAACAAACTCATCGATTTAAAAGCGAGCAATGGCAGCACTGTACGGGGGGTTTGAACATTTTTATCTCCAGCGCGCGAGATTGTGTGTAGGAAGTTATAAAGATATGCTGGTTTTAAATATTTTGTGATATTGCTGTTGAATGGAATTTTGTGTGGTCTAAGTGCGAAGAACATGATATACAATAAATAAAGATAACACACAAAGCGTTAAGAAAAAGCCCCTTTGAGCGTAACATGAAATCTGGATTTTTATTTCTGACAGAATAATGATCAGCTTGCTTTAATGTGGATTTTTCTGAATTTCTTAGAGCTCTTACTGCCTGATGAACAATTCCTTTAGATAATTTTCTTCCGCCATTTTTCGACTGGATTCTTCTTTCTCTTCTTTTTTTTTAAATGAATGCAATTACAGTGCGCTGTAGATATTTTATTTTTTATGTGATATTTCGACTTCTTCTTAGTAAAACACGAATTGCCAATTCTTTGATATATATAATTTCGTACTATGTGGAGGTAAATATCGATTTATATTGTTTTATAAGTTTCCTATATTTAGTTCTCTCATTCTGAAACTCTCATTTCGGTATTTCTTTTGCTTTTTTTTTTTTTTTTTTTTTTTTTCATAGTTTTTGTGTTCTTATATGTGGAGATTCTCAAGCTCTTGAGGGATCATGTGCGTTACGAGCTGTTAAATTAGTGTGATAGTACTACATCACGACAAAACGCCTGCGCATTGAGAAGTGATTTTCCGCTAGTTTCTGGGTCATAATTCTATCCCGCCCTAGATCATCATCCACCTTACTCACCAGATCTGGTCCCTGCGTTATTTTTTGGGCGAGCAAACCCCACCCGAAAAGCAAAGTGGTCTTTCAAGGGGGCGCACTGGGACGATATGGAGACAATAAAACACGAAATGACGAGGCATATGAAGAGCCTGACTTCTTAGGACTGTTTTGGAGAATACAAAGAGAGGTGGAACAAGCGTATAGTAGCGAATGGGGGAGCATCTTAAAGGGGATGAACGTTTTTTGAACTCAGTTCGCGTATTTATTGAACACAAATAAAAGATTTTGATATTGCCTATTTCGGGAGCTAACTGCTTACCGAAAATCAAATCAACTATTTCCACTAAGTAATGAAACTCGATAAGAGATTTGTGATATATAAATTACATTTGCAAAAGACTGCATATGCAGAACAAAAGAGAATTAAAAACCGAAATTGTCTTATCTCCTTGCTACGCTAGAGAAAAAAAAGACTCTTTTAGAATAAAAACAATCTCTTGTGCGGAACCGAAGAAGACGCGAATTAGAACAAATTGTATAGGTAGCACGTGGAACAACAGTTCCAGTCCGGTAGCGGTTGAATCTTTTTTTTTTTAATCTCTTTTTGTATTTTACGCTTTGTGGATTCTAAAGATTCCCAACTACAGACTTCGTAAAACGCTAAGCGTTAAGACGTACAGTTGGTAGACACTTTTTGTTGTTTTTAAACGATATAAAACGGGACTGGGGTCAGAAAACAATTACATAATAGATTCCCTTGGAGTTAGGTGTTTTGTTTTATATGCAATTGTTTTCAATGGCAAAGAAAAATTTGTCATCTGCATTTTTTAAAATGACAGATGAGAAAAATGCTTCCGATATCTGATTTTTCTATGGAATTGCCTAACATTTTTGAATCAGCGCTTTTCTAATTTTACCCGCGGATTTGTTTTTAGTTGATTATGCAAAGCATATTAGAGTTATCTGCGTAAGTGGAGAAATGCCTTCATGGAGAACTTTCGAAGGGAAACTGTCTCGTATGTTCACATAGAAGAAAACCAACGAAAACGCCCGTGCAGCCAGTCTGTTCGCCTGGAACCGAACTCAGATCGGAACTACCAGCATTTGGCCATTTTACGTCTCGGACGCTGGTGGGCTGCCGTGGATTTCGTAAATGAAGGAAAACTACGTGCTAAATAAAGGAAATTTTTAGCGCAGCTTCTTGAAGTAAGAATAAAAACATTACTTCCCTCCTATAAATATTCTTGCTGTTTATGTCATATTATTAATAAATTAATGTTAATTGAGTACAGTTATTTGGACCTCAAATATCTGGAATTCCAGTTATCCGGATCACTTTCTTTCCTTTATGGCCAAATTAAAGTAATGTTGTTTTTAATTGGTTATCTTGTATTTAATGGGAAAACCTAGTACAAAATAATGCATAAGAACATGATATTTAATAAATAAAGGTAACACACAAAATTTTAAAAAAACGCCCCCTTGGATGTAATTTAAAATCTGAAACCTTTCAGATTTTCATTTTTCATCATTAGTATTATTTTTTATTTTATTTTATTTATTTATTGAGAGCTCGTGAGCTACTAACAACTCTAGAAGAATTTTTGACGAGTTGGAAAATATTTTCATGCAAGGTTAAACGTTAAGTAAAAAGATCTTGACCTTGTGTATACAAATTTGTTGTTAGAAGTTGAATGGGTGGAAGAAACATCGAAAGCTGTGGCAATAATTTTTATCGAATATTTTAAACTTCATTATCTTGATAAAGTAAAGGAAATGCTACAGGTATTGACGATAAATATATCCACAGGCCTTTAACAATTGAATTAATGATACATGAAAAGTTCCCAGATCGTGTGGAAAGACATTCCTTGGCGTTACTTTTGTGCATTCTATTTATAGAACACTACTATTCTTTAATTAAAGGCGATGCTGATACTTAGCGGGGAGAAGAGTTAAAAAAAAGTTTATTCGAAAAAGCTGAATGCGTTATTAGGTTAAATAAATAAAGTTTTTGTAACTAATTAAACAAGCAAGGGATTCAAGAAATATGTTGAGTATAGCTCAGTTTTATGTATTGATATTAATCGGTTAGTTAATGAAATCCTGATTTCATTTGCAACATTATCATTTTAAAGGTTCATATTTTAACATGATTTCAAAAACAATTTTACGTTCGTTGAATTTTTATTGGGACAAGTATGTTTGTAAGATGATAATTGATTCAGTACTTTTTTTTCCCGTAAATATGATCTCACTGTCCAAGAAAAATCTGTAATTGTACAGAAGTGGAAAATGTGTAAAAAAATAATTATGTTTCATTACTCCTAGAAAGAAAAGCAGGATCCTAGCATAATTATTCCAAGTAGTTCTTAATTCGAATTTTTTTTAATGTGTGCTTATCAATTAACTTGAAAAAATAAATCAAAAACAAATTCGAAATTCAAAATTTGGCCTTCGAGGTACTCGTCCATTGCGTAGAGGACTATGTGCATAAAATTTGATGGCTGTAGCTGCCGTCGTTTTTCCACATTGAACAAGAAAGTACATACATAAATTCAGATTCCTCATTATTTAATTCTTTTAAGCAATATATCGCCATAACATTTGGTGGCAACAATTTGAAAAGTGATTCGGACACAAAAGTGATATGAACAGAATATGTTTTCGGGGCTAACAGCACTTCTGGTGCTAAAAATGTAGCTGGGATTTTTCAATGTTTACTTAGCGGAAAACTGAGATTTTAAAAAAATAAATAAGATAAAAATGTTTTTTCTGTACAATGTTGCCATGGCTCGCTTTGAAATCCTTGAGTTTGTTAATCAAAAATTCGTTAGAGTGTTACAAAACATGAAATTGATAATAAAACAATTTCAACTTCAAATTAGGGCTTCCACATGCCCATATTCTATGGAAGATTGCATCATTCAAATTTTGGTGGCTCCAGGTACCGTTGTTTTACTACAATGGGAGAAACCTACATATATTCTTGCAGATTCTTCATTATTTAATTTCTTTAAATATAATACAGAGCGATAATATTTGGTGGCAACAATTTGAAAAGTGATTCGCCGTTTACAGTTTTCAACGCAAAATGCCAAAACGAAATTAATAGTCCTTTCAGGGCGAATCACCCCTTTGGACTAAAAAACTGAAAGCTTTCAAATTTTACATTACTCCCAGAAGGAGAGTTTTCAATCTTTTGTGTGGTACTTTTATTTATTAAGTGTTCTTTGCACTTAAAGCATAAAATTCAATTCAATAGCAATATCGCAAAATAATTTTAAAATGAGCATATCTTTAGAATTTAAGATTCACAGTCTCGCGCGCTGGAAATAATTCCCCCCCCCTGCACTGTTTTGCCCTTGCTCGCTTTAAAATCGTTGAATTTGTTAATTAAAACTTCATTAAAGTGTTAAAAAAGTATGAAATCGATAATAAAACAAATTTCGAATTCCAAATTCAGATGTCCATATTCGGTGGAAGATTACGTTATTCAAAATTTGATGGTTCTAGGCAGGACTTAAAAGAGAAGGGCTAGCTCATAGAGCTTCTCCCCCTGAAACAGGCAGTGGGGAGTTATGACGTAGCAATGATGCCACTGAGCTCGGAGATACAATTGACAACATAGAAATTAGCGTTTTAAATTTGAAGAACCAGCGTTTAAAATGAGCTGTGTGTGAAAGATAGCTATAATTTGGAAGAGACAATGTTACTGCAGTATGCATTTTACACTGAACATTAAAAAAATTAATAGTACTTACTCAATTTTAAAATAATACATAAAATGCGCTACTCTTAGCATAAAGTTCCTTTTTTTTTTATTTGCAGGGATTTTTTTCTTCTTTAAATGCCTGTTTGTTTCTAATCATTTCTTTATCTGCATGTTAACTAAGAGAACTATACTACTGCTTCTAAGATAACTATAATAACAGCTATTTAAAATTAATAAAAAAACAACCTAAAATTGTCATAGTTTTAAACATGTGTGGTTATATATGGCAAAATTTCTGCTAATCTAAGTTTAAATTCCAGCCTAATTGTAAATTTTACATTGGCATATTTTTCTCCCGATTCAATATAATAACCTATATTTTTACTAATTTTGTAACTTAGGCTTACATCAATATTTCATTTAAATAAATACATGTAAGATTGTTACCTTAATTTAGACAAAACAACTTTACTCACAGTACCTAAAAAAATTATTTAATTTTTCAAAAGGGGGCAGGTCTTCTTATGCCAATTACTTTAATGTTATACTTTATATATATTTTATCTAGAATGCTAAGCTAGCAAAAAATCGAATCAATAATAACAGAGGATACAATAAAAATAACTGTAACAATAACGTAACAGAATTAGTTCCCATTTGAAATATGCTTTACGCTATTAACTTCTAAAATCTCATCTAGAAATATTTCAAATCAAAACATATTATATATGCTTACTTGTACAGTCGCAATGCAACTACAAGTTTTTGAAACATTATTTATTGGCTGCCACATTCGAAGTAATCCATTTTCTTGCCTTTTGGGTTGCTTTCCTTTGGGAAAAAACATATGCATTTCTATTTAAGAAACGTATTCTAATAAAAGTTCGCAGTCTGCAAAATAAAGGAATTGCTTCTCTGTTAACTTCAGGATAATGTGTCTCCAGTTTATTAATTAAACGGACAATTACATGCTTCCCTTTATAGTAAGTTGTACCATGAACTGCTCAAAATATCTTTTCGAACTCATAAATTGTATTCATCCATGAATGAGAAGGTGTAGTCAAACCTCCTAAAGACAATAGTTTAATCCATTCTGAATTAATATCCATTCTGAATTAAATATTGGTTCATCAGCACTATTTTTAGATATTGTTCCCAATGATGGGTCTTTGTCTTGCACACGATAGGCAATATAACCTGCAACATATGTTAATGCTTCTTTTTCGGCGGTCGAAAATTGTGTGTCGGAATTCAGTTCTAATTCCCAAGCCATAGGAGAAGGTTCCACTGTGAAATCCAAATCCAAATCATCAATAGTATTTAATGGAAAAGCATCTTCCTCCTCAGTTTTCAAAGCCCTTTCAGGTATTTCTGATATTAAATATGAATTAATATTTCTGCTTTCTTTAGTCATGCATACTTTTGAAGATAAATTTGGCAGCTTATTAGCGAGTATTAATTGTTTTAAGCGGCGTATAACTTCACTAGGTGATGGATGGTCATTAAACCTACTAAGCCCTCGAATCTGACTAAAGAGACTTTCAAGTGCATCCTGAGTTAATCTAGAGGTTAAAATATATTTAGCATCATACGATGATTTCAAATACTGGTGTAGGCCAAAAAGAGAAATTATTGAAATTATTATTCCTTTTTGGAATGGCAGTAAGTTGGCTTTTCCCTGAACTCTTAATCCACCAATGGCTTTCTTCATTAATTCCAAAACTTGAATTTGTTTTTCATGATGTTCATTTAATCCAAATACTGCTTTAAGTATTTTATCTGAAGGAAGGTATGGCTTGGTACTATTCATAATATCGAAAAAATTGTCGATTAACTCAAAAAAGTCGGATGCGTTTTGATTTCCTGTGAGGTGGAGTATACCTTTTGCGGTAGTTCTTGAAAATAATGCTTTCGCTGGAGAGACTTTTTTGTCTCTCGTTTCCGTTGACCATTAAATAATTTGGTTTTAGTTTGTGACACAATTTAATTTCTCCTGAATCTTTATTTAAAACCTCTTTAATAATATCAACATTTAAAACAGTTCCATCTTCTAAAACAAATCCTTTATCTAAAAAGTGGTTTCTCAGTAATTTGAGGCTGTTCGCTAAATCTGCAAAAACCCATATTTTTTCTTTTGCAATACTGGATTTAGAAACTGAGAACTATTAATCGAAATCTGTAGCTCTTTCCACAAAGTACTAAATCCTCCTAAATCAGACACTATTGCTTTCACTTCTACTCCAGGTGATTGAATATGTGTTATGAGTGAAAAAAGAAGTTCTTTCTTCATTGGAGTGTTAAAATAAAAAAAATATTGGTTTTCTCCACTGCGAAATGAAACCTCTGATTAAAACAAACTGCACTTTTTGAAAAGGACTGAGAATTTGGTCCAGTTTAGAGGCATAGCAGAGTTTAGAATGTATGTGCATTTCGTCGAAACTGAGAACGCATATTTTTTCTACAGAATTCAAATATTGGCATCTTTCCTTCATTACAGCAAGAACATCACTCTGAATTCCTGGACTACATGAAAATTTAGCGCACCATCTCTTTAATGTGCTAGTGCTAGGTAAAGGAATTCCCATTTTTCCTTTTCAAAAATCGTAGCTTTTAGATGAGAGAGCTCTTATGACAATGGCAACGTGAAATATCTTCACTAGTCCACCCGATTTTTTCTTTATTTTCTAGCAATGCGTTAATCTGTGTCTTTGTAAAAATATGCTTTAGACGGTTTTCCAAATTCTCCGCTCTGTGCTGTTTTTTCCTAAATTTCGCTGTTTGGGATTTTAATTTTTTTTTTTTTTAAATTTAAACCTTCTTTGTCGCTGAGCAAACATTCTAAAATTTTTCTTTTCTCTATTTTTCAATATTGTATAACAATTTTCGAAGGATATTATTTTGTTCTTCAAATTATCAATACATTCTTGTTTATCTTTACACTTAGGGCATTCAGGGATATTGTCACATAGGGCATTGTCACTTGGGAGTTTTATTTCAAAATCATTCACATTTGATTTATTAGTGTCAGCTTCAATTTCGTTCTCGGCCTCAAAATAAATTTTCTTTGCGCTTAATTCGTGTAGTCTTTTAAAAGTACTCTGCATTAGTTTTCTTTTGAAACGTCTCCAATTTCTTGGTGTTATTTCGTTTACTGCACACGATAAATTTACTTTCGGCACAGTATTGCATTTCAACAGTTTCTTTTGCGGCAAACCAAGCAAGCGATTTCTCATTTCATCTTCATAATCACTGCGCAGAAAATGTTCGCTGCAAATTCTTGCATTTTTCACATTAATAGCATCCTGTCTTCGACATTTATGTATCCATTCTTTCGTCAAAAGCAAATTGTGCTTTGGGAAAGCATGAAATACAATATCTCTTCCTTTCGTATTTCTATAAGTGTTACGGCACGTTGCTACAGCACAAGAAGCCATATTACATAAAGGATACTTTAAATATAGAATTTAAAAGGAAAACTGACTAAAACTATATATATATATATATAAACTATTTTAAATATTTGCATTATTATAAAACAAATATGTATGATTAAAATTAATTTGGGATATGCGACCTCCAGAAAATCGTCTCGCAGCTGAATGAAACTACAGTTTTAAACGCGCGAAATCAGAGCAGGTGCAACAGAGATACGTCAGATTACTTTCAGTTCACCCCCTCCATGAGGCTCGCGTCGGCGAGGAGTCGAACAAAGGAATGACCTAGCCCTTCTATTTATCCCTGGTTCTAGGTACCGTTGTTTTATCACAATGCAAGAAATATTCATACATTTATGCAGATTCTTCATTATTTAATTTCTTTAAATATAACACAGGGCGATAATATTTGGGGGCAACAATCTGAAAAGTGAACCGTCATTTAAAGTTTTCAACGCAAAATCCCAAAACGAAATTAATAGCCGTACTGGGCTAACGCTGTTTGGGCTAAAAAACTTTCCCTGCTGTGTTATTTCATAGTTAAAAATAATCTGATGTGGAACCATATAATTTCCTTGTACGGTCTATTAAACTACGCACATTTTTTTCCGTGCATTTCATTTAAATTTATTTCCTCGAATTATTCTAACTTAATTAACCCAATTCTCAAGGGAAATTGAAAATGACATAAAAAATTGTAAAGTTTGAAATTCAATATTCTCGTTCGATTTTTGTCGTACTAATTTTTTGAAAAGAATTAATCCAAACTTGGAATCGAAATAAAAATTCACAAGAAATAATTAAAAACTTCCAGTACTTTCAATTAACACAGAAACAGATCGTTACTAGTAGTGACGCCTAGGTTTGCCAGTTTGGCGTCATTGGCGAAACTAAAATTCAGTGGCGAGAAAGTAATACCCGAAAAATGTATCCTACTTCCCTTACCCGGCCTTTATTTTCGCAAGAGGTGGTCGTAGATATATGCTTTTAGTTACAGAAGTGTTTGAAATGACGAAAATCTTCATGTGTAAGCAATTTCAAATTAATAATAATAATAATAATAATTTTTGATGAAAACGAAATCTAACTTTTAATGCGGTCTCCAGGTTCTTATATTTGAGAAAGTTTTATACTCTATACGAAAAAATAAAAATACCAGAAGTTTTTATAATTATATATATATATATATACATACACACTTACTGTTGATTGCGGTAAAATTGCTGTATGGTACTGTTGGTTGCGGCAAAATAGGGAGGTGCATAACTAGATATTATAGCAGTCTTACAAAATTTCAACGTTATACGGCGAGTCTTTTTTGTTGCGTACATCATGATACGCGATATATGTACGTACAGACTTTGTCCCTTCTTTCGCATGCCTTCGTGGTGTAATAGGAAGCACACTCGACGCGTTTTAGGGAGGTGCAAAATTCGTATCACGGCGAGGGCACTGCACATTTTTCACATCTGCAGCATCAAAAAAACCTAATGACTCTACAATGGCGCCTGATGGCGATTGGGTCCCCTCATCCTCAGTCGCCTTTTAAAAGGGAGAGTGTATAGGATATTTCATGTCTCCCTTCCGCATGCCTTCACGGTGTCACTCGGAACACTCTCGATGCGCATTCGAAAGGTCTAGAGTTCGAGTCCCGGCAAGGGCTTTGCGCATTTTTCCCGTCTCCTATGCTTCAAAAAAACCTAATGACACTAAAACGACGGGGGAAAAAAGAAAAGAAAAAAATCCATTTTGCAATCCGTTTTCGAATAGAATTCTTTATTATTGGACATTTGAGTAGTTAAAAGATTACTACTGTGAGATATTGTAATACTGCATGATAATTTGAGAAAATTTAAGCATTATTGTTGTGATAATAATACATTTTTGTTCATTTTTCATCGGACTTGTGCATTCATTTCATAACGAACCCGTACGCACGCAACAATATATATGTAGGAGGAAAGTCAAAAGAAGCTAAGTTTTAAAGCACATTTGATTCTGCAGTTCTATATATATGTGTGTGTAAGATCGGTACTATATATATGTGTGTGTGTGTGTGTGAGGGAATAAAATATTCCCTACAGTGTTGCCAGCGCGCGGAACTGTTTATCAGAAATTCCTAAGATATCCTGTTTTTAAATATTTTAGCGCAAATTGGCGTTAGCCGAAATGCTCTCGAAATGTTATGTGTCTGTAAATGAAAAAGAAAAGCCGTTTGGGCGTGATATTAAAAAAATAAAAAAAACTTTCGTGGTGTTTTTTTTTTTTTTTTTTAATTAAAGGAATAAGTTAACAAGAAAAAGGTATATTTGTCCTTCCACTAAGGTTAGTTAAAGAGTTTACGTTTTAGTTAAATTTACTTATAGGAAAAATAGTTTAAGAATGTTTTACATTTCTTGAAATATGTTGCTTATTTACGTTCATCTTAAAATATTAAAAACGCACATACATATATATATTGCGTGAATTTAGTTTAAACGGAAATGAAGTTTAATTTTTCCAAAAATAACATTTTCATATTAGCTTCTTGCTTTAAGATTCCTCGTAACTTTTCGAGAACGCTGGCTTTAAAACAGGAAATATTAAAATACTGTAAGAGCAACTTTATTCTTTAAATTTTTATTTACCCGGACTTCGATGAAGATGAAGCAGCTCGTTATATTTCCTGATCGTGTCGCTGCGGGTGGCAACGGTGTAAATACGAACTAATGGCCCGGTGTAAATACGAACTAATGGCCCGAAGCACTTCTCACGTCGAGATCTCGCATGGCCTAGTGCCCTGTATCTGCTGTCATTGCCAGACGGAGGTTTTCCGAGACCTTTCAAAAATGGGGGCAATGTTGAGTGAGCCCGGCAGGCTGATCGAGTTTTCTTTGCAGTCCTGTGCACGGCAAGTTATGATGAACAGCGTTTGCTGCATAATCTTCCATCAGGCCGTCAACAGGTTAAAGACGGGCTTCAAGGTCAAACATGCTCTGCCGTATTATAATCTATGCGGCTAGCCTATCTCAAAGAACGACTATAACATTAAACTACGAAGACTTCTGCATCATTTTATAATATACTTTCGAAAAATAAGACCTTTTATTTGTTATAGAATACATATAATACTTTAAACTCTTTTTTAGGTAATATGTGTTCTTTAAATCTTCTTTGTACGTGGGTGGATAATGTACGAAATAAAATTGTTCTAAAACGACTTTGTGCCATTTTGATATTCCGAGCTATTTCCCGATTAAAGCATTTATGTGTGTGTAATGATAGAATAAATTAGGTATTGACTCATTTCTGTGTTAAATGCAAATTTATGTAATTATGATTAAGAAATCGATTTTCAATATATAAGTTTTTGACGCCGAATTCATTTTTGTCGAAATCTGTTCTTAACTTCAGAATTTAAGTACTATAAGAACGAAGTTTTATATTCCTTCCGAGATGATAAATGCTACCAACTATGCATTTTTCAGTATGTGAAACTAAATAGAAACATTTTAAAAGTGTTTTCAAAAGCGGACTAACAAATTACCAGCTCTGTGAAGTCTTACCTTCTACGTGTTGTAAGATTTTTAATTTAGCTCTTAGTTTGCTGTACTCTTTATAACAGTATCATTAATATAATTAATGAAAAATTTCCTGTTTTTCTATATCGTGCACCGCTGCTATAAGATTTAACCCAAATTATAGCTTCCTCCTTCCTTCTGAATTTTTACTTTCTTTTACGAAGTAAAAAAAAGTATTGTAATCGCGAAAAATTTCGGGTATCATATTTCAACGAAGATATCCATTTTGACCACTCTCGAATCCATTTGAATGATTTTTAGTCCAAAGGGGCTTTGTCCCTAAAAGACTATTGTTTTCGTTTCGCTATTTTGTGTTGTTTCACTATAAATGTCCGTTTCACTTTTCAAACTGTTGCCACCAAATGTTAGAGTCCTGCATTATAGTTGAAGAAATTAAATAATGAAAAATCTGCATAAATGTATGTATATTTTCGCATTGGGATAAAACAACGGTACCTAGAGCCATCGAATTTTGAATGATGTAATCCTACAGCGAATATGGGAATGTGGAAGCCCAAATTTGAAATTTGGAATTTGTTTTATTATCAATTTCATATTTTGTAAAACTTTAAAGAATTTTTTATTAAAAAACTCAGCGACTTCAGAGCGAGCAATGTCCAGATAAAACATTTTTACCTCCAGCGCGCGAGACTCTGTATCGGAAATTCTAAAGATACGCTCAATTTAAAACTATTTTGCGGTGTTCTTGAACTGAATTTTATGGTTTAAGTGATATTTACATGAACGTGATATTTAATAAATAAAGATCACAGACAAAATGTTAGAAAAATGACCCTTTGGACGTAATTTAAAATCTGAAACCTTTCAGATTTTTATTTTATTTCACTTTATTTTTTTCTGCATGTAGGGACAGAATAAAGGACTCTTTTTTACCAGAAAGGATAGTAAAATGGATTTAAAATGGATTCATATGAGATTACATCTCGCATAACGCTCAAAAACGAGTAGCCGTAGAACATTGAAATTTTATATTTGGGACTACTATAACGTCTAGTTGTAATGTTTTTGAAGCGTAGTCGTGATGGCATAGTGGCAGGCTGGAAAAACGAACAGAGACTGCAGGATTTACGTATAAGCTACTCAAGCTATAGCTTAGGGCCCCCGCTTTCTTGGGGGGGGGGTAACTCCAAAAACCCTCCAGGTATCCGAAAATGATTTTAGCAGTTGCATATAATATCTGGATATATAAAGAGCCCCACATCTCAAATAGCTTAGGGCATTATCAAGTTTAAATCCAGCCCTGCGAACAGATGACACCGACACAAAAATGAATTAAACGAATTCCCAATCTTTATTTCCACGCATATAAAATCATCTCAGTAGATATTTATCCAATCATAATGAAATACGATACATTTTTATAACTCAATCATATTGAAATATGATAAATTTCTATGGACAGTGGTTTTTTAAAAGAAAATGAACGTAGGTATTTGAGAATCGAAGCAGCAAAGCTCCTTGCCAGGAGGAAAGTTTAAGCGAAAGTGGACGCCGCAATTCAAAGGAAGAAGGGAGGGAGCTAAAAGTTTCAGTTCCGAATTAGAAAAGTTTGGGTTTACAATTTTTTTTGATTGGACAAGAGATATCTGCATTAAGCGTTACGTAACAAAGATCTCGAATCTGAGAGAAGAGATGAATGTAAGGGGATAGCATAAAATCTAGAATAGTTAATTTTGAGGTCTCCAATTAAATAAAGAAGTTTGCTTTCATGTTTTTTTATCTTACATATATAGTGCTCTCTTTCTTTCTCTCTCTCTTTATATATATATATATAGAGAGAGAGAGAGAGAGAAAAGTAAGTAATTTAGAACCTAATTCACAAAGACATTAAAAAAAAAAATCAAAACCAGTAAATTCCTAAAATTCTTCAATAAATAGCATCAACTAATTGCTTCCAGAAGAATTCGCGAAAACTACAGAATAATATAAAAGTACAAAAATATGAAGAGGAATTCAATCAAAATCTGATTCAGCGTAATCAAGAGGAGGTAGATCAGATTTAATTAAATCCCCCTCCTCAGGAAAACCGTTGCATTTCCTTCGTATTTCAATTCATACAAAATTAGCTGATGAACTATCTTAAATAATTTAATTATAATAGTTAATATAAGAGTTCATCGTTATTTTGCGCAAAAGTAATATTGGGAAAATTTTGTTTATATATATATATATATATATATATATATATAGCCATTTTCACTTATTTGTAGCAGTTTTGTTCTTCTAACAACTTAACTAACGCCATTTTGAGTTCTTTCCGTGTCTTTTCTCGTTTGTCGCACCCTCTGTAAAAAAATGGGAGGGGGACAGGAATCCCCGCCAAACTACAATCTCAGCCCGTTGGCCTTTGCAGATTTTATTGTTGCGCCCACCTACGTCACACGACGAGAAGGAAGGTTGGTTGGACACGGAGGGGTTTTTGCACCCTTTTCTAAAAATTTTTTCGGATGCAAAGGACGGCACCTCTCAGGTCAGTTTTTTCGTTTCTTTTGTCTGTGTTTTTTTGGTCCTAATAAGACGCTACGACGATTGTTTTCTAGCAAATTTAATTGCATTTTTATTTGATTACAGCACCATTCATAAAAGTTCTATGTTCTTTGAGCTATACAGGACCAGCCCGTACGTTGTTGTAATTTTTTGACTAATAGCAGACCGCTATTTATTTTATTTTGATTTCAATTTTACATTGCTTGGAGTTACAATTACTTTTAACACCCTAATGTGTTTTTCAGCGGACGGAAAAAGGAACAGAGCAGTGAAGTTCCAAAAAAGATTTATTCGGGAATATCCATGTTTTTTATAAAAAAATTTTTCGCATTAAACAAGAGCTTCAATGGTCTGTTTCGGCGAAACGCGTAATGGTATTTAGCCTAGTTCGACACTCAATCTTTTTTCCCCTTGAAAAGCCAGTTGAGGATACGAGTGGGTTAATTTACCATTTTCCGCTATGTAATTATTGTATTTTTGTATTGTTGCAATTTATGTTTTCATTTTAATTTTTGCATTTTATGTATTGGCATTTTTTCAGTCCATTTATTTTTTATATGTATTAACTTTTCATTTATATATATATATTTTTTCCGTCAATTTATTTTTTATGTGTGTTAACTTTTCACACATCAAAACGGTCTGATTAATTTTTTCGTGCATTAGCATGTCTTCCAACATTAATTTTGGCAGTTTTTTTCGCGTGTTTACAGTTTTTCCAGATAAAAAATTTCTTCTTAGTTCATATTTTAGTAATACAGCGTTGAAATATTAGTAATACAGCGTTAAATATTTCGTGGAGCTACAGCTCCTGGTAACGTTTTAGCAATTTCGCTGCAATGTTTCTACCTACTACTATTATTTTATATATATATATATATATATATATATATATATATATATTTCCACCTTGTTGTCGGCTAGGTGAGCTCAGTATTTTTATTCTTATATGTTGGTAAATTGTGCAATTTTTGCTTTAAAAGTGAATTACCAAACAATTTAAAAGTGGCGCTTGGCCGAACGAGGCTGCCGTTTATTTGCATTTGAAGCTCTTGGAAGAATAGTGAATTAAGTCAGTTTGTGCAATTGGAGCCTTTTTGCGCAGTGGGACCAAACGTTAGCTTTCAGTTTTGTGGACCGAAAGTTTTGTCTTCTTACCTTGCTTGTTTTGACGTAGAGATTTCAATTGTAAATATAGTTTTTTAATTGCACTTGGTGTTTTAGGTTTTTCTGCATCTTACAATTTTAATGAGGATGTTTTCAGTTTGTATGTTTGCCTTGGTCGCGAAATGAGAACTGAATTGATTGAAAGAGAAATAAATATATGTCTAGTAAGATTGAGAAATACATTTAAATGAAGTGCAGGAAAAAATGTGTATAATTCAATAGGCAATACGAAGAAATCATGTGGTGTCCACATCAGATATTTTTTTTAAATAAAAATGAATCTTAAAAACTATATATTTAGTTTAATATTTGAAGAAAACGTTTAATTCCATTTTTTAATTCCGTTTAATTCCAACGAACCATTTTTGAGTTGGAGTGCCTCAAATAAGGCCGCAGAATTTGTAATTTTTATATTTTCCACCTGAAATTAAAATTAGCGTTTTTTGAAGGGTTTTAAGTGTAGTAACAAACAAAACTGTTCACGTGATTGGCAAACATGAAACTCGGATAACGCTTTTAGACGCCTGTGAACAGCGGAAGCTGCCAGAGTATTTTCAACTGCAAGTGTGCATCAGACGCATTTTTACAAAATATGCAGAAACCACCTGCTGATCTTTCATTTCCACTAAAACACAGCAAATGCCGCACATGGTTTCGAAATCCTCATTATCCTATGAAACTGGTTGGCGACGCTGAATCAGCCGCATGAATTGCATGTTTAGCGGGTGACTCTCTCTTTTTCTTTTTCTAACAATCGAGATGTCAACTACATAGCGAATAACGTCAATAATCTTTCTTTCAGCAATTTGGGAATCGGGGCCACAAGATTGACGCCATTTTATCCCCGGCGAAATGTTTTCGTGTCGGTATGTGTAGCTTCTAAGCCATTATGATAGAAAGTTAGGCCTACTTTTAGATTGTTCCATTCTACTTTTGTCTTCTTTCTGAGTTCTTTATAGAAAAGTGGCATTCACTTTTTTTTCCCAACTGTATTTCTACATGTATATCTTTTTAAGATTCATAAACCTTTACTTAATTTCCACGATATTTCCACATTGAAGATTCATAAACCTCTGTACATCATACGAATATGAAATTCCAGAATAATAATATTATTCCCCGAAAGGCTGTATTTTATATTGGCTTCATTCTGCATTCCCTTTTCGTTATTACTATAATTTTTTATTTTATTTATTTATTTTTAACATTAGGATTTCTTTTCCTGGGAAAATAATTTTTTATTTGTGGTTAAATTTCAACTTTACACCTGTGCGTTTCCGGAGATACGGAAGAATAAATTTGTTTTATAGGCATTTGTTTTAAATTATAGTATGGAAT
The DNA here is from genome assembly GCF_044657685.1 of Stegodyphus dumicola. Taxonomy (NCBI): domain Eukaryota; kingdom Metazoa; phylum Arthropoda; class Arachnida; order Araneae; family Eresidae; genus Stegodyphus; species Stegodyphus dumicola. Next base: position 152,051,624 of record NC_140769.1, on the reverse strand, counting down.
AATTTCCAATAATTTTGCAGTAAAACGTCCATTTGTGAACTGAATGATATGATGCCCCTCGGTCATAAATTTGTTTGGAGTACGCTAAGAATAGAACTTTGGTCGGACCGTCTGTTGGCATAGGGGTACGGGAGCCAGCTGAGCTTTGGCCTAGGTGCGAACATCGCAGAAGGACGGATGTTTATAAGCACAGAGTGAATTTGCGGCGTTCTGTCACTTAAAACACTGTCGAGCCAAAAGTTCTGTCAAGAAATTTGCCGGTAGGGGAAGATGAATATGAGAGTTTCGATCCTCGAGATGTTCTCCCGGGTTGAATTAGGACGGAGCTTTCTCTTTTACGTGAGTGTAATTTGCCTGTCTTCTGTGGTGCACCCTGGATAACATTCTGTATGATGAGATGGCTAAATGACCGATAAATTTTAGTCATTCCCGACGAATGCATAAGTTGGAAGTGTCCGACCATTTGAGACTACAAATCTGATCGGCTTTCTTCAGTATTTAAATAAAAGTTAAAATTATGATTTGACTCCGGAACACTCCCTCTTGTTGTCACACTCAAAATAAAGAAGTATTGTTTGAATTTTTTTAAGGAGCTATTGATCAAACTTTCCAGTGAGAACAAAGGTTTATCCATTACCTATTCATTATAAAAGGTAAATGTAATAAGCAATAGTGTAACTTGTGAGTATAAAGACATTCAGGGATTGGATAAAAGTAGCCAATATTGGAAATATTGGAAAACGTACAGAGTAATCCTAATAGAATTTCCATGGTTATGTTTATGGTACATTCGGCTAAAACCCATTTCATTTATTTCCATTTAAGCGGGAAATAATTTTTTTCTGCTGCCATAGTATTCGTTACAAAACTAGGAACTAATATTAGTGAAAAAAATTATCAGCACTTTTGTTATTATTAATGATTTAAGTATTGACTCATTTAGGACAAATATACATAAAATAGTTCAAATTCTCAAATTTTTTATTTTGAACCTCAAAAATAGCTTAGTCTTAAACTACTCGGAAAATTCAATACTTCTACGAGTTTTCAGGGGGGGGGGGACTTTTTAACTATGATTTTTTTAAATAAAAGTGCACAAGTTTTTGCAGATTATATTACCTCCGAAAATGTTAAATTAAGTGTGTATGAAAGTATTCAGAGTCTTAAAAAATATAATAAATCAGTAAAGTGTAAAATATTATAGCAATGAGATGTTTCTGGTAAGTGCTGTGAAATTTTCTTTTGTCTGAATATGATCAGTTATGTACAAAGGGCTCATAACGACAAATCAGCACTTATGAAAACTGATATGTATAATGATTTCATATTTTGATATCGTAAATTCTTCCCGATGTTGAAATAAAATTTGTTCAAATGCATCTATTTATTAAATAAATTATGAATAAAATCCATTCATCTTTTCTCATAGTTAAAAAATAATTTAGGATTATTTCATGGAAGTTTTATGTAAAAGTGGAATTATGTTATTTTCATACAGAATTAACTCCAAGTGTCCAAATAAATAACTTACTTAATTAATATTAAACGGATATTTGGTGTTTAATACATTTGCCATTACTTTTTACTTTACTTAAAGGACTGTTTTTCCCCAAAAAAATTATAAAACTGATTTAATATGAATTCTGAAGAGATTTTTTTCGTGGCGTCTATACGTACGTATGCATGTATCTCGCATAACTCAAAAACGAGTAGCCTCAGAACGTGGAAATTTTGATATAGGACTGCTATAACATGTAGATGTGCACCTTCCGTTTTGGTTGCAATCGGCCTCACCAAAAGTATAAATCAATTAATCAATATTATTTAGTAAATAAATTATTATTAACTTACTTTGCAGCAATTGCGCAAGTAGTAGAATAACTTGTTTTCGCACTAAATGAATTCAAGATCATACAACATTAAATATGTGTATATATATATATATATCCACTCTCTTACTTGGTTCAGTGAGCTCAGTTTCTTTATTCTTACATGTTTGCAAATTGTGCATTTTTTACTTTAAAAATAATTGAATTGTGTTGTTCTTATCTTCCGGTTAAGGTTTTTATGCCTTTAGTTAACCTGCATGCAATAATTGCGGAATTATCAACAATTTAAAAGTTTTTTTAAGTGCGGCAAAGCCTAATTTTTGGTACCATCGCAGCCATATTTGTTTACATTTGAGACTTAGCAGAATAGTGGATTTATTGCCAATCTAGCCTAACTAAGCTGCGCAACAACAAAATAACGTCTTCTTTTATTATTGCGAATTAAGTTATGCTTAATTTATTCTGGAATTATCATTTCAGTTATTAGCTTGTTTTTACATAGAAACTGTAACTTTAATTGTAAAAATTTAATTATTTAATTAAAATTAAGTAAATTTTTCTTAATTGCTTTAACTGTACTTGGTGTTTTATATTTTTTCTATATTTCTATATTTTTAATAAAAATATTTTGAATTTTTGTGTAGTTTTGCCTTGCCGCGAAGTGAGAACTTAATTCATTAGTAGCGCATGCGTATTAGGTAAGCTGCACTGAATCGTCTGCGAAAAACTGTTTCTTTTTTATTTGTTTAATTTCTCTTTTATACATCGTTTTAGACTTATTATAGTGTTTGGATAGAACATGTGGTAACTCTTTAGATGATATCATTTTTGTGCACTCTGAATTATAAAATGAATGAGATGTAACGCTGCTATAAGTGAACCTACTGCCGAAGTGTCGCTATGATAAATAAATATAGTGAACTTTAAGGAGTGCATTTATTCTATTGTGGTTTAGGCGCTATCGACAAAGTAGATTTAATTCAAAATTCGTTAAGTGTTTATTCAATATGTTTAAATGAAATGCACGAAAATTGCGTATAATTTAATATTCCGTACAATTAAGTCATGTGGTGTATACATCAGATTTTTTAGTGTGAGATATTGAAGATAAAAATCGAATTTAAAATGAGAAACATTGTTGAACCCTTCACTTGTAGCAACTACGGCTTTGCACCTTCAACTGGTTTTATTATTTTCTTTTTTAAAAAATATTGTAAAGCGCATCCCAGTGCAATGACATCCCTGGAGTTAATTGCGCACAAAAATTTAAAAACATATTAGCCGCAAAAATCTTTCAAAGCATGGAATATATCTTGATCATTTACTAACTAAAATCTTGACTGCAGGTCTGGGATTAGAGCATAAATCTGGTCACTTATTAAATTTATAATTATAAACTTTCCTTTGTATAAACATAAGTAATTTAAAAAGCTAACTTTTAGAGCAGGTGGTGTATCGTAACTTAGGTTATCAGAATATGGCAAAGCACGTGAGGGCTATCGGTCTCAGAGCACGGAATGCCTTCGTGGAAAACTTTCTAAGAAAATCTGGCTAAATATTTAAAACGTTATGTATGGCAGAAAACCACCGAAATCAACCATGTAGCCAGTCGTTTCGTCTAGAATCTAAAACACGGTCGAACTTCCAGCACTTTTAAACATCCGGCCACCTGATGGGGCTGGTATACTGTAGCATTCATTACCTAATTAATAAAAATAAAAGAAATATTGGCATCATGAGGCGGGTCATTTCGAAACACATTTTAGCTTCCTTTGTACATATTTCTATAGAAACACATTTACAATTTAGATGAATATTTTTATTCTTGTGTAGCGCATACTACGCTCTCTTTCTCCCGTACTAATAAATAGGCTAGTTATTTTGGTAGATTATGGCAAAGCACACCAGGGCTGTCTGCCTAAGGCGAGGGATGCTTTCGTGGAGGACTTTCTAAGGAAAAGTGGCTTGTATATATATATATGTATTATACATGAGGAAGACTAATAAAACGCCCATGTAGCGAGCCCGTTCGCATGTTTCCTGCAGCCTGAAACCTCAATGGAAAATTTAGTTCAGCTCTTCAAATCATCGTTTTGTGATAAATCCAAGACAATGTGAAAGAAGTGAATCATCAAATTTGTTTTTTCAGTGTTTAAAAAATAACAGATCATTCTTCTGCTGTGGTGTTTTGCAAGTGCTTCAAAAAAATAATCTCGTGTAGTGTTTACAGATTGAAAGTAATCTCTCGATAAATTGAGAAGTTCGAATGCCTAGTGAAAAGGAATATAGAATTTGCTTCGCCCATCTCTACAATATTTAGAAAAAAAGTGCTTTAAATCATCAGTGAATTACCGTTTAGGAATTCAGCATTACAGCGGGTTCAAGGTCAGCTTGTTACGTTCGTGTGACTCTAACTCAAAAACTAAATCATTTAATATGCTGCGAATTCTATAGTTTTCATTTCAACTTTGGTTAAAATTTCTGCAATTTGTTTTGAGAAAATCTGAAATTCTTGTTCATTAATTTTTCATAATTATGTGTGAGCAAATTAAGTAATTAATTTTAAGCTATTTAAATTATTCATAGGGAAGGATATTAAAATAAGTTTTTATGTTTTTGAAATTTTGTTGAGAATTTTGAATACAAATTTTATAATTATTCTAAAAATGAAGTAGGTGTAAAAAAATGAGTGAAATTATTACAGATAAGTAATATGAAATTATGGTAAATGCATGTTAAAATTTATGGGTTATTGTGTGTTAAGTATAGTATGATGAGGGTGTACTGGTTCCTTCAACAGAGGCCTGTAATTACCTCTGTACAGTTATTCCTTTTACCCTCTTCATGCAAGATAATGTTGGAGGCTCTCATTTTATGAATGCATGTAAAATTTTTATATTATTATTATTATTATATTTTTTATTATGGAATGTATTAGTGCAGTTCTCAAAGGCCAGTTACCTTAATGCAAGGAACGGAGGCCTTTTCAAGTAACTGTGTAGGCACCCTGGGCCACCAGTGCAGAGAACACACTGGTTAGCTCAAGAGGACAGCCCTATTGATGGATATGTTTGTTTAGAAGTATTGCGAGGCTTCCAGTTTGGTAAAATCAGGAATTGCAAATGAAAGATAATAACGGTGAAACCATATTTTCTGAAGCTTACTCCTATTATTATATGCTGTTAAAATATAATTTATCAGTATAGAAATAAGTATCATAAATATTTATGTGCATTACATTTAATTATAAGTAATGATTATGTAAAAGTTTATTTTGTGATATTCTGTAATAACAAGAACCTTCCCTGAAGAATTATGATTATGTGAATTCTCAAACAAAAAGACTTTTGGACTGAAATGCTGAAAAATTCAATAGGACTCTAAAAATTAAAAATTTATTAAAAAAAATTGATATTTACCCAACTAGCACAAGAACGTTCAGAGAACGTTCAGAGCAAGTGCTTCACAAACGTGTCGGGAACGTTCAAGCAGAACGTTCAAAATGCCGTCTACATGTTACAGTTCTAAGACGGGCAATAACACGTCAAATACTTGTGTTTGTAACACTTTCATGCAACGTGTCATTAACGTTCTAGTACAACGTTTTTGACACGTTTTACCTGAACCACGTCTATGTATTGCAGTTCAATAACGGACAGTAGTACGTCAAAAGTGGTACTACTATCACTTTTTTATAACGTTCTATGAATGTTCTTCTAACGTTCTAACAGAACGTTCCTTTAACGTTCAGGCAGAACGTGGTGAATCACGTCAGTATGTTACAGTTCAATAACGGGTAGTAGAACGTCAAAAAATGGTGTTACTAACAATTTTATAAAACGTCCCTTGAACGTTATATGGAAGCTCCGTTACCTTCTAACAGAACGTTCCTTCAACGTTCTAGCAGAACGTTTCTTTAACGTTCTAGCAGAACGTTTCTTTAACGTTCTAGCAGAACGTTTCTTTAACGTTCAGGCAAAACGTTCTGAATTACGTCTGTAAGATGTAGTTCATTAATGGACAATAGAACGTCAAAATGTGGTACTAGTATTAATTTTATATAACGTTCCTAGAACGTTCTTTGAAAGTTTCTATAACGTGCTAGCAGAACGTTCTCTTAACGTCTGGGCAGACGTTCTGAATGTCGTCTATAGATTAAAGGTTTATGACGAGCAATACCACGTCAAATACTTGTACTGTTAACACTTCTGTATAACATGCAAAGAACGTTCCGAATCACGTTTAACTAGAACGTTTTGAGTTACGTCTAACTAGAACGTTCTGAATCCGGTCTATATGTACAGACTCTGAAGGACAACAGTACATGAAATATTTGTGTTTGTAATACTTGCGTCTAATGCGAAACTTAGTTTCCAAATAGTGAATTCATATAATAATTTACATTTCTTTAACGGAAGAGAACAGTGCAATTTTCTGGAAAAGACATTATCTGTTTGAAGAGTTGAGCCTGAAATGTTACATTTACAAATATATGTTATGCTTTATATGTGCATCAAAATTCAAATTCTATTATTTTTTTCTATTCTCTTAGTTTATTACATACATGCCATTTATTAATGAAACTTTACACTTTTTCTCTACATTTACATGCAATTCCTCCAATGCAATATTATCTAGACCTTATATTCCCATAGAAGTTTTACACACCATTCTTATTAACTACGTATAAAAACAAGATTTGTTACAGTTCTAATAATAGAAATGTATTTTAAGTTTAATAAATTAACCAAGAAATTAAGTTATTGTTCTCACTGGAAGGAAAAGGAATCAGACTGCAAATCACGATTTTTAATATATGGCCAGAATCATTGCAATTTTCAAAATTCTGAAACCTTATTCATGCGATCATATACACCAAACTATTTTAATGGGAGACTGTATTATATTCTGGACGAAATAATTATTTCTTATTAAATATAATCCTCGGTACTTTTTTGCAGTAAATTAAAAACAAATTGTTTTCTTTCAACACTAAGAAGCTCTGATATGCCAGTTTAATAACTGTACTTAAACTTTATATGAGACTACTGCTATCTAGAGTTTTTGTCACTGCAGTAGACTAAAAGCATCAGGATGATGGGAATTTAAAGTGAATGCTTGGATATTTCTTGTCATTAAAATAAATTTAAAAGTTTGCATTTAAATGTATGCAAATTTTAAAAATAAATATTTTTTCTTGTGTTCTGTTTACAAGCAATTTAACTGTACTAAACAGTTCTCTGTTAAAATTACTTCTGTCCATGTAATTTTTTTATAAATTTAGAAGGCGTATTTTGAAAGTTAATTAACAAATAAAATGACATATATCTTTCACAAATTCATTATTTTGCCATAAATTTGATTTATAAAATTAGTTCAGTGGATGGTCCAGTCAATGGATAAGGTTCTTAACAAGCAATTTTCAGTTAAAATATAATTATTGTCATAATTTAAAATTTGAAGCATTTATTGCAAAAGGTTTTAATTTAATTCAGCTACTAGGAATGCATTAAATTCCCAAAATCTATAAACTGATAGTTTTATATTATTTCATAAAATTTTAAAGCAAAATTAAAAGTATTAAAGGAAATGTAATGAAATTAATTTCCATATTGCATATTCATGTAATAAATTTCTCTTCTAGAATCAAACATTCAAATTCAATGAACTAATTATTTTCATATTCAGTAATACAATGTATAAGATACAATATTTGCTTAAGCTAAGTATCCTCTACCAATCCAAGTCTTCATGAAAGTTAGGAAACAAACTGAACAATTAATAACTTTAATTACAGTATTTTCGTACAAGCTAATACACAAATTTTTTATTCCATTGTTTACAAACTTCCTTCTGTTGTACAGTTTCCTTTTTGTTTATGATACTTTTCTCTAAATGAAACACTTTTCAAGCAGTCTTTTATAATATGTTCAATAATATTGCAAGGTATCTCTCTGGTGGCCCGATTTTCTTTGAAAGCACCTAAAAGAATAAAAAAAAAATATTTTTTAAACTAAATAATCAAGAAATAATAAATTTTCTCAAACTTTAATAAAAAGCGATGCTGTTTCATCCTATGTGGTCGGTTTAATGTAAAATTATGTTATCTTGAAACAGTACTATTGAATAATGCTTCAATTTGAGATTTCGCCGTTAGAGTTGATTTCAAAAAAAAAATCAAAATTTTAGATAAATATCAATTTTTCAAATATTAGATAAGTGCAAATTGAACTGTTATTTAGAAAACGGGAACTAAAAATATAATGGAATTAAGAAAAAGGATATTTTAACAGATAATTTTTGGTTAAAGATTTTGAGGTTTGCAATACAAATACCTCATTTTTTGGCATTCTCAGATAGCATTATCAACAATAAAAAAATGAAATTTGTTTTCTTGCCAGAAAAGAAACGAAAATGGTTATTTAAATCATGAAATGCTGGTCTAGGTAAAATATTTGAAAAGAATGAAATGGTCATAAAATTATGAAGTATTACAAACAAAAAATGTCGAATTGTGTTTCTTTCAAGTAGCTATTTCCCCATTTAGTTTCTCTAGTGAACAAGGGTAACATGTGCTGCAAAAGATTTTCGATTCTGGAGATTCGTTTTTCCTATTTTCCTTTTATTTCGGCACCGCACTTAAAGGTTCATGTGAGTTACAGTCATGGAGTAGAAAAAATTATTTCATTGAAGGGATGGCAACATATATGTTACGAACGAAAATAAGGAGCATGGATACTGTCACCTTGAAATGCTTATATTAAAATAAGAGAATACAGTGCAACTATGATAAAAATTGAAGTACATGTGCATATGCATGTAAAGATAAACGTTTTACATATATATATATACTCTTTTAAAATAATTTTAACTTTAATTAAACTTAGGAGATAGTATAATCAATTAATCAACATTGTTTAGGAAATAAATTATTATTATTATATATATATATATGTGTGTATGTATATACACACTATACATGTATTTTAATACGAATGTTAAGGAAATTAAATAGAACTTTGACTCACAAACAAAAATATCTTACAATGACTCCCTAAATATTTTAAAATTTATTATACATATAATAAGTATAAATATAAAATTGAGAAATTTGATTTGAAATATTATTTGATATTTACATTTTGCATATATGAATACATTTCAGTATTCAGAATAACTTTTTATCCTAGTGTTTCATTCAAATTAAAATTTAATTTAATATGAGAGATTTACAATTAATTTAAAATCAAATTACAATGTAAATTCAATTTAATATTAGAGATTAGTGCATTGATTAGTTAGAATTGTGTCATTATATGTTGTTAAATGTGCTTTATTTGCATTAAATTTGCGCAGGTATCTAATTAAACGTGAAATAATCTTAACAAAAAGTGAAGTAGTATTTAGTCATGAAAATTTGTCAACGTAAATGGAGAAATGTGTAGGTGAGAAAAACGTTTAATATGTAATTCTATTCATTCCTACAAATATGTATTTAGGAATTTTGGCATCCTTGTTTTAAATTGAATAAAGCATTTTACTATAGACTTTTCTTTTTTTAGAGCAATAGACTTCAGGAAAGCCGAGTAGCCAAATTTTGGGGCAACAATTACATCTATTAATATAACAGTAGTGCTAAAGCTATTTCATGATTCATTTAATGAGTGCTTATGATTTTAAACCTGTGATGAAGAACAACTACAAGAAGCGCAACATAATACTTACTCATTAGATTCTACTAAAATAGATATGATCAATTTTAACCACAAAAAACTTTTAATAAGCAATGCCATATATATTAATATATATATATATATATATATATATAAATTGAAACTGAAATTGAAAAGCTAACAAGTAATTTGACGTAAGACCTATTTGGTCTTAAAATTGTTTTTGCGCAAAATGCTGCAAAATTATGAAATAATAGGAAGAAATATTCTAGTGAGCTTGCTAAAAAGTTACCAGGAGCTGTGGCTCCATAAAATAGTTCAACGCAGTATTTTTTAAAATATTAACATGGAAGTAATTTTTAAAAAAATATTAACATGGAAAGGTGAAAAAACAGCCTACATGCGAAATAAAACTGTTAGAATCAATGTTGGAAAACATGGGAATGCACTAAAAACTAATCTTATCGATATGATATGTGAAAAGTTAACACATATAAAAAAACAGATCGACGGATATATATAAATCTATACATATGTATATAATTAATAAATATAAAGTAAAAAATCAATATGGGTTATCCTAGAAATGACTGACGGTTTTTCAAAGTTTAAAAGTGAAATAGCAAACAAATTATAACACTTACTAAAATTAATTTTGTAAGAAGATTATTGGTCAAGAATTGTTTTTAGCACCAAACGTCGCCAACAAATTGCGCTTCAATTTCATATATCGTCAGTTATGTCAAAATGCTCTCGAAATGGTCGCCGTTTAAAGCAATCATTTTCGAGATTGAAATACAAAATTAACACGCTGTGTAATGTCACTATTTGAATTTAGTTAAATTCACTTGAAGAAAAATATACAATCCTTGAAAAAAATCATTGAAATTTTTTTGAATATGATTAGAATATGGTTAGAATATGATTTTTATGTATTTTGAAATTGCGATTTAGTCTCAAAGATCATGTTAAGTGAAATATTGGAAGTGAGGGTATTTTTTTATTTTAAAATTTTAATTTCCAAATGTACTTTTAAGCAATCGCTTTTGAACTTTCCTCTTCCTTGCATATATATATACATACAGAGAGACATGTGAAATCAAACAAATGGAGTTAATATAAACCTAAAATGATGAACTCTGTAACAATAAGTCACAAATCAAAAGAATGAATCAAAAACATGGAAAACAAAATTGGAGCAAAATTAAATCAATACATAAATAAAACAAAGTTCGCATGAAATTTAAAGAATTAAAAAATATCTTCGGTCTTTTTCAAAGAGCAGCCGAAAGAAAATGGAATTATAAACAGAGAAATCAAATTATATCTGGATGAATTGTACAAGTAATCAAAGAGTCCTTTGAATTAAAAGACGAAAACCTTAATTCAAAATTAAAATTTTTCAAAAAATTTAAAACTGTTTAAAAATTATTTAATGATTATTTAAGGATACTCGAATATAACGAAGTGTACAAATGATATCTGCCTATGGGAGGGAATGAATTCGTGGAGGAATTTCAAAGGAAAACTGGCTAAAAATTCTCTCAGGATGTATCTGGTTCTCTGTGTTCCAAAATTGCTCTTTCCATGTGACTTCTTTCTTTATACGAAGGCCAGTTACATGTCCCTTTTTATCATCTGACACTCATTTGCTTGGACGACAGCCACTTCATCGGTCATTAGCAAATGTACAACGCTAAATGCCATTTTCTGTGAATGTAATGAAATAAATCCATAAATGTTCTGAGACTGAATGGAAGCAATCTTACTTTATATGTAATGTGTATGTTAATTATCAACATTAAAAAGCTTGTCTTATACAAACTCAAACTTCCTGACATTCTGGGAAAATTCCTCCCTGACTTTCTGAATATATTTTGTACTTTCCATGGCAGTTTAAAATTTTCTAGGTGAGGGAAACTCTGTTAGTACACCTTATTAAAAACATAATGGATAACAAACATAATAATCCCTATATGCCACTAACATATATTACTCGAATATAATCGATATATAATCGAATACTGTGTTTAACAAAACCTCTTAAATCATTTTCTGCAAATGCATCATTAGAGAAAGCAATATCTGAAGGCTTTATTAAAATAAAAATTTCCACATGTAGTAAAAGAAAGTTGTTGTACATAGCAGATGGTAAAATTCAATTCATAACAACAGGCCTAGTGTATAAAAGAAATAAAGAAACTTTGTTGCCTTCCAACTCTGTATTTCTTAAAGTATTCTAGGTTTCCGACTAAATTCGCTTGGTACGTAATGTCTTAGACCAATGTGAGATGAAGATATTTCATTTACATCGCTCCAGTGCAGTTCCAGTGATTTATTGAAAGTTAAAATTTTTACTTATTTATTTGTTTATTTATTTATTGCCGCTTTAGCTGGAGAACATAAACTGCTCTAAAATAGTTATCAAAAAGTTAAAAAAAAAAAAACTAGCCAAAATTTCAGTTTTTAACTCTAAATAATAAAAAATGTCTATTTCATTGCTTGTGTAAATATAAGATATCTAATTCTCTTAGTGTTTTAATTTTTCTTTACAATTTAATGAAAACAGTACGTGCATAAAATACCAGTACTACATTTGAATAGTATAAAAATTGTATTTCTAAAGCCATAAACACAATCGTATATGCATGCAGATCATAGTTTCCAGCCTTGGAAAATCTTAAAAGACGGGAGATTTTCTTTAAAGACGGGTTTGCTCTAGAAAAAATGAAAGGTTTTTCACTCTGAGAGGTTATACCATTTCAAAGAAATTCCAAACTCGCTTTGATTCAGTTTATGATGCATGATGGTTCGGGTTACTATAGTACTTGTAATTCAATTTTGATGTAAGATGCATTAGCATTTTATTAGATAGTCTAAAATTTATGCTCTTTACTAATTTCATTTTTTTTATTTCCTCGCATTTTTATGCTGAGGAAATCTTCACTAGTGAAGCAAAGCTTTTATTTATCAAAGTATTTTTAAATATACGATGCATGTGAAATTAATAATTAACATACATAATAACACTAGATAAAATTAGTAATATGCCAGGTACTAAAGTAAACAAAATTAAACACGAAAATTAACTAATTAAACATTGCCTAAATCTTCACATAAAAATCTACTGATGTCTACAGCAGATTAAAACAACTCAGATTAAACGAAATCCGATAAGAAAAATTTATTAATGTCAATAAAATTAATAAAAAATACAGTTTTGTGAAATAAAGTTTAACAAGAAAAATTATTATGAAAATCATTACAGGTGGACGAATACAATTCGCCTAATTAAAAATTTCATTATTTTGATAAATTTCGTTTTTTTGCTGGGAAAAATTTTCTTTAGTAAAGATTTAAATTTCGAGACTTTAAAATCTCGAGATTTGGTAATTTACCTTGAGATGTGATGAAAAACTGGGACTGAGTTGAAAACTTGAGTTGGCAGCTATGATAAGTTTGAGATCAATATGATTATAGCATTTGGAAGATTTTAGACATATACAAAACAATTTTAGCAAACTTTCATTATTAAAAATACGATGAAAAATGTGAAAATATGCATACTTACACTTTTAGTAGAGCGGATAAAACAAAGACATCAATACTTCCCTTCGATCTGGAATAATTTTAGCGGTGTTCTTGATGACCTCAAACCCCGGTCTTTCGAATCGTTCTTCTTTAAGAATGACTGAGGTCAGAGTCAGCCGGACGTCAGTAATTTCAGGATTTGATTGGTTACATACGTTTTTTGGACCGCAGGGCATACTTTGAGGGAGAGAACTTTGAGGGAAAAAAGTGATTTCGTCCTTGAGAGAAATAGTGCTGTGGGACAACATATGGAGAAGCGGAAAGAGCTTCAGCCTAAAGTCTACTGTGTGCAGATAAAGTCTACTGTGTACAGAGAAGTCGAGTGAGATGATAAAAAAGTAAACGTACAAAAAACATTTTGTTTTGATTAATCCATCGACCAAAAATTAAAAATGTTTTACTAGGCACTTTACAATTTACAACACATTCACAGCAGAGACGTTTTGGCTTTTATAGTGTTTTTATACGGTAATAGTTTAATAGTTAATCAAAAACGGAGGTGTTAATTTTAAAATTTTTCATTAAGTCGAGAATTTAACTAGCAGCTTTCCTTGCAAGTGATGTAAGTTCCACACATTGCAAAAGTTACTTTAATTTCAAAATTTAATCAGATAATTATGGCAGAAAACCAACATATTTTCGTATTCTCGTCGACATCAACAAATGTTTTTATAATTTTAGAAAAATTATCATAGAAAAATCAACGTACCATAGCACGACTATGATGAAATATTTTATATCTGATAGTAAACAAAAGTTGGTTAAAAAGTATATTCGAATATTTTGAAATTTGTCCAATATATCTCGAAATTAAGCTGATCTTCATGATTGGAAGGTAGTAGGAAATTTAAATCCATTAACACAGAAATATTAGAGTGTCCTTTTCCGAGTTTAATTTAATTTATTTATTTATTGGGCATGTTCGTGTGTGTTTTTGAATTCTGCATCTGAATGCTTCACGAGAAAGCATCCTTTTTCTTAGCTTTCTTTTTAAATGCATTGTGAAATATTAAAAAGCATACATCTTTATTTATTACATCATAATGATATTTAAAAAAACATTAGTATTTCAAAGAATCCATAAATGCACATACGTATTTGATTTATATATATTAAACTATTCTTAAGAGACATTTATGAATATCATGCTTAAACATATAAAAAAAGATACCCTTCATGAACATACACTGTCCATGTGACATGTTTTAATGTGCTCTACTACGTAAACTTTTATATTTTGTTGTTGTTGTCGTGTCCATATTACATGGAACAATGGTTGCCAGAGCTTATTCTGAAGAGAGGTTGTACTTCTATTTTCCACCCCAAATTTTGAGAGAGAGCATCCCGGGGATATCCCACTCCTCTCCCCTTCCACTAATCCCCACGAAATGACTTTCGGGTCGCCGCATATTTAGAGTGCCGCCATGCCGCACCGACACTATACATTTACAAACGTTCATGTCTTCTCCGAGATTCTAACCCGGGATCTTCGGTATCGTAGTAGGCTTCCCTAACCACTATACCGTCTATGAGACACTTTTATACTGTCTTTACATGTAATGGAAACTGTTAATACCGGTAATTGACGTGCGATTATATGGATAAAAGGTGTAACAGATAGGCATAATTCAGAACGTTCTTGTAAAACGTTACTGACACCACCGTGAATAACGCCTGCTTTACATTTTCGGAACATGATCCTGTTATTTGTGTCATTGGTTACTATTTTTGAGTCGATTATATAAGTAACAGAATAGCAGGATCAGTTACGGTATCGTAGCATCATTAGGTTAAATCGATCCAGGAAACATGAAACACGTGAGGAAAAGAAGTCTTATATACTTTCTCTTTTAAGGGTGACTAGGTATGGGGTGGCTCAGTCGAAAAATCCTGGTAGTGACGAATTGTTGTCTACCATCTTTTATTTCTGGCGCCCCTTGTAAAGCTTTTTAGAACTCACGAAACAAGAAATCCGCAGTACTCTCACCAGGATTCGAATTCCGAATCCTCCGAATACGTATTAGCGTGCTTGCAGTTACACTACGATGGTATGCGGAAAGAAGGGTGAAAAAATCTTATAATGTAAACAGAATAGCAGGAAAAACTGTTCTCCACAATTAGGTAAAACATATCGTATCGTTAGGGTCGGTTTAAGTAATTTTGGTAGTCCTCGCAAGCTGGATCATAGGGCCCCTTAACGGGGTTTCTCTTTTAAATTGCAATTTCTATAGTATGTTTAGATTATCACCTAATTTATTACCCTTCACCCTATTATTCTGAAATTAAAAATTGAAATTACTTATGAAATATATTTTGTGCATCAACAATTTTCAAAATTACGTTGTTTTCCATAGCCAAATAATAGAATAGAAGCATAGTAAAAGAACTCTTCAAATGCGGCACTTTCTTCCTGTAAATTGCGATTTCTAATTGCATACCTTTCTGCTGAATTATTTTATTAACTTTATTGCAATGAAAATAAGTATTAGACCAGATCGTAAGAGATAAATAAAATCTAAACACTGCAATTTATTTAACTAGATGTCTCACAGAAACATATGGAATTTCTTTTAAAATTTTCCTTAAAATATTTTAAAATATATATTATATTTTTAAGTTCTTACTTACTAGTTCTAAAGAAGCATTTATAAGACTGACGAGTCGGAAATCTTCTCGAGTGTTTTGCTGGCTAGGAAAGAGAGGTGAGAGTCCCTCGGAGTATTCTCCATCAAAACTGCGACGAAACTTTTCCCTTTCTCACGGCAGAAGATCGGTCGCACTCACAGCAAAGTTCTCTGATGGAATGGCTAAATAACTGATGAAGACTGGCCATTCCTAAGAATGTATTAAGTTACGAATGCCCGGAATTTGAGACTACAGCTTTCAGTTCTCATTTCTCAACTAGTTTCGCAGATTGTTTTCAGCGTGAATTGTACATGACTATCAGAATTTTTCGCGCTACATAGATGCAGAAAGTAAAATTAAAAATCCCTGCCTTTTACGAATAAATAAAAAGTGCAATTCATTCCTGTTATGAGCATAACAAGATATAACGAGTTTCTGTGTTTTCCTGAAAAATTCATGCATGTGTCCGACTATGTTTTACCTTCCATGTTTTCCATCATCATATATGACTCTACACGGCAATCTGCAAGGTATCCAAAGATCAGGTAATAAATAAAATTGTAATTCAGCGAACATTTTTCCATGATACTTTACAGTTTCAAAATATCGAAATAATGCTAACAAAATTAGAACGCACATCATCACTCTTAAAATCACATTCAACTTTTTTTGACGTTAATTACGTCTAGCGTGCAATATAGAACAAACGAATAATATTTTTTAAGCATTATTTCCATAACATTGTGCAGTTTTTATTTTGAATTTTATTTTCAATTGAATTATTTGGTTTATATTTCATATACCGTTGATACTCAAAGACATTTTCTAAGGATGCGAAATGACGTTATAACGATCATTAGCTTCATATAACTATGAAAATAATAAATTTCCCTGTTAATAAAAAGTTTTTAAGCTTATACACATCATTTAAATGCACCGTATGTCATTTAAGTTAAAATTTTTATGGCCATGTATAATTTAAATGGTACAGAATGCCTTCAATTTAAACTCATATTAGCTATTAAGTTGGATATTGCAGGATCAGATTGCAATTTTTATGAAAATCTCATAATTTTTTATTACAAAAGAAGATATATAAATGTTTAACAGGTTTCGAATGCTGTTATATGCATGCAGACGTATTGTATGTAACAATTTAAAATACTGTAGTCGCAAAAGGATTTTTTGAGTGTATTTGAAATTTTATATGTGCACGTTTATTAAAAACATAAAGTCTTTATAGATTTTATTACACTGCACCATTTAAGTTAAGTTTTTCTTCTCTTTTCTTTCTTTCTTTTTTTTTTGGGGGGGGGCGATAATTTTATGTGGATATTTTAACAATAAATATTCTTAAAATATTTTATGGTAAATTTTAATTAATTCTATGCGAACATTTATATAATAGTAATCAAATATTTGAACATATAGGTTTGGTTTCTAAACAATAATCAGCGTTGTTTTAGCCAGTTTATTAGAGAAAAATCTTCTTTTTAAACACCATGTTGCCAGAAAGCTATTTTTCTTTTGTTGAAGAAACACATAACTCGCTTTGTGTTGCTTCATTTGAAACTCGCTTCATTTGAAATTTTCATCGCTAAGTAGAGCAGTATGCACATATTTAAAATAAAATTATTCTTGAATAAGAGCATATTCTGTTTCATAATTAAAGTTTGGATTAGCGCATGTAGAAAATATTTATTTACTTTGTTGAACTAATTACGGATACGAAACAAGTATTTTATAACTCCAAATATTCAGAGTTCTAAAGTACTTGGTACTAGATATTAAATTCTGAATTGAAAAATCTGGGTAGTTCTTTAAATCTTTTATTTGTAGGCTAAATGTGATTATTGCTCTACAAGTGAATAAATTTTGTACGTACCAAGTTTTGTTTCATCAGAGATAACAATGCTAAGTGAAAAGTAAAACATTTTCTGTTCCTTATAAACAGTATACAAAAAACGGTTCTTTGATGATGATAATAATAATAAGAGTAAGTACTGAAAGGATACAGCTATAAAGGGAAATAAAATGCACTTTTAGATTTAATTGAAAAGTTGTAGAAATCTGGAATTGATGAACTTCACAGTGTTATAACGAAAACCTAAAGTTCTTAATCATCGAATATCTTGAAACGATCCAATTGCTGTTTTATATTGGCATTTTGGGAATGGACGTAAACATTATTGTATCCCGTGAAAAGGAAATAATGCGGTCGGTAACCAGAAAGATCAGTTTTATTGTTAACAGACGTGGCCACAGGCGAGGCACTTGGCGCCCCACGATGTCTTGAAAGCTAGTTTGAGAATGGTCAAAAGCAGCGGGAACCTGAGGCTTTTCATCCAAGTTCGGTGTAAAACTTTGAATCCTCGAGAATGAGTCATAGTCACAGGGTAAAAATTTTAAGGAAATCAAAAACATTTGCTCATAGACTTCTGCGAAAAAATTTTGGAAGTAAAGTAAAATATTATTTTCCATGTTTACCGAATGTGCATAAGCTTTGCACGCACGATTGTTCAAGAAGTTAAGCGTTTTCAAGAATACTTTGTTTACATGTTATTGTCAATAGATGAGCAATGTAAATAAAATTTGCTTTTCATTAAAACAACGAATATTTTGCTAAATATCAGAAATAATATGTAAATAGCTTCTAGTTAATTGGACGACATGATTTTCATACAGGAAATCAAATTCTGAGTTAAAAGTTGATATGAATAAAGGACAAATTTATATAAAAGGAACTATATAAATTCATTTGAAAATCTACAGCTTAATAATATTCGTAACAGTTTCGATGCAGATACACATAAATTTCTCGCATGTGATTAAAAATCACTGATAAATTTCAGCTTCATATATGTGATCTTCCGAATAATGATTAAATTATTTAAATTTGCGAAAAATAACAGGATTAAATTTTCCAAATTGTCAGAGTTTTTAAACAGGGAAAAAATTAAAGCAGCAAATATATAGAGTATGAAATTAAAATGCTGTTGAAAAAACTATTTTTTTCATACTCTTCTTTTTTCATGTCTACGAAAATGGATAACAAGTGTAAAATATCAAGATATTTTGAATTCATAAATTTCTTATGCTGCCTAATTTTCAATTTTTTATTTTTCTGTAAAAACGCAATAGTGGGCAAATGACTCATTTGGTGATCACTCAGAAGGGATTCCATTTGTGGCGTATTTAGGTATCCGAATCTTGCAATAATCCCAAGGCCTTTTCATTTCTTCCGAAGAAAAGCAATTAAGCATTAACGTATTACTAGATAAGATTATTGGCATTTACTAATGCTTGTTATCTAGTGGTCTTCTACTGATGTCATGCACTTTTCAGTTCTCACTATAACTGATATTCGGTAACGCGCATATCAATTACTTAGGGCCCTCGAGGCCCCTTAAGTAATTAATTAAAGAGTTCGGGTCCATGTGTTGTTAATTATTTTACATGCGCTCGAAAATAAGTTTGATTTTCCATTGACTCATTTTTATCGTAAATTTTCTATAGTACCACCCTGCTTTATTGTAAATCTTGTACAATATCATAGATTGTTGCAATATGTGAAGGTGGGGGTTCGCGAGAGATTTTGGTCTGTGTGCCTGACAAATATCCTCTTTATGACGCCTGTTTTAGGCGGTGAGAAACATGGAAAATGTTCAAGCAAAAAAGCGGATTATGTCGCTCCAAATTTGTATCCTTTATTATTATTATTATTATTGTATCCGTGTTTACATGTTTGTAAAATTAATAAAATTTATAAAACAATTTTCTTAAATAAAAATCATTAAGTGACTTTTCTCTTCTTTCACTTGAAAGAAACAGTTCATCACCAACAACATTTAACACCTACAATACGAATAATTCGTGCATTTTAGGGAAAAAATTAGAACGCTCGCAAACGTGTCCTAACATCATCATAATTCTGTTGCTATTCTAAATATGTACAATCGCATTTGTAACGCGAATAACATGTAGTTTTTTTACCCCATGTCCAAATGCTATGGAAGATACCAATATTGCACATAGAAAGCTACATACTATTCACATGGTTGTTCTAGTAGAAAGTTCATGACATGTTTCATGAATGTACTGCAAACACAAATGATTAATGCGAAATGAAAAAAAAAAAAAAGAAAAAAAAAATCTACATAATTTCATCTGAAAAAATATGCAGGAACTTTTAAATATTTTTTTGAAATTCTAAATAACTTACATTTAATAAGCAGAATACAGTTTTCAAGTAACATTATTTTATCTATTTTTGAAATACAAGCCTTACGAACTGTCTTTACAGTACATATTTAATGAAAATGTTTTCTATAACTAATACTATGGCAGAATAAAAGATATTGAAGTATTTATGGAAAATGAATAATTTGACGGTTGCCTGAAACCTAGGTAATTATTATAATTGTAATGTGAGTAGCATGTACTTTATAGCACACGCTCCAAATGTTTTAACGAAGAACATGGTACAACACGGCAGTTTTATATATTAAAATGTACAGAAAAATACAGGTGTAACAAGCACGTCATGTAAAATGCGCTTGATAGCATGCAGTGAGCCATCCGAAAATTACCAATGGATGCTCTGAAAAGAACATCCTAAGAAACACGGTGTAATTAGCTTTAGCGTGTCATGTATAAAGTAATTTATACCACATTTTTTTTTATTAACGTGCTTCGCTCTTAGGCACTACACGGAAGGGAGATGCCTTCCTGGAGGGCTTCCTAACGGAAATTGGCTCGTATACACGTTACACATGGGGAAAACCACGAAAGCGCCCATGCAGCCAGCCCGTTCGCGGGAATCGAACCTCGGACCGAACTACCAGTATCCAGCGAGTTTACCGCTCGGCCGCTGGGGGCCTATAGCACATGCTGAGAACGTTTTGAAAAATACCAGTATTGTATTTCTAAATGTACGTTATAAGAATATAGTTGTAACACACACTTCTTCAGCACATCATGCAGAACGTACTTTATAGTATGTCTGGGAACGTTTCGAAAAAAACAGTGTTGTACTTTAAAATGCATGTCCGAAGAACACGGTTATAATACGCACAGCTTTACCACGTCCTGTAGAACGTACTTTAGCACATGATCAGAACGTTCCAAAAAGTATAAGTGTTGTACGTTGAAATATTGAGTGTTGTACGTTGCGTATTATAACAGTGAGAACACTGTTATAATACGCACCTCTTTAGCACGTCGTTTAGAACGTTTTTCATAGCACATGCTGAGAACATTTCGAAAAGTACCGGAATGTACGTTGAAATATACGTCCTAAAAACACAGTTATAATACGCACCGTTTTAGCACGTAATTTAGAACGTTTTTCCCAGTACATGTTGAGAACGTTTCGAAATGTACCAGGATTGTACGTTGAAATGTGCGTTTTAAGAACACGGTTATAATACGCACCGCTTTAGCACGTCGTTTAGAACGTATTTTCTAGCACATGTTGAGAACGTTTCGAAAAGTACCAGTGTTGTACGTTGAAATATACGTCCTAAAAACACGGTTATAATACGCACCGTTTTAGCACGTAATTTAGAACGTTTTTCCCAGTACATGTTGAGAACGTTTCGAAATGTACCAGGATTGTACGTTGAAATGTGCGTTTTAAGAACACGGTTATAATACGCACCGCTTTAGCACGTCGTTTAGAACGTATTTTCTAGCACATGTTGAGAACGTTTCGAAAAGTACCAGTGTTGTACGTTGAAATATACGTCCTAAAAACACGGTTATAATACGCACCGTTTTAGCACGTAATTTAGAACGTTTTTCCCAGTACATGTTGAGAACGTTTCGAAATGTACCAGGATCGTACGTTGAAATGTGCGTTTTAAGAAGACGGTTATAATACGCACCGCTTTACCACGTCGTTTAGAACGTATTTTCTAGCACATGTTGAGAACGTTTCGAAAAGTACCAGTGTTGTACGTTGAAATGTACGTATTAAATACACGGTTGTTACACGCACCACTTTAGCACGTTATGTAGAACGTTCTAAATACACCTAACACCGTTATAGAACGGTATGACACGGACTCTGAACGTTTTCGGAACGTTCCGGTGCTGCTTGGGTATAAATTATACTTTACAGGACAAAAATTTTATGATTTATGTTTTTTTTTTTTTTTTTTTTTTTAACATTTGCTAGTACTTGAACTCTTTCTCTTTAAAAAGGCTTCTCTGTCGCTACGCCTTTTTCTTTTTGAAGGGGGGAATATGTAAGATAAAAATATATGAATCAGAATTATAATATAACTATAAACATTAATTCTTCCTCTCTATTCTAAAATCATAATAACTTATCTGCATTGCGTCATTCAAATTAATCATGCGATCTTACGTAACCGTTAATACCATATGCCTCTTGACGACCAATCACCGAATTGTAAACCAAAACTTTTCTCTTCGCGTGCTTCCATCTTTCATAACTACGTACTTCAGCTTTTGCTCGCTACTGTGCTAAGATGTGATTTTGCTGGCTTGCTTTCTATCTCAACAATATCAAAAATGTAAATCTTCTGTGGAAAGGCACGACTAGAGTGCCAAGTGATTGTGGCCACAAATATCAATTGGAAATAAAAATGGAATTAAAACTGCCTCGACTGCCAATCTTTAAATACTACGCAATCAAAATTCTTCTTCATCAATATGAATCTAAGCACGCATCGACACTGCTCCGTCTTTTTTCATTTTCCTTGTGTTTTTAATATTACATATATATATATATATATATATATTATACATGAGGAAGACTAATAAAACGCCCATGTAGCGAGCCCGTTCGCATGGAATCGAACTCAGGTCATAACTACCAGTGTTCAGCGATTTCTCCGCTCGGCCGCTGGGTTTAATGGACTGTCCTTAACGAACATTGTTCAAAAAATTGCTGAGAAAATGCCTGCAATACAGGCCACTGGGAAACTCAATTAATAAATTGTTCATACTGTTCGAAATTTTTGAAAGTATTTTCACTCCATCTAATAGTGAAAAATCATGACCGTATCTCTATTCAGATATTCGATGTAGTCGGTTCCTAAGAACCTCTATTTTGTTTAATACTAGTCTGAATTTTAAATTTTGTACTTTAATTACATAAATATTTCAAAATATTTCAATACTGAAATATCTACTACTATAAATTGATATTATTTGTAACATGTGTACTCTGTGCCAGCAATTCGTACTTTGTTTAAATATTTCTCTCATTTTATTTCCTGTTCATTACATTAGCACCGAAGGGTTCGTACTTATCTTTATTTTTTTCAGAAATTTTGCACCACCTCAAGCTTTATATTCCCAGTTTAATCAGTCTTTAACTGTTTAACAACCTGAAGAAATGAAAAATAATGAAAGGATTTCTTAATAATTTAGATCTTTGTTTTATATCTAATAAAACTATACCTGAATGATGTAAGTAAAATACATGCAGCGTTTGTATAATTACTAAAAGATGTTTCTATATCATTATATATATTTTTTAGATATATCTTTTCTTTATTTTGCTATCTGTCCACTCTTCTTTCCCCTATTTCTAGCACTATTACGGTACACAATTAACTCGTAAGACATAAAGTAGAAGCCTAAGGGGGCTCCGCCACAGAAATTAATTTTAAAAAGAGCTCTGCGAGCCACAAAAAGTTCAGGAACTGCTGGTTTAGCTCCTCGAGTGACAGCCAACTAATGATCATGGCGGTTCTTTGCTGCTGTCCGCAATAAAATGAATAAATTTTATTGATCGCGTATTTCCTGATGCGGGTATATCTGTACCTTTTTTTCTGATAACTTTGTTGAGTTGAGTGTCACATGCAGGTTTGTGTTTTAGCATACGGCTGACTTTGGTAACGTTATTACTTTTAATGTGGGCTCATAGTATTCTCATTAACTTTTATAATTGTCTTTTCTTTTTCTTATTTTCTTTTCTTTCTCTCTCTCTCTCTTTTTCTTTCTTTCAGGCCTGTTTATAAAGATAATTTGAGTATTTTGAAATCTCCATTGTTTATTATTGAAAACTATGTTCCAAAAATATTGCCAATTATACATTGTGCGACCCACTAGACCAGTATTATTTTAAATTGGTATCAACTAAAATACTGGCAAAACATTCCTGGCTGTTGTGTATACTGCGGTCATTAGTCTACAGAAAGCATCGTACACGCTTTGGATAAATTATAGCATATCAAAAGAAGAATATATACTGTACTGTATTAGATTTCTTCAATACTTAAATCAAAGAAAAAAATCTTGTGTAGACACCACATGACTTCCTTGTACGACCTATTAAATAATACACATTCTTGCTGCACGTCATTTAAACTTATTTCTTCGAATTTCATTAAAGATGTATTTCTCATTTAATCAATTCAATTCTCACTTCGAGGCAAGGCAAAAGTATGCAAAAACTCAAAACACCTTCATTAAAAATTGCCAAACACAGAAAAACTAAAATACCAAATATAGTTAAAAAAGTTTTTTTTTTAACAATTAAAATTACAATGTCTATGCAAAAACAAGCAATTCCTCCAGCACGTTAGAAGACTGATTTTTCGGTGCACAAAAATGAAAATTCACATTGGTCCCACTTCGCAAAAAGACACTCAAGTTGGTGCACAAAAGTGTTTTAATTCATTATTCTACTAAGAGTTTTAAATGTAAACAAATGGTGGCCTTGTTATGTCTAGTACCATTTAAACTTTTAAGCTGTTGATAATTCTGCAGCTGTTGCATGCCGATTAAATAAAGGCATAAAAGGCTTAGCCGGAACATAAGAACAACGTAATTCAATCACTTTTAAGCCAAAAAAAAAAAAAAAAAAAAAAAAAAAAGAGCGCATTTTACCAATATATAAAATTATAAAAACAGAGCTCAGCGAGCCGAGTAAGAAAGTGGGTTTATATATATATATACGTTTGGTGCAGCTGATTGCAAGAAAATAGGGAGGTGCACATTTAGATGCCTTAGTCAAACCCATATACAAAATTTCAACGTACTACGACTAATTGTTTTTGGGTTGCGCGAGATACATACCTACGCACGTATACATGTACGTACGTACTTATGTATGTCTAGTATATGTGTATGCGTGTTAGTGTATGTAAATACGTACGTACAGGCGTCATGAAAAAATCCCTTCTGAATCCATCTAAAATGCATTTTACAATCCGTTTTGGGAAAAAAGTGACCTTTATTCTATTCGTACGTACAGATGTCACGCGAAATACATCTAATTGGATTAGTGAGCGGTCAAAACGAATATTTCCGTTAAAATATGATACCCGAAGTTTTTTTGCGATTACAACACTGCCTTTACTTTCGCACAAGGAAATAAAAATTAAAAACAAAATTATTTTGCTGTACTTAGAAGGACATGCCATTGAGGCAAATGTAGTTTTTAACGTCCTAAATTCGAGTAATTGGGAGTTCTGTACATAAAAATAAATATTTTTGAATATAACTATTTTTAAAAATATTTCTCTGAAATTATATTAGCAAAACATACAGCATAAATAGAAAAATAAAAATAAAAATAAAATAATGTAATAGCAAAAGGTGGCTGTATAAGCAGCTCATGTATCTTGAGGCTTTAGTTTAGTGTTTGCGACTAAGTGAATACGACTATAGCGTTCATGCTTTCCTTTAAAACTAGAAAAAACAGCTAAAGAAAGCTAATTCGCGAATTCGCTACAATCAACAAGAGCAGTTTTCTAAACAACAACAAACTAAGTAATGATTTTTTTAACAAGTGCTATATCTTACGTAACTTGTTGCAATGAGCTGTGACTATTGCATTACATTTTAAACTCACCAATAACAGAAGCAAATTCGACAGAAAATCAAGCAGATTTAGAAGCAAATCTGTTTGAGTCACGATAGCTTTTGCACGAAACCTTGTTAATGTTCGAGAAAACAACTTTAAACGATGAGACGCACGATAGAAGCACTTGGACGATTTGGTTTTGTTGTTCTTTTTGCTGCACGGTTTCTAGGCTTCTTTCCGCTTCGTGATGCAGGTGCTTTGAAGGTAGTGGTTTGTCTGCTGGTTTTGAATAAGCTAGATATTGGTTTCTAACATAATTTTGGCATTCATATAAAAACCCAGCAAGGGATATTATAATACACTATTCACTTAAAGTTAAAAAACATGCGCAATTTGCCTTACAAGCTAGGTGGTTTAAGGCTTACTCATGACTCCAAAAATTATTATTATAATTATGATAAATTACGATACACTAATCACATATTAGTATGAGCCAATTATGTAACATAAATAATTAAGGAATTATAATCTAATAGCATATAATTTGTAAAGGTAAAATAATATATAAAATAGCATATAACAGGGGTGGCCAAACCCCTTGACAGTCCGAGCCATTTTTCAAAATTTGAAATTTTTCGCGAGCCGCAATTAAATACGTATTTAAAAGGTATGCAAAAAAGGTATTAAATTTTTTTTACAGAAATTATATGAAAGTACAAAATATGTGTAAAAAGTTATGTGTAAAATATGTATTAAAAATTAAACACATTTATTTTACTTCTCTTGATAATTCTTTAAAATTTGGTGAAAAATTGGTGACAGCATTTCTCAGTAATTCTTTGAGATGTTGGTTAGTTAATAGTGATCGGTGTTTGATTTCACGAATTTTAAAGTGGAATAAAATGATTCACATAAGTACGTAGTTCTGAATATTGAAATAATTCAACAAGCAGCCTTTTTAAATTCAGGATACTTCGATTCTGGTACAAATTTCCAAAATTCAGTAATCGGCGTCGATTTATATTTTAATTGTAGAGCTTGATCTTCTTGCGTCTCTATTAATTCTAATTCTCCAGATGCTTTTTGGGTTATAATTATATTGTTGCGTGCGTACGAGTTCGTTACGAAATGAATGCACAAGTCCGATGAAAAAGGACAAAATTTTATTATTATCACAATAAAAATGATTAAATGTCCTCAAATAATCGTGCAGTATCACAATATACCACAGTAGTTATCTTCTAACTACTCAAATGATCAATAGAACTTAATTCAAAAACAGCTAAAGAAAGCTAATTCGCGAATTCGCTACAATCAACAAGAGCAGTTTTCTAAACAACAAACTAAGTAACTGCAAGGTTTAAACTGAGAGGTTTTCCTCCTTTTATAAGATTTTAAAACCGCGCGCGAGAATTTTCTAGTACTTTCTCGAAATCAAAAAGAGATATTTATTAAATGTTTAATGCACGCGCTCTTGTATTTTCAAATTTCCTGCTTAGCTTTCTTTTAATATTCGTCACGCGCTGCACTGCGCGGGAAATAAAACCATTTAATTTACAATTCAACTAACATACGTTATTTAAATACCAAATCCGTAACACAGCCCTCTTCCCAAGGACTGCACGTCCCGGGCAGTACAATCCCCGGACAGGAAGCCAACCTTACAACTGTCGCATAAATGCAATAATAAGCATTACATTACAATAATAACAACATGAACAATAAATGCAATAAATAAAACAAATCAAATACAAAATACAAATCAAATACTAAATACACATTTAGAAACAAAAAGGACCATGGTCTTATACTATTTACAATTATTTACATTACGTACTATGGCCATAGTAATGAGCTAACCTAACCTGTCGTAAAGAACGACTTTAGGTTCAGAGTTCGAAGACTTACGAATCCGAACCACGACGTCATTTAGTCCGTTCAGCACTGTATAGTGACCATCCCAAGGTGACTGTAATTTAGGCCTGACTCCTTTTCGTCGAATCGGGTTCCACAACCACACCTTGTCTCCTTTGTTGGATCTATGTCCAGTAGCTCTCGTGTTGTACCTGGATTTCACTTTCTCCGTCGCCAAGTTCACTCGCTTTCGTGCGCAACGGTGCATCACTTCAAAACGGGCCTTGACATCTTGGATGTGTTCCTCAGGCGATGAAGGCGCATCCGTATGGCGATCAAACAGGCGGTCACAAGGCAGACGAAGGTCTCGACCGAAGAGCATCTGCGATGGAGAATAGGTGGTATTCTGGTGTTTCTCTCCGACCCTAGTATGATTTCGGCAGCTTTCTGAGTAGGGTCTTTCACATCAGACGTCGGCGTTTCCAAGCGATGATCCCTTTTGAAGATGGGTCGTCATGTTCTCAGGTGCTGAGAACAGCTTATTGTTTTTGAAGTCTAAGGAAAAATTATATTTCCTTAAAAAGTCTAATCCGAGTATACATGGATTTGTAATATCCGTCACATATGCCGCGTGATGGTAGGCGGCACTTCCAAACGTGATGTTCAGGTTTAACTTCCCAACTATATCGATCTTATCACCAGACGCAGTCTGAAGGGTAACACAGGAGGGCGTCCAAATAAGTTTATCTTTAAACGGTTCAGCTAAATCTTTTCTAATGATGGTAACATTAGCTCCTGTGTCAATGATCATATTGCAAGGAACTCCATCGATATGCCCGTTGATGGATATTCCGTTACTGCTGCCACTCACTATAGAAATCTTGAGCGCTTTAAAACAAGGTTTTTCATTATCTGGCAACCTCCGTTCCTTAATATGGTCATTAATTTGTTTCCTGCGTCGTTGCTGAGAAATTGTCTCAATTTTCGTACCCTGGGGTGTTCTGCAATTCTTTCGTACATGGCCTTCAGCTCCACAGTTCCAGCACTGTAATTTTTACAACAACATTCGGTTTCTTTTCACCACTCTTCCGTCTTAAAGCATTCACTGGTCTTGTCAACTCATCCGTTTTATTATCCGCCCTGCGGTGTTCTGCAATGCCGTCGTAGGTGACCTTCAGAACCACATCTCCAACACCTTACGGCCACTTTGTTCTCACTGCTACTCCGTATCAAAGCATCGACTTGTCTGGATAAATCATCTAAACGAGCCATCAATTGATCCACTGGCTCGTGGACTCGCACAGCTCTGACTGGGTAGCGATCTCTACGTGTTGCTTGCTGGGCTGCCTCGACTTTTACGGCGTACAACAGAGCATTTTTTTATGTCCTTCACATCTGACATTCGCAGAGCTTTCTGTATTTCAGTAATCCGGATGCCATCGATGAAATATTGCAGCGACAGGATTTCTCTTGTTTCTGTCGGGCACTCTCAGCCCGACAGAACAAAAATGGATTAAGTAAAGACTAAAACATTTTTAGAATCAAAAATTTAATATAATGTATGCAAACAAAAGCATTTTAGAGCCAAAGAAATTATATACAAAAAATTGCAAAAAAGGGTAAATTAGCCCAATTCGAGGTTTCCTACGGATTTATCAGTCGAAAAGCACAAGAAAACTCGAATTTAGCTAATTTCCTTGGCGCGTTTCGTCAAACGAAAGCAATTGAGACAGAAAGCGGAATTCATTAATAAATTGATCAAGTTAAATTATCTTAATAAATTTATCAAATTAAATTATCTTAATCAATTTTTGTTTTTGAAGTATATGTTGTTGTAAAAATTACAGTAGGTTTTTTTTCGCGTTAACTTTTACTGCTTTAATATAGTATTCTTGTTTATACTTGGTGTAACTTCTTCACTCCGGAACTGCTGTATCAAATGTGCTTTAAAGCATTAGCTAATTTTTACTTTCCTCCTCTGTGTAAGTATATATTTAACTTCTGTGTAAGGAACGTGTATATATATATACGTTCCTTACCCGGCTTAAAAGTCCTTATACAGTCTTTATTTTGGCAATCATTGGTGGCCGTAATCATGTACTTCCACTTGTAAAAATATTTCAGATGACAAACATATTCATATTCTGGTAATATCAAATTTTAAAAAAAAATTAATTTCCGATAAATAACGAAATCTAGCTTTTAATTCAATCTCCTGTTTCCTATACTTATATTTGGAAAAGTTTTATAGTGGCTATGAAAAAATAAAATTATAAGAAGTTTGGCTCCCGTACGACAAAAAATTGAACGAGATATTTAATTTCAAAATTTGCAATTTTTTATATCGTTTACAACTTGCCTTGTAAGTTCGGTTAGTAACGTTAGAATAATTCGAAGATATAAGATTAACTGAAGTACAACAAAAAATGCGTGTAATTTAATAGGCCGTACAAGGAAGTCATGTGTGTTGTCCACATCAGAATTTTTAAATCGATTTTGATTAACTAACTGAGTTGCTATTGTAGAAAAAGAATAGTTAAAATGTGTGTGAAAGTTTAATCATTTAACCCAATTAACGGAGACGCGGAAGAATGGAAAGCTGATTTTTTAAAAAAAAATGTAATGAGGGTGTCGAACTTTGCATCTTTCCTACTTATTGCAGGACCAGGCTCCAGCTGGCCACTAGCGCAGATCAGCTTCTAAATAGCATCCGTCTTTTTGAATACTATATACAAAATGTGGCTTTTTAAGTTTTTGAACTTTTAACTGGTATGGTCGCGGATTTTGAGTTTTTAAACTGGTATGAACCCTTTATAGGAGGGATTCTCAACCGGTCGTACGCGTACCACTGGTGGTAGGCAAGAGAAAAATAGGTGATCCGCAAAGAAACAAAGAATTTTTAACAATTAAATTCAAAAATCTCCTAAAGAAAAAGAACAATTGATGTAAATTTACTGTTATCGAACTCTAACTAAAGATTTCAAAAATAGCACGCTTGTTAACTTTTGGTTGAACCGAAAAGAAAGAATTTAAAGGCATTTCAAATAAAGCTATCAAATTTTTATTGCCTTTTTGCACAATCTGTTTGCGTGAACAAGGACTTTTCTTCCACGTTATATTTGAAAAATAAATACAGAACAAAATTAAAAGTTCATTTTAATTTAAAGCTAAGTGAAATCAAGACCAAACGTAAAGAAGAAACGTAAAGAGAAAATTTCTTGTTACTTGTTTTTTAAATATGTCAATTTTTAGGGGTTAATTTAAACATTTTAATGTATGTTCATAAGAAACGGACTCTTTTATGAGAATTTTATGTAACTGATTAGCTTTTCTTTTAATCAATATTCATAATATTCATAAATAATGTTATTAATTCAGAAATATTAGAAAATGGTACTGTATTACGCTTATTTCTAATAGTACTTGATATAGGATATTTTTCCATATCCAATTTTATCAGAGGTTAAAATATTCTTTTAAAGAAAGTTCATGTTTAGGGAACTAAAATTGGGAAGTCATGCATGCCGCTGTAGCTAGTAAGTTGGAAGGGCACATTTTCTGAAGTCATTTCCTCTTCCATTTTTATGTAATCTGTAATCTTTTTACTAAATATTTCACAGGAATGAAACCAAACGATTTCGTGCTGAGTTATGTAATAAATGGGCTAAGAAGCAGCATTTATTTATGACAACAAAGCCGCAAATATTTTTTAAGTATGGATTGAATACATTATAGATTAAACTTACTTGAAATTACTTCAATTAAGTATATTATTAAAAGATAAAATGAAGATTTAAATTTGTAATAAAAAGTGCATTTATTGCTTTCAAACCACTTAATTTGTTAAACTGTTAATATTTCAAAGATAAATTAAAGATCTTAACATTACGCCGAATAACAGTACTTTTTTGAGGAGCAGCTATGGAAGATAAATTGAAGCTCTTATTCTTGGCGTAATGACAACGCCTAACAAGTCGCGTGAACAAAAAGTACATGGTAACGTAATATTACATAATGGTTCAGAATTACGGCGAGACTATACTAACACATCAATGACAAAACAAGCTTAACAGTCTTTTTTCTTGTTTCGACTCTAATCTTCCCTTATACGCAAAGAGAGACATTTTCAGTTTTACTCAAAAGAAATTTTTAGAATTGAATCGACGAAGAAGATAGCTTTCCTGCATGAACCCACTACATTTGTTATTAAATATCCTCTTCTTTGAAAGTCAATTACTTTATTTTTGGCAGGCAAACTTATTTTTTTCTTTCTTTGTGCAGGGTCCAAATGGTTTTGAAGAGCTTCGAAAGTCCATCAAAGAAGGCCAAGATTTCACCAAAGATATTGCAGCCATATTACATGAAAGGTAAGGATGATATATTGTTTAGTCATAACGAATAAAATCAGTTTTAAATAGTAGCAACAGCCGATTAATACTTACTACCATTTTAGAGCTCCGCTGCTGACTAGGAGCTTTCGGTAACGTAACAAAACTCGCCTTATTTGAGAGTCTGCCCATCGGGTCTTAAATTGAACCGAAGCCGACCAAAGCCCGGCCTCAGTACTTCTCATGGAAGGTGTGAAAAGAAACGATAAGACTTTTCTTATTTCTGTGATGCTTTTTAGTTTCAGTAATTCTAGCGATAACCCCAAAGAAGATGAGTGTCGGCATTTGTTTACAGTATCGGGAAAAATTCTGTTGTTCATGTAATTTTCTTTTAACATTCAGAAAAACCACTAAATATATGTTTTACTTTCCTTGGAAAGAGAAAACAAAAACCTGAGCATCCAAAATTCAAGTAATATTCCAGATATTAAAATCGTTCAGTCTTTAGTGCTGTTATTGACTTTGGTCTCTATTTTGTTCATTTCATTAATCTTATTCTTAAGGCAGGGTGGGGGGTCTTCTTTATAAGAAATAGTATTTTTTTTCGACATATACTGAGATTTGTACCATAGTAAAGAGCCTTTGCCAAGATGTCCTGAATATGTTTCACTTGATATGGAAAAGAAATGAGATAAAAATATATGGTATTTCAAAATTTCTATCATAGAAAATTTAAAGGAGGCGTGAAACGAGTAAAAGTAGTTTCTCTACATTTTTTTTAGTAACTTTTCCAGCCTGTTCTAGTGAAAGCCAAATTATTTTTCTTGAAATTATTATTATTTTTTTCTATAAATATTAACAATTCCCCAAAATTGTTTCAGATATTCAATAACTATATTAAATTAAAACGAGATTTATTTTCTACAATTGTGCTTGGTAGAATTATTTTCTTCAGTTATAGTCAATTGCCCAACTTCTGGTTTAAAATGTGACCGTTGTTTGTGAAACCAATGTGGGAGCAAGCTAACTTTGGCAACTTGGGGATGGAAACTTTGAAACATTATCGAACTCTTTTTAACAACTAATACACTTTAATTGAGTTTTTCTAGTTGCTTACATGTTAATGTAAAACTCTTGAAACAGATTCCAAAGGGTCTTTTCCGAAGGTGGGCCCCTTGGAGAATATGACCATGTGGTCTTATTCTCCAAGGGGCCCACCTTCGGAAAAGACCCTTAAGTGGTTAAGGTCTCAGACATATTGTCCAGTTTTAGAAGTTATCACCATAAACGATTACAATGTGTTTATTATCGAAATATATATGCTGTGTTGCAGTATTGCTGCAGATGTTTCCAATAAGTGAAATTCATATATTAATATTACGGATTTGAAATAAACGGTACTTATGTATTAAGGCAACTACCTTAGTAGAAGTCGCCAAATTTACAGAATGTACCAAACTCCGTCAACCATGCTCATTACTGACTTCAGTCAAGCAACGCTGCCATTTTCGTATGCGTTCTTTATTGTTGTATTCCAAGTTCCAACGGCTTTTATAAACAAATCGTGATATTTTTGGGCTTAAACTTAGTTTTAAAATATGAGCTTGTGAGTTTGTAGCAATGGAAGAAACTACAGTAATATTTTTACACGATTACATAATTTTGCTGAAAATTTTCTAAAGGGAACAACGAGGAAATGCGTTTCTCTGCAATTCTGTGATGATTTCTTAAGCGAAAACAGATCGCTGTGCACTTCGAGAGAAGAATAGGGAAAGGAAAAAAAAAAAAAAAAAGCAAAAAAATTACAGAAAGATTTGAAGAAGACTGTAAATGTTTTACTTTTTTTTTAATGTATCACGTTGAAGTATGTTTTCTTTTCATAGGATGAGAATGTTTACCCGACTTAGGATAAATATCGATAGTTTGGGAATCTTTCTAAAAAATGCACGAAAACCGCCAACTTGCATCCGATAAGTAACTTTTACCTTCAAAATCGTAAAAACAATCTTGTATTAGCGTAGGTATAATGAAACACTCAATCGATTTCGAGGGCAGCTAAAGGTCCCTCCTCATCAGAAGAAAGAAATACCTAGAAAGAAGAAAATAAAGGAGAAGGAGTCACAGAAACATGTGGTCCTTATCAGCACTGCACGTGGTTATAACTAGATTTTTAATCAGAGTTGCATTGGCCGCCTACTTTTACTGAGACAGGCTATCTGATCGAGCATGAAAAATTAGCGAAGTTAAAATAGGGAGCGAGGGGCAAATGCACCTTGCGCTCAAAATCTGAACTTCAAATAATGGAAAGCAACCACTGAACGGATTTTTATACCCTCTGGTAGTACCAAACGCAAGGAGGTAACGCCATCTATCGACAAAAATAACTCAATTAAGATAGTAAAATTTTAAATGCATTAGGAAGGACTGGATTGGATTTCTCTTCTAATCTAACTTTTACCTTTTCATCATTTTATAAAATTGCCAAATTGCACCAAAGTAGTTGCGTTAATATGTAAATACCAAATAAACATGATAGTACTGGTTATGGATAAATTCTTGCTCTCTTTCGCCCAATTCTGTACTATTCAATTTTTTTAATTTTCTAGACATATCATAATTTTCTAAATATACTATTTCATTAAAAATGAAATACATGTTATCAAATAATTTTCTGCCAAAATATTTTGCTTCGAAAATTAAGATTTCCTTCACGCGTTATCATTCTAGAGTATTTTCAAAGTGGGATCCCATTTAAATTCTTCAAATGATCTAATTTCTCTGTCTATGTTCCAAGTATAAAATCCAGCTAGTGTAGAAGTTCAGAAATATTTTTCACAAACCGATCTTTTTGTGGATTTCGCGAATTTCCAGAAACGTATATCTAAAGAGCAAGAAATCGTCAAAAGCATCTACGTGAACATTTAGAATACACTAACAAAATTCATGTCAGTT
This sequence comes from Stegodyphus dumicola, assembly GCF_044657685.1. Lineage (NCBI taxonomy): Eukaryota > Metazoa > Arthropoda > Arachnida > Araneae > Eresidae > Stegodyphus > Stegodyphus dumicola. The sequence goes on along the minus strand of NC_140769.1, from coordinate 152,016,988 downwards.
ATGTTTACAAAATCCATAGTTTTTCCCAGGAAATATCCTGAAGCGGGCGCCCATGTTCTCTGCAAACTTTTCTTCAGAAAGTGCTTGAAAGTGTGTTTACTGTTATTTCGTTTGCTTTACTCGTGTAGTGCTTTATTCATCGAGAGAATTTAGGGGTTATTTTGGTATTGATGTTTTTTAAACCTCGCATAACCTCGACATACTTGCTTTTCATATTAATACTTCGCGAATGTTTACTGATCCTCGTCACCAGTCGTACGTCCTCCGTGCACTTCCACATCCATAATTCATCATTAACATATTGTGAAGTGACACAAGGTTCGATCACTGTAAAAGTGCAACCTTGGCGACCACGCCGAGACATTGCGAAGGTTTTCGTTACAAGGTCACGACCAAGACGAATATTTGATGTCGTTACGCGAGAGTGAAAACAAAGGAAAATCTGCAGAATGAGTGCTTAAACCGTAGTACTTTCATTGCATGAAGCCATATCTCTGTAGCCTTTGTATGGTGTCTCGCACTGCATCTCTCTCTCTCTCTCTTTTTTTTTTTTTTTTTTTTTTTTTTTAAAGCAGGAGGGACAGAAAATTTTTAATTACTTTTTCGAATTGTGTTTAAGAAGTCTCGATAAAAACTATTGTTTAGGTTTGTTGTTGCACAATAATAATTTCACCACCAAATCTTGGTATTTTTCTAAATATACTTTAACATTAATCGAAGGCAGCTGGAAACAGCATTCTATGCTACTAAGCATGGCAGCATTCTATGCTATTAAAATCTGTAAGTTCGTAAGAAGCCATTTCGACCATTCTCATCTTCGTACGTCGTTAACCAGCCGAAATATTAATTAAAAACTCAGAAAACGCTAATTTTCGTGCTCATTTCTCCAAACGGCAACAGTCTGGATATAAGAATGCTTTATTTCGAAAACGTGTTTCCACTGTGGGCTTTTAAATTGTAGAGTATGTTAATAAAATTTTTTGTAAATTTTACAAAATATGAAATAAAAATAACATTGCCAAACATTAAATATATTATTATATGAAAGTAAGCAATTGCATGTGGCGTCTTTGTATGTCGAACATTTTTCGCTAATGTCAACATTTTGAATGAATAGCTCCCGTTGGCAACTTTTTTGTTTTCAGGTTAGGATAACTGACACGATATGTTATTGCCACGTTAATTCTTTTTAAAAAGATTTATGTATTCATCGTGAGCGAAAATTTTTATAGGACTTGCATTTCCCTAGTTGATGCTTTTACTGCGCAGGCCGTTTGGGCAAAGTCTTGCCATTTGTCAGACAGTATTGATACTGTTTCTCTTCTAGTGTAGTATTGATACTTGTTTGAAATAAGAGCTGCTTTGCTTCCTCCCGGGATTAAAACGTACGAAAAGTGAACTCCGGTGGTCTCCATCTGAAATAAAACACTGTTGCGGATATTTATTATTCAAGCCTGAAATTTTGTATTCTTAAAAAACAATCATCACAAAATTGGTGCAGTAATCTATGTCCTCTATTATTCTCAGACCCAAAAATAGTAAAAATAGATCTTGCTAACATTTTTGCCTGCGGCCCCGAATCTGTAAAAACAGTGAAGTTTTATAAAAATAATCATTAAACTAATCTATTATTATTATTATTATAAACTTATTCAGCTAGCTGGGAAGTTTTATTCAGTTAAATATGTTTTCTGTTACTGATTTTAAGTCAAAATAAGTGTGCATTAAAAATGAAAGAGGTTTCATTATTATTATTATAAAATTTCGATATTTTGTAATGGTAGTATCTACATGCGCATATACATAAATTTATAGCTATTCTAATTGTAGAAGAGAATTATTTTTTAGTTTTATAATTTTAGTAATATGAAGGGCATTCGATTTAAGCAATCTTATGCGTTTTACGAAGAAAGAATCATCGTTAGCGTTTCAGACATTTTTATCGAAACCGTTCTTTGCTGTTATTTAAGGAAATGAAACCATACAAGCAGGCATTTTCTGGTATAGTATCTTCTTTATTATCATACATTTATTTCATTTGGTAGTGCAAAACACATTTTTTCATGAAAACGAAGCATTCCGAGAAAATATTATAAATTCGCATTCAACTTAAATTTCCATTAACGTTGAGAAATTTTGTTTTATGCACTTTAGATAAAAAGCAGGGGAGAACGAAGTCCATTTAAAATTCATAAATGAGTGTTTGTAAATATTCTCCCATAGAGTGGTGGGTTAGCAGTAAAATTAGTGGTGTGTTGTCGTTGTTACCGATCTCACTTTGTAGAGTTATTAGATTTTCTTGAAGCAGTAATACATGAAAAATGAGCAATGCCCCCACCGGGACTCAAAACATGGACCTCTTGAATACTCGCCGAGTGTGCTACCGTTACACCGCGAAGGCATGTTGGAATGAGGGAGGAAATACCTTATAACTTGTCTGACTAACGCCAGCACAAGCCCGCGACATTTATCGTGGCAAATGCGGCTGTCGCTGGCAAGATCATTAAGCACCGTATAGGTGACCGCAATCATCCTATATATGCGGTCTAGTCGTAAATTTACAACCCTTTTTTTCACGGTAAGGGATCTGAAAAGGAGGGGATAATCTTGCTCGGGGTTGTGAGAAAAATCTAACTTCTCTGCATTCAGTTTTATACAGAGTAAGATACAAATTGAATTCTTCGAATGAATGCAATTTTGTACAATGAAAATGTATTCTTGAGCCATAAACTGTAAGGCAAATAACGTCTTTTTTCTAAAGCCATAGGAATAGAAAGACAGATATTTTGTTACATCAATGAATTCGTAGTAAATATTGAGATTTTCATTTCGAATGCTATGTACCCATGTATGCTAAGTATCTGAGAAAATAGTCTGAACCCAAATGGTTTTCTATTTTATCACGCCTAAGGACTGTTTTTTAATTACATTGTGGTCGCTGCTTTTTGGTTAATTTTCTAATGACATATAAGCATTAAATTGTTTTTACTTGAGATTTCTGAATAAAATAACGCAAACTAAACTGCAGAAAATTCTTCAGAATGAAGTTAATAATACTGAAAAATTCATTATTGATGGACCTTTTTGGTTTTATATGTCGTAGTTAATAAGGAATCCTTAAATTATATATATCTATGTATAGGTATATATAAATGGAACAAAATATAGAACAAGGTATAAAATAACAAAGAAAAATATCTTTAATATACAATGTTCATTACCATACGTATATTTATGCAATATCAATGTAAATGGTTAGCTGGGTTTCGTACATGTATAATTTATTTTTATATTTTGTATTATATTCAGTATTGTATACGTATCTGAAGTTTAATTTTACTTCTTCTCCTTTTGTTTTACGACTTAAAGTGAGAAAGAATTGTTAGGGCTTTTATAGGGATTAAATTATATACAATCAATTAAGATCCGGCTTTTCCTTTCTTTTAATAATTACATATATAATATATTATTTTATAAGTATACATAAAATATAACAGTTTTTTAAGCTACATATCTATATATCTATTGTTTGGTCTGGTTTGTTTGATTATAGCAAAGCATTTGACAGCTATTTGCGTGAGGGTAAGGATGCCTCGTGGAGAACTTTCTAAGCAAAACTGACTCGTATGCACGTTACACATGAGAAAAACCACGAAAACGCCAATACAGCCATTACGGTCATCGGGATTTGAACCCCGGGGTCGACCTACCAGTGTTCAACGACTTTACCGCTCAGCCGCTGGTGAGCCATCCATACATATACATCCAAACATATACATTCAATTATATTTACATGTCGTTTATAAAGTATAAGCGAGGGCAATTTGGAATGATGGAATGGAAAGATCGATTTGTTAATTCATTCTTAGTTTCAAATCGGATGAATGGACTCGGGGGGGAAAAAAAGGCACAATAAAATACGGTCACTGAACTAAAGTGAGCTATGGAAATCTTAACGAAGTTTTCATGTTTTATCTTATGAAAACAAATGCATATTTTATCAATGAATATTTTATCAATGAAAACAAAATATAATCCCCAAAAGTGCATACTAATATTTTTAAACTGTTTAATAAATACATAAGAGAGCACTTCGAAACTTTTCGCATCCTATATAATTTGTCTCCATTCTAGTACCATGTACACTGCTCAAAAAAAAAAAGGGGGGGACAGTGCTATATCTCCCGTTCTACTGGGCCGATTGACAAAATTCAAGCTGCGTTTTTCATGTCTCGAAAGCGCGACTTAGGATATATATTAGATTTATATATAGCACTATTCTAACATAGGTATTTTGACACAAAATCGGACTTTTTCTGAATTAACATACCAATTTTTTCCATATTTCGATTCTACGACTCAAATTATGCCAGAATACCAAGTTTTGTAAAAATCGTACGAGTAGTTTTTAAAATATTAGCTCTCAAAATTTTAGCCCCTCAATGTTAATGGAGTTTGGCAAATATTAATTAATATCTCTTTTTTGATTAAACTTTTTTGATTTTTTTCTCTCACATTTCGAAATTTAGGTTCATTCCAAATAAAATTAACCCATTTTTTGTGTTTTATTTTTTAAATTTCTATTTTTAAATAATTCTTATAAATTTTTCGAAAAAAATTTCAATTATAACCTATAAAATTTTTACCTTCATCTTAAAGTAGGTGTATTTTTAAGCATATCTGCAAAAAATTAGACTTTTTTATTCAAAATTTTCTAAGATATACACAAATTTACATATTTTCGCGTTTTGAAATTTGGAATCTTTTTTTTTTTTTTTTTGAGCGATAATAACGCCAAATGAGGTCTATGGATTTTTGTTACATTGAATTGCCACAGCTATTTTTAACCTTAAATTTCAAGTAAAATTTTACGGAGAATTAATTATATGACATTTTCCCCTCAATAATGCGTAATAAATATTTATTAATACTATATGAAAAGCTATTTTTTTAAATAATTTTGAAATATTTTTTTTTTTTAATTTCTCTCTCTCTCTCTCTCTCTTTTTTTTTTTTTTTTTTTTTTTTTTTTTTTTCGTTTAAATCGAATTGTCTAAAACTGAGAATTTGCGTTTGATGTTTATTTGAATTTTATGACATTAACTGCATAATTTATTTCTAAACAAACTGATGCTTTTGAAGTGGCTGAAAGAGCGGCTGCTACTATCATCCATATTTTTAAAGCACAGTATATTTTTATAGAAACATAAGATTTAGAATAATCATTTTTATAAAAGTCAAATTATGATATAAACATACAACCCTCTAGAGACTGAATTAATGGAAGTCCAATAGTTATGTAGAAATGATCTGCAGCTACTTAATCGCTGGATAAGTCAGCAGATTATGTGGACAAGTAAGAATAATTATATAAACGACAACCAACATTCTGGATTCAATTAACAACGAGGATACGATGTTTATTAAATGAATTCAAGAAGTTTAAACCTAAAATGTATTTTTGTGCGTAGGCGTATTTTCATTATATCCTTAAAATTCTAATTTAGAATGTAATTGTCAAGAACTGAATCCTAATCATCAGTAATATAATAAGTAATTATTACAGTTATTAATAAATCCTTCATATAAAGTAATTGCAAATATTTTAAAAAACTTTCTGTCTGAATGCAAATATTTTTCTGTGCAAATATTTTTAATTTTATATTAATCAAGATTGCACACCATATTATTTATTTGCACTTCAATTCTTAACGTCAGTTCTAGTAGAAGTTACAAATCAATTATATTTAATTAAGAATTGGATTGGATTATTTAATTGTGGCAAAGCACACGAAGGCTATCTGCGCAAAGGGAGGGATGCCTTCGTGGAGGACTTTCTAAGGGAAACTAGCTCGTATACACGTTACACATGGGGAAAACCACGAAAACACCCATGCGGCCGGCCCGTTCGTGGGATTCGAACCTCGAACCGAACTACCAGGGTTTTCACCGCTCGGCCGCTGGTGGGCTATTTAATTAAGGAATGACCATCTAAGTTTAGAAACAGCGTACCGTAACAGCAATTCAATTATTGGCGCCGTATCTTTCATGTTACTCCCGATTGGCAAGCTACATGATTTTTAATGAGTATTCGGGTTTTGCTAGTAACTACACTTGGAAATCGCGCTTAAACTAGGTTAGTTGGTTATATGAACATAGAAAGAACATGGGATCTATTTGACTAAGATGCTTTCATAGAGAACCTTTTTAAAGAGAACCTAAAAAACTACGAAAACCAACTATGCAGCCTGGGTTAGACTTCGCAACAAACAATTAGTATTTAACAATCTTTCAAATGCTAGGCAACTGGTGAGGCTCCAATTTAATGTTTTATTTGTAAATATTTAAAATATTGTTGTATTCTTAGACACAAAAAGGAGAATTTAAGTTTTATTTAAGTTTTGTTAACTCGTTAGTAAACTACCAAGCCGTAGTGCAAAAGAATATTCAATTTCTTTTGCAATAATTGTATTCGCTTAATATTCTTGGAATATGAGCTGAAGAAGGAACGTTCTCGGAAGATTAAAGAAGTGTTTAAATCCAGCGATATTAGGTTTGTCTTACAAGCTCAGGATCAAAACGATTCTGCAATTGCCCGAGTAGTTGACTTGTAAATGGCTGTGAATTAAGCAGATGACTTTTAATCTTACGTTTTCAGTCAGAAAACGTTATAAAAAAAAAAAAACTTTGTATTGCATGGCAATGCATCTTTTCATTATTCAATAACCAGTCTGTGTTCCGAAAATAAGTATGTGTATTCATTCAATCGTCCTGCATGTTCTTCAAATTTGTCTTCTTGTGATTTTTTTTCTTTCCCAAAAACTAAAGTTGCCTCTCAAAGGAAAGTTTTTTGACATTGAAGAGACAAAAGGAGTATGACATCTACTTTTAGAGGCATGTCAAAAACAGATCTCTACAAGCCTTCTCTTCTATTACATGCTGTGCAGTCAGACAAATGTTGCATCAGCGTAAATTCTATGATCTATTTTTATTACACTCTGATTACTTTATTAACATACAGTGAATATATACTAAATCTTTTTCTTTTAGCTTGAGTAATTCGGAATTTTTGACGGAATTGTTGTAGGAACTAGGACTTAGAGGATAAGTCAGGATAAGTCAAATTAAATATTTCGATAACCCAATAAATTCAAGGTCGAAGTTTCAATATTTTATTTTCGGAGGGAGGGGAAATTTTTTCAGTTTTGGTCCATTATCTTAAGTATATTTGCTTCGATTCTTTATTTTCCATAAAAGCGAAAAATTTACGCATGGTATACATATAGCGCATAGCTTTAAATTAAAATTTAATAATATACAGAGTGGTTACAATTAAAGTTCCACATTGAAACGGTCATAAAAGGAAAACTACTGGATCAAATGTTATCAAACCTGGTAATCGTGTAAAGGAGGTCATGGGAATTTATTTTCCGCGAAAAAAAGGAAGTTCGAAACCTCACCACCAGGGGGAAATTGGCGCTGTATGCAATATTGTTAAACGAAATATGGGTGGGAATCTAACTAAACCTTTTGTTACATGGTTTTAATATGTTATATACCCTTAAGAAACTTTGAAGTAGGCAAATTACCATTTAAATGCGTTAAATTCGATAAAAGTCGAGTTCGCCATCCGTGAAAGTGAGAAATTCGTCCGTGAAAACCACGAATCAGCGATTAGAAAATGTGAGATCGCAAATCACTCGCACAAGTGCGTACAATCTGGAAATCGTTTTCTTACAGATCGCTAATTTGTAATTTTTGAAACCTGAATTCGGCCCTAAAACATGAAGATTCAAAACGCTTTTAATCGATTTGTGCCAAAGAAATCCCTCATGTTATCTACCTAGTTCCATTGCATTCTCCTACTGCATTCGATTGCATAGCAGTCATTCCACACTGTCTGGTTTTATAGCTGAACCATTTTTCTCTGAAGAGAAGTCGACAGCTGGATCACTGTGATTGCACCTCGCTTAGAGTCAATGTTAAAATGTTTTCGTGATACATGGACTACAGTAACGTGGTATTTTAGATACTAGGATTTTTATGCAAGGCTGGATCCCACCTCACATGTATCGCACAGTTACTTAGGCAACATTTAACGAATGAACGTCTTATAAGCCAACACTTCCCCTCTTCCCACCAGACCTCATCCTCTGTGACTTTTGGCTATGGGGTTATTTCAAAAGCACTGTTTATGGTGATAATCTAAACAATTTGGGAGAAATGAAAAATGTGATACACTGACATGTCCGGAACATTCCTTCTGATATGCTGAGAGTTGCTGTTGAGAATGCAGTAACAGGATTTAACTTGCTTTCGGAAAATGCTGGACGCTACATTGAACATGCTTTGTAACACGTTTCGGAAAATATTAAACACATTTTAAACAGATGTTTTCGTGTCTTATTTCATTTAACAATATTGTATACAACGCCATTTTCCCCTGATGGTGAGTTTTTGAACTCTTTTTTTTTTTTTCCGCGGAAAATAAATTCTCATAACCTCCTTTACACGATTCCCAAGTTTGATAACATTTGGTCCGGTAGGTTTCCTTTTATGACCATTTCAAATTGAAACTTTAATTATAACCACCATGTAAATTAAGCTTTAAAAGTTTGACAGTTTGGTTCAAGTCCCAACTTTAAATATATATATATATATAATCTTTTATATTAATCCTCTTAGAAAGAATGTTTTAAGAAGCTAATTTTTCTCTCGCAAAGCTAATTTTTCTTTCTTATAGATTGTATAAAAAAATGATCTTTAATATGATTTAGATTGTTTCAGCCGATATAAGAATCGGGTTACTCGGTGGTACAGAATAAACCCTGCTGGACTGTTTTATTTCTTTGTCATTTAGCAAAAATCTTTTAATTAAAATATTTATCCTTTGGACTTCGCTTTATTTATAGTTAAAATGACTTGAAAATGAAAAGCTGTCTTCAGCTGAAACGCAATTCATGTAATTGATATTTTAAAAAATTGACAAGAATGCAAAATTTATGGAAGTCTAGCAATCGAAAAATCTTAATTTTCTTGTGTGAGCACTGAAAATAACTGTAGAAAGAAATAAGAAAATTAGGGAGAAAAGTAAGCAAACATTTGCAGGGAAATTTGGCTGTCAGATATACCAAAATGTTTCAAAAAGTTGGACGCTTTTGAATATACTTTCAGGATACTTCAAAGAATTTAGGCGTTCAAAGAGAAAACACTTGGACGTGTACACCAGCAAATACCATCAATTGAGCTTGTGTTAGCAGAAAAGACGAAAACGATATCATTGCAGATTAAAGTGAAGAGCGACTGGTTTTAAACTATATGGTTGTATAAATTTAAATTACATTATAGAACATCATATCGTATCATAAATGGAGAATCCCGTGATTTTCTCAATCGAATTATTTGAAGATTCAGGAGTTTATCCAGTATTGTATGTGAATGTCACCTAAAGGCGTTTTTTTCCCCTCCTGATGAAACAGCGGTCGAGCGGTAAAGTCGCTGAACACTGGTAGTTCAGTCCGAGGTTCAAATCCCGCGAACGGGCTGGCTGCATGCGTGTTTTCGTGGTTTTCCCCATGTGTAACGTGTATGCGAGCGAGTTTCCCTTAGAAAGTCCTCCACGAAGGCATCCCTTCCCTTAGGCAGATAGTCCTAGTGTGCTTTGTCATAATTAAATAAACCAAAACCTTTTGATGAAACCAGTCTTTCCTTTCATCTCATACCTTCAAAATGTTTAGCCTCTAAAGACTGATAAAGGCTCTGACGAAATACTTCGTGAAGAACTTTATAAGGGAAATCAGCTGTCATACGCGGTACACATGAGAAAATCCACGAAAACGCCCATGCAACCAGCCCGTTTACCGGGGTTCGAACCCCGGAGTGAACTACCAGTGTTCAGCGACTTTACTGCACGACCGTTTGTGGTCCTTTATGAAATGGAAGGCGATAACTTTATTTAAAATGATTGTTAAAAATACCAAAATGTTTCAAAAAGTTGAATACTTTTTAATATACTTGCAGAATGCTTAAAGAAAAAGAGAAGAAAAAATAAACTTTTTCGTAAAATTTAGTATTTGTATTTTTTTTAATTTAAAACTTTTTAATCTTATGATATTTGATTCTTGCGATTTCAAAAATAAAATATTTGACTAAAATATGAATAACATTTTAAGAAACCAAATGTAGGATAAAATTGTGTAAAGCAATGGGCACAATGATAAAACTGTTTAAAGCAGTGTAAGCAAGTCATCCTAAGTTAAAATGTCGGTTATACATATCTCATATTTATATATATCTTTTCTGAATGGAACATTGAAAGGCGTGTAAAACTGTGCTTTACTGTATTTTCTCTTTTAATATATGCAGTTTTCAAACGCATCGTAGTCTGGGTTTATTCTTCGTAGTCTGGGTATTCTTCCGAAAGAAACGCAATTCAAATAAATAAAACAAATTCTGGACAATTGATATTAATAAATATATTTAAAATGCTCAGTTAGAAGGAATAAATAGAAAATTTTAAAACAATTATCTGAAGAGACAATGCAACACAAACAATTAAAATAAAAGTATAAAAATTTAAAAATTACCTAAAATAATAACTATGACAAAAAAATATATATAAAGAAAACTATTTGAAAAAAAAAAAAAAATAAACGCTGCACCTTTTTTTGCACAGTTCGAATAGGTAAATAGAAATTTTTAAAACAGTTATTCGAAAAAAAAAAAACATGCAACTTAAACAATTAAAATGAAATTCAAAAAAGAAAAAATTACTTAAAATAATAAGTTATAATTAAAAATATAATATAAAGAATATTATTTTCAAAAAAGGAACGATGGTGACTTTTTTTCTCTCACGGGAAAGGAAACTAGACTGCCATATATTAAGAAGTTCGCCAAGTGAACTATTCTTGGCGCAAACTGAAAAAAAAAGCGCCAACATAAATTTGTGAATTTCTCCGTAAATTTCGCTCCAAATTTTACAAAATATCATATTTAGGCGTAATTTGAGTTGTAAAATCGAAATATGTAAAAAAATTGGTATGTTATTTCAGAAAAAATCCGATTTTGTGTCAAAATACCTATGTTAGAATAGTGCTATATATAAATCTAATATATATCCGAAGTCGCGCTTTCGAGATATGAAGAACGCAATTTGAATTTTGTCAATCGGCCCAGTAGAACGGGAGATATTGAACTGTCTTTTTTTTTTTTTTTTTTTTTTTTTTTTTGAGCAGTGTACATCCTTCTACACATTACTGACTTACAGTGAAGAATAGAGAACTCTGTAGCTCCATTCAAGTTTTTATTCCTGATGTACTGTTACTGAATGAGACCTAAAAACACTTTTCCTTACAATATATCTCGCCTTATGATCCCTAACGCACCTGTTTATTTTTCCTTTCGCAATTAACGTCAATGTCCCCTTCCTGACCGCATTCGGGATGCCACCGACAGAACGACTTTAGCTCAGTCCCCCCTCCCCAATTTGATAGATAGCACCTGGGAGGGACGGGACCGATTGTCTCCGACCCCTCTTCCTGCCTTCACCACTTTCGGTAGGCCGCATAATTAAAGTGCCCTCATTCCGCACAGACACTATACATTTACAAATATCCACGCTTTCTCCGAGATTCGAGCCCTATCCCTTCGGTACGGCGGTCAGGGTCACTAACCACTATCCCAGTTGGTTGGCAAGTCAGTGGTTTTTCAATAAGTACTTAGTATATTGGATTGTACAAGAGTTTTTCACTTTTTCTTCTTAACATATTGTCATGTAGTTATGCTACATAACACTGTGTTGACGCTATGTTAAGAAGTGGCATGAAAATGTTAAGAATTGGCATTAAAATATCGCAACACGAAAAAGAGGTATGTCACAATAATCGATGCAATTCGAAACGGAGAATCTGATGAGATTAACGAGTTTTGAAGAACTAAATTATAAGTTTTAAGTTCTATGCAGACGTAACTGTTTTTAGTTGTCTCATCATTGTACATGAATGGCATTAAATGTAGTACATAGTATAAATATATATTAGAACTTATCAAAAATAAATAGCATATAAATAGCATTTCTAATGGAAAATACGGGGCGCATTTGTCAAAGTTGATAGGATCTACGGCGCCGTCAGTTCTGGGACCTAATTGGTCCAGCATTGAAAGATGAGAGACAACATGGGAACGTTATTGAAAAGGAAACAAAATGAATAGAAGAGACCATTGTTAACAGACAGAACGAAGTTCATTTTTCAACTAATATACCACGTTGGCGAAGTTCTTTAATTTGGACCGGAGATTCCTCTTCTCCTACAATTTCTTCAAATCATTAGTTGATATTATTGTAGAGAAGATAGTGTTTCTGTACGCTTTGAAGCGAAGTGCATTCCAGAATAATATGAAAAATATTAGATCTGATTTATCGCAAGGTTATGAACATGTATTTTATATCTGAAATTTAATAATAATTTGGAAATGTCCATTATTTTTGAAAGCTGGATTCGGATATATACCATACGAAATAAATATTCTGGCAAGAACTTTTGGCGCGAATTAATTTCATACCTGATTATTCCATCTAATCTGCCATTCGGGCTTAACTGCTTCCTATAACTTCATTTTTATTGTTTCGAAGAGAGTTTTCGTAATGAAGTCAATACTGCGGGTTTTCAGCCATCTTAGCTAATATATCAGCTTTTTATTTCCAAGAGCCCCCACCCCCACCACCACCACCACCACCAAGAGAGTTTTATTTCCAAGAGGGTGAAAGGTGAAAGCAGAGTTTTCTGTTGAACTCTCTTTGATGATTAGATATTTAATTTTTTCGTCTAATACTGTTCTTGTTCTGAACCCAGAAAAGTCTTTCAAGTGGCTTTGCCATCCTAACTATCTTCTTCATTAACTGATAATTTTCGCAGTGCTGAAAATCCAGTTTAGAGGCATAAGTGGGTGGGTCACCAGAATTTTACCATTGGCTGTGCAGGTATAGTCCCACTGCTGTAACTGTGCAACTCCGTCCCAGTTTTGATGGAAAATACCTTAGGGGACCGATAAGAGAATCTGTTACCCTTCTTCTCTTACTATCAAACTTCTCGAAAGGACTTTCGGCTCGCCAAAATTTTAAATGCCACCGTGTCGTACAGACATTAAGCCCTTTTTTCGTATTTCCTGCTTTGACAAACCTAATGACTCTACAACTGTGCCGATCAGGGCGGCCTCCAATTTATAGAATAAGTTACAAATGAAATTTTAGCATTTGCCCAAAGATAAGAAGAACAATTTTAATAGTATTAGCTCAAACAAGTTCGGTTTCCCATGAAATACCGATGAATTCTAAAGCTTAGTCAAACAAATAAACATATTGACAAATCAAATAACACTTGCAATTACGCGAAGCAACAACCTTGTGTTTGGCATAGATATTAATCAAGACTTTATCAATTTCAAGAGCGAAAAGTGCAGTCCCTCTTCGTCAGGAGCAAATAACATATTTTACGTCTCTTTCTTAAAAGTAATAAACATATTATATAAAGTTGACGCAGCAAATAGAAGTAGAGCTTAGCCTTGTGCCTATGCTTATTTCGTATTGATATGCTGTATCTTTGTCGATTATGCTGGAAGGATGCTATGGATTTAATACTGGCAGCGTGTTTTATAATATGTTACGACTGTGCGTGAGGGAGACGCCTTTGAAAAAAATTCTCTTTCAAACTACTAAAGAGAAATTGCCAGTTTTTTTTTCTCTCGCTCTCTCTCTTTTTTTTTTTTTTTTTTTTTAAACACTACGCTAGGAAATTGTGCCAGGTAACGAGTACCTAGAGCTATGCTGCTGAAAAAAGAAAGAAGCTTGAAAAGGGCTGTGATATTCATTTTTTATGTAACATACTGACGCAAGCGAAATATTTTACGTCAGAATTAGTCAAGGAAGTATGACACATTATGAAGTGTATGTGGGAAATCCTCGTCTTTACCGCTTCCGCTGAAAGATTACCTTTCTATGACGCTTTTTTAAGTTAAACATGGGAATAATCGTAAATAATTGACTTACCTTACCCTCTTCTTTTCATAAATTGGTTTTCAGATATTTATTATTATTAGTTGAAAAGGGTCTTCAGATCCCGAATGGGCTATTAGTCTCAAAACGGCATTTTGCGTCGAAACACTTAAATTCGTTGTGTCACTTTTGAAATTATTGCCACCAAATATTATTGCCCTCTATTATATTTAAAGAAATTAAATAATGAATCTGTGCAAGTTTCTCGCATTTTGAAAAAACAACGGTATAGAGCCATCCAATTTAAATAACGTTGTCTACCACCCGAACATGGGCACCTGGAAGACCAAATTCTGAATTTGGAATTTGTTTTATTATCTATTTCTTATTTTCAAAAACTTTAACGAATTTTTGATTAACAAATTCAACGATTTCAAAGCGAGCAGTGACAGCACTGTACGGAATAAACATTTTTATATCCAGCTCCGCGAAACTGTCTGTCAGAAATTCTACAGATATGCTGTTTTTAAAAATTTTGTGATTTTTGCCTTTAAACGGAATTTTATGTGGCGTAAGCGCCAAGAATTTTTAATAAATATTCTTATAATATTTACTGAGAATACTGAATAAATAAAGTAAACGCACAAAACGGGAATAATAAAAAGGAAAAAAAGTTTTGGAAAGCCATCCTATTATGAAAACTGAACATTGATATGATAAACCGAGAACTGGGGGGGGGGGATGTATTCCAACACACAAATGTATTCCAACAAAAAAAAGGGGGGATGGGTTAGTAGGAGTTAGTGAGACAGCAGACTGGTAGATTACGAACCTAGAGAGAGCGAACAATACCTTAACAAGCCCTTGTGGGTGACAGTTAAAATTTGAAAAGTTTCATATTTTATTTTTTTAAATTTTATTTCTCATATTTTGTTTTAATTACTATGCAAACGTGTTCTTGCATAGAGTTTACGCAGGCATACCTCTCTTCATAATCTTGACACGATAAAAAATGTCTTTTCGCATGCATTAGCTTCTTGACAGTGTAAAGAAATGCAAACAGTAGCAAAGGTTGATATTTTCCGTGTACGCTCATTTATTTGTAACCAGGAGAGATAGATGAAGCCTACGTTTTATCGGATCCAAATAATAGCTGTTTCTCGAATCTTTCGAATTTTTTGTATAAGAATAATAAACGAATCTTATAATTCGATAAAAATTTTCAGTAACTAATTAAATTGTTTACATTTTTCCAGAACTTTTAAAAGTCGAAACAGATGTTGCGCGTCGATATTATTTTAGAGTTAATATAGATAAGAAATAAACATGGGACACTAGATTAGACCCACTAACCCAGAAAATTAAAAACGTAGCCTTCAAATCCGTCATGAGATGGCAGTGGTGTTCCAGGTCCACTGAAATTATGAGTCGCTTTTTCTTTTAAATGAACATCAATAAAAACCGATCTCTACAAAGTTTTGAGTGAAATTAATTTTTACTTCCTTAAACAAAGTAAAGGAA
The DNA here is from genome assembly GCF_044657685.1 of Stegodyphus dumicola. Taxonomy (NCBI): domain Eukaryota; kingdom Metazoa; phylum Arthropoda; class Arachnida; order Araneae; family Eresidae; genus Stegodyphus; species Stegodyphus dumicola. Next base: position 152,001,474 of record NC_140769.1, on the reverse strand, counting down.
GTTTTGAAATCGTAAAAAATTTCGAGCATCATATTTTAAGGGGAATATCCATTTTAACAGTTCCCGAATTCATTTTGAGTATTTTATTTGCGTGATGTCTTTATGTATGTATAAGATAAAGAATTCTTTTTTCCAAAATGGATTGTAAAGTGAATTTAAAATGGAATTTATGTACACTGCGAAAAAAAAAAGGGAAAAAAAAAAAGAGAGAGAGAGAAAGAGAGATTTCTATATATCCCGTTCTATTAGGCGGATTGACGAAATTCAAATTGCGTTTTTCATGTCTCGAAAGCGCGACTTGGGATATATATTAGATTTATATATAGCACTGTTCTAATATAGGTATTTTGAAACAAAATCGGACCTTTTCTGAAATGACATGCCAATTTTTTTCTATATTTCAATTCTACGACTCAAATTATGTCTAAATATTAAATTTTGTAATATTTGGTGAGAACTTCACGGAGAAATTGAAAAATTTATCATAACACATTTTTTTTTTTTTTCAGTTTGCGCCAAGAGTAATTCACTTGGCGAACTACTTAATTTATAGCAACCTATTTTCCTTTCCTTTTGTTTCATTGCAGAAGAGCGGGGAAAAGTCATCCTTAATACATTCAAATAATTTTAAGCAAAGTGGGTAAACCACATTTGGCGTTATTATCGCTTATAACAAATAAGCCAAATTTCAAAACGCGCCAATATGTAAATTCATGTATACACTGGTGTGCAAAAATTAAGGACGAGACGGTTTTTTCAATATAACTTTGTACAAAAGCTTTCCAAATCAACACATTTAATACCATAAGATCCCCAATACGTAAGGACATGAGTAATGTAAGCAACACTTACTAAAAGAGAAATCAGAGGGATAAAAAGAAGCTTTATTGAAAACGTAGCATGGAGCGCAATGCGGCTGAAGGCCGAAACATCCCTCTGATGGGTGTCCAGCAAGAAACATCCGGTCTTTAATAGGGGATATGATCTCCCCTGACTGCTAGGCAGGTTTCACAGCGTCTGCCCATGCTGAGAATGAGGGTGTCAATGAGTTGTTGAGGCATTGCTGCGCATTCGTCTTGCAGCGCCAATCGAAGCTCCGGAATCGTTACTGGTGGTAAGGTACGAGCTGCCAAGCGTCTGCCTAGAAATTCCCATACATGGTCGATGGGATTGAGATACGGAGATCGTGCCGTCCAATCCATACGTTCAATATCCTCACTCTCTAAGAGCTGTTCGGCAGCTACTGTGCGATGACATGGTGCATTGTCGTCCATGAAAAGGAACTGCGGACCCATAGCGCCTCTAAAATGACGCACATATGGAAGAAGAATCTCGTTACAATAACGGGTCCCGTTGACTGAACCTGCGTCGAAGATGTGAAGGTCTGTAAGACTACCAAGCATGATGCCTCCCGAAACGAGAACACCGCCACCTCCATACCTGTCCCTTTCAATGATGTTCGAGGGATGATTGCGGCTTCCCCGCTCTCTCCAGATGAGTATGCGATGAGAATCGCTACTCAGACTGAATCTGCTCTCATCTGTAAAGAGTATTCGTCCCCATTCATTGTCTCTCCAATTCCGGTGTTCCCGGCACCACAGAGAACGCTTCTCCGATGGGCAGGCGTTAGAGGTACACACCGTACAGAGCGTCGTGCAAACAGACCACCACCGTGCAGTCTTTTGGCTACGGTAAAACGCGATATGGGTCGTCCAGTCGCCTGTGTCGTGTGTCTAGCGATTTCTCCCGCTGTCTGCCGCCTGTTTCTTCTGGTTTGTAAGGCAATATACCGGTCATCAGCGGGTGTGGTTCCTCGTGGAAGACCACTACTAAACCCCGGATAGCTGTTCCTGTAGTTTGAAATTGTCTCCAAAGTTGTGAAACGATGCTGTCAGCAATTCCTAACTCTGCAGCCACACTTGTCACACTGCGGCCTTCCTCCAACTTCCCAATGATTCGACCTCGGGTAAAAGCATCCAGATGTCGTCTAACAGATTGATTATTCGCCATTTCTCGCTGAGGCAGCAACTCGGTGTGATTTTAACTGCTATACATCGTGCAATCTCTTTGCCAGAAATACTGATCTTACACCGACAACATGCTTTATACTACTCAGACACTCCCCCATTACGTCTACCTGCATATCTGAGCATGTGCTACCGTACATCACCTTACTTAATCTCCTGATTGGTCTTTCTGTCCGCTCTGCCTCTTCGTTCAGCTGATATGCTAATTTTTCGACTTCGTCCTTAATTTTTGCACACCAGTGTATCTTTGAATTAACTTGGTAATTTTGAATTAAAAAAACTCTAGTTTTTTGCAGGTGTGCCTAGAAATACATATACTTTAAGATGATGTTAAAAATTTTATAGGTTATAATTCAAAATTGTTTTCGAAAAATTTATAAAAATTATTTTAAAATAGAAATTTTAAAAATGAATCATAAAAAATAGGCGAATTTTATTTGGAATGAACTTAAATTTCGAAATGTGAAAGGAAGAATCAAATAAGTTTAATAAAAAAGATATATTAATAAATATATACCAAATTGAATTAACATTGAGGACCTAAAATTTTTGAGAGCTAGATTTTGGAAAACTGCTCATGCGATTTTTACGAAACTTGGCAGTTTTGCGTAATTTGAGTCGTAGGATCGAAATATGGAAAAAAATTGTCATGTTATTCAGAAAAAGGTCCGATTTTTGTATCAAAATACCTATATTAGAACAACGGTATATATAAATCTTATATATATCTTAAGTGCGCTTTCAAGACATGAAAAACGCAATTTCAATTTCGTCAATCGGCCCAGTAGAACGGGAGCTATAGAACTGCTGTCCCCCTCTTTTTTGGGGGGGGTCAGTGTACGTATATCTCTTGCATAACTCAAAAACGGCTAGTCACAGAACGTTGAAATTTTGCATATGGCACTGTTATATCATCTAGTTGTGCATCTCCCTTTTTTATTGCAATCAACTATACCAGAAGTATTACGTGTATATCTACCTACCACCCTTACTCGGCTTAAAACTCCTTATACGGCCTTTATTTTCTCCAGCGTTGGTCGTAGTCGTAGACTTCAAAGAGTTTTAAATAAAAAGAGTTTTAAACGACGAAAATATTCATGTGTTGGCAATGTTAAATTAAAAAATAATAATAATAATAATTTTCGACAAATACGAAATCTAAATTTCGTGCTGTTTCCCGGTTCCTATACTTATATTTTGGACTTAGTTTTATACTCGTTATGAAAAAGTAGAAGTATAAGACAAAATTGATATATTTCATTTCAAAATTGATATATTTTATTGGGATATTTCATTTCAAAATTTGCAATTTTTGATGTCATTTTCAATTGGTATGGAGGAATTAGAAGTTAGAAAATTCCGAGGAATTAAGTTTAAATGAAATGCTGGAAAAAAAAATAAGTACATCATTTAGTAGGCCGTACAAGGAACTTATGCGGTGTCCACATCAGATTTTTTTGTGTTTTCCCCATTAGTTTTGTGTTGTGAATTGTACGCAGAGTACTACTATAAATTAAGTAATTATCTGTCTTCCAAGAACGAATTAACTCGTTTACATGAACTTTCACGGGGAAAATATTTTTATATAGCGAAATTTTCGGAGGACGAACGACATTTAGGAACGAATTAAATTCATGAACCAGAGAAGAACTAGCAATTTCAACTAGCAACATAATCTTATAAATTGATGAGAAACAATTAATATACATTTTTAGTGATTTTATTTTTTAATTATGTACTTATTGGACATAATTTACAATATATTTAACCGGTAATTTTTTCAAGTATTTACTATTAGTGTTATTTACAAAATTCGAATCGATCGAAAATCGATAAAAGAATAATCGCTTTTTCAGCTTGCAGGGTTTCCCTTAGTTCAATTAACCAATTATTCAAATTTTTGTTATCTTTCTGAACTCCTCGACTTCCCCTCGCATTTCCTCGCCAGGATCCAAATTTAATGTTATGTGAAGTGGGTATTTAAACGGGTGAATCTTGGAGTTTATTTAGAGCGTGTTTTCGCTAGTCAGCGCACGTTACGAGTCTGTCCTTGCTGTTATGCGGAGTTGCTGATACACCTTTTTTTTTGGCCATAATTATCACGCCGGGTAGGCTGTCGAATCAGCCTAGTGACCCTTAAACTTAAAGTGCTAGTCCAGCACTACTCTTTAGCCTTGAATTTATTGTGTAACCATTCTTATTAATTATAATGTGCAATTTATTGTGTAACCATCGCAAGTTGTCGGTGTTATTGTAAGCACGAAGTAAGTCTTTTCTGTCCAGATTTTGAATAATAATAAAGGGTTATTTTTACCCTTCTTCTGTGCTGGTATCATTTACGCCTGTGCGAGAAGTCGCCAGGTTCCTTAGGAGGATCTCGCAGAGTTTATGTGGTCAAAGAGAACACGATCCTACAAGCTAGTATGTATAAAGAATTTTGCTATGTTTCTCTTAAAGTATAAAATTCATTAAAGCACTGCTTTCTATATATACTTATTTAGTCATTTGGGTTGGGGGGATCTATCTTAGCATTTGAGATAAACTGATTCACAGCAATTAAAGCTTTCTGAGAATCTTTCGATGGACCCATTTTTTTAAAAAATGTTTTATTGTTTATAATTACGATAAAAATCGTCTGAAAAGTGAGTCACTGCGTTAAAGTTAATGACCGCAAAAATTCGCTCTCTTTCTCTCTCTTCCCCTATTCCCTTTTTTCCTAAAGCAGTGGAGGCGAACTAGTTCTCTGTAACCGTGGGATATACCCGATGGCATACCATTGATAAAATTATGTCAATAACCAAATCTTTTCACAACGATATCACTTTTCATTTCAAAAAATGACACCTACTCGAGTTCTGCAACTTCACTCCCAAAACATACTTGTAATATTTATTTTGCGAACCCTGTTTAAAAGCTTCGATTTGGCCTTTCTGATTATCATTTTCTGTTTATTTCTTTAATTCATTATTTCATAAAATATTCTGTTTTGTTTAATTAAAGTAAATGATTATTTTTTAGCCACCAGTAATTAGCGGAGTAGAGAATGTTTACTCATATTTAGAACGATTTTTCTCTATAAAGAATGAAAAAAAGCAAATGTTTTGAAATAAAATTTCTGACAACAGTTTATTATTTGAAATGACAAATATCATCTGCTACTTTAAAATTTATTCTTTTTTTCAAAATGGCCCATGTGAACAAGTTGTAAATTTCAGGATGCGTTTTTGCGCTTTTGGAAGAGAAGTATCCCTACTCCCTAATCAAAAACGTTGTGAAATGCATGTTATTAAAATTTATATAAGCAATATTAAATAAAAGCAATATTATTTATCGGAAAGGGAAAAACTGTCAATCATTACACATGGAATACTTCTACATGGAAAGAAGACTCCAAACGAATACCCAAAAAAGTATCTAATGTTTCTTATGTTTTTAAAGTTAAAAACGTTGCCAAAAGGAAATAATCCGCTGAATTGCAGAATCTTTAAATACATCTGTAGCAACAATAAATAAAATAACAAACTAAGATTTATAACTTTAAAAGCTAAAAAACATAATGTTCACCAGCTTTTGCCGAGGCATGTGGCTAAACACAGAATAACTTGTAGAATCCTGTATGAAAACTATTTTCCAGGATATAAATAGAAATACATTGTAACCCTTGATGAAGCACCTATGACTGCAATAAAAATGGTTTATTTTTTATCGAAAAAGAAGAGAAAAAAAATACACCAACATGGTTCCTTCGATACAAAGTTGCAGTAAAGAGTTTATGACTGCCACTAGATTCTCTTACAGTGGAAAATTAAAAATAAGAAGAGTGGGTAAAAAATGTTGCACTCAACTAATTTTAATTATAAAAATGTTTCAAGTATGTGAAAAATGTGAATATTTTGAATTGTATTAATAAAGTGCCATTTGGGGCAGGTTCTTCCCCCCCCCCAATTGTTAATTATTCTATTTTAACAAAATATTGGAATCTGAATTAAATTTCACGCGTAAATTGTAATATTAATGGCAAAATACTCGCATTATGTCTGTAGAGTCTCACTCAAAATTAATATTTCTAAATTCTCTATAAAGGCAAGAAAAATTATCTTACCTTTTCTATCATCCGTCGAGGATACATCCATTCTGATGACTGAAATATCTAAATCAAAGATTGTTCAAAATACTAACACTTCTGTGAAATATAAACAGATTATATTTATGTACATTTATATACAATTATTAGATTACGTTTTCATGAACATTATGCGCTTTCCTTCATACAATCTTTCTAGTTCTGGTTCTAGTTCTAGTTAGTTCTGGTTCTAGTTAGTTTCTTGTTCTGGTTCTAGTTCAATGCAAATCACAGTTCTATTTTCGTTTTTGTTTTGATTATTCTAGAGTTTAGATGTAACGGCGCTGATAGTCCAGAGTTTAGATGTAACAGTGTTCATCAAGTATGATTTTTTTCCTTATTCCATTACATCCATCCAACATTATCTAAAAAGTATAGGCAGTTTTTTAACGAGACGTATTTCTAATCTGTGTACTATGTCATTTGCTTCAGACATGAATGTCTGGACATGAGCCCCATTGGAGCAATTCGGAGAGTGAAAGATAGTGTGTTGCACAGTTTTAATCACTCTGCTAGTGAACCATAGCATTTGAAAGGTCGCTATCATAATCAAAATCATTATAAATTATCTGATTAATTAATTATAAACGATCTGTTCGGAATCCTTCACATCTAGAAGTGTAGAACTGATTTTGAACCAAAAAAAAAAAAAAAAGAAAGAAAGAAAGAAAGAAAGACTAAGAAGTAATTGCATAATTGCCATATAATTATTATTTCTTTTTCATATAATCATTATCCTTTATCAAATAAAGATAATATATAACTGCTTAATTTTGTCATTGTTTGATAGTAACTAACATTTTTTTTCTCTTATCTGTAGATCCGAATTAGAATTGAGCTATGCGAGAAGCTTATCGAAGTTAGCCACAAAAATTAATAAAGCAACTAAGCTCATCTTAGGGTGAGTTTTTGAAATCATAGTTTTTCTGATTTTATGACAGTTGATAACTGACTAATTTACTAATCTGTGAACTTACGTTGATGTTCAATTGTTTTTTATTGAAGGACAACCCAAAATGCTTGGCAAGAAGTGGCTCTTCAGATGGAAAATGAAGCTGACACACACAGGTATGTTTGATGAATGTTCCGTTCCAAACGAAATATAAATATTAAAGTATTTGTTTTATATTCAGATTTCCATGTTTGAAGGTAACTGAATGAAATATATACTTAATGACAGTACCAGTTTGTATTAGTTGTATAAATATAATTTCATACCCAGATTTTTCACATTTAAAAGTAATTTTATAAATTAATCGCTTGATAGCGGGGGTCATAACATGATTTTTCGTCACTCTTCTTAAGGTTAAACATTTGATAAATATTTTTTCTGAAATAGTCTTTGAATCATTCTCAAGAAGGTTTTGACTTTTAATTTAATTGTCTGTTGTCGTTGGTTTGTAACTAGAATTAAAGTCCTGCAGGCCTTACCAGACAGCGAGTTAGTACGTTAAACAACTCATAGAATATAAAAGATTATTTAAAATAACTTGTTTATTTCTGTCTTAAATTAAACCTAAAGGCACAATTTACGCTACAGACGGAACCACCACTTGTGACTGTTTAGATGAAGCCATAACAGGCAATTAACCTAGTGCACTCGATGGTCAGCATTTGATTTGATGCGGTAACTCGAGAGGTGATCTCGGTCACCACTAGGTTTGACGCGATAATTCGAGCGGTAACTATATTTATTTAGGTTTCGTTTGGGCAGTACCGCTTCGTGAGTGTTTTCAACAGTATATGTATATAAAACAACTGCTAGTCTTTAATCTTAAATACATTTTTAGATTTACTGTTATATGCACGCCTTCGATGTTAATTCGAACACCACAGTCGTGGCAATAGGAATACCATTTTCAAAGTTATGGGGCCAAATAAGCACAGAATACGATTAAAAAATTAGTTCAAGTGAAGCTGAGTTCGATTTTTCGTTGATGAAGAACGAAATTGCGTCTAAGACTACTTGATGACAGAGAGATGGAAACAGTACTGCAGACAGCGATGAACTAAGAGGGGTAAGAAATCAAAAACTCGTGATGTTGTTGTTGATATCTTGTGCATGTATTTCATCGAAGAATAGTTGCCAGAGCCTCAAGCAGGTTGGACTTCTACTTCCACCCCAATTTTGAGGGACAGCACTCCGGGGAGGGGGGTCCGAGGGTCTCCCCACCCCTCTCCCCTACCACCAAGCCACACGAAAGGACTTTCGGCTCGCCATATATTTAGTGCGCCCTAGCCGCAAAGACACTATACATCTACGTGTTTCCATATGTATTCTATGTGTCATGATATGCATTCTCGTGTGTGTTTTTATGTCTTTATGTTACGTAATTACGAGTGTGTTTTTATGCTTTTACTTTTAATTTTGTATATCTGTGTGTTTCAGCTTATAGGAGTCTTTTAGTGTTTTAATGCTATCCTTTATATTCTTTTTAAGTTACTTTGTGTTATTAACAACGTCCTATGTAAAAACTGCTTGACATCTAGCCCCTGTATGGCCATGTAAACTCCCGGTGCAGCCTTACGGGGCTCCAGCGATTTGCTTCTTCGAGATAGTGGAGGACGTGGGACATATGCCTGTTTACCTATGTTATACGCCAGGCGTCCCCGTCCTCCGTCACCTGTCACCTGTATAGCAGTCACTTTCGTTAACCGTTGTCCTGGTTGGGCAGCACTAGCGTTGAAGAAAGAGGTGTAAGATGGTGAAAATTCAGGATAATAAGATAGTGAATGTGTAAGCGACAGTGTTTTCGCTGAAAAGATAGAAAATTCAGAATGGATAACGTGCACAGAATCCGAAATGCCACAAAGAATGGCGTTTATAGCAAGCTAAAGAGCTGCAGGACCACAGGTATCTTCAGACAAAACAGAATCATTAGATTTATGTGAATTCATTTAAAGTTATTAGCTCTAAGAAATTCAGAAAATGTGCGGAAAATCGCCTCGAGTTGTTGGTTCAGCCTAGCGAAAAAGGTCCTTGAGCGCAAAGGGTTAAATTCAAACACTGATAACTTAGTCTGAGACTATACATTCAGTAGAGTAAGTTGGTTCAAGATGTATTTTAGCACAGACGGACTTATCGGCTAGCGAGAATGCTAAAGTTTAACCAGAACTGGCAAAGGAACACTAACAGCGCGAAACGCGATTGCCAGTAGCTTTCTCTGTTAAGATTTAAAACCATCAACTTAAATACACTGAAACCTGAATTTGCATCCTGGTGAGGAATGCGGAAGTTATAGCAAAGACAAAAATCATAATAACTGCTTAATTAACATAAGATACTCTTGTACACAGGTTTATTTTCCATACATGGGTGTTGAGGATGTTTAAGGAGCATTATTGATTCCATGATTATTGATACTGAGAAGCAAACGAATGATCAGATATGCGGAAAATGATATGATATGAATGATAAGATAATATGTAAGGAATGATAAGATACGAAAAATTTAGTTCCTTAAACGATTTTAAAACAGACATTTAAATATTCTCTTGATTTTACAAGTATTTTAAGCAGCTTGCGAGAATTATACCGAATCATCATCAGACGGTCACATACTAAAAGTCTGTTACTTTGGAAATAGGCACTTCAAGGTCGTAGCGACCCTCCTCTCATTTACGATAGTAACGTGTGTCGTCGTCACTGCACGGAGGAGATTATGAGTCATGATTTAGGGGAAAATGGGTACTGGAGGGCCTATTCTAAAGTAACAAAGTATATCTACGTTGTTGGCAGGTTATTTTAATTTCAAGGAAGAGTACTAAATGCAAGTTACAAACTATTAAATCTGAGATTTTAAAAACATGTTTAGAAGTTGTTCGTATTTTCAGTGATATTCAGAGTACGTATTTCTGTACACTACTACGCATATTATCTGCCTATGATAAACTGATCCCAGGATGGCTGGGCACATAAGCGAAAAAACTCAATTTATTTATGGTGTTGGTGTATATTTAATTATGGCAAAGCACACTAGGGCTATCTGCCTAAGGGAAGGGATGCCTTCGTGGAGGACTTTCTAAGGGAAACTCGCTCGCATACACGTTACACATGGAGAAAACTACGAAAACACCCATGCAGCCAGCCCGTTCGCAGGATTCGAACCTCGGACCGAACTACCAGTGTTCAGCGACTTTACCGCTCAGCCGCTAGTGGGCCCCAAATTATTTATGAAAAGGGTGGTTAGTTTCGTCGAGATGTGGCGGTTCATTTTATATTTCTTGCTACAATCACTGGTTTTTTTAAATATTTCATAGCGCACATGCCTCCCCAAACAATCTGAAAGCTTTCAGATTTTAAATTACGTTCAAAGGGGCGCTTTCGTAACGTTTTCTGTGTTATATTTATTTATTAAATATCATGTTCTACGTACGCAAACCATAAAATTCAGTTCAACAGCAATATCGCAAATTAATTTTAAAATGAGCATATCTTTAGAATTTCCGATACAGAGTCTCGCGCGCTGGAGATTTTTTTTTTTTTTTTTTTTGAGGGAGGTAAAATGTTGCCATTGCTCGCTTTGAAATCGTTTAGTTTTTTAATGAAAAATTCGTTGAAGTGTTACAAAATCTGAAATCGATAATAAAACAAATTTCAAATTCAAATTAGGGCTTCCACAAGCCCTATGATTACGTTATTCAAATTTCGATGGCTTTAGATACCGTTGTTTTATCACAATACGAGAAACATACATTCATTTATGCAGATGATTTATTATTTAATTTCTTTAACCCTCTGACGGTTAGGGAAATGAGCAGTTTTCGTTTACTTAATTCGCGCAGTGTTACGAGTAAACAGTACTCGAAAGTGCCAGCTCTTTCTCCCCGCCGTTCTTCCGAAAATATCACCCTTCTCTGGCGATGCCGTAGATAGCTCACCTCACGCGTTTAAAAATTTCTTAAAGTATTTGTAGTACATAAATAACATTTTTTACATACTTTAAAATAATTAATAGATGATTATAAATGATTATAATCAATTATATAAATAATAATAGTTTATTATAAATATGAGACAAATATTAAATTAAAAGGACTAAATAAATACAACTAATGTAAAACTTTATGAAGCATTTAAATACAGTAATTACCTAAAAATCTTTTTGTGTGTGATATACTTTAAAACTAAATTGTAAACTAAACTAACCAGTAAAACTAAATCGGCTAGGAGCGTGAGAACTTGAATCAATTTTACACCACTTTCGAACACTCGAAAAATCTTCCTCATCGCTTGAATCATCTTCTGAGCTTGATATACTGTGAACAAAGTCTTCATCAAACTCAAAACTTGATAAGCTTTCTGTATTACAATCATAATCACCATCATAATTATCTAACTTTTGCTTTGGAGCCATTTTACTTTACAAACACCCTAAAAAGCGCGCTAAAATACGCATAAAAAGAATAAGGTAAAAGAAAAAAAATTCTCCCTTCATTATGAAAAGAAATTCATGGAACCCGTACTGCCATCTGTAGACAGTAAAACTAACTAAATTTCGCGACTAGGATTCCTTTGTAACATAAGCTATGCAGAATAATAATGGCGAACGAGCTCAGCTCGTCAGCGCGCATTGGAGAAATATTTCACTACGCGAGTAGTGCTCGTTTCTAACCATTTCGGTCGAAATCTTGCTCCCGATCGGAACTCGTTTGAGCGCATTATGAAGCACGATTCGATTGCGAGCTGAACTCGTTCATAACCATCAAAGGATTAAATTTAAGACAGGGCGATAATATATGGTGGCAACGATTTGAAAAGTGATACAGCTGTGACGACTCTGTAAACATGTGTTGTACTCGCCAACCGCGCGCCGTTATCACTAACTATAACCGAAGGTGATTTCGGCGGCACACAGTCACGTCTCCGTCGTCGGTGCGGTTGGTCGCTCGCTTTCCTCCAACGTAAGGCTCCTGTAAACCAGGCTGAATCACCAACGTTTCTCTCTTGGCGAGGGAGTGAACGCGCTGCCAATTTTGGCGCGTTTATCGCACACGCTGGCTGAATGTCTGCTGTTTTTTTAAAGATTTATTTTATAGACGCGCGGTATTCAGCGCATATAAACTTTTCGGATAATTTATTAATTCTCGAATAGTATATAGACGTTTTCACTTAAATAAAAATTTCGCGTATATTTTGTAAACATATTCAAAATAACTTATTCTTTAGATGTTTCAGTTTCGTTAGCAGACTATAATAAATAAGATATGAATAAAAACTTTCAATAGTGTCAAATGGGGAAATAGTTAAAGCGTAGAGTGTGCAAATAAATTTATCTTAATGACATTTTAACAAAAATTTCCATAAAAACACTGTAAATTCATACTAAAAAAATAACTTAAGAATATGTTGTCATTTAAGTCTGAGGTACATGGAAATAATTGTGCAAGATTCTGAAGAAACACTTTCTTTTAAATGTGTGAAATATTTCATAACATAATATGGAAGAAGAAAGTACAGCATTCTGTGTTTTGGATGCTTTTCATCAAATGTAATATAAATACGAACTAGAAACCGTAATAAAAAGTCCTTCCTCTTCAATCAGATCACCTTTGTGTTGCATTGTATTTGTAATACTTCTAAAAATCCAGTTTTTACCTAAATTAAAAAAACAGTTATTCCATAAAAGATAATAACTTTGAACGTATATAGAATGAATTTTGTAATTTGAGTTATGTTACAAAATAATTCATAGTTTATATATTTTATACTAATAATTTAGATAAAACCTGTCCAATTTAAGAATGTGTGTTAAACACATTCTTAAATTGTAAAAGGACGACTTAACCACATGTAATTCATTTCAAAGCATAAAAGAAAGCTTATTTTTTATTTTACACAGCAACAGCATTTTCATGCAGTCAAGTTTTTTTTAACTGCTAGTTATTATACATAATACTTAATTTTAAACCCATTCTTATTAGAAAGCATAACTAAGAAACTTCTTTTTAAAGCACCACAGTGATTGCAAAGAATGTCGTTAAATTTACAAAAGTATTGAAGATATATTGAACAGCATTATAACAAGAAAGTACTGTACAAAATATGTAAATTTAGCATAACTTCTTTTTTAATATTTGCATAGTTTCCTCCAAATGAACCTTAATGGGAAGTTATCTTGCGAAAATTTAAAAGTATTAAAATGGCCTCTATTTAAGATGTAACTGCATTTATAATTATTTTGTAATTGCGAATAGATTATATTATTGCAATTAGATTATGCACTTACAACATAATTGCATAAAAGAATGAAATTAAGAGTTCACAGATACAATGTAATATAATTACAATGCAATTACCTAAATTGTAATAATAATCACTTATTTCATACCACAATATTATTACAATCACAATGTAATTTAAATTGGGTACTATATTTGCATACCCTCCACTCAAAAGGAGGTACTGATAAGCCTGGAAGTTATTATCAACAAAAAGCCTGTTCAGGACAGTTTGATGACAATTTCCACCGGGCGAAAAGTACATTCTTAAGCCCAGGCAAATCATGACAATAAAAATCATTTAGTCTTATGATTCACTATATTTTAAACCCTAAATTTGAATTCTGCACCAAATTATTTACCTATATTTTAACATACTTTATGAATTATTAGAAGCGATATGGCAAATATCTTCTAAAAATAACTGTAAAATATTTGTATCCATTAATTGATTCAGATACACACTTTTATTATTTAAGTATATCAAAATAACAGTTTCATGTTCCTGAAATACAAAAATTATGGAAAAAGTTAAAGTAATATTCTTAGAAGCATATGATATTAGTCACCAGATGCAAAATTATAGTTAATTTTTTGCCCTAAATACAATTTTATTACACAGTAGTCAAATGTGTAACTTAATAACATGTTATATAAAAAATTAATGATAATAAGTTTATCAGAAATGAATTAATTCTGCAAATAAACTTTCTGCACTTGAAAATTTTCTACACCTGAGGGGAGGGAGAGATCTAGTAAAATTAGATTTATTATAACTTCAGTTGGACCAAACACCTTCTCTCTATATATATATGCATCACTAAAGAAATAAATAAAATTATCATGCTTAAAAAACAGATATACCATACCAGTTTTTTTTCCCCTTGTTACACTTTACATTGAGAAATAACAAACCGTACAACACTGAAAAATACTATTTTTGAAATTTTGTTTAAATGAAGAAACACACACCATCTTTTTATTTAAGCATTACACTTCAAAAACAGATACACATACCAATTTATTTTCACTAGCCTTTATACTGATAACATGCCATATAAAAATGAAAAGAATTATCCTTGAAATTTAGATAAAATGAAGTAACACAATGGGAAAATTTATGCACACGGACATCTTTTTTCTATTGCATGTTGTCTGACATGATCCACAAGTGCCTAAAATGTACCCAAAGAAACGCATTTCAATATTAACAAAAAATTGTTTACAGATTAAAATTCATTCATTTCATACCAGTATTATAAAGATCATGCATGAAACAAATCTGCTTTCCCATACTTTTAAGTAAAACTTTTATACTGGAAAATAGACTATATTTCTATAATTAGAAACAAGAAAATACTAATTTGAATTTTTGCATTCATTTCTAAATCTTTACTCCATTGCCAAATTGTATAATACTGTGATTATAAATAAACTTGCACAATCCTTGCAATTATTGAAGTCAGATTATATATATTTTGTCTCACACTATTCAATTTATTCTATTGACTTCAGATGTCAATGTCAAAATTCTGGAAGTTATTTTAACCAAGAAACAGTAGTGGGCACCGTGCATAAACAACTCATCTAACTTTTTAACAATAGTGATTATAAAATAAAGAAAAAATTATATATCATTCCAACGATATTGCAACTATAGTATAATGTTACATATATTTTAGCAAACATTCAGATTTTATCTTGACTTTCCAAATTATTATTTATTTTTTAATAAATTTCAATATGCTAATGATTTTCATGTTACATTAGTATAAATTCCACAATTAGCACAGGAAAACAAAATCCGCGCTTTATATTAGAAGAGAAATTTCTTTTCCATATTCAAAACATCTACATTGGCGATGTTTGGTGACGGGTACATTAACCCTAGACTAATTTAATTATAGCTATTATTACAGAAATTAGCAGATACTCAGGTTATTGTACACAAGAATTTCACTTTACTTGCACATTATAAACATCAGAGAAGATATAAACTCTAAATGAAGGCGTAATTAACATTATACTTACTAAGCAAAGTTCAGCGCCTGGACCAGGTTTCCAATTGTCTCTTCGGCAATTATTTACCCATATTTTTCTTCTTTCTTCATTTTTAGGAAATTTTACCAATGTATGACCTTTCCGTGAATGATTTGAACAATTAATAGCTGTACATCCGCCCATTTTACACAAAAAAAACACAAAAAATTGTTGCACCTTAACCACTCAGCCGCCATTAAATCTCCCACTTGGGAGCGCGAATGCCTGATGATTCAGCCTGGTTTATAGGAGCCTTACTCCAACGTGATTGTCTGTCGACTGTAGTAATTAAGTTTTAATATTGTGATGTGATTAAATGTTTTTGTTATCAAAAAATTGGCTCTTATGGCATGTTATGAATTCATCCTTAAAAGCATTGGAAAATTCCAATACGCATAGTTTGTTGTTGCACACAGCCGCAACCACGTGCAACAAATGGTGACTTCAGGACGGTGAGGCTTAAGCCAAATAAATCGTCGAAATTTATAGTACAGTAGAAATTTTGTGCTTAAACAAGACCCTGTAATAATGTGCGAAATGCAGCTGAACCAATATTTTTTACTTATGTGTATTGGATTACTTATCGTGTCTATTGGATCGTGCATCAGTTTCATCATATTACAGCCACGTGGATTACCTTCATCTTTATATTGGTGATCATCTTTCAGACATGCGGATTACCTTCATCTTCCATTAGTGATAGTGTTCCAACATCAAGCGAGTGGATAATTTCTGTACATCAAGGTGATATTTTCTACCTTTTATTCCGCACATGGATTCGTATGTATTCGTCAAGCGGGTGAGTTTTTTCCTATATAAATTTGAACCCAGGTCCTAACATTAATTATTTTGTGTTTCTTCACGTGTACTGCAACAATATTCTTGAACTATATCGTTTTTTTGTTATGTGTATTTATTCATATTTATTATGGCTACTAGCGATCCTCTAGCCACTGATGACAAACAAAAGGCTCGCGTTGCTATGAAACCTGCCCCATTTTGCCGTAGTGACCCCAACCTTTGGTTTTTTCAATTAGATGCACAATTCAAGCTCGGAGGTATAACACGCGACGACACGAAATTTTATACTGCGATTTCCGCCCTCGACACTGAGGTTCTTCAGTCATTACGCGAGATTGTTCTGAAGCCCCCCTCAGATAATAAATACGAGGAATATCCAGGAATTATCATTGCAGGAATCCAGGAATTATCATTGCAGGTCGCAGCCTTACAGACACGATCTCAGTATCATCCGCGCGGTAGATCAAAGTCCCGGAACCGAAATAATAGGGAATACCAACGCGCTCATTCTGGTACTCAATCAGACATTTGTTTCTATTACAGCCGATTCGGTGATAAAGCGCGCAAGTGTACAACTCCATGCAAATTTCTGAAGACCTCTTTAAACTGAAGGGGCCGTCACTCGAAGCCATGAGTGACAACGGCCCGTGCATTAGTCGATTGTTCGTAACAGATGAACCATCAGGCAGACGTTTTCTTGTTGATACAGGTGCTGACATTTCGGTTGTACCTCCCTCTTTTGCCGAATCCAAATAACCGCCTGGAAAATTTAACTTATTTGCAACTAACGGGTCAAAAATTGCAACATATGGAGAAAATATTAA
Source organism: Stegodyphus dumicola (assembly GCF_044657685.1). Classification (NCBI taxonomy): domain Eukaryota; kingdom Metazoa; phylum Arthropoda; class Arachnida; order Araneae; family Eresidae; genus Stegodyphus; species Stegodyphus dumicola. Next base: position 151,984,438 of record NC_140769.1, on the reverse strand, counting down.
TGTCTTTGGATCTAGGATTGCGTCGCAAATTTCAATGGCCATTTGTCATCGCTGCGGTTTCGCACCCAATAATTGGTGCAGACTTTCTGCAAAAATTTTCTCTGTTGGTCGACATTAAAAATAGACGCTTACTCGACTCCATCACACAATTGTCCGCGGTAGGTAGCATTGGAAATGCCACTAATTTTGGAATTAAATTAATTTCCGGTAATTCTCCTTTCCACAAACTACTTGAGCAATACCCTAACGTCATCCGCTCAGTAACTGGCAAACCAACTGCTGACCACGGTATTGTACACGTCGTAGAGACTACTGGACCACCAATCTTTGCCAAAGCACGGCGGTTGCCTCCAGAGAAATTAAAGGCTGCAAAAGAAGAATTTAAATACATGCTTGAGCAAGGAATCTGTCGGCATTCTAAAAGTTCATGGGCCAGTCCACTCCACATGGTCCCTGAGAAAAACGGCGACTGGCGTCCTTGTGGGGATTATCGACGTCTTAATTCAGTTACTTTGCCTAATAGATATCCGGTTCCTCATATTCAGGACTGCATGCAAGTCTTGGAAGGCAAAAATATTTTTCTACGTTAGATTTGACTCGTGCTTACCACCAGATCCCTGTCAATCCACCTGATATACCAAAAACTGCTGTAATAACACCTTTTGGATTATTCGAATTTCCTGTCATGACTTTCGGGTTATGTAACGCTGCGCAAACGTTTCAGCGGTCCTTCGAGATTTAGATTTTTGCGTCCCATATTTCGATGACATTCTGGTAGCCTCGACAACTGAAACCCAGCACCTTGAACACCTTTGCATAGTCCTTGGCCGATTTCAGTCTTATGGTGTAGTCATTAATCCATCAAAATGTGTTTTCGGGAAATCTAAAGTGTCATTTCTTGGTCACGAAGTTTCTTCGGAGGGCGTTCGCCCACTTAGTGACAGAGTCACTGCAATTCAAAGTTTCCCAGAGCCAAAAACTGTTCAGGAGCTGCGTCGTTTTCTGGCCATGTTAAATTTTTATCGTCGCTTTCTTCCTCATGCCGCTGAGAAGCAGGCACCTTTGCACACATATTTGGTTGGGAGTAAAAAGAAAGATACGCGGCCAATTATTTGGTCTGATGATGCCCGTACAGCCTTTGTACAATGTAAGAATGACTTAGCGTCGGCAACAGCTCTTAGCTAACCTTCTAAGCACCCTTTAGCATTAATGGTTGACGCGTCTAATACGGCCATGGGTGCGGTTTTGCAGCAACTGGTAGACGGAGCATGGAAGCCTCTGGCTTTCTTCTCGAAAAAATTTTCTGCAGCGCTATCAAAATACAGCACGTACGATCGCGAACTTCTTAGTGCGCATGAGGCTGTTAAACATTTTCGTCATATGGTAGAAAGTCGTGTGTTTTCTATCTATACCGACCACAAGCCGCTAATTTTCGCTTTTCGACAAAAGCCTGACAAGGCTTCTCCCAGGCAAATGCGTCATCTTGATTACATAGCGCAGTTTACAACCGATTTTAGGCATGTAGAAGGCCCTCTCTTCAACAACAAATACAGTTGCTGATGCTCTGTCCAGAATTGAAGAGGTTCAGTTGCCATCAACAACAGATTTCTCCGCCATTGCTGAATGTCAGAAACAGGACCCAGAATTGCAACGTCTTTTGTCTGACAAGTCTTCTCGTGGACTTAATTTAGTACCTATGCAGTTAGAACCAGATCTTTCACTGTACTGCGATGTGCAAGGTAATGTGGTGCGGCCATACATTCCACTGAAATTCCGGCATGGTACTTTTAGCGGCCTCCATAATTTATCCCATCCTGGCATCCGTGCTTCTCGCACGTTAATTCAACAGCGTTTTGTATGGCCTGGTATGCTGAAGGACATCGCTGCATGGGCGAGGTCAAAAATGCAGACTGTCAAAAATCAAAAATTCACAGGCACACTCGAACTCCATGTCAACGCTTTGAGTTACCATCTGCTCGCTTTAGCCACGTACATATCGATTTGGTTGGACCCTTACCCCCCTCACTAGGTTATACATATCTTCTTACGTGTGTCGACAGATACACACGTTGGCCAGAGGCTATCCCTATTGTAGATATGTCAGCCGACACTGTGGCAAAAGCCTTTTTTTCTGTATAGATTTCACGGTTTGGGGTACCCGAGTACGTTACCACGGACCAAGGATGGCAGTTCGAATCTCAATTATTTACTGCATTAACAAAATTCTTGGGAACTAAAAAGATCCGTACATCACCGTACCACCCGAATTCCAATGGACTTGTCGAGAGGTTCCATCGCTCTCTTAAACAGGCCATTAGATGCCATACTGCTATTCACTGGGTTCTTCAAGTACTGAAATGGTTTATGGTACCAATATACGTTTACCGGGAGATTTTATAAATCCCGCAAAAACTCACCCAATGTCCAGCCCCATGCATTCCTCAAACAATTGCGTGAAACCATGGCTGCATTACACCATAAGCCCACAAGCATACATTCTTCAAGACCTGTGTTTGTTCCTAAAGAACTCGCTACATCCTCACATGTGTTCTTACGGTGTGATGCATCAAAAAAGTCCTTGGAGCCTACCTATACAGGCCCACACCTAGTTCTAAGTCGCACGTCCAAGAACTATCGGATACTAATCGGCGACAAAGAGACAGTGGTGAGCCTTGATCGTCTCAAACCAGCCTTTATCTTAGCACCACAAACTGTCGAGACTGGTACATCAGTCCCACCTCCTTCGAAGGCACCTTCATCTATTGGGTCTACACTAACATCTGCTACTACGTCAGTTCCTGTGCCTGGATCCCAGAAAACAAGTGCTCCTCAGTATACACGTTCCGGACGTAGAGTCCGATTTAACCCTCGGTACCTTTAATTCGTTGCCACTGGAGGGGAGTAGTGTGGCGACTCTGTAAACATGTGTTGTACTTGTCAACCGCTCGCCGTTATCACTAACTGTAACCGAAGGTGATTTTCGGCGACACACAGTCACGTCTCGCCGTCGGTGCGGTTGGTCGCTCGCTTTCCTCCAACGTGACTGTCTATCGACTGTAGTAATTAAGTTTTAATATTGTGATGTGGTTAAATGTTTTTGTTATCAAAAAATTGGCTTTTATGGCATGTTATGAATTCATCCTTAAAAGCACTGGCAAATTCCAATACGCATAGTTTGTTGTTGCACACAGCCGCAACCACGTGCAACACAGCCTTTTAAAGTTTTCCACGCAAAATGCCAAAACGAAATTAATAGTTCTTCAGGGCAAATTCCTCTTTTGGATTAAAAAGGATAACAATTTTCCAGTAAATAATAAAGATTTACTCTCCCATGTTAGTGTGTGCATGGAAGAGGAAATCCTAGAAACTTTCCTTTCTCCATTTAAAATAAGAATTAAACTTTCCTGGCGTGCTTCCAAAAAGAGATCTAAAATTGGTAGGTAGACTGCAGCAGGAATCTGTGCATGTGTTGTCAGATTCATTATTACAGATACTTTGAAAAATATTTAATTGTTATCATTAGGCTTTTATGACGATTTTAATTTTTTATGACGAGGTTTAATTTGTAATTCGATGCAGTGCAAATGTAATAAATACTTTAAAATTCCAATATTTATTCAATCGGTACATATAATTAATATTCAAAGGACATCAAATTGGGAAATCCGATATCTGCAGTTTCAATTATACCCAAATTAACTAAGATGGAAAATACGAGATTTAGTTGGTAAACGTATCGTTGCGAAATACTCAGCTAGGTTAGACTTGCCAGAAAGTGGCAGGAAAGGGCAGGCTTTCCACATTTGGAACGAAATCACACATTTGGCGACAAAATTGAGGCTATGCCATAGTCGGAGCGAGAACATTCTAGAAAGGATTCTTAGCGGTTTTCTCGGGAATATTCTCGAAGGTAGGTTAAAGCAATATATACCCTGCCTGTACTCGTGGTAGTAGTATCTTGAGTTCTGAGATTAGCTCGAGAGCGATTGACCGAGTCGGAAGCTGTACTTTAGTGCTTTGCCGTTAAGCCGTTGTAGGCTGAAAGCTGTGTTGCTGATTGTTTCAGCGTGTTTGTCGTAGTTTTTCGACGGTTGTAAACGTGTCCTTGGAATTGTCTTGAGAATTTGAGTCTACCGTGCTGGAATTCAGGACTGTTTTTTAAAAGTTGCGTTCAGTTATTTTCAGCTTGCATTTTCGAGTGCATTAGCTCTTATGTTGAAAAACAGCTAAGACATTTTACTGTTTTTCGCGCTAAAGGGATTATTAATCTACATGGAATTTTACTTTATCTCACTGTAAACGACATATCACTTTTCGAATTGTTGCCACCAAATATTATCGCCTTGCGTTATGTATAAAGAAATTAAACAATAATGAATCTGCATGAACCTATGTATGTCCTCGCAATGTCAGGAAACCTGGAGCACCTGGAAGCCCGAATTTTGAATTTGTTTCATTATTTCTTTTATATTTTGTAAAACTTTAATGAATTTTTTATTAATAAACTCGACGATTTGAAAGCCAGAAGGGCCAACACTGCTCGAAATAAATCATCTTTGTCTCTTCATGGACCTTATAAGAAATAGACTAACCCAGTGGGCGGGGCGCGCGTCACCCACATGTCCGCAAGAAAGAGTAGGGATGATCTGCTTTACTTTAACACTGAAACCTATGGCGTTTGTATCACATAATCGTTTTTTAATTATTAAATGTGATACGTTATATAAGTGGTGAAATTATGAAAGTCACAGTTTTTTCAAATAAGACTTAATATATCTCTTTAAAGCACTTTTTACTGCATTTTGCGCATTCAATTCACGCGTAATTCTTGTATAAACATCTTTTCTTTGGTAAAATAGTAAAAACTCTAAACACAACATTTATGAACTTACGTTTGAGTACAAAAATAAAGTAAATTTAAATAAGAATGATAGTACATGAAGCTGTGAAACAAAGTAAAATTAATTAAGATCTGATATATATATTTTTAAAATTTATGAGTATTTTCAGGCAGTGGTTTATAAAATTATTATAACATTACAAGACGACCATTTATTTGATCATATGATTATTAATTATTAACATCATATGATGATTATTTATTTTAATAATTCATAAAATTCGGAGCATAAACTTTTCTCAGTGTAATGAAAATAAATAAATAAATAAAATCTGGAGGCACTCAGATTTTATGTTACGCTCGAAGGGACGTTTTCTAACGCTTTGGGTTTTTAACGCTCTTTTTTAACACTCTATTTATTGAATATCATGTTCTTAGCACGTAAACCTCACAAAATTCAGTTCAACAACAGTATCACAAAATATTTGAAAATAGCATATCTTTAGAATTTCCGCGCTGGTGATAAAAATGTTATTTCCCGTACAGTGTTGCCATTGCTCGCTTTGAACTCGTTGAGTTTCTTAATCAAAAATTCATTAAAGTTTTACAAAATATGAAATGGATTAAAACAAATTCGAAATTCGGCTGTTCGGGTGGAGGATTACGTTGTTCAAAATTTGATGACTCTAGACACCGTCGTTTTTTCACAATGCGAGAAACATACATTTATTCATGCAGATTATTTATTATTAAATTTCTTTAAATATAATACGAGGCGATAATATTTGGTGGCAGCAATTTGCAAAGTGAAACGGACGTTTATAATGAAACAGAGCAAAATGCCGTTTCGAAACTAATAGCCTTTCTTGACTACCGCCCCATTGGGCTAATAAATTAAACTTACAGTAAATAAAAAAATCTTATGCAGAACTAGAATTAAATTAAAAAATTAACCACTATAAAATATTAGCACAATCAATTATTACAGTTTACAGTTTTGACATTAGAATAAATGTATAAAAATTATTAAGGTGTTAAAAGTGTTTATCACTATGATGTACTGTGAAATATAATTGAAAAAAAAAAAACTTCTTTATAAAAATTATGCTATAATATCCACCTATAATCTTAAATAGCAGCACAACTTAGAATTTTAAGCAAAAACTTTAAAAATTTCATTTTTAGGTATTTTAGTATTTTTTACTTATTTACACCAATAAAAAGCATAAAAATTATAAGAGATATTATTTTCTAAAAGAAGTAGTTACAAATTTCCTTACAGCATAGGAAAAGCTAAAAAAATAGCTAGGCCTGAAAGTATGCAACAGCTTTATAATTATTTGGAACGTTAATTATGCTTGATAAATATGCTAAATTTTTAAAAATCAATCTCAGTTTCAAAGATAAAAATATCTGAAATTCTAATTTGTGAAAGGAGGCGCTACAACTTTTTTTTTTTTTTTTTTTTTTTTTTTTTTTACCCTTGACAATTATACACACTGCAATAGTAAATTTCTGCAAGTCGTTCCTACTCCTCCGGATGTGATCAAGGTGACAGCCGGTAATGCGTCAGAAGAGGGAGAAAAGCCATTTGGGTTGGTCTTTTTCTTATAAGGTCCATGTGTCCCTTGCGTGTTACCATTCGAAAAACTGTAAGGTATTCTTTCAGTTTGAATTATAAAACTCGGCTCTGTGAAAGTAGTGTGTTCCGCCCCCCTCCCCTCCCCAAAAAAAAGAAAACTTTTATCTTCCTCGCGCCGAATTAATTCTGTTTCCGCGATTCCTCTTTCCGCGTTTTTCAAAATTATTCTTGTTCACGCGAAATCGGAGAGTACAGTCCCCCCCCCTCCTACAGCTTCTCAGGGGATGTCACGGTATGTCATTAAGAAGAGTTGGGCATTTTCATTGTGAATAAGTTAATCTTTGTTTAAGCTCCTCTCGAAATCTTTTATTTCATTCTATTTATAATTCTGCTACAATATTAGCTGTTATTTTCACATCTTATGTTAATCAATATGGATGTTTTAGACATTAATGAAACTAAGAGGAAAAAAATCTTTAGTCCTTTATGAAGGTTATCATTATCGAATTCGGAATAGAAATAAAGAAAATGATGTTTATTGGATTTGCATAAATGAAAGAATTAAAAACTGCAAAAGCGCAATTAAATCCAAAGCAGAAGTTGTAGAAGAACGAACGTCATTTTAGAACGAATATTTGTTCTGAAAGATTTTATTATAACTCACCTTTTATACAGATTTTTTTTTTTTTTTTTCTAATTTTGGAAACGATTTATTGCCAAAATTATCGCAGAGTTTGAACATCTCTCTCTCTCTCCTTTTAAATACAGTATCAGGTTCATTCATGCAAAGATCCGAGATAATAAATATTTTTCGATTATTTGTTTTAAAAATTCTTTTTTCTAAATCTAAAAATTCTAAATTTTTCGATTATTTGTTTTAAAAATTATTTTTCTAAATCAAAAAATATTTTGCTTTCCTACATTTTGGGAGAGGCCAAAGTCCACTCAGCCCCTCACTATGTAACCCGTTTGAAAAGAGAGGTAATGAAGATTGATGATTTCGCGGAAACAGGAACGTTTTTGACAACTGCGGAAACACGAAGACACTTCGCCAGCTTGTTACTAATCAGTAAAACTTAGGATACTATCAAATTTAATCTGAAAGGTTACTGAGTAATAAACTGAGCGATTTAAAAGCAATAAATACAGTTCTTAAGGGAAAACTTTTCTACTTTTTAATGTGACTGATTTCAATAAACATGTATTAAAATCATGATATGTCTAAATATTGAATCTTTTTTTATGAAATTACACTAGCTGGATTCATTAACATCGTTATATTACTTTTTGTTTTTTTCTGATAACTATTTTAGGCTGTTGGCAACGCGAGTGGCTAATTTTTAAAGAAATAGTATAGCAAATATAAAAATACTAGAAGGCCAGGCGCTCATACGAAATGATCGCTGTTCTAGATATTATAAATTGTAAACTGAATTACCCACGGCAGGCGGCGAGGACGCTCCATAATTTTCTCAACCTCTTTCGAAGTAGTTATAAATGGTTTTGGGTTAAAAATAGTATCATATTTAATAAAATGTGTAAAAATCATACTGCTACTTTAATTTTCAAGAAATAAAGTTTTTAATATATTTAATTACTTGTTAAAATTAAAAATTTAATAATTTAATGCAGACATTTTTGTAATCAAAATTTGTAATCATTTTAGAAATGTAAGATAGTTTTTTTTAATGGCTTCTCTTACGTTTTCTAAAGAACATGATAATAAACTTTGCATTTCTTTAAATGCGTGATAATGAATAATTTGTAGGCAAAAAAAAGAAAGCTTAGCTTGACTTTGCTCCTGAAGAAGACGGCCTTTATCTAATGGCCCTCAAAACTGACAAAGGTTTTTATTCAAAATCTGCGTCAAACTAATCGTTGCTTTTTTTGCCTTATTTTTTAATTTTTAATTTGGAATATATTTCAGTTTTAGAGAGAGGGAGCTGGCATTTTTTATTTTTAACGTCTTTTTAAATATTAGACATTTTATTTTGACTTCGTTCTTAAGTATTTTTAATATAACCGACAAAGCGTATTTTTTCATTTTTGAAACTTTAGTTGAGTGTTTTATCCTTTATGAAGAATTGCTCCCCCCCCCTCCCTTTTCTCCAAAAGTCCTCGAAAATGATAGGATTTTAAGATTCTTTCGTCATTTAATGTATTTCACTGAACAATGAAATAAACGCTGTTTACTCTTACTTTTTGCGAATTCGGATTTTTTTTTTTTTTTTTTTTTCCAAATGAAGGCGCTTAATGTTTATATATATATTGAATGTTTTTCTTTTAGTTTTCACTGACGTAGAAAAGTTCTTCCTTCTTCAAATAATGTAGAAAAGTTTGCGATTATTCACCTGTCATTTTTCATGGATGAATGATTGCTACCCTCTCCATTTATATAGTATATATATAACTTTCTGAGGAGGATATTGTATCGAATTTGACATTAAAATACTTTTTAAATTTTGAAGTATGTTTAGTAGAGAAACAGTACTACTACTAGAAATTAGTTTAAGTACTTCTAGGAACTTTATAAATTTGTGCATTTTTGAGAGTATTAAGAAGATTCTGAAAGAAGTTTTCGCATTTTCCCAATAGTTTATAAATGAAGGTTGCGGATTTGTTGCGAATATTATTATAGACTTTAAAGATTTTCATTTTTTGTTTTCATAGTATTACTTTTAATGATTTAAAATTATAATTTACAGGATGCGACCTTGAACGTTATTTTTTTTTTTTTTTCTAAATAGAATAATATATATAATGTATATAACAATAAGTACAACTGAGCACCGTTAAATAAATCGTTACCTTGCTTTTTCATAACAGTTGTCTCATTTTTAGTACATTTTAGAAATATCCGCCTGACAGGTATTGCTACCGTATACCAGGTACACATGCCCGGATCCGACAGTGTCGTGCAATTCCTGAAGCAATTTGCATTTGCAATTCCCTGATGGATTGCAACTGAATTTAATAATTTTTAAGAATTGATAATGACATGCAGATTGCGAGGAAAACATTAATCAAGAAAGCTTGCAATTAAGGCAAAATGTCACCAAATTTAGAGAAAATTCGTGCCTGAAATGTAGCATTTTTTTCTTTCATGGGGCTATTTTTAAAAGCTCAAGGTTATTTACGTATTATCGCGTCTACTTGTATAGAAGTCGCCAAATAATCAGAATGTGCCAAACTCTGACGACCATACGCATAAATAATTTTCCGGCAAACATACTCAAAACAATCTTGCAGTCAAGCAACTTGACCATTTTTCGTATGAGGGTTTTATAGACAAAGCGTGATATTTTTTTTTTTTTTTCCCGTTCAACTAAATTTTGAAATGTTTGCTTGTAAAATTCCCAAGCAATGGAAGAAAACTGGGATACAATTTCGGCAGAAGTACGGAATTTCAAATCGCTACAAAATCGCTGAAAAGAACAATGATAAAATGCGTTGAAAGATAGCATATTTTCAACCTAACACTACCTAAAAGCCTACGAGTGCCAAGATTATACGCAGTGTCGGGTTTGTGCAGTTCTATGATGTTTTTTAAGGAAAAACAGATCGCTGTGTACACGGGGAGAAGAAAAGACCAGAAAATTACGGAACGATTTTGAGAAAAATACAAGTGTTTTAATTTTTAATGTATTATATAATTATTATTTAATGATTAAAATTTGTATTTTAACTTGCTAAAGTATGTTTTCTTTTGGTATGTTGATAATGTTTGCCGACTTCCGATAACAAGGAATAGTTCGGTGACCTTTTTTTAAAAAAGTCGCCAAAATCACCACTGGCAATAGATAGGTAAATTTTACCCTTTTTCGTCTGTTAAAAATTGCCATTTTACCTCAAGATGGTTGCTTTAATACAGAAGTGCCAGCTCAGATTTCCATTTATAACGCATCTGACAATAGCAACTTTAAAAATGTAGTTCTCCAGGAGATTGCGAATGTCATGCAAGACACTGTATCGTATCATAACAAGTCTACCGGAAATGGTACTTAACCATGCATTTATTATCATAGAGGACATTTTTGAGACATTATATTGAAGAAGTGAGTTTGTGACTCCAATACTTTGACTTTTTTAACCCTTTTAGTTTATTTATGCATACATTAAATGCGTTATCCTACTTTGAAAAGCTCTACCAGTGGCCGAGGGGTTTAAATCGCTGACTACTGGGAGTTCTATCCCATGCGAACGTACTCCTTGCATAGTTGATTTTCGAGGTTTTTTCCATATGTAACGTAGATGTGAGCCAGTTTCTTCAGAAGGTCTTCCACGGCGGCATTCCATTCATTAGGTGGATAGCCCATGTGTGCATGACAATATTCAAATGATCTAAATTAACATGCATGTAATATAAATACCAAATTCTCTGTTTTCTGAAGAGGAAGGGCTATGAATTTTATTACTAAACTGTAAGAACGTTTTTCCGTGAAAGATTTTGTTGCATTCTACAGGTTCGTGGATTTGGAGTAATTGGTGATAACACTTAATGAAGAATCAAAACACAATTTATATGTCAATAAGCACTATACACAGGACAGTTTCAAAGACACGTCTACACTCGTCAAAAAACTTGGACAAACATGCTGAAACAATCGGGCTATAACGGTGAAGATAGCTTCACAGCAAAGCACTAAAGTATAGCTTCCGACTCGGTCGATCGCTCTCAAGCTAATCTCTGAACTCAGAAACTAATATCCCCGTACGAGCAGGGTATATGTAGTTTTACTTACCTTCGAGAATATTCCGGAGGAAAACCGCTAAGAGTCCGTTCTAGAATGTTCTCGCTCCGTCTATGGCATATTGCCAATTTTGTTGCTAAATATCCCAGATGGGCGATTTCGCGCCAAATCTGGCAACACTTCCTTTTTCTGCCACTCTCTGGTAACCTAAGCTCGCCTGTTTTGGGGGAAGCTATCTGACCGCGTAGATGCTATGCATTTCCAAACAATTTCATCATCATTTAGAACACTGGTTCTCAATAGGGCAGTACCGCCTCTGGGGTGGCAGTGGAAGGATGATGAAGGGAGATGAATATGTTTTGGGCGGCAGGGGCGGCGAGCATGTTTCGGGCGGTAGGAGGCGATGAGCATGTTTTGGCATTCGAATTCAATTTGAAAACTCCCCCCAAAATTTATTAAATCGATTATCCGATTTACACCATTGTACCAGCAATAAAACGAACTTACGCGATGGCTTCTCTCATGCAATGCCAAGAATGGCGAGACGAATCTGCAAAAAATTCATTCTGATAAACAAAATAAAGATTTGTCGTTTTTCCCGAACATCAGAGCCAAGTTTCTGAAGGCACCGTCTGTCTCAGGGTTACTAGCAACCTCATTATTTAAAAAAAAAAAAAAAAAAAAAAAGAAGAAGAAGAAGAAGAAGAAGACGATGGTGTTTGACAGCCTCTTATAATATATCAAAACTAATTGGTAAATCGGAGAAAGCTGATACTATGGGCGAAGAGTTAGTACTGCCGGCTGTCAAGGAAGTTTTAGAAATGATTTTACACCATCCAACCGCATCCAATGTTATAAAAAACGTCCTATTAAGCAACGATACAGTGCGACGACGAACTGATGACGTGGCGGAAGATGCTGAAGCTTCTTTATGCAAATTTTCGTTATACAAACTGGGTAATTCATATACAGCAATTAATTGTAAAAGCCCTCAGCTACCGTTTGTATTAGTCATTACAATATGCCATCTCTTCTGTAAATAAAATCCACAGTAATGCTTTCAACGATCGATTATTCGGGCAACTGTGTAAGGTTAACGATGAAGACACATCGACGTTCGCTGGCTTTCCAAAGCCGTTTGCCTCAATAGGTTCTGGAATATTTTTGACTCTGTACTTAGCCATCGAAGAGGAAAATGTAACTCTGAAAGATAAGTTGCTACAGTTTGCAAACAGTAGCTGATGATGTTGCTAACATGACCGATTTATTCGCAAAATTCATGGCAATTAATTTGCAACTTCAGGGCAAAGAAGTCAATTTGATCGCGGCAAAATCTGTTATTTCTGCTTTCCTAAAAAAAAAACTCACATTGTAGAAGCAGAATTTTGGTCGCAACGAGTTCAGCCAGTTTCCAGTCTTGTCTTATTTGTATAAGAGCAGTGAATCCCGTTCGATGAACTACGTATTTACTGTCAACACCTTTAGTCAAAGGCTTTTCTAAGCGATTTGAAGATATTTTGTCCTTGAAAGTCCCTCAGTGGTTTATGAATATTGAGACAGCAGAGGTTCAGCTTCAAGAGGAACTGGTCGAATTTTCAACTAGTGGAACTTTGAGAGCCAGCTTCGAGAATGGTGATCGTGTCACAGAATTTTGTCTTCAAAATAACATCAGTCGTCTCTACTCAGGATTGTGAACTACAGGGTCGTAGCTAGAGGGGGGCAAGGGCGGGCATCTGTCCCCGGGCGCAGAATTCAAGGGGCGCCAAACTGATGTTACGACATTTTAGAATTAAATGTTTTCCATCCTTGGCAAGCAGTAGGGGGAGCGAAATCTTCAGTTGTCCCTGGGTGCTGAAAACCCTAGCTACGACTCTGGTGAACTATTATCAAAAACGTTTTAATTGCTTTCTCTTCCTTTACTTCGAGAGAGGAACCTGTGCTGTGACTGATTTAATTATAAAAAAGAGAAGTCGACTCCAAATCATGGAAAGAGGAGATTTGCGCCTTCATCTCTCTAAAAGTACTAAACCGAACATTTAATACTTTTAGAGCAGGTTGAGAATTAATGATCTAGAACTTAAAGTTCCTTTTTTATTTCGCAAATATACATAATGTATAAGGCATAAATGTTTTATGCCTATGTTTTATTTTTATGTCGTAAGGTATGTTTTATGCCTTGGGATTATTTTTTACGTATTAATCTTATGCCTTGATGTCCAAGGATAATGCATATGATAAAATTAATGACGACATAGTCCAGGTATCGGCAACCTTTCTTGGCTATGATTAAAAATCAGCCAAATGTGTGTATTAAGAAGATATTTCAGGTCAGTGGTATTTTCATTTTAAAAAGTCTTTTTTGGTGCATAATAAGATAAATTTTATTGAGAAAATAATTACAATGTGCTTTAAACTTTATACATAAAAATTAAAATTTTAATTATTATTATGAAAGCAAACATAATTGAATGAACTTCTGTTCTGAATGGATTTCTGTTCAATATCAATGGCCTGCTCCTGTTATTACTTAAAAAATTTCATGTGTGAAAAATATTTGCTCACATTTGTAAGTTAAATTGAATGCTGACAAAATGCCAAAGCCATTTTTTCGCTCCTGAATTTATTCTTGTGCTACTTACTGAACGAACAGAGTATGAACTAAATTAGTGTAGCCAAACTTACAGATTGCTTCTTGAAATCATATTACAATTTTTGTAAATAAAAATGCATGTTCGTTAAGGTTACGTTATAATAAAAAAAGATAATGTTATTATTTTATTTTAAGTTTATTTTTCATGTATTCTTCAAATTTTCATTTCATATTTATGTTTTATAATTTTTTTATATATTATACTTTTTTCGGAACTCAAGTGGGTCATTTGAAATTATGAAATGGGTCACTCGGTGATCCATGGGCCTTAGATTTTCAGAGGCCTGGTCTAGTCCCTTGCCATAAGGCCATAGACCGAAAACGGTGTGCTATAGTATAGCATATTGTATGACAGACCTTCTGACAGATGGTGCTGGTAACAGATTAGAATTCTTGGTTATAGTATTTGCTGTTTAGGTACTGTTTTATAATTATGCTCTTATGTTCTATGGCATCACCTGTTATGCATTATTATACCCCAAATGTTCTAATTATCGTGTACAACTAATTATTCATATCACACATACACACACGCACAAAGGGAAAAAAGGGGACATTATTACGAAAGCACTATACAATATGTGCTGTTTCACAGCAAGGTCTTTTCTTGTTGTATAGAATATAAATCCTTCATTCTAAGCATACAACTTGTTAGGAAGCTAAAGCGTGCTCATCTGCATCAAAAGCATAAAGGAATTTAACACTAACTCTATCAGCTGTACAGCAAGAAACTTCATATGGTAACACCTTAGATGGCCGCCAACAGTTGCAGCATTTAATCTTTTAAAGGAGAAAACGCAACTGAGATTTGCTATCCAGAAGATCCCTCGAGAGATAGTGATGGAAAATGATGTAAGAGCCTTGAATTTCATCCTCTGAGATGTGTAACAGGGCAAATATTATACTGTTCCTACAGGTGTCGAAAGTCTCTGAGTAATGACAGATGTCCTTGTCAATCCCACTTGTGATTATTCATGGCCCTATTTGCTCTGGAAAAGCCAAAATCACAGAGACGTAGCATGCGTTTATTTTAATATACATGATTCGCCTATATATATTGTATACTTTTCCTACCATTTAAACACTGAAAGACACATTTATAATAGTATTAGATTCTGTGTCCATTTTTACTATCAATAGTACAGTTTTTTTCGAATCAGATTACTATCATTTAGTATTAGTAATGTTTAATTTAATTGATGTTATAGTTAAAAAACATTATGTCTTTTTAGTAATTGTTGCAATGAAAAATCATCGCAGCAATAGATTTGTTATAATGCATTTCATAAATTTTACTTATTCTAAACATTATTTTTTGTCTACAGGCAATTTTCAAATAGTCTAGAAGAAGATGTTGTAAAGCCGATGAAAGTTTTGTTAGAATGTCAACATAAGCAAAGAAAATTTGTAAGTAATACTTAATTCATTACATACTATTCTGTTAAGAAAGCTATTGTTGAGGCAAAGCATTATGACCATCCCTACATTTTTCAATGAACTCGTCTGGATGTCATGGAGGGCACGTCATTAACTGGGAATCGTATTTAACTGCTGCTAGAGAAGCATTACTCAAACTCTACTTCAGATATTTTTCTTCTTTTTCCTCCCTCTCCCTGCTTCCTCCATGGGATTCATCCCAGCGCCGGATTTAGCATTTTTCCTAGGCGGGGCAAAAACTTAAAAATGCCGCCCTTACCCATCTTCCTCTAAGTTTCTGTAACAAATTTTAGTTTTTTAAATAAACATAGAAATAGGTAGTTTTCGAGGTAAAATGTAAAATCGATTTTATAGTAAGAAATTCTTTATTTGCCATTTTTGTTCTAAAAGAAATATACATAATAAATGGTTTAATTTCTTTACTTATAGCAAAGCATAAGAGAGCTACCTGCCTAAGAGGGGTGAGGTCTTTCTTAGAGTAATTGGCTCATATGCAAGTTACGCATGAGCGAAACGGCAGAAACACCCATGCAGCCAGCTAATTCGCTTGATTCTAATCCCCTACCGAACTACAAGTGTTCAGACTTTACATCTCAGCCGCTACTGGCCGTTACATAATTAAAAACCCGTGCAAACCCTCTTAATTCAGTTACTTCTCCGGTGCACTGAAATAATCAAATTTACATTTTCCCTGAAATGAGGATTTTTTTCAATATTTGCAACAATACCTACTCATACTAATAAATGATGCTAATAGAAAACGATTCAGAACTAAATACTAAATACAGCACAGCACAAAAATGGGAATCTGACATAAATAAATAATAAAAAAAAATATTTAAACAAATGTAAGCAAATTACAAACAGTGATTTGTAATTTGCCTGATAGATTAGAAATCACTAATACAGTGGATTGAATAATTTTTTTACCAATTTCTCGATACTAACAGTAACTTTAACCTAGCACGTTAAATATTCATTTCACAATAACTCCTTCATGTAGCCTACTCAAGAACTCTACTACCGTCGTCACAAAGCCCAGTAACATAATAAATATTTACATATTCACGCAAAAGACTATTTTTGTACTGAATAATCAAAATTACATTTTCTCTGAAATACGCAATTTTGCAATATTTGCAACAATAACTAGCCACATCTTGGAGGTAAGAAAGAAAGGAAGGGCCAACCCCGCACTGCGAGTGAAGCTCTGCTCCGAGGGTTTCGACCTCCAGATTGAGTGTTTTTTGTTTACATTTAGAACCTCCATTGACAGCGCAGTGATAGTATTTTGACACACGACACTTCCATACAAATTGGAAAACACGACACTCCCTCATAAAAGAAACATTCATTGTGTGATGAACAATAGCAATTTGTATAGTTATGCTTATGCAAAATGTTGTGTTTAAAGAAGATATTGTAAAAGGCATCCTGAAAATCATATGTGTAGATCTGTTGCAAGAGATAAAAGCTCTAGCCTTTTTATGTCGACAAATAACATCGGGGCTTGTTCTTTAAAATCGGCAAGTTCCTTAGAGAACTCAAAATGCGTTTAGAGATCTCGCTCATATTTTCGTGCAAGATCTGCTCCATTCTTTTGCAGTTCTTCCATTGACATATTCAATATTTCACGACCATTGAGAAATGGAAATTTGAATTTAGTGTAATAGCCCTGTTTACCTTCGTTTTAATTTCTGATAAGATTCGATTAAATGCAATTTGCCTTGCATTAGAAAGTAGCTGAACACGATGAAATGTTCGTGATCCGTCCTCGCACAATTCATCAAATTCCTTTTTGCGTTTTAGAAGTCGTTTATTTGTCAGAACAGGTTCAACGTCAATTTTTTTCGGCTGCTATTTTAAATTCTTTTATCCAATATTCCATAGGAATTTCTCTCATTTTTTGCAAAGTTTTGGTCAGCCCTTCCATTAATGCGACGGAACGCGCAAGAATAACATATTCCATTTGAATTTCAGAATTTATTCGATTGATTTCTCGAAGAATATTAGCCCAAATTTTCAGGCTGATAATAAATTCAAAATTTTTTACAACATGTAGCAGATGTCCTGCGTCGTACTTTGATAGATAGTTAATTTTAAAATAGTAATATAGTACGTTAAAAACTAATTAATTTCTTTCAAGGATTTTACTACTTCTGGTACATTCGTTCGAAGGGCTTTCAAAGCATCATATTTTGCCAACCATCTCGTCTGGCTGCTTCCTTTTGAGTTGGTTTTTGTACATGTTTTCGTAATATCCCATCGAATAGTGAATCCCACAAAAAAGCTAAATATATTCTGGATAATTCCAAAGAGGTTAACTGCTTCGGTGCAAGACGAGGCAGAATGCACACAGACAAGATTCAAAGAGTGAGCCAAACATCGCGCATATTCGGGCAGCTTATTGATTTCTATAATCCTGGCTTGTACTCCAGGATTACTCCAAGGTCTAGTATGTCCGGTAAGTACCGGCAGTACACAATGCTGATGTAACGGGAGTGACATGTTACTGGTAAATCTCACAGGGTGTACAAAAATTGCATTTTTAGTTTTAGAATAGAATACATAAGCCAAGAACTTTTAAGACTTTTATTCATTATTTGCTAATGTTCTGTGCCACAATGAAGACATCAAATGTCTTCCATCACGTTCAGTGTACCTAAGGTCTGCGTTTTCTGGATATTTTTTGGCTAATAATACAGCTTGACTGCTAAGAAAAATTGTTGCTGATCGTTCATTTTTTCTGTGATTGGCCAACTACCTCGGTCCGACAAATCAAAACATCTTTCCGCTGCCCACACTCACCTAAATGAGAAAATACATTGTATTCTAATTTCATGTCCTCTAGATGTTCGTTTGGGGTCTATGAAGAAAGTTGTTCTCTCATTTGCTGAAATGGAGTCTGTTTGAGGATGATAGATGAAGATTCTTCATTTTGGTCATGCAAATTACAAGAAATATCAATATCGTTTAGAGTCTCTGCACCATCGGAAGTTGCGGCAGGGTCTGACGGTTCGTCTTTTCCGTGAAACCATTTTTCATTTTAGCTGCAATTAGTTTTTCTCCGTTCGGTCTTATCTTTTGCTCTGGTTCTATATTCTGCTCCTGAGAATTTTTTCCTATACACCCTCTCATGATTTCTTGCACCCTAAATAATATACAGCATAACTTGCCTTTATAAGAAAAGCTAAAAATTGACGTAATTAAATTCAACAGTATTAAGGCCATGTCGCAGACGCACGCGCTAACTAAATGGTTGCATCTCGCTAAATATAGTGAGGAATACTAGAAGCAGGCATATTAAAAGAAAATGAGACAACAAAAAACCCTCCAGATTAAAAAAAACTTTAAAAAGTATAAAAATAATAAGTCCGTTTTTAAAACCTAGGTTGCTGACTGGCTGCAAAAAATCAAAATACCTTACTTCATTTCTGATTTTCGACGTACATTAATTTGAATAATTTCAATGGTCTAAGGTTAATTTGTATTGGGTGTTAGGAAAGAGTAGCAATTTACAATGCTTCTACATTTATTTCCCAAGGGTCGTTGGTATAAAAACGAGGCGCCTCTGTGCAATCGTTCTGTTTTTCATTTGAATATTCCCGCCAGGAGAGAGCACAACAGAGGGACTCTAGGCAAAGAAGTTGAGTGACGCCTGGAGTCCCTCTATTGTCCTCTCCCTGATCTGATCTTTAGAGTCGCGTTCGGCTGTACTTAGCTTACTTTTAAAACTATTTGTTCCATTAAAAGGTTTCGACTAATTAATTAAATATTCTTAAAAGAGGTTTTTAAATCTGGCTTTAAAACTACTAATGTTGCATCAAAATTTGACATCATTCCAAATACAATTCAGCATCACTCTTGAATTTGCCGCCCTCAGAAGTTGCCGCCGGGGACACAGACCCCCGGCTTGCCCCCCCCCCTCAGATCCGGGACTGATTCATCCAGGAACCTTTCAACACCATGCCCATTGTGGATTTCCTTCAGGTTTACAGGGAAGTACTGCGAATGCTGTAGAACCCCTGTATAACTACCTCTGTATCAACGTATCATTACTCAAACGAAGTCCCACAAGTGCGCAAGGTCAAGTACTTAGTGGTGATCTTGAACAACAGACTGAAATGGTCTGATCATATTGCTAATATAAAAAGAGAAGTTTTCGGAGTAGTCAATAGCCTTATACCACTGCTAGGAAAATAATTTAGACTTGAGAAAGAAAAGGCTTTTATATATTATGGTTATTAGGCCCCTTATCACCTACGCCTCAGCTGCCTGGAATACGGCCTCAGAGTGAGATATTATGAAGCTCCAAGTGGTGCAAAATAAAATTTTGAGAGTTATGACCAACGCACACTACTACACTGGTCTGCAAAAATTAAGGACGAAGTCGAAAAATTAGCATATCAGCTGGACGAAGAGGCAGAGCGGACAGAAAGACCAATCAGGAGATTAAGTAAGGTGATGTACGGTAGCACATGCGCAGATATGCAGGTAGACGTAATGGGGGAGTCTCTGAGTAGTATAAAGCATGTTGTCGGTGTAAGATCAGTATTTCTGGCAAAGAGATTGCACGATGTATAGCAGTTAAAATCACACCGAGTTGCTGCCTCAGCGAGAAATGGCGAATAATCAATCTGTTAGACGACATCTGGATGCTTTTACCCGAGGTCGAATCATTGGGAAGTTGGAGGAAGGCCGCAGTGTGACAAGTGTGGCTGCAGAGTTAGGAATTGCTGACAGCATCGTTTCACAACTTTGGAGACAATTTCAAACTACAGGAACAGCTATCCGGGGTTTAGTAGTGGTCTTCCACGAGGAACCACACCCGCTGATGACCGGTATATTGCCTTACAAACCAGAAGAAACAGGCGGCAGACAGCGGGAGAAATCGCTAGACACACGACACAGGCGACTGGACGACCCATATCGCGTTTTACCGTAGCCAAAAGACTGCACGGTGGTGGTCTGTTTGCACGACGCTCTGTACGGTGTGTACCTCTAACGCCTGCCCATCGGAGAAGCGTTCTCTGTGGTGCCGGGAACACCGGAATTGGAGAGACAATGAATGGGGACGAATACTCTTTACAGATGAGAGCAGATTCAGTCTGAGTAGCGATTCTCATCGCATACTCATCTGGAGAGAGCGGGGAAGCCGCAATCATCCCTCGAACATCATTGAAAGGGACAGGTATGGAGGTGGCGGTGTTCTCGTTTCGGGAGGCATCATGCTTGGTAGTCGTACAGACCTTCACATCTTCGATGCAGGTTCAGTCAACGGGAACCGTTATTGTAACGAGATTCTTCTTCCATATGTGCGTCTTTTTAGAGGCGCTATGGGTCCGCAGTTCCTTTTCATGGACGACAATGCACCATGTCATCGCACAGTAGCTGCCGAACAGCTCTTAGAGAGTGAGGATATTGAACGTGTGGATTGGCCGGCACGATCTCCGTATCTCAATCCCATCGAGCATGTATGGGATTTTCTAGGCAGACGCTTGGCAGCTCGTACCTTACCACCAGTAACGATTCCGGAGCTTCGATTGGCGCTGCAAGATGCGCAGCAATGCCTCAACAACTCATTGACACCCTCATTCTCAGCATGGGCAGACGCTGTGAAACCTGCCTAGCAGTCAGGGGAGATCATATCCCCTATTAAAGACCGGATGTTTCTTGCTGGACACCCATCAGAGGGATGTTTCGGCCTTCAGCCGCATTGCGCTCCATGCTACGTTTTCAATAAAGCTTCTTTTTATCCCTCTGATTTCTCTTTTAGTAAGTGTTGCTTACATTACTCATGTCCTTACGTATTGGGGATCTTACGGTATTTAATGTGTTGATTTGGAAAGCTTTTGTACAAAGTTATATTGTAAAAATCGTCTCGTCCTTAATTTTTGCACACCAGTGTATGTTAGTAATGCGACTTTGCACAGTGATCTCAAGCTGGATTTAATTGACAATTATATAACGAAGCTAAACAGGAATTTCTTCCATAAGGCCACAATTTGTGAGCATATGAGCAAGTTGCATATTTTCACGTATAAAGTGTTACAGGAGGATCGTGACCTAAGACCATTTGCAGCCCACCTGACTAGGGATTCAAACTTTCCAACTTAGTTTGGCATTTATTTGTATATAATCACTAATATTTCCTATGTTTTATTGTATTTGTAGCTAGTATTTTGTATCTTTTCTCATTTTAGAATACATGTATCATTTTTAGTACTTCTCCATATCTTCCCACACTCGCCTTCGTCACTCAGGGTTGGGACTTTTAGCTCTAAAGCTATTTCGCTACCTGCGATGCTCGTTTCAATCTGCGACGCTCAATCTCGACTTTTTGCTCGTCTTGTGGTAAAAGTGATGGCCTGCTGATCTAAGCGAATTTGATAGGGGGCAGATTGTGATGACTCCAAGACTCGGAACTGGTATCTCCGAAACTGCACGGCTGGTAGATTGTTCATGATCTGCCATTGTTAGTATGTATGCAAAATGGATAAATGACGGTGAAGCCAACAGTAGACGCCAAGGTTTTGGACATCCACGTATCAGCAGTGAAAAAGGACGTTACAGACTGACCTGCTTGGTACAGCAAAATCGGCCTCAGATAGTGGCTCAGGTGACAGCCCAATACAATGCAGAGCCAAGTGCAAGAACACACAGTTCAGCGGACACTGCTGGATATGGGACATTGCAGCAGACGTTCCACTCTTGACTCATTGTCAACTATGCCTACAGTGGGTCCGGGAACATGGAGACTGGACCATGGATAAATGGAAGGCAGTTACCTGGTCGGGTGAACCACCATTTCTCATTCATCACGTCGATTGTCGTGTCAAGGTATGCCGTTTTCTAGGCGAACAGTTGTTCCCCCCATACAGAAAGTCATAAACAGGCTGCTGTTGGTTACCACCAAAGCATAATACCTTATGCTGTCTTCCGAACTGAAAGTCTGTCTTCCGAACTGAAAGTGTAATGTTCCAGTAGGGCAACGCCCCATGTCACAAGGCTAGAATTGTGTATTGAAGGGGTTCTAGGAGCACAAGGATGAATTCCAATTAATATCCTTCTCTTACTCGCCGGATCTTACCCCAATAGAGCATATTTTGGATGTCATAGAGCGGCAGTTCAGGACTCAAAAACCATCATGTCGGAATATCTTTACGTGACCACTGCTTAAATATTTGGTACAACCTGTCGCCAGTTATCTAACAAGAACTTGTGGCATCTAAACAAAGATTTGCAGCTGTTTTGCAGGCGAGAGGTCGCACAACGCATTATTTATTAGGTGGTCATAATGTTTCGGCTGTTCACTGTGTACTGTGCATTTTAGTAGGGGAACATGCTTTTAAACAGAAATTATTTTCTAGTGGATAATGAATTAACTTCCCTTAATGGAAGGAACTCTCTTAATGGAATTAATGGAAGGAAATGACACAAAATGAAAGACCTTTTTTAATTGTGGGCAATTTTTTGATGAATTAAAAATTTTATTTTTATGATGATTATTGTTTTCAAACTTTAGTACAGAAAAGTACAGAAGTGTCTACAGCAAAGCATTTGCTCAGGTAAAAAAAAAAAAAAAAAAAAAAAAAAAAAAAAATGAATTTTTGAATGGTATGAAATTAAAATATAATAGATTAATATGAAAGTGATAAAAAATATTTAAAGGATGTAACATTGAGATTTGACTCAGATGTTAAAATCTGTTGGTGCAGTTCTGTAAAAGTGCCTGTCACGTCAAAATAAATAAATTCTTAAGCTTACCATGTTATGCAATTATGTATTTTTAGAAGTAATAGTTTGAAGTTTTAGAATTTTCTCCTCATTTCTATTTTGTTGTAGGTTGAAAATAGTGTTGACAAAATGTCGAAAGCTCTCAATGATAGAAGGAATGAAGAACTTAAAGCTAAGAAGCTTAGTTATGCTTGTGCCAGAGAAAATGAAAGAATGCAAGAGCAGGCTCTTGACTGCAAAGCCACCAAAGGAAAGCTTCTCACAGAGAAAGATATTCACAAAGTATGACAGATTTAAACAACTTTATTAGCTTTATATTTTGCTAATTAGTTGCTAACAGTGCACAAATGTTGCTCGGTTGAACTTGCATTTTTTTAAAAATTTTCATGTCATTTTCCTGTTAATACTTGTTATAAGTGCTGAAGCAACAATTCATGTTTTTTTAAAGCATGTACAATACTATATATTAATGAAAGGACTTGATAAATTGTTATTTCTTTTTTCCAGATAGCCAAGCATCTGTATTTTTTAATTATTGCATGTATAATTAAAGGGTTTCTTCTTGTATAATTATAAAATTTCAAATCTTTATTATCTCAGTCAGTTAATGTAATTTTTTATTCTGTTGTAAAATGTTCTTAAATTGAATAAGTATTTACTTGAGCAGTTTTCATTCATATTAGCCTTTGTCAAGAATTATTCATTTGTCTGTGTATTGTTACAGTTGTTTGATAAATCTTCATTCACAACATACATTTTCTTCTTTCATTCTCAGCTTGAAGCTAAGAAGAGAAAAGCAGAAGAGCTTCTAACGCGGGCTGATATAGATTACTATAATGCATGTAAAAAAGCAGAACGAACAAGGCAAGATTGGGAAAGTGCTATTTATAGGGCGAACACAGCTTTTCATCACTTAGAAGAAGAAAGACTGAATAGTATGCATGATTTTGTGCAAAAATATGCAAATCATTACAGTCTTATGGGACCTTCCCTCATACAGGTTTGTGCAAACTTTTCAAATATTACTATGTTTCTATTTGTTAGGAGTTGCCATGATTTCATTTCTCATAACAATCAGTATATGATAGTAGTTTGTTTTCTGGTTAGTCATATCAAACACACATTATCAGTTCACATGACATGAATGTGATCAATAACCGCAAAATGCTTGAAATTTACTTTGTTTGGGAGAGAACATATATTTATTTAACTCAAATTGTATCTACTGATAAAGTATTTTTGCTTGAACAGCTGCTACCAAGGTGTTAAAATGCAGTTGAATATATAGGTTCAGTTTTGATGTCACATACTGTACTATATTGCACCACATGGCATGCTTGATGAAGAATTCGGTAAAAATATATTTCAGGGTGCCCTTGGCGAAAATTGGCGATTTTTTGGCGACATTCCTTTTTACATCCAATGCAATAAAATATAATTCAAACAAAAGGTAAAAGTTTACAATTGGGTGCCCCTTGTTTTTTTTGGCGATTCTTTTTTGACACCAGCAAGGCACAATTTCAAGATGATCATTACAGTAAACAGAATAACAAGTCAAAGAATTGCACAAACTCGGTGTCCATGTATCGATCTGTGTCCATCGATCTGTTTTCACTTAAAAAAATCGGGATAATGATGTCGTCATATAAGATTAAAACAAAGTTACTCATTGCCAAAATTGATCAATATTTGTCGCTAGTCAAAGGGGCATCCAATTATACACTGGAGACAAGCAAAAAATATATAATCTCAATAAACTGCATTTTAAATCAAACAATAAAATAACATAAAAAAGGAAATACATGTTATCTCATCTATGCACTACAAAAAGGAAATATCGACTTACCTTATTTAAAATTTCTGTGTCCTCAGTCTGTGGCACACAAAATTCCTTAACAGCATCCAAAAACTTTCTAAAATTATCTGAACTAGAATATGCATACTGCCGTCACCACATAAATAAAAAATTAAGAGTAAAATATAACCTCTATAGTGCCTGTACTGTCGGTGGCATTTCTTCTGAAAATCCCGGAGGTTGATATACATAGTTTTTTTTCTTGTAGTTTCTTTGATTTGTTAACATTATCTTTTATGATAATCTCTATAGTAAATCATACTGTTATTTTTATAGCTTTCTGAAAGTTTAAAGTCAACTATAAGTTTAGTAGATGTAGCTGCAGATGTTCAGAAACTTATAGAAACTAAAGGAACAGGACCAAATGTGCCAGAACAATTTTTACCTGACTTTTATGTAAGTAAATTTTTTAATAAAAATATTTACTTTTGCAGAAAGTATAATATTCCTTAATATTCTGTTTCATTTCTTCTTAAAGAGTAGTAAAATATCCTCTCCCCCTAAAAAAAAAAAATCATGTAAAATATACAAGATAAATCACAAAAATTTCACTTTTCAATTAATTGCAGGAATTAAATGGTAAACATTCAGAAATTAATCAATAATTATGATATTAAAATTATTGCAACATTTTATTACAAAAGCCTTTTATATTTTGCTAGTGGCTGTTTTTAAACTTTTAAGTTTGGATTTATGATAGGCTTAAGTATATATATTTCTTTTGTGGAATGAATTATATATATATGGGTTCTTTAGTTTCAAAATCACAATTCATATTCAAACAAAACACATTTAATAAAACATTAATACATGTATAATATAGTTCATCTATTAATACAGCATCTATATCATCCTACATCTATAAAACAACATCTTACATCTCCTCTCATAAAACAAAGTGGCGAGAGTTCTACCAATTTCACTTGTGCAGTCAACAGCTAAAATTTAGACAGCATGCG
Source organism: Stegodyphus dumicola (assembly GCF_044657685.1). Lineage (NCBI taxonomy): Eukaryota > Metazoa > Arthropoda > Arachnida > Araneae > Eresidae > Stegodyphus > Stegodyphus dumicola. The sequence goes on along the minus strand of NC_140769.1, from coordinate 151,958,687 downwards.
AGGAAAAATATTAAGCTATGGATTTAAAATCCCACATTCAGCCTTCCTGCTATGCGTCGACCTCGATGACATTATTCTACTCTTGACATCATAAATCATTGGTCATCTTACATCATCGTTGTCTTCAGTAAAAGAACTATCATCAAGAATAAGCCAAAACCTGAAAAGAAATATGAAGGGAGAGGGGAAGATTGTGTGTGCTGAGGAAAATATTGAAAGGAAACATCTTAATTGTCCTTCATCTTTGCAACTATAACATCGTCAACAGTCCCTTCTATTTTTCAGAAATCTTGATCTAAAACGAAAAATATCTTCAATCTTTAACGTTTTTGGACACGTTCATTTCATCTTAACATTAACTGAAATAAAAGTCATTATTAGATGTGAAAATCACAGTTCGGTTATCAGTTGTATCACTTCAGATTAAAACGTCATAGTCAGTATTATTTTATACATCTTCTGCTTGAGTCCATGGTTTAATGTATTCAGCGCATGCAGTTGTTTTAATTTGTCCTTCATGATCTTCTTCTTTTACAGCATCATAGGAGTCATTATTCTTTATTTTGACAATCTTAGACGAGCCTAAATACTTTGATTTTATCTTAAGGTTTGGTCCAAATTGCATTCTTTTGATAGCTACTAAATCATTAATTTTATAACATTTTGGAGAAGGTTTTCGAAGGTTATATGTTTTATGTGTTCTCCTATTTCATTCCTCTACCTTAAATATTTGTTTCTTTCTATCTTTTCGAAGTTCTTCTCGGTAAGTTTCAAAACTATTTTGAATTTTTGCATCAGTTGTTTCTTTGATGTTTTCTTTTCCACAAGTACAATCAGTATCTGCTTGAAAATTAGAAGCATTCTGTTTGCTTACTCCAGATATTAAATTAACAGCTGATATTGCTTTAGGAAATCTTCTTTTGGGGACAGAAGGTTCTTCAAGGAAAGATTTACGTCTTTTATATAACCTTGTCTTAGATTTAATTGATTTGTAACTTGAAGTCACACTAGATGGTATTGGAACAGCAGCAGCATCCCACAGGTTTCCATAATGTTCCCAATCATCAGCATTAAGAATTTTTCGCAACTGACGAAATTTTTCATCAGTGATACATATTTTTCTTTTCAATTCTGCTTGTTTCACAAATAATCTCTTCTCCATAATTTTTCTCGTGTGATCCTTTTCAAAAGGTAGCTTTTCTTGCATTTTCAGTTTAACATGTTGAACTTCTTTTTCTTTCTCAGACAGGATTTTATCTTTGGTGATCATCTGAAACTTTGCAGCTTCTACTTATTCTTGGAATCTAATAGATGTTTCTGCAACATTTCTGCAGTCTGTTCTGATAGAGAAAGTTTTCTTTCCAATGACCTAACTTATTGTTCAGGAGCATCCAAATCCATTTGTAAAATAGATTTTTCTTGTTTTAATTGTTCTTTACCTATAATTGGTAAACATCTGGGTCTCAAAGAAATAGGTTGGTCATCTTTTAAAATACTACGCATTTCAATGTTAGTAGTAGATTTTTCTTTGGCGTCTTTTCCTTTAAGATATTCAGATGTACCAGTATCCAATTCTTTAGCTTGAAGTTTCTCTTGCTGTTTACTCTTTCTTACTATCGATATTTCTGTTTCACCAGCATTATATTCAACTAGTTTCTCAGATTGTAAATTCTTTCTTTTTCTAGAACTTTTTGGTCCTGAAGTGAGTTTTTTGGAATCATTAATTTTTCTATTACTCTCTTTGATTTCCTGAACTTTCATAGGTGGATTTTTTCTTCTTCCTTTAGGAATGGAATTCTTCTCTTCCTCTACATTTTGCAATTTTCCTTTTCTATGTTTAACATCACATTTTTCTTCCTGAGACTCCTCTTCCTTTAATTCAACAGCATCTGTTTCCTGTATAGGGTTATCAGTTCTATTAGAAATATGACTTTCAATTAAATGTTTTAATTCAGAGCTATGTGCTTTATTAATATCCGAACAATTATCTAACTCATCTTCTTGATCTACATTTACATTCATTACATTCGATTCAGTTTCATCTTCTGCTGCTTTCATAGATATACCGCTCTTGTTTATAATAATTTCCATTTGAGAAAGCAAATCATTGCCAATAACAGCATTTTCTTTCATTGTTCCTTGAGGCACAACATAAAAATTTGATTTAATTTCACAATCATCAATTCGTATGGAACTTTTAAAATAACCAATAGGTTTTATTTTATTGTTACCAAAGCCTACTAGAATCAAATCGGAAGAAATAATATTAGGTGAACCAATTACTTTATAAATGTTTTCCGATACTATATTTATATCACTTCCTGTATCAATGAGAGCTTCTCCTTCTACATTATCTACCGATATAATTTTATGCATATCATTTAACTGTTTCTTTACAAATATATGATTCACTCTGGCAAGGTGTTTTATATTCGTCTTATTTTTTGTACATTCTGCGGCTACGTGTCCAAATAAATTACAACGAAAGCATTTTTTTCCCTTCAGCTTATATTTGCAAAAATTCTCCGCTTGCAGTCCCGGATCTAAGAGGAGGGCAAGCCGGGGTCTGTGCCCCAGGTGGCAAATACAAGAGTGACGCTGAATTGTATTTGGAATGATGTCAAATTTTGATGCAACATTAGTAGTGTTAAAGCCAGATTTAAAAACCTCTTTTAAGAATATTTAATTAATTAGTCGAAACATTTTAATGGAGCAAATAGTTTTAAAAGTAAGCTAAGTACAGCCGAACACGACTCTAAAGATCAGATCAGGGAGAGGACAATAGAGGGACTCCAGGCGTCACTGAAAAAGTGAAAGGACCCTGTCGCTCTGCCAACCCAACATGTAATTTTATTACAAAGGTGCTCCCTAGACGCCTTGGTCTTTGTTACTTACAGGGGTAAGTGACACATAGAGAAAGAATCTATATATCTTTTCCTTCAACTTCTTTGCCTAGAGGCCCTCTGTTGTGCTCTCTCCTGGTGGGAATATTCAAATGAAAAACAGAACGATTGCATAGAGGCGCCTCGTTTTTATACCAACACGTCTTGCGAAATAAATGTAGAAGCATTGTAAATTGTAACTCTTTCCTAACACCCAATACAAATTAACCTTAGACCATTGAAATTATTCAAATTAATGTACGTCGAAAATCAGAAATGAAGTAAGGTATTTTGATTTTTTGCAGCCAGTCAGCAACCTAGGTTTTAAAAACGGATTTATTATTTTTATACTTTTTAAAGTTTTTTTTAATCTGGAGGGTTTTTTGTTGTCTCATTTTCTTTTAATATGCCTGCTTCTAGTATTCCTCACTATATTTAGCGAGATGCAACCATTTAGTTAGCGCGTGCGTCTGCGACATGGCCTTAATACTGTTGAATTTAATTACGTCAATTTTTAGCTTTTCTTATAAAGGCAAGTTATGCTGTATATTATTTAGGGTGCAAGAAATCATGAGAGGGTGTAGGAAAAAATTCTCAGGAGCAGAATATAGAACCAGAGCAAAAGATAAGACCGAACGGAGAAAAACTAATTGCAGCTAAAATGAAAAATGGTTTCACGGAAAAGACGAACCGTCAGACCCTGCCGCAACTTTCGATGGTGCAGAGACTCTAAACGATATTGATATTTCTTGTAATTTGCATGACCAAAATGAAGAATCTTCATCTATCATCCTCAAACAGACTCCATTTCAGCAAATGAGAGAACAACTTTCTTCATAGACCCCAAACGAACATCTAGAGGACATGAAATTAGAATACAATGTATTTTCTCATTTAGGTGAGTGTGGGCAGCGGAAAGATGTTTTGATTTGTCGGACCGAGGTAATTGGCCAATCACAGAAAAAATGAACGATCAGCAACAATTTTTCTTAGCAGTCAAGCTGTATTATTAGCCAAAAAATATCCAGAAAACGCAGACCTTAGGTACACTGAACGTGATGGAAGACATTTGATGTCTTCATTGTGGCACAGAACATTAGCAAATAATGAATAAAAGTCTTAAAAGTTCTTGGCTTATGTATTCTATTCTAAAACTAAAAATGCAATTTTTGTACACCCTGTGAGATTTACCAGTAACATGTCACTCCCGTTACATCAGCATTGTGTACTGCCGGTACTTACCGGACATACTAGACCTTGGAGTAATCCTGGAGTACAAGCCAGGATTATAGAAATCAATAAGCTGCCCGAATATGCGCGATGTTTGGCTCACTCTTTAAATCTTGTCTGTGTGCATTCTGCCTCGTCTTGCACCGAAGCAGTTAACCTCTTTGGAATTATCCAGAATATATTTAGCTTTTTTGTGGGATTCACTATTCGATGGGATATTACGAAAACATGTACAAAAACCAACTCAAAAGGAAGCAGCCAGACGAGATGGTTGGCAAAATATGATGCTTTGAAAGCCCTTCGAACGAATGTACCAGAAGTAGTAAAATCCTTGAAAGAAATTAATTAGTTTTTAACGTACTATATTACTATTTTAAAATTAACTATCTATCAAAGTACGATGCAGGACATCTGCTACATGTTGTAAAAAATTTTGAATTTATTATCAGCCTGAAAATTTGGGCTAATTTTCTTCGAGAAATCAATCGAATAAATTCTGAAATTCAAATGGAAGATGTTATTCTTGCGCGTTCCGTCGCATTAATGGAAGGGCTGACCAAAACTTTGCAAAAAATGAGAGAAATTCCTATGGAATATTGGATAAAAGAATTTAAAGCAGCAGCCGAAAAAAATTGACGTTGAACTTGTTCTGACAAATAAATGACTTCTAAAACGCAAAAAGAAATTTGATGAATTGTGCGAGGACGAATCACGAACATTTCATCGTGTTCAGCTACTTTCTAATGCAAGGCAAATTGCATTTAATCGAATCTTATCAGAAATTAAAACGAAGGTAAACAGGGCTATTACACTAAATTCAAATTTCCATTTCTCAATGGTCGTGAAATATTGAATATGTCAATGGAAGAACTGCAAAAGAATGGAGCAGATCTTGCACGAAAATATGAGCGAGATCTCTAAAGGCATTTGAGTTCTGTCAGGAACTTGCCGTTTTAAAAAAACAAGCCCCAGTGTTATTCGTCATCATAGAAAAGGCTAGAGCTTTTTATCTCTTGCAACGGATCTGCACGTATGATTTTCAGAATGCCTTTCACGGTATTTGTGTTGCCCTGTGGATTTACTCTATGCTTCCAGCTACGTCCGCAAGCGGTGAGCGACGTTTTAGCAAATTAAAACTTATTAAAAACTATCTGAGATCATCTATGAGCCAGGAGCGTTTATCAAGTCTCGCAGCAGAAAATCAAACAGTTCATCAAGTTAATTATGACGATGCCATAGATTTATTTTCAGAACAAAAGGCTCGCAGAGTAAAATTTTAATTCCGTAATATTTTAAGTGCGTTAGTTAAGAACTTAAAATTATTATTGAAACAAGAATTATGAAAAGAAGTACAACTACTAACCTTTTCCTTTCAGTAGTAGCCCATATTGTTGTTATGTATAGCTAATGAAAATTAATTACGTAATTAATCAGGTCATCTATTGTCCTAACTTATGTAATCTATTATTTGTAACTAAAGATTATTTTTATTATGCATGCATAATCAAGGGTATCGAAAGATGTATATAATTTTAAAGGTACCATAAGATATTTTTCAGTCTTTAAGCGTAACATTTTTGCTAAAATCTTCTTTAAACATAACATTTTGTATAAGCATAACTATACAAATTGCTATTATCCATCACACAATGAATGTTTCTTTTATGCGGAAGTGTCCCATTTTTCGATTTGTATGGAAGTATCGTGTGTCGAAATACTATGAGTGCGCTGTCAAGGGAGATTCTATAAATGTAAACAAAAAAAACACTCCATCCGGAGACCAAAGCCCTCGGAGCAGTGCTTCACTCGCAGTGCGGGGTTGGCCCTTCCTTTCTTTCTTACCTCCATGGTCTGGCTAGTTATTGTTGCAAATATTGCAAAAGTGCGTATTTCAGAGAAAATGACTATTACAGTACAAAAATAGCCTTTTGCATGAATATGTAAATATTTATTATGTTATCGGGCGTTGTAAGGACAATAGTAGAGTTCTTAAGTAGGCTACAGGAATGCGTTATTGTGAAATGAATATTTAACGTGCTAGGTTAAAGTTACTGTTAGTATTGAGAAATTGGTACAAAATTATTCAGTCCATTGTATTAGTGATTTGTAATTTGCTTATATTTGTTTAAATGAAATTTTTTATAATGTAGTAATGTGTGATAACCATTTTTGTGCTGTGCTGAACTATTTTAGTATTTAGTGCTGAATCATTTTCTGTTAGCATCATTTATTAGTGTAAGTAGGTATTGTTGCAAACGTTGAAAAAATCCCCATTTCCCATTTCAGGGAAAATGTAAATTTGGTTATTTCAGTGCACTGGAGAAGTAACTGCATTAAGAGGGTTCTCGCAGGTTTTTAATTCTGTAACTTTTGGTATGTATGTTCGGCCACCAGCGACTGAGATGTAAAGTCTGAACACTGGTAGTTCGGTCGGGAGTTAGAATCAAGCGAATTAGCTGGCTGCATGGGTGTTTCCGCCATTTCGCTCATGCGTAACTTGCATATGAGCCAATTACTCTTAGAAAGACCTCAGAAGACATCTTCCCTCTTAGGCAGGTAGCTCTCTTATGCTTTGCCATAAGAAAAGAAACTAAACCATTTGTTATGTATATTTCTTTTAGAACAAAAATGGCACATAAGGAATTTCTTACTATAAAATGGATTTTACATTTTATCCCGAAAACTACCTATTTCTATGTTTATTTTAAAAACTAAAATTTGTTATAGAAACTTAAAAGATGGGTAAGGGTGGCAATTTTAAGTTTTTGCCCCGTCTAGGAAAAATGCTAAATCCGGCGCTGTCCGCGTGACCAAGATTTCTGCAGTTATAGCAACGAATATTTGTTTTTATTTTACTTTCAAAATAGTCGCTTCTGGTTTTAGAATTAGGCTTAACGGATTTGTTTTTATCATTATCTAATTTAATTTTTTCATATATCTTAAGTTTTTCCTGAAATTCTGCCAATGTTTTACAACCATAAAGAATAGCTTTATTAAATGCAGAATCATTGAATCATTTATACCATTAATAACATATTCAAATAAAGCGGTGTTTTCAATATTACCTATGGAACATAGATTTTTAATTACTAAAAAATATTCATATAGCAATTCTTTTTCCTGCATTTTACGTTTTGATAATAATTCATGTAACTGAGCAGAGTTATACTGAACACCATATTCATTTACTAATAAAGCTTTAAGTGCATTCCATGAATTAATTTTCCTTTCGCTTTCAATAAACAAATTTGCTTTGCCAGTTAAAAATCTTTTGGCAAATATTAGTTTCTGCAATTCATTTAGTTTTAACAAATTAGATACATCCTCAAAGTTTCCAATAAATTTGTCAACCGAATTATACGGATTACCATCAAATTTAGAAATCAAACTTTCAATATCATTAAAATTTATATACGCATTTGAAAACTGTGAAAATGGAAATTGAACTGATGACTTACTAATATTTTGTTTTAGCTCATGATCTTCATCAACAGCAGCAAAAGAAGAGTTGTTGAAAATTCGAGCAGTTGATGCATCAATTTCACTATTAATAGCAGTATTTCTTCTTTCATCCAATATTGCCTCATATTCCCCTATTTGTTGCTTGTAATTTGATCCCAATTCTGACACCAATTTTGTGGGTTCTTTAGTTTCAAAATCACAATTCATACTCAAACAAAACACATTTAATAAAACATTAATACATCTATAATATAGTTCATCTATTAATACAGCATCTATATCATCTTTCATCTATAAAACAACATCATACATTTATAAAACAACATCTTCTCTCATAAAACAAAGTGGCAAGAGTTCTATCAATTTCACTCATGCAGTCAACAGCTAAAATTTAGACAGCGCGTGAGGAAAAATATTAAGCTATGGATATCCCACATATTTTTTTTAATTTTAAAGTGCTAAATTTTTTTGATTCTCTAAAATACCCTTAATTCACTGCCATCAACAGAAAAGGGGGTATAGTCTTCGATTCAAAGTAAATAAAATGTTAGAATCAGTGGCACAGCTAGAGCTTTTGCTGCTCCTCTTGATACACAAATAGATAACTAACAAAAACAGCACGTTAAAAAGTAAATTAAGACTGTACATTTAATTTTGAAGAAAAACTTGGATTCCAACATTTTAAAATTACATTATTATTCCCCTCTTTTTTTTCCTCATTACTAAAACCATCGATAACATTGTAGAGGTCTACTTATGCTCCATTTGCAGTTATATAACTGTAAGATTTCTTAAATGATTTTTATTTAAAAAACTTTTCTAGCAACTAACAGCACTGGAGATTGCATTTTAGAATTTACTGCAAAAAGTCAAAAGAACTGCCCTTCCATATTCCTCTTTTGCTTTTCTTAGCAGTAACAGAAATAAAATTCTGAAATAGAACTCTTAAATAGAAATTCTTCCTGATTAATATCATTGTGATCATAATTTAGTTAATATTCCTAAATTTCATTCGAAAGTTTCGAAGGAATAAAACAGGTATTACAAGAATATGCAGTATTTGAAATCTACTGATGACTCATTTAAATATTTTATCTGTGAGTAAAAGCTATTTTTCTTCTCAAATAAATTCCATATGGCAATTCAAAATCTCATTATTTATATTATTTTTTATAAACCTTTTGAAAATGATTATGAATATATTTTATGATTAGTATTAACAATTTCTGGGTCTCATTTAATGCAATTCTTTACATAATTTTGCTTCTGAAAAACTCAACTTATTTTCTGCTAGGTTGCAGTGTGATGTTTTGTTATTATTTTAATATTTAACTATAAATTCTTTTACTTAAAAATTTATAATGCATGGAGTTATGGTCAGATAAATAAATAATTATTTGCTCTTAGCACATTCTGATAATTCTTTGCTGTCATTTCAGGCAGAGAATTTGAACAATGATATGAAAAAAGAAAGACGAAAAGAAATACTACAGAGGTTCTTAAATCTTTTAAAGCATGATTTGGAACTTGAGAGGAAAGGCAAACAAGGCGTTGAAAATTTAGCTAAAGTTTTCCAAGAAACACCTACATTTGGAGATGCTGAAGCACAGCAAGATGTTTTTGAAAAGCTGCAAAATGTTAGCAACTTTATTACTATTCAATGTTAAAATCATTATAAAACATTGTTTAATTAATACATTAATAATTAAAAAAACAGTATTTATATATGTGAAAAACTAAAGCATCTATTTAAGTCTTTTTGAATAATAATTCTTGTATTTTTTATTTTTACAATTCTGTTTGAATCATAATGCATTACAAAAAATATGTGAATATTTTTTAATCAAATACCATAAATCATATCAGAATTGTCTTGCTTCCCTGGAGAATTTCCATAGGAAACAGGCTGACTATTCATGCTACACACATTTAAAAAAATATATTTGAATTTTTTCTTTAATATGTTCTCTTAATTTTCAATTCTAGTATTGCATTTTTTGAATATTTGTAAATTGTTACTTTATATGAGTAGCTAAATTTATTGTTTCCCCCACCCCGAATTAGAAAAAAGTTATTTATTATAAGTATTTTTCAGATATTATTGCCTAAAAGAATTTGGTTGTTCTAAAGGGGCAGATTTGTGGAATTGAAGTTTTAAATTGAGATTATTATAAATTTAATTTTATCCTTGTCAGACCTTGTTTACAAGATTACTATGAATTCAAAATTATAATTATCAGAACTTTCTATCTTGAAGCATTGTATTTTTCAAAATTATTTTTATAAATTTCAATGAATTAAATTGTATGTCATTTTAAATGACAGTTCTGTTTTCATTCTTAATCTTGACATGATCAGATACAATTTCAAAAATATAAATTTATAGCTTAGATTCAGTAACATTTAATAACCAAATGATAATTGATCTAGAATTTCTAATATTAGTGGCTAATCTTTCTTGCATTTTATTTCAAATTGGGCCGACTCTTCTTTTTCAAAATATTAAATTACCTTTATTATTGTTAGGAAATGTCCAGGCGCAGTCGGATAGCTTCCACGCAAAGCAGGTATAGGGTTGCCATAAAATGGCAAGGGAATGTAGGGTTGCCACATTCGACAAGAAATTGCTCATTTGGCGACAAAATTGGTGATATGGCATGGACGGATCGAGAACCTTCTGAAACAAATTTTTACCGGTTTAGTCCAGAATGTTCTCGAACACAAGCCGAATGTTATATAAACCCTGCTGGTCCGCAGTCAGTGAGTTTGCCTCGTTAGGGCGAGTTAGTGTGTCTCATCTAGTTAGTCCATGTGGAGACAAATGAGTTGACAGCTGGCCAGCGAGTGCCGAGTGGGTCGTCGAGTGCATTGAAGAGTCTCTTAGTGTATCGCGGTTAGTGCATCATCAAGAGAGTGTGTTAAGCTCCAGGAACGACAGAACCAAAGAGTCGGGAGCTGTGCTCTGTGTGTTGTCGAGTGCATTGCAAGTTGTAGCGTGGAGAGTCTCCAGAGTACGTGGAGTTCCGAGAACTACCGAGCAGAGTTGGAAGCTGTACTCTGGTGCTTTGCAGGGAAGCTGCCTCCACCGTTGTTGCCTGACAGTGTGAAGGCTGTGTCGCTGATTGTTCCAGCGTGTTTATAGTAAATCTTCAATGATTGTAAATAGGAACTTTGGAGCTGTCCTGATTAATATTGGCTAAATAAAGTGTGTTTTAATACTTCATCAAGTGTCATCATTATTCACTCCAAATCCACATGAATCCCATATGAACGTGAAAGAAGAAAATAACATAACATTATTGTATTAGTTTCAGTAGTGAAAGTTTCTTTTGAGTAACCTCTTAAACTTTCTAAACAAAGTTGTATTAATAAATAAAATAAGATTTAGCTAAAAAGGGTGGATGAATTCATGAAGTTCTCACAAAGAAGAAGAAAAATTTAATGATTTCCCTCATTTTTCCCCTTGGAAAGTTTTTAGGAAAAACAATAAACAAAACTTTTTGCTGTTTCTTATAAAGCCTTAATTTTAATTCATAAAAAATAATTTTCTGATACAGAATAGATACAAAATTCATTATTTTATTGCATAATTAAATATTTAATTGTTATTAGCACTCATATTAAAGAATAAAATTATTTGAATCTGATTAGTCGTATTGATTTCCTGAACATTTTGCTTTCCTATGAATCAGAATTCTGGAAATTTATTTTAGATATTAAAAAAATTATTTAATTAAGTTAAAAAAATGGGTAATAGAAAAAATCATGCAAAATGTACGCAGAAAATATGTTATTGTTTTGTATTTTTCTTTTATTAATTTTTTTACTCAAACTGAAAAAAATTGTAATTGGTTTATAGATACTCATAGCTTTTATTAAAATAGCTGTTTAATATATTGTTGCATTCTACTTTCGTGAATTTTCGTTAATTCTACTTTCGTGGAGTGATTGATGAAAATACGTGATGAAGAATCAAAACACAACTTATTTAGCCAGTATTTCTCAGGACAGTTCTAAAATCACATTTACAGTCTTCCAAAAACTCTGACAAACACACAGAAACAATCAGCAACACAGCTTTCAGGCTATAACAATGAAGACAGCTTCACGGTAAAACACTATAAAGTACAATTCCCGACTTGGTTGATCACTCTCGGAACTCAAACTTGATGATGCACTGACGAGATACTCTTGCAATGCACTAACTCACAGTACACTGCTACTTTGCGTACAGGCTGTGTTTCTACAGCTTTTAGCCTACCTTCGAGAACATTCTCGCCCAAACCATTAAGAATTCATTCTAGAATGTTCTTCATTCATGGCATATTGGCAATTTTGTCGCCAAATGGATGATTTTGTGCAAAATCTGGCAACCCTAAACCCGCTTTGTGGGAAAGCTATCTTACCACAGCTGGGCATTTTGTAACAATATGTAATTAATGTACTGATATATCTGCTAAATGGGCACTGTGTTTATATAAGAAAATTTCAGAAATGGAGAAACTTTTGTTTTACATTGACATAATTTTTATCAAAGTTAGAACATTATTTAGTAATTTTCCCAATATTTAAATAATTCATGCTAATCAATAGGTTATGATTGTATTCAGTGTATTTTTGTTAAAATTATATTAAGATGGTAAATAAATAATAAAAATTCTATTAAAAATTTTAATCCCCTTTCCCTTTAGAAATATAACAGTAATAGAATTATGGTTTTGTATTTTGAATAGATGCGTGCAATGTTGACTTACTTTGAAGCTACAAGGTTTAAGATGCAGTGTACACTTGCTGAACTAGAAGGACGTAATAAGCCTACTCATCCATTATATGCCCACATGGAAGTGAAAAACAAGCAGGTAACAAAATCTTCTTGATTATAAAATAATCCCATCATAACATTAATCATATAAAGTTTATTAGTAGCAGTGTAGTACTTTGAATTTTTAATCAGAAGCATTTCGTTGTACACATGGCATTTCATTTAAATCTCTTACGGCTTAATGTTGAAACGCGAAGTTATAAGAGAAGAATAAAACAACAGTTTTAGGGGTTTAATTTTTTAAATAATTTTTTTTATTTTTGCTTAAATATTTTAATTTAATAATAAGAGCAATTAAAAAATCTCTTATGAAACAATAGATAGTTTTTATTAATTTTCTTTCATTCTATGTGAAAATAGTACAAGCTTATTCATGTGACTTCTAACATGTCCCCCCAAAAGGGACTTCATTATTAATGGATTTTGTATAAGCAAATTTTGATATTATGGTTCAGGAATGCATATAAATATTAAAGTTTCATATAATTTAGTACAACTAATGGATTATTAACAGGGTATGAATCAAACTGTTTTGAAAGTTCCTCACTGGGTTAGAATGGAGCGGAGAAATTCAGGAAGTAGCGGTTCAGGCTCAAGTGATTCACCAGATTACGACATTTCTCAAGTACAAGGTAGAAATTTTTATTTGATATATAAAGTATTAATATTCCTTTTTAATATAGCATACTTTGTTTTGAAAAAATATACATAAAATAATTACTATAATGATTTTACAAATAACTTTCAGAAAATAGAAATGATGTGTATGCAAATATACCTGCAAGTTCAAATGGAGTTTCTTCCATTTCATCCATGGTGCAATGTCGAGCTTTATATGAATATGAAGCAAAATTAAGTGATGAGCTAACTCTTCATCCAGGTATGCTTTTTATCTAATTTTCTGGAACAGATGCTTTTTCTACATGATTTAAATTTTCTTCAAATAATTGTTCACAGAAAGTTTAAACTAATAACATTTATTGTAAAATATATTCAATGACATTAATGTAGCATTTAATTATAAGACAACACTTCAAGTATATCTGTTAAGGAGGAATACACTGATTACTAACTATTTAATGAAAGCTGCTCTGAATTCATATTACATTCAGGAAGCACTCATACATACTGTTTATTGAGGAGCAGAGAAATGAACCTGCAACAAATTGCCGGTTTTCTGTGACTTTAGTTAGTCAGCCACTGGTTAGCCCTAAATAAGTTGGCAAATACAGAGACATTGTAACTACTAGGTAACCCAAAAAATTATTGTTGGTTTGGACAGTCAGAAAGAAAAAGTCCTACAACAAATAAAAATTACTGCTAATCTTCAAAGTAATCACCATTGGCCTCCAGTGCCTTTAGCCGACGAGCGGCTAGCTGTGCGATGCCATCGCAGTAAAACTCAGGAGTCTTGGATGCAAAGAAGTCCATAAGAGCTTCTTCGAGGTCTGGCCGGTTGTTGAAGGATTTCCCACGAAGATGGTTGTCCAGGGAATGGAAAAAGTTATTGGCTTTTTGTGCGAGGGCTGGGGAGTATGGTAGATAGGGTAATGTCTTCCAGCCCAGTCATTGGATGATGTTCCTGGCCTCCCGAGCCACATGAGGCCTCACATTGTCATAGAGGAGGACTACACTCTTGCGATAGACCACCTCTTTATGCATCGGGGTCTGATGCACATGTTCCAACTGCTGCGAGTACAGGCCTGTCATGATGGTTTGGCCCACTGGCATGAGCTCATAGTGCACCACTTGGTGCATCAGACAGTGAGTGGTTGCTTGTTTGCATCGGACAGTGAGCACCGCATAGGAAGGGCATACAACTTGCTCAACTTATATGCCCTTTCTATGCGGTGCAAATGGAGTCTGATCATTTTGTCAGATACCTGGAAGTGTGCTGGGCGCTCACCTCATGTTTGACTACCGTCACTCTCTATGGCTGCTCTCACGGCCTCATCGTCCAGCGCTTGCGGCCGACAGCTGCATGGTGTATCACTAAGACATATCCCCTGACTTGAACTTCTGGAAACATTGCCTAGCGGTTCATTCATTAACGGCATCATCCCCCAAAGGCCTGGCAAATTTGGCAACTTGATTCTCCTGCTGACAGGCCCACTTTAAAATCATACAGCAAACAACTCAATGAGTGCCTTTGATGCATCCATTTCAATCAGTCGCTGTGTGAGTTACCAACGCAATGCGCTTTTATACTCTTGGTCAATGTCCGGACTCCCATCCTAACCACTTCATCGCCAGGTGTGGCGACTTTTTTTAAGTTTGGGTTCACTCTTCCAGTGTCATATCAGATACGGGAAGAACTTTTTTAGTTACCTTGTACAGTACAAGTCTGAAATCCGGATGTCCATTATCTGGAATGATCTAAAATCCGGACCTCAAAACCACCAACAACGTTTCTCTTGTAGGCTTTACACATGGACATTTGATTCCCCCATTTGCACATAATAAAATATCTGGAGAGTTCCGATTCTTAATTATACTTTGATACTAAATTAAATACCTTGTTATTGAAGAAATAATCATTTTAGCATAAATTTGTACTATCAATAATTTGGCTCCATTGCTGCATATCTGCTTGGCACCCATCTCAAAATGAAACATTCCACATAGATTCATTATTGATCTGACGCCAACTTTGTGAATCATTATTTTTATTATACTTTCCTTTCATCACCACGTTTATCAAAACATGACAACTTGAGTAATGACTCATGTAGTGATGCCTAAACAATTTTTATATGTTAGTAATTGAATAATAAAGGAGTATTGTAACCTTTTATGTTGACTTTACGCTTACAGATTTAAGTTAAATGCGCTAAAAAATGTTGACGAGGAAAAATTTACCAAAAATTTCTTTCCATATGCTAAAAATAGATTTTGTTGATGATACTCATGTACCCAAAGATTACATTTAGGGCTATTTGAGTTAAGAATAACTGATTTGTTTTTCACATAAATCCAGAACCATTGCCAGGGCTCGTATGGCCTCTCCGAGTCTCAGAATTTAGGACCCACAGAGACCGCATCAGAAGGTAAGATATCTAGTACCGGCCCTCAAAAAGGCTTAAGTATATATGGGAATTTATTTATTCAGAACTCTGATAAGCCTTAAGCATGTGCAAGAAATATACAATAAGTATAATAAATAACTAATACAATTCAAGCTTAATTGTCTCAGTGTGCGATAACAGCGAGATAAAATTTAATGGAACAACTTGTCGTTAGTCGCCAATCTCATGATGCATAGCCAAGTATGTATAGGGAAGGATAGCTAAATTTGATGAAGATAGCCGCTAATTTTAAATGTTTTCGGATATCGCAAAACAAAGGTGAAATTTTCCAATTAACGGATTTTGTAAAGAAATTTGGGGAAGCAGTAATAAATGAAGGTGATATAAAAGAAGTTTTTCATTGTGATGACAATGTTTCTCAATCATCAATCAATTAATGAATGGTGAAATCTGTAGTATGGTTTTAGATCCAGAAATACCACTACCGATAGTGAAGAAAGTGACAGAGAAGTTACTGAAAACGAGAAAATTTCGATTGACAAGTTAGTCAGAATTCTTAAAACAGCAGTTGCAGGACTTCAACAAAACATGATATTATGTAACTAAACAAGAGATTATGTCTGCCTATAGAATTAAAGAGAAAGTATTAGCAGAGAAAACGAAGCAACTTAAACAACATACATTGAACGAAATGTGTAATAAGGTAAACAAATAAATGTTAAGCCCTTTTGTAAATTTTGTAAATTTTGATACCCTTTAGATCATAAATAATTCATTTTTTTCATAAATCACGATTTCATATTTTTAATTTTATTATTTCTACATGCCATCTTAGTAAATTTAAACTGATGATCTAATATCCGGAAAAATCCCAAATCCGGAATCACCGAAGTCCCGACTAGTCTGGATTTCGGACATTGTACTGTACAAATTACTTTTCAAATAAATGATTTTTCATTTTAAGGTTTTACATCAGGTTCCCACATGCAAGATAATGTGGCCTGACTGTAAGATGCACAACTGCCATATTGGACAACATATCTCGCAGAACAATATGGTATTGAATGTATATGAATGTCTTGAGAAAAAGCTGTTTATATGATATTGACTAGTTCTAAATTCATCGTCATTTTTGGTTGGTGCCTTTGATAAAGACATTCAGTCAACCCAATAACATCCCATAGAATCTAAATTACAGCAGGAAAGCACCTACATATTTTGCAGGGACTATCTGCAGATTTTATCTGTACTTGTATATTATTATGCTAAAAATGGCATAATAATATACAAGTACAGATAAAATCTGCAGATAGTATATTATTATGCTATTATAATACTTATATTATTATGCTATTATAATACTTATATTATTATGCTATTATAATACTTAGCATAATAATATACAAGTATATTATAATACTTGTATATTATTATGCTAAAAATGGCTTATAGTGTATTTTGGAAACAGACTAACTTTTGTTTGTCTGCTGTTGCTGTAGTTTGCTGCTACATTTCACTGACATATTAATGTGGCAGTGCTATACCAATTTTTCGTTGTAGTGATGGTCTGCTGTTAATGCTGATGAAATAACAAATTATAACTTAACTGTAACTCCATAAAAGACTCTCAAAAATGGCAGCAGGATTTGCTTAATTAATGACCATATCATTTCTTTGTTGAACACAACATTTCCCAAATTATCAAGCGAGGCAAGCTCTGCAGCTTTTCATGTTAAGGACCAATTTTCTCTAAGTATGATGAGATTACAAACCTGTAAGTAATAGTCTATCCTCATTTCACTGAATGCCAGCTGTTCTGAGTACTGGATATATAATGCTTCAAGAAAATCCATTTCACCAATTGAAGAAGCTTTATGGATATTTTTTGCAGACCTGAAGCCAAAGTAGTGATTAAATTTCCAGCTATGTTTAGCTACTAAAGATTTGTTTATTTCTTCTTTTCTGACATAAGATTCATGTTCCTTGATGCGAAATTTCAACTTTGTTTTAGTTGGGCCCAGATATCTGAAACCACACTGACAAAATATGCTATAAATTGTCCAAGAATGCAAGTCAGAGATGCAGTATTTCAGAACTGAACAACAGATTTTATTGATTACATTCTTTAAGATTTCATCTGTTACTTTGGGAATTTTCAGCATATTTTGTCAGTATGGAACATTAAAATTTTGCTTCAAAGAATGCTTTTTTTTTTTTTTTTTTTTTTTTTTTTTTTAATTTCTAATGGCTAGGCAAAAGTTACAAAGAACTAAAATTTTACAAACAAAGAACTAAGAACAAAAAGTTATTGCCTAAGGAGTGCTCTTGCCTCAGTATCTCAACTCGTCTGTAAGACCACGAAGAGCCCCACATTGAAGCAGGTGGTCCTTGTCCATTTTTTCTCCAGAGTGGACGTATGAATACGAATATTATGCAAGAAAAGAAGAAATCAACAAATTTTTGACAGATAATCATAGCTGGAAATTTAATCACAAATTTAAGTGTGCGAAAATTATCTACAAAGCTTCTTCAGTCGGTGAACTGAATTTTCTTAAAGCTTTTCAGATTTGCAAAAGCTTATCTTGGTTTTTCAATGACCTGAATTCCAATTTCAAAACCTGAATTCCTCCTAATGCTTTCAAAATTCTAATATCTTAATTTTTCATATTTTTTTCCTGTTTCCTTGGTCAGATAGCACTACGCTCATTTTCACTTTGCTCCATCCTTTGTTTTTGGTATAAATACAATCATGGCTCCTCTCTTTTTTGCAGAACTTCTTTGCTCCTTACGAAGAGGGACCTGCACTTGTTCACCCTCAAAATCAGTTAGAGTTTCAATTAAATCTACGCCAAACACAAGATTGTTCTTTTGCCTAATTTTAAGTTTTACTTTGGTGTGTTTCTCTTCTTTCAATATGGAACTCATTTTCAATGCAGATTTCTGCAGTGTTGTTAGCAATTATATTGTTAGCAAGGCAACTCTTTGGACAACCAGGCATGAGTTGCAATTAACTTTCATTGACTTTTAAATTCTGTTGCTCATGCTTTAATTTGCTAGTTTATGTGAATACACATGGTATGAATCAGAAGGAAAGGGCTTAACTTAAATTACACTTAACTATTACTGAAAACAATTGTCACGAAACTTCCAGCACACACATTGGTTTGATTAAGAGATTCTTGTCAGTGTTCCAAAAGTATTTTCTTTTCTTAAATGTCATTCCTAACATTGATTTGCACAGTTTTTAAAATAACATGAATTTGTTCAATATTATGACCAGACAGTGTAGCATTTTCTTTATCAAGTACTTTATGTAAAATAACACTGAAAAGGATGTATAAAATTACTCCACAAATTAATATCTGTTACTCGGCCCTTAATTAAGCACATATTTTATTAATGAAAGAAGCATAATTTGTGATATGAGTATACGTACATGCTTACATTACATTACAAAAACAAGCCAATTATAAGTTTAGAAAAAAGAGTTTCTTACATCTGACAACTATTTATACAATATGAAGTTCTTTTCAAATATCAACAAGTAGATAATTTTTCATTTATTTGACTCCATAAAAGTTATAATTAATTTTGATATATTTACAATTGTTGTTTATTACACATTATTTATATATATATATATTAAAATTAATATAAAAATCTGAAATTTTAATTTCAGGTGATATCATCGTAATGGTGCAAAAAACAGATGACGGTTGGTGGCAAGGTGAACTAAATGGAATTGTAGGAGTATTTCCATCTACTTATGTTGAAGAACTGTAAACTGATTTTTAGTTTGAATTCTTCCTTTATTACGTTAATATGAATGGAACATGGGAAGCATCTTATAGGAGCATGCCCAGTGCAATTTGAAAACATTCAGTTATTTGATGAATTTTCACATTCATAAGCCAGTTTGCCATCCAAAGTTAATAAATAGTTGTTGTTTACCAGCTTTGAGGAGAAAGGCAAGAATACCCCTGAATGTCAGAACTGAGTTTTACTTCAGTTTGTACTCATTGAATCAAAGGTGAATTTCTTTAAATGAGTACTTTTTTAAACACAAGGAAGTTTTAAATAATCAATAAAAAAGAGGGAAGTTTGGATTAAAAAATCTGATTGAATGTAAGCCTATAAAACTACCCATCATGAATCCACAAACCTGTTTTAGCTCATTAAAACAAACAAAGTGGATGTCAAGATTTCTTTAAAGAATGCTACTTTAGACTCTTTTTATTGGGACTTGATTGACTGAAGTTTTGATTTAGTAGTGAAAAAAGGAAGTTGTGATCTATGCAATAGCATGTACAGGTACAACACTAATAGCTCTTAAAGACTTAGTCATTTGAATGAAATCTAAAAGATAGTTAACTTTTTGCATGTACTGAAGTGTCATATTACATTTGACAATCCAATAATTAAGAATATGAGGTTCGTAAAAACAAACAAAATATAGTAACACAAGCATATTAAAATATTCTGCAATTACTTAAAAATTAACTCAGACATTCTAGCATAAAATTTTCATCAAGTTTTCATTGTTAATTTTAAATTAAATTGTGGCAAAAACTAAAGGCGACTGAACCATAAACGAACTAAAAAGGACATACCATTAAAAAAATAGAATAGAAAGAAAAATTGAAATAATGATCTCAGGATAACTTTCTAGTAAATATTACTGCCATGCTATGAAACAGTATTTGCTGTTTTAATTTTAATTGCTCAATGAAGTATGGTAAAGAAAAATCATTCCAGTCATTTCTATGTTAGCATGATTCTTGACAATAATGGCTATCATATATCTCATTTTGAATTTAAAAATGAAAGGAGTTTACCACATAAAGTTTACCACATTTTAAGTATACCACATAAGAGTTTGATTCATACAATAATTTATATTTGAAAAGAATAAATTACAAGTTAAAGCTTATTTTAGGGGAAAAAGGAGCAGTTATCTTTTAGTTTTATATTTTCACTAGGTGAACTGGTACAGAAATGAAACACTTGTAAAAAGCATATATATAGGAAAACTAACCTTTTAAGGAACTAGTAATAAAGTAAAAATATCAAAAACTGAACTGTACTTGCTATATAACAATTACATCGTAGCTGACAGCATTGAACTAGGAAAAACAGATTGTTTCTGGGAGGCTCCTACGCTATGTGGTGACACCTTTTTCAAAGAATTCCTAATTGACTTAAATTAAGTTTAATGCATGATTCAGACTACTGCACTACAGTCAAAAGTCGTTAATCCGGACTCGTCGGGACTTCGGCAATTCCGGATTATCGATTTTTCCGGATTATAGATCATCAGTTTAAATCTGGTAAAATGGCATGCAGAAATTATAAAATTAAAAATATGAAACCTTAATTTACGAAATAAAGAACAATTATGATCTAAAGGGTATCAAAATTTACAAAAAAAAAGGGGGGCTTAATATTTATTTGTTTACTTTATTAAACATTTCTTTCAATGTAAGTTGTTTAAGTTGCTTCTTTTTTTTATCTGATAATACATTCTCTTTAATTCCATAAACAGACATAATTTCTTGTTCAGTTACAAAGTTCCGCTGTTCAAGCCCTATAATTGCTGTGTCGAGAATACCGACTAATTTGTCAATCGAAATTTTTTCGTTTTCAATAACCTCTGTCACTTTCTTCGCTGTCGGAAGCGAATTATAATGACGAGGCATTTGATTTAAATCATATCAAAGACGGAGTACATCGAGAGGAAATACCACATTTAGTAAGCAATTATAAGCCAAATAAAATAAAAACATCTGCTCTTAAGATAAGGATAGTGTTGACAGATCAACTTCCAATTCATTGCGCTCCGCGGCGTTAAAGATAAACAAACGTTAAAGTTTAGATAAACAAAGGATATGCCTTTATCCATTTTTTGCAGCAATTCCACTTTTTGTTTATTGGACTCCGAAAGATACTTTCGCTTTGTATATCCTTTACATATTAGTAAATATATATCGGAAATTCTATTTGAAATAATCGAAAGTTCATTCTATTTGAAATAATCGAAAGTTCAAGCTTACTTTTATAAAATTGCTCTAACAGTCTGCAAAAAAATAATAAGCCGGATCCAATTCGAAGATTAAGGAACAACGCAATCTGCAACATTAACTGAAATAGATAATTAGATAATTTTAGCTTAGCTTATCCCGTCCGTTATACATTAAACGCGCATTCGTAAACGTATTTTGCACACGCGCACACGCAAATTCGCAGCAGTAAAGGTCTTACACGCATGCGTCAACGCGACGCATGCGCAGAAAGTTTGTAGCTTTGAAGTCCGGATTATGGGTGTCCGAATTAACGACTTTTGACAGTATTTATGATTTGATTCTATTGTAAAATGTATTACTATTTAATTAGATATTCTAAGTTTTAAATTATCTGGGTAATTTAAATTTGTAATTTTGTTACGTTTTTATTCTGAGAAATTCCTGAACAGGAAAGGAGAGCTTTTATTTACCAAGTATTTGTAAATATGATAAAAGTAAAATTAATAAGTAATGCACATACTGTTGTATGGATAAAATTAGTAATGCATTGTATATTGATGTAAAACAAAGTTAAATACAAATATTAACTGATTAAATATTGGTTGAATTTTCATAAGAAGCTATACCTATGGGATAAGAAAGCTTCTTCTTATTCTTCACTTACCTATGGTATACCGAGACAATTCAGATAAAATTTAATAGAAAAATTATTCTTGAGATCACTAGGGATGGGAAGATGGAATTTGGGCTATTCTTCACTTACCTATGGTATACCGAGACAATTCAGATAAAATTTAATAGAAAAATTATTCTTGAAATCACTAGGGATGGGAAGATGGAATTTGGGCAGTTAACCCGGCGGAAGTCGCACCAAGAAAAGTTACTAGAGTGGGTGCGTGGGGTATCACATACCCTAATATTTAAAATACAATAAAAATAGTATTATTTAGTTTTAAAACTGTTTTTTTTTCCTCGTGAATTATAAATAAATGAATAAAAAATTAATGTCCGAAATAATCTTAGAGTTAAAATTAAGATAAATGAAAATAATAAACATCATGCCTCTAAGTTTCATTGCATCTCTAATACACCATGCTTATTTTATTTCTTCACACTTTGAACGAAATACATTCATGTGTTCTTGGCACAGAATGTTTTCACATTTTAAACATTGCATTCACGTTCTTCTGTCCTTGGCACGAGGGCAAAAAATTTAACACATCTTTCATACTTAGTTGTTTTGAATTTCATGTATTCGTTTTAATTCTTCATTGAAACTTCTGCTTTTGTTTTGCATGCAGTATGTCAATTTCTTGGAAAAGTATTAATCTCTGATCTTTGTTCAATACTTTTTTTTCATTAATTGTAATGCTAAGTCCTTCAAAAACAGACTTCTGTTTCTTGTTGGTGGATTAGCACTTGAATGTAATATAATTCAAGCATTTATTACAGCAACATTCAGTGCAGAAAAGAAAATTACCATTGGCCACCTTCTCGTTATTCTGGCAATTGAATAATTGGCTGACATATCATCCCCATATCCACTGCTCCTTTAGTCATATTATTAAAACATATAATTCCTGACGTTTTATTTTCTCCAATAGTATCATCTATAGTATGATCGTTATATAATGTTGAAAGCATAAGAACAGTTTTTCCTGTTTTAGGAACATCTGGAATTAATGTTTTATCTTTTTCGAAACCAAAACATTGTAGAAAGTATTCTTAGTTTCATCTTCAGTTTCCGAAATGCAATCTTCATCGCTTTCAAATATTTCTAATAAATCTCACATGCGTTGCATCTCCAGTTCATAGGGACTCATTCTTTTTACCATAATGCAGTTAGAAATTTTTAAGAATTTAATGTCAAGTACTTTAAAATCACTTGCGAGTAGAAATATTTACTGTTACACTCTAGAAATAAATTTCTGAACTAAATATTCATTCAGAAAAACACTTACACGAACAGGCGCGTGGGGTGTGTCATACCCCAGTTCCAACAAAATACCGATAAATCTTTTTCTGAAACACACAGACAAAGAAAAAGTGGTTCTGAAAGTCAACCTCAAGTAGGAACTCAGTTACTGAAAGCAGCACAGAATTTCAGTTTCACAAGTTAAGAATATTCCACTTTTATGTAGGGTTGAGGTATGATACACCCCACGCGCCTTCCCGCGGGTTAAGTTTCATTAATTCAATAAATTTGATTTATTGTTGGTAAAGTTAAAAATTGAAAACTGGGAGATGTGAAAAACCAGATTGTGCAGCTATGAACTACATTTTCATGTGAATTTTTAAGAAAATTAAGTGTTAACAAAGAAGATCAATTGCATTAGGGAAAAGTTTTAACTCTCTTTTATTGCTTATGTAAGAGTGCAGATTCGTGTTTGGGTATTATCGAATTTCAGAGTACTTTTAAAATGAAATATTGCAAACTAGTTTTGATATGGTGAAATATATTCAAAGTATGCATTTGAACTACATTATTTACTTTTTGATAAGATTTATATTTTTAGAAACTATTATTTTTTTACTTTATTTGAAATTTTATATTTAATCACTTATGAAAATGTCTAGCTGTTGCTCATGAAATAATATTACAAAAGTTTTTACTGTGCCTTATTCAATGAAGTTTTTTAACCATCATATATTATACATACAATTTTTAAAATCTACCATTTAAAGACATTTATAAAAGGTACTAAATAACGAAAATGTATGAAGTTTCAATAAGGTATTGTTCCAAAAATTCTGATTTTCACTTGCTTAAGTGACATTATATATCTATATATCTGATTAAAATTTGTTCTCATTTAATTTACTGGGACAGAGCTTGGTTTGTAATATTTTTTAGATATTATTAATATGTTGTATTCTAGTTTTACAGTATACCATAAAAACTCAGTTTAATAGCTTTCAATTAGTTTTAACATTAATTTTAAATTAAAATAGATTTAAAATAAAAGCTGAAATAAAAAAATTGAGATAATTACTCTAGAATAATTAAGAAGCTTAATTTCAAAAATAAATTATTTAATGTATGTGAAAAATAAAAATATAACTACAGCAGTTAATGTATGAAATTAAAAAATTATTTGCCATGTAGTATGCAATTTGTGCACATTGAATAAAGTGTTAACATCTAAAATTACATTTAACTTGCAAACTTGGTGCTGCATGAGAGTGAACAAGCTAGATATTTATTTCAATAATTCATATATTTTTAAAGCTAACAAATTAACATTTATTTTGGATTGCATTAAAATATATATTGGCTTCTGAAAGTATTTTAAATATTGGAATTTAAAGAAAAAGTTTAATTTTGAATGAAGTTCATAACATTTCAAATAAAAGCAACAAAATAATAAAATTACAAAAATATTATGAAATTAAACAAATGTAATATATTAACTCATTCCATAAAAGTGTGAGGAGGATAATTCATTATGATAGGTATATTATTAGCTGAAAATTTACTATTTTCATGTAATCCACTAGCATGTCATGTGATCAAGCACTTGTACACTTATGTCCTGTTTTATTACTTGCTTGTAGATAAGCATCATTAAGTACTCATGAGAAACATGTTTGCCATATTTGATGCAAATTTTGTTCCTACTTATAATGTGTATATAAATGACAAAAATTGAATTAGTTTTAAATTATGATGTATATTTGTACAGATTATATTAGAAATAAAGTTTTCTGGTATGATAGTAGTATATTTAAGTGTCTTTTTTTACCCCACAGATCTGATTTCTTTTATTTACTTTGCCACGATATATATATGATTTGATTAACATAACATAGCGCATAAATACTAATAGAACATAAGTTTTTGAAGAGATGGGCTAATTTTGCATGTTAAAACAAGTTAATATAAAACTATGTTTTATTTGAATTTAAATTAATTTCAGTAATAACCACGATGCATGAATAATCACAAAAAATTAGAGATATTAATTTGATTAGTATCATGCATATTTTTTGTTAACATATGTTACACTTAAATATGTGAGTGAAATGTTGCATTATATTAAACATATTTTTTCCAATCCAAAGAAATTATATATTTACTGTATACATACATGCATGCATATCTATGTTTAATCAACTTATTACTGCATTAAAACAACAATGAAGTATTTTTAATTTTTCAGCAGATAAGTTAAAGTGCAATTTTTTTTTTTTTTTTTTTTTTTTTTTTTTTTTTTAAATAAGAGGTTCAATATGATCAGTTGCAGACAAAAGCCATCTAAGTGTTTCAAAATTTTATCGTTTATCAATAGGTTTTAATGAATTGCATTCATTGCTATTATACTTAACTGATACAGAGATAAAAGAGCCATCATTTTAAAATGCAGCACACTTTATTTAATTTAATAATTTAGTTACACTTCCATCTGATAATAATTAGCCTAAAAGAGCTCTGTAATAAACAAGAGATCTTGCATCATAATTATCCAAAACACTTATGCAAACAATTGATTCACAAATTGAAACTTGCAAGGGTCAAATTATTGAAAGCATTTTTGATGAAGAGAAAATGAGGCAACAACTCATTTCAGAAGCAAAGATGATGATATTGAAATATATATTAATCAATTCTACTGCATAATTAGTAAAAAAAAATATGACGATTGACATGGATGCAACTATTTTTAATACCTTAGTTAATGTTTATAATGAATTACAAATACTGCTTTAAAACATGAAATTGAGCACATTTATAAAAGTAATGTTTTTATGGTTTGTGTGCTTAAAATGTAAAGCAGCTAGATAGTTTATATACAAACAAAATTTTTAATATTTTGTAAATATATGTTTAAAATTACATAAACAATTTTAAAAACATTTAATTAAGGCATATCTTCAAATTAACAATAATCCTGATTTAAAAAGTAATTTCCAATCGTCCTTCCTAAAATCAAAGTTTTGATTGTATTACATGGGGGGGGGGGAGTAATATATTCTCATTCTTGGAAAATCTTGAGGCATTGCAAGAAACTTCAGGGAATGTCTTGATTTTGTTTTAAGCCTTTAACATTTGGCACTTAGATAATGTAAAAGTAAACAAATGAAATTGTATGTGAGCAATGCAACAAATTTTTTTAAAGGAATTGTATTGTCATTCATTTGTTCTCTAAAATGATGAATTACGTATATATTTTTTAATTTGAGAAGGTTGAAATAACTTAATAAAATTTAAATAAGAACAAAAGTTAATAAGAATTCATCTTTCATTTCATTAAAAGTTAAACTAATGAATAAATTGTTACTACAAGATATTTCCAAACTAAAAGATTTTCTTTAACAAACATATTTTCAATAAAACAGCAAAAATACTTTTTTCTGCCTTCTTGAATACCCTTTAGTTGTTAATCTTTATAAAATAAATATTGACTAACTTAATTAGGATTATTTGATTTCTACAAAGTAAACTAAAGCTACCTGTCTAAGGTAAGGATACCTTTTTAAGAAAATCTTAAGAAAAACTGGAATATATCTGCTTATACATCAAGAAAACCTCATACAACCAGTGCAATTCATTGTCAGAAATAGTACTAGGGCGAAATATCAAAATTTCATGATTTTAGCCACTCATCTGCTAATTGGCTACAATTACTAGGTAATAAATTATAAAAATCCTGCAAACTTATTGGTAAGTACAATGAAAATGATCTTGAAGCCAGTGCATATATGTTATTAGAAATGTCTTACTAACAACATTAATAGCATAAATGGTTCTAAAAATTATACAGGGTGTCCCATGTAAACTGTCCAAACTCTGCACAGCGAGATTCTTGGAATACATAAAAGATGCTCAAAGAACTGTACCTATACAACCCGTAGTTTTTGAGATAAAGTTGTCATCAAAAAGTATGACATCATATCCACTGCAAGAAAATAAAATTTATTAGAAACATGAACATTGGTATTCTTATATATTTACACAGGTGATGTTCAAAATACATATCAAGGTATGAATGCATGCATCATGGTATGGCATTATACCATTCCTTGAAGTATATTTGAAAGGCTGCATCTAGTAACTACCAGTAATCTTTGCAAGGTGATAATGTATTCTGTTCATGAATATTGCAATATGTATTTAATCTCCGTTGAATGTAATGGCCTACAAACTTTTGGTAATGTAATGCCTTACAAACTGCTAGGGAATATGTCAGTTGCTATCCATCATGCTGCTCTTCCGATGCCGGACTACACTGAAAATACCTTGTGGATGGATGAAGCATGTTTCACAGGTGGCACGGTGTTAAATAGTTACTACAGATAGATGTGGCCAACCCTCATCCAGTCTGTCCACAGAGACATCAGGCTGCTGCTGGTCTGTAAATGTATAGGCCAGCATACTAAACATTGCATGATTGGACCATATCTGCTGCCTGAACAGGTCAAAGGATACTTGATATATCTCTGTGATGTAAATCAATTTCCTAGATGACATACTCTTTTTGACATTGCATGGCCTATGGTTCCAACATGATGAAGCTCAGGCCACTTTTAGAACTTTTGTATGTGATTGGCTGAATATTGAATATATAAGCTGCTAGATTGGGCATGGGGATCTGGTTTTATGAACACCATGATCGCCAGATCTGACATCTTTGGATTTATTCCCCCTTTTTATATATATATATATATATCTTTGTATGTAAACATGTTGCAATATGCAAATACCGATGTTTATGTTTCCAATAAAGTTTTATTTTCCTTGTATTGGATATGATGTCATACTTTACTTTCACATTTCTCTCAAAATTTATGGGTCATACAGATAGAGTTATTTGAGCATTTTTTATGTATTCCAAGTAAGGAATCTTGACTTTGCAGAGTTTAGGCGGTTTTGATTAGACACCCTGTACAGATTTATATTGATCAGATGCATTATAAAATATAAAATGATAAAGGAAAGTAAGCATATTGCTTTTAAATCTCTCAGTTTATTACGAACATTACTCTGTTGCAGTATGAAAGACATTCCACAAACAGGCAAAAGTTTTATGAACTGGCAATTTGCCAATCTGTGTGATTGATTATTGCTGTAGTAATATAATGTAACATGATGTGAAAAATGGAAAGACTAGATTACAGATGTTTTTAACTTGAAAAAAAAATAGCTATGACAAAATTTTTAGATGGCTTTTTCTAAAACATTTTGGCATTCAGATTTGATGTCCCATTTTTAATGTTGTCAGGTACATCTATGAAGTGACTCTCACAGCAATATTAAAATAAAAATTTTGAAGTTTATTTCAACAAGATATACATCTTTCATATCAACATTTTTGCAATGCAGATTTAATAAAATTTCGATTTCATAACATAATTAACTTGAAAAAAATTACATTTTGCATCTTATGATATAGTTGCTATGGTACTTCCAATTTAAACTTCTTGTCATAAGGAAGGCATTTTTCATGCTCCAGCGGACAAAACTATTACCATTGAACTTCTTTTAAAGTTGCCTGCGGGAAGCAAAACAGCATTCAGGTTCCTGCTGGAAAGAAAAGTTCATATTTCTATTAAAATTAGTTAGTATAGCAATTAAATAATTAAAAATATTTAAATTTTATGAAGTTATATAAAGGGATGCATCACTGAATATTTTCAAGTGATAGCAGAGTTACGAAACAAAAGAAATAATCAATGATATAATGATTGAGAATTTATGCAATTACCTCCAGCTTATAAAGCTGAAATTTTCTCATTTTACATATCGATTTATTTTTCCTAAAAATCTGTTAAGTATGTGAAATGTAGAAATATGGGAATATTGTTTTGCTTTAAATAAATATGGAAATTTTACCAGAAATAAGAGCAAAACAGATATGCAAATGAATATCATCCTTCACCCCCCCATATGTTAATTTGCAATATTTGCATATTTCTAAAAGTTTTAAGCATTTTCCCCCTAAAAATATGATATGCTTTAGGTGCCAATAAATAACGTAGAGATTTTACATTTTAAAAAGTCACCTAATTTAATAACTTATGCTTGATCTACAGAAAAAGTGAAAACATAAACTTTTGAGAAATAAAATTCCTCCCAGATGTTTTTATTAACAGGTAACATTCTACAGTAAGACACTGCTCAATGTGGGAGATACATTCCAATAATGTCCAACACTAAATGGACAGATTTTCACCAGCTGTAGCTCGCAATAATTCTTCAATATCCTGTGCATTTATATTATCTAACCCTCATTCGTTAGCCAGCTGGACAATTTCATCGACAATGAATTCTGCTTTGTCAATATCCTTGCTGAGCTCCAGACATAAATTTTTCCATACTTTTCTCAAACATTATTTCTCAGTCACCTCATTCCAGGGGCCACCAGCGGCCGAGCAGTAAAATTGTTGAACACTGGTAGTTCCTACTATACAATTTGAGTATAAAAGGCAGTTTCATTTTTCTTCGCTTAATGTTTCCCACAATGCAGGAACAGGATCATCATAAGTAACCCTCAACATGTTATTAGCTTCCTCTTCATGTAAATGTTTTCTTTTCTGATGTTCTTCTGATCGTAGCTATAGCATGCCTTGTTGTTTCTGCTGCTCCTGTTGTTATGTTCATGTACTTTCTTTTTCTTTCTCAGTTGATTGTAAGACATTATTTATCCCAGTTTGCGTTGCTGATTGTTAGCATAAATTTAGGTATTTTGCATAATGAAACTCGAAAGGCATGCGAAACAAACGTGTGCCAAGGTATATATTGGCGAGAGAAAGTAAAGCTCGTGTGCAATGCAGTATATTTGATTTTCACCCTAGCTACTTGTACCTGGCCAAAGGTCTAATCCACTAGTACTTTCTTCTCTTTCAGGTACGATGGCAAAGTATGTTCCTGTTTATTTTTCTTATTGCATAATATAGGTAAGCCTGATGATATTTAGGACTGATGATGGTTCTATGTAAGTTATTCTTTTGAATGCTTCAATTTTAATGTCCTTGAACATTATTACTTTTTGTTATGCTTAAGTTAAGCAAAATTATCCTATTTTATTAAATAAAGATTTCGTAGTTAATCTTTTGACTTATGATTCTTTAATTCTGTGCTTGAGGAAACGTACTCATTACGCCTTCAGTGCTAATGCACGACCAACAAAAGATTATGAGACTGAGAAATTGAAATTTTGTAATGTTGTAAGATTCCAGGGGCATAAAGTGTTAAAAAAACTCTTTGTTGAAAAAAAAAACTAGTTACAAAGTTTATAAGAATAACTGTAACAAGTAATAATGTCTATTCTAAAAGAATCAATTTGTATAGAAAAATTAACAGATGAAAATTATTCAGTGTGGAAATTTAAAATAAAACAACTTCTAATAAAAGAAGGTTTAGATGATGTTGCATTCGAAGAAAAACCGGAAACTGATACTGATATTTGGTTAAAGAATGATCGTAAAGTTAAAGCTTTAATGTGTCTAAACATTTCGGATTCGCAAATTATCCATGTTTAACATAGTAAATCTGCAAAAGAAGTTTAGCAGAAGTTAAAATGTGTCCATGAACGTGTAAATTTAACAAATAAGTTATTTCTTCTTAGAAAACTATATTCCATTAGATATAATGAAAATTCTAAAATGCAGGAACATATCAAAGGAGTACTAGAGTTGGCTGAAAAGCTGTGTAGTATAGGTGAAGAAATTAAAGAAAATAACTTAATAGCAATACTACTATGTTCTTTACCAAATTCATACAACTCCTTAATAACTGCAATAGAAAGTAAATTGGAAGCTGAATTGTCGCTAGAATATGTTAAAAGCAAACTAATAGATGAGTATTGTAGACGTGTGGAAACTAAGAAAGTTCAAAAGTACGATTCAGTTGCTTTAAAAAGTAAAAGCGAAAATAAACCAAAGTATGTTACACAATTTTGTACTTATTGTAAGAGAAATAACCATACGATAAATGACTGTTTTCATTCAAAACGCAACGCTAGAACTTCCCCGAAAACAGATGTAAATAATAGTAAAGTAAGAAATTATTCTCAAAATTATAAAAGTAATGCATGCCAAATAGCAAATACACAAAGTGTAGAAAACATAACAAAACTTAAAGAAAATAAGTATTTTAAAAGTATTGAAACTGAAAATTCGCAGATTTAGTTTAACCAAGTTCTAAAAGTGGAAAATAAACATGAAAACACGCAAACGCAAGAATGGGTTATCGACTCGGGAGCTTCAACTCATATGACGAGTGATAAGAATTTTTTCTCTCAGTTAAATGACTCTAATAAACAAATAGTAACTGTAGCCAATGGTGCTAAATTAAATTCTTATGGTTTTGGTGAAGGCTATTTTAAAGTTCAAAACTTAAAGGGTTAGGTTACACAAATAAAATTGGAAAATGTATTGTATGTACCAGGTTTAGATAGTAATTTACTTTCTGTTCAATCTGTTACCAATAAAGGTTGCATTGTTACATTTGATAGTAATAAATGTTACATAAAGCGTAACAATATACTCGTAGCCGACGGCAACGCTCAGCAAGGTTTATATAAATTGATCGTAAACCCAATTGATGAGAAAGCATACTTAGCTAATAATGTTTCATGTTCAAATACGAACTGTATACTAAAATGGCATCAAAGATTAGGCCACAGAAATATAGATGCCATAAAAACAGAGAAAAATGATTTGGCAGACGGCATTAAACTTGGCAAATGCACTCATAGTGTGGAATGTTCTACTTGTGTAAAAGCGAAACTAACTGAAACACCTTATCCCAAAACTAGTTTTAGATCTAAAAATCCACTGGATTTAGTGCACACAGATGTGTGTGGGCCAATTGAAGTCAACAGCTTAGGAGGGAAAAGATATTTCGTAACTTTCAGTGATGACTATTCGCGTTATACTCAAATTTATTTTATTACTTCAAAAGATGAAGCATTCGACAAACTTAAACAGTATGTTGCATCGACAACAAATAAATTTAGAAAGAAAATAAAGGTTCTCAGATCCGACAACGGTACAGAATACTGTAACGAAAGTACTGAAAATTATTTAAAGAAACTCGGCATTTTTCACCAAACTTCGGTTCCTTATTGTCCGGCACAGAACGGCGTGGCAGAAAGGAAAAATCGCTCTTTAATAGAAATGACAAAAGCTATGCTAATAAACACTAAATTACCGAAAGGATTCTGGGCTGAAGCAGCAGCTACTGCTGCATATCTTCAAAATAGGTTACCAACTAAAGCCACAGATAGAACACCATATGAATTGTGGAATGGTAGAAAACCAAACTTAAGTCACTTACGAGTATTTGGCTGTACAGCATTTTATTATGTGAACAAACAAAAACGGCGTAAATTCGACAACAGAGCCGAAGAAGGAATATTCGTAGGATACGATTTACGAAGTAAGGGATACAGGATTTATGTAGGTGGAAGAAAAATAATAGTAAGTAGAACTGTTAAATTTTCAGAAAACGCATCTTTACCTGACAAACTTGCACAAAATAATGCTGAAGATTTAGAATTAATTCACTTCAATAACTCGCAAGAAGATGAAGAAAATAATGAAGAAACATCTCTTGGCGATGATTTTACAGAAGATTCAAAAAGTTCCGAAGAGTTAATTAAATGTGAAGAAAATGTAGAAAGAAGGGTTTCTAGCAGATCAACCAAAGGGGTCCCACCGGAAAGATTCTCTTATAAAGCAGAAGACGAAGAATCAATCTTACTTAAAAGTAAAGATCCAGAAAGCTTTGAAGAAATTCTAAACTTACCAAAACGTGAACAAGAAGCTTGGATCAAGGCTATGCAAGAAGAAATACATTCTCTAAAAGAAATGAAACCTATAAACTTACAGAATTACCACCAGGAAAACATGCAGTAGGCAGCAAATGGGTGTTTAAGACAAAATATGATGAAACTGGTAAAAATATAAAATACAAAGCACGCTTAGTAGCCAAAGGATTTGCTCAAAAATACGGCAGTGATTATGATGAAACTTTTTCACCAGTAGTGAAACACACTACGATAAGAGTTTTCTTAGCATGGGCAGCGTATAATAATGCCAAGGTACATCAACTAGATGTTAAAACAGCCTTTTTGTATGGCAACTTAAATGAAGAAATATATATGGAACAACCAGAAGGATTCGTGGTTCCGGAAGAAAGACATAAAGTTTGTAAATTACAGAAGTCGATTTATGGTCTCAAACAAGCAGCTAAGTGCTGGAATGCAGAAATTGAAAATACACTGAAGAATCTGGGGTTCAGTCAAAGCAAAGCAGATCCGTGTCTTTTCACAAAAGTGGTTCGTGATAAAAGAATTAATTTAATAGTGTATGTTGATGACATCCTAATAAGTTCTACAGAAGAAGGACTAATTCTTCAAACAATTAATGATTTAAAGAAACGTTACCAAATAACGCATCTTGGTGAAGCTAAATATTTCTTAGGCATGGAAATAAATTGCAAGGAAGATGAAAGTTATCTCTTATCACAGAAAAATAAAATAAATCAACTTGTCAAGCAATTTCAACTTGAAGAAGCGAAACACGCTAGCACACCAATGGAAACGAACTATTATAACCTAAACAAGGAAGAAAATCACCTAACTTCAAATGATAAATTTCGCCAAGCTATTGGAAGTCTTTTGTATATATTGTCTATCACAAGACCAGATATCACAGCTTCAACTCACATACTCAGCAGAAGGTGTAATAATCCACGTCAAAAGGACTGGAATGCTGTTAAAAGAATCATTAGATACTTAAACACGACAAAGAACTTATCCTTACAAATTTCGTCGAGTGAAGAACCTAATATTACAGTTTATTCAGATGCCGATTGGGGACAAAATATTGAAGATAGAAAATCTACATCAGTTATTTGTTAGGTGTTATTTTATTAGGAAGGAACTGTATTTCATGGCTTTCAAGAAAACAAACTTGTGTTTCTTTATCCTCAGCAGAAGCTGAATATGTTGCACTATCGCAAGCTACGCAAGCAACTATTATGGCTATTAAAATTAACAGAAGATTTCAATCTACCCCAAACTCTACCGATAAAGGTATTTGAAGATAATCAGTCTACTTTAAAACTTGTAGAATCTGAAAAATTCAGTTCACGCACTAAACATATTGATACAAAAGTTCATCATATACGCGACTTGAATAACAAAGGAATAGTAAAACTTGCTTATCTTTCAACAGAGGAAATGGTTGCTGATATTATGACTAAACCAATTCCTAAAGCTAAATTTCAGTTTTGCCGGAATGAATTACAATTGGTATGAGTTTCATTAGCAAAACAGAGGCAATGTTAGCATAAATTTAGGTATTTTGCATAATGAAACTCGAAAGGCATACGAAACGAACGTGTGCCAAGGTATATATTGGCGAGAGAAAGTAAAGCTCGTGTGCAATGCAGTATATTTGATTTTCACCCTAGCTACTTGTACCTGGCCAAAGGTCTAATCCACTAGTACTTTCTTCTCTTTCAGGTACGATGGCAAAGTATGTTCCTGTTTATTTTTCTTATTGCATAATATAGGTAAGCCTGATGATATTTAGGACTGATGATGGTTCTATGTAAGTTATTCTTTTGAATGCTTCAATTTTAATGTCCTTGAACATTATTACTTTTTGTTATGCTTAAGTTAAGCAAAATTATCCTATTTTATTAAATAAAGATTTCGTAGTTAATTTTTTGACTTATGATTCTTTAATTCTGTGCTTGAGGAAACGTATTCATTACGCCTTCAGTGCTAATGCACAACCAACACTGATGCTTCATAATTTTCATAGAAAGTGCCCCCCTCCCCCATTTTAAAGAAATTTGTTCATGTAGATATTTTTTTTTTTTAAATCAAAAAAGCTTTCTGCCTTGCTTCTTTCTCTTCCTTTAATTTATGATTGGTTTGACCAAATAATTTTCTCCAGTTGTATCCTGATTAGCCTTGTCTTCACAATATAATTAAAAATTATTGCGAAGAAGTAAAGATTACCTTAGTTACATTACATATTAAAAATGTAATATACTATAGCAGCGGATCACACTAAGATAAGAATTTCATGTGCGTTTTCCCCCATAAATCACAGTCTCTGAACTGTTAGGACGTGTGAGAAGACATGCTTTGGCATCGCAGAAGCAATAACTTGTTCAGTAATGCCACCACTTGACATTACAAGACTCATAATTTCACAACCAATATCACAGGATTTTAGCAATCCGAACTGGGTCAGGTTAGGTTAGGTTATTTAATTACGGCAAAGCCTCAATGGCTATCTGCCTAAGGGGAGGGACGCCTTCGTGGTGGACTTTCTAAGGGAAACTGGCTCGTATATACGTTACACATGGGGAAAACCATGAAAACACCCATGCAGCCAGCCCCTTTGCGGGATTCGAACCTCGGATTGAACTACCAATGTTCAGCGACTTTACCGCTCGGCCGAACTGGGTCAGTCATCAATGAGCAATAGGAAGGTTGGTTAGTTAGTCTCTCATTGCTCATTGTATTGTTTCAATTATAACGAATCAGAAGATGTAAAATACAATCGAAAAATTAAGAAAGTGAGACGAATTCAGTCTGCAGATTATTTCAGGCAAAACAAGAAGTCAGAATACTCTTAAACTCTCATATGGAAAGACTCTTGCTG
This sequence comes from Stegodyphus dumicola, assembly GCF_044657685.1. Lineage (NCBI taxonomy): Eukaryota > Metazoa > Arthropoda > Arachnida > Araneae > Eresidae > Stegodyphus > Stegodyphus dumicola. The sequence continues at coordinate 151,922,617 of NC_140769.1, read as the reverse complement.
CCAGCAAGATTCTCACATAATGAGGAAAGTACTTAAATAATTGTTTCTATGGCTTCAATATTAATTGTCAATGTGATTATGTATTGCTAATAAAGCTTCTCATAGGATTATAATAAATGTGTTTTAGTTTTGCATGCAGTAATAAGTAAAACCCAACCTAACCAAAGTGCAAAGCAGTCAGTTACCAATCTTTACAATATGTTGCCCTGTCAGTGCAGTTCACTGTCATCACCCCACTATTAAAACATTAAGTAATATACCAAAACTGAGAAATAAAAAACTAGAAGAATAAGTTAAATCCAAATCTCGGTAAAGAAAAGTCTGTGCTACAATATCAGTTTTTACAGTAAGATAAGATAACATCTCAGGTTCGATTCTCGTCATGGACGCAGAAAGCGACGGTCGTAAGAGCTCAGAGCTCCTGAACGACAACGGAAACACGAATACGGCGCCGCCAGCTGGCATATCTTCTACTGCTTCTCCACCACTACTGATTCAAACTGATATGGACACTACTGCTCCTCCACCTGCTTCTCCTTCAGCCATGGAATTATCGAAAAGTGCCATACAAATCTATGCACTCAAAAATCGTCACACGGATTTGCTATTTGACATCCAGAGACTGCAGCGTTCTGATAATCTCTCCAAGGACCTGATGATTAAACAGATGACCGATGAGGGTGAGAAAATTTTATTTTCACTTCACACATTATGTACAAACCTAGGAGTTAACCTCTTTACCCTCCCAGCCACAGAAGACGAATTCTTTAAAGAATGTCAGTCTAAATCTTCAAAACCCAATGTTTCGGCACCCATCACTCAAAATTCTCCCAAAACCACCCCTACTGAAAACCTTAAAACCTCACTAGAAACTCCAAAATCTGAAAATAAGAAAAGAACTCGCCCTACTGATGCTGAAGGGTTTGTCAAACCACCCAAACACTTAAAAGCTAAAAAATCCCAATCCAAACACATCTCAACTGAAAATAATAATAACATAGCTACTCCAAATTCTTTCAATATTATTCAAACAAGCACTGAAACTACAGAAACTTCTACTCAGCAGCCGGCTGATGACACTCAAACACCAAAAGTACAGGCACCACCACCGATCTTCATCAAACCTTGTGCCGATTGGTAATTTCTTTTGAACCAACTAAAACGTCACGCACCGACAGTCCAATCAAAACAAGACATAGACTTTCTTAAATTAAACACTTTAAATGAAAATGATTATAGGACTGTTGTAAGATTTCTAACAGACAACAACATTGAATTTAAATCTCACACCTTAAAAATCTGACAGACCACTTAAAATAGTTATTAGGGGATTCCCTCAAACACACCACTCAGTGTTGTGCAGACTGCGGTGGAAGTGCTCGGTTTTAAGATTCATAAAATTTCACAACTCAAGAGATGGAAAACCAAGATGCCAATGCCCTTATTCTACCTACAGATTTACAATAGCCTGAAAGCAAATGAAATATATAACATCACGGAACTACTAGGAACCGAAGTTGCCATGGAGCATTTCAAAGGTCAGAAAGGCCCTTCACAGTGCTGGCGCTGTCAAGGGTTCTTTCACTCATCCGAAGTATGTACACTCTCAAGACGATGTGTGAAATGTGCTGGTCCACACCAAGCCAAAGACTGTCCGAAACCATTTGAAGAACCTAATAAATGTGCCAACTGCTCCGGAAATCATGCGGCTAACTGGCGTTCCTGCCCAAGATTCCCCGGCTCAAAGAACAGACCTACTCCAAAACCGAGCACCAAACCCAGCCTGACCGCTGAAAAAACAAACGCAAACAAAATTAATCTTCAAAATAACACCCAATTTCCAACACTGTCGGCTGCTCCCACACCCAGTGCAAATAATATTCGCCCTGGAGTTTCTTTCTCCGCTGCCCTTACGGGTATGCAACAGACTGCACCCCAAATTATTCCAAATTTATCGGTCCCCTTAGGAGCTAACTCGAATCTAAATTGCACTGAAATCCTTTTGGCTATTATCCAAATTTCAAACCAGCCTGGTATTGACCAGAGCAGACTTCTTTTGGCATTCAAAAACGCCTTACCGCAGCTCAGAGTGGCTCCATCTGGTGCTGACGTGGCATACTACATCTTTGAGAGTTATATCACTCTCCAATTCTCTGATATCCCCAGTCAGTAAAATTCAATACTTTGAAAGGATTGAAAAACTTAAAACTATGCACCTTCATTCATTGATTTGGCACTCTTTCGAAATATCCCTTTTGGATACAAAGTGACTGTTGAAAATTGTTTATCTTCAGATCACAACCCCGTGATCATCGACCTTAGCTGTACTATTTTTAATCAAAATTTTCCGGCACTCGTCTCTACAAACTGGGACAATTTTCGTTTCAAACTTAAAAGTAAAAATTTGCCCTCCGTTGAAATTAAATCCAGCCATGATATAGACACGGCAGTTGATCAGTTAACGACCATCTTAACAGATACTTATAAGGAAGTATCAAAACCAACCCTTAGACCCAATTTTCGAAAATTACCACAAGAAATTAAACTCAAAATTAAAGAAAAGAATAAAGTACGGAGACTTTGGCAAAGAAATAGGAATCCTGACTTAAAAATTCAACTCTGTACTCTCCAAAATGAGATCAAGGCATCATGTGACCATTTCTTCCAGTCACAATACACAAATTACATTCAGTCCTTAACGACCAATGATAACAGTCTTTGGCGTGCATCTGCCCGCCTACGCAAACACGAATCTCACATTCCGTCCTTAGCTACGGACGCAGTGGTGGCTTACACAGACGCTGAGAAATCCTAACTAATTGCGGATTCTCTTCAAACACAATTTACACCACATAATGAAGGAATTTTTGCGAACAACGCAAATTCTTTCCCACAAGATGTTGAACACTTCCTTTCCTCTCCATTTGCGAGAGATGTACAATACACTACCATGAGCGAGGTAAATGAATACATTACCAAGCTCAAACCCAGAAAAGCCCCTATGGTATGGACTCTATTTCTAATCGTATGATTAAAAATTTACCCACCAGTTATCTATTTTTCTTAGTAATGCTAATAAATTTTATGATACAGCATTGCTATTTTCCTCAAAGCTGGAAACAAGTACTCATTGTGCCTATTCTAAAACCAGGCCAAAGCCTTTCAAATCCTCAAAATTATAGACCTATCAGCCTCCTATCTTCGTTATCAAAGATATACGAATTTGTGTTACTTAAAAGCCTGAATGATTTTCTCCAAAATCACAACGTTCTAATTGATGAACAATTTGGATTTCGAGTAAAACACTGCACTACGCACCAGCTGCTGAGGACAGTGGAGTTCATTCACGAAGGGTTTCGTAACAAAATGCTTACTGGCGCTTTATTTCTTGACATAGCCAAAGCATTTGATAGGACTTGGCATATAGGAATCATTATCAAGCTCATACGACTTGACATTTCGGCCCATTTAATTCATATAATTAACTCGTACCTCAGTAATAGATCTTTTTCTGTACGAGTTAATTCTTTCATTTCGGCACCCCGTCCTATACTCAGCGGCGTCCCCCAAGGGTCACTTTTAGGCCCAATTTTGTCAACATTTTCATAAATGACATACAAAAATCACCTAGTATCACTCTTGCACTTTATGCGGATGATACGGCCATCCTAGCTCAAAACAGACACCTTGAAAACTTGATTCACATCATTCAGAGATATCTCTCCAGCCTTGAGCACTGGCTCATCACTTGGAAAATTAAAATTAATGTTGCAAAATGTGCTGCTATGATCTTCAAACGTAGCCCCCTCCCATACCCTTCCATTAATTTAAAGTTTTTCGATGACTATGTTCCCTTGTCAAATTCTTACAAGTACCTAGGAGTTGTACTTGATTCAAAATTACGCTGGCACCTTCACATTGAAAATGTTCTCAATAAAGCAAAAGGTGCTAGAGCCCAACTTTATCCTTTATTAGCTCAAAAGAGCCATCTGTCAATTAAAAATAAAATCCTTCTCTATACATCAATAATAAGACCTGTCTTTATGTATGCATGTACAATCTGGGGTACTGCTGCAAAAACTCATGTGAAGAAACTTCAATCTTTTCAAAGTAAGACCTTACGTATGGCCCTTAATGCAGCCTGGTACGTCCGTACAGATGTGATTCATTCGGACCTTAACATTAAACCTGTTGATTATCTTATCAAAAAACTTAGTCAAAATTTATTCCTTAAAATTGAACAGATTGATAACCGAGCACTTCAACAGATGCCAGCATATTATCCTTCTATTCGCAGCTCACAGAAGAGACCGAGAGCCGTGATTGGCCGAGAGTTCGGCATCTATCCACCATCTAAAACGGCCCTCTCAACTTCATTTCCAGCTCCCGCGCCATGAAGGATGGACGTCTTTTCAACGAGCTGCCATTTAATTGCTTATTCCACCATCAGCACCTGCCAACAAGGTCTTCAAGCAAAGTTATCAATCTGTTCGCTTAGAATCACATCTCCCGCAGATTTTAAATCTGCCTAAGAATATTTTCACCGTGTTCCCTTTTATTATTTGCACTATCCAACACAAGCCACATGCCAATGAGCCTATTAATCGTAAACTCTTTCCTATCCGCTTTTTGCTTTAGTGTTTGTATTGTGTAAAAAAAATTATAAAAACCAAAAAAAGTATAAAATATAAAAGTACAAAAAAAATTATAAAAACCTAAAAGCTTATAAAAAAATTATGATGTTTAAGTTTTTAATTTCTTATTCCTATCCCTAAACTTTCTCGAGCCTGTGGCTCCCTCTATTGAGCATCAAGTAAATTGCTTATGCAAAATTTTTCCTAGTTCTGCTCACTTTTAGTAATTCTGATGTGGAGGTACTTGGTTTTGAACCATAGGCACTCCGAAACTTGCAAATCATTGGCATTGGCATCTCAGATTCTGATTTGGTGGGTAAATCTGCCAAATGCCATTCTTGAGTGAATGTAGGAAAAGAGAAGGATGTTAAAGCATTACTGAAATGGTTCACCATTCAAAGATGCCATAATCTACCAATATCAGGATAAATAGTTCAAACAAAGGCCAATGAATTTGTCATGCAATTTGGGAAGAAGTTTTTTCTTTTTTTTTTCCCTGCTAACTGGAGAAGTTTAGAAAGAGGAACACCTTTTTGAGGAGACATTGTCAGAGAAACAGGCAGCATTTCAAAGTTAGATGTTGAGAAACAGAAAAGAAATAGTTGGAATGGTATCTCTCACTAGTACGAAGAAAAAGACACTTTTAATGTTGATGAAGCTGGGCTGTTATACAAAATGATGCCAAACAAAATGTCTAAATTAAAGACCAAGGATGGAAAATTATCAAAAGTGTGAATCACATTTCTTTTGTGCACTAATCAGTGATCACAGTTCTTTTGTGCAGTGAGTATCATAGACTTTTGGTGATTGGAAAATCTCAAAAGCCAAGATGCTTAAAAAATGTGAAAACTCTTCAAGTTTCCTATTACTAATGGTACGGTACAGATGACAGCAAAACTGTCTGAAGAAGAGTTTTGAAAGAGGGACGAAAAACATTTGGTCAAAAAAGCAAAATATTCTAGTTAATTAATAATTGCATTGTACACAAATAATGGAAAACAGAATGAATTACCATTATTTTCTTGCCCTTAAATGCAACTTCAAAGCTGCAACATATTTACCAAGGCATGAAGAGGTTTAAAGTGTCAATATCTACGCTTAAAGTGTCATTACAGGAAGCTGCCCATTTTAAACAGTTTAAGAAATTTGACAACTATGGCAATTATAAAATTTTAATTTTTGAGACTAGCACTAGAAAAGTATTCGAAAAATGTAAATGATTCAACCCTCCAAACTGTTTTTCGTACACTGGTCTAGTAAATGGTATTCAAGAGGAATATAAGAGAATTTGCCAATCGCCAAAAGGCTAGGGAAAAATTGTATTTCAATATTTTCAGAATGTGACAGAATTTTTTAAATTATGCCATGATAATATTCTAACATGTGAAGATATTGTGACCGAAATTAAAATGAGAGATACTGATGTTAAAAATGATACTTCTAATGTTGATGAAAATGTAGAGGAAACACAAAAAAAAAAAAAAAAAATGGAAAGTGAATTCCTTACTGCAGTAGATGCCAATACTGTGATGTGCGTTATTAGTAATTTTTTATTCACCCAAACTGCAAAACTGAAAGTGAATGAATTTTTTCAGTTTTTGGACAAAAATATGAATAAAATGTTTTTGCAATTTTCATCAAGCCAGCAGAAATTTTTTATTTATTTAACAATTTGTTTTAATTAATTTTTAATATTGTTATAGACAAAATAATTATTTATAGTGATAAATGGAGTTCAAGGGAGGATCACAACATGACATTTATGCTAAGTAATTTGTTTAACATTATTAACACAGAGTGAAACTGAAAATGAACAACCAACAAATTCAATAACTATGAGTAATAATAACTATTTTTAAACTTAATGTAGTTTTTTAAAACTAGATTTATTATTCACTTCTTTTGATAAATATAATAATGTTAATATCTCCCCTTTTTGTGATTCAACACTTAATTTTTATATGTTTTTGTGAGAATTTTTTTTATTAGATCAGATATAGTGCATCAAAATTCCAGTACCTTTAAGTTTGATACAGTGGAGTTCAACTGTATCGTGAAAAAAGAAGTATTAAGATGTAGACGTTTCTAAAGTCAAAATACAGTAAACATCTAAATATTTTATAACATAAATTTGTCAAGTACACAAAATGTACATACACTCATTAGTGAATGAAAATTTTCTAATAAATATAAAATATTATTAAATGTACAGTAACTTAATTTTGTAATATATAAAACTTAAGACTCATTTTTCTATCAACAATAATATTCACTTAATATCAATTATTTATGTATCATTTTATAATACACTTTTAACATTTATTTAACATAACATGCTATTTAGTATAGCCCTACATGCTATTTAGGTAGTGAACTTGTTTTGGTTTGAATAGATATTTTACCACTCAACAGCTAAAAAAAGTATGTTAAAAGTAGTAGATGCACACTGATTTAGAAAACGATAAGTGGCAGCAGTGTGAAATATAGCTCCTGATTTGTTTTGATGAGCTTGAATGCTGCTAATGAGATGATAAGAATCATTAGATTAGATTATTTTGTTTTTAATACTCCAATAAATTCGTACTAAAACCAAAGTGAGTATTTTTGAAGACAGAGTTGCCACTGAACCAATACATGTAGAATTTAGATCTAGCCAATTTTAAATACAGCAGTCACAGAGCTTTGAAGATAAGCCGCCCCATTATTGTTCAGCTGTGAAGAAAAAAAATTAAGCAAGATAGGGCTTTAAAGATTGTTTCAGAAAATACAGTGTGGAACTTTACCCCATGTGTTGCAGACGTTTTCAAAGTTGTTTCTAAAATTTAATGATGAATATAATGGTATTTGTATAAAAAGCTTTGTTTTATACCATATTTTGCTTGTTGTTATAAGCAAATAAAATAATAATCAATGTTGTTTAATAATCAACAAATTAAGAGAATGAATTTTATGAATTAAGACATAGTATATATAGGTAAGAGATAGTTTAAATGAAATTAGAAAAGCACTTAAAAAAAAAAAAAAAAAAAACTTTACGTGAGTTTATAATATATCATCCATGAAAACTTATGGACATCAAATTGATTGCAATAACAATTTATGCTCTTTATTGTTGAGGAGCAATAAAATATACTAAAATAATGGTAATGACAATAAAATGAAAATTAGTTAAGCATAAAGAATGATTACAAATCATGCTAAATTCAAAGAGAGATATTAAGTTTTTTCATAAAAAAATTTCTACTAAAATCAATATGCATATATTTTTTTTTGTTATAATCCATTGAAACTTCAACAGATACCAAAAATATATATTAAAGAAATGTAACAGCTTACCTGAAAACTTAAAGCCAAGGTGCAATTGTTTTGTCATTCCAAATGAACTGTCCTCTTGGCGATTCAACATTTGGTGGTAAAAGAGCACAATATGTTGAAGCTTCAGCACCTAATCAGCAATAAAAATAAACATTGTTTCATATGGTGATTCAGCATTAGGAGGAAAAAAAACTGTACTGTAATAACGTGAAAATTATCCTATACACAAAGATAATAAATTCTCAACTCATATTTTAATAAGTAACCAAAAAAAATCATCATTTTATTAGATAGGAAGATCAGTGGTTTCACATAATAGTCTACCTGTGGGAACGAAAAGTATAAGAATCAATATTCAAGATCAAGTTATACACATGTTTACATTCTCTCATGAGTGCTCTCGTGGTGCAAGTAGTAGCATATCCAATTAACTACTGGAAGATCTGTGGTAATAATCCTGGTAAGGGCATAGCCTATTTTTCACGTCTCCTACCCCATAAAACTTAGCAGCCTATAAAAGTTGTTATTCTGTGTTTCTGGTAAGCTATTTGAAAGAAGAGAGATTATATCATTCTCTATCAAAATACACTAAGCAGTGTCCATAAATGAAAATGACTGTCCTCAGAGGAAATTCTCTATGCCAACAAGCGTTTTTCATGTCCACCTAAGCAATTTTTTTTTATATCCACTTAAATAAGGTCCAAGACATATAATTCGCTAGGCTAATTGCTCAATCCTCAAGAATAGTAGGAGAGTGCAATGACTGAAATAATCATCCTTTCAATTATTTTGCGGCATCCTATTTGGTGACCTCCAAAACTAATCCTCTCACCAAACACTGCACAAGTCACAGGCTCAAATGCATCATTCACAAGAATATCAGAAGAACACAGAGATTGAAATGATCATTCCTAAGATATTCACAATCATATCAGATAGAACTTTTCTTCCTTTGGTTACTCTCCCCCAGCTAGAAGACCCAATTCCGGAGTTCCAGTGCATTCTTTCAAATCACCTGCTCTTTCGATGATTTTGTATACAAGTGGTTTGCCATAAAAAATGCATGCTTAATTCTTCCAAGATGGTGATGATGGAGATCTTTCAGAAATGACTTAACTGCTAGCTTTCCATAACATTTTTCTATCAAGAAGGCTAGCTACCAGAAGCAGAAAATACTCTCATTGGCAAAAAAAAATTCTGAATTCCTTCCTCATACTAGCCTTGAGAAAACTTCCGATCCATGACCTTTAAAATATCACAGACTGGAAGATAAAAATTACAATCATGCTTGATCATCTAGATGAATTTTCTCCTCCCCCCAATAGGAAAAAGTGTCATTAACAAAGCCTGTCATCTTGATCACCCACAGCAATAAGTCATCAAACATGTGAGAGACAAAATTCAACCCCTTTTACTTTCCATCTTTTAGTTGCTAGCTTCTTTTTCTGGTCACTAATGATTGAGAAAAATACCTTCACACATTCAGTAACAAAGTCTCCTGTGGCTTCTCCATTCTCAAAAGCACAAAAGGTGCAATTTAGTTTACAAACAGAATACCTCCTATCTCAAAACAACAAAAGGTGAAACAAAGAAATAATTACTGACCACTATAACAACCAACTTCGCTGCTCTCTCTACTCCCAAAACATTTTCAGAAAAACACTCCTTCCCTTTCCCTTATTCCAGTTATCAGAACTGAAAATAATACAGGGTTATTCAAAAAGAAAGAGCAGATTTCAAACATTTACTTCTTAAGACACAATAACACGCCGAATAAATTTTCATTCATTTCCTATCTTGTTCATTTGCGGTTTTGCAGCTGAAGATGATGGTTCGGTAAAACCATCGAAACTAGTCAATTTTGTAAATTAACGCTGATTTTTGTTGTTTGACTTCTGAATTTACTTCTTCCAAAGTACAAAAGATAGAAACATAATTCTAACGTTAATGGATAGCGAAAAGTTTACAATTATGGTATGCATTCAATATGAGCACTGTGTGTTACACGACAAATGTCAAAACGGTGGCTCATTTCTTGCCACACACGAATCAGCTGGTCTTTGGTTATTGAATTCACTGCTTCAATAATTCAATGTCGTAGATCTTCAAGAGTGTCAGGCATTAGGAGGGATAAAAACACGCTCTTTTACGTAACCCCAGAGATAAAAATCGCAAGGAATGATATCTGGAGACCAATCTGCTCTTTCTTTTTGAATAACCCTGTATAATAAAGCTATTAAACTGCCCTTGCAAATCTAGTTCAAACCATTTCAATTAAATGAAAACCTAAATATACAATTAATTTAAATTAACAACACAATATATATTCCTGATTGTATTGTGTAGCCACCATACTTTGTATAATAATTTTTAAAAAAAATCATTAAAAATTTTGTTGTTTATACATTGTTGCCTATGTGAAATGCAACTTGTAAAAGGACGAGATATTAAAACCAAATTTATTTCACAGATTACACATGGTATTAATGTTAATAGATTTGAAACACAGCCTTCTTTGAGGTGAGGAAGACAAGAAAATCAGTAATGAGTGTTGCCTCCACATTTGTCAGTAACCACTGCTACACGCCATAGCACTAAGTGAAACAGGCTAAAGATGTGTTGATGAGAAATAGCAGCTCATGCTATCTCCACGTATACTTTATCTAGTGTACCTGTAGGTGTGGCATGCCGGGTTAGATGTTCTCCAATCATTAACCAAGCATTTTGATATGCGACAGATCTGGAGAACGAGAGGGCTAGGGTAACAATGGAAAATGGTGGGCTAAGAAGAAAGCTTGAACACTGCATGCAATGGGTGGCCATGCATTATCCTGTTGAAATCCAGCTGAAGGTAAGGAAGGAGAACAGGCTGCAAAATCTCAGAGATACAGGCTGGTAAGTACTGATAAAGTAAGTACTGATCATAAAGGGGTGTGGGAGTAAAATCCAATTCCCCAACCATCACACCAGAAGCAGTACGACAATACATAATACAAAAGTGGAGCAGCCTCTCTTCACAGTATCTCCAAACTCTAATCCAACCATTGTGGTACTACAATTCGAAACACATCATGCTACTCCAGGTCCATCTCCACCATTCAGTATACCATTGCAAATACAAATACCTTGGTTTAAAGGTAAGCAAAGCAACAGATGCCTAGTAGACAGTAAATGACGTTGAATTGCTCATGCAGACATCAACTGTTGTGTTACAGACTGCATTCATTGTTGTAGTGCACTCCATCAGCGCCATGCACACAATATGTCTGTCTTCCCATGCAGAAGCGATATGAGAAAGTTGGAATTGCTTTTATTCATTAGTTGTTCTTTCTTGCATCCATCAATTCCATATTCACGTGACTGTTGCTTGGCTATATCTGAAATGATGACTGAGTTCCCAGAAGGATAATCTGTGTATGCAACAATTCTGCCTCAACTGAACTCAGAAACATGCTCAAATGATGCTCGTGATTTTTCATTGAGGCATACTCAAGCTTCACACATAAAAAAACTTAGAGAACAATTTAAACAATTCAAAATGGTATCTTATTTCCTTTTATATATATGGATTGTAAGGAGCGTTGCAGTCACCCATGATGTACGCATATGCTGAAATCTTAATCATTTGTATATTACTTCATGGTATACATATGATGCATTTTTTATGCTGTTTGGATACTTTCTTCATGGTGTTGCATTTTGAATAACCAGCAGTTTATTAATCACTACTAACCTCTTGTGAAAAGCAAATAAACTTTTTTGCTGACTACTTTTTGGGGAAATCAAAGGGTTAAAAGGTGACAGATATACACCATAATCTATAAATCTGATTTTCTTTTTTAAAGATGTCTGCAAAACCATTCTTCAGGCCTACCACTGTCTGCAACAACGGCTAGCCACCTAGCACTCTCTACAACAATAGCTTAAGTTATCAAAAGTAATACATATTTTCCTCAGAGTTTTAATAATTTGCTTAAATCCAATGCATACCTTGACTTTCACTTGAATTCTTTAATATCAGTAATCACAAATAATGTTACATCTACTAAACATATATGATTTGGGATTCATTGTACGATTTTTTTCTTTGAAGTAAAAGAAACCCTGTCACTTCCTTTCCAAAATAATAGTTGCATTCCTGTTACAATAACTGTGGAAAGAAGGTTCTTATTTTAAGACAGATGAAATGTAAAAATTAAAATAACACTTTTTATATTGTTATGAAACGTACAGGTGCGGTAAGATGGCTTTCCCGCAAAGCAGGTTTAGGGTTGCCATAAAATAGCAAGGGAAGACAGGGTTGCCACATTTGGTGATATAATAGTGGACGGATGGAGAACCTTCTGGAACGAATTCTTACCGGTTTAGTCCAGAATGTCCTCGAACACAAGCCGAAAGCTACATCAACCCTGCTGATCCGCAGTCAGTGTGAGTCTCGAGTTAGTCAGTCCCTGCGGAGTCGATCACGTTGACAGCCAGGCAGCGAGTGGGTCGTCGACTGCACAAAAGGAGTCTCTTAGTACAGTCAAAAGTCTTTAATCCGGATTCGTCGGGACTTCGGCGATTCCGGATTATAAACCATCACTTTAAATCTGGTAAGATGGCATGCAGAAATTATAAAATTAAAAAAATGAAACCGTAATTTATGAAATAAAGAGCAATTATGATCTAAAGGGTATCAAAATTTACAAAAAAAAGCTTAATATTTATTTGTTTACTTTATTAAACATTTCTTGCAACGGGCGCATGCGTAAAGCATACATTACGCATAGTCGAAATTAGAAAATTGCAACCAGAAAACTATTTGATGTGTATTCGTTATATTTATAATGACGAGGAATTTGATTTAAATCATATCAAAGATGGAGTACATCGAGATGAAATACTACATTTAGTAAGGAATTATAAGCCGAATAAAATAAAAACATGTGCCCTGAAGATAAGGATAGTGCTGACAGATCAACTTCCAGTTCATTGCGCACCACGACTTCACCCCCCCCCCCGCAGAGCAGCAGCGTGAAATTGATAAACAGATTTCGGAATGGTTAGAGAAACAAAGGATATGTCTTTATCCATTTTTTTGCAGCAATTCCCCTTTTGTTTGATGGACATCGAAACATGATTTTGCTTTGTAGAGCCTTTGGTAGCTCCATAATCGGAAATTCTTTTTGACATAATCGAAAGTTCAAACTCACTTTTATAAAATTGCTCTAACAGTCTGCAAAAAATAATAGGCTGGATCCAATTAGAAGATTAAGGAAACACGCAATCTGCAACATTAACTGAAATAGATCATTTTAGCTTAGCTTATACCGTCCGTTATACATTAAATGCGCATGCGTAAATATATTATGCACATGCGTAAAGGTATTATCCGCATGCGTCAACGCATGCGCAGAAATTTTGTAGCTTTGAGGTCCGGATTACAGATCATTCCGGATTATGAACGTCTGGATTAAAGACTTTTGACTGTATATCGCGGTTAGTGCACCGTCCACAGAGCGTGTTGAGCTCCGGGAACGACTGACCCGAAGAGTCCGGAGCTGTGCTCTGTGTGTGGTCTAGTGCATCGCGAGTTGCCCCTTGAAGAGTCTCGAGAGTACGTGGAGTTTTGAGAACGACCGAGCAGAGTCGGGAGCTGTACTCTGGTGGTTTGCAGTGAAGCTATCTTCAACGTTATTGCCTGACAGTGTGAAGGCTATGTCGCTGATTCTTCTAGAGTGTTTATTGTAGATCTTCGATGATTGTAAAAGTGACTTCAGAGCTGTCCTGATTAGTATTGGCTAAATAAAGTGTGTTTCGATACTTCAAGAGGCGGTGGCATCATCACATTTGTTAAAAGGAGCATAAAACATGCTCAAATTCCTAATTCCAGTACCACTTTCGAAAGTAACACAATAGAAATTGTAATAGAAAATAAAAAATTCAAAATTTCGAATATATACATCCCAGCAAATAATAATCCCAGCGCACAAGAATTGATTCACCTCCTTAATTCTAATACTTCTACCATTGTCGGAGGGGACTTCAACGCCAAACACCCTTGTTGGAACCGAGGACCTGCTAACAAAAAAGGAAATGACATATTTAAGCTCATTCAATCAAATAATTATAACATTCATGCTCCAGACGAGCCCACCCATTACGGGTACAATAGCGCCACCCTAATTGACTTCTTCATCTCAAATAACATTACTAACAGATGCAATATCTCTGTAATTTCAGCCCTGTCTTCCGACCACAACCCCATTGTATTTGAAATCCCCATTAATAAATACCTCCCCTCACTTGATAGAAGTATAGGAGTTACAAATTGGATCAAATACTCTGAAATTCTGAATAACTCCATACAAGGTAACCCATGCATCAACAACACAGAAGATTTAGAACACGAAGTCTCAAAATTTACCAACAGCATCAATTCTGCTTTAAAGGAAGCCACCAATACTTTTTATGTGAACAAGCCTTTCCTTCCCCTGCCTGCCAATATAAGAAATAGGATTAAAGAGAAAAACCGGATCCGCAAAAGATGGCAAACCACCAGGGATCCACAACTCAAACACGAACTAAACTCTATGCAAAAAGAAATCAACAGACGAATCAAGAACTTCAAAAACCAAAAATGGACCAATTTCCTAAATAACCTTGCTATAGAGGACAATTCCCTATTTGACATTTCCCGCAAATTCAAGAAACCTTATAAACCTATTCCACCTATCCATGGACCTAGTGGAACTTCATATAGAGAAGAAGATAAGGCTAAATCTTTTGAGGACTATATGGAAAATACATTCACTCTTAATCCCACTCCGTACGACAATAACCATATTGAACGGGTCAACCAGGTGGTCAATAACTTCCTTAACACTCCTGCTCCGTACAACTTCACTTTCCTGACTACCCCAACCATCGTTGCCAACACCATCAGCGCCTTACAAACGAAGAAAGCCCCAGGGCACGATGGCATCTCGACCAAAGCACTGAAGCATCTTCCGATCAACGCTCTTACCTGCCTAACTAAAATAATCAACAACATTATCAAATTCGCTCATTTTCCTAACTCATGGAAGCAAGCTATAATAATTGTTTTTGCTAAACCGCAACAAAATCCAACTCTCACACAGAACTATCGCCCTATCAGTTTACTTAGCCACCTGTCTAAAGTTACTGAGAAAATCCTACTTTTCCACATCCAAAAAATTCACCCTTTCATGAATTTTCTCCCAGAAGAACAATTCGGTTTTCGTAATCATCATAGCACTTGCCACCAACTTCTTAGAGTTATCAACATTATCACTGAAGGCTACAACTGCAAGCTTCCGACCGGTGCTATATTTCTCGATATCGCGAAAGCTTTTGACAGGGTATGGCATCGAGGACTTATTTACAAACTAATCACTCTCAATTTTCCAGATCATTTTATTCGCTTAATAGCCTCTTTTCTCAGCAACAGAACATTCAGAATCAAAATCGGTACTGCATACTCTACCACCAGAATAATCAATGCTGGTGTCCCACAGGGGTCGGCACTTTCACCGTACCTTTTTAATATTTATACACAAGATATCCCTAAAGACCCTTCTGTTCATCTTGCACTCTTTGCCGATGACACCGCCATACTTACTAAAGCCTGCACTGTTATCGCCGTAAGAAACCCAACTCCAAAGCTATCTCATAAAACTGGAAAAATGGCTTACCCTTTGGAGGATTAAAATTAACACTGATAAAACTAAGGCGATAATTTTCCGTAAAGGAAACATGAAATACTATCCTCCACCCCCTGAAATATTTGACGAAGAAATAAACTGGACTAATGAAACCAAATACCTTGGAGTCACCCTTGACCAAAATCTTACCTTCAGAACCCATTTCCGGTCCGTAGTACAAAAATTTAAAATCACCACAGCTACTATGCGACCTCTTCTTGGTAGAAAAGCAACTTATCTACTACAAACAAATTAATTCTTTATCGCTCCATACTGCGCCCAGCTCTTCTTTATGCAGCACCGATCTGGGGACATGCAGCTAAAACCAATATTAAACAATTACAAATTCTACAAAATAAAATTTTACGAGAAATTATCAAGGCTCCTTGGTATATTCCCAATATCTACATCTACAGAGACCTTCGAATAGAACTTATTCAAGAGTATATTAAACGATTAAGGCCCGTTTACACTAGCGGAACTTTGGTCCCAAGAAGCGTACGCTAACGTCCTAAGAAACGTAACCTAAGTCGAGCGGTTAATCTTCAAAGGGAATTGACGTAAACCCAAGAGATGGAAAATTTTAACTCCGAACCTATGAGATGAAAGCTTTGGCCAATCACAGACTTACAAACTATCACGAGGGTTTTGTTGATGCTTTAAGCGAAAAACATGGCGGAAGATTTGACTACGTCTGACTGCAAATTAATTGCAGAAGTGCAACAACATCCGATTTTATGGGATAATAGAAAAAAAGAATATCGAATGAAAAGAGGACAAGACGTTACTTGGCTACTGGTTGCCGAAAGACTGAACCGAGATGG
Organism: Stegodyphus dumicola; assembly: GCF_044657685.1. Classification (NCBI taxonomy): domain Eukaryota; kingdom Metazoa; phylum Arthropoda; class Arachnida; order Araneae; family Eresidae; genus Stegodyphus; species Stegodyphus dumicola. The sequence goes on along the minus strand of NC_140769.1, from coordinate 151,906,138 downwards.
TATGTATCCATTTATTTATTTTTTTGCTCCTTTCAGATTGCAATGTGCTCTCTTTTATTCTAGTTCTCTTTCGACTAACGCAATTGTTCAAGTACAAAATAGGTTTAATAACGATTACACGATAAAAATTTGTTGACATATATTAAATTATAGCATTTTAGAACATTTCTGAAAATCTGAGTTTTATAAAATTTAAATAAGCTCAGTAGATGGATTTTTTAAAATTAAAGTTTATTAACTGCTTTAAACTGTATCTAAATGTACACTGTTCTATGAAAATTATATGCAGCAACCTTCAATTATATATATTTAAATTTTTTCCCAAATTATAGCAATTCAGATGATTACATAATTTTCGCTATTGTCTTTACATTAGTTTGCTCTTCTTTTTTGCAACATGTTACTAAAGGCTTATGAGAAGAAGAAAGTAAAAGTAGTAAGTGTGAAGATCAACAGTAGTAAAAATTTGATTAAAGTTTTCCTCCTCAATTTTCAGAAATACATTTTCTTCATTTCTCATGCAAATGTTTATTCCGAAATACATAAAAAATCCCTAAATATATAAATATCCATATATAAAAATATATAAGATCCATATTTCATTTTCGTATGGATACATTTTGAATCTCATATAATTAGTATAATTGTTTGCATAAAATATTAATAATTAAACAGTAATTAATTACAGTGGTTAAATTAAAATTTCGGCTTTTTTTTTTTTTTTTTTTTTTTTTTTTTTTAATTTCACGGTTGAAGAGGTTACTTACCGGTGGCAGAATCTGCGTAAGCAATATAGCCGAAGAAAAACAAAATGCAAAAGTGGAGCTAGTGCAGAGTCTGCAGAGCAGCAATGGCATCTGATGCCCCAAATGTCATTTTTGGATCCATGTATCCGCCATCGAAGGTAAATATTCAGAACCAAATTATTTAGTTATGTTAAGTATAAAATAATAAATTTTCATATTAACAAAATACAATCTTACTTGTTAGTAGTCTGTAATATTATAAAGCATAAATGGATTATTTGGAGTTATCCTAGGTTGACTAGCAATCAAAAATTGTAACTTCATTGATATAAATTTATTAAATATGTTAGATAGTCACATATGTGGATATAAACCAATTTACTTAAGAAATTCCTCCCCTTAGGCAGATAGACCTTATATGCTTTGCCATAACTCAAATTCTATCCAAATATTTACGCTCTGGAAAACAAAAACTTCTCCTACACAATTTTTTTTAACATTTATTGCCTCATCACTCGTTATGAATGGTTTAACACCTTGTAAATGTGTTATAATAAAACTGTATTACACATTATAGTTTTTTTCTAACGTGTTTGGGCCAACTGAAGTTCTTACCCTTAAAAAATGTTGTAGAAACTTTGCTGTTCTGTACTTTTTTTAATCTTTCCAATTAAAAATAGGCCAATATTTTTGCAATGTAAACTTATTAACAAAGTACAGCATATGCATAATATAAACAAAGCACTTGCTCCTTCCTTTGAAAGCTGAGTTTCTAAATATTTTGATGAAGACTCGTCTGTATATATATTTTTTTCTTTTTGTGGCCAATTTCTTTTTATAGTTTATCCCTCTATAGTTGATGCCCATATTTCTGTACTCACACAGCTCAAAACTGATGTGTTACTGACCATTTTGATGTTCAGAAGTTAGTGTTTGAGATTATGCATACCTGCTTTAATTTTCTGAAGTTACTTTGCACTTAACACATAAAGCCTGGGATTAATTATCATAATATATACCATCAGATCAAGGAGTTGTGCCAGAATTATTACATTAATTCATAATGAAAATAAATACAAAAATATATATGAAACTGAATTAAAAAATGAAGTTGTAATACTTTATTACTGAATTAACTGTTAAAATCTTTCATGGCATGAAATTTTTCAAAACAGTCCCCAAAGTATAGTGATCTTTTTTTTATTTATAGAATGTGAAATGTGTAAGCCAAGATTAGATAAATTTGTCTTAAACTGTAAGATACAAAAAATTTGATAAAATTCTCTTGTGATTGTGTTTCTATAAAAAGAAATAAGAGTTACTAGTGGCTCAATATTTTCATTTATTACGTAAGGGCTTAGTATGCATATTAAAAATTTCTTCAATGAAGGCAAGAGATTCTTCTTTTTCATCTAAAACATTGATTTCTTTATAATTACTATATATACTATATACTTTATAATTACTATACTCTTTATAAGTCATTTAAAGTCATCTCTTTTTAGGGCATACTACATTATTGTTACTGTCAAAAACACTACTGTCATCACAACTGTTAAATTGCAGCCTCCAATAGTAATATTTACATCCATGTTATTTAACTCATAATCCCACTGATCTTCACTACTATAAATTTGATTTTCTATGGCATTAATTAGCTGTCAACTTCTTTTATTCAGTACAAACCCACAGTAATAGCCTTATTAGCACTCTCAGACACTCCCCGCGTCGTAGAGAAAAACATCGCTACCCTTGTGATATCCTCCCCACATAGGATTCACAACCTTAATTGACTCATTCACGCAAAACTGACTCTGCGGTTTTACCACCCGCGGCTGCATCTTATAACGTCACTGAACTTGACACCTCCGCTTTTTTCGCCGCCGCTAGTGTGGACCTCACTCTCTTTCATCAGCCTCCCACACTCCTTTCACCCTTCTCTTTCTCCCCCCTCCCGATCTTTATCAGAAGTCGAGTAAAAAGATGTTTCTACATCTTGACACTCGAGAATAAAATACGATCTGTGTATCATCAAGTGTCGTCGTTGTTCACTCCAAATCTTCACGAACCTCGTACGAACGTGAAGGAAGAAAATAACGTAACAACTGGTGTCAGAAAAGGAAAACGTAACAACTGGTATCAAGAGTGGAGTTTGCGAGTGAATGCCAGTGACCTGCCTGCAGAGAAAAGCCATGACGCAGGGAAGCGTATTTCTAAACTCTACCCTACTTTTCGAATTTTTGACGTCATGGACAAATCGACTAGTTTCGCCTGGATGGTAATTCTTGAGCATGCGCTGAAGGGCGAGAAGTAACATAAACAGAACTTTGGCTTGCACTTCTAAATAGTATTAAGTATATTGTTGGAAAGTGCATTCCTTTATGTAATTGCATAATTTGACTGTTTCTGTAATAAGAAAACTTCGGCACAGCTTTAGTATTAGTCCTTTTTGGAGAGAAATTTGTTTGGCGACATTTTGGAGCGATAAATGTAAAATTATGATAATCATGGTAACCCTAAATACTGAGCTGAAAAACATGCCGCCATTTCTGCCCACGTAACTTTAACGAATTTGGTAGGTATCAGAGCTTTGATGGCAGGAGGGATAAATTGCATGTTTTTCTTAAAGTTACGTTTGTTAGGAAAGCACAACATTTAAAATATTTTTAAAAAAGCTAAAATTTTATAGTTAAAACTGATGCTTTTAATATTACATCACATGAGTCTTGACATTTTTTTCATATGTCAACTCTGCATATTATTATAAACTCCACCCCCCAAGAAAAAAAAAAAAAAAAAAAAAACACATTTTCAGTAGCATGAGGTAAACTCTTTGTTTCCTTTGCTAAGGAGATCAAAATTACCATGGTCTAAAAATACTTTTTTGCCTCATATTAGAACTATAGGGATGTGTAATTGCATGAATTCATAGGTTCAAATCAGGACCAAAATTATTGCTTTTATAACATTTTTATAATTTGATTGACTATAAAAATATAATGTTGCTTAGATTATGGAATATATTGCTTATAATTTACAGTTCTCAAATTTTGTAAATCTTACAACTTAATAGTTGTATATGAATAACCTTCACTGAGTATTATTACTTTTATTAATAGAATGTTGACATAACAGTCGACTTTTTATTTTAAATTTTATGCCAATTTTCTACATTACTTAAACATTTCATCTAACAGAAATCTGAATTTTTTGTAATAAAAACTCTATACTAAAAGTAAGAGTACAATTTATATGACTACATGGCAAGCACTTAGATACTGATTTCAATGTCTTTAAATGTCATTATAAAGTTTAGATATATTGTTATTAAGTTAAGATATACTTTTATTCTCTTATAAAGTTTAGATGTACACAACAGAAGGCACGCTTTGTGCTTACAACTCAGTCAACCACTTGTGGTAAGATAACTTATGATAACAATTAAGTTCAAATGTAAAATTTAAATTCAAATAAATCAATTTAATGCAAAGTTGGTTAAAAACTTAACCGGCATGGAATTCAACTATCAGCAATTACAATGCAAGACTAAAGACTACAAATCTTATCTAGCAACCTAGTAACGTGGCCTCGAAAGGCAAAACACGGTTTGTTTTACAAACTAAAAACTTCATTTAGATTCTGGTGGGAAAATGGGTGGAGGAAATTGATAGTAAAGATCCCAAGCATAAAAAACTCTGGTTACAAAATAAAGAATGTTACATTATACTTCGTGCCCTGATTAATTATTCACTACATGAAATAGTGTAATGCATTTTTGTATGCATCATATACAAATTATTTATTTTATTTAAATGCTGTTCAAAACTGAACAGGATTTTGCAAACATATTGACCATATTTTTCGACCTATAGATGCAACACTTCTTCACTTCAGAAGTACGATTTATAATTAAGAAATAAGAAAATAAGAGAGAATTACGAATAGAAAATAAATATATATGCTGGCTAGCAGAAGAAGGATGCCTTCATAAAGTACTTTTTAAGAGAAACTGGCTCAGATTCACATTACATGTACGAAAAACCACAAAAACTCCCATATAGCCAGCCTGAACTACCACTGTTCAGTGGCTTATCACTCCAACACTAGTGGATTCCAATGACTGTTCGAATTTTTCACAGAAATCATCATTTATTATGATTGTTGTATTATTACCATTGGTACAAAATTTACTTATTATGATATTTAATTTTAGCTTTTAAATTATAAACATAAATTACTTGTAAATTTAGGGATTAAAAAATATACACTTCTTAATATTTTTACCATTTACAAAATTTAATCATAAAAAGTATTTCTAACGCTGCTACAAAACTTGCTCATTATAATTTAATTTGATTTCCTTCACTTTGAAATATTTTTTTATTTTCTTTTAATAACAGAATCTAAGAAACTAAAGTAACATATACTACTAGTTTGAAATGCATTTATGAACCTCTTGTAAATTTCATTATTCATAACATAAAAATTAACCTTTTGTAAATTGTTCGCGCCTACGCATTTGTAATGTAATCCACGCATGCGCATCTGTAATGTGATGATCTAACGAGTTTGAGAATCGCCATCGACGGTGTAAGAGGGCTGGTCACAGCTATGAGTTAATTGTAATTAATTATGAGAATTAATAAAGAATCGAACCAGCGAATTTATTTAGTGTGTGTTATTTGGGACGAGAACCAAACATATCTGGTCCGTCGAGCCGGAGTGTGAGTTTGTGCATGAATAAGTAGTGTTTCGTTTTTGAGAACACAGGAGTGTTTGTGTTTGCCAGTATTCCAAGCTTGTTCTTTTCAACGAATATCGCTGATTTTGGATACGGATATTCATCAAAAGTGAATCACTGCAGAGGTAAGTGATTCCTCTCTTGTTAATTCTGTACTTTCTGTGCTTGTTCTGTTATAAATAACAATGTTATTTAAGGGTTCTAAAAAAGAAGATTTAAGGCTTATTGCCTTAGAAATAAATCTAAATGTTGAAAAAATGACTATAGCAGATTTGACTGGTATTATTGAGAATAGTGAAATTTTCAAAACTAAACAAGATTTAGTAAAAGAGATAGCAAACTCTATTATCGAAAATAGAGAACAGGAAGAGCAAAAACTTGTCGAGTTAGAAAAATTAAAACTTGAGAGATCAAAGAATGAGTTAGAGTTGGCTAAGCTTAAAACAGAAACTAAACTTGATGGTGTAAGCGAAACCGAAACAAAATCAGAGTCACTAGATCAATTAATAAAAAGTATCAGAACCTTAACTGTAAAAATTCCTATACGGCCTGAGAGTTGGGGATTTTTCTTTTCGTCATTAGAACGAGCGTTTATTACAAAAAATGTTTCGGAGGACTATAAAGCAGAAATTCTGTTAAATCTGTTAGGAGACAAAGCTTAGAATTTATTAATTTATTTATATGATAAAGATATCGCGAATTATGAAAGAGTAAAAGAAGTAGTTCTGAAGGAGTTTCAGCCAACACCATATTCGTGTTCAGAAAACTTTAGAAAAACTGTTAAACAACCACATGAAACTCATGTGCAGTTTGCTTCTCGCTTAATAACTGCCTGGGATTATTATTTAAAATTAAGGAAGGTTCATTGTGGGTTGATAAAGGAAGAAGACAACTTAGATAAAACTCTTAGAACATTTTGGGAATTAGAAAATATTGAAACTGATAAACCCCAAAATAAAGAATTTTTAATTTGTGAGAAACATTTCGTAGAAAATTATACACGAGATAAAACCGGTAGGTACGTTGTTAAAATGCCATTAAAGGAGGATCCGGACATTTTAGGAAGTTCTAAACAAATTGCAACGAGTAAATTAAATTTCTTATGGAAACGCTTAGTAAAGAACCCCGAATATTTAAAATTATATTCAGATTTTTTAAAAGAATATCAACAGTTAGGACCAGGGCCGGCGGAAGCGGGCCCGCAAGGCCTTCTTTGCAGGCGGGCGCCGACCAGCGAACGACACAGGGCATTTTCTTTTTTTTTAATGCAAAAGAATGCGAGACCCTCAAACAACTAATAGTTTCAGATAGGTTATACCAATCTTTAGATGCGGGAACAGCTTCTCACATTGCTGTGAGGCAAGGTGATTCATGGTTTTCACCTAGTGAGTTAGGTAAAGAAATAGATTTATATTTCACGTCACGAGGAAAACCTCTTACTGAGAATTCGCATGTTAATCGTAAGTATAATAGCTCAAAAAGTGTAGCTAAAGTGTTTTTATCAGATGTTAAAAACAGAGAACTGTATTTTATGCCACGAGAATCACGGATTGGCAAAATGCCCATCGTATTTAAAATTACCGGTACAAGAAAGAGTACAGGTTGTGAAATCTAATAAATTATGTTTTAACTGTCTACATATGCATTCAGTATCAAATTGCCCATCGAAATATTCTTGTTTTTGTCAAAAACGGCACCACAAAACTATTCACTTTCCGAAAGCAAATAATATCGTAAAGGAGAAGGAATGTTCTTCATCGGAACAAAATAAAAACAAAACAAATGTATCTGACTGCAACATTACCAAACTAGATGACTCATCGACCTTGAATGTTAATACGCAGGAGTTCGTTCAAAAGGCACTTATTAGCAATTATTCGAATAAACAGAGTACGGTTCTGCTTTCAACAGTCGTATGTTTTCTAATTGATAACGAGGGGAAAAAACACAGAGTGAAGTGTTTGCTGGACGGGGGCAGTATGTCGAACTTTTTGACACGGAATCTTATTGAGCGTTTGCAGTTAGAGAAAGAAAAAACAAACATTTCCGTTTCGGGGATAAATGATGCTACTTTAACAATAAAGCATAAAATTAATGCTTCGATATGTAATAAAGAAGGAACTTTTATAAAGAATTTGGACTTTTTAGTAATTCCAAAAATAACTGCTGATTTAACACCTTCGCGCAAAATTAAAATTTCAGTGCAAGATCTTCCTAATTTAAAATTAGCAGATGAAGGATTTAATGTTCCAGAAAGGGTAGATATGTTGTTGGGAGCGGGAGTTTTTTATGAACTTTTGAAAACGAGTCAAATTCGAATGAATAATCCTGATCTTATTTTTCAAGATACAGTTTTTGGTTTTATCGTGTCTGGAAGTATTCCAACAGAGACTAAAAACAGTGTTCATTGTGGATTGATAAAGGAAGAAGACAACTTAGATAAAACTCTTAGAACATTTTGGGAATTAGAAAATATTGAAACTGATAAACCCCAAAATAAAGAATTTTTAATTTGTGAGAAACATTTCGTAGAAAATTATACACGAGATAAAACCGGTAGGTACGTTGTTAAAATGCCATTAAAGGAGGATCCGGACATTTTAGGAAGTTCTAAACAAATTGCAACGAGTAAATTAAATTTCTTATGGAAACGCTTAGTAAAGAACCCCGAATATTTAAAATTATATTCAGATTTTTTAAAAGAATATCAACAGTTGGGACCAGGGCCGGCGGAAGCGGGCCCGCAAGGCCTTCTTTGCAGGCGGGCGCCGACCAGCGAACGACACAGGGCATTTTCTTTTTTTTTAATGCAAAAGAATGTGCATTTATCGGGGAATGTTCCTTGAATGCTTACACAGGACAGGGACCATGGGAGTTCGCGCCCCCTCCCAACACCTCCTAACAGAAGGCCATGGAGGTAGGAAGTAAGATGGAGTCGCCCTAAACAGGTTTCTCCCGTACCCTGCTCTGAAGCACCGGCGATCCCTACGTGGTAACCAAAACATTGGGTCATTTACCATTGTGTTCTATGGGATTTGACGCTTTCGGATGTAAATATTTTGTAATTACGTCGTAAATATACATATAAATGTATATATTTTCTTTTTCTACAAAACTTCAGAGTCCTAAGTATGTGAAAACAACATATTTTTAAAGAACATTTCATTCTGAACGGAATTAAATGCTATACTTTTCACAGGACAGTTTTCTCAGAATGGTTTAATTTGAATGAAATATTTTCACAAGTTTTCGTTAATTACATTAGAAAAAAAAAAAAATCAAGGTAATTCGATTTTATTCGGTTAAGGTACAAAAATTAAGATCAAAGTTTATTGTATTATTAATATTAAAATTATGCATTATTTCTTTTCTATTTATAGAGCTTCTTCCTAAAATACTTTCTTAAATATGACATGATTTTTTGGCTTCTGAAGCATCTTTTAAATCGAAAAATGCAAGTCAATTTATAATTAATGCTCTATTCGGTTCATTTTAAATTAGAGATTTATTAGGAATTAGCGAAATACTTTAAATAAGTATTAATTAGTACTTGACTTTCTCTGAACATTTCTAAAAGGGAATAAAATAAGTTTTTTTTTTTTTTTTTTTTTTTTTTTTTTTTTAAGTATTATTTAAAACTTGTAACTGAGTTATTATAAAATGTAAGGGGAATAAATAATTCTTTTAATTATACTTATCAGATTTTTTTTTACCCTTCATTTCAACAATACATATTCCAAAACTCTTTATTACTTTCTTAAGTGCGCATCTCATAGCATTTGCTTTACAATACCTTTTAACAGGTTGCTTTCCAATGCGAACAATTCTTGCTTAAATAGTTTTATAACGTATTTGTCAACAGGATTTCAATTTATGTTTACAATTCAATATTAAGATAACATTTATAATCTTTATAAATTAGATACATTTAATAATTAGATTTCTTCACAGTACTATCACAGTTGTTTATAAGTGAATAAATTCTTCATTTCAAATACATTTATAAATAATTTAATGAATATTTAAGTATTTTGTCAAAGGCAGATACATGCTTTTTGCAAGCACATGCATAAATACCCATACATATTTCCTATTTTTCATTTCCGGCATGTGCAAATCTTTAATTTCTGTGCATTCACTATATTTTTCGTGTAAAGTAATTTACACTAATTTAGCATACACCCGAAAGTTTTACATAAAAAATATATATGAATATAATTTGAATTATTATTAAGTATTATTGAAGTATTATTTTTAATACCCACTCAAAGGTCAGTTTTTCTTCAAAATTCTTCCACGATGGTATCTCCCTCTTTAGGCAGGTAGCCTTGCATGCGTTAATCTATTTAATAAAAACTTAATCTGACATATGTGCCTAATTACAAATATTTTAACATACATAATTTTATATTTATAAAACGTGTAAGCCCAAAGTGATTATTTTTCAGATATGTAAAATTAAAACGATGGGTTTAAAATGAGCAGCATTAAAGCCTCTCCTCTAACAAATTTTAAAAGGTACATGTTACAATAATATATGGATGTGAACAAAATTTGTTTTATTTAAAACATTTTAACGTTTGGAAAATAAAATAAAAGTAGCGAATACTCTATCAAGGGTATCGAAAGACGTATACAATTTTAAATGTACCGTAAGGTATTTTTCATTCTTTAAGCATAGCATTTTTCTTAAAATCTATATTTTTGTTGTGCAACAGCTTATAATTTTATAAAATAAATTCATAATCAAAATCGCTGTTGTTAGTTATCGAAAAATAACCAAGATGAGATTTTTCCGTAAATGTCACTAAACTATACAAATTGCTATTATTCATCACAGTATGAATATTTCTTTCATGCGAAAGTGTCCCTTTTTCGATTTCTATGGAACTGTCGTGTGTCGAAATATCATCAGAATCTTGTCAAGCGAGCTTCTGAATGTAAACAAAGAACACCCCATCTGGTGACCCAAGCTTCAAAGCAGTGCTTCACTTTTAGCGCGGGTTGGCCCCTCCTCCCTTTCCTACCTCCATGGCAGAAGGTGTTGCCCCTTCCCACCTTTCCTCTCCAGTTCATCCATCAATGCCTTGTCAACCATCCGTCAATCGTCAGGGATATTATCATACAAAGAATTTCGAGTTGGAAATTCACGCTGTGAGCAAGTTTAAATCTAGGTAATACCGTACTTAAACCGATTACATACGCAGACGTTGTTCACTACTCACAATGACCCTTCTGCGCATCTAGTACCAGATAACGGTCATTTTCCATGTGCCTAGAAAGTCACATGTTATGTATCATCTACACATTCCATTTTCGTATTTACTGAGTCACTGAGTGGTTGGTGAAGAAAATTTTCAATGCACAATAACCTTACTACTATTGGAAAAGAAAAGTCCATTTGATGAAGTACGTTCTTATTTTATTTTACTTAATATAATTTCTATTTATCCTTATTTTATCGTTTATATTATATTTTTATTTAAAATGTATACAGTGAAATACGGGTTTTTTTTCTTGAAAATTTCTGTGAGGACGGGAAGGGGGGAAGGGATTAGCCCTTTCTATCAAGGAAAATTTGCCATTTTGCCATATGTAAAAATGAACACAGGCACCAACTTTTCATTTTCTTCACGGGAGGAGGGGAGGGCAAGATTTGCATGGACGAAACGCAAAACTCTAGAGAGCAGTGCTTCTCAACCTTTTTTGACCGGTAAAACCTACGAAAAAATTTCGCGGACCAGTGTGTTTTTTACCTCCCCCCCCCCAAAAAAAAAAACTTCAAAGTATTCAAGAATTACTACATAAGTGAGTTGTAATATTATTACCATTTGCCTACAATCATATTTAAATATATGTGCCTTTCGTTTCCTTCTTACTCATCCTGGTTATTGATTTTTAATGTACCTATAATTAAAGAAATAGTAGTTATAGCACAGTATTAAATTCCATGGTTATTAAAAACTTACGCTGATGTATAGTTTTCAGTTGTCCAAACACGCAGAAGAATGTAAGCAAGATAAAAACTGAAACCTACCCTAAGACGCCTTAAACAATACGATAGATATTCATCGTTCAAGTAATCAGTGATACTCGAGGTAGACAGGAGCACACTAACTGGTGTATTAAGTGTACGGCACGGCAATTTATAAAAGGCGATTAGGTACCTAGTTGCCAGGTTGTTATATTTTTATCACCGATCATATTATTTTATAAACTAGTAAACTATTGTTATTGTAATGTGGGTGCTGTTGTAATATCGGTAATTTCGGTTTTCGACAGATAGCTGGATATTTCGCTATCTGGACACTTGTATAGAGAGTTTATTTTCTATTTCGGGGGGGGGGGAGGAGGTTGCCGGTGTTTATAGTCTAAGTCCAAATTTTCAACATTTATACAATTTATTTAATGACTAGACTCCCCAATTAAGCATCTTGGTGTGTTCGTGCCATGGACCTTATAAGAAATAGACAAACCCAAACGGGTTTTCTCCCTCGTCTGAGGCGCTGCTGGCTGTCACCTTGATCACATCCGGAGGAGTAGGGACGACTTGCAGAAATTTAACATTGCTTGCCTATTGCAGCGTGTATAATTGTCAAGAAAAAGCTGGTTGTAGCGCCTCATTTCACAAATTAGAATTTCTACATACTTTTATTTTTGAAATTGAGATTGATTTTTAAAAATTTAGCATATTTATCAAGCATAATTAACGTTCCAAATAATTATAAAGCTATTGCATGGTTTCAGGGCTGGATATTTTTTTAGCAGTTCCTATGTTGTAAGGAAATTTGTAACTACTTCCTTTAGAAAAACATATTTTAAATCTGAACTAATAGAAAATTTCAAACAAGCAATTTTCTCTTGCATTTTTTATGCTTTTATTGATGTAAATAAGTAAAAAGTACTAAAATATTTAAAAACGAATTTTTGAAAGTTTTATTTAAATTCTAAATTGTGCTGCTTTTTTTAAAATTATAGATGAGTATTATGGCATAATTTCTACAAAGGAATTTTATTTCATAATACATCACAGCGATAAACAATTTTGACTCCTTAAAAATTTTTTATACATTTAATTCTAATATTAAAATTGTATTTAACCGTACTAATTAATTTTGCTTGTATTTTATAGCGATTATTTTGTAAAATTTATTTTTAGTTCTGTATAACATTTTTTTTTTTTAATTTACTGTTAATTTAATTTGTTAGCCCAAAGCGGTGGTAGCCTAGAAAGGCTTTTAGTTTCGAAGCGGAATTTTGCGCTGTTTTACTATAAGTGTCCGTGTCTCCTTGCAAATTGTTGTTACCAAATATTATCGCCCTGTATTATATGTAAAGAAATTAAATAATGAAGAATCTGCATGAATACATGTATGTTTCTTGCACTGTGACAAAAACGACAGTATCTAGAGCCATCAAATTTTGAATAATGTAATCCTCCACCCCATGGGCATCTGGACGGCCGAATTTCAAATTTGTTTTAATCTATTTCATATTTTGTAAAACTTTAGCGAATTTTTGATTAACAAACTCAACGAGTTCAAAGCGAGCGAGCACTGTACGGAAAATAACAGTTTTATTTCCAGTGCGGAAATTCTAAAGATATGCTGTATTCAAATGTATGTGGTTTACGAAGAACATGATATTCAATAAATATAGATAACACACAAAACTTTAAAAAAAGGTTCCTTTTGGGCGTAATGTAAAATCTGAGTACTTCTAGATTTTATTTTATCTTTTTTTCCCCTTCATTACGCTCAGAAAATTTTATGCTCTGAATTTTATGAATTATTAAAGTAACTAATTCACTTTAATGTTAATAACTTAATGATCACATAATCAAATAAATATGATGTTTTTGTAATGTTATTATAGTTTGGAAACTCATTGCCTGAAAATGTTCATTAAATTAAAAAATAAATAAATAAATAAATAAAATATCAGATCTTGTTTAATTTTACCTTATTAATTTCAAAGCATCACGTACTATCAATCTTATTTAATTTTACTTTATTTTTACGCAAAATTAAGTTCATAAATTTTGTGCTTAGAATTTTTACCGTTTTACCAAAGTAAAGATGTTTGTACAAGAATTACGCGTGAAAAAAATGCGCGAAATGCAGTTAAAAAGTGCTTTAATGAGATAGATTAAATCCTACTTGGAAAAAACTGTGGCTTTCATAATCTCATCACTATACAATATATCCCATTTAATAATTAAAAAGAGTTATGTGATACAAACGCCATAGGTTTCAGTGTTAAAATTAAACAGATCGTCCTTACTCTTTCTTGCCGACATGTCCGTGACGCGCACTCCACACACTGGGTTAGTCTATCTCTTATAGGTCCATGGTTCGCGCACGCTTTTGTACAGAAAGACAAAAGGCATATAAAAAGCCGCTTGAGGACCTTACCCTAGGCGCATTTGACCGCGTCTGGCATAGAGGACTTATTTTTAAGCTCATCAGTTTGAATTTTCCACGGGAAATTATTCTCATCCTCAGCTCATTTTTGAACTCCCGAACTTTTTCAGTGCGGCAAGGAGATTCCAGTTCAAACCCACATCAAATTTACACTGGTGTCCCACAAGGAAGTATCCTTGGACCAATATTTTATATTTTATACGTAAATGACTTTCCAAAATTCAGTCAAGACCCTAATATTATGTTAGCATGCTACGCGGATGACACCGCCATCATCGCGAAGTCCAGGCGACCAAACCACGCCTTGGAAAAGATTCAGCAGATTATTCCTAATATTGAAGCATGGTGTCAACGATGGAAAATTCAGATCAACCCGGAGAAGTCAAAAGTTTTAGTTATAAGAAAATTCAAGACCACAGACCACCTCACCTGTAATGTTACGTTCTTCGGGAAAACAGTCCCTACTGTAAGTACGGCAAAATACCTAGGAGTCATTTTAAATCGATCGTTTACCTGGAATACACACATAAACAGTGTGTGTGGGAAAGCGTACGGCATTGTGAAAAAGCTTTACCCACTACTTTCTAAGGACTCTGGATTAAGCCTTGCACGCAAAAGAAGGCTTTACACTGCAATTGTCAGGCCTGTTATCATATATGCCTCCTCGGCCTGGGCAAGTGCTAAGGCAAGTGAAATTCATCGGCTCCAAGTTCTGCAAAATAAGATCCTGAGAACCATCACTAACGCCCCATACTATATTAGAAATGAGGATTTACATCGCGACCTTCATATTGATTATATCAAGGACTATATCCAAGATAAATGGAAACTTTTTCTGGAAAGCAAAGACCAACAGTACAGCTAACTTTGAGTATATTCTGAGCTACGAAATCATCCCGGAGCATTTGCTCATCCGACCTTATGCTGCACATTCAATTAGGCAAGCCAAGAATTAAGTGTTACTCGTCAGTACTCCATGCTGACGCTCCGTGTGCATCTTTCCACATCATCTTTTCTGACAAGGATTCCAATCTAGATTTCGACCAATCACAGTGAAGTGCCAGCAGGCTACGAGCATCTTACGGACTTTGGAGTAATTACTTTGGACTTGTTCTTGGTTGGACCAGTGTTGCAAATAGCTCGCGTCAGCTCCTGAGCCCAGACGAAAATTGCGCCGTAACTCCCTTTTCTCCCTGTTATTTAACCCCTCAGAGGAAACTCAATCAGGTATTTTCTAATACCAGGCTCCGCATGGAACTCCTTGCATGACTGGGAAGTATTGCTCCGGCAATAGAAACCCAGTACAATACAGTATATCGCAGTACCCTAGCTACGTCAGCTGAGATGGCCGAAGTAAAGAACTGAAGTTTTATATTCAGTTATTTTCATAAAACGTTGAGAATCTTTATTAGATTTTTAATATTAAGTTGGCTTCTGGGGCTACACCCAAGGACAACTAGATATCTACAGGCCTCCTCCATCGATTTATGACGCCACAAGCGAAGGCGATCGACATATATTTATGTCACTTTTTATTTCAAACACAAAAGTCAAGTGAAATTAATTTTTACAACTTAATATTTTGAATTTTAGGAATAAATTTTAGGAATCTTTTTTAGAATTTTGGATACTGCTTGGACATCATTAAACGAAAGATATGATGCAATGAAAAATCACTGCGATAATTTAAGTTTCCTGGGTAATTTATCAGAAATTGATAACGCAAATTTCAAAATAAAATGTGGTAAATTAGAAAAATTGTTACAGTGTGATGACAATAAAGATATTAACGCAGAAGAACTCTATGACGAAATAGTAGCTTCGAAAGACTTGTGCTTCCCGAACTTGAAGATCGTACTGAGCATTCCTGTTAATGTTGCTAGTAGCGAAAGATCATTCTCCAAATTAAAATTGATCAAGACAGATTTACGTTCAAGTATATCGCAGGAAAGACTCATAAATTTAGCTTTGATTGCCATTGAAAATGAAATCTGTCAAGAAATAGATGCAAAAGAAATTATAGAAAAATTTGTAAATATAAAATGCAGAAAAATAAATTATTCTCAATAAATTGTTAAAGTCAATTTCAACAAATGCTTTCTTCAAAATTTTCTTCTCCTATACAAAAATTTAGAAAAAAGGGGGGGGGCGACTTCAGCTATTTTGCAGGCGGGCGCCGGATAACCTTGCGCCGGCGCTGGTTAGGACATATGGTTGAGGTGAGTGAAAGCGAGGAGGAACGAGGTTCATATTACATTCCTCATATTGGAGTATATAGGGGAGAAGAGAAAAGTAAGTCGACTCCCTTGAGGGTAGTATTTAACGCTTCTTCTTTCACAACCAAAGGAAACTCTCTAAATTCTATACAGTATAATGGAGGTGTGATACAAGATGATTTATTCTCAATTATGCTGAGATTCAGGAAATATATTTTTGCTTTCACTGCTGATATACAAAAGATGTATCGAGCTATTTCTATCCATCCAGATCAGTGGAAGTTGCAAAGGATTTTATGGAAAGAAGGCATTGATAAGCCAGTTAAAAACTTTGAGCTAACCACCGTTACCTATGGAACTGTGAGTGCACCATTTTTAGCAATGAGAACACTTGTACAGCTGTCAAAGGACGAAGGAGATAAATTTCCTTTAGCAGCATCTGTACTGAGAGAAGACATGTACATGGACGATATTCTATCTGGAGCTGAGTCGCTAAGTTCTGCGTTAGAACTTCAAAATCAGTTAATAGGCATTTTGAAGAGTGGAGGTATGTTACTCCATAAGTGGTGTAGTAATGCTACTGAACTGTGTCAAACAAACGACAAAACATATCCCTTTGGTAAATCAGAAGAATCTAAAGCATTAGGTATTTTATGGAAGTCAAAAGGAGATTGTTTGAGCTTCAACGTTAAAATCGAAGACAACGTACAGGTTACGAAACGGCAAGTGTTATCCGTCATATCTCGCATCTTTGACCCATTGGATATAATTTCTCCAGTTATAATTGTAGCAAAAATATTTATGCAGAAATTATGGTTGTTAAAATTGAGCTGGAATGATGTTTTGCCAGAAAAGGAGGCTAAAGAATGGAAAGAATTCTCCACTACCTTGCAGCTAATTAACAACATTGAAGTCCATAGATGTATTTTATTACCAGATAGAATCAAGATTGAATTACATGGTTTCTGTGATGCCTCAGAGGCCGCCTATGGAGCAGTTATCTACTGTAAAGCAACATCAGCAAGAAACCATACATCAGTGAGGTTGGTGTGCAGTAAATCGCGTGTCTCACCCCTAAAGAAGACTACAATCCCAAGACTTGAGCTTTGTGCAGCAGTGCTATTAGCTAATGCATCGAGTGAAATCATCATTAAAATTGGAGCTTACTGCTAACCTTTGGACCGATTCTATGATTGTGCTGTCATGGATCAACAAAGAGCCACATCTGCTCAAGACATTTGTTGCAAACCGGATTTCAAAGATACAGGATTTGACTGAAATAGCACAGTGGCATCATATCGCTTCTGAAGAAAACCTATCAGATCTCATATCTAGAGGTATGTCTGCCAAAACACGCAACTATGTCAACTGTGGTGGAACGGGCCTGACTTCTTAATGAAGGATGAGTACCCTATAAGAGTTATACCTGAAGCAATTAATGAAAAGGACAGTAATGAACTTAAAAACTTTGCTGATTCTGAACTGTCTACATGTTTAAATCTGAATGTGAATAATTTTGTTAATGATTTATTGAATTGCAGTAATAAGTATTTAAAATTAATTCGTATTATAAGTTTTTGTTTTAGGTTTTACAAGAATTGTAAGCAAGAACAAAAGCAGGTAGGTAATTTACAAGTGGGAGAATTGAGAGCAGCTGAAGAAACTTTAATAAAATTAGTACAGGGTGAGTATTTTATAAATGAGATAAATGATCTTAAAAAATCAGGTATTGTTCCAAGAAATAGTTCTATAAAAGGTCTTAACCCTTTCATTGACAGTAATGGACTGTTGAGAGTTGGAGGTAGATTAAAAAATAGCAATTTAACTTATGAGAAAAAATTTCCTATTATTCTACCTTCTAAACATAAATTAACAGAGTTAATAGTTAATTACTATCATTTAAAATGTTCGCATGTGGGTCCTCAATCTTTGTTATATCATATAAGACAAAAATTTTGGATTGTAAGTGGTAGAAATGTTTGTAGAAAAATTGTAAAAAATTGTATAATATGTTTTAAAGCTAATCCCATTGTAGCTCAGCAAATCATGGGTGATTTACCCAAGGAAAGAATCACAGCTAATCTTACATTCAATTGTACTGGAGTTGACCTCTGTGGCCCATTCTTAATTAAGTACAAAAACCAGAGAAAAGGTATATATCAGAAAGTTTATGTGTGTATATTCATTTGTATGGTTACTAAGGCCATTCATTTAGAGCTTATAACATACCTAACATCTGAAGCATTAATAGCTACCTTGAAACGTTTCTTTGCACGAAGAGGTAAAAGTTTAACACTATTTAGTGATAACGCTACGAATTTTGTAGGTGGAAATGCAGAATTAAAGAGATTAAACAAAGTTTCAAACGACCAATCACCAAATTATGTGTCTTACCAATACAAAAATGAGTATTGTCTTTATAGTTATTGTACAGTATTGAATGTGCTTCACATAAAATGTCATTATGTAACTGAAATGTTATATTGTATTGCTTTGAGGTGTACGCTAATGTATATGGTAAATGTATAATTATAATAATGATTTTTATGTAATAGTACTTATTCAAAATTGTTTATGATATACTTGTTTAATTTTTATGCTATATCTTAATTACAATAGTTAAATGCTAAGCATTGCAACGCGGGGCGGCATGTTCGCGCCTACGCATTTGTAATGTAATCCACGCATGCGCATCTGTAATGTGATGATCTAAGGAGTTTGAGAATCGCCTCCGTGGTGATGGCATTATACTCCGTGATCGCCATCGACGGTGTAAGAGGGCTGGTCACAGCTATGAGTTAATTGTAATTAATTATGAGAATTAATAAAGAATCGAACCAGCGAATTTATTTAGTGTGTGTTATTTGGGACGAGAACCAAACATAAATTTAAAATATTAGCTAAGTACTAATATAATATAAATATTAACTAACTATTTGAAATATTAATGTTTAATACATTAATATTATATTTTGTAATTTAAAATATTAACCTTTTGTAAATTTCATTACTCATAACATAATCACTGCCATAAATTCATTTACGGTAGTGTTTCAAGAATTTATCATAGCAGTACTAGAAATGTTGAAAATTAGAGAAAGACTGTTTATTCCTGATCAAGAGCTTATTTTTTACGATTGTTATTTAGTCTAGATCGGTTTTGTTGACAATCCGCCATTTTTTTCCGATCTTCAAAGACGGGTATACATTGGCGACCGAAATTTGTCGCCAAATCAAAAAATCGCCAAAAGGTTCAATACTAAAGCTGTTCCAAAACTTCATTTAGATAAAATTTATTTTAATATTATTATTATCTTGTTATATGATTATACGAAATGCTGAATACTCTAGGTACTATCATAATCTTCGCATAACCTTTCACATTGTATTTTGCGTTATCATTGTTAAATATTATTGTATTATAAAGATTAAATTACTTTGTTAGAAATGTGAATGTTCTAATTTAATTTTCTTTTTATCACTTATTATTTATTTCCGCTTGAAAACACATTCATATTTGACAAATAATTATCTCCGCTGAAAATTTTTGATTGTTTAAAAACTATATTTGTCAATAATGTAATGAAAACTCACTAATCTGGTGCTTCATAGATCAATATGACAACGAATTCGAAATGTTTTAAAAACAGTTCTTTAATTTTTAGTGTGTAGTAGATGCAAATAATGTCAGAGAAAAATATTTTAATAAAAAAGTTCTCCATGTTAATTCAATAGCAAAATTATTTCTATTTCAGTGAGAAATCCAGTTTCAATGCTTAATATAAGCAAAAGGTTTGCTGTACAATTTTATGTAAGAAACGTAATAATTTACTTTCATTCCTTTTAAGTCGGCATATTCGTTTCCAATAGATAACTAAAATTTTTGGCAAGTTACAGACTTAACTTGAACACACAGTATTCCATCACTTAAAATATCAATTAATTATTCTTTTTCATTTAGAGATACATTGGAATTGAAAATACCAAAGGCAAAATGGGTCACAGATCCAACCTAATTCCTTATTTGGAAATTTTTCAAAAAATTTTCTGTCAGTTTTATCATATGTTGTTTTAAACAAGAAATCTGTATTGTTGGTTTAATCCTAGTATCCGGTGCACACGGGATTTGGCTACTTTTGGCGACTTTATGATGAGCAGTTAAAACGGACATATACGATGAGTAGTTAACGGGTCATTTAAAGAAAATATTTAGTTAAACTTAGTATATACCATGTATATAGTATATATACTATGTGTGTATATACATATACTATGTGTGTATAGTATATATATAGACGTTTTTTGGATCATTTTTGGTGTTGGTGATAATTTTCAAAGTCGCGCCAAGGCTACACCGTATACTAGGATTTTACCGTATTATTTTCTTTAGTAAATTCTGAAAACCATGTTTCTGTTATTTTTGTTCAATGCTCCTTGCCAAAGTATTAGCTTAGTTTTAAAAGCTTCAATATTGGTGCTCAGTATTAAAATGCTTAGGTTTTTAGAAAATGTCTACCAAGTAACTGAGTTTTCCTAATTAATCATTATTAATGAATGAACTTGCTGATGTAAGTTTCTTTTCTTCCGAAAATATGTAAACTGTATTTCTCAAATCGAAAATATGTCTCGCTATTTTTCTGTGTGAAAGCCAACTGACTTTGGTAATTATGTCCCATATAGAGTACTTATCTAATTACATTGTATTAAAAAGAGACAGCTGTTTAAGATCTTGCCTTTTAATGTAATTAATTGCAGTAATAACCCTGCAATATTTTGTGCAATTCTTCATTAATTTGCAACAAGAGCTTTTCTATGTGTCATACAGTGATGGAATATTATATGGGGAGCAATTTTGGCTGAGCTTTGGAATATGGTAACTGGTAGTTTGGCGACATTTTGGAGGCGATAAAGGTTACTACCTAGGACTTTGGTAATAATGTGAGAAGTACTCAGTTCCGATTACGCATTACAGCCAAAAGTCGTTAATTCGGACACCCATAATTCGGAATGATCTATAATCCGGACCTCAAAACTAAAAACTTTCTGCGCATGCGCCGCGTTGACACATGCGCATAGGCGTTTACGCGTGCGCGTAAGACCTTTTACGACTGCGCATATGAGTGTGCGCAAGTGCAGAATACGTTTTCGCGTGCGCGTTTTATGTATAATGTAATTATGTATAATTATATAAGCTAAATAATTATCTATTTCAGTTAATATTGATGATTGCGTTGTTCCTTAATTTTCGAATTGGATCCGGCTTATTATTTTTTGCAGACTGTAAGAGCAATTTTATAAAAGTAAGTTTCAACTTTCAATTATATCAAATAGAATTTCCGATATATATTTGTTAATATGTAAAGGATCTAAAGCGAAAGTATGTTTTGAAATCCGAAATCTGTTTATCAATTTCACGCTGCTCGGCGGGGGGAACGCCGCGGCGTGCGCGTAATGAATTGGAAGTTGATCTGTCAGCACTATCCTTATCTTCAGGGCAGATGTTTTTATTTTATTTGGCTTATAATTCCTTATCAAATGTAGTATTTCATCTCGATGTGCTCCGTCTTTGATATGATTTAAAACAAGTTCCTCGTCATTATAATTCGCTTCCGATAGCGAAGAAAGTGACAGAGGTTATTGAAAACGAAAAAATTTCTATTGACAAATTAGTCATTATTCTCGACACAGCAATTATAGGACTTGAACAGCGGAACTTTGTAACTGAACAAGAAATTATGTCTGTTTAATAGAATTAAAGAGAAAGTATTATCACATGAAACGAAGCAAAACTTAAACAACTTACATTGAAAGAAATGTTTACTAAAGTAAACAAATAAATATTAAGCTTTTTCTTTTTGTAAATTTTGATACTCTTTAGATCATAATTGTTCTATATTTCATAAATTACGGTTTCATACTTTTAATTTTAGAATTTCTGCATGCCATCTTACGAGATTTAAACTGATGATCTATAATCCGGAAAAATCGATAATCCGGAATCGCCGAAGTCCCGAGGAGTCCGGATTAACGACTTTTGACTGTATTTTGTGTGAGGGAAATGAGAGATCATGAGTTATGTCATGTGACATTAATGGACGAATGACAGTTCTTTAATCGGAAAGGGGGGGAATTTGGAAAACTGTAGTACTATATTATTTTGTATTAAGCTTCACTGTGTGTTGTGTGAAATAGTGGAAGTGTGCATGCTACTTAATGAAAATTCTGAAGATTAGGTAAGTTAGTATTTTTAATCATTTCAGGATATTATTTTTATGCATTGTTCTAAATGTAAAGAGTAAATAAATTAATATGGTATTATTGGAAAATTGTTATTAGCAATGATTTATTTAAAGTAATTAGGATTGTAATCTAATTTTTATTAATTTAATGTATGTGCTTATTTATATTTTAAGTAGTGTTTTTTAATTTAATTATATTTTAATTTAATGATCGTGATTTTGTGAGTTATATGTTTGTAGTATTTTGGAATACGTTTGAGTAGAATACGTTGAGTATTTTCATGCATTTTTCGTGAAATTTTTCTAATTTATGAGAAAAAAAGCAGTGTACACGGATATAGTGAAGAGTGTGTGCAATGCCATTTTTGTGCAATTCTGGGATGTTTTTTTAAATAAAAATAAGTCGACGTGTACATGGTTTAGTGATATTTTAATTAAATGATAGTTATTTTGTGAATTTTATGTTTGTAGGAATTTGGTATACGTTTCAGTTGAAGTAAATGTGCATGGAAGTAATTTAAATATTTGACACTTAAGTATTTGTAACCATTTGTAATGTTTGCGGTATGAATTCGTTGGTGACGTTTACGTGGAAATGTTCATCTTTGGAGGGGGTATATACTTTTTGCGATCAGGTAATTTCATATATGTTCTTTTTACCGGATTTAAAGATTCACAAAATTTTCATGCATTTTCGTGAAATTTTTCTAATTTATGAGAAAAAAGCAGTGTACATGGATAAAGTGAAGAGTGTGAGCAATGCCATTTTTGTGCAATTCTGGGATGTTTTTTTAAATAAAAATAAGTCGACGTGTACATGGTTTAGTGATATTTTAATTAAATGATAGTTATTTTGTGAATTTTATGTTTGTAAGAATTTGGTATACGTTTCAGTTGAAGTAAACGTGTATGGAAATAATTTAAATATTTGACACTAAATATTTGTAACCATTTGTAATGTTTGCGGTATGAATTCGTTGGTGACGTTTATAATATAATAGATAATTTAGAGGTAAAAGTTTTTGGATATTTTATTTATTTTATACGTGGAAATGTTCATCCTTGGAAAGGGTATATACTTTTTCGCGATCAGGTAATTTCATATATGTGCTTTTTACCGAGTTTAAAGATTCACAGAATTTTTTTGCATTTTCGTGCAAATTTTTGTAATTTATGAGAAAATAGCAGTGTAGATGCATAAAGTTAAGAGTGTGTGCAATGCCATTTTTGTGCAATTCTGGGATATTTTTTTAAGTAAAAATTAGTCGACGTGTAAATGGTTTATGTGTATGTGCTATTCTGCAAAATGCGCAAGGAGTTTGCAATTGTGCACTTTTCCCAATTTTGCAGTTAATATTTGTCATGATTAAGTAGTTTTGTTACATAAAATCTCTAGCATAAATGTAATTCGGCTATTAGATTGTTGGAAAAAGTGTTCAGTAAATAAAAAGAAAAGAAACATGTCTTTATTTCGTGAAGACAAAATGGCGGCAAAAAAAAAAAAAAAAATAGAGGGTTGCTGTAGCAGAGTTGGTTGCCAAATTTTCGCCAAGTTACCATAATCCAAAGATCAACCGCAATTTTCATTATTAACCCTCTTAGTCCTTTATAATTACCTGTTAATGCTGCAACATCATTAGTACAAGCTGCGACACAGTGTGTCTAGGTAAGATTATTCGTTTCAAAATGTCTGTTAGTAATTTCAAATATTTTCTCTCCAATTACTTTTCCTTTCCAAATATTACAACATTAAAAATATTCTACTGCGTCGTCTTCAAAAAAGTATCTCAGATAAACGATGAATAGAGACATTTTTATAATGTCGGTAGTTTCATCAAGTTTTATAGTAAAGACTGGATTTTGTATTCTATAGTGTCTGATATTACAGAAATTTGGTGAGAAACGGTATCTTTTTTTAATGCTATTGTTTTTAAATCATTAGTATATTTTTCTGCATGCATAAATGATGTAATTGTAATTGCTGAAAGAAGAATGAGCGATTATCCAATTGTATGAGGTTTTAAATTTTTTGCAATTAAATGTGAAAATTTTAAAATGCCTGTAAATCCTTCTCAGGAACTGTTGTATATTTTTTCAAAAATACATTTTAATTTTTCATGCTCTTAGCTCATTCCTTAAAAAAATTCTTCAGATTTATTTACTTAATCTTTATGTTTAGTTTCTGAGGTACTTTCCGTTTTACTGGCGCAAATCTCGCCAAGTAGACTTTGTTGTCGACAACATACAATATACACATAAAAAATTTTAACAAACGTTAGTTCTAAGAATTTTTTATTTTGAAGGCATAAATATTTTAATACCTTTTAAAATTTTGTAAAAAAGCCAATAAATAAAGACAATAAATTTGTAAAAAGACATTAAGAATTTACTATGTTTTCATGTTTCAACATCCTGATTTGTAGTTTCGTATCACGTGATCTCATGTCACGTAAACTACGCTACAAAAATCTAATTCTCTCAGTAATTATCTACATTAATGACAAGTTAAATCTTAATTTGGAATACAAGATTAAATGCAAGAATTATTTTAATTCATACGAATAGTTTATTCAGAAATTATGTAAAACCACAGTGCTTTACTTCGCTAGTCCATTCTCATTAGAATTGATGAATTTGACCTGTGATTTTGCCTTTTCTATATTTTTGCCTTCAGATGAGCGGTGTGATTGCATTCTAATTGACTTCATTACCGCGAATGGTCTTAAAGCATAAAATTTAACTATCTTGTATAAATTCTATGTAATTGTATGCCAGTACAGTCAATTCGATAAGAAATGGCTGCGACTTGTTTGAAAATGAGGCGTAAAAGGTTGCCAGCAAAGGTATTCTGTTTGGCATCAGTTGTACCATTGTTGGCAACTTTATCATTTGCACCGGCAAAACGGAAAAGTACCGTTTCTAAATGTGTTTTTAATTTCGCAGGTTTCATACTTTCCATGTGCCAAGTTTTCACTGCATTTAACACACAATGGATATTAAAATAAACTCTTCTTGATATTTACTCTATTTTTTTTAGAATTAGAAAGAGAGCCAGTGAATTCATTATTGTTTGCATTTACATTAATAGTTTTTCTCTAAGTTTATTTGATGTTGGTCCATCCATCCCGTTTCTCTTGTGAACATTGGGTATCTATTTTAGGCCATTTAACCATCATGAATAAAATTGCAGTTAAAACAAAATTGTTTTTATTATCCTTTGAGACACTACTGAATTTTCCAATACTTAGGAAATGTTAAGTGCTTACTTGACAACAAATTTGATTAGGATTAAGAAACATAGTTTATAAATGATGCGTATTACAATTATATGCAAGACACTACTAACATAGTCGAAAAAACTACATCTTAGCTACGCGTATGCAATTGCTTTGAAATTCGATTCGAGCTGTTTGGAAATCATCAAACATAACACACAAATCAAGTGGAAAGCAATAAAATCAAAATTAAAATATGGAAATGTTAAAAAACATCCAAAATTCTCTTCAAATTCCGTATACCTTTTATTGTCAAATAAATATCTCTGAATTTGGTGACCCCCCACAAATTTGTTCACGACTCCCAGGTTTAAATTTTGTAAAAAAACAATACAAGTTATCAATTGCATTTTGAAAAAAAAAAAAAAAAAAAAAAAATATTTCGGGCTTGTCTTTAACAGAACAGCATGCAATGGAGTATTTTCAAAATTACGGGGAAGTACGACTTATGTGAAAATTGATAAACATTGGCTGTCCAATGTGAAAAGTGAATTACGTTTTAATATGTTATGTTCATAGCTTGTGTATTTTGATTATCTAACTGAATACAGAATGATCCGTTCCTTCAAATTTCTGTTGGAATAACTGCTAGAAAATCTATCCCATTTCAGATGAACAGAAAGCGTTTTATTCTTATTCAAAAATTACAGTACTCTCGCATAATACTTACAAGGAATAAGTTAGGTTATTTAACTAAAGTGCAATCAATTTTATTCCTTATTTACATGAATGACGTATCACACAATGCTGTGTAGGCTGGTGACCTAGCGATGATGACTCAAAATGCATTTCTGCATTCAGGCATACACTCCTTACAAGAATATAACCATGCACTGGAGTCCTAGCTTCAGCAGGTACATTTTGTTGTGCTGTGCAATCTCTGTGGGTCCTAAATTTTAAAAACTTTTCCACTCCTAAATTCCAAAAATTTTGCTACTTGTTATTTCAGTAAATTCCAAAATTTTGCACACCTGCCATAACTGCACTGGCTGTGGCTTCAGTTATCCAAAGGTCTAGCAAAATCAAATATTGTAACCTTATTTCAGACGACTTTCTTAAACTGTAGATCGCAACCCCCATCTACAGCAGGGAGTCACAACAAATTTTATTAGTTTTGGTATTTCTTAAAGTTAATATAATAATTTTACAATTACTCAATATTTTTACACAATTTATCTAAAAATAGATGAAGATAAGACAATGCAGACAAAGAGAAAAACAAAAATGTTTCAAAGCATTCTTTTTATAATATAAATGTTCATTTTATTTGCTTTGCACATGATGCTGTCATTTCGTCTGTTACTTAATTAAAATTTTCACATTGTTTTATATCTTAAAATGAGAAATTAAAGTTAATGACCTAAAACTGCAATATTATCTTACAGTACCAGTGAAAAAATTGACAGTTTCACTCACGTGATTGTCGGATTTTCGCAATGCTTATGGGGTCCCACAAAATTTTCGTAAATATTTTGAAATCGTGAAAAAAATCTATGATAAAAAAGGGACACGACTGAAAAAAAGTTTAAGAAGCCCTGTTTTAGACCAATCAGTTTCCTGACGCCAACCCATTTTTTTTGCCTGTTTTGTTTCTCAGCCGAATTATGTTTTTGTGGGAATTTTTCTATATTTTTACTGTTTCAGCTGAATGGAAAAACACGCTAAAATGTTTTAAATGACTATTAGGGAAAGAGGATCAAATACCCCACATTATTATTATCTCCTGTTTCAATTCTGAGTTGAATTATGTTTTTTGATAGAATTTTTCCATATTGCATATTTCAGTTCAACAAAAAATCAACTTTCAAAATATTGAGGAAAAGCATGTACTAAAATGTTTGAAAATGAAAATGTTGGATAAATAAATACAGTACAAAGTCTTTAATCCGGACGTCCATAATCCGGAATGATCTATAATCTGGACCTCAAAGCTGCAAACTTTCTGCACATGCGTAGGATTTACGCATGCGCGTTTAATGTATAACGGACGGTATAAGCTAGGCTAAAATTATCTAATTATCTATTTCAGTTAATGTTGCAGATTGCGTTATTCCTTAATCTTCTAATTAGATCAGGCATATTATTTTTTGCAGGCTGTTAGAGCAATTTTATAAAAAGTAAGCTTGAACGTTCGATTATGTCAAAAAGACTTTCCGATTCTGAAGGGATTTACGAAGCGAAAGCATGTTTCGATGTCCATCAAATAAAAAGTGGAATTCCTGCAAAAAATAGATACAGGCATGAAGAAAGTGACAGAGAGGTTAGTGAAAACGAAAAAATTTCAATTGACAAGTTAGTCGGTATTCTCGGCACAGAAATTATAGGACTTGAACAGCGGAACTTTGTAACTGAACAAGAAATTATGTCTGTTTAGAGAATTAAAGAGAAAGTACTAGCACATAAAACGAAGCATTTTAAACAACTTACATTGAAAGAAATGTTTAATAAAGTAAACAAATAAATATTAAGCTCTTTTTTTGTTGTAAATTTTGGTACTGTTTAGATCATAATTGCTCTTTATTTCATAAATTACTGTTTCATATTTTTAATTTTATAGTTTCTGCATGCCATCTTACCAGATTTAAATTGATGATCTATAATCCGAAATCGTCGAAGTCCCGACGAGTCCGAATTAAAGATTTTGTACTGTATATAAATTACTTTTTTCTAGGAGTGTAGGAGTTCTTATATATATATAAAGAAATTTAGAACCAACTTTTCACAAAGACTAAAAAATTGAAGTTCATAAAATCCTATAAATGTAGAATAAGAATACTTTCAAATGTAAAAATTAACACGATGACTGCCGTGCGCATTTTACAAGATTTGCCCATGACGCCAAATTGAAATTTTTACTATGCGATATATATTATGTTGAAATTTTATATGCAGATGTTATATATAATCGTGCTTAATGCATTTTTCATGCTGGGGGTCACCGGAGACCCCCAAACATCTGTAGACCATTTTTGCGATTTATAATTTAAATTTTTACAATTTATTATTCTTCAAATCATTATAGTAACAATGGTACTATTTAAAAATTTATCAGTATCGATATTTATTCTAATTATACCTGGTATCACCCACGGCGCTGTAGCCAAGTCGAGTGCTGATCACCGGTGACCCCCATGGCGGTCAATGTGTTAAAAAACACCATCACAAGAAAAACCAAAAAATAGTATAAAAGAACAAGAAAGGCGAGGAATCCAACCAACTTCAACATAATATCGTCAAGACGAGGTATGTCAAATTTAATTACATTTCCCCTTCTAAAACAAAATCCTTGCTTTTCTGTATCCAGAATCAGTTGATGAACCATTTCAATATATTTTTTATCTTAATAGTTCACCCGAAAATTCTAGTCCTCCTCCTCAAAGCGAAGGAAAATCATTAAAAATATCTTCCAATTTAAAAATATTTTTCTAATCTAAAAAGAATCTTTAAAAAAAAAAAAAAAAAAATGGAAACATGCCCTTAAAAATGTAGAAAAAATTAAAATCCTGCAGTGGAAAATCTTGGAAAGTTTAAAATAATCTTAACTCAAAACTTTACTAGAACCTCTTATCAAATAGCAGTAGCAAAGAAAAATGGTTGGGGAGTAAAATCATTAAAATTATCTTACAATTTAAAAAGATTTTACTAGTCTAAAAAGAATATTTGATATTCCACATTTACAGGATTTTATCAAGTAATTTGAATTTCAATTTTTATACTTTCTGAAAAATTGGTTCTAAATTTCTTTCTTTATATATTTACTAATTTTTAACAGGATAATGCACGAAAATGTTTGGAAGGATTATAAATTTTCCTTTTAAAAAATTATTTGCATATACATAGTCCAAACGCATCTGTATACGGTGGAATACGTTTAACGCGAAATATCGGTTAACACGAAATAATGCAACGGTCTCGACGTATTTTGATGCATTTTGTTTCTCTTAACATGAAAAGATATCCTTTCTGGAAATGAACAAAATACATAAAACACTGGCATTGCAGGCGAGATTTAAGCGGGATATGAAATAAAAGGGAGGTGGTTTCACATATTTCGTAGAAAAGAGGCTAATTTGGCTTTGAAATACCCTCGGAATAGCCTGCGACATGAGTCAGTTTTGTTTATCTACGCTACTTTCGCCTTCCACCTCTACAAACGCCACACAAACATCTCATTTCTCATCAGTTAGCTTTGGAATTCGGTGACGAATACATGGCAGTGCGAGTAAAAATTAGTGAGTTTGGCTCATATGTTGCACTGCATGGAATTCAGCAACTCCAAGGATGAATAAAAATTATTTTCATTACACACAATTCTCAAACGTATCAGATTCTTTGGCACCAAAAGAAATAGAGAAGTAGGATAGTGAAACTGAGCTGTCACTTAATGTTTGAGAAAGTTTCTGTATTAATGAGCTGTCGTACTGTACTATCAGAAGAATTTGTTGCAGTAGTTTATGATAATGTGTGTACAGCCCCAATTATGGCGGACAAAATTATTTTGGAGTTTGTTCAAAGCTAAAAAAATATCATTGATGCAGATTCTGGTGACGAAAATTAAATGAATAATGCAGTTCCTGTTCCCACCTCATCCGAAATGAGGAACATCATAAAAGGTATGGACAGTTATTCAGACGCACATTACAATGGTGAAATGAATAACAAAATGTTTGACATTGAACAATTTGATGCTAAAAAAAGACAATGCAAAGAAAAATATCAGATTATTTTCCCAAAACTCAATAAATGTTTTGTTTTTTAAAAAACTTGAAAATGTTGTATTAAATTCTATTAAGTTCTTGTTTCATTGATTTTTATTAAATACATACATATACACATATCTATGTAAATAAAATGTACTCTAATAAGCTTAATTTTGTTGAATATATATATATATATATATATATATATATATATATATATATTAATATTCTTTAACAGGAAAAAATATTTCAGTCCCCTCAGTTTTGTGTTAAATGATTTTCACTGTATATCTATTGCACATAAATCCCTTTCTTACATAAAATATAAATGTATGCATAAAATAACTAAATAAATTGTAAAGGAAGTTTAATTAGCAACTATGAAATCTTAAAAAAGTAGTATAAATTTATAATGGCAAACATTAAAATAGATGAAAGTAAATAAAATTTAAATTATAGAATGTACTTTATAAAATTAATAACAAGTGGTTAAAATATATATTTTAATTGCTTAACATATGGAAGTTATTTCGCAGAGACTGTTGGATATAAAATTACTACTTCAAGTTTTCAGATTACTATTGTTCATATTTAAAGTCTCAACTTGCAGTCTTAATCCACATAACAACCATTGTAAAAATCACCCGTTATCATATTCCAAAGATCAGCAGCATACATTTTTTTCAAAATCGTGCATAATATTAAATAGTCAAGTTGATACAAATAAGATGAACTGTTTTTATGAGTTTAGACTAGTAGTTTATTCTTCTATTCACTTATTACACTGTTTCATTTTTTATATGCTCGACTATCCAAAATTTCAAGAGCTTTCCGGATATTTTTTTAGTTGAGTTTTTACTGTACAATCATTTCAGTATTTACATCGTCAAATTTGCACAGACACATACTTGAAATGAATTTACTTTTACAGCTAAACACAGGAACTGGAAAACGAAAAAGTACTTATTCGGAGATTGTATTTCTTTTTCGTTCATGAAAATTAAAGTTCATTACACAAACATGCAATCACACTGCACAAGCATGTATGGAAATTCTTAACACATTTAGTAATCCTGATAATTGATTACACATTTATTAAATAAATCAGAAAATATTTTAATGTATAACAAATGAATAAAGTATTTAAGCTTTTTTAAAGCAGAGCATAATACTACAGTTATGAACAAATTTAATGTTATAAAAGTTAGTTAATTTAGTAAATTTCAGTTTTTCACCAAAGCAATGAAATATTTTGATAATTAGAAAGTTCCTTGTATATCTTTATAAATGAACTTTATTGCTGTTTTAAACAATTAAACAACTGCCCAAGTTATTTTAATACTTTTGAAATATATACACTAAAAGAAACATTAAAATTTATTAATATATTTGTCAACCTTGATTTTGGCATAAAAGTCTGCAGAATGCTTCGTAGTTTTTAAGCACACAGAGGCACTGCAATTCTTTCTTATGCCTTGATTTGAAGTTTTCTGCAGGTGTTTTTTTTTTTTTTTTTTTTTTTTGTTAAAATATCTGTATTGGCACACATACAATGTTTGTATAGTGACTTCAGATGTGGATAAGTTTTTCGAACACTCTCGTTTGTTTTACTGGCGTCGCTGAATTTTGCGATGAATGCATCACATTTATTACCGAGTATCACCTTCCAGATTTATCATACTGTTAATGTATACATTAGCAGTGAATTATTCTCCTCTTTCCTCAGATATACTACGGCGATAAACAATAACCATTCACTAAAGATTTTGCGTAAATTTCCACTCATAATAATTTAAATTGCGAAAATCTCACAATTACCATCTAAACACACTAGTCGGCACCACAATTTTTTCGAAAGCGAGGCGTAGTAGTCAAAAGTGGGGTACGCCGTCTTGCCAGGTGAAACTAGTGGATATTTCCGTGATGTAAAAAATTCGAAAAGTGGGGTAGGGTTTGGAAATACGCCGCAGGGGACTTGTTAGCCGAGATAAAAGCTGGATATGAAGAGATGAGATCTGAGATCAAAGCCGCACTGAAAGAGATAGAAGCCAGATTAGAAGATATAAATGTCGACCAAGAAAAGTTGCGAGGGCAACTCTTACAGAAGAAACTGGAGCCATAAAAGAAGATGTGGAAATGACAGAAGTGGCGTCTGACTCGATGAAGAAACGAATGAAGTAGCTGATGAAGTTTATGAGAAAGATCAAGCAATGAAGGATGAACAAGATTAAAGAAACATAACGAAAAGATGAAGAAAAAGACGAGGAAGACGCTTCTCATCCTCAGGTGTGCGAAAAATCCATCTGAAAGTGCATGTGATGCAGAGATGGAAGAAGCTGATGGGCAGCTTAAACAGTGCACTCCAGTATTGCAAAAAAATTCACCCACTTTACAAACTGGGTGTGTGCCTCATAGTGCAGGTTTTGCAATCAAGGACTTGATTCTAAACCCGGATACTTCTGCTTGTAAAGGATCGGATTCTATTCATGACCCTGGTGCAAACATCGGAACTTGTTTTCAGGGAATAGAGGTAAATAAGCATGTACCATCTGTTAATGATACAGAGGTGAACTATACGCATGCTCCAAATGATTTACAGAGTGGTGTACAAATTGTTTTAGATTTTCCTGTGGATGAAAACCCTGAAAGAACTGAATCTCCAGACTGATATGCAAAACAGAAATACATCTGAGAACTGCAGTGGAAAAGTATTTGACCCGGGTATACTTTAATGAAAAGAAAGAGACTGAAATTCATTCAGAAATTTAATTTGTATTATTTGAAATTGTGATGTGTTTAATTTGTGTACAGTCAAAAGTCGTTAATTCTGATACCCATAATTCGGACCTCAAAGCTACAAAATTTCTCCGCATGCGTCGTGTTGACGCATGCGCGTAAGACCTTTACGGCTGCGAATATGCGTGTGTGCATGCCCAAATACGTTTACGCATGCACATTTAATGTATAATGAACGGTATAAGCTAAGCTAAAATTATCTAATTCTGTTAATGTTGCAGATTGCGTTGTTCCTTAATCCGGAATTTGATCCGGCTTATTATTTTTTGCAGACTGTTAGACCAATTTTATAAACGTAAGCTTGAAGTTTCGATTATGTTAAATAGAATTTCCGATATATATTCACTAATATGTAAAGGATCTACAAAGCAAAAGTATGTTTCAAAGTCCAATAAACAAAAAGTGGAATTGCTGCAAAAAATGGATAAAGGCATATCCTTTGTTTATCTAACTATTCCGAAATCTGTTTATCAATTTGACGCTGCTCTGCGCGCAATGAATTGGAAGTTGATCTGTCAGCGCTATCCTTATCTTCAGGGCAGATGTTTTTATTTTATTTGGCTTATAATTCCTTACTAAATGTAGTATTTCATCTCGATGTACTCCGTCTTTGATATGATTTAAATCAAATTCCTCGTCTTTATAATTCGCTTCCGATAGCGAAGATACAGAGTTGCCAACTCTCCCGATTTAGGCGGGAGACTCCCCACTTTCGACCGTTCTCCCGCCAACCCGATTTACAATATATTTCTCCCGACTTTTTCTTTTTCTTAAAATTTCTCACGATTTTTATGGAACTTGGCTTAATACTTGTTATATGAACAAAAAAAAAAAAAAAAAAAAAAAAAAAAAAAAAAAAGGATTTTGGACGTCTAAAAGCAATTGAATTTTATCTAGATTATATCTAAAACAAAATCTTGCGAATCAGATGAGAAATTTTTATGCTTTGTGAGTGAGAGCATACGTATCCAGAAACGTCATTCTCCAGTTTTCCAATGGGCACCGAGCTCCACTGCGTGTCACCTGGCATATATCAGCCAATGAGCACAAAGCAAGCTCAAGGCTGTTATTTGTATGTTCTTTAGTTAATTCGTTCATCTTGTCCTGAGTTGTGTGAGTACACGTGCCTTCAGGAAATAGTGTTAGAAATTATCATCTTTTGTTATCTCTACGAGAAAGGTGAAATACTCGTGTACGTTTCAAAAATCGTACACAGTTTGACTTTTCTTCCATTATTTCCTCAAGGAAATGTAATAAATTTGCGATGTGTACCGTCTGTCGTTGCGATTTTTCGATTTCGCATGGTGGAAGGGTAGATGTTCTCAAACATGTGCATACACAAAAACACAAGGGCAACATGAGTTGTTTTTAAAAAAACTAAAAATTTAATTTTTCTTCGGAAAAAAAAGACCAAAAAGTTATTAATGCAGAATGTCTGTTCTCTGCCTTTTTACTGGAGCACAACCTGCCACTGAATGTATCGGATCATGCTGCAGCTTTATTTAGAAAAATGTTTCCCGATAGTGAAATTGCTAAGAAATATTCAAGTTCAAGGACCAAAACACATTGTTGACATTTATTATTATCTTGAAAGGAGTTCTAAAAGGAAGGAAAAATTAAAACAATTCCAACAGCTGCATAACTAATATTAGTGATGACGCATTAGAAAAACTTTTATTAGCGAAAGCAGGCCTACGTAGCAATTACTATGAACAAAATTATGAAGTTTCTTTCTTAACGAAAGCAAAATCTGCCACTGTTCTTAACATTTGTATAAAAACTGATTAAAGTGTCTTCCCCCCCCCCAAACGATGCAGTGTAAAGTATTTTTGTGTTGCTTTCATTTAAGAATTAGTAACTATTTAAAGTAAATTCTTTATTAAAAACTATATTTTTATCATTTAAAAAGTATTTTTAACATTGGGAAAATCTCCTGATTTCTTAAAAACGTCTCCTGATTTTTGAGTGTGATAGGTTGGCAAGTATGGCAAGAAAGTAAAGTAAACAAATAAATATTAAGCTTTTTTTTCTTTTTTTTTTTTTTAAATTTTGATACCCTTTAGATCATAATTGTTCTTTATTTCATAAATTACGGTTTCATATTTTTAATTTTATTATTTTTGCATGCCATCTTACCAGATTTAAACTGATGATCTATAATCCGGAATCGCCGAAATCCCGACGAGTCCGGATTAACGACTTTTGACTGTATATAACTTGTAGTTTGTACATAGTGTAAGTATTTGCTTCTCATTTTTAGGGGTACTCATAATTCTTGCGCATGAGTTTCCTTACCTAGTTTCTGTGTAAAGTAAATGTTCGTTTCTTTAGTTATGTTACCTGTATGTTTTTAAAACGTTTGGATTGTATCGAATTTGGCTTCTGACCAAGGGTTGTACTGCCTGGGACATGCAGTCCTTGGGAGGGGACAGTGTTATGAAATGTACAGGCGCAGTAAGATGGCTTCTCCGCAAAGCAGTTTTAGGGTTGCTATAAAACGGCAGAGGAAGATAGTGTTGCCATATTTGGCGATAAATCGCCCATTTGGCGACAAAATTGGCAATATACCATGGGTGGATGAAGAACCTTCTGGAATGAATTCTTACCGGTTTAGCCCAGAATGTTCTCGAACACAAGCCGAAAGCTATATAAACCCTGCTGGTCCACAGTCAATGTGTGTGTGCCTCGCATACAGTGCGAGTCGGTGTGTCTCGAGTTAGTCAGTCCCTGCGGAGTCGATCAAGCTGACAGCCAGGCAGCGAATGGGTCGTCGAGTGCACCGAAGGAGTCTCCTAGTATATCGCAATTAGTGCATCGTCGAGAGAGCATGTTGAGCTCCGGTAATGACTGAACCGAAGAGTCAGAATTGTGCTCTGTGTGTGATCTAGTCCATCGTGAGTTGTAGTGTGGAAAGTCTCGAGAGTACGTGGAGTTCCAATAACGACTGAGCAGAGTCGGGAGCTGTACTCTGGGCTTTGCAGTGAAGCTGTCTTCCAACGTTATTGCCTGACAGTGTGAAGGCTATGTCACTGATTCTTCCAGAGTGTTTATTGTAGATCTTCGATGATTGTAAAAGTGACTTCGGAGCTGTCCTGATTAGTATTGGCTAAATAAAGCGTGTTTCGATACTTCATCATCAAGAGTCGTCGTTATTCACTCCAAATCTTCACGAACCTCGTACAAACATGAAGGAAGAAAATAACGTAACAACTGGTGTCAGAAAAGAAAAACGTAACAATATACATAACAATTCACAAAAGTGCAGCTCTACAGGCTCTGTTTTAAGTCTCAGTGTTGTGGTTAGGAAATGTTCTGTGTCTACATGTGTGATATGAAACAGGAACATCAGAAAAGAAATTCAGAATCTTAATTCCAATATGCAGCAGCTTTGCAGAGATTTGTTTCTGGTGTGAATTTCAATTTTTGAATTATTGGCTTTAAAAATGTTCTAAAATTCCAGTTAATCAGGAATTAACTGCATCATTCCTTTAGTTTTCCCTTCAAAAATGAAGGGAAAACAGATGATAATGTTGAGCAAGATCTTAAATGCACATAAAATTAGTAAAGCAACAACCTTGTGTGTGGCATAAATTTAGTCAAAAACAAGGTTGTTGCTTTGCTAATTTTATGTTTCACATTGGCATGTTTCTCTTCTCTTTTGATCTTAAATATATGTAAAAGATCTTACTTAACATTTTAATAGTTCATTAATGTTGATGTCTTCATAATCATCTTAAAAATATTAAATCATATATTATCAAGTCAGTGTATTACTAAATTTCCGATAATTTACAAAATAAAACAAAAGGCTAACAATATCATGATACTTTCTAAAATAAACCGAGGTTAAGTCTTTGCATAATTCAGTTTTCTGCTCGCAAAGTAATTGAGTAGATGGTCACTATTCCACATAAAGTAGACTCATTTATATGGAAGGAGAGCTGCCTTTTCTCTTTACTCTCATTGTTACCATAAATAATTATTGAGACATTTCTCTGATGTTGCTAATCTGATCATAAACATGTTTTAATTTTGGCAAATTGACAAATAAAAACCTATCATACTTACTATATTTCTTTTCTTAAATTTTAAGTTGTACCATTCTTCCCACAAAAATATTGCTAAAAATGGAATACATCTCAGAATTATAGACTTTTTCAAATTACAATTATTCTGAAGTGATTAATTTTTTCAAATTATTATTTTAAATAGATATACTGTTATTAATAAATTGAAATTGATAATTAAAAATATATATTTACTAGATGATCATTAGCAATTTTTTTCATTTATTATTTTGCCCCCTTAGTCTTTTTCTTTATTGATGGTACTGAAATTATGTGCTGCTCAGAAATAATGGTAGCTTACACTTGATTTGCTTATGCTATCTGAATTTAAATGATATTGTAGATTAGTTCGAAAATTAAATCTTTTATATGTTTGCCCATTTTAAAATTATTTTAACTTTAAATTTGCTTTTTTACATATGTACATGTTTGTTAAAATTTAAATTTGTTTAAATTTAAATACATATATTTATCTATCTATCTATCTATATATAATCGAAATAGAAATTGAAAAGCTAACAAGTAATGAGACGTAAGACCTATTTGGTCTTAAAAATTTTTTGCGCAAAATGCTGCAAAAATATGAAATAATAGGTAGAAATATTGTAGCGAGCTTGCTAGAAAGTTACCAGGAGCTGTAGCTCCACGAAATAGTTCAACGCAGTATTACTAAAATATTAACATAGAAGAAATAAAAAAAAAAAAAAAATTAACATGGAAAAAAGAAAAAACTGCTTACACGCGATATAAAACTGTTTAAAATCAATGTTGGAAAACATGTGAATGCACGAAAAAACTAATCTGACCGTTGTGACATGTGAAAAATTAATACATATAAAAATAGATCGACGGAACAAGTTAAAACAAAATAAAATTAAAAAATAATTAAAACATAAATTGCAAAAATTATAATTAAAACATAAATTGCAAAATTACAATCTAAGCGCATTGGCCTATACGGAATAGCATTGTTTCACCCACTTACGTCACACGACGAGAGGGATGGTTGGTAGGACACGGAGGGGATTTGCACCCTTTTCAAATCTGTTTCGCGATCCAGAGGTCGGCAAACCGTGGTCTGTTTTTTTAGTTTCTTTTGTTTTATGTGTTTCTTAAAAATTTTTTTTTTTGGTCCTAGTAAGACCCAACGGCGTTTGTTTTCATGCGTGTTTAACTGCATATTAATTTGATTTCAGTACCATAATCTTTATAAAGGTTTTTTTCTTCTTTAAGCTAGCAGGACCAGCTCGTACGTTATTGTAATTTTGACTAATAGCAGACCGCTATTTATTTTATTTTAATTTTAATTTTGTATTGCTCGGAGTTGCATTTATCTTTTTTTACACCTTAATGTGTTTTTCTGCGGACACGTCGGGAAAAAGGAACAGAGGATTGAAGCTCCAAAAAGATTTTTTCGGGACAATTCATATTTATTTAAAAATTTTTTTCATCAAACAAGAGCTTCAATGGTCTGTTTCGGCGAAACGCGTAATGGTATTTGCCTAGTTCGACATTCAACCATTTTCCCCTTGAAAAGCCTGGTTGAGGGTCCGATTGGGCTAATTTACCATTTTCCGCTTTGTAATTTTTATAATTTTGCAATTTATGTTTTAATTATAATTTTTGCAATTTATGTTTTAATTATTTTTTAATTTTATTTTGTTTTAACTTGTTCCGTCGATCTATTTTTATATGTATTAACTTTTCACATTTCACAACGGTCAGATTAGTTTTTTCGTGCATTCACATGTTTTCTAACATTGATTTTAAACAGTTTTATATCGCATATAAGCAGTTTTTTCTTTTTTCCATGTTAATAATTTTTTAAAAAAATTTCTTCTATGTTAATATTTTAGTAATACTGCGTTGAACCATTTCATGGAGCTACAGCTCCTGGTAACTTTCTAGCAAGCTCGCTACAATATTTCTACCTATTATATATATATATATCATATTTTGGCAGTCAGGAACATGAATGAAGCTTGACATCATAATCTGACATTGTTGTGGCTGAGTGGCTTACAGCACAAATGATGATTTAGAAGAAGTTAGCTGTTTTGATTCCACATCCTTATTCAATTCAAATGGTAAATCATTATTCTTTTGATTTTTCTCCAAGATTACATATACAATAGTAATTTAAACTAAATAATATTAACTTTAAATTTACTGCGACATATTGTTCAAACAAAGGGAGGCAGACGGGAAGAGCGGAGCAAGCGTCTTTTAGTGACGGGAGGAGAAAAGCAATGTGATGAAAAATTACGCAAACTCTTCATTTATAGCAGCAATTACACAACATGCCAGAATGTTCTCGAAAGTAGTGGTCTAAAGGGAAGATCCTGAAATTGCGGAAAGTTAATTAGAGGTTGCCTGTTTGCGTAGCACAAAGCCATTGTATTTTTTATCTTTCACATATATGCATATAAATACAAATTTATAAATAGTTTACTATATAAAATATTAATTTACTAAAAAAACTTGCAGTTCTTTTAGTAAATTAATAACTTTTTAGTTTTTCTATTAACAGAATAAACTTTTAGGAGCTTTTGAAAACTGATTACCAATGACTGAAAACATAACTGCTTTATAATAAAATCTTATTAAATGTGTTCCATATATGTGGATTACCTATGAAAAAGATCAAAGCATTAAAAAACACAGCAGTGAGATTACTGTTACTGCTACATTATTATTTACCTTTGTAAATCACTTAATATATCTGCCTTTAAAAAACTAACAAAGAAGTAAGAATATTAGAAACTACGAATAAAAAACAACAAATATTTTAGGAAATTTTAATTGGTCAAATTAATACATATACTAAACTGTATATGTAAAAACACAACAAAGATGAATAATTTCTTATTCTTCATTAATGTCAAATTCAGTATGTCATAAAGCAATCTGAAAAAAAAAAAAAAAAAAAAAAAAAAAAAAAAAAAAAATAATATTAATCCATATGCATTTGATAATGTAAATGAAGAAAATGTAAAGACAAAATAGAGAATCAAAATATTAACAGATACATACACATTTTCTTCAAATAAACCGTACATAAAACTTTTACAAAAACCAAGTAAACTGTATTCAGTACTACTAAGAAACAGAAATATCCTCAAAACCATTCAGTTCTAGACACATTTTCTCACAAGCTATTTGTTAAATGTTCATCTAAAGTGTCTTTCCCTCGCTAGTAGTGAGAGAAATCAAAGCTTTGTTTTTATTATTCTTTTCTTTTTCTAAACAGTAGATAGTTCGGTTTCGAATCTGTGTGATGGACGGATAAATTGTTTGGTGCAGCCATAAGAGAAAAAGAGGCTGTACAAGAAAATGTATTTAAATCTTAATTTTTTCCTTTTGAATGTTTGATGTAAATAAAATGTGATGTCAAGAAAATAGAATTGTGGTTTTTCTGTAAAGAAGATTGCCAGCTGAAACATCACGTCAGATTTAACAATTCATCAGAACAGGTAAATGAATTCATCAGAACAGGTAAATTTTTCTTTTTTCTTTTCTCAGAACAGTAAATGAATTCATCAGAACAGGTAAATTTTTCTTTTTTCCATGTTAATAATTTTTTAAAAATTCATTTACTGTTCTTGTTTTTTAATTAGTAATATAAAAACAACCTGCATACGTCAATGGATTCTGACAACTTCGATCAACAGTAGTTAATTAATTATGTAATATAATAAAAGTTTTTGGCGTCCGCCATCAGGACGTGTTGTCCTAAAGAACTAGTTATTTATGTTTTCGAAAACGGAAGTACTTGAAATATGTTTATATTTTGAAGATGCATTTTGTTGAATGAAAGCATGTTTATAATTAAGTTGAATAGAAATAGATATTTAGTATTTTCAGCTTAAAATATATATTATAAGTTTTATGTTCTTGATTAAAAGTAATTTTAACTTAAAAGAAATTAATGTATATGAATCCAATTAAAGATTGAGGAAATAAGATTAAGTTAAAAGGATTACTTTAAAATTTAAGATAAAATATTTGAGTGAAGTTTAAAGTAAAAATGAATGTTGATATGATAAAGAAAAAACGTGCAACGGCACGCAGTGCTTTCACTAGAACGGTTAAGGTTCTAAAGAACGAAATTAGTAAAAATGCTCAAGCAGTTAAAGCTGTATTAAAAGATAAAATTGAGAAGTTACAAAAGATAACTGCTGAGTTAAAATCTTATGATTCAGAGGTACTAGATTTATTAATTAAGGGCAGTGCCACTGAAGATGATTTAGAAACCGAAGTTATAAGCTGCAAGGAGTATTCTGATGAATTCATCACAATTCAAAGAAAAGTTAGTGAATTACAAAATGTACACTAGTTCCAAATGACACAGTTTTTAGTAATTCTGATGTCAGTAGTAACTCTAAAGTCAAACGGTATAAATTACCTAAATTGAATATAAAACCTTTTGATTCTCAGTTAATTAATTATTTGCCATTTTGGGAACAATTTAAGAAGATACATGAAGGTAAAGAATTAGATGATTGTGATAAGTTCCAATATTTGCTACAAGCTGTAGAACCTGGAACTCGTGCTAGGCATTTATTAGAAAGTTACCCGATAATTTCAGAAAATTATTCAAAAGCTTTGCGAGCTTTTCAAGATCGTTATGGGGATAAAGAAATTCTTATCGAAGTCAGGGAATTTTTGAAATTAATTACAGTGAATGTTCAAGCTAGGGGTAAAAACAGATTATCATTGTGTGACTTATTTACCAAGGTAGAAGCACATTTAAGGTCTTTAGAATCCACGGGGCTTGATATAGAAAGTAATTCACCCTGGATATACCCCATGATAGAATCCTGCTTACCTTATGATATTTTAAGAGCATGGCAGAGATGCAATATTAGGGGAAAGGAAGATTCTGATAGTGAAGCGACTTTTCCGAAGTCGAGTTTAACGTTGTTAAAGAACTTTTTGAAGAGGGAGGTATCGGGTGAAGAAAGATTACAGTTAGCCAGGTCAGGCTTTGAAAGTATTATCCCAAAAGAAAGAGTAAAAGAGAAAATACGAAAAAGGGATAACAAGTACCCTACTGCAGCTGGTTTATTCGCTGCTAAAGAAATGTCGTGTTTGTTCTGTGGTAAGTCGCATGAAAGTAAGGATTGCGTAGTCGCCAGATCGTTCTCTCTGGAAGAAAAAATAAAGAAAGTCAGGGAAAAGAACTGTTTACACTTTGGCCACCGTGCCAAAATGTGTAAAGTTTTTGTACGTTGTCATGTCTGCTCAAAACCTCATACAGAGCTTTTCTGCCCTGAGATAGGTAAAATGAAAGAAATTAGTGATAAAAGTAAACCCCTAGCGAATATCCAGAACACACTTGCAAATCAGCAGTGTTCAAGAGAAGTAGCTCTCATGACACTAGAAATACTAATTAAGGGTAATAAGAAAATTAAGAAGGTTAGAGCACTATTGGACAGTGGGTCCCAAAGGAGTTATATTTTAAAAAGCACCACGAAAGAACTTCATCTTATGCCTCTCACTACAGCAGCTATTACTCACACGGTATTTGTAGGTCCAGAAATAGAAGCTAAACATCATAGTAAATATAAAATTAAATTAAGTGCACCGGGTAATGATCACAAATTAGTGATTACAACCGAATTCTTTGACCAAGAAAAGATATGTGGGAACATTCCACGCATTCCAAAGGAGTCTGTTCTGGAAGAGCTTAAGAAACATAGATTATGGATGTCAGATATTGGTACTGGGTGTCCTGAAATAGAAATTTTAATTGCTAGTGATGTTTATGGCCAACTGCTAACAGGACAAATCAAGCAGCTGAACAACGGTCTAACGGCTATTCAGAGAAAACTTGGATGGACAATTCGCGGTGAGTTAGAGAATCCATCCCAAGGTTACGTGAATAGTGGTACAGCTAAACAATGATGACTAATTTATCTCTGAGAGACCTTAGCATTCCGGATTTATGGCGGCTAGAAACAATAGGAATTAATGATCCCGATGAAACGTTGTCTAAGAAGGAAGAAGAAGAGCTAGCCCATGATTTGTTCCTCAAAAAACTTACGAAAAGTGAAGACGGGCGTTACCGTGTTGGTCTTCCATGGACTTGTATTAACACAAACATTCCTTCAAATAGAAATGAAGCAGAAAGAAGGTTGTCTAGCACTACAAGAAGACTGAAGTAGTTAAGTAAATTTGAAGATTATGACCTAGTCTTTAAAGAATGGCAAAAAGAGAATGTCATACAGGAAGTCGCAAAAAAGGAACTAGAAGAAGTAGGAGGCCATTACTTGTGTCACCATCCAGTTATTAAGCCAGAGAGTGCTACTACGTCTAAGAAATTCCCGCTATATTGTTGAGATTCCGAGAAAAGGCTATTGCTGTTGTATCCGACATCAGAAGAGCCTTCCTCCAAATTGAAGTTAAGGAAGAAGATCGCCGATTTTTGCGGTCTTTATGATGGGAGAAGGAAAAAAAAAAAAAAATAAAGTCTATCAACATAACAGAGTGTTATTTGGAGCTACTTGTAGCCCCTTTTTACTCAGCGCGGTTATAAGATACCATTTGAACAAGTATCCAAAACAACTCAAAACAGTTGCTGACAAACTCTTGAAGTACTTCTATATTGACAACTGCGTAACCTCCGTAGACAGTGCATCCGAATTAGAAGAATTTATCTCAAAGTCAACTGAAATTATGACTGAAGCTAAGATGGATTTGAGATTATGGCAGTTCGGTCCGATAGAAGAAATAGAAAAGTTGTCAACTGAGAACAGAAGTTTGTTTAAAGAAGATCTTACAACTTCAGTTTCAGTTTTGGGGATTAAATGGGATAGAAAGGAGGATTGTTTAATGATCTGCAATGAATTTGACGCTGAAACAGAAAATCCTACTAAACGGAAGATCTTTTCTATAACACAAGGTATTTACGATCCCATCGGTTTTCTCATCCCAGCATTGTTGCCAGCCAAGCTAACGATTCAGGAGGCCAAGTCAGCTAAGTCAGAATGGGATTCACCGCTTCCAGAGAAGATCTAAAAGGACTTTCAGAAATGGTATAGTGAATTGAAACAATTATCTAACTTGAAGGTAAACAGACGCATAGGTTACGGAAATAAAGAAAAATGGTCTATACATGTTTTTTGCGACGCGAGTCAGAATGCATATGCAACAGTAATTTTCCTGCGCTGTGAAGATAATAATAGGATTTCGGTATAGCTTCTAGGAGCAAAATCTCGACTTG
Organism: Stegodyphus dumicola; assembly: GCF_044657685.1. Lineage (NCBI taxonomy): Eukaryota > Metazoa > Arthropoda > Arachnida > Araneae > Eresidae > Stegodyphus > Stegodyphus dumicola. The sequence goes on along the minus strand of NC_140769.1, from coordinate 151,861,710 downwards.
CGCCAAAAAGATTTTGACAATCCCGCGTCTAGAACTTCTTGCTTGTGTTTTGGGAGCCTGATTAGCAAACTATATTCGTGAGGCATTGGATGTCCCTACAATACCAGTTTATTACTGGACGGACACTTCAACGGTTATAGCATGGATACGAAGAAATGACCAATGGGGTACTTTTGTGGGTAACAGAATCAGAGAAATATGCAAATTCCCAGAATCATACCAATGGTATCTTGTCCCAGGTTGTAAGGATCTTAAGTTTTACTAACGTTTATTTTATTTTAAATCTTTACTATCACTTCTTATTTTCTACTTCCGGCCAGAATTATAAGCGTTAAGGTTTTTATGCAAAGTTTGTCTGGCGAACGCCAAGTATTTAAGTTGTGGCTTTTTGCCAAGCGAGAGAGAGGAAGCAGTGAGTCGAAGCAGGCCGCTTACCTTAGAAGTTACGCAGTTGCTTGTTGCCTTCCAGGCCAGAGGTTTTAATCCTCTTGATAAATTTTAAACGTATTGTAGTGTTCACAGTTCTCTGTACTACATACGCTTCCTGTTAATATAAGGCCAATCTTCCACGTTTATTATTCTAAAGTTAAATTAGAGTTTAGTTTTATTTTTATACTTTTACGTTTTGACCCCAAGTAGCGGGTCGGTGTATTCCGAAGTACGGAAGTCATTGTAAATAGAGAAAAATAAAGGGTTTAGTATACCCTTCTTGTGTATCCTGTTTACTTCCCACAGTTTTGAACATAGCTTTAGTAAGCTCTCTGTTCCGAGTCAGGTCCTTGCATGTTCCCGAAGAAGGTTAGAAGGAACATTGACCCTGATAGTGGCGCCCAACGAAGAAGAATAACCATGGCCGAGTTTCAAGAAGAACCTGTGCTGCCTGCAGAAACGGCTCAGAATCGAGAAATGCCAGCTGCCGCCCTGGAAGGATTTGGTTACATCGTCCAGACCATGCGTGCTTCGATGAAACCAGAAGCAACATTTAATGGAAACTCACCGGTAACCAGTTTTTTGGAAAAATTGGATGACCACTTCATGCTCTACCCCGTGCACGAGTTTCAAAAAGTTACCCTAGCTACCAGCGCTTTGAGGGGCCAAGCGCTTAACTGGTTCAAATGTATAGGCAGAAGTCTCTTGGGTCAAGCAGGAAGTCCCACCTATACTTACGAAAATTTCAAGACTGCCCTACTAAAAGCCTTCCCTGTTGTAAGGGATCGTGCGAAATTAGAAACGGAACGTTTTAGTATATATCAACAAAGAATCGAAAACCTCTCAAGCTTTATTTTAAGAAAAATTCACGTCTTCAAGCTCTTGTATGGAAACCGTCCGGATCCTGAGATAATTCAAGTGATTTTGCCGTGGTTACTGCCCCAAGTGCAAGACTTTATTGAATTAAGAAATCCGACTACACTGAAAAAGTTATTTGAGCTAGCAATCCAGTTTGAAAGTAGAAGAACGGCGGACGTCGAAAGAAGACGCCAATATCAACAGCGAAACCAATTTGGTACGCCAAGACTACAGCAAACTCAAGCACACGGCTACGGAGAAAAAGCGAATCAGTGGGCAAGAAACCCGAGCATTCAAAAACAGCCGGCGAACGTCGACAGTTCAATAGCAACCCAGGAAAAAAGTCTCAAGGCCAGTGGAAAAAGAAGGAAAGCATGGAAACAAAAACGGATTTAAATTAAAACGGATTTCTGCTGACGGGAGGGTGTGGAAATCCGAAGGCCACGAAAACCCCTCTTCCTACAAGTTAAATACAGGAATGGTGAAAAATTTGACTCTTCCGAAGATTGAAGTGTTGGTGAATAATATCCCAGCCACCGCACTCCTGGATACAGGCGCGCAGTGTTCCTGTGTGGCAGAAGATTTTTTTAGGAAGTATTTTCGCAAATACCGCATATATAATTCGGATAATACGACAGTGTTAGCGGCGCAAGGAGAAAAATGTAAGTGCATAGGTAAAGTACCGTTGTATATCCGTATCAAGGACGAACAAGTAAAGGTGATGTTTTTTATAGTAAAGAATCTGCAAGCACATATAATCTTAGGAATAGATTTCCTTTCAGACGCACAAGCAACACTGGATTTTAATGAAGCGTCCCTTAAGCTGACAACGAAACCAGTGCGTGCAGAAAAGGCTGAACCGCCGATGTTAAAACTTGACCACCTCCCTAATGACGAGCAAGGAAGAATCCGACAAGTGGTAAGTGAATTTGCTTCGTTATTTAGTGATATTCCAGGATTTACTCAGGTTACTAACCATAGTATTGACACCGGAGATGCAATGCCAGTTCGCCAAAAACCATACCGGTATGATAAGAATAAGGAAAAATTATAGAATGGCATATTACCGATATGCTACGTAAAAAGATCATAACGCCCATCTCAAGTAGTTATGCTAGCCCGGTGGTTTTATGTAAGAAAAATAATGACTATCCTTTGACGCATCCAAAAAGGTGGAGATTCGCTATTGATTACCGTAAATTAAACTCCATAACTAAATATCCGTTACCGATCATTGAAGAAATTCTAAGGAACATAAAATCAACCAAATTTATGACGACTTTAGACTTAACGACTGGTTATTTTCAAATAGGGGTTAGGCCTGAGGACGTGCTTAAGACTGCTTTTATAACCAAGTCTGGCACTTATGCATTTTTGCGTATGCCGTTTGGCCTTTCAGGGCCCCGGCAACATTTCAGCGATGCATGGACATTGTGTTAAGACCTGTTCTTGGAAAGTCCACATTTATCTATTTAGACGATATCATTATTACTAGTGATAATCTCAACCAACATGTACAGGATTTAAGACAGGTGTTTTCTTTATTAAATGAGGCCGGTCTAAAAGTTAATGTGGAAAAGTGCAAATTTGCAGCCCCTGAATTAAAATATTTAGGTTACAAAATATCTCAAAAAGGAATCGAGACAGACGAATCAAAAATAATCGCTGTACAAAAGTATCCGACTCCAAACACGGCAAAGAAGCTCTCTTCTTTTCTAGGACTTTGTTCATATTATAGGTCCTTTATAAAAGATTTTGCGGCTATCGCTGAGCCATTGTTAAAATTAAAAAGGAAAAAGGCAAGATTCTCGTGGACGGCCGAAGCCAATAGTGCTTTCGAAAAATTAAAACAAGCATTAACGCAAGCCCCTGTGTTGAAATTTCCTGAAAAGGATGAGAATTTAGAAATTTCAGCGGATGCTTCGGATTATGCGGTAGGAGCGGTACTTTCGCAAAATCAGCAGCCCGTGGCATTTTTTAGCCGAACTTTAAATCAAACACAAAGAAACTATTCCGCGACCGATAGAGAGGCACTTGCAGTTCTGTTAGCAGTGCAAAAGTTCCGAGTCTATTTTGGAAAGGCGCCGATAACAGTGTACTCTGATCATGCGGCGGTAACTAGATTGTACTCAGGGAAAAATTTATCCCCAAGGTTAATAAGATGGGCAATCAAGCTGCAAGAATATAATCTGGTAATCAAGCATACCCCCGGAAAGGAAAATAATCGTAGCAGATGCCCTATCAAGAATTAAAATAGATGAACAAGGTAATACCGTAAAGGTGGCAATGCTCACAGCATGTACAATAAATTCCCGAGAAACTGTAATAACCGAACTGAGTAAGGATCCTGAGTTTGGAAGCATTTATGAGTATTTAAAGGATCCTGAAAATTTTAGCCACCAAGATATTGTGGCGATAAGAAATAGGGCGGCCCATTACGAACTAATAGATGGTCTATTATTCTATACAAAAACTACGAATTCCAACAACGAATTTCGACCTGTTATCCCAGCTAGTCTTAGACTAAATATCCTGCAGGAGCTCCATGACAGCCCTTTAGCTTCTCATGCTGGTATTCGAAAAACTATCCAACGCGTACGCGAGGGAGTCTACTTTCCTGAACTGCAAAAGTTAACAAGGGCGTATGCCCAGTCCTGCCCAACATGTCAAGCAGTTAATTATATTAATTTCCGCCCAGCCGGGTTTCTAAATAGTATTAAATCCGAATTTCCAAATGAAATAATTGGCATCGATTTATTGGGCCCTTTCCCAAAAAGTCAGTTAAATAAAAGTCGCTATCTCTTTGTTATGGTTGATCATTTTAGTAAATGGACCGAAATTGTTCCCTTAAAACGAGCCTCCGCGAAATTAGTTACTGATTCTATTTTAAATAAATATATTTTAAAATACGGGGCGCCCCTAAAAGTTATATCGGATAATGGTCCTCAATTTGTAAGTAATATATTTGAAGACATGTGCCAAAAACTGGGCATACGTCATTTAAAAATGGTCCCGTATCGGCCGCAATCAAATATAGCGGAACGGGTCAATAGAAATATAGTGAAAATTATCCGTAGTTATGTTAAAAATTTTCATAAAAGCTGGGATAACTATGTCAATGAATTTGCTTTCGCCCTTAGGACCGCAAAACATGATACAACGGGCAAAACTCCTGCTGAGTTATTTCTAGGCAGAAAGATTATAACGCCGTTAGATAAATTATTTTATGTGCAACAAAGAGCCCCAGAATTTAAAATGGGTGATATAGAAAAACTAATTAAGGAAGCAAAGAAGAATACGGAAGTAGCATAAAGAAAACAGAAGCTCTATTATGATTTGAAACGAAGAAGCCCAGAAAAGGATGTCCGAATATCACAAAGATAAGTAAAATTTTATGTTACTTTGCAAACTTAAGTTAATCTTTCATTCTTACAGCAAGTGGCAGATTTCAAGAAGTTTTACCTCATGCGAGGTCTACCTTTATCGCCAAAAGGGCGAGAAATGAGTTGTTACCGATTTGGGTATTATGTTTTTCAATTACTCGCGCGTAAAACTAAAGTTGATGTATAATAGCGTTGTGTAAAGACTTAAATATTGAAAAAAGTTACTGTATAAATTTTATTTAAAACATTCTAGCAAGAGAGAAGTTTTAGTCTGAAAGACTTTTTGAAATGTAGTATTTCAATGTAGAAAGAATTGGCACTTGCTTTGAAAAGAATAGAAGTTAACAATGTACTACTAATGTATGTTTTCAAATGTGTAAAATTAACGGCATGTTGATATGTTCTTATATACAATGTGAACTGTTATTTTAAATGTTAAGAAATACCGTGATATGGTAAAAGTGAATGTTAAAATTTTTTTATTCGTGTGACTGTAAAAAGACTAAAGCATGGCGAATATGTGTTAAAGGTTGAATGATGTAGTTAGGCTCTCTGACGCTACACTTTAGAGTTAGACACTTTCAGAATAGTACCTCAGGGTTTAGAGTTGAAATTAGGGTGTGTTAAGAGGTCTTGTTATGTTGAATTTTAACACGTTAGTGTTTTGATTGTAGGAGGAAGTGTGGAACACGTAGACAGAAACACATTCGTGTTTGGTGTTCTTTTACACACATGTCAGAGAGCACGGGGAGAGATAATTAAAATAGTCGTGAATGAAATAAGAATGTTAAGAGAAGTATAATTGTATATGTTACTTGCCATTTCATTGTGTAACATTTCATTAAACTAGTTTTCCTTCCAGATCTCTGGAAGGAACCAGAATTGAATAAAAGCTCCTGTTTAGATGCAGTACAGATGAAAAAAAATTGTGTATCCTGGGAGCTGCAATTGTAAAAACAAATTTCTTTCTTTTAAATTTCTAGTTTCTAGCGAAAAATATTTGTAAAAGATTGGCCTCGCGTTAGATTCTAGAGCTAAAAGTTTTCAACAAGGTCGTTTTAGACCTCAGTTTCAAACTAATTAACTCTGGCGGGAAGTATGTAAGGATCTTAAGTTTTACTAACGTTTATTTTATTTTAAATCTTTACTATCACTTCTTATTTTCTACTTCCGGCCAGAATTATAAGCGTTAACTTATTTATGCAAAGTTTGTCTGGCGAGCGCCAAGTATTTAAGTTGTGGCTTTTTGCCAAGCGAGAGAGAGGAAGCAGTGAGTCGAAGCAGGCCGCTTACCTTAGAAGTTACGCAGTTGCTTGTTGCCTTCCAGGCCAGAGGTTTTAATCCTCTTGATAAATTTTAAACGTATTGTAGTGTTCACAGTTCTTTGTACTACATACGCTTCCTGTTAATATAAGGCCAATCTTCCACGTTTATTATTCTAAAGTTAAATTAGAGTTTAGTTTTATTTTTATACTTTTACGTTTTGACCCCAAGTAGCGGGTCGGTGTATTCCGAAGTACGGAAGTCATTGTAAATAGAGAAAAATAAAGGGTTTAGTATACCCTTCTTGTGTATCCTGTTTACTTCCGACAGTTTTGAACATAGCTTTAGTAAGCTCTCTGTTCCGATTCAGGTCCTTGCATGTTCCCGAAGAAGGTTAGAAGGAACATTGACCCTGATAAGGTAATCTAAATTCGGCGGACCTGCCATTTTGTGGTTGTAGCCCAAGACATCTTATTGAGACAAGATGGTGGGAGGGACCAAAATGGTTAAAAGACGAAGAAAATAATTTGGCCAATTCGGAAAAGGTTCCTAATGAAGATTTAGTTACGTCAGAAAGAAAGAAAACTGCAATATCATTATTTACCTGTACAAAAGTAGATCAATTCATGAATTATGAGAGAATTTCGAAATTTTGCAGATTTGTAAATATTATTTGTTGGATGAAAAGATTCGTATCCAAATGTAGAAATAGAAATTATTTTTTCCCATCTGAGCTCCCGATCGAAGAAAAGAAAGAGGCAGACAAGTTCCTTTGGTCAAGAATTCGGTTAGAAAATTTTGGTGATGTCTCAAGTACTGTCAAGTACTGTGGCTTGTTGTTATGAAAGATCAAAATAACATAATACGAGTGAAAACCAAGTTGTTAGAAAGTGATGACGAATTTTCATTCAAATATCCAATTTTGTTTCCATCAAAACATTACGTAGTAAATGGTTTAATTAAACTGCCATTAAAAGACTGCCATTTAAAGAACTGCCATACTGGTCTCCAGACTGATGGTTCCATCCTGCGAGAAAATTTTTGGATTATTTCTGCTAAACGGCTCATTCGCAGGGTGAAAAATCTTCTTCTCAGAACACTTGGTAGATCATCACTCAGTTTTGAAGACCTTTCAAAGATATTATGTGAAGTTGATGCTATAATGAATAATCGACCTCTTACATACATTTCAGAAGAATCTGATAAATTTATTCCTTTGACTCCATCATCTTTTATTCAAGACATCCAAGAAATTGGGATATCTGATCTAGAGAAAATTAATTTCCAGAAACTTCAAAAAAGATACCGGAAATGCCAAAATATAAAAGATCAATTGAGAAATAGATTTCGAAAAGAATGTTTGGCAAATCTTGTTTAAAAATCAAGAGAAAAGGCTCAAGTGATCAGATGGATGATGTACAGTCAAAAGTCATTAATTCGGACCTCAAAGCAACAAACTTTCTGCGCATGCGTCGCGTTGACGCATGCGCATAGGCATGTACGTGCGCGCGTAAGACCTTTACGGCTGCGAATATGCTTGTGCGCATGCTCATAAAACATTTACGCATGGGCGTTTAATATATAACGGACGGTGTAAGCTAAGCTAAAATTATCTAATTCAGTTAATGTTGCAGAATGCGTTGTTCCTTAATCTTCGAATTGGATCCGGCTTATTATTTTTTGAAGACTGTTAGAGCAATTTTATAAAAGTAAGCTTAAACTTTCGATTATATCAAATAGAATTTCCGATATATATTTGTTAATATGTAAAGGATCTAAAGCAAAAGTATGTTTCGAAATCCGAAATCTGTTTATCAATTTCACGCTGCTCGGCGGGGGGACGCCGCGGCGCGCAATGAATTGGAAGTTGATTTGTCAGCACTATCCTTATCTTCAGGGCAGATGTTTTTATTTTATTTGGCTTATAATACCTTACCAAATGTAGTATTTCATCTCGATGTGCTCCGTCTTTGATATGATTTAAAACAAGGTCCTCGTCATTATAATTCGCTTCCGATAGTGAAGAAAGTGACAGGGGTTATTGAAAAAGAAAAAATATCGATTGACAAATTAGTCGGTATTCTCGACACAGCAATTATAGGGCTTGAACAGCGGAACTTTGTAACTAAACAAGAAATTATGTCTGTTTAATAGAATTAAAGAGAAAGTATTATCACATGAAACGAAGCAACAACTTACATTGAAAGAAATGTTTAATAAAGTAAACAAATAAATATTAAGCTTTTTCTTTTTGTAAATTTTGATACCCTTTAGATCATAATTGTTCTTTTTCATAAATTACGGTTTCATATTTTAAATTTTGTAATTTGTGCATGCCATCTTACCAGATTTAAACTGATAATCTATAATCCGGAAAAATCGATAATCCGGAATCGCCGAAGTCCCGACGAGTCCGGATTAACGACTTTTGACTGTAGTACTAATTGAACTAGACAACCGAAAGTGACTTAACTGGCCAATAGGCAAAGTCACAAAATTGTTTCCAAGTAGAGATGTTTGTACTTGTGTGGCAGAGGTAAAAACCTCCTCAGGAACTTTTGTACAACCGATTCGTAAACTTTGCCATTTGGAGATATCTAAGAATGATGACCCAGCAATCCAGCTGATGAACTGTATGAACACTTTTCACAACTCAATTTTAAAACTTTAACTTTTTTTTGGCTTGAAATTTTCATAGATATTAGTTTTATTTCATTCTATTATTTTTGAGTAATGATGTAAATTTAATTTGTGCACACGTGCAGTGCTGATAAGGACCACGTGTTTCTGAGACACTCCTTCTCCTTTATTTTCTTCTTTCTAGGTATTTCTTTCTCCTGATGAGGAGGGACCTTTAGCTGCCCTCGAAATCGATTGAGTGTTTCATTACGCTAAATACAAGGTTGTTTTTACGATTTTGATTGTCACATTAGCGTGCTTTTCTTCTAGTCTAGTATGTTAAATGTTCATCTAAAGTTTCTTTCCCTTGCTAGAGGGCGCTAAAGGTTCCATTAGTGAGAGAAATCGAAACTTTGTTTTTATTATTCTTTTCTTTTTGTAAACAATAGATAGTTCGGTTTCGAATCCGTGTGATAGACGGATAAATTGTTTCGTGCAGCCATAAGAGAAAAAGAGGCTGTACAAGAAAATGTATTTAAATCTTAATTTTTTCCTTTTGAATGTTTGATGTAAATAAAATGTGATGTCAAGAAAATAGAATTGTGGTTTTTCTGTAAAGAAGATTGCCAGCTGAAACATCACGTCAGATTTAACAATGCATCAGAACAGGTAAATGAATTTTGTTCTTGTTTTTTAATTAGTAATATAAAAAGAACCTGCATACATCAGTGGATTCTGACAACTTCGATCAACAGTAGTTGATTAATTACGTAATATTATTCTTAAAGAGAATGCCATTTGCAATGATGTCATCACAAAACCCAGCTTTTTATGAATGAATTTTAAGAAATTAACAATTCAAAATAAGATATTTTAAGAAATAATAACAATTTCGAGTACTGCATTTCAGAAAGAGTAGCATTCAGATCAATGAATTATAATCTAGCACTTTAGAGATTCACACAGTGAAAATCCAAGTAATTTCAATCAATTTGTGGGTCGGGCGCACACACAAAATTAGAAGTCATTCAGTGTGCCCAAAGCGCACTTTGATTGAATAGAGATTTGATGGCACACTGATTGAATAGAGCTTCGAAAAGAGTGCTGAAACGAGCATTGCTGAGAAGCGCGTAAAAGAGAAAGATATTTTGCCTATGATTAAAAAACACTAGATTCTGAATACAGTAGCATATTTAGCATTACCCAGGGTGTGCCACGGCGAGATTTGCTACTCTACCCCCCTAAAAAGCTCTTTTTTCGGTTATATGATGATTACATGTGTATGAATGGAAAAAAAAAATAGCTTGGGTATATGATATTTACATTTCATATTTACACTTTAGTCTATTTTTTTCATGGTGGTATTTTTCGAAGAAAGTGACACCACCTTTGAAAAAGCACAACCCAATATTGCATGTTTTGCACATGTACCTGGATCTATATCAGATTCACTATCTGAAAGCTATTCGTGTAGCACTTTCAGTGCTTCAAAAATGGTCAGCCCTCTCCGATCCCTTTGGAAAATTATTAAAAATCCGAAAAAAATAAACTAATATTATATCTACAATTAGAAATTATAAACTATAAAATAAAATTAAATAAACATCTACAACTCAAAACTATCAATCGCAGCACTAGCGAAACTTTGAACAAAAGCTAAAGAGAAAAACCAAACAGCTAACTGATAAAATTACCGTTGATCTTCAGAATATCACCCCAACAATTTGTCAGTTGATAACCAAACGTCCCCCCCCCCCAAAAAAAAAAAAGAGGGAAAGAGAGAAAAGAAGAAAGAGAAAAACAGGAAATGAAACACAGATGTGGACCCACATTTCTGTTGTCAATGAACTGACCGATGAGATGCGGAGAAACAAAGAATAGAGACTCTAAGTTGTCCTAGATTACTGGTAAGCCCAGTCTGGGCACACCTGGGGTTCGCTGTTTGATTTTAAGCAAGATTTCAAGGTAAAAATTTAAAACTAATATCGAATAAGGAGATTAGCATACAGTCAAAAAATAACATAGAAATTTCTTTTCAAACAATTCCTTTTACAACCTAAAAAAAATCTGGAAGATTTCTTTGAAAAATGAGGGTCTTAAAAAACTAAACATGGCTAAAATATATGGACCGGTCTGTGTTGAGCTGTCATCTACTATAAATAGAGAAGGTTCAGAATAACCTATAAATCCTTTTTCATTCAATTTTTCTTTGCATACAGAAGGAAATTTTTAGGTGTGCCACAAAGGGTTAAGTATTCTTAAGAACTTAACAGAATAAAATCAGAAAAATTACCTAATTTATTGAGTAAAGCTGAATCACTAATTAAATTTTATGTATTTTAAAAAATTACTATAGTTTTAAAATTTAAAGCTATTCATTTGTATCAGTTCAATATACTTTCATCAAGGAAAAGAAATAGGTTGGTACTTAATGCTACAAAACTCAATAAATGAAAATCATACTGATAACAGTAACATTTCAGTAATCACTCCCATGAAGGATTTAATTTTAAAATTAAAAAAAAAAAATAAATAAAAATAAATAAAACCATGACTCGAAATTATGAACTTTTTATCACAATGCTTTCTGTAAAAAACAGAGCCTTTTTAAAAATTAGTGTAAGAAATAAACTTCTTTATAACAACAGAGCTTATTTACAAACAAACAGGCATTCAGTATGAAGTTAGTGCTTTAAACATTATCAAAAAATTAGAATTTTTTAATACTAAAAGAAAATTTAAAGAAAAATCAGCAATAAAAATAAAGATTTAAAAGTCAATCTTTTAGTTTAAATTCTCTCTTTTCAGTTGTATTCCTTTAAATACACACACACACACACACACACACACAAAAAAAAAAAAAAAAAAAAAAAAACTCGGATTTTAAATTTACATTTAAATATTTGTTTCGATTGTTAGTCTTTCACCATTCAAAATTCTTAACAAATCATACTTGTACAACAGATATTGTTTGAATAAAGAAGCATTAAAAATAAATAAATATAAACTACAAAAATGAAAGTTAATAAAATTTTAAAGGTTAATTTCTTAATTCTTCATAATAAATAAAAAATATGATATTGATGATCAAAGGATTTTCTTTTTGAATACAAATGAAAATATGTTTTAATGATATTAAACGGAATACACCTTTAAAAAAGAATACTAGTGCTGAAGTAGCTGTATTACATATTCACTAAGCAACTATTGCACAATATACAATTGCTTATTCAACTATATTCCTGCAAAGTTCTTCAAATCAATAAATAACATTTCATGGACAATTACTTATTTAATATTTTCATTTTAAGAGAGTGTTATTTAACAAAGTTTTCATTTTCAAATTCTTGATATAGTGATAATACAAGATAGATAGTAAGGGCAAATAAAAATCAGTGGCGATATTTTAATGCTTGCTTTTTACTATAAAACTATACAGATAAGGTTGATTGTTGATTAATAGACCAAGGCAAAGCATGCGAGAGACATCTGCCTCACTTGCTTTGCTTAAATCAATAAACCAAGCAAGAACAGGGATTCTTTCATGAACTCTCTGCCACCTATGCCTTCATGGAGGATTTCCCAGGTGGAATTAGCTTGTATTCTAGTTATATATGGGATAACCATGAAAACCAATCACGCAGCCAGCCTGTTCACCCAAGATGCCACCCAGACGGTGTAGTAGTTAGTGACCCTTACTGTTGTAGTGAAGAGCCCAGATTCAAATCCTGGAGAAGGTATGGATGTTTGGCAGCATACAGGGTCTGCATGACAAGAGGGCACTCTAAATACAAGACAAGCCGAATTTACCTCAAGAGGATGCTGGTGAGGAAAGAGGGGTGAGACCCTCAAACTGGCTCTCTCAAGTGCTATCTATCAAAATTCAAAATTGGACTGGAAGTTTACCAGTTAGGTTCAACAATACCTTATATGGCTAGCTTCTACCTACACCTGTTCATCTGACATTGATCCTGGGTTGAGCTTTTATCATTCAGAGGTCTTAGCCACTCAGTTATTTTCATGAAGGACTTTCTAAAGAAATGTATTATCTGGTCATGACATTTAGATTTAGCCAGATCATTTGCTGGAATTCTAGATCAGTGAGGAGTGGATTATTTAATTAGGAAAATGCATACAAGTATTATCTGCTAATTTTCAAACCAGTTTTGTTCAAAAGTGTCCTGGTGGATGAAAATCCAATCATCTAGAGAACTTTTAGAACAGATATTCAGAAATCTCTATATGATTAGATTTCTATTATAAATGTTGTGAGTGTTCTCATTCCTACATACATTCTTGCTAACGATTTTAAGAGATTTTAAGTGTTCTCATCCCTGCAATGGTAACTTCCTTGTATTATCCAGAATCTGAGCCCAGTGGCTTGACATTTAGATAGGCTGTGCTAATCATTTCAACGAGACAACTTTACATAGGTAAGAACCTCATGTAGAAAATAAATATTATAGAACAGTTACAATACGGAATTTTTCAAGTATAACTGAAAACATAAGAGAACTACAATATTAAAAATGGAAAAATATAAAAGGAAATATTTGATTCCTACTCTACTGATTTTTGATAACAATTTTTCAAAGTTTTGTTTTCTTTTAGTGCAGAAGATTAAATGCCTGTTACTTATAATTAACGCATATTTGCAGTTTTCACATGCAGTAACATATTGATAATAGCATCCTTATATTTCTGTTATGTGACTACATGTTACAGCATATATAACAGTATTCTGTTTATTACACATTTAATGCTGTTCAATTTTGCTTTCCTTTGACAATTTTTTTTCCATTTCCTTTTACTACTTTTTTTTTTCCCATTTCCATTTCCTTTTATACTGTTCAACTTTGTTCTGCATAATCTCAGTTTTCATATGTTAAGAGCTATTAGCATATACACATCACATTTTCTAGATACTCACATTTACTTTTTGACAGTAACATTGAGGGGGGATTCCTATTTACAGATTTAAAAGGTTCTGCCCACATTTCACGGATGTGAAGTGCAATTGTCAATAACTATAAGGAAGTTACATTTTCTTGATAGCATCATCTCTGGTTATAATTTTGTACTATTTTTAAAATATATTGTTGTGTGCATACGGGTTCATAATAGATTGAATGCACGCAAAACCGATGATAGCTTGATAAAATTAATTTTATCAACAGTAACACTTCACAGAATTTTCCACAAAAATACTTGTATCCAGATCTTTACAGTATCACACAGTACAATCAGTAACTACACTTCAAACTGTTGGTATGTATATAGTGATGGACTGTCGCCAATAGCACGATAAACTGTATGAACTAGAAACCCTGCAAAAGAGTTAACTGTGTAACTCTCTTAGTCTTTACACTTACTTTTCTCAAGGCCGCGAGTTTGACATCCTTGTCGTACATCAATCATCCAAGAGTTTTATTTTCGACATCAGAGCAAGTAATCACCTGGTAAATAATAAGAAATATTTCACGGAATGTAAACCCATAAATCCGTCAGATATTATAACTGCGAATGGGCAATGTATTAAATCAACGGCGATAGGAACTGTCCGTTTTAAAACATTAAATGCTAAACAAAAAATAACTGAAGTTCTCTTATCGGAAGTTTTATACACTCCTGAATTAGAAACGAATTTAATCTCAATTAAGAAAATAACAGAAAAAGGACTTTCAGTTCTGTTTGAAGGAAATAAATGTATGATCATGAAAGGAGATCAGATTATTCTAGAATGTCATGCAACTAATAATCTTTACCAAATTAAACCAATAGACAGGAATAATGAACCATCAGCTCATGTAGCATTTCAGTGCAAAAATGAGAACTGTGTTCAACTTTGGCATAGACGCCTTGGTCCCAGAAACGATGACACAATCAAGCAACTTGTAAACAAAGAACTCGCTGAAGGAATTAAACTAGATAATTGTAAACATGATACAAAATGCATTCAGTGCATAAAATGTAAACTAACTGATTTCCCGTATCCCAAAGAATCGAAATTCAGAGCATCTAAACCGCTAGAACTCGTTCACACTGATGTTTTAAGGACCAGTACAAACACTGTCTGTCAGTGAATACCTATACTTTGTAACTTTTATTGATGATTACAGCAGGTTCACAATGATTTACCTAATGAAAAAGAAAAATGAAGTAATTTCTAAACTAAAACAATTTATTGCTCTTACAAACAATAAATTCGGGAGAAAGGTAAAAACGCTAAGAAGTGATAACGGTGGTGAGTGCACAAGTAAGGAACTTGAAGAATATTTTATAAAACATGGTATAAATCACCAGCTTACTGTACCATATTGTCCAGCACAAAATGGAGCATGTGAGCGCAAAAATAGGTCTTTGATGGAGATAACAAGATGTCTTTTAGCTGACTCAGGTCAACCTCATAGATACTGGGCTGAAGCAGTGCTGACTGCAAATTATTTACAGAATTGTATGCCTACAAAACCAAATGCAAAAACTCCATACGAATTATGGAATAACAAGAAACCCAACCTCTCTCCTCTGAGGACTTTCGGGTGCAAGGCTTTTGCTTACATCCATAAATCTAAAAGAGGTAAATTGGATGATACTGCTATAGAAGGAATACTCGTCGGCTTCAACAGCAATGAGCCCGTAAGCATCTGTATAAACCAGGATGAAGAAAATTCTAAGGAAGAAAGCTCAAAACGGGAAGAAATAAAATTGGAAGACCCCGAAGAGGAAGAAATATCAGAACACGAAGAAGAACCTTTGGAACTCAGAAGATCGAACAGACTCACAAAAGGTAAACCTCCTGATCGCTACGGATTCCATGCCAAATATCAAATCTCCTCCGAACCCAAAACTTGGAAGGAAATTCAAAGTTTGGAAGAAAATGAAAAAAAAAAAAAAAAAAAAAAAAAAAAAGGCACGCTAACAGCTGTTCAAGAAGAAATTAATTCACTAGAAGAAAACAACACTTGGGAATTAGTTGATTTACCAAAAGGAAGAAAACCAATAGGATGCAAATGGTCTTTCAAGACAAAGCTTAATGCAGAAGGAAAAATTGAAAGATACAAAGCCGGATTAGTCGCAAAAGGATTTAGCCAGAAGTTTGAATCTGACTATGATGAAACCTTTGCTCCTGTAGTAAAATACACAACGCTACGAGCCTTCGTGTGTGCAGCTTCGTATAAAAACATGTCTGTCAGACATATCGATGTCAAAACAGCTTTCCTTCATGGAGAACTAGAAGAAGAAATTTACATGACTCAACCCGAAGTATACTCAAAAGCTGGAAATGAAAATAAAGTTTGCAAGCTGAAGAAATCTATATATGGTTTAAAACAAGCCGCTAGAGCTTGGAATCTGAAAATTGGAAAAATACTTCTAAACATGTCATTTAAACAAAGTAAAGCAGACCCGTGCTTGTTTTACAAAAACATCAATGGAAAATTCACGTATATAATATTATATGTAGATGATATGCTTGTAGGAAGTGAAAGAGAAGAGGATGTAATGGAAACAATCCAACAATTGAACGCTAAATTCGAAATCAAAAACCTAGGAGAAGTCACCTACTACCTCGGCATAAACATTGAAAGATTTAAGGATGGAACTTTTGCCAAAAACCAAAAGAATAAAATCGAAGAAATTGTTCACAAGTTTGGACTTCAGAATGAAAAACCAACATATACGCCAATGGAAACAAATTACTGCAAACTAGAAGCTGAAGATGATCTTCTAGAGGATAATACAGAATATAGACAAGCAAGTAGGGGCATTATTATATATTGCAACAATCAGCAGACCAGATATAGCATGTGCAGTCAATCTACTGAGAAGAAACGAAAAACCTCGGAACACAGATTGGAATGCTGTCAAGAAAGTCATTCGATATTTGCACACAACTAAAGACTTTAAGTTGGTCTTTAACAGAATACAAGAACCTATACTAACTGCATATTCGGATGCAGATTGGGCAAATGACAGAACAACAAGAAAATCCATTAGCGGATACATATTCAAACTAGGAAATAACTGCATTTCATGGAGCAGCAAACGTCAAAACTGCATTGCACTATCTTCAACTGAAGCAGAATATATTGCGGCAGCTAATACAGCACAAGAAGCACAATGGCTGTTAAATTTGCTTAAAGATCTAGGACTAAAACAAAATATGCCGATTACTCTCTATGAAGATAACAAATCATGCATCAAACTATCACAAACAGAGAAAAATAGCTCCAGAACAAAGCATATAGGTGTGAAATACCACTACTTGCGTGAACTTCAACAAAACGGGATCCTCAGCCTAGACTATTGCAGAAGCTCTGACATGATTGCGGATCTACTCACCAAATCACTAGGCAAACCTGTGTTCGAGAAACTTCGAAAATCGCTGCAAATGGCGATCCTGCCCATCAAGTAGGGGTGTTGGTATGCATATAGTGATAGACTGTCGCCAACAGCACGATAAACTGTATGAACTAGAAACCCTGCAAAAGAGTTAACAGTGTAACTCTCTTATTCTTTACACTTACTTTTCTCACTCCTTCAGTAAAGGACAGTGACACTCTCTATAATATAACTCCCTTTTTTTCAATATGTATTTGGAATACTAACGAATTTTTATCAATTTCTCATGTATTAATAAAGAATGTGTTTTGTGATCTTACAATTTCCATCTACACCTATTTTGGATTACAAGTTAATGAGGTATGATCTCGCTTGATGCTGCACTGGATAGAAGGTAAGAAGAATCATTTTACTCTCTATTTTTTTATTAATTTGTTGTGAAATTTTGAGGCTATAAAAATGTTTTACAACACAAACTACTAAGAACCTTAAACACAAGACAATGCAAAGTACATCCAAAAGCCGAAGCTCTCTTGAATACCTCAATACTTTGATTTCAGATCTGAACTAACAATTGAGAAACTGATGCTCTCTCTGGTCTTATAAAGTTTTCCACTAGCCACCAAAAATTCTCTAGCATTTTCTGCTTCTTGAAATATGAGGGCCAGTGTGGTTACAGTTAATATAGGAATCAATTACAGATATTCAATTACAATATCCATTACAATTACACAGGGACTGGACCATAATGTCACCAAATGCTCGCCAAGTTTGGCAATTTCTTGCTAAATAAGCAAGATAGTCATTTACTCAATGTTAAATAGACTTACCCCTGTATTCTTATTTTTCTGGCAGAGCATCATTTCTCTCAAGCTTTTCATGTTATTGGGTTGGAGGGAAAGTTCTGTCGTATTTTAAAGAAAATATTTGAATTCATTTATAAAATATGTGTTTAATATTAATCAATTATATATGCTCCGTTATTTGTTACAACCTGTTGCCATCTTCCAGGTAACCTGTAAATTCCTGTTTTGTAGAAGTTCTCATCCATGGAGTTAAAATAGTCAGCAACTGCCTTAGAAACACTTTCAAAAGACTTGAATTTTTTTCCCGTTAGATAATTTTGCAGAGATCTGAACAGGTAATAATCAGAGGGTGCAATGTCAGGTGAATACGGGGGGTGACTAAGGATTTCCCATCCTAACGCATTCAGTTTTTGTAGTGTCACCACTGCAGTATGCGGGCGAGCATTATCGTGATGGAACAATATTCCTTTTCTGGACGCTAATGCTGGCCTTTTTTCTTTGATAGCTGCATTCAATTTATCCAGCTGATTGCAGTACATATCCGCGTTGATGTTTTTTCCCTGTTTCAGCAACTCGTAATACACTGGACCTTTCCTGTCCCACCACAAACAAAGCAGTACTTTTCGTTGATGGATACTTGGTTTTGGAACTGTTGCTGATGATGTTCCTGGTTTGCAGTAAGATTTTTTTCTTTTAATATTCTCGTAAAGAATCCACTTTTCATCTCCAGTAACCAGCCTGTCCAAAAACGGCTCCACATTGTGTCTAATCAGATGTGATGAACATATTCTTACACGATCAGACAAATTCTTTTCCGTTAATTCATGTGGAACCCAAATACTTTGCTTTAACACAAACCCAAGAGATTTAATGTGATCTCCAACAGTTGTATGATGAATGCCAAACTCTTCTGCAATTTCTCGACTTGTTAAATGTGGATTATTTTCCAACATGGATCGCAAAACATCATTATCGATCTTGGATGGTCGTCCAGATCGAACACTTCCTTTGAGGCTTAGGTCCCCGGAACGAAATTTGCTAAACCATCTTTGACAAGTACGAACATTTACAATATCTTTTCCAAATACCGCACATAAATTTTTACATGCAACAGATGCGTTGCTTCCTTTTTGGAATTCATATAAAATGCAGTGTCGTAAATGCACTTTATCTACCGACATGTTTTTTTCTTTAAATATTACAAGTAAATGATGAACGGTAAAAAAGGGCACCTTTTATATTATACAGCAGCTAAAAAAAAAAAAAAAAAAATCCGATTGACTCACTAGCCAGATGTTTTTTTTATTTACAAGAAAAATCACCTGCCTATTTAAAATACGACAGAACTTTCCCTCCAACCCGATACATTATACAGAAAATTGCAACAATTTCACATAAAATGTTACCGAAATTATCCATGTATGTACAAAATTTGTAACCATATCCTATTTTATCAAAAGGTTTTCACATTTTACAAGGGTGCAGGCAAAGGTTAACAATTTTAAAATAGCACAGACTTGGAGATTTTTCCTAATGCAAAGATGAGAAAGGATTTTAGTTCTGCTGAAAAGCATTGAGGTCTAATTATACTTACATCTATCCACTTTTCATTTTCGGAAAAAAATCAGTTAGCTGTTTCTTAGAAAAAAGCTCACCTTTAACACCATCCAAGCTTAAAAAAAGTCACTACAGCATGACTTTTGATTTTTGATGCTAACTGATATATTGTTATGCTAAGAGAAAAACTTCATTAGGGTTATGCAGTGATGGGCTATAAATATTTTAACAAAGAGCTCACATTTTATGTTATAAAACATAATATCAAACTTTAATTAAATATTTTAATTTTTAACAAAACAGAAAATACAAATAATTATGCCTGTCTCCAAAAACTACATAAAAAAAGACTATAAAATTTTAAAAATAATCACCAAATTATACTAAGTGATGGGCAAATTTAATTATGCTACACTTATGTCAGACGCTGTTACATATATTTTCTTTTGTTTTTCACATCAGTTGATCTTTAGCAGTTCGTTACTTTAAAATAAGAACTTCACAGTTATTTTCTGTTGTCCAACTTCTCTTATAACTATGGGAAAGGCAGTCATAGCAGACAATTTGATTCACCTAATTTTTTACTCCATTTCCATTTAGCATGTTTCACTTCACAAAGGCTCGTTGAAATATAAACTTAAATGAGGTGAAGAAAATAAGTACTGAATGGTGATGATGACACATAACAAGTTTGTACATCAGAAAGGCTGGCAACAGCCTTAAAGTGTTTGGTTTATAGTAACAGGCTATAGAAATGTTTCAAAAACAAGTGTTGATTTTTTTCAAAAATGTTTTTATGTGAGGTCGAGGATTAAATTCATTTCAAAATTTTCTATTTAAGGAAAGAGTTCTTATAAATTTATTGCACAGTCAAAGAAGATCAAAGATCTTCATTTGCTGAAATAATTTGAAAGGCAACAAAAAATTTATTGAAAATAGATGGAATTATTTAGCATCTGTTTTTATTTTAGTTTGTCTACAATGTATTTGACCGAATTTTCATGAAACGAGATGAGACTCGTAATTCTCAGAAGAAGAAAGACTACAAGTCAAAGTATGATAATGATATACACAAAACATAAAATTTTTCTTGGAATAAATAAATAAGCAAAGAAAAGGAACATAAGGCTCACAAATTAGAGACAAATTTAGCAATGAACTCACAAGAACTGCCCAAAGTTTACCACTCGAGTTATAGAAAATTATTTGGGAATTCTTTATTGGTCATGTATCAAGAATTGTAATAACATGCATCAACAGCAAAATTAAATTTGAAATTAAAGAATGCATTGATTTGGAAATAAAATATGCAAATATTTTAGATAAACAAATCACTAACATTAAAATTCAGAGCCAAGGAGTAATTGTTTTGTCATTCCAAATGAATTGTCCTCGGGGTGAATTGATATTTGGTGGCAAAAGTGCACAATAAGTTGGAGCTTCAGCACCTGCAAAATACGTCTGTATTAGTTAAAAAAATAAATAAATAAATAAATAAAGTATAGCAATGGTATAAAAATACAAGTTCAAAATTAATTGTAAACAAAACACTGAATTTAAAGACTTACTTTT
Organism: Stegodyphus dumicola; assembly: GCF_044657685.1. Classification (NCBI taxonomy): domain Eukaryota; kingdom Metazoa; phylum Arthropoda; class Arachnida; order Araneae; family Eresidae; genus Stegodyphus; species Stegodyphus dumicola. The sequence continues at coordinate 151,840,883 of NC_140769.1, read as the reverse complement.
AGGAGCAAGATTAGTGCTTAAATAGACACTTAAGCTTTGAATGTTTAGAATGTCAAGCCTGTTTTTCAAATTATGTGAGTTTTAACTGAGTAGTTAAAATACAGAAAAAGAGAATGGTTACATTGCTTAGTACTTTGAAATTCAATGCAAAAGCAAAGAAAGTTAGATCTTTCTTTAAAAGACCATTCCTTGGAGTTCCATATGACATTCTGAGAATGTACAGAAAAAGGAAATTCAAGTATTAACATCGTCTCTTATTATATTGATACCAGCTGGGTGAACAGGCTCTGGAATTTGAATTGTTTCATTAAAAGAAAACAACAGGATGAAAATACAAGTTGAAAATGACAAAGCAAGAGAAATTCTTTTTGAAATAGTGACACGAAAAACTAAGTATATGTAATTGAGATATCCTGATACTTTAGAAGGTAGTGTGATTAATGGAATGATGTGTTATCCAGGTGATGGCTTAAAATGTTTCTTAAAAATTATATTTTTTAAACAGATTTTGTCCTCTCAACAAATACATGTCTGTACATAATTTCACAGAAAAATCAGAAACAAAACACAGCAAACAAATAACTGTCATCTTTTTATTTGATCTAATTATAAGATATGCCTTTATAAATTATGCATTCGTTTTTACAAAATAAATACATGTGTATGAAATGAGTTGTAGTGAGATAGCAAATCAGTCCCTTCAGGATTTTGTAGAAAGATTAGGTTTTTACTTCCTTGTACGAAGTAAATAGGAAGTATTGTAATCGCGAAAAGTTTCAGGCAACATATTTCAACGAAAATATCCATTTTGACCGCTATCGAATGCAATTTAACGATGTTTTTTCGTTATATCTGTATGTAAGGACAAATTAAAAGACTCTTTCCCTCCAAAAAAAATTCTAAAACTGCTTTAAAATTAATTCTGAAGAGAATTTTACGTGGCATCTGTAAGAACGTACGTATCTCACATAACTCGAAAACGATTAGCCTCAGAACGTTGAAATTTTGTATATAGGACTGCTATAACATGTAGATGTGCACCTCGTATTTTGGTTGCAATCGGCCGCGCCAAACATATATAAATATATTTATATATATATCCACTCTGTTACCAGGCTCAGTGATCTCAGTTTCTTTACTCTTATATGTTTGTAAATTGTATATTTTTTGCTTTAAAAATGATTGTATTATGTTGTTAAAGGTTTTTATGCCTTTCATAATTCTGGAAGCAATATTTGTACAATTATCAACAATTTAAAAGCTGTTTAAGTGCGGTTAAGTTTTAAATAACATGGCAGACATATTTGTTTACATTTGAAACAGCAGAATTGTAGATTTGTTGCCAATCTAGAGAGACTAAACTTCGCAACACACAAATAATGCTTTTATTTATTATTGCGAATTAAATCATGCTTAATACTTTCTGGAATTTTTTCGAGGAAATAAGTGTTTAAGATTTACTTCGTAATTTTTAATGCAGATATTTGAGTTTTTATGTATTTTTGCCTTGTCGCGAAGTGAGAACTGAATTAATTGAATGAGAAATACTAAATTGTCTGTGAAAAACTGTTTCTTTTCTGTTTTGTTTGCTTAATTTCTTTCATACATCGTTTTAGTTTTATTATAGTATTTGAATAGAACATGTGGCAACGATAATTCTTCAAATGATATAAATTGTGTGCATTCAGAGTGTCGTTATACAGTCAGAAGTCGTTAATCCGGACTCGTCGGGACTTCGGCGATTCCAGATTATAGATCATCAGTTTAAATCTGGTAAGATGGCATGCAGAAATTATAAAATTAAAAATATGAAACCGTGATTAATGAAAAAAAGAACAATTATGATCTAAAGGGTATCAAAATTTACAAAAAAAGCTTCATATTTATTTGTTTACTTTATTAATAAACATTTCTTTCAATGTAAGTTGTTTAAGTTGCTTCGTTTTTTATGTGATAATACTTTCTCTTTAATTCTATAAACAGACATAATTTCTTGTTCAGTTACAAAGTTCCGCTGTTCAAGTCCTATAATTGCTGTGTCGTGAATACCGACTAATTCGTCAATCAAAATTTTTTCGTTTTTAATAACATCTGTGTCACTTTCTTCGCTATCGGAAGCGAATTATAATGACGAGGAATTTGATTTAAATCATATCAAAGACGGAGTACATCGAGATAAAATACTACATTTAGTAAGGAATTATAAGCCAAATAAAATAAAAAAATCTGCCCTGAAGATAAGGATAGTGCTGACAGATCAACTTCCAATTCATCGCGCACTGAGGCGTCCCCCCTCCCCCGCCGCAGATCAGCATGAAATTGATAAACAGATTTCGGAATGGTTAAATAAACACAGGATATGCCTTTATCCATTTTTTGCAGCAATTCCACTGTTTGTTTAATGGACTTCGAAACATACTTTCGCTTTGTAGATCTTTTACATATTAGTAAATATATATCAGAAATTCTATTTGACATAATCGAAAGTTCAAGCTTACTTTTATAAAATTGCTCTAACAGTCTGCAAAAAATAATAAGCCAGATCCAATTCGAAGATTAAGGAACAACGCAATCTGCAACATTAACTGAATTAGATAATTTTTACCTTATACTGTCCGTTATACATTAAACGCGCATTCGTAAACGTATTTTGTGCATGTGCAGACCTATATTCGCAGACATAAAGGTCGTACGCGCATGCGTCAACGCGACACATGCGCAGAAAGTTTGTAGCTTTGAGGTCCGGATTATGGGTGTCCGAATTAATGACTTTTGACTGTAGTACACAAATATAGTGAATTTTAAAGAGTGCATTTATTCTATTGTGGTTTATGCGCTGTCGACGAAGTAGATTTAATTCAATCCAATCAAGTTAAATGAAATTCAAGAAAAAAATGTGTGTAATTTAATATTCCGTACAAGGAAGTCATGTGGTGTGTACACATCAGATTTTTTTTTTTTTTTTTTTTTTTTGGAAGTAGAAGAGATGAAAACTGAGCAATGCACTTGCTGGGGCTCAAACCACGGACCTCTCGAATATGTGCCAAGAGTGTTGACCACTACACCACGAAGGCAGGAGGAATACCTTATATACTCCCCCCCTTTTAAAGGGTGACTGGAGATAAAGAGACCCAACTGCCAAATCCTGGTGGTGGAGAATCATCATCCACCATCTTTTTTATTTTGGGCACCACTGTAGAGACATTAGGATATTTCGAAGCAGGAGACATGAAAAATGAGCAACGCTCTCGCCGGGACTTGAACCATGGACCTCTTGAATATGCGCCAAGTGTGCTGACCACTACACCACAAAGGTATGCTAAGAAGGCGGGAGAAATACCTTATAACTTTATCACTTTTCTATCCTCACCTACGAGTGTCGACCATTGTGTAATGTGGATTTATCACATCAATTATGATTGAACCCTTCTTCTTTGAGGAAATGTGTGGTTCTGCTATTCAAACTGTCAGTATGACAGGTTCAAGTGATTCTGACTTGTTACGGAACCGCATCAGCCTTAGTCTGGTTGATAAACAACCGTCGGAAGATATGACTTTTATGTAGGATGGCATTCCACCTCATATTGCTACACGTGTGAAAGATCTCTTGCACACATCATTTGGTAAGGATCACTTGCTGAGAAGCCATTTCCATCATGCTTGGCCTCTCAGTCCAAAAATTTTCCTGGGCCCCTTTCCCAATAAATTTAATGTGTTTAAAAAAAAAAATCAAGGATTCCAGGAGACAATGTTTTGATGATGATTTTTATCACATCTGGATTAATTGTTAAAAAATAAAAGCACGTTCTTAGGGAACCAGTTGAAAGGTACGTAACATGAAGAAAGAATAAAAAGGAAAATAATTTCCCTTTGACAAACTGGTAAAATGAAAATTTGCTTTAGTCTGGGTCTTTGATGTCAGATGATTTTAATTCAGTTTACTTAAGACTACTTAAGACTTTTTGTGTGAGTGCAAGAGACAGATTTTTCTCTCCTTTCACTGAGATGCATACTGATAATAAATGAATATGTCGATATAAAAAAAGGAACATGTTGACGTATAGCATTAAGAAAAGGAAGAAAGCCTAGATTTCCAGAGATTTTTATATAAAATCCAAGAAGTTTTACATACTAATGTTTTAAATTTTTATATAAAATCTGCGCCTATCTAAGTTTTTCTGCTTAAGTTAGCAAACTTATAAATAATTAGTTATATTATAAACTGACAGACAAGATAATTGATAAACGTACAGAAAAGCTATTACATTAATGTATAGTACTCTGTGATTTACTCAGCTTACGAACATGATTTATGCAATAATATACAAATAATAAATAAGAACTTTTATAATGTAAATGATACATTTGTTAAATATGAAACATATTTATCATAAACTTCATAAAGAAAACTATTTGAACATACAATTTTTTTAGAAAATATGTATTGTACAGTTTTTTCCGTCTTTTTAAAAAACCTTTTGGTACATTAAACTACTTGAATACATGATTTTTATAAAAAATATGAATGCTAAAGGTTTTTACTGTTTCCTTTTAATTTTCCTCAGTCCGTACTGCTCTTCTTCTCTAATTTTTTCCTCCCTCAATAAGTGTAATGATAACATTGGTGGCCAAAATTCATAATAAAGAAAAAAAATCCTTCTTTTAAAATTTGTGTCTCCTAACCTTCATTTCCTCAAAATTATTTATCAATACTTGGACGTCCATTTTCTCAGCCATCTCAGCTTCAACGCTCAATAATGAAAGGTTTGACAACCGATCTTGTGTCATACTGTTACTTAAATACGTTTTTATTATTTTCAGTATTGAAAATGACCTCTCACTCATGGCTGTGGTTACAGGTAATGATAAATACAATATAAGTGAATTGCACACTCCTGAATAACTGCTTGTCATGTCATAATATTTTGCCATTGCTAATTTAGCTAAATCCTTAACGGATTTCAAATTTTGGATTTCTCTTCTGAAAGTATTTATAAATAATAAAAGTATTACTTCCAGTGAAAGTCTTCTTTATATGTTTTCTGTATTTGTAAAACATTATTAATAATTTCCGTATTTGTTAACAATGACAGTGTTTTAGGTTCTTTATTTCTCTTTTATTTTCCAAATTTAGTTTCTATGCCCCATTTATTTGCAATAAACTCAGCTTCTCTCATAATGTCTTCAAACTTGTTTCTCATATCTTGCATATTAATAGAAACGCTTTTTAGATGTTGATGTGCTTCATTCAAGTTGATTGATTTTCGATTGTCGAGCCGATTGACTGGTTGATCGATCGTGCATAATAGCGCAGAATGTGTTTAAAAAATTTTGTTTTTAATTTTGGCCTGTTATGATGTTTCTTAATGTATTTAAACATAGATTATATTTATATTTCATATTTATCATAAAATATTTAATTAAATTAATATTAGTGGACATTTGCATTGTTAATGGTGATAATTTTGGATTTTTCAGATAAATGGATTAAAAGTTTAGCTGAATTGAATTTTTAGCAAGTTTTAAATTATAAGAATTTAGTTTATGATTAATTTAGATATTACAAATCAATAACTTACCTTTATAATGTAGAATTATATTTGAGATCACTTTGAAATTTAATTTTAAAGAAAAACTTCTGTTTGTTCTCACCATAGACTAGAGAAATGGTATTAGAATAAGAACAAGTTTAAGTTCAGTTTACTGTTTTGAGTCATCAGCCAACTTACAAGTATATTTGAGGGGTAGCATTTCTCACTTCAATGCGGTGGCTTAATGAAGAAAGGGACCTGAAATCCCCCTTCAATGCAGCTGTTTAACGAAGAAAGGGACCCCACCTCCACTATAAATTTACAGTGTCTTCCCAAGTTGAGTCACAGTAAAACTTTCATCCAAGACTTTACTGTAAAGATGCCCATTGTCCATTTCTCTTTTAAAATGCTGAAACATCTGTTTTTTTTTCCTTTTTCCCTTCAGACAAATTGTACTATTATTATTGCCATATTCCAATGATACATAATACATCACCTGCAATATCTTTCTACATTTCCTCTGTACTATAAATGTATTTCAGTTAATGTATAATTATTAAATATTTTGACAGTAAAAATTATGGATATTCGAATATTTTTAGGAAATTCTTCACAAGCTTACGATGAAATCATAAACAGATAGAAACAAATTTTATTGATATGTATCCAAAGATCTTTGAAAATGAATGTGTAATACAAAATGGAAATTTTAAAATTAAACACAAAATACTTATGGTATGAGGATTTATCTAAATTTAAATACCCACTATAGCAAAATATGACGATTTCCTTCTAAGTTTCAAGGTCCCAGAAATGTTTAATAATTTAGAGTTAAGCTTATTGACACTAACGTATATTTGAAGATCAGTACTCACACTCTGTTGCATGGTTTCTAAAAGTAGTACACATAAATACTTGTTTAGGAAACCAGTATAAAGTTTCTTCATAATTAGTAAAAATGAAATTGTATGAAATAAGTTTTGCGTAATTCATAGAGAAATGCGCAAAACTTCATTTAATGAAAATAGGTTTGTCGTACCCCAGGTGGATCAGAAAGGAAAAATCAGTTAGGAAAAGCGGCTATATTTTAGGAGCATTAATATTTATGATTATTGTTATCTGTTTTATTTGCATCTTAGAAAGATATTTATGTCTCAGAAATGAATGACCTCAGATTTCCAGTCTTTACATTGCTTATAAATTAAGCAGTATCAATTTTTTTATCTTAATTTATTAATGACAAAAATATAATGTATGAGAATATATATTAACGGAAGCCATTTATGTCTTAGAAAAGTTATGCAGTGATGCCGAAATGAAAGAGAATAATGTACAAAGGGATTTTATGAGTGAAAATCGAATCTTTACTATTAAAACGTGTTAATTAAATTTTTTAATTTGCAAAATTTATTAAAATATTGCAATAACGGGGCAGCATTCTTTTCTGAAATATTCCATTCGTTTGTGTAGTGAAAATAGCAATGTAATTCACGTTCTTTCAGATGTTGAAATGCAACTTAAAACTATTAGGGCAATGCTGCCATTGATATGTTTAATATTTTCAGTAATTAATTTATCGAAATTTACGAAGTAGTATATACTTTTAGTTGTGTGATGCCATTTTTATTATCATTATTATACTATTATTGATGATTTCACGTACTGGATGCTGTGGAAAGTAAGTAAATTGTAAAATTTCATTTCAGATAACGATTAGAAAGTACTCCATGAAGTTGTTCTTACCCTTAGGCAAATAGTCCTCGAGTGCTTTATTATTATATAATAGATCAATTCAATTCCGTTTAAATAACGTACAAACTATTTCGCATTACTCAATTATACGCTTAAATGTTTCACGTTGTTAAAATAAATTGTAATTTATTATATTTTTTCAAACGAAGATTTTGATACGAAGAGAGATTAATATATTACTTTCAAAACAAATTTAATGTCTTCAGAATTATCGTTTACAGATAAGTGTGAATTTTTGGTAGATGGGTACAGGTTACAGGTTAAGAAACACTACAGCTCTTCTCTTTTCTAAAGCAAATTAAGTAAATCCTCAAACGAGTTCTGTGCTTTCAAATTTAATTCTCAGTTAGGGATTTTAAAGAATTATGAGAATATTTTGAAAATTTCGATATGAAAAATTGGATAAATATTTATTTATGCATTATTTCAAGTAAAAATATTCATCCATTCCATTTCCTACCCCCAAGAGTGAAAAAGTAATGAATTTCGATAAATTTAATGAAAAAAAATTTCATTAAATTTACGCCGGAAATTAACTGAAATATTTGGCCGCTTAATGTTTGAGCATCTGTGTATTCATAGCCTGTCGTAAAACTCCCCCCTTTTTTTGGACTTTGAATTCATTCAAAGATCCCTAAGCCAAACATTAAATCTCTCCTTTCCAAATGTGGTGCCATAAATTCTTTGCGTTTCCTGGATTAGAACGGCATTTCGACATAGTGGTGGGGCAAAGCCCTTTCATGCCCCAACCGGTCGACTTACGTCAATGGTTTTGTGTCCTTAAGAAAGAAAAGCATGTATTCTGGAGTTAACAATTAATACTTACGAATGATTCCCCCTTCCAGCTTATTAGTGTAAAAAACAGAGAAAAAAATCAATCTGCCTTTAACTTTGCGATTTTGTAATGTCAATCGTGCTTCTAAATCCAAAATGTTTCTGTCCCTTACCTTGCCTCTTGGTGCGACTGCACAGGTTGCAAGTACCATCGATTTTTACATTGTGAGAACTATACATTCAAACATGCAGATTCTTCCTTATTTTAATTTCTTTAAAAATAATACAGGGTGAAATTATTTGGTGGCAACAATTTGAAAAGTGATATGCCGTTTATAGCTAACCAACGAAATACATGCTATATTAAATTCTAAGAATCATTCACATTAATAAATTCAATTTCAAATTGAATATTAGGACTGATTTTTGGACTTGCGTTTAATGGAAAAGCTAGTAAGAGATTCAATATATGAACAAAATTAAACGCTACGGAATGACATAATATGAAAATTACGAACTGCAAATAATATATCACGATTTCTCTTAACTTGCAAAGTTCATTCCAAAGTACCAGAGTCCTGCCTAGTTAGTTCTTTGATTTATACTTTGAAAATATGTTTACTGATTATTCGATCATAATGTGAATTATACAGAAACAAATTAATAAATAAAATAAGCACTTTATAATAAATAGTTACAATTAATTTCCATTTCCACCGTTTTTTGATTTGGGATCGCAAAAGTAGAAACCTTTCCTTTAGGGGGGATCGCCTTTAATAATTTTCAGGTTTAAAACTAAGAAATGCAAATGAACTTTTCCCATTTTCCGCTCACTGCTATCCCTAAACTGAGGTAAGTCATGAAGTTATTATTTCATAGTCGAATGCTGGAATTTTAACTTTTGCAAATACTTGAATTTAGCTGTTTCAGGTGCTTCCAAGGGCCTCCTATCTGCGTCATACAGAGAATTGCATCACTGCACAATATAGGTAGGGGGACCCTTAAATACTTATACTTAAAGATTCTAAAGTTAAAAGTAAATTGGAGTCAAATCAAGGCTATTCCTCAACTATATTAATATTAACAATCGTGTAAAAGCAGTTTAACACAAAATCAAAACATATCAAAATTTAAATAAGAATTTATAGTAGTACAAATTCTAATAATAAAAATGAAAAGCAAAAGGGAAAAAAATACAAGATAAAAAATATAAGAATAACAATTAATATTCTTTTATAGAAATTCTAATTCTGAACTCATCAAGGGAAAATGAATTAAAGCTTCTATATGTATGTAATGGAATCCATCTTAAAGTTTAAACACGTAAATGTAATTCAGCAGGGCATTTAAAGGGCCCCCTATGCGACAGCATTCCTTGCATACCCTTATTTGAGTGAGTGAGTGAGTGATTATGGCGCAAAAACCAGAGATGATTATGACGCGCCAAACACAAGATGGGATGATTACAATTGATGACATTAAAATTCAATAAATAAAAACAAGTAGATAAATGTATCAAATCCAGAGGATGAAGTCATATAAAAACAAGTTAAAACCACACATTTAAAATTCAAGACACAATCTTCAAAACAAATTACAGTAGGTGATAAAAGCCAATCTCTTTTAAATAATAAAATAAATTACAATTGACCTCTCTTCCGATTAAACGGTCGAGAGGTAAGTCACAGCTATTAAAATATTTCTGGCGAAGACTATTAAAACATGAACACTCAATTAAAATATGACGAACAGATAAACAAACATTACAATTAGAACAGACAGGCTCATTTTCAGCTTTGAGAAGATAGTTATGTGTGACTTTAGTGTGACCATTTCTGAGACGAGTCAAAAGAACGTCCTCCTTACGATTTCCAGCAAAATCCCAATGTTCAATTCTAGGCTTGACGTTTCTCAACTTGCGATGCTGAACATCTCAAATTTGCTGCCATTTTTTCCGCATCTTCCCCTTGATTACACAGCAGATGTCTCTAAAAGGAATAAGGCGAGTGGACGGTTCAACAGCATGTTTGGCTGCGATGTCTGCAAGCTCATTTCCCTTTATTCCTGCATGTTCAGGGACCCAGCAGTACAGGACTTCATATTCTCGAATTGTTAAATTTCTATGAATTTTGAGAATGTCCACTACCACAGGATTCTGCGTGTTGGGGAAAGCTTCCAAGGATTTAAGAGCACTATACGAGTCTGTATAAACTATGAACTTTTTGTGGCAGAGCTTTGAGATGTGCATAAGACCGTAATATATTGCAGTTAGTTCAGATGTTAGGACTGAGAAAGCATGGTGCAGGCATCTGCCCTCAATGTAATCTTGAAATACAAAACCATCCCAACATGATCATTTGACTTTGATCCATCTGTGTATATCGGATGATAACTGCTATATTTGTGCCTGTGCTCAGTGAAGAGTTGTCTGTAAACGATCTCGTTAGTGCTCGCCTTTACGTGATGTTTGAAAATATCACTTAAAGCTGGATCCGTGCATTTTCCCAAGGTGGAATTTCAAAATTCTGTACTGCTTGGGGACACATATCAGAGAGGGAAAGTTCCTCAATGACAGGGCGAACTCTTAAAGGAAATGTAGGAACACAGGATGGACGTGTTTCATATAATGTGTAAAACTCATTATCGAGTAAGCACAGCTTATTGGGATGTTCAGGTTGGGATAGAATATTAAAATATTGCAAAAGGGACAATTGCTCACGCCTCAGATAAAGTGATGGTTCGTTAGAGTCAACATATAGGCTCTGTACAGGAAAAGTCCTGAAAGCTCCTGAAAAAATGCGCAGAGCTTGATGGTGAACAGGATCCAGTTTTAACAATACTGATGGCCGAGCAGATCCATAAACAACTGAGCCATAGTCCAGTTTAGAGCGGACGAGCACTCTGTAAATGTGAAGCATGGAGCAACGCTCTGCACCCCAGGAGGTGTTCGCCAACACTTTTAAAATATTTAGTGTTTTTAGACACCTCTTTCTCAGGTTTAAAACATGAGAAAGGAAAGTCAATTTTCGGTCGAACGTCACTCCTAAAAATTTTACTTCGGGCGTAACTGGAATAATTGTACCATTCAGATATAACTCAGGCTCAGGATGGAGACCTCGCTTCCTACAAAAGTGAACACACACAGTTTTCTGTTTGGAAAAAGTAAATCCCTGTTTGTTTGACCATTCTTGGATCTTATTCAGAGCCATCTGCAATTGCCTCTGTACGTATCTCATGTCTGCCCTTTGACAGCTAATCTGCAGATCATCAACATATAGAGATCCCAAGATGGTGGGAGGAAGTTCTTTTAGTACAGAATTTATTTTTAAACTAAATAGGGTTACACTGAGCACACAGCCTTGAGGCACACCCTCTTCCTGTTCAAAAACATCCGAAAAAACAGAGCCAATTCTTACTTGAAAAGTTCTAGTGTTCAAGAAATTTTGAATGAAAATTGGTAGGTTGCCGTGCAAGCCACTCTCGTGAAGATCCCGGAGTATACCGTATCTCCATGCCTTATCATAAGCTTTTTCAATGTCGAAGAATATCGAGACAAGGTGGCTTCTTCTTACAAATGCTTTTTGAATAGATGTCTCTAAGAGGAGCATGTTATCTACAGTTGTTCTTCCCTTTCGAAAACCACTCTGATAAGGCGATATAATATCATTCTTTTCCAAGAAGTAGACTAGGCGGCTGTTTACCATCTTTTCAAACAGTTTGCATACACAACTCGTAAGGGCAATTGGCCGATAGTTCAATGGATTCCTTGGATCTTTCCCTGGCTTAGCAATAGGAATTACAACAGCTCTCCTCCATGCACTGGGAAAAATACGCTCCTTCCACACTCTATTGTAAAGAGTGAGGAGGGCAGTCAGTGGCTTATAGGACAGATGTTTTAGCATTTCGTAATTCACGCCATCAAGACCCGGAGAAGACCTATGTGTCTGCAATAAAGCTCTCTTTAATTCCAGCATAGTAAATGCTCTATTGTAAGGCTCAGATTTGGACGAGTTGAATGCAATGGGATTTATTTCAGAGTGCTGCTTGATAGAGAGAAATGCAGGTGAATAGTTTCTGCTGGAAGAAACTCACCGATAGTATTCGCAATTTCTTCTATGGAGCTGATCACTCGGCCATCTTTTTCCAAAAAGGAAAGTGAGTGGTCTTTATATATTCCGCATGCTTTTCGAACTCTTTCCCAAACCCGCTTACTAGGCGTAGAGGATGTAATTGAGGACACATAGAAAATCCAAGAATTCCTTTGGCTCTGCCTCCTTACTTTTCGTGCGTTTGCTTTGGCTCTTTTAAATGCAATGAGGTTTTGCAGAGTAGGATATCTATGAAAAATACCCCATGCTTTTTTCTGTTTTTTCAGTGCTTCATGACAATCACGATTCCACCACGGTTTCGAATATTTCAGTATTTTTCCTGATGTTCTAGGAATGGAAAGCATAGCTGCCTCAATAATAGTATTTGTAACAGCTTCAACAGCATCATCGATATGCGCATCTTCTACCATTTCATCTGCGAGCTCTGCAATGGAAGAGAAGAGTTCCCAGTCTGCCCTATCGAGTATGAATCGAGGGGATCTCGACATGGGGTTTGCTCCTCTTCGTGCAAGAGATATAAAAATGGGATAGTGATCGCTGTTATAAAGATCATTTCCCACACTAAACGTGCAAAATGGCAACAGAGATGGTGAACAGATGGCAAGGTCGAGAGCGTGGAAAGTCCTTGAAGGCTCATGGAAGTACGTATCTTGCCCATTATTCAGGAGACAAAGGCTATGATCTTTGATCATTTGCTCAATTTGTCTTCCTCGGCAATTTGTATCATTACTACCCCAGAGCGGACTATGGCCGTTAAAATCTCCTATTATGATGACAGGCTCAGGCAGCTGCTCTATAAGACCATTTAAATCTTGTTGATCAATGCGCTTGTTAGGAGGCAAATAAAGAGAAACGACTGAAACTACAATATGAAAATTGATTTGTACAGCGACAACTTGGAGGGATGTCATCAAAGGAAGGGAACTTGAGGGATAGTCGAGTGAGGTGAGGAGACCTACACCTCCACACGCACGTTCACCTGCAAGGTAATCCTTCCTGACGAAAGAAAACCTCCGAAGTTTTGCATGTTGAGCTGGTTTCAGATTTGTTTCCTGTACTGCCAAGCACACAGGCTGATAATCATTGATCATAGCTTTGATGTCAGGGAAATTTCGGTGGAATCCGCGACAGTTCCATGAGATGAGGGTGGCCATTATGTTTGATGTTTGTTAGTTCTGTGTTGCTTTTTAGTTTTGCGCAGAAGCAGATGTTTGGGAATTTCCATACCCTCTTCCACTTCCATGCTATCTGAATCTCCCGATTCAGAAATCATTTCATCTACAGAACTACTGCTGGGACTTTTATTTTTCTTAATTGATTTTTCAGGGACATTTTTTGGTTTGCTTTGAATAACTATTTCTTTATTTTGTACTGTGTGTGTTGGATTTTCCTTTTTTTTGCTTGCAGGTTGATGGGTTTTATTCTGTACTGTCTGTGTACTTATTGAGGTTTGGGTGGCAATGCTACGTGTTGATTTTACGGCGCTGGCATATGACTTGTTTGATTGAAGCTGTGCGCTTTGCACTAGTTTTCTGGCTTCTGCATATGAGATGTTCCTAGTGACTTTTAACGTCTGTACTTCCTTTTCTGTTTTCCATTTTGGGCATGATCGGGAAAATGCTGGATGGTCACCCTTGCAATTTATACACAGTGCCGCAGCAGTGCAATTATCGCTATCGTGGCCAACCGACGAACATCGACCGCACGTCAGGTTCCCACGACAGGATATCTTGGAATGGCCGAAACGCTGGCACTGGAAGCATCGCATATTGATTTGGAATATAAGGTCTTACGGGGCAATTAAGATATCCAGCCTTAATATTCTTTGGCAGAACAGGCGTGTTGAAGGTAAGGATCACGTGTTTGGTATCGATCAACTTACCTTCTTTATGCATCTTGATCCGCTTTGCACCACATACATTTTGGTTAGATAGCTCGAATGCGATCTCTTCTTCGGGAACACACAGAAGGTCGATTTCCGAGATTACACCACGACAGTAATTCAAGGTCTTATGTGCTGTTACGGTGACATTCGCTTGCCCAAGTTTGGTTACTTGAAGTAAAGAAGCAGACTGGGTGGCTGAATTCGTATCTACAAGCAAGTCTCCAGAGCGGAGACGCTTTATACTTTTGGGCTCACCAATACAAGAATGAATGTACTTATGTATTACAAATTGAGACATCTTTTGCAGCTCGCCAGAAGGACTAGATATAACAACGAAATGAGGATTGCTATTTGGATTATTTGCATCAGTACGTAGTTTTTTAACAGTAGATTTTTCTTCGGAACTAGGTTGAGCGACTTGAGTAAGTCTGGAGTGACTTTAAAATCTTTAATAAGATAGATGTGAGAATTAGCCATATTGAAAAAGAAAAAGATTCGGGTCCGACGGCCCTGCCCGCCACGGAGCCCAACAAGGGAACACAGATTCCTGTGTTAGGGCTAGCCGGACCTATACGCAAACTGAAGCCCCACAGTCGGCTTTCCCGAGAGCTTGACCCCAAGCCACTGACACAAGGACTAGTGACCAGCTGATTGACACCCGTGAGGACGACTAAGGTGCCTCCCGTTTAGCTGAAGCAGAGGCCAAAGCAGTGTGTTGGGGACAGTACCTCGCCCCTCAACTACCAGGACCCCCTCCTTTCCAGCGACACGGGTCTCCACGCACGGCAAACACGTGGGCAGTTTTCTCGCCACTCGAAAACTAGAAACAAGGTCTGTTCCAGCCTCTCGTGACGAGCCCCAAACTCCGTAGAGAGAAACCACAAGGGAGAAGGGAAGGGAAAAAGTTCCAGCCAAGAGGAGAGGAGACGGAAAAGAGGATAGATCACTGGGGCTCCAGGATCGTGACACCCGTCTCAACAAGAAGATGATCCCCTGAAGGGCTAGGGTACCTCGGGATTGCCACACCCGTACTCACAAAAGCGAGCCCCCTGAGGGAGCATACCCTTATTTACGCCACTGTGTATGATTATTGGTTGTGCAGGTTAGTTGAATTGGCAAATCTACCGCGATTGTCCAGCCTCATTAGGTATGCTAAAAGACAACATCCGATGGCAGTTTCTCACCATGCCTATAGATATGCTGTATTACATATTACCAGTAATAACAGTTCAGCTGAATCTGCCATTAATCCTTGATTTCGTTCTAAAATAATTATTTCCTTGTAAGCTTGATCCATTTTCAGAAGTTTGCTAAATCGATTTTATTTTTGTGAGATTTTGCATCAGTGACACCAATAATAAATCTGTTTTGACATTTATCGTTAAAAATTTTGATCCAAAAAATTTTGTATTGCTGATGTAAAAGAAAGAACAAATGATGATGCTTACTATGTTAACCAGTGTCTTGTAATAGCTTGTAGAATTTTTTATAACTTAATGTTGCATATACACTTTACTTTTCTTTGCTATCAAAAAAACGTAAAATGTATATTTCGAATCAGATATTCTTTTTCTCATAACAGTGTTATATAGCATAATATGATGCTTGCCGACATTCATTGCAGAGTTATGATCATACTTTGATTTTAGAGTTTATCAAAATATATTTCTTGAGCTGCTATTATAAATATTATGTAATTTTTGTTGTTTAAAACAACTTTTTAATCAAAAATGTTTCAAAGTATGTGCATAAAACTTACTTATTTTCAACATTTTAAGTGATATATGTGTCTAAAATTAACTAATAAAAGAAGAAATAAAATAAAATGATAATACACTTTGAAAACATTTTATTGATAATACTACGAAAACAAAGACTAAAGAACAATACTCTTAATGTGATAGTGGGCAATAGGTAACAGTATTAAGATCTGTTCGGTTGAATTTTTGTCTTTACCCTAGCAAAATTCTCATAAATAAAAATCAAATGAAGTATGACTAGTATCACAGTACAGAAAACTGTTTGGAGCATGTTGACCATTAAAAGAAAAAAATTCATTTATTACAATATGTTTTATTAAAATTTGAATATAATGGAATGAATTGTACCATATTATATTAAAGAATCAAAATAGTACCTACAAATACCTACAAACCAGTACCTAAAAAATCAAATAGTACAAATCAAAATAGTACCTATAAATACCTACAAAATAGTAAATCTACCTTTGCTTTATTTTCATCATAAAAGCATATGGTTTGCATTTGTTTGTTATTACAAAAGTAAGTGTACAAAGTTAAGCTGAATAAAACTTTATATTTTCATGTATGCTAATTAATAAGAACTGTAATGAACTTTTACAGTGATGTAGAAGGAAACTTATTTATATTATAGAATTATAATTAAAGAATCAAGTACATACATCTAAGATATCAAAATAAGATGAAAAATTTATTACCTTATTAAATGCAATGGGAATGGTCCTTTAAATTCTTAATTTTAATTGCATACATCCCCTCATCAAGGCCCCATATTATATCACACTTTCCCTGCAGTAACCACAATGTGGAATCTTTTGTCCAGTTGCTGCTCGGGTTTAAAAAAAAAGCATTTTGAGCTTATAAACAGTACTGCAACAAACTATGCATTCTCTTTCGGCACTTCACTTTCCTGCTGGCAACGTATCGTTTGGCCTTTGCTAGCTATTCTCTCTTATGTAAGATGTAATCATGTATCTAAAATTGTGGGGTGCATTTAGCACCCCTAATGTTCTACAATTACAAAGATATATGCTAAGAAATTCGTCATGCAAAAATAAATGATGTTTACATATGGAGCTGGTCATGCTTCTTCCAAAATTCTATTCAGTCATCCACTACACTGCAATTTCCAGTATTCTATGCACCAGCTTTTTTGGCCATGATTAAAAAGTGAATTGGAACCTTCCCTGATCAAGCTGACATCTAACATAAAGTTATCTACAACAAAACAAATCATCACACACACACACACACACACACACACATATATATATTAAATAAATAACAATTTGAATTTAACAAACATTCTCTATTCGTAAAAAGCAAATTTAAAGTTAATTAAATTTTTAATGAAATTGATAGATTTTGATACTTGCACTTGATTTACATATGCTCTCAGAATTTAAATGATATTGTAGATTAGTTTGCAGCAATAATTAATCATTTATTTGTAATTCAATTTCATTTAAAATTTAATTAACTTCAAATTTGCTTTTTACGAACAGAGAATGTTTGTTAAATTCAAACTTCATTCCTTGCAGCAATGGTGCAAGAGAATTATTTAAATTTAATTTAACTTTACTATGTTCTCTTAAATAAATAGCAAATGCGTGTTTATTCCTCATGTTGTTTATTTGATTATGGTAAAGCACATGAAGGTTATCCACCTAAAAAAACAAATGCCTTCATGGAGGATTTTCTAAGGGAAACTGGCTCATATTCATGTCACACATGGGCAAAATTTCATAAATGCCCATGCAGCTCGTCGTTAGTCAGGATTCAAACCCTGGCGGACTACAGCAACTTTACTGTAGGGCCACTGATGGGACAACAGCAATTGAATTAATAAATAGTACATTTTAATTTTACTTAAAGGTATTACATTATTTTATTTTTTATTCTATTTATTTATTTGTTTTTAGCTAGTTAAACACAGTAAATGTTTTGAATATGTAATTTTTACTCTATTGAAAGAGTTTTCATAAAATTGTAATTTAGATAGATATATTGGGTACGTAATTAAGATCATAAAACCTTCAGGTGCCCTTTCTGAAAACACACATAAAACAAGAATTTTTAATTAATTTGTTACAATAACATAAGTTTGATCCCATGTGAGCAAACTAAATATAAGTTAGATTAAAAATTAAAATTAAGAAACTTAATATCTACAGTACATACATAATAACATAAATACATACATAACTGAATTCTAAGTTTTTCAAAATCTTAATTGTGAACTGTATAAATGTAATAAGCATCATGTATTTATGATGTTAAATTTATTTACAATTTTAGAAAAGTATCTTTTGACTCCAGAAACTAAAAATTACTGAAGATGTGTTCACATCAAAATGAAACACAGCTTTAAGGTGTTCTTAATAATTTATTGTTAACTGTAAACAAAAGTAATCGGTAATAACATTTATACACTTAACTTGAGCAGTATTAAAAAAATCATTGTTAAGAATTTAAGAATTACCTAATAAATACCGAAGAGAAATTCTTATAAGTTTTATATCACATATGAAACTGCTTTGAACTACAGAAGAAATATAGTTAAACAAATATGAAAATGCAATTTTAAAAACCTCACACAAAATTAAGAATGCAGCTGCTAGAAACATCTTGTCAAAAGTGCATATTGAGATGCCTTAGCATTATTTATGTAGTTAAAAGTGAAAACTAAATAAATGAATAAAGTATACATAATAGGATGTTAAAAAGAAAGTGTTTTTTTAACCAGTATACAAATTTAAAAAATCAAATATGCAAAATGTTTTAGAAGCTTTTAAAATAAATTAAATCATATGAGGAATTAGAAGATTTTAAAAAGTAAGGGAACAAAGCTGAATTACAGAGAAAAGGGGAAAAAAAAAAAAAAAAAAATACAGCTTTGTAGAAGTTTGTATTCTCTAGAGTGTTAAAGTAATGGAATTGTAGGGAATAGCAATAAAGAGACAAAGATGACCCATCTAAACTAAACCTAAAGAGTGGCTACAATATGGATGATGAGACTAAGGAACTCTTCGTTTCAGAATGATTAGTTGAAGAATTTAACGAAAAAAATTGCTCCATGTGGACAGGAAAACTATCTCAATTTGAGATACAAGACAAGTTTGACTGACAATATTGCTGTTTGTAGAAGGGTGCTTTTAAATACAGTTTTTTGCACTACATAGATTATCACACATTGATGAAAGTATTTACCTTGATCTGGTGTTAAAGGACCTTTGTGACTGGACATGTCAGTATCTACATAACCTGGATGAACCTAAAATATTGCACAAAATAAGAACATATACTAAAAGAAATAAAGCACAGAATAAATAAATGAAATAAATAAATATGGAATATTTCACGAGTAAGTGACTTTAGATTGCTTTCAACAGTTTTATTGTCAAAAGAATACACTTCATTTTCAATGGCAAATTAGTTAACTAAAAATGTATTAGATAGAAACTACAAGACAAGAAATTAGATGAGGTATTGCAATAGAAAAACTTCTTGCAAGTGGAGAGAATTAAAATAATATCATTGTGGTTCTTTCAAATACATATATATTTTTTTAAAAATCACTTGTTATAACTAAGCATACAGTGCATTTCATTTATTTTTCATTATTATTTATAGTTTCATATTATCAAGCACAAAAGGTTAATCTAAATGCTGTAATTATTTATTTGAATTCTCAGATTTCTATTTTAGATTTTACATGTTTCAATTCATTTTTCATAGATATATAGACCAGTGCTGCCAGAATTTTTTGACCTAAAATAACAGGACAGGAATAAAAAAGAACTAAACAAATAGAATTTGACATCAGAGATCATGTGATTTTTGTGACATGAGTTCACATCACCTATGATGTCATCACAAATTCAGTATTAATGGGTTCTGTAATACTACTACTTTGATTTTTTGTTTGCTTTATACTAATTTTGATGAGATTCTTAAAATCATAGTGCTTTTCCATTGTTTAAATCTCCATTTCTTTATTTAATTTATTCTCAGTTAATTTAGGTTGTCAATTTTCAGATAATTAGTTCATACCCATTACCAGGTGCCTCCTCACACTTGGATTGTTAATGCTGTTAAACTAATCCCTTTGAATTGGCTGTTTGTTTTCCTTATTCATTGTTTCTTGCTCTGTTTTAATTATTAACGCTTTTTGGTTAACTGTTCATTTTGATTTTTGAACATATTTTATTTCATCAGATTCTGATTCCTAATAAAAGCAACATTCTTTCATTATTAAATTTGTTTATGTTGATATTTATAAATCTGATGTAACTTTAATGTTCAAGTCTACATATTAAACAGATTCTAAGAAATGTGTTTTACTTTATTTTTCATTATAGTAACATACACATTGCCATAGCTGCTTATGAAACATCATTTTCAATTGACCATATGCATGCATGGTCAAGCGACAAATACAGAAAGTTTCAATATAAATCAATTTATGCTGTAATGTATGTTCAATATAAATCGATTTCAATGTAGTTTTGGGCTTATTCTGAGACAGGATTTGTTGAGAAATTTGCTTGAAAAGAAATATCATGTTTCATTAAGTTAGTTTTATGTGCTCTCAATTCATATTTATACAGCTTGCAATATGATTTTGTCTCATCCCTTTTTATTCT
The DNA here is from genome assembly GCF_044657685.1 of Stegodyphus dumicola. NCBI lineage: Eukaryota > Metazoa > Arthropoda > Arachnida > Araneae > Eresidae > Stegodyphus > Stegodyphus dumicola. Next base: position 151,820,426 of record NC_140769.1, on the reverse strand, counting down.
TTCTGGCTAGGTCTCAAACATGGGAATTTTGAGCAAAAATTTTGAAAATCAGTTTTGGATTTTTTCACATTACTCATAATTAATATGTTAGAAAATACAGCAACTACAAACTGATCTAAACACGTTGCAAGTCTACTCACAGATCACCAAAATATTGAAGAAAGCAGCCATTAATCAAAATGTTAAAATCCAATGACTAATGCTGAAAACTAAGTGCAAGTTGTTCAGGTTCTACGATCTTAGGATTCCCAGTTACCAACTTGTATTGAGCCTAAATAAATTATTACTTTCCATTATAAATTAATTTTTATACATGGTACATTATTTTAACATGATTACTTTTATGATATGGTAAAAAAAATCAAAGTAGTTAAAACTAGCCCACAGAAATGATGAAATTCACAAAACTGCATAGACCTAAACTTTAGTAACACAGGTTTGTCAAAAGTAACAAATCTGCAAAAAATCACACAATCTGGAAACACTGGTGTAGGTTTTTGAGCACCACAGATTTTTCAATGAAGTCTTTTTTTTCTTTGATGACACTAAGGTTATTTTACAGATAAGATGGATTATTTAGATATTTTGCTATATGACTTAGATATTTTGTTAGTGAAGATACATAGATGACTTAGATACTTTGTTAGTGGAATTTTGATTAGTTTTCATTGATATTAATGTACTAAGTATCTAATAAGTATACTAATGAATGTTAAACTTAGAAATCCTAATTCTGTTTTAGGTTTTTTGATCACTACACTTAGTACAAGTATTAATAATTTGACAATACTGAATGTGTAAATGATAAATTTCTTTATGAATTCTTATAGATAAAAATCAGAATGTGATGAAAAACAATGATTTTACTCAAAGAAAATTACTTGTACAAACCCATACAGCACACTTAGTTGCTGTGACATCCCAATGCTACATTTTTGTCCTTACATTCGATACCACAACACAATGTCACACTCTGATGTGAATGTTCCATACACATTCTACCATACCTATGTTATCAAGACAGACCGACCAAAGAGTTTAGCATAGTGCTTCTTTGTCATGAGGATTTTCACAACAATTTTTTCAGTTCTCTTCCTCATGTTAGCTGAATATCTCATCACTGCTAAATTTTCAAGTACGTACTGTTTATAGTATATTGAGGTGAATGACATCAGTAATAAATAATATATACAGTCAAAAGTCGTTAATCCGGACTCGTCGGGACTTCGGCGATTCCGGATTATCGATTTTTCCGGATTATAGATCATCAGTTTAAATCTCGTAAGATGGCATGCAGAAATTCCAAAATTAAAAATATGAAACCGTAATTTATGAAATAAAGAACAATTATGATCTAAAGGGTATCAAAATTTGCAAAAAGAAAAAGCTTAATATTTATTTGTTTACTTTATTAAACATTTCTTTCAATGTAAGTTGTTTAAGTTTTGCTTCGTTTCGTGTGATAATACTTTTTCTTTAATTCTATTAAACAGACATAATTTCTTGTTCAGTTACAAAGTTCCGCCGTTCAAGTCCTATAATTGCTGTGTCAAGAACACCGACTAATTTGTCAATCGAAATTTTTTTGTTTTCAATAACCTCTGTCACTTTTCTTCGCTATCGGAAGCGAATTATAATGACGAGGAACTTGTTTTAAATCATATCAAAGACGGAGCATATCGAGATGAAATACTACATTTGGTAAGGAATTATAAGCCAAATAAAATAAAAACATCTGCGCTGAAGATAAGGATAGTGCTGACAAATCAACTTCCAATTCATTACGCGCCCGCCGCCGAGCAGCGTGAAAATGATAAACAGATTTCGGATTTCAAAACATACTTTCGCTTTAGATCCTTTACATATTAACAAATATATATCGGAAATTCTATTTGATATAATCGAAAGTTTAAGCTTACTTTTATAAAATTGCTCTTACAGTCTGCAAAAAATAATAAGCCGGATGCAATTCGAAAATTAAGGAACAAAGCAGTCATCAACATTAACTGAAATAGATAATTATTTAGCTTATACGTCCATTATACATAAAATGCGCACGCGAAAACATATTCTGCACTTGCCCACACTCATATGCGCAGTCGTAAAAGGTCTTACGCGCACGCGTGAACTCCTCTGCGCATGTGTCAACGCGGCGCATGCACAGAAAGTTTTTAGTTTTGATGTCCGGATTATAGATCATTCCGAATTATGGGTGTCCGAATTAACGACTTTTGACTGTAATAATAAAAGCATAATTTAAAAACTATGAACAAAAAGGAATGATGAACTGACAATCTATTCACTTTTCTTTGTGTATATCCAAGACTGTGGAAACAAGGACATCAGAAAAAGTTTACTCTCATTTTTGTTTTAATACTTCGAAATTTTAATTTAGGTAGTCAGTTTTATTTGATAGATGCAATTCAATGCTTGTTGCTTTTAATATTAAAAGATATTGTGAAAAAGGAATTGATTTCATGCATTTTATTGCAGTGTTCTGCATAGTGCTCTGATAATTTTCAAAATCAATTTCACAGATTAATGAATTACTTCCATGTATGGTACATACTTTGCATCATACTACAAACGATGCCATACTTCTATAATCAAGTTCTAGTTATATATAACAAGATTTTTAATTATTACAATTTCAGAAATAACACATTTGCTTAACAATGCTGAACTTTTCACATTTTCTTTATGTAAATTTCCGAGATTATTTCTAAAATTACATCTTTTCTTCTTGTAAATATATGTCATTTTTTTACATATACAGTCAAAAGTCTTTAATCCGGACTCGTCGGGACTTCGGCGATTCCGGATTATCTATTTTTCCGCATTATAGATCATCAGTTTAAATCTGGTAAGATGGCATGCAGAAATTATAAAATTAAAAATATGAAACCGTAATTTATGAAATAAAGAGCAAGTATGATCTAAAGTGTATCAAAATTTACAAAAAAGTTTAATATTTATTTGTTTGTTTACTTTATTAAACAATTCTTTCAACACGCGCATGCGTAAAGCATACATTACGCATAGTCGAAATTAGAAAATTGCAATCAGAAAACTATTTGATGTGTATTCATAATATTTATAATGACGCGGAATTTGATTCAAATCATATCAAAGACGGAATACATCGAGATGAAATACTACATTTAGTAAGAAATTATAAGCTGAATAAAATAAAAACATCTGCCTTGAAGATAAGGATAGTGCTGAAAGATCAACTTCCAGTTCATTGCGCGCTGCGACGTCCCCTTTCCCCGGCAGAGGAGCGTGAAATTGATAAACAGATTAAACAGATTTCGGAATGGTTAGAGAAACAAAGGATATGCCTTTATCAATTTTTTGCAGCAATTCCACTTTTTGTTTGATGGACATCGAAACATACTTTCGCTTTGTAGATCCTTTGGCAGCTCCAGCACGGAAATTCTATTTGACATAATCGAAAGTTCAAGCTTAATTTTATAAAATTGCTCTAACAGTCTGCATAAAAAATAATAAGCTGGATCCAATCAGAAGATTAAGGAACAATGCAATATGCAACATTAACTGAAATAGATAATTTTAGCTTAGCTTATACCGTCTGTTATACATTAAACGCGCGTGCGTAAACGTATTATGTGCATGCGCACATGCATACGTAAATGCCTATGCACATGCGTCAATGCATTATGCGTTGATGCATGCTCAGAATATTTGTAGCTTTGAGGTCTGGATTATAGATCATTCCGGATTATGGGTGTCTAGATTAATGACTTTTGACTGTAATATAGTACAAAGTCCGTAATCCGGACTCGTCAGTACTTCGGCGATTCTGGATTAGGGGTTCTTCCGGACTACAGATCATCAATTTAAATCTGGTAAGATGGAATGCAGAAATTATACAATTATAAATATGAAACCATAATTTATGAAATAAAGAGCAATTATGATCTAAAGGGTATCAAAATTTACAATAACAACAAAATAAATAAATAAATAAATAATAAATAAATAAAATAAAATAATAAAAAAGGGGCTTAATATTTATTTGTTTACTTTATTAAACATTTCTTTCAATGTAAGTTGTTTAAGTTGCTTCTTTTTTTGTGTTTTTCCCTTTAATTCTATAAACAGACATAATTTCTTGTTCAGTTACAAAGTTCCAACGTTCAAGTCCTGCAATTGCTGTGTCGAGAATACCGACTAACTTGTCAATCGAAATTTTTTCATTTTCAATAATCTCTCTGTCACTTTCTTCACTATCGGAAGCAGCATTATCTGGATCTAGAACCATACTACAGATTTCGCCGTCCGTTAATTGATTGATGTTTGGTGCATTGTCGTCGCAATAAAAAACTTCTGTTATATCATCTTCATTTATTACCGCTTTTCCACATTACAAAATCCAATAACTGGAAAATTTTACCTTTATTTCGCGATGTCCGAAAACCTTCAAATTCACGGCTATCATCTTCATCGTCCTCAGCATGAAATATGGTAGCTGTGCATAAATTATGCTAAGCATTTTTTAATGTATCTGGAGACATATTCTCCCTACGTGCATGCATAAACACATTACGTGCATGTGTAAAGCATACAAAAAAAAAAAAAAAAAAAGTTTGTGGCTTTGAGGTCCGGATTATAGATCATTCTGGATAATGGACATCCGGATTATGGACTTTGTACTGTATATATAATATTATTGCTAAAGTAAGCCAATATCTTAATTAAAAGATTTAGCCAGATAAAAATAATTTTAGTTTAGTTATTTGAATATGGCAAAACACACAAGGACTGTCTGCCAAAGAAGAAGGATGATTTTGTGGAGGACTTTTTAAAGGAAACTGGGTTGTATTTACTTTACACATTAAGAAAACCATGAAAACCAACCATGCAAAAGTATTTCTTACTTGAGAGATATATGGAATATAATTATGATATAAAAATTTTTAAACAGATCATCAATTATTTAAACAATATAAAACTCATGAAATTACATTTCATGGGTTTCACATACATGAAGGAAGTTAAAATCTCACTTGTGGCAAAAGAGTGTAAATTAATATTAGCTTGTGCCCAAAAGTACATGTTACTTCCTTTTATAAAGAAATTGAATTTAAAACTGTATTTTAACAGAATTTAACCCATTGTAGAAAATTTGACAAATGTAATGAAATTTACTATACATCAAAATGTATATTTAAGCCACACTGACAAACTTTATCCAAAATAATAATTTTATTTCAAATGAACGTATTTCACTTCTACATTAAGTTCAGTAACCATATTTAAAAAGGTCAGAAAAATTTAGAAAGGAATCAAAATTCTTTTCGTTGGAACAGACTTTATGCTCTTTGCCGCATTTAAACAAACAAATAAATTTGTATCAGAAATTTATTTATAACAGAAAGACAATATTTTGGAGAGTCAGTTGAAGTATTTGAAAACTTTGGACAACTACACTGCCTTTCACTGTAGAACAAATAAATATTTCTTTTAATGCAATAGAAGAAGTTTTATATTTTCGTTATTTTTTCATTTAATAATTTCCCCCCCCCATTATACAACATAAAATACCATAAAGAAATTACTTTTATTTTCATAAATACAGCCAATTTCGATTTGAACAAAAATAAATAAATAAAGCTGTTTTAATTGTGTAGACTGAGTGAAAGACATAAATGTGTTTTTATATTTATTCTGCTAAAAGTAAATAAAAACCTAATTTTTTATGTTAAACAAACTGTAAAATCTTATTTTCTTCAATTGAAAGTATACTAAAAAAATGTTTCATTAATTCCTGTCTAGAAATCATCACTTAAATACGTATTAATGCCTTTCTAGCACTACAGTTAAAAACTACTTCTGATTTTAATAAAGAAAAATCAAATGAATACTTAAAAAAAAAAAAAAAAAAAAAAAAAAAAACTATCAGTACAGCACAAGAGACAAGCAGTCAGATTATAATATCTGAAACTAATCTCATAATTCTTTCACCTAAATATTTTTAATTAACTTTCAAATCTTTATGTTTATGCAATATTTGCACCTCATTACTGGCAAGTGCCTGACTCACACAATAATGGTAGAGCTCTGTGTTATACAGATTCATCTAGATAAAATTAAGAACAATTAAAAGTATGCATTGTAAAATATAATAGCTTCATATTATTTAAATCAAAACAAAAGCAAAACATATAAAACACGAAATTAATTTCAAATGAAACAGAAATAATAAATAATCCATGTAACTAGAACTTTGGATGTTTTATTTCTGGTAACTGGAACACCTCTCTATTTTCACATTTACACTGCTCGATATCGAAAATGCAACACCAAGAAGGAGTGGCCAGAAATTTATGCAAATTTTAGAGTAGACGCATGTCATTGAGTTATGCGAATGATGTTAAATGTGCAGCTCTCCGATGCATGTGAAGTAAGGGAACGAACGTGCAGAATGGGCAATATTCATGTCGTTATTTCTGCCAGACAAATTATCGAAGAAAGTTGATTTTTGTCCCGGAGGATATGTGTAATAGGAGAGAATGCCAGGCCGCCGTCAACGAAGGCACTTTCAGCAAATAGATGCTTTTACGAGCGTATAGCGATCAGATTGAGAAGGGTGGATTGGCCCTTACGTCAAATCGCAGCTGATACCCGCATGGATGCTAGCACAGTGCATAGGCTATGGGGAACATGGTTGGGACAAGGAAATGTGGGAAGAGGGAGGGGTGCAGGTGCAGCCAGAGTGACATCAGCACGCGTGTTGTGGATTGACGCATCTGCCGGCAAGCTGTGGCGGTCCCGCAAGTCGCTTGTACCGCGATTCTGCAGCATGTGCAAGATACCCTGGATGTTCCCATGTCAACCAGAACCATTTTCCCATCGATTGGTTGAATGTGGCCTGCACTCACGGCGTCCGTTAAGAAGACTGCCATTGACTCCACATCATACATGCCAACGTTTGGAATGGTGATGTCGATGACAGAATGGCGAAACGTCATTTTCTCAGATGAGTCACGCTTCTGTTTATCCAGTGACAGTCATCACATATGTGTGTGGTGTCGACGTGGAGACAGATCTAATCCGGCAGTAACTGTGAACGCCCCACCGCACGACAACATGGCATAATGGTTTGGGGTGCTATTGCCTACAATTCCAGGTGACCTCTAGTTTGTATTCAGGGCACTATGACGGTTGATCAATACTTGGATAATGTACTGCAGCCGGTGGCAATCCCCTACCTTCAGGGGCTGCTTAATGCAATTTTTCAGCAGGATAATGCCTGACCACACAGTGCTTGCATCTGCCAACATGCTCTGCAAGGTATACATATGTTTCTCTGGCCACCGTACCTGTCACCAATCGAACATGTGTGGGATGTAATTGGATGCTGTTTGCAAACTCTGCCCCTGCCTCGTTCAGAAGACGAATTGTGGCAAATGGTTGAAAGGGAATGGAGAGCCATCCCTCAGGACACCATCCGCACTCTATGCCTAGACGTGTTTCTTCGTGCATCGCTGTCCACGGAAGTTCTACATCTTACTGAGCCAACGCCATTCTCACTCTGTATTCTGACTATCACTTTGAAATAAAGATCACTTATTGCTGCTTGCTGCCTCTGTCTTTTTTCCAAATTTCATCACTTTCTGACCACCCCTTCTTGGTGTTGCACTTTCAATGTCGAGCAGTATATGTTAAATGAGAAGAATAGCAAGAATACATGTATCTCATCTTTACCTCAAAACATATTTTCTGAAACTTCATCTTTGCTTTGTAAAATCATGTTAAAATAATTTCAAATGCCCAAGTTAAAAAAGGTTCTGATTTCATTCTACATTGGCAGAAATCTGTGAATAGCAAGAATTTTACGTGATTTTCTCGGGCTTTTACAAAGTCCATACATTTCTGATATTTTACTTGATGTTAATAGTTTCATTCTTAATAATAATTTTAAAATTCTGCTTTGATTATTACATATTACAGTACACAGTCTGAAATCCGGGATGGTTGGGACCTCGGCGATTCCGGATTTGGGATTTTTCCCGATAATAGATTATCAATTTAAATATGGTAAGATGGCATGCAGAAATTATACAATTAAAAATATGAAATTGTAATTTACGAAATAAAGAAAATTATGATATAAAGGGTATCAAATTTTACAAAATAAAACTTAATATTTATTTATTTACTTTATTCAATGCAAGTTGTTTAAGATGCTTCCACAAAAAATTCAAAAAGTTCCTTTTTCTTTTTTCTTCTGTCATATACAGTGGACTTTCCAATGCCATAGTCCTTGCATAATTTTGAGACGGATATGCCTTTATCCATTTTTTTGCAGCAATTCATCTTTTTGCTTAATGGACATCGAAACATGGTTTCGATTTGTTGATCCTTTGGCAACTCCAGAATTGGAAACTGTTTTCGACATAATCGGAAGTTCAAGCTTAGTTTTTATAAAATTGCCGTAATAATAACACTCTGGAAAAAATAATACACTGGATCAAATTAGAAGATTAGGGAGCAGTGCAGTCTGCTACATTGATTGAAATACCTTAGAATCAGTAAAGATAAGCTTAAGTAACTTACCTTAGATCAGTAAAGCTTAGCTTAATAGCATCCTGAATTGTATTAGTGTACTTATTTACTAGACCTACGTTTATTTCTTGCGCATGCTTAAACTAATCCGAGTCCTAAATAAATAAACTCCCACATATACTTAAGGCTTTATCTAGGGCCGGTGCTTGATAATGCTTGGCGCAGTCTCTACGGGTCCTAAATTCTGCTACAAAGTGCTTTCGCAAGTTCTAAATTTTCACCGCCTAAACTTTGGATCCCAGTGCTTTCCCTAAATTATAAAAACTTCTCATCCCTTAATTTTGCCACTCAGTGCTTCCCCAAATTCGAAAAATTTCGTCTTCCCTAAATTATGCCACCTGGTGCCGACATATTCTGCCGCCGCTTCTAGGTTTATGGTGAATATCAGTTATTCTTAATTAAAATGGCACTAAATGTAATCCTTTGGCATATGAGTTTCATTAACAAAATTTATTTTTAGCATATGAAACAAAATTTTTGTTGAATTTTCCCTCATCAACATTTCTTAGAGCATTTAAAAATCTATAATCATCGCCAAGTGTAATGTTAGCATAAAAGGTTGCCATACTCTTGTTCGATTATTAATATAAAAAAAGTTTAGAAACCACTGCATGAGTTATTACTGAAGATATCATGTATTGATAAACATGCGGTGATGAAAGCAAAATATAATAAATAATGACTCGCCAAGTCAGCATCAGGGATATAAATAAAATAGGTGAATGTTTCGGTTTGAGATGCATGCCAAGTAGATACTCAGCTACGGAGCCAAATTATTAATCTCACAAATTTATGCTTACATCATTGTTTTTCCATAGCAAGGTAATTTATTTAGTGTGTAAGTGAAATTAAGAATCGGAATTTTTAAGTAAAAATCTCTACATGTTTTATTATGGAAGGAAAAATCAAACGCAAATGCATAAAGCATTAATAAAAAAAAAGTTTGTGGCTTTGAGGTCCGGATTTTAAATCATTCCGGATAATGGACCACTGGATTTCGGACTTTGTAATGTAATTGTTACTGCTACCATTTATATCAGTAATATGATAAATGTTTACTTCCCATATGCATTGATTAAAATATGGAACGTCTGAAGTTTGTCATATTAAGTCGAGTTTCATTCAGTTAACCATATGAGCTACTAATAGTACTCAAGCATTAAATTACAGAAAATTTATATTTAGTTACGTAAAACTTGGCTTCTCTTTCACCATTATTTCTCCATTGACAAATTACAATTTTATGAGATTTTTAAACTATAAATTGAAATAACTTTCTTACTTGTAGAGCTTTAATATATTTAAATAATTGTATTAAGCAGAAATGTCATATAATTTGTTTCATTAACTGATTAATGTGAATCACTTATTTGAAATAGTTCTGTACTTCCTAAATGCATTTTGCTGCTCTCTTAACAGTTAAAATTTAAATTTAATACAGCTGTATGCAGTTTATTACAGAAAAGCATTGCAAATTTGCATGAATTTCTAATTCCAGTTCATGAAACAATTCTCGTTATCAAAGCCGAATAATGGAAAATCTTTATTACTTTCTTCTGAGAATATGAAGGTTATAGTACAGTATATATATATATTAATCAGTTAATGAAACAAATTATATGACATTTCTGCTTAATACAATTATTTAAATATATTAAAGCTCTACAAGTAAGAAAGTTATTTCAATTTATAGTTTAAAAATCTCATAAAATTGTAATTTGTCAATGGAGAAATAATGGTGAAAGAGAAGCCAAGTTTTACGTAACTAAATATAAATTTTCTGTAATTTAATTTTAAGAGTCACATTTTCAATCCACTGATTTTTGTATCATTGACTATCCATTTAATATTACAGATTAAGCAACAAATCACTAATTTGTACACAAAAATTGTAATATAAGATTGCATTGATTTACAAATGCTTTTTATTCAAAACAAAACATTTCATTATACAAAAAATATTCAAATAGGTAATTACCCTATAAATATGGTACTAAAATGGTTTTTCTTTCATCTAATTATGAAATATAATAATTTAGTTCTTTTTCTGGAAGAAAACAAAAGTATTTGTAATACAATATGTATAGAAAATGACCATATGATCACTTTTGGATCACATATAATACATTCTGCATTTGCAGGTGCACTATGCTTTATACAGATATGTAATAAATCATAAACGTATCATAGTTACATAATCTCAACAGGAGAGATACACCCTCAGTATGATGAGAAAATTTCACATGATTATATTTGATATTTTCAATAATTTAAAAGTTTTGAATATTATGGAATATATTTTAATACTTTGAAGAGTAAAACTTAACTGGATTAATAAAACATTGTTGCAGTTATCTGTTTTACTGAAGGAATTCTCCAAAGCAGAATCACTGCAACATTACACTAGTCATTTAAAAAGTAATGCAGTGTTGCATGACATCTATTCACATCTTCAGTGACATTACATTAATGTCACTATATTATGTTATATTTACGTCACTCCATGATGTTATAACAAAGTTGCAGTGTGACATTAAGTGAATGTTGCAGTATGACCTCACAACATCACAGTGTAGCTTCACAACAATGTCACAGCTTGACTATGCATCAATGTCACAGTGTGACTTCACAGCAATGTCACAGAGTGACTTCACATCAAAGTCACACTGTGATTTGACATTAATATCACAGTAGGTCACATAAACATTGCAGTGTGACGTCATATAAAAGATTGAACAACACTGATAATCCTCTCGCACTCTGCATTACTATGGGGAATTCTCAGGGTAGACAAAATTATTCTACACAGCTCATCGTAAAAATTCCTTTCCAATTAAACTCTATAGGGTAATAAGGCTTGCTGATTTTATAAATTAAAAATTAAATAGAGCAGAAATATCTGCAACTTTAGCATGTAAATTCAATTCATCGTTGATTGGAAATTTATTTATTATGTAATCACAGATTCAACGGAAGTAACTTCTAACATAGAAATAAAACTTTACTTTTGTCTTCCTCTGAAAGTTCTCCCACTATTTTGTTAGACACAGGAACTACTACAAAATTTTCTTCGTTACTCTGATTTTCTATCATTTTATCATAAATCACACAATACATAGAATTAGAAGAGAAAATAAAAATTGGTTTTACGAACTTTGATAAAATTGCTTTAAACATATCACTAATCATTGATTACAAAACATGAATTAATGGAATTCTGCAATGTGAAATTGTGTTAAGAGCATCAAATGATGGCAAAATGGAGCATACAAAAAAGCAAAAAGCTTTGATAAGGTTTGAAGACAAAAGCACAAATATTCTTTCTTCATAAGATAAACTTGCAATGATCGGAAAATGTTTCCTTTTTTAAGCAATTTTTTTTTTAACTTTATCATGTGCATTTACTTTAGGTATTTATAACTTTTAATATAACCTTTGCTTCTTCCTTAAAAAATATAAGAAGTGGGTTCTATTGGTCAAGGATTCTAGATAAACATTTCTCTAAAGATAACTACACATTTCAAAATTTGACTTATTTCAATATTACGCAGATGTTGGAATTGTTTCAATTCTTTCCTTCCTTCCTTTCTTTTCCTTTTATTTTACAGTATTCCAGATAATAATAAATATCATCAATGTGTTCATCTAGACTTACTAGCAAAGAATCTGCCTCTTTTTCAGTTGATAAATTTAGGAGGTGACAGGTGCACCTCATAATTTGCAAATCTGAACTTTTTTTCAAGTTGTCTGCAACACCAGTGTTCAAGCCTTTTTTTTTTTTTTTTTTTTTTCAACGGCAGGTGCTTGCCTATGCCGGCATCGGCCACTCCTAAGGCCAGATGTGGTGGTCTCTTTATTATGGAGGCACCTAATAGGTGGGCCACCTTTGCCTTGTAAGAAAGGACAGATAGTTCACATCCATGCCTTTTCCGGGATTTGAACCCAGGCCCTTTGGTATCGCAGTCAAGCTCCCCGAACCACTAACTGGGTGGCTGTTGCAAAGGGAAAAACTTCAATATTAAACAAAAATCTGCCAAATCAAAGGGCACTTGCAAAATCATTAAAATGCTCAGATTTCAAGCGTAACAATACTGCTGCACTATCAGCTTCAAGTGCTAAGCAATTATCCAGAAGAACTACAGAATGAAGTTGTTTTAATGCAATCAATAACTGAAAATTTATTTTTCATACCCATTTTCATACAATTTCCACCATTTATGTCCTTGCATTTGAGTATTTCTTGGTGATTTCGCTATTGGGAAACATTTTTCTAAATAAAGCTGCAGTATGACTCAATGCATTCACTCGCATCAGTGGCAAGTTGTGCTGCAATAAAAAAGGCATTCTGCACTAATAACTTTTCGGTTACTTCCACAGAAAAAAAAAAAAAAAAAAAAGAATTTTTTGTTTTTTTCAATACAACTCACATTGCCCTTGTATTTTTTGCATATGCATATATATTTAAGAACCTATGTCCTTCCACCATGCAAAATCGAAAAATTAAAACTACAAAAGGTACACATTACAAATGTATTATAGTTCCTTAATGAAATCAGAGAAGGAAAGTCGTCTGTTTGTGTATGGTTTTGAAAAAGTACATGAGCATTCTGCCTTTTTTGCTGATATAACTAAGACAAATGACCGGGTATATGGCAGATGAGTGCATCAATGCTTGATGCTCATTGGAGAACTAGAACAGGAAGTTTTGGGACACATGTACTCTCAATCACAAATCAAAAGTAGAGCATAATGACTCACTGATGAAACGATTCATCAATCAAACTCGCTGAGGAAACGATGGTTTCATTTTATATGTAATGTAATAAAAAAGTGAGCACTTTCAGATGCCCAAAATCACTTTTCTGGGTTCAAATAACTAAGTATTAATCCAAACTACATAAAAATGAGAAATTTTAAGAATAACTGAAAGCTGGATGAAATATGTTGCAAATCCGGTTGGTGGAGTATGGTCGGAAATGGAGAGTCTCCCGCCTAAACCAGAAGAGTTGGCAACCTTGTATTTGGTCAGAATTATAAAGACTGTAAAAGACTAGATTTAACTGTAACAGGGAGAGTATAACAAACTCATGAGTCCATAAAATTATTCTCATAAATTATTAAGATACATTCAAAAGTCGTTAATTCGGGCACCCATAATCCGGACCTCAAAGCTACAAACTTTCTGCGCATAGGCGTTTATGCGTGAGCATAAGACCTTTACGGCTGCGAATATGCATGTGTGCAAGCGCATAATATGTTTATGCCTTTTATGCCTGTGCGTATAATGTATAACGGTCGGTATAAGCTAAGCTAAAATTATCTAATTCAGTTAATGTTGCAGATTGCGTTGTTCCTTAATCTTTGAATTGGATCCGGCTTATTATTTTTTGCAGACTGTTAGAGCAATTTTATAAAAGTAAGCTTGAACTTTCGATTATGTCAAATAGAATTTCCGATATATATTTACTAATATGTAAAGGATCTACAAAGCGGAAGTATGTTTCGAAGTCCATTAAACAGAAAGTGGAATTGCTGCAAAAAATGGATAAAGGCATATCCTTGGATTATCTAATCATTCCGAAATATGTTTATCAATTTCACGCTGCTCTGCGGGGGGAGGGAAACGACGCAGCGCGCAATGAATTGGAAGTTGATCTGTCAGCACTATCCTTATCTTCAGGGCAGATGTTTTTATTTTATTTGGCTTATAATTCCTTACTAAATGTAGTATTTCATCTTGATGTACTTCGTCTTTGATATGATTTAAGTCAAGTTCCTCGTCATTATAATTCGCTTCCGATAGTGAAGAAAGTGACACAGAGGTTATTGAAAATGAAAAAATTTCGATTGACAAATTAGTCGGTATTCTCGACACAGCAATTATAGGACTTGAACAGGGGAACTTTGTAACTAAACAAGAAATTATGCCTGTTTAATAGAATTAAAGAGAAAGTATTATCACACGAAACGACGCAACTTAAACAACTTACATTGAAAGAAATGTTTAATAAAGTAAACAAATAAATATTAAGCTTTTTCTTTTTGTAAATTTTGATACTCTTTAGATCATAATTGTTCTTTATTTCATAAATTACGGTTTTATATTTTTAATTTTATAATTTCTGCATGCCATCTTACCAGATTTAAACTGATGATCTATAATCCGGAAAAATCGATAATCCGGAATCGCCGAAGTCCCAACGAGTCCGGATTAACGACTTTTGACTGTATTAACTTTTTACTTTATAACTGGCATAGAAGTTAAAAATAGACAATGTAAAATCAAAGGTGCTAAAGGATTACTGCAAAAATAATCAATTTAATTGTTTTGCAGTAATTAACAATTAATTACTGTAAAAGAAAAAATTAACTACTGATAGCAATTAACAACTGGGATTGGATTAAACCCCCAGCAAAACTTTATTAAGCAACAAAGTTTTATTCTTTGCCTTTCTATTGTGGCAGTCTTATGTTTGACTGCATGTGTCGCCAGATGACGTCATGTTGTTTACGTAAAAACTGCCAGCACGACCAGCAAACTCACGCACATTGCCCTTATCTCAAGTGCGAGGATGTTCGAATATTTTTGTAGAAGTTTTTCTTTCTTAATGAATAGTTGTGTTAACATATAGTTGTATTAATGAATAGGTGTGTTAATAAAGTCATGTTTTAGAGAAGTGAAGTCATGTCTTCTAAGAACATTTACCGAGCAAAAACCCACTCACCATACTATTCACATAATTTCTTTTCCTATCACTTATAATGAGTACACCAAAGAGCAAAATATTTTCAGTAAATGCAATACAGTGATTTAGAATTTCTGAATTTTTAAACATTCAAAACTTCTTCCCCCCCCTTTTTTTTAGAAATCAAATCATCTGATAATAGGAAAAGTAAGTATAGTTCACTGATAAATGTATACTGTATACATAAAGAAACTTACTGCATTAATAACTATATCAGGGCGTGGATCTTCCAAAAATTTTCGATGCTGAATGAATGTAAGAGCATTCAAACCAACTTTTGAGACACAATAAGCAGAACTTCCCCACCCTTTGACTTCATGTACACCAGTTTTGGCATCCCTGTAAAAAAAATGCAAGATTTCTCATACAATGACCTGATACTGATCTTACAGAGTATAAGGTAGTTATGGGCTCTCATTTTCTTAAATATCAAACCTATGATAGTAATACTTTTAATTGATAAATATTAAATATTGCTATTTTTTAATCACAAAGTTTCTCAAAATAATGTACATAATAAAAATAATAATAAATCTCAATGTATAGCCTCAACTCTAGGGCTGAGAATAATTTATAAAAATAAAAATTTCCCTGTGGTTTGAAATAAAAATTACGTTTAGTAAAATAGTCATTGATGGTCATTGTATCCCATAATAATAATAATAATAATAAAGGTAGTATTTCCTTAAAAAAAAGTTTAACTTACTCAAATTACTGGAACTAACAGTTTTATAATACTTACTCTACAAACTGTTTCATAAGAGCACAGAGTTCATCTTCAGTTAAATCTTCAGATAAAAATTTTTGTTGCAACTCCTTACCTGATATACGTGATAATTTACCAGCTGAGCTGCTCACATTTACAACTCTGGAAATATAAATGGCACAAGTTAAGAAAATATAAAAGTATATTCTCAAATACAAAGAATGACATAATTAAGCAACTCCGCTGATGGTTAGAAAAGACAAACACAATTTTGTAAAAGTAAAATGAACTTTCCACAAAATTAATTCTTATTAGGTACTATAAAATGCAAATTAATTGGCATAAAGCGATTGTTTTGATAATTTATATACATACCTTCATATACATTCATAATGATAAAATTAATGGGAAATATGCCCTCCTTTAGCAGAAATAACTTTTACCATACGTGCCAACCTATGACACTCAAAAATCCGGATTTAAGAAATCGGGAGATTCTACACAATGTTAAAGACTTTTTAAATAATAAAAATATAGTTTTTAATAATGAATTAACTTTAAATAGTTACTAATTCTTAAATGCAAGCAACACAAAAATACCTTTTTATTACTTGCATCGTTTAAGAAAATTACAACACACACACACACACAAAAAAAAAAAAAAAAAAAAAAAACTCTTTTATCAGTTTTCGTACAAATGTTATGACCAGTGGCAGATTTTGCTTTCATTAAGAAAGAAACTTCATAATTTTGTTCATAGCAATTGCCATGTTGGCCTGCTTTCGCTAATAAAAGTTTTTCTAATGTGTCATCACTAATATTAGATCTAAATTTAGTCCTTGTTTTCACAACAACATTGAAAATCCTCTCACACTCTGTATTACTATTGGGAACTGTCAAAATGGCCAACATAATTCTAGACAGTTCATGATATTTTAAAATTCCATCAGCACCTTTCAGTTTTCCAATTAAACTCCACTAGGTGTTAATCCTAGCTGATTTTATAACTCCATCCAAGTTTTCTCATTGTAAATTGCAAAATAGTGACTGCAATATTTATCAGTGGCACCATCAATATCATCATCTTTCATGACTAAATGAAGTAACACAGGAAACCTGTTCAAAAAGTACCTTATATCAGAAAAAGATGCATTTGCTAGAGCAGAAACATCAGCCACTTTAGCATGCAAAATCACTTCATAGTTGACTGGAAATTTATGTAGTATGTAATCCCATACTCGACAGAAATAATTTTTAACAAGAAGATAAAACTTATTTTTGTCTTCAAGCCTACCATTACTGGTGCATTATCGGCACCAAATGCTAATCCAGAGGGACTGCATTTTCTTTTAAAGTTTTAATAATTAGCTGCGCTATATTAAAGCCTGTCGAATGTCCTTCTAAAGAGGTGGCAAATAGCAAAACCACCTTGAAGATGAGGTTCAGATGGGTAGTCCGGATCTGGTCACTAAGTGGAAGGCAACCTGGAGCCTGACTGTTCCGAATTTGAAAGGTTGGCGATGCTATAGGGTGGATGATGCGTAATGCAAAGCCTCTCAAATTCGCCAACCTTTCAAATTCAGAACAGTCAGGCTCCAGGTCGCCTTCCACTTAGTGGCCGGATCCGGACCACCCATCTGAACCTCATCTTCAAGGTGGTTTTGCTATTTGCCACCTCTTTAGAAGGACATTCGACAGGCTTTAATATAGCACAGCTAATTATTAAAACTTTAAAAGAAAATGCAATTCCTCTGGATAATTGCTTAGCACTTGGTGCCGGTAATGCACCAAGTAATGGTAGGCTTGAAGTAATACTAGTCTTGTGTATGTACACTTTTATAGCATTCTTGATCATGTGATCTTTTGTTATACAATCCATTTTTCTGAGATGTTCCATGAGAAGTGCCACAAGTTTTTGATCAGATTTAACTTGGGTGTATTTCGCGGCTAATCCAGCACAATAATTTTATTTCCCAACATGCATCTTCTCCCAGATTTTTAATTGTGGCATGGAATCAAGCCATGCTGAAATGTCTCTGCAAAGATTTACAAAAAAGGGCTCAATCTCACATTTTAAAATTTCCATATGCTTCAATGAATTTATTATTCTGTCAATAGGAACTAGACTTCCAGTGCAATCAGCAGTGAAAAAACATTTGTTTTTGAGGGTACTTAACAGTTTGTTGGATGTATTGAAGTTTCGTTTATTCATCCTTGCTTTGTCTAACAACATTATTGTGTAACCATGAACAAATAAAAAGGTCTACTCAGTGAAAATGCCCTTTTTCAATCATTTATGATATGCTTTAGGTAATCATTTATGATATGTTTTAGGTAAGTAAAAACAATAATTTTTACTTCATTTCACGTGTGAAAAGTTGTTTTTCAACCGACTTTCTCACCTTATGGCCAGTAATGAGAAGTCTACACTGCACATTTAAGGATGAACATCACTACCAATAAACAAAAAAATCCTTTTTAAGGCCTCTGCTAGTCTTAGTTGGCTAGGCTTTAACAATGCTATTTTGGAGTAGGAATCGATCAGATTTTGAAGTTGTTTTTCTTTTACTTCCATGTTTGTCCTTCCTTCTTTTCTGGATAAAATGATCCAGTTTCATTCTATCTCTTCAGAATTCGAGAAACAGTCAACACCAGCTTTGGTAGCAATATTTATTACAGTCACAGGTGTGTGACTGTTAAGTGCAATAATCTTTGCTCTCTTTCTAAACATTATATCCAATTCTGGTGCACTAAAATAATGAAATGCTAAATGAATTTAAATGTATGTAAAAGTAACTTCATCTTCTCACAGAAACAAGCTTACAAATTCTGCAATAATCCTATTTTTTTGTTGAAATCAATTCTAAGTAATCAAAAGAAAACATCCAGACAATATTAAGGTAGATAAAACTGCTCTGAGATACCTCCTGTTCACAGCTGGCAACCAGCATTAATTTCTGGAAAAAAATCGCTTTGTCCCAGTTAATTTGTACACTACAGTATACACTTTGCATGAACACTAATAACAGTGAATACATATTAAATTTAAAATTAATTCTTAAATGCAGCAAAAATCTAATCATTTTTAATAACATTTAACAAAATAAATTAATAATATTTCAGTAAAAGTTTTCAAAAACCTTGGAAAAAAAGAAAAGATAGCAATTTGAAATCCCAAAATCATTTTATTAAAACCTTTCTAATAAAAAGGGAAAAAAAACAGCGTTTTTATATCGCTAATAAAATACCAAATTTAAACCATAAGTCTTCAAGATTATAATTTATCTGTACCCAAAGTAATAAGCAGCTGCTTGCATATATACTGAAACATACACCTTTAACATAAAAACTAATTGGTCCCACCAAAACAGTGATATTGCCACATGTTTGCAGAAATGGAAAAGAAAACCTCAAGAACCTGCAAATCTCACATGAGAGTAGGAGGCTGTGTGGAGCAAAAAAGCTTTTTTCTGAAATCCATATTACCTGAGTCATTCTAGTTCCAAATGGGCTAGAACAAACTGTGTTCCAATTTCAGCCCAAAATATTGACATTTTGAGGTTCCATACCTATCTAGTAAATATCTGTAATGACTTATTTAACGGTTTTATGCTTTTTTCATGAATTGCTTGGTCAAAAACGCCATTATTAGCATGAGAAATTGCTTCCGACATCAAAATATCAAATTTAATGCTAAAATATGCTACTAGATGACAGAACAGGTTCTAATCTATACATTATAGTTTGCATATGCAAGCAATTATGTGGCTTCTATGATTTTTCAATGTCTTTTTATTGTTAATTAGATGGTTGTTCGGCATGTTTTGTCAATCCTGCATTATCATTCACTGCTTATGTTGGACTTATGTTGCTCATGATGTCACCTAGAAGTACATCTTTTTGTAACATTTTGAAGCACCAGTACAACTTAAAGAGACAGTTTTACCCACGTATGCTGATATAATGAAGCATTTCCTTTGAGTCAGAAATGAGTTATTGTGGAAAGGGAACAAGACAGACCTGTCAGTCAAGGGGATATTACCAAAATTGTTTCCTGTGACATCTCAAAAATTTGGAAGAAAAGCTACATTATTCTGGTAAGACAACAAAAAATTATCCATCTTATAAAAAATTACAATGAAAAGTACAAAAATGTGAAAAGAATACCAAAATCTTGAGAGAGTGCCGATAAAACTAAGATTTCTTCAATCATGCAAACTGTACTTTTGTCTGATACTTCTGCATGCAAATGTTTGAATTATGAACAATGTGAATGTTCCGTTACGATTCCAAGCCTAGAACAAATTTCTTAACAGAAACAACATGAAAGAAAAATGGCCATTGGGTCGATCGACATTTCTGAAAGCCGAAAACTACGAAGAAACAAAGAAGAGAAGATCAGGAATCTAAAGCAAGGGCATATGCAAATAATGCATGTTTGTCTATTATGATTTACAGAGTTAGAAGCGAATGTTGTCTTAAATGTCTGATTCAGAAAACATCTCTAAAAATAATGAAGACAATTACATTAGTCAAGAAGCCAAATGTCTGAAAGACACTCATTCTCAAATTCCCTCAGCCTCCAAGACAGGCCAAATGCAAATACAGCCAAATTTAGCTGTTGCTTGTGATAGAGCGGGAGTACTAGATAGGGCAGCGACTGTCATTGCATCCTCTGTACTTCAGGATCTAGGAATTATATCTAAAGTTATTCCAGCTAAACTTATTGACAGGAGTAAGATATGGAGGGAATGCCGTAAGGTATGGTCCCAGCTTCAGACAATCGCTACACCAATAATACAGTCTTAGTATGGCATCGACTTTGATGGGAGGAAGGACAAAACTATAATATATGAGAAGAGAAATTCTTTACACATGACCACAGCTTACGAAAAGCTGTTCTCTTGTCAGAACCTGGTTCTGTTTATATATAGAACAAGTAACTATGGATTCTGGGTTCAGTGCAGATATTACACAAAGCATGACCAACATTGTTATACAGTAAGTGATTGAACTGTCCAAACTAATTGCTGTTGGGTGTGATGAAATAAGCGCCAACACTGGGAAGAAAAATGGCATAACGTCTTGAGATCTTTGCTGGTCATAAACAGCATTAGCTTGTATGCTTATTGCACACCAATGAACTGCCTTTTCGTCATCTTTTCCAAAAGATTGATGGAAATATATCTGGGCCACAACTGTTTCCTGGAATACTAGGAAAATTCCTGAAAACATGTGAAACCCTTCCCATAGAGATTATGTCCTTGTTTCAGTTGATCTATCTGAAATTAATAAAAAAAGACCTCAGTACTGACCAAAAATACCTTTGATTTTTCTAAGGCAGTATCCTTGGAGAAGTGCCCTTTAGACCTAGCAAACAGGAGTCCTGGGAAGATGGCCCATTACAAGCAATAGCATTCTCACTTTTATGTATCAACCGTCGAACCAACAGACAACTTACAGCTACTGGCTGAATATGTTATTAAAGTTTATGTGCCATCCAGGTTTGAAATAAAGAAAATCCTGAAAGCCAAACACGGAGCATGTCATGTTTACAGAATGATCAAGAAAAGTTCCTTCTTGCCAGAAATTTTTAAGGCAATTGTTCATGAAATTATTGAGAGGTACTATCATTTTGCTCACTCTGAAAACATCCTGTTGGTGATGCTAGAAGATGAACGAACACATATTCGTGAATTTGGCCTGAGAAGAAAGAAAGCAAGAAAAACTGAGTGAAAGAGGAAAATAAGACAACTTGTGCTTCCTTAAATTGAATTTCAAAGCACAGGAGTAATTTGAGATAATTCACTGGGACAATCCCTTGGAGCTACTGGCTACCTTGAATCTGAGTGACGAAGACGTAAGATTGATTAGAGGCAGTTTGAAATAGAAAAGCTCCCTTGTCATTCTCAAGTAGTAGAGAGGCATGTGAAACTAGTGACAGAAGCCTCATTGGTAACATGTGGTGCAGAAGCCAGAGATGGATTCATACGCAGTCGAATCAAGTCCCGGAATGAGCTTAGTGAAGTTTGACAAGATGAATTTCTTCATTTCTCTTGTGGAACCTGAAGATGACGAGTAATTAAGCTGAAGCCTTTTTACTGGCATTTTTTTACCAACTGCAAACATATGTTGAGTCAGAAAACAAAAATTTTGTAAAAAAATATTAAAAATATTGATAAAAAATAATTTGATGTTTTCACTAACATTAGCACTGAATTTTTTACTTATCTCATGTGGAACTTGAAGACGACGAGAGATTGAGCTGCAAAATTTGTACTGTTTCTTTTTCATCAAACAGAATATCTATTGGGTCAGGAAATAATAAAATTTGAAAAGAGGAAAAAATGTCCTTTTTCACTCCATCCTACTGTACATGCTATGATAGCTCTTTAATAATAAAGGACCTGTTCAGCTCGCATTCAGAGGAAACTGTGGTATCCCTATTAATATCTCTGATAGGTGAATTTTTTGGATAAGTTACAACTGTGTCCTACCCTATGCTGATTCTGAGAGATTTAGTCTCCTCCAATAGAAACAATGTACAACTTCACATGTTTAGGGACGCCAAATTATGATTAGAAGGAAATTCAGGATACCAAAGTCACATCTCAGTATTGTCAAATACATCTAGAATCCCATGAAACATACTGTAGAACAACGAAATTCTAGTCTTCTAAACAAAAAATTAAGAACCACTCTTCACTTGTTCGTCATGCATAGAATACTTTATCTCACATACTTGTGGAGCTAATTTTTCTGTAGTTTTACTCTAAATTCTTCACTTGTTCGTCACGCATAGAATACTTTATCTTACATACTTGTAGAGCTAATTTTTCTGTAGTTTTACTCTACCATGAAGGAACTACTAAGTATTAGACTGATATTTTTTTACATTGAGGTGTACACTATTATCCATAGTAGCCATATAACTGCTGAGTATAAAATACATACTTTCTCATAATATAAATTTGTTGTAACAGGACTTTATCCTCTCTCCACAAAAATATTAATATTTATATTTGATATTCAGACCTCTAACAAAATGATAAGAAATATTAAATAATATTTGTTGATGAAAATATGTTTTCTTAATGTAACAAGTTCATCAATACAACCTCAAGATAAAAGCATTCTTTTTCCTTTTTACTAAACACAGGTTCTTTGCATGAAAAAATATAGATTCATTTTTTCTTCCTTTGAAAGTTGATGGTAAAATAATTATAGCAAATGCAATAAATACATAAAAAATGTGCACAGAGGTGCATAAAGAATTTCTCATGTTTCACACTAATAAATGCTCTGTCATGTAATTCCAGAGTTAGCCACTAGATGGCAACATATCAGGGTCTAGGACTTTTCGCCATTTTACCGTGGCTGTTTCGCTGTTGGGACGTTTCCCTATCAAGACATATTTTCTTTACATGACTGTATTATATCTTGTTGTATTATGCTCGTATTAAATTTATTTAGTTTAATAATTCTATTTACCTTTTGTATACTTAATAAAGGTTTTTTTTTAATATATATAGTTGTTTACAAGTATGGTATAAAGAAATTAGTTAGTTGGAAAATTGTGTCAATATCAAAGAAAACTAGGGCTAAACCCCTGATATAACAGAAGTTTATGCAGGTGCAATATTTACATGATTCATCAAAGTTTCTTGAAATTTTAATCAGCTAGTTCAGAGAAATCACCCATACAAGCAGGAAATTCCTATTTTTTTAAAATCTGAATGGAAAACAATTATTTTGGAATCTTGTTAGCACATTACTCTCTTAAAACTAATATGTCATGTGTAACGATGTATTTGTATTAAATTTTACAAAAAAACATCTTATACACTATTTTATGTAAAATTTTTATTAAATTAAATTATGAAAATTTTATGACATACATACATATGAGATAATTCATATATGATACAACAAATTCAAGGAGTGGCTGCCTGTGTGATGTAAAGTGAACAATCTTGCACAACTGCAAAGAATTACTGAAATGGCATTTCATTTAGTTGATTTAAAGTCGCCCCCTTAATCCACCTGATCTAAGAGGATTTTAATCAGTTTCATACCAGTGTTTGTAGCTGACCAAGGCTTTGGGCACATTTATAGGTGACAATTCAACTTTTGCCCACCCCCGTCCCAAGTATGATGGAGAAAAACCCATGGGATTGATTTAAGGATCCTATCCCTCTTTCCTTGTGAACAACCTCTTCAGAGGATCTTTGGCTTAAAAGTTTTTAACCCTTTAAGTGCCATGACCGGCTTATCTGGTCATGGAATTTTTTTGTCACTTGGTACATATTAGCTTATAATTTATGAAATTTTGCTTTCTTAATTTCTTTAATAATATAAATGTCATCTTAATAAATCTAAGTTTATGAAAAAGTAAGTAAATATACAAATTTAGCTAATAAGGGCCTATCAAATACAGGTATTCATGATAGATCCAAAAACCCGAGCCACTCAGAGGGTTAAGTATCTCTTGCTTCAATGATATTATACACTTACAAATATCCATATCTTCTGAAATATAAACACGGTCCTCAGGCTATGGCAACTGGCTTCCCTACCACCATGCTATCAGAGTGGATCAGTTGATTTGATCAACTAAGTGATCAAAAAGAACCATGACCATAGTTCTGCTGCCCCGCCTTTAACTTTCTACTAGCATCAGTCTTGGAACTTTATTATCAATGCATTCATTATAAATAAAATTACACTTTAGTTTCAAGAATTTTAAGCTCAAAACAAAACATTTCTTCATGAAATTAAAATGAATAATTTACAATTATTACCTAGCATGAGGTCTTAACAATGGAAACAGGTGATGACATACATTCAGAGTTGCAAAAACGTTGATTTTTATAGTGTTCTCAGCTTGTTCTGAAAAGGGTGTAGTGTCTGCAACCTGCATTCAAATACAGCATAATTAAAAATAAAATGGAGGAAAAAATACACCTGAAAGGTTTCAGATTTTAAATTACGTCCAAAGGGGCATTTTTTAACATTTAGTGTGTTACCTTTATTTATTAAATATCATGTTCTTTGCTCTTAAACCATAAAATTCAGTTCAACAGCAATATTGCAAAATAATTTTAAAATGAGCAAATATGTAGAATTTCCTATACACAGTTCCGTGCGTTGGAGATAAAAAGGTCCCCCCCCCCGTAGAGTGTTGCCATTGCTTGCTTTTAAATGGTTGAGTTTGTTAATCAAAAATTCGTTAAAGTTTTACAAAACATGATATAGATGATAAAACAAATTGCAAATTTGGGCTTCCAGATGCCCACATTGGGTGAAAACGTACATTATTTAAAACTGGATGGCTCTAGGTACCATTGTTTCATCACAATGCGAGAAACATACATACATTTATGCAGATTCTTCATTATGTAATTTCTTTAAATATAAGACAGGCGATAATATTTGATGGCAACAATTTGAAAAGTGAATTGGAGATTTATAGTGAAGCAACGTAAAATGCCAAAACGAAAATAAATAGTCCTTCAGTGTATTTACCCTGATTGATAAAATCTGATTTACTGAAAGGTTTATGGTTAGCTACAGTTATTCCAGTAAGTACTCTGAAGCTTTTAATTTTATATTACAAGGTATTGGAAAAGAGCTCTTCTACCCTAGTTCAACAGAACTGCAAGGTTCAATGAAAGATCTACACAGAATTTTGCAACAGATTGTTGGATTTGAAAATATGCTATTTCTACTTAGCCTAGATACACATTTTTTGTAGAAGAAGGCTTTTAAACTAATATTTAATAGAAAACAATGAGATTCATCCAATTAAGTTTTAAATATTTATAAAAGGGAAATAGCTTCATTAAAAAAAAAAAAAAAAAAAAAAAACTAAATTTAAATATTTCACCTTTGCTTGCCTTTCCAAGAAAGCTTGGCTAAGAAGCAATTTTTAGTTTTAAAGAGAAATAGCTTCTCTTCAATATTATGCATTTAATGCCTTCAAATATCATGCACTAAGCATAATAAAATTTTGTGACAGAATTTGGACCTTTGGTAAGTATAAAAGTGAAGTTAAGAAGATACAGCACTCGCTGCTTATTAAAACCACTTCTGCTCCAAACATACTTGAGTTTATAAAGCAGCTAACTTTAACAGACATTGATCCAAAAATCACAAATCATTATATCAGTTTTTAAACTTTCAAATAAAATAATAACTATGAATTAATTCAATAATTAAAAATCAATGCAAAAATTAAACTGTTTATGCTGTTTTAAAATTCATTTTTTAACTTTTTACAAAAATATTTTTACAATTGATACTTGATAAAATTTTCTCTCTTACAAACAACTCTTCTGTTTGTTTCATACAGAACATATGAACATATATTTCATATATAACATTCTCATATGGAAAATTTTTTATAAGTTATTTGTCTTAGAAGAGGGAATGTTACTTAGTTTTCCTAAGTCAGTTTCCTTTAGAAAATTTTCCATGCAGGACATGCTACAGGAACCTAGTTTATGTTCTCATTACAAATGAAGAAAAATGTGAAAACTCCCACATAGTTACAGTTTAGTACCACTGAACCCATAATAAAGTACAAGCATTCAATTGACTTGGGCATCAGTGGTCAGCTAAAATAGGGATCGACAGAAAAATATTTTCTATATAAAAACATTAATAATAAAATTTTTTAGGGAGAGGGAAGAGGTTTTGTTTATATTTAGCAAAGTGATGATATTTTACATATGTAAAGAAGGCAACTAGAAGTTAACATATTGCAAAATTGAAACCAAATTCATTATATGTTATTAGAATGTAAGGAAAGGACGCACAGTGGTAAAAAACAGGATGGCAGAATCAACAAGTATAACTGATAAGATACTTTTCAAATTATCCTCTTTGCTATGAAAGACAACAAAAACATTATCAAACAATAAACAAAAACAGCATATCAAAAGCTGAGAGAGAACATTTTTAAATCACATAAATTAAATATATGTATAACATTAAATTTAATATAAATTATTAGTATTTTAATTAATTTTAGATTTCATTATTTTTATGCAAAAATTAATGTACTACTTAAACTGAAAATGGATCATTATGCACTTAATGATTTTAAAATTTATGACATTTTCTTTGTTTCAAATGAAATTTAGCTTTACACTTCAACTACAAAAAATTACTACATTATCAAATTGCTCAGTATGACTTGTAATATTTAAAAAAATATAATTAGATTTATGATATACAAGAGATAAAATTTAAGAATTATTTTATCTTTACCACTTTTTACTGTTAAAATCATGACACAAAGGTTAAACAATATTTAAAAAATATAATGATATAAAGTGATATAAAGAGTTTTTAAAAGTTAATTATTTCTATATACCTTTGACTTCAGCAAATAAATAAACAAAATTTTAGTTTCATTGCAATGTACAATCAAGAATATAAATGTTAAAGATTAACATCTACTTGCATTTACCTTATAGGCAATGGCAGCATTATTTACTAAAACATCTAAACCATCATACTTAGCCTTCAAAAAGAATGCAAAAGTTTTAATGCTTTCTGAACAAGTAATATCAAGAAGATGAAATTTGGGATTTAGTCCTTCCTGCTCTAAAAGTTTTACAGCTGCTCTACCTCGACTCTCATCACGAGCTGAAAATAAGATAAAAATTTTGCAACAAAAGCTTAAAAAATACATAAGAAAATTTGGTACTTTTCCGTTTTGCCGGCGCAGGCGATAAAATCGCCAATAATGGTACAACTAATGCCAAACGGAATATCCTTGCTGGCAATCTTTTATGACTCATTTTCAAAACAAGTCACAGCTATTTGTTTTCAGATTGATTGTTTCTTTTAATACTGGCATACAATTACATAGGATGTTTACAAGATAATTCAATTTTATGACCTAAGGCCATTCGAATAATTAAGTCAATTAGGATGCAATCATACCGCTCACCTGAAGGCGAAAATATAGAAAAGGCAAAATCAAGGGTTAAATTCATCAATTCTAATGAGAATGCACTAGCTAAGTAAAGCACTGCAGTTTTACATAATTTCTGAGTAAGCTATTGTACAAATTGAAATAATTCGTGCATTTAAATTTGTATTCATAATTAAGATTTAACTTGAAATTAATATAGATAATTACTGAGAGAATTAGATTTTCGTAGTGTAGTTTACGTGAGATGAGATCACTCGGGGTCATGTGATACGAACCGGCGAATCAGGATGTTGAACCATGAAAGCCTAGTAAATTCTTAAATTAATGTCTTTTGACAAATTTATTGTCTTTATTTATTGGCTTTTTACAAAATTTTAAACGATATTAAAATATTTATGCCTTCAAAATAAAAAATTCTTAGAACTAACATTTGTTAATATTTTTTATGTGTGTACTGTATGTTGTTGCCAATAAAGTCTGTTTGGTGAGATTTGCCCCGGCGAAACTGAAAAGTACAGAAAAGGTATGCATACAAAAGTGCAAGACTTACATTATACTCTATTAGAACTTTAAGTTTAAATAATAACTTTTATTATTAAAATCCCATAACTTTTAGTTTTCCAGAACTGAAAATTTATGCTTATTACCAACAAAGTAAATAAGAATTTATAATAAAAATGAAAACACAACAATTTTACAGCTTGATGGGTCTTTGTTACCTATGTCAATGTGATGAATGCTATGATATGCTATTTATGATAAAGTTTTTTGAAAAAATGATAAAGTTTTTCAAAAATAACTGATCATTTGGATGTGAATTCTTTACCAGTACTTTATAAGGACATTTAAAATAATTTCACACTTTTGTGTGATGCAATCCGAGGTGACAAAATGTGATGACATGATTACATCACTTTGTGCAAATATGAAAAGAAAAGCAGGCGCAGCAGTGTCATTATTTTGATGTTGGGAAAATGTTAAATGTTTGTTAATAAGTTTGTTAATATAAAAAATATCAAACATCTATCATTCAGTGATTGGATTTTTGATAAAAGAAGGTATCCATTGAAAAATATTCATTTAACATGATTGCAGTATATGATTATACAGTACAAAGTCCAAAATCCGGATTAGGGATTTTTCCGGATATTAGATCATCAATTTAAATCTGGTAAGATGGAATGCAGAAATTATACAATTAAAAATATGAAATTGTAATTTATGAAATCAAGAACAATTATGATCAAAATCAAAATTTACAAAAAAGCTTAATAATATTTGTTTACTTTATTAAACATTTCTTTCAATGTATGTTGTTTAAATTTCTTCCACTAAAAATTCAAAAAGTTCCTTTTTCTTTTTTTTTTAATGTCATACAGTTGACTTTCCAAAGACATACTCCTCGCACAATTTTGAGACAGATATGCCTTTATCCATTTTTTGCAGCAATTCCACTTTTTGTTTAATAGACATCAAAACATGTTTTCTCTTTGTAGATAGATCCTTTGCCAGCTCCAGAAATGGAAACTCTTTTCGACATAATCGAAAGTTCAAGCTATCGAAAGTTTTACAAAATTGCCATAATAATAACAGTCTGCAAAAAATAATAAGCTGGATCAAATTACAAGATTAGAGAGCAGCGCAGTCTGCTACATGCCTTAGAATCAGTAAAGATAATTTTAGCCTAGCTTAATAGTGTCCATTATACATTATTGGCTGTGTATCACAAGATTGGCAACGAAAGCCAAGTTGTTTTGCTAAATTTTGTCTTGCTCCTATTGAGTATTAATCTATTATTTACTATACCTACATTTATTTCTTGCACATACTTAAAAATAATCCGAGTCCTGAATAAATAAACTCCCACATATACTTAAATAAACTTTATCTACGGCCGGCGCTCAATACAGCCTGATGCTGTCTCTACAGGTCTTAAATTCTGCTACAAAGGGCCTTCCTAGGTTCTAAATTTTTACTGCACCTAAACTTTGGATCACCCAAAACTTTGGATAACCCAGTGTTTTCAATAAATCTTAAAAAACTTCTCCTCCCTTAATTCTGCCACTCAGTGCTTCCCCAAATTTCAAAAACTTTGTCTTCTTTTGTCCTAAATTCTGCCCTCCAGTGCCGGAATATTCTGTCGCCGCTTCTGGGTTTATGGTGAATAACAGTTATTCTTAATTAAAATAGCACTAAATGTAATCTTTTGGCCAATGAGTTTCATTAACAAAATCTATTTTGAGCATATGAAAAAAAATTTTTGTTGAAATTTTCCTCCTCAACATTTCTTAGAGCATTTAAAAATCTATAATCATCACCCAGCGTAATGTTAGCATAAAAGGTTGCCATACTCTTGTTATTCAATTCCTTGAATGAGTTGTTACTGAAGCTGTCATGTATTCATAAACATGGGATGATGAAAGCAAAATATAATAAATAATGACTCACCAGGTCAGCGTCAGGGATAAAAAATAGGTGAATTTTTCAGTTTGAGATGTATGCTAAGCAGACACTCGGCTACGGAGCCAATTATTAATCTCACAAATTTATGGGTACTTACGTATTAACGCAACCAGGCCAAAATTCGCATAAATCGCCAAATTTGGCAACCCTATGTGTTTAGACGAAAGTTTATTTGTAAAAAGAAAAAATAACACTGGGCGTCTACTACCACAGCAATGGGTTTTCGGCAGAATTTGCCGAGAAAAGAAAGAGACATTTTTTGGTTACTGTACAGAAGCGCCGTTACCCTCATGGAAAAAATTTGCAAAAATATCAAGGAAGGAAGCATCATTTATTCGGATTGCTGGAAAGGATACAATACAAGTGAGTTCGAAAATGCTGGATTTCTGCATGGAACTGTTAATCACAAATATAACTTTGTGGATCCCAACACGGGCGTTCACACACAACATGTAGAGCGCATGTGGGGCTCAGCCAAATAGCGCAACAAAAAACAGAGAGGAACAGCCCGTCATCATCTTGACTCATACTTTATCGAATTTATATGGCACCAAGCTCAAGCTGTTAATGGCGAAGACAGTTTTCAATCAGTGCTAAAAGCAATAGCCAAAAGATTTCCGCCGAAAAAATAATTCTGCAACTTATTCAAATTCGAAACCGGAAGGGTTTAATTGCTATTTTATATTTTAAAACAAAATAATATAAAAAACTTATTAAAAATTATCTGTAATTAATAAATGTACATTTTCTTTCTATTTATACTTTTTTACTCAAACTTACAAATCGCGCCAACCTGGTTGCGATAATACGTAAGTACCAATTTATGCTTACATCATTGTTTTTCCATAACGAGGTATTTTATTTAGTGCGTAAGTGTAATTAAGAATTGGAATTTTCAAGGGAAAATCTCCACATTTTATTATGGAAGAAAAAATCAAATGCGCATGCGTACAAAAAACAAGCAAGTAAAAAAATTTTTTGCGACTTTGAGGTCTGGATTTTAGATCATTTCGGATAACGGACGTCTGGATTTCAGACTTTGTACTGCACAACATCTTTCTATATGGCGATCAAAAGGTGGGCTATGATGTTTTGAAAGGGGAAAGGACAATCTGAAAATCCTAAGCCATTTTTGTCTAATTTCATCCTAAGCCTTTTTTTTTTTTTTTTTTTTTTTTTTTTTTCTAATTTCCACAGCAACACACATCACTGCTGGATTAGTGGAAGAAAAGTCCTATATGAAAAGACAGAAATATCAAGTCTAAAACAGAAGAGTATTAAAATGTAGGTGCTAGAAATCAAGACATAGGGATTTATATTTATTTTAAATAACTAATTTAGTTTAATTTTATGATCTTTCTTATAAGCCTTCATTCTCCTAATTGTCAATGCCAGAATATTTAAATTTGGTAGTGCACGTGAAGTAATGCAAATCCAACCTTGAGGAGAAAATGTTTACATACCGAGTTCTAGAAGGGAAAGTGAGATAGTTTGGGCAAGTGCCTATAATGTGAGCTTCTATTTCTGCATTAATTGCAGGTTAACATGGTATAGCAGCTATTACTTTGCTGCCACTAGATTTCGATGTGGTTTTAAGTAACAGGAGTAACCGAGCCCTGTAGCATAATTTCTACTACTTGTTAGTATCTTTGAATTTTAGCTTATTTCTTGTCATTTGAGTTACTGCCCGGGTTAAGAGTAGTGTGTTAGTGCCAAGTCGATGCACTGTGAATTTTAAAGAGTTTAATAAAGGGTATTTTTAATCTATCTGCTGTATAGTTCCTACATGTACAGTTGTCACTCAGAAGATAAGCAAGTAGATCTTACAAAGAGATTGTAAACGCAACATATTAATTTTACTTAAAATGTATTTTCCCAATTGGCAACAACATTTTTTTAGAACATAATGATTTGAACTGTAATGTTTTTGAGCAGTAATGTTGACGGTAATGTTTCTGAATAAAGCATGTATCTAACAATTCATGTTTGAACAGTAATGTTTGATGGAAATGTTTTGAATAAAGGAACTAATTAATTGCTAACATTTCAGAAGTGGGATTAACTAGAATTATTATCTAGAATTTAACAACGTATTGCCTTAATGTACGTTAAGCCTAAAGTGAATGCGGAAGCTCTCCAAAACTGAAAGTAGAAAGGTACGTGAATTTATAAACTGTTTATGTTATGTCTAAGTATTAAATGGAAAGAACTTAAGAATAATTATTGTATTATTATTTGAAAATTGAAGTCTAAGATGGCTTATTTAGCAAGAGGCAAGAAATGTGACTTAAAAGAACTTGCTTTGGAACTTGATGTAGATGTCCCTTCTGATATTAAAATTGTAGGCGTAAGGGATATGATTTTGAATAGTAAGAACTATAGCGAAGACTTTACTAAACAAATGCTAGATAGAATTATAAATGATCGTTTAGACAGGGAAAAGTTAGAAATTTTCGAAAAAGAAAAGCAAAGAATACTTGAAATGGAAAGTTTAGGAAAAGATAAGCAAAGAGCATTTGAAATGGAAATTATAGAAAGAGATAAGCAAAGAACTTTTGAACTTGAAAAATTGAAAATAGAAGCATAAATAAGAAGTAGTAATGTAAATGATTCTGTTCCTTCTAATGTTAGTAGAAGTAATATTTGTGATATGAGTAAATTAATGCATAAGTATAATTGAATTAAGGTGATATAAGTTTTTATTTAGTTTTATTTGAGAGACAGGCACGGCATACTGGGTTAGAACAAAACTGGGTTTCTCAGCTGTTGGATCTATTGCCTTATAACTCAAATTATTGCCCATGAATCAGAAGAAAAAGCTAGCAACTATAAGCACGTTAAACAACTGCTACATAGAAAATTTAAGTTAAGCACTGAACAGTTTTGGCAAAAGTTCGTTGATCATATTAAAACGTTGCGTAATACGTGGAAGGACTTCATGTTTGAATTAAAAAATTATTTTGAAGAGTGGCTTGCTGGATTAAATGTAACAGATTTTGACTCATTAAAACAACTTATTATTACAGATCAATTAAAGAAAAAGGTCCCCGCTGCTATTCGAGACCATTTCATTGATGATTGGTCTAAATTCATTAATCCTGAAGAGTTGGCTGAAAAACTAGATGAATATGAAAATATTCGGGCAGGGATAAAAGTACTTCAAGTAGAAAATAAAACTTTTAGGCATAATTCTAAGCCTAAATGTGGTTCTAAATTTTATGAAGGATCCTATAATCAGTATTCAAGACACAGAAATGTTAACGATTCTATGCAGACAGATGGTAATTTCAAAGTGGGTTTTAAAAACAGTTTTGATAATAAATACAATCTGAGAGATAAATTTTATAAAATAGACGAAAGGAAAAGGGAATATAATTCTGGCATCCGCAATGAAAAGGGTGAGCCGAAATGCTTCAATTGTAATGATTATGGACATATAGCGATGGATTGTCCCCAACCTAAAGAAGAAATTATTTGCAGGAAATGTAATGAAAAGGTCATACTTTTAAAAAGTGTACGTCTAAGAGTTCAGACTTGACAAATGTTAAAAATAATTTACCCGTGGACCAGAATTCAGACCTAGTTCGTGTTTATTGAAACAGTCTGTGGCTAAGAAACTGAATCTTATTATAAAACCTGATGTGGAGGAATTGTTTGGCTTTGGGAACCAGAATAAACCAGCCGCTAGAACATTGGGAAAAGTAACTGTTAACTTAGAGATTGATAATGTGGAAGGAAAGGACATTACAGTTCTAATTGTAGGAGATAAAACACAACCATGTGACTTATTAGTTGGTCGAACATGGATTGATTTACCACATATTGCATACGCCAAGATAGGTAATACCTTGCACATATGCTACGCTAATGATTGCCCATTTTCACAGTTGCAAAATGATAGCAACACTCCGCGAATTAAACTGAAGGCTTCCCAAGAAACTCAAATCGAAAGTAATATGGTTAATTTCATGAAAGTTAAACTGATGAAATAAATAACGGTTATGTTTTAATAAGTGGATCGGAACATGAGTTGGACTCATTATTGGAAGTAATACAGGGAGAAACAGTGATACCAGTCACTAACTACAGCGATCGAAAACTAATTTTGAAAGAGAATAAATGTATCGGTAGAGCGGAAGTAGCAGAATTAGTTGAACCAAGTTCAGATCAGAAAACTGAAAATTCAAGTCAAAAGGAAATAATGATAATAAATGAAATTAAGAAGTTTAAGAGACCGATTACTTTAGAAGAAATTAAAGTTAATAACAATATTATGCCAGAGAGAAAACAGGAAGTTTTATATTTGATAAATGAGTATCGAGATTGTTTTGCATTAAATATGGAGGAATTAGGGTGTACAAACTTAACAAAAATGGATATTAAAGAAATTGAAGGGAGTAAGCCTATTTGCATGAAGTCGTATAAAACCAATGCCGAAGAGCATGCTTCTATAACGAAGATAATAAATGAATGAAAGAAATATGGAATTGTTACTGAAACAAGATCTCTGTATGCTAGTCCAATTTTACTCGTAAGGAAAAAAACAGGTGAATTATGATTAGCGATAGATTATAGAAAGTTGAATTCGCAAACTGTTAAAGATAAATTTCCACTTCCTAGGATAGATGATCGTCTTGAATGTCTTAATGAGTGTAAAGTTTTCACTACAATGGACTTAGCTCATGGATATTTACAGATTCCTTTAACTGAAGAAGCGAAACTGAAAACAGCTTTCATCACTCCAGATGATACTAGTCAATTTGAACGTATGATCTTTGGGTTAGCTAATGCTCTTGCAGAATTTCAGAGACTTATGAATCAAGTTTTAGGCCCATTGTTTAATAAAGAAGTGTTGTGCTATTTGGACGACATATTAATTCCGGATAAATATTGGGAAGAAATGATGGAAAAACTTAGAAAAGTGTTTGATAGATTGAGAGGAGCAATGATGACATTGAAACTGACAAAATGTGAATTTGGAAAAGATGAAGTTGAGTATTTGGGATTGCTAATAAAATCAAATGGTATGAAATCAAATAGTTTGGCTTGCGAAGTGCCGATTTTCACGTCAAAAATCGCCGCTACACAAAGCCAAAATAACAAGACAAAGAATTGCACAAACTCAGTATCCATGTACACATCAACTTATTTCACTTAAAAAAAATCCCCGAATTGCACAAAAATGGCATCGCGCACTCCTTTGACTTTATCCATGTACACGTCGACCTACTTTAAAAAAAAATCCCTGAATTGCACAAAAATGGCATTGTGCACTCTTTTAACTTTATACATGTACACCTCGACCTATTTTTGCTTAAAAAAAAAAAAAAAATCCCAGAATTGCACAAACTTCCATTGCGCACTCTCTTTACTTTGTCCATGTACACATCGTATATTTTCACTTAAAAAGTCAAAGGAGCACCAAATTCTAAAATCTAGGCAAACAAAAAATACATAATGTCTATAAAATACATTTTAAACCAAACAACAAAATAACATAAAAAAGGAAAAACATGTTATACATTTAAGTACTACCAAAAGCAAATATTCACTTACCATGATTTTCAAGTTAGCTTCATACACCCAGAGCCACGTAAAAATCGAAATATCAATCATACTCAAATGACTTTTTTCAAACCAGGTACTCTTTCTGACTGAACGTTTCACATTGTGACCATCTGAACCTTTCTTCCTATAAACCCATTCAAATCCATATAAACAGTTTTTATGTTCAACAAAACGCATATCCTTCCTACATACAGGACACTTATAACGCCTACTAAGTAAATCTTCATTTACACACCAGTCAATTAAAGCTCTTTTGTCCATTCGCTCCAAATCGTAGAGAAACTTCAAATTAATCTTACTACATTCGGCCATTCTACAGTCTAAAGAATCAAACCAACACACACCACAAAAATGCTTACAAAACATCCCATGATTCAAAATTTCCCAGAACCATGCACCCAATTACATCACAATAGGGTTTCCATAACATTCAACTACTCAGGCTACCATAAATCAAACAACAACTTGGCGATAAATCAAACAGCAACTTCGCCATAATACCAGGGGTACCTTAGAGTCTACTCTACATGCTATAACAAAAAAAGGCCACAAAACGTCAGAATGTAGACAAAATAAAAGCAAAAATAATAATCATGAATTCCCTAAACCAAGTTGTTCTCTCACCATTGTGAATTCAATGCAAGAATTAGGAACACATAATTGGTACCTTGATTCAAGAGCAAGAGCACACATGAGCAATGACAGAAGTAAATTCATGTCAAAGACTGAAATAAAAAGTGGAGTTCAATTAGCAAATAATGGATTGTTAGAAGTCAATGGGAAATGGAAAACCGAAATGTATGCAAGGTCAATTTAACTTCATAACATATAATACTTAATGATGTGTTACATGTTCACAACTTTAAAATGAACTTAATTTCAGTTCACTTAGTAAAGGTACTGTCTACTTTAGAAATAAATTATGTGTGGGTTAAAGAGCAAAATAAACGCAGTCTAACAAGCAGCTAAACAAATTGGCCTATATGTTGTAAATCCACAGGATGTAACAGAAGTTTCAAGGTAATGAAAATACATCAAACAGTAACCTAAAACTGTGGGATGAAAGTTGTAATCATTTAAATCTATATTTAAATCATTAAATCTAGTCGACTTCAAATTAATACATTCCAGAAAGTTGGTGCACAGTCTAAATATTCCAAAATATAATAATGAAATGCTATTTTGTGAAACTTGTACCAAATGGAATCAAACAAGACTACCATTCCCAGAGGAAATGCATGCAGTAAACTGTAAGGTTTTTGAACTTGTAAATGCCGATATTTGTGGTCCCATGAATGTCGCATCTTTAGCTGGTTCAAAATATTTCTTAACATTCATTGACAACAAATCATAGAAAATTACAGTGTATGCCCTATGGGAAAGGTCTGAAGCCCTTGAAGCATTCAAAAAGTACAAATTTCAAGCTGAGGAGCACATGGGGAAACAACTAAAAGTATTCCACCACGATAATGCAAAAGAAATCAAAAGCAAGGAATTTAATCAATTCTTAGAAAAAGAAGGTACAGTGAAAAGTCTTTAACCCCTTCGCGCCGGGTAGCGCAAACGCGTGCTTATCGCGGAGGCCGGCAGTGTCTTACGCGAGCGTCTGTCCAGGGCCGGGGGCTTTTTTGCTATTAAGCCTAAATCCATTAAATTTCCGAAGTATCAATGCATTGTTTAATAATTCTCTATAGAGTATTTAAATGGCTTATGCTTTATAGATATTTATAATATATACTTTAATTACCTTATTTCCTGTTTAAATGCATATTTTACACATTTTATTTTCATTACTCACCATTTTATGACTTTTAACATTATACATCTGAAAACTAAATATATTACTTAAAATTCTCTTTTCGTATGAAAAATTTGAAAACAGGGATTCTACACACAGTCCTACATTACATTCCTTGCACTCGTAATAACTCATTTGCCGTTTTGGAGGATTTTTCCGGGAATGTGAACAAACGAAGCATCGTCGCCTCATTTTCTTATCAGTCTCTTCTGAACAAAGTTTTGGAAAATGTGATAGAGATACTATGTAACGTAATATCCTAGTGATACTACGTTACATAGTATCACTATCAGAATCTGTTTCAGAATCAATATCTGAAATATTTTGCATCATTTCTGCTATTTCATGCTCTGTTAAACATTATCGACGCTTCGACATTGCAACGGTAAAAACAGAAAGAATTCATGTCTAACAAGATCTAATTATTTTCTAAATACTGAACTGCAAACCGAAATACCCAATGCTTTAGCGAAAATAAAACTTCTCTACAATAAACAACTACCATGTGCGAATTTAAAGAGACATCATAAAGCACGCCATTCAGAAAGATTTATTTCCCCATTTGTTTATATAATCAAAAACACGTGTATGTGAGTCATGCTTCTCTCATTTCGAGTAGAAGGTCTAATGTACATGTATCTGAAACCATATGGACATATAGTACCATCTTGTGGTAAAAATTATAGTTTTTAAAACGTTCCAGGACACTGGCACAATCCTTTACATATTAACAAATATATATTGGAAATTCTATTTGATAAAATCGAAAGTTTAAGCTTACTTTTATAAAATTGCTCTAACAGTCTGCATAAAAAATAATAAGCCGGATCCAATCAGAAGATTAAGGAACAACACAATATGCAACATTAACTGAAATAGATAATTTTA
Source organism: Stegodyphus dumicola (assembly GCF_044657685.1). Classification (NCBI taxonomy): domain Eukaryota; kingdom Metazoa; phylum Arthropoda; class Arachnida; order Araneae; family Eresidae; genus Stegodyphus; species Stegodyphus dumicola. The sequence continues at coordinate 151,781,721 of NC_140769.1, read as the reverse complement.
GCTTAGCTTATATTGTCCGTTATACATTAAACGTGCATGAGTAAACATATCATGCACATTCGTAAATGCATATGCGCATGTGCAAAAAGTCTGTAGCTTTGAGGTCCGGATTATAGATCATTCCGGATTGTTGACGTCTGGATTAAAGACTTCACTGTACTAAATTTCAGTTCTCAGTTGGGTACAGACTGCAACAGAACGGAGTTGTTGAATGTGCCAATCGTACCCTAGTTGAAATGGCCAGATGTCTGCTGTTGAAATCAAAATTACCTCAAGGATTATGGATTTTGCCACCCCCCACCCCGCAGAGCATGGTATAAACAATTTCACACATTCATAACCAATGTCTGAACAAAAACTGATCAAAAATGACCAACGAAATTTGGTTTAAAAGAAAGCCTACATTATTGAATTTCAGGATCATAGTAAACCTTTTGTATTAACAAACTCAAAATGGAAAAATAAATTTTTCCCAAAAATTAAAGAATACATTCTTTTTGGATATTCTGAGGAAGCAAAAGCCTATCATCAATGAAAATTTGGAACTTGTAAAGTAACACAAAGTCACGATGTCCGTTTTTTGGAACTTCGGGAAACTGAAGCAAGCTTGAAAACTTCAACAGGCGACAAACAGGAATTCATTGATTTTGTTCCTACTGAAGAAAACTCAGAAGCCAACGTGAATTCCGAAATGCCAAATGGAGGCAGAGCAGAAGCTGAAGAAAACGCAATTCAAGATCAACGTTCAGAAAGAGGACTAGGAAAACCTAAATTTCTGAAAACAGGAAAAGCGGGCAGACCAAGAAAAATTTACCAGCAAAAAACTGCGAAATTTTAGCAGATCCAGAAACTGTAGAAGAAGCTCTATCCAGGCCAGATGCAGACAAATGGAGAGCAGCTATGTGAGAAGAATATAATTTATTAATGAGGAACAATATGTGGGAATTAACCAATTTAGCAGAAAAGCTGTTGGTTGCAAATGGATATTCCAAATAAAGTGAAAAGCAGACAGCACAGTTGATCGGTACAGACTTGTCTCCAAAGGATGCTCGCAAAAATATGGAATAGATTATACGGAAAAGTTTTCATCCATATAAATAACCCGTAACCCCTATAACTCTATATGAACATTGCTCACTTTAGCTGCCAAATATGACCTAAAGATACAACAAATGAATACCCAGACAGCTTATCTCAATAAAAAAAAATTGATAAAGAGATCTTCATGTAAAACCTAGAAGGTGTAACTTCTGAAGAGAAAGTTTGCAAGCCGAAGAAATCAGTCTTCGAACTTAAGCAAGCAGGATGAATATGGTACCTTAAATCGGATACAATTTTGCAAAAACTAGAATTAGAAAAGTTAATGTCAGATAACTGCAGATATGTTCAAAAAGGAGATGATGACTGTATCATAATCACTGTTTATGTAGACTATCTAATAATCTTAACTAAAAGCGAATCATCCATGATACACATTAAGAAAACTCTCAGTAAAACTTTTGAAATGAAGGACTTTGGCAAAATAAAACAGTATTAAATTTGCTTCATTATCACAAGAAATAATTATACAGTCCAAAGTTGTTAATCCGGACTCGTCGGGACTTCGGCGATCATCAGTTTAAATCTAGTAAGATGGCATGCAGAAATTATAAAATTAAAAATATGAAACCGTAATTTATGAAATAAAGAGCAATTATGATCTAAAGGGTATCAAATTTTACAAAAAAAAAAAAAAAAAAAAAAAAAGCTTAATATTTGTTTGTTTACTTTATTAAACATTTCTTTCAATGTAAGTTGTTTAAGTTGCTTCGTTTCATGCGATAATACTTTCTCTTTAATTCTATTAAACAGACATAATTTCTTGTTTAGTTACAAAGTTCCACTGTTCAAGTCCTATAATTGCTGTGTCGAGAATACCGACTAATTTGTCAATCGAAATTTTTTCGTTTTCAATAACCTCTTTGTCACTTTCTTCACTATCGGAAGCGAATTATAATGATGAGGAATTTGATTTAAATCATATCAAAGATGGAGTACATAGAGATGAAATACTACATTTAGTAAGGAATTATAAGCCAAATAAAATAAAAACATCTGCTCTGAAGATAAGGATAGTGCTGACAGATCAACTTTCAATTCATTGCGCGCCACGCCCTGAAGATAAGGATAGTGCTGACAGATCAACTTCCAATTCATTGCGTGCTGCGGCGTCCCCCCCCCCCCCGCCGCAGAGCAACTTGAAATTGATAAACAGATTTCAGAATGGTTAGAGAATAAAAGGATATGCCTTTACCCTTTTTTGCAGCAATTCCACTTTTTGTTTGATGGACTTCGAGACATACTTCCGCTTTGTAGATCCTTTACATATTAGTAAATAGTACATATTGGAAATTCTATTTGACATAATCGAAAAGTTCAAGCTTACTTTTATATAATTGCTCGACCAGTCTGCAAAAAATAATAAGCCGGATCCAATTCGAAGATTGAGGAACAACGCAAACTGCAACATTAATTGAATTAGATAATTTTAGCTCAGCTTATACCGTCTGTTATACGTTAAACGTGCATGTGTAAACGTATTATGTGCATGCACACATGCATATTCGCAGACGTAAAGGTCTTATGTGCATGCGTAACGCCTATGCGCATGCATCAACGCAACGCATGTAGCTGTTTGTTTGTAGCTGAGGTCCGGATTATGGGTGTCTGAATTAACGACTGACTGTATTTTACTACATATGAATTAAATAAATATAGTTGCATGAAGAATGTTTATGCAATTGGTTGCCAAAGTTAGGCACATTCTGAAAATTTGTTGTTCTACTAATGTTGTAATTCTACTAATGTGGTTGTGCTAATAAATAAGTACCACTCACTGAGTATACATAGGATGTTTTTCCAGAGTTTTAGGAATTGACTATTAGTTCAATTACTAGAACTCATATGCAATGCTATTGGTTACAAACAATTCTTGAAATGTTTATGCAGATAGTGCAATATTGTTCAGTTCAGTTACTTGCCTGATGCAAGCACATTTATGTAGCATTATTTATTGGAACTATGGAAGAAGGGAGGCAATCATTTTCTTCAAGATTTGTGGAAAAAGGATGTGAAAACTTCAAAAATTATTCAATATCTGGGAGTATTCTGTTTCCACATTCGAAAAAAAAAACCTTTATAGGATGTTCAATTGGAGAAATAAACCATGCTCTAAATAGGTGGACTGAGGATATACCAAAAAATTTCTTTGACGATGGCTTAAAAAATTACTTTTTTGTCGGAATAATTATATTCAGTTAAATGAGGATTGCACTGAATAGCTACATGATAATACTGATGAAAAAAACTATACCTTAATTCCTAGAACTCTGAAAACATTCCACATATTGTCTCTTTAGACTACTCAACATAACTGAACTTTCAGTCAATTAGCTTGATTATCACTACAAATAATCACACTTTACTACATACCAGTTAAATAAACATGACCATCAAAACTGCGACATAATGCTCGTACAATTGCAAAACCAATACCTTTATTACTTCCAGTAACCTAAAAGATAAATTAAAAGTATTAATTTTGAAGCTATAAATAAAGCTAAATTAAAGATTCATTTTAAATAGAAAGCTAAAAAATCCATATACACATATTTATTAAAAGCAGTATGGTAAATTTGTTGAAAATCGCAATATTTGATATACTTGCAAGATTTTTAACTCATATGAGGACAGTTACATTGCCATAATATAAATTAGCAAAAAAAAAAAAAATAGTTATACATAAAGTACCAATTCCAGATTGTTGGCTGCCTTTTTTTATACAGGAATATATGTTTGATATTCATTCCACCGCCCATATGCTGTGTACCATCTTGCCCTCCCATTAGGATCGGCCCTCTATACGTAAGGGAAGAAAAATTCATCTATAATACGCAATAATTTATATGCAGATAAGAAAAGATTTATACATCTAACATGGAGGTAGGACGTAAAAGGAGAGGCCCTAACTGTTTCTCCCCATCCACTGCTTTGAAGATGACACTTGCTCTGTCTTCAGGAGCGATTAATGAGGGCTTGATGCCATCTTGGCTTATGATTGTGATTTTGGGGAACTATGGATTTTATCGGACAGCCGCAGTGCACTACAACATCTTGGTGGTTGGTCATCCACATGCGATGAAACCAACATATCTAGTCTGCTCAAACTGAGGAAGATCTATCAGACCCACAACGTCCACCTCCAGTGGATCCCATCATATGTTAATATTAGATGTAATGAGGTCTCTGATAAACTGGCAAAAGAGGGTAGTGAAAATGAAACGGTCACTAGCTTCTCACTTACTTACCAAGAACTTTACTCAAATGAAAGATCTAAACTTAATATAAGTATGACGTATTTCACCTACGCTCCAATGGTACACAGGAACATCCCCTGGCTCCCTACTGGAATTCAAATGTGACCGTGGGTCCCAGACTGCTCTGGCTAGACTAACAAGTGGCCACCTTAAACATCTTTCCTTTGAAAGTGGCAGCAAAATTCACCCTGCTTGTAAAAAATGTTGTGACCATCCAGCTTCACTGGATCACATCGGTTGCATAACTGGATCGGTTGCATTCACTGGATCACACTGGGTTGCTTCGGATTTTCTAAGGAGGACTTAACATCCCATCCCCTCACTGTTATTGATTTTTTGATGGTCAAGAACCTTTTGGAGCTGATCTCGATGATAAGCAACAACATAACACTGCTTTGAAGCAGTGACACACTCCTTGTGGAGACCAAAACATTCAGTGACTTACCATAGATCAATCGGTTTTGCCATGACCATTTTGTAATTACATCGTAAATATACATATAAACTAAAACTTAACTCAGTGGCGCAACAGCCCTAATGGGCCAAGGCTTGCAGTGCCCAAAAACTGCTTTCTTCATTGTGGGCCCCGGGGTGCATAAGGCATATGCCCTGAACAAGTGGTCAGCTTGTCACAGGACCCCCTGCGTTTAGTCCCCAAGCGAGCTTGGTACTCATTTTATCGATCCAAGTGATGGAAATTAAAGGATGAAAGGCTGAGTCGACCTCGCCCAGTCTGGGAATCGAACCCCGGAGCTGTGGTGCTGCTGCGCGAAAATATATGTATAAATCTACATATTTCCTTTTTCTACAATATTTCAGAGCCTGAAGTATGTGAAAAGAATATATTTTTAAACAACATTTGATTCTGAATGGAATTAACCTTTTTACGATGGCTTTGTTTAAGACGCTCGTGTGGGACGGAAGAGAATCGAAGGCAGTCACCGTACAGGACGGAGGTTTTTCATCGCTAAGCCTAATTTTATAAAAAAAAATCAGAAAAAAATGTTGTGCTTCTAGCAACGTAATTTTTTGTATCATTTTAGATTATTACTTGAGCTCTTATATATGTTAAAATTAATGCTTAATAATGTTTTTTTCTTTATTTTACCTGAAAATATACTTAAAAAATTGCTTATCTTGTAAAATAATTTTTGGAAGAGCTATTTAAATTATTCCAAAGTTTTAATTAATAAAATCCATCAATAAAGTTTTAAATTAATAAAATAACACAATAAAGACTATTTATAGTAAGAACAAAATTTAAAATGACGATTGTGGTAAATCTCGAAGCACAGAGAAGTATCCCTTTCTAACTCTTAGAAAAAGTATCAGTTTTTAACTCTTTAGAAAATGAATCATCACTCTCATCTGCGTTAATAAATGGTTCATTGATAATACGAGGGTATTCTTCTTCTGATAAATAGCATCTTTCCGCCATAATAGACTGGAGGTGAGGCTTTCCACAATAAAAAGAGAAGAAAGGGAAATATACCGTATTTGACGGCATATAAGTCGCAGCCTTGTTTAGACGGCCACACACAAGGAACAAAAGTTTCAATAGCATGGTTTCTTTTAGTTCTCACGTTTCGTAAAAGCCAAATAAACAATTATTGAATGCAATTACCTTCACGTATAAGATGCAGGTAACTTTTTTGAGACACACTTTTTGATCAGACACACGAATGTTTTCATTAGCACGCATTCCCTCCCCCCCACCCTAGCAAGAGCTGATGAGTAAAATACAGAGTCAAGCAGAATAATCTTAAAGTCAAGCAGAATATATCAAACTCAAGGTCAAGAACTTAAAACTGTGTTTGCTCAGAAGAGTTTAATTTGGATGAAATATTTTTATGTTTTTGTTAATAAGATTAGAAATAAATTTTAGGGTAATTCGATTTTATTCAGTTAATGATACAAAAATAAGGACAAAAGTTTATTGTATTATTAATATTAAAATTATGCATTATACCTTTTCTATTTACAGAACTTCTTGAAATACTTTCGCAAATACAAGATAAATTTTTAGATTCCGAGGTATCCTTTAAACCAACATAAGAGTCACTTTATACTTAATGCTCTGTTCAGTTCATTCCAAATTAGAGCACCTTTTATTTTAATAGCGAAATAAATTAAATATTGCGGCTGATTTCCACGTACTTAACTTTCTATGAATATCTTTGAAAGGGAAATCAATTTTTTTTAAATATTATTTAAAACTTGTAATAATTGAGTTATCATAAAATGTAAGGAACTAATTCTTTTAATACTTATAGATTTTTTTTACCCTTAACTTCACCAATACATATTCCAAAAATTCTTAACAACTTTCTTAAGTATGCATCTCATAGACTTCGCTTTACAACACCTTTTAACGGATTGCTTTCCAGTATGAACAATTATTGTGAAAATAGTTTTATTAATAATTTATATTTGTCAACAGAATTTCAATTTATGTTTACAATTGAATGTTAAGGCTGTAGAGTGATTAGGTTATTTTGAAGCAGAAGATGGTGTGAAAAATGAGGAATGCCCTCGCCGGGACTCGAACCTGAACCTCTTGAGTATGCACCGAGTGTGCTACCATTACACCACGAAGGAGGGAGGAAACACTTTCTAAGTTTGTTATATATTTAGATAATGCTTATAATCATTATAAATTTAGATATATTTAATAACTATACTGGTGAACAAAATTACGAGATGGAAAACATTTTCCCATATTTCTCCCAAAATACCACACAAAACCTGGACAGTTGGTTGTCGTACAATGTTACTGTGGTGCTGGTGTTGCTGATATCAGTTTCTATATTTCTGTAGGCATCATTACGCCAGCAGGAGGTATAAAAGTCCCGGTCCTGCTGTCCAGCTCATTCTGC